>NC_138134.1:55174505-57998144 GCF_964188305.1 Podarcis bocagei
GGCCCATAGTTTGGCTAGATTAAATAAACAACACCAACAAAAAAGGATTAAGGCACACATCTGCTGTGGTGAGTTGAGCCCAGTGCTACCAAGGTGGCAGAGTACTTACATAGACCCAACTTCAATGCAGCTTTAAAAAAAATTATGCACAGCTTTTAGGGGAGAGGGGATTTGTTTTATTTAAAGCCTTTGGAGAAGCAGAACATCTCCATTTGGTCTCTGATTGGCATTGCAAAATGCATACTCATCTACTGGAGAAAACTGTACCCGAATTCAGAAGCTGGCTCGGAAGGGTCTGCTGTGGGATCCAGGAGAAAGCGCTGTTGTGTGATCATTGAGTTTGGAAGAACGTTCAGCACGGGGTAGCCCATCTGCTTGGTCCAGGTGTCCATCACTTCTTGGACAGGATAACCACTTACCTAAGAATAACAGTGGATGATCATGCTGAGAACACCAAAATGAGACTGAAGAAGGATATTACTCTTCAGCTCAGGAGGTGAGAACCTACAGTTTTCTCTTCTAAATGCTGGCTTTGGAAAACGCATGGGCATAGCTGGTCTAAATAACAGTATTTATTGATTGTAAACAACAAGGAAAGGCCAGCCAGTCGTTATACACTGTTTGCATAGATGGCAACATTTTGGAGTTCCTGCAGAGGTGAATGCTCAAGATATCACAAAGCCACCTTAGGTGACAGCATTCAATATCTTTCATATTTTCCTTCCATGAAAGTTGTGGGGGGAAGTATAGCAAATTCAATATGAAGATGTTTGCTATGATTAGTATAACGCAAGGAAGGAGAGGGATTTGGACATTGCCAGAGGCAAGGTGCCTGGAAGAAATCTCATTCCCCCCCCCCCCCAGATATAAGCTCTGGCTCTGTAGGCAACAACCTCACCCACACAAGTGTGCCACAGTGATGGGAGAAAGTGCCATGGCTACTTGTCTGCATGCACTGTGGCTATGAAAGCCACAGGGAATCTGCCTGAGATGCTGTCTGACAGCTTCATTCTAAACGCATACACACATGATTAATGGTCCTAAAGGAAAAAAAGGGTTTCAAAGGGTCTGAGAATCCAACTGGGGTTGATAAGAAGAGCGTATCTTTTTGGCCGAGTCTTGCTTAGCACTTTTAGTCAAACTGCTTCTATCCCCCCCTAAAAAGATAGAAGAATAAAAGAATCTCAAGAGTGCCACCAGACATCCATTCCTAGTGATCTGTGCTTCTTGGTTCGTTCATGTTCTCTTTTCTCCTCTCCATAATTGTGCTATCAGGACAGCAAGGACTGCACTGATAAAAGGCAATAGGCCAGAGGGGAGCAGTCTTCAGGCTCATTAGAACCAATTCACTGGAACCACTAGAGCTTCAAGATCTACCAGCCAGAGCCAGGAGCAAAAAATATATGCGTGTTCACATGTTCCATTCAACAAATTTACAACTCTGTACACAAGTAGTTGAGCACAGTAACATCCAACAAGCGTACAGTTAGTGCATCTGTGTATACAACAGCTGAGCTGCACAAAGCTGTACACTCTAAAAAAAACACTTGTGTAATGTATGAACAAGCTTATGGTCAGAATTAAAGAACAAGGTGCCTCTGAGCACATTATGAACCCTAGAATTTGTTCTCAGAACCAGAACTGAGCTGGTACTTTCAGAAAAGTACACTCCTGGTTAACCCAAGCTTTCTTCACTTCAGCAGTCTTATTTAAGAGGTGTAAGTTACTTGATGTTGCTCTTGCAGGAGAATCTCACCTAGTGGGGTGGAGCTGCAGCATAAGCCTCCTGACAGTGGGGCAGTGCCATTCCTGCAGGTTGTCTGTGCAGCTCTGACCTTGCCACCTCCTTGTCCTTCCCACTAGGAGATACTGCTGCAAGAGGCCTATTGCTGCAGTTCCACACCACCAGGTGAGCCACTTCCTTGTTTAAAAATAGCAGGGCAGGTTATGGATGAAGCATGCTGAACAGATATGCCCAATACGTTGAAATTCTTTTGCAGTTTATTTTCATTATGGCTTTCTTCTTATCCACCTGCCTTGAGGCATTTTCTTACTGAGAAATGCTGTCGCACTTAGCGGGAGTTTGTGTGAGCCAGAAGCAATGCATTCAAAATGTATGGAGAGAAGTTGTTTTTAAGATTAGATTTCCTAGCCAAGCAGAAAGATGGGGGAAGTGGGACTAGGAGGCTGTCCCTAATAAAATAATACAAACATTTGTACTGATTCATAGTCATACATACACATACCTCTCCCAGTGCTTTCCAGAAGTCACTTGTTTTTGCATTTTTGAATTCATGGTCTTTTAAATATTTCTGTTGGAGAAAATGGAAACAGTTACTCAATATTAGTATGAACACCCACCTCAGCAGCTTTAATGGTCTGATGTTAGTGTCAGGAGTTGAGCCTACACTCGAGTAGGACTCTGGCAGAGACACATGCCCGACTGGCATGTTCTCTCCCTCCTGGTCGCTCGTTCGAGAACTTCATAAGCTTTCTTCAGCCCGAACATCACAGCGACCGATGCTAACCGACACCGGCACACTTAGGGATCCGCAGAGTTTGTGCATCATGCATGTGACAGACCTCAGCAACTCAGCATTTTGGATAATCTACTTTATTTACATATAAACACACACGGAGCTCTGCAACATGGCTCTCTCTCTCTCTAGCATCAGACAGCCAAGAGAAAAAGAACAAAGGACAATAGTCCCACTTCAAGGAACACAGTAACACAAACATCCTGTCTCCGTCACTTCCTACTTTGTAGAGTCAAAACATATACTGTCATGTGATAGACAAAAATCCTATGACTGCAATCATGGAGCAGGAATTCTAACAGTTAGAAGTTCTGCAGCATGCAGTTGCCACCTTCCTGACTCTGTGGATCAGCAACTGCAACTTTGCAGTCTGCACTGGCTTCCTGTTGTTTCATGGGCATGATTCAAAAATCTGAGGGTGGCTTTGAATAACGTAACAGATGTACCTCTTAATCTCCTTCCTTCTTGCCTATTCCAGCCATGCACCATGCAGAGACCTTCTGAGCAGTGCGGCATCATGTCTTTAGCCAGAGTGGGAGTGTCACTGTTGGTATATCTCACTTACGTGCTGCTGTCGTCAGTTTAAAACCCGCATGCAAGCAACAGGCAAGTTTCCAAAGCACAGAGAAGGCTAAAGGAAATAAAAGTGCTCTGGACAAGATTCTCTAGGAAATTCAGGTTCCCACTGAACACTATAGGAAATGCTCCTGGGGAAGGTTGTAGTATTTTAATTTAGAGGAAGTTGGGACGCGGGTGGCGCTGTGGGTTAAACCACAGAGCCTAGGACTTGCCGATCAGAAGGTCGGTGGTTAAAATCCCGGCGATGGGGTGAGCTCCCATTGCTCGGTCCCTGCTCCTGCCAACCTAGCAGTTCGAAAGCACATCAAAGTGCAAGTAGATAAATAGGTACCACTCCAGCGGGAGGATAAACAGTGTTTCCGTGCACTGCTCTGGTTCGCCAGAAGCGGCTTAGTCATGCTGGCCACATGACCCAGAAGCTGTACGCCAGCTCCCTCGGCCAATAAAGCGAGATGAGCGCCGCAACCCCAGAGTCGGTCATGACTGGACCTAATGGTCAGGGGCCCCTTTACTTAATTTAGAGGAAAGGCATGGGAGAGCTTAGCCACACGTCCTCTTGTCCTTCTGATTCCCCCCAGGGAAAACCGTCTTATTCTTATTCTTATTAAGATTTGTACACTGCCCTTCATCTGCAGATCTCAGGACAGTTCACAATATAAAAATGAAACATAAAAGCACAAAATACACGATAAAAGCAAAAACAAAACAAACCAATAAACCCTGCTACCTTTAGTGCTCAATTGGAGAAAATGACAATTTGGGTTTCCCCCGGATTGCCATTTGTTCCAATCTATTGCTAAAGAGCAGCTTTTCCCTTGGTAAGGAGAGGGGCAAAGGGAAAACCGCTCAGACCAGTGCTTTCTAAGCACAGCAGAAGTGTGAACCAACCCTTGACATGCAAGAAATGTATACAATTCTGCAAGGCATGAAGAAAGTGGATAGAGAATGCTTTTCTCTCCTCTCCTAACGTTAGAACTCATGGGCATCCAATGAAGCTGGAGGATTGTTGGAGGATACAGGACAGGCAAAAGAAAGTGCTTTTTCACCGAGGGCAAAGTTAAATCATTTGCTCCCACAGGAGGCATTCGTGGCCAAAAACATGGATGACTTTAAAAGAGGATGAGACAAATTCATGGAGGAGAAGGCTATCAGTGGCCCTTCAGCTCTCTATATTGGACAAACAGGCCAAACCTTACGCCAAAGAATAAACGGACATAAATCTGACATCAAGAATCACAAAACAGAGAAACCAGTAGGAGAACACTTCAATCTCCCAGGACATTCTATACAAGATCTCAAAGTAGCTGTTTTACTACAAAGGAATTTCAGAAATAGACTGGAAAGAGAAGCTGCTGAATTGCAACTCATTACCAAACTTAAAACAATGGAGAGACCTGGTCTGAACAGAGACATTGGATTCTTATCTCATTATACATGACTAAGCCATTTCTCACCTTCTCACCCCTTGCCTTTTCCTGTAAGACCTATTACAGTCGTTAAGAGTCGTCAACAGGCTCATCCCAGCTATCTGCCAATCTCCCATTCCCACCACCCTTCTGAGTAATACCCCTCCCCACCTTCTCACTATATAGAAGGATCTGGCAACTTCTGTTTCAGTGTATCTGAAGAAGTGTGCATGCACACGAAAGCTTATACCAAGAACTAACTTAGTTGGTCTTTAAGGTGCTACAGGAAGGAATTTTTTTATTTTGACTATGGCAGACCAACACGGCTACCTATCTGTAACCTTCTCCTATGTTCTGCCTCCATGGTCAGAGGCAGCATGTGTCTTGGTACCAGCTGCTGGGAATGGCAGGAGGACTATTGCACTCAGGTTCTACTTGAGGGGAAAACAGGATGCTGTCCTAGATGGGCCACTGGCCTGAATCATCAAGTTCTTCCTCACATAACATTGAACTGCATGGATGCTTCCTAAACATATTCAGTCAGAAGTAAATTCCATTGAACAAACTGCTGCTTACATAGCTGCTACAGGAGAGGGACTGTGAGCAACATCTCAAGAAGGGTGTTTCTAGGACTAAAGTGAAACTGTGAAGCTCCCTTGTTATTTTTGCTTTTGGATGCTGCATGTTGTTCTATTTACAGTATTGAAATGTGGGTTGTTGTTTTTTGGTATGTTATAATATTTTTGTTTTGCTATGTTATTGTGAAAATGTTACTGTGTTATTGTTCTGCTATGTTATTAGGATTTTTTGTGTAATGTTTGAAATACATATCTGTTTCTTTGTTGTAAGTCGCTTTGGGCATTGTTCTTTGGTGGAAAAGTGGCATTCAAATAAAATGAATGATTGTGTGTGCCAAGATGAAGAACTTGTGGCCCTCCAAATGTTGGACCACAACACCCCTCAACCTCAGCCGCCACAGACACTGGTTAAGTATGATAGGGTCAGAGACAGACTTTGGTAATATGGCATCCTGAATGAGGACAAAATGTTGTGTGTTCCCTAAATATCTCTTATTTTCATGCCCTCCTCCCTCTCGCTTTCTATTCTATGCATGCTCTCAAGGGCAGTACAGGATATTTTGTACTCCCTTGGCTCCGTGCCTTGTGAGGAGGAACTGCTTGCACCGCCCTAAATCTGGTGCTGACGGGAGTTGTAGTCCTCCAACATCTGGAGAGCTGTAGGTTCCCCAGCCTTGATGTGCAAGATCCAGGTGTAGGATGCTGAGCTTCCAAGATCACTGGGTGTAAGATGCTGGTCGCCCAAGAATTTCATCTGTGACCAGAATGATTATACAGCAAAGTTGTACAAGATGAATGAAAGGGATCTGAGATTTTTTGAGGGTTATTTTTTAAATCTGTCCTTGATTAAACAGTTATAAATGCAATTCTCATTGACCTTAATTATTCCCCCCAATTAAAAGCTATTTATGTAAGAGAGCAGATTGTTCTCATTATACCCTGGTTGAGCTCATATTCCCATTATTCGAGAACACATCTTAAAATAACACTCATCCATTTACCAAGACAGGAATTTATAATCCAGGTACACCATGTGGGCCTCAGTAAACAAAAAAGAACACAGCCAGAGCGCTCTCTCTCTCTCTCCAAGCTCTTTAGTGCTAATGCACTGCCTAGTAAATGTGTCAGGCTGGAAAATGCTGACTCCCAATGTCAAGGCTGGATAAAAAATAGATCTGTCCTTTGGAAAGCGTTGAAACTTGCTTTCAGGGACCAAAGAATGGATCCTGCAGACATGCAAGATTGGAGCGTGGAGAGAAGTTTATTTTTCACTCTAGATTGTATTGTCAGGGAGCACAGCTGTGTTTCTGCTGAATTGTCTTTTTAAATCACCCCCTCCCCTGTGCTTTGGTTTTTAATTGAGATGGGTGGGTTCCCCCCCTCCTCTTCTAGATCATATACCTGAGGTCAGGTTTAAAGTGATATATCGCATTTTTCGTTCTATAGGACGCACCGGACCATAGAACGCACCTTGTTTTAGAGGGGGAGAACAAGAAAAAAAAATCCGCCCCTCTCTGCTCAGTGCCCCTTCAGCGAAGCAGCAGGAGAAACGAAGCCCCTTCCATTTCTCCTCCCTCTTGGCTGAAGGGGCGCTGCGCAGCTCTCCCTCTCTGCTGAAGTCAGGAGAGTCTTGCTCTCCTGGCTTCAGTGAAAGGAACCTGAAGCCTGCAGAGCACAGCAGGAACTCCGAAGGCTTTAGGCGGCTATCCCTCTCGCTCTCTGACCCCTCTCGCTCTCTAGGCTTCAGCAAAAGCAATGCAAAGCCTCCGGAGTGCAGCAGGAGCGCTCCCACTGCACTTCGGAGGCTTCACGTTGCTATTGCTGAAGCCAAGGAGCCTGCATTCTCTCTATAGGACGCACACACATTTCCCCTTAATTTTTGGAGGGGAAAAAGTGTGTCCTATAAAGCAAAAACTACAATAGTTGATAAGGAGGATGTGTGGGAACCACTTTGTTGGATGGTACATTTTTGGTGGCTATAGTTACATGCCCAGATTGCTATTATCACAGGGCGCTTGTAACCACATAGTTTGATAGCTGATCATATTTGCCAAGAGGAAAAGGAAATACTGTCACGTCTTTGCTTCTTCAGCTTAATGATCAAGTGTAGTTGCTTTTGATGATGATGATGATGATGATGATGATGATGATGATGATGATAATGATAAAATAATCAGATTCTTACCACTTGGCAGGATGACATAGCTGGCAAATATGTCAGGTGGTTACAGGAACACCATGGTAAGTCACCACTCACTGAACATCTAGCCTACTTCTGAGCTTCCCATTGCCATGAGTTTGGCCACTGTGGGAGCAGAATGCTGGACTAGATGTGTCTGATCCAGCAGGGCTTATCACATACTCCTGTGTTCTCCTTATGTGTTATACAAGCTCATATGCTTGGATAATAGCTATTTGTGGACCGAGCTCCCTAAATGCACGCCTGGTTGGCGTGGTTGGCATTGCTTCTGCAGTTGCTCTTGCATCACTCCCAGGAATGTGTTTGAAAGCTTCTGCCCATGTAGTTGGTTGGCTTTTCTGCCACGAAAGGTTAACTGCATGGAGGAAGTTTTTAGAAGTTCCTGAGAATGATGTGGCAGAAACAGTGATGGTGTATTAGTGGCGGGGGAGAGGTAGAGAAACACTGCCTTTCATATTTTGGTTTTGTGATTGTCTGAAGAGGGCTTCTTCTGAAACTCTCTGGTATATTTATTTATTTCATAAAATTTATACACTGTTTGATTGCAACCCCCCCAAAAAACCCCCAAACCCTCAAAGAAGTTTACAAAATAAAATAAAATAATTGGCACAAGCAGTTTAAAAGAACTATTTAAAACTTTCAAAGAAATCAGAAATAAACTAAAAGCATATTAAAACACACATCAGCACTCTACATATCTGGGTAGGCTTGTCTAAAGAAAAGCATTTTTAGTAGGTGCCAAAGAGAAAATAGTGAAGCCTGGTGTCAATAGGAAGGGAGTTCCAAAGTGTGTGTGTGTGTGTGTGTGTGTGTGTGTGTGTGTGTAGCAGCAATAGCAGCAGCACTGGATCTCTCTACCGCTACTACCACCTCAGTTAATATGGATGACTTTGACTGGAAAAGTCATCCATTTCTCTACATTAGAATTGCTATTTGACAGATAGGTTACAACTGTTACATTGAGTATATAACATCATCCATTTTTTCCTGGTACATTCCTGACTTAGCTGTAGTGGGACAGTAGATGGCACTGTTTGTCTCACTCTCAACTACTTCTGTACTTTCAGCGTATACATACGGCACAAGCTTACATTATAGCAGACTGTGAATTATAAGTGCAAATGGATTGCAACCATGGTACAGAAATAAGGGTGGGAGGCTACATTCACCGCAACGCTGACCTTTCTGTATTAGCATAGGAACCGTGATGGCAGAATGCAATATCCTAAAGGCTTGGATGCCTTTATCACTTTGATCTCAGTTCTGGCAGTGGGCACTAGATGCATCTGTGATGTAACAGTGAGCAATGACCCAATATAATGGTATGGTAAATAATTTCATTTAAGCACTAGTGCAGCCAGTGCTTGTGGGGAACATCTGGCCCTCCAGATTTTGCTCAACTCCAACTCCCATCACTCTTAGCAAGCATGGCCAATAGACAGGGATCATGGGAGCTATTGGTCGGCAGCTCCTGACATCTAAAGCTTCCCCACACCAGTCCTACAGTATATTTTAAAGGCAGCAAGGCACACATTTTTCTTAGGCAAAAAATGGAAGTTGGGACTCAAACCAGAGTCCTGATAAAGGTAGCAAACAGGGCTTTTCATCAGCTGGAACTTGCCGGAACTCAGTTCTGGCACCTCTCAGGTGGGTGCCATCGCCATTACAAGAGAACAAAGGAGACAGTCATGTTGAGTTCTGGCTCCTCTTTTTCTAGAAAAATACCACTGGTAGCAAGCATCTCTGTTGTTAAAGGAAGCATACACAAATGGCCTATAATGACTAGGAAATGACTGGAGACCCCTCTAGGAAAGGGATGGCTAACCTTTTTCAAGCCAAAGGCTGCACTACCCTTTGAACTCTCTGCAGGGTCACATGTCAAAAGGGGCATTGCAGTTTCCAGACCCTCAGGGCTGACCTTAAGTCTCCAGGTTTGCCTGACCCCCCCCCCAGGTGGTGGTGGGGCCTGAAGTTTCAGGTGGGTGAGAGAACCTTAAAAAAGGTTATATGGGCCTGTCCATATAAGCCCTGCCATGGGACACTAAAACATCTGGAGAATGAGGAGGGGACAGAGGGTGAAGAAAGGGTTGTGAGTGAAGGGTAGTCATCTCCCTATCCTTTGGTCCCCCTGGGAAACTCAACAAACCTGTTGTACCTGGCACTGGATGTGGAGAGTAAAGCTGAATGGGACACAGCTATGGGCAGCCTGAGGAAGTACCACCCACCTTGGGCCTGACCATAAAAAGCAAGTCTAGAGTGAGAGACTAGGGTGGTGCCTGCTGTTTCTGGGAACGCTCCTTGTGAAGCTTTTGTGGGTGAGCTGAGAGTTTGTTTGGACCCTGGGTGAGAGCCCTGAGACTGAGGGGAAGGGTGTATCAGAAGGAAATGAACTGATATTGATTTATATATATAGTAACAGAGAAGCTGATAGACAGACATACAGTAGTTGTGGGGAAGGGTCTTATGTACATGTCTATAAACTCAAATTGCTGCTGTTTGGAGATGTCATCACAGAGAAGATGCTTAGAGAAGACCAAGACCTGTTTTGTGAACCAAAATGGATTGTGCCATCTGGCTTTAGAGGGAAGTAAGTGAAATAATTCTCTAAATTTCTGATCAAAATTCCCTAAAATGATCCACACCACAATCCTAAACAACTTTACTCAGAAGTAAGGCCTATTGTTTTCAATGGGACCTATTCTCTCAAGGAAGTGTGCATAGGATTGCACACTAATTACTAAGCATTTCCCTATTTTCCTGTTCTACGCCAATCTGAGTAGATCATACCTGACATCCAGCTTGGAATTTTTCTGGTGAGATCCAGTCTTCCAGCATTCTGAGAATCGATGCTCCCTAAGAAAGCAGAGATTGGGATTATCAGCAATTATCAGTTGATACTATACCAGTATCAATCAAGCCATGTTCTTGAAACTTGAAAAAGTCTGACTGACTGAGCAAAATACATGGATAAAAGATTGATTCTCTTATTTATGCATAGCACAGCAATATATCATTCATATTTTTAATGCCTTACATTTATGAACTGCTCTCCTTAGCCCATAGCCTTCCTCCTTACTGTGTGAGAGTCAACACAACCCAGAATGAACCAAAAACCACAGAGCACAAGAAGTAGGCACAAATCACCCAGTTTCAGCCATAAGCAATTCATAGTGGTTTGTCTGCATCTTACCTTAAATGCCGCCTGTGTTAAGGCAGATGGCTTGGTAGCAAAGGAAGCCCTACCCTTCTGCCTCAAATAGCTCTGCCTGCGACTTTGTTTGTTTTCTGTGGATTTAAGAGATCCTGCCTGCAGATGCTTTTCAAAATGTTTAGCCACTTCTGACAACACTAACAAAAGCCAAAGTTCTCAGAAATTCTAGTCTGAAGAAGATTCCAGCCCCATACAACACTACATACCTACGTATACAAGGAAGCAGTGTGAGCGCTTAAGTTTGCATGTGAGGTTGTTGTTGTTGCTTTTAAAAAAGATTCCTAAGTGAAGACATTCTCTAGCAAACATGAGCCAGGTTCACATGGCATGCTGACCTTCTGCATTTGTGTTCAAGTAAGGCCCAGTTCACATAACCCTTTGGCTTATGGCCATTTGCTTGTTCTCCACACCCTTGCTTGTGGCAATCTGATTGGGAAAAAGAGCTGTATGTTGGGATGGACGGATCTGTCAGTTTCAGTTACTCTCAGTTTCTCTCTCAGTTGTAAGTTCACTTTTCCACATTTCCACATCAGTTTGCTTTTTTTAAAACACACACACACACACACACACACACAAATTCATTAGTGCAAATTTCTCCTAACATATACATTTGTGTATGATATTTTTCCTGTATGTACACATTTTCTACTACAATGCAGAATTCCAGGTCTGTTCATGTAGATGTAACTCCAAATTTCCCTGCTCTTGACCATCTGGATATTAAAAGAAGCCACCTTTTCCACTTGTCCTAGTATCTTCTGCATTGAAGCCAAAGCACATTGTCAGAAGATGCTATAAAACCAACTTCTTTCAAGCTTCATCTCCTGAAGAGCGACATATCAACTCAAACACTATTGACTTTGTGTCTGCCTTCTTGACATTGTATCAAAGAGAAGACAAGTTCTTCCTTACTTTGCTGTAGGATATGCCATCAAACACAGAGGTTATTTCATCAGGAGAAGACACATTCACTACAATAGCATGGGAGGAAATCAAAGAGTCCTCCTTCAGAACAGGGAACAGATCCTCAATCAAAATTTGGTCCATCTGTAAAGAAAAATGAAGGGAAAATGGAGCAAAATACACTGAATAAGATTACAAGAAATGATTATGCCTCTCTGTTTAATATTTCTACTGGTCTGTCATCATGTTGCGATGACAATCTGAACCTCGAGGGGTGAAAGAGGCACACAGATTGAGCCAAGACTTGGAAAGTGGCTCTTGTAGGACTCTACCTCAGAGTCTGTATGGATAATCTTGGGAAGAGAAGGACAGGAAGGGGAGGTGCCTCCATAACCCCTGGTGAGCTCTCCTCCCTCCCTCCGTTTCTTTCTCCCTGGCACTGAGGGAAGCTTTTTCTGACTGGAGTGGGGAAAATAGGGAGGGATAGGAAGAGATATGTTGTTTTCCTTCTGCTGGAAAACTGTAGATTGGAGAGAGGATGGTCTGCAGGCTAGGGGAGAGTTTGTGGCCCTTTGTGAGGAAGAACTTAGTGGTCTTGGGGAAGGAAATATGAAAAAGACATGGTCATAGTGGGTGGTTTGGTAGCACGCCATGGCTTAAAAACAAACAAACATGCTTTATTCTACACTATACCTGTGACTTGTTTTGAGTTTTTGATAAAACATTTCCCCCCATGTTATCAGTCCAAAAAATTCTACATAAATCAGTAATAATAATGCCTCTGCTCCACACCACAATATAAGCACGTAATATAATGTAATGTAAGAAAGTTAATATTTACCATTTGCCAATCTCCTTCTGTAGCATTGACCCCCAGAAATTCAAAGAAGCTGGCAAATCCTTCATTCAGCCACAAGTCTTCCCACCAGTCCATGGTCACAATGTTCCCAAACCACTACAATGGGAAGCAGGGGGAGGGAGGGGAGAAGCGTTATTTATACAGGTTATAGCTCTATGGTAACTTAGCAAATATTTACATGATACAGCTATTGTGCAGATCTTGCTGTGTCAAAATTAATAGATGAAAGGGTTCCTTATATGGAGATATGCTGTCCACTTCACTGAAGACTTTTAGGCACCAGCTTAAAACAGATATGTTAATGGAGGCATTGGGGTATTGGATATTTTTGAGACCATTGCTGAACTGTTCTGTTGAGCTCTTTTTACAGAGTTTTAATATAATTATGTCTGTATTTTATCTGCTCTGTTTATATTTTGTTTGTTAGGACCCTGACGTCCTATGGGATGAAGGGTGGTTGAGAAAAATAACTAATAAATAAATGATTAAATAAATGTTATTTTCACCAATGCATGCATTTTACAGTATGTAGACTTTCCCCCAAATACATTTTGGTACACATCAGTTCAAGAACTGTATCCAAAATTTGGAGAAGTGTGAATTTCACAGGATAGCTGTGTGACACTTCGCTTATTGGTTCTAGAAGTGTGAATTAGGCAGTTGCTCATTAAAATGCAATCAAAACTGAACTCTGGCTCAATATCCCTGCACAAAGCTCTGTCTACTATCATCTTCCTATCTGCAGCCCCAGCACACACCACCTGAGGCACCCAGCTTCACTCTGCCTAATAGTAGGGCTAGCTCTAGGGTGAACTAATTCAACTGATGCATGAGATGTTGCTCACATCACTGTGGCATTGTTTCCTTTCTCTTCCACTTTCCCATGGGAGAAGATTGCTACTGCAATTTATCATGATTTGTAGCAGCAAAAATGGGTGTGGTCTCACTACAGCTTTGTGTTGTAGTAGCCCCTAACAGTAAATCTCCAGCAAATGAAGTGCTGTTGATACAGGATGAAAATGAGACAAAACCATCATCTGAAATATGTTTCAGTACTTCAAAGCTTTAAAAAGAATCCACTTATTTTGCAGCTGAAAAGAAAGCAGAAAAATCTGACAGAATAAAATAGATGGCATAAGTGAATCATTATTTCCTTGACTAAAATATTAACATTTGATGACTTTGTGATAAGATGCTATGTAAGCTGTACCTGGTGAACAAGTTCATGGGCAACCACAGCCGCTACTCTTTGCTTGTTTGAAGCAGCAGATTCATTTGGATCATAAAGAAGATTAGTTTCTCTGTAAGTGATCAAACCCCAGTTCTCCATGGCCCCAGTGCCAAAATCTGGAATGGCTATTTTGTCTAGATAGAAAAAGAGAGACATTTACCATGAGTGTTCAAGCTCATTTATCTTATTCAAGTCACAGAACTGCTGCATCTAACAGAAATACTTCAGCTTGTTGCTTGTGCTCCCTGCAACTCTGAAATGCATAAGGTCCTGGAATTCAACCCCCCCAGAGATGCTGCAAGTCAGTATAGGCAATGGTGAACCCTTGGTCTGACTCAGCAGAACATTCAACATGTGTCTGGACTGCTGAAATGCCAGGTTGATGCTGGTGAACCAGGTTCTTCCGCTCCCAATTTCACATTCCCCCTTATGACAGCATGGGTGCAACTATGCTTAACATTTTGGAGAGCTTATGAAATCAAATAGGTGTGGACATGTGGAGCTTGATTTGTGGACCTTGAGTCATGGTATTTGCAGGACAGCCCCTGGCTGTATGCATCTACGTGTTCATCTTTCCACTGGAATGTATCCAATGGGAAGAGCCAGGGAAGGAGAGACAGTGAGATAAGGAGGCACTAACATCGGGAGGAAAGAAGGCAAGAAGATTAGGAGTCCTCCATTGACACCTATTGACTAGGTACAGTATGTGTACAAATTGTTGCAATCATAGAACTGAAGAATTGGAAGGGATATTGGAAAACATTTAGTCCACCACCACCTTGATCAACACAGGATTCACACTGCAGCATCCCTGGCAGATGGCTGTCCAATCTCTGCTGAAATATATTCAATGAAAGATGTACCGTATTTTTCGCTCTATAGGACGCACCCAACCATAGGATGCACCTTGTTTTAGAGGGGGAGAACAAGGAATTTTTTTAAAAAAAAAAAACTCCCCCTCTCTGCTCAGCACCCCTTCAGCAAAGCAGCAGGAGAAATGGAGCCCCTTCCATTTCTCCCGCTTCACTGAAGGAGCACTGTGCAGCTCTCCCTCTCTGCTGAAGCCAGGAGAGTCTTGCTCTCCCAGCTTCCACAAAAGGAACCCGAAGCCTTTGGAGCGCAGCGCGAGGTCCCGCTGAGCTCCAAAGGCTTCAGGGATAGCCACCTGAAGTCTCTGGAGTGCAGCGGGAACTCACGCTATGCTCCAAAGGCTTCGGGTTCCTTTCGCTGAAGCCACGAGAGCCAGTGTGGTGTAGTGGTTAAGAGCGGTAGTCACGTAATCTGAGGAACCGGGTTTGCGACTCCGCTCCTCCACATGCAGCTGCTGGGTGACCTTGGGCCAGTCACACTTCTTTGAAGTCTCTCAGCCCCACTCACCTCACAGAGTGTTTGTTGTGGCGGAGGAAGGGAAAGGAGAATGTTAGCCGCTTTGAGACTCCTTAAAGGGAGTGAAAGGCGGGATATCAAATCCAAACTCTTCTTCTTCTTCTTGCTTTCCCGGCTTCAGCAAAAGGAACCCGAAGCCTTCGGGAACCCGAGTTCCCACTGCACTCCAAAGGCTTCAGGTGGCTATCCCTGAAGCCTGGAGAGCGAGAGGGGTCGGTGCGCACCAACCCCTCTCGCTCTACAGTCTTCAGCGAAAGCAACGCGAAGCCTCCTGAGCGCGGAGGGAGCGCTCCCTTTGAGCTTCGGAGGCTTCGTGTTGCTATCGTTGAAGCCAAGGAGCCTACATTCACTCCATAGGATGCACACACATTTCCCCTTAATTTTTGGAGGGGAAAAAGTGCGTCCTATAGAGCGAAAAATACGGTACTCCTGAGGTGCCAGCCAAAATTGAAGCTTGCCTGGTCAGTACAGAGTCCTGGGTGAAATATCTCAGCTGGCTTCCTCCTACTCCTTCTTCAGACCTGTACCTATTTTCCTCAGCCAAACAAAGGGTAATGTAGAAGAGAAGGGAGCTATGCCAGGTACATGTCCTACCAGCAATGTAAGCTGGATGAAACCAAAGACCCATCTAGTCCAACATTATGTACCATAAGTGGCCAACCAGATGCCTCTGGGAAGGCCATAAGCAGTACAGGTGTGCAGTAACTCTCTCCCACTTGTCTTCCACAGAAAATAGGCTCCAGAGGCAGTACACAGCCATCATGACTAGTAGTCGCTGATAGTCTTATCCTCTGTGACCCATCCAAGTTTGTGACCATCACTAGAATCTGTGAAAGTAATATGTGCTGTGTGAAGTAGTTCCTTTCATCTACCCTGAATCTCCAACCATTTACATAGGTATATTGGGTGAGCTTGGATTTGGGTATTATAAGAGAGGGGGAAACTTCTCTTTCTCCACTTTCTCCATACCTTGCAAAGCAACTGAACCACGATTGCCATTTTAATGCCCATTCACCCAGTTTGGAGACATCCCTTTGGACCTCTTCCCAATCCCTCAGTAGGGCTCTTGGCAGGCTCTTCCCCTGCCACAGGGGATGCTTTCTGCTGCCTGATTGGTAATGCCAAACTAGTCTTTACAATGTCTTCCTGCAATTAGGTTGTAAAAGGATTTCGTAAATGGGACTAAGAAATATTTATTGGCAAATTAAGTAAACTAAATCCCCATGTAATGAAGAACATCTGCTTCTACTCCCCACAACATGGAGGGTCATGTCTTCACGGCTGGCAATCAATACCAGCTTAAATGAGAATTATGGACGCTAGGTTCCTCTGAGAGGCTAAACAGCCCCGCTACTTAGCCTCGCATAGAATTCAAATTGATTCTGAGATGGGCAATGCTAAAGCATGACCCACCGGTTCAAAAGCCAGAAACCACTGCTTTCTGTTTAATTTTGGTCAAAATGGGTTTCATTTTGGGACTCTGAAGGGCAGCATGTTTATAATTGCAGTTCAACCTTTCTGAACCGCACTTCACCTTTGAGTAGTTTACCACCCACCATTGTTCAGATGGAAATAAACACACACACACACACACACACACACACACACACACACACACTTCAGTCACTTCTGTCTGCAGAATAAAATGTATCTCAGGTGAGTATTAATAGATAGATCACAGCTCCTTTACTTGTGAACAGGAACATAGTAAGTTGCCTTATAATAGGACATATGAGCATATGCAGAGTCTAATGGATCAGGCCAATGGCCCACCTAGTCCAGCATCCTGTTCCCACAGTGCTCACCCAGATGCCTCAAAAGCATAAGAGAATTCTTCCCTTCTGTGGTTTCCTGCAGTTGGTATTCAGAAGCATTTCTAGCTCTAGCCATGGAGGCAGAGCACAGCCATTGTGGCTAGAAGCCATTACTGAGCCAGATTCATCTAGCTCAGTAACTGTGCACATTGGCTGGCAACAGCTCTCCAGGGTTTTTGGGGACGGTACATTCTCACTCCTACTTGGAGATGCTAGGAACTGAATCCAGGACCTTTTGCATGCAAAGCAGACACTCTACCCCAGAGCTCCTGCCTTACAGAGCAATGGTCCCCTGAAATAGCTGAAGCAGGGGGAAATTCCAGAGGGCTCCATTGAAAATGCACACGTGATTTTGGCCTGTGTGTTGTTGTTGTATGCTCCAGTCTAGGCAACGTAGGTTTTGCAATCGTGTGTGTGCAATATCACGAACACCGGGAGAGAGGGTCAGAGGGATTTGAAGACTTGTGTGAAAACTAGGGCGATGCAGCGGCTCTGGTCAAATACCAGATTCTGACTTGAATTGGGCTCATCGGACAACACAGGATTTGGCTAGAGTGGGCTGAGGCAACCCTGGATCCCCTTAGGTAGAGTCGGGTTGGCCTGGAGTGGTCTAGGGCTGCCTGGTGGCAAGGACTGGCAGGGGAGGAGATTCATGCAGGCAGTCAATGCATGTCTCTTGTCCTCTCCTGACAGCATCTTTAATTAGGGGTTTTAGCCCTATTTATACACTGTGAAAGAACCCACACCCAAATCACTTTGGGACCTGGATCTGGGTGGTTCAGGGCTGCTCCAAAATGCCATAAAAAAGGTAAAGGGACCCCTGACCATTAGATCCAGTCGTGTCCGACTCTGGGGTTGCGGCGCTCATCTCGCTTTATTGGCAGAGGGAGCCGGCGTACAGCTTCCGGGTCATGTGGCCAGCATGACTAAGCCGCTTCTGGCGAACCAGAGCAGCGCATGGAAACACCGTTTACCGTCGGAGTGGTACCTATTTATCTACTTGCACTTTGATGTGCTCTCGAACTGCTAGGTTGGCAGGAGCAGGGACCGAGCAACGGGAGCTCACCCCGTCGTGGGGATTTGAACCGCCGACCTTCTGATCGGCAAGTCCTAGGCTCTGTGGTTTAACCCACAGCGCCACCCACATCCCATATTGGGTTGAGTAGGGCTGTGCACAGGTCTAGTTAAAATACCCTCAGTGGAGCAGCCATTGTCCCTCCTCAGGAGTGAACACATGCTCCAGGGATCTCTTAGGCAGGCTATTTGCAAGGTTTGGAGCCACAGTGGGCCTGTAATTTGCCTCTTGGGTCTGTATGACATTTCTCAAAGTTCATGTGGGGAATGGCACTACTCAGGCCAAAACCATCCTAAATAGGCACATCTGCTGCTTCCAACCAACCTTTCCATGTAGGGAAGACACACAAGTATAGTCAAAATAGAAGAAGTGCATCAACAGGAAAAGGACAACGGAGGGTACATGGAATTTGCCTATTCTGATTAATATGTATAGAAGTAAATTTAATAGATATACAGCATAACTCAATCTGCTGCCTGGGTGCTGTTGGTGGGGCAACTTAAGCCACTGGCACTCACTTCCTATGGTTTTTAAATCTTTGAACTAGACTTGGACTGGATGGCTTTTCAAATTGAGGACTGTCCTCTGTAACATTGCCAGTGTCAATTTGTGTTGTTTAGCAACTGATCATTGGTTTGTTATAAACCATAGTCCCATATTTGTACATAACACTAAGCCAAGGCTATTTGAAAGCAATATTCAACTGCAATCTTGACAATTTGGTTGGGTTTGTGGAAAGTCATTGACTTAGTGCTAAACTATGTACAATATGCCCATTATAAGGCAGCTTCATCTGCCCGTCAAAGCATGCTAATATACTGTTAAGGTGCAAGCACAGCAGCTAAACACCACTACTTCAAACATCATACTTCCTGTCAATTTTCAGGTGACTCAGTGACTGACAACAAAATCCTGAAAGCAAATGAACATCAATGTTAATTCGTTACCGAGTTTGGGAAGAGAATAGCTCATGTTGAAGTATCCTTCAAAGAAATCAAATATCTCTTTAGTTATATTTGCTGCATATTCTGCTGTGTGTAACTGCTGGGGCTGGGCATAAACACGGAGCTGTAAAACAAAGCAAAGTTATTATCAGAGGTGTTTCTTGCTGGACACAATTATTGTTTAGCACCAGGATACATTTGATCAATTCACAGAGCTAAAAGGATTAACTCGTCTTGCCCTGAAAGGCAGAAGCACCTTCTCATACATTTTACCCTATAACACTTTGGCTTCATTGACTAGTTCTACACTTGTTCCAGTAAACATTTAACTCCCACCCCCACATCTCTTAGGGGTGATTTATCCCAAATAAGATGTTCCCCAGCCCCTGTTAACTTTTCGCATTTCATGTGATCAGGCTGATGAAAGAGATGAATGATTTTGGCAGTGGAGTAGTAGATAGACATAAGGGGACCAGCGTGAGAGGATGGAAGACCAGAGAGAAAAACTCGCAGTAGTCTAGGTGAGAGATGAGCAGGGCATGCCCCAAAGCTTTAGCCAATGGGACAGAAAGGCATGGCTACATTTTGCAATGTTCTAAGTGGAGAAGCAAAGTGAGTTGGGCCATGTACTGAATATGGGGAACAAAGGAGAAAGGGGAGTCAAAGAGTAAGTCCAGGTCACATGTCTGTCCAACAAAGGGAAGGGTAATAATGTCAATGGAGAGAAGAGCTTTGGGGGAAAGAGGGCAAATTTGGTCTCTAGTCATGGGGGCAGGGCTTTCTTTCCAAGTATCTCACACTGGGGGCTTAGGGTGATCATGTTCCTTGCTTTACAGAAGACAGGCCTCTATCTGTCAGAGGACAGTCCTGGATCTGAAATTGTCATCTGCTTGAGAATTATCCAGTCCAAAGTCTGGTTTAAAGAGAAGAAACCATACAAAGAGACAACAGGAGTCTTGGGGTTGCCCATCCCTTGTCAGCAGACTGAGCTAGCTCCTAAGTCACCTGGTGTAATTGCTACTATGGTGAGATGTATTTCTATTTAAATTATAGTAATTTCTTTTAAAATCTGCATCTAGACATATACATTATCATATGCAAATTTTATGCAAATATATGATGCAAATCCTCCCTTTTGGCAAAGCATAACGGGTCATTCTAGGAGGGCTGTATCATGATACTAAATTCCCTCTGTTCCTGCTGCTGTGGCTTACAGATGTACTCAGTTCCCTTTGAAGCATGGACCATTGAGGATCAGACTTTTCCTTCACAAATGGGTGTCTCTGGGGATTCTATGATTAGCCAACACTCTCAGTGTGGTACATTTAGTATGAACAGCACCCAGGTGGTATTAAGTGGCCTTCTGAGTCCAAAGCCCTTTAAACTCGGTGAGAGACTTTTCATTGCTGTAGATCAGGCACATCCAACAGGTAAATTGTGATCTACTGGTAGATCACTGGATGTAAGTGGTAGATCATTGGTAGATCAGTGGCTCCCGCCAAAGAAGCTGAACAACTTTGGCTCCGCTAAAAGAAGCTCAACATTTTTGCCCTGCACCCCTAAAAAAAGCTCAGCAACTGTGACCTGAACCCCCCAAAGGGGGTATATCACTGCCAGTTTTTAACTCTGTGAGTAGATCGCAGTCTCTTGGGAGTTGGCCACCCCTGCTGTAGATGACAGCGTGAAACCTCTTCTGCCATCAAATCCCTCACCAAAATATCAGCTATGTTCCATAAGTAATTCTCAAGCTTCCAAAAGTCAATGTTTAAGAAGGTGCTGTGGTCCCAGGATAGTAAAATAAAAATATATATAACCAAATACATTTTGCTGTACATTAACAGGGTGCTTTTAAATATAGTGTTATGGGTTTGTAGGAGGCAAACTGGGTGCCAGACATTAGATTTGAAATTCAGGCTAAAACCAGGAAATTGCCTGGACAGAAGAGCCATCAGGGTGTAATGACCGGACAATGGCCAGTCATTGACCCTCTGCCTGAGCTCTGGGTAAATAGCAGAATTGGGAAAGGGGAGTGTTACAGGAAGCATGATGTAGAAATAGGAAAGAAATGTGTTCTTTAAAAAAATGAGGCTTGAAATAGCGGGAGATCAGAGGGGTGAGCAGGCAGGTAATGAGGAGTTATAATAATTGCTATATTAATGTAAATATAACAATATATACCTCTCTCTCTAATAGGCACATGCTTAACTTTTTGCAGTAGCACATTTGTGATAACTGTTGAAAACCAGTGTGGCGTAGCAGTTGGAGTAGGACCTGGAAGAACAGGGTTCAAACCCCACTTGGGCATGCATAACCATGTATTAGGGTTGCCATATGTCCAGGGAAACCTGGACATGTCCTCTTTTGGGGGGTCAACATGCCCATCTGGGCAGATTTTTAAATTTTAAGGGAAATGTCTGGATTTTGGAGGTTTGGTGGGGCTTGGGCCACTGTGGCCTCTGCCAGCCCGAGCTGGGGAAAGAAGTGTGGGTGCAGTGGCGTCGCAATGTGCCCACGCCTGTGCTTGCACAGCTCTTTCCCCGGCTTGGGCTGGCAGCGGCTTGGGCTGCCCCCTTGAGCTTCTTGTAAAGAAAAAGTTGGGATACAAATGCAATAAATAATTGCCTTAACACCCACAGTGGCGCAGGGAACCATTTGCAAGAAACAGGCACAGTTAGCAGATATATCCTGGTATTGGTAAACTAATTTTGCCATATTTACCCATCTATAAGATGCCCCCATGTATAAGACGCCCCCTATTTTGGGGGGCTCAGATTTAAGAAAATGGCCTTGGCACTATCTGTGAATAAGACACCCCCTAATTTTTGACATAATTTATTAGGGGGGGAAACTAGTCTTATACACGGAAAAATACGGTAGTTCCGGAAAGAAAACAAAGAACTCCGACGCAAAAATGTAATGTGAAATAGCTGGATTACAATTAACCTGCTAAAAGGTTAAAGATGTGCATGTTAACCTGCGCTGGCCCAAGAAATTTTGGCACTTGAGGCAAACCACAAAAATTGTACACACCCCACCAGGGGAGAAGGAGTGAGTGAAGATCTGCATCAAGGACAAGGGGGGAATGAAAAACTACATTGGGAATAAGGGGGTGAGTGAAGCTCTACATTGTGAACAAGGTGGGGGAAATAAAATCAACCTTACCCAATGGTTGATGTGGGAATCAAAGACCATTATTGGGGGAAAGGGGTCTGCTCTGAATCACATCAGGTGCCAAGGAGGTGACAGATCTAGCCTCAAAGTACTGCAGCTGCAGCCATTGCTGCTAGCACAGCGGCGGCAGCAGAGGGTGATGCATTCCCTGGAGGCCGCATCTGATGCCCCTGTGGATCCTGCTGCCCAAGGCAGTAGCCGCACCTTGTCTCATGGGTGGGTCGGCTCTGCTGTTGACATACTTAAACTCTAATTATCACTGACTTTAATTTTTGCATCTCACAGCCATTCAGCTCCTACCTCACATTCTTATATTTTACATTCCTGCCAACTACTATTTCACTTTGTGCCTCCGATGAAGCAGGCTTCAGTCCATGAAAGCTTAGGCCATAATAAATGTGTTAGTTTATAAGGCGACTATTAGAACATTATGCTAAAAGGCTAATTATTGGCTGAAGTTTCCATCCAAGTTTTTCTCCGCCTGTATTTTCCAAAAGCCCCAAAGACATTCTAATTTCACAGAGACTTTTTTCCCCAAAACTGTGTTTGAGTGTTTGGGCCAGATAATACTAATGCTAAAAACATGAGGAACGAAGCATCTGACAGCTGCTATTAATCCCATGAATTGCACCCTCCCCCCCCCTATTGACTGGGTGACCCTTTGCCTCTATTTTTAAATGAGCAATTAATACACAAACACCATGAGGAGGGGAATTAAGGCTATTTGATCACTATGTTCACTTCCTTGGATGAATGGCAGCTCGACTTCCGCTATCTTTTTCAAAAATGTAGCATAAAAAACATTATAGAATGACACTGTTTGAGAGCTATGAAATATTTACTAAGTCTTGAGGGAGAGGTCCCTAGAGATGTGGAGGAAATTGCAGATCGGTGAAATGATGCAGTAAATAAAATGCCCTTATTTTCAGATAAGGAATTGGAGGCATACAAGTTTAGTAACTTGGTAGAGAAGCTTAGCCAGCTATATTCCTGGCAGGAGAGCTAAACTAGTCAAATGAAACATTACAATTAACAGGAGTCTTGCCACAGGTTAATAGATTCTATGATACCATCTAAAGCAGTCATGGCATCCCCCACAGAATTTTGGGAGCTGTGGTTTGTTAAGGGTATGGAGAGTTACTGTATTAGGAGGCTCCTATGGCACTGTGGGTTAAACCACAGAGCCTAGGACTTGCCGATCAAAAGGTCGGCGGTTCGAATCCCCGCGACGGGGTGAGCTCCCGTTGCTTGGTCCCAGCTCCTGCCAAGCTAGAAGTTCAAAAGCACGTCAAAGTGCAAGTAGATAAATAGGTACCGCTCTGGCGGGAAGGTAAACTGCATTTTCGTGTGCTGCTCTGGTTCGCCAGAAGTGGCTTAGTCATGTTGGCCACATGACCCAGAAGCTGTACGCCGGCTCCCTCAGCCAATAAAGTGAGATGAGCGCTGCAACCCCAGAGTCGGCCACAACTGGACTTAATGGTCAGGGGTCCCTTTACCTTATTCCCTTCTCAGAACTACAATTTCCAAAGGTCTCTGTGAGATGGGGTTGAGAGCTAAACCTCTCTGAGAAAGCCATACCTGGAGAGGCCAGAGATTGAATCTGGGACCTTCTATATGGAAAACTGATGCTGTAACACTGAGCTATGTCTTTCCCCTAAATTACCATCACCATGGGACATCCAGCTTGGCTATTATCAGAGACAGAACATTGGACTATTGGAGACAGACCTTTGGTCTGGTCTAGTCAAGCATTTCTTTTGCTCTTCTGCATTTAATAATCCCCCCATGGGGGACCGACAATATGAAGACTGGCCGAGTTTCAGCTAAATTTAGATCTGACCAAAATGTTTCTCAGATTTTCTCCTTCATGCTTAAACGTGTGGAGGAGAAAGAAGGATTATGTTCCTGGCCCCACTCCTGAAGCTGCTGCATCCTGCTCATACCACCCATGATCTCTGCACACAGAGCCACACAAAGACCACCCGAGGTCTGACAAAGGGATGCCTGGAAAACCACAGCGAGTCGTGTGATCCTTCTCCCTTTTGCATGGATTCATTCTCCATATGGAGGGGAATGTCTGAAAAGAGATCTTGGCTGCCATCCTATGAACACTTATCTGACAATATGTCCCAATTTCACATAGTGCAACTTACTCCTGAGTAGACACTGAGTGCTACACTGCTAAGTCACATCAAAATCCGTGGCTCAGTTGATGACAACTAAGTTAAATCCCATTGATTTAGGCTACATACATGGCATACATTTGAGGAATTCTGGGAATTGTCATTTATTCCCCACAGGGCTGTAATTCCCAGCACACTTAACGAACTACAGTTCCCAGGATTCTTTGGATGAGAAATGTCTCTTAAAGGTATGGTATGTACACAGCCTTAATTAAACAAATTCAGTTACAGTGGTACCTCAAGTTAAGTACTTGATTCATTCCGAAGGTCCGTTCTTAACCTGAAACTGTTCTTAACCTGAAGCACCACTTTAGCTAATGGGGCCTCCCGCTGCCACTGTGCTATTTCTGTTCTCATCCTGAAGCAAAGTTCTTAACCCGAGGCACTATTTCTGGGTTAGCGGAGTCTGTAACCTGAAGCATATGTAACCTGAAGCATATGTAACCCAAGGTACCACTGTACATCCCATTGTTTCAATGAACTATAGCTAAAATAAGGCCAGCATGTTCAACCTAGACCAAAGGATTTTGATTTTTTTAAAAAGAGGCCTTTCTACATACATAGTGTTTCTATCCTTTTTCACAACATCCATAACTGGAGGAGGGCTTGTTTCCAGTTCGCAAAGCAAAAATCACCAAGAAACATTGCATAAATTTGATAAGAATTAGCACAGGACTTACAGGAATTCCTCGGGCTGATATTTTTTCTATAAACTTAAACTGGTGTACAGCCCAAGCCACTAAGTAGGTGCTCATTGGAACAGACTTTTGGAATGTCGTTACAGTCCAGCCGTTGCCCAGTGAACGTTTTTGCTGCGGGGAAAGTGAGGAAAAAAGAATCACAATGAAGCATTGTTTACAAGTAAATAACTTTCCCAAGACGAATATTTATCTTTATGTACAGAATGGGAGCAGGAAAGTTGTTGTTGTTGTTACTGTATTATTACTTTGGTTACACATAAAATGTGCCCTTTTCAATGTTAATGCTTTATTACTATTATAATAAATATATAATACCACCTCTTTCTAAGGGCACACTCTCCTAATCACCAAGAAGGCATAGTATGTCACTAGAAGGTAAATAATGTACTGCCCTCATGAAGTTACTTCTGAGGAAAACACAAGATGTCATAGCAGTTATCAGCCCTGTTCACACTAGCGATGGGCAAATCTGTCAATTTCAGTTCTCTCATCTTATCATTTCTCCAATCTTAAATTCAGTTCTCAGCATATCCAGAATAATTCTTTTTTTTTAATTAAACATAAGGTCCTCATAAAAAATAATCAGCAGGTTAGTCCAAATTTCTCCCAATATACATATATTTGTAAGCAGTTTTACCTAACATACACATTTCTGCAAAGCAAATTTTCCTAATAGCACACATTTTTGTATGTTATTTTCACTAATATGCATTTTTAACAACATTTCACCCCAGTATGTGTATTTTGGAACACATCATTTGGCTGAAGAATTGCATTGCAACATTCAGAGATGTGCGAATTTTGAAGGCTGGCTGTGCTTCAGTCTGCATATTGTTTCAGAATGTGCGAATTAGGTTGGTTCACCTTGACATGTGAACTGAATTGAATTTCTTCCCCATCCCTAACTCACACGTTACTCATGTGTCAGGCACTCCCAGTTTATAGCCAGGGGAGGCTATCCTTTTCACCCCCAATTCTCCATCAGTGTGCTACCTCAACCATCTAATGACAGCACACTGAGTGAGGTGCATAGGAAACTCTTCATAAGAGAACCATGCTCAATATGAGAGCCAGTGTGGTGTAGTGGTTAAGAGCAGTAGATTCGTAATCTAGGGAACCGGGTTCGCGTCTCCGCTCCTCCACATGAAGTTGCTGGGTGACCTTGGGCTAGTCACACTTCTCTGAAGTCTCTCAGCCCCACTCACATCACAGAGTGTTTGTTGTGGGGGAGGAAGAGAAAGGAGAATGTTAGCCACTTTGAGACTCCTTCGGGTAGTGATAAAGCGGGATATCAAATCCAAATATGTGGTCATTGGCAGGCAGTGTCATAAAAAAGGAGTAATGCATGAAAAGGTCTACTCTTGTACTGGAATTACATAGCTAAAAGCAGAAACTTAACCATGCCTATTTAAGTAAGTTGTATCGAATGCAGTGGGGCCTACTGCTTGGCAAGAGGGGTTAGGATTGCAACCTTAGCCAAGAAATATTCCAGTGTTTGGAAACTGATAAATGGGAATTTTTTGAGGGTTCACTGAAATTACTAGAAACTTATTGTGCAGTTTTACTTCAAAGCTTTTTGGTGGAACTTTCACATTTACTCATCAGAAGCCACAACTTCACTGTAGACAACTGCTGCTGAGGATTGGGCTTCACAGTTCAAATGTACTTATATTTTAATATTTTGGGTAGATTTGAGAGAAAACATTGCAATCAGTAACATTATTTCTAGACAATCACTGACTCCCTTAAAACACAAAATACGTAGTGTGGAGGAAATGTGGTAAGGTTATCTATAGTAGGGTTGCCATATTTCAAGAGGTGAAAATCTGGACACAAAAAGTTGTTGAGCTTTTTCAGGGCAATTTTACATTTGCTTTAAAATGTAAATTTCCCCTCAGGTGGGCATTTAGGACCCCACCAAAGAGGACATGTCCAGGAATTCCCAGATGTATGGCAACCCTAATCTATAGGCTAACTTTGCATATGTCAGGTCAGTTATGTTTATTACTGTGTAGAAGAAAATACTGCAATAACTACCAATTTTTCAACCACAAATTAAAACAGTGGGAGCTGTATGGCAATCAGAAACTGATGGGCAGAATCCAGTTTATAATTATGTGCTCTAAAATCCCAAGGAAATAAATGGGATGGATTCTGGGCATTTTCGCTGTGGCATCTCAAAGCCCCATATCATAAACAGGACATTTTACCTTAACAGAAATATTTAAAAGATATTTATATGGTATGATTTTTGCATATATTGTCTTTGACTTCTGCTAACAGT
This sequence comes from Podarcis bocagei, assembly GCF_964188305.1. Classification (NCBI taxonomy): domain Eukaryota; kingdom Metazoa; phylum Chordata; class Lepidosauria; order Squamata; family Lacertidae; genus Podarcis; species Podarcis bocagei. The sequence continues at coordinate 55,201,568 of NC_138134.1, forward strand.
AATACAAAGTTTCTAGAACTTTGTACTAAAGCTGATGTTTATGTGAACTAACTTGGGAAATGTCTTTAGCCAGAAGTTTGTTGGGATGGAATTTGCATTTTAATTGTGCACTTAATTTGGAAATTTAGAAACTATTCATTCAAAGTTATGTGTTGGCTTTGACTTTCCACTAGGCTATTCACTGGACATTCTTTTGGCCAAGATCCATAAAATCATTTTCCGCTGCAAATCCCAGAGGCAGAGAACTTACGCCATTGACTTCCATAGAAGATTTGGAATTTAAGCCAAAGGAACTAAATATAACCATTTGTGAACCTATGACCTTTGCCTAGGAAAGGATTTTGACAAACATCCACATCTATGGTTTAACAAAAAAAGGAATATATTGTATAATGCCAAATGTTTTGCTCTTAATGCCCACTAACTCTGATATGAATTCCTCTAACAGACTATAACCCACCTACTCCAAAGTCATTTTTAGAGAATACTAATGGCTGCACCAACAGGCCATGTGATTTGGTGATCAATGCCACCAGGTTTCATGTATCATATGCGCATATAGACAAAGAATGCATACCTCCACTGGCATGTTTGATAGAGCTTCATATGTGTCTTCATGGAAAATGGATATATTATAAGTTGCCTTTATGTTAGGTTCATCAAAGCAAGGAAATGATTTTCGTGCATCTGTTGGCTCATGATCAGTGGCTGCTATACTCCTTTGGAAAGAAACGACAGTTACATCAAACCATTATTCGCAAATAGATAATTAGACCTAGTATGAAAGCAGTAAAGGGAATTTTTCATATGAAAGAAATGGGATAATCTTTCTCCTATGGCTCATATCATAACCTGTGGGATCACCTTACCCAATATATGCCTGCTCGACCATTTCAATCTGCAGAACTGCTATGGGTACCACATAAGACTGGTTCTGCATTTGTAATAAATCAATCTTTTAGTCTGGCAGCACCTACACTGTGGAACTCCTTGCCTGTTGACATGAGGCAGGCACCTTCACTGTACTCTTTTTGGTATCTGCTAAAAGCATTTTTGCTTAGACGAGCCTATTCAGATGTGTAGAATGTGGATGTATGCTTTAGTCTGTTTTTAGTTTACTGCTGATTTTATGTTTTGAACAATTTACAAAATTGCGTGTGTGTTTTTTAAACAAAGCGGTGTATAAATTTCATGAAATAAAACAAATAAAAAATAGTCTTAAGACAAAGTAAAGCTTGAAAGTGTAATTATCCTGCATAACCTGTGAACCCACAAGCCAAATACAGCTTAAAAGCCCTTATGGTGCTTGACAAATGCATTGTTTATTTATTCCCAGTCAGCCAGGAAAATAGGTATTGACTGCATTTGGCTCAGTTGCAAAGGCCTAGATAAAACTATGATGACATGATCCATAGGTTTGCTTTGACCAGGGATGGATGAAACTAACATACAGTATTTCAGCATCTCTTAAGTTTCTCGTTTCTTCAATCTTAAACTCAGCTCACCCCATTTCCACATCAGTTTGCAATTCTCCATAATACGTATGAAAACTCATAAGCATCTAACTGCACATTTATTCTCATATACACATTTTTGTGTGCAATTCTGCCAAATACACACATTTTTGCAAGTCCCCCCCGAAGGACTACATTTTTCTTTATTATTTTTACTAATATATTTTATGCACACTTTTTCCTAAGACACCTATTTTGAACACATTGTTTTGGTTGGAGAATAGCATTGCAAAATTCAAAGAAGTACTTTTTTTTAAGAATGGGGGAAGATTTGGTTTGACTTCTGTGGTTTAGGGAAGCATGGGTTAGTTAGGTTCACATTCAAATGCAAATTGAATAATAATAATAAAATCTCTTCCCAGCTGTGACTGAGTGGGCCAACCAAATTAATGTTTTGAGATGGTGAATTTGGACCCATGTAAAATTCTGTGTATGCTGAAACATTTGTGTGATTGCACCCACCCAGCTTGCTACTTACCACATAACTACCACCTCACAACTCCCTCCACATCCAAAACTTTATGCTCACATTTATTAATTTGTGGCATTTTTAACCTGCCCATCACCATATGGTCCCAGGGCAGGAATGGTTAAAACAACAAGAAATAACAGTAAAACTCAGATCACATGAATATAAATTTAAGTCCTCATTGTTATAAACATCACTTAAAATCATAGTTTAAAGAATAAAACCTAACACTATACCGCTACAGGTAAACACACAATTTCATATTTGGTAAATATGGGCTGGGCAAACTGCTGGAAGTATCATGGATGAAGAACCTAAGAGGAGCCAATTGGATCAGGCCAATGACCCACCTAGTCCAGCATCCTGGTCTTACAGTGGCTGACCAGATGCCTCTGAGAAGCCTGCAAGCAGAAGAGCACTCTGCCCAACCGAAATTCCCTGCAACTGATATTCAGAGGCACAATGCACACATTTTCAGCAAACCCATTCAGCAAACCCATGCTTGGCAGGGGGTTGGACTCAATGGCCCTTGTGGTCTCTTCCACTCTATGATTCTATGATTCTATATGAATGTCCCCATGTCGACTACCAAATGAACCTCCACTGTTTTGGCCCATACTGAGTCTCATCACCAGAAAGACTGCAGTCCCCCACCCCTCCTTTTCTGTGCATACACACCTGTGATAGATAGCTTTAAGCAGCTTGTCAAATGCTAGCTGAAAGCAGCACATTCATAACAGGGACATTGATCACTCTGAGATAACCATGCACATCTGCCTTTCGTTGTTCATGGACAAGAGTATAATGACAATCTTGGTGGTCTGAATACTGATAGGATGCAGCAAAATAAATGGCTGTGGAACACCATTGCTATAAATTGATATAGTGATATTTGCCCTAACAGCTGGTACCAGAACATCTTACCTGCCTGGGATATAAATGACTGAGGAAAATAGGGTCATTAAAATTGTTGCCAAGGTTTACATAAAATATCTGCTCCCTAAATGGAATCAAGCTCTTCTTATCAACATAGCATTCAAGGATGGAGCATGATTGATGGGAGAACACAGCTAAGTTGTCTCTTCAATTAATTCAGAATGCTGGTAGCTTTCCAACCACACGTCTGTAGATACGTTTGAGCTACATAAAAGTAGTTCCCCCCCCTTCTTTTAAAAAAGAAATAAAGCAAAAACAAGAAGTAATTAAGAGTGAAGGAACATAGCTTGTAACATTCCTGAAGATCTATAAGTTATCTCGCCAGTCAATTTGTCAATGTCCTAGTGTCCTTGGCATTTTCCTAGGACTCCCTAAATGCTTAACTGATCATAAAGAACTTATAATAGTACATTCAAATCTGAAGAATTAGTGAGATACCAAGCAAATGGGATATTTTTTTTAAAAAAAAGTGGGCATAAAAATGGGCTGTACAAACTTTAAGGTCAGACCTCTCTCTGCACCCACAGAAAGGGAAATATGCAAATGTCCTACATGCCTTGAAAATCTTCTCAGAAAGACTATACAGTCGTACCTTGGTTTTTGAACAGCTTAGTTCCCAAACGTTTTGGCTCCCGAATGTCACAAACCTGGAAGTGACTGTTCCAGTCTGTGAACAATTTTTTGAATCCAAATGTCCTACAGGGCTTCCGGGGGTTCTAATTGGCTGCAGGAGCTTTCTGCAGCCAATCAGAAGCTGTGATTTGGTTTTCAAACATTTTGGAAGTCGAATGGACTTCCAGAATGTTGAACGGAACTTTGAATTCCAAAGTACAACTGTGCTTTCAAGAAGTCAGACTAAAAAGCAAATATATTGTTGCATGTCAGTGGTTCAAGGTGCCTACCCAGGGTTCAGTTTCCTTGGAATGAGGGACAGCAGAGACTGTGGCATCTTTAGCATATGTGGTTTATTTACACACACATATACAATGTGAGCCAATGATGGAGGGACTCACAACATTAACAGCCCAGAAGGTCCCACAGCCACATCCTCAGATTCAAACAGAAATCAAGGATGTCTCTCCCTCTTAGGCTTCTGCCTACTACAGCCTGCTTCTAGCTTCTAGCTCACACATTCTAGCTCTAGCTTCTGTTTTTCTAGCTACCAGCCAGTTGAGGGAGGGGGACCCATCCATTTGTCCTCTGGCACAGAACCACTTCCTTTGTCACCTTAATGACCCAAAAATGGGGGCCATTATGTCACCAAGAAGTTGGCCTGGCTATTCCAACAACTGAATCCTTGCTGGATCAAGGAATTAGTAGGGGCTCAGGCATACAGCGTAACTACTCCCCCTCGCAACAATATTTTCAGCAAGATGGCTTATGTCAATCAACTGTAGAACTAGTGAAACATTATTCGCATGAGAAATTGCATTTATTTAAGATTATTTAAATTTACTGCAACTAGTTTAGGTATTGCTTACATCATGTTCTATTTATATAGATGCTTACAATTTGACAGCATAAATACACTAAATTCTTAATCACAGAAGCAACAGCACACATCTTCATTCATGCCATAATGGTGTTTCAGTTATTTATTGCTCCTTTCTCTTCTTTGTGGGTTTACAGAATGCTCCAGTATTATGCCGGCAGCTTCCTTAAATGGTGAGATTTTATTTTATTTTTTAAAAGATATTTATTAAAAGTTTAATAGTTACAGAAAAAAGAAAAAAGAAACAGTAAAAAATTCACAATACATCAAAAATAAAGAGAAAAAAACAAAAAAGTTTCATGAAGAAGAATTTACAGGGGTTGGTCAAGGCTTTGGAAATGGTATAGGTGCAATTTATTCAGAACAGAAGGCTAAATTAATTGTGAATAACGTAGTGACGGAAGAATTTAAGATTGAGAAAGGAACATGACAAGGTTGCCCAATTTCCCCATTGCTTTTCATATCGGTCCTGGAGGTTTTGCTAAATATGATTAGAAAGGACCAATTGGTAAAAGGTATACAAGTGGGAGCCAAACAGTACAAACTGAAAGCATTTGCTGATGATTTGGTATTGACTTTACAGGAGCCAGAATCTAGTACTAAAAGAGTTCTGGAACTGATTCAAGAATTTGGTCAGGTAGCAGGTTTTAAGTTGAACAAGACGAAAATTAAGGTTTTAGAGAAAAATCTAACGGAGATCGAGAGAGATAAGTTTCAGAAGGAGACAGGATTAACACTGGTTAAGAAAGTGAAATATTTAGGGGTTAATATGACGGCTAAGAATGTGAATTTATTTAAGGATAATTATGAAAAATGTTGGACTGAAGTGAAAAAGGACTTAGAAATATGGTCAAATTTGAAGTTATTGTTGTTAGGTTGAATTGCTGTGATAAAAATGAATGTATTGCCAAGAATGCTGTTTCTGTTTCAAACATTGCAAATTTTGGACAAAATGGACTGTTTCAAGAAGTGGCAGAGAGATATCTCTAGATTTGTCTGGCTGGGCAAGAAGCCTTGTATAAAATTTAAGATATTAACTGATGCTAAAGAAAGAGGTGGATTTGCCCTGCCAGACCTTAAACTTTAGTATGAATCAGCCGCTTTTTGTTGGCTGAGAGAATGGATGCTTCTTGAAAATACTGACGTGTTGGATTTGGAAGGTTTTAACAATTTATTTGGTTGGCATGCATATCTGTGGTATGACAAGGTTAAAGCACATAAAGCGTTTAAAAACCATATTGTCAGGAAAGCACTGTTTAATGTCTGGATAAGATACAAAGACCTATTAGAAAATAAAACCCCGAGATGGCTGTCAGCAATGGAAGCAAAGGCTCAGAAAAAACTCAATATGGAGGCCAAATGGCCGAAGTATTGGGAAATTCTGGAGCAAGAGGGAGATAGACTAAAACTGCAGAGCTTTGAAAAATTAAAAAACAGAGTGCGAGACTGGCTCCATTATTATCAAATAATGGAGGCATATAATCTGGACAAAAAATTAGGCTTCCAGGTGGAAAAATCAAAATTGGAAACAGAATTGTTAGACCCCAAAGTTAAGAATTTGTCAAGAATGTATAACTTGTTGTTGAAATGGAATACTCAGGATGAAACGGTGAAATCTGCTATGATCAAATGGGTGCAAGATGTTGGACATAACATTATGATGGCTGACTGGGAACAGTTATGGACCACAGGTATGAAATTTACGGCATGTAATGCCTTAAGAGAGAACCTAATGAAAATGATCTATAGGTGGTACATAACACCAGTCAAGCTTGCAAAAATCTACCATTTGCCTGATAACAAATGTTGGAAATGTAAGGAGACTGAAGGTACATTCTTTCACCTTTGGTGGACATGCCCAAGGATTAAGAACTTCTGGGAGATGATTTATAATGAAATGAAAAAGGTATTTAAATATACCTTCCTGAAGAAACCAGAGGCCTTTCTCCTAGGCATGGTCGGCCAATTGGTGCCAAAGAAGGATAGAACTTTTTTTATGTATGCTACAACAGCAGCAAGAATACTCATCGCAAAGCACTGAAAGACACAAGATTTACCCACCCGGGAAGAAGGGCAGATGAAGCTGATGGACTACATGGAATTGGCGGAAATGACTGGCAGAATCCGAGACCAGGGAGAAGAGTCGGTGGAAGAAGATTGGAAAAAATTCAAAGTATATTTACAGAAATATTGTAAAATTAATGAATGTTAGAAGGATGCTGGAATGAAGTTACATGGTTTTAGCAGAAATGTTATAAAGAACTAAGTAAAAATAGATTGTTAATGGGCCAAAGTTTAAAATTTAAGGTTAGATTGTGTTAAGATAAATTATAGAACAAAAATTGAGAAAGATGGAAAGGGTTTGCTGAAATAGCTAATTGAACAAGAATACAAAAAAGGGAGGTGTGAGGAGGTCAATGATACAAGTAAATGAAAGGTAGAGATATAGAGATATTGGATGTGTTTTTTAAATGTTTTTGCTTAAATGGTGAGATTTTATAAGCAATTGCTTTTGAAGCAGGACTCAAGACCCTCCAAGTGTCCCTTTTTTCCAGGGACGTCCTTGATTTAGAGAAGCCATCCTGGTTTCTGATTTGATCCCAGAATGTCCCACTTTTCCTTAGGATGTCCCGATTTTCATTTGAGAAATGTTGGAGGGTATGGAGTTATCCAACTGCCAAGCCATCTGAAGGCAATCCTGTATAGGGAATGTTTTTTAAATGTTTAATGTGGCATTATGTTTCATTATGTCTTTATATCTGTTGAAAGCTGCCCAGAGTGCTGGGGCAACCCAATAAATAGTACAATTATCATTATGGAATGGGACATCCCTACTTTCATCGGAGAAATGTTAGAGGGTGTGGGACTCCCTCTTCTGAGGTTCTTTGACCCTTGCATTCCACTACCAGTAAGAATGGAACCTGATGACTTATTTATAATGTGACAACTGACCATTCAGCTGGTCTGTCTTGTTTCATTGTGGACTTAAAAGGTGCAAGGAAGGATGGAGGAAAAATCTGCAGTTCTACAGCAGCATCTTGGTCATTCCCCAAGTTGATGGGGCTCATTTGATAACAATAGGAAACCAAGTCTTTAATGTCATTTGCCCAGTATTGTGGAACGCTAACTGAGTCAGACTTATTGGTCTACCCTTGAGTTAAGGCCCCTCCCTTAAATTTGCCACTTCTCCAGATTTTGTGATGTAGTTCTTCAGTCAAAGAATGTATACCAAAATATGTATATTAGGGAAAATAATATACATTCTTCTGCAAAGATGCTTATACTAGGCCAAATTTTGCGGAAAATATGTATATTAGGAGACATGAGCGATAAAATGAATATGAATGTTCATGTAGGCTTTGCTTTCTTTAAATCAGAATGCACTGAAGAACTGAAAAACCAGAAGTTCACCCATCCCTAGGTGCAAGACCTATAGAAATGAATGGGAGCAATGCAAAAGCATTTGCAAATAGCTCTTATTCATTTCAGTGAATGCAGAATAACTGCCCAATAGATGATGCACAATGAGAACAGTAAAAAGATCTCTAGGTTGTACAATATTTGTTAAGGGCTTTATAAATAATAATAATTAGACGCTGTGTTCTCTTTGTATTGAGAAAATGGCAATAGAAGGTGAAATATTTGCTTTCAAAATCCATTATGTTGTGTTACAATAAAACTCTTCCTTTTCTTCAAGGCTTGTCCTGCCCCCATCATTTGCATTATAGTGTCTAGGCCTTACAAATGAGAACCAGAAGCAAGAAACGTGTAAAGACACTGAATATTTACGTGCATCTGTGACTGCTTCCAGCTGTTGTTCCCAAAATAAAACATGACCGAAGCTGTGATGAATTGCCTTTGGAAAAAAATTGGCCAAACACATATTTTCAGTGAAATTGTCAGCCTATTATAGAAGGCAATCCAATTTTGGCTTTAAACGCACAGTTAAAGCACCGTTAAACCACATTACTTCCCCCAAATCATTCTGGGAGCTTTAGTTTGTTAAGGGTGCTGGGAACTGTAGCTCTGTGCAAGGTACAAGTACAGTTCCCAATATTCTTTGCAGAAAGCCATGCACTTTAAATATATGCGATGAACAAAGCTGAAGTACAAATTAGAGGGGAAAAAGAAATTAGCCCAACTGATAATGAAAATACATCCCCCAAGTCATTTCAAAGGCAAAACTGATATCAATGAATGGCTAGCTTGTTTTTCACCTCAATCATTTGTATCCATAGCTGCCACCTCCTCAGCAGATTTCTTTTTAAATAAGGATGTGTCTTCTGCTGCTGCCACCTGCTATTATATTCTCCTAATTCTCGTATCAAGTTGGGACCTAGTTACCCGTCAGTAAGAGGATTGGTTGGGGAAATTTGCCAAGGAGTATTAATTCAATGTCCATTGATATAGGTAGCCCCCACCTAGTTTTCCTGAATGGCATCTAAATTCAGTGTTCTGCAGACAGATTGACTGAAGACACAGATGGGGAGTGTTTCAAGATGTGCTTGCTATGAGTCAGTTATCTGTTACATAAAACAAACCCCGCTTTCAAAAAAACCCTGTTTGCTGAATCCCTTTGTCTATCCATCTCTGTTTCAGGGTATGCCAATTTGCATTCTGATTGCCATTTCTTACTTTAAAGCTCACCATCCATTTAAAGCACCCTTATACCACTTTAACAGACATGGATTTCCCCAAATAATCCTGGGAACTGGTTTCTTTAAAAGCTTCTTTTTAATTCAATGGGTATGCAACTTTATAAAAAATAAATATACACATCATGGATATGGTAAGTATACAAAAGAGAGAGAAAATAGCAGAAACATAGAATGTACAATTACCGTATTTTTTGCTCTATAAGACTCACTTTTTCCCTCCTAAAAAGTAAGGGGAAATGTGTGTGCATCTTATGGAGCGAATGCAGGCTGCGCAGCTATCCCAGAAGCCAGAACAGCAAGAGAGATTGCTGCTTTCTCTGCGCAGCGATCCCTCTTGCTGTTCTGGCTTCTGAGATTCAGAATATTTTTTTTCTTGTTTTCCTCCTCCAAAAACTAGGTGCGTCTCGTGGTCTGGTGCGTCTTATAGAGCGCAAAATACGGTATATACTGCCCTTCATTTAAGGACCCCTGGGGAGTTTTTAACATAAAAAGCACAATAATACGTGACATAATAACAAACAAAATCCCACCCATATATAAAGAGTGAAAACATTAATATCTAATTGTAAGGAAAAGGGTAAGGGGGGGAAATGGACAAATGGACAAATGTGGTAAGTCATAGATGAAGAAAACAAGCAGGGAAAGTACTAGTTAAAAGTACTTCCAGATAAATTCATACTTTGCGGGGACTGTATTGAAAAAGGGTGATTATTAAGGTCAGTGCTATTTTTCCAGAAAAAGAGGTGCCGGAACTGACCTTGGTGTCTTACGTTGGTGTCACAGAGTTATTCTGCTTTTTCTATTCAGAATGATCTGTTAGATATCCTAAACTCTCACAGAACTGCAGTTCTCAGGGAAGACTGAAAATGTCAAGCCTGGAGTCTACACGTTGCCTGATGAGCTCTCATTTCTGTCAGTAAAATGGTGCTGCCAAATAGCCATTTACAAGATATGATCAAGATGCATCATTCTGAAGCATCAATTAGAGTCTCGTACAAAGGAAGGCCAGAAGAGACAGTATATCTCTTGTCTACCTAAATAAGGGCATGGGGAGCTAAACCTGACTTTGTTTCTGGTTGGTGCACTTTTGGCTTTGACAATAGGGAACAGAAATATCTCCAATCATACTCATTCTCCTGTCTTCAGGCTTGCCTACCTATAATTCAAAGCAGATGGGGGAGTAAAGTTCAAAATCTCACTCAGATACATCTGGTTCTTAGGCTAGTAAAATGATTCACCCTGATGCTACTCTGATTTTAACATAGCATGGGGCTGGGTCCAATATTTACAGTGCCATTCTATGCAGTCTCCCTGTGTTCTGTGGAGCTTACTCCTATGAAAGTGTGTTCAGGATTGCAGCCTTATGCATTAGTAACTTTGTATTAATGCAACATTTTTATAAGTAACTGTCTTTTTGTAATATTTTGTTTCCGTTATCTATTGTTGCTTCTTTTTTTTGTACACCGCTTAGGGATATTTTAAATATATTAAGTAGTATATAAATTAAATAATCAAATCAAATTAATGGTGACAAAACTTATAAACAGCACTGAAGTGTTGCATTCATTGGATGGGGATCTCTATACTGCACTTGTAGAGCTTCACTGAAGGCATAATACATTATGGAGGACTAAGCTTCTGGAATAAGGTAGATCAATGGTGTGGACCCTTTTGGGAACATAGGAAGAGGCCTTATATCAAGTCAGACCAATGGTCCATCTAGCTCAGTGTTGTCTACCCTCGAGCGACGTGGGTGGTGCTGTGGTCTAAACCACTGAGCTTCTTGGGCTTGCCGATGGGAAGGTCAGTGGTTCAGATCCCCGCAACAGAGTGAGCTCCCGTTGCTCTGTCCCAGCTCCTGCCAACCTAGCAGTTCGAAAGCACGCCAGTGCAAGTAGATAAATAGGTACTTCTGTGGCAGGAAGGTAAATGGTGTTTCCGCGTACTCTGGTTTCTGTTACGGTGTTCCGTTGCACCAGAAGCGGTTTAGTCATGCCGGCCACATAACCCGGAAAGCTGTCTGTGGACAAACACTGGCTCCTTTGGCCTGAAAGCGAGATGAGTGCCATAACTGCATAGTCGCCTTTGACTGGACTTAATCGTCTAGGGGTCCTTTACCTTTTTACTTTTACCTTTGTCGACCCTCTCCAAGGTTTCAGGCAAGAGCCTCTCCAGTCCTGCCTGGAGATGCTAGCAATTGAAGCTGGTACCTTCTAGTATTGATACATCACCCAGGACCAGTTTGAAGGCCAGAACACAATGGCCCACCATCACACTTTGGCCCTCAAGCTGAGGGAGGAATGAGACACGAGGTGCCAGAGCCGATGCAACTTGTTTTTTCCCTCGACACCACAGGTGCTGGTGACTCCCTCCGTTACCAGTGCCCAGCACATGGAGGAACAAGCTCCATTGGCCCTGGACCTGAAAGGTGCCATGGCCAATGGAGCTTGTTCCTCCCTTGTCGCCCAGGCATTGGTGGAGGAGGGAGCTGAGGTGGTTTCACCCCAGTGCCTCGCGGCACCAGGCCCAATGCAGCCTGTTCCTTCCTCCACTTTTCAACATCGTGATGCATCACTATATTGCGATGTCTGGGTGGTGATACATAGAGATGTTGAAAAGCTGATATCACCCATCTCTAGTACCTTCTGTATGCAAAGCAAATGCTCTTCCTCTGAGCAGCATCCCTTCCCCACAAAATTCAAATTGTTCAGCCCGAGAGGCACATTCTTTTAACAGTAAGCTTCTGAAGACCATAGGCTGATTATTACACACACTCACACACTCCCCTCTGTCCTGCATTCAGACAAGCGAAAAGCATTATCAAAGTTCAGTGATAAATTCCAGCCAGGCACTCAGAGTGCAAAGCAGGATCAAGGGAAGAGTTCCAAGGGCCAGACTGAGAGGGCTGGTGGGCCATATTAGGGTCCTGGACCTGAGATCACCTACCATGAAGGAGGTGCTAATATTTTGTATGGCCTGAACTGGATACATTTGCTATACAGAAAACATGAATGTAGAATGTCTAACAGATGAGATTTTGGACTAGGCTATGTGGCCAGGAGATTCAATAACAAGCAGTGAAAGGAAGTAAGAACTACACACTCAATTCAATATACAGGTCCCATTGTCAGCACAAAAGGAAGTCGATGTAGAACACAGCTTCTAACTTTAAGCACAAGTAGTTCAGAAAAGCGCATCCAAAATGATCAAGGGGCTTGAGCTCCCCTATGAGTAAAGGTTACAACAGTTTGCATGTTTCCATTTAGACGGATAAGAGCTGGGCAGGATAGAGGTATATAAAATTATGTACTGTGTGTTGGAAGTGGATAGAAGTTTTTCATAATACTAGAACCCAGGGTCATCCAATGAAGCTGAATGCTGGACTGTTGAAAGGAAATAGTTCTTTACTAAGCTAAACTAAGGAGTTTGTTACTGCAGGATGTAACAATAGTCACTAACTCAGCCAGCTTTAAAAGGTGATTTGACAAATTCATGGAGGATAAGGCTAACAATGGCTTTTAGCCATGACTGCGGTGTCCTGCTTCTGGTATCAGAGACAGCATGCCTCTGAATACAAGTTGCCAAGGAGTACTAAGCAGGAGGAGTGCTGTCACACTGAAGTTCTGTTTCAGAGTTTCCCATAAGCATCTGCTTGGCCACTGTCCACAGGATGAGGGACTAGATGGGCTTTGGATCAGATCTGACAGGGCTCTTATGTTAGGGTTACCCATTTCCCGGGGACAGTCCCTGGGTTTACGAATAAGTCCCCAGACAAATTCCATCCTTGGAATGTCCCCGGATTTCATCTAATGTCCCCGGGAATGTGATCTAATGTCCCCGGGAAACGCAGCAGCAGCAGTCTCAGCAGCCCAGAGCAGTAGGCTCTGGCTGGCTTCAGGAGCTGCTCAGAAGTCCCCATATGATGGTGGTGCAGGGGTTCTAAGATGCAGCTTCCGGGCTGCCTCCACCTTCCCTGACCCCACCAACTAAGCTGTGAAGGGAGGCTTCATGCTGCCTATCGGAGCAGCCTCCCAACTCGTGCAAGCAGGAGCGGGGCAGGGATCTCTCAGCTGTGAAGGGAGACTTCACACTGCCTATCAGAGCTTGCGTGCAAGCAGAAGGGGACAGGGATCTCTCAGTTAGGCAACGGGAAGCCTCCCTTCCCAGCAGAGGGATCCCCGCCCCCCTCCCGCTTGCAGGCAAGTAGGAATGGGGTTGGGGCTTCTTCAGTGGGAAGGGAGGCATCACACTGCCTGAGAGATCCCTGCACGCAAGTAGGAGTTGGGACGGGGCTGCCCCGAAAGACAGTGTGAAGCCTCCCTTCCCAGCTGAGGGATCCCTGCCCCCTCCCGCTTGCACACAAGTAGGAATGGGATTGGGGCTGCTCTGATGGGAAGGGAGGCTTCACACTGTCTGAGCCTCACCGCCACTGCTGTCCTTGGCCCTCCTTCTCTGCCTTCCATGCCTGAGATCTCACAGCTTCCCCACCACCACCACCGAAGAACCAAGAATGCAGGGGCTGCCCAGGCTCATGGAGAAAGGAGACAGGAAGACTCAGAGGAAGGGAAGACATGGCGGTTGAGGTCAAGGCAGCGGCTGCCCCTCTGCTACTGCCATTGCTGCAGCATCAACGTCCTGTACGTGTAGTATGTATGTATGTATTTTTATGTACGTATGCATGTATTTAATTAAAGTGTCCCTGGATTCATTGAAAAATCTGGTAACCTTATCTTATGTCTATATGGGTAGGAATCTACTAATGCTGCAGCAGAGTGCAGCTGAAAACACCAGCTGCGCTCTTGAAGTTGCTGCAGTCATGAGGATGGGAAGCAGCAGTCAAGATGCCAGTCATCCAGCCTCTGATGCATTTCTGCATGCTACTTTACAGCAGCAAACTGTGCTGCCATATTGCTGCCAAACTGTTATACATAAAGACAGGCATATAGAACATAGACAGCTGCCACATACTGAATTCATCTAGCAGACTATTGTCTACACTGACAGACTCTCCAAGATTTTGGAAAAGAGTCTCTCCCTAGCCCTACCTAGAGACATTGAGAGTGGAATCTGGTATCTTCTCTACGGAAAGCTGATGGTGCTCAACTCCTGATCTATCGCCCGTCCCTGCAGATATTTTGCAGGCAATAAAAAGAGAGCCTTTTTGCTTTTTTCAAAATTATTTTGAGCACCTTTCTGTAAACATAAGGCAGAAATTTATAGCAAAAAATACAACGAACTCTCCTTACAACTTTCAAATAGACGCATTTAAATTAGACTGATCAGGAACAGATTCTGGTCCATGAACTTAGAGAGAGCTTAAAGTCTTCATTGTCTTAGCACATTCAAATGCACATTGAATTCTGTATATATGGGTTGAAATGGTAAACAAAGGTAAACACTCTCCCCAAAACTCAGAATGACATTATAAATAATCTATCTGCCAACCACCCAATTGCCATCTTTCTTAATATTCACTAAATTCATTTGAAAATATGCAGTTTACGTTGAAAAAAAGGAAGATTAGAGAGAGGGGAAGGGAGACAGAGAGAAACTTGGAGCAAAAATTAATAGCAGAAATATGTTGAAAAAAAGAAAGATTTACTTGTTTTGTCCATCTTCCACGTAGGTTGTTCTATAAAAGCCAACCAGGGATCCATTTAAACGGCCTTGGAACATCATGGTCAGTAAATAGGCGTCATTTCCACTGGTGGGAGCCAGCTCTTCTTCTGCCTCTACCACCACATATTCCTGTGGTTTGTACTCAAAGCAATGCTTTAGGGTAATTGACTGGCCGGACGATTTCATGAGCAAGGGCATCCTGGTAATCTTAGTCTCTCGGAGGTGAAGCCACAAGTGCCTGGTTGGGCTTCCCAACTGGATGGTGATAGTGACTGATCCATCGTACAAATCTGCTTCCATCTCAGGCTTCAGTATCAGGTCATAATGAATCGGACTAACATAGGTGGGTAGCCTGAAATTTTTCCAATCTCCACTTTCATTATTTTCAGCCGGGCATGGATCTGTCTCACCTGGAGCAGGGCTTGCAGTGGGTGATGCAGTTGACACTGAAGTGGGTGATGCAGTCGGCACTTTCCCATTTTCTTCTGAAGGACAGTCCTGCGGTTTTAAGCCCAGGCCCAGGCCCAGGCCCAAAATTAAACCTACAGCAGCTATCACGCCACAGATAAGGGCCACATGTTTGCTCTTCAAGCAGTACCTTTTGGATGACTTATCTTCCATATCCATTCTCTGCATCTCCACTCCCCCTGGACCAAAGCTATATATCCAACATTAAAAAGGCTGATAAAACAACAGTGCTGTAGCCTTTAAAAATATATGCACACCTATTGGTTTAGCAAGCTCTGCTTATGTTTAATAGTTTTCTCTCTCCCTCACCCCCTCGCTCACTTACTTTTCCGTTCTCTCTGCCTCACTCCCCAGCCACTTCCCTCCTACAGAAACTCAAGTTAACTTCTTTCTTTTCTTTTTTTAAAGAAAGTTTATCCGTAGGAAAGTGAACAGTAAAGAAGGATTTGTCTAGAGAGCGGAGACAGAGGAAATTAACACAGAAGAACATTGTAGCTGCTGCAAACGCTTCTTATAAGCAGTTGCAACCCCACCCCCAACTCCTCCTGCTCTGGTCAGAGTTAAATATAAAACAGCGCTGTGTTAATCAGCAGTTGGAGATGATCAAATGCCAAGGCTCGGTCAGCAGCTTTCCAAAAGGGAGATCACAGACTGAGAGGTGTGTGCAACTCCTCAGAAACCTCAACCTTTGTCACTACCTGTGGTTTCCCCCTCCCTGGTATCTTTTATGAGCAATGATTTCCTTGAACTTCCACCCCAGATATTTGTGCAAGGGGAAAAAATCCCATGGTTCTCCCCCTTATTTCCCCCTCTCTTAAAAAAAACACATGTCTCATTATGTTTGGGTTTCCTCTTTCTGAGTTATGGAGTTTTTATTCCCCCTCTCCCTCTTGGTTCTGTTATTCCATGTGCTTAAAGAAGGAACACTTGGCCATAAAAGAAATATCTTTTTGCTCAAGACTGTAAACACTGACTTTTGGTGTGCGCACAGAGCCAAGTGCAATCTTCAAGTGTCCCTTCTGCTTTGCATACCAAGCAGGCAATCAGCAGTGGATGTACATCCCCAATTTTGCTATTTATGGTTGGTTCATTTTGTGTAAACAGATAACTAGGACCCTGGGAGAAATGGATAGCACATAATGATTTGTGTCAGCTAGTTCTCATGTTGTAATATCAAGTTTTGAAATAGTATTGTATTAGACTTCCTATCGTGCACTCCTAGGCTTCCACTTTGAGGAAGGCAAGGGGGCAGTTGCCCCCTTTCCAGATTAACAAAAATCCTTAGATTGCAAGCTTTCTTTCATTCTTATTAAAGAGGATTTTTCTAGCATTTGCAAAATCTGGACTACTTTTTTTTATTACTCCTTTCATTTTTACACTGCTTTATATTCTTGAGAACAAAAAAAAATCTCAAAGTGGTTTACAAACTACATTAAAACATCAAATAAAGCAGTCCAGAAGAAAACATTGCAGAATAAAGTTATATATAAAGTATACATCAAAAGAAACACAATTGACAGGGAACTAAAATATTATCTTGAAGATAATCAAAACAAAACATTACAAAGGAGGTCAAGTACAGAATAAACATTTAATGCAGCAAAGTTTACAAAAAAAAGTTATGAGACAATGTACAGTTCTATGGGGGGGGGGAATTTGCACACTCTCCTGAATGCACTCCTATTTACTCAGAAGTAAATCCTGTTAAATTCAGTAGGGCTACTCACAAGTGTCTATAGGACTGGGCACAATGGGATTTACTTCCCTGTTATCATATGTAGAATCGGATTCCACATTTGATTTTACCAATGAAAACCCTTTGGAGATTTTTGTTACTTTTACTAATCTCACTGCCCCACCTTCCCCTATGAATACTTTTAACAGCATATCACTTCAATGCTGGTAAGACGTCAAAGAAAAGCTGTAGACAATCCATTTATAACCCTCCTGTCCCCACACACCAAACAGATTGTTAAGCTTGCCCCATACATCAGAAAAATTCCTGACATGTCCTGGTTTTCGGGTGTAAAAATGGCATCGGGGGGAATTTTGACAAATTGGCAAAATGTCAGGGGAAACGTGGGTATATGGCAACGCGACGGAAAAAGCAGTGGAAACGGTTCCAAAAGCTTAAAATCACTATTTTTGGGTTAGGTTTCCCAAAGAAGCCTCAACAATTTTGGTGGCTGTCAGAAAACCCTAAGATTGTGGCATGATCCATGGCTGCATAACACCATGAACATAGCAGATTAGACCTTTAAATGAATCTAAGGGCTGTTCTGTGCATTGTCAAATTCCTACAGAGAAGCCATTTCTGAATAAAAATGTGACTGCTCTCACAGCCCGGGAGAAAGGAGCACTTAAGCCAATTTAAAAGAAATGTAGATTGTCACAAAGCACAAAAATGTGCACACATGGAGATCATCACTGATCTACATGAAATATTCACACAAACAACAACATGGGAATTCCCTGTATGTAGGAATTCTGTAATGAACAAAGCTGGTCCTCCCAGATTGGCCTGTTTGTTGTGGCTTCTCCTTGCCCCATGTGTGGTTGCCACTGAAATTCCTCTAAAGTTTCCACTGAAATCAATAGGACATAAGCCATGACGAACTTTAAACATTGATTTCAGTTAGTTTCAATTGTACTTAGGTCCAATTACTTAGTTATAGGTTGTACATTATGTTCCACTAACACTGCAATCCTATATGAATAATAATAATAATAAATTATTATTATTATTATTATTATTATTATTATTATTATTATTATTATTTATACCCCGCCCATCTGGCTGAGTTTCCCCAGCCACTCTGGGCGGCTCCCAATCGAGTGTTAAAAACAATACAGTGGTACCTAGGGTTAAGTACTTAATTTGTTCCAGAGGTCCGTTCTTAACTTGAAACTGTTCTTAACCTGAAGCACCATTTTAACTAATGGGGTCTCCCGCTGCCACTGCGCCGCCAGAGCATGATTTCTGATCTCATCCTGAAGCAAAGTTCTTAACCTGAAGCACTATTTCTGGGTTAGCGGAGTCTGTAAACTGAAGCGTATGTAACCTGAAGCGTATGTAACCTGAGGTACCACTGTACAGCATTAAATATAAAAAACTTCCCTAAACAGGGCTGCCTTCAGGTGTCTCTGCTCCGAAGTTATGCAATGGTGGGGCTTACTATGTAAGAACATAAGAGCACAGGAAGTGTCCTGCTAGATTAGACCAAAGGCCTATCAGGTCAATTATTCTGCTTCCACATTGGCCAAGCAGATGCTAATGAAAAGCCCACATGAAGCACATGAGCACAATAGCATGCTCTCATGTGTGCCCATGCAACTGGTATTCAGAAACATGCTGGCCCTGATCCTGGAAGAAATGTGTAGTCAGCTTGACTTGTAGTCATGAATTGGTCTAACCCCTTTTTAAACTGCCCAAGTTGCAGAGAAGAGAAATAGGAAATACGCAAGCAGATTTCCATTCTGCAAGTGGGCAAACATCATTGGCTCTTGTGCAATATGCTTCAACTGACGATATGTTCTGATATATAGAAGATGTTGCAGGAACTGCACAACTTATGTTGCATAGATTTCAAAAACAGTGTAGGCAAAAATGCTATTTTGGAAACAATTGGAAACAATGTGAGCAGTTAGGTCCTCTCTTTTATGCATGGTGAGCTTGTTTCTAGTGTTAAATAAAAATGGGAAGCTTCTGCCCTAAAAGGGGCCTTAATATTGTTGCCATTAACAGTACTCTTTCATTGACAAGTAGCAATCTTGATCAAGATCATGTATGGGGGAAAGACTCAACAGAACCATCCCCCAGAAGTAACCGTCTTACCTGGGTTCACCCCCAGCTACTATGGTCACAACCACACCTACCATTAAAGCGCATTTAAAGCACACTTAAAGCACATGGTTTCTCCCAAGACTCCTGAGAATTGTCATTTGTTAAGGGTGCTGAGAATTGTAGCTCTGTGAGGGTTAAACTTCAGCTCCCAGGATTCTTTGGGCTTTAAAAGCATGGTATGGGGGTGAGAAGCAACAACAAAGCCCATGTTTTTCATGAATCTTCCACTTTGGCCTTTAGCTGCTCCTGTTGCAAATCCTGGAAAAAGATTCACAAAGACTTGCTGTTAAGACTTGCTCAGCATTAGCCATCTAAAATTTTGTGGGCTGCAACCTTTTTCACTGATAAATTTGCCAAAGCATGGGAGGTCTGTGTTCATGCACAAACTAAACTATTTATTCATTGGTTAGATTTGTACCTTGCTTTTCCACCTAAAGGTGATCAAAGTGCAATAATATAGATACAAGAAAATGCAAGAAAACAGCAAGAAAATGCAAAGTAAAAACAAATTAATAAAAGCAAAGAAAGAGTTAGGACATTCTCTTCCCCCCCCTTCATGATGTACTGTATTATTCAGCTATAAATCTCTCAGTTAACCCCAACTACTGCATATTTAGTAGATACCACCCTAAAAGCCAAAGTGCTGTCTAAATAGAATTTCTTTGCTCCTAACTGGACAGTCTCTAGAAAACTTGTTGTGTCTCCCTTAGCAAGGAATTACAGGGCCAAGGAGAAGCCACTGAGAAGGCCCTCTGTCATAGGTGCCAACTCCCTGGGGCCCTGAGTGCCCGAGCACCCACAAAATTCCCCATGAAGGGGCCGGGCACCCACAAATTTTGGTGCCAGGGCCATGCATACTGTATGGCACCCATGGCCCTGGGCACCCACAGTCGCAAGGCCAAGTTGGCACTCCTGCCCTCCATGTAGTTCCTGCCAAATGTTTTTCAGGTGTTGGTGGGACAGAAAGGAGGGCCTCTGCTGAGGAGATTAAAAACCAGACAAACTTGTATGGGAGAATGTGGCCTCAACCTAAGTCATGAGGGTATTTGGAAGTCATAACCAGCACTTTGAATTGCACCCAGTGTGTGTGGCATGGAATGTGTGTGGCATGGAATGAAGGAAATCATGACAAATTTGTTTTATCTCTTTGTTATTCTTCACATTCTTGTAATCCCGATTAGAGAAATATGAAACTGACGCATTATACGTGTCAATACTGAACTCAGTGAACCAGGATGTACCGGTAAATGCTTCATTTCTTCCTATGTCATGTCTTATGACTTTCCTTTTGTTACTTCCATGGTATGTCCTATTTTGTTCTAGCAAAAGTCTCAATAAATATATTGATTAAAATAAAAAGGTAAAGGACCCCAGATGGTTAAGTCCAATGATCAATGAGATACTGGTGGTAGTAGTAGTCTACAATAACTGGAGGGCACCACATTGGAGGCTCTTGATACAGCATTGGAGAGCCTGTGGATCAATTTTAGAATCAAGCATGGAAAATGGCTGTGTTCATTTGTGAGAAGCAGATTTTTATTTTTATTTACCAGCTCCCTCAAAGTCTCCTGAGTGTGTGGCAAGCAAAACGGCAAGTTCTGCTTGTGGCAAATATATCAGAGCAGGGCATTATGTAGGAAGAAGGAAAACAGAAGCGTGCAGACATGTCTTATGCTGCAATAATCACCTTAGTAATCTAGGCAACCTGACTGATGGTCAGAGAAACTCAGCATCAGTGTTGTATCACATGCCTCCTGGTGCAACACAAAAATCTACTTATTTGGCAAGTTTTGGTGTGACAAACAAACACTACAAACCCTCACAGCACTGTTTTAATATCAGTCTAGTCAACTGAAAGATTCTCACCTCCTAGGGGGTACAATTTAGGCCAAGTTTCAACTGGTTGAAATAAGAAGAAATAGCAAGCAACTATATTTAAGCCATTAGAGGCAGAAAACATTTTGCTAGCCCATAGGTGAGAGACCTTATTGTACTAATGACAACACCATGAGATGGCAGCATTGTTTACAGCTGCAGCAGAAAGAATGGAGGCAGCCAAAAAATGGGAAGTCTCAACAGGCTACACAAGTCAAAGCTGGTGTGTGAGGATTTGGCAAATCATATTAGCTGAGAATTTGACCCACTTTCTGAGCTGACCTGCTTACCTAATTTGGGTCAAATAACAGTTAAGTAGTTACTGTAGCTGGGTTTAATATTAAATTTTCTTGTGCTTTTTCAGTCTTCTACACTGACTTGATGCCTACCATCCATCTATTATCAGCATATTCTCAACATAGTTATATTAATTTTATTTTTAAATGATGCATTGTTTTGCATACATCATCTCAGTAATAATATTTACAACACTTTATGGAAGGTCATCATTTTTATTATTGTAGAAAGAGTCTGGAGCTGACAAATTATAGTAAAGCTATGAGAGAGATGAGGTTCAAGGGAGAGATGAGAAATTGGTGGCTTCTTGGTTCACAGATCAGATAGCAGCTCTCAAACTATAAGCATCTAAATGAGGTCATTGGGTAATTCACACCTAGTGAATTTTGCAACGGGTTCTCTGTGGATCATTAATTAGCACTTCAGTTTTTATTGCCTTGCTAATTTTCATAGGATAAGTCACTGAAATCATGCAAATTTGTAGAATGCCGTTACTTATCTTTAAACCCAAACATCAAATAAGCCAACAAGACCTCAAGTATAGGTAGTATGGAATAAAAAAATAGTCATGATGGCTAAATATGGTCTTTTATTTATCTGAATGAAGAAAAGAAAGTGATTTTGCAATGAGGGAAAGAACCATAATTTCAAAATCATAGGAGCCAATACAGACTAAGCAGATGAGTTTATTTTATTTTATTTAAATGACTTCATTTTGGGAAATTACAAAACCTGGGAAGTTTTGAGTTGCCACTAAGCTGTAGTGAAGTATTTTGTTCCAGTGTTGTTCATGAAGCTGCCAGGAAAAATGAATTGCAGCCCATAATTTTATATTTATATTGTTTCTATTCCAGAAAGTCATAGATGCTTGCTGGCACAGGCTAGATGTCCTGCATTCTTCATTCTTCTTCATTCTGCTGTGGTGGTGGTTGTTTTCCCCCCTATTTTCTCTCCCCATCTCACTTGGTTCCTGATCCAGCCATGAAGGGCATGGTCTCACCCGTACAGGATGTAGTCTTCACACTTGGCCTCCCGTGGTGCTGCTTACCTTTTATACTGCTGTGTTTCTGTGATCCTAGTTTTTCTTGATAGTTCCCTACTGGGCCAATCACAGCTGCCATCTGGACAAATCTTTAGCATTACCATACTACAGATCATGCATGAGACCTGACCAGCTGTTTTCTCCACTTGCTCCCTGCTATATAAGATCACATGAAGGAAATTCTATGTAAACTGAACTATACCTGAAAAGAGTTCACAGCAGCCTGCAACCATTTCTGGTATTTAGGGACTGAAGAGATCGTGTGGTCACAGGACTAATTCAGTTGCATGTCAAGTGATACCTGCTCCTTCAAGGGGAGTATAACCCATCGAGAGCGCAGGCCACTTCCCACCCATCCAATCTAGGGAACTGCCCACAGTGCCTCAGTCTTATCTGGATTGAGCTTCAGTTTGTTAGCCTTCATCCAGTAAATTTCCAAGGGAAGAAAATGGTCCAGCACATTCCCTGACATCCCTGTAGATGTAAAGGAGAAGCAGAGCTGTGTGTCATCAGCATATTGCTGACAACATACTCCGAAACTCCATATAACCCCGCTCAGTGGTTTCATGAAGATGATGAACAGCATTGGGGATAAAATTAAACCCTGAGGAACCTCACACTGAAGGCTCTATGAGGCTGAGGAGCACTCCCCAAGCATCACCCTCTGGAAATGACCATCCAAATAGGACTGGAACTACAGCAAGCGGTGGTACACACCCCCAACGTGGACAGCCACTGCAGAAGGACACCATGGTATCAAAATTTGCTGAGAGGTCAAGGAGAATTAACAGACACATTTCCTCATTTCTCTCCCAACAGAGGTCATCATGCAGTGACCAAAGCAAAACCAGACCTAAACTCCAATTCAAATGGATCTAGAAAATCAGTTTCCTCCAAAAGGGCCTGGATCTGGTCCACAACATCTGCTCAAGAATCTCCTATCTCCACTTGTCTACCACCCACATCAGAAAGGGAATATTAGACCTTACCAGTAGCTTTGGACAGTGATTCTTATTCATTTGTGTAGTTATGAGGTTGAAATAAAATGTAGCCATTTGCTTGATTTCTGCTGACAGGGCATAGGAGCTGCTCTGGAAAGACTCAAAGAAGTCAACAAAGGAAAGAATTAAAAAGAGTAGGACAAATCATAGAGAACATAAATGGAACTGGGACAAGTTCTGCTCTGGTGTGAGGCTAACAAACCTCATGGGGTCAGAACAGAAGACCAATTGGTTCCTTGTTTTGGAACATAAGAGTGCAATGGGTTAAGTGGCTCCCATGAATAGACCCCCATTCTTAGCCTTTGGAGTCTTAAATTTCCATTCCCCAGCTGCCGCCAGACCTGTTTCCTGTAAACTCTGCAATCCAGACTTCATCAACTTGGTGCTGTTCAGCTATTTTGGACTACAACCCCCATCATCCCCGGCAGACACATCTGGGAAGCTTGGCAAAGGTTGGAGTACTCAGGACACTACAGTTTGTATTCAGGCAATCTTACTATATGCCAGCTCCAGAAAGCATTCTATGCCTTGATTTTAGCTGTTTATTTAATTTAAGAAACGTCAAGCTCGCCTTTTCATTTCTTAAGCAAACAAACAAACCTCAGGGTGGTTTACAGAGCAAATTGGGGAAAACAGGACTGGGAACGTTAGGAAGGTTGGAAAAAACCCTCAGATGACTGAGTCCAGACTCATAAGCATTACAAAGCTAGAGGCATATGTCACTTGTCTGGCTCACTATAAGACTCGATCATTGCATCAGTCCTCGGATTCATTCTATGAACAGATTTTTTTTCTGAAGGAAAGGCATTGATATGCTCAGAGTTTGATGAGATCCAACCCTTTCAGACTCAGAAGTGTGTAAGAGGGAGTAAGAGGGAGGGAGGGAGGGAGGGAGGGAAATGTGTTTTCCCCCAATCCTATCTGGGGTTCCTAGGGATTGAACCTGGGACCTTCTACATGCCAAGCACTGAGCTCTGGCCCTTCCCTGATTTCCCTATAGAATAAATTGTTGACCTATGCTACAAGCTGAAAGGCATTCAAACCTGCCACCTTCAGGGAGAAGCGGTCACTTTACTTGGCTATTTCACCTCCCTCAAAGCTCGCTGCAGGGAAATTTAAGCATCTGTAAGAATGAGGAGGAAATATGGAACTGATTGTCCTGAAAATTTAAGACCCCAAAGAAATACAATAGAAATAATTCCCCTGGCTCCATATTTCCTGTGGAACTGAACACTGACATCTTCATCTCAGCTCTTAATGCTGTCAAGTGATCATTAATTCTTAGAACTGCCTAGGGTGTAAACATTGCTGCTTTATGGAGAGCCTTGGTTTATTTAAAAACATTTTCTTTTGCCATAATTCTCACTTGCAACTTGTAAGTGATGTCCTCTTGGAATTGTACATTTTGGAAACACCAGGACTTTGCTCTGAGTGCATGTAATGAAAGCCATTTGTAATTTCTCTTCCAGCTTTCAGACTGAAATGCTTGCAAACTGACTTATTCTGTAACTCGATCTTTACTACATTTTCTTAAAAAGTCACATTATTCCCAAACAAGCCTGATTAATTCAGAATATAATAGCTCTGCCAGCGCTGGATTGATCTATTTATTATGCATCCAAAAGGTGGCCAGCCAGATGTTTTTGGGAAGGTAGCAACCACCCAGCTGTTTGTCCTCAAAATCTGATATTCAGAAGCATATTGCATCGGAACAGAGGGATTCCATTTGGTGAATAATTTAATTACCACCTAGTCCAAAAGCCCTCCAGAAAACTGAAGTTTTAACAGCACATGTGAAAATTGGCAGAAATGAGCTGCTGCATCAGATGTAGTCCAGTATTCTGTTTCCCACAGTGATCAGTCAGATGTCTCTGGGAATCCCACAAGCAGGACACACGACCAATAGCTCTCTTCTCTTCTTGTTCGCCACAGCTGGTGCTCAGAGATCTGATGCCTCTGAGAGTGAAGTAGCCATTCAGAATGGGCTTCCTCAAACTCAGCCCTCCAGACGTTTTGAGGCTACAATTCCCATCATCCCTGACCACTGGTCCTGCTAGCTAGGGATCATGGGAGTTGTAGGCCAAAAACATCTGGAGGACTGAAGTTGAGGAAGCCTGCATTCAGAGACATGCTTCCTCCCATCCAAGTGGCCATTGATAGCCTTATCCTCCATCAATTTATCGAATCCTCTTTTAAAGCCATCTAAGCTGGTGGACATATCCACATCTTGTGGTAACGACAGAGAACAGCATAGGAGGTGGGTCTGAGACCTGCCTGCAGAGGATAGGGAAATCTAGAAAAATCAGCTCCACTGGAAGCCTCTGACAAATAATGGGTCTGGGTTCAACCTTTGGAATTTTCTTTAAGGGCTCTTGAGTAACAGGAATATCAGACTTCATTTCTATCGATGAGGGGGAAACCAGGAGAGTTAAGCCTATTTAGTATGTGCTCTGCTATATCTTCTTAAAAAGCATTCTGTGTTACCTAGGGCCTATTAAAACCTGGCTTCAGTGGTTAAGGAAACATAGTGTGACTTCTGAGCAGCAATTGCATTTGCAAAAAAGATCAGTACAGTACAGAGATGCTCTGCACATGAAAGAAGCTTCAGTGTGGATTGTACCCACGCCATTAAACAGACATTTACAGGCTTGTGAGAAACTCTTGACATTTTGTGTACAGGGAACTGTCTTTCCTACAATATGTAAAGGAAGAGAATACTTGGCTTGGCTTTCACACAGCTCTATCAAGTGGCCTAACCTGTTTACAGTGTGATTGACTACTCCATGGAAAGACCACAGATCTCTCTGTCTCTCCTCATTTATTGACTTAGTAAAGTTATTGCCAAGCAATTGTGATGAGGGTTTTATGATTTCTTTGAGGCAAGTAATACGGGGACAAAGTTATCCAGAATAAGTGACCTTATAAAGGTGAGGGTGGAATTCAACATCACATTATGACAATCATTCCATCAGCTCAAGCATTTCTACTGATCTCCTCCTCTCCCCCCCCCCCCCGTGCTGTTGTGGGAGTTTTCTCAACCCTCCAGAGTGGAATTGGGGGAGGAGTCCACACACTGGATTCTGCTGGCAGGACAGCTCAGTTAAATCTAGCCTTGCATGTATATTGAACAATGAAAACAAAGATGGGCTCTAAGACTTCGTGGTGTGCATAACTAAGCCTGCATAACTATACCCACTTACCTGAGAGAAAGTCCCACTGAATTCAATGGGATTTACCTCTGAGACATAAGGGTAAAAGTCAGTTCACAAAGGCCCTTCGAGGGAAAATGGAAGCAGGAGCAGGGGATTTACAGTGAGTTGGCAAATGTTTCTATGAACTTTTTTTTTTACATTCACCACTGGAAATGCTGCCCACAATATGTAAAAAAAGACACAATACCCAGAAGAGTGCCACCAGATCCTTAAAGAGGAAAGCCCACAATTTTCACATACCATTGTCCTGTAAGTAGACAGAAGCCCCCAAGGACAGTGTTCATGTGCTGGGGATTGTATAAAACTATCTGCTAAGAACAGTTTCTGTAGTTTGCTCCGTGTGCTTATGTAAATTTAAGCTCCCCTAATCTTTTAATACAGTTTTGTCCTGTTTGTACTCTTGTTAATCCGCTGGCTTCCACAGGGCCGCCAATATTTTATCAGTTCTAACAGGTGCAAGTCAAGGTATGAAGGTACTGGGCTTCTGAGACAGGGAAGTGAAACAGGAGAAGGGCAGATGGAGAGTCGAGAGGGAGATAACAAGTTTATCAAAAGATTTAAGTGTTGCAGGAAACGTCTGCAGTTCAGCTCTCTTAAGCTCTGCTTGTTTGCACCCTCTTTTAACTTGTGTTTAGCCTCTTTTTCACTTTCTGTTTTGAGACTATATTTACTGAGTTTTATAAATGCTGTATAATCAAGAGGTGCAGTTTATACAAGGAGCAATGGACCAAATATAGAAACCAAAACACAAGCCACTCAGGCAGACAACCCAAGTTATCAGTATGCACAGTGGCGGGTGGCAGGGTGGGGCAGAACCATGGAGACAGCCTTCCTTCATCATAGCTGCCAGCTTTTCCATTTTTTAAAGGGAAATTCCCTTATTTCGAATAGGATTCCTCTCAAGAAAAGGGAAAAATTGACAGCTATGTCCTTCATTGGTGTCATTGCAGCTTGCCTGGATGATGCTGGGGCAGGGAAGGGTCATGACAAAGTCAGGGCTTCGTGGATATACAGGTGGAGCATGCACATAGCCCTGACTTTACCTTCATCCTGCCCCACTGCTGCATTCAGGTAAGATGCAGTCAGGCCAATGACAGGTCACAGCATATGGAGTTCATAGCTACAGGAAAACAGAGGTAAATGACACTGGAGAAACCACATCCATCAGAAAGATACAACGCAAGTGCAGAAGACACACTGCCGCCGCCATCACCAATGAACTGAAATAACTGGTCCAGTCAGGGTCTTCCCTTCCATCAGTAGAAGGGAACCAGCATCACATGCTAGCCAAATGCACAGACAGTGAGAGCATGAATGCTGCACGCATGAGAGCAGGGCTAGCCCACATGGCCCCACAAGCTCTGCATTCATTTCTATCCATACATTGGGGATCATCTTTAACCCTTTAAGTTTTTGTGGATGGGAGTGAATCTTTGTGAAGTTTGCTTCTGTATTGTTATGAGTTTGTGGGGTGCCGGGCCCCCCTTCTAATTCCTAGATGTTAGAATTTATTCAGTGCTTGGAGTATTGAAGTGAACTGCTAAGTGCTGGATTTAGTGAAGTGCTAAAATATAGGCCAAACCAGCTTTCCCGGTCAAGGAAACCCGCTTCGGAGAAGACCATCAAGGAGAACAAAAGAAATGTAATGGCCAAGTCGTTAAGCAAACAAAGACAGGGATATGCACTATTAGCCAAGGCTCTGTACCAGATGGCAGAGAGCTGGGCCCTCTCCTTCAGCAGAGCTGAGTTTCAGCAATGCAGTTCAGCTTTATGGAGCAGGAGGAAAAGTTAGTTGCAGTTTTCAAGTAGCATCTAGCTGGAGAAGAAGGTATCAGAGCTATGGGGGCTAGCAGTCTAAATCCAAGGCAGCAGCTGTGGGAGAAGCTGGACCCTCTTGGAGTGTAGTGCTGGAATTCCCTCCACTGTAGGCTCAGGTTGTATATATGTGTAAACAAACCATATATCATAAAGACCCCACAGTCTCTACTTTGCCTCATTTACAAAGGAAACACAAATAAAAAAATTCCTTCCAGTAGCACCTTAAAGACCAACTAAGTTAGTTCTTGGTATGAGCTTTCGTGTGCATGCATGCACACGAAAGCTCATACCAAGAACTAACTTAGTTGGTCTTTAAGGTGCTACTGGAAGGAATTTTTTTATTTTGACTATGGCAGACCAACACGGCTACCTATCTGTAAAAGGAAACACAAACGCTGGGTAAATTCCTGGACCCCTGGAATCCTGCATTGCACAGCAGAGATTGGGGTGGTGCGTGACAATATTTTACTTTCAAGAACTGGATGTTGTTCATTGTAACATTTTTGGTGGGGGAAAACTACTTCTCAGGGCACACCTGTACCCCTACTCAGTTACACTTTTTTTGGTGGCAGCAACATTAATTGGAAAATGGTGGTTTTGCACAGGTTTTCTATTTTCAAGTCAAATGCTGCTTTTATTGCATTTGTAAACATTAGTTGCCACAAAATGAGCTAGTTTCCAACACTGGAAATTGGACAGAGAAATTTCGCACTAGGACCAGCAGAAAGATAAGAGGTGTGTGCTTGTGTGTGTGCTTTAAACAGCTTGAATTTAACCAAAGTCAGTGAGTTCCATTGTGTGGTGCAAATTTTCACATCTGCAAATCTATGACACTGTCATGGCCACAGACCAGAAACCCATTTCACAGAAGCAAAATGGGAAAAGCTCAAATGAAAACCTACTCCTCCACCAAATATAAAACAGATAAAAAAGAGACAATCTCTCCTTCTCTCAAAAAATAAACATGCAACTGAACACTCCCCTAAAACTAGTTTAAAACATGGGAGAAGTAAAGAACTTTGGTGGGTCTTTTGAGGATGCTGTGATACCCATGGTTGTCATGTTGGGGACTGCAGGGCTAGTCATAAATGGAAGTTTTGAACCTAATGTCTCCTATTTTCACATCAGTTAGTGAGATTTGAGTGATATCTGAGCAGACTTTACAAGGGCAGAGACTCACAGCAGGTACAAGGTGGTCTTTCCTCCATCCACATTCAGCTTCTACCGAGTATGGATTTGGCCACAGGCCCTGTTGTCTTCTGCTACTTGGCAACCCACAAATAATTCAATGTTATGCCTCAAACAGGATCCAAATTGGCAGATGGCGCTGCGGCCTCATTTTAGCAAACAGACAAGTTCTTGGTACAGTCGGCCGATCATTTGGCTCCCAGCCACTGCCACCTTCCGCAGGGTGTCTGTCTCCAAACTGGGCCAACTCTCATTCTGTAGCACAGCAGTCAAAATTAGGAGGCATACCATGTGCATCAGGCAGCAAAATGCTCTTTTGAAACACTCTGGAAAAAGCTCTAAGCTCAAGGAAACTGATAATGCCGCAGTTCATCTGGATGACCCATAGGTCATTTAATAGGTGCATTATCTTCTGTCATGCTGCTCTAGTACTTACGTTATCAGATTAGAATTATGTGCAGTGTGCAGGAAAGGACTGTGATAGCTAGATGTTTCTTAACAGCAGGAAAGGAAACGTTGCAATGGATCAGAAATCCATAACAAGTGGCAGCGTCTTGCTTTTTGGAAGAGCTCCCATCCGTAGGCATAAATATTAGTCTTTGAGAATATTTTATTTGAGTCAGCTGTTCAGGGTCTTGTTAGACC
This sequence comes from Podarcis bocagei, assembly GCF_964188305.1. Classification (NCBI taxonomy): domain Eukaryota; kingdom Metazoa; phylum Chordata; class Lepidosauria; order Squamata; family Lacertidae; genus Podarcis; species Podarcis bocagei. The sequence continues at coordinate 55,231,646 of NC_138134.1, forward strand.
AGTGGTTCGCAAACCTTTTATTAGGGACCCTTCTATAAATATTGTTACAAGCACCCAAATCTCCACACAGTGAAATATTTCAAGCATGCCAGCACATTCCTTGTGTTTGGTATCCTTAGAAAGAAGGTCAAAGGAGATGGCAATGTCTTTGTGATATATGGTTTTATTTATGCATATATTTAGGCTGAGCGTAGGGTGGAAGGGCTCACAGCGTTAACGTTCCATCCGATCTTGCTGCCCTATTAAGTTTCTAGGAGGATCCCAAAAACCATAGCTTTGAATTCCAAACAGAGAGCAAGGAAACCTCTATGTCTCTTCCCAACCGAGGTCTGTTTTTACACTCACTGATGACATCACCTCCAGCCAGGAGACAAGGGAAGGCCTGTCCCCTTTAGTCCATGGAAGCATCTCCAGCTAGTTTCCAACCAGTTAGTCTACACTTTCATCATGCAAAGAGATACTTTACAGACTTGCTAGAGTCATTAACTTAACCAAGACACTATTTTGATCACTTGAGCCACCCCTCTTTCTACAGAATCCCACCTCAGAGATATAAAACTGCAGACTTGGAGGGGACCCAAATGCAACACTGGGTATTCTCACCTCAGAGCTCTTGGTTCCTCTTCTTGATCTCACGGACCATAAAATGGCGGCACTGACATGGTTATGTATTAAACTAAATGAAAGGCCACCCTAGGTTCTTTGGGGAGGAAAGGCGGGATCTCAATTTGATAAATAAACAATGCCAGGCATTTCATACAATCACGCAATGCATCATTAAACTCTGAACTTCGCTCCCAAAGGAGGCAGTGATGGCCACCAGTCTATATGGCTTTAAAAGTGGATCGAACAAATTCATGGGTGATAAGGCTATCAATGACGACTAGCTATGATGCCTGTGCTCTGCCTCCAAAGCTGAAGGCAGCAATGCTTCTGAACACCAGTTCTCCCAAGGACGGGAGAGTGCTGTTGTGCTTGAATTCCGCTTGTGGGTTTCCCACAGGCATCTGGTTGGCCACTGTGAGAACAGGATGCTGGACTATATGGGCCACTGGCCTGATCCATCAGACTATTATTATGCTCCTATGTCTCATTATAAGGCAACTTCCTATGTTCTCTCCCCCTTGCACATTGGTACTAGGGGTTCCCCTAGCCCTCTGGAGCAGATTTGTTGAGGGTGCAGGGAATATGCAGGGGAAGGAGAAAGGGAGAAGTCCCCTTGCCCAAGCAGAAATCCTTACATTGATAGGATACATTAACTGGATACCACCCCTAGGAAGATAAATCTCCATCAAACTATCTTCAGCTTCCAACAATGATAACGAAAGCTCAAACCAATGTCTGTCCCTGGCAGCCCCTGACATAGTACCATGTCTGTCTGTAAGTCATGGTTACTGGTTTCCTGTGAATGCTCCCACTTGATGTCTCTCTGCTAGTGAGCAAAAGCAACAAACCAAAGCTATCTTATACTGAGTCTGGCCACTGGTCCACCTACAGTAGCTCAGTATTGTCTACACTGCCTGGCAGTGGCTGTCCTGGGTTTCAGACATGGGTCTCTCTTAGCCGTAACTGAAGATGCTGAGTCTCTGCATGCAACAGAGATGCTCTAATACTGAGCCTTGACCATTCCCCAAGAAGCTGTCCCACCAGCTCTCATGTGTTTGCCAACGTTTCATGCACCAAAGAGTGTTTATGGTCCAACCCTGCAGTCAAATAGCCTCTTACATTCGTTTTCTTTTCTTTTTTACTCAAGTGCCTTCATATTGTGACATTTTAAAAGTAATACTCAATGATAGCATTAATCAGTACATGAGCTAGCAGGCGTGAATGGACTTGGACCTGACACTGCAGTTGTACTTAGTGTCCCTAAAAAGATAACAAATGCCATCAAAGTCCCCAAAGATTTAATCTCTTCTGGAATTCACAGTGGGACATAAACTCTGATAAAGAGGGTGAGGTTTATTGCTCTGTATAAAGTCTTGATCAGGCACATTGTTTAATTGATGAGATGATAAGATAGCTGAAAATCTTGAAATTGCTCCAAATTGAAACTGCTTCAAGGAAGAGACAGACAAGAAACATAGTCCTGAGTTTCGATGAAGACTTTTTTTGTGAGCACGATGTTCATCAGAAATTTAGGATTCTGAGAATCTCAGCATTCACTGAAAACTTTTAGCTAGAGACACATGGTATTTTACAAAGAGGACTGAAAGTGGTCTACTAGAGCTTTTTCTTGGTATATACTGTCAGAGATCTGGAATACCAGCGTCTGTTAGAGAATGGTAGAAATTAATAAACAGTAGTATTAGATAATATTTGGGATATGAAGGGAAAATACAAGCTGAAAATATGAGCCAGACAAGAATTTCCTGGACTAGTTTATGCAAGCCAGTCTGGCCAGGCTAGCTAAGCCCAGAACTGTTGAGAAACAATGAGGAGCATGGCAGTGGGATACTAAGGGCCATTTGCAATGCAAAAAGCTATCCTTCCTCCCTGCTCGGAGGAGTGGACAGAGACAGGATATTTGGGAGATTGCGAAGGTGACAGGGGTATGATGCTACAGGAAAATGTGTTGGTCTAACAACATCTGGAGGGTTCATCCATTCATCCATGCTATACAGAACAGAAGTCCAGCCTAGTGAGGGCACCTCAAGTTATCTGGTTATCTGGGATTCTGTGAAGCACATTGAAGACAAATGTGCAGAGCTCTGATCATCTAAATCTTCAGGTCACATTGGAGTTACATCCTATAGACCGTAATCCTCTTAGGCCAGAGCTCCTGGTAAGGGTTGCTAACTCCTGCCCTGGAATAGAAAAAAGGATTCCAGTGTAGCAATATTGCTATGGATTGGGTTGGTGTTGAGAAGAGGAATGAGCCTGGAGGGGCTAAACGAAACAGTGGCCACAGGAGAACAAGGCACCCAAGGATATAAGAGCAGGTTGTGGGGAAGTGAAAATTAGGATGCAGGGGCAATGAGCAAAGACATTAAGAAGACCAGAAACATAAGAGGACAACAGTCCATAACAGGATGTTCCAGAATTTGTTGGCTGGGCTGGCATTAGTATCTGCTATCCCTGACAGATGCTTAGACCATAACATGCTGGTAGGGCCCACTGCCAATAACTGTGCTGGGGACCTCTTTTTTTAAATTGGCCAGTCAGTCAAAGCAGTGCCATGTTGCTGCATCTAGTCACTATTCTGATTTCTCACAATGCCCAAGACTGATGCTACATTGTGGGAAATTACCATATTTTTTTGCCCCATAGGGCGCACCGGCCCATAGGGCGCACCTAGTTTTTTGGGGGGGAAATAAAGAAAAAAGCTTCCCCCGACCCCAGCCCCCAGAACAGGCTGCTAACAGGTAAAATGGCAACTCGACCCAGGAACATGGCACGGCTTGGGGTGTGCAGATTCCACCCACTGCCACCAGGTAAGAAAACAAAAACATATGAAGAACTCTGATGGATGAGACTAAAAGCTCATTTAATCTAGCATACATACAACACAGCTAGAGCCAATGAATTGAACAGTCTTGCTGCATGATTCAGATTCCAGTTTCTATCTTCATCTATCCACCCTACCCTAAGGTTCTGTCTGGAGTGGGGCCACATCACCCCTCTAAATGAAAATGAAAATGCCCCATCTGAGCTCAGGTAGATGGATGCCTTATAGCAAGTCAGCCAATGAACCCTTAAAAATAGATTACACACACATGCACACACACCCTTTTATATATGTCTTTAACTTTAAGTACCTTTTCATTGCTTCAGCTTGAAATAAGAAACAGCTTGGTACTTTAATCGGAAAAGTAAGCAGATCTTCCAAAAGGAATGGAACCGTATGTTCCCCGACAATAGTGCCAACACCTGAAAATCAGTGATGGAAATGCCTGTCCTTTGAGACGGGATTTGCTGCAGAGGTGCAGAATGGCAGTTTTATTTCCTTGCAAAAGTGCAGATTGCTCTGAACAGGCAGAATGAAAGCATAAAGCAATTGATTATAATGGGGCCACGGCAATTTCTGGATCTCCAGTTGTTTAGAAAATGAGCTACCAAAGAAGAGCTTTAGGCAGGAAGTGCTGAGTCACTAAAGGATAGTGATGGTTAAAAAAACTTAAAAGCACAATGCTATGAGTCGTCAAAAGAAAAAAAGTACCGTATTTTTCGCTCCATAAGACACACTTTTTCCCTCCTAAAAAGTAAGGGAAAATGTGTATGTGTCTTATGGAGCGAATGCAGGGGGGAGGCAGGCAGGAAAAGCCCCCAGGAGAAAGAAGGGACTGAGGTGGCCAGTCAGTCCCTTCTCCCTCCTTGTAGAAAAGCCCGCAGGAGCTGCATGATCCTTAAAGGGCACGTGGCTCCTGTGGGCTTTTGCGGGAGGTGGGGGTATCGCTGTCTTGGCTTCTTTAGCCGCGCGCAGCCTCTCCAGGCTGGAGAGGTTGCGCGCAGCTATGGCAGAAGCCAAGACAGCCAACAGGATGGATCCCGCTTGCTGTCTTGGATTCTTTGCTCCTTAGGGCTGGGGGGGGGGGACCCGGGGTTCCCCTGGCAGCCCCAGAAGCTCTGGGAGAATCAAGATTTTTTTTCTTGATTTCCCCCTCTAAAAACTAGGTGTGCCTTATGGTCCGGTGCGCCTTATGGAGCGAAAAATATGGTAGTTAGTGACACTCAAGGAAGTCAGTGAGAAATGCATAGGCAAGACTAGCCCACTATGAGCAGTGCAGGGTGCATACCTATAGCACCAATTCAGTGAGGCCTTTTCTGCGTGCACAATGCACAGAACATCAGGAAGGCAGGCAAGAAGGAAGGAAGGGAGGGGAGTTTCAAAAAGAAATTTATTCCCACAATATGCATTTACATATGATATGAGACATTGAAATAAAAAAGGAAGCATTGCATATTTCATTACCGGGGCCATTAACTTCTGCCTGGCAACAGCTCCTCATTTCCCAAACTGTGATGTGGCTCAGGTTACTCCTGTCAGAAAAATAATTCCAGCTAAAGGTGGCCCTTCGTGCAGTTGGGTCCATCTACATGTCATGCTTTATAAGCCTTTTCCTGAGCAACCTTAACGACTGGGTATCTTCCAGCTCCGGAGTCAACTTTGCAGTCCACCCTTGGTGTCCCAGCAATAGCTCTGCTGCATTCAAAGCTTGGGAAGGAGGGAGAACAATCTAAGGTGTGGTGAGAGGGGGCAATCTTAATTTTATCATGCTACTTCATAGTAGAGACAATGGGAAGGGACCAGCTTAAGCCAGGTCCTGTCCTGACATGGGATGGGGGATTATGATCCAGTGCAGTTGTGTTCCTCCTTGGAAAGGGCTATAGCTCTGTGGTACAGCATCTGTTTGCGGGCAGCCTTGGCATCTCTAGGTAGGGCTGGGAGAGATCCTTGCCTGGAAACTTAGAAAACTGCTGCCAACATGGAGCAAGATGTACCAATGAGACAGACTCAGTATAAGGTATAAGGTAACTTCCTATGTCCATATTTCCAAGGTCTTGCAGGTGAAGAAAAGCAATGCAGGGAAATGTTTTAGTTCAGTAATAAGAACACTACTCGTATTAGCCTCATTTGCACATCACAGAAGGCTATGGTTTATTGTGAATATGTGGGTTGCTCCCACTTTGTTCCTCTCTGCCAGGGAGCAAGAGCAACAAGCCACTTCCAGTCAGTGTAGAGTAGACAATGCTGAGCTAGATAGGCCAATGAGACTGACTCAGTATAATAGGGTTGCCATATTTTCAAAAATGAAAATCCGGACACAAAAGTTGCTGAGCAAAATCTTCACAACAAATGAAGTTTTTGAGCTATTTCAAATGCATATCTTTTTTCAATGCATTTTCTATTTTCCATCAGATATGCTCTTCAGCTTACCGTAACAACCCTCAGCCACTTCCTTAATGTTATTTCATCTCTCTCTTTCCCCCACTCCCCCACCTATCTTTGCAGCAGGCCACATTCTGTCCACTCCATTTGGAAAACCAGCATCTATGGGCAAATCCCTGTGACGTCTCCATGACCTTGGCAGTAGGACGATAACCATTTACAGCCTTCCAAATTACAGTCATAATACTGGGTTGCTATAGCAATGAAGGATGAGTTAGAAGGAGTGTTGAATCACTTTGCTCTGAGATTGTAGCTGTCTTGATCAGGATTGCTTCTATTCCCTTTGTTAAGGCCATTGAACTTCTCGGTGCCCTAAGATTATTATTTTTAATTTCAACTAGACAGCTTGACAGTTGCATTGCTGAACGTTTTCAAACCCACATCTAATGTAATAGGGAGGTGGTCCTCATCTTTATAGAAGCCAGAATCTCTGCAAGTGCAGCTGGAGCTATCAACAACTCACACCTAACATAGGAAACCATCCTATACCAAATCAGAGCATTGGCTCACCTGGTTCAGTGTTGTCTATACCACAAGGGGGGAATCTTTTGCAGTTCAAGGGTCCCCATTCCCTTGTGGACCACCATCTGTGGGTGGTGGTTGGAGTAAGAGATGATAAAAAGTGGCTGGAGCAACAGACACAACACTTTCTTTTGTACAACAGACTACCACACATTCCAACCATGCAAAAGTCCCCGCAAACATCCATTCATAGAATCACAGAATCATTCATTATAATAGTTCAAGGATGCTTTCTAGCCAGGCAGAAGCACTCAAGGAGCAGGGAGAGCAGCAGGGCCAGTGAGGGGTAGATTTTGGGGAGGATTAATAGTCTAGAGCAAGGACGCGGGTGGCGTTGTGGGTTAAACCACAGAACCTAGGACTTTCTGATCAGAAGGTCGGCGGTTCGAATCCCCGTGACGGGGTGAGCTCCCATTGCTTCTGCTCCTGCCAACCTAGCAGTTCAAAAGCACGTCAAAGTGCAAGTAGATAAATAGGTACCGCTCTGGCGGGAAGGTAAACGGCGTTTCCGTGCGCTGCTCTGGTTTGCCAGAAGCTGCTTACTCATGCTGGCCACATGACCCGGAAGCTGTACACCGGCTCCCTTGGCCAATAAAGCGAGATGAGCGCCGCAACCCCAGAGTCGGTCATGACTGGACCTAATGGTCAGGGGTCCCTTTACCCTGTACCTAATAGTCTAGAGCAGGCATCCCCAACCTTTGGCCCTCCAGATGTTTTGGCCTACAACTCCCGTGATCCCTAGCTAACAGGACCAGTGGTCAGGGATGATGGGAATTGTAGTCCAAAACATCTGGAGGGCCGAAGGTTGGGGGTGCCTGGTCTATAGGAGGCCTGGGGGAAGCTTGGCCCTTTGGATATTGATGAACTACAACTCTCATCATCCCTTTTTGTTGGCCAAGATGTCTGGGATTGGTGGTAGCAGGAGTCCAGCAGCATTTGGAGGGCCAAAGGTTCTCCAGCCCTGGTCAAGAGAGGCCTGGACATCTGCATCCATCCCTTCGCCTGAAGTTCCCCACTTCTGATATACACTGACTGAGTACAGCTCTCCTGGGTTTCAGACATGGGTCCTTCTCAGCCCAGGAAATGAACTTGGAACTTTGGTGCTGGCAGAACAATTTCTAGCACAGAGCAGAGCCTGTGACCCACTAAGTCAAATACAGGCCACCATGGCTTGATAGATGACTGATACATTATCCACCATCATGTTTCTGCAGCCCCAAGTAAGCAGCAAAATGAGGAGCTTTATAAGTCCCTGTGAGATCACCATACATGATTACTATACTATACTGTCAGAGGCAGATTTAGAAGAACTGGTGTGCCCACACTGGGTGCTGAGCCAGCGCCACAGGGGATGCTGCAACACAGTCCACCAATGGTGCTTGGGTTTCTTGGCTCACAAATTCTGCAGTCTATTCCCTTACATGTAAATTTAGCATGGATAGTGGGGAACAGTAGCGATATCAACCCACTTTTGCTACATATACATAGCAATCTATAGTCCTCTTCAGGCACCCACCGAGAACTGGGGCAGGTGCATACTAGCCCTGCTGTCAGCATCCCTGTCCTTGCTGGCTGTTGCCTCAGGCCTTGACACTTTGGGCAGGAAGGTCTGAAAGGAGGGTCTTTCCTTGTCCAGCTGAAAACACTCAGAATCTTCCGCACAGGAAGAAACTTGTGTGAACTTGATTCCTGCCCATTTGAGAGATTCTAACTAAGCACGTTCCACTGAACAGACCTTCCCCTTCAGTGTGTGAGGGTTGAGGGAAGGAACTGGCAGAAACATGGATATTAATTGCTGAGCTAAATTAATACCACCCTGTTTTTCCTCCACACATACTGAAAATGTACAGGTCCAACACCTGAACAGAGTTTCTGTTCCAGCTGCAATAAACCAGATCAGTAGTTCCCAAAGTGGACAGTACCGCCCCCTGGTGAGCAGTGGGTGTACCTTGCAGTGGTGCTAAGAGGCAAGGAGGTGCTGGAGGTGGGGCCTTCGGAGGGTGTTGATTGCTTATTTATAATTGACTAGGCTACAGCCTAGAGTGAAACTCCTTTCTCACTTGGTGTTTAAAGTTTTGCTGTTCTTATCACTTTCAAAGCTATTGCGTTTGGACATTGTATTGCCAATTCTGAGTTGTCACAAGATAGCCAAGTATTAGTTATCATGCATGTTTGGCAAGACCGCTCACCTTCCCCGGGGGGGGGGTCAGAGTTGCAGGAGGGCACCTAGGACCTCCCTGTGACCTGGCTGTGGGTGGAGGGATGCTGCCCACATCATTGGGACTCCCAGCCGCGCTGCGCCCCCTGGCTGACCAATCTGGTTAGCCAGGGGGCGTAGCCATTTGCCATTTAAACTGCAACGTGGCTGGGGGAGGCCTCCATTCACCTCCTTGTTGGATCTCCCAGCTCACCCACCCTCTTTTTATGCGTTGCTTGACTTTGGGCTTGCTATGGACTAACGTTGGCCGCCTTATTGTTGGGGCCAGGTAGGAATTTTTTCCACTTGGCAAATTGGCACCAGCCATTTGGTTTTCGCCTACCTTGTAGCAATCATCACAACTTTGTAAGGTTAGGCATTGGGTAAGCCTTGTTCATGAGAGGGGAGGTTGTTGCCTCTGCTTGTCCCTCCTTGTTAATGGTACTCCGTTAAAGGGATCCGGGGTGTGTGGATCCTGTCCAAAGCCTGGGCATGGGCTACAGCCATGCCACGACACCATCAGGGACCCTGGGGGGTGCTCTTAATTGATGTATATCATAGGACTCCCCCTGCCAGTGGTTGACCCTTAAGAGACTTTCTCCGGATGTGCAGGAGTCAGGATATACCGTATTTTTCGCCCTATAGGACGCACTTTTTCCCCTCCAAAAATGAAGGGGAAATGTGTGTGCGTCCTATGGGGCGAATGCAGGCTTTTGCTGAAGCCTGGAGAGCGAGAGGGGTCGGTGCGCAGCTGAGCGCGCCCCGGGCTTCGGGCAGATATCCACAAGCCTGGGGAGAACGGTGAGACTTCCCACCGGGCTCCCTAGGCTTGCGGATAGCAGCCTGTTCTGGGGGCTGGGGTCGGGGGAAGCTCGGGCTTCCCCCGCCCCAGCCCCGCACCTGGGGGAGAAATAAATTTTTTTTCTTTATTTCCCCCCAAAAAAACTAGGTGCTCCCTATGGGCCGGTGCGCCCTAAGGGGTGAAAAATACGGTAGTCTGGTATCACCCAATGCCTAAGCCAAACCACTCACATCTGGAACCAATAAAGTTGTGGCCTAATTTATCCCATTAACCCAAACTATTGGTGTCTCTGTGTTTACTATCTAAAGGAACTGTGGGGCCCAGGGCCTGAGGCCTTGCCACGCAAGAAGTTATATATAAAAACGGTTACAAAGTTGTGTACCCACTCTCTGCAAGACTCCAGGGGGTTCCAGGCACTCACCCAGGGTCTGTGTTCCTTTGGAGAATTGAGACATGGCGGAGACCATTGTAGCTTTAAGCAATATGATTTATCCATCTATTTACACTTTCAGACTGCATGGAGGGAGTCCAGATCTTACAGCATGGTCATATCGAGAGGGGCTTGTTCCCCACAGCAGGGCAGCCATGGAGTCCAAGGCATCTTTCCCAGGCAGCCTGTCCTAGACGGATCCCACTCTTTCTTCTTCCTTCTTCTTCCCAGAACACCCTGCTCAAAATTCTCTTTTCCTGTCACCTCACACCCAGTTACCCTGGGAACCATCCAAATCCCCAGTCTCTGTTCACACCTCAGGGCAAGGAGGGGAGGACAGTTCTCTTGCATTGCCAATGGCTCTCGATGGCCCTGCATTGCTTCTTAATGGTCCTAGCTTGGCCAGGTTCTTTTTGCATAGGTTTGTTCAGGAACTCCTCTGCAGCTTTAATTTCTCCCTTCATATCCCAACTAATCAAAATCCTCCCATTTATTAATTTCTAGGGTTTAGGAATTGCACCCCCGAATCTTTAACAATACTTTTTGCTATAAATTTCCTTCACCCCTACATTTTCATTGGTAAAAATGTGTGGGAACCTCAGGTCCAGTGGTCAGTGATTGCGGCCTTCCACGTCCCTCTCTAGCCAGCCTGTGGGGCTCTTGCCAGGCCACACCCTTTCTCCTCAGGCCACCCACCTCACCAGTTGTTATGTACTGAGTTGAATAGGATCCAAAATGCAGCAGTCTGATTGGTCCTAGAACAATAGGATTCAGAATTCAGCAGTCTGATTGGTTCCAGGAGCCACCCAATCCAACTCCAGGTGGAAGTGAATCCGCAACCTGATTGGCCTACAGGAGAATCCTGGAATTAGCCAATCACGTGGGCCCATTGTGTAAATAATGTATATAAAGCAGACATTTTGGGGGAACTTGCATTCCTCACTACTATGAGCTGAATGAAGAGCATGAAATCCACACTCGACTCCGTGTATATTTCACCAGTCATCTTCCATGGCCTTCCCAAGTGCTTTTGTTTGGCTGGAACACATGCTCTTGAGCAGCAATAATGCATCTTGCTTGCCTGCATGGATGGAGGATGGAGGGTGTGTGTAAACCTGTGATGTTTGTGTAGCTGGAATATAGCCTTCTGAACAAAGGTAGAGTCCCATCTGTTGCTCCAGTTTTTGCCTCTGCTCCTAACCATCACGTGGCCCTTGAAAGGGTGCAAATGAGGGTATGTAGCCTCTAAGCTGAAAAAGTTTCTGCATCCCTGGCTGGAAGGTTTATAGCTAAAAATAAAAAGCACAATGTTTTTCCCTACCAAACAACCATGTTATTCCCTCCCCTTTGCTGAACAAGGTCATCATTGGTATTTTGTGGTTTGTCTACCTCTGATGTTAGAGCTCTGGGTGCTATAATTAAACATAAGTATTCTCTCATGAATATTAAAGAAACTGACTTCCTTCAGTGTTTCCTGGCATTTGCATAATTATAATCTCTGCAATGCCTGTCAGATTTGAGCTGTCAAGTCTGTTTACACTGCAGTGGGAAACTATTTACTGGGACGTACAAATGTAACATTTGCATTTGTAACAGCTTGAACTCTATTATGGTAAAAAGATTCATTTCCTGGGTGTCGTTTTTGAAGTCAGATGTATTCAGATTTGGCCTTTTCCACATCCCATCAACAGACATCTGTATTTCCTCCTGGTCTTTCATTCGGTTGCTGAATCTTTGGGGAAGGGCTGCAGCTCAACAGCAGAGCGCACAGTTTGGAGGCAGAACGTCCCAGGTTTGATCCTCGGTATCTACTGGTAGGGCTGGGAACGTCCTTTGTCTGAAAGCCTGGAGAACCACTACCAGTCAACACTGGCAATACAGACTCACTATCAGGTAGCTTGCTATGTTCTTGTTCTCAAGATCCACCTTGCCCAGCCTCTTGCTTTCCAGATGATCGGACTCTAATCATCAGGACCAGTGGCCATGCTGTCTGCGATGGATGGAAGTTGTAGTCCCAAACATCTGCAGGGCACCAAGTTGTGGGAAGGATGTTCCAGCAAATATTTTACTCTCAGCATAATTTACGTAAATTGTTAAAGGAAGCCCCAGGCTACCAACAGCCATGCTTACCATAAAAAGCACGTAGGAAGGCTCCCATACACACAGTCATACCCTTGGTCCATCTAGCTCATTTTTGTCAGCACTGACAAGTAGCTGCTCTCCAGGGTTTTAGGAATGGGCCCATCCAGCCCTAAATGGGGATGCTAAGGATTGAATTCATGTGCTCTACTGCTAAGCTGCATCCCTCTAAGAAGAGTTTGGATTTGATATCCAGCTTTATCACTACCCGAAGGAGTCTCAAAGCGGCTAACATTCTCCTTTCCCTTCCTCCCCCACAACAAACACTCTGTGAGGTGAGTGGGGCTGAGAGACTTCAAAGAAGTGTGACTAGCACAAGGTGCATGTGGAGAAGCGGAGACGCGAACCCAGTTCACCAGATTACGAGTCCACCGCTCTTAACCACTACACCACACTGGCTCTAAACTGGCAAAGTTACAAGTAACATTCTTTAAGAAGAGAAATATTTTTGGGACTCGAAATTTCTGTACTATTTTGTGCATGATAGAAAATGAAGCATTTTTATTTCTCCTTAAAACCTACGTTTTGATGTTTTTACAATCCTCGTTATTTTTTTAAGCAGGGGAAGGAAAAGATCAACAATTTAAAAAAATGAATCTGACCCAGCACCACTGCAAGGTACACCCACTGCTCACCAGGGGGCGGTACTGTCCACTTTGGGAACCACTGATCTGGTTTATTGCAGCTGGAACAGAAACTCTGTTCAGGTGTTAGTCCTGTACATTTTCAGTATGTGTGGAGGAAAAACAGGGTGGTATTAATTCTGAACCAGGAAAACATGGGTCAGAAGGAGATTGCAGAATAATATCCACACTTTTCAAGGTATAATACTCTTTCTCCTTATAATGTCATCTTTGCACTTTGACTACCAGGGCAGGCCCCTTAAATCTGTTGTAGTTTATATCTCTCACTCTTGCAAAACTCTCATTCATGTCAGTGGCTCTTTGAAGACGAAGCAGCAGCAACAGTTCTTGATAGATCATGTCCTGATAACTCTTCGAGAGGCTTGCTATATTTTGGAGGGCAAGAGGTTTGTGTAAGATGGTGGAGCTTCAGCCAGAGGTAGACTGCAGGCAGGAGTTGTGGGTGAGGCAACTAGCACAGAACAGGACCATCATACAGTAAGTAATAAAACTACTTTCTGATTGTAAAATCAATGAAACATTATACTGATGAAATCTGCTATCTGTCTTTACTGGTGCAACTGAGGGAACACCACAGACCATGCTTGTGTATGGGCATGTTCTTTGTGGGTAGAAAAACAGCTTTCTGTTCCTTTCACCCAGTGCTCGGCAGAACACCAGGTTCAAATAGTACCCTTCAGCATCCTTCCGTACCTTCTGTACTCAAGAAGGCTGTACCCATGCCAGAGCTTAATTTAAGACAGGGATCATCAGAGCTGAGCCATGGACTTATGAACTGAACCCTGAAACCTGTTTTTACTGTGCCAACTTGTAACGTGTGAAGTAAGAAGAAGAGGTTGCGTCTGAGCAGGTGCATATATACCTCCCCAATAAGTAACCACAGTGCATCCCAATTCACACGGCTGGCTCTAAAGGATGGACCTGTTGAAGCTTGATCTGCCACCCACAGGGAAAAGAAGGAATTAGGCAGAGGTATCCTAGCAGTTCGAAAGCACATCAAAGTGCAAGTAGATAAATAGGTACCACTCCGGCGGAAAGGTAAACGTCATATCCGTGCGCTGCTCTGGTTCACCAGAAGGGGCTTAGTCATGCTGGCCACATGACCTGGAAGCTGTAGGCCGGCTCCCTCAGCCAATAAAGCGAGATGAGCACCACAACCCTAGAATCGGCCATGACTGGATCTAATGGTCAGGGGTCCCTTTACCTTTACCTTTATGGTGCTTTCAGACAACCTGTTAGTTAAGCATTCATTGGATTTACTTGCGGGGAGAGCAGACAACATTCTCTGATTTGTTCTCATTTGTTTGTGGGGCGGTTAGATGGTGTTGCATCGAAGCAAACATTGTCCCAGCCTTTCCAGTGCATTTTCCTTATCACAAAAAGTCCCATTTTGGGGGGAGCAGCTCTGTTGTGCAGGACCTCTCAATCCACTAGCATTGCACAACCTGATTTTCCCACTATGTGACTGAATCCAACGCAGGAACAGCGACAGTCTGCAACTGCCCTGGAGAGATTAAAATAACTAGGCATTTTTGTTTGGTTCATAATGATATTTGCTTTTGTAGAAACACCAAATTCATTATGTAAACTCTCTCATTAAAATCTCGTTCAGTTCCCCGTGCGTTTGATGAAGATACACCCCATTTGTTACTCATATTCACATCTGTTTTAGTTTGTTGTTCTATTTGTTTTAAAAGTTAAATAAATGGAGCACTGGCTTTGATTTCTGTTCCTGGCAGCCTCCATTTTTTCTCCAGCCCAGATAACCTGGACATCATAATTGTTCTGGGGCACTGAGGGGAAGGGAGAATGGTGCACACACCAGACACACAGCAGCTGTAATTTGTGTGTGTGTGGTTGATAACCCACCTCCATCTAAAAGTCCCAGCATAGCATGATTTCTGGGCACCTGCAGAGTGGTGGGGGTGGACAGAAACCAAAGCATTCTCTGAAGTTGGCTCTCCTGCTGCCTCAGCTTTTACCAGGAAAGTAAATCCCCTTGCATCCTGAATGGTGTGAATGAATAAAGGGAGTCTTGACTGGGAGTCCCATTCATTCCCATTCATACTTCTGTGCATTCATCTCAGTAGGAATGAAAATAAGACCAAATGATCCTCTCGTCCATTCATGCACAGCCCTATAAAGAATCTCTCCCCTTCCATCTATATGATGCCCCACCTCTCTTCAATGAAAATGGCTAGTTGTGAAGCAGATTGGGGACAGTAACTGGAATGGCTCATTTCTCTCAAAACAAATAAATGGTTTCTCATAAGCTGCGACAAACTGATGGATCCAAAAGGGATTTCGCCCATATTCAGTTAATAATACGAGAAAACTTTCTTTAGACCTTTTGATGATTTGAGGTTTATCATTTTACATTTGTTTAATATCGTACATTGCTTCAGAGATTGTCAAAAAGTGACTCAGACATTCCTGAAAAAACAGAAACAAATGGATAATATCCACATAGGATCGATCTCTTACAAAAATGTTTCAACGTCATTGACTGCATTTTCTGTTTTAGTTAGTATAGTTAGTTAATTTTTTATATAGCTTCAAATTTCTACAAAAATCTCTAAGTGATTTATAATTCTAAAAGAAAATGATTTTTAAAGCCAATTCCTTATATGTTAAGTTTCTTGTTTCCGTATTTTTTAAAAAATCTTGTTAACTCAGTAAGTATCCCAACTGTGAAGTCCTGCATCAAAGATACACCTAACTAGAACATCCAACTGGTAGGAAACATGTTTTCTTTTATGAAATGTAATGGCATTCCCTCTACTACCCACCACAAACAAACAAACAAACAAACAAACAAACAAACAAACAATAAATAAATAAATAAATAAATAAATAAATGGAATCAAAATGTGCCTTTTTATATCATGCCTTATGTTGTTGTTGTTGTTGTTTAGTCGTTTAGTCGTGTCCGACTCTTCGTGACCCCATGGACCAGAGCACGCCAGGCACTTCTGTCCTCCACTGCCTCCCGCAGTTTGATCAAACTCATGCTGGTAGCTTCAAGAACACCATCCAACCATCTCATTCTCTGTCGTCCCCTTCTCCTTGTGCCCTCCATCTTTCCCAACATCAGGGTCTTTTCCAGGGACTCTTCTCTTCCCATGAGGTGGCCAAAGTATTGGAGCCTCAGCTTCACGATCTGTCCTTCCAGTGAGCGCTCAGGGCTGATTTCCTTCAGAATGGAGAGGTTTGATCTTCTTGCAGTCCATGGGACTCTCAAGAGTCTCCTCCAGCACCATAATTCAAAAGCATCAATTCTTCGGCGATCAGCCTTCTTTATGGTCCACTTTATGCTCTCACTTCCATACATCACTACTGGGAAAACCATGGCTTTTACTATACGGACCTTTGTTGGCAAGGTGATGTCTCTGCTTTTTAAGATGTTGTCTAGGTTTGCCATTGCCTTTCTCCCAAGGAGCAGGCGTCTTTTAATTTCGTGACTGCTGTCACCATCTGCACTGATCATGGAGCCCAAGAAGGTAAAATCTCTCACTGCCTCCATATCTTCCCCTTCTATTTGCCAGGAGGTGATGGGCCCAGTGGCCATGATCTTCGTTTTTTTGATGTTGAGCTTCAGACCATATTTTGCGCTCTCCTCTTTCACCCTCATTAAAAGGTTCTTTAATTCCTCTTCACTTTCTGCCATCAAGGTTGTGTCATCTGCATATCTGAGGTTGTTGATATTTCTTCCGGCAATCTTAATTCCGGCTTGGGATTCATCCAGCCCAGCCTTTCGCATGATGAATTCTGCATATAAGTTAAATAAGCAGGGAGACAATATACAACCTTGCCGTACTCCTTTCCCAATTTTGAACCAATCAGTTGTTCCATATCCAGTTCTAACTGTAGCTTCTTGTCCCACATAGAGATTTCTCAGGAGACAGATGAGGTGATCAGGCACTCCCATTTCTTTAAGAACTTGCCATAGTTTGCTGTGGGCAACACAGTCAAAGGCTTTTGCATAGTCAATGAAGCAGAAGTAGATGTCTTTCTGGAACTCTCTAGCTTTCTCCATAATCCAGCGCATGTTTGCAATTTGGTCTCTGGTTCCTCTGCCTCTTCTAAATCCAGCTTGCACTTCTGGGAGTTCTCGGTCCACATACTGCTTGAGCCTTCCTTGTAGAATTTTAAGCATAACCTTGCTAGCGTGTGAAATGAGTGCAATTGTGCGGTAGTTGGAGCATTCTTTGGCACTGCCTTTCTTTGGGATTGGGATGTAGACTGATCTTCTCCAATCCTCTGGCCACTACTGAGTTTTCCAAACTTGCTGGCATATTGAGTGTAGCACCTTAACAGCATCATCTTTTAAAATTTTAAACAGTTCAGCTGGAATACCATCACTTCCACTGGCCTTGTTATTTGCAGTGCTTTCTAAGGCCCATTTGACTTCACTCTCCAGGATGTCTGGCTCAAGGTCAGCAACCACACTACCTGGGGTGTACGAGACATCCATATCTTTCTGGTATAATTCCTCTGTGTATTCTTGCCACCTCTTCTTGATGTCTTCTGCTTCAGTTAGGTCTTTACCACTTTTGTCCTTTATTATGGTAATCTTTGTATAATCATGCCTTATACCCCCTTTTATGTTAATAATGCATTGCCTAGTCCCAACAATGCTTACTTATACAGTGGTACCTCGGTTTACGAACTTAATCCATTCTGGAAGTCCGTTCTTAAACCGAAACTGTTCCTAAACTGAGGTGCGCTTTCCCTAATGAGGCCTCCCACTGCCGGTGCCCTTCCACCGTTCGGCTTCCGTTCTTAGACCGAGGTAAAGTTCTCAAACTGGGACAGTATTTCCAGTTTTGCGGAGTTTGTAAACCGAATCATCCTTAAACAGGACTGTTCTTAAACCGAGGTACCACTGCAATCATTACCATCCATTTTACAATGTGTTTAAGGATTGCAGTTGTTTTCTTCAGAGCATAAGTCTATATAAATCTGGCCACAAGGGGGCAGATTCATCCAAAAAAGAAAGAAAGAAAAAGAACACTGTCCATCATATGGGAGAAACTTAGGAAACAGCAAACTAGCGATGCTGTGCGTAACATGAATAATCTCATTTTTATCATCGTGTCTGATCTGAAAAGCTTAACTATTCATTGTGTGCAGTTTTAAAAAATTATCTTCAGAAGCCATGCAATTTCCCCTCTCTAGCACTAGGGTGTTTATTTTGCAGATTGCTATTATGAGGGGCTGGAGATCTGGCATCTTATTCTTTGATGATGGACCAGGAGCATCACAAGAACACAAATATAGGTAAAGGTTTATCATTTTATATTTGTTTTACAAAGCATTTCAAAGAACTCTATGGTGTATACACACACACAGAGAGAGAGAGAGAGAGAGAGAGAGAGAGAGAGAGAGAGAGATTTTCTCCACCCATCCAAGTTATAACCATTTCAAGTTATTACATGCAGTACTGTGCATGTCTAACCCACAGAGCCTAGGGCTTGCCAATCAGAAGGTCGGTGGTTTGAATCCCCGCGACAGGGTGAGCTCCCGTTGCTTGGTCCCTGCTCCTGCCAACCTAGCAGTTCAAAAGCACGTCAAAGTGCAAGTAGATAAATCGGTACCGCTCCGGCGGGAAGGTAAACAGCGTTTCCGTGCACTGCTCTGGTTCGCCAGAAGCAGCTTAGTCATGCTGGCCACATGACCCGGAAGCTGTACGCAGGCTCCTTCGGCCAATAAAGTGAGATGAGCACAGCAACCCCAGAGTCTTCCGCGACTAGACCTGATGATCAGGGGTCCCTTTACCTTTACCTTTACTGTCATTTTACAGCTGGAGGGACGGACAAATTTGTTAATGCACACCAGCCGCAATGTAATTTTGCCAGTGTCTAGTGGTTGTGTCAAATTAAATTGTACTCAGAGTAGACCAACTGAAATCAATAGACTCAAGTTAATCATGTTCCTTAATTTTAATGGGTCTACTCTGAGGCTGCACACACACCATACATTTAAAGCAGGCATAGGCAAACTCAGCCCTCCAGATGTTTTGGGACTACAACTCCCATCATTCATGACCACTGGTCCTGCTAGCTAGAGATGATGGGAGTTGTAGTCCCAAAACATTTGGAGGGCCGAGTTTGCCTATGCCTGATTTAAAGTGTATTTCCCCTTCCCAAAGAATCCTGGGATCTGTAGTTTGATTAGGGAACTGTAGCTCCATAAGGAGTAAAGTACATTTCTTGCTTTTGGAGGGAATGTGCTTTAAATTTGTGGTGTATACGCAGCCCAAGACTAACTTAGGAGACAACCCTAAGAGATGGCAATGACGATCATGTTGCAGAATGATGTCAGAGGAACTCTGTGCAACTAGAAACCTATCTTTAAGAAAGTAGCTACATAACATATATGTAACACAGCAAAAGTAGCCCCCTGGTGGAGCTAAAAAGCACAGAGCAGAAAATCCTCCGTTGTCATTTCTGTGGCTTAGTTCTCTTTTCTTTTGTTATCTCCCAAGTAATGCGCTTCTTGTTGGGCCACAAATGTTGCAAATGTAGCACAAGCTCGAAACAATCACCTTACAAGAAATACAATCCGGGACCAAGGAGAAGAGTCGGTGGAAGAAGACTGGAAAAATTTTAAAGTATATCTTAAAAAATATTGTAAAATTAAGGACAGTTAGAAAGATGTTGGAAAAAGAAAATTAGGTAGTTTTGGTAGATATGATATAAAGGATTAAGTAAAAATGAATTGATGAAAGTGATGAAAGAGAGGAGGTTAAACTATAATACTTTAAATTAAATTACTTAAATGAAAATAAGGTTGGAAGGATTTGCTGAAAAAAATGATCTGAACTAGAATACAAAATTGGGAGGTGTGAGGAGGTCAAGGAAATAAGTTAAGGAAGAAAGTTATGTAAAGGTTTAATCTTTATTTTAATCGAATGTATTTTTATACCTTTTTTCTTTCTCTGTTATTGTTGTATTCTTTTTTGTATTTTGTATTGTTCTTTTTTCTTTTTGTAATTTTAAACTTTGAATAAATATTATATATATTTAAAAAAAACAATCTTTGCTTTTTGTTTCTCAAATAATGGTCATAATTCTACCGAGCGGACTGAAGATCTTGTACATACCATGCAGGGCAGAAAAGCTGTCACTGCAACAATTACAGCACAAGAGAACATATTGTCCTATAGGAAAATTAAGAAATGTCACTGATGAAAAATGTAGCTTCTAAAGAAAAAGTCCTTCTTTTAAGGAGAGGTGAAAAAAAGCAAAAATAGAATTCCAGAGCACAGCAAGATTTCCAGTTTTTCTGTGATGTTCATCAAAATTGAAACAGCTCACGCATTAATTAATTTAACCTCACATCACCCCTGAGAAATAGGGTGTATCAAGAGTGTGTTGCACTTGCAGCAATGAAACCTTACCCCAGGCAGAAGAGAGGATGAGGCTGTGTTGTGCACAGCTGGAGACTAGAGAGTTGGGCCTGCACAGCTGGAGACTAGAGAGCCACTGTGGTGTAGTGGTTAAGAGCTGTGGACTCGTAATCTGGTGAACCGGGTTCGCTTCCCCGCTCCTCCACATGCAGCTACTGGGTGACCTTGGGCTAGTCACACTTCTCTGAAGTCTTTCAGCCCCACTCACCTCAGAGTGTTTGTTGTGGGGGACGAGGGAAAAAGAGAATGTTAGCCGCTTTGAGACTCCTTCGGGTAGTGATAAAGTGGGATATCAAATCCAAACTACTACTACTACTACTACTACTCTTCTTCTTCTTCTTCTTCTTCTTCTTCTTCTTCTTCTTCTTCTTCTTCTTCTTCTCATACATGCAAGATCCACGGATGGAGGGGAAAGCCATTCAGTCTGCATTTTGGGGCAAACCAACCCAATTTTCCAGTCCTAGTCTTGTATGCAAATCAGAACATAACTATTTAATCAAAATGTACACATCTCCAAAATTTTGCAATGCAGTTTCAATCACAAAACTGCAGAAAGCCCGACATTTTATGGAGGTGGAATGTGCACAAAATGCATATTTTAGGGGAATACACACTGAAAAGCAGCTAAAGAGCACCCTTGCAGTCTTCTTCTTCTTTGGCTATCACTCGTAGCAGAGTAAGATTGTCTTCCATGAACACGATCTTAACAGTGAGTCCGTAAGTGATGTAGAGGCCAATTCTGGATCCACACATCCTTCCACAATGGGGACATAGGTTTCTGGGTGGGAGTTGATCACGGTGAGGGTTTGCCAAATGTGTCTTCCTTTTAGCTCATTTTTTTTCCTTTTTGCCCTGAATTCGTGCTTCTTCAAAGTCCACAACACCTTTGGTAAAGGCTGTTCTCCAGTTGGAGTGTGCGCAGGCCTGTGTTTCCCAGTTATCAGTGCTTCTGTTAACTTTTTTTAGATATGCCTTGAGAGCGTCTTTGAACTTCTTTTGTTGTCCACCAGTATTTTGTTTTCCATTCTTGAGCTGGGAATAGAATGGTTGCATTGGAAGGTGGTAATCAGGCATCCAAACAACAAGACCAGTCCAACGAAGTTGATGTTGAAGAATCATTGCCTCGACAATCACTTTGAACGAAAACCCATGGCAAGGGTGACCAGGTACTTTTTCTGTACTTGAACTGATAGCTCAGATTTAAAAGTACTCATGCAAATGTTAATCATCATTATTTTAATGATTTTTTTGTAACAAAAGTAACAAGGGGGGGTGAGAAAAACAGAGAGGGGAAAGGGAGGTGGAAACATCAGCTCACATTAATGCAATAACCACCTATACATCCAGCTTGATCTAAATAACTACGTAAATTAACAAATGCTCAAGTACATGATACTGAGGTTTAAGAGAAATGTGTTCAAATGTGGGAGCAGTGAGGTCCTCAGACTATTGTGTGATAGATGGCGGGTGTTTATGCTTCCAGGGTTTACATATAAATTTATTGGGTACCATATGGGCTCATAAAATCCAATGTGATGGGTTCTTTGGTCTGAGTCTTGGACAGATTTCATTTCTCATAAGAGCATAGAGAACTGCCTTATACTGAGACAGACCATTGGTCCATCAAGCTCTGTATTGTCTACACTGATTGGCCAGTGGCTCTCCATGTTTTCAGAAAGGAGACTCTCCTAGTCCTACCAGATGTTGAGGATTGGATCTGGGAACCTCTGCATGCAAAGCAGTTGCTCTGTCCGGGTCTCCTCTGACTCAGAAGACTGGACCATGTCACTTTTGAATTCCTATTTTATAAGGCTGTATTACTGTTTCCATAATACTGATTTATTACTTTTGTATCCTACTTAGAGCTTTCAGAATAGTAAGCCAAGCCCAGAAATGCTTTAAAATAAATAAATAAGGCCAGAGTTATGTTGTTATTATTAGCATTATTAACGTCATCATGGTCGTCATCCTCATTTAATGGTAACTAGTAATCTTTGTAAAAATAGCCCCTAAACTGGAACATCTTATGCAAGAGTTTGCATCATCCTTGTTATCTTTCTTATTAATTGGAACTGACAAGCCCATATTGTTCAGTGAGGTGTTCAGAATGCAGGCATCTTGCCAGTCTTAGTATCCTACCAGAGTACCATAAGAAGACCAGCCAGGAAAACAGGGAGGCGGGAGGCAGGGAGCAGGCAGAAGATGCGCTCTTTCATTTACTGCTCTCAGGTCAGGTCATTCAGTTCAGTACAACTTTGCAGCCGTCACTCATGAAGCAAAGCAGCCATCTCCTATTGATATGCCCCAGATTGCCCTGGAAACAATTTCTGAGATGGTGCAAATGGGCCACTTGTAACAGAGCAAGCTCACAGTTGCAGGGAAAAAGGGGGATTTTCCAAAACACTATAGCCATTTGTAGCAGCCTGAGCCTGCAACGATAAAAGAAAAAAGTCTCTTCAAGATGTATGATGATGATGATGACTATGATGACTATTATTATTATTCTAGCTAAATAGATCTATTAGTGCTGGACTTTTGGCTTCACAAGAACCTCACTTCCCTCTCCCTGTGTGTGCCTGGGACCTCTTCCCAAACTTGTTCTGGAGGTTCCTCAACTCCCCCCCCCCCAAGCAGATATGGGAAGGGAATGGGGAAAGAGCAGGTGGAGGAAAGGAAGGGGAAATTGCATTGCACAAGAGAAAATCCTTGCGCTACTGGATCTGCTTAGTTGGATCCTGTCCATTATTATTTATTTCATTTATGAATTACTTCCCACAAGGCATTTTTCAATACTTTATAATAAAGCATATATAAAACAGGAACATATATAAAAACAGTTAAAACAGTTAGAAACCATTTTTTTAAACACACACACGTTTTTATTTATAAAAAGAGTTTAAAACTCAGCACATACATAAAATTTATTTATTGGCCCTCCTCCATCCCATCACCAAATCCAGCCACTGGTTCAGCACTTGTTCAGAGATGCAATGAAGTATCATCACTGATTCAGCACTTGCTAAGCCTCACCTGTCTCAGGTAGCAAAGATGGTGCTCAGTCTTTGAAACCAGACTTGGAGCAGGCAGCCTTTCGGATAGAGGATGCCTTCAAATAAAGGACTGTCCTTTGACAGCCCATCAAGCAGAGAGTTGTTCTCTAGAAAACCAGGCAACAAAGAAGCCTTGTCTCCGTCTGCTTCCCAAACTCCCCCTATTATGTAGAAAGAAGAAATATGAATTCAGACGTTGCACCTTTCACATAGTGAACAATACATGACAAGAGTAGAAATATGAGAGCTAGCCTCATTGCTAATCTGCCCAATGACCATGGCTTTGCCATCCATGTGTTGGCTGGCATGTGAATTAACTCTAGGAGCATATCAATGAACACACGCAGAATGTTTTCACATGCCGGTCAAACATGCAGATGACATGGAGGGGATGAGGTCTAGCTGCTGGGACACAGTGTTTTCTGAGTTAAAAATTGGATAGTTTACAGAGTCAGCCCTCTTCTCTGCTCTCTCCCCACATTCCCTGTAACCTCCAGAAAGTCTCTCCTGCTTGCTATGGGGGGAAATGAATGAGTTTCGAAAGAATAACAAATGGATACATAATATTCATTAGTGCCAGTTATTCGTGGGCCATGTGGAACAAGCCATTTTCTCCACACCACTGTAAACGTAACCAGATAAAGCTTCACAGTGTGAGCAGGAGATGAAATAGCAGCACCTCTATCCTGCCTTGAGAGAAAATGCTTCCCAAGATGTCATGATAATGCCCAACACAGCAGAGGGGAGAGCCAGTATAACGGATGTCAGGGGTTCAGGAGCAGAGGCACAGGAAAGGGAGGAAACAGAGAGCGAGGGGGAGGAATCCGAAGGAAATATGAGCGATGACAGCGGCCCGAGATCTCTGAGTCTTTCAAGTGAATCGGAAGATTCACAGAAAGGGGCGCCAGTGGTCAGAGCTAGGGGGACACCCCAGGAAGAAGGGACCAGAGGGGACTCAGAGAGCAGCAGTTGGAAATCGGGACCAGCTTCCCCACCAGAGCGCAATAGGGGGGAAGGGTCCCAGGTATCGGGATCTGGCGGCTCGCCGCAAGCGGGAGGGCATGAGTCAGGATTGGCCACACCTCCATCGGGGAGCGAGGAAACGGTCAAGAGGAAGGTTGAAGGCTGGGCGCACGCGCCAAGTTCAAATGCACAGGAAGGCGGCACAGTAAGCAGCCCGGATAGGGAGCCAGGTCCTAAAGCCCGCCGCAAGGAGGGAGAAGAGTCCGGGGGGTCAGCGTCAGAAGAGTCCAGGAAGGAAGAGACCACGGGGGGTAGAGGGACCCAGAGGAGGAAGGAAAGACGGAAGAGGTGGAGCAAGTTGGTGTACAGGAGGCGGAGACTCAGACAGAGCTTCGCCGGTCTAGCTTCTAAGACGTAGAGCTGCGCGCTGCGGCTTGGAAATGGAAACTGTAACTCAATAAAGACTTTTGTACAGTACTGCCGGCTAGCGTGGTCCTCTGTGAGCTGGGACCTGGAAGCGGCTCTGACAGTAAGCTCCGTCCCCCTTTTGCACCAAAAGCCTCGCAGCGTGAGTGGGCGCAGCGAGGGGTGAAGATTGGTGCTTTGCGAGCTCACGAAAGTCGGACGAGATGAATACTGAACAGCAGATAGCAGCCCTGCAAAATGCAGTGACACAACTAAACGCCGAGATACTCGCATCCAGGAAGAGGGAGGAGGAAGCGGCTGCCGCCTACAAGGATCTCCAAGTCAGGTTGGAAGTGCTTACAAAGCAGGGGCAACCGGGACCCAAATCGGAGGGAATTGGGCTGGGGAGAAGAGGAAGCAGCCTGGTATCTCATTTCGATGGGAATTTACAGCAGTACCCCAACTTCCGAGCAGATGTGCAGTTTGCGCTGCAACTGCTGGACAAAGACTTTAGAGATGAGCAAGAGAAGGTGGGGTTTATTTTATCCCATTTGCATGGAGATGCTAAAGCGTGGCTGCGCAATCTGTGGAGAGATCAGGATCCGGCGCTCCGAAGTGCGGATGCCTTCATTAAAGCGATGGATTCGTGTTTTTTATCAAATATAGACGTTGATATCGCCAGAAAAGAGATACATGGGCTGAAACAAGGGAGGGCCAGTGTGAGGCAGTATCATTCCCGCTTTTTTGCACTGGTCAGTGCCCTGGAATGGGACAAAGATTCAGCTCCAGTCAGAGACCTTTTCTGGGAAGGGTTGAACAGTGCGGTAAAAGACGAGATTGCGAGGGGGGAGAGACCCCGGAGCACTCAGGAGATCGTTCAGAGGGCGCTGACGATTGGGGTGCGTCTAGAAGAACGTCCATGGAGCAGAGACGAAGGGAGTGGAGGACGCGAGTCGGCGAGAGCGCTTTCCTTCTTTCCCAGGGATGCTGCGCGTGCGCACTCCACGCCTCCGCCCGGAGGAGGAGGGGAACCTATGGAGGTTGGAGGTGCCAGGGCTCAGTCAGCAACCAGAGCCCTAGCACCAGGAGCAGTCAAAGCGAAGCCTCCTAGAGGGAACAGGAAGTGCTACCTCTGTGACAGTCCTCAGCACATGGCGAAAGAGTGTCCCCAGAGGCTCCACAAGCACACTGCAGCCTCCGCGACGGTAACAGAAGCAACTCAGCAGAGAGAACCACAGCAGGGAAACGACGGAGTCTGGCTGGAAACAGAGGCACTGGGGCCCAGCCAGACGAGTCAGTGAAGCAGTCCCCAGGGATTTTGCAGCCCACAGACCCCCTCCCGCCCAAACCAGTAGTGCAGCTCACCGCATCGCTCCAGCTACCCAATGGACTTACAATGGAAGTGCCAATTACCATTGACTCTGGTAGCAACGCGGACTTTATAGGACAGGATTTCATCGAGCAGCACAATATAACGCTACTGCCAGCCACGCTGCCCCTGAAGGTTGTCACGGTGGATGGCAGGGAATTGCTAGGGGGGCAGGTGGTGAAGCAAACGCCACCGATGGTGATGCAAATTGGAAATCACAGGGAAGTCATCAGCTTTAATGTCACCCAACTGTCGGACACGCCTGTAGTATTGGGCATGAGTTGGCTGGACAGGCACAGTCCAACGTTGGCTTGGTACCAGCGGCAACTAACTTTCGGCTCCTCTTACTGTGCGGAACACTGCATCCTGCCCAGACCGGAGGGGGAAGAAGAGGACACACAGCTGCAATTCGGCACGCTGCAAGCAGTGCCCCACAAGTACGCAGAATTTTTGGAGGTTTTCTGCAAGAAGGAGGTGGACAAGCTACCTCCCCACAGGCCCTATGACTGCAAGATTGACCTCCTGCCAGGGGCGACGCTGCCGACAGGGAAACTGTATTCCATGTCTGAAGATGAGCTACAGGAACTCAGGGAGTTCATAGATCATAATTTGGAGCGCGGGTTCATCCGGGAGTCCAAGGCAGTGGGGGGCAGTCCCGTATTCTTTGTGAAGAAGAAGGACACACCCCAAAAAAGACTTGTGGTGGACTATCGAATTTTGAACTCAAAAACCAAGCCAACGGCTTTCCCCATGCCCAAGATCGATGACCTCCTCGCGACGGTGCGCAAAGGACGCGTGTTCACCAAGTTGGATCTGCGAGGGGCGTACAACCTTATTCGCATACGGGAGGGCGACGAGTGGAAGACGGCCATGTTCACGCCCCTGGGCACCTACGAATACAGAGTTATGCCATTTGGATTACAAAATGGCTCCCACTGTTTTCAAGCTTTCATGCATCACGTGTTAGCGGGTCTCCTCTACAAGAAGTGTGTCTGCTTCCTGGACGACATCCTGATATTTTCAGAATCGCAGGAGGTTCACGACAGAGACGTCAAGGAAGTTCTGCAAAGGCTGCAGGAGCATAGACTGTACGCCAAGCTGGAGAAGTGCCAGTTCGACATGACGGAGGTGGATTTCCTGGGCTACAAATTGTCGGACAAGGGGCTCGCCATGGACAGCGCCAAGGTTCGCGCAGTGTTGGACTGGAAGAGCCTGCGCAACCGGAAGGAGGTCCAGCGGTTTGTCGGCTTTGCTAACTTCTATCGCAAGTTCATCAAGGGGTTCGCGATGCAGACGGCGGCCATTACCGACACGCTCAGCTCCAAGAAGAAGAAGTTCATCTGGACGGAGCAGGCGGAGCAGTCCTTTCAGAAACTCAAGCGTCTCTTCTCGTCCGAAGAGCAGCTACTGCATGTAAATCCCGGCAAACCGATGAGGGTTGAAACAGACGCCTCAGACAGGGCCTTGGGAGCAGTCCTGTTGCAGCAAGACCCGCATGGGGATTGGAGGCCGTGCGCCTTCTACTCCAGGAAGCTCAGCAAGTCGGAGCAGAACTACACCATCTGGGACAGGGAGTTGCTTGCCATTCATGCAGCATTCAAGGCGTGGAGGCACTTCCTGATCAGAGCCAAACACACAGTGCAGGTCCGCACGGACCATAAGAATCTGGAGTACTGGCGCACGGCGAGGTTCCTGAACCAGAGGCACATACGTTGGGCGGAGTTCTTTGCGGACTTCGACTTCAGGATAGAGTACGTCCCAGGTGACAACAACGTCATGGCGGATGCACTGTCCAGGAAGCCGCAATACCTCGAGGAGGCGACGCCAGCGGCAGCCAAGCACATTTTCGCTCCAGAAGCGTGGGCGTGCGCTTCGGCAACCGTAGACCTGGATGCTGTACGTCGCGCGCTGCAGGAAGACTCCTTCGCACGAGCGAAGATGGAGGAGGTGCACAGGGGCACGGCGAAGGGCGACGAGTTCCAGCTACGCGAAGGGTTGCTCATCCGCAAAGGAGCCATCTACGTGCCGGGAGACGAACTCCGCGCTAAGGTACTGCAGCAGTTGCACGACGCACCCACCGCCGGGCACTTTGGCACAGAGAAGACGATAGAATTAGTCGCCAGAGACTTCTGGTGGCCCAAGATGCGGGGGGAAGTCGCGGATTACGTCGCGAGGTGCGACACCTGCCAGAGGGCTAAGTCAGTGCATAAACCGCCGGCGGGACTGCTGGAACCGCTGCAAACTCCGCTCGAACCGTGGGAGAGGGTGGCCCTGGACTTTGTCACAGATCTGCCCAGCTCGAGGGGCAAGACAGCAGTGCTAGTGGTGGTGGACTTGTTAACCAAAATGGCACATTTCATTCCATGTGCGAAGGTGGCCACGGCGGAACAGACCGCCAAACTGTTCATAGATCACGTGTTCAAGGTTCACGGTCTGCCACGGTCTATACTGTCCGACCGGGGGCGACAGTTCATCTCGAACTTCTGGCAGAAGCTGATGGGCATCCTGAACGTCAAGATCAACCTAGCGTCGGCGAGACACCCGCAGACCAACGGACAAGCGGAGCGGGTCAATGCCATCATGCAGCAGTACCTGAGATGTTACGCAAATCAGCAGCCTGCAACGTGGGTGGACTACCTGCCACTCGCCGAGTTCGCCTACAACAACACGAAGCACGGAGGACTTCCGGTCGGCGCCAGCGCTAATGGCGGTCCTCTTTCCGAGCTCCGGAAAAGGACTGCCCTGCGAGTTCGGGTCTCTCCCGCTACGGCAAGCGGGGGACCCCTAAAATCACAGGCGCGGAAGCCTGTGAACGAGGAGATTTGGTGGGCACCAGAAGTGCCCCCCCTTTACCGCAGAAAGAGCCTTTTTAAAGGCTCCGGAACGACATCGGGGGAGCGCGGTGCTGAGAATCGCTACCCAGCCCGCAGGGTGAAGCCGCGTCACTATTAGTGGAGAGCGCCGATTCCTTCCTGTAAATTTCGGACAGAAATAACCCGTGAGTAAAACGGAATCTTTATTTGGAATTAAAACTCGGAAATTTGGCTGAAAACGGGGAGGTGAAAATTAAGGAAGTCTGCCTTCCCCCGACTGCATGAAAGTGAAAGCAACGGAACTTAAAAGCTGCATCCGTCAAAGACTTTGCTTTTGATTAATTAAACCTGACATTTGGACTTCAGATCTCCCCTCTAGCTAGCAGGGCAGAGGGGAGGCAAGAGAGACTTTGGCAACTGCATGATTTACTTAAAAGAAAAATCCTCTGCTGCCTCTGCTGTCTCAAGAACCTGAAACGGTCTACCTAATAAGACAATAGGACACTGAACTGACTTCTCCCTGTGAAAGTTACATTGTGATATAAAGTTTTTGTATTGCCTGGCTACAGTATACCAGAGCAGGCTGAGACAGTATCTACTGGGAAATTGTGGCAACTTGCAGTTACAAGCCTCCTGCTATACTTGCTTCAATTTTTCTCTTTCTCCTTTTCCTACGTATTTGGATATTCTCTATGCCTTTGTATTTGGACTTTTTGATTTGCTCCCCCTAGAGGGTAAAGTAAAGGCCGGCACAGCTTAAGACAGTGGAACTTTCCATTGGGAAACAGCTCCCGTGAGAAACGACCTTGACATGAGCGGCTCACAAGAAGAGATAGTCACAAGAGCCAAGACCAAACAACAACAACAGCACCAGCAGCAGCAACAGCAACTAAAGAAAAGAGGCTCGATCACAGGCGTAACTTCTGCAGGACCTACAGGAACAACAGGACAAGAAAAAGTGACAGCTGTCTCCATGGATGCTGTGACACAAGCCTTACTTAAGATAAACCAATCCCTGGAGTCTCTGACAAAACAGACTTCAGAAAATACACATAAATTAACAGAAATATCAGCAAGATTAGATCAGAACACAGAATCTATAAACAAATTGGTTGAGGAAAATTCTGCTACACGTAAAATTGCTGAAGAAGCTAGAGCTATCGCTGGAGAGACCCAAGAGAATTTAGAACCGATTGCCAAAAAGGTCCATG
This sequence comes from Podarcis bocagei, assembly GCF_964188305.1. Taxonomy (NCBI): domain Eukaryota; kingdom Metazoa; phylum Chordata; class Lepidosauria; order Squamata; family Lacertidae; genus Podarcis; species Podarcis bocagei. The sequence continues at coordinate 55,261,489 of NC_138134.1, forward strand.
AGCACGACGCAACTTTGGCTCTGTGGGAATTACAGAGAAAAGAGAGAAATCTGAAATTGAGATTGATTCCAGAGAACGAAAGTGACAACCTCGCGGAGTTTTTAACACAAGAGTTTGCTGATTGCTGGGAAGATCTGGAGGAAGACGAATTTAAAATTACAACAGCCTTTAGACTGGGTAAAAAGCAGAACAGAAAGATCCCGAGAGATTGTCTGATTACACTTAGATCTAAGGAAGAAAGAGACAAAATACTAGGACTACACTATGAAAAGGCCTTGCAAATTGGAAATTCAGCTGTACAGATTTTTAAAGACATCCCAAAATATATCTTGGATTTGAGAAACTTCTATAAGGACTTGGCTCTTCTGTTAAAGAAAAACTCCATCCGCTTCAGGTGGGAATTCCCACAGGGACTGTCCTTTGATTACAAGGGAAAGAAGGTGAAAATAAAGACTATTCAAGATAAAGAGAAATTTTTGGAAAGAAATCAAGAGGATCTACAGAAGGGAACTGTGGACCCAATTGCAGAACAGAGGAGAGCAATAGACATTCTGAATCTATCGTTTGGACATATCCCACCACCATCAGAGGAAGAGCAACAACTTGGAGCCGTTGGAGGAGTGTCAGAAAAATAACAAGATGGCTCTGCAATTCCTTAGTTGGAATTGCAATGGGCTCAATGGGCCTTTGAAGAGACGACAAGTTTTTCACATTTTGAACAGAGAACAATTGGATTTGATATGTCTACAAGAAACCCATATAACCAGAGCTCACAGGAGATTACTTATAAACAAAAGACTAGGACAAGAATTTATCTCATCAGACAAAGTTAAAAAAAGAGGAGTTGTGATATATGTAAAAGAGAAATGGGCCCCAAAAATGATGTTTAAAGATGAACAAGGGAGATATTTGGCAGTGGAGATACAAGTACAAGGAGAAAAATTTTTGATTGTTGGAATCTACGCACCAAATGAAGGCAAATCTGACTTCTTCAAGAGACTTCATGAAACTCTGACGGACTATCTGGATTACAATATGATAATCATGGGAGATATGAACGGTGTGGTCTCCACTAACATGGACAAGGCACAAAGACTAACAGTTACCAAGGAAGGGAGACTTCCTAAGACCTTTTTTGAAATGACGGAAGACATGGATTTGATAGATATATGGAGAACAAGGAACCCTCTGGAGAGAGAGGGAACTTTTTTCTCCCAAGCAATGATGACCTGGACTAGAATTGATCAAATTTGGATTACTAGTGGTATGGCTCCAAAGATTAAGAAGGTAGAAATCTGCCCAAAAACTTGCTCCGACCATAACGCTGTGAAGATGGAAATGAAACTTACAACAACTGGTCAATTTAGATGGAGAATGAATGACACCCTCTTTCGAGATAAAGAGATCCTTATGAAGGCCCAAAAAAATTTAAAAGACTACTTTGAAATAAATTTGAGGGCTGATGTGGAAAAAAGAGTGATCTGGGACGCAAGCAAAGCTGTGATGCGAGGTTTCTTGATTCAACAAAATTCAATAAAGAGGAAAAAACAAAATGAGAAAAAAGAAAAGATTTTGGAAAAGATAAAAGAAGGAGAGAAAAAATTAAGAGTAAAACCAAAGTCCCAGGAGATCTTAAGAGAGATTAAGTTATATCAAACACAATATATGGAATTGATGAACCAAGAGATTGAATGGAAGATAAAGCAAATGAAACAAAAGACATTTGAATCGGCAAATAAATGTGGCAAACTTCTGGCATGGCAATTGAAGAAAAGGCAGAAACTAAATACAGTTACAAGCCTAGAAGTGGATGGAAAGAGTATATCTAAACCTAATGAAATTAGAAATTGCTTCCTGAGCTATTTTAAAAAACTTTATACTCAAGGCCCGCAAAATGAAGAAGATATAGATAAATTCCTTGATAAATATGGACTACAAAAAATCTCTCATCAAAGTAAGATGGATCTGAACCAGAGAATAACAGAACAAGAGATAGAGGCTGCCATTCAGAATATGCAATTGGGCAAATCTCCAGGACCAGATGGACTGACTTCCAGATACTACAAATCGTTGAAGGAATGGTTGATTCAACCATTAAAAGAAGTCTGCAATGAGATCCTAGAGGGAAAAAAGGCACCTGAATCGTGGAAAGAAGCATATATTTCACTCATACCAAAGACAGAGACTGAAAAGACTCAACTGAAGAACTACCGCCCAATATCACTACTTAATGTGGATTACAAAATTTTTGCAGACATTCTGGCAAAAAGATTTTAAAAAGTGTTGATGGAAAAGATTCATAAGAATCAAGCAGGCTTTCTCCCAAAAAGACACCTAGCAGACAATGTAAGGAATATAATAGACATTTTGGAAAAGTTAGAGGTGAATATAAATACTAAAGCAGTACTGATTTTTGTGGACGCGGAGAAAGCCTTTGACAATATTTCTTGGAGCTTTATGACAAAGAATCTTCATGGGATGGGGGTAGGCCAAGGTTTTGAGAATGGTATGGCTGCAATATATTTTGAACAAAAAGCTAAACTGATTGTAAATAATGTAATAACTGAGGAACTTAAGATAGAAAAAGGAACACGACAGGGGTGCCCAATTTCCCCACTGCTCTTTATTTCAGTTCTGGAGGTGTTGCTGAATATGATTAGGAATGACCAGCAGGTTAAAGGAGTGCAGGTCGGAGCTAAACATTATAAGTTAAGAGCATTTGCAGATGACCTAGTATTGACTTTGCAAGAGCCAAACACTAGTACGAAAAAGGTCCTGGAAATAATCCAACAGTTTGGCCAGGTAGCCGGATTTAAGTTGAATAAACAAAAAACCAAAGTTCTAGGAAAAAATTTAACAGATACGGAAAAGGAGAAATTCCAAGAGGAGACAGGGTTGACGGTGGTCAAGAAGGTGAAATACCTAGGGGTTTATTTGACATCTAAAAATGTGAATTTGTATAAGGATAATTATGAAAAATGTTGGTCAGAAATCAAAAAAGATCTAGAAATATGGTCAAATTTGAAATTGTCAATGTTAGGCCGAATCGCAGTGATTAAAATGAATGTATTGCCTAGAATGTTATTTTTGTTTCAGACCTTGCAGATTCTTGACAAGATGGAATGTTTTAAGAGGTGGCAGAAAGATATCTCGAAATTTGTCTGGCAGGGCAAAAAGCCCAGAATCAAATTTAAAATATTGACAGATGCTAAAGAAAGAGGGGGTTTTGCCCTGCCGGACTTAAAATTGTACTATGAGGCAGCAGCTTTTTGCTGGCTGAAAGAGTGGATGCTCCTCGAGAACACAGACATTTTGGATCTGGAAGGTTTCAATAATGCTTTTGGTTGGCATGCATATCTATGGTATGATAAAATCAAGCTGCATAGCGCCTTTAAAAATCATATTGTTAGAAAAGCATTGTTCAATGTTTGGATAAGATATAAAGATCTGTTGGAAAACAAAACCCCCAGATGGGTGTCACCAGTGGAGGCTAAGGCAGTGAAGAAACTCAATATGGAGGTCGGATGGCCGAAGTATTGGGAAATTTTGGAACAGGAGGGAGATAAATTGAAATTACAAAGTCATGAGAAAATGAAACATAAAGTACAAAATTGGTTTCAATATCATCAAATAATGGAGTTTTTCAAACAGGACAGGAAAATTGGCTTTCAGGTGGAAAAATCAAAACTAGAGACTGAACTGTTAGAACCCAATACTAAGAATTTATCAAGAATGTATAACTTGCTGCTGAAATGGAATACACAGGATGAAACAGTTAAATCGGCTATGATTAAGTGGGCACAGGATGTTGGTCATAACATTATGTCTGCTGACTGGGAATGGTTATGGAACACCGGTATTAAATTCACGGCATGTAATGCCCTAAAGGAAAACATTATGAAAATGGTTTATAGGTGGTACATGACCCCAGTCAAGCTGGCAAAAATTTATCATTTGCCCGATAATAAATGTTGGAAATGTAAAGAGACTGAAGGTACCTTCTATCACCTTTGGTGGACATGCCCGAAGATTAAGGCTTTCTGGGAAATGATCTATAATGAAATGAAAAAGGTACTTAAATGTACTTTCCCTAAAAAACCAGAGGCTTTTCTCTTGGGCATTGTCGGCCAATTGGTGTCAAAGAGGGATAGAACTTTTTTTATGTATGCTACAACAGCAGCAAGAATACTCATCGCAAAGTATTGGAAGACACAAGATCTACCCACTCTGGAAGAATGGCAGATGAAAGTGATGGACTATATGACATTGGCCGAGATGACAGGCAGAATCCGTGACCAAGGAAAAGAGACGGCGGAAGAAGAATGGAGAAAATTCAAAAGTTATCTTAAGGACTATTATAAACTTGATGAATGTTAGAGTGTTGTGGTTTTTAGGAATAAAGGGATACAGCGATATAAGGTCAGAATACAGAGATGACTAAGATGACAGAGGTTGGAAAGGAACAATTGGGAGTTGCTATAAAATTATGGACATTGGGATGCAGAAAGGGGGGGTATGGGGGAGTCTCAGAAAAGAGGTCTATGAAAAAATGTTATGAAATTATACGTGTTTGTATGTCTTTTTAAGTGTTTGTTTGTTCTCTAAAATTCTGTAAAACCAATAAAAATTTTATAAAAAAAAATAAATACAACAACACGAAGCACGTGTCCACGGGGGTGACGCCGTTCTTCGCCAACAATGGGAGGCATCCCAGAACCTTCCCGGGATTAGAGAGAGTGGGGGAGGGGGAGCCACAGGCAGCGGACGCCTTCGCGTCAGAGTTGCAGGAGGTCCACGAACAGCTTCGAAGGCAGTTAGAGCTAGCTAAGCACGCATACAAACTGCAGGCTGACAGACACAGGAGGGTTGGGGAAGAAATACAGGTGGGAGACTGGGTTTGGTTGGCAGCCCAGGCAGTGCCGGCCAGATCATTAGCGAAAAAGAAGCTCGGACATAAGCAGCTAGGGCCCTACCAAGTCGAGGCACAGGTCAATCCGGTGGCTTTCCGGCTGACACTTCCAGAGGGATCCAGGATGCATCCAGTATTCCATAGATCAGTGCTCACTCCCTACAAGGCACCTCACAGATTTCAGGAGCCAGGGACGGCACCGAGTCCGCTCAGGGAAAGGACCACGCAGGGGGGGTCGCCAGAGGGGGAGCCCGTCAACGAGGTCACAGAGATTTTAGACTCAAGGTGGGGGGAAGAGGGAGTAGAATACCTTCTCGCCAGAGAGGGCACCCCAGTCAGTGCCAACAGCTGGGTGCCGGGCTACGCTTTGGAGGAACCTCTGCTCAAAGACGAGTTTCATGCCCTCTTCCCACACAGGCCCATGCCAGCCGAGTTTTTCGACGACTGGCTTTTCACACCCACGCTTTCAGCCAGCACGTTCCAGGGGTTCGAATCGGACGAGGAACCGACACTGGATACGCGTTCCCCGGAGGGGTCACCATCGGGATCTGCCTCAGAACCCTCGTATTGGTGGGATGATCGACCAGAGGAGCAGTGGCGCAGGAAGTGGCTGGAGGGGCCCGGGCGAGCAACGTACCCAGAAGAGACTGAGGGAGAGGCGGACATGGACGTGTTCGGGGAGGACCTTGGGTTCGAGCACGGCGGCACAGAGATGGAAGCAGAGGAGATCGACGTCGGAGAGTGCAAGGAGGAAGAGCCGGACTTATCCAGTTGGATGTACGCCACGGGAAACGAACTGTATCCGGCACTCACCCCCATAACAACGGAGCACCCAGCACCCACACCTGAAGGAGGGGAGGGGGGAAGGGGGGGCTTCAAGGGGGGGATGGATGTCAGGGGTTCAGGAGCAGAGGCACAGGAAAGGGAGGAAACAGAGAGCGAGGGGGAGGAATCCGAAGGAAATATGAGCGATGACAGCGGCCCGAGATCTCTGAGTCTTTCAAGTGAATCGGAAGATTCACAGAAAGGGGTGCCAGTGGTCAGAGCTAGGGGGACACCCCAGGAAGAAGGGACCAGAGGGGACTCAGAGAGCAGCAGTTGGAAATCGGGACCAGCTTCCCCACCAGAGCGCAGTAGGGGGGAAGGGTCCCAGGTATCGGGATCTGGCGGCTCGCCGCAAGCGGGAGGGCATGAGTCAGGATTGGCCACACCTCCATCGGGGAGCGAGGAAACGGTCAAGAGGAAGGTTGAAGGCTGGGCGCACGCGCCAAGTTCAAATGCACAGGAAGGCGGCACAGTAAGCAGCCCGGATAGGGAGCCAGGTCCTAAAGCCCGCCGCAAGGAGGGAGAAGAGTCCGGGGGGTCAGCGTCAGAAGAGTCCAGGAAGGAAGAGACCACGGGGGGTAGAGGGACCCAGAGGAGGAAGGAAAGACGGAAGAGGTGGAGTAAGGCTAGAGCATTAAGTTGGTGTACAGGAGGTGGAGACTCAGACGGAGCTTCGCCGGTCTAGCTTCTAAGACGTAGAGCTGCACGCTGCGGCTTGGAAATGGAAACTGTAACTCAATAAAGACTTTTGTACAGTACTGCCGGCTAGCGTGGTCCTCTGTGAGCTGGGACCTGGAAGCGGCTCTGACAACACATGATAATAGTAAACAGAAAAAAGAGGAAATGAACTCCTACCTGCATCCTATATCAGCCTGAGGGCCATATTCCTGTCTATGTAAGCTTTTGAGGGGCCACAAAATGACCTTTGTAGGGTAGACTACTTTCTAAACATCCTCAACCACTCTTTATCCTTCACTCAGGCAACCAGAAGTCACAATCAGAGTCCAAGGACACATTCCAGCTAGACAAAAACACCCAAGCAACATGTGCAGCAGGACCAGTGAGAGGTGTGACTAGGGAGGGGTGAGGTTGGTGAGAGCCAACCAAAGCAGGAGCACATTCAGCCCCTGCACCTAAGATTCCCCACCATTTAACTGAATGTTGCTGAGATCATTTTCCCCAACTCACATGTATCTTTCAAAATGAAAGGTGCACCCTCATTTGTAGAATTTGCACCTGTATTGTGTTTGAAATTGTTTTCACCTATGAAATTGTGTCTATCTATGACATGGTGTTTAGGGACGCGGGTGGCGCTGTGGGTTAAACCATAGAGCCTAGGACTTGCCGATCAGAAGGTCAGTGGTTTGAATCCCCATGACGGGGTGAGCTCCCGTTGCTCGGTCCCTGCGCCTGCCAACCTAGCAGTTCGAAAGCACGTCAAAGTGCAAGTAGATAAATAGGTACCGCTATGGTGGGAAGGTAAACAGCGTTTCCGTGCGCTGCTCTGGTTCACCAGAAGCGGCTTAGTCATGCTGGCCACATGACCTGGAAGCTGTACGCCGGCTTCCTCAGCCAATAAAGCGAGATGAGCACCGCAACCCCAGAGTCAGCCACGACTGGACCTAATGGCCAGGGGTCCCTTTACCTATGACATAGTGTTTATGACATTGTTTTTTGTTTTTATTGTTAAGTCACTTTGAGATGTTTTATAGGATGTGATTGGAAGGAAATATAAAATAAAATAAAATAAAATAAAATAAAATAAAATATGAACAAGAGGCATACATCTGTGTGACCAGGTGAAATATGAGAGGTTGTCAGCTCTGGCAACATGATCCTCTTTTTGTTCAATAAAATTTTGTCATGCTGCCAACTTTCCTCTAATAGCACTTGTGTGCATTGCAAAGAAGGATTGATTCTTGATGGGAAAGGACAGTTTTCTCTTGCTCTTTTAGAAAATCAGTTTCCTTGACATGCAGCATAGACCAGCAGCCAGCAAGGGAGAAAGTTGTCATCTGCAGCAAGTCTTGTGAAATGGGCAGTTACCCAACGGAACAGTTATTATCACCTCCAATTTTGCACAGGCCACTAAGCAGCCAAAGGAAGTCACTAGGGATGATTTCTTCATGTACTCTGCTTTGGATAATACCCATGGATCTGTCACGTAGCTTAATGCTCTGCGCAGCCAAAATAAACTTCGTGGCAACTACCGCTTGGAATGCTTCTCACCACATAAGAGAAAGGAAGCAAACTTTCCAGCTGAAGAATTCTGCAGTAGTTTATATGCTCACTATGTAGAAAACAACAACATTGTTGTATTCCTGGTGGGAATGATTGCATTTAAATTCAAACTTCGATCCTATAATTCGGGTCCTATTCTGGGGAATAGAGAGAGGGCCACCGTGAGGATGCTGAATTAAATGGGGCACTACCTATATTCTTATGAACTAGGCCTGTGTCCATAGAGGGAAATCTGGAGGTTCGGTTGAGAACATTAAAATTTCAAAGAGTTCATAGCCAGTGAGCTAGCAGATCCAGTTCAAGGTGTTTGTACTAGCGTATAAAGCCTTAAATGGCTTGAGACCCAAGTTCCTAAAAGACTGCCTTTCCCAGTATCAGCCACATTGAACTCTACAATTGACAGGTGAAGCTTTGTTGGTGGCGCCTCCACAGGAAGCTACATGCCGACCCATGACAGAGCCTTTTCAGGGGTGGTTCCTCAGTTGTAGAAATGCCCTCCCTAGTGAGGTGAACCTACTGACTTTCAGGAGTGATTTGAAAATGTTTACCCTGACATTTGGTGGCTGAAAGATACTGTTCCTGGCAACCACAAGATCACCAGATGGAATAATGCTTTTAACTGAAATTGCTTTTAGAATGTTTTGGCTGTTTTAAAATGTTTCTGTTTTGTTTCTGTTTTAAATTGCACATCCATTTGCCACCCTGGACTCCCTTGGTGGGGCTGGGATAGAAAATAAATAAATAAATTGCGAGTTACCAATTCATTTGCAGGTGAGATTTGTTGTGCTCAGAGACCAGATCCACACATAATGCTAAGCTATACCATGGCTTAGTCCTGGATAGTGTTACAGTAGTAGAACTGGGCCATGGACTTCTCTGGGAACGTGAAAAATTTGCTCATTTCCACTAATCCATGGTTTGGCTTAGCGTTCTGTGGAAACTGAACCAGAGTAAATTGCAGGCCTCAGAATACTGGAACAGGAGAGTGGACCAGATTTCAAACAAGTGATTTTGAATGTTATTGACTACTTAATCAGGGGGAAATATAAGTACATGAGGAGAGCCCTGCTGGATCCTGAATTTGTCAAATCCTCTTTTAATGCCATTCAAAACTATCCCCTTTTAAAACAAGGCAAGCTCTGTTTCAGATATACGCTGGTCTTTATGAACAGAAACAAAGGAGAAAATATTTGGATTTCCAATTGAACAAGCACAGTTTAGTTTGTAGAATGGACACAGTTGGAGCCAGGTGAGGAGGAGAGGCCACATAGATAAGGACAGATCTCTCAGAACATTCTGTCTCCAGGAATTGAATCGCATCGTGATCAAAGGGCTAGGTATGAATAATTTGCTTTCCATGCACTTTCCAGAACAAAGACCATCTCTGTCTGAATATTTAACCTTTGGTAGTTACAAGCTCGGCATTTTCTATATACAGAAACAGCTATGTTTCCTCCCCTCCATAAACATAATACAGAGCAAAGAGGCATTGGGTGAGATAATGGGATCAGTGTGGCGTGTCCCCAAACTCAATGCCCAACAAGGCCTCTAGATCATAGCTGTCAACTTTTCCCTTTTCTTGTGAGGAATCCTATTCGGAATAAGGCAATTTCCCTTAAAAAAAGGGGAAATGTTGACAGCTATGCTCTAGATTGAAAAGAACATGTTCAGGGGCTGCCACTGTGAGGCATCTATAACATATGAAAGCTACACCAGTAAGATGAACAACAACTGGCTTTATTTCTTGGCTTCTGTTGTGCAGTTTTTAGTCTGGCATCCATCTTGGAACCACAGGATTCGAGCTTGCAGAGTTCCACCTTTACTCAAGAAACACTGCTGCCTTTTGGCCACTAGGTGGCAGCCACACAAACACATCTTACAGCATCTGCAGACACCTGCACTACAATGGAGGAGGTACAGTCCATTGTCAGACACCAGCACTGTGGCCCCTGCTATTCTTTTAATTCTTCACCTTTCCTAGCCAAGCAGGTGAGCAGTAACAAAAGCAAGGAAAGAGCATAAGAGCGCAAGGAGGAGACCTGCTAAGCCAAAGGCCCAACACACTCAGCAGGGCAGCACCAAAAGACGGGCCTCCCAATTTTCATCAGGGGATTGTTGGAGGGGCGCGGGTGGCGCTGTGGGTTAAACCACAGAGCCTAGGACTTGCTGATCAGAAGGTCGGTGGTTCAAATCCCCACGACGGGGTGAGCTCCCGTTGCTCGGCCCCTGCTCCTGCCAACCTAGCAGTTTGAAACCACGTCAAAGTGCAAGTAGATAAATAGGTACCGCTATGGCGGGAAGGTAAACGGCGTTTCCATGCGCTGCTCTGGTTCGCCAGAAGTGGCTTAGTCATGCTGGCCACATGACACGGAAGCTGTACTCCCTCAGCCAATAAAGCAAGATGAGCGCCGCAACCCCAGAGTTTGTCATGACTGGACCTAATGGTCAGGGGTCCCTTTACCTTTACCAGAGAGCATTCTTGGCCAAGGGCCCTCCACAATCTGGACACGGGGACATGTTGTCATCTAACAACAACAACAACAACAACAACAAGCAGAGCAATAAGCCTGCATGAAATTTCTCTGCTCCCAAATAACAGTGACAGCAAAATTGGGAGAGCACCTTTAACCACCAGTTTCAATGCCAAATTAAGAGAGAGCAAAGGAGGACATGTGCCCCTGCCAGCAGATTGGGAGACAGTGGGTAACAAGCAGTAGCCCGCTCTGAGCTTTGTGGGTGACAAAGCGGTAGTCCTGCAAAGCAGATTCTCTGCCTCTGAGCTACAGACCTTTCTCACCAATCCTAAATCAAGTTTTCTATATCCTGTGCCTCCCTCCCCAAGGCATACTGCTAGGCACTGTAGATTTCTCCCTAAGCCTGAGTTACCTCCCTGTTTCCACATGTATCATTATGGGCTGGGCCCATTGCAATTCCTTTTAGCATCAGTTCTATAGACTACGTATGAGGCTTCCCCACTCTGCAGCAGCAGCACCACCACCTTTTGCCCTGTTGTCGACTTGAAAGTACTAGCCTCTCTCTAGGAGAAATACGAAAACAAAAACTGAAAAAGCCCTGATGACACGAACAACTCACATCTGTGTCAATTTGTAGAAGCATAAAATCCTTCAAAATAAATCAAGAGTGGAATACTCTTAGCTGACAGCTCAGTCAAGCTTGCTAGATGGGTAGTTATATTGATTCCCCAGCAGTTACAAATAATGCTGTTTAAAGATCTCCGCAGTGCATCTGTCAAGTCTGAAAGAAAATCACAGATATATTTAAATTGAAGGGTCTTACACCTGAGCATGCATCTCCCCTACTTTTCAGTCTCCTTAAAAGGTAAAGGTAAAGGACCCCTGACAGTTAAGTCCAGTCTCGAACGACTCTGGGGTTGCGGCGCTAATCTCACTTTACTGGCCGAGGGAGCCAATGTTTGTCCACAGACAGTTTTTCCGGGTCAGCATGACTAAGCCGCTTCTGGCGAAACCAGAGCAGCACACGGAAACGCTGTTTACCTCTCCCCCCCCCCCCGGAGTGGTACCTATTTATCTACTTGCACTTTGATGTGCTTTTGAACTGCTCGGTTGGCAAGAGCTGGGACCGAGCAATGGGAGCTCACCCCATCATGGGGATTCAAACCGCCAACCTTTTGATCATTGGAGTGAAAAACTGTTTTATTAGGCTTTCTTGACTGTGTGTACCGTAATTATGGAGTACTAGAAAATGAATAAAGATGAAAATGTGGGATGAATAAATCACACTGTGTATATTTTGGGTCTGTAATGAGTTGTTAAATTTCTTGAAGGTTCTAAAGCCAAAGCAGAGGTTCATCCAGACATTCCCATGCCCTGCTGCCTTCTCCCAGGAAACCTCTATCTTTACTGCTGGATTGGAACAAACATCAATCAAGTTTTCCCCAGATTATCATTTGCTCCAATTTAATACTAAAGAGCAGGTTTTCCTGGGGAAAGCATGGGGCAAGAGAAAAACCAATCAGACTTTGTCTACAAGCTGGGGATGGTCACATGTTACTCAACAAATGTATAGTCTCTGCGCACAATAGAAGAGCTGCGCAAATGAACAAGCATACAGTTTCACACAGTGTGCAGAGACCGTTTGACAAGAATCCATTGCCTAGCAAATTATGACTTTGTAAGAATTCCCATGCTGTGTCGAACCAAAAGCTTGTTTAGTTCATCAGTCTGCTTCCATCTTTCTTTTCTTTTTGTTGCATCCCTCTGAAACACTGCAGACCTGCCTCCCGCATATTGGAGCCTTCCAGATGGCTTGGACTACAACTCCTCATCTGATGGGATTTATATTCTAAAACATCTGGATGGACCAACTTGGAGGAGAGCCTGATGTAGACATACAGGGTTGAATCCAGAGGAAGTTATGGGCCAATCCTAAAAGGGAGAGAGAGTTAGGGAGCCAATCATTCACCAGTTCCAAAGCCTTCTTGGTTTGTTGTGACCAGGAACTCAGTGCAATCACGGTTCCTGATCACAGCAAGACTGGTAAGTATGTTCAGGGCTTGCTGCTGAAACATGGCATGATTAGTGATGGAGGAAGTGGGTTCTGCCTCCCATATATTTGCAGGTTAATAATACCTGAAGGGACTTTAGCCACCTGTAGATCCTCTTGTTGACATTTTTTTCTTCTGCTTAATGCCTTTGATCCTCATAGAACTAACACTGAAAGCTCCATTTCTCAGACCATTGACCCGGCAAAGGCTTGGAAGAGTCAACAATTCCCTGATCTGTGAAAGTATTCATACTTAGGGCCACCCATGCTTGGTATTATGCAAGGGCTTGGTGGTTTCCAAGTGATAAGAGAAGGGTGGCATGTTACAGGGTGGAGGAGGGGAAGCGCAAGGAGATGAATAGAAGAATTGTCATCTGCGTGAACACAGAAGAGCATTTGTCCTCTAGCTGTTAAGGACACCCCCAATCAAAATTCGGATATAACAAACGAATGCTTTATCTCATCACTTAAACGCTTTCTTTGGGTCATGGCAAGGCCAAACCTCATTTGCTTTAAAAAAAGAAAAAGGAAAAAGAATCCTAGAAACATTTTTTATAGCAATTTGCTCAAATTGTTTTATTTTTCACTATCTTTTAGCCGCTGTTGGTTTAAAAATCAGAAAGTGGCAATGAGCAGCACCATGTTAAGATCACAATAAAACCAACATCTATTCCATGATTTAAAGTAAATTCAGAGCATACAAATTAAGAATAAGCCTGTATTAATCACCAGTGAAGGCTTGGAAGAATAAATGAGTTGAGACAATAGGGAACCTTCCCATGATCCCAGCCAGAGTTTGAAATGGTCGCCGTTGTCAGTGGTAACAAAGACAATGAACACAGCCTTGGAACAAAGGGGTGGTAAGAGGAACAATCAGCTATACCACCATGATGTAGGAAAATTCGCTGATCCACGATTTAAGGAAGTTGCACAAGGAAATGGAAAGCTCACTTTGCTTTTATTATTAATATTTTGTTTTTGTTGTTGCTTTAATAGGAATACAGTCGTACCTCGGAAGTCGAATGGAATCCGTACTGGCAGTAGCGTAGCGTGGGGGGTGCAGGGGGGGCCAGCCGCACCGGGCGCAACATCTGGGGGGCGCGCTCGCACTCTCAGCTCTCTGCCCCTACCTGGCTCACTCACTCTCTCTCACTGCAGTGCTGGCTGTGCGAATCCGATCCAAGCCGCCGGGTCGCCGCCCACTGTGGAGGGGGGGTGCCAGGCGTGCGGTGCGGAGAGAGAGCGAGGGACTATCTGGGGGAGGGACAGTGCAGCGGCCGCCCAGCGCAGCGCTGACCGTGGGAGAGAACCACACCAGACCAGACCAGGCAGCAGCAAGAAGAAGCTGGCAGCGGCGGCAGGTTAGGGGTTAGGGGGCGCAAATTACTTGCCTTGCCCCGGGTGCTGACAACCCACGCTATGCCACTGTGTCCTGGAAGTCCATTCGACTTCCAAAACGTTTGGAAACCAAGGCACGGCTTCCGATTGGGAACCCGCAGAACCCACATCGGACATTTGGGTTCCAAAGAACGTTTGCAAACCAGAACACTCACCTCTGAGTTTGTGGCATTTGGGAGCCAAAACGTTCAAGTCACAAGGTGTTTGACTTCCGAGGTACGACTGCCCTCCTGGCCAATGAAAGGTAGGTCTAGAAAGATAATGAATAAGTAAATAATAATTACTCCCCGCCTCTAATTTTCCAATAATTGTATGCACTTTTAAGGTGGGGAGGGAATGTAACAGGATCCGCAACACAGTGTTGATATAAGATCACGGTGCCTTGAGCTGGATTTCAGGTTTTACAGAACTTGTTCCCTAAACTGAAAGGGAAAAGAGAATAAAAGGGAGGACAGGAAAATATATTGCTAATGGCCTGCTTACCAGTGCCAGCTCCAGGTTTCAGGAGTTGAGTGTCCCTCATCCCTGAGTAGGTCCCCCGCTTCCTCTAGGCATGAGGAGGAATTTGTTACATTCACATTTTAAAGTGAACTCCCCAAATTTGCACTTCTCAAACTAGGAGAAAATTGGTTCCGTTCACCTACCTAATTCACTCTTCTCAAAACAAGGCACTAACCAAAATGGCCCTATCCTTTAAAAACCACACTTCTTGGCATTTTGTGATGCAGTTCTCCAGCCATAAATGTGTACAAAGATACATCTATTGTGGGAAATGTGCACAGAAATACAAATATGGGTGAAAATAGCACACAAAAATGCATTATGTTAAGGAACATTCATTGCATGCACATATGTATATGTATATGTGTATGTGTATGTGTATGTGTATGTGTATGTGTATGTGTATGTGTATATGTATATGTACAGTGGTACCCCGCAAGACGAACGCCTCGCAAGACGGAAAACCCGCTAGACGAAAGGGTTTTCCGTTTTGGAGGCGCTTTGCAAAACGGATTTCCCTATGGGCTTGCTTCGCAAGACGAAAGCCCATAGGGAAATCTCCGGGGACCTCTTTTAAATGCTAGCGGTGGGGAGCAAAGCCTTCCCCCCCCTCCGGCCTTCAGAAGAGGTCCAGGAAGGCTGGCGGGGGCCGAAAGGCTTTGCTCCCCAGCGCCAGCATTTTAAAAGCAGTCCGGGATAGCAGGGAAGCGCTTCCCGCTATCCCGGACGGCTTTTGAAGGCAGGAGAGATCTGCGAAGCCTGGGCGCGCTGATGTCAGCGCGCGCAGGCTTCGGCATGCCGGCAACTGTCCGCCAGCAGCGGCAGCGCTGCCGCTGCTGGCGGAGAGGTCCGCGAAGCCTGGGCGCGCTGATGTCAGCGCGCGCAGGCTTCGGCATGCCGGCAACTGTCCGCCAGCAGCGGCAGCGCTGCCGCTGCTTGCGGAGAGGTCCGCGAAGTCTTGGCCGGACAGCTTTTGAAGGCAGGCGGGGGGGAGCAAAGACTTTCGCCCCCGCCAGCCTTCAGAAGAGGTCCAGGACCTCTTCTGAAGGCTGGCGGGGGGCAAAAGTATTTGTCCCCCCTGCCTGCCTACCCAGGGGCTTTTAAATCGCCCCGGACAGTGGAGAAGTCCTCCGCTGTCCCGGGGCGATTTTAAAATGCCGCCCGCCAGCATTTTAAGATCGCCCCGGACAGCGGAGAAGCCCTCCGCTGTCCCGGGGTTTTTAAAAATGCTGGGGGTGGGAAGAAAAGCCCTTGTCCCCCCCCCCCAGCCTTCAGAAGAGGTCGGGGGACAGACTGTCCCCGGACCTGGTCTGAAGTCGGTTTCCCTAGGAACGCATTAATTGATTTTCAGTGCATTCCTATGGGAAACCGTGCATCGCAAGACGAAAAACTCGCAAGAAGAAAAAACTTGCGGAACGAATTAATTTCGTCTTGCGAGGCACCACTGTATATGTATACAGTGGTACCTCGGGTTAAGAACTTAATTCGTTCTGGAGGTCTGTTCTTAACCTGAAACTGTTCTTAACCTGAAGCACCACTTTACCTAATGGGGCCTCCTGCTGCCACCACACCACCGGAGCACGATTTCTGTTCTCATCCTGAAGCAAAGTTCTTAACCCAAGGTAATATTTCTGGGTTAGTGGAGTCTGTAACCTGAAGCGTATGTAACCTGAAGCATATGTAACCTGAGGTATGTATACACCAGTGTGGTGTAGTGGTTAAGAGCGATAGGCTCGTAATCTGGGGAACCGGGTTCACGTCTCCGCTCCTCCACATGCAGCTGCTGGGTGACCTTGGGCTAGTCACACTTCTTTGAAGTCTCTCAGCTTCACTCACCTCACAGAGAGTTTGTTGTGGGGGAGGAAGGGAAAGGAGAAAGTTAGCCGCTTTGAGACTCCTTAGGGTAGTGATAAAGCGGGATATCAAATCCAAACTCTTCTTCTTGTATATGTATATGTATATGTATATATGTATGTATATGGCAAAATCATACATAAACATGTACACAAAAATAGTAGTGAATTTTCTTAAAAACAAACAAACCACCAACTGGTGCCTACTTGGAGTGAACTGAATTTTAAGGCTGGGAAAATGAGAAACTGAATTTGATGAATCCATCCATCTCTACCCCAGACCTAGAGATTTGCAAATGGCTTCTAATGTCTCATCAGAGAAGATGCTCCCTGTGCCAATCCCATTAGTGTCAGCAGATACACAACTTCAGATGAAATATGGGGAAATCAAGCCCAATTCCGTTTTTTTGTTTTATTTCCCTTTTCTGACTCACCGTTAACAAGGGACCTTTGAAGTTTTGGCATGGAAGGAAATAGTCCCATTAACTAAAACTGACAAAAGGAACGAGTGTGCATTCACTTGGGGGTATGACTCAACCTTCTGCCTTCCTAACAGCTGCTGCAATATGATGTGAGAAGTGGAGATGATCAGAAACATACAGAAAATTGTGTCCGCCCCCCCCCCCCAGTGAAGATTAAATACAGGAAAATATTGCAGCTGCATACAGTCTGTTCAGTTCTGAAAGAAATAACCCAGAACAAATAAGAGGCAAACAATGTGGAAATGCTAATCCAACCAGTCTTCTTGGACTTGCTCCTTTTGGTCAGATTTTCCCCCTAGACTCCATATAAGAAGGGCCTGCTGCATCGACACATCTAGACTGAATTTACATGACAGTTTATCCTATTTTCATGACTTCCCCCTAAAGTTCCACATAATATTTGAGCTTTCACATGATGCAAGAAGCCACATCTGGAACTACAATGAAATCTATTTGTTTCTTTATTATTGCATTTACAGCCCATCTTTTTCTCCAAGAGCTCAAGGAGGCACACATGGTTCTCCTCTAATTACCACAACAACCCTTCGAGGTAGGTTAGGCTGAGAGGCAGTGATTCCACCTCCCTTTTACCTTGGAAGGTCTACCTCCCTTCGAATTTTAACCCAGAGAATTTCTAAAACCGACTTCCAGTTGGCACAAGTGGAACCTGCCACACTTGTAAGTTTCCATCTTATTTCTTACAGATGAGCAATGAGCATTAGTGGGCATGTACGTTAATGAACAGGGACACGGGTGGCACTGTGGGTTAAACCACAGAGCCTAGGACTTGTTGATCAGAAGGTCGGTGGTTCGAATCCCCGCGACGGGGTGAGCTCCTGTTGCTCGGTCCCTGCTCCTGCCAACCTAGCATTTCGAAAGCATGTCAAAGTGCAAGTAGATAAATAGGTAAACGGGAAGTAAACGGCATTTCCCTGCACTGCTCTGGTTTGCCAGAAGCAGCTTAGTCATGCTCGTCACATGACCCGGAAGCTGTACGCCGGCTCCCTCGGCCAATAAAACAAGATGAGCGCGGCAACCCCATAGTCAGTCATGACTGGACCTAATGGTCAGGGGTCCCTTTACCTTTACCTTTACGTTAATGAACAACACAGCGCCTTGGTGTCTTTTTTACACTGCGATTGAATCAGCATACGGACCGGTGTACAATGCTAAACTGTAAGGAGAGATAAAAAGGCACATATTGAAAAGCCTTAGCAAAGTCCTCACGCAGTGTTCTGGATGGGCAGAATTTTGTGCACATTCATACTCAATATCCATTTTAACTGATAGGTGTGATTTGCCTCCCAGAATAAGCTTTTAGACAAATGGCAGCTTTCATTGCTCTAAGGAGGGAGCCACTTTGAATAACAGGGAATAACTGGCTTCTCAGCTGCAGTAGTGTAGACTGGAGAAACTCCCCCCACAATTAAAGGGCTGAGCTGTCATCATTCAGAAGGAAGACGTTCCTGTAGAAACCCTTAGATTCTTGCTGTAATTTTAGCACCTTTGCTGTCAAAGCGAGATTTCCACTTAACAGCTTTTCTCCCTCTCAATGGATATAATGAATTGTTCAGCTCCGATTCTGTGAGCTAACAATTTTCCTCTTGATATTCAGCTGTGATGTGCATTTTTCTCCAGCTTTGGATGGCTTATGCAGGGGGATCTAGGTTATTATCTGGTCTACAGTTTAGGTATTTATAGATTGTGTCCATCTCTTCTTCTACTTCTAGATGGAACAGTTCTACAACAGAATATTATGTAAGTTCACTTAAAATTCTGGTTGTTGTATATGAGCAAAGCCAAAGAAGCCCACATCTTTCCCTGGTGAGACTTATTGCTGCTTTCTTCTTCTGACTTTCTGCTTAATATTAGCCAATCTTTCGTGTCTCTTTTGTAACCTCATTATATACAGCTTAAAAGCTATGTTGTTAAGTGGTATATATAAACTGTTGAAATAAAATAGAGCTTTAGGAAAAGTAGGGGAAAGGTAAAAGTCTTAGAAGTGTAAATACGAGTACTTTAATGCCTACAATCTAGATATGCTAAAATCTGACTCATTCAACAACTGCTGTCCACACCCAACTTATGTGATGCTTGCTGAGATTTCTCGTGCATTCTGATTCTTGGTTTTTCTTTCAGGTACTCCCAGGAATTTCCACAGCTCTCATTGGTTCTCACTGATGTCCTGAAGGACTCATAGAGGGATTATAGGGGCGAAACCACGGTACCTGCTACACATTATAATGCACTTTATATGTGTAGCCATTTGAACAGGTGTTCTGTGCATAATATTCTCCATCTTTCCCACTAGGTGGCCTTGCAGAATCATTCAGCACCTCAGTAGCTCATCTACTGTATACCAGGCATGTCCAGCTCCCAAGAGACTGCGATCTATTCCCAGTATAAAAAAACATTGTCATTGGAGGGAGAAGGAGCGTGCGTGGGGTGGCTGGATTGCCCAGAGTTGTTTTCAGGGGAGGATTGCATAGAGCTTTTTTTTTGCTTTCCCCCCAAACTTTCTGTACACAATAAGGATCCCGAGATCTACCAGGATCAGCCAGGGATCTACCAGTAGATTGCAATCTACTGGTTGGACATTCCTGCTGTATACAATAGACCTTGACCACATAGAAACATAAGAATACCTGCGGGATCAGGCCAATGGCCCTTCTAGTAACCTCACCTCAAAAAGGATATTCTTTCCGTACACCCCTGTATAGCCCACGTCTTTAACGCCTGCATGCGCTGGGTGTCGGGAGCACCTTCTCTGACCTTCCGATCACAGGAACGTAGGAACAGCAACACAGCATTCCCAACGAATTGGTCCTGGTGCAGTGGACTCACATTTGCTCATGTGAGCACCTCAAATGCAGCAGAGTAATGGAAGCAAAGCTGTGGAGGTATCGTTGCATACCTAATTTATTTCTTCTAATTAAACAAATAAAAGAACATAACTGTGGCGTTCGTATGGAGCCCCCGGTCACCTCACGGACTATTGACCCGTAGACCACTAATCCACTGCCACCAAACAGATCCTCCCCGGTAAATCACTTAGTCTCAGTCAGGTTCTCAAGTTAACCAAGAAGAGTGTAATTTATTTCAGACACAAACAAACTTTAACTGCATCCCAAACGTTGTTATTCTTTACCTTCTTAGTCTTATTTTATCCTGTCTCTATCTCTTCTACCTCCCCTCACACAAGAACCAACTGCACTAACTGTCTCTCTATTTCCAACTGCCTGCCAACTGCTTTCCCAACCAACCAACCCACTAAAACCAACCAACTACCCACCCACCAACAACTAGGCAGAGAAAGGTTCTCTCATAGCACTAGAACTCATGAATACCCAATGAAGTTGAATATTCGAAGATAAAAGAAAGTACTTTTTCACGCAGCACATAGTCAAACTATGGAACTTGCTCCCCCAGAGAGCCAGTGTGGTGTAGTGGTTAAGAGTGATAGACTCGTAATCTGGGAAACCGGGTTTGTGTCTCCGCTCCTCCACATGCAGCTGCTGGGTGACCTTGGGCCAGTCACACTTCTTTGAAGTCTCTCAGCCCCACTCACCTCACAGAGTGTTTGTTGTGGGGGAGGAGGGGGGAGGAGAATGTTAGCCGCTTTGAGATTCCTTCAGGTAGTAATAAAGTGGGATATCAAATCCAAACTCCTCCCCCAGGTGGCAGTGATGGCCCCTGACTTGGATGGCTTCCAAAGAGGATTAGACAAACCCATGGAGGGGAAGGTAAAAGGTAAAGGTAAATGACCCCTGGACGGTTAAGTCCAGTCAAAGGCAACTATGGGGTACGGCACTCATTTTGCTTTTCAGGCCGAGGGAGCTGGCGTTTGTCCACAGACAGCTTTCCGGGTCATGTGGCCAGCATGACTAAACTGGTTCCGGCGCAACAGAACACCGTGATGGAACCAGAGCACACGGGCTATCAATGGCTACTAGCTGTAATGGCTATGCTTTGCCTCCACAGCTGGAGGCAGCAATGCTTCCAATACCCGTTGCTGGAAACCATGGGAGGGGAGAATGCGCCTGTGCTCGTGTTTCTGCCCCCTGGTTTCCCACAGCCATCTTAGCAGCCACTGTGAGAACAAGATGCTGGTCTAGATGGGCCATCAGGTATTACTCTGCTTGGAGCATTGCATGATATAATGAAACTGAAATATACTTGGAGTCGAGAGTGGATTGCATGCTCTTTATTCAACTCATAGTGGTGAGGAGGAATGGAAGTTCCCCCAGGATGTCTGCTTTATATACATTGTTTACACAATGGGCCCCACGTGATTGGCTAATTCCGGGATTCTCCTGTAGGCCAATCAGGTTGTGGATTCACTTCCACCTGGAGCTGGATTGGGTGGCTCCTGCGGACCAATCATACTGCTACATTGTTCTAGGACCAATCAGACTGCTGCATTTTGGATCCTATTGTTCTAGGACCAATCAGACTGCTGCATTTTGGATCCTATTCAACTCAGTACATAACAGAAACAAAAGAGTTAAAGATCAAAGAAAAGTAGGGAGAAGATAAAAGTCCTAGAAGTAGAAATATGATGTGCTAAATCTATATATTTAACCTAGATATGCTAAAATCTCATTAATCTTCAGCAACTGCTGTCCACACCCAACTTATGTGATGCTTGCTTAGATTTCTCCTTCATTTTGGTTCTTGGCTTTTCTCCCAGGTAGTAACAGGAGTACTGTACTCCAAATATGGTTGTACCATAGATTTGTAGTACAGCATAATGATATTGGCAGTTTTATTTTCAGTTCATTTTCTAATGATCCCTAGCATGGAATTTGCCTTTTTCACAGCTGCCACACTGGATCAACATGCTCATTGAGTTACCGTATTTTTACGTGTATAATATGCCCCCCGTGTATAAGACTATTTGGGGAGACTCAAAATTAATAAAATGGAGGGAGATTGCCCACAGATGTTGAGCTTGGGGGGGGGTTAACGAAAATTGCTCACCCACCTGACCAACACTTCCAATCTCTCACACGCATTGCATAGGCCTTAAATCGTCTGCCTGCTCGCAACCAGCAGCCTCCAGTCACCAGCCCAATTGCCAAAGCACCAGCCAATCAACAGCAGCCCTTGTCACAGCCACCAATCAACAGCACAATCATCGCTGAAAATCTCCTGCTCACAGCAGAAACCAATCCCCCATCCCCACTCTGCACTACTCATGTATAGGATGACCCCCAATTTTAGAGATTATTTTATCAGAAATTAACATAGTCTTATACACAGAAAAGTACGGTATCTACTATGACCCCAAGGTCTCTCTCCTGGTCTGTCAATTGAGCCCGCTCTTGGCCGGGGAAGGCGGGGTATAAATAAAATTACATAAATAAATAAAATAATAGATAAAATAGAAGGGGAAGAAATGGAGGCAGTGAGAGATTTTACTTTCTTGGGCTCCATGATCACTGCAGATGGTGACAGCAGTCACGAAATTAAAAGACGCCTGCTCCTTGGGAGAAAGGCGATGGCAAACCTAGAAAGCATCTTAAAAAGCAGAGACATCACCTTGCCAACAAAGGTCCGTATAGTTAAAGCCATGGTTTTCCCAGTAGTGATGTATGGAAGTGAGAGCTGGACCATAAAGAAGGCTGATCGCCGAAGAATTGACGCTTTTGAATTATGGTGCTGGAGGAGACTCTTGAGAGTCCCATGGACTGCAAGAAGATCAAACCTGTCCATTCTTAAGGAAATCAGCCCTGGGTGCTCACTGGAAGGACAGATCGTGAAGCTGAGGCTCCAATACTTTGGCCACCTCATGAGAAGAGAAGACTCCCTGGAAGAGACCCTGATGTTGGGAAGGATGGAGGGCACAAGGAGAAGGGGACGACAGAGGACAAGATGGTTGGACAGTGTTCTCGAAGCTACAAACATGAGTCTGACCAGGCAGTGGAAGACAGGAGTGCCTGGCGTGCTCTGGTCCATGGGGTCATGAAGAGTCGGAAACGACTAAACAACTAAACAACAACAACAATGATCCCACTACCCACTAGAAAGGTATCCTCAGCATGTGAGGATACATTAGCAACCGCCAAGGAATGGGTACCTTCTAAGGGAATAGAAGGTGAGGTGATGTTATCCTTTCTCAAGACTTTCATTCTCCCTGACAGCAGGGGAGCTGTCATTGTGGGAAAGATATCCAGCTATCACATCCATCACTCACTTTTCCTCTCTAACACTTCCAGTTCCGCCAGGAGCTCATTGCACTTCTGACATGCTCACAACTTCTGCCCCAAAGAGAGACATATGGCAGAGGGAGCTCGGAGTGTTTTCCTAGTAGTGTAAGACCAATGACATCCTTATTTTGATCCCCTAATTTGCCACGGATTAAAAAACTCTAATTTCACATTATTGCAATAGGTTGCTGCTGGTTATTAAGAAACATTACCACATACATATTACAACAGACCTCTCAAGTGTTCTGAGAGGGAGCATCTAAGCTTTAAAACCAATCAAAAATCTCATCGAATTGTAGTGATTGCTACAATAGCCTTCTCTGATTGCCAAGTGATATTAAAAAAAATGTTGGATTGACATCTTAACACAAATGGGACAAACTGGTCCCTCCCTTTGATGCAGTAGCTTTATTCTAGGCAGGATGGAAGACTGGCAGATGTTGGGGAACTATTGGGAGAAGTATTTAGGACATTATCTGCTAATCACAGTAACTTATATATTTGGATCCAGAGCCAGCTTGTGTGAAGTTCTGTTTGTGCACTCTTCTTTATAGTTATAAAAGCATCATTGTAAAGTCTACCCAGTGTCAAGTCTATGGAGATATAGAATAAAATATATTATATGTTAATTATTGGGAGATTATTATTTCTACTACTAATAAATGATTATCACTTCGTTAATTATTAGGAAAGAAGAAAGGAGGCACATTGTTTCAATTGGATCTGGAGATTGTAGAGATGTGACTGAACAGTGTTGCTCTAAGAGCAGTTGGAGGGAGGAGATTCAGTTAGACCACTTATAAACTGAGGATTTAAGGAAACGTGGAAAATCCTTGGAATGTGATGAAAGGAGTAGTCCATTTTTAAATTGCAATAAGGTTTGTGTCTTAAAGGGAAGCATTAGCTTAAAGGGTAGCATTAGCTACTGTAAGGCAGCATTTTGTCCTCTTTTATATAATTTGCTTGGTTTGGTCAATTTTCTGCAGAATGCTATTAAGCTGTTGCTCTTATTTAAAATACATCATTGCTTATTCAGTGTGGCTTGGCCAATTCTTTCCCCACATTGTAGTTATGGGGATGATCAATAATTTTCACAGTGCTCAACAACTAGCAGTGCAAGGTACGGAGCAAGAAAACAGAAGAAAATTCCTCAAGTGGTGGCAGCAGGCTGGTAATAGCAGCTTTAGACTTTTCTCTCTCACAGGCTGACATATCATTAACTATCACCCTTATGAAACTTAAAGGACTCTAGGTGTAGAAATCACCCTTTGGCTGCAATAACTGAGCATGGCAGGATGCTTAAAAGAAGTAACTTAAAGCATGAGTAGGCAACTTCTTCAACCTCAAGAGATTTAATAGAATCATAGAATCTTAGAGTTTGGTTTCATCTGCAAATTTGATGACCATCCCCTCAATTCCTTCATCCAAGTCATTTATAAATATGTTAAACAACAACGGGCCCAGGACAGAACCCTGTGGCACCCCACTTGTCTCTTTTTTCCAGGCTGGTGATGAACTCTTTGGGTTCGATCAGTCAACCAGCTACAAATCCACCTAACAGTTACCTCGTTCAACCCACATTTTACCAGTTTCCATGAGAGAATATCATGGGGAACTCTGACAAAACCCTTACTGAAATCAAGATACACTACATCCACAGCATTTCCCTGATCCACCAAGTTTGTTTTTGAATGTTTGATGCCTTTTAGAGCAGATTACCAAAGTCTTCAGTCTGGCTTGGCGGTCTATAGCAGACCCTCACAGTAAGGTCACTGTTCCATTCTCCTACAATTTTTACCCATATAGTCGCTACACTAATCTATACAGTATTTCTGTCTATAGCATTATTATTATTATTATTATTATTATTATTATTATTATTATTATTATTATTATTTCTATACAGTTCTTCATTTGAGGATCACAAGACAGTTTACAGTATAAAAACACAAAAATATATAACATAGTAACAAACATGGATGTAGCCAAGGGGAGGCAGGGGCAGCAGCTGCTCCCCCCAATCAATAAAATTCAATATACGGTAAATTTATAGCAAACTGAGGTTCTAAACCCCCCCCCAACAAAAGGCCTGCCCCCCCTAACAAAAAACCTGGCTATGCCCACGGTAACAAACAAATACAACATCCCCCTCAATTATCTATCTGACGACATTTGCAAGCTGATCTATGCTATGCTTTAGAACATAAAAATGTCAAAGAGTTCAAAGTTTCTAGGGCAAAAATGTGCAAGCTGATGGAAAAATGTGATTCATTTCTGCTCCAGTTAGAATTTGCTTGTGCTAATTGCTGAAGCGATGCATCTCTATAATGTGAACAATGGATTTAGGTAATTGTCTTGTTAGTTCTATTTCCTTCCTCCCCAGTCTGGAACTATGGGGATAGAGAACCTAGCATTAGCTGTGGAAATGCATGCAGCTGCATTTGTTACTAAATAAGTACTTTTGAAGCTCAGAAGGGCTGGTGTCCACATGGCGTAAAACTAGTGATTCAAGCTAGCACTGTTTGCTTGGTAAAGGTGGTCCCATTAGGGCTACTGGACCACAGCCCTCCCAGTGGGAATTACAAGCATTCTTTTTAATACCCTCAAAATCTCAAAACCACTCACTCTTTCCTGTCCCCATTTTATACTTATATTTGAACTCACAAAAGCTCTGCAAACACTTCTGTCAATCTGTTGTTCTCTGGCCAATCAGCAATCTTTACCACTCAGCCAATCCTAATCCAAAAGTACAGCTATGGCAAAAAAAGGTCCCTCCTATATGGTTCTAAGCAGAAAAAACATGTGATTGATCAGACGACCTGTAATCTAGCCCCTGATGGAATGCTCTGTCTCTTGTTATGAGGCCTGTCCATCAAAGCCACTATTGCATATATGTCAGGATTGCCTCAACAACAGCATATGTGCCACACCAGCCAAGAAGGTCTTACTTCTCCCAAGCAGAAACCAAGTGTGGTTCTATCTCTCCAGCTTTTGCTTGCTTCTAGCTCACACAAAACTCTGCTCTGGTTTTTGTCCTTCTAACTACCAGCCAGGCGAGGGAGGGAGAGAGGTCTCCATTCATTTGCCCTCTGGGGACAACTTTTATCTGAAAATGAAAAAAATTATTAAACTTGCTTTGGCGCTTCTTTTGAATGTGTGTTAAGCAGTCTCTGGTACTTTTAAAACAGTCACTTCAAGGACCTTTTGGATGACACAGTAGTTTATAAATATAAATATAAATAAAAGTAAGGCTAAACCAAAATATATTTAATAAACCTCGCATCATGCAGGATTGCTAGATGACCACTTTAGCTATGTAGGCAATTCTTATTTCTGAGATCCTGTATAAAAGGGGTGATACCTTCACTTTCTGAGAGATAGTAAAGGTATCACCCCCTTTATACAGGATTTTAGGAATTTTGCTACCATTAACAATGGTCTCAAACCTTAAAGGAGAATGGAATGTGGCTGGCTTTAGTTTATACCATTATAACTGAGATCAGGATCTGCCTATCATTCTTCATTCGCCATTACACTCCCCATTAATATTTTTTATTGGGTGATTAATCATGTGGCGTCATGAGGTGCAGAAAGTTATCAAGCTCTAAACTGCAAATTAAATTTTTCATAAGCAGATTTTACTTAGTCCACAATCATAGATGGATTTTATAATAGAAGACAAAAGTTCTTGCATAAATTGACATGAAAGGACGGCGAGATAGATGGTTTTTCTGCATCAGTGGTCTATCGTGCACTAATGCTTGTTTCATATGAGTTTAGCACATCTCTCACTTGCAGCATTTACCCTCTGCCCAGACAGAAATTTGTACAAACTAGGCATTTTGGCCCTCATCCAGCTCCAGTTATGGGCACCTAGTCATGCAGAACAACTGTAAGCCCCAGATGGAAACACAAATTCCCAGCTACATCAAATTCCCAGCTAGTTCAAAGGACTCTAGATAAATGCTGTGCTGTGTATGAGTGCTGGATGTGCTGCTGAAAACATGCCAGTTCTGTATACAGAAACTTTCTTCCGCTTGCACATTTCGCTTGCTAGATTGGGGCACTTGTTTCCTAAAAGAATGGTGTAGCACAATGAAGGTGTTCCTGCTATAGGACTCAGGACAACAAAATGTAGAGAACATTTCCAGGACTTGGCCTATTGTAGCAGAGTCATTGAGGTGGATCTCTTTTTACCTTCTTTGATCCTTATATTCTTTTCTAGGTACTAGCACCCAGTGGGAGTCTTTCTGTTTTTATTTTAGAAAATGGGAGTTAGGGGAGATGATCAAAAATGTTTAAGAAATAGTGGCACAGAATATACATAGGGTTTATGGTTGTGTACACACCTCACATTTAAAGCACATTTAAAGCATATTTTCCCCTTCTAGAGAATCCTGGGAACTGCAGTATGTCAAGGTTGCTGGGAATTGTAGCTCCATAAAGGGTAAACTACAGTTCACATGAATCTTTGGGAGAGAGAAATGTGTGTTAAATGCATGGTGTGTACACAGCCTAAGGATTTATGAGAAGTATCCAGAGTTCCCACGAGTCGTACTTCACTCATGGGACATTGTTGAGGTTGGGAGGCAATTTTTTTTGCCAGTCCCTTTTTTCTCCGAGGCCCTCTGTGCCAATTGAAAAGCCAATTGGAAGGTTTGGGGGACACTCTGTAATGATGTGGGAGGAGATATGAGGGGTGGCATAGAAACTTACCTGGTTCTGCTTCCACAAGCAGAAACTTCTCCTGGATCTCAGTGCCTTCCAAAAACTGAAGGCGTGTTTTCACTCTCAGAAGAGACACTCTGGATCTAACCCAATATATTGTGTTAGTTATGTAAATAAGATTAATGATATTAAAATTAATGGGGACTGTAAGGAAAATATACTGTTGGCCGGGGTTAAGACAATATTGACACTGAACAAAGGAGGAAGATTATTGCTATCCTATTTTACCAATGCAAGAATTTTCAAAATACTGCTATCTCTCATGACATTGCCTAATCCACCATTAAAGCCATCTAAAGCCCTTTCGGTGTAGTGCTTAGAGTTCTGGACTAGGATCTGGGAAACCAGGGTTCAAATCACCACTCACCCATGAAGCTCACTGGGTGACCTTGGGCCAGTCACAGTCTCTCAGCCTAACTTACCTCACAGGATGTTGTGAAGATAAAAAATGGAAAAAGAAGGGAACGATGTACACCACCTTGAGTTCCTGGCAGGAAAGGCAAGATATAAACATAACAATAAATAAAATAAATAACATTTGCCTGAAGGCATGAGGGTTAATGTCAAGGCTCAGTCAAGGCTTTGGGAAAGCTATTCCTCCCCTGGCTGCAGCAAAAACAGAGAAAACAAGGTAGAGTCCTTTTTTAATGAGTTTTACTGAATCCTAATAGCAAGAGACAAAAGACACAACCAGCCTCAACATGGCGTTGCTCCAAACTGGGCTCCTCCTTCCTAGCAACAGCATCTTCCCTTACGGTGGCCGCTCATGGTCAAATGTCTTTGAGTCCTTTGTTACTGTACTCTTAACAAACTCCACATTCTGGGAGAAGTGGGATCAGAAATACTTTCCAGTGACGTGTCATCTAGCTGCCCTGCTGCAGTCCACCCCCTTCTTCTAACACTTCCCAACTTTTCTGTTTGTCTCTCTCTGAGCTGTGACTTTCCTTAAACCCCTCAAAGCCCTGCTGTAAATCAAAGCTGTCTCCTTGCAGCATCAGGAGAAGGGAAGGGGATGATCTCCACCATCCCTCCTCCTCCACCTCGCCCTCTTGAGTTCAGTCCCTGATATTTGCAGAGGATCATGGTGTGCATACAAGCCCCATCCCATGGCTCCCATCTGCTCAGACGTTCTTGCTCCGATCAATGTTTCTAAAGGGGGTTTCTAACTGCATTCAATCTGGATCTAGTTAGGAACCTCGGTGCAACCAGAAGCCCTGCAGTATCAAGGAGGCTCATTACCACATTCAGATCTTTCTTTGAGTGCCTCATGTTCAGGGAAGGAGATGCATCCGAAGTTCATGGGAGGTTGAGATAGTACACTTAAGTTCAGCCACCTATACACATTTAGTGTTCAAGTAATCAGGTGAAGGGTTGAAGTCTGTGACCATAACCCCATCCTACTGAGGCTTCCAAGTAACAGTGACAAATTTAGGGTGGTGCAAGCAATTTCCACACACAAGGTGCCAATTTTTGTCCTTGCTCAAGGTTCCATATTACAAAAGTCTGCCCCTGCCAAATAGCTATTAAGATAATAATTGTTCGCACAGAGTATATGATAGCCTCATAGTTGCAAAGGAATTATGATGAAAGGTTTAAGTCAGACTAGCTCTAATCCAAAGGGTTGCAAATATCTCAGCATGTGAAACTTGGTGAAAGAGAACCATGGGTCACTACTGTATACCCAGTCAGATGGGCAAGGTATAAATAATGAAGTTATCATCATCATCATCAGTGAGAATCTAGGCACACCAATGGATCACAGAGCACTTCATGGCTGTGCATTTGTACAATGAAATTGGCCTTAAAAACAAATCTGTGATGTTCCCCACAAGTAAAATTGTGTGGTTTTCATTCTTCTGCCAAACCATGCATACATAGTGGGCTAAGTTGATAATAGCACTGACTGACCCAGCACAATGGTCTTCTTTTCCTGGATCCACACATATCATCTCCATGACAAGCTCCTATTCACTTGGGTGATCCTAGCTTTGATATTTGGCCTGAATGCTCTGAGGTGTTTTCACAGGAGTGAAGAATGTGATTCATAGAACTAGCCAGAACTGCTGTTGACATTCAGATTCCTGTTGGTTTGAAATGAACAAATACTTTGGTAGGTCAGGTAGTGATAATGTGTTATATGACTGTCCATAAATAATGACCACAAGGAAACATAACAGCGAAAACTTGAATTAAATGGCTGCAATCCTGAACACACTAAGGAGAAGGCCCAGTGATCAGTGCATCTTGAGAGAGCATCAGCACATATCGAGGAAGTATTTTCTTCTGTTTCTAATCTATATGTAATTATTTCTGATAGAAATGCACTTGCTTGGCAGAATATCACTCACCTAAATGGAGGTAGTTTTCTCCCCACGTGGTGGACCTACATGGTAAATAAAGCACAATTCTGTTTAAACAGGAATGGCAGATTACATCAATAAATTGAAAACAAAACAGCATAATTTTAAATTTTCACAGCACTCGGGAAATATAAAATGCCCCATCTCTATCTCAGTTTCTGTCAAAACCCTTGTGAATCTTTTTGCACATCTTAGTAAATGGTATTGTTTGAAAGCCGAAGGAATATTTCACCCAAAGTACTTACCGGTAGGCAGAATGGTTGCAGTCCATGCACACTTATCTGGGAGAAAGCCCCAGTGAATATGGCGGGGTAAACGTGTGGTGTTACTGCCAGCACTATATAAAAAACATGATGCAATACTAGAATGTTGGAACACCATTGTTAGCAGATAAAATAGCTGTGTTGCATGAAATACAGGCATGGAAGAATCTGTCCATTTTGGCAGAGATGGTAGAAGAGCAGAGCAGTACTTCTCATTTCACCTCAACCAACAAAATAGGACACACCACCCCCGCTACCCTGAATCTGTTGGTCTACAACACTGTCCAGCTGCAAATACTGTTTTCCTTGCAGATACTGATAATCTGGATTCATTCCAATTTGGATTCAGGCATAGTTTCGGAATTGAATAGATCACAGTGATCCTTCATTAGCAGACAAGGGAAATGCAGCAACCACCCATGGCACCTCCATCAAATCCGGATTTATCTTCAATTTGTTTGCCTACACCCAGTCCATACACCTCCATACACCAATTCAAGAGCTTTCCTTCTGACACTAATGAAACAGGAAAACGGAGCTGGGTGTCATCAGTACGTTGACCTCAAATCACCTGATGACTGTTCCCAGTATTGGCAACAAAACATTACCAAAAAATGAGCCCATTAGGCATAGAATTGCATAGAAATGTGGGCACATTTATTATTTCTTAGCATTCTTTATTAAATTCCTATACCACCCTTCAACCAAAAATCACGGGGCAGTTTACAATATAAAAACACAAAAATACAGAGCATAACAACAAACAAAAACAATACTCACATGCAGTTTAAAAGGCCATAGATTGATTAATTAGCCAAAGGCCTGGAAGAAGAGGAATGTTTTTGCCTCCACACTAAACTGTTGACACGGTTGCAAATGTGTTGCAAACATGTGGCAATCAAAACTGAATAAAAAGAGAAAGTGAGAGGAGCCAAAAGTGGCAGATCCTTCTGAAGAGAGCTAGGGTCACATGCATCAAAAAGTCAAAGCTCTGGGTTTTTGCTCTCCTGGCACTAAATTGTACAGATTTATTTGAAATGTAGAAAGCAGTACCTGACCAGAATTTCCTTTTATGTTCTACTCTCTACAGCTTCCAGATGGTGCAGCAGAACTAATGAATCTGTGCTTCAGCACTGCCTAGTGCCAAAGCAGGTGCCTCAAAGTGGAGGAACAGCTTTTTGCCTGCTATTCATCACTTTCTCCAGAATTAGTACAGTGCATGAACCAGGAGAACAGCAGCAAAAAACTTTTGTCCTCATACCTTTCTCCTCACTTCCCTCCATTCCTCTCTTAAGGAGGGACAGCCAGCCCATTGCTCATTTCAGCAATGTGTTTACATTTGCACTTCTCTTCCATGTTCCTCTCATTCATTGCTCACTCATCCTTGAAAGGGCAAGTGAACAGGCAGCAGTGGTGAGGAGGACGAGCAGCAGTGCATGGGATCCCTGTTGGGAACTTGGCGTGTGCCCAGCAATGCTGGGGTCTGGTGCGGACACTGTGTCCATCAGAAGCAGATTCAAGGGCTGCTGGGTTGTGTGGAGGAATAGGCAGATCTGTCCGTTTCTGTTTCTTTCAGTTTCTCCTTTTTCCTTCTTGAGGTCAGTTATCCAGGTTTATACATTAGTTTGCTTTAAAAAACAAACTGCAAGATCTCAAGAAAATACATCAGCATTTTAGTACAATTTTCTCCTAAGATGATACACCTCTATCTACGCAATATCCCCCCCCCATATACATATATTTGCAAATAATGTTTCCAACTAAAATGCATTTATTTTCACTAATATATGCATTTTTTATGGACACTTTGCACTGGTCTATGCATTTTTATAGACATTACCTGGCTGGAGAACTGCATTGCAAGTACATATTTTGTTTCAGAAAGTGCAGATTAGGTAACTTTGCCTTTAAACCAGTGTGATGTAGTGGTTAGTGTCGGACTAGGCCCTGAGAGAAAGCAGGGTTGTAGTCCTCACTCGACTAGGAAGCTCACAGTCTATCAGTCACCCTCAGCCTGCCCTACCACACAAGGTTGTTGTGAGGATAAAATACTTTATAATAACAAAACATATAATTGTTAATTTAAAAAAATCCATGTGTGACCCTCAATAATGTAGCAGGAACATCATCATAGTCTATCAAATGCCTGGGTAAAGAGTAAAGGTTTTAGCAGATGTTTTTGATGGCTCCAGTTGAAGCTCACTGGGGAGACCATTCCATAAACAGGGAGCCACAACTGAAAAGGCCCTGGTGAACACTGGTGAGTTATGAGTTCCTGAAGGGCCCTTGCGAAACTACCAGGTGCTTCTTTTCCACCAGGCTTATGAAGATCAGCCTTGATTTATAATACTTGTGACAGATGGAGAAGCAGACGGAGAAGCATATGGAGTGTACTGCAGTCATGGAAAAACTTACTTGTCATCAGCATGTGCTGCAGGGAACCACAGAGCTTGAGGATTATGTGGATATTGGGCGGACCTTTACGACGTATCTTAAGAGTCGCCCCTATCTCAATATAGTCCCTGCAAAGTATTAATTCATATGGCAGTACCTTTAACTAGTATTCCCCCTCCCCCATTAATCTTCCTCACCCATTATTTACCTAGTCTGTCTATTTTTTCAAATATTCTTTTCCTTATAATTAGATGTCAATGCTCTTTGAATCTCTCTCTCTCTCACACACACACACACAGAGAGAGAGAGAGAGAGAGAGAGAGAGAGAGAGAGAGAGAATTATAAAACAAGAGAGTGGGGTCCTGTCCCTGCCCCACCACATAAGATAATGGAGAGGATGGGTAATGATAAATGTTAGTGGAACTTCCATGATGCGGGTGACGCCGTGGTCTAAACCACTGAGCCTCTTGGGCTTCCCGATCAGAAGGTTGGCGGTTCAAATCTCCATGATGCGGTGAGCTCCCGTTGTTATGTCCCAGCCTAGAAAGCAGGCCAGTGCAAGTAGATAAATAGGTACTGCTGCGGCGGGAAGGTAAACGACATTTCCGTGTGCTCTGGTTTCTGTCACGGTGTTCCGTTGCGCCAGAAGTGATTTAGTCATGCTGGCCACATGACCTGGAAAGCTGTCTGCAGACAAAAGCCAGCTCCCTCGACCTGAAAACAAGATGAATGCTGCACCCCATAGTCGCCTTTAACTGGACTTAACCATCCAGGGGTCCTTTACCTTTATTTTTAGTTGTTGTTGTTGTTTAGTCATGTCTGACTCTTCATGACCCCATGGACCAGAGCACACAGGCACTCCTGTCATCCACTGCCTCCCACAGTTTGGTCAAACTCATGTTAGTAGCTTCAAGAACACTATCCAACCATCTCATCCTCTCTCGTCCCCTTCTCCTTGTGCCCTCCATCTTCCCCAACATCAGGGTCTTTTCCAGGAAGTCTTCTCTTCTCATGAGGTGGCCAAAGTATTGGAGCCTCAGCTTCAGGATCTGTCCTTCCAATGTGCACTCAGGGCTGATTTCCTTAAGAATGGATTGGTTTGATCTCTCTTGCAGTCCATGGGACTCTAGTAGAACTTCCTTTTCCCTACCATAGGGGGAATGAATATGTGTGTAGTACAAAGGGGGTGCAATGTGCAGCCTTTGGGTGGGGATTCCTAACCTTGATGTGTACTGCTGTGTGTGCCTTCCCTTTCCTAGGTCTTTAAGAAGCCAACTAATAGGGGTACCCCAAGACCTTATCACATGGAGGACTGAGTGGAAAGGATGTGCACATATTCTGGAGGACCCAGATCTGCTGAATAAACATGAGGGACACCCCAATGGTCTATATCAACAAAGGATACCCATTGTATGCTTGCTCTTTTCTCGCCCTTTGTGACTTGTCCTATGTGAGGTCACTTTTCCAGGCAAAATGGAGACCCTTACCTAAAAGGATTATAATCAGGGAGTTACGAAGAAAGATGTGGTTTGTTACTAATCATACAGAAGTTAATGCAACCTCACTTCCCTTTTATTACTACTACTGTATTATAGTGATGATGAACACTGTTGTTACTACCAATTATAATTGTTAAGTATCTAGAGCACTAGGCACTGAAAAGCTTTTAAAGAATGAAACAGACCATGCCTGCAGGCTTACATTGCAGTTTAGGCTTGGATCTACTACTATTACTATTTATTAATTACATTTATATACCACCCTTCATCCAAATATCTCCAGGCAGTTCACAAGGTAAAATACAGTATAAAGGCACAAAATAAACAAATACTTCAATCTCTGTGTGTTCCATCTAACCTTAGACTTTGGTTTAAGAATGAACGGTGGTGGATGGCAACCTAAAGTCATACTGGACTGTTTCTCAATAAGTCATACACAGAATAGACCATAGATGGAATCAATGGCCTTGGAGTTAGACCCAGGTCTACTCTGAACAGGACTTAGTCAAGTATAACACCCTCTGGGGAGATGTAATACAAAATACCGTATTTTTTGCACCATAACACTCACTTTTTTCCTCCTAGAAAGTAAGGGGAAATGTCTGTGCGTGTTATGGAGGGAATGCCTACAGGTGGCGGGGGAGATCTGCTGCAGTTGTGAGCAGAGGATCCATGGTTCCCCTTCCTTCCCTCCTCCGTGGTTACAAAGCATGGATCCACATGGATCCTCAGGATTTTTGCACTGGGCTACTCCAAACTCACTGTCAGATCACATGTCTGTGGCCACAGCATGAACCATAAAAAATCATATATCCACTTGTCAGGGGTTCAGGAGCAGAGGCAAGGGCAAGGGAGGAAACAGAGAGCGAGGGGGAGGAGGCAGAAGAAAAGATGAGTGATGACGACGACCCGAGATCTCCGAGTCTTTCCAGTGAATCAGAAGATTCACAGAAAGGAGCACCAGTGGTCAGGGCAAGGGGGGAGCCTAGGGGGACATCCCAGGAAGATAGAGCCAGAGGGGACTCAGAGGAGAGCAGTTGGAAATCGGGACCAGCGTCACAGCCAGAGAGCAGGGAAGAGGAGGAGCGCCAGAGATCAAGCGCTGGCAGCTCGCAACAGGGGGGAGGGCACGAGTCAGGAGTGGCCACACCTCCATCGGGGAGCGAAGAAACGGTCAGACGGAAAGTGGAAGGTTGGGCGCGCGCGCCAAGTTCAAATGCACAGGAAAGTGACGCAGTAGGCAGCCAGGAAAGGGAGCCAGGTCCTAAAGCCCGGCGCAAGGAGACAGGGAGTTCCGGGGGGTCGGCGTCAGAAGAATCCCGGAAGGAAGAGACCCCAGGGGGCAGAGGGACCCAGAGGAGAGCAGTCAGGCGGAAAAGGTGGAGCAGGGCTAGGATATTAAGTTGGTGCACAAGGGGCGGAGACTCAGACGGAGCTTCGCCGATCTAGCCACTAGACGTAGAGTTGCACGCAGCAGCTTGGGAATGGAAACTGTAACTCAATAAAGACTTTTACTTAATGACCGCTGGCTAGCGTGATCCTCTGTGAGCTAGGATCTTGAAGCAGCTCTGACACCACTATTTTGTTAAGAATATTTTTTTCTTGTTTTCCTCCTCTAAAAACTATGTGCGTGTTATGGTCTTGTGCGTGTTATAGAGCAAAAAATACGGTATATGCATTGAAATGCTGCCATTTTTGGGAATTCAGGTAGTATTTACAAAATTTCCATGAACTCTGAATGTTGACTATTGAATGACCTATGTGAATCAAAAGAGATTAACCAACAGTGCTAATTCTATATCTTTATATCACATTTATTTAATAACAATATTTATAATTCCCATTAACAAAACGTTCTCTGGGTATAAGTAATACAGATTTGAGAAATGGTAAGAAAGGAGGGTCCTTTTGCACTCAGGTCCTTCTTGCAGGTCCTTCAGGTCCTTTCTATCTTCATCTGTGAGATCAGTGAGATCAGTATGCTGGACAGCATGAGCCACTGGCCTGATCCAGCAGGGCTCTTATGCTCATA
Source organism: Podarcis bocagei (assembly GCF_964188305.1). Taxonomy (NCBI): domain Eukaryota; kingdom Metazoa; phylum Chordata; class Lepidosauria; order Squamata; family Lacertidae; genus Podarcis; species Podarcis bocagei. The sequence goes on from NC_138134.1 coordinate 55,297,707, forward strand.
AAGCTCAAAATTAAAGCATAAACATGAAATCTAAAACCAACTAGAAGAAGAAGAAGAGTTTGGATTTGATATCCCGCTTTATCACTACCCGAAGGAGTCTCAAAGCGGCTAACATTCTCCTTTCCCTTCCTCCCCCACAACCAACACTCTGTGAACTGAGTGGGGCTGAGAGACTTCAGAGAAGTGTGACTGGCCCAAGGTCACCCAGCAGCTGCATGTGGAGGAGCGGAGACGCGAACCCGGTTCCCCAGATTACGAGTCTACCGCTCTTAACCACTACACCACACTGGCTCTCAGAAACAGCAGAAGTTCTCAGTAAGGAGTTATCCGACCCCAAGCCATCTGAAGGTAGCCCAGTATAGGAAGTTTTTTTAATGTTTAATGTTTTAATGTGTTTTTATATATGTTGGAAGCTGCCCCAAGTCGCCGGAAAAATCCAGTTAGATGGGTGGGGTATACATAGTAAAATTATTATGATTATGATTATGATTACTACTACTACTACTATTGAATAGGAGGTACCTATTTTCATTGGAGAAATGTTGGAGGGTGTGTACTACTTGAAAAGCAAACAAGCTGAAGAGCCTGGGGAAAATATCTTCACCCAGTGCCAGAAAGGACCACCATGCAGATGCTAGCCAAGGTACCACTGAAATCTCAAAACAAACAGTAATAATCACATTAATTGGGGGAAGCAACACCCAAAACATTCTAATCCACTTGAATGGTGTAATGGATTTAGGGGTTGCTCGTGTGTAAGTTGCCGCCACTCCTGGCGAGGTTACCTGGTTAAACCCTTTCTGACTGAACAGCCTCCAGCATCGTGACTGTCTCAGTCGCTGGCAGAATCCATCAGTGGGCGTTTCTTAAACTTCTTCCAGCACAAAAGTTCCTTGACGCCTAGTCTCCGCCTAGACTCCCTGCGCGGAAGCCTTCTGCGCAGGGAGGGTGTGGGCAGCGGAGGACCCGTACTCTCTCCGCTGGTCTCCGGCGAGGAGTCTTGGAACCTCCTCTCCGATTCCCCCATCTGCTCCCCTTCTCTACTGGTGTTACGCTGATTTCCTTCCACAGCGGACGGGCTGCCTCTCTCCCTACTGGGACCCTCTCCGCCATCCCTCTGGAGCCTTCCCTCCACCTCTAGCTCCGATGGCAGTTCCCTGACAAATGGTGTAATTTCTACTTTAATCTTCAAGTGAATTAGGAAAGCTGATTCACTGTTGCTGAGAAGCTAGTTTGACTGCACATAGTGAAACCAGCATGGGACAGGAGAGAATGACACTTTAACTCTGCGTGGGCATCCAAGCTTCGTATCTTGAGCAGCTCACCCAGTGTTTGGAGAGAGAGAAAAGATGCTGAGAATGTTCAAAGGCCCAGTTCTCATTATTATTGGTCTGATATTCCTTAACTACTTGTTTAGGCATGCAGGTAAGAGTCTACAGACACATGTAGAACTGGAGATGCTAAGCTCTGGAAATTGCACTTGCCATATTGTCATCACTGATGTAAGTGACGCCTGAAAATTTTGCTTAAGGGGAAGCAGGTTCTACCAGTTCAAAGCATGCTTTATGCACAGATCAGATGTGTTGGTTGCCTGGAACATCACAAAAACAGTCTAGATTTAATAATAATAATAATTTATTATTTATACCCCGCCCATCTGGCTGGGCCTCCCCAGCCACTCTGGGCGGCTTCCATAAAAAACAGAAATACAGTAAAAAATAAAAGATTTGTGGTGTTGTTGTTGTTGTTTAGTCGTTTAGTCGTGTCCAACTCTTCGTGACCCCATGGACCAGAGCACGCCAGGCACTCCTGTCTTCGACTGCCTCCTGCAGTTTGGTCAGACTCATGTTTGTAGCTTCGAGAACACTGTCCAACCATCTCGTCCTCTGTCGTCCCCTTCTTCTTGTGCCCTCCATCTTTCCCAACATCAGGGTCTTTTCCAGGGAGTCTTCTCTTCTCATGAGGTGGCCAAAGTATTGGAGCCTCAGCTTCACAATCTGTCCTTTCAGTGAGCACTCAGGGCTAATTTCCTTAAGAATGGATACGTTTGATCTTCTTGCAGTCCATGGGACTCTCAAGAGTCTCCTCCAGCACCATAATTCAAAAGCATCAATTCTTCAGCAATCAGCATTACTTTTATATGCCTGTTGTCTTTGTCCATGGAGTTTTCTTGGCAGGGATACTGGAGTGGCTTGCCGGTTCCTGCTCCAGGTGGATCACGTTTGGTCAAAACTCTCCACTATGACCTGTCCATCTTGGGTGGCCCTGCACGGCATAGCTCATAGCTTCTCTAAGTTATTCAAGCCCCTTCGCCATGGCAAGGCAGTGATCCATGAAGGGGCAGTGATCCATGAAGGGGTTTACAGCAAATCAAACTATTATTATTATTATTATTATTATTATTATTATTATTATTATTATTATTAAAATTTCAATACCAACATTCATCCGAAAATCACAGAGTCGTTTGCAAGATAAAAACACAAAAATACATATCATAATAACAACAAAAACAATTTGGCCATCTTGCCCACTCTTTTCTGATTGCTCAGATTGGCAGGGGACATCCAGGTTCTCAAGGAGAGATTTTCCCCAGCACCTTCTATCTCAGAAGAGGCTGGTAGGATTACCTAGTGGGGCACTAAGAGGCAAGGGGGCACTGAAGGTGAAAATGACAAGAGATCACTGGATGAAGTTCCTCAATTTTGCTGAAGTAGTTAAACTATTTAGTCTTAATGGGATTTTGAATAAATATGCAATTAATTGCAACTATTTTGAATTTCATTATGTTATTATCTTCCTTAGTGGGTTGTGCAAACCACTATTCTGAATACAGTAATGTCATATCATTTACCATGTCATTACCGAGGAGGCAGGTTTAGTCGTTGTCTGAGGACTATCCCTGCCTCCAGGTCTGGTCCTGACCGGAAGGATACAGTAATCAGCAAGGGAAACCCACATGACCTGAAAGTGTTGCTGTGCAATGCAAGGTCAATGATGAATAAAACCACTGCCATCCACGACCTGATTGTGGATGGAGGATTTGACCTGGCATGTGTGACAGAGACCTGGTTGGATGAAGCAGATGGGCCTGTCCTTGCCGCTGCTTGCCCACCAGGTTTCTCTTACGCACAGCAACCCAGGTCATGTGGGCGGGGAGGGGGGGTTGCAGTGATTTTTAGGAAGTCATTAGTCTGCACCAGGCGTCCTATTGGGAAGACCCAGTTTTCTGAGTGCATGTTCTGGAAGTTGGGCAATAGGGGCAGTACAGGATTCCTACTGGTGTACCGACCTCCCCGCTGCACCAAGGATTCCCTGCCCGAGCTGCTTCAGGTCGTGGCGGATATGCTCCTGGAGACACCTAGCTTGGTTGTCCTGGGGGATTTTAACATCCATGCCGACACGACCTTACAAGGGGCTGCTCGGGACTTCGTGGAAAGCATGGGCTCCATGGGGCTGTCCCTGAATAGGTTTGGCCCAACTCATAGCTGTGGACATGCCTTAGACATGGTGTTCACCTCTATGGATGTTGGTGATCTGACACTAACTAAAAGCGAAACAAAAGAAGTGCCATGGTCAGATCACTTCCTGGTGCAACTGGACTTCTCCGCAACCCTTCCCCTCTGCAGGGAGGTGGGACTGATTCGGATGGTCCGCCCCCGCCACTTAATGGATCCAATTGGCTTCCAGAGAGTGGTAGGGGATGCTTTATCCCAAGTTGATGGCCTTTCAGCTGATTCCCTGGTGGCACGCTGGAATGCGGAGTTAACCAGGGCTATTGACTGTCTGGCTCCGAAGCGCCCTCTCCGATTGCATGGAGCCCGGACAGCCCCGTGGTTTTCCCCGGAGCTGAGGGTGATGAAACAATCGTTGAGACAGCTAGAGCGCCAGTGGCGGAAAACTCATTCTGAATCAGACCGGACACGGGCTAGAGCTCAACGTCGAGCCTACCAAGTGGCAATGGCGACGGCGAAGAGGGCCTTCTTCGCCGCCTCCATTGCATCTGCAGAAAACAGCAGCAGGAGACTTTTTCAGGTGGTTCACAATCTATCGGAACCACCTGTACCACCGGGGCCTGGTAGGGACCCCAAGATCTCCTGCAATGCTTTTGCAAAGTTTTTTGCAGATAAAATCGCTCAGATTCAGAAGCAGGTAGACTCCACCGTGGGAGCAGGGCCAGGGCGGGAGAGTGCTAGAGTTCTGTCTGGTCCTGTTACATGGGATCAATTCCAATCTGTTACCTCCGAGGATGTGGACAGGCTGCTTGGATGAGTGAAACCAACCACTTGTCTCCTTGATCCTTGCCCATCCTGGCTTATAAAAGCTAGCTGGGAAGGACTGGGCGATGGGCTTCGTGGGGTGGTGAATGCTTCCCTCCGTGAGGGAGCCTTCCCACACCCGCTGAAAGAGGCGGTCATTAAACCGCTTCTTAAAAAAACATCTTTAGACCCGGCCAATTTGGCCAACTATCGCCCAGTCTCAAATCTGCCATTCTTGGGCAAGGTGATTGAGCGGGTGGTTGCTGAACAACTCCAAGCATGCCTGGAGGAAACGGACCATTCAGGCCTCACCATGGGACTGAAACTGCCTTGGTCGCGCTGGTTGATGATCTCCGGCGGGCTAGGGACAAAGGTGAGAGCTGTTTCCTAGTTCTGCTGGATCTCTCAGTGGCCTTTGACACCATCGACCATAACATCCTTCTGGACCGTCTAGAGGGGCTGGGAGCTGGGGGCACTGTCATACAGTGGTTCCGATCCTTCCTCCTGGGCCGTGTCCAGAAAGTGGTGGGGGGGATGAGTGTTCAGACCCCTGGGCTCTCACTTGTGGGGTGCCTCAGGGTTCTGTCCTCTCCCCCATGCTTTTTAATATCTATATGAAGCTGCTGGGAGAGATCATCAGGGGGGGGGTTGGACTGGGTGTTCATCAGTATGCAGATGATACCCAGCTCTACCTCTCCTTTAAATCAGAACCAGTGAAGGCGGTGAAGGTCCTGTGTGAGTGCCTGGAGGCAGTTGGAGGATGGATGGCAGCTAACAGATTGAGGTTGAATCCTGACAAGACAGAAGTACTGTTTTTGGGGGACAGGGAGCGGGTTGTGGTGGGGGATTCCCTGGTCTTGAATGGGGTAACTGTGCCCCTGAAGGGCCAGGTGCGCAGCCTGGGAGTCATTTTGGACTCACAGCTGTCCATGGAGGTGCAGGTTAACTCTGTGTCCAGGGCAGCTGTCTACCAGCTCCACCTGGTACGCAGGCTAAGACCCTACCTGCCCGCGAACTGTCTCGCCAGAGTGGTGCATGCTCTAGTTATCTCCTGCTTGGACTACTGCAATGCACTCTACGTGGGGCTACCTTTGAAGGTGACCCGGAAACTGCAATTAATCCAGAATGCGGCAGCTAGACTGGTGACTGGGAGTGGCCGCCGGGACCACATAACACCGGTTCTGAGAGATCTGCATTGGCTCCCAGTACGTTTCCGAGCACAATTCAAAGTGTTGGTGCTGACCTTTAAAGCCCTAAACGGCTTCGGTCCTGTATACCTGAAGGAGCGTCTCCACCCCCATCATTCAGCCCGGACACTGAGATCCAGCGCCGAGGGCCTTCTGGCGGTTCCCTCATTGCGAGAAGTGAGGCTACAGGGAACCAGACAGAGGGCCTTCTCGGTAGTGGCGCCCACCCTGTGGAACGCCCTCCCATCAGATGTCAAAGAGATAAATAATTACCTGACATTCAGAAGACATCTTAAGGCAGCCCTGTTCAGGGAAGTTTTTAATATGTAACGCTGTACTGTTTTTAACACTGATTGGGAGCCGCCCAGAGTGGCTGGGGAAACTCAGCCAGATGGGCAGGGTATAAATAAATTATTATTATTATTATTATTATTATTATTATTATTATTATTATTATTATTATTATTTTATAGGGTAGAGCATACTGCAGATGAGTTTATAGAACCAAGGAGATGAGTTTGGGAACCCCTGTTCTGATTCTTCTAAGACGAGATGTCAAGGATTAAACCTTGGTCTTTCTGCAAAGAGCTCTAAGCTGTTGTTGCTGTCTCATACAAACAGCAGTTCGAGAGGACTCAAAAGAGGGTTCTGTTAACCCATCGGAAGAGATGGGGAGCAGCAAAACTGGAAAGGAAATCTGCACTCACTGAATAGGCAGAAATATGTGCCATTTGAAGAGCAAAGGCCTGAGGGAATCTGGAAGACCCTCATGCAAGCTCCTCTTCAATGTGTATCTGTTCTGTGTACACTGCAAACACCTCTTGGGTAGAGATATTTGATGAAGGGATGGGGGAACCTACAAGCCTAGATAGTTCCTGATGTGTGTATGTGTGTGATTTTGCAGGGGGTTCTGCATCTGTTAGAAACAAGCCAGTCAGTGTCTATAGAAACAGTGAAGAAATCTGATACAGAAAAAAGCCTGAATTTATTACAGAGCAAATGTTTTGGAATACAGTACGTAGAGAGTAATCACACATACCACTCTGTTGAGAATGTATGACTCTGCATGTTCTTTTCTTTTATTTTTTGCTCCATTTCAAATAAAGCTGAATTTCAAAAGCTATATATTTTATTCATTGTTGTAACACAATCCTATACATTAGAAGAGCTGTTGTTTTGCGGTACACCCTACATTTTGCATGTAGAACATCCCAAGTCCAGTGCCCTGCATCCCAGGTCCACCTCCCTTACCTCTCGCAGGTAAGGTTGGCAGAGACCACAGTCTGAAATCCTGGACAGCCACAGCCAGTCGGTGTAAACAATACAGAGCTGGGTGGACCAATAACCTCACTCCGTGTAAGGCAGCTTCCTGTTTCATTTGAAGTTCACTGCTTTGAGTGGGATTTACTAGCTAGTGTATCTAGTATTGCAGTCTACATTTGCTTACTAAGAATTCCAATAAATCTGTGGGCTTTCTCTTTTAAAAGGGCCTTCTCGGTGGTTGTTCCCAGGCCCTGGAATGTCCTCCCTGGAGAACATAGACTGGTTTCCCCTTGTTGTCCTTCAACTGGCAGGTGTGAAGATCTTCTTGTTCCTACAGGAACTGCTTTTAATGAAAGTGCTGGTGCTGTGTTGTTTTTATTGTAATTTCTGGTATGTTTTAAACAGATTATATACCGTATATGTTTGTAGTTTTAGTTCTATCAGTGTTTAGTTGTTTTTTAAGGATAGGGTTTTTTCTGGGGGGGGGGGGTTAAGCGATTCTTATTTTTAACTGTAAGCCACCATGAGTCCTATGAGGGGAAAAGGCAGTATACTGTATAAATAAGCTAATAATGCTAACACTAATACTACTAATAATAATGTTTTGGGTCAGGCCATTATTGTGACAAAGAAAGCTGGAAGTGACGAAAATGCAACAGTAAACTACATTTAACATACTAGTTTAACTGGAATGATAGGATCTACAGTGGTTCAGCTGCATTTAGGAAACTGGCTTAAAGCCAAGCAATCTTGTTCAACTGGTTTGAGGATTTGCAACCTTAGCCTATGGAAGCTGAAAACTTGTAATGAGAAAGTAATATACTGTTGCATGCCACCCCAATCTGAAAGCAGTGCGAGATTCCAGAGCTTCCAGGTGCTTACCCTTCAGCGTGAGGGACAGCGGAGACTGTAGTGTCTTTATGGTATATGGTCTATTTACACATACAGTGGTACTTCGGGTTACATACACTTCAGGTTACATACGCTTCAGGTTACAGACTCCACTAACCCAGAAATAGTACCTCGGGTTAAGAACTTTGCTTCAGGATGAGAACAGAAATCGTGCTCCGCTCGTGCGGCAGCAGCAGGAGACCCCATTAGCTAAAGTGGTGCTTCAGGTTAATAACAGTTTCAGGTTAAGAACGGACCTCCGGAACGAATTAAGTTCTTAGCCCGAGGTACCACTGCTTATACAACCTGAGCCTATGATGGATTGGTTCACAACACTAACACCCAAGAGGGTCTTGCTTCTCCCATGGCCACAGCCTTGGATTCCAACAGAAATCGGGCATAGCTGTGTCTCCCAGGAGCCCAGCCTGCACACTTCCAGCTTCTAGCTCACATAACTCCACTCTGCCCTTTGTCTTTCTAACTGCCAGCAAGGTGAGAGGGAGACATCTGTTATTTGCCACAGAACCACTTCCTTTGTTACCTTAATGGCTCGTACACAGAGGGCCATTACCTCACCAGGAAACTAGCCTGGCTATTCCAAGAATTGAATCCAACCTGAAGGGGGCTCAAGCATATAGCATACCCCCCCACACACAAAACCACAATACTAACATTAGCTGATCACCAAAGTGAGATGAAACATCTTGCCCATGATAGGGCGAGATAGGGCTGGCTATTGGCCAGAAAAGAAACCTAGCCAGCCAGGTCTGTGCTCTTTCTACTTTGACATGGATTTGCTATGCATAAATCAACAGGTGAAGCTCTGCATGTCATGAAAGGAAAGCGCCATCGCCTTTGGCAGAAGTACGATGTACATGTGTCGGCGTTCTTTAAAGCGATTTTCCTCGGGGGTGTATGGGTGAGTAGTAAGGATGAGTAGTTAAAGCTGCAAGACTAAAATGCAAACGCCTTTGGAAGTCTATCCCACTGGAATGCTGCTGTTGTTGTTCAGCTGGTGGTGATCTGGCGCTGGTAGGCTCACCTGCAAAAAAGATATTTATTTACTTAAGCCGCCGCACGTCGGATGATTGGCCAAGGACACGCCTACAGCCCGTGGGCCGGCATAATGGCGAAGCGCCCCCTCCGCCGCGCTGCTCTCCCTCTTGCTCCGCGCTCTGCCTCTTTCGCGGGCATTCGGCTGGGCGTGACGTCATTTCATTCATACCGCCAGTTTGCAGAACAATCTAGATCCTGGGCTCGTTCGAAGTGAGACAAAGGTGAGGGGGGAAGCTGGACCGCCCAACTTCTCTCGCCGGTTTATAAATGCCTCGAAACCGGTTGCTTGAGTTCGGCGCGCGCCCCTGAGCTAAATCGGTCCCCCTGCAGCGGATTATTTTTTTTAAAAAAAATCTCTTCCACTTACTCATGTTTCGGCACTGTGGATTCAGTGCATCACATATCTTTCATATAGATAATGTTTTAAAAGTCTCTATCTCTCCCCCCCCACACACACACACCCCTTGCCAGCTCTCGGTGGTGCAGTCCATTGTGACATTCCGGTAGGAAACCTGTCGGCTTCGCCAACTGCAGACCACGAGAGCGCTCCTGGGTCTTAAAGCTCGCGAAGTGTAGTTTGCTAAGATTTCGTTTTATCTAGGGAAGGAAAGTGCGTTCCTCGAACCTAACAGTGAAAGCTTTCCTCAGTTGCCTCTGAGGAAGATATTGGAACGATAAATTTGGTTGCCTCGCTGAATTGCTGAGAGACAGTATGGTGTAGTGGTTAGAGCGTCAGGTTAGGACCTGGGGGAGAGCAGGATTCTAGTGCCAACTTGGCCACGAGGCTCACTCCGTGACTTTGAGCCAGGCAGTCACGCAGCCAAACCTACCTCACAGGGCTGTTGCCAAGATAAAATGTCACTATGGGGTGGGGAGAGAACTATAAACACCACTTTAAGCTCCTTTGATGAAAAATAGAGCGTAAAAGAATTACCGTAAGTGACTAGGCTGCAATTTGAATCCATTAGCTGGGAGTAAACATCTATCTTAGTATTCTGCATAGCTATTCAAAGGCAAATTCCACTGAGGTCAATTGGGCTTATTCCTAGGAAGTTGGGCATGGGATTGCTCCTTCGCTCTCCCATTGACATCAATTAAAATACCTAACTTTTGAAAGAGGGAAGGCCAAAAGGAGGGCAAACTGTGTAGCTGGACATGTAAAAATTAAATCACTGTCCATTGTTATTTATTTAAGGCATTTATACTGCATAATCATTAGCATTTCTAAGCAGTTTATATAAAAATAAACCATACAGAGAAGAAAACAATAAATGTTCATCATAAAACCAAACTTAAGCTGGAGCATTACCTTAAAATGTCTGTGCCATGTGCCTGAAGTTCAGCAAGCAGAGTGCTTGTCTGATCTCAGGAGGGAATTCCACAGACATGTTCCCATAACACTGAATGCATGTCTTCTAGTTGTTACAAGATGTGCATGGGGGACCCACATACAGAGACCAAGGTGCTTAAGAGGTTGGTGGCAGTCCAGCTTCAGGAATGCTTGGAAGAGACTGAATATATCTAAATCCATTTCAGTCTGGCTTCAGGCCTGGTCATGGCACTGGAACTGCCTTGGTTGCCCTGGCTGATGACATTTACTGGGAGAGAGATGGGGGCAGTTAAGCCCCACTCTTTCTTCTTGACCTCTTTCAATACATTAACCATTATCCTTCTGGTGCAGCTCAAGGAGTTGTAGGTACTGCACTTCAGTGTTTCCTTTTAGCTCCAGGGCCATTTCCATAAAGTTGTTATGGGAAGTCACTGTTCAGTGCCACAAGAGCTTGCCATCTTCTCCCACTTGTATATTTAACTTGTATATGAAGCCTCTGGGAAGTCATCAGGAATGTCACCAATATGCAGATGACACCCAGCTCTATCTGTCCCTCTGTTCCATCTGAATCTGGCTTACAGGTGTTTGGTGGCCGTGATGGGCTGGATGTGGACCAGGAAATTGAAACTGAATCCTAATAGACAGAGGAGTTATGTGTTCCAAGTTCTCAAATCCAGGAGGTGAGAAGGTGGCCTGTTGTAGACAGGGTTGCACTGCCCTGGAAGGGGCAGGTTTATCATTTGGGGGTATTCCTGGATCCAGTATTGTCACTTGAGATCCAGGTTCATGGTCCTTTCTGTATCCCAGCACAGAACCTTCAATCAGTCAACCAAGGTTATCTGTGTCCCAAAACCAAATCAAAAGTGACAGAAAAGGATCAATATATCCTCCTCCAAGAATCTGTGGAGCTGGGTTGCCACAATATGCTCCAATATATTCCTGAAGTAGACCATTTGTCTAAAGTTAATAGGGTCAGCCAAATCATATGTGGGCTTTTTAAAGAGAAACAATGTCATCTAACCACAGTCCTCTTCAGGTTTTTGGGAACCACCTTCTCCATTGTGTAGGCATTTACTACCCTCCTGGTCCAGTTGCTTAGTCTTCTTGTAGAAAATATAATCCAGGAATGGATAAAGATCAAGAGTGCTAGTTGTGGCTCTCACCCCATTAAGAATCTTGTCCATGTCCTCTGGTTGCAGAAACTGGAAGGCAGAACAGAACACGAAAAGAACAAGTGGAACCAGGACAAGTGGATTAGAGCCTTTCTCAACTAGGTGTACTCCAGGTGTTTTGAATGACATCAGCCCCAGCCCACACCTATGATTTACCATAATACGTATTTAAACTATGCCCAATAATCTGATTATCATTTGCGGTAAACACAAATCAGAAAGGAACAAAGGTGTATCACATTAAGAGTCAGATCAGGATAAGCTGGACATACCTAAAGAGATATTAAGAAAACACCAATATGTATGCATGGAACAGTGCTATTCAGCCATCAAATGCCTGAATAAACAGGATTTATCCTGATAATAATGATGGAGACAGGTGCACCTCATTAGGGAGCACATTACACAACCAGGGATCCACCACTGGGGCCTTCTCAACTGAGGCACAGCCAACTGTGCAGCCCATTGTAGCAGCAGCACAAACGAGGCCTCACTTGCTGAACACAGGGCCCAAAATGGTTGGGAAAGGTGTTCTTTTGGGTATTTGGGTCCTAAGCCATTTAGGGTTTTATATGCTAGTACTAGCACCTTGATTTGGGCCCAGTGGTTCACTGGAAGACAGGGCATTGCTTTCAGGACTGGTGTCACAGGGTTGCCCACACGCAGCAGCTTCCAGACAATCTTCAAGGGCAGCCCCACGTAGGCTACATAGCAGTAGTCCAAGTGGAAGGTCACTAGAGCATGAACAACTGAAGCCAGGCTATCCCTGACCCAGAATGGCCATAACTGGCAAACCAGCCTAAGCTGGGGGTAAGCACTCTTACCCACAAAAGTCATTTGAGACTCCAGTGACAAGTTGGAATCCAGGAGTACTCCCAGATTATGAACCTGATCCTTCAGTTGGAGTGTAGCATCCCTCAAAACATGATATACATCTAACTTCCAAAATATAAGGTACACATGGGAACCACCCACACACTGTCTTGGCCCTCATTGTTGGATGAAGAACTCAAACGCCTCGTTTGGTTTCTGCTGAAGTCTTTAATCCACAAATCTGATGGGTGCATAGGCAAGGGACAGGTTACAAGACTCAGCAGGTGCCCAAAGATAAAGATACATGTTGTTGTTGTTGTCATCCATTTGTCTTGAGAGACAATGGTCAAACGGCTGTGCTGGCAGCACCATGGTGACCTCCCTGGGTAGCAGCTGGGGCAGTGCGTATGGAGGTCCTGGGCTGCCCAGACGACAATAACCCCCTCTTGGGCTCACTGTTGTGGTCCAAAGGAAAGCAGAACAATATATTTGGCACCAGCTTGGCTACAGGAGTTGCCGGAAGGAGGTGTACAAGATGCCATGCAACCGCCTTAGGGACTCCACCCTTGTGAAGGGTTTACTCCTTAGCCTTTTCTTCTCCCAAAGATATCCTGCAAAGCAGCAGAGGTTATGGGTCAGATTTTTCCTTCTCCTAGATGGACTACGTTCCCAGGTTGAAGAGCCCCACCTGCCCTTCACTCCCCCCTACAGGATGCACATAAACCACCTTCTTGACAACTGGGCCCGCTATTGGTCTCACCCACTCAAAGGGACACGGGTGGCACTGTGGGTTAAACCACAGAGCCTAGGACTTGCCGATCAGAAGGTTGGTGGTTCGAATCCCCATGACGGGGTGAGCTCCCGTTGCTCGGTCCCTGCTCCTGCCAACCTAGCAGTTTGAAAGCACGTCAAAGTGCTTCCGGTGGGAAGGTAAAGCCGTTTCCGTGCGCTGCTCTGGTTCGCCAGAAGCGGCTTAGTCATGCTGGCCACATGACCTGGAAGCTGTATGCTGGCTCCCTCGGCCAATAAAGCGAGATGAGCACCGCAACCCCAGAGTCGGTCGCGACTGGACCTAATGGTCAGGGGTCCCTTTACCTTTACTCCATCCCCCAGAGCCTGTCTTCACATGCTGGGCAAATCCCTAACTCAAGCTAAGATATTTATCCAACAAGCAACATCCCCCCCATGCCTTCATTTTTTGAAGGGCAGGCAGAGAGCACTTAGTGTGGCAAGCAGCTAGAGTCCTGGGACTGGGCAAGCAGATGGACACTCCTTCAAGTGAGTTGAGCTTACAAAGTTTGTTTGCACTGGTGGTGGGGTCCCCATGTTCTTGGAGATGCAGGCGGTGCCAGCTCAGCATCCAATTGACTCTCCTCACTGGCAGGAGGCACTGAGGAGCAGCTCCACAACAGGAGGTATCTGAGATGGGGTGTCTGGTTCCATAGGGGCAGTACACTCCTCTGCCAACCTGCTTGGTCCCTCCCCTAGATCCAGCTCTCTATTCCCTGTAAATACTTGCACCCTCCCTGAGCTCAGACACTTCTTGGGGTCCCAATTGCATCTCCCCCATGCTAGGATCCTCCCTGGGGTTAGTCAGATCCAACTCTTTATTTCACAGTTAAGGTAACTGAAATGGAATCCCACGCACAGATTTTCTTTAGATTAGCATTTGTGAAGTTGAAACAATGTTTCTAATCCACCTTTTTTTTGTAATCAACGGGTGGACTGATTGGAACTGGAGAACCAATTAATAGATTCCCGATAAGTGCTATAAGCATGCCCTGAAAAAAATGGCTAACAGAACATTCCTTAAAATGTTCTAAAGGTTGGCTAACCTAGCTACCACAGTGCCTGTGAACTGGCAATTCTCACCTAGTACTGATGACGGAAACAAACTAACAAGACACAATCTTTCTAGATAGGAAAGGATACAATTGTAGGCACTTGGTGCAGCTACATAGATGCAAACCTGAGTTCAGTGGTTCCCCAGTAAAATGTGCAGCTACCTAGTTAAGCAAGATGTAGTGATGTCTTCTTCTTTGGCGATCACTCGCAGCCGAGTAAGATTGTCTTCCATAAACACAGTTTTAACAATGAGTCCATAAGTGACTGTGGAGGCCAATTCTGGATCCATACATCCTTCCACAGTGGGGACACTGGTTTCTGGGCAGGATTTGATCACGGTGTGGATTTGCCAAGTGTGCCTTCCTCTTAGCACATTTCTCCCTTGTGTCCTGAGTTCGAGTGTCTTCAAAACCCATGACTCCTTTGGTAAAGGCTGTTCTCCAACTGGAGCGTTCGCAGGCCAGTGTTTCCCAGTTGTCAGTGTTTATACTTCTTCTTCTTCTTTAGATTTGCCTTGAGACAGTCTTTAAACCTCTTTTGTTGACCACCAGCCCAGCATTACGCTTTCCATTTTAAAGTTTAGAATTGAGTAGTTGCTTTGGAAGACTATCATCAGGCATCCGCACAACATGACCAGTCCGGCGAAGTTGTTGTTGACGAATCATTGCTTCACCAACTTGGATGGCTTTAAAAGAGGATTAGGCACCCTCCCCCTCTCCACCCTCCCCACCCCAAGACTTCCCTCAGCTCCTCTCTCTGATTTCTCAACACATGTTGTTCTCTGCATACTTGGGGAGGTGGGGGGCGGGAAAGGGGGGGAATAATGAATATGATGTGTTTTGATATTTTGTTATGTTGAAAATGTTAATTTAAAAAAATTTAAAATAAAATAAAATATAGGATTAGGCAAATTTGTGGAGCCTAAGGCTACCAGCATCTACTAGGCATGATGTCTATCGATGTATCCTGCACTTTCAGAGGCATTACTGTACATCCATGAATGCCAGTTGCTAAGAATCACAGGTGAGCAGAGTGGCATCTGGTTGGCTGCTCTGAGAACAGGATGCTGGACTAGATGTGCCACTGGCCTGATCCAGCAGTGATCTCCTTATGTAGCTCCCTAGACATTATTTACTGTGAATGCAGTGTGGAACATATGGTGGAAATAAGGGAAAACGGGGGGTCTTTTTTTGTTCATTCTGGGTATTTCACCTTCATCATTTCACCCATAGCAGAGTAGGCTTGGCCCAAGCTGTATGATTACATCATTTTAAAAAAAGAAAAGACAAGACAAAATAAAGAGTCACTACTGCATTTGTATAGGGTAGTGAGGAAGAATACAAAGGACAAGAATTTTATTTATTTTTCACAAAATTTAGATACTGATTGGTTGTTAAAAAACAACAACCCTCAAAGTGGTTAACAAAAAGAATAAAATAATGAAATTATCAGTAAAACACAGTTAACAGCAACCATTAAAAACCTTCAAAAAGAATGTGGTTTGTTGTTGTTGTTGGTTTTGCTAAAAACCAGATTAAAATACATGTCAGCAAAACCACATGTCTGGATAGACTTGCCTAAACAGATTTTTTTTGTAGCAGTCACCAGAATGTACCTGCCTGATGTGAATAGGCAGGGTGCTCCAAAGTATGGGTGCCTCCACGTCAAAATATTTTCATTACGAATGCCATGAGCAGGGCCAGCACGAGACATTTTGACACATGAGGCAAACCACAAAATGGCACCACCTCACCAGGGAAGGAGGGCTGAGTAAAGATCTACACAGCAAGATCAAGCTGGGGATAAAGATCTACACTGGGAACAAAGGGGGGGGGGATAAAATGAACCCCAGCTGATGGTTGAAGGAATGGGAGGGGAAAAGGTGGGTGCAGAATTCAGGAGACCCCTAAGGGTGGGAGGAGACTGGCAATGCCTCCTATTGGCTGAGAGGCCCCTATAGAGGGGAGCCTGCTGAGGAGGGGGCAGATCTGGCCTCTAAGGACCGTGCCACTGCTGTCACTGCCACTGCATTATCTGGAGGCTGGATCTGCTGCCCCTGTGGATCCAGCCGCCTGAGGCAGTTGCCTCACCTTGCCTCAAGAGTGGGCCTGCCCTGGCCAGGAGCATTATATGGCACCTGTAACAATGCCAGTGACACCGAAGGAAGATATTCCGCAGAGACTCTTACTCAGATCTATTCCCCAGATAGATCTTGCTCAATTGGTTCTTCCTGGCACTGGTGCACTCTTACTTGTTGGCATCCTTCCATCTCAAGAAACAATGGAGTGCACCTCCAGGGGTGTTAGCAGCACTGAAATGACCTCCCTGGGGTGCAAGCCTGAGCAGTGTGCGTGGAGGTCCTGGGCTGCCCAGACAACAAGACTCCCCTCTCAGCCTCACTGATGTGGTCCAAAGGAAAGCAGAGCCATATATTGGGCAACAGCCTGGCTGCAGAAGTTGCTGGAAGGAGGGCATACAAGGTGCCATCCAATTGTCTTAGGGACTTAGGGTTTACTCCTTAGCCTTTTTTTCTCCTGAAGGCGTCCCACAAGCATCATTTTAATCAAGTTATGGGAATGATAGGAATCAAGGAAGGCTTGGAGAGGAAAGACAAGTTTAAAACACATCCCTAAAAAGTGTGTTGCTGCCAAGGTTTGAAGGCCAGGTTGAAGGTGTTATCTGATGTGCAAACTGAGCAGAAAAGGTCCTTCACGGTATGGAAGCGTGGGAATCGCCTGCATGTGTCACGCAGCATGGTTAGGAAAGCAAAACCTTCGCACTGCTGCAAGCCCCGCCTCACCGCCCCTCCACCCGTTTCTTTTCTACCCACACTTGGAAGCTTGCCTAGTTAGGAAAGCCAACAGGAATGAATGGACTTGGGGAGGCTCTGAGCGAGGGTTGGGCACTAAGACCGCCGCGGCTCCCTTTCCGCCCAGGGTGGATTGCAGAAGCGGAGAGGAGGAGAGATCTCCAGACACGAGAGGAGGTTATAGGAAGAGGATAAAAGCAATGCTACAACAAGGATATAGCTGAGAGAGAGAAAGAGGGGCGAAGAAGAAAAGGAGAAGGTGGTGGATGAGGCCGTGTGGTGGGGATACCTGACGAGACGCTGAGCGGGGGGGGAAAGGGGGGCCTTTCGCAGACCTTGTATTGTCAGCCAGGCGTAAGGAAGCTTCCCCTCCAAGATCGTTCCAATGAACATGTCAGTGTTGACTCTGCAAGAATACGAATTCGAGAAGCAGTTCAACGAGAATGAAGCGATTCAATGGATGCAAGAGAACTGGTGAGTGATGATGGTGGTGGCGGCGGCGGCGGCGGCTCCGGGCGAGCCGGTGCTCTCTGGCTGGGAGCAAAGCGTGTGCGTCTCCGGGTGATGCTCTCGCTCCCTCCCTCCTGCCGTGGCAAGGATTACAAGCGAAGGAGGGAGGGAGCGGGGCGAGCGGTGGCGGAGGGGAGAGAATGCAGATCGCCCAATGTGCCCAAGACGCCTCTGTGCGTTCGGGGCGCGCGCGCGTGCGCCACAGAGTGCATTATTGGCGTGTGGGTCGGCGCGCATCGCGTGTAGGTAATGCTTTCCGTGAATGGGTCTAGTGTTGGGAAGCCTCCCAGGCTGGAACAAGAACACCACTGTCTTCTGGAGGAGACTGGCTCCTGTTGTTTATTTGGATGCCTATACTGTATATAGATATATTATATAATAGAGCCCATCTCCCACATTGTTCCTTGTCCTTAGAAACCATCTGCTTCTCCAGCACCACCGTTTTGCATTAGGCCCTCGCTCTGTTTCACCCATTGCGCCCCATGCGTCTTTAATTCGCACCCTCTCTTCTGTTGTGACTCCTAATTTTACTCGGGATCCTTTACCTCCCCCCACGCCTTACCATGCATGTTTCCTCTCCCCCCACCCCCTTTTGTATGTGTGTAGGAGGTGAATAGAGGCTTGTTTCGATCCATGCAAAAATAAAAAAAAAACCTCGCTTCGTTGCTGATAAAGAAGCCCCCGCTCCCAGCATCTCTCGGTGGGGCTGGGATCACTTTTACGTTATAGCCGTGCATGTAAGCGCGGGGTAGATTTCTGTGGATGGGTTTGGAGAGGATGATGAGAGGAGGGGTTCCTCTTCCTGCCGCCGGTTGCCTGGAAGGCAGGGAGGGGCTGGGAACTTGGGAGCCGAGAAGTAGTAAGGCTGGTCACATTCAGGTAAAGCAATAGTAAGAAGGGGAGAGGGGCAAATGTAAAATGATGCGCATTTGCCGCTGACGAAGTGGCCTGCATCTTCTCTGACTCTGCCGTAGGAGGGAGTTTCTGCTCACAGCTAGACTTTAGGCTAGACTCGTCAGGTGCTTTTTTATTTTATGGCCGTTTTTCCCTCCCTGCTGCCGCGATTCCAAATCTGATCTCCATCGAGATCTCTTGCTACAATAAAAGTCTCGGATAGAATGTCCTTGGCTTAAAAGTGCCTTTGATCCTGACAGCCTTCTCCAAGTAAACTTTGACTTGCCACCCCAAGAGGACTGAAAAATGCATCCTTTTTTCCCCATTTTGAAGATAATGGTGCGCATCGGAGGGAGGAAAATGGAGGGGGGAAGCTTTCCAGACAGAGGCTCATAGCACCCCCCCCCCCGGATCTAGCCTGAGCCGGCCAGCGAGACTGTGTGTGTATGCGCGCGCGCCTTTCCTCAAACAAGCACATGCCGTTGTGGGCGAATCAGTGGGGAGACGGAGAGGGGAAATGAGGTGACGCCATGGGAGCCGCTGCGCGGACAGGGCTTAATTTTGAGCCCGGGCTCGGTCCCTGAACCTATTTTTGAAACGCCGGGACCATGCAAATCAAGTCGGAGAGTGGCCAATTCCTCTGCGCATGAGCAGAGCGCGCTCCCACGGAGTGACCCAGGCCGCCGGCACACCGTGGGAAGGGAGGGGCCCGGTTAGGTTGAGCCCTGGCATCTGTTGTCTTAGAAATTTCGCTTTGGAAGGAGATGGGTGGAGAAGGCAACCCCTTTTCCCTGCATGGAGGGAGAAGGATGGAGCTGATCGTGTGTGTCTGTGTCTCCTCTTGTCCCCCTGGCCTGCTTCTGCCGCTGCGACCTGCGGGGATCCGCCATCCTTCCAGACATAAACACGTGCCTGCCCCTAGCCAGTTCACGCTCTCTCAGGTTTAAATCTGCCATACCGCTCCGCCCCTTCTTCCTCCCTTAAGTAGGCCGGGCCTGCTGCTTTGGCAAGCCTGCATGCTGGCGAGCGGCGAGTGCGCTTGCCAGGTAGCAGATTCGCCCTGGCGCGCCCCGCGTGCAAAATCTCTCCACCCCGCTCTCTTTCTCTCGGTCGTCACGCAGCATTCGCCTGTCCTCACCTGAACTGCAGCAGCTACATGAGGGAGGTCAGCAGATCGGTGGGGTGAAGTGTCTGGGTCCTCCAAGAGCCAACGAGGGCACCGTTGCACAACGGTGCCACGAGGTAGTCATCCCTGCTGGGGTGAGGAGACCAGTCTGTGTGCTGATCAGGTTGGCATGCAGGCAAGTGCGTGGCTCGCTGCGATGCTCCTTTCCACACCTGGCACAGATCTGCCAGACGATCGATTTGGAACTCTCCTCAGACGAGGTTGCCAACTGTCTAGATTTGTCTGTTTGCATGTTTCATTATTGGCCCCATTTCACGGCGGTTTGACCTGCAGCAGTCATCAGGTGAGACTTGGGGGAGGGGGGTAGAGCCAGACGTGATCACCTGATGAGCAGGTCAAACCGCTGCCAAAGGGGACATGCCAAAAAAGAGATACTCTTTGTCTGGCAGCTTAAATATTCTCCCTATCTCTCCCCCTGTCCTCCTCTACTCTGTGCAAACTTTTGACTTTTAGTCAACTTTTGTACTTCTTTTAGCCAGCAGACATTTGTTGCATGAGCTGTGGCCCTCTCACTTTGAGGTAGTGTGGCAGCCTTTGCCAACCTGGTGCCCTCCATATATTTTGGACTACAGCTCCCATCAGTCCCAGGCCAAATTCATAGAATCATAGAGTTGGAAGGGACCCTGAGGATCATTTAGTCCAACCACTTCAATGCAGAAATATGCAGCTGTCCCATACGGGAATTGAACTTGCAACCTTGGTGTTATCAGCACCCTGCTCTAACCAACTGAGCTATCAATACATTTAAAGTGCTATAATACTGTGCTAAAAAAGCACGGGTCCCCCCAAAGTATTCTGGGAGCTGTAGTTTGTCAACAGTACTCAGTTGTTAGGAGATGCCTTCTCCCCTCACAAAACTGCCTTCTCCCCTCACAAGGAGTTCCCAATGCTCCATGTGAAGATTGGCTTATTGTAAAAACCACTCTAGGAACCAGCTGTGGGAGACAAATATGGGTCTCCAAACAACTCTCAGCACCCTTAACAAACTACAGCTACCAGAATTCTTTGGGGAAAGCCTTAAAATACTTTAAATGTTATCATAGTGTTTTAAATGCATGGCATGAATGTGGCTTCAACATGATGGGAGTTGTAGTCTGTCTGGAGGGCACTAGGATGGCAAATGTTGGTGTAAGGCTTGGTCCTTCTATATGTTCTCTTCTCACCCCTACCCTGCAAAAACCCCTGGTTCTTAGATTTCTTTGCTCCATTACTTTTCTTCAGCAGCACTGCTCACTAAAAAAAGGTGAGAAAGGGGGATGCATCTCCTTTTCCCACTGTCTATTGCTAGAGGGTTCTTCCACAATAAATTTATTCATTAAATTTATATCACACATCTTCAACACACTCAAAAGTTCCCAGGGCAGCAAACAATATGAATGTAATAATAACAAAAGTACAATAAAAAATCTTGCAAAAAATAAAGAAAAGCCATCTATCAAAACCAGTACAAGCAGCTCTTCTCGGCAGTTTGGAAGGATAGAAAATCTAGGAAGTAATTCATTGACCTTAAGAATGCTCTTTTAACAGTAAACTGGTGGGGGCACTGAGGACCTTCAGCACATCATATTGCAAGCTCTTTCTTGATGGCTGTACTGAAGACTGTGACAGTATTATACTGAGCAATCTAAATTTTAATGTCTTTAGAACATTCATATCCCTCCTTTAATTTTTTTGAAAAATGAATTTTAAAATGAATTCTCATATCCATCTGTCTCCCCAACAGCTTCCCTGGTGGGGGTGGTACTGGTTTCATATCCTGAGCCCCCCTCATCTGCAGCAGCTCAGAATTTCAGGCCCTCCTTGACCGCCATGGGCCTGTCTCAGTTGATCTTGTGATGTCACACATGTTTGATGTGGTCCATCTGGGATAGGATGGTGGTGATCTGGGGATGACAGTTACACTTAATTGTAATTAATTATCCTTAACTGGTAGCATCTAGGCTTCCTGAGATGCCTAACCTCTGCAGGGGTGAAGGGCCAATTAAAATGGTCTGTCTGCAGACACTGATGGATTCCTGACTGCTCTGGAGGATGAAGTTGTGGCTGGGGCTTCATTCCTAATACCTCAAGCACCCTCTCCTGCCTGCAAGTGCTCTTGCTCTTTGGTTTACTGAAATGACTGAAGATGGCGTAGGGTGATGGTAGTTTGATTTGTATTCCAGGTAACCTTTGGGATTGTGCTGGTATGACATTGATTTTTGCCTATGCTGCCTTGTGTACTTTTGTAGAAAGGCAGGACATAAATACATTAATAATAATAATAATAATAATAGTAATAATAATAATTGGATGAAGATTTTTGATACATCAAACACAAGCTTTAGATCATTTTAGAGACTACTCTATAGTTATGATGGCAGCAAAGAAATCTGAATTCTCTGCTACCATCGCATCAGTTCAGTGCCTGCCAGCAGAGCTTTTTCCAGTGGTTAGGACCTTATTTCACCTGGAGCTAACAAACTTTTGAAAACCCGCTTTGAGCAATTATTTTTAAAAACCCAACACTTTGCTGATAAAGTTGCCCATATCTGCTCCAAATTCACTCTGCATTTAAATCATGAGCAATGTATGTGCCCTTGATACCAGCTTGACATATTCTGATTGACACATTTCAGTTTCTTCAACCTGTGGATGTGGACAAGTTGCTTGGAGCTTTGAGACCAAACCTGTTATTGTTGACCTTGTCCATCCTGGCTGGTGAAAGCCACTAGCGGAGCAAGATGGCAAGATTGGTTAAATCTTACCTTTTGCAGAAGGTACAGCACCATCTACTTTAAAGCAAGCAGTAGTAAGACCTCAGTGGACCTTGCCACTTTAGACAATTCTAAGCCAGTCTCTCATTTTTTCATTTCATAGCAAATTGCTCCAATGAGTGGCAATGACTCATCTTCAGGCTTCCTTGGTCAAAACTGATTATTGGGATCATTTGTAATCTGAGTTGAGGACTGATTTTGGAACTGAAACTGCCTTGGTCACCTTGGTGGGTGACCTTCACTGGGAACTGACTTGGTGGGGTGACCTTCACTGGAAATTGACTAGGGCAGGGGTGGGGAACCTGTGGTTCTCCAGATGTGGCTGGATTGTAACTCCTATAATCTCTGACCATTGACGATGCTGGCTGGGGCTGATGAGAACTGAAGTCCAACAACATCTGGAGGATCACAGGTTCCCCCACCCTCAGGTTAGGGGGAGTGTAGTCCTGGTCTTTGATACTATCAGTCAAAACATCTTTCTGGTTAATAGGAGAGCTGAACTGGGACTTGGGATATAGAGTATATCCTGTTCTAGATGGAATAGTATACCCCTTGAAAGACTCAAGTTCATAGCTGGTGCAGAGAAGGCATGTTTTGTACATTCATAAAGACTTGACAAGCTTGGAGACAGGAAGGAAAAAACAGTTTCACCATATAGTAGTACCTCGGGTTAAGTACTTAATTCGTTCCGGAGGTCCCTTCTTAACCTGAAACTGTTCTTTTTTTTTTTATAAAATTTTTTATTGGTTTTACGAAATTTTAAAGAACAAACAAACACTTAAAAAAAAAACCAAACATACACGTATAATTTCATAACATATTTTCATAAACCTCTTTTCTGGGACTTCCCCATACCCCCCCTTTCTGCATCCCAATGTCCATAATTTTATAGCAACTCCCAATTGTTACTTTCCAACCTCAGTCATCTTAGTCATCTCTATATTCTAACCTTATGTCACTGTATCCCTTTGTTCCTAAGAACCAAAACACTCTAACATTCATTGAGTTTATAATAGTCCTTAAGATAACTTTTGAATTTTCTCCATTCTTCTTCCACTGTCTCTTTTCCTTGGTCACGGATTCTGCCTGTCATCTCGGCCAATGTCATATAGTCCATCACTTTCATCTGCCATTCTTCCAGAGTGGGTAGATCTTGTGTCTTCCAATGCTTTGCGATGAGTATTCTTGCTGCTGTTGTAGCGTACATAAAAAAAGCTCTATCCTTCTTTAACACCAATTGGCCGACAATGCCCAAGAGAAAGGCCTCTGGTTTTTTAGGAAAAGTACATTTAAGTACCTTTTTCATTTCATTATAGATCATTTCCCAGAAAGCCTTAATCTTCGGGCATGTCCACCAAAGGTGGTAGAAAGTACCTTCAGTCTCTTTGCATTTCCAACATTTGTTATCGGGCAGATGATAAATTTTTGCCAGCTTGACTGGGGTCATGTACCACCTGTATACCATTTTCATAATGTTTTCCTTTAAGGCATTACATGCCGTAAATTTGATACCGGTGTTCCATAACCATTCCCAGTCATCTGACATGATATTATGACCAACATCCTGTGCCCACTTAATCATAGCTGATTTGACTGTTTCCTCCTGTGTATTCCATTTCAGCAACAAGTTATACATTCTAGATAAATTCTTAGTATTAGGTTCTAACAATTCAGTTTCTAATTTTGATTTTTCCATCTGGAAACCGATTTTCCTGTCCTGTTTGAAAAATTCCACTATTTGATGATATTGAAACCAATTTTGTACCTTATGCTTCAGTTTCTCATAACTTTGCAATTTCAACTTATCTCCATCATATTCCAAAATTTCCCAATACTTCGGCCATCCGACCTCCATATTGAGTTTCTTCACTGCCTTGGCCTCCACTGGTGAGACCCATCTAGGGGTTTTGTTTTCCAACAGATCTTTATATCTTATCCAAACATTAAACAGTGCTTTTCTAACAATGTGGTTCTTAAAGGCACTATTAACTTTGTCATACCATAGATATGCATGCCAACCAAAAGCATTGTTGAAACCTTCCAGATCTAAGATGTCTGTGTTTTCGAGGAGCATCCATTCTTTCAGCCAGCAAAATGCTGCTGCCTCATAGTACAATTTCAAGTCCGGCAGGGCAAAACCCCCTCTTTCTTTAGCATCTGTCAATATTTTAAATTTGATTCTGGGCTTTTTGCCCTGCCAGACAAATTTCGAAATATCTTTCTGCCACCTCTTAAAACATTCCATCTTGTCCAGGATCTGCAAGGTCTGGAACAAAAATAACATTCTAGGCAATACATTCATTTTAATCACAGCAATTCGGCCTAGCATTGACAATTTCAAATTTGACCATATTTCTAGATCTTTTTTAATTTCCGACCAACATTTTTCATAGTTATCTTTATACAAATTCACATTTTTAGATGTCAGATAAACCCCTAGGTATTTCACCTTCTTGACCAGTGTCAACCCTGTCTCCTCTTGAAACTTCTCCTTTTCTATCTCTGTTAAATTTTTTCCTAAGACTTTGGTTTTTTGTTTATTCAGCTTAAATCCAGCTACCTGGCCAAACTGTTGTATTATTTCTAAAACCTTTTTCGTACTAGTGTTTGGCTCTTGCAAAGTCAATACTAGGTCATCTGCAAACGCTCTTAGCTTGTAATGTTTAGCTCCGACCTGCACTCCCTTAACCTGCTGGTCTTCCCTTATCATATTCAGCAACACCTCCAGAACTGAGATAAAAAGTAATGGGGAAATTGGACACCCCTGTCGTGTTCCTTTTTCTATCTTAAGTTCCTCCGTCACTACGTTATTTACAATCAATTTGGCTTTTTGTTCAGAGTATATTGCAGCCATACCATTCTCAAAACCTTGACCTACCCCCATCCCATGGAGATTCTTTATCATAAAGCTCCAAGAAATATTGTCAAAGGCTTTCTCTGCATCCACAAAGATCAATACTGCTTTAGTGTTTATGTTCACCTCTAGCTTTTCCAAAATATCTATCACATTCCTTACATTGTCTGCTAGGTGTCTTTTAGGGAGAAAGCCTGCTTGGTCCCCATGAATCTTCTCCATCAACACTCTTTTAAATCTTTTTGCCAAAATGTCTGCAAAGATTTTGTAATCCACATTAAGTAGTGATATTGGGCGGTAGTTCTTCAGTTGAGTCTTTTCAGTCTCTGTCTTTGGTATGAGTGAAATATATGCTTCTTTCCACGATTCAGGTGTCTTTTTTCCCTCAAGGATCTCATTACAGACTTCTTTTAATGGTTGAATCAGCCATTCCTTCAGCGATTTGTAGTATCTTGAAGTCAATCCATCTGGTCCTGGAGATTTGCCCAGTTGCATATTCTGAATGGCAGCCTCTATCTCTTGTTCTGTTATTCTCTGGTTCAAATCCATCTTGTTTTGATGAGAGATTTTTTGTAGTCCATATTTATCAAGGAATTTATCTATATCTTCTTCATTTTGCGGGCCTTGAGTATAAAGCTTTTTAAAATAACTCAGGAAGCAATTTCTAATTTCATTAGGTTTAGAGATATTCTTTCCATCCACTTCTAAACTTGTAACTGTATTTAGTTTCTGCCTTTTTTTCAGTTGCCAGGCCAAAAGTTTACCGCATTTATTTGCTGATTCAAATGTCTTTTGCTTCATCTGCTTTATCTTCCATTCAATCTCCAGGTTCATCAATTCCATGTATTGTGATTGATATAACTTGATCTCTCTTAAAATCTCCTGGGACTTTGGTTTTGCTCTTAATTTTTTCTCTCCTTCTTTTATCTTTTCCAAAATCTTTTCTTTTTTCTCATTTTGTTTTTTCCTCTTTATTGAGTTTTGTTGAATCAAGAAGCCTCGCATCACCGCTTTGCTTGCGTCCCAGATCACTCTTTTCTCAACGTCAGCCCTCAAATTTATTTCAAAATAGTCTTTTAAGGTTTTTTGGGCCTTCATAAGGATCTCCTTGTCTCGAAAGAGGGCGTCATTCATTCTCCATCTAAATTGACCAGTTGTTGTAAGTTTCATTTCCATCTTCACGGCGTTATGGTCGGAGCAAGTTTTTGGGCAGATTTCCACCTTCTTAATCTTTGGAGCCATACCACTAGTAATCCAAATTTGATCAATTCTGGTCCAGGTCAACATTGCTTGGGAGAAAAAGGTTCCCTCTCTCTCCAGAGGGTTCCTTGTTCTCCAAATATCTATCAAGTCCATGTTTTCAGTCATTTCAAAGAAAGTCTTAGGAAGTCTCCCTTCCTTACTGATTGTTAGTCTTTGTGCCTTATCCATATTAGTGGAGACCACGCCATTCATGTCTCCCATAATTATCATATTGTAGTCCAAGTAGTCCGTCAAGGTTTCATGAAGTCTCTTAAAGAAGTCAGATTTGCCTTCATTTGGTGCATAAATTCCAACAACTAGAAGTTTTTCTCCTTGTACTTGTATCTCCACTGCCAAATATCTCCCTTGTTCATCTTTAAATATCATTTTTGGAGCCCATTTTTCTTTCACATATATTACAACTCCTCTTTTCTTAACTTTGTCTGATGAAACAAATTCTTGTCCTAGCCTTTTATTTGTAAGTAGTCTCCTGTGGGCTCTAGTTATATGAGTTTCTTGTAGACATATCAAATCCAGCTGTTCTCTATTCAATATATGGAATACTTGTCTTCTCTTCAAAGGCCCATTGAGCCCATTACAATTCCAACTAAGGAATTGCAAAGCCATCTTGTTATTTTCTTAAGGCTCCTCCAACAGCTCCAAGTTGTTGCTCTTCTTCTGATGGTGGTGGTTTTTGTCCAATCGAGAGATTCAGGATATCTAGTGCTCTCCTCTGTTCTGCCAGTACATCCACAGTCCCCTTCTGTAAGTCCTCCTGATTTCTTGCCAAAAATTTGTCTTTATCTTGAATTGTCTTTATTTTCACCTTTTTTGCCTTGTAGTCAAATGACAGTCCTTGTGGAAATTCCCACCTAAAGCGGATGCAATTTTTCTTTAACAAAAGAGCCAGGTCCTTGTAGAAGTTTCTTAAGTCCAAGATATATTTTGGGATGTCTTTAAAGATCTGTACAGTTGAATTGCCAATTTGCAGGGCCTTTTCAAAATGTAGTCCTAATATTTTGTCTCTTTCCTCCTTGGATCTAAATGTAATCAGGCAGTCTCTCGGGGTCTTTCTGTCCTGTTTTTTACCCAGTCTAAAAGCTGTTGTAATTTTAAATTCGTCTTCGTCCAGATCCCAGCAGTCCACAAACTCCCGTGTCAGGTATTCCGCAAGATTGTCTCTCTCGTTCTCCGGGATCGATCTTAATTTCAAATTTCTCTCTTTTCTCTGTAACTCCCACAAGGCCAAAGTTGCATCATGCTCATAGACCTTCTTAGCAATCGGCTCTAATTTCTCTTGCGTCTCTCCAGCAACAGCTTTGGCATCCTCGGCAATTTGACGTGTAGTAGCGTTTTCCTCCACCAATTTATTTATAGATTCTGTATTCTGGTTTAATCTTGCTGATATTTCTGTTAATTTTTGTGTATTTTCTGAAGTCTGTTTTGTCAAAGACTCCAGAGTTTGATTTATCTTGAGGAGAGCGTCTGTCACAGCTTCCATAGAGGCAGCTGCTCCTTTTTCCTGTTCTGTTGTTCCTGCTGGTCCTGGAGTTGCAGCTGAAATTGAACCTCTTTTCTTTGTCTGTTGCTGTTGCAGCTGTTGTTGTTGTTGCCTAATTTTGGCTCTTGTGACAATCTCTTCTTGTGCGCCACTCATGTCAAGGTCACTTCCCACGGGAGCTGTTTCCTGTTGGAAAATTCCACTGTCCTAGGCCGTGTCGAACTTTACTTTACCCTCTAGGGGGAGCAAATCAAAATGGCCATAAAGTAAAATGTCCAAGTACAAGAACAAAGGAGAATGTCCAAAGGTATAGAAAAGAGAGATTAACACAGTCCAAGTCAATATTGCTAAAAGCTTGTAGCTGCAAATTGCCACAGTTTCCCAGTTTATGCTGTTTCTCCTTGTAATACACTGTAGCCAGTCACTATGTGAACTTTGTATCACAATATCTCTTTGCAGGCAAAAGTCAGTTCAGTGACCTATTGTTCTGAAAGGGCAGACCGTTTCGTACTTTCAATAGATGAGACAGCAGAGGATTTTTACTTCAGGTAAATCATGCAGTTTTTAAAGTCTCATTCACCTCCCCTCTGCCCTGCTAGCTAGAGGGGAGATCTAAAGTCTCAGTGCCCGGTTTGGTTAATTAAAGAGCGAGTTTCATCGGATGCAAGTTTAAAGTTCCGTTGCTTTCACTTTCATGTAGTCGGGGGGAGGCAGACTTCCTTGATTTAATCCCCCGCTTTTAGCTCAATTTTCAAGATTTAAAAGGGTCCCAATTGTTTTTCAAATCCTACTCACGGGAATTCCGTCCAGATTTTCTTTTCAGGAAGAAATCGGCGCTCTCCGCTTATGGCGACGCGGCTTCACTTCGCAGGCTGGGTAGCGACTCTCAGCACCGCGCTCACTCCCGATGTCGATCCGTAGCCTTTAAAAAGGCTCTTTCACGGTACCGGGGGGCGCAAAGGTGCCCACCGAGTCTCCTTGTTCTCAGGCTTCAGCGCCTGAGATTTTAGGGGTCCCCCGCTCGCCGTAGCGGGTAAGACCCGAACTTGCGAAGCAGTCCTTCTCCGGAGCTCGGAGGCAGGACCGCCATTAAGCGCTGGCACCGACCGGAAGTCTCTAACCTGAAACTGTTCTTAACCTGAAGCACCACTTTAGCTAATGGGGCTTCCTGCTGCTGCCGCGCCGCCAGAGCACGATTTCTGTTCTCACCCTGAAGCAAAGTTCTTAACCTGAAGCACTATTTCTGGGTTAGCGGAGTCTGTAACCTGAAGCGTATGTAACCCGAGGTACCACTGTATACAAATCTATGTGCCAGGGCACATCACTTTTCAAAAATGGGCCTCACATTAGGAACTCTAAGATGAATTAAAAATCTGGTTCTTCTACTGACACACTGAAAGCCTAACTGAAGAAAAAAATGATGTGATCAAATTGTCAAATAGATTTGAGGCACTTCTCTTTCAACAGAAACACCTTTATAGAAATGGCATCAATGTACCACCTTACTGTTAGCTACTGAAAACAGAGGGAATTTAGCTCAGTTTATGCTCTCAGGCCCTTCTCCACAACTCCATCCACATCCTTTCCCTCTCTTTTCTGGATGCCACTGTGTCACCTCCCACTTTTGTCACCCACTATCTTTTACTTCTTCAGCTTGTGTCTGTTGGCAGCTTCATACATGTTCCCCAGGTAGCGTGCCACCTTGCAGTCTGTTGCTTATCTTCTGTACCCCACATATCATCATTGCTAGCACACCTATGCTCCAGTCTGTATCTTATTTTCGACATCTGCTTTGTATCTCACTCTTTCAAGTAGTCATCACTGGACTAGATGACCCTCAGGGTCCCTTCCAACACTACATTTCTATGATTCTATGTATTCTAGTTTATGGCCTCTCTATAGTCTTCTATAGTACTTTGCCTCATTGTTTGCAATGAGCTATCCTGTTCAACCCATCTCTGCTTTTTTATCTGTTGCACCAACAAGCTCTCTAATTGTTTTATCCATTTGGGAGGGAAGGAAAGGGATAAATTATTACCCCCATCACTGATTTACACACAAAATTTTGTCCAGATGTCTTTCTCCTATATCTATAGTAAGCATTTTATCCACTTCTCACTAACAGTAGCAGAATGGCTGAGAGCTGGACAAGTATCAATACCCAACTCTCATTTTTTACTCACTTTGCCAAACAAACCTGTACTCTGTTAGGTGAATCTTCAGAATTTTCTGTGTGACCTTCGAAATTTATTGGAAAGTAACACAAAAGAAGTCATGTGTGGATGCTTCTTCTGTCTCCTATGAGGAAGGGTAGCCTTGAAAGGTTGGAAATTGTCTGGTTTTGAAAAATATAGTTTCTGTTGCCTCTGGTAAGTTTCTTGGAGCTTTGTAGGGCTGGGAGCAATATATGTTGAGCTTCACACTTCTCACTAAAGGGGGAAATGAAACATTTCAAACTTGTGCAATAATTATATGTGATACTGATGCTTATTGTCAGATGATATTTGCTGCTAATCTTTAGTGATTGTTTACATTGTAATGAGCTTGTGCTTTAGCTTCCCGGACATTTCCTTAGGTGTACTAGTCAAACTCAAGGTGTGTGCAGGTTCAGTTAAAGAATTACACCAGGTATCTTTCAACTACTTACGGTATGTGTTTCATAGTAAATATTATTGATATTGATTTGCAACATGGTACTTACTTCTAATCAGAGGCATATCTAAGGATTGGGAAAACCAGCTGCCCGAAATGTGTCTTTAATTACCTGTGTAAAGTGGTAAGTTTAGGCAAGAGCTGAGAGCTGAGTGGTAGGAGAAATGGCAAGCCAGTGTCTTCATCTTCTATGTGTTGTCTTCTTCTTCTTTGCCGAGTCAGCTTGTCTTCCATAAACACCGTTTTAACAGTGAGTCCACTTGGGATGGGTTTTTGGAAGACGCCTGTGCATGAATTTGTTTTATTTGTGTAGATCAGTGCACGCTGATTTACGCACGGTCTTCGCAGTAAGGCTCTATTTCAATGGCATAAGTATCATGACGACCGGTAGATTCTTTTCTGCTGCAGCCTTCATCTGCCTTCACAGCCGTTGTAACATACCGCTTGTTATCATCCGCCTGTTCTTCCATTGAGGACTTCTTGGGTCATTCTTTATCTAGCTTCTCCCCTTTGACCTTACCATCTTGGGTGACCCTGCTGGGAGTACGAGACTCCCGGCGGCTTCACTCACAAGGGTCATAGGAACGTTCAAGCTCACTCACCACAACAAGGTGATGATCTAGCGAGTGAGAGTGTGAAGGTAGACTGTGGGATACTGTGGAGTGTGAAATATACCGTATGTGTGCGGCATTGTGGTGAGATAAAATGTAGGAGAAGCTTCCTTTCCTTCTTGCACTGTAGCACAAAGGCATGCTTCGCCTCCCTCCTCCTCCTCCTCACTTTGTCCTTACCCTGGACTCTTCAAGTACTTCGGTTCTGTAACATGTAGCAATTTCTGGTGTGGCTGTTGTGGTTGATTTTTTTTTGGGGGGGGGGAGGGACTCTGATACAGTTCCTTGCCAAGGAACCCTAGGTATGCCTCTGGTTCTAATACTAAGCAATTATTTTTAATAGCTAGGTCACACTATTAAAAAAAAATCAACTACCAAATATTTGTTAAGCTAAATGAAGTAGATTACTTTAGAGTGTTACAATGATTGGGCAATACATGTTGCATTCCAAGATTATTAATGTAGAACTATTATTCAGTACAAAAGTGACTCAGCAGGTAAACTCTTTTTGTAAGTAGCTTTGAGGTTATTTTTACAATAAAGTGGTGTACAGTATCAGTTTTATAAAAGAAATAAGTCAACTACAGGGACACTTTGATTTACAGTGGTACCTTGGTTGTTGAATTTAATCTGTTCTGGGAGTCCATTCGATTCCCGAAATGGTTTGAAAACCAAAGCTTGGCTTCCGATTGACTGCAGGAGCTACCTGCACTCAAGTTGAAGCCGCGTCGGATGTTCAGCTTCCAAAAAACGTTTGCAAACCGGAACACTTACTTCCAGATTTGCGGCGTTCAGGAGCCAATTTGTTTGGGAGCCAAACCGTTCGAGAACCAAGGTAACGTTGTATAAATCTGTATTCTCAGCTAGGCTCTGATGTGCATCTTTTTTGAGTGACCTTGTAGGGATCATACAACTGCCTCTGTTTCTCCAGCTGTAACACGAGAATAACGCTTACCTCGAAGAGGATTAATTTCTTATTGTTTCTGGAACTCTCTGCGAACAGGGAAAATGCAGAATGTGGTATAAATAAAGAAGAAACCACAACCCTCATTATGAAATCCCTTGGGTATCTTAATTCGCTGCAGAAGTTTACCTGCTGGGATCTCAGTAATAGCAAGCTCTCACTGTTTTGCCTCATGGGGGAACTTAGTGCTTTTACACTGATTCCTTCCAGTTTCAGGTATTAGATCAGCCGCAAGTCTATATCAAATGTGTGACTTTGCGTACTGTGTTAAAGGGCCCCAGTGAAGCAAACCCTTAAGCTTCATTTCATAATGCTTTAGGATGGGGTAGAAAATGGAATGGAACCGAGACTCGGGAGATGTTTACTAAATTCCTTGAAAATACTGGAAAGATTGAGGAGGGTGCGCAGGAAACTGGTCCATCTACCTCAGTGGTGTTTACACTTAGTACTACAGAAAGGTTTCACCCAGGTTTTGGATGGGTCTTTTCCAGCCCTACCTGGAGATTCCAGGGATCGAACCTGGAACTTTCTGCATGCAAATGTTTCCTACATTTCTAGGGACTGCTTATTTTCAAGACATCCAGTTTCCACTTCCACCACCACCCCGCAGTAAAGAAGGAAGATTGCATTATTAGCAAGGGGTTGGAATTCTAGGCATGTTTGCTGGGAGATGAGCACTATTGAAATTAATGGAATTTATGTATGCAAGGTGAGAGGTAGGATTGTACAGGAAAGCTATTATTGCTATCCATGCATCATGGGGGGGGGCTCTCAAGAGATGAGGTTGCTCTAGGCATTTAGCCTCTCCCCATGGTGTGAAAAGCTGATTCTGCTGGGTTCAAAATCCATAGCATGTAGAGCATGCTTCCCTCTTCTAACTCCCAAAGCAAGTGTGGCAGGGGGCAGAGCTGATGAGGACTGGATGGCAGGACCAGTTTTACATGAGCCTTAATGCCCTTGCAATATTCTGTTGCCTTCTTCCTCCTCCTTGCAGCCCAATGCCCACAGATCCCTGGCACTAGACACCCGTTTCTTGCAAATCCTCATGCAGTGCAAAGATATTCCAGTCTATGGGACCTTTGCAAGAATTGCCTTTCCCCAAACCAAACTTACAGCAGCTGATCCACATTTCATCATGACTTTACTCCAAGGAGCTCAGGGTAGTATGTACAATTCTCCCTGGACAAACACTTTGAGCTCACAACAACCCAGTTAGGCAGAGAAATAATGACTGATCCATGGTCACCCATTCATAGCTGAGAGAGATTTACACATGAGCCTCCTGAATTTAACAGAATCACTACCCTGCTCTAATAATCAGACACTTCATATTTTAAATTCTCTTGCCTTGCGGTCTGGCTAGTTAGTTTTAACATTGAACATTTCCTTTTGCCATTTCCTGTTTAGAGTGAGGGGGGACCAATTCTCTCCCCTTTCCTCAGCTACCTCTATAGAGTTTAATTCCAAAACACAAAGTTCTTTCCCACCATGGCGTATATTATTTTTAGTTTTATCAGTACTTTGTCAAGGTCATGGGTCGGCAAACTAAGGGCCATGGGCCGAATCAGGCCCAATTGTCTTCTAGATCCGGCCCGTGGACAGTCTGGGAATTGCTGCGTGGATTGCTAGTGCATGCATTCTTTCCCTCCCTCTCTTTGCCTCACATGGTGGTGCTTTTCTCCTCAGTTGATGGAGCAATCTTATCCCACACCAGGCACCGTCAACATCAGGAGTTGGCTCACCTGCCTGCCCGCCTCAGCATGGCGGCACTGTGAAGGGGGCGTGTGATGCCAGCTGCAGGCTGCTGCGGCCTTTTCCTCCCTCTCTTCCTCCCTCTCCTTCAGTCCGCCCTTCCTGGCGATGCCCCGGTTCCCCTACCTCCATCCACGGCTCCTCTGCCAGGGCTGCTGCTTCTGTCTTCGCCAACTAACGCAGCCTCCTACCCTGCCATAGCCCTGGCTGGCTGGAGAAGCCCAACTGCTGCTTTTGGGACAACAACTGGGACAGGTAAAGCGAAGCATCTTCAGGCCTCTTTGCGGGTAGACGAAAATTGTTCATTTTCTCTCTCTTCAAAATATAGTCCTGCCCCCCCCCAAGGTCTGAGGGACAGTGGACCGGCCCCGTGCTGAAAAAGTTTGCTGACCCCTGGTCAAGGTCATAGACTCAGTAGAGGAAGACTATTTTTCAAACCTAATCCCTCTCCCTCTCCCACATTTCTCACAAATCTCAGTTTTTAACAATTATATGTTCAAATCTTTGAATCCATTCACATCAAAATAATTATAAGATCCAACATAGTAATATTAAATAGATTTCAATTGCTAAAAACTTTCCTTTCCACAATCATAAGTCTTCATCTTCTTTGGCGATCAGTCATAGCCGAGTAAGATTGTCTTCCATAAATACGGTTTTAGAAATAAGTCCGTAAGTGACTATGGACGACAAGGTGATGATCCAGTGAGTGGGACAACCATAAGTAGAAGGTTTAAGACAGTGGTGTTGGGGCTCTCTGATGTTCCCAGGAGTCTGGCACCACCTTCCCTTTTCTGTCTCTCAACCCTGCATAGTAGCCGCTTTTAAAGTCTCCTGATATTAACAATCAGTGAAGAGAATCTAATATAGTAAATCAATGTTGTGGTTCGAGGACCCGACCCCCGCGATGTGAAATGAATACACAAGGACACGTGATATAAGGTTAATGGGCATGGAAAGGCCACAACTTTATTGATTACAGCAGTGAAAAGGTATTGGCTTAGGCATTGGATCTCAAAACAAGTGGGTTTATTCACCAGTAGGTGGAGCCTGTTGATGCTAATCCAACTATAGGCTCCCCCCTGATGTCACCGAGGGTCGTGCTATGGCCTCCCGCCAAGCAGGCATCGGACAGAACACACAACCACCAGATTCCTTTAACGGAACACCCAAAAATTGAAGGCATAGGCGATGGCCACACCTAGCCCTTCGACACACAACAACACATTATTCCAATGCCTAACCTACCCACCAATACCACAAAAGTTGTGGCGATTGCTACGGGGTAGGCGAGAAAACCAAAAAGCCTAATGCCAAATGGAAAAACTCCTACCAGGCCCCCTAGACAACCAGGGCAACCAACCTAAGGTCCATAGCAAGGCCAATGACCTAAGCCCTAACTCTAAGGGAGTGGAGGGTGGGTGACTCGTGATGAGACGACGGCGAAGAATGAGGCCGGAGAGAGGCTGGCGCCGCAGCAAAAGGCTGCTGAACACGCCCCCTCCGAGGCACCTGGTTGGATGCCTCCAGAGGGGCGTGGGTGCCAGCCAGGTGAGGTGGAGGCAGGGGGCTACGCCCCCTGCTAGGGGCGGCGCTCAGGCTCCCGCCCACAACCACTCCCCTCTCTTCCAGGGAGGAGAGTCTTTATTAAATTTATTTTAGTCAGTGTTCACAGTGAATAATCTTGTCCTCTTCTTTTGATCTTGATTTTTAGCCAGCAAATGCCTTTTAAGTACATAGTTGTAAATCCGTTAATTTTGACATCATCAGAGTAAATCCCAAAGTACTTTACCAGAAGTAAAATAGTTTGCAGAGAGTCAGTCTGTGGGCCATCAGTGAGTCTGCAGGACCCTGAGACACCCCGTCGCCCTCTCGCTCTTCCCCTCGCTCTACAGAGCCAAATCTTATAGAGCCATCAGATTCCCAGTCCGATCACCATGTTGCGAAGTCCTCTCCATTGTCATTGTCAAAATAATAATCAGCTGTCAGTCTTGTCAGCATGGGGATATGTGGGTGAGGAGCAGGGAAGGGAACTATCTTGCAATTTCAGGCTCCCTCCCTGGCTATTCGGCAACAATGGAAGCTACTTTAAAGCCACAATGGATTGCATAGTACCATTGTACAACCAACCAATGGTATGTTAGCATACCATTAATCCTGCTTAAGTATAGGTTCAGTAAGATCAATAAAACAATTTCTGGAATAATTTCAAAAGATGACCTCAATAAGGTCAGTAGTGTGTTACAAAATGTTTGATGGAGCCAAACATTCCATAACACGCAATTGATCTTATTGAGGTCAACTTTTGAAATTAATCCATAGTTTCAGGTAGGCTTCATAAGAGTGTAAGAAGAGCCTACTGGATCAGGCCAATGGCCCTTGTAGTCTAGCATCTTGTTCTCACAGTGGACAACCCGTTGCCTGAGGGAAACCAGCATGCAGGACAGTCTCCTCTACCATGATTTCCAGCAACTGGGGTTCAGAAGCATTGCTGTCTCCAACTGTGACAGCAGAGCATAGCTATCGTATCCAGTAGCCATTGATATCCCAGTCCTATGAATTTGTCTGATCTTATATCAAAGTCACCCACGTTACTGGCCATCACTGACTCCCATGGGAATGAAGGCTATACCTGTTTTATAACTGTAATGGTGTTATCTGTTTTCACAATTGAATTTTCAGTTGCAATCCACCCTGGGACTTTGGGATGAAGGCAAGAATTGTTTTCCCCCAACATAAATACAGTGGTACCTTGGGTTACATACGCTTCAGGTTATATACGCTTCAGGTTACAGACTCCGCTAACCCAGAAATAGTACCTCGGGTTAAGAACTTTGCTTCAGGATGAGAACAGAACACAGCAGCAGCAAGAGGCCCCATTAGCTAAAGTGGTGCTTCAGGTTAAGAACAGTTTCAGGTTAAGAACGGACGAATTAAGTACTTAACCTGAGGTACCACTGTAGATACATAAAAAATACTAATCTAATTTTACCAGTTGGAAGTA
This sequence comes from Podarcis bocagei, assembly GCF_964188305.1. Taxonomy (NCBI): domain Eukaryota; kingdom Metazoa; phylum Chordata; class Lepidosauria; order Squamata; family Lacertidae; genus Podarcis; species Podarcis bocagei. The sequence goes on from NC_138134.1 coordinate 55,334,255, forward strand.
GCTCCTATTGATGGTGTTCAGTGGAGTCAGAGGATAGAAATGAGCTCAAACACACAGCCTTTACAAAAATATGGAACATTCCCAAATGCGTTTTGAAAAACAACAGCACCAGAATATAATCCTATTTACCAGTATTTTGTTTATACACTCCCTTCTCAAAACGACATGCCTGTGATCCCAGTGAGGTTTATACACATGAGACCTGAGACAAAGCTTTGCAGTGTGGAGTGCTCCTGTTTAGGGTTCCATGTCCTCTTCCAGAATATTCCAATTCTTCCCCTCCCCACGCCTGGTTTTCTACCTGTGTGAAATGGAATTGTGTGCAATAGTGTGATTATGCTTTAAAATATGGGTGGCATCTGCAGGGCTGTCCTTACCATTAGGCAGAGTCAGGCAGTTGGTTGCCTCAGGTGGAAGCTGGAGTGTGTTACCAGGAGTCATTCATCATGCCATGCATATTAAGCTAGCCGAGTCTTATTTTCCTCTTTTGGATCTGCGAACCCTGTGGCTTCTCCACACCTACTGACACCTTCCTCTGTCTTGTCTATGGGTAGTGTTGTTTTCGCCTCCATAAAGATAAATAGATAGATAAATAGATAGTTGGGTGGATAGATTCCAAACTGCTGCCATTGCCTTGTGGTCAAAGCTTTAGGTCCTGAATGGAGCAAATCAAACTGTTTTCTTGGGGTGGGGTGGGGATTATTAATGTACAGTGGACCCTTTAGTTACATACCACTCTGGATACATAACTTTCGGGTTACAAATGTTTTGCCATGTGTGCATGTGCAGAAGCGCTCCGTGCACATGCACAGAAATGGCACCTCTCCCTACGGACTTTACGGGTTGCGGACGGATCCCTGGAATGAATATAATTCGTATCCGGAGGGTCCACTGTATTATCTATGGAACATGCTCCCCCAGGAGGCAGTGATGGCCACCAACTTGGATGGCTTTAGAAGAGGACTAGACAAATTCATGGAGGAGAGGGCTTTCAATGGCTACTAGCTGTGATGGCTATGCTCTGCCTCCACAGCTGGAGGCAGCAATGCTTCTGAATACCAGTCGCTGGAAACCATGGGAGGGGAGAATGCTCTTGTGCTCATCTTTCTGCTCCCTGGTTTCCCACAGCCATCTTAGCAGCCACTGTGAGAACAGGATGCTGGACTAGATAGGCCATTGTCCTGATCCTGCAGGAATGCCAGCGCCTGTTGCTATCAATTCAGAAAGGTGGAATGGCGCTGGTTGTGAGAAGGGGAAAGGAGCACCTGTCCATCTGCGGAGGCTCGTATTCAGTGCTATCTCATGGTCTGTCCTTTTCCCCACTTGTCGCAGCTCCTCCTTTCTCAGATTCCAAACCTGCAGCCAACGAGCTTATCTACTTTTTCTTTTCACAACACCTGGTTGCTGTACAGACATAATTGGCTAGTATTGCAGAGTACATATTGAGAAATGGGCGAGTAATTGGCTGACAAAGTAAATCCAACACCTCGTCAATAATAATAATAATAATAATAATAATAATAATAATAATTTATTATTTATACCCCGCCCATCGTCAATACTGCACTAGCTCACACTTCCTACTCCAGGTTTTTGACACTCTTTAGTTGACCTGGTATAAGGTCATTAACATAAGCACCACCATCACCATGATGATCACCATTATCATATATTTATACCCCACCTTTTCCCCTAATAGGATTCAAGGTGGCTTACAGGTAAAAACAAGAACTGCCAAAAGCATAGAAAAAACAATCCTTCAATATATATAGAATTAAAACTATATACTTATATAAAATCTCTTAAAACCAGACAAATAATTACAATAATGCAGCATAGTACCAGCCTTTTCATTAAAAGCAGTCAGTTCCCAAAATCTTGTTGAGCAGAGACCTGGGTGTCCATACTAAGGGCTGAGTGCAGAAGCACACCCAATCTGTGTTTTCAGAGGGAGTGTTACCCCATACAGCGCAGGCCGAATCTCTATTCCCTGCTGCACCTTCTGACTAACCTGAATTGTCTGGATTAAGTTTCAGCTTGTTGACCCTCATCCAGGCCATTACTGATGATAGACACCAGTTTAGAACTGAGACAGCTTCCTTGGATTTAGGTGGAAAGGAGAAAAGGAGCATGCAGAACCCTGAAACTCTGGATAGCATTTCCCAGCAGTTTCATGTAAATTGTAAATAGCATGGGGGATGGAACAGAACCCTCTGTCCAGTTCCTGGCTTAGGTCAACCACCAAGCTGATCAAAGCCATCTCTGTCCCATAAACAGGCCTGAAACGAGATTGAAATTGATCTAGATCAGGGTTTCGCAAACTTGGGTCCCCAGCTGTTTTTGGACTACAATTCCCATCATCTCTATCTGGCAGAAGCAGTGGTCAGGGATGATGGAATTGTAGTACAAAAACAGCTGAAGACCCAAGTTTGTGAAACCCTGATCTAGATAATCCATCTGCTCCAGAAACTCTTGGAGCTGAGATGCCACCACACGCTCCCGTACCTTGCCCAAAAATGGGATGTTGGAGATGGTCTGAAAGTTATCCAGTATGGTGGGATTCAAGAAGGGCTTCTTTAGTAGAGGTCCTTTAGGCACACTGGAATTATGTTTTGGGGTTGCTAGCACAAGTGCACAGGACACCTCAGATTTTTCCTTTGCAGTCTTTAATCAAACATTCAGCAGAGCAAACTCCTGTGCAGAACAACCGTCTTCTCTAAGGAGGCATATAATTATGCCCACAAGTTCAGCCATGCAGTTGATCCGATTGCACTTCTTGCAAAAGATGAGTTACACAGAGTTTGCACACAATAAACCTAACACCATCCTAGTTGAAAGGGTCTGTAAAATAGATTCTGAAGCTGCTATTCAGACAAAACAGCTACAGAAGTATCAAAAATTGGTCGGTGACTGTAGAATTTGTTTGTTTTCTTTTTTTAAAAAAAAAAGGAAACCAAGCAAACCACTGAGCGAGCAACAACACCCCACTTTTTCTTTCATTTGTACAGACTGTCAGCTTTAGGCTATCAGCAGTAAATGACAGTTACCTCCCTTGTAATGGTCCATCCAGTAATATTTGTCTTCTGATGTCTGCTGATGCAGGGCACACCAATAGGAACTCAGGAAGTCTGTGCTGACCGCTCAGAGAGAATTGAGTGAGGTTATGTCATCAGGAGGGGAGGGGGTTGGTTTGAAATGCCATCAAAACTTGACTCTTCTCTTCTCAGAACATCCATGAAGCATTCAGTATATTTTTGCCCTGTAAAGCTGTATTTTTAAAGACTGTATTTTTAAAGATTTGGATTGATATATTTGTTACAGCTCTGAAACTGGCTGCAGTTTCCTTCTCTCTCTCTCTCTCTCTCTCTCTCTCTCTCTCTCTCTCTCTCTCTCTCACACACACACACACACACACACACACACACACACACACTTAACATAAGATCAGAGTTCTTTATACAAAGTGATGTGAAAATTTGCTTTAAATAAGTGTACTGCAAATGTGTTTTCTAGGAAAGCTTGTTCCACAACAGCCAATGGATTTTGTTTTAAAAGAGGCAGTGTTTAAATAATAAAAAACCACATTTGATTCAAAAGCCTAGGCTAAGTTTATAGTGCTCTTTATAAACAGGCATGCAAGCTTACTCCCTGTATCAGTTTGAAACCAATTAGTCCTAGCAAGAAAAAAACATGGCTTTAAAAATTTGAGTATTACTAATTGGAGTATTAGTGTAACAGAAAAGTGGTGCATGAATAAGAAATTGAAATATTAAAAAGAAATGTTCTTGTTTTTATGTACGCTGGTGGAAAAAATACGAAACTAAAGAGATATTTGAATAGATATCAAAAATTTATATTTGCATTTATTTTTCTCTGTACAACAGAGCAATCTCTCTAATGCCCTTTTCCTCAGCTTTCTAGATCAATAGCAGAAATGTCAAATCTTTCCAACTCCTCACACACAGAGTTGCAACAATTTATGCTGTTAATTGAAAAAGCCATTTTTACTTTGATTGTGTAGTTGGTGACAGCCAATCTTGGATACAAATTAGGGCAACTTCCAGAGGGCTCTAATTTAGATCATTGTCAGCCAAATCCAAGCCAAAGCTCTTCCAGGATGAGAAAATTTGAATTCAACGGATCTTGAACTCAGCCAGGGCTATGTTAGTGTAATTCCCTCACCCTGGCTCAGCCAGGCCTCAGGCAGTGGAACTTATGTTGAAGTTAGTCCCCAAAAGAGGTGTTCTGGAGGTGTGGCAAAGGCGAAAGGAGGCAAGAAGAGACACCTATGCCAAATCCTATTCATCTCAGCAATGTGATCCAGGGCCTGATCCTCAACAATTGGGCCCACACTCACCTGCATGCTCAGTCAACAGTAGCTCCTCCCAAATGCTCCTGAATGGAGTTTGGGCAACTTAGGTCAGCCTAAGTTACACCATCTTTTATAATATGTTTTGCTCGATGTGCTTATTTATCAGTACAATTTGTAACTTGCCCTTCCCCAAGGGTCCCTGGGAAGGAATAAATATATAATTAAAACAATAATTAAATATCTATAAAAAAATGTCACCATCTGCTGCCACCCTGCCCCAGAGTGAAGAGCACTGCAAGATGAGCAGCATGCAACATTCAGTTGACTTGCCTTTTGTAGCTCGCCGATTTTATGGCAATAGCTGATGACAGTCTTTTGTAATTGCAGCTCAGTTCTCAGGACCAGAAGACTTACTACTGCTCCCAGAGTAGAATTATTGTAACATACAGGGTGAACAAGAATAGAGATAGGCAGGGAACAGGACACCTACAGAACTCTTCACTCAGATTCGTCACTTAGCCTATTTTCTGGCACTTATTTTGGGACAAAGGTGGCTCAGTTGTCTGCTCAGATCACTGTTTGGAGGACTGGAAATATGTTGGATATGTTGTCCGTTTGAGCTTTTCCTCCCCTCCCCTTCTCTTCTTGCACATACTGATTATTTCTTCCAATTTCTGGTTTTCTCTAAACCAGGTATCTTCAACCTTTTCTGACCCAGGACTGACTTTTAACCCAAACATGCATTTGGGGACCCATTCTTAATCTTTCCCCATATATTTGCATGGTGGTGATGCTCTTGTTGTGACCCACCTTGGATCAGGCCATAACTTGACCCTCACCCACATGTTGAAGATCAGTACTTTGCTATGACATTCAAATCAAGCAATCTATGTGTGTATATATAATCTTTGAAAATCTCAATAAATATCTATTAAAAAAACAACAAATCAAGCAATCTATGGTGAGTGCTAAACCCAAACCATAGTTTGGAGGCAAATGCTAACTACAGCTGTCCAACTTATTTTAACAATGTCTAAACTGTCCTGTATCCGAAAATGAATTTCAAGGCAGTGTACAAGAAAATTTAAAATCTCCAGGTGCGATATAAAACATAACCAGTAATGCTTTAAAATTAATAGGAAGAAAACCAGGTAGCCAGCTAAAAATATCCTAATTTAAAATGCCTGGGCAACTAAAGGTTTTAACCTTTTACAAATGTCACAACAAATTATAGTTAGAGAAACCTGAAAATGGTGGAGGAAATAGACTTGTGAGAGGGAATGAAGGTGTACATGAATCTGCTTAATTGTTTAGAAAAGCCATCTAAATCAATGACTGTTGCAGCTTGTGGCAATGCATCTCATAAACTACTATTGTGTTGAGCAAAGAAGTACTTTTGGTTTGGTTTGCCTTGAACCTACTTCCAATTAGCTTTTGTGTTATTGTAAATGTCAGTCAAGGGACACGGGTGGCACTGTGGGTTAAACCACAGAGCCTAGGGCTTGCTAATCAGAAGGTTGGCAGTTCGAATCCCTGCTATGGGATGAGCTCCCATTGCTCAGTCCCTGCTCCTGCCAACCTAGCAGTTCAAAAGCATGTCAAAGTGCAAGTAGATAAATAGGTACCGTTCCAGCGGGAAGGTAAACGGTGTTTCCGTGCAGTGCTCTGTTTCCCCAGAAGCGGCTTAGTCATGCTGGCCACATGACCGGGAAGCTGTATGCCGGCTCCCCCGGCCAATAAAGCGAGATGAACGCCGCAACCCCAGAGTCGGCCACGACTGGACCTAATGGTCAGGGGTCCCTTTACCCTTTACCTTTATATGTCAGTCAAGCAAAATGCTTTTCCTATAGGGAGCATGCTTAGAGGTGGTAGTTGTGATTTGTGTATCATGAATTTTCCCTTATGTTGTGTCAGCCTTGGCGCTATCCAGATGTTTTGAGCTACAGCTCCCATCAGCTCAACCAGCTAGCACAGCTGGCTAGGGTTGATGGGAGTTATAGCCCAAAACATATGGAGGACACCGGGTTAGCGATGGCTGCTACAACTTGTTGAATCCCAGTGGGACATGGAAGGCCTTCTGCCCAGATTTTCTAGTTGCTTCCATTTCTATGAGACAAATGAAAATTCTATTTTCATAACATGCTGTGATGTGGCTGTGGTTAGCATTAACTTTGTATTTATGATCCCCCAGTATTAGTAATTGATTAATTGCTTACAGCTAACCACTGGTGATGCTCAAACTCTGGGTTTCCTGCATTGAGCAGGAAGTAGGACTAGACCTCTTCCAACTCTGAGATTCTACATATCCCACAGGGTCATGAACTCTAAGCAATTTACAACAAGATGCAGAAAGTTAAATGGATCAAGTAATAAACTCAAAATACTATATTGTATCCAGCACCAAAATAAATAGCAAGGCCCAGAATTGACAAGTAAAAGCTCCAGCCTATAAACTCACTCACGTCAAAGGCTGTGAGCCACCAAGTACTTAGGACAGAACATTGTTACAACATCTCATTGCAGTATAGGACATTTTGTTGTCATTAAAGGGTTGTGTTGTTGGTTTCTGGCACACCCACCACTATACATTTTTTTTAAAAAAAACTTGGTGTGTCCATAGCTTATCTGGTTATACACTGCTTGTATTTACATAAGAGGAGCAATCCTATATCAGTGAAACTCCCACAGGGAAAAAGTCCATTGTTTTCAGAGTTTTAAGATTGTGTAAATACAGAGTTTGATTGTTGCTTCCATTTCACCACCTCCTTTCTTTTTGATTCCTGGACTCCTGTGCCTTTCACCAGCTGTGTTTACAAGCTGAAATTTTTTGGGATTTTCTCAGGAAGGTGCAGTGATAGGCAAAGCATCACCTGTTGCCCTTGTGTTTGTCAGCTAGTTTACGAAAGCTCAGGGGTCTTCCTAGAAAAACTGGGACATCCTAAGATAGAGAATAATCAAAATGATGCATTTGTATGCCATTTGTATGCTCTGGTTATCTCCTGCTTGGATTACTGCAATGCGCTCTACGTGGGGCTACCTTTGAAGGTGACCCGGAAACTACAACTAATCCAGAACGCAGCAGCTAGACTGGTGACTGGGAGCGGCCGCATAGAGCACATAACACCGGTCTTGAAAGACCTACATTGGCTCCCAGTACGTTTCCGAGCACAATTCAAAGTGTTGGTGCTGACCTTTAAAGCCCTAAACGGCCTTGGTCCAGTATATCTGAAGGAGCGTCTCCACCCCCATCGTTCTACCCGGACACTGAGGTCCAGCACCGAGGGCCTTCTGGCGGTTCCCTCACTGCGAGAAGCCAAGTTACAGGGAACCAGGCAGAGGGCCTTCTCGGTAGTGGCGCCTTCCCTGTGGAACACCCTCCCACCAGATGTCAAAGAGAACAACAACTACCAGGCTTTTAGAAGACATCTGAAGGCAGCCCTGTTTCGGGAAGCTTTTAATGTTTGATGTATTATAGTATTTTAATATTCTTTTGGAAGCCTCCCAGAGTGGCTGGGGAAGCCCAGCCAGATGGGCGGGGTATAAATAATAAATTATTATTATTATTATTATTATTATTCCCAATAGAGCTGGGTGATATATTGTTTAATTATCTGAGAGTGGTATGACGTTCAGATCATGATACCAGTTTCATACATTTTGAGCTGGCAACATATTGTGCCAGCTCAAACTGCCTGCAGATGGCAAAGGTGCAGACAGACAAATAATTAGCCTCAATTTCCCCATCATGGCATGGTACCCATTATGATCAATGTACTCCTACATATGCCTTCTTAGACTGCTGTTGCAAATCTTTTAATGAAGCCATCTCCCATGGCCTCTGTTTCCCAATGCTTGCAGTTGGCAAATGGTTACCAGAAGTCCCACACAGCTCCCTTTCCCATCCCAGAAGCTACATGCACTCCATAAATTTACAGCTGCAACCATGCTCTGTTGAAACGGCATCTAGATTTTGCTCTGGCCTCAGAGATTGCAAAGAAAACTGCAGTTCAGCCTTGCTTAAAGTATTATTGAAACAAATAGATCCTGCTGCAGAAGAGGAGGTCTTAATAGGGAGGCTGATGTATTGTCTCATTCAGCAGAGCCGGATGGAAGTCTGATTGCACACATTGATCTTAATAGTCAGAAATGCTTGTCAATCGAACAGATTAAGGCAGTCTGCTGAGTCACGGTTGCACTGCTCCCCCACCTCTGGCATAATTTGATGTTATCTTTACTTGTGTGGTGGTGCTCGGCAGCTGTAATCTAACTACTGCCTCTGCTACTATTTTAAAATGCAATTAGCTCTGACAGTGCACTAGGCATTGAATCCCAGGATGCTCTTGTTTGTCCTGCATGCACACTCTGGTAAGAGTTGTCAATATGCCCATTAAAATGCTTTGTGTGTTCCTTGAAGCCAGACTCCAATGGCCTCAAATATTAAAGTTCCTCACCCTCTGCCTACTAAACACTACCATCCCTGAATGCTAGGAAGGATTTCATCTACTTATTGTTACTATGCTTGCCATATAAATGCTCCTGACAAATGTGTATATTAATTGCAAATATCACATTTTAAATAATGAATTGCACGGAAACTACCTAACCTAGACAGTAGGGTTAAGTGTATGTTTATGTGGAACAAAGGAAGCTACCTTATTCAGATCACTGAACCATTTAGATCAGTATTGGCTACACTGGCCTTCAAAAAAACCTGTTGCCTTCCAGATATTTTGGACTGTATTTCCCATCAGCCCCAGCCCAGTGTTCGAAACTCCCATTGTTCTAGGCACATTTTGCAACAGGGAGTTACATTAGCGCAAGCAGTTTCTGTGCTTTGGGTACAGTACTGCGCCTAAGATTTCTGATTAAAACAGTGGAGTGGAGTGGAAGGAAAGGAAGACCTTTTCCTGCTTCCCCACTTCCAGCTACTCTCTGAAGACTGTAGAAGAGACCCTCTTAAGAATATTAGGGTGGTGAACATAATATTTTAGCTGCAGTTCATTCATTTGCAGCTTTGTTATATATAAAAAAGCACGCCTAGACATTCTATTGTTGCTCCCATAACCTAGATTTAAGGTGCCATCTAGCTCCTAGCTTTCATATCTCCGTTTCTAACACTGCCTCAGCCACCATGGCCAATGATCAAGGATTATGGAATCTGTAGTCTAAAACATCTGGAGAACTTCAGGGAAGGGACGGCTGGTCCATGCAGGTCAGCAGTGGTTCTCCAGGGTTTCCATGAGGGCTTGATCCCCTTCCCAGCTAGAGATAACAGGGATTCAAAGCATGTGCTCTAACTCTGGCTCTTGACAGTTCCCCTATGGAGAAGACTAAAGATTACATCACCAATACCAAAGTCCTGGGGCTTTTGTTTTCATCTTTACAGTACACATCTGTGTGATCCAAACCTCTGGCCATGCATTGTGGGCAGCTGGGTTTTTGTAACCCCAGAAATTGGCAAAACCAGGAGTATTTATTTATTTATTTATTTATGTTGAATTTATACACTGCCCTTCATCCAAGGATCATGGGGCTGTTTAGAGTAGAAAAGGTGATGACTACAGTTCACCCCCTTCCTTCAACTCCATCCCTGTATAATATTCCTGAGTAAAAACTGAGCATTTTTTGGCTCTGGCATAGGGATTCCGAAGTGTTAATCGGTCTTCATTCACTGGAGTAGTAAGCTTAAGGGCATTATAGGAAAAACAAGGCAGGGCGTACTCTTGCTGTTAAGTCTGCATCGATCTCAGTTCAGTAGATCAGGCCAGTGTTTCGATGCCTGTTAATGGTTCAGTGTTGGTGTTTATAATTTTTCTGAGGGTCTCAGCCACAAAATGGTCCTATGGGCATTAAGCTCTTTTCTGGTGGGTGTGTAGGAAGCTCACCCCACAGTCCCCATGGCGAACCTTTGAGCAACTAGGTTGAAGCATTCCGACTATGGCCCCTTGAGCTTAAGTTACATTCTGGTAATTTGTTCTTCCATTTTTAGAGAACTGCAGTTTTGCTTGTCAGTGCCATTCTTCAGGCAATCACGTTGCAGTGCATTGAGGAGATGGTTGTGAAAGGCGTCCTCAACCCCCCACCTCCTCTGAAGACTCTTCTGTAGAAATGCACAGTGTAGGCTTTGATATGTAAAAGAATGGAGCCTTATTCATTTACATCTTTCTTACACCAGGCTGTGAGACAGAGATGTGAGCACACAGCTGTTCTTCCTTGCCTCACCCAACCAGGTGAAACTGATTTCATTTACATTAGCAATAGAGTTGCAGATATAAGGTGTTTTCTGTGAGTTGCCTGAGGATATTAGCTAACAGGGTGCAAAAGAGATGGGAGATTTAGAGCACTGCTATTTGTTTATTTTTAAATTTCTAGCCTGTCTTTTCTCTCAAAGTAGCCCAGAGCAGAAAACAACACAACAGCAAAACAATACAATTTTTAAAGTGCTTAAAAACAGTCACAGCTAATAATTTCAAGTGCAGTTTATTTCAGATGGCAAATGCCAGGGAGAATTGGAATGTTTTAAAATTCTTCCTGAATGTTAATGATGAAGGAGGGAGACACCTCAGGCTGGAGGGAATTCCATAAATGGGGAACTACTATCAAGGCCTTTGCTACACACCCTACTGTCCCAAGAAATTCAGGGTTGTGCAACAGGTTGAGAACATGAGATCCCTGATGGACCAGACTAAGACCCATGTAGTCCAGTATTCTGTTCCTTCCATAGTCGGCCATAGACCTATCAGAAGCCCACAAGCAAGACCTGAGTGCAATATCTGAGCATAATCTGGCCTGACTGCACTGGCTGCCAGTTAGCTTCCAGGCTCAATTCAAAGTGCAGTTTCTGACCTGTAAAGCCTTAAACAGCTCAGGACCACAATACAGTACCTCAAAGAATGCCTCTACCCATATAAACTGTCCCAGACTCAGCATTTATCATCGGATGCCCTTCTTCGTGTGCCTCCTCTACCTCCACATGAGGGTGACAACATGAAAACGGGCCTTCTCTGTAGTTGCTTCTTGTTTATGGAACGCTCTCCCCAGGGAGGCTACCCTTACACCTTCATTATATACATTTTAGGCACCAGTCCTTTTCAATCAGGCTTTTGGTTGATTAATATTCTACAGCCTTTCAAATATGTGTCTGTAGGAAGATGGGGCTATTGTTTTGCTGTTTTGCTTAATTATTTACTTGTTTTAATCCTATATTTTAGTCTGTGAACTGCCCTGAGACTTTATGATGAAGGATGATAAACAAATCAAATAAAGGATAATAATATTTCTGTAACTTTTATTTGGGTAAGAGAGCACTTGAGATTACTGGCACATGTGTAATGTTTAATTACAATGTGCAGTGTTTAATTACAAATATGGGGGAGCACCTTCGTAACCAAATAACTCCTACCGTATGGAACTTGCATCACTGTCCCTGGATGAACAGCATACCGGTAATCCTGCCAGAGCTCCTCTACCAGTCCAGCTACACCTACAAACTATTATCTCTTTCCATCTGTCTGTGACCAAATCCAAGTTGAAGCAACTCCTTCACTGCCCTTCCTTTGGTGGGAAGAGTAGAACCTTCTAAAGGCCGGAGAAAGGTTGTAAAACATGGTTATACAATGGCATTAAGCTTTTTGTGTGATCCCTGACTGGGTAGGATTACAGCTGGATGATGCCCTCCTGGAACTGAAGTACTGTAATAGATCAGCTGTGAATAGGAAGCAGATAAGGAGTGAAAAGTGCAATGACACTTTTAGCTCTTCCTAACACAACCCCCCCCCCAGAGATTTTAGGGAAGAGAAGATTGGCACAACCGGTGTAGACTTTTTTCCCATTTAAATTGCAACGAAGTCTTATTTCACTCCTTGAGCTGCTCCAGACTGTGCATTGTTGCTGTTTTGCAGGTGTTTTGCAACATGGCATTGATGTAATGGTAGGGGATTAGTGGTAGATTTATAACAGATCATCCACACCTTATTCTGCTTTATTAGTTGTTCTGCAATACTTTCCCAATGCTGCTGCATTATTGCCATCAGGAAGGGCACTATAACCTGCACAATAGGTTAGCAAAAGCAGGACAACGCAACCTTTGTCTACCCTGGCTGGCAGCTCACAGTTTAGATCTTCCATATCACCTGAGATTGAAATTAGGACCTTTTGCAATTGAAGGCATGGGCTCCCTGAGTTATGATCCCTTCTGATGTGGGAAGAAGTCATGCTTCTCACTTTGGCACTATTTGAGCAGCACCTGGTTTGCGTGGGCACTTCCCTGGAAGTTCTTGTACCCTCTTCTAACTTCCAACCATCCTACACATTTGCACTGGCTTCAGATGTAAAGCATGGTGTGCAACTAGCCATGGAAAGGGCAAATGAAGAAAGAGAATTTCTTGCAAGAAAATAGATCTGCCCCATTGCCTGGATTTCTATTTCTGTTGTGAGAAAAACATAAGACCAGACCATGTCATTACAGAGGAGGCAGGTTTAGTCGTTGTCTGAGGACTATCCCTGCCTCCGGGTCTGGTCCTGTCCGGATGGATACTAGAATCAGCAAGGGATACCCACGTGACCTGAAGGTGCTGCTGTGCAATGCCAGGTCAATGATTCGTAAGACCACTGCCATCCATGACTTGATCATGGATGGAGGATTTGACCTGGCATGTGTAACAGAGACTTGGTTGGATGAAGCAGATGGGCCTGTCCTTGCCGCTGCTTGTCCACCAGGTTTCTCTTACGCACAGCAACCCAGGTCACGTGGGCGGGGAGGGGGGGTTGCAGTGATTTTTAGGAAGTCATTAGTTTGCACCAGGCGTCCTATTGGGAAGACCCAGTTTTCTGAGTGCATGTTCTGGAAGTTGGGCAATAGGGGCAGTACAGGATTCCTTTTGGTGTACCGACCTCCCCGCTGCACCAAGGATTCCCTGCCCGAGCTGCTTCAGGTCGTGGCGGATGTTCTCCTGGAGACACCTAGCCTGGTCGTCCTAGGGGATTTTAACATCCATGCCGACACGACCTTACAAGGGGCCGCTCGGGACTTCGTGGAAAGCATGGCCTCCATGGGGCTGTCCCTGAATAAGTCTGGCCCAACCCATAGCCGTGGACATGCCTTGGACCTGGTGTTTACCTCTATGGATGTTGGTGATCTGACACTAAGTAAAAGCGAAATGAAAGAAGTGCCATGGTCAGATCACCTCCTGGTGCAACTGGACTTCTCTGCGACCCATCCCCTCTGCAGGGAGGTGGGACCAATTCGGATGGTCCGCCCCCGCCACTTAATGGATCCAAATGGTTTCCAGAGAGTGGTAGGGGATGCTTTATCCCATGTTGATGGCCTTTCAGCCGATTCCCTGGTGGCCCGCTGGAATGTGGAGTTAACCAGGGCTATTGACTGTTTGGCTCCGAAGCGCCCTCTCCGATTGCATGGAGCCCGGACAGCCCCGTGGTTTTCCACGGATCTGAGGGCAATGAAACAATCGTTGAGACGGCTAGAGCGCCGGTGGCGGATAACTCATTCCGAATCTGACCGGACACAGGTTAGAGCTCAACGTCGAGCCTACCAAGTGGCGATAGCGACGGCGAAGAAGAATTTCTTCACCGCCTCTATTGCATCTGCAGAAAACAGCAGCAGGAGACTTTTTCAGGTGGTTCACAATTTAGCGGAACCACCTGCAACATCGGGGCCCAGTACGGGCCACATGTTCTCCTGCAATGATTTTGCAAAGTTTTTTGCAGATAAAATCGCCCAGATTCGGGAAGAAGTAGACTCCACCGTGGGAGCAGGGCCGGGGCGGGAGAGTGCTAGAGTTCTGTCTAGTCAAGTTGAGTGGGATCAATTTCAATCTGTTACCTCCGAGGATGTGGACAGGCTGCTTGGACGAGTGAAACCAACCACCTGTCTCCTGGATCCTTGCCCATCCTGGCTTATAAAAGCTAGCCGGGAAGGACTGGGCGATGGGCTTCGTGGGGTGGTGAATGCTTCCCTCCGTGAGGGAGCCTTCCCAGACCCGCTGAAAGAGGCGGTTATTAAACCGCTTCTTAAAAAACCATCTTTAGATGCGGCCACGATGGCCAACTATCGCCCAGTCTCAAATCTTCCATTCCTGGGCAAGGTGATTGAGCGAGTGGTTGCTGAACAACTCCAGGCACGCCTGGAAGAAGCGGACCATTTGGATCCCTTCCAGTCGGGATTCAGGCCTCATCATGGGACTGAAACTGCCTTGGTCGCACTGGTTGATGATCTCCGGCGGGCTAGGGACAAAGGTGAGAGCTGTTTCCTAGTTCTGCTGGATCTCTCAGCGGCGTTTGATACCATCGACCATAGCATCCTTCTGGACCGTCTTGAGGGGCTGGGAGCTGGGGGCACTGTTATACAGTGGTTCCGCTCCTTCCTCCTGGGCCGTGTTCAGAAAGTGGTGGTGGGGGATGAGTGTTCAGACCCTTGGGCCCTCACTTGTGGGGTGCCTCAGGGTTCTGTCCTCTCCCCCATGCTTTTTAACATCTATATGAAGCCGCTGGGAGAGATCATCAGGAGGTTTGGGCTGGGTGTTCATCAGTATGCGGATGACACCCAGCTCTACCTCTCTTTTAAATCAGAACCAGTGAAGGCGGTGAAGGTCCTGTGTGAGTGTCTGGAGGCGGTTGGAGGATGGATGGCGGCTAACAGATTGAGGTTGAATCCTGACAAGACAGAAGTACTGTTTTTGGGGGACAGGAGGCGGGCAGGTGTGGAGGATTCCCTGGTCCTGAATGGGGTAACTGTGCCCCTGAAGGACCAGGTGCGCAGCCTGGGAGTCATTTTGGACTCACAGCTGTCCATGGAGGCACAGGTCAAATCTGTGTCCAGGGCAGCTGTTTACCAGCTCCATCTGGTACGTAGGCTGAGACCCTATCTGCCTGCGGACTGTCTCGCCAGAGTGGTGCATGCTCTGGTTATCTCCCGCTTGGACTACTGCAATGCGCTCTACGTGGGGCTACCTTTGAAGGTGACGCGGAAACTACAACTAATCCAGAATGCGGCAGCTAGACTGGTGACTGGGAGCGGCCGCCGAGACCATATAACACCGGTCTTGAAAGACCTGCATTGGCTCCCAGTACGTTTCCGAGCACAATTCAAAGTGTTGGTGTTGACCTTTAAAGCCCTAAACGGCCTCGGTCCAGTATACCTGAAGGAGCGTCTCCACCCCCATCAGTCTGCCCGGACGCTGAGGTCCAGCGCCGAGGGCCTTCTGGCGGTTCCCTCACTGCGAGAAGCAAAGCTACAGGGAACCAGGCAGAGGGCCTTCTCGGTAGTGGCGCCCGCCCTGTGGAACGCCCTTCCAGCAGATGTCAAAGCGATAAACAACTATCTGACATTCAGGAGACATCTTAAGGCAGCCCTGTTCAGGGAAGTTTTTAACGTGTGACATTTTACTTTATTTTTGGTTTTTATGGAAGCCGCCCAGAGTGGCTGGGGAGGCCCAGCCAGATGGGCGGGGTATAAATAATAAATTATTATTATTATTATTATTATATTCCATGCCACTTATTTATTTATTTTTAAATAATTTTTATTAACCGGCCAATCAAATCAAATTAAATCACATAAATTCCAAATTACAAAGCCGAATTTTAAATTTTGTTGGGGGGACCCATATTTCAAGATCCGAAGAGGGATTCTGATCATCTTCTTGCTACTGCATTAATGTCCAAATCAGTCCAAATCAGCCCAAACAGAGTTCATAATTCTATTCAGACTTGCTGTTTCCACATCACATCTTGTTCATATATTTTCTCTTTTTTCGTTATGATCTCTTCTGATAGTCTCCTTAAGCCGATAAACATCAATAATAATCCTGTGTGAATTTTTCCGTTCTTCCAATCCTCAAATCGAGATGGTTTCCATATATCATCGCCTTCATAGATAACATCGCTCTTTCCATCATTAATTACAGAACTGTCGCTCTTAAGTCCCTCTGAGGAGTTTCACCCACAATATAAAAACAGCTCTATTTCTCTATTTCTCCTCCCAGACTCAAGACCTCCGACAGAACTTCCCAATATGGCGACGGCATTTTTAACTGCGTCATTCCAAAGCCCTTATACATTCTACGCTCTTCTTAAAACATGCTTTGGTTCGAAAGTTTATCTCCACACAGCCTTAAATCCACAGCTTAAGTCCTTAAAACGACATTTCTGACTTGTTAGGGGAGGGGATTCTTGTTTAATCACATAAGGAAAAAAAGGAAAGTTTTCCCCTCCCCCATCAGTCATTTGCCATACCGAGTCTTGGCGTATCTTCTCAGGATTTATTCTTGTTCCTCCAACTCGTCTTGTTTTATCAGAGATCTCTTATGTTAGCATTCTTTACTCCCCCTCCTTCCTTGAAATATGTGCATTCCTTCATCCAAATTGTTTCTTTTGAAGTTCTTACAGCTAGTGGCGCGGATCAGGGATCAGGGAGCGCCGAAATCCCACAGGAGGGCTTTGTGCCTAGTGCCCCCACCCCCACAAATTCGGGGGTGGTATAGGGCACAGCCATCCTGGGGGGGGTAGGGACGCTAATTACTCCCATCATAGCCTCCAAATTACCTCGTGTGGGTCGGAGAGATGTTATTGTCAGCCATCTTCTGATGCGCCCCCTAGTGGGCCCCCCATGCCACCTATTTTAAGGCAGGGAGAACATCAATCGGCATCATTTCCATTTCTTTTCTACATCAGATGTCATCCAGAAACTGAAAGGGGGAGGAACTTAAATTGTTCTAGGAACTGTAAACTGGGCAAGAGCACATTTTTGTATCCTGGTTCTGTCATAAAAAAGCAAAACAAATGTTCTGGGTATATACCTGGCCCCGTGCCATAAGGTAAGATGAAACTTTGAGTTCTTAGGCAAATGAGCTCCCCTTTTCCCTACACTCTGTGACACCCACACTTGTATTTTGCTTATATAGGCTGTGGCAGAATGAATTATTCAGAATGTAGCTGTCTAGCACAGTGCAAAGGAAAGGAATCTCTCATAAGCGGGTGCCGAACAGCACTCAGTTGCAGTGGTCAGGATCCATTCCCTTCTTCTGTGTGATCAAGAATACAATTGGTAAGGCTGGAGGACATAGACAAGAAGTTTAGTTTGGTCATCGTGACCACTTGCTCTTAGGACCCTTGCCCATCTTGGCTAATGAAAAGTAGAAGGTAGTTGACAGCTGGCTGGGCCATGGAGGTGACTAGCGCCTCATTGTGAGATGGGCTGGTCCCTGTCTGCTTGAAGAAGGCAGTGGTAAAACTACTCCTAAAGAAATCCTCCCTGGATTCAGAAAATCATAAGTACCGTAATTCCTGGCGTGTTGCCAGTCTCACCTTATTGGGCAATGTTCTTGAGAGGGTGGTTGCATATAAAAACATTAAGGCCTTGGAAGTCTTTTAAAACTGCCCCCTGGGTGAGAGGCAGGAACGCGTTGTCTGACTCCTTTGACATCCCATGATGAGTGATCAAAGAACTACATTAGTACCCTATGGCAGTGTTTCCCAAACGTTTTTGGGCAACGGCACACCTGTGTACTAAAAAAAAATCTCGCGGCACACCACCATTAAAGCCCCGCCCCGTGACGTCAGCGCGCAGCGTCACGCCGGGAGGGACGCACAAAAGTGAACGTTTTTTCCCTCGGCAGCTCCTCTCAGCTGCGCTCAATCCGCCTCCGCGCAGGCTGAGGGAGGGAGGGAGGGGCGCGTGTGACCCGTCTCTGCTGGGAGACCAAACCCAGCGAGACAGAGTCGCGCGGAGGCGCCCAGGCAGCGCTGCCGGCTGCGAGGAGGAGCGCCAGGCAGCAGCAGGAGGCGCGGCCTCTCCTCGCCGCCCCCGCCCCGCCTCTCGCCGCCCGACTCGCCCGCCTCCCTCCAGGCATCTCGCGGCACACCAGCCGGTGTCTCACGGCACACTCGTGTGCCGGGGAACACCGGTTGGGAAACACTGCCCTATGGTGTGGGAGGGTCACATGAGATTTCTCAGTACTATAATGTCCTACTGGCACAAAGATGGAAGGGGTAGCTGGAGGGAGGGCGGCAACAAGACAGGGCTTTCGCAGCTGTATACTGTATACCACAGATACTGATAAGGAATAATGATTTGTGGGGCAGTGCTTCCTACAACTAACTGCTATCATTTGCCCACTACATAATGGAACATTTGAGGAAGATGTATATAATTTGTGATTCGAGAATTAAATTAGAAACTAATTGACATAAAAAATGAAAATTACTGCACCCAAACAAGGCAAGTTTATTTGGTTTGCCTGACCAGAATGAGTTGCAATTTTCTGTTTGCTTTTTGCTGGGGTAGCAGAGTTTAGCCTGAGGTTACAGCATTTAAATAAAATAGTTTGAGAATTTGTGATGCTGAAGAAGCATTGAAGGATGCTGTGGTATCAGTTTTGAACTGTGTGATTGGCCAAGAGACCTGAAAGATGCGTTTTGTGGCATCCCTAGGGAGAAATATATTGCTTCTTGTATTGTGTGATGAATTGTCTGCATCAAGGCATTCTCTTCTTCCAAACAGGACCTCAATATGTCCCCTGCATGAGGCAGAAATATAATTTATTTGGACTTTCTTTTGTTTGTTGCAAAACAACAGCAACAACCCCACTTTGGATATGATCCTTCCCTACTCTGGGACTCACACAATTTGATTGTGCTAGAAGGAGAGAGCTAGAGGAGTATTTCTTATTTCCAAAATGTTACACAGATTCCTTATTTCCAAAAATTGCCTTACTACAGTGGCTACACACCTGCCCAAGTGTAGCCAACTGAGCAGGGCAGCTAGAAATGGTTGAGTTTGTAGGGATCTCTCCGCACATGTGCTCTTGTATCCACAGGAGGAAATAAGTATCACACGCATGCTAGAAGAATTGTGGATGTTAATGCATGTTAAGACTTCCTGATCTACATTTGTTCCAGCGCAAGATTGAGTAAATGTAATTACAGTGGTACCTCGGGTTAAGTACTTAATTCGTTCCGGAGGTCCGTTCTTAACCTGAAACTGTTCTTAACCTGAAGCACCACTTTAGCTAACGGGGCCTCCCGCTGCCGCCACGCCGCCGGAGCACGATTTCTGTTCTTATCCTGAAGCAAAGTTCTTAACCTGAAGCACTATTTCTGGGATAGCGGAGTGTGTAACCTGAAGCGTATGTAACCCGAGGTACCACTGTACTGAAATCACAGCAGAGTCATCAGTAATGAATGTCTTTACTGAATAACAGAATTCATCTAGCAATTAATAACATCACTTACTGCATCATCAGTTGTTGAAATCCAACTCAGCAGCATTATACTAGGAATTATTTTGTCCTAGTCCTGTCCATGTGTACTTCAATGTACACAACAAAATCCCATGGAAATGTTCTGAACTTTTCGAAACTGGGTGGTTCAAAGACAGAGGACTCACCACTTACATAGGAGTTATGTTCTGGTGTCCTGTGCACATAAGTGAAAAATCGCATAATGTGGGGGGGGGCACTCTCTAAACACCCTTTAAATGCCCTCTCTCTTCAATCCATACCAAAAATACCGTATCAAAAAATATTCCCAGCTAGAACTGAAGTTCTGGAGCTGGTGGGAGGCTGGAGGATACACAGCAAAGCGCAGCTGTTGCTGCTGCACTACCCTGCACATCAGCTGTTAGGTGGGGAGGCTGAGCAGCATAAACAAAGCTCTGCGGTGCCTCTAGACTCTTTGGGGCCTTCCTCTTCGGGCTCTGGGGAGGGTCTCCTCATGAGCCACAAAGACTCTCCAGCTTGCTCCTGCCATTTCCAGGTATGAATCAAATTGTTAATTTATTTTCCGGCACTGCACATATATGTGGCCACATGCAAGTTGATCACTCTCAAATGGGGGGGGGGGGAAGACTGTAGTCACAAACAAGGTGCTAGGCCTTTAATGGCGCTATAGCATTTCTGGCTTCATGTTTTGTAGTTGAAAGTCACACTTGGTTGAAAATTTAGCCCTACTCACAGAAACTTGTCTACTCAGAATGGAGACAGACGACCATTAAAAAGCTTAGCAAAAATGAGAAGGAACACCCCAGTCCACCTGCCAACTTGTTGCATAGGAAGAAGGGGAAGTCAACTGCAGGAATGGTTGCCAGTTCCACCCTGTGGTGTTTCAAGGGCAGCTCACTGGGCTGTATAATTGTTGTCACATACTAGTGAATAATAGCTATTGCTCAATATGTATACCTAAGGTACAGATACTGGCATGAGTAGAGGAAAGCATATTGGACCTTGAACAGCAAGATCAGATATATAAGCTAGGTGCCAAATGGCTCCTTTCACCAGACTTATAGTCACCAAAATGGAATGTCTAGTTGCCATTTGCGGGCCAGACAATTCAAACATTGTCTTTTTCAATACAATGTTTTGGTTCCTGAAATGCGTTCTGATTGTGCAGATAAAATTGAATTCTACAGGATATGTCAGATGCACCAAGTTGGGCACAACATTTGGGGGGGGGAGCTATCGCACATGCATGACATCACATGTGCAACATCCCGCCCCCCCCCATTGGGCCATGTCTGTCAGGACATACGGGCACCTAGCAGGATGCTCTGGCAACCGTGGCGGGAAACACAGAGAGCGAAAATTGCCCTCCAACCCTCCCACCCCTGTCTGGTGCATGCCCGGGAGCAGCAGGGGATGGTGCCCCCCTCAATCGGGGTGGGGGGGCTCAGTCCCCTGCCTCAAAATATAGAAGGGGCTGAAGCCCCTTCTGCCCCCTATAGCCTGCACCTGTGGTTTGTGCTACTAGTGTGTGAAAACAGTCAAGATCCAAGGATTTTAATGTATTTTTAATCTTCTTTGGAAGCCGCCCTGAGTGGCTGGGGGAACACAGCCAGATGGGCAGGGTACAAATAAATTATTATTATTATTGTTATTATTATTATTATTATTATTATTATTATTATTATTATTATTATCCCCAGGCATGCACCTCCAGGTGGTGAAGATATCAGGCACTATCCTGGCACCTGGGCATCTTCTCTTTGTGGCACATGGCCAGTATCCAGGTCTCTCTACACCCCCACAACCCTCTTTAACCTCCATCCAGGCAAGCAAGTGGTTTGAGGTCCCGCACCCTTCTGTAATTGGTGCCTCTGGTGAAATGTGCCACACGGAGAGAACTGCCATGGGGAAAGCAATTAAAACAGCCTTCCTGTGGCAGCTTCTCCATTGGAACTGGCTGTTACTTTTCTTGACTTAAGTTAAAAAGGTAAACAAAGGGAGAGAAGATGGCAGGTGGTAAAAACAAATAAAAGAAGAAAAGGAAATGCACAAATAACGCACCGCATTCCGATTGCACAGGAGCGCCTAGGGCTGCCTCACACAAGCATGCAGACAGGAATGTAACCAACTGCTTTATGCAGAGTCAGGGACCGCTGGCCCATCAAGCTCAGTGATTTTGACACTGGCTGACAGCAGCTCTCTAGAATTTCTTAGCCCTACCTGGAGATGCAAGGAATTAAAGCCAGAATCTTCTACAATCAGCACATGTGTACTACTGAGCTATGCAGCATGCCTGGATCTGCCTGGGTGGGGAAGGGCTGGGAGTTTTCCATTTGCAGGTGGTGATAGTCAACAACATAGCTGATAAATATGGAAATTGTTGGCACTGCAGCCCGCACAGTTGAGAACTGTGTGACTCATAAGGTTGTGGATTTTTTTAAAAAATGTATTGGCTGCATGACACATACATTGATCAAAATGAAACACCAATGGCCACCACATCTGAGGGCAGGGCAGCAAGTTAAGGTAGGAGGTGCAGGGCGGATCATGTGGCACCTGCCACTCAGTCCTCCGAACACCCCATCACCACTCCCTAACCTCCAATATCTGCTGCCTGAGACCACTGCCTCCCTTTGCTTACTGGTTGGGCTGGCCCTGGGTTTAGTTTCTGGTTCATGCCTCATCCTTCTGATTATGGTCCACATATTGGGGTGGAAAACCTTCCCCCGCTCACCATAATCTGTAAAGGGGAGCATTGGCTGGCTTCACGGTTTCCCCCATGAAGTGATGTGTATAAATAAGCTTCATATGCACTAAAACTTGCTGTATCTTGAACATGTGCATGCACATGAAAGACCTACACTGGCTCCCAGTACGTTTCCGAGCACAATTCAAAGCGTTGGTGCTGACCTTTAAAGCCCTAAACGGCCAGTATACCTGAAGGAGCGTCTCCACCCCCATCATTCTGCCCGGACACTGAGGTCCAGTGCTGAGGGCCTTCTGGCGGTTCCTTCTCTGCGAGAAGCCAAGTTACAGGGAACCAGGCAGAGGGCCTTCTCGGTAGTGGCGCCTGCCCTGTGGAACGCTCTCCCACCAGATGTCAAAGAGAACAACAACTACCAGACTTTTAGAAGACATCTGAAGGCAGCCCTGTTTAGGGAAGCTTTTAATGTTTAATAGGTTATTGTATTTTAATATTTTGTTGGGAGCCACCTGGAGTGGCTGGGGAAACCCAGCCAAATTGGTGGAGTATAAATAAATAAATTATTATTGTTATTGTTATTATTATTACACCCAGAACAAACTTAGTTGGTCTCTAAGGTGCTACTGGACAATTTTTTAATTTTTAAACTTATTTCAACTGTGTCAGACCAACACAGCTACCTGCCTGAATCTATGCAACCGAAGGATGCTCTTTAGATAAAGGTCAGTGTTGCTTTCACGTTCATGCCAGTGCCTGAAAGCATGGCTGAAGAAAAAGCAGGCTGAACAGTAATATATACCAGGGGAGGAAAGGCCAAATAATGCCTAGAGCTCTGCACATATTTGCAATCTCAATTTTAGTTGATTGGGCAGTGGATTGTCTTTTTGTGGAAGGGGTGGGGAATCCATTGGGCCAGCAGCTATTCAAAAGCATGTTGACTGCAGCTGCTAAGCTCCCTTCTTGTTCGCAACTGTGGAGGAATTACTGCAATAGCAGGAATCCACTACTACTGTTAGTGGAGCAGGGAAGAACAATGGTACTGGTGACAACCACAGGTAATGCCAGTGAGGCTGAGGCTGAGTGAGGCTAGCTTGGTTCAGGGTGAACACTGATTCAGGCTAGCAAGAGGATAAAGGTATGGCACACATTTATAATCAGTCATAATAATAACTTTGCACACATATACAGCTGTCCACATGAGGATGAAAATTAAAGAAACTGGATTTCTGATGCACTGGTCCCCAGAGTTAATATCTGAGTTTCATCTCTCCCCACTCATTTGTGACTATGTTTTTTAAAAAAACCACAGGAATTTTAATTAAATGCATGACTTGCACAACTGTGTTTGTTTACACAGCACCACTAGAGACTCTTAATCTCAGGTCCATGGGCTTGAGCCCCATGTTGGGCCACAGATGCCCCTTGTGGCCCCTTCCAACTCTGCTATGCTATGCTTCTATGATTCTAAAATCAGATTGTGCATATTTACATAGCTTTTACATAGCTACCAAACACTTTCCCTAAGGCATCATCTTTTGTGTCTAGAAGATAATCTGACACTTATTTTGGTGAACGAGTGAAGCAAAACAAATCCTGTCAAATATACTTTTTATTTTTATTCATGATCCCCAGCATAATATATAGCACTGATAAAACATGTCAGTACAGTAATTCCTCGAGGTAGACAGTGTCCCATACAGCTCTTGTGAGACTGAACAAACACACAAAATACTGTGGGTGAAAAGGCTAGGTAGAATTTAAAACAAATGACACTCCTAGTTATTCAAACTTCTGGTAATGACCTGTATACTTTGCATCTCTCCCAAGCTGTTCAGATGAATCAGGTTGTAGTGTGTTGGCAATCTGGGTGTGGATTTCAAGAGCAAAGGGAACTCTTTACATTAGAAATATGGGATACGTATTCACAAGCTCTTCAAAATTGCTTCTACTGTTCCAGTTCTGTCTCAGCTAACCTCCTCTGCTAACTGCCAGCACACCCCTCTTTTGAAGAATCGGATCATTCCTTCCAGGCAGTTAAGGAAGATCTGTAGCATTTTACTGTGTTGCAGGCCTCAGAGAGCCAGTATCACTGAAATATACACAGCATCTGATCTGCAGGGCTTTGTTTGTTTACAGATGTGTGTATTTTGTGTTTCTGTGTGTGTGCGCGCACACACAACTTGCCTTAAAACAACAGATGTCCTGTTCATGAACTTAACTAGTCCGAGTACATAATTTAGCAGGCAATGGGTAGCTAAGCTGGCAATATTATAATTCCTAACAATGTCCAGGGAATCCTTTGTGCAGGAGGATGTCAAAGTGCTGCTGTATTCCAGTCTCCTTTCTAGCTCACCCACATTCAGATTGCTCTGCTCAGCAAAGTGACCTCATGCTCTTTGTAGAGGGGGCGCTTTTCCATTGCAGGCTGATCCTGTGTAAACACAGCAGTGCCAGTTGCCTCTTCCTGAAGTGGTGCCAGCCTTCAGGAAGTTGGATGCAGCATCTGTGCTTGATGATTATTCACTGAAAGGCAGGCAAAATACAGAAACAGTTGTAAAAATACTGCCAGCACTGAAACTACCAACACGTTTTGCTGTTTCTCAGAATGAAGACTCTCTCTTTGGACAAGAGCGTCAGAGTGGTAATGACTGGCAGCATGCCTTGCTGTGATACGAAGGGGCAGAGCAGGTGCATGCTCTTCTTGCGCAGGGAGGATGTGTGTTTGACTGTATTGTCTTGGGAAGAATAGTATATGTTAGCTTGTCATGGAAGAAAAATATGCAGTTAGGTAAGCAGAGATGAGCTAAGCCTTCTTAAGCTGCTTACTTTGTATTAGAGAAGCTATAGTCAAGAGAAGACTCATTATTCTCTCTCTCCACAGTTATTTCAGGAATGCTATTGGAAGGTATTCTCAATGCTTTTGGAAGGTATTCTCAAGTTCTGGCTTCTATTGTGCTTCCTTCTCAACTTTCAGAAGAAAATTGTCGGCATGCAAAGACGAAAGGTCCCTAGATTTACATCATAGATAAATGATTCATAGATGACATCACCCATGTAAAGAGATAGATGCATCGATTAGCATAGATCTTTGTTCATTCTAGGACAGGAGTCACCAACATTGTGCCCTCTAGATGTTATTTGACTCTATCAGCCCCTGTCAGAATGACCAGTATTCAAAGATGATGGGAGTTGGAGTTCATACAACATCTGAAGGGCATCCATTGGGTATCCCTATCTTAGGAATGACCAAAACATATCCCTCTGTTATAACTAGTGAGTGAGAATGTTCCAAGACCTATGAGAAGTATCAGGAAGCACAGTTGATTTAATGTTTGAAAGAGCAGCTAGCCAAGGGACGACTGCAATTTTAGATGACAATGGTCTTTCAAGTTGGTATAAACTGGTTGCTTTGAGATCACTTTTCAGCCTCCGGTGCAACACTCCCAAACACTATGAATATAGCATTTTTTAAAAAGAAGGTCATTTCCTTTTATTTTTAAATGAAATGCATATTTCTCAGTCATTAAGTCTGTAATTCTTTGTGCATTTACTTTGGAAGAAGCTCTGCTAGAGGGACTTACTCCTGAATAAACATGCACAAGATTGTTCTACACGAGTAGGAATTGTGGGCCAAGTTTCAAAAGTGCAACCATGAATAGTATTTTCCAAGGTACAAAGTTTTGCAGATCAAGTGTTGGCAAAAATAGTATCCCTGCAATGGGATGTCTACACTGGAGGAGGGGAAAGCACACTGGGGAATCTTACATGAATCCTAAAAAAGACTAGAAAGGATAGACATTATATTGAAAGTACTGCTTTAAATTTACTTGCTGTGAATTGCTGTGCTTGAATAATTTGTGCATGGTCTGGAGACACACATGATATGGCCACCTTGCTGAAGCTTACCAGGTTTGGGTCTGGTCAGCAAATGAATGGGAGAGCCCTGTTAGCTGCCACAACAAAATGTTAAACAAAATAATAAAGTGTGCAGTAGACTTGGAATGGCATCTTTAGAGGAGGACATTGATTTGGTCAAGATTATGATGCTTGGAGTGCTGACAACAATTGTTGAATTGCACAGCTTAAATATCCTTCAGGCAAAAGTGACCCATGGTCACTGTAGACAGTGGACAGATTTGAACTAATGAACCAGAGGTAAATGGATCTAGATCCCATTACAAAGCCACTGTTCAGTCCCCCTCATTAACATTTGAGTGGCAGAAGCTCAAATGATTTATTTCATTAATAGTCATGAAACTAATTACACTGAAGTGCATCTGTTGGTAGCAGAAGAGGCTGATTTTGTCCTGCAAAATAAATTCTCTCTCATTAGGTAAATGTTACCTTTTTAAAAAGCAA
The DNA here is from genome assembly GCF_964188305.1 of Podarcis bocagei. Lineage (NCBI taxonomy): Eukaryota > Metazoa > Chordata > Lepidosauria > Squamata > Lacertidae > Podarcis > Podarcis bocagei. Next base: position 55,360,866 of record NC_138134.1, read on the forward strand.
AGAGAGACTAATTTCAAAAACAAAAGCTCATTGTAGTCCATGAAAGAGACAAGACTCATTTAAACATTGATCTGGAAGTGTGTTTTAAATATAGAGTGCCAGGTTCGAATTGCTTTTAATGCAATCATTTAAATAAAACATCAGAAATGTGTATGCAGCTATAACACAGCTAGACCTTGCTTCATTTCATCCCCTGTTAGCATTTGCAACATATAACAGAGTCCATATCACATTATCCTTACTGCTGTTCACAACAAAGGGCATTTTCAGATGTTCTATAGATGCAGGAGAGAAAGCACAAATTACATTTATGTCATATTGTCTGTGGAACATATAAAATGAGAGTGTGTGTGTTTTCCACACAGTATTATGCATTTCTGAAACTGTCCTATCTTTCCCCAGGGCAGCTCTGCAAGTCCCTCCTTCAACACTGGAGACTCAAACATAAGGCCAAATTGCTTCTGCTTCCCCTTGCACCAATTCATTATAACATCTGAAGCTGCATAGCATTATTCTAGATCTGTCGATACTTCTTGAAAGCCTTAAGCAGAACTGACTCAGAAATGTGTTGGACAGGAAGCAGATGCTGATTCCAAGGCTACCCAGATACCCCACCCAAGACCACCCAGACACCCCACCCTTGTAAGGTGGTAGAGGAGTCTAGCTCTCCCATGTGTTCAGCATGTGTTCCTTCCGGTTGGTGTCATGAGCTGAAACTTCCTCCTTTTTAAAAAAAAGCACCCTGGAAAATTGGAAGCACCATGATTCAGTAATAACACCAGGTTGGTCCACGCAAAATCAACTCATTTTGCTGGACACTTTGCTGAAATGTAACAAGGAGCAGCTTCTGGTCCAAAGTCACAATAAAAAAAAATCATTTATAATTTACTCACAGACATAGCATAAAAATAGATGAGCTTTGGCCTTAAAGCTTAATTTAAAGAAAGAGTGAGGGGGGGAAGGTTAATCATGAGGGCATGAGAAAGTGTAGTAGGTCAATACTTGATGGCGTGGGTATACGTTTTATACAGGACAGCCTGATTTTTGCTTTTTCCAGTAAATTGGAGGAGGAAGGTTGGCTGGGTTTGATTGAAAATGTATTTTGAATCATTTGGAGGGCACCAGGTTGGCAAGGGTTAATGCAGACTGATGTGCACACTGACTGTGTTGTGTCTCGCTTGCCTTTTGCTAATAGCAGAGCTGCTGTTCACTGAGAGAGCAAATGTAATTTGGGTAGGATGGGAAATGACACTGTTGCAAATGGGATAACTGTATCAGAAACAGGGGAGCAGTAACATTACATCCTGGTCAGTTCGCTACTGTAGCCATAAAGAGACATGCTTTGTTTTGTTTGACACACCATTCGGTCCCTCAGAAAGCTAAGGGTGAGGGGAAAGTAGTTACTGTAACCAAATATTTGCAACCGAGGCTGTTCATGGATCCCCTATCCATCCTATGATCCCCAGCCAATTACAGTGGTAACTCAGGTTAAGAACTTAATTCGTTCTGGAGGTCCGTTCTTAACCTGAAACTGTTCTTAACCTGAGGTACCACTTTAGCTAATGGGGCCTTCCACTGCCGCTGCGCCGCTGGAGCACAATTTCTGTTCTCATCCTGAAGCAAAGTTCTTAACCCAAGGTACTATTTCTGGGGTAGGGGAGTCTGTAACCCGAAGCATCTGTAATCTGAAGTGTCTGTAACCCAAGGTACCACTGTATACTGATTCGCCCTGTACTGCCTGGGGGCCAAGGCCCACTTAACCCCTCCTGGATCTGTTCCTGAAGCAGTTTGTGGGTAGGGGTCAGGGTGAGGGTTTCCAAAGCCTCTCCGGATTCAGAGGTTCTGGAGAAATAGAGCTGAGTATCATCAGCACGCTGGTGGCATCTCACCCCAAAATGCCTCATGACAGCAAAGAGCATTAGCGATAAGAAATAAACACCTATAATTGAAACAGTAAAATAACCCATTTAAAAATAATAAAATACAAATACCCATAATTAAAATATGGGGGAAAGTCCAATTAAGTCAACACAGCAATTAAAACAGGAGACTTGGGTTAAGAGATTTTTCATCATTTGCACTTCCTCAGATGAAATCTATGTCAGTGCAGATGAAAGATCCATGATGATAATGTATCCCTCCGTGAATCACCCTTGGGCTGGATCTGGATGACACAGTAAGCCAGAGGTAGCCAATGTGGCTGTTGTTAGACTCCAACTCTCCTCATCGCTGTCCTTTGGTCGGGACTGATTGGAGTTGTTGTCCATCAATATCTGAAGGGTACCATGTTTGCTACCCATCTGGTAAGCCATAAACCATGGCTTGCCATGAATAAGCAGTGTGCTAGTGTGTGTTCATTCCCGCTTACTGAGGTGTCTGAACCCTGACTCATGGTTTGCATCCCTGAACAAACCACAAACTATAAGCTCTGATTTGATTGCCCGGATGAGCCAGGATTTGTGGAGTGCTGCTTTTGCTAATGTTAGAAGAGGAGGGCAGCAGGAGTGAATCATCAGTATGCACTGGGCATGCTGCTTCTTCGCAGCAAACCATAGTTTGTGGCTTACCATATCATCTGAAAGCAGATTCTGTCCAATATCTGACTTGGGTGAGCCAGTTCTGATGTAGGATATCTAGCCTGAAAAATCAAACCACTGGAACACTGAAGCAGTTATGACTGTGCAAACTTTTTATAACCTCACAGTCTCAAAAGATGCATGAATGTGAAAAACCAGGGTAATCCCTCAATTGGATTGGTCCCTTCTGGAGACTGTTTAGAGAGAAACTGAATAGTATCTCTTTTACAGCTAGACACATCCCTGGCACTTGGCCTACACAGGTAATAGGAGCTGAGTCGCTGTGATTTCCAATGAACACAATGAGCATCAGTCTCCCCTGAGAACACAGTCAATAATTTGGAGATATCCCTTAACACTGTTTGGCTAGCACTGTTTTACTTGTTGCATAGTTTAAGTAGATCACAATTGGAAATGCAGGGTTCCACTGTCTGTAACATTATATTCTTTGATATAGTGGTATATAAACTAGAACCTGCCCAGAAGCTCCACTGTTAAATTTTTCATGGAACTTTGTGTGGTCTTTGGGAAGGGGCTCTGGAAAGCAATACATCCTCAGAGATGGGAGAAGTTATTTTTTTTTGCAACAGTTTTACCTGAAAAGCTGCCGTTTCTGTTTTTTAAAAATAACATATTTTTTTTAATTCAATCAATCTTTGTTGTTAAAATCACAGATCAGCCACTAAACGACAATCAAACAAATACCATTTTACAATGTATAAGAGAGGAAAAGACAATTTGGTATTAACTGCAAGGCAAAGAGCTAGGATATGTGTGTGTGGTATCATACATTCACATTCACACTAGAATGAGGCTGTTGAGTGCTAGGTAGCAGCACTCCACCAGAACAACAACCATGCCTTCTATGAACCCCCTTCTATGGGGGTTATGTTCTGGACCCCCACGTGCGTTCCTCCCTTTTAGCAACTTTTTAGTGATGTTTTTTGGTCACTTCCGGGTTCAGCACATGCGCAGTCACACATCAGACATGTGTAAATCAGTTGTTGCCTATAATACACAACTCAAACACATTTAACTTGTGTGCCTTCAAATTTACGTGCTTAGTAAATATAAATGGAAGGGAGTGGGTTTCCGGGGGGAAAGGTTTTGGCAACCCCACTCAGCCATTGCACCCAATGTGTTTGTCTTTATGCAATTTCGGCTTTATGCACTATCCCTGTAATGTAGCCCCCACATGAGAGTCACCTGTAGGAGGATTTCTGGGTGGCTTGTTGAAGGGAAAAATGGTCACAGGGGAAGGTGGTTGGACAGACAGATAATGAGAAGAAACTGCCATCACTGTTTTTGGCCCCTATCATATCTACAAACATGTGCATATAGGAAGCTGCCTCATACCAAATAAGACTCTCAGCCCATCCAGCTCTGCTTTGCAGAGTTGCAGGCAGGGGTCTCACCCAGCCCTACCTGAAGATGCCAGGGACTGAAACTGAGATCTTCTTTATGCAAAGCAAATACTCCACCACTGCTCTGCAGCCCTCCGCAAAATGTGTTTGAGAAATTCAAGGCCACCTCTGCTACAGCCAGCCCCATTGTGTATGCGTAAGGGGGGGAGGAGAGAAACTTCTCAGGAAGCAGTGGAACCACCCCAGTTTTCTTGGCCGGATCCTGCAAGCACCTTGAAGTGATGCCAAGTGATGCCAAGGAGATAGGAAGTGTTAATAGTAAGCTAAGTCAGGATAGGGCAGAACTGAGCATGACACAGCTCTGCTGCGGCATGAAGAGATCATTGATGCGATAACTCCAAAAACTCCTACGTAGCCTGCGGGGCTGACAACTAATTGTTCAGTCATCCAAGTTTCTGTGCTCCTGCAGCAACCCTCTAGGTTTGGACTGTTAACTTGCACATTTTCCACCTCACCTCAATGCGTGTAAATACACAAGCGTACAGAAAAAGCTCTGTGAGGTTAGGTTGCAGCTAAATATATTTGGAAACGATGTGAATTGTATATGTAAAGCCATGTGTATGTACTTGTAGTCATGACCTAGAGTGACCTGACCTAAGGGTGAATGAATAGTTCCTTTAATTTTTCTTTCTGTAGTCTTTTGTGATTACTGAACGGTACATTGCCCAGAGACTTCCCTGCTACATTCAGCTAGAATATTATACCTTACTAGAGGACACATTTTTATGATAGTTCATACTAAGAGCAGCTGGGGACATCAGATAAGAGCGATTACATAGCCAGCCTCCAAACCTCCCAGCCTGTAGTTAACACCCAAGTCTTGAAGTAACTTGTGCAGACCTAACCCATTCCCATGGAAAAAAATTGGGACATATTCAAAATAAAGCAAACATGAACATCATGAACTGAACTAATCTGTGGCGGGTCATATACTTTATCCACTGCCCATTTGACCATATAGTTAGGGTTCTTCATGCTCAGCTAAACAAGTTCCCTGGATAATTCACTTACAGGTGCTATTCAAGCTTCCTTGTAAAACACATTGCACCTTTGTCACCTTTTCATCATGAGCTTGAGGCTGCCAGGAGCAACCAGGTGCACCAACCTTCTCTCAGCCTTGAGACCAAGGGCAAGAATGCCTTTAAAGAGGGCAGATCTGCACCAGAGAAATGCCCAGCCACTGCAGCCCAGTACCACCAGAGTTGCCACTATAAGGGCCACCACTCTCATCTAACAGCACTCTTGCCCTCAGTTGAAAATAATGGTCTGTGAGCTGAGTTACATAATAATAAATCAAACAGCTTTATATTTTGTACCTTAATTGCACCTCTGCTACAATCTCTGCACAGCCACAAACACTTGGGCAGTCTTCTTTAAAGAGTATAGGGTATAAATTGCAGTCTGCTTTAAAGAGTGACAATTTTTCTCCTTTTTTTATATCACCTTAGTGTTGTGTGTCTTGGGCTTTTACCTTTCTTCATCTAGGCACCAAGGGCATGTTAAACCTTCACAGCTGTGGAAACATGACTTACAGAACTTTCTGTTGCTGGGAAGAAATTGTAAGTGGGATGAGGGAAGCAATGAGTTGCATCACCGCTTCACCCTGGAGGATGAGCCACACCTAACTGTTAGGGCAAGAACATTTATGTCATTCTTATTTATGCTTGAAATATGTGGAGAGCACCAGGTTGGGGAAGTGGAAGTAGTTCTTGTACTTAAACTTGCTATTCAAATACAGTTGATTACTTATTTTGGAGTGGAAACTAAAATGTATGGGTGTGTGTCATATTTGGATGAATCCCTTGGCCTTGGAGGGATTTTGGACTTGTCAGAGGTGAAACACGTTCAGTACAAGTCTGCATGAGTCAAAACAGAGGTCTTTGAAGGGCTTTGTAGTGCCTCAATGATCCAGGCATCTTAAAAAATGCTGCGGACAACACTCTGCTAAATGCAAAAGTGAAGTCTCTAAGCTTACTATACAGTGAATGATGTTGGAGTAGAGAGCTAGGGAAGAGGGAAAGCTCTGTTGTGATTGACAGGTGAAGTTTTATTTAAGGGGAGTGGTTTTATTCAGAAGAAAAATCCCCTTTGGTTCTTCCCTTCAAAAATCAGCTTCAAAGGAGCCATGGCTTTTTGTCTGTGACTTGGCTGGTTCCTTACCCAGCACACCTTTCTCATGTCTACAATTTTCAAAGCAATTGCCAACTAAACACTGGGGGAAATTAAGTGATACATTTCTTATTTACTTCCAAACTGAATTGACTACCCTTGCAGAAAAGCCGCTACAGCTATCCTTCTCAAAGTCAGCAAGATACATGACCTCAGAAGAGTGACATTGCCAGCAAATTTTATCCAATTCTGTCCCTTTCCTCAAAAAGCAATTCCTCAAAAAGCAATTCTTTCCTCAAAATGGGTATAGGGCTGTCCCTTTCTCCCCTTCCAAAAACCCAAACTTTAAGGGGCCAACCACAAAAGAGCCAGGACCTGTTTGTCTGTAGATTGGAGGGGCTACTATGCCTTCACAATTTTATCAATTTTTGTAAAAAGAAAAGTAAACCATTGTTTTGATCTCCCAATAGCTCAGGGCATGAAGCAGACTCAGATGGGGCCAAATTGGGCAGCCTACAAAGCCTCTCAGGCTGGGGCAAGCTATTTTCCAAAGCACCAGATTAGGGTATAAACAGTTTCTTGTGGTCAGTGCACAACCCCACATTGTTCCTGCCTGACCATCACACTTCATAATCACTACCCCCTTTTCACCTATTTTACTTGTGTCTGCATACGTGTCTGGCATCTACAAGTATATCCACCTCCAGGAGACCAGCAAATGAAGTTGCAGCTTTAATTTTCTTTACTGAAGTTGATACATATGGCAATTTGCCTTTGCTCACCAGACGCCCTCTGAAAGAAGCAGCAGCAGATATATTAGGTGCAATTGCAATTTTACTTGCTTAAAGGTACAGAATGCCAGCAGGGAAAAATGTTAATCACTTTTACAAACTACTGAGGCAAACTGCCTAGGCATGGAAACAGCAAGCATGCAGTGCCAATCATTTGTGTGAATGGGGGACGTGATGGAGGATTTTCATCACTCCTTTGGGTCTGGTAAATGTTCCTCTTATGAGACCTATACTCAAGGTTTTCCATGAGCATTGTGGGCATTTCAGCTTCCTGCACAGTGATCTAGCGGTGAATTTTGAAAAGCAGAAGCTCCCCATCACCCTAGCCACACTCCCAATAAGACTTCAGAAATGCAAGCTGCTGTGTTTATCTGTCTCACACACATGCATCTCAAATAGTAGTAGTACATAGCACAATGCCAAAAATGTTAGTATCACTATGATTACAATCCTATACAGTGGTACCTCGGGTTGCAGACACTTCAGGTTACAGATTCCGCTAACCCAGAAATAGTACCTCAGTTTAAGAACTTTGCTTCAGGATGAGAACAGAAATTGTGCAGCGGCAGCGGGAGGCCCCATTAGCTAAAGTGGTACCTCAGGTTAAGAACAGTTTCAGGTTAAGAAGGGACCTCCAGAACGAATTAAGTTCTTAACCCGAGGTACCACTGTACACGGTCACCTGGGGAAAGATCTCAGTGGTGATTATTTCTGGATATGTGGGTGCAATTTGTCAAACACAGAGAACTTTAACAAAGTATCTACTGCTAGTTGAAATGCAACCGACTTCCTCTGTGTTAGGTCCCATCTGCACTATGCATTTAAAGCAGTATCATATCACTCCAAAGAGTCATGGCTTCCCTCAAAGAATCATGGGAACAATAGTTTGTTAAGAGTGCTGAGAATTGTTTGGGGACCCCTAGTCCCCCCAAAAAAAGTTACAATTCCCAGAGTTCCCTGGGAAGAGGTATTGTTAAAACATTCTGGAAATTGCAGCTCTGTGAGTCTCTTATTCCAACCTGAAAACAAACTTGAAATCCTCATTATCACTTCATTCACTTCCCAGAACAAAATAGGTTCATAGGTTTTTCTGGTGCTCTGACAAATGACATCAGCACTCCTGCTGTTCAGTAAGTTTTGGAGCCATGCTCACCTGCTTCCCCCCACCCTCCCGCTACAGCACTGTACCTATGTAAAGTCACAGAGTGTGGGCTTCAGAGTCTGAATACAGATTTGCTAAATGGTCACTTATCTGAAGGTTCCTTGAGAAGACTATCCCCATCACTTAAAAAAAATATCTTTGCCATCACAAACACACACACACACACACACAGAGAGAGAGAGAGAGAGAGAGAGAGAGAGAGAGAGAGAGAGAGAGTGTTGATTCATGGTGTAGTCAATAGTGTCAAGTAATATGGACAGGCTAGGCTGGTAGTTTAGGGACATAGAAAGCTTCCTTATAACAAACCAGATCATTGGTCCATCTGACTATTTGGAAGATAAGGCTATCAATGCTCTGCCTTCATGTTTGAAGGCAGTAATGCATACCAGTTGCTGGAAACCACAGGAGCGTGCTCTTGTGCTCAGGTCCTGCTTGAGAATTTCCCACGGGCATCTGGGTGGTCACTGTGAGAACAGGATGTTAGACTAGATGCACCATTGGCCTAATAATAATAATAATAATAATAATAATAATAATTTATTTATACCCCGCCCATCTGGCTGGGTTTCCCCAGCCACTCGGGGCGGCTTCCAACAAAATATTAAAACACAGTGGTCTGTTAAACATTAAAAGCTTCCCTATACAGGGCTGCCTTCAGATGTCTTCTATAAGTCTGGTAGTTGTTCTTCACTTTGACATCTGGTGGGAGGGCATTCCATAGGACCGGTGCCACTACCAAGAAGGCCCTCTGCCTGGTTCCCTATAACTTGGCTTCTCGCAGTGAGGGAACTGCCAGAAGGCCCTCGGAGCTGGACCTCAGTGTCTGGGCAGAAGGATGGGGGTGGAGATGCTCCTCCGCCGCCGCCTTCTTCTGCTCTTACATCTACAGTGGCTGGCTGCCTGCCCCTATCTGGAGAAGCTGGAGATTAAGCCAAAGACATTTTGCCTGCAACACATATGCTCGGGCTTTTCATAGACCCAAAAAGCTTCTCTTGTCTTTATAGTTTCATTTGCTTGTTTTCTTGGCTTAATGCTGTTTAAAAGAGTTAACATGGAGTCCTGATTTTATCTTCCAGTTGTGGCTCATTTCAAGGTGATTTGGGGACTTGTGGTAATAACCGTACATAACAACATACCTGTGCTGGTCTGTTTCTTCAGAAACAACAGAGAGCCCTGTGGCACCTGAAAGACTAATGATTTTACCGTGATACAAGCTTTCATAGGCCTTCCTGGACATGCCCTTCCTGGACTATGCAGCATAGGATGTAATTAAGGAGGTCATTTGTGCTATGTAGTTGTACAGGGTTTTCCCCTATTATATATTCTCATTGCTGCACGGTTCAAGGAAGCGCTTGACTTTTCCCCCCACATGGGTAAATGTTTACATAGTAAGCTGCCTCGCACTGAATCATACCATTGCCCTACATAGCTCAGTACAGTGGTACCTTGGTTCTCAAATGCCTTGGTACTCGAACAACTTGGAACCCAAACACTGCAAACCTGGAAGTAAGTGTTCTGGTTTGCGAACTTTTTCCAGAAGCCAAACGTGCTCCGTTTTGAGTGTTACGCTGAGGTCTTTCTGTTTTTGCTATTTATTTTGCGTTTTTGAATTTGCAGCTTTTTTGTTTTGTTTTTGTGGCTGTGTGGAACCCAGTTCAGCTACTGATTGATTGATTGATTGATTGATTGATTGAGTGACTGCAGTAATTGTTTATTGCTTTCATTTTATGGATCAATAGTCTCGTTAGATAGTAAAATTCATGTTAAATTGCTGTTTTAGGGGTTGTTTTTAAAAGTCTGGAATGGATTGATCCATTTTGCATTACTTTCTATGGGAAAGCGTGCCTTCATTTTGGAACGCTTTGGTTTTGGAATGGACTTCTGGAATGGATTAAGTTTGAGAACCAAGGTACCACTGTACTACTGGCAGCAGTACTCTGGAGTTTGAAATGGGGTTATTCCAAGCCCTACATGGGAGTTGCTGAAGATTGTACCTGGAACCTTTTGTGTTGGTACTAAAGGGTTAAGAGGTAACAAGTCGCTCTAATCACTGAGCAGCTGGAAGTCATTAAGCATCCAGGAATGTGAGTTAGTTTGTATAAATAGTCAGTTCACCCATGTGTTTTCTCTCTCCCCCCCCCCACCTGACTCGCAGACTCAGTTTGTGGCCATGGGCGTGTTTGCTAGTATGAGTTAAGTTTAGAGTAAAGTTTTCTTTATGCCGGAGATAAAAGCATGTGTGCTTTATCGCCAGGGCTTTTTCTTTTGTAAATAAAGTTTTTTTCCTGAGTTCCAAAGTGCTTGCTCCAGGATTCTTCACTGAAAGGTACTGACTCTCCTGCCTTCTTCAACCGCTGCACGAAATTCTCTGCTGAGATAAGATTTATGGCGTTGGAAGTGCACTGGACGTTTACTTAACATTAAACTAATTAAAGTTTAATGGACATTTTGCATGTTAACAAGACGCTCTGTCTTTGAACTATGACCCTTCCTTCCACTTCCTTCCATATTTTAGAAGCATGCCAAAATGTTGGTGTCTATATTATGAACTTGAATGAGTTGGCTTTCAGCCATCTGAGGCTGGTTTTTTCTTTTCTGACAAATCTTGTAGCTTGGTTTGTAGGATTGTTGCCACATTCCATGTTGCTACAGCACCTTTCTTATTGCAGCCTTTCTTGTCTTTTTTCCATTTAGGTCACTCTTCCTCAGCCTAGTGCCCTCCAGCTGTTTTGGACTTCAATTCCCATTAGCCAGTGCTGGAGGAGCTGGTGGGAGTTGTATTCCAAAACAGCTGGAGGGCACCAGCTTGGGGAAGGTGCACCACAAACATAATCAGAAAAGTTCAAGTTAGCCTAATGCGTCAGCAGCCAACGTCATGCCCTACAGATGTTGTTTGATGAGAAAGGAATGATGGCAGTTGTAGGTCAACAACATCTGGAGGGCATACCTTGACTCACCTTCCCTAGTTTTGGATAATTCCCCTTTTCCGTTCCTTTTATTCCAAATGAGAGGTGGATTTTGACAGGGCAGAAAGCAAGTTCAAGGTCTAAAGGTTTAGATTTTATATGCAACAAATAATATAGCAAGCAACAACCAATCACTGCCTTCTCCTATTAGTGCAAATGTGCTCGTTGTTTTTCAGTTCCCATGACTCAAATTGCCTATTGCGCTCAGACTGTCTGCAGCTATCCCAGTGAGCTTAACTCTGCCCCGGATGGGCCCACTCTGTGTTGTTTCTGTTGTTTCAACAGTGTCCTGGAACCCTGCTGGCTACTCCAGTTCTGTAGAACTGTGTTGCTGTCTCTAAGCCAATTACAGTAGCCACAGCCTCTTTTAGGTTCAGCTGAACAGACTAGGTCAAGAGTTCACGAATTAATCAGTTTGTTTAAGCACATTAGCATAACACATTTAGCAATAAGAGGCTAATAAAAGCACATACAAGGCAAACTATACCTCTCATGTAGATCATTGTCTCTCTGGGTTAGGCAGATTGTCTGGATTTTTTTACTCCAGGAGCCGAGAACATTGATGGATCAGGTCTTCTCAGACATCCAAGGTCCTCTTTGTTCTTCATGTTCACAGTGGTGGAGACAGCAGAGCAGAGCCATCCTTGCTTCTTCTTTTTTGTGATGATGGCTCCTCTGTGTGTCTTTGGCTCTCTGTCCTGGGCTCCAGGCTTGGTGAGTTCCTGTAGACAACCAAAGAAAAATCTCATATAGTCCAGTGTAAACGTGTACAAAAATCAACAGCGATTTCCCCTTGCAATAGGTTTCACGCTTGAGACTGAGCAGTGACTGGGTAGCTTTTGCCATCCTGGTTGTCCAAGACATGCACCTTGGCACATTTCTTTGTACTTTCCATATGTACTTTTCAACTACAGGCATTTATTCATGCATTAGCTAAAGCATCCAAGTTAACTCAGGTGTTTCCTGCAGATGGGTGCTATGAGAATGGACCTCGCACCTTTGATAGTTTAACCACAAATTTAACTTAACTTGCTACAACATCATACCTGCAGTCCAGCATGCAGAAAACAGGCCATCATACCTCAGAGGATTTCCCTATCCCCAGAGTTCTACATGGTCATTTATGCTTAGAACCATGTTTCCAGATCGTGAGGATTTGTGGGTTCCAGAATCATTGCACCCCTTTCCAGTTTTTCTTGAAATAAATTAAACATGCTTTTAAAAAATAGTTTTTAGGAGGCAGTTCCACTCATCGCAAGCTTTTTGAGTGTGAAGGAGCACATGCTGCAGCCTTCACCAAGGGTTACTCTGACATTTTATGTTGTTTGAAGCTTGTGGGCCAATGGTTGCACACACTATCCAAGCATTGTTCTTCTGGTTGTCTGCCACAATCATTGTTCATGTCATTTGGCAGCTCCTTGGACGTTTTTTAAAGGCTAATAATTAGAACTGGTAACTGAGTAGCTGACAAGGTACAGTGGTACCTCTAGTTACGAACTTAATTCGTTCCGAAGGTCTGTTCTTAACCTGAAACAGTTCTTAACTAGAGGCATGCTTTCGCTAATGGGGCCCCTTGCTGCCGTTGTACCGCTGGCACACGATTTCTATTCTCATCCTGAGACAAAGTTCTCAACTCAAGGTAACTCTTCCAGGTTAGCGGAGTTTGTAACTTGAAGCATTTGTAACCTAAGGCAATTGTAACTTGAGGCACCACTGTATTCACATTTTGCCACTGGTTTTTAAATGGAGCTAATGAGTACAAACAAGGTTGTAGACAGGGGTGTAGCTAGCAGCTCCGGCACCCGCAGTGATGGGGGCGGGGCGATCCGCCCAGGGGGGTGGCGTGGCGAGCTGCCCACAGAGTCCATTTGGCGAATGCAAGCCCCATGCTGCCGTTTCAGGCAGCACGGGGCCCTGAGCCACCGTGTCACTCATGGCTGCAGGCTAGGCCCTGAGGTAAGTGCCGCCCCCCACGGTGTGCCATTTTGTCACCCCCCTCAAGGATGGCACCCGGGGCAGATCGCAACCCCACCCCACCCCACCCCTTCCTATGCCCCTGGTTATAGATCTCTTTGGTAGACTTGATAAGTACAGGGGTTTTCCCCCCCCACTTCAGACTTTCACCCTAAAAACTTGTGGAGAACTGTAAACGGTGTGAAAGTGATGGGTAGGAGCATGGCAGTGTGCCTCAGATCCGCCTCATGTTTTTGTTTACAAGTGGAGAGATTTTTACACCCAAAAAGAATGAAAGAATAATGTGGTGTAATGAATTTACTTCATTCCCTCCTAACTTCACAACAGCCAAACTAGAAATGACATTGTTTTAGTATTGCTGTATTTATACACAAAATGTAAATGGCATTGCTCGCCCATGAAGAAAATTCTGAAATCCATATTTGGACAATACCTTAATTAGATTAACCAAAATGTCACTAGGCTTGATGGTAAAGGGATAGGACCGGGGGCCGGGGGTGGGGTGGAGGTGTTGGTTAAATGTTGGAGCCATGACAACTGCATTTGTTCATTTATAAGAGTTGCATTCCAAGATGGAATATGGGAGGAGCTAGCAAACATTCAAATCAGGCTCTTTCCGTGCCTCCCTTACTCTGTTCATCTAGCCCAGGTGTGGACAATCTGTGGTCCTCCAGATGTTGAACTACAACTCCCATCAGCCCGACTAAGCGTAATCAGTGCCCAGGGATGATGGCAGATATACAGCAACATTTGAAGAGCCCAAGGTTCCTCACACCTGATTTAGCCTGATGGAGAATTCAAAAGTTTATGCACCATCTTATGACATTTTTGGTCATTGCCATTTCCAGGATAGCTACAAATAAATAAAAACCGTTTTAAAAATCTAACAACACTTTAAAGGTCAAGGAATTGTTTTTAAACAATCATTGCAGCTGGGAATCATGTAATAATGGCATCTTGTCACGATGCCAATGAAATTACATGCCTAAGTAAAATGTACAGATTCATCACTGTCTTCCTTTTTAAGGCACATTATGTGATACAGTTAGTACAGCAGGAGCATTTGACCTCACAAGCTCTTATTTAAAGCTATTAACTAGTTATATGCTTACTTTTCCTTAAAAAAAATAGTATTGATTGAACAATAAAAATGAACTGTTAATTCAGTCAGTCATTTATTTGCTTAAAACCAATGGTCAGCACTAAAATGCACAAGGCCCAGTTCCCAGTATAAAATATTAATATTATTAATTCATTGGACGAGAACCAGAAAAAGCAAAAATTGCAAAAATACATTCAAACACTGTAAACAACATTCTATTAAAGAAATAAATAGAAGTCCACCATTAACAAAATATAGTGTTGCCAGTGCAAGTGCCTTGTTCTGTGAGTAGAAAGCCAATTCCATACAAGTTGGGTTTTTCCCACCCCCAAATCTACATTTTCTTCTCCTGTTGCAGCCCCAGCATACCATTCTGGAGGCCCCTAACCCTGACCATTAAAAACAGGATTTCAGAAGCCTACAGTTGGAGAAGGGGCAAGGAAACCTTGTATGAACAGAACTCCTCTGACAGGGTAATAAGGAGCAGGGCCTAACAAAATGATGAAAACTTTTAATCCAGGGCAGGATACTTATGGACCAATTTGGGGTAACATTAAAAAGTAACATTGATGTTATGACATGTCAATACTTTATGAACAGATGGAATTTTGTCACACAATATATCAATAAAGAATTATGAATATCAGGCATCGGAATAAACTATGTGTGATTTTTAAGTAAAGATGAATTAATTAGTAACTTGGTTACTGTTAAGCCCTCTTTTAGCGGTTATAAATAAGTTTTTGACTCTCTTTCTAAACGACTATGCACTTGATATTGATAAATATAAATTTTACTGGTTGTATAAAGGAAAATATTATGTTTACATCATTTGCACATTCACCAGTTTATAGATTTATCTACATACTTAAGATATTTATAATGTAGGATCAATAATTAAAAAGACATTGACCTGTCTATTTGTTCTTGTCCTGTTTTTCTGCATTGCAGAATGCATTGCATTGCAATCCATTTGCATTGCAAAATTTACAACCACGGCTGTATTCACGCCATACATTTAAAGCACATGACTTCCCCCAAAGAATACCGGAAACTGTAATTTGTTAAGGGCGT
This sequence comes from Podarcis bocagei, assembly GCF_964188305.1. Taxonomy (NCBI): domain Eukaryota; kingdom Metazoa; phylum Chordata; class Lepidosauria; order Squamata; family Lacertidae; genus Podarcis; species Podarcis bocagei. The sequence goes on from NC_138134.1 coordinate 55,376,044, forward strand.
TGGAAGTTGTAACTTTGTGCAGTATAATTAAAGGTAATTTTTCTCATAACGTCTGCTCCTGAAGCTGGTTGGTTTCTTTTTTCTTTTTTACCATAATGGTTTTCTTAGATCCAAAATAACACCTTACATTTATGCTCAGGTTTCTGTGCTACACAGCTATTTATTTAATTTTTGTTACATCTTCCTTTTCTTCTACAGTAGAATTCAATGCAGCTAACAACACAAAAATATAAACAATTCAAGCATTCACAAATTTTACTGTTTGTCTGTCCATCCGACTGTCTGTTTTATTACATTTATAACCTATATTTCCTCCAAGGAGCTCAAGATGGCATACATAGTTCTCCTCCTCCCCATTTTGTCCTCACAATAACCCTGTGAGGTAAGTTAGGCAGAGAGTTGGTTACTCGCTCAAAATCACCCAGTGAGCTTCATGGCTGAATGGAGATTTGAACCCTGGTCTCTCAGGGCCTTATCTGACAAAGAAAAGTTGGGGAAATGATAAAATGCTTCTGAAAATATAATGTATTATTTTCAGTGCCGGAATTCATCTACTTTTCAAGCACAGGCTGTTTTGCCCAGGCTGCATAGAGACTCTTATTATTTAACTTACAACCCTGGCATTAAGAGTCTTATGCTCTACCAATTGAACCATGGGATGAGAAGTTATAAGGGCATCTAGCCCCCTATGGAAGAGTCTTCTACTTCTGTCAGTCTTTCTTAACAAGATAAAGCCATCATGGTGAAAGTCTGTATTAAGAAGAGTCGAGGAGCAAAGATATTTATTAGTCTTGCCTTAGGCACCTTCACTGACCTCATTCTAGGTGACATTGTCTTCCCTTCCAACATTGCTCTTTTCTGCAGTTTTTTTTGGGTAAGTTCCGCCTTAACCGTATTCCCCAGAGGCTTCTGTTTCAAGGCTTGTCTTACAACATTACTGTCTTATTTCTGAAGCAGCATGCAGGCAATTTTGGCTTCCCTTTTGCTCCCTTTTGCCTGGACCTGTGCAACTTGCCACTGAACCAACTGCTGCTCACAAGCAATATCTTCTGGCCTGGCAAAAGGTTTCAGCTAAACTCCAAGGTTTTGGGTTCCCCACATTGGAAGGCAAAAAAGAAGAGGAGAAGAGAAAGAAGTTTTATCAAGCTCTTTGTGGGCCCTAGAAGAAAGATCAGAACTTATCCAGCTTGTTATATACCCAGCTTGTCCTCATTTGGTATATTTAGGTCTGTGAGGGTAGAACCCTGATTGACCCCAGCTACAAAAGCTGAGGCTGCTGAACATAATATTGGGCTGAGGTATTGTTTAGTGAGCGTTGTTGCTGTTAAATTTTTGGATCAGAAATCCTTATAGATAGACATAAAAAATTGATTTGCCTTGACAATTGCTGGCTTTAGCACTATGTTTGTACAAAATATGTTATATGTTTCCTAACCAATTCATCTAGACATGGATTAATGTAGCTCCCTGTTGTACTGAAAGCTATTACATTTATGGAATTACAGTTTTTGACATGTTTGTGGTGTTAGGAGATTCGAGTAGCAACATAACTTAAATGTTTGCTGTATTGCTGGAACAGTGGTAGGTGAGGTAGAAATTCCCATTGAAAATACATTGCTTCTGACGTAGCTACAAAACAACAACGATAAAATAGGAAATGTGATACTTTTATACCTTTGGTTTTACTTATGTATGCAAGGATAATTCAACATTTGGTAATAGCTGGTGGTGGCTGGTGAATTTTGCAGTTGATGAGATTGCAATTAAACAACAACAAGTATATTTCTCCTTTCTCCCCAATATCCCCTGCACCCAGTTTAAACACAGTATTAAAATAAATCTGGTCAACTTGAGACCTACCTGGAACATGTGCATGATCTGGGGTAGAAGCGGGCAATGAATCTCAGCCAGGAAGTTTGAATCTTTTTGGTTAGGGAAGATGATGAATAGGAAACACATTTAAATTCTGTACATCTTTGACCATGGTTAGTAAAATTTTCTGCTGTATTCCGGTTAGCTGAATTTCATCTTACATTTTACCTTCTCCCAGGACCATAGGAAGCATTGAAACATCCTTTCTGACGGCAGAAAGAGAGTTCACATCACACACATCGTGTTCAGTGCTCTAGAGACAGAAACTGTCTCTTTGCCTAACCTATCTTACAGGGATGTTGTGAAGTTAAATGGGGAGGGGGGAAACCATGTACATCACTTGATGTCAGGGAGCCAACAAGGAAGACAGGGCATTTGCAGATCAGAGAAAGACCTTTTTTAAACTTGCATAGCGGATGCATTTGCTCAGGCTCGCTATAGCCTCTAAATAAGTTTCGTTAGTAATTTCTCCTTTAGTCCCTCATAAAAAGATAGACATGACACAGTCTTCTATAAAAGTATAAAGAGAGTTTACTCACTCACATTCTGTTCACAAATGGATCCCTGAAGGCAGACTTAAGTTAGAAAAGTAATATACCAGGAAACTATTCCATAAGGAGATAGTCCCTTTCTCCTCTCTTGGCTGGAAGCTGGAAGCCAAGAGAGCATCTTAGGCTAGGCAGATGTTCAAATCAAATCAAATATCTTTAATACGGTCAATGACCAACAAGCAGGCAGATGTTGCTTCTTCGACAAATGTGGTCAGACAGAGAGAGATGGCTGACCAGTCCTGCTCTTTTGTTACCTGGGCAGGTGAGGTCATGCCCACCTCTAGTCACATGCAGAGGAAGTCTATCCCAGCCTAGGAGAAACAGGAAGTTCCGACTGGCTGGTCCAGACATCCACTCTAGGGATGTTGTACTTGACTGCTCTTGTGTTTCACATCCCACAGTTTCTTTATTAAGAAAGCAGAACAGAGAACACACAGGTTGCTCCTGTCTAGATAAAGCAGTTGCTCAGACTGCTTGTAACTGCTGCCTTCACTTCCTATTCCTCTGTGTCAGGCCCCTCCCTCTGCCTACGGCCAGTCCCAAGAGACCCTCCCTGTTTATGTCTGGCTCACTGCTCTTTAACATGCAATAGACACCTTGTTCTGGGAGCGGGGGGCTTGCAGACTGTCAGCAGAGAAGCTGTCAGGGTAGCTCTGTGGTAGAACTGCCAAGTCTGATTCCCTGTGCTGATTCCCTGTGATGGGGCACCTGCCTGTTTCCTCCTCTTCATCATCCTTCAAGCTCCCAGCCTCCAGTACTTCCCAGCTCTTCCCCTCCTCTGGGGTGTGGCTGGTTTCCCACCACCAGGAGTCAGGATCCAAACCCTCCCCTTCTGTGCTTTCCCTGGGGGGTCTCTTGGTCAAGCGACTTCCACAACTCCTCATCCGGCCAGTCCCTGACACTTGAGTTCCTTGGAGGAAAGGAGGGGACATAAATGTAATAAATCCATAGTAGGAATTTTCAGCAGCCTTCTGGATAGTGGAGGACTCCAAATGTGGACTTTGCTAGCAAGGCCTCTGCCTTCAACACCTCCCCCAGATCTGGAATTCCTGTTTCTTTTATTCCTCTGCTGCCTCTTTTCAATTCTCTTTTATCCTCTTCCCTCCCTCTCTCTCATTGGGTAGGGTCAGGGCTTTTATAGCCAGCTGACTGGACCCCGCCCAAGATTCCCCAACTCCCTTTGCCTGTTTAATCTTTCCCTGCCTTCCTGGGAGCCTCCCCCCAATGTTTGTTCTGTTGGACCATATGTGCCCTCCTTCTGGCTCTGGAGTCCTTTTCTGTAGGTGCTCACCTCTCAAGGACCACAGAACCAAAATATACAAGGTCCCATTTTGACCACAGAAAATATGCACAGCTGGATTTTCCCCTGTTGCAGAGAAGACAGGTCTTTGATCCAAGACTACTGGAGCATGGCCAGCTCCAAGCATTTGTCTGATGTTGTCCGGCTCACTATGAGCTAATCAATCTGTGGATGGAGCAGGGAGGTAAATGAGATGGCTTTGCTGTCTGTTACAATCCGTCGCTGTGTTGTCAGTCCACTGTGGAGAAAGGCACAGAAGGGATTTCAAAGGGAAGCCATCACAATGGATGTTATGTGGTTTCTAATATATACAGCTCAGATGGGCTGAGCCTGGAATTCCCTTACTTGAGTTCAATGGAGATTCACATCAACTATTAGATGCTTATATTTGAAGCAACCCACAATCTTCCAAATATAATGTAAAAATATTTCTATGTATCTGTTATGTGGCTGGGACCATCTGTTCATTCAAACAAAATATACTTGAATAGAAAATATAAACCAATGTTGGTAGTCCACAGAAACACATTATTTAGCATGTGGTAGCCAAATATTTTATTTCAGGGAAGAAAATGGTACATCTCTGGCACATTCCCATAAATGTTGACACATTTCCATACATTTTTGCTTTCCATTCATTTGCTCGTTTAGGTCAGTATCAGCGATAAGCCTGGCTTCTTAAACTTATCAGATTTTGTTATAAACTGCAATCCCTGGTCTGGATAATGGAAGAAACCAAGATTCAGAGAAAATGGAAATAAATATCTATGAAGGCCTCATCCTGGCTTCAGGGCGGGAGGAGAAGAGAGGAGAGGAGGAGCACATGGCTCACTCATGCTTGTGCATGTAATGCTAAACAATGGTTTAGCATGACACTGACCACAGCCAGTGCCTGGTCTAGTGTTTTTGGTACCAGTGCTATATGTTATGACATCCTTCTCCAACCTGGTGGCCTCTAGATAATAGCTGGACTACAACTCCCATCATCCCTTACCATTGACCATTGGGGGTGATGGGAGCTGGAATCCAACATCAACTGGTGGGGTTTGGGGGAAGACTGTTTTATGAGATCAGTAGAGTGGTGGGTCCATAAATTTTCTCAGTATTTAACAAAGAATATAAATGAGACATTACTGCTGTATCCCTTCCCTTCCATCTGTTGTTTTGCTTGTGTCACATGTTAGTTTGTAAGAGGGCAGGGATCTGTGATTTTGTACTCCATGAACGCACACTGATGGCACAGCATAAAGACCTTACCTTTATCTGTACTGTAGTATCACCCTTTTTCCCCCTTCATTTTTCATGCTTTCAGACCCCCTCTTTCATTTTAGACCATTCTTTTTCCTCTTGCTTTTTTATTCATGTTCATGACTCAGAAAAAGCAGTCTTTCTGATGGATTGTTTTTTTTACCACAATTCCCTGTTGCTCTTCAACTCTACTTGGGTATTCTGTTTGCACATAATCCTTACACACAAGCCGGGTGAGTAGAGACAAGCGGGGATATTCCCTGTAGGGAGTGAGAAGTCTCCTCTACTCATAGAAGTTCCCTGCATGATTTAATACCCTGCATAACTGGGGTTCTAAATCGTACAGTGCAGGAATATGCAGTTGTCTCATACAGGGCTCAAACCATGCTCTAACCAGCTAAGCTATCCAGGCATGTGGGAGCATCTGCAAGCTCCCACTGCCCACTGAGGATGATGCCAGGGTAGAGTTTTGCATGCTTCTCCCAGCCTGCTCAACTCACGCACAGGGTTTACACCCGAACCAAGTGGAATTTCAGGCTCTGCTACCCCATGTATTATTCTTCTGTTGGTTGCTGTTTTTTCCTCCTCTCCTCACCTGTAAATGACAGTATGGATGACTAGATTACCAGCCACTAGACACCCACACTTTGATGTGGTCTTCTGTATTCACCATAACTCTCTGTGTTTTTTTTGCTCCTCTGAACGCCATCACTCCTTTGTTCCACAATGTCATTTTCCCCCAGATTTTAGGCCTCAACGGCCCATTTGTAGGGTCTGCTGTTTAAATATCTTGCCAGGGAAGCAAAACATTCATTTTACTGATCCCCAGCAATAACGCCTTCTGTAGATAATGTAGACAGGCAGATAATGTAGACTGTATGACCTTTAAAAGTCAGAAATAAGGAGCTAATTAAAAAGTTGTGAAGTGACCTAAGATATAATTATAGATGCTGACCTACTTAATACAGCTTGAACACAAAGTAATAGGTGCAATTTGGGTGCCATTTTCTGTTAAATAACTACATTGTGCCTATAAAAAAAACCAAAGAACTGGGAGAGAGGTCAGGTTTCTCCAGTCTATTATCTTGCACTGATGTAAGTTCTATTGCAACAGGGTAGAAATGGTTTTGTAATTTTATTCTGCTTGATATACATTCACAACAGAGGTAAAGACCCAAAGAGCTGTTTAGCTACATGAAAGGATTTGAGTCTGTCCTGTAGTTTTATATTTTAAATATGAGCTGTAGGTAGTTTTACTCTGCCCATGGGCCCAGAGGATGCCATTGATTGGCTATAAACAAATCTGACTGCTTTTAATTGGCTTCCCTGGGGAAATGTAAGCATCGGCTAAACTTCAGTGCTGTGGCACCCACCAATAGCATACCATCTTGCAAAGACAGACACAAGAGATACCTCGTGGGGCTAAAAGAAAACAGACCAGCAGAGAGCCAACTGTATGGGAAGTAATCCTTCCCTTGGTGCAGTCAAAAAATGTCTGAAATGTCAGACTCCATCCCATCTTGTCACTTCACGCCAACCCCCCAATTCTTTGCTTTGAGTTTGAACTACAAATTAGCCCTTGGCCATGGCCTTACCATATGTCTGAAGCACCCTTATAGCACTTAGATAGCCCCGGCTTCCCCCAAGGAATTCTGGGAACTGTAGTTTGTCAAGGGTGCCAAGAGTTGTTAGGAGACCCCTATTCCTATTGCAGAGCTACAGCTCCTAGAGTGGCTTTTTTATGGTGACACTACAGTATTCATTTAGAAATTTGGAATTGGTTTGTGGCAAAGATTCCAACAAGGTGGTTTTATTTATTTATTCAGTGGTTCGACCGGAATGGTGAGGGAGAATGAACTGCAGGTTGATAGCAGGTTGAGAGGAAAGTGGGATCTGGAAGAAGCCTCCCCAACTCTGCACCCCGTCCCCCAACCCCAGCTCCTAGAGTGGCTTAACAATCAATCCCTCTTCCCAGAGCACTCTGGGAAATGTAGTTCTGCGAGGGGCTAATTAGGACTATGCTGGACAAGATGGTTTTTTTCTCAGATGTGGAAGGGAAAATATGGGGGGACTCGTACCGCCCACATCCCACTGGTGGAAAAGCAGCTGGGGAAGGATGGTAGCTCAGTGATTTGAACACAGGCAGCTGTGTTATATTGAGCCAGACTGTTGGCCCATCTTAATCAGTATTATCCATACTAGAGGAGGAGAATCTCAGGGCCAGTGGCCAATGTGGCCCCTCAATCCTCTCTATCTGGCCCTTGAGGCTTTCTCCAGGCCTCCTTCCCTCTTTAGGCACATCTGCTGCTCTGCTTCATGCCCTCCTTGAGAGTTTTTGCCTGGCTGGAATGTGTCCTTGCTTGCCTGGAGGGAGGATAGAGAGGGGTGTTTGTGCAGAAACCAGTCTGCTATAGAAAGGTAAAATCAACATCCATTGCTTCACCTACTTTTGCTCTGGTCCTGCCCATCACTGGTATGTGGTCCCAGGAAGATTGACCCTTGGGCTGAAAAGGGTTATTTATCCCTAGCCTACACTGGCTAGCAGTAGCTTTCCAGGGTTTCAGGCAAAAGTTACCCCTCTTCCTCCAGCCCTAGCTATTACAGTGGTACCTCTGGATGTGAACAGGATCCATTCTGGAGCCCTGTTCGCATCCTAAAGTGACCGTAACACGCGACTGCGCACCTGCGCATGCGCGGGTTGCATTTTGCCGCTTCCACGCATGCGCGTGACATCATTTTGCGCATCTGCGCATGCGTGAGCGGCGAAACCCAGAAGTAATGCGTTCCATTACTTCTGGGTCACTGCAGAGTGCAACCCAAAAACGCTCAACCTGAAGCGTATTCATCCTGAAGTATGACTGTATTATTATTATTATTATTATTATTATTATTTGAATTTATATACCTCTCTATACCTGGAGGTCTCAGAGCAGTTCACAAAAGACTGTCTAGCTGTGTTCAGGTTGCAAACCTGTTTTCCTGGAGGCTAAAAGCTGAGCTTGGCTTTTTGTCCTGAATCTGCATGATATATGCTGCTTTAGAAACATGTGACAGGAACTTTTGAGATGTCACTCTGCTGGCTGCAGTGCCCTGAGAGAAGGCAGGAGTGAAGAAGAGCAGGGCAGGGAGCTAATAGCCACCAGCTCCTGAAGCTTGGGAGAGAATATATTTTGTTTATTCTAATGTATTTTAAATTGTAAACCGCCTTGGGTTGACTTGGCAGGAGGGTGGCATATAAATGCAATATATAAATAAACTTAAATCCATTAAATTTCGGGTTGTGGGTTGGCCTTTGTGTTAGTGAATTGCTTTCACTAGATTTTGGTTCAGGCTGTGTATGATGACTGCAAGTCTTTGATGGAAAATAACTCAGCAGAGCAGATTTGGACAACATATGGCCTGTTGGTTACATGCAGCTCCTGAGGCACACTTGTACAGCCTGTGTGATCTGGATCATTATTTTTTTTATTAAAAAAAGAAAAGAAAAACCCTTCTGCAACTAAAACAGGCAGGTTTATCTGCATGTGATTTATCAAGTCATGATGTATTTCTATTGTGCATGAGAAACATTGGTCAGGTTCAGATGTAGAGATCTCTGTTGTATCTTTTTGTACCCTTGTTCAACAGATTGTGATGTGAAGCAGCATATAAATTGTTGAAATAAATAACTAACTCAGACCAAGAAACTATGGGGTTTGTTTGTTTTTCAAACTGAGAACATTGTGAATACTTCTTAAGTCTAGACAGGAAATCTGTGGTTAATGCTCTGGCGGCAAACTGGTCAAAGTTTATCAGCATGACCCAGGAATATACCTGCTTTCAGGGACAAAGGAATGTATTGTGTGAAACATCTCTACTAACTTGTTCCAAACCAAATGTGTTTCCCCAACCAACAGGGCAATCATTAGTAAGTCCCATTGAGTTTAATAGGTCTTACAGATATAGGGATCTGGGGTTGCAACCTTGATGATCTGTAAATGTGAAGGAGTGTCTCCACCCCCATCGTTCTACCAGGACACTGAGGTCCAGCACCGAGGGCCTTCTGACAGTTCCCTAACTGCGAGAAGCCAAGTTACAGGGAACCAGGTGGAGGGCCTTCTCGGTAGTGGCACCTCCCCTGTGGAACGCCCTCCCACCAGATGTCAAAGAGAACAACAACCACCAGACTTTTAGAAGACATCTGAAGGCAGCCCTGTTTAGGGAAGCTTTTAATGTTTGATGCATTACTGTATTTTAATATTTTGTTGGAAGCCGCCCAGAATAGCTGGGGAAGCCCAGCCAGATGGGCAGGGTATAAATAAATTATTTTATTATTATTATTATTATTATTATTATTCAGCTAAAAAGCTCACTGGATATCTTTTGGTAATTGTGGGTTTTGTTTTTTTTTTCCCTCAGGAAAAAATCTTTCCTGTTTTCAGCTCTTTATGCTGCCTTTATATTTGGTGGTCGACATCTAATGAACAAACGAGCAAAATTTGAACTGAGGAAACCACTAGTGCTCTGGTCTCTGTGCCTGGCAGTCTTCAGGTAAGTTGAGGAATATGACAAGAATGCCCCTGACAATCAATATCCTATAATGCAGCCTTCCCCAAACTGATATCCTCCATATGTTTTAGCCAGCCACTCCCCTCAGTCCTGGACACCATGGCCAATGGTCAGTGATGATGAGAGATGCAGTTTAACTACATTATTATTATTATTTATTAAATTTATATGCCCTCCTATACCCACAGGTTCAAGGCGGTTCACGGGATAAAGGGCACCAGGTTGGGGCAAGGGCAGTCTTTGGTCATATGGCACCTTGAGCAAGGATAAAATCCCCCCCCCCCATTTCCCCACTTTTTCATGCCTTCCTGTGACTTGGACCCAGGTCACAGACCCACTTGACATGAGTTCAGTCGTGATGCACCCACCACTTGACCTCTGCTCAGTTAGTCCTTAGTAGCAGGCAACACAAACCAGCTACTATGATAGCTCTAGAAGCTGTCTGTTCTTAGAAAAGCTAATTCTGTAACCTAGCAGCCTCTGTGGTTGGGAATTTTCACATCAAAAGTACAGACAGGAGGTCCAGGCAGTGAGCTCACTCCCTCTCGCCTTCCATTCTGCGCCCCCCTCAGTTCAGCGGCCTGTGTGAAGGAGCCACCTTAACAGTCCTAAATCTGGCCTTGGTGTGGGAAGGCTGCTTTAGTTACTGCCAGTTTCTTAACCGCTTTCTCCAGCACACTACAAGCATTGCGACAGGAAGGAAGACAAAAACCACAAGGCTAGGCAAAGTGTATGAGCGAGAAAATTGCATTGTGCTACTGCCAGCTGCCCTAACATTGCAAACTTCGGCATTCAGTTGGTACCTGCACCAGGAACAGGCGTTGAAAAGGCTGGATTGAAATAAATGAAAGGCATGCAAACATGTTTCCCACATGGTGAAAGCACCCCCATGTGGCAAGAGTCTAGATTTCACATCCTGAAAAAGCATGCTTTCTGCATGGAACCTAATGGCTGTTGCAATAAAGTATGATTTAAAAGAACAGTGTAACTTTCAATCAGACCTGACATCAGCATGCAACCATTTTTGTTACCACCGCTGATGCCTGATCTAGCCCCCCACCTTTAATATAAGCTAAAGCATTCCTCTATAGCCAGACTGTTGGCCTTTAACTATCTGTGGCCTTTTAGAAGTGGGTGGGATGTTTTTCATGTATTTCTCTTTCCTCTTGGTTTTAATGTATCTATGTGGGATTTGTTTTGTTTGGTTGGGTTGCCTTGTGCAAGATATAATAATAATAATAGTCTGGGAACTGCCATTTTAATTTCCCACAGTGCCCTGGTGTGCCAGTTAGCTGTAGGCTAAATTCAGGGTGATGGCACTGGTATGCAAAACCCTACATATCTTGGGACCAGGATACCAAAAAAATCATATATAACATATATACCCAATGGATTGCTATGCTGTGCAGGGCAGCGCCTCCTGCAGATACTGTTCCATGTGTTTGGTATAAGAATCAGAGATTTAATGTGGTGGCACTTTGAAATTCCCTCCCTTTATTTATTTATTTAGCCACAATTTGAAATACAAAATTTTTAAAAAACACAGTTTAAAACAGCTTAGAACCACTGATTGAAGCCTTTTTCTTTTCACCAATTTATTATAATTGTATTAGAACTCAGCTTTTCCTTCCAGCCATCTGAAACTTTCCATGCCATTTATAATCTGCTTAAACTATTTTATAGTTTAGCCTTATTGAGTTCATTTATTTGCCTCACGGCTTTCTTACTTTTTTCATTGTTTGCTCAGGATAATTTTCAACAGGCACATAGATACATACTTTTCAGGGCTAAATATTCTAGTTGCTATAACAACTGGATACCTTTGATCTTGTAAGAACCTTAAAGAGTATCCTCTAGAAACAGGTATTCTGCCTTTTCGGATTACTGTTCAAATCTCCAGATTACTGCAGTATTCTCAGATTCTGTTTGGAGCCTAGCCCTCTCCCACCGACCCCAGTAACTTCACAAGGCTACATCCCTGAAGTATTCATTAAGGATTATTTCAGTGTTATACCATGCTTATGAATCCCTCCTGTGCCATCCTAAAGATTATTAAGTGGCTTCCTTAATTCCAATGAGATCTCTTGCCAAACAGAGTTTTAGCTAAAAAGTGAGTATTGCCTTTGCATATAAAATCCAGAAGCTGTCCAGTCTTGTTAACTGTGAATGTGGCGGAACTAAGATATTTCCTTAATAAAAAAAATTATTGGTTATGCCCCAGTCTCTGCAAGGCCTTCAGCAGACTTTGGCATAATTATAGAAGCTTTGATATATTTATTTGTAAATGCTGAATTTACCCACAAATGTATTTGAGCGGATGAGTAATTTCAAAATAAAGGAATCTTACAAAAGCAAGGACACTCTGTCTTCTGTAGCAATGAAATTCAGTATTGATTAATTCTAGGGGGTTACTTGGAAACTAGATGTGAAATGCTATGGAGAAGGTATGGTGCTGCATATTTATTTCAAGAGTTCTGTTGTTCTAAGGCAGGGATAGGAAGCCTATGGACAACCAGATGTTGTTAGACTCCAACTTCCATAATATTGGACCACTGGCCATTGTTGACTGGCACTGATGGGAGTTAAGAGTCCAGCAACAACTGGAAGGCCCTGCGCTAAACTGTATTGACTCACCAATCATCCTCCCAACTAGAAGCAGTGTCTCTCACACAGGAGGCATGGAGGAAGCGTCCACTGTCTGTAAATGGGTAGCCTTGAACATAGATTCATAGAAGGGTATCACAAGGGTCATCTAGTCCAACCCCCTGCAATGCAGGAATATTTCACCCAGGACCCTGAGATTAAGAGTCCCATACTCTACCGGCTGAGCTATCTGTATGATAAGCTCTATGTTGGAGAATAACCACTGTCCATGCTGGCTGGGACTGATGGAAGTTGGAGTCCAACAAAATCAAAGGAACGTGTTTCCAATAAATGTGTTTAATAGCAGCATCCTTAACTAAATTCTTGTGTGGGAACTTTTTATTTGAGTATTCAGAAAGGGTGCAGTCTTCCCATGAGCATCTGGTTGGCTGCTATAAGAACAAGTTGCTGGACTAGATGCACCTTTGACCGGATCCAGCAGGACTCATCTCATGTTCTTAAATGGAGGTCAGGATAGGCACAATGAAGGTACTTCCTGCTTCTTGCACTCAGTAACTATATCTGGGCTCTCTAAGGATTTTGTCTTCTACTTTCTGATGATAACCGACTGCTCTTTGTTTTCTCTTTATGGTCATGAAGTATATTTGGTGCTGTTCGAACGGGTGCTTATATGGTGTACATTTTGATGACCAAAGGACTGAAGCAGTCAGTTTGTGACCAGAGTTTTTACAATGGACCTGTCAGCAAATTCTGGGCTTATGCATTTGTGCTAAGCAAAGCACCAGAACTAGGTGAGTGCCTTCTCTCCTTTCTCACTTCATGGGGTACATTTGGATCAAAAGGACAAAGGTGTGACAGGATTGCTTCATAGCAGTTCTCTTGTTTATGGTATATTTGTAAATCACCTTGATGTGCTTGGAAAAGGTGCTTGTTTGATTGCTTAATAACAGTGCTAGAAAAATGCCTTTAAAATTTTGCATTCAGTCAATATATTAATCACCCTACAGCCACTTGTATTTGTGGTCTCAAATGAGTTTTCCTCTGTGGAGCAAAATTGTAATATAGTTAAGTCATTGTGAGTCACATTTGTGAAAAAAATAACAAATACAGATAAGAATAATATGAAGATGAAGAATATGTCGATGACAAAGAGACTCTCAAAATTCCAGATGGAATAGTTGTCCTTAACTCGTACTGTTTGGATTATTAAGGCTCGTGGGTTCTACATTTGCTTCTGTTCCTCAACTATCTTCCAAGAGCAAGAAAGTAGCTTTTTAGCAACCACACAAAGTAACCATTCACCAACCCAGTGAATGGCCAATGCAGCCAAAAAAACCTTGACCCATTGGTGGCGCAGAGTCTACCTAACACAGATACGGTCATATATTGTTCATTCTGCAGTACTTCTACACCTATCAAAATATTGTATATAACCATCACAATCTTCTCAAGGGTCAAACTTCTCAAGGGCCAACAGAACAGCAAAAAACAATAATACAGAAATCAGTCATATATATGACTGCCTGCTCATATGCCTGCCAACAGGATGGTCTAACGAATTCCTCACCTAGATATAATGGCCAGACCTAGTCTCCCTTAATCCCTTAGTTTATGAAGATGTGTCTAAGCAGTTTCCTCACCAGCAGTTTTAAAAAGCTTGTAAGTAGCAAACCCATTTGCACATCTATGTTTGCTTATCCTGAAGTTTCTTAGGCAGATTCTAATTTGAAATAGGAAGCAGTGATTTGGCAGACGTTCCACAGCTTGTTTCTCATGAAACCTCACAGGGCTTCCGACCCAACAAAACAATGATGACTATTAAGAATATGCTGTTTCAGTGATTGCTGATTTTCAGCATCAGCCAGAAGGAGATATCCTTCATATTAACTTTGTTGTGTATCCTGCCTTACTCTCCTCTTGGGGCCCAAGGGAACCTGTGTTCCCCAAGTGCACTGACCAGAGCCAGACCTGCTTCACATCATTTAGAATGGTACCACTTTGTACCCTTCAGACTGCTGTTGAGAATGTCCAGTGCTTTTTTCTAAAAAAACCACACGTTTAGGGGTACTCTCATTTTCCTACTCATATTGAAATACTGCTTCCCAATGAGGCCAAACTATTCATAAAATGTTTAGGGGTATGCGTACCCCTGTGTCCCCCTAGAAAAAAAAGCACTGGGAATGTGTGAAAACCTATTGTGAGTTACCTATATTAGTCCTGCAGTTGCTTATGGAAATGGGGCAGTGTTAGAAACTCATGTGTATATAAGCTAGGCACCAAATGTTTCCTTAAACCAGCATTACAGTTGCCAAAATGGAATGTCTAGTTGCCATTTGGGGGCCAGACCGCTCGGAAGTTGTATTTTTTCAATACGATTTTTTGGTTCCTGAAATTTATTCTGATTGTGCAGATAAAATATAACGGATATAATTCCACAGGCTGTGCTATTAGTGTGTGAAAACAGTCAAGATCCAAGGATCCCCAGGCATGCACCTCCAGATAGTGGAGACATCAGGCACCATACTGGTGCCCAGGCATTTTAACTTGGTCACAAAATGACATGGTGAAATATGAAAACTGATTTACTAATCAGCTTTACTGCTGATTTAGGTTACCATCCTAAGCCCACTTCATTGGAAGTTGGCACCACCAGTTCACCCCCTTCCTCTTTGCAAGTAAACATGTATGAGGTTGGGTTACAGGTAATGAAGACACTGGTTCATATCCCTTACTAGTATTCTTTTGTTTGAGTTTTGAAGCAGGGGCGGCTGCAGGGCAGGGCAGCAATGTTACTGGCCTCCTGGAACCAGTGTCTCTGCAGCTTACCAGAGGGGTGAGGCAGTGGGAACGTTGGCACATTGCACACACATTGGTGGGGGTGCCAGTTTGGCTCTGCTGGGGCATCAGTACCACACCAACCTCCCTCACAATATACAAAATGATCTTAGAAAGAATCATGGAATAACTAAGTTTGATAGGGCATTGTTTACTTGCAATCTTTTCCTCTCTAAACATATCTAAAGAAATATGTTTAGATATTGATAGTTTTCCCATACAGGCAATTTCAGTAAGAACATCCCAACTGGAGGCTGTGATGTTTCAGTCTATGAGAGAGCGCTGCCATTTTAGCTGGGGAGCATCTCTTTGAGTAGATCTAATCTTCTAAGTAGTGTGTTAAGAACTGAGTTGTGGGGAGATTTTCTGTCTTACGCTGTCTCTAAAGTTGTACATTGTTCAGAAAGCAATTTGTATCTCTATAGGTAAAATTCAGGGATTTGATTCCAGTTGCACAATATTTTTCATTTGCACAGTACTTTTCTTCTCCCTAAATGTAAAGTTAATTTGTGTTGGAACCTATTGACATGACTAAATGTAATGACTTCAGAGACCATAGTATAATTAGGGCTTGGATTGATATGCATTTTCTTCATCTATACTTAACTTCCATTTTCCTCAGGCTAATACAAGATAAATAGCCATTATCCATGCTTAGAAAGATAATAGGTTATTTCAAAAATGTATTTTAGTTTTTTCTCAATAATATCTTCTGTGAAATGTCTGCCTTTGCTTAAATTTCATGCAAACCCAGTCATAAGCTGACTTTTGATTCTGTCACTGCAATCCTATACATGTCAACTGAAAAGTCCCATATGAGTTCAATGGGACTGACTCCCAGGTCAGTGGGAGTAGGATTGCAGCATCAATCTCATTGAAAAATTGATCTTTGCAACTAAATTGGACAAAAAATTCCTAAATGACCTTACACCTCATGGGTTTTGACAGTATAATCAACTGCAAATGTTCCTGGATGACATGGATGATCTACAATAGAACCACTTCAGTCTGGGTTTAGGCCAGGTTATGGGACTGAATTGACTTTGCTCACCCCACTGGAGGAGCTGAATCAGGAGAGGTAGTGGGGGATTGCAACCCTGCCATGCTTACTTAATCTCTCAGCATCTTTTGTTCCATTCACCATGGTGTCATCCTGGATCAATTGAATAGGAGAGGTATCAGAGATACTGTATTACGTTAGTTCCATTCCTACCCAAGAAAATAACATTGGGCAAGTACTCTTGTGCTATGGGGTTCTGCAGGGCACCCATTGGTCTCAAATGTCACTTAACATCTGAAGCTACTAGGAGTGGCCATTAGAATTTTTGGAGCACGGTGCCATTAGCATGCTGATGACACACAGCTCAATTTCTCTATAACAGGGATGTCCAACAGGTCGATCGCGATCTACCGATCAATCACAGGGTGTCCCTGGTCTATCCTGGTTGATCGTCAAGAAAGCTCAACAACTTTGGTCAATACAATGGGTAGATCACTGCCAGGTTTTTTTAGTGGGAGTAGATCACAGTCTCTTGGAAGTTGGACATCCCCGCTCTATAACATCTGAATCAGAAGAGGCTGTGCAAATTTTGAACGAGGGGCTTAATGGACTGGGTAAGGGCCAATAAACTGAGTGTGAACCCTGGGAAGATTGAAGTTTTGTGGTTTCCATGTCTGGAAGATAAGTAAGTTGCCTGTTGTTGGATGGGCAGGTAAATGTCTAAATGGGCAGTTTGGTGGTAGTCCTGGTTGCATCTTTGTTATTAGAGGGCCAGGTGACCTCCATGGCTAGGAGTGCCACCTGATTCACAAGTACGCTTCAGGGTTCTAACATTTTTCTTATGTTTTTTCCTCCCCCCAGGAGATACAATATTTATTGTTCTTAGGAAACAGAAGCTTATCTTCCTCCATTGGTACCACCATATTACTGTACTGCTTTACTCTTGGTACTCATACAAGGACATGGTAGCTGGTGGTGGCTGGTTTATGACCATGAACTATGGAGTGCATGCACTCATGTACACTTACTACGCCTTGCGGGCTGCTGGCTTCAGAGTGTCCCGGAAGTTTGCCATGTTTATCACACTATCGCAGATCACACAGATGTTCGTGGGCTGCATCATCAACTACCTGGTCTTCGCCTGGATGCAACAAGGCCAGTGTCACTCACACATTTCCAACGTCTTCTGGTGTTCTCTTATGTACCTCAGCTACTTTGTGCTCTTCTGCCATTTCTTCTTTGATGCATATGTTAGCAACACCAGAAAAACAAGGAAGGCCGAGTAAAGCTAGAAAGGAGAGAGAGAAGGAAGCAGCTGCTCATGTCATCCACAAAATGGCAAACACAAAGAGGGGGAGAGAGAAAGAGAGGAGGGGGGGACAGAAATGGCACAAGAAGGAAACATTTATATATGGTGCAACTAAAACTCAGCAGCTGAGGGACAGCTATGTTTGTTCAAAACCAGTAAGTTTATGATCCTGTCATGGTGAGGACTCACTGAATGATCTTGCATCTCAAAAGGCTGCTGTAAGACATCTTCCTTCTTAGACATCTTACTGCTCTTTTAAAAAACCAACCACACTTTTTTTTAAGGGGGGGGGGAAGCAAAAGAAGATAATGATTTTGCAAAATAAAATGTTAAAAGAAATGGTTTCCCTGAGCATAGATGACTTTTATTTTTAAAAAAGCAAACTAATTATTTATATATACTTTCTAACGTGTTGTTTTTAAAATACAAAACTTGAACAAGATTTGAGCAGAGGAAACACACAATCTGTGTCATATGAACATAGGACTTTGACCTGTCAGAGCTGCATGTAGCCCCATAGAGTCACCTCTGACTGGCAGCTCCCTTGCAAGGTCTCAGGCAGATGTTCTGCAACCTGACAGCCATTAAAAAATAAAAATAAAAACTCCAAGAGTCCCAGGATCAAACCTGCCATTTTCTGCATGCAAAGTACCTTCTCTCCCACTGAGCTCTGACCCCCAACAATACCAGGTTTTTGCAAAGTTAAAAGTTTTCTCCTTGGAAGAGATGAACCCTAAATGCTTCAATGTGAAAATGAAAGGTTAATCTTGAGTGCCTGCTGTAGACAGCCATTTAAGCTCAATTGAAGTAATAAATGGAGAGGAATTGGTTGGGTTTCTGTTTTGTTTTTAGTACTGTGTATTATGCTGTGAGAAGACCTGGTATGAGATATTGATTTGAGAATTAAATACTGTTGAGATGCAGTATCAGAAAGAATGTGTTCCCGTGCATTGTCTGGTCAAAAGCAATGCGTATAAAAGAGCAGTTTAATATACAGTCAGTTATAATTAAATATGCTTGGGGCTAGTAATAAAGGAGAGCAGGGAAAAGGAATCCAGGAGCTAAGAAAGGCAGAGTAGGCCAGTCCTCAACGTGCCCTACAAAATACTGGTGAGAAGCGTTTGAGAGTCATAGTACAGTATATAATTTATTTTTCTGAAGTCCAATTCTCGCACAGGATGGCTCTGAGTGTGATTGCTATGGGTGCATTTTGTTGGGAATATATCACCAACATCACTTGCCCAAAGTCAATTCCAGGGACTCCTCAAGCACAGGTTAAAGAGCAAGAACCATAACAAGGGAAAGAAGGAGTCTTGAGGTTGCCCAACCACAGCCAGCACTCGGGCAACGGACTGCCATTCTCACTAGAGTGAGAAGTATTATATTTCTCTTTAAATTTCAGCCATTATTTCCAAACTGGCACCTATCTTTATAAAAAGAACATGCAGATTTTATGCTAACTGTGCCCTCTTGTTTGTCTTTTTGGGGTGGGGGGGGAGGTGATTTCTTCTTTTTTGGTGCTGTGCAAACGGCCACCCTACAGACAGATCCATTTCATGCAGTCTCTTTCGAGAAGCTGAATAGATTCTGATGTGAGGCTTCCCTATGCGCACAGGGCCCATGAGGTGAGGTGAGGGGCAGCTGATCCTGCCTCCATGAACCTAACATTGCCTATCCCTCCGCCAACCCAGGACCCTTAACAAATTCCAGTTCCTGGGGGTACCATTTTCTGAATCACCTCAGGCAGCAGAGTATATTGAGCTGGCCCTGTGTGCACACATCCACCACAGGAATTGTTCCAAAAGCCATCTTGCGAATACAAAACATTATGGTGGGACTGGTCTTTGGAACAGGAAATGGTACTTTAAAATATCCTGATCGTGGCAGCATCCATTTTGATTCTGGTGCTGCCCATGATGGTTCCCACCACATGATCTGCAAAGTCATTTTCATGAAAGAAAAATTGCGATTTTTAAAAATTATTATTATTTTTGAGGAGACGCATGCAAAATGTCCGGTTCTGCTCCTAGCAAATAAATCCAAAATCCCAAGAACCATGAGCAAGCAATGAGCCATCATGGGCAGACGAGAACAGCAGCTGCTATAAACACAAAACAGCCCTGAAGTTACAGCAGTCAGTAAATGCAATTGGAGTGGCAGGTGCAAAGACAAATGGAAAAAAACTAAATATCTTTAGAGAGGGTGTTGTTAGTGTTGGATGGAAACTTCAGGGAAAAAACAACCCTGTGGTATGGTACATATTTTATATTTTTATGAACTTTGAAGAATAGATATCTGCAACCTTAATAGTGTTCTACAGGATTATATGTGACTTTAGGTAACACTGTGTTTCTGCATTTGCCTCACAAGCAATGCAAAGATGTTTAAAGTGCCCTCATCTGGTCACTTGGAGATACTACAGTAAAAGGCATAAGCTTGGCGTCATCACACTGCAAGTTTTAAATGGGAAGGGATTGAAAGCCTAAATGCAGTAATTGTGCTGCAACAAATTAACTCTAATGTCCAGAGAGAACTATTCTTAATTTTTTTAAAAAATGAAATCTGTAGAAAAATATACTGTAGCATCTTTGGTCGCTTAAAAAAGACATCTGGTTCTTCAGTCAGCTGCAGGACAACCTCAGAGAATTAGCTGAAAAGAGCCATATTTTCTACAAGGAAAAGTAGATTGTATTATCTGTAAGATTTCAGTCCTTACAAAGCCAAATAAAATGTGTAAACGTTCCTAGTACTTCAAGGAAACAAGTGTGTAAACTTGATGTTATAACTGTGTTAACATAGTATTCTCAATCGTATCAGTTTGGTAGTTTTAACTAAACAATTAGAAGAACTAGCAGAACCAATTAAGAACTGCTGTTCTACATAGAAAAATCATACATGCCTATAACTACAACCATAACACCTATGTGAGCTGTCCAAAAATAAAAAATAAAAACCTGGGTGGGGGCAAAATCTCCCCCCCCCAGCTAATGCAAAATATTCTCAACTTCCCTGCTTTGAGACTGTACAATACCAAGTAATATTTTCCCTTATTTTTGCTTCAACTGTGCTGTCCACCATTCATGACAAAAAGCTGGTGTAATATTCTGTTAGACATAACAAGAGCTTTTAGTGTTTCACCTTGCGTAGAAAAACTGCTGCATTCTATATTATATGAACAGTGTTTTAAGAAAAGGAAATTGGAAAGCTCTCTGGAGTTTAATCATAACTGTGAAAAATGGTGGGGGAAGTTTCTGTCTGTGTCATTTAAGTTATTAATGTTATGACATTGTTATATGGTACAAACCCCCCTCCCCAAGCAAATTGTTATGTTCAGTGAAACATATGACATGATCTTAAATTATAGACTCCTGTATAAATGGAAATATCAATTAAAATGTATAAAAAATTAATAATGTTATTTTACAGTTTTGGGAGTAGATTCTATTCCACAATGAGCCTTTTCTGCCTAAGTATTTCTCCCCAGTTTCCAATATTTGAAGTAAACCAAAACCAGTTATTGCAGAATAACAAAATTATTGGGCAGCAGTAGTGAGTAACTTTCAATGGTGCCATTCATTTTTGTGACTCTTGTTCCTCCTGTTGTGCTGACTGATCTGGTGAATCAACACTTCCACAGATCTTATCTTGAAATAAATGAAAAGGTATTTCATAAGGGAAGCCAATACTGCATTACAGTTTCTTTTATCTATAAACCAAAGGAACAAACAACAGTAATCACAGCATACATAAGAAGCTAAAATCCTGGACATGTTCACCTGGGAGTAAGTCCTATTGAAATGAATGGGGCTTACTTCTGAGTGGGCAGATACAGGATTGCTCTGCAAATTTCAAAATGTGTTTTTCTTCCACGTACACTCTTGCATTAACAGCAATGACACTTTAGACTCTAAAAGTTTAGAGGTAAAGAAAGGTATTCTTAATATCACTTGTGAAAAATGCTTCAATTCTTCTACCATGATTAAACAGTGATTACTATTCTTGTTGTTGCTATTGCATTTAGTTATTCATACTTTTTGTGTTCAAAAACCCAAATAAACATCACAAGAAACAAGCAAGCTATTGACAAAAAAAGGTATAGGATGTTTACAGAGGTAATAATTCTAAGAAATGTGTTCTCACTTAGTTGGATGTAAGTGCCATTGAATTTAGGTGCTTGCTTCTGAGTAGATCTGTATATTGTACTGTTATGTCCCATTAGGACTGCACTGTTATATCCCATTATTTGAGATGTGAAAATGTAAAACATAAGCTAACTTTCCCATTGAAACCAATGGTTCTTAAAAATGCTTAATTTTAACTTGATTGTGCCCATTTTCTTATGCTAATATGTGTAGTATTTTGAGACAGATGGACATTTTACACCTCCTTTAGTTTTCTTCACAAAATCTATGAAAACAATTATTAATAGCTCCATCCTGTCCACCACTTTTGGGTCAGTATCACATTGAATTCAGAAGGATTACTCATTCATGAGTTTGAATTATGAGATTCAAAGTAATTCAGAAAAGCCCTTCAGAAACTGATGGTACCTCAGTCTTTGAATCTCCATAAGGGGAAAGGGTCTTTGCTATCCAACTATGAAATGCTCAGAGAAGACCCACTGAAAAAGGGACTTTTCCATTGATTTTAATTGGCATACTCTAGGACAGGGGTCAGCAACCTTTTTCAGCCATGGGCCAGTCCACCATCCCTCAGATCATGTGGTGGGCCAGACTATATTTTTTTTGGGGGGGGGAGAGATGAACGAATTCCTATGCCCCACAAATAACCCAGAGATGTATTTTAAATAAAAGGACACATTCTCCTCATGTAAAAACACAGTGATTCCTGGACCGTTCGCGGGCCAGATTGAGAAGGCAATTGGGCCGCATCCAGCCCATGGGCCTTAGGTTGCCTACCCCTGCTCTAGGATATAGTTGTTTATTGCCCATAGATTCCTTAACCAGCTTCTAATGTGTAGTGCCTATTGTTTTAACTGTTCTGGGACTGCACAACATTATGAATAGGAGAGCTTTCCCACATGTGTTCATCTCTTGATTCAGATATGCAATGTAAAAGTGAATGATCTCTACACCTTAAGAACCCAAATTACCTAAAAACACTGCCAGCCAACACAACATCTGGAGCTACATATGAACAGCATATGCTCTCATTATTTCCATTAATTTTGATTTTTTTTTTGGCCATTGCTTATACAAATAGGTACCTCTTAGGTGTGGAAATTGTGGCACAAGTTAACAATAGTCAGGCTATTTACCTGGAAGTTTGCATTTAAAATGCATGTTTAAAAGTGAGTAGGATTTGTCTCGCAGAGTCAGCAATATGGTGGGTAGTGGAACAAAGCATGTGTGAAGTGTTCTTTTCTGTAGAATGGCATACATAGCTCGCAAGACAAACCTGCAAAAGGCTCCAGCACACTTACTCATGAGCCAATCCTCCTGAAATCTGTGACACTTTGTCATGAATGATGGTTACTTAGGGGTGCGTGCCCTCCACTTGTTTTCCCACTTTAGAATAATTTGAAGATCATTCCATTGATTTAGGGCAGATATCCCCCAGAAGATGCTGAACTACAACTCCCATCATCCCTGGCCTGTCGTCATACTTACTATGGCTAATGGGAGTTGTAGTTCACCAACATCTGGAATGCAAAAGGACATAAAGCATTTCTTAAAATTTTGCATATATTTGAAAGTAAGAAATTGTAGCTGAAAGCAAGAAAAATAAACTTCCCAGCGATTTTTTTAATGTTATGCAAGACAGTATGTATGAAGCAGTATTTTTTAACTAACATTGAAATAGATATCTCAAATACTGATTTCAGTAATGAGACTTGGTTCAAGCCAAAATCTCCAAAGTAGTAAATGGCTTGAAGCTATGGCTGTCAGTTCTCTTTGCTTTATGTTGGTCAGAAATCCAGAATCTGGGTCCTTCCTTCCCATCTCTCGTGGCTGGAACCCAATTTACACGAGCCACTTTTGGTATGTATAAAACATTTATCTGCACAGGATTCCATTCTGCCTGGTGTTACATTTAAAGGGTTCTTAACTGGTGCAGCAGTCTCTATACGCATGACACCTGCACCTGTGAGCTATTATCTGTGGCTGCTGGTGGTAACCACATGGGCTGAGAACTCCTTAACTGTGACTGCAGGTTTATGGCATCCTGGAGACATAGGTATTTCACACACCTATATTATCACACTTAAATCAGGTGCAGAAAACCAAATGAAGACTCAAAAATATTATACAATTGGGGGGGGGGACATATTTAGAGACTATTTCCCTAGCTTTTGTTCATAGGAGGTATCAATGTGACCTACAACAGAAGTGTAGAGTGCTCCTGTTCAGCATTCCAGCCTGCCAGAATACTCCATTCTATCCCCTGCCCCCAGGCAGCAACAGCCAGCATTCTATTGCCTCTGAGCATGCTAAGTCCACATTGGGCTGTTTTTTCCTTTCCTTCATTTCCCACCCTCCCTTGCTCCCTCTCTCTCTCTCTCTCTCCCTCTCTCTCTCTCCTCTCATTCTGCAAATCATGGGCTTTCTCAAAATGTGCTGATAATCAATTGCATGGATGGTGCCATTTTGGCTGCATAAGGCTCCATGCTCAGAGAAGGGGAGTTTATTATTAGTGTATAGGAACAGTAATCTTTCAGCTGTGCACTTTACTCTGTTGTGGCCTGAGGAAGAGTTTCTTATGCCCAGTGCCACTTGTGCTACTGCTCAAATCTCATTGGGCTGAGTGAGTTGTGAAGGTGCTCAGCCCCTTGTAGGCTACCAGGGAGATTACTTGTAGCAATGGATACATGCCCTCTAAAATAAATGCCAGCTACCCTAAGAATACAGTTGTTCTTTCTGTTAACAAGACTGCTTTAGGGGCAAACTAGATGGGATTGCATCAGTTCCATTTACTGCAATTAGAAGGATGTGGTGCTGTCTGATTTTAGCAGCAATGGGGACGTGTGGATGGGAAGAGCAAACTCTGTGTGAGATTTACCTTTCTTCTTAGATAAGCTCCGATGCCAAAACTTAGCTGAGCAAAAAGAGCTCAGGGAGATGGATTCAGGGAGTAAGCGCATCACTTACTTGCCCCTTTTGCTGTTAATACCAGTCATTTTTTAACACAACTGGAGCAGTACCAGTTTAAACAATACAGCCATCACACTTAGTTTGACCCTTGGAAAAGCGCTAACGTATCTTGGACTCAGATGGATAAGGCTACGGATCTGTGAACAAGCCAAGTTTCTCTTCATTTTTACAAGGTCCGGTTGTCGATGTTGTCTACTCTGTCAATGTCTCCCCAGAGTCTCAGACAGGGGTCATTCCCAGCACCTTCATTTCATTTCTTTTCATTCCTTTAAAATGAAAAGACCTCTGGCTTGTAAAGGCCCTTGGCCATGTACAATAAAGTTGACTTACTGATACTGAAATTTAGGTGTCACATCTATGCCCTCTACCACTGAGTCACAGTCTTAGCCCAGTAAATGTCCACTGATGCCAATTTTACCCATTATTTTCATTTAATGCACATTACTTCTCTCACGATGAGTAGTAGCCACGTCATAAAGAACGCTCAAGTCTGGTGCTCTAGGTCGTAAGGAATCTCAGACCTTTCTGTCCACTGGGTGGAATTATTAGAAGTATTCACCATTTGGAAATTATGGGTAAAAGGTGTGACCCAGTCATCAAAAAGAAGCATTAGAGCTAGACCTTTTAAGGCAATTTGCTGCTTGTTTTCATAGCATAATTAAGACTGCAACTCCATTTCTCTCCATCCTTTTTGTTATAGAAGGTTGCCCCGATCTATTAAGGGCTATCCTCTTCCGCACAGGAAGCTGATGTTGAAGCACATCTGGATGCTGATATGCTGCACAATTCTTACCAGTACCCCCCTGAACTTGATTGACATGCCCAATAAGGTTGGGGGTGTCTCTTCAGCCAGGGCCATAGGTGTCACAGGTGACAAAGCACAACTAGATAAAGCTGGATCCCTGAATCTAGTTATGGGTGCATGAAATAGTCAGTACAAGTCCAGCAAACTCAGCAGCAGTTTCTCTAAGGCTGCAATGCTATATGCACACCTAGGAGGAAGCCCCATTGAATTCAATGGGATATACTTCTGAGTAGACCTGCTTGGTTGTGCTGTAATAGGTTGCTGTGATGTTTTTAAAAATAGACACATTGCATTTCAAAGGCTCAAAACACACACACACAAAAACACCCAGGGCATTAAAATAAAAATGCTAGTAATTATTTTTTGATTTCCAATTCCACAAATAAATCCATCTCAGAGATTTACAGGAAGCCAAGTCATGTTGTTGAACGCTTTGCTTTTGCAGACCAACTCTCAAAGTTGCAAAGTCCATGTATGTATATTTGATTCTGTTGTCGAAACAAGTAGTATGTTGTGTTCCTTGCTAAAGCAATTTAAAACCACCTAGCAAAATCAGCAAAAGCTATTTGTCTCAGCTTAATTCCATCAGCTTTGCTGAGGGAGGCTACTTCCGACCAGCCCTTTGGATCAGCTTTAGCTATTGCAGCACAGATAATATTTTGTACCAAAGCAGCTAAAGGTATCCATGGGTAACTGGGAAGAGATGAAATGATCTCCTCTCACTTGTCATTCCATACAGCAACATTTGCCGCTTCCCAAACTTGTGCAACAGAGTCTCTCTGAGCTGCAGCTGAGCTGTTGAGGTGCTGTATGGAACACCACCATAGTTCTGCTGATGACTGGACTGAGACATTCTGGGTAGGCTGGGATCCCAGTGCCTCAGCATGTCCATTTCCAGGCATGAGATGCCACCAGTATCCCTAGTGTTTAATTTTGTCTGGAGTCATTCTTCCCATGTATCAGATATGGAGCCATTGACCCCATGTCCACCCTGCAATGCTCTACATCAGCCTTTGCCAACCTAGTGCCCTCCAAAACATCTGGAGCGTGCTGGGCTGGCAAAGGCTGTTCTATTTGTTATGTGGGTTGCCACATGTAAGCCTTCTTGTTCTCACTCACTCGTCTGCTTTCTCCGAAGCCGTTCAGTGCTTTAGGCTCTTAAGTGTCTTAACGCTTGAGCTAGATGTACATTCAGATTCAAGTAGTTCTGTAAAATATCTATGAGATAATGACTAGGAACAGCTTTATTTTACCATTTTCAAAATATTGATATTTCACTACACAAAGGAAATTTTTGATTTTAATTTTATTTTTGGTATATGGATATTCTAAATAAAATGTTGATTTTTGGTTTAAAATAGCACACGTTTCTGTGTCTTCTTACACTGTCTTTCTATCCCATACCCTCCAACATTCCTCCGATGAAACAAGGGACATCACAACATTTCTCCGATGAAAATAGGGACATCCTATTCCATACACTCCAACATATCTCTGATGAAAATAGGGATGTCCTATGGAAAAGCAGGACATTCTGGGAACAAATCAGAAACAGGGACGGTTTCTCTAAACCTGAGACTGTCCCTGGAAAACAGCGACATTGCCTATCTATCAATATTCCATTGTGTAAGAATGGATGTGTGTATGCATATGGTTGCTAAAAGTGCAAATAAATAAATTGGAGGGCATCAAGTTAACTTCCCCTGGACTTTTGTCTCAATTATCTTGGACTTTTTTCTGCTGTTTATAGCAATAGACACTGAGGCCCTGATGGTTTTACTCTCATGTAGGCTCATGGCTTGGACACTAAATACATCCTTTCCTGTGCCCTTTCGTGATTTGTGCGTCCAATGGGAGCTGAGGGAGTGATACGAAACTCTGGAGGCCTTCATATTTTGCAACCATTGCAAGGTCAGATCAGATCAGAAGAATCTCTATTTGCATCAGCCACTAGCCATAGCAATAAAATAAAATGCACTGAAGATAGAGGTTAAAAACTTAACTAGCATGGTGGAGTGGTTAAGAATGGTAGACTCGTAATCTGGTGAACTGGGTTCGCGTCTCCACTCCTCCACATGCAGCTGCTGGGTGACCTTGGGCCAGTCACACTTCTTGGAAGTCTCTCAGCCTCACTCACCTCACAGAGTGTTTGTTGTGGGGGAGGAAGGGAAAGGAGAATGTTAGCCACTTTGAGACTCCTTAGGGTAGTGATAAAGCGGGATATCAAATCCAAACTCCCTCTCTTCTTCTACTACTACTATCCAAAATACATTTGGGAGGTTTACATCAATATAATCAAATAATAGATCTTATTCTAATTGCCCCAGCTAAAAACCTTGCAGTTTTTGCAAAATATTGATCCAACATGAGTATTCAGGGTATCTTTTAATTGCATTTTATATATACAAAGCACAGCACTTTTTGTTTTTGATAAAAAGGTTATTAATGTTGTCACAGACACTGAATGCTGGGAACAGGGCATGTTATGCATAAACAGGGTGAACACTTAAAGCCTTTCATTGCTCAGCGCCCCGCTAGCTATTCCTACTACTGGCCAACCTTTTTGATAAACTGAGATCACCAGTCAATGATGTTTACCCCATTAACTGAGGAAATTGGACTAATTGCTAGAGCTGAGCAGCATATTTGATAAATAAATAAAGATTAATAGCTGTGCTGCCCTCCGCTGAAAAATGTTCTTTTTATAGGTTGGAAGAGAACTGAGCGTTTATTATCCCTATTCATTTGCAGCCAGCAAGTCTCTCCAGTTGGATGTGTTTGTTACGAAACCAAAAGGTGTGTGGCAGGCAGCTCTGTGTCATTTGGCGATTCATAGCTGCTTTTATGGGGCCACATCTGTAGCATACTATGCCAGTAAGAGAGCAAAGTTGAATGTGAATTTTCATAAAAGTATTCTTAAGAAAGGAAAGACGACAGAGTCCTCTTGCATTCCGTGTGCATACAAATTGGGCCTTTGGGGGATTTCTGCAAATCAAAGAAGCCTTGAGCTGAGCTGAGCTCATACTGGTTCACTCCCAGTCCCTGCAAGAGCAGCAGAGGACCATAATTAGGTCAGCAAGTTCAGCACATTGCGTTCTGCAGCTCCGTGTTCAGCACATTGCGTTCTGCAGCTCTATCCACGCTCTGATGTTCTGTAAATAAGTGACTGGCTAGCTATCTCATTGGGGTAGTTCATACTCTCACACAGCATGTGTGTTAATATCTTGCGTGGTGCATCACTGGGATTATGAACTGCAGAAAAACACATCTCCTCTGTTTCCTCATCTGGAGTTTCCAGTGTACAAGTTCCTCTCGTTTTTCTTCCTTTCTGTCCCTTCTGTGTGTCATTTTATCTCCAACTTTCCTATTGTCCCCCTTCCCCAACTCCTTTGTCAGCCTTTCCCTCTGGTCTGCATCTTCCACTCATCTTCACAGCTTCTCAGTCTGTTTTCTACTCTGCTATCCCAGGTGAGCTCCATTTCCTTTTAGACCCCCTGCATCCTGGACCTTTTCCCCACAGCTTCCCATTCCTCGTCTGCTCTCCCTGTTGATGGTTGCTTGCACGCTAGCTATTTTGTCTTGAAACTGACACCCTTCAATCAATCACTTTTATACAGAGAGCCTAGATGCTATCCAACCAGGGCCAGATTTAGGTTTGATGAGGCCCTAAGCTACTGAAGGTAATGGGGCCCTTGATATGTCCCGCTATCCTTTGTCAACAACAAATTGTCACTTTTATGTTGAATATATGCTATATGGTTATTTATGGACCTAATAGGTATCTAAAGCCATTTGCACAGCACAGAATATGTATTTTATCAAAGTAATTGCATTTTTTCCTTTAATTTTTTTGGGGTCCCCCAAGAGAGTGGGGCCCTAAGCTTTAGTTTGTTTAGCTTATACATAAATCCAGCACTCCATCCAATGCATTGAGTTCCACTGTTTTCTGTCTTATCTACCCTTCCTTTCTCAGATGCAGCTTTACTTTCCACTTAAACAATTCAAATGTGGACAGGAAAAACATTAACAAGGTGTTTCAGGGCTACTGTACCTTTAATAAGCAGCTTTCTCCTTCAGAAAGAATACTTTACTCTGCCTTTAATTGCTTTCTGTTCAGCATCAGGCAGAATTACAGGTGAATTGCCCCTTCATTATCCAATAATTAATCTGTTCCTGGTCTCCATGATCTAGACCCTAGATTCTAGGCTGATGGAACCATGGAAAATCAAACAGGCCTATAGACCACAGAGGCTTTTCCAGACCCCTACAACCATTATCGAAATGCAGATGAACAAGCATATGAATATACCTTAAAAGCTTAAGACCATACTGGCTTTTCGACAGCATTTAAGAGTTACATTATTCATATAAGAAAAATGAAAATCATGTTGAAAAGATCTCCATTTGGCTAACACATCAAGTGTGTACCCTCCAGTCGTCTTTGACAGAGGGAAATAGATACACTCTTTACATTTTACATTAAGTGTATGAGGGATTTAAAGAATGACAAAGAGCAAGCCAAATGAGGGAGCCACTTCCATAGGGCTTGGCAGCATGCCCTGCCAAAAAATGTCTGAAACAATAACTTCAAAATGTACACTTTCCTATAAGCAGGAATCCACAGCTTTTCACTCTCTCGGGTCATAAATTTGTGCATTGGCATTGTCAAAAGTTTTGTGACTCTCCAAATATATGCATTTTTATTTAATACACATACATCCCTGCCTTCTTCCCAGGAGCTCAAGGTGACACATGCAGTTCCTTTCCACTACTTCTTTTATCCAAGCAAAAAACCTGTGAGGTTGGTTAGGCTGAGAAAGAAACACTTTCTTACAGGTCTCTCTTTGTCACGGTCTGGTCAACGGGTGATCAAAGCCCCTGCTGAGGACGTCGGGACCAGGGGCAAGATGGCAGGGTGGGAGCAGGAATGAGAGTCCAGACGTCAGGGGTCCGAGGATCAAGAAGCAAGGAGCCAAACGCAGCAAGCCAAGAAACTTGTTGCTGTGGCAAAGAGCTGAAAGGAAATGGTAACCTTATATCCCTTCCCGGCACTTGCCACCAGGTGCAGTGAGTTACCAAGTGGCCTCACCTGTGCAGCCGCACCTTGCCTCTCCAGAACAAACTTAGGAAGGTCCCAGTCCTGCAAAACCCTGCTGGTCACAAGGCCTGGCTCCTGCACGCACTCCTGACACTCTTGTTTTAAGATATAAATGCCATACAATCCACAAAGTATTTCCCTGACATTCTAATTTTCCACATGCAGGGATGATATTGGTTTGTGTTTTAGACAAGGTAGGGGTGTAAGTAAGCAACAATTTCTGTTCCTGCTACTTTTTGTCAAAATCAGCCCTGTTTCTATTCCACTACAGTTCACTTTCCACCAAATTCTATGATATTCATCTCACTGTCTGTTATTTCTCGTTTCTTAAGCTACATAACTCTATCGGTAATGTAACTTACATTCATTTCAATGCAAAGGAAACATTAAAACTAGTTAAAAGAGTAATTTGTTTGTTATCCTTTGCAGATTTAAAAAAACAACAATGTGAACATGAATACTGATTGCATTTTGTTGACTGATTTCCATTTCTGACTACAGACAAACAATTGAACTGCAGCAATTTCTGCTTCATTTTCCATTTTTGTCAGGATTCTCTGATACTCGTGCAAGATGGGGCATTCAGATGTATGATCTCCCATGTGGAGTCTAGAGTGTCAAAGAAGACCTAAAAGTCACTTGTAATAAGATGAAGAAGGTTAAAAAATGAAATATTAAGTTATAAGGTTTTAAGGACGTGTGTGCATGAGTATTAAACAATGAAACCGAGAAGAGGAGGGGAGGGAAGTCAACCAAAATTATGGTTTAAAAATTTGTTGATGAAGCTTTAGATGTTATTTTTGGAAAAATTAATAAAATATTATTTTTAAAAATAGAGAGAGCATCAAAGAAGACCTGAACAAAGTGCTCTTTCTGCATGCTTAACTTGGCCCTGAGTATTCTCTGTCACAAATGTTCCAAGTAAAGAATCTCTAAGTCACATCAAGTGCCTCACAGCCTTTATTTTGAGGTCAGCATAAGAGATACAGAAAGCTTCCACCAAGATTTCTTTTGCTGCAACATTTACTGTAATATTCATCTAAGATGACAGTCCTCCTGGGGATCCGCAGGGTGCTCTCATTCAATTCACTGCCTCCTTTGCCATTTATTTATCTCTAATGACAAATGGAAAGACAAAGTACTCTTATATGAAGATTGTACATATACCCAACGGTGCCATAAAAGCACGACTTGGGGGGAGAATCAGCAGGGCGATCCTGGAATGCAGCAAGGCTGGGTTACCACATATAGAAGTAGGTGGAGTAATGCATACTGCCATTTTAAAAGAGTAGAGGTGTTAGCACCATCAGCCCAGAGTCTGTTATTACTTAACTGCACAATTGCATAGACTTCCAAGTTATAAAATGAATGAAGTTCAGACAAATTGAGGGAAGTCCAAAAATGGAATTAAGAGGTACCGTATTTTTTGCACCATAACACTCACTCCCCCCCCCCCTAGAAAGTAAGGGGAAATGTCTGTGCGTGTTATGGAGGGAATGCCTATGGGTGGCATGCCTACGGATTTTCCTCCTCTAAAAACTACATGCGTGTTATGGCTGGGTGTATGTTATAGAGCGAAAAATACGGTAATTAAGAAGTTTGAATGTACAACTTTGTTTTCTTTTTTTGTATTTGTAAACCAATAAAAATATAATTTAAAAAAAACAACAACTGCATAGACTTCCTCATTCTGTCCAAAGCTTTACACTGATCATTTCAACTGGATAAATTTAAAATGCGTGAAAATAATAATATGCCTGGAGAGAGAGAAAAGAACTTTACACTTGGTGCTGGGGTTCTTCCCAGTTCATCACGTTTGCTGCAGTCAGGTCTGGTAGTTGGCCAGTTGTCAGCAAGAAATATGTAAGTTTTACACTAGGACCTGTGCATGCTTTCCCCTTTTAATTCTTCATTTTTATTTTATTAAATTTATAGACCACCCTCCACCTGAAGATCACAGGGCAGTTTACAACATGAAACCAGAAAATAAAATCACAAGATACATAACGACCAAAAAAACCACCCCAAAACATTGAAAAGGCCACAGGTTGTTCAATCAGCCAAAGCCCTGGGAGATGAGGAATGCTTTTGCCTGGCATCTAAAGATATGTAAAGAGGGCACCAGGTGAGCCTTCCTGGGGAGAGCATTCTGCAAACAAGGAGCCACCACAGAAAAGGCCTGCTCTCATGCTGCCACCCTCCAGACCTCTTGTGGAGGGGGCAAACAAAGATGGAGCTCAGATGATGACCACAGGATCCAGTTTGGTTCGTGTAAGGAGAAGCTACCGGTATTTCCCAGTATGATGGAACTTGGATGACATCCGCACCATAGATTTAAAGCAATCATATACTGATTTTACAGTCATGGCTTCCCCGGAAGACTCCTGGGAACTATAGTTTGTTAAGAGTGCAAACCTCACAGATCTGCAATGCCCAGCACCCTTGACAAAATGCAGTTCCGAGATTCTCCATAACTATTAAAATGGCATACGAGTGCTTTAAATCTATGTCGTGGATGTGACCATTCAATGTACCACAAGAGGCAGAGTAACGCTGTTCTCATTGGCTGAAATAGTTACTCTTATATATTTATTTGTTTACTTTAAAGCATGTATAAGCTGCTTAGCATTTTTGTAAAAAAAAACCCCTAAATACTGTACAATATAAGAAACAATATAATGAAAATAAAAACATGGCATAAAACTATAGTATAGAGCTTTGTTTAAAAAAAGAAATTAAACAGGAATTTGGGGACTTCAAAAACATAAATCAAGATCTGATATTAAGGGTCAGTTAAAGCTTTGGCAAAAAGAAGACATCTGTTGGTTTTACATATGGGAGAGGAAATGACATTGAATAGCACAGAAAGAATAGAAGAAAATACCTGCTATTGAGCAGAAATTCCCAGATTAGTGGGGTAAGAAACAGATTATTTTCTGGAAGCAAGTAACATGAAAATGGGTACCAAACTTCTGGAAAACTAGTGGCATAAAGTGGTAGTGAAAGATAATATAACATGATGGGATTATCAGGTAAGTAAATGTCAGGGAAACAGAATAAAGTGCTGTCCGAATGCAACTTCATAGGGCCCAACATTTGATCCATGTGGCTTCAAAAAACAGATGCACAAATAGTAATTACTGCGTTACTGGGAAGAAACTGCATTCACAAACAAGACGGCCCCTTTCTCCTGACAGGAATTGTGCAATGAGATACAGAAACAAAAGACTTTCTTCTCTCTCTTTTCCTTCCAACCCCTTTGTTGCTGTTGTTGAAAATATAAGCAAAATTGGTTTCTAGTATCAAAGAACTACTTTGGCTAATTGAAAACTCACTTGAGCTTCCTCAGCCATTGTGATGCCAGTTCTTGCTTCAGTCTTCAAAGCAATCCCTCCCAGGTTGCTAAGGTGCTTCAGGTGTCAGTAATTAAGCAGCCATCCTACCAAGTGGAGGTATGCCCTGCAGGGTACAGTGAATTGAAAAATGCCCTTTGTCCTAGGCTCCAGGGAATTCACAAATTATTCTGGGAATTGCTGGATGATCACCTCTGCTTTAACTTAGTTTCAGTTGGAGAACATGTGGGCCCTCCAGATGTTGTGATATTTAAAAAAAAACAAAAACAGAAAAGTTGTTGAGCTTTATAAAAAAAATTGGCCAAAGAAAATTGAAGTTTCAGCAATTCCCATCTGGACACAGTTTCCAACAGCTGATTGCCTCCTATGTCGGGGAAATTCTGAACATATGTCAACCCTAAATTAGACTTTCTTCATCCCTGAACAAGGGTGCTGGCAGCTGAAGTTCACAACAAGCTCCGCACTTCTGATTTAAATTATAAATGGGTCAGTTGTTGTTGTTGTTACCCTGCCTTTCCCCCCTGACAGGGACTTACAGATAAAATAAGGTAAAGGTAAAGGGACCCCTGACCATTAGGTCCAGTCGTGGCTGACTCTGGGGTTGCGCTGCTCATCTCGCTTTATTGGCCAAGGGAGCCGGCGTACATGTGGCCAGCATGACTGAGCCGCTTCTGGTGAACCAGAGCAGCGCACGGAAACGCCATTTACCTTCCCGCCGGAGCGGTACCTATTTATCTACTTGCACTTTAACATGCTTTCGAGCTGCTAGGTTGGCAGGAGCAGGGACCAAGCAACGGGAGCTCACCCCGTCACGGGGATTCGAACCGCCGACCTTCTGATCGGCAAGCCCTAGGCTCTGTGGTTTAACCCACAGCGCCACCCGCGTCCCTACAGATAAAATAGGAGCAGCTAAAACATAGGAGGGATCATTAAAAAAAACAATTACACATTAACAGAATTAAAACTTTTATATATTTTATATACAATCTATTAAAACATACAGATAATTACAATAAAAACAACACGGCAAGCAACAAAACATTTCAGCAGAATAAAAGAATAACTTCTCACATTATACATAGTTTCACCCTGTAATGCAATGCGGGAATAGAACTCCAAGGAAGGTTGTGCAGTATTATTCAAAATGTCTAGAAAGATCTCAGCAAAGGCTATGAAACAACCAGCATTTGCCAGTTTGAGTTCTTTTTTCTTTTTCATTTTTGGCCAGCTCTTAGCAACATAAAATGGGGAAAGCCTAATGGAATCTAGCAAAGTTTAGCCATGCCCTAAGAGGGTAAGACTTATGCATAATGCAGAAGTACAAATGTTAACGGACTCTTCCAAGAGCGTTTACATTTATTTTTTATGACCTTGAGAAATTGATCTGTAAAACGGTCCTGCTGGAGGGTACATTTGGGCCCTGAACGATGCCCAGAGAGAGAAGCCTGTCTTCCTTCCATCACATATGCTATGAATTTACAAATCTCAGAAGAACAGGGGATTCACATGTCCACTGCTGGGTTGTTACAGGCAAAAAGTGCTCCTCGTGTACAGAATTTGGGTTGTAAAACATCAGTTTAAGCAAGGTGTTCTCTTACTGTTCCCATCAATCTAAAGCACACCTCTGAGAAGCAAAACATGAATGCCATTACTAATAAAATAACAGTGCTGAGCATCTGTTTTTAGCTACACATTGTGAAAACAATCAATTCTCTTTTAATCCTGTCGTATCTCTCAGCACTGTTCCCATTCACTAGAAATGAGGGTGGAGAATTGTGTTTGTTTTTCTTTGTTTCGGAGAAAAACCCGAACAACCTTACTGGAAACTTGTGACAGTCATTGGTGTCTGTCTATCCACTTTTTATTAACAGAACTGAGAATCTAACCCGCAGCTCATTGGGAATTATGACAACCTTCCGTTTTGCCAGCAGAAGTCAGGATCCCCAAGCCACTGAAGGAAGATTACCTGGATTTCATCCAACAGCTACCCAGTTCACAGAACAGTTTAACTGGGGCATGTGAACTTAAGCTGATTTTGTTTAGTTAGCTTTACAGAGACTTTAACTAAACCAAGCTAAATCCATGGACTCTCTACGCTTCTTGGTGGTGGATCAGGTTGCCTGCTTCTCCAACGTAACTGGCAAAGAGTTCTCTTGCTGTTACTAATCCACGTGTACAAATACTGCGGCTGTGATCTGGTCGCTCTATTCCACACACTGAACCCCTCATGCACAAAGGTTCCCCATTGTCCTCAGCAAGACAGACGTTGTAGGAAGCAAGCAGGACCTGCAACAAAATGGCACCATCTGGAGCACTACTGGAATGTTCAGGGTTTGAACCAATCCTTTTCTAGGATACTCCAATACTCCTTTCCCAGCAGTCAATCAACATTCTGTGCCCACTGAGCATGCTCAGTCCTCACTGATCTATTTGGGATCCCTGCCTCCCTTTAAGGTTTCTTTCTAAAGGGCTTTACTTTTTTACTTTTGCACATCCTGGGGTTCCCCATAGCCTACTGTTCCGTCACTTATGTATGTGACTGGAGCTGTTTTGGATCAAGGGTGGTCTTCAAGGTGGAGGGCCTTCTCAGCAGTGGCCCCCACCCTGTGGAACACCGTCCCATCAGATGTCAAAGAAAAAACAGCTATCTGATTTTTAGAAGACATCTGAAGGCAACCCTATTTAGGGAAGTTTTTAATGTTTGATGTTTTATCATGTTTTTAATATTCTGTTGGGAGCCACCCAGCGTGGCTGGGGAAACCCAGCCAGATGGGTAAGGTATTATTATTATTATTATTATTATTATTATTATTATTATTATTATTCGACTATGTTTGACTCAGAGTAGGCACACTGAAATTCATGAACATAACTAAGGTTCATTAACTTCAGTTGGTCTGCTCCGAGTCACCTTGCATACAACCCCAGAAGCATCCATTCTCAGAGAGTGGATTTGCTATTAGCATTGTATAGGACCCCAGTCCCTGAGCAGTAAGAGACTGCAAAGGTCTCCACATATACTGTGAGTTATTATCTCCACAGAATGAAGGTCATTTGAGATTCCAGTGTCCTTGTAATATACGGTATACAGTTCTGTTTGCACATATATACAGGATAAGTGGTTCACAGCACTAGCACTCCAACAGGTACTGGTCCCCATTACATTTTGAGGGCCACAATCCCTCCCTTTCCCCCCAGATTCCAGTTACCAATCTGACTACTCCGTCCACAGACCCACAACATCACCTTCAGCCAGGGGAGGGGGAGGGGGGAAAGTGTGTCCTCCTCAGCCTACCTTCTGGAAAGGTCTCCATCTCTTAGTTCCTATGCACCATTTTGACCCCAGTTTAACACAACAAAGATAATACTTAACATGCTTGGCTAGAGCCATTCACTTAACCAAAAAAATTGGTTTGGCCTCTTTTAGCAGCCTCTCTTTCTGTAGAATCCAACCCCCTACCTAAGAGATGGGATGGGGTTTGAGGGGACCCAGAATGACATCTAGAGACTATATAGGATATCTGTGAACCATTCTCATTTTCCCTAATATGAAATCCCTGAATGTGGAAATAATGTTTCTAGGTGGCAGCAGATGACACACACTATTCTACAATAGCTTTCAGTGCAAATCCCAGGGCCTTGAGAAGTCTGCATGAACTTCTTTGAAATGCTGCATTTAAAAACAGTGAATGGTTTTGTTTCACATATAAATCCTCCTGATTTTAGCTGGGTGACCTGCTGAAGAACAAGTGATGTTCAAATAAGTAACACAATCTGCATAGGAAAGGGAGAGAAGACGTGGCTTATAATTGAAAGAACTTGAAACGTATCCATTTTCTACAAATACATGTGGAAAGAGTAACATTTCACATTTTAAATCTCGGCTCCTTGTTGCTTTACATTCCAAGGATTGATCTTCCAATGGATCACCACAGCCTTTTCTGTTCTGCCTGTTGGAAAGCTACTGCACTGCTATACCCGTTATTGGAAATCTTTCATTAAAAGCAACTGTTTAAAGAGGTTATCCAGACCCAGGGCCTTTCTTTTAGTGAAGTGGGTGGTGTGTAATAATACAGATACAAAGCCAAACTGTGGCACAACGTCTTGGGTGGTGGTGTGGGGAGATAAATGCCCCATTCTCAAGGTCACTAGAACAGTTCTTTAACTGGTAGGTTTCAACTGGATACTTCAGCATTGTTTACTTGGAAACTCCCGCTTGGACTACTGCAATGCGCTCTACGTGGGGCTACCTCTGAAGGTGACCTGGAAACTACAACTAATCCAGAATGCGGCAGCTAGACTGGTGACTGGGGGCGGCCGCCGAGACCACATAACACCTGTCTTGAAAGACCTACATTGGCTCCCAGTACGTTTCCGAGCACAATTCAAGGTGTTGGTGTTGACCTTTAAAGCCCTAAACGGCCTCGGCCCAGTATACCTGAAGGAGCGTCTCCACCCCCTTCGTTCTGCCCGGACGCTGAGGTTCAGCGCCGAGGGCCTTCTGGCGGTTCCCTCATTGTGAGAAGCAAAGCTACAGGGAACCAGGCACAGGGCCTTCTTGTAGTGGCGCCCACCCTGTGGAACGCCCTCCCATCAGATGTCAAAGAGATAAACTACCTGACATTCAGAAGACATCTTAAGGCAGCCCTGTTCAGGGAAGTTTTTAATGTGTGACATTTTAGTGTATTTTTGGTCTTTGTGGAAGCCGCCCAGAGTGGCTGGGGAAACTCAGCCAGATGGGTGGGGTACAAATAAATTATTATTATTATTACTACTACTACTACTACTACTACTACTACTATTACTACTATTACTACTATTACTACTATTACTAATATTGGGACAGTATTCCAAGATATAGATGGGTGTGACACACAAAGAGAGAAAAATGAAAAATGATGCATTTATATAATCAGTCAATCAGTCACCTGATAGCAGAGGAACGATGTGGGGCAAGTGGGCACAGCTGGGGGGAAATGGCCATATGGGGCAAATTAGGGCCCCTACCAGGCTTTAGATTTCCAATGCCTGCTTCATAACAACTAAACTTGGGAATCAATTCATCAACAGTTCCATTTATTTCAACAACATTTAAAGCAGATAAGTTGTACAAACGTTTTTAGCATATATATGAGTGCTTTCGGCTATTGAACTGTAACATTTAAAATCCACAGTAGTGAAAGATCTTTACCAATACAAACCAAAAGATCACAAAAATAGTGAGCAAGCTTTTGAGTTTGGTAGCATTACCTAGTGGCTGGCGTTTGGAATAGGGGTAAATTACACCAACATAATCTGCCCTAGGCACAAATTATTCTGGTTTCCTATAGCTTGGATTGCTCTGTAAGTCTCACTGTCTTCAAAAGGATTTACTCCCAGGTAAGTGAGAATAGGTAAGTGAGAATAGGATTGCAGCCCAACTTTCCTAAATCTCTTAGTTTTAATTATGTCCTGAACTATAATCTGGAAATATATGTATGTAAATCATAAATATAAATCCTCTCCATTTTTATGCAATCTGTTTTGTAGATTTCACAGAGGCAATACAGATGAAGTAGCTCTATTCAAAATCAATTCCAAGATTGACTTTCCTCCAGTTTTAAAATAACCTTTTGTTGAAGGCACTAGAGCAGCCTTTTGCCATTCAGCAGATCCCTATGGCCCCTTCTCTCTCTGCAGTGTGCATGATATATAGAACCAGAATTCCCAGCGTTGGCCTCAGAAAAGTGGTTCAAGCAGTTGCTGGAAGATAAATGGTTCCTTCCATTTCAGTCTGAATGTGCTTGATGAGTACAAGGCAGGGAGATGCCAGCCCTTCGCCTCCTAATCAATGCCATGTGATCAACTATGTATAGGGTTGATAAATGATAGTCGGGACAAGTACAAAAAGCTTTTCTAATATCTTCAGCTCAAAACCTCATATTCATTTCAATAAGGCAGAGATGAAGAACCTGCAATCCAGCCCTAATACTTCATCCAGGATTGCTGTTTTGGAGTTGGGGCATGTAATATGTGAATATCCCATCTTCAAATGCAATCTTCCAACCTCTTTGGAAATCCTTCCAAAGTTGCATTATTTTCCTTTCCAGAAAACTATTTTCCCTGCATTAAAAATGCTGGCCAACTTCATATATAGAAAAGTACTTTTGAGGACAGGGTTGGGGGGGGTAATATTGTCACCTTTGTTATACATACGTGCAAATTAATTTTCATAAAATAGTTCTTTTGAAAGACCACACATTCCAGTTACATAACAAGGTGTAGCTGAAAGGTTATTGAATCTGCTTTCATTAACTGGCTGTGTGAGTATGGATGGGGGAGAAACAGAACTCACATTTAAAGGTGAACCT
Source organism: Podarcis bocagei (assembly GCF_964188305.1). NCBI lineage: Eukaryota > Metazoa > Chordata > Lepidosauria > Squamata > Lacertidae > Podarcis > Podarcis bocagei. The sequence goes on from NC_138134.1 coordinate 55,416,029, forward strand.
ACCTAATTCATGTTTTCTGAAAGAATACAGGAACTGATACACAGCCAGCCTTTGAAAGCCACATTTCTGAGAATTTTCTGATGTAGATCTCCAGCCAAGTGGTGTCTACAGAAATGTATAAATGACTGGGGTAAAGTGTGCCTAGAAATGTATATATTAGCAAATATAATGCACAAATATGTCATATTAGCAGTAATTTGCAAAAAAAAAAAGGATATATTAGTCAAAACTGCATACAAAGATGTGTGTAGTGGAAGAAATTCATACAAAAATACCGATGACAACTTTTTTCTTTTCTTTTTGCAAACTGATGTGGAGAACCAAACTGGAAAACTTGACAGATTTGCCCATCCTTATGTATAAGGATGTGGAGAGAGGATCACTTTTGGCGGTGTTTAGGGCTGGCATTCCACCAAAGAAGCTGAAAGTCATTTTCTGATTTACAAGGCAAAGGTTTTCAGGTAGCTGGAGACTGATTCTAAGAGAGAAGCCTGATCTGTTGCTTCCTTTGTCAACATTGGTAGACCACACTTCCATTGCTCAAGCTGGACAAGAAGAAAAAAGAGAACAGTTATTCTTGGTGTAAAAAACTTCAGGAGAAGGCTAGTGTGCTCATATCCTGCTTGTGGGCTTCCCATAGACATCCGATTGGCCACTGTGGGCGACAGAATATAGGACTAGATGGGCCTTCAGTCTGATCCAGTTTTTCTTATGTATCCAACAAATGTGCAAATGGCTTCAGAAAAATACAGGAATGGCAGTTCTGAGAGCTGGTGTGATGCAGTATTGCAGATATTAATATTGTACAACTTGAAGCAACTGGATGCATAAAAACTGAATCCTTTTGGAATAAAAATTGTCCAGACCCATAAATATTATTCAAAGCTTTACTAACCAGAACATCTTCAAAACAGGTGCAAAAACCATCAGTGATGCACCCAGAAAGCTGTATAAAGGATATACATATTCAAGCACAGGCTCTTCTTAGATATATAAATAACATAATTAGGATCAGAGCGAAGGCCAAAACACTGTCTCTCCCATAGCTTGCATTAGTCTGCATCCAGCCTATGGGTATGAAGCTGCTGGAGAGGCATCTTATCACATCCTTCTCTCTCTGTGCCTGAGAACAAAAAACCTTTCAAAATGGAGATTTGCAATTGAATACCTTAATCGCATGTTTCAAGGTTAAACACTCGCGTGACTGCTAGTAGAGAACATCAAATGTTAATTATCAACTCAGCTAGAAGCTCAGAGAGCCCTCTTCTAGCTTAGTATACTCCAACGGAATTCTCCAGTGTTAAACCCTTAGCAACACACAGGCATTCTCCATTTCAGTGTGCAATTATACTTAACGTGTAAGGGATGGTGCCAGAAGAGTGGGGCTTTGGGTGAGCTGGATAGGATAGGCAAGGGGGTGGGTGAGGTGTAAAGAGAGCGGGTTGGGCAGATGGGTGGAAGGGGAAAGGGATAGGTGGGGTTGACAAGTAGAGTGAGCAGTGGCAGTAGCCTCAAGTTCTTTGGTTTTTAATGCAAAGTCACATGGAAAAGTGAAGAACTGAAGTGAAGACGAGAAATTGAAAGGAGCTGAAACTGACAGATTCAGCCATCCCTACTTTTAAGGCAGCCATTTCTCAGAAGTCGCTTCTCTTGTAGTTCCAAGTAAGGATTGTGATGGTACTCAAACTATGCAGACAACTGAAGAATCTGACCTGAATAGCTTTGCTTATCTTTCCTTTTGCTATACTTTCGAGGTAGACATTCCCCAAAGATAAAGAAAATCTACTCACAGGGTTCTGAAAGGCAGAAATAATCAAGATCTTTCGTATCACAGTCTGTTCCATCAGTGGTTCTGCCTTCACTGTTGTCATCGCACGCCATTACAATGAACTACAAAACAGGCAATGTGCACATGTGAATTTGTATAGGCACATCATCATAATAATAAAAATTATTTATACCCCGCCCTCCCCAGCCAAGACCGAGCTCAGGGCAGCTAACACCCGATATAAAAACAAGTTAATTGAAATACAACTTAAAAACAAAGTTAAAATACAACATTAAAACATTAAAATATTAAAATACAGCCTAATTTCAATGGAAACTTTATTGCAAGCTTTATTGAAATGATGGGGACTCATTCATTTCAATATGGCAGAGATAAGAGCTCTCCAGATGTTGGACTACAATCCCTATCCTCCCTGGCCAAGCTGGCTAGAGATGTTGGAAGTTGGAGTGTGGCAACATATGGACTGCCAGTTATTCAGCCATTTAGCATATGGAGAGTCACAGGTTCTCCATGTTTCCATTTTTAAAAAATTATATTATTATTATTTATTATTATTATTATTATTATTATTATTATTATTATTATTATTATTATTAAAATATGAATACTCTTCTGCCTATATATATATCTTATCCATTTTATTGTATACCTGAAGATCTTCCTACTGACCCAATGATGAGGCTAGACTAACAGAATTTGGATCCTACCAACTGCTGCTAATAATTTCACTATCAAGTAAAGCAACGCAGCAGGGAGAAAATCAACAGTGAAAAATACATCACAGCAGATTAAGTTAGATTTGATTTTATTGACTCAGTCCACTGTTTAGATGTTTAATTAACCCTCATACTCAACGACAATTATATTACTAGCCAAGATTAACTGCGGCAGGAACCACTGCAAAGGGCAGCCTTATTCAGCGATAACAAACAGCTTGACGTGAACAAGGTGGTTGCAGTTCTAATACATCATTCTGGTTCTAGAAGTTCTACATGAGATGACAAATTAGGTTTTTCGCCTATTGCCTCAAATAACGCAGGTCGTAAAATAAAACCTTTGGTGCAAAATGCAGCATTAAGGCACCTTTATTCTGTCAGGGTGGTATAAAAATGGCCTCCATGTAAAAGTTTACAAGGAACATGAGGTGATCTCATCAGCTCATTTATCATTCTCTTTGTTTCACTCCTCAGCTGCCGAAATAAATTCAACGCTGCTTCTGGTGCAAAGGCATTTCATCCCTTCCAAACCAAACATCCCTAGGTAGCACGCAGGATCCGTGAGCGGTAATTTGGTACCAACTTGATCATGCTTCGGACTCCTGGACTTGGGTGGCGAGCAAGCATGCCTAACTGGTTTCAGGATTGCAGGCTCGGTCTCTAAGAAACGGAACCCGTTTAGATCTCTGCTGTGAGAATCAGACATGTCATCACATCGGTATTCCTTAATTTAGAACACATCCCCTCCAACTGTTGTGTGCCGAGCTAACAATAACACTGTCTCCTGCCTGCAATGCACCCAGGCAGCTGTGAACTTAGAAGGATAACATAACAATGATGTAAGAGGGACTGGGGTTCATAGCTAAGCACTTGATGACCCCAGCAGTTATTTAATATATTTAAGATGTGAATTATTTGATGGATAATCTCAAGTGGATCCCTAATGCCCTTTGATCCTTTCTCCTTCTCTCACCACTCCACGTGTTAATATAGAATTACCAGCGGCTCGTTGTTGGGGAGCTTTGTGTTCCTGTTGTCAGCACTGCTGCCGCTAGTATCTTGTGTTGATTCTATGTATGGCTCCTTCTTGAAAAGCCTCCTGTGTCTACTGAAAAAGAGAAAGGAGCCAAGGAAATAAAACGCCCTCAGGGGAAAGGGATACTGGCCACACAACACAGCTCAAACACTCCATTTGTTTTGGCAGCTGAGCTTCATTTCATCACTACCAGGAACCAACGTAGTCTAGCATTGCTCTTCAGCTGATGAGTCGGCACTCAATACTGCAGGGGTAGCCAATGGGCCTCCAGATGTTGGCGGACTACAACTCCCATCAGCCCCAGTTCAGAGATGATGGGAGCTGTAGGGCAGCGGCATCTGTAGGGCACCACAAGCTGGGACACAATTCAACCTACAGTTAGATGCAAAAGTGGTCGCTCTCTGCAGTGGTCATCCCCCTGCCAGAAGCCTGCCACTAATTTTCTTCCACCTTCAAATGCCATACCCTTCCATATGAATCTCTGGGGAATGGTGTCCATATCCCCAAATGCTGGCCAAATTGTGGGATATAAAATTTGGGAGGCTGGACTCTCAAATTCAGCACACTTTCCCCCATAAAGAACCACCTGAGTGTAGCACCATTTAGCTAGCTATGGATTACACTGACACAGAGGCTCATCCTTCCAAAGCCTACTGAGTTACCGTATTTTTCGTCCCATAGGACGCTCTGTCCCATAGGACGCACCTAGTTTTTTGGGGGGGAAATAAAGGAATTTTTTTCCCCTTTATTCCCCCCCCCCCAAAACCAGGTCAGGGAAACCGAACCAGGTTGAGGAAAAGCGGGATGGCGGCGCTGCGCCTCCTTGCTGTCCCCCGAGCTTGTGGGGCTGGCCGATGTCTGTTCAGCGGGCGGGGCGCTCTGCTTCAGGGCGCCCTTCGCGCCAGGCGGCAGGCTGCTATCCGCAGCGTGGGGAGCCCTGCGGGGAACTCCCCAGGGCTCCAACACGCTGCGAATGTCTGCCCGGTGCGAGGGGCGCTCTGCTTCAGGGCAACCCTCACGCCGGGCGGCAGGCTGCTATCCGCAGCGTAGGGAGCCCTGCGGGAACTCCCACAGGGCTGCCTAGGCTGCGGATGTGTTCCCGAAGCGCCGGGCGCTCTGCTTTCAGCGCGCCCGGCGCTCCGTGAAGCAGGCTGCTATCCGCAGCCTAGACAGCCCTGCGGGAAATCCCGCAGGGCTGACTGGGCTGCGGATGTGTTCCTGAAGCCTGGAGAGTGAGAGGGGTTAGTGCACACCGACCCCTCTCGCTCTCCAAGCTTCAGTGAAAGCCTGCATTCGCCCCATAGGACGCACCCAGATTTCCCCTTCATTTTTGGAGGGGAAAAAGTACGTCCTATAGGGCAAAAAATACGGTAATTTTTTGAATGTGCATCCTTGAACAGCACCATGACCACACAAGATGGAGCTTTAGCAGGCTTAGTACAAACCATTATTTAAAAAAATATATATTTTTTTAGAAGAAGAAAACAAGCTAGGGCACCCCAATGAGGACTGAACATGCTCACTACCCACCGAATGCTGGCTAACTATTTCTGGGGAACCTAGAAGCAGGAGTATCCTTAAAGATGGCATGTCTGAACAAGAATATTCCACATGGCAACCTTTGGTTGCAGTACCCTCCTGTAAATGTTCTGAATAGGTAAATACAGGGAAGTTGGCGGGGAGTGTGTGTGTATGTTTGTAGGTCTTGGTCTTTAAAAAGTCTTATCCCAGCAGCTCATTTTTTATTCCTGCAAGCCTCACATTAAGGGGCAAGATGAGTTTATGTTTTATGGATGAAGGGAAGGACTTTTACTGACCTGCTCATGGAACTTAATCGATAGGTCTTAAAATACAGCAGAGTATGAGCAAAAATGAAATAGCAATCCCAATCCAAATATTGGTTTCTGGACTCCAGTTAAAGGGGGATTTAGATCAGTGGTTTCATTTTGATCTAGTTAGGCTACTAATAGCTGTAGTACAAACCCAGCCGAGCATGTAATTGAAAACTTGCTTTCAAGATAAACAGTTATATTGATCAAAACCATTTGGTAAAGGAGGAAAGTAAATCAGGGCAAAACAATGACTTTTTATTTTTGTTTCTAAGTGAGAACAGGTTGCAGAAGGAGAAAGAAGAAAGAAGAGTGCATGAATCAAGGCACCCAAATTTATATATACTGTATATATATATATTCTCAACAATATTTTCAGTGTTGTTAAAATGACATTTTTAGTGCTAGTTCACCAACAAATTTAGGAGCCTCAGTGTCATGTAATGATTCCAAGTATATCACTCAGGTTGTTGGGAAGTGGTGAAAGCAGAACAATCAGTTTTTGTTACAGAACTCTAAAACTAGGCCACAGAATCTATGAGGCACAAAAGCAGCACTATGTATGAAAGCAACACGTACGTAGTCTAAAATATTGCATATACTTTGCATTAGAATAATGCACTGGGTGACTCATGGCCACTCTGAACTGGTGCATTTTTGTGGGTGAATGTATATCATTGAGGCAATAATAGTGCATTAGTGGTGGACTTTTAATGGATCCTCCAGACAGCATTCCACATTATTAGTTGTGCTGTGATACTTCACCAGCCTTATTGCATTATTGCAGCCTATTGCTCACTTAATAGTGATATCCCTGCCTTGAGGTGTTATTGGTCTACAACTCCCATCATCCTGGGCCACTGGCTATGCTAGATGGAGCTGGAGGAAGTGGCCACAAACAAGTCAGAACCAATGCTTGCTAAACACTGGATATAACCTAACTTCTGTGTAAGCTTTGTGCAAGCAAATCAGGGTGAATGCTCAATAAAGAGGTTGTCTGGAGGGGCACTGTGGCAGGCTTTGCAGATAGATTTACCTGTAGCAGTAGACAGCGGCAACTCCAAGGAGGAGGGCCAGGAGCAACATAGCCAAGCAAGTTGCAGTGACCATGTTCTGGTTGTTTCTTTGCATCACTTGCTGCTGCTCCCACCACTCCAAGTCACTGAACTGGCAGCGCTCTCCCAGGTAGCCTTTTGGACAGCTGTCAAACGAGGAGACACAGCAGCCAGTAAAGGAGAATACTACAAAGATCACCATCATGGTTTAATTCCACCAAATTCAGCCATTCCAGAAACCTTGGATTAGGGTAATCTAAAGCAGTCAAAATCAATGTGGGCTTTGCTAATGGACCCAGGAGGATGTCGACTGCAACCAGTTGAGCACTTTTAAAATGAGGTTCTCTTGAAACCACCAGTAAAGGAAATTAAAATGAGCTGTTTCCTGCTGAGCAAAGACACTCTCTGGAGCCAATTTTACTCCAAACTATACTGTGCAGAGAAGCCCAACACAAATCATGAACAAATCATAAACACTAAGGGTGTTTGCAGATGGATGCTGATTGTGGAAAGGCGCTCCTCATGCTTACACATATTTTGCCACAGCAGAATTGCCATTAAAATTAGGGCTGTGGCCCCTGGATTGGACCAAGCCTGCCCCCCACCCTGTGCCAACCTTGGGACCACCTACCCCAGATCTAGTGCCAGATGAATTTGGGGATGAGGCTGCTTAGTTAGGGGTTTTCAAACACTACTTAAACATGAGGAGAACAGAAAGAGTATTGCTCATTGCATCTCTTCCCCGCTGCAGGCTGCTCACAGTTGCCTTCCTTGCAGCAGAAACGGTTTTAGGGTAAAGGTAAAGGTAAAGGACCCCTGACCATTATGTCCAGTCACAGACGACTCTGGGGTTACGGTGCTCATCTCACCTTATTGGCCGAGGGAGTACAGCTTCCGGGCCATGTGGCCAGCATGACTAAGCCACTTTCTGGCGAACTAGAGCAGTGCACGGAAATGCCATTTACCTTCCCGCCAGAGCGGTACCTATTTATCTACTTGCATTTCGTGCTTTTGAACTGCTAGGTTGGCAGGAGCAGGGACCAAGCAACGGGAGCTCACCCCATCACGGGGATTCAAACCACCGACCTTCTGATCGGCAAGCCCTACGCTCTGTGGTTTAGGCCACAGCACCACCCGCGTCCCTGTAGCTGTTGCCAATGATCCTTCTGCAATATCAGAACTACCCATTTGTAATATTAAACTCCCATCTAGAAGCACCCTCACTTTTGTTGAGCTCTGTAAATTCATCATGCCTTCCATCTAGCGGTACCACCACACACATCTGAAGAATTAAGTTAGCTTTACAAGATAGTTTATATCACTAGGCTAGGAACATATATATGCTGATATCTATATATATACCATATACTATATACTATATATACTGATCATGCCATCTGGTCTGTAAGAATGGCATAACATGAGCCATATTAATAACTTTATATCTCAGGTATGCTTCCCAAAGTAAATCAGAAACTATGTAGTTTTGTCTACTTGAAACATATGGCAGAAGAGTGTGTGTGAGTGAGTGTGTGTGTGTGTGTGTGCGCGCGCGCGCACGCACGCATTTCCTGCTAGATTTTCTGTGGGACCAAGAGTGTGCATGTGTTGGTGAAGAATGGTGAAACACTGCCACCTAGTGTGAATTTATTTTCAAAAAATCGACTAACATATTTATTATAGCAGAATCTTTCCATTTAATCAGATGCATGAAGTGTCATCCTGAGTTGCAAGCATAGGAGCAGGGGTGACTTGTAAACAGGGAGGTCAGAAGGAAAGGAAATTCAGAAATTACTGGAAGTGAATTAAGTTCTTAACTGTTGTTGGTGATATCACACATCTTGACATCATTAAGATGATTAACTTGGGAGGGGGTTCTCATGGAGAATGGACATATAATCATTTCATGAAGAGGAAATTGTGTGCCTCTCTTGGTCAATATCTCTGCTGAATTCTGTACATGAAAAAAAGAGTGAAAAGCAGACCTCCCTTCTTCCTGCTGCTTGGCTGATCACAATTTCCTCTTCACAGAAGAATTATGTGCTTATTCTCCATGAGGTTTGGTGAATGTGCCCAATGGCTGACTATTATGGGCTCAAATTATGGTCCCCTATGCCTCTGCTAAACACTAGTATATTATTAACATGTTCAGCAACACTGTTTAACCTAGATGTTATTCCACTGAGCCCCAACCAAAATATTATATGTCATGAACGAAAGAATTCCCATTGCAACAAGTAGAAAACCCACAGCAGGGCCGGTCCTGCCATTAGGCAGAGTGAGAGGCCTCAGGTAGTCAATTTGGGATATCATGAAAGGGCAGCAAATTGTTAGTTATTTTATGTGTTATTATGGTTGTATTTTTACTGTCATGGAGAAAGAGAGGTGCTTGTGGGATTTTCAGAATAACTCGACTGGCCTATGATACTTGCAGGATGGGGGCAACAAAATGTCTTGGGCTGCCCTTGCAGCACTAGAGTTCTCCACTTACTTGCATGCAAAAGCTTGGAGATCAAAAAAATAAACACAAACTCCCTCATGGAGACAGTAAGATGGAGGGCAGCCAGCAGAACTTTCTTGCTCAGATACGGTGGACTCATCACGTGTTGCAGTGGTAGGAGACATGGCAGGTTCTGAAACACAGTATTCCACAATTGTTTTTGTTTTTTTTTTTTAAGAAAAAAAGAGAGAACTCGTTTGGACAAGCTGGTGATTTATACTATTATGCAGGGCAGTTGCAATGTCATGGAAGAGAAGTTCTATGGACCAGTAAATAGACCTAGAGGGCCTTCAAGATAAAAGAAAGACAGAAATATGAGAAATAAAAACATTTTTTTTTATTATCTCATACTACTATATTGTACTATATTGCAAAATGGATTCCTGAATTGTTTTAATTGTTTATTTTAATTATATTTCAAAGTCTTCTAAGATGACAATGTGATTTATTGTGGCATAGCTTGTTATTTCTACTGTTTGAGTAGTCACATAGAAAAGCAGCACACATGCTACAAATGAAATGAGAACAAAATACTGAGATACTGGGAGAATAAAAGCCGTATACAGCATAGTGATAGAATAATGTCAGACCTAGTTGTGGGGATCAGTGAGTCTGGCCTTAATTGTGAACATGGATTTAAATGTATTCAGACTGTAAATGTCAGCACTCTGAATCTCATGACTATTAAACCAACATAAAATTATTTGCTGAGTATTATGACTGACTCAATACTTTGCTTTCATTTATATGCATGGTAATGATTTCCAATAAATCTCTGTTGGGTCACTCCCACCCCCCACCCCCTTCCATTAGATCTGCCTAACAAAAGGAGGAGGAGGAGGAGGAGGAGGAGGAGGAGGAGGAGGAGGAGGAGGAGGAGGAGGAGGAGGAGGAGGAGAAGAAGAAGAAGAAAGAAGAAAAAAGAAGAAGAAAGAAGAAGAAGAAGAAGAAGAAGAAGAAGAAGAAGAAGAAGAAGAAGAAGAGGAGGAGGAGGAGGAGTTTGGATTTGATATCCCGCCTTTCACTCCCCTTCAGGAGTCTCAAAGCGGCTAACATTCTCCTTTCCCTTCCTCCCCCACAACAAACACTCTGTGAGGTGAGTGGGGCTGAGAGACTTCAAAGAAGTGTGACTGGCCCAAGGTCACCCAGCAGCTGCATGTGGAGGAGTGGAGACTCGAACCCGGTTCCCCAGATTACAAGACTACCGTTCTTAACCACTACACCAAAACATCCAGTTGACAAGGTGGCAACTGAAGGCTTTACATATAGATGAAGTGTTGAGGCTGCACATCATGGAGAACAGGAAGTGCTCAAAAGGAGAGCATAATCAGAGCTCAGAATAAAAAAAATTCCTTCCAGTAGCACCTTAAAGACCAACTATGTTAGTTCTTGGTATGAGCTTTCGTGTGCATGCACACTTCTTCAGAAGAAGTGTGCATGCACACGAAAGCTCATACCAAGAACTAACTTAGTTGGTCTTTAAGGTGCTACTGGAAGGAATTTTTTTATTTTGACTATGACAGACCAACACGGCTACCTATCTGTAACCAGAGCTCAGAAGTTTAGCACTTGCACAGAAGGCCCTAAAGGCTAGTTTATATAGGAATTACAAACACACTGATGATGCATTTTTTAATTTATTTTTTACATCATAACATTTGGATGTGTGTTGCAAGGAAAATCTATCTTCTAACCCACTAGCTTAGAGGTTGAAAAGCAAGGCTTGTGGCAGAGCTGCCTGGTGGTACAGGCTAGAGCAGGGGTTGTCAGCCTGGTCCCTACCACCCACTAGTGGGCGATTCAGGATTCTAGGTGGGCGGTAGAGGGTTCTATGGCATAAGCTGAATCCTCCTTCCATCGAGCACTGGTGGGCGGTAAGGAAATTTTACCATCAAGAAAGATTCATTAGTAGCTGGTACGTATAGAAAGGTTGACTACCCCTGGGCTAGTCTGTACCACAAAAGGGGAATACTTAGAATGCAAAATCAACAGGTAAAGTTGCATCACTACAACCCTAAGAAAAATAGCTCATGTTCAATTTGGGCTGTTGTTCAGAAGCCTGCCACAAAAATCCCTTTGCAGAATATCAGCAAATCATCCCAAGTGCAAGGGTTTAGAGGACAAGCAGGAACAGCCTCCCATCTACTCACCAGAGCAGCAAAGCCCGTCTCCCGTATATCCCACAAGGCACTCACAAAAGTAGCTGCCTTCGGTATTGATACACGTTGACAAGCTCTGATCGCATGTGTCCACGTCGAAAGCACACTCATCAACATCTACAACAGAAACAAGGTTAAAAGCTGCGAGAAGGAATGGAAAGGGGTTTTGGTGTTTTTTGTTTTTTCAGTGAAAACTAGACCGAAAACAGTGTTGACTGCATTAAAAAATGTAACTGTTTTTAAGTCTAGATCAAGCTTTCTCAACCTTGGGTCTCCATTCGTTTTTGAACTATGACTCTCATGATCCCTGACGACTGATATTTGTTTTATTGTATATTGTGGGTCGCACCCAACTAAGTCATACTCAGCATGGACCCATTGAAATCAATGGACTTGACTACCCTAAACCCATTGATTTAAATGGGTCTTCTCTTAGTGGGATTCAACTCTATATGTGGGAGGAGTTTAAGATGTACATCTCCTTGGGAGGGCCAAATAGTCCTTAAAACTTGTATACAAATATCTACATGAATAAAATAAAATAAAATAAAATAAAAAACATGTGACACTAAAATTACCATAGCACAGCTGGTCTTCCATGATGAACCCTGCCTGGCATTGACAAGTAGTGCCATCTTCATTCAAAATGCACTGGGCGTTGATATCACATCCCAACCATATGCAATTGTCCCGGTCTGTGGCACAAAACAAAGCATGCTCATTCTCATTGTTCATAGTACATGTGCTCAGAATAGGTAATTACTCAGGACAAATTAATTAGAGCCAACCTTTCAATACACTTCTCACTGAAGAAATTTGCAAAAAGTGCACCCCCTAAAATGATATGCCCTACTAGGACATTCTCCATCACTGAACCTGGATTTCTTCCATTTTCTTGCTATGCAGAAAAATGTCCTCGAATATACTTGCAACAAATTATTTTTGTGTTTAATAGCAGTACCCATGCCCTGGAACTCCCTGCCTTTTAACATCAATAGTTGTTGGTAAGCCTATTCAGGGCACATCTGTCTGAAACCAAATTGCCCATCGTTGGATGAATCAACCACTTCCTGGAGTTATGAAATAGGGAATTGCAATCTTTACTAGACACCACGATTTCAGCAGTCAGCATCGGTTTCATCTGTTTTGCATCTCCTCTGCTATCTCCGTATGAACTGTGACTCTGAGGATGCTGGTGGCGTGTTTTCAGGGCTAATAATGTCTTGTTAGTCAGCCCTCCAGCCTTGGATGTGGCTCTGCAACCTGAAACAATAACAAGAAGATTCAAAGCATTTTGAAGTTTAGGTCTAGGGTGGCATCCAGCTGGGGCTCAAGCACTCAGAATGGCTTCTGATCCAGCACATGCCTCCACCAGTAACTTCCAGATGAGAATATGGCAATGCACTCTACATGGTGCTGCCCTTGAAGACGACTCGGTGATTTCAGCTGGTCCAAAATGCGGCAGTCAGATCACTGTTGAGGTTGCCACCAGCAGCGTAGCGTGGGTTATCAGCACCCGGGGCAAGGCAAGTAATTTGCGCCCCCTAACCCGGGGCAAGGCAAGTACAGTAATTTACTCTCCCAAGCAGCAGCAGCGAGGCTTCTCTTTCCCCCGCGCTCTCCTGGAGCTGCCTCTTTTCTTTCTTTTTTTCCCCTTCTCCAAGGCTTTTCGCTTTCTCTCCTTAATTGATTCCTCCTCCACACCGCAGCGTTTCCTGGCTGCTCCCCCCCCTTCCCCTCTCTCTCCTCCTCGCTCTGCTTGCCTTGCCCTGCCCTGCCCTGCCTGAGGGCGCGCTGAGGAGACTCCGCTCTCCTTTTTGACCAGGCGAGGTGGAAAAGTCTCTTCACGCCCCCTCGCCAGACTCCCTGCTCGGCAGCGGCAACGGCAGCAGCAGGCGCAGCCAGACGCCAGCTAGCCAGCGCGCGCGCCCGCCCGGCTTCCTCTCCTTTTTTTGCCCGCGGCAGAAGGCTTCGCTCTCCCCCTTCCGTGACCTCCTCGCCAAGCCGAGCGAGCGCGGGCTCCCTAACCCGTGGATTTTAGTAGGGGCAGAGAGCTGCTAGTGCGAGCGCGCCCCCGCCCATGTTGCGCCCGGTGCGGCCAGCCCCCCTGGCACCCCCCACGCTACGCCACTGGTTGCCACATAACCCTGGTTCTAAAACAGCTGCATTGACTTCTAGTTTGTTTCCAGGCCTAATTGAATGTGCTCACATTAGTGTTTAAAGTCCTAAATGACCAAGGTCCCAAATATCTGAAGGGCTGCCTCTTTCCCTATAGACTTTCTCAGGTGCTAAGATCAGCAGAGAGGGCCTTTTGGGTAGTTCCACCTCCCACAGAAGTTTGGGAGGGTGACCCAGGAGAGGGCATTCTCTGTGGTAGCCCCCTAAATTGCTATTGACACCTGAGATTTGTGTTTTCAGGACCCACCCTAATCCTGTGATAGTACTGTTTTTAATTCTTCAATTTTTAATTGTTATAACATTCCCTGGAACTTCCTATTGAAGGGTGGATAAATTTGTTGTTGGTGTTGGTGATGATGCTTATAGAAGAGTAGATGAGAAAAGGCAGTTTTTGCTGATTCATTCTTTCCTCTTTCCCTACATTCTCTTCCTCCGTATTCTGCAGAGTCCCCAAACTGTATAAAGTTAATTTTCAGGGGCTGCAGTGGGAAGGGGCTGTCTTCAAAAGCCCTTTCATACATGCCAAGTCAATGCATTGGATTTCTTGCAAAGCTGACTGGTGATTAGCAAATATCACAGTCGTATATGCAGCTTTCCAAATTATAAAAGAAAGCAAATGCAGCTTGTTTCTGGGACCAAACGGGCTAGTAATAGCTGCAGGGATCTGCATGTTGTGAAATAACACATATTTATTTCACATGGGATTCCTGTGACACTCACAAAATTCAGAATAATAGCAAAAACATTCAACTGAAAACATACTTCACACATGGGTTGTTGGTCTCTAGCTCATTTGCCACCAGGGGTTCATTTCTTTCTTCACTATCTACAGCATTTGCCAAATAATACCTAGCCCACCACTCTGCTGCTCATTCAGTCAACCTACCTAATAGGCCCTGTTAGCTGGAGCTAATAGGTAAACAGCTGCCTAACCCTTGAAATATACCTGGTTTTGCTAAGGGGTGAATGACGATCAAAGACGAGGGTCTCAACATGCTCCCTCCAAGTCGGACCCTATTTAGGCCAGTCTTCTTGTCTATTCTCAGCAACGAAGGCCTTGCCCAGTCAGAGATCCAAATGTGATCCTCAAACACTGTTATGTCAAATGGATGGCCTAAAAAATATAGATATGTATGCTCTTTATAATCCCATTGCACCAAAATACTGAAGAAAACATCAATGAATATGCACACAAGCACCTATTCCTCACATGATACTTAACATTGTATATAAATCAAGGGCTGAAGAAGTGTGCATGCACACGAAAGCTCATACCAAGAACTAACTTAGTTGGTCTTTAAGGTGCTACTGGAAGGATTTTTTTTATTTTGACTATGGCAGACCAACACGGCTACCTATCTGTAACTGAAATCAAGGGCTGTCATAGATAGGACAAAACCCACAGGTCACCCGGTTCAACCTCATTTCCTGAGGAAGCACATTCAGAAGGGGCGGCCAACCTTTTAAGACCACTGAGTGTGTTTGGAATTTTGAGAACGTGCTCTGGATGCCAATCACAAAATGGCAGACATGGGTGGGGGGCTTGTAAAAAAATGGCTGCCATGGGAGGGCATGGCATGACACATTGCCAAGCCCTGATCCACCACCAAGAACTTATTCAGTGCTTAAAAGCCTCCAAGGAAGGAGATGTCACAAACATGCTGACAGCTTGTTCCATTGTTCAAAGTAACTTTCCTGGAGTTCAAAACTGTTGTTTGCTGCATTATGCACAGCGGATAGGAGGTCAGCTGCTCTTCCTTTTCTGTGGCATTTTTTAGGCTGCTGTTACCTTGCTTTTGCATTTCTGCTTTGTGGCATACCGTGGTTGAGATGGCCAAAGTTAACTGCAGTAGCAGCTAGAGGTAAACTGGACAGAGAACTGAGCTTTTGGTAGTAGATAGGACGAATGATTTTGTATCCCTTTTCCAGCCCTATAATTCTATATCAATCATATTGTTTGAGTTTCACCATAGACTTAATTCTTTAACTCAGTTGTTGTTGTTTTCATATGACCTAATTCCATGCCAATTTATGAGGGACAAAAAAAAACCCTTCCTTGTCCAAATCAGGAGCTTTAATTTTATGATATATTTTCAGCCCCTCATAACAAGGGCAGCAAAACAAGGAATGCAAAGCCATGCTGTTCTTGCAGTTGATGAGTCTCATTATTCACAGATCACGACACCAAGAGCAACAGTAGATGGCAGTAGCACTGCAGCAAGAATCCTTGCTCTAATCAATCTGCATTTTAATGGTACTGCTGAGCCCAAATGGGGCTGTATATTTTCTCCCCTGAAAGAACATGCCCAGTTTTCCAAGATTTTTCACATCTCTTTCCAAAAGGGTGTAAAATTGCAATGAAGTAGGTGCTAAAGGTAGGAAGGAATACATCCCCATTGCCAAGGCAACCACACCAATGCTTAAAATTATAGAAGGATAGTGTTGGGGGGGGGGTCTTGTAGGTCATCTAGCCCAAGTCCCTACTCAAAGCAGGAAACTCAGAGCTAAAGCATCTCCAACAGACGCCTGCTCAGTCTCTACCTGAAGATTTCCAGCAAGGGAGAGCTCACCTTCCTTCTAGGAAACAGGTTCCAGTGTCAAGGCATTCCTCCTGATGTTCCACCAAAACCCACGCTCCTATAGCTTCCACCCATTTTAACTAGTTCTGCCCTAGTCTTTGCCCCAATACAGTCACAGATTGTTGACTAGTTGGAGCAAAAGGGGAATGGGGATGTGGACTGGGCACATCCAATTGAGAATAATGGTGACAACCCAAGACCTTTGCAGCATAAACTGCTGCCTTCATTTATACTTCCTGAAGGACACCAGTTCACCCTGCTGCATGGCATGGCCAAGCTATGTATCACAGATGGCAGATCCACAGATGCAAATATGAATGTGGATAGTGTACATTTGTTATCCACTTCCAGTGAAATGTACATCTGGATGTGTGTTCCTATGCATAAGCTCATCCACATACTGCCCAATTAGTCATGAGTAACTGACTACCTGCACAGAAATGGAAAGTTGTGCCAGCTCAGAAGGTCTTGTCATACAAGCACTGACACAGCATAGCAAGCAAGTGATCCTCAATTCAGCTGACAGAGGAATAGGGACATACAGTGGTACCTCGGGTTAAGTACTTAATTCGTTCCAGAGGTCCGTACTTAAGCTGAAACTGTTCTTAACCTGAAGCACCACTTTAGCTAATGGGGCCTCCTGCTGCCGCTGCACAATTTCTGTTCTCATCCTGAAGCAAAGTTCTTAACCCGAGGTACTATTTCTGGGTTAGCGGACTCTGTAACCTGAAGCGCCTGAAACCTGAAGCGTATGTAACCCGAGGTACCACTGTACACATTGTAATACTGTACAATATACTGACCGAATATATTGACCCAACTGAATAGCCCAGTTGAGCTATTTCATGCCTTTCCTGAAATTATACAACTAGTGCACTGTGAGCACATTGGCAAGACTTTAGGACCTGAGAGACCCTAGTTCTTCAAAGGCCCAGGTGTAACTTTTAAAAAGCCAGTAATTACTAGCTGTACTGTAGATCAACCTATCTGAAAGAGAAACATGAAATGAGTGGCTAAGTTTATTGTACCAGCCTATCAGGTTTTAAAGTGTTCAGTCAGGGCCAGCCAACTCAAAAGCCACCGGAGCACGATTTCTGTTCTCATCCTGAAGCAAAGTTCTTAACCTGAAGCACTATTTCTGGGTTAGCAGAGTCTGTAACCTGAAGCGTATGTAACCTGAAGCATATGTAACCCGAGGTACCACTGTATTCCCTTATTCCCAACTCAAGTGAGAACAGTGAAACGGCTTTGTTTCTTCAAGAGGCTGGGATAAGGCAGTGAGGAAGTTCTTTTCAAGTAGCACTGAAACAAGGAAACAAATCAGGGAAACAATGGCTGTAGGCTGATAAACAAACTGCAAGAAAGAGGTTTCTGTCTGAAATGGCAATGCTTGTAGCAAAAAAGAACAAAATGCCATGAACTTTCAGCAGAGAACTAGTTACTGTATATTTTTAGTTGTCTCTTATAGACCTTTCCATTTTAAAAAAGAAAAGCCGGTTCCCCTCTCATATTATTACACATTTCTCTTTTCCCTTTGCAAAACTGCAGCTTATTTCTATAGCTATCTTTGAATATATGTATGTTTTCACCCACCCCACCCCAGTTTGCTCAAAGCAGTTCACAATATAGACTGATAACTTCAGTAAAAGCATAGAATAAATATGCAGGTTTCCTGAAACTGGGTTATGAATTTACTCCTTTTTCAACTGGCATCAATCTGTAGAATTCACAAGGCACTGGTTAACTCAAAAGGTGGCCTTTCACTGATATTTCGATATGTGCAGCATACCAATGCACTGAAACTCTTGCATCTATGGTCAGAAAACTGTCAATCCCAAAGCCTCACCTACATCATTCTGTGTGAGTATTTGCCGTTCAGAACCATCCAGATTTGAAGTCTCAATAGCAGCCTTTTTTGCATCACACCAGTACAGCTTGTCAGCAAAGTAGTCAATCGTTATTCCACTGGGCCAAAGCAAATCGGAATCTGCTATAATGAGACGATCAAAGCCTTGTAAGGAAGACCTTTCAATCCGTGAATTAATCCCTACGTCTGTCCAAAATAGTTGCCTTTATTGAAGAAAAAGAGATTTATTTATTTTTTTTAAAAAAAAATTACTTTCACCTTGCAGTAAAGAGAGAGAGAGAGAAAATACTTAAAACATTGTATACATTACAGGATTTATTGTTGTGGATGATATAAATGTAAGCAATTATACAGGTAGGTTATTATTTTGTATGTTAAATTCTCTCCCTGATCCTTGAGCTGTGACAAAACAAAACAAAAGTC
The DNA here is from genome assembly GCF_964188305.1 of Podarcis bocagei. Taxonomy (NCBI): domain Eukaryota; kingdom Metazoa; phylum Chordata; class Lepidosauria; order Squamata; family Lacertidae; genus Podarcis; species Podarcis bocagei. Next base: position 55,434,160 of record NC_138134.1, read on the forward strand.
ACATGACAACTTCAACAAGCACATTTCAAGGCACAGTGGCCACCAAGAGAATTATTTTTATTTTATTTTTACAGAATTTATATAATTTGACTGTTTTATTTTTTTGTAAACTGCTTGGAGGCTATATTTGCAAACATTAGCACTGTCAATAAATGAAGAGCTAAAATACGAATTATTATTTTTTAAATGAAATAATGATTATAGTCTACAATAAGCCAAAACCAGAATCATAGAATTGTTGACTTCTACATGTCTGGATAGGCTTGATTGAAGAAAAATGTTTTAAGCAGGTGCCAAAAGGCAGTGAAAGTGGCTGCCTGAGACTAGGGAGTTCCAAAGGAATATTTATTTCTTACAAGTGTGGAAGGAATATTATGTAGCACCTATAACTGTGCCAGTTCCGCAGATCAAAACTGTCAATTATGCTTTTCTCGTGATGAGTTCAGCACATGACAGCTGTGAGGAAAGCCTTTGGGTTTAACTGAGGTAGACACCCCCACGTGGTTAATTCAGTGTTGCCATGCCACTGCACACCATGGTTTAGCATCTGCTTTGCATGGAGAATATTCCCTGGTTGAATCCCCAGTATCTCTAGGTAGAACTGGGAATGTTTATGGCCTGAAATCCTGCAAGTCAATGTAGGCAATGCTGACCCAGATAGACCAATTGGTCTGACTCCTGTGTACACTAACAGTTGACAAGCGATTGCCATAAACCCATAATTATCCTACAAGCTGTGTATGTCAATATGCTTCAGTTTGATGTTGCCTTATTGAAAAATTTTACTCCCTTATCTCCCATGTGAACGTGATTCCCTGTATTAGACCACCACAACCTCAGGTGTCATTCTGGACAGATGCTCTAGGGATAAAAAACCCTTTGAATTATTTTAATGCCTATTTTTATTTCATCCCCCTCTGCAGGGGTGCCAACTTGAATAAAATATTGTGGTGGCCCAGATAAGCCCTGCCCTGCATAATCAATCACATGATGCAGTGCAAAAATGCCATTTGAATGGGAATGCTCATCAACTTTGTGGGCAAAGTTTGTGCTCAGCCCCCTCAAATATTTTATTGTGGGGCTCAAAGCCCCTATGGCCTCTAGAAGTTGGCTCCTATGCCTCTCTGGGATCAAAACACTCAGACAAGAGCATGTTATAAATACTTAGAAAGAAAGAAAGAAATGATCCCTGTTTCGAGTGGCTTAGCTTTGTAGACACACTCCATAAAGGCATTCGTGCCAAAACATGTATCTAAATAATAGTTTCACAGACTTTGTTCAGTGGTGCATTCTGGGCAGGATTTGGGGGCAGACGTCCAGAACCCCACTCAGCAGAATGATCATAATATCAACCCCCCAGCCCCAGCCAACACAGCAGGGCTGGCTAACCACATTTTCTTTAAATAAAGTTATAAACATTCCCATCTAATGAGCCTGTAAGGCTGCAGTCTTAACCACATCTTCTCAGAAGTAAGTCTCACTGAATTCAATAAGACCTGCTCCTAGGTAAATGGGGCTAGGATTGCAGTCTAAAGAAGACAATGAAGCCCAAAATCTAAAATAATCTAATTGCACTACTGGCTTTGTTCTTTAGTCTGTACTCCTCCTTCTGTCAGTTTCAAAGAAAGTTTTACTTCTTACTCAGTGAATGGATGGACAGCAATTCCCCGAGGCTGAGACACGTCTTCCCAGATAATTATTTTCCTCTGCATTCCATTCAGATTGCTACTTTCAATTTGGGACTTCCTGCATACACATGCAGATAGATTAGTTACTACAGTAATTTATTACCAACAAAATAAATTGTTGCTCTTTACGTTTGTGGCTACAGTCAGTTCACGGTACCATCTGCGGTATATTTCCATCCAGTTTTGTCCTGCTCCATCCGTCCTATCCCCCTTCCTGATTTCTCCTTCTCAGTTTTGCTTTGTCCCTCTTACATGAGTCGTAAGCTGCCTAGGTAAGGGATTTTCTATTATATTTTGCTACGCAACCAGCCATTCTGTTAATGTTACTGCATATAATTGTAACAGTAATTATAACAGCTTATATCAGGCTCAAGAACCGGTTTAGCACAAACTGTCTGCAGACAAATGCCAGCTCCCTTGGCCTGTAACGCAAGATGAGCTTTACAACCCCAGAGTCATCTGCGACTGAACTTAACTGTCAGGGGTCCTTTACCTTTTTTAAGAGCATGAATTGCCCTCTTTAAAAACCACAAAAGCCATTGTTTGTCTTAAGCAAGCCTTATCCACCCCCATCCATAACATGGGGATAATATTATTAGCCTGCATCATAATTAGCTGATACATAGCACACATCTCCTTAAAACATGTTGCACACTTCTTTTTAAGCACCGCAGAATTATCACTGAATGCAAATGTCATGACATCATGGCATGGCATGACATCATAATTATTTGGCCTTGGCCCAAAAAGGGTGCAGCTTCTCCCACACCCACTCCATTGTGATTTCCTCATTTAACTAAAAAATTGTTCCCTTCCTTTATGGTGCCCCAGAGCTGAGAAATTTCTGTAGAAATTTAAGAGAAAAGAGGCTTAAGAGAATTTACACGCAGGGGACACTGATCCACCACTGATTTTATCGCCCCAAAAGGTATGGATCTGCTCTTCATGCAGACCCTGCCTTCCATGACCACTTCTATGCAGAATAAGGTTCAGCAAAAAGGTCTGTCTGACCCTTCGACATTGGGCAGCGATGGCATTTTCCATTTGCTAAACCTTTCTGTTATGACTTAAGCACACTGGCATCTTTGAGAACGACATTTCAATTACTCCAGCCTTTTGCCAGTCATTCATTTCCCACAATGTCTTACGCCAGCATTAAGTTTGCTGTAATATGTGTGAGAGAGAAACCTACCCCCAGTCAGTCCAATACAATTTGCGGTTAATCCAGTCGATGGCGAGTCCTTCAGGTTTCTCCGTTGCTTCGCGGATAACATTTTCACGATCTGAGCCATCCAGATTAGCTCTCTCTATCCACTTCAAGGCTGTGTGAGCAAAATAAATCTGTAATGAGAAAAACAGAAGGTTTATAGCTGATTATTGCACATCTTATTAGAGAGCAGGATTTCCTTAGCTAGTGGCTTTACCACCAGCAATGAAATTTCTTTGGGGTGGGGGTGGGAAATAAATGAGTAATTACAAAATTGTAGCCCATGATTACAGATCAAATAAGCAGGCACTTATCCTTCAACCAGAATGACTTCTGCAGCCTGAGCATGCTTAGCAAGTAAATCCTGACTGCCCTATATACCATCTCTTCAATAACCTGTGCTTCTCTTTCAGCCAAGCAACTTGCAATAGGAGAAACAATCAGTAATCTGTAAAATAATTCTGAAACCTGATAGGCTTTAACTAAGGACCTGCAAAATATGGTTACAGTATGGACTGCTCCTGTTCAGTGCTCCAGTCAGTTAGTTACCCCCTGCTCCAAAATACTCCATTCCATGCCCTCTTCCACTCAGTTTTCCCACCTGGCAACTGCCAGTCATTCCCTGGCTACTGCTCATTCTCAGTCTTTCTTGGGTATTTCTGAGTGCCCCCCCCCCTTTCGTTTTCTAAAGGGCAGCGGTTTTTCTTTTTGCTTTAAGTTCTGAAAACCATGGGGTTCCTTTGAGGCTGCTCCTGCCTCTCTCGTGCATTAATGGTACTGTTTTGGCTACATACACATTGGCCTTCATCCCTGAACACTGAAAACAGTGGGTATGGTTACTGGTATCTTTTGAAACAAATTTGGAAATGCCAAGTATGAAAGATAAGTCATGTTAGTGCATGGAGAAAGTCAAACTACAGATTGCAAATGAGTAATTCCTGGTTTTTTATTCCAAGAATAAAATATAAATTACTAACTGATTCTAAAGAGAGAGGAGGCTTCCCTTTGCCAGATTTGAAATTATATTATGAAGCAACCTATCTCTGCTGGTTGCAGGAATGGATCTTGTTAAAAAATACAGATTTACTAGATTTGGAGGGTCACGATAATAGATTTGGGTGGCATGCTTATTTGTGGTATGATAAAACATAAAGGAAATATAAAGAGAAAGAGGGCACTTTCTATCATATGTGGTGGACATGTACATTGGTAAAAAACTTTCTGGTAAATGATATATAATGGGTTAAAGAAAATATTTAAAAATACATTTGTCAAAAAACCAGAAGTCTTTGTACTAGGTATAATAGGTGAAGAGTTCCCAAGAGAAGATAAAAAAAAAACTTTTTATGAATGCAACGGCAGCAACAAGAATGCTACTAGCCCAGAGATGGAAAGAAGGAGAAGTACCAACAAAAGAAGAATGACAGGTGAAACTGATGGAGTATGCGGAAATGGCAAAACTGACGGGGAAGATCCGAAACCAGGAAGATCAAGTATTTTCTAAAGACTGGAGTAAATTTGTAATTTATTTAAAAGACCACTGTAAATGGTTAAAATCTTTGGCAGGGATGTAAAGACACTTGTAATGTGATTTTTTTATGGTAATTATGGTTATATAATAGAGAGATAAGGGTAAAAGATGCAGTAAATTTAATCTTCAAGATGGAACCCATGGAGGGAGGGAAGGTCTAAGGGTTCGAAAGAACTCTGTATTTTAATGTCTGAAATGGTTTTGTTTTATATGTATAAAAAAATTTTAAAAACACTTAATTAAAAAATAAATAAAAAGCAAATGCAAATGAGGAATTCCATTTAACCGTTGATGGATTCTTAAGGATCATAAGAAATAAGCACAAGGCAACTGTGTCCAAATACTTTATCTGACGAGATAGCAAGTCGTCCGCTGTTTCCAGGAACTCTTCTCACTGTGAGATTTTTGTGGGTGAGCTGGAGTTTGTTGGACCCTGGGTGAGAAGCCGGAGACTGAGAGGGTGTGTCTGAAGCAAAATGAATTGATACTGATTTATACATACTAGTAGCTTTGTATTAATGTAACATTTTTATATGTAACTGTGTATTTTTGTAATATTGCCATTGTTTGTGTTGTGCCACATTCCCAAAAGGAAACACCGACCCTACGTAAGTGCCTGGAACACCATGAATCTCATAGAACTCAGAGAACGGGGTGGTGTGCAACAATGTTCTGTTTAAGTTGTTTGATTTTGCTTCAGTTTTCTGTACCAAGCTTAGAGATATTTTTAAATATATTAAATAAATCTAATCTAAACTCATGCACAACAAGGAGAACCAGTAACCAAGAGGTTAAAATGCAAAGAAGCAAAAGCCAAGTGTCCTTGCAACACTTCAAAATCCTCTAGTTTGCAAATGCCTTACCTTATTTTCAACAGGGTCATAGTCAAGAGCTAAGACTATTCCCATCTGCCACTCGAGTAAATTTGAGTAATCTGTTCCATCAAAACCAATACGGCGGATCTCTCGGCTCTGTGCAAACAACAGAAACGGCTTCGGCCCTGTTTGTGACAAATTTCATAGCATGTTAGCTCTCCTAGTCCCATAATAATCTTTAGAGAAGAAACCTTGAAGATTACAGAGTTACTTTTGCCTTTTGCACACTAAGGAAAAAGGGTGTTGCAGACCATTTTTTCCCTTAAAAGTTTTTTTTTTAAATGAAGTCTACAGAAAAACAGAATGTGACATTTGAATGGTATGGCATATGCTTCTTTTTCCATATGGAAAAGAGAAAAAAAGCCACAATGCAGGGAAGAAAGAGAAACTTTAGAGGAAATTGGGGGAAATTAGAGAAACTCTCTCTGTAAGGTCAAACTCAAAGAACACCTGAGCTGTCAGTCTTATCTCTACACCATGGTTTTATCTGAGCTGTACATTTTTATTTTTGTAAAGAGCCACTTGTGCATTGAAACCACATAGACAGATATAATCGTTAGAAGACATCTGAAGGCAGTCCTGTATAGAGAAGCTTTTTAATGTGTAATGTTATATTATGTTTTTATATATGTTGGAAGCCACCCTGAGTAGCTGGGGAAACCCAGTCAGATGGGTGTGGTACAAATAATAAAATTATTATTATTATTATTATTATTATTATTATTATTATTATTATTATTATTATTATTATCATTATTATAAAATTGCTTCAGAGGGAGAGGAGCAAAGGAATTATGACATCACAGCTGTCAGCCAATCAACATTGTGCACAACCAACTTCAGAAGTTGAAATGGTTTTCTCTTAGCTCAACTTAAGGAGAAAGAGTGATGTCAGACAAGAATGTGTTCAGTACACTTCCAGAGTTTCTTCACTACTGAAATCATGTTTGCTTGTAATGAAACCAACTATTGTGCTACTAACCTGCAGCAGTACAGTGTCTTTTGTCCTCCTGGAGAATATAGCCAGGAAAGCAATCGCATGCCCAAGTTAATGGACTCAGAGAGACACAAATGTGGCTGCAACCACCATTATCAGAAGATGAACAACCTTTAAGAGACCATGGGGAAAAATTGAACACTAAAACTCTATTACAACAAGGCTTACATTAAACATCACCACCCACCCTAATGAAGCCTTATTAATTGTTACTAAACTTTCTAAACATTATTAAACTTTCTAAAACAAGACTGTTCTTTTTGAAAATGGTGAGTGTTTGCTTCCAAGGAAGGTAAGGACTAGGGTCTCTACCATATTGTCTCTCACTGGAGCTTCAAGGCAAGGAGGTTCTTCGAAACTGCAAAAAAGGAAGTCCATTCCTCATGGTTGCCTGTCTCCAACAGTTAGCAAGTCTGGACACTTGTCCCGATGTCTAGATAACTTCAGAAAGATTTGCCGTAGTTGCTCACCACTCTAGTTTAGTAATATATGGAATATTCTCAGTATAAGAAGGTTTACTCATGCACCTCCTGTGTACACACTATATGTTTAAAGCTCATTTGAAGCACATTATTTTCCCTCAAAGAATTCTGGACACTGTAGTTTACCCCTCACAAACTTACAATTCCCAGAAGGCCTTAGCAAACTAGGATTCTTTGAGGGAAGAGGTGTTCTTTAAAGTTAACATGTATGCAGAGTCTTAAACTCAGAAGATAGTGATTGTTTACAACACTCGAGAGGTCACATTCTCGTGTCTGCCCACAGTCTATGAAGTGCTGCAAGCAATGCCCTCTGAATGTGGAGTGACAGTCGGAAAAGAAAAATGATGAGTGGTGGGGAGGGGGTGGGATTGGAAGACTAGAACCCTAAACAGGAGTGCTTACTTTAGGAAGGTTGAAACGCTGCAACGTTTTGCTGCAGTTCCTATGTGTCCACTAAGCAAGAACCTTGTGAGTCAATCTGCATGTCACATGCAAACATATGGTTTGAAATCTGCTTCTTTTAAGGAAAAACAGCTTTGGGAGAAGAGATTTTGAGCAGAGAAGAAGCAGACATCATGGTGGGGCAGTGTTGTCACTGAAAAGTAGGAGGTACGTAAAAGGTTAAAAACCACTGCTGCTTCTACACTTAAAATCACCCCTTCCCAAACCTTAACCCTCTCCACCACCAGAAGAAAGGTTTTAAAACATACAGTTGTTTGTAACATTTAGTTCAGCCCTAAACAATTAATGTTATGGCTGGACAAAGACTTAAGGAAAAGGTTTCATCCATAAGCGCCATAAAACATTTGCAGTAAAATGGATGAATATCACACATACCCCAGGGAAAACAGTATTTTTTGTTAAACCCTGTTCATGACAGACAGAAGAATCTCTGCCAAAAAAAGCAATGAATTCTAGCAGATATTAAGCACCCGAACCTCATTTAATGACACACCAAATGAAAGTCGTTCACACACCGCAATATGAAATGGCTTTGGATAATGAAGCAGTGAAACCCAATGATCCTGAAACTTGTCAAGAGGATGCTTCATGTTTTATTGCATCTTTTACTTTTAAATCCGTGTCTCATGATGAGTTGGGGGGGGGGCCTTTAACCCTTTCCCTGCCTTCTGTTTTTCCATTTCACAGGGTTGCTACTGTAGATGATGAAAATCTTGTAGCAGGCTGAGCAGCAGTTATCTCAGTCAGAACATTTGGGTTAAAGTCCAACTTGAAGCTTACCTGTTACATGATTTAGCTGCTAATAAAAATGGGTTTCTTATTCCCACGAGACTAATCTGGACAGTGCAAGAGTGGTGCTGAGTACACACAAACACACTCGCCTCCCAGGCAGGTGGCTCACTCTTCACATGCTTACCTGTGCATGTTCTTCCATCTGCTTGGAGAACTGATCCCTGGGGGCAAACGCAAACAGGGCCCTTCACTGTCTGCCCACAGCCATGGCTGCAATGAATGTAACTGCTTGGACAGGGAATTAGTTCTACAGTAAGTTTAAAACAAAGGAAATAAGAGTTAAAGGGGGAACAAATTGAACAATGGAAATAATGGTTTACAGTAATTTCAAGGAAGGGATAAATTTCAGCCACCCTGGCTCCTCAAGCCTCAGCTCTTTTAACATATGGCAAGACGGTCTCTGAGTGTATGATTTAATACATAGTACCTCTACCTTTGAGGGATGCAGGTGGCGCTGTGGGTTAAATCACAGAGCCTAGGGCTTGCTGATCAGAAGGTTGGCGGTTCAAATCCCTGCGACGGGGTGAGCTCCCGTTGCTCGGTCCCTGCTCCTGCCAAGCTAGCAGTTCGAAAGCATGTCAAAGTGCAAGTAGATAAATAGGTACCCCTCCGGTGGGAAGGTTTCTGAGCGCTGCTCTGGTTCACCAGAAGTGGCTTAGTCATGCTGGTCACATGACCCAGAAGCTGTCTGCAGACAAACGCCGGCTCCCTCAGCCAATAAAGCAAGATGAGCGCCACAACCCCAGAGTCAGTCACGACTGAACCTAATGGTCAGGGGTCCCTTTACCTTTACCTTACCTCTGCCTTTAGAATTAAGCTACACAGGTCTCTATAACCAAAATAATGCATCTTGCCTCCAAGATCATAGTTTAGCCTCTGGGGTTTTTGGAGCAAGGACTGGCACTGCTGTAAGTAAGGATGGAATAGACTGGCTATTGGAGTTAGAGCGTCTAAAGGATCCAGGAGGATTAGCATGGCTGTGCTGGTAAACCTCCACTGCTATAGGAAGAGGACTTTCAGAAGGCAGGAGCAAACATGCTAGTATTTGTGTCTGACAGCTACCTACCGTGGCAAGTTTTCTTGTCAGACAGTAGAACAAAATTTCTTGGACATGTACAATAATAGGAGCCTGGGACATTGACACAACCTAAAGTACATCCATGGTTCCAAAATGCACATTCATTGATATCTGAGGAAAGAACAATTATAAAAACTCAGGGGTGGGGTTAATAAAAAAAAGTAAGAGAACATCATTAATGATATTATGGGCTGTCACTATTTGGGAGTAGGATTCAGTCACATGCAAATGTAGGTAACACAATTAAATCTGATTTGGAGTTCCTGCACAACAAACCCACCCCCCACAAAGATCAGACGTCTGTGAAAAGGAAAGTAATGGGGAAAACGCACTAGAAAGCGTATGATAAAACTTGCTTTGATGTAACATTACCTAACCTCTGCACAAACAAATCAGAGTGAATGCTCATTCAGTAGTCCATGCCTTCTAATCTCACTGCAAAGAAAATCAGCAAGCAGGTCATCTGCAGGTGCCCAATATTCATTTGGATGTCTTGAGTAAGAGAAGGTATCTATGTTACTTTTGGGAGGTGAGGGTTATTGGTTTCTTTTGTTCTTTTTTATTATGTATTTTGTGGTTTTTATGCTGTAAACTGCCTTGAGATATTCAGATAAGATGCAGGATGCAAGTTCAATACATAGTAATAATATATTACTACACTGGAAACTTCCTGCAACTACAGTGGTGCCCCACAAGACGAATGCCTCGCAAGACGGAAAACTCGCTAGACGAAAGAGTTTTCTGTTTTGGAGGTGCTTCGCAAAACGAATTTCCTATGGGCTTGCTTCGCAAGACGACAATGTCTTGCGAGTTCCTGCTGTTTCCCCCCTTTTTTCTAAGCCGCTAAGCCGCTTATCAGCTGATCCGATCAGCAGATAAGCCGCTAAAAGCCACTAATAGCCGCTAATAGCTGCTAATAGCGCTAATAGCGCTAATCCGCTAATCCTTCAATGGGCTTGCTTCGCAAGACGAAAAAACCGCTAGACGAAGAGAATCACAGAACGGATTCTTTTCGTCTTGCGAGGCACCACTGTAATGGGAGAGAAAACTGAGATAGATGAACCAAGGGACCCAACTCAATATAAGGCAGTTTTTAATGTGCTGTCCAGAAGAGCTATAGCATGACAAAACTCAGAATATTTGTGGTATAAAGAGTTATGGGGTTTCAGCAGGAAGTTACAGGATACACCCTATTTGGAAATAAAACAGTATGACTGCCCCAAAACTCCCCCCCCAAAACAGTATTAAAAGCAGGATCCCATGTAACCATGCAAATACTATTGAAAGTGTGATTGTGTGTGACCATCCCAATAGCACCATGCACACAAATCACAATGAATGTGCAATAAAAAGCATGTCTGGAGGAGCCCATAGCATGATCACAACCAAACATTTTATCACTTATCTGTACCTAGCTCTGTACTTAGCTTGGTGGCCACAAAACCATGCACCTCACGCTAAGGGACCCAACACCATCATCTGTCTTGGTTCACACATGCTTATGCTTGGGACAATTCATTCTACAAAAAACTGGCACCCTTTTTATTTCTATGTCCAGTGTTAAGTGCTGATCAGTTTAGAGTGTATTATGTCTCATGAATCTCCTGCTTCACTCTGAACAAACCAGCACTTGAATTACAAGGGACAGCCTCATTAGTTACTGTATCTAAAAAGTGTAGGGAGTCATGATGTGGCAAAAAAGGGGGGGGTGAGTCAGGAGCTGGGGCTTGTGCATTTCACAAAGGGCCTCCTTGCCACCCACCTCAAATTAGTCCAGCATTGTGAACCAGACTGAAAGATTTCAAAAGAGCTGCCTTGTGGTCTGACATTTTTGTCCCTCTGTTCCTAAAATATATATGGTGGAGAAACACCATCTATTTTTCTAATTTAGTGCATCTGTTTATAGTTTAAACACTAGAGAGTAACAAGTATGCCTGCCTATCCACATCATTCAGTCACAAGCAGTTATCCTTCATTACCTTCACAATATTGCTTTGTTTTGCTTAAGGTAAACCCACTCATACATTTACGACGACTGCTCCTGGGGTCTCGATTGCAGGTACTTGTCTTGCAGCTGTTTCGAGTTGAAAGACATGGCCTTCTTTCTGGAAAAGAGGATTATATCAAGATAAAGAGTGCACCCAGTTTTTATTTATATATTAGGGGCTGATGTCCCTGGTGGCTTCCTTCAACAATCCCTTCCCTGCAACCCTTCCCCCAGAACCCGCCTTCCCCTTACTCCTTGCCCAAGCCCCCATCCCCAAACCTCTGTCTACTCTACCACACTGCCCATCTCACCAAACCTGCCCTTCTGATGATTTGCAGCATAACCCAATTCCACAAGGACCTTTGCTACAATACTGTCCTCCTGGAGAATAGATTCACTTGAAGAACAAATCTGAATTTCAATGCTCCATCTGTGTCTCAATTAGAAATTAGGGAAATTAGAAACTGAGCTGGATGCAAATATATCTACAAAAAGTCCTGTGTGTAAAAAAAAAATGAGCAGAGAAAATTAGGTGTGTTTATGCATGAATGAATTGTGTGTGTGTGTGTGTGTGTGTGTGTGTGTGTGTGCAGACATATACAGATAAATGACCTATCTAAGGCATAGGTAGGAAGATTAGATAGATAGATAGATAGATAGATAGATAGATAGATAGATAGACAGACAGACAGACAGACAGACACTCACACTCAAGTAAAGGAAGCCTTGGGTTCTTTTGATAGTAACATTTTACAGAACATGGCTGTAAGTGGGTTCATCTTCAAATGCCGCTTTGTCACTGTATACAATTGTTACTTCATAAAGGTGCACTGTTTATGAATAGAGCTATGACATTGCACAAACGCATTGCATTGGTTTTGAAGCCAACGTACTTCTGTGCAGTGCCATGAAAGAGTCCTGGTAAAGATAAGTCAGAACACCGAGGGAAGGGCAGGTAAAACAGTAGGAGGCATCCTGGTTTGACCTGTTGGAAGCAGAACACTAATCTAGTGGAAGGAAAAGAGCTTGCAACTAATAACCCAAATTTGACCTTAGCAAGCATTTGACAGCTAAAACAGTTTCTGTATTGTATGTGAAAAGCACAGCAACAGCTATTTCCTTTAAAAAAAGAAAAAGGAAACAATGTTAGATTGTGCACTTTTAACTCCAGCGCACATTGACTTAGCCTCTGCAGAGCATTGAATTAATGCTCACATGATTTCATTTTCAGGTTTCCCTTGTTGTAAGATCCCCTTATAAATCTCATTTGTACTTTAGGCTAATTAGCCTTCCCTCAATCCAGGTCCTTGGGCTGGATAAGCTAAACAACGCACATGCAAAGTCCAAAGGCTTCATCTGGATTGGGCTACTTAAGCTTCTTTCCACCCCCTCAATGTTTTATAAGAAGTCATTGGTGGGGGAGTGGGGGAGGCCTATATTACATCCATTTCAAATTCCTATGCTCCAGTCTATCCTGCCGTAAAAGGAAGATTCCGGAGTCAACGAAGAGCTCGTTTTAAAAGCGAGCTAATTATTAAGGTGGGAGAGAAGGGAAATTGCATCTCATCTCAACAGCTTTATACTATGGTAGCCAAAAAGGTCATGAGAAAAGGCAAGTAGGAGCATACACATGAGTCAATAAATTGCACCTTACTATGTACCGTCATTTGGACGGACAATTTACTTTCCCAGAATCCTCTGCCACTCTTGTCAGCCATTGTGACCCATATCACTTACAGTGTTGATTGCCTGTTCCCCAGTATACACACATGCAAATACACTGAAAGGCCTCCTGTCAATATGAGCACAGGCTGACTGAAGTGATATTATGCAATGGTGTTTGCTAAGCTTAGGTTGACTGCTTGCATCACCCTCCGCAACAGGACGGCACCTCAGTACCAGCCCACAATCATCTTTATTTGGCTGAGTGCACACAACTGATTAGCAGTGTTCCATTTACAAGGATAAACTGCAACGAACTCACTGTCTACCTATCCAACAGAGCAATGGTCCCCAAGGATACAGGTGGACAGGTTTTACATATTTCTTGAAGTGTCATAAGTTTTGCAATTGCCCGAGCATTCCCTTCTCTCTCCTCCTGTTTGTAAAGGCCCTGCATATGAATGGTCCATAGATGGGCAGACTATGCATGTACAATGGCTATGCATGTACACTGCGGCATTCAGACTTTCAGGCAACACCGGCAGTGAAAGCAGTACACAAGCATAGAGTGTCATCTGACAGATTTGGGAATTAGGCTGAAGGGAAGAGAAGCATAGTCAGGAACACATTCATCAAGCCAAGTTCCTATGGTGTTCTTCCAGTTTTATTCCTATTGCTTAAAGTAAACCATTGTTTTAATTTCAATCTTATATATTGGTGGGTTTGTGGGGAAGAAGTATCCTTTATTCACAGCCATTTTATACTCCCTCAATAAATTAATCCGGAAGTACCCTCAGTGACATCTATTTTTAAAATAAGGAATTGATAATGAAGGGTGGTTTGAAAAACTACAAAATTTGGGACACGTTAACGTGCAAACATTTGTTCCAAATGGATTTCTGGTGGTTGATTATTATACAATATGTCTGTGAAGAACACTGGGTATTATTATGACTTATTCTTAGAAGAAGAAAAACTACAAATGAATAAATGTAAAAAGAAAGAGAATGAGTTATATTCATGTTTATCACATTATTAGAAATAGAAACGAAAGTAAGTTGTAAGAGCTATTGTGTGCCAATATCAAGGGAAGGGGGATACAAGTGTATGTGTGCATGCGTGTGAGTGTGCGTGCTTGTTTTACACAAAACATGCAATCTTCTTTTTAAAATGAGGTGCTGGAGAATGTGATATTAATAATGCAGATTTTATACCTACATAATGAGCATGCTTAGCTAAGGAAATTAGAACAGAGAGAGAGATTAAAGAAATTGAACATAGTTGAACAAAGTTGCGGCATTGTTAAGGCATTTGAAAGGTTTGGTTGGAAAATGTGAACAGGAATTATCATGATAGTATATTCCTTGAATATCATGACAGTAGCAAAAGCAGGGTGGTGCAAGATAATTTGAGATGTGATCCTAATAACCGAGCAAAACAATTATGCAACATGAGTTAAGCTTAAAATTCTTAAATATTTGATAATCAAATTACATGGAAACTTACCAAATGTTTTAGAACCCATCCTTATGCTGAGCTGTTTTAATGGGTGCACTACCAGTATTTCAGCAGGTGGGAGAAGTGACAGCTGCAGGTTAATTGCAACTATATCTTTTCCTGTATATTTATTGGCTCTCCAAATACTACCAGTGGTTGAGTCGGAATAGTACATGTGGTCAGCAAAGAGAAATATGTCAGAAAGTTGGTTTCTATGGGAAAATAAAGCAGATAGTTGCATCTGTTCATTAACTTGCTGAAAGTTCATTAAGTCATGGACATTCTAGCCCATTGATGGCCAAACTTGGCCCTCCAGCTGTTTTGGGACTACAGTTCCCATCATCCCTGACTACAGGTCCTGTTAGCTAGGGATGATGGGAGTTGTAGTCCCAAAACAGCTGGAGGGCCAAGTTTGGCTATCACTGTATCTAGCCAGTTAGGCAGCATTTCAGAGATAACAGGGCGGATCCTTACTATACATTTAAAACACATCCAGACACATTTAAAGCACATGAATTCCCCAAAGAATCCAGGGAACTGTAGTTTGTTAAAATTTCTGGGAATTGTAGCTCTGTGAAGGGAAAACTACAATTCCCAGAATGCTTTGCAGGAAGTCATGTGGTTTAAAAGCATGTTGGATGTACTTTAAATGTATGGGGTAGACCCCATATGTCTCCTGGCTAGATTGGGGCAATTTATTTTACACTTTGGCATTATATATTCACTAGCATATATATAAGTTATATTCATTAACATACCGTACTATGTATTTGTGCAAATGAACAGAACTAGCATTGTAGTCACAGCTTGCAATATGTGAAACTTCATCACTGGCATCATATTGGATCCAGAAGAGCTTCAGATCAATAAGATCTAGTGAGATACTTCTGATTTTTCCTGTGCTCCTCAGAAGTCTCCACATGTCTTTCCCATTCAGAACTGCCCTGTAGATGCTGTCAGTGGTTCCTTCAGAGGACCAAAATAAAAACCTGTTGATAAGATCAGTTATTGTCATTGATGTTATTAAAATTACTTCAAGAGCAGCAGATCATAAATCTCTCACTTAATTCATTTGCAATCATAACTTGGAGGGCTCACCAAAATTTGCCAGTTCAGACATAAGAGGAACCTAGGTTCAATCGTGCCAGGAAATTACTCATTAAACTGATACATAAGAGGAGGAAGGAGAGAGAAGATGAGAATGAATATCCAAGCACATGACCCTTTCCTGGTCCTCCAAACCACAGAGGATCCTTCAGTCTACATTCCATCTAAAGCTTTTTGTTTCAGCACTGTGTCACTATAAACCATAAAGACAATCTGAGTTACCTTCTGTTTGGATCAACCACAATACTTGTGGGATGGTGTCCATCATTTATGATGATTTGGGAATGGCTCCCATCCATGTCAACTGCCTCAATTGTGGCCTTCTGGTAGTGAGCAAAGTAAAAGTTGTGGTTTATCCAATCCACTGCAAATCCAGAAACATCTTTTTCTATGTGGTAAATTATCTATAATGGGGGGAGGGAGGAAACAATTGTCACCCAATTGTCATTATACTAAGACACCAGATCACTGGTTGAATCAGAATGCCATACAAAGCATTGGAATTCATGAACCTTAATCAAACAATTCAGTATGAAAGCCGCCTGAGATTACCACTTCAGGATATACATTTATGTGTTTACCAGAAAAGCAAGAAAAGGCCAGTTAAATTTGTAAGCAGCTATGCTATTTTTTCTATCACAAGACCTTTCTTGCCTGGACATTTTAGCCTTGGCTTTGTTTGCCTGACAAATAGCAGCTTTCTCCTAGCATCTGTGGGGGGAATTGTCATTAGGACTGCTATGGAGAGATGTTTAAACCTCTGCTCCTCCTCAGAGGAGTAGAGAAACAATAAAATTAATGACTCATTTAACATCATGTCTAGTTTGGTTGAGCGGCTAACCAGATATCTTACTCAAGATATTATTTCACACTACATGTACAGGTAAATGCACAAAACACATTTAGCTTAAAGTAAGGAGTGGGGAAGGAGACATAATTTAAAAATATAAACACAACAAACAAGCAGACAAACATAAGGAAATGCAACAAAGAGGAAACAGTTTTGCATTAAAATTGTAATTTATGAGTGTAGACGCAAATTTAGAAATAATTACTCTAGTTTATATAGAGCTACAATACACCTCACCAACTGTGACCCGGCGATGTGTGTGTCTGCTCAAGGCTGCTGTAACTTCAAGGCCCTTTCTCTTCCTTCTTCTTCTCTTCCTTATCTTTAAACTGGGCTTGGTTTACACTTCCAAGACAGGACTCATTGTAATAAAGGGTGGTCCTCTGCCAGTCCTTCAATTAGAGGACTGCTCTCTGTAAAGTTGGGTGAGTGATCACTCTAGTTATAATCATTAATAATAGACTGTCCATCACTCCTACTAATAGTGAATTTAGTTGGCGAGTGCTGAGAGGGAAGTAACTAAAATGTGTTTTTTATATTGTAATTTTATGTTGTGAGTTGCACTAACATCTATGGAGGGCAGTGTACAAATTTAATTAATTAAATAATAATAATAATAATAATAATAATAATAATAATAATAATACAGATGGAGGTATCAGCATGCTCCAGGGAGATGCAGATGTTTTCAGAATTTTGATGATTACATTCCATTACCTGTTGATTTGAACCATTCAGGTATACTCGCCGGATAAGGCCTTCTTCAGTGTCCACCCAATAAAGGCAATCTTCTTCATAATGAAAATCTATTAATGTTGATAAGCTAGCATCAGCCACCAGTCTTTTGTGATTGGTTCCCTCAGTGTCTATTCTAAAGATTGCATTTCCTTGGCTGAAAACTAGGAATGGTGCAGGATCTAAAAAGGCCAGGAGAGAGAGAGTGTGTGTTAAATACAAAAAAGTAGAGAATTTTGGGTGTTATAGAATTTTAGTGACTTCTACTCGGGTGGCGCTGTGGGTTAAACCACAGAGCCTAGGACTTGCCGATCAGAAGGTCGGTGGTTCAAATCCCTGTGATGGGGTGAGCTCCCGTTGCTTAGTCCCTGCTCCTGCCAACCTAGCAGTTCGAAAGCACGTCAAAGTGCAAGTAGATAAATAGGTACTCTTCTGGTGGGAAGGTAAACGGTGTTTCCATGTGCTGCTCTGGTGGCCACATGACCCGGAAGCTTTACACCGGCTCCCTCGGCCAATAAAGCGAGATGAGCGCCGCAACACCAGAGTCGGTCACGACTGGACCTAATGGTCAGGGGTCCCTTTATCTTTACCTTTACTCACACATCAGGACTTCTTCTTCCTCTCTTTCACCTCCACCTGTTCCCTGTGTGTTCCCAAAATTTTATCCAAGGAGTACCTCAACCCTCTGGCGCAGATTTTGGGGGTATATAGGTTTGTTGCCCCAACCACTCTGGGCAGCTTCCAACAAATTATAAAACCACAGTAAAACATCAGACATTTAAAAACTTCCCAATATAGTGCTGCCTTCAGATGTTTTCCAAATAGGTGTTTGCATGGAGAGGCGAGGAAAGGAAAGAGAAAAGCTTTCAGGGACTTGTTTCTTTTGCCTTCACCCTAAAATTCAAGTTAACTGTAGTTTTGCTTTACGTATCTGAGCTTCAAGCACATCATTGCTATCATGCAGCTAGTCATTTGGGTTTTTTGTGCTCAAAATGATCTCCACGAATCTAAGGTTTTGCTTTTGAGTTATTTAATAACACTTTTAATACATATTAGACTGGCTTACAGTTTATATTCAATGGGTAGTCCTGGTTTTTGGCTACACAAGAGAAAACATCACAAAGTGTGGTTTATTTGGGGGGGTGTTTTGGAGCATTCAGAGTTGTTCCTGCATTTGAAGTGATGTTGCTTTCTGCTGTTTGCACTGGGAGAATATGAAACTATGTAGACTTGCTTTGCATACATGGTGAATGAAGGTTGAACTGCAACAAAGTTGATTTGTCTCAGGAATCTGACAGCTGTACGACTTGCACTTTTTCCAGTTACTCCCTTGACCAAACATTAACATACATTTTGTTACTAAGTTGTTTGAGACATGGAATTTCACACTGAGGTAGGCTAGTCCTACAGGACTTTGGAGGGGCAAATAGCTATGATGGCAAAAGTATTTTTGCTGTTGTTTTTGCTGATATTCTAAAATCTGTTTTTATGATTTAGTTATTGTCCTAAAACGTTGCCATAAGGCACCATTGAGTATATGGGGAAAGGAGTATAAATATATAAAATGCATAAATACATTTATGCTATTTTTTTCCGTTGAAGCCTAGAGACAGAAACACTGGTCAGCTAAAACCATTACACCTTAGTTGAAACAAGTCAGCAGTTTGAGAGGATCAATATATCAACATTGCAAGTTATCACCATCAAAAGCTATTTTCAACAGAACACTAAAAACCAAAGTGATATCCTATTAAGAAAATTCCTACAATGCACTTGGCTGATCCATGAATTTTGGATGACTCAAGAGACCATTATGTAATAATTACCCACTTAAAAATATCTCTCCTTGCATATGTTTTATTAGTGGAAGTAGGAGAGGTGGGGGGGAATCACATCTGGCAACCATGCACCCCTTTGGTTTCAGATTGTACATGGGTAAAGGTAAAGGTAAAGGGACCCCTGACCATTAGGTCCAGTCGCGGATGACTCTGGGGTTGCGGCGCTCATCTCGCTTTATTGGCCAAGGGAGCTGGCGTACAGCTTCCGGGTCATGTGGCCAGCATGACTAAGCTGCTTCTGGGAAACCAGAGCAGCACATGGAAACGCCGTTTACCGTACCTTCCCGCCAGAGAGGAACCTATTTATTTACTTGCACTTTGACGTGCTTTCAAACTGCTAGGTTGGCAGGAGCAGGGACCGAGCAATGGGAGCTCACCCTGTCGTGGGGATTCGAACCGCCGACCTTCTGATCGGCAAGCCCTAGGCTCTGTGGTTTAACCCACAGTGCCACCCGCGTCCCATCAGTACATGGGTAGATGAGTCTAAAAAGCCTGGGACACAAATTTCCACGGCCCTCTAGCGGCTATGGTGCCTCATTTACTGAAGTAATGTACCGTATTTTGCGTTAACTCTGGAAGCGTATACTCAACTCTGACCAAACTAAGCCTCCTAGAGCAAAATATACATTCATCAATATCAATAAAGTAATCATTTATAGGTTAGAACACAACGGTAAACCACAATCCAAACATGTTTTAATTGTTCAAGTACTGGAATAAGTTAACTACCAATTGCCAATTTTTGATTCCTGTAAATAAAGTAGTATGAGTTATTGTCTTAGATTTAGCTGTTCATGACACCTGGTAAAGAAAGCAAGGAATGACAGTTGATGATCAGCCTAAAATAATGTTCAGGTACTTTTTGAGGACTTACTATCTCCACTCTCCCTGTATTTATTTGTGTTGATAATTTGGCCCTCATCCAGCTCTTACAGAAATGGAAAGCCATGTGATCTGAATGCACCTTGAATTGAAAATGTGTGCTGTCACCATTAAACTTGATAGATACATCTGATGTCACATCCTCATTCAGGTCCCCTAGTCACATATTATAAAGCACAAATAGAACTGGATTTGGGCACTGGCTTTTATTAAATAAAATAGGTACTCTATTTAGTTTGCTCTACATCTGGAGCTCAGTAGGCTCTATTCAATAAAGTATCATGTAACTCATTTTAAACATGTGCTTGACTGTCAATACATTTCCATCTTTATCCGACAGATTTTTGTATTCAGACAATCCCCCCCAAAAAATCAGACCCCTGGAATTCAATCCAAACAGCAGCTAAGATTTGAGCACAGACATCCAAGTTCTGCAGGCTCCAACTAGATCAGCGGTTCTCAACCTGTTGGTCCCCAGATGCCATTGGACTACAACTCCCATCATCCCTGAGCTCTGGCCTTGCTAGCTAGCAGTGATGGGAGTTGTAGTTCAACAACATCTGGGGATCCACAGGTTGAGAAAGGCTGAACTAGATGTTTTGCATGTTAACTAGCTAGAGAATTGCACGTAAAAGAAACAGGAAAAGTTTCCCCCATCCCATCATCATCTGCTGGCCCTGCTTGTAGATCAAAAGCCAATGTGGTGAGATGATATGATGGTGTCATATATCTGTGATGGTCCTTTTGGACAACTCTAGAATGTTACAATTCTATGATGTCGCAAGTGATTTCTTCCCTTTAGCCACAACTTGTCTTTGGTCCCTTTGCTAACAAATCAGGCAATTCTAGCCAATGCAGGGTGCTGCACTGTACAGACCAGACATCCAATACCTTGGGCGAAGCCCAACCCAAGAATTTATCCAGTTCCACATAATTCTGCAGACTGAAAACACACCAATTCTACAACAGAGGGGGTGGTGTTTTTGTTTATTCCATTTGGCAACTCTACGCTTGCCCATTTTAACCAGCAGCGGAAACATCTATCTTTTTGTAGAGAAGATGCTGTTTCTTAACATACATCCCACAATATCAAGTGCAACCAAGTCTTAATCATCGTCAGCTGCCTGTTTTTACCCCACACCCATCAAAATAGTGAAGTAGCTGCCATCTTCCTGCAGCTGCTCTGGATACCCTGGCAACAATTTCCCCGTAATGAGAACTTTCCCTGTGTTAAATAAATCCTCTTAGGGAGAACAAAAGTTTCCTACAATGCTCTGGCAGGCAGTGCAGAATGGAAGAATGAGGTTCTGCTCCCAGCTCAAAGGCCTCTTTATGCCATCTCAGCAGAGGGTCTTAAGAAGGAGCAAAAACGATGAATCATGTCATTGCAATGCTAGTAGCCAGTCCTTAGCATCTTTATACACAAGCAACCTCATTTACCAAGAGTCCGAAAAAAAACCCCAGTTAGAGAAGGTGAAGAAGTATTAGTATGCCTGTCAGGGAGGCAGAGTCCACATTGGTGTATTGTGAAGTGAGCCAGAGTCTGCCCTTGTTTATTTCCTCCCTAATGCCAAGGCCTATACAGAATCTTCTAGTATGATAGCGATATTCAGCTATTCCAAATTTAGGTTGCTACATGCTGCTGCTGAGTGTTATCTGCTGTGCTGCTACAAGTTTCTTCCCACCCCCTCTCCCCTACTCTTCTTTTCAATTTCAAATCATATGCTGAGGAGAAAATATACTTCATGTTAATGCAGATGCATTTTACCTCACCTCCAAAAGACTGAGGCTGTGCAAACATTATTTGAAGCATGTTCGAAGCACATTTCCTCCCTCTCCAAAGGATTCTGGGCACTGTACATAGTTTCTTAGGGGTTGCTGGGAATTTTTACTCTGTGAGAGGTACTCTGTGGTGCCCAGAATTCTTTGTGAGGTGGAAATGTGCTTCAAATGGGCTTTAAATGTATAATGTCTACGCAGCCTCAATCTTTTGGAGGTGAGGTATGAGGGACCTCAGATACTGTGGTGTCTTTATGATATATAGTTTATTTACACACATATACAACTTTACTATAATGAAGAGGCTCACACCCCAAGAGGTTTTGCTTCTCCCATAGACACAGCCTTGAATTCCAGCAGAAACCAAGCATGTCTCTGCCTCATAGGCTTCTGCCTGCCGCCTGCTTCTAGCTCAGTCTTGGCTTTTGTACTTCTAACTACCAGCCAGTTGAGGGAGGTAGCACACCCATTTGATATCTGGCCAGAGTCTCTTTGTTGCCTTAATGACCTACCTGTCCATAGACTATTACCAAGAAATTGACTGGGCTATTCCAGCAATTGAATCCTTGCTGGATGCGGGAATTGGAAGGGACTCAGGCATACAAGCTAACCCCTGCCCCCAGATTCACAACACTATGTTTACCCAGATGCTGGACTCTGATTCACAATTTTCTGATTGGTGGTCCTTTTTTCTTTTTGAGCAACGCTAAGTTTTGTCTATGGTACATAGTTTCATTCTGTTTTTAGTCAGCTTTTTAAAAGTTTTATTTGATTGTTAAAGTTGCACTTCTATATGAATTTATATTAAGTTTCCCCATTATTATCTCTTATGCCTTTTTACATTAAGCAAAATGGAAATTTCATGAACAAACAAACAGTGTGGGCAATTAACAAAAGGACCTCATGCAACATCTATAATGGACTCCCATCCTGACTGTTAAATCCTGCCTTTTGTGGATTTGAACTAAATGTAGAATTATTCCCAAGGTCAGTGTCTTCACGGGGTCTTGAACTGCAAAAATTAAACTTGTAGTGGATAAAATGGTCATGTGAATTCACCTTCAGTTTAAGGAAATCAAAGGATTGCTAGTAAATAGGCCTTTAAAAAAAACAACCCAGCGATGGAAAAGCAACACATCTTTCAACTATTTGATCCATCTGATGAGGGGTCTTATTGCTATGGTTTTAGCTTTCATGGGTTTTGAAACACTTCTCAATAAAGATATCTCAGAGGCAAATCCTGCTGAGTTAATGGGATTTACTCCCAAGTAAGCATGCGTATGATTGCAGCCAATATCTATTATATTTACACTACAGACTTACATTCCTTGGAAATGGTAGTTCTGTGAGAGGGGAATAGGCATCTTTCACAGATAATACTCACTGGCAAATTACTGTTTCCAGTGTTCTTATGGGGAAGCAAGAGCTCTTAAAGTGGTAGAAAGAAAATCAATAAAAGTTTTTTGAGTCACTCAAGAAACAATTGCTGCAAATTAGTTACTCCAAGGCACATATGAACCTAACTTCCATTAAATGTATCAATACTAACGTCTCCAAACCCACACACCCCCTCACCCAAATATTTCTCCTGCATGCTTTTGTTTTGTTATTTTTTCTGACAAGTTTCTTGGCAGACGTCTCAAAGCACCTGTTACTGTTCCACTGGAAACTTATCAAGGTTGTAGTCCTAGCTATTTCTTCTAAAAATGCACAGCAAACATAGCAGAGACTTCAAAGAATAAAGGCACATAAACATGGTTTCTTTTTAAAGAAAATAGCGTTGAACGAAAAAGCCCCGCATTGCTAAGCCTCTTAACTGACCTGAAGTTTGGAAGGGGGGAGGGACCAATTCACTCACCTACACAAGAGGAATTTTCCTTCTGCATTTGGTATCCTCTGGGACAGCTCCAGAGCTTCTCAGCTGACAGACTGACCAAACTGATTTTAAAAGCCACAAGCAAAAGATCTGTGAGCAACATAGTCTTGACCCACTCTTTCATTGTCAGTAGGACAGGCGAGACTGCTCAATTTCAGGCATCTTCAAGACAAAAAAGAAGCAGGTGTCCTCATTCCAAAGGTGCATCAAACACAGCAGAGACACATCACCTCCCAGCTCAATTCCGTGGTCTGGCTAAACTTGACACTAGGGAGAGCGGAGGGGCTGGCTGACTCCAGTTCTCACCCTCAAAGAAATTCCAGGGTGATCTCTTCTTTGCTCATGCACACACTTCTTCTTCTGCCTTTTTTTTTTTTTTTTTTTGGAAGTGAAGTATGAAATGCCTAACCCTCTCGTTACAAAATTAACACAGCTTTTTTTAAAAAAATAAAAAATGTGCTGCTGCAAAATTCAATACCAAGACAATGAAATTGTTGCAGGTTTATATGGATATACAAAGGCACTAATTTTTAAAGTAATATTTTTAAAGTAATAGGTAAGCAGAGACACTGTAGTCCCCCAAACATAGATCCCATTTTTGTACGCACGCTAGAATGACGGTCCTTCTCTTCCTAACAGCTTCTTGCCCACCCCCTCTTTCTTGTATTGTTAGTGCCACTTGAGTGAAGCTTGTGTTTGCAAATAGAACTGTAGCCAGCTCCATGGTCCAGGGAAGTTAGGCAATGCATAGCTAGACAATCGCTCCCAGTTAATTGCCTATTTGAAGGGAAAGGGAAAGGGAAAAGAGAGGGGAAGCAGCAGCATGGTGTAGTGATTTAGAGTGTTGGACAAGGACCTGGGAGACTAGGGTTCAAATCTCCACTCAGATCAGGCATGGCAGAAGGAGCACAGAGATCAGGTGGGAATGATGGTGTGGCAGGGGACCTCCTGCTTTGCCCTCCCAAAATGTTGGAGGATATGCAGCCTCCAGTATTTGCTGAAGAATGCTGCATGCTGACTCTGGGCCTGGAGGGGCGCACAATAGTTTGGTAAGCAAACCGCAGCAAAATTGGGCCCAAGATGGGCCCAAGATGAGAGCCAGGGTGGTGTAGTGGTTAAGAGTTGTGGACTCATAATCTGGTGAACCGGGTTCGCTTCCCCGCTCCTCCACATGCAGCTGCTGGGTGACCTTGGGCCAGTCAAACTTCTTTGAAGCCTCTCAGCCCCACTCACCTCACAGAGTGTTTGTTGTGGGGGAGGAAGGGAAAGGAGATTGTTGGCCGCTTTGAGACTCCTTAGGGTACTGATAAAGAGGGATATCAAATCCAAATTCTTATTATTATTCTTCTGTCACTTGGAACCAGGGCTTCTTTCTCACAACAGGATTGGGGACCTTTTTTAGGCCTGAAAGATTCCTCTCATGGGCAAACATCCAGACCAGATGCAAATGGGGGCAGAGCTGATGGATGGTACTCTTACTCTTACACACACACACACACACACACACACACCATTTTCCAACCAGGCAAGCAAGAGCCATTATCACAGTTTAAGGACACATTCCAGCCAGGCAAAAATACTCAGGGATGATGCAGCCTATGGGATGGTTTGCAGACTGGGGAAAGTCCTGAAACCAAATGAGCAGGTTGGGAGAAACGCATTTGGTCCCCAGGCTTGAGATTCTCCACCCCTGTCTTAGGGCTGTCAAGACACCTATGGCCATTTAGCTTGATCAGACAAGCTGCTATCTTGTCAGTGCCTCTTTGCTAAGATTGAGATCTCAGTCTCTTGGGTCCTCTAAAATTAATTTGCTCTTGAATAGACACAGCTCCTTGTTAACTTCCAGGCCTTTGTTTCCAAATATTGCAGAATGGGTTCAGCATGACACCTAAACATGACTTGAACTCTTAAAGGAGCATCTCCACCCCCATTGTCCAGCCCAGACACTGTGGTCCAGCTCCAAGGGCCTTCTGGCGGTTCCCTCACTGCGAGAAGGAGCCAGGCAGAGGGTCTTCTCAGTAGCGGCGCCTGCCCGGTAGAATGCCCTCCCATCAGATGTCAAGCAGATAAATAACTATTCGACTTTTAGAAGACATCTGAAGGCAGCCCTGTACAGGGAAGTTTTTAATAGTTGGTGTTTTACTGTGTTTTAAATATTTTGTTGGGAGCCACTCAGCATGGCTGGGAGAACCTGGTCAAATGGGCAGCATATAAATAATAAAATATAACAACAGCAGCAATAATTCTGTGCTTCCTGATTTCTCTAAAGAAGTATTTTAGTAGATTAGTTAGTTGGGACCCTTCAGACAACTCCTTGTGAAATGTGAAGTATATTATTATATGATTAGCAGCATGATACAAGTCCCATTGAGTTCAGTAGGGCTTCCTTCCAGGGACATGGGCGTAGGACTGCAGTCTGGAATTGCACAACGCAACAGCTGGCAATCCTGGCAGCACCCAGGAGATGCCACAGCTGTACATGGAGCCATTCCTAGGAACACTAGCTTTGTTGACCTTAACTGACAGAAACTGATAAGCGTGCACTCTTGGAAACGAAGAAATAGCATGAAATAGCAGATTAGAAACTGTGCCACTTACAGCAATGGCACGAAACTGTTTCATTGTTGTTTATACATCTGTGCAGACGAAATCTCCTGTTTACGTAATCCATTCCATCCATTACTGCAGAGATAGGAAACCTTTTGCAGCCCAAGGTGGGTGTATCCAAAGGCAAAAGTCAGCAGAGCCATGAATGTAAATGGTTTTGTGGTCCTTCCTTTTCGTCTTCTTTTTAAAATGTAGTAGCAATCCCCCACAGCAGCAATTTTGTGACCCATAGTGCTTTCTCAAAATTCCAAATATGTCCACTGACTCAAATAGTTGATAACCCCTGGCATAGATGATCTAAATAAATAAATCAGGTTCTGGGCAGTAACATTACACAGCTAAGATAAGGTGTGTTATTAAAACAGACTAGAAACTATTACAGTTGCTTTAGGAGTGAACTGTGTTTCACCCAGAGATTATACTGTTAAGTGGTGATATTACAGCCACCTTCAAATATCTAGTGGCTATGACTTTGATGATAGAATAAATTTGATTTTATTGCACCTGAGAGTAGGACCTGACTCAAACAGTTCAGATTACAGGAGTGGAAATTTTTCAACTAATCCAGGAAGACCACTGTTTGACAGTGAAACAGACTGCTTTGGAAAGGTAGTGAGCGTTGTCCTTTGTTAGAGCCTTTTAAGCAGAGCTCTGGGTTGTCTACCTAACAGGGATGGAGTAGCAGCAGATTTTCTGAAGGAACCTTGGAGACAGGGATGGGGCAGAAGAGATTTGATTCAGTTCACATTTAAAAGTGAACTTACCTAATTTGCACTTTCTGAAATAATACACGAAACAAAACTCAGTAATCAGATGAAATTTGCACTTCTTTGCCTTTTGCAAAGCAATTCTCTACCCAAGTAGTTTGTACGAAAATGCATATACTAGGGTAAAGTGTGCATTAAAATGCATATATTATTGAATGTAGTATAAAAAACTGCATTAAATGAGGGGAAAATTCCCTCCAAAAGTATCAGGCAAATTGGCATACAAAAATGTGTATATTAAGGGAAATTCACACTAAAATGTAGGTGAATTTTCAAGAGGACTTTTTTGGGGAGGTTCTTTTAAAAAATGCAAACTGGTGTGAACATATGGAGAACGTAAGATTGGAAAAACTGACAGTCAGAAACTGAAATTGACATATCCACCAATCCCTCCCAGAAGTTCCTTCTAACTCACTTCCACACCAAACATTTAGGGGATTTATACTGCTTTAACAGTCACTCCCCCTCCCCCGCCCTCAAAGAATCCTGCGAACTGTAGTTTGTTAAAAGTGCAAGGAATTGTAGCTGTGAGAGGGAAACAGCAATTCCCAGGATTCTCTGGGTGAAGCAATATGCATATTTATTGTGCATTAAATGCATGTGTGGATGTGACACATGATTCTCCACAACTGGGATGAAAAAGTTGAGGTATAACATGCACTGTGGAGGAAGTGTTTCACCTTGCGAAGCAAACAAATCCAGCAAAGGCCAAGTCTTGTTTATTTCAAGACAGTCTGAGACCCACATTCTCCTAACATTAGCTCATTCTGAACAATACCTTTACTACAAAAAGTTCAAGTGGAAAAGGGTGAAACTTGGCATAAACTAGGAAACTCAATGCTGGGCATAATTAAAAGCAATTGTAAGTAAAACATATATTTAAATTATGGCTTTATTTCTAATCAGGAAGTGAGATAGTTTTGTTCCAAATTAGGCCAGATTCAGTTGCATCTGTGGAAAATAAGTGAGATGCTTTGAGGTCAATATGAAAAGAAACAGGATGATATATCATTCCATCAAACTCAACTATGAAGTCTTTGAATGCCTTTTCCATTTGCAGTCAATGCTTGAATTGGCGAAACAGGATTTTTTTTTTTAAAAAAAAAAACCTACCTGAAAATATTCCAGATAACATTTATGGGGAGTGTATCTTATTTTTGAGATATTTTGCTTTCTGTTTATTCATTTGATGCAACTTTGTTTTTTAAAATAATATCTATTATTATTATGACTTGATCAGATAGATATAATTCTCAATGCACCTCCAAATTGATCTGTCCTTATGAAGCTAGAGTTTTATTAGAAAACCTTTTTCTCCCACCTAAAATTAGATCCCAAGGAAGGAGAACCTCTTTGGAAACCGTGCCCAGAAGTCAGGATGATTTGTTAACCAACTTCTTCAACACTGCTTTTCCTTGACCAGTGCTGCAACCAACACTTCTAGAATATCCTGGAGTTCCTGGAAGTGGACCCTTTCAACAAGGTTTTAGTTGCAGCAATTGTAAGCAGTACAACACCGCTTTCAAGTTAACAGTTCTAAAGCTCTTTAACTACAGACATGTGGATAAGCCTTCAACAACATACCAAGCTATGCTACTGATAAAATTGGGTCCCAAAGTCTGTAAAGTATGTATTCAGGGGAAACTAGTTGATATGGAAACTGAACATGCTCTGTCTTCCTTGAGCTATTTTTCTGTCATCCCCAATAGGAATTTCTAAAGATGTTTGTACTTCTGCCAGCCCTGGAGTTTCCCTCAGCATGCTACTCTCTTTTGCAGATAATGTTGCTTAACATAAATCTGGAGTGGCACCGACATCTGAACATTGGAAAGAGAAGGGGAAATGTTTTGCATTGCCAAGGGTATCCCTGGCCTTGAAAACCTATTATTTATTTATTTATTTATTTATTCATTCATTCATTCATTCATTCATTCATTCATTCATTCATTCAGGATTAGACAAAAATCATGGAGTAATAATGGTCTGCCAACTGCTATAAGTCATGACAGCTGAAATGGACCTTCCACAGTCCACAGCTGAATTGCAGGTGCTGAGGAAAAGCAATGAGGGAGAGCTAGTCTTGCCTCTATCGAAATTTCCACCTCAATTCACCTATTTCAGTGCCTGTCAGTAAAGGCTTTAAACTGGTTAGCACACTTAACAGGGCCTTCTCAGCAGTGGCTCTGCAACCAGAAGCCAATTCCCCATCTCTTTTCTCAAACAGTGTTGATTGGGGTGGGGCATGAGAAAGGGTAGTTATCTACTATGGTATTGCTGAATGATTTTTTCTACTGGTGGTTTTAATGTTGGCTTATCATTGCTGGCTGTGTTTTAAAAGGTTTTATGGAATGGATTTGTATATTAAAATATTGCAAGCTGCTCTGTGGAAGATTTCTTCCAGAAGGGAAGGAGAAACCCCTTAAATAAACAAGCAAAACAAACATGCCCTGCTATGCGCCTTTAGACATCTGGATCAAAATTTGTTTGATCAAATTTAACTTGATTTCCTCTTTTATCTTTAGCACTTATGTCTAACCTGGATTACAGTGTAAATTAGGAATATATTACTGTAACTATTACTGTAAACTACTGTAACTATTACTGTATTACTGTAACTATCTTCTATGCTAGCTGCCACCAACCAAGTCCCTCCAGATGTTTGGAACATCAACTCTCATCACCTCCAACCAATATGAATGTGTTGGCTGGCAGGCAGGCAGGCAGAGATGAGAGTTGTAGTGCAAAACATCTGGAGAGCCCTATATTGGGGAGGCTATTATGCACTTCTGTATAACAAAACACTTGTATCTTACAAAATTCTATATATTCATCCTTTCCTTAAATTCAGAATGCAGATAAAACTTCTCCCAAATGTATCTATCATATACAGCTGATGCATAATTTCTCACAAGGAAAAAAAAGCCATGAATTTTGACTAAGTGGGTTGGATCCACAGTTAGTTAGTTATCCTTCCATTCCTTTGAAGTGAATGGGACCTAAGTAGGTCACTTAGTCTGGATCCAACCTGCATATCAAACAGCATATCAAAACAAGGCATTATTTAATGTTCAACTGTGTTCTACAACACAAACCACATTTTTATCACCAGACATCTCACCCACAATTCAAAAAGCAGAATTAAACCAACAAATCCACACTTATTTCAATGAGTTGTGCTGGATTGTGGCCCTTGTATCTGTCAAATGTCCAAGCATAGAAATCTAACATTTTAACTGCAGATGAAAAATGTATTTTTTAATACCTATTAATCTAAAGTTAGTTTATATAAAAACAAGAAACATAGATAGCAATGGACAGGCTGGTGGTACATGTTTTACACAAAATCTTTCATTTGAACAAGAGCAAATTGATAAAAAGACAGAATATAAACAGGCAGAATGCTTCAAAAATAATGCAAAAGTTCAAAAATGTCACTTTTCAAAGAGGCATTCCTCCCCATATGTCCCACCAAAGACAATTCTGATTTATATTCAATGCTGCTGTCCTTAATCCTCACATTTTATAACTGGCACTGATCCAGCATCTGAAACAAGGCTGCAGTCACTCCCCTACTCCCCAGTAGGGATCTCCAGATGGTCCGCAGAACACCCAGAGTCAGCAGAGGTACTCTGACCTTGAGCCTTCACTTTTGAAGGTCATCTGAGAATCCATACTTGACCTAGAACACAGCAGTAGTCTTTCTGACTCATCGGTGTTCCGCCGAGCCCAAAGCTCCCCACCTGCCACCACGGAACGTGGTTTGAGGGAAAGGGTTTCAAATTTGACGTAAGTCTCTTTTTCAAGGTCATCTTCCCTGACAGGTTTTGGTTTCCTGTGAAGCATTAAGACTTTATACAGTAAGAAAAATATCAACGGTAAGACAACGGCACAGGCCACCCCACCAGCTATCAGCAAAATGGGAATCTGATAATCATCTTCCATGGTAATTCCATCAGTGGAGAAAATGATGCATTGGTCCTTCGTAGGTGGCGTCCCTTTGGGAACAACACAGGCCATATATTGTGTGCTGGGTTCCAAACCATCTATGGTGACTTTGTTTTTCGAGGGGTCAGTGCTCAGGGGCAGCATGTCTTTCTCCCCATACTTTGAGTACAACACAGTCAAAGAAGAGTTGCTTGTGACATTGGCAGTTTTCCATGTTAAGGTCACTCTTTCGTCAGTTTCAGGAATTACTCTTAGGTTTTTTACTGCACCGTTTTTTTCAGCTCCTGCTGCTGCGCTGAGGGATGTCCCGTCATCCTTCTTGCTGACATCACCTGGTTGTTTCTTGCCTCCGTTTGTATTTGATTTGGCGTTCTTTCTTCCATCTGGCATTGACTTGGGTGGTTTTTTGTCGCTGCTTCTGTCAGTTGTAGGCCTTTCACTGGTAGCCACTGTTGTAGGAGAAGAAGTGCTTGTAGGCAGTGTTGAAGGAGAAGCGGTGGTTGCATTCAAGGATTCTTGTTTGACCTCTTCCTGGGTGGTGTTTTGCTGGTCTGCTGCAGTCTTTTTCCCGTACTTTTGTGGAGAAACAGTTGTGGTGACAACGCCAACAACAGTGACTGTAACAGCAGCTTCTGACATTCCAGCCAAATTTTTGGCCTTGCATCTGTAGTCACCTGCATCCTTGTAGGAAATGCCGGTCAAGCTGATGATGGACCACCTTACACCTTCACCGGGACTTTCTTGAATAACTGGAAAACAATTCAATGCAGATGAGTATGATAACCTGAACACGAAGCAGCAGCATTCATACTACCTTAGTGTGCTTTTTGTGGTGTTACAACATACATTTCAAATGAGAAGGAACTTTTTTCATAGGGCTACAACATTTCACTGATTAAGATCAATCAGTTGATTAAGGTCAACCCGTTAAAAACCTTTAAGTCTGATTAGTCAGACATCATCTTAGAAGAAACATTTCCCCTGCAGTATATTGTATTTTAATCCAAAATCCACTGGACTCTGTGGTACTTGATTCTACACAAATATATGCAAGGGTGGACTGTAAATCTGTTTCAGGTATGTGAAACTGGTTGAATGGCACAGGATCCAAGTCAGCCCTACATACAATGATCTATAAAAACTGATTTCCTGTTCTGCCTCTCAGACCAGCAGCATCCAATACAAAATATCTAATACATTTCTAAAAGGAAACACAGACCCTAAGTAAGTGCCTGGAACCCCTGGAATTTCACACCGCTTGGAGACTGCGGTGGTGTTCAACATAAGGAAGGCGAGGGCAGCAGAAGAAGCATCATTTATATCCCTGCCATCCATTTCACCACACTTCCTCTCTACACATGAGTAATACACGAAGAGGGCTATAGTGGCTGGTCAAGACTACCTAGTGAGCTTCATGGCTGAGTGGGCATTTGAACTTGGGTCACTCCAGCCCACCACTCTTGATGACTACCCCCTTATTTTGGCTCTCAATGATCTCACAGGTCACTGTCAACCCAAGGTAAAATGACCTCTTTTGCTTGAGACTCAATACCTGTATAGTTCACCGGCACATTGTCTGACCTAACCCAGGTGAGTTGTGGGGTGGGATAGCCAGTTGCATCACAGCGCAGTAGGACGTTGCTTCCCAGGGGCGAGGTGATCTTTGTGGCTGAAGTCATGACGGATGGTTTCAAGCACTGTTCCAGCTCTGCTCTTTGGAACAAAATCCCAGCCAGGCTCTCAGGTCCACTGCAAGCCACAAAAGGGTCCAGAAGCAAAATGGTGGTATCCACAATTTTGGAAAATTCAATTAGCTTGGAAATGCGACAGTCACAGTACCATGGGTTGTCCTGCAAGCCTGAAAACAGAAGAACAGTATGCTCATAGTCTTGCTAGCAACGCAACTCAGCAGTTAGACTAGGGCTATGTACATACCCCCATTTATTCTGCATCCAGACAGTGTACATATTGCTGGCTTAAAACACACCTAGGCCATTCTTTTTCTCAATTCAGATCAAAGCTAGCATGGAAGAAACAAAATATTTTATAAGAAATGACAGGGAAGGGCCATAGCTCAGTGGCAGAGGGTCTGGTTTTCTATAGTGGCCAACTGAATGACTTCCAGAGATCCACAAACATGAGGAAAATACCAACCGCCAGCTTCTGCAGGCAACTTGCTTACACAGCCAATGCAGGAAGCTGATGGGCAGAAGAGGTGAAGCATCAGTTACGTGGGCAAGTTCTTGGCAGGGATAGGAGCGTAGGAAGCTGCCTTATACTGAGTCAGACCATTGCACTGCTGGGACAAAGGGCAGGGAGCCCAACAGTAGGTAGAGACAATGAAAGGCAGAGCAAACTAATTCTAGCCTTGTCCCCATCCTCCTCCCTCCTGTGTTTCTACAGGGTCAACTCTGAGACTCGGGTGGAGGAAGCCAACTGGGAGTGCCAGGCCCTGGAGTGGTTGTCAGTAGGAAAGTGGGCTTTAAGGACTCAAGGCTCAGGTTGGTGGGTTGTGCCCCATTTGCCCTAACAGAGCAGCATCCACTAGACATTAGAGGCAATGTCTTAGCAATAAGCCTACTGTGCCAATCTATCTGGTGCTGTTGTTTTAGCCTCATCCTGCTTCTCATTCTTTAAGCAGCTGAAGTTATGTCTGACAACATAGGGGGGTAAGCTTAAGTTATACCAAGCCAGGCCTTTGATCCATCTAGTTCAGTACTGTCTGCAATGACTGGCAGTGACTCTCTAGGATCAGTGGTCTCTCCCAGCACTATAAGATGAGGACATCTCCCTCCCTCCCTCAACCTTCTCCACACCCTGAAATGTTTCTGTCAAGGTGGAAGTCATGGAAGTAAAGAGGACAGGTAGCAATGGGCCAACTGCTTGAAATATTTTGAAATATCTTCCGATTGTACTTTCTCCTTTTAGCCCACTCCAAAATTTGAACCACATTACACTCCAATGAAAAAAGGATGAGTCCAGGTACTAACCAATCAATGTCCCCCCACCAATCCGTGTGCCTCATTTTGCTGCCTGCTCCCCTTTTTCCTCACACTCAGATGTATCTGTCAGTAGTGACAACAGGCATTTCAAACTCTTAAGTTTGTCCTTACAAGCCCTTTGGAAAGCGTAATAGCTAAGTGCTAGCTGAAGCTTCTTCTTTGCATGCAGGTAGTCTCCAGTTCAATCCATGTCATCTCAGGAGAGAACCTCGCCTGACATCCTGGAGAGCTGCTGCCAGTCAGTGTAGACGATACTGATGGACCAATAGTCTGACTCAGTAGAAGGCAGCTTCCTATGTTCACTTAATTCCAAACTTTGATGCTATCATTAGAGTAGAAGACACCAGAAAATATATTTAAACCTGTGCAGGCGGGAAGCCAACCCAAGCATCCAAATTAGAATGAATAATCTGTGCACATGGTTAAAGATTTGAAGAGAGAACAATTGGGGGGGGGGTTATAGGGGAGGGAGGGAGGGGAAAAAATTAGGATAAATGAGTAGGGACAAAAGAATATACTGTAATGCATAACTAATAGGAGGGTGATTTTGATGTATGTTATAGTTAGATTTTCAACTGAATGATTTTTTTGTAAGTTATTCAATGAGCCTGGAGGAAAGTGTGATTATAAAGAATAAGAATAATAATTTTTTTAAAAAAACTCGTGCAGATCTGAACATTGAGAAAGGGCCCAGCAGAAAAATTCAGAAAGAATAGGCACTACCGAACAGGAGAAAGAAAGATGGGGGAAAGGAGAGACAAAAGAAACATTCTAGGCATGAATCTCTATTGCAGCTGATTCAATAAATGAATCCCTAATTCAGGGCAGTTGTGCGCCAGCTCCCTTGTGCAGAAACAGCGCAAGGAACCTTAAATGGCTCCCAGAATTTCCAATACTGAGCTTTATTTTAGAATTGGAGATGCAGGACTTTTGTTTTGTTGGCTTTTGGCACTGCCAATTCTGCATGCAGAACAAGATAATTTGTGAGGAGGCACCTGATATTGAATCAGGATCAGCAGCAATGATTTATGAGAAGATAGTGCGAGAGAAGAATCAATCCGCAGGAGAAATGAGAAGTGATTTAAAAGCCATGTGTACAGCATAACCTTCAAAGTGGGGCATTCAGAAACTGGTCCTCAGTTCCAACTATAAAAGGAACAGCACCCTCTACTGAACAGCGATTTGTACTGCCTAAGTTGTCTAGCAAAATCACCCGCAAGGATAACTTTGGAATTTGGAGAACCCAAAAAACCGTGTTTCCCAAAGCGTAGTGCATGCATCCCTGGGGATACATGAAAGGGTCTTAAAGGGTGTGCAGCAGAATATTTTTATTTTACTTTATCATAGTTAAATCATATTATTAATACTACCCCCAAATTATATTTGTCTTAGAAGGGGTATTCAGGTAAGAGTAAAGTCTCAGCAGCGGTATGCAATTCTTGCAGGATTAGGAAACACTGCTATATAACATACAAAGTTAGCAAACTCATTCTCTGAATGTGGACAATGGTGCGTATTTGACCTGGCACATATTTGTATGTGCTACTTGAACAGCCCATCACTGCACAGGAGAGATGTAACAGCAGGCTTTGTGAAACCTCAAGAGTTGCCCCCATATTAATATGCATATTTGTAGAACACATGTTCTACAAAGTGCAATCTTTAGAGGGGTGGAAAACTAGGGAGCCTACTCCAAAGCTGCTCTGTGAGGAGCTCAATGGACATGGAATACTGACTGCCTCTTGAAGAAAACAGAAAACTGGGGTTGGGAATTGAATGCAATGTCCTGGAAAAGGGTACCCTGAGCAGAATCACATGACACTGCTAGATTTTGTGGCAGAACCCACATGTGTGGTTATAATACCAAAGCCAATGACTTTGTGTATGCCCCACCCCACCCCCACTCCGGATCATGAACTGAACTTTTGTCAGGTCAGTTCCTTTAAGACGCTTAAAGCAAACATGTCACAGTAATGCACATCTGCACATCAAAAGCTCACAAGGCACACAAGCAGCGGCAGTGCTCCCCGCTAGTCAGCAAAGCAGACCATAGGAATTGTGGGTGCCTCAATCAACACAATAGACAGCAATGATCAAACTATTCTAACCAAGTTCCAGATTTTGCTGTTCTCACATTCCTTTCATGCTAAAATGCCAAACTAAAATTTAGGGAAACAGCAGTGCAAGAAATGTATGGCCAGAACTATTTTTCAATGGCCCAGGGACTCATTCAAGAATCATGCCAGCTGGCGCAGTTCAAAGAAGGAATTTCACGATATTTGCCAGCTTACCTAATATGACCCTCTGTAGTATGGAGTCTGCATTCCTGGGTTCTGTGTTTCTGGGCAATCCCGTTTCAGAAAAAGGAAGCAAGATATCCAAGATGTCTGATGGCAGAGAGGTTAATTTGTTGCTAGATATGTCCAGGTAAGTGAGATTCCTCAGATATTTGCCGGCCTCAGCAGGAATGCTGGTCATTAGGTTGTTGTGTAAGTCAAGTGTTCGGAGGTTAGGCATCTCAGCCAAAGATTCCCAAGGGAAACTCGACAGCAAATTCCCATCCAGGCGCAATTCATGCAATAGTTTTAAATTATAGAAGCTGCTCGTGTCAATGTTTGCTATAGAGTTGTAGGTAAGCCACAGGTATTTGAGATCCACCAGGTAGTAGAAGGCTTCAGTCGGGATCTTTCGTATGACAGTCTTTTCTATCCGGAGTTTCACTGTATCCACTGGAACGTTTACAGGTATCTCAAACATATCAGGGTCATTGCACAGCACGGACCTAAATTCAAACAAAAAGAAAGAGAGGTGATAATGAATTGTTTTCAATGAAATTTTCAAGGAACCCTATTTCCCTCACAGCTGCAAGTCCCATAGTAGTTTAACAAACAATCCCATGGAACTCTGGGAATTATAGCTCTTTGAGGGCAACAGGGGTCTCCTAAAAACTCCTAACAAACTACAGTTCCCAGGATTCTTTGAGGGAAGCCATGGGTGTTTAAAGTGGCATGATACTACTTGAAATGTATAGTGCCGATAGGGCCGTAGCACAGTCACATGATGGCAATGTGCCCAAGATGGGCATTTTCGCTTTGCCAACCTGTGTTGCAGACAGGCATTTTCCTCTTCCTCACCCATCTTCTGCCCTGGCATGTGACAGTGATTCCACCACTCAGTTAAGCCCCATTGCTGCTAGCCAAGGGTTTGGACTGCAGCCTAGCCCAGTCAATAGCACAGTATAAAGGGGGTCATGATAACCCAGGCTTCCTCAACCTTGGCCCTCCAGATGTTTTGATGATTCCCATCATCCCTGACCACTGGTCCTGCTAGCTAGGGATCATGGGAGTTGTAGGCCAAAAACATCTGGAGGGCCGAGGTTGAGGAAGCCTGTAATAACCCTTCAAACCCTCATGTCAAGTCCACTCTTTCATTGCAGGTTGATGTTAAGTGAGCAGAGGAGGATGTAGCTCACACCAGAGGAAGCCCACATGGTGCTGAACAACACTGGCTGGGGATGACTGGAATCAGAGACTGAAAACAGATGGCGGCAACCACTCTTCGTCCCCACTGGTCTCACACCAAACCGATTGCCTTCAGCGGGTGTTGTGCTCCTTCTGAGGTACACATACAAAGTGCCCATAACATACTTCCTCCAAATTGGGTGGGCACAACAGTCTCAGACACTCACCTGGCTTGATGTTTCAGGCAGATTTACTTGAGCATCAGCTACTCTCCTCAGGTGTAAGAAAAAGTCAGAGCTGAGAGGAGGACAGATGACACTGTCCCTCACCCTACTCCTCTGCTTAACCATGTGCTCCCCTCACCTGCTGTCTGGCGGTACAATAGTACCGTCTAGGAACTGGTTTAGCCCCTCATTTTTTTATTTTTTATCTATCCCTAGGCCGCCTTTCAGGGCAAAAGCCCTCACAAGGCAGCTTACATTTAAAACAACAATAAAACCTAACATCACATTTCAATAAAAATTTGATTATTCAAAGCAACAGCCTAAAACACCACACAGGAAATCAGCATGATACACTTAATAATAATGATGATGATAAAATGTAATCAGACGTGCTATGTGTCCTTTAAGAGAAAGCCATCCAAAATAAACTGGTTTTGAAAACCAAGTTATAGCCTCTACTACTGGGGCCATAAGCATATTACTCAGGATTTCAACAAGGCCTTGTGCCTAACAGTCTCAACTGCCGTTTGTGGTGTCACCTACCAGAGGCCACAAGCAGAGGCTAAGCATGATTCAAGAAGGAACACAGGCACGGACAATGCCAGATGGCTGACAGCATACATGATTTAACTATTCTTATTAAGCTGCCATAAGATTGCAGCATAAATATTTGTGCAAGAGAAGAAGAACTGCACAATTCATAAAGACAAACCCCTTTTCTAACTGACCACTAATTCCATGAATCTCCGACCAGAAAAACACTAATGAGTTCACAATAGGATTATGTAAGAACAAATGGTGAAAACGAAACCTTAAATGTGGAGCACCAGAGCCAAAGAACCTTCAAGCTCAATTTCTACTATATCTAGATTCAAAAAGCATCTGGAATGCTTCTGAATTTATTTTCTGAAGGAAGGATTTTCAAAACCACTTCATCTAATTGAGTTGACATTTTGTTCCCTTCCCCCACTCGATGGCATTTGGGAAGATAAGGCAGTGCAGTCCAAAGCATATCTACTCCCACTGTAAACCGGTATAAGATTGCAGCATATCTGTGCAAGAAAAAAAGAACTGCGCAAGTCCTAAAACCAAACCCCTTTTCTAGCTAACCATTATATCTGGCTTTAGAAAACTAAAATATATCAAAAACAAAACCAAACCTAAATGATATTTGCAGGTGCAGAAAATAACCACCCTCTTATGAATTCCATGAAGCTGCTGAGACAAGATCCAAAAAGGCTAAGCCTATATATTAAAAATCTCATTTTAGAAATTCTAGACAGCTGGATTTTTACTTTCATTTGTGTTTTACCTTATGCTGCACCATCCATTATTTCCAACAGTTCTTAACATTTGTTGGTCACTTTAAGCAAATCAACGTCTCAAAGCCACTCACGATTAAAAAAAAAGATAAAACCAATAAGAAGTCAACTATTTAGCAAACAATGTAATACAAACTGCAGGCATTTGTATTGCTTTTATGTCCTTTGTTTGTCCCAAATAAGGTATGATACAACTAAATAAACATTGTTTTCTTTTCCAAATTGAGAATAAAAGACACGTTTTTGAATCTATCATTACAAATTGTGTTGAAGTTTCCAAGACCTTGACTTCACTCCAGTGGTGTTGCTGAGGACCCCACCGCCCACCAAAGAAACAGGCTTCTGTCAATGGATTGCCCCACCATATTTGCAAATGATTGCTGTGGGGCCACAGAATCCACTACATCCTGAAGCCTGGGTTGCACAAATAGTTTTTGGCCTACAATTAAGTCCCTCAACCTTCTCTTGGCTCAGTGCGCCATCCTTCTCTGTTCCACCAATTATCTGCTTGGAATGGAGCAAAGCTGAAAATTCGTGGACACGATTGCTCTCATGGAAGTCTGGACCTGGATATCAGTATCTTCTTTGTTTCAAATCTGGCTTCCCTACGGAATGAATAACTGTAAAAAAGTGATGTGAACTGACTAGATGTTCTTTAAAACTATTTTCAAAATATTGGCATTGCAGAAGGATGTAGATTCTAGGGGCATTTGTCCCAAGCAATGAAGGAAACAGTTCTATACTCACTTACCAGTAAAGCCACAATGTGTATAGTGGGGGTTACTTCTGAGTAGACATGTATATGCTTGCATTGACATTTCCCCCCTGCAGTTTCAGCCCCTTTTACTGCAATCCAATTAGATCAGACTTTGCAGCCAGCTACCTTGCCTATGCACGTAGCTTACTATATGAGTGCAAAGCGGGGTGGGGGGGTGGGAATTCTAATTTCTCCCCTGGTATATTAATTTGCTACAGAAATAACTTGCAAAGCACATGAACCACTGTAGCATTTACACCAATCACTAGTAGGATTGGATGTTTTTTTGAAATTTCATCGGCTGCTTTCCTGTGGTTGTACTGAGTAGCATTTTCTTTTGAACAGAAAAGAAAAGAAAAGCCTACCTTGTTCCAGTGTCGTCCCCTCTGCCATGATAGATGCAAGTGCACTGAGATGGGCAGAAACTATCGACTTCTTCCAAAAAGCTCATCACAATGCAGACAGCAGCAATCAGATACATGACTTCCTTCCAGGACAATTGATATACCCAAAACCTAAAATCTTTTATTCCTAGGCACTCCCTCTGTGTGCCACGGCTGTGAACATAGGCATCCATTTAGTAAGAGCAGATTACCCTGGATTAACCAAGAGCTGCAGTTACTTAACCTTCAAATGTATTCTGCAAAGGATCAGTTGAAACAGCTCGCCTCTTATTGTGTCAAAGGAGGAATATATTACCTTTAAATTGCAACCATCCTGAAGAGGGACTCTTTAAATATCAAATGAAAAACTGAAATTAAAGCGGGGAAACATCACCAAAGTAACTCACAATTTAGACAGCCAATGCAACTAAAACACTACCTTTTTATTTTTTAAAAAATGTTCTATGCTTTGAATAACTATATTATGCAGCAAAAATAAAACACCAAACTGGCAGAAGCACACAATGGGGGCAAAAATGCTTTTTGACTGGGTGCTATTGTAAAAGACCAATTATTTTAAATTAACAGCTGAATAAAATTAGCTGTATACAGATGGAGACCCATGAAGCATAAAGGAACTGATAATCATTTAATGAAATATACTTACAATTAGCAGCAGATGGTACCAATAATCTGAGTGCAATAATCTTGAAAAGTGGCTTCCTGTTGATTAAAAACTTAACTGTTTGTCCTTTGCTCTTCTTTAAAAACAATCACATATTTGCTTTTTTTAAAAAAGCACAGATTAGCTATCAGATCTAATTACTTTCTTTCAGAATAGTTTCAGTAAAAATCACTTTAAAACATACAAGAACTGGGAAGAGAAGGTGTATTGCTCGTTACTGTGTTTCTGGTGACATTTGTTTGCTTTTAAGAAAAGAAACAGGAATATTGGCTGTGTAAAAATATACTTGTTACTGTAATATGGTTTATATTCTTGATGAAAATGTACCATCCCCTCCTCCCTCAACCTAATAGGTACAAAACTGACTAATAATTGTTGGAAAGGATATAAACCAGTCAAAAACACTAATCTTGAAGTCTTGATTTTTATTGATGTTTTATCATAGATACTAAGGGCACACGCCTATGAAATATTGTGCTTGTACAATGAACCACAAGGGTCCTTTTGCTAATACAATGCTGCAGCAGATAGCTTGGCACCAGGGGTCAGCAACCATACAGCCTGGGCCAGCCAGGACGCTGGTACATCTTGGGGAATAAAATATATGGCACTTGTTACCATCATGGCTACCACAGGATCCAGCTATGGAGTCCAATTGACTTGAAAGTAAGCAAAGGCCTTCTAACACAACTATCCGCAAAACAGATCAGACTTGCTTCTTTCCAGGGATTCGGCAAGCAAGTAAACATAGAGGCAATGCTTTCCATCAGCATCCTTAGGTAATTGTGCTTTGAGACGCACTCATTGGCAAGAAGACGTGGTTGATTGTGATCTCCTGCCGTGTTTGACATCTGACCATCGCAAAGATGGCCCTTCGAAACCTGAAAGAGGGAGAAATCCTTTCAGTGTTGGATGTATGAATTCAGTGCCAATCCCTCAAATTTCAAGAATTCCACCTCCAAGAAGTGAATGGCTCAAAGCCACCCATAGGCTTCACCATCCAAGTCCAGGAGTCTAACCACTGCATCACACCGGAACTCATTATAACACATTCTCTCCCCACAGAATATCCACCTCTTAAGTTGTGGTAGAAGTGAACCACTTACTTTTTGTTCGCAATGACATAAATACAGGGATTATAGAATGTGGAGGACTTGGCAAATAATGGTGCTATAATTGCCATGGCAGGAGAAATTTTCCTGGGATCCCCAAACGAAGACCATAAACACACGATAGAATATGGTGACCACGCCACCAGGAACATTAAAATCATGACAACAGACATCTGTAAAGGAAAATGAACAAAGTGTGATGTCCCAAAATATTTTCAGTTCTGTTCTAGCATCTCTTTGATCGTTACCTCAGACCTTCATTCTATCCAGTCTCCCTTTTTTGTTACAAGCCCATCTAAGGTTTG
Source organism: Podarcis bocagei (assembly GCF_964188305.1). NCBI lineage: Eukaryota > Metazoa > Chordata > Lepidosauria > Squamata > Lacertidae > Podarcis > Podarcis bocagei. The sequence continues at coordinate 55,476,055 of NC_138134.1, forward strand.
AATAAAGTAGGGATGGAAGGACACAGAGATGTGAGGACGTGGGAGGAGGGAGGCTTGAAGGAGCTGTGAAGATATGGGGGTTTTGTGAAGTGAAAAGGAAGGAATTTGATTTGGCAAGGTGGATGGCGAGGAGTGGCAGAGTTGTCAAGCGACATGAGCAGGGGCGGCAACCCCTAGTGCAGTGTTTTTGGACTACTGTCATCCCTAACTAGCAAGACCAGTGGTCAGGGATGGTGGGAATTGTAGTCCCAAAGCAGCAGGAGACCCAAGTTTGGGTAACAGTGCCCTAGGATATTGTATTTGTGTTTGGCATGAACATATGTAGCTCAGTGATAGAGCAACAGCTTTTCATGCAGAACGTATGGCTGGGAAGCCCCCTTTCTAAAACCCTGGGGAACCACAACCAATCAATCCAATGAACTTGATGGACCTATAGTCTGATACAGTCTAAGGCAGCATCTTATGATCTGATGATTTGTTTCAGCACCTCAACGTACAAAATAAACTGATTTCCTCCCCACTGAAACAGAAAAGGGAGCTCTGCCAGAATGACCATACCTTTGTTACATCTACTTGATCAGACCAATCTATGTTGATGCTCTCCAGGCAACTGCTTCTGGCGTACCGCTTCATAGTTCGCGAAACATTGAAGTAACAGTAAAACATGACCGATAGCGGGATGACAAAGTTAACGGCAATCACAGACATCGTGAAAGAAACAAAGGACCTGAAAGTGGGAAAAACACGAAGATGATGACTAGAAAACACCACCTTTCATCCTGGTTTAACTGTAAGATTAGAGTAAAACATTTTATGTACTGTGCAAGATGTTCTAAAAGTGTTTCTTTATACTGTACCCATCAATAGTGGCTCCATTTTGGCTGAGTTTAGACACACAGCCTCAAATCCTATACTCACTTAATAGGGAGTATTTCCCATTGAACCCAGTAGCACTTACTTCTGAGTAAATATAAAAAAGGATTGTGACCTTCACAACTGCCCACAAGGGTTTGTTTACCCTTGTCAACAGTAAGGGAGTCAGACTCTCCTGAGTCTCTAACTCCAATCTATTCATGGTGCACTATGAAGACTTTAAATATGGATTTTTAATAAAATAAAAAACCCTTACTTTTATTTAAGATATGAGGAAAAATAATAAAAAACAATTTAAATATAAAATCAATACAATATATTTAAAAAACCCATGTTTTATATTCTTGGAGGAGAAAACAGAGTTTGGAAACCTTTCTTGCCCTCTTTAGAAGCTCTTTCCTCCTCACCAACATCTCAATATTTGCCACCTTTTATGGTAAGGCTGCACTGACACAAGCCCAGTACAAATATTCGAACAAACACACACGTACTACCCGACAAGTCAAAACATACGCATCGTTTTTCCTCCAGTTCACTGTACAGGTAGCTCCAGTTGGATCTGGGGCATAGCTTGCCCAGCCCACAATCGGCATCGAGGCCCAAAAGACTGCATTGATCCAGGCAGCAAGAATCAGAACTGTGTAGTTGTTAGCAGTAAGTCTACTACCTATGGAGACAAAACAGTGATACCTCTGTTTATTCTCCCTGGTCGCTTATAACCTTTTGCACTGAAGTAAACACAGTGTTTTAGTGATAACAAAACTGTATAAACCCATAAACATACAAAGTTAATCTACACTTATTGTAGATCTACACAAGAAAGCCCTCAGACATATTAATACCCAAATTTTATATTGGCTTCACACAGTTAATGAAATGGAAGCATTTATCTTCCCCTCCATCAACAAACTTTTTTCAATCAAAAGCTGGCCCCCAAAAGACAAGAGATGACAAAACATCATTCCCCAAAACCAGGGGTAGGGAACCTATCACCGCCCACAAGATGCTGTTGGTCTGCTAAGTCCCATCTGCCCCAGCCTGAATGACCAATGTTCAGGGATGATGGGAGATGCACTCCAGCAGCATTTGGAGAGTCACAGATTCCCCACACCTACCATGAACCTTTCACTAATAGGATTACCCCTGTACTTTATTTTCATTTATATCACACCTTTCTCCCATGATGGAATTCAGGGCAGCATGCATAGGATTAGGTTCAGCAAGGTAGCTTCATTGTGTGCCTAATCATAGGATTTTAGAGTTAGTAGAGACCTGAAAGGTAATCTATCCCAAGTTGCTCAGTGCTGGATCTCCAATGCAAGATATGTAAGTAAAATATTAAAATGGTGCTTTTGCCCACAAAACCATCATTTGGTTCCCCTGCTCCCAGATTATCAGTGCTCTGAGTCTTGTGGCTGCACTGCAGCCTATCTTGATTTATGACAAAACAAAATTTTTAAAAAATCCTTCCAGTAGCACCTTAGAGACCAACTAAGTTTGTTATTGTGAGCTTTTGTGTGCATCCACAGTTCTTCAGATACACACACAGTATGCATGCACATGAAAGTTCATCCCAGTAACAAACTTAGTTGGTCTCTAAGGTGCTACTGGAAGAATTTTTTTTATTTTGTTTTGACTACAGCAGACCAACAAGGCTACCTACCTATATCTTGTTTTATGACAGTTGAATCTCCCTCTACACACACACTACCCATGCAAACTGGTCACCAAGATTGTCTGCTTTCGTCTTCACCCCTTTCAATTTCTCAAGTGCCGGATCTCATAAACCTTATTAAAATATGACTTGGTTAACTCTGTGTGGGTAACAAAGTTTCCAAAGAGCGCTAGGAAAGCAAACAGAACTGCTGGTGCTTTAAATAGCAAAACTCTGTAGCATTTGTTTGCTCAACTGGTCCTGCTATGTGTAAGCAACAATCAACTCAAGCATCTATAACAAAAAGTCTACATGAAAAATCAGATTGCGTACAAAACCAGTTCATGAGTTTAGGCAATAAAATATAACTAAAACCTATATTGTGTTTTATACAGAAGTTGTGATATACTACTTTTTTTGTGTGCAAGAATATAACATACCTATATGTGGCTTGCAGATTGTCAGGTAACGGTCAATTGCAACAACAGTAAGCAAACCAATACTTGCCATTCCAAAAAAGATATTTAAAGCAGCATAGATCTGAAATTGGAGAGATTATATAATCATTTTCAAGGAATAAGCATCATTGTTTTCGAAGGTTTTGAACTCTGATCCTTGTTACTGTTGTTTTTGCAGTTATTATGCATTGTTACATAAATCCACCCCAAATAATATCAAGTTTAGCTTTAAAAAATGTAACACTGAAGTTCCCGTGTTGGATTTTGGCTAGCTGAGCATTGTTATCTGTTGTCTACGTTAGATATTTTAAATCATCAGCTCTTTGTTCAGCTTGTTTTAAAAATCAGATATTTTAAAACAAGCTGAACAATGCTATTTGGGGACCAAAGGGTACTGTTTGACCTTTAACAACATATACTTCATTCATAATTAGTTCCCCAAAGGATTGAACCTTCTTGCAGCTCCACCACCTATGGATATAAACCCCCATTTGCTGAATCCTCTCCAACAGAGTGGACTAGATTGAAGATTTGTTCTGTGACTTTTTATAGGTGGATGGTGCTATCTATATACTCCCCCCCCCCGTTTTTTCTGGTAAATAACTTGCCATTTCCTGTATATTTTTTACTAATCTGACATTTCTATGTTACAATTCCAGCATAGATAATACTGAGAAAAATGGACCACTGGTCTGACTCAGCCTCAGTGGGTTTACAACTAGTTTACAACAGTGGGTTTACAACTGGCCTCTTTCCTTCCTTCCTTCCTTCCTTCCTTCCTTCCTTCCTTCCTTCCTTCCTTCCTTCCTTCCCTCCCTCCCTCCTCTGTTTCCCTCTTGCGCCTCTGCCTCCCAAAGGCTTGCACAGCTGTTTGTTGCAGCCTTGGTTACAAGCTCCCCAGACAATTGGTGCCTCTGTGGCTGGCCAAGGGATGCTGGCTGCCAGGAGCTAAGGAGCTTCAGAGACGGGGGGGGGGGGGACTGCGATGGCTACCTGGAGGACTCCCAAGGAGATGGGAGAGGAGAGGAGGCTGAGGGAACACTCCACAAGGGAGGGTGTTTGAAAAAGGATAAGAGGCTGCCGAACAAGGGGTGACATAACTGGGCTCCTGAGCTCCACAGGGGTGCTACAGAAAGAATGTAGCTGGTCAAAGGAGGTGTGGACTCAAAAGGTTTGAAAACCTGTGGTCTAAGGCATCATCTCAAGCTCTGTTTCCTGCTCCAGCTGGCAGTAGTTCTTTATTTTCATCTACTCGCTGATCCTTTTAGGTGGAGGCACTGTGGGGCCTGTGGTATGTTTTGCCCCTGTGCTGGGTCCCTTACCCACCAGGTCTTCTGCCCATTTGTTGCCCCTAATAGTCTTCGCAGCTGAAAAATGTTATGAATAGCTAGACAGTGCTAGGAGTCAGACGTTCTACTCTAGGCAGCCATCTAGTGGCAAGCCCGATTTAGTATGTGTTTTAATTTATAGTTCTGAAATGCCTCATTTCCAGCTTGCAGAGTAGCCGAAAGCAAACAACTTTGAGCTATCTGAAAAGCTAACAGATTTATTGTGACATAAACTTTTGTTCACTAAATTCTCTAGAGCCTATTTTATCAGCTATTCGCTCTTTGGGAGCATGCATACCCTCTAACATTTCTCCATTGAAAATAGGGACGTCCTACTCCATAATAACTGCCTCTGCTGTAACATATGGAGTGACTATTAGGTCTGCATCACTGTTTGTGCTCTGAACGGAACATGAACAATTGTAGGAATGGCCTAGATGAATCTCACTTGTTTACATGCATTCAAATCAATCAATCAATCAATCAATCAATACCGCCCTATTATACCCGGAGGTCTCAGGGCAGTTCGAAAACAAAATAAAAATATAAAACCACAAAATATATAATCAAAATAAAAACAACAACCCAGTCACCCCCCTCCCCCCAAAAACCCACATTTTAAAAGGGCATAGGATGTCAATCAGATCAACCAAAGGCCTTATGTGCACTTCAACTGGAACAGGGATAAACACAAACATGCTTTGGTCTTTCATTTCTAAGTACCTGGCAGCCTGCATAGCCGAATTTCCAGCTTCCATGCAGATCTGAAGCTGCGGACATGGGGTAGCCAATCCCACTCACTCCAATGTCAGTGAAAGCCAGGTTAATAATAATGGCATTGGTTGCTGTTCGAAGTTCCTTATACTTAACAAAGATGCCTAGGACCACTATGTTACTCAGAAGACTTACGACTCCTGTTAAAAGACCAAAAAAGGAAACTAAACAATAGCAAATAATTAACATTGGCATTCTGGGGGAAAAAAACAACTCCTCTATTATGGCTAATTTATTAAGGGTATCCATAACTCAGCAAGGCATTGTTTTTTTAACATTTCTATAAAACTTGGAAATGTATGCTAATGTTAATATAGTCTTATAATGCTGTGTTGCAGGCTTTTATACAAAGCTCTTGTTTGTTTTGAAAATGGATGGTTTTCTTTACCTCAACCCTTTCCAACTCAGAATTATTCATGCATTCAGCAATATTGTACCCAACATATGTCCTCCTTTCCTCAAGACTGGATTACTGTAGTATGTTCTATATAGGGCTGCCTTTAAAAAGCATTTGGATCCTGCAGCTTATCCAAAGCAGTCAAAATAAATCATGGTCCTGTGTACAAATCAATGAGCAGGAACCATCCCATCACTGAATCTATACCCTTTAGGAACACAATCAAAGAGTTTAACAAGTTCATCAGTGGGATAGCTCAGTCGGTAGAGCATGAGACTCTTGATCACAGGGTCATTGGTTTGAGCCCTATGTAGGGCAAAAAGATTTCTGCAAGGGTTGGACTAGATGACTCTTAGGCCCCTTCCATCTCTACAATTCTATGATCACCAGGCCCTATTTTCAGCAGTAAGAATCAGCAAAGCATCACTATGTGCCCACAGGTCCAAAAAGGTTGGTGACATCTAATTTGCATCAAAGAGCTGCACTTCAGAAAACAGCTCCTTGCTTTCTTTGAAGCTTTTTTGTCTAAGGCAACACAGTCTGAAGCAAATAGAGCAACAATAAAACATTGCCTCTTCATCAGCATATACGCTACTATTTATTATAAGGTGTCAGACCATCAGTGGGTACTCAGTGTATCTATATATATTCTCCTCCTACACAAAGTAACATGAGACACAAGCCCAGAAGATAACAGAACATGTTCAGCATTCCTATTGCTAAACAAACTCAAGTAGCAATGCATTTAAACAGAAAAGTTGTAGAATTTTGTCATTTGTTCAGTTTGTGAATATAAAAGTAATACTGACTAAAATTTGAGCACTCTGGCAGTAAGATTAACTCTCGGATGGTATTGCATTTGTTACGCTGTCACATTGCCAATACAGTGGTACCTCAGGTTAAGTACTTAATTCGTTCCGGAGGTCCACTCCTAACTGGAAACTGTTCTTAACCTGAAGCACCACTTTAGCTAATGGGGCCTCCTGCTGCCGCCACACTGCCGGAGCATGATTTTTGTTCTTATCCTGAAGCAAAGTTCTTAACCTGAAGCCCAATTCCTGGTTTAGCGGAGTGTGTAACCTGAAGCATATGTAACCTGAAGCGTATGTAACCTGAGGTACCACTGTACTGCTCAGCAAGTCTTTCCTTAGAAGGAAAAGATTTGCCTCTAAGAAAACTGCGACTCAATTTATCATGATAAGACTGGCCGAGAGTGACATCTTTAAGCAAAATGGGTCGAAGCATTTATGATCCAACTGCTATAATGAAAAGCATCCATTTAAAAATATAGCACTGTAAGAATTTGAATTTTTTAAAACTTTTCTAAAAAATTATTTAATTGAAAAAAGATAATACAATATACCTGACCTATAGTAAAACCACCACCTACTCACAGAATGTGGAATCTTATACTGATGACAGGAGGTAGCCTTTGCATCTATGACCACCTCCATTGCTTTGCTGCATAAAACAGCTCTCCAGATCTCCAAGTACAGCCACTGCTTCAGCCAAAATAGAGATGCTCTAGGCTTTTTGAGACTATGCAACAGGCTCCTTTAGAAGCATGGCAATGCTTGTTGTATATGTCATAATAAGCTACTCAATCTTTAAAGAGAATTCTTGCTCACAATGGCCACCTCCTTTATGGACCTAGAGCACATCTAGGGACCAAATGTTATTTCTGAGTATCCAATATAGATACAAGTCTTCAACAAAACATATAGCTGAAACAAGGACCTATAGTTGGGAGCTTTTTCCTCACGAGCAATTCCAACATCTCCCATAAAATGCATGTAAGATTATATTAGGGGGAAATCAATTATGACCAATCCATGCACAATGTTGTTTTTAAAATATATTCCATAACTACTGCTATGGGAAGTGGAGTTAGAGCTGTTGAAATAACAAGCCACTTGCTTCTTGAGGATAGTTTTCAGGCTGTATTGCTTAATCATTCACTGGCTGCCACTTGTGGCTGCAGCAGAGGACCCCAAAACCAAGAACAAGGCAGAGAGGAATGCAAAATGGGTGAACTCTCTGAGCTCTCAGACCATTCCACCCTAGAACTAGCAAACAAAGAACTTCATATGAAGAAGCAAACATAGGGCTGAGAGCCAATATCCCTGCATACTTTCTATTCCTCAAAGTGACAGGTTGGAGACAAAGCCATTAATGTTCAGTAGACAAACAGAGGCCATTGGGACTTAAAGTTAGCCACGATTTCAGTTAGCCCACTCTAAGCAAGACTATGTCCTGGTCCAACCTTCTATCTTTATGATAAATGGCTCCCAGAACAGTGACAAACACATCATTTTACAAATCTAAATAAATTACATTTCTTTTGCAAGTTAACATGTACCATCCGAGTCACATCCACCCACATATATGCATATAGGGAATTGCACCCTTAATGTGCATGTTCAATACTTGTTTAAGATCATAGTTTTATCATTTCACATTTGATTGTTCTAAAACTTCCCTCTCTTTAGAAAATGCTGGACAAAAACCAATTAACAGCTTTTTTTGCATTTGAATAACACAGAATGCCTCTATTCAAAGTCTTAAATCCTGGTTTTTCATCCCCCTGCCACAAATTCCATCAACATTCATACCTGCTGTTATCAAATAAGCTGCAACTATGTTGTGCTCAGTCTGTGAAAAGGCTGAATGAGGTTCATTTTCACTTTCCGAAAAGTTAGCAGAATCATTCAAAAACATTGCAGGGGAAAGAAAATTGGAAAAACACCCTCCAGGGTTATCCTGTATATGGCCATTCGAAACACACGCACATCCCCAGCTTTTGTAGGCAGATCCTTGTCCTGCAAAACTGACTATAAAAGTTCTTCCCTGCTGAAAAGCTCCCAAATGGATTTCCACTCAAGAGCAAAGGGGTTTACATTCCCAAACTATGAAAGGGGAAGGCTTGTTAGCTCAACAAAGAACAGCACAGAGCTGCAAGCGCATTTTAAACAAGATCCTTATGGTTCATGGCCTTATTACTAAAGAGATTAGCGGCTGCATAGGCCCCACACTTTGGACTTCACATTTTCTTTCTTTCAATGCTTCAAAAAACCCGGCAGGAGTCGATTGTTCATCATGTGTATGTTTGCATTTGAGAATTCTGAACCAAGTTTTTAAAAGCTATTAAGCAAAACAATAACTGTAAAAAACCCCTATTGCAAAAGACAGGGCAAAACACATCTCAATCTACAGTGGTACCTTGGTTTACGAACTTAATCAGTTTCAGAAATCCGTTCTTAAACCAAAACTGTTCTTAAACTGAGGCGCGCTTTCCCTAATGAGGCCTCCCGCTGCCCTTCCACCGTTCGGATTCCGTTCTTAGACCGAGGTAAAGTTCGCAAACCGGGACACTACTTCCAGTTTTGCAGAGTTCGTAAACCAAATCGCTCATAAACAGGACTGTTCTTAAACCGAGGTACCACTGTATTTGCAAGAAGAGGTTGAAGATTCACATCCTGATTTAAAATCCCAATTTGAAATACCTGTAATGTATCTGCTTTAAGAGCATCAACTTTGATTATTTGTCCATGGGGCCCATTATCTATATCAGAACTGTAGCTCAATGGCTCAGATGAAGCCCAAGATTCAATCCTCAGCAACTCCAGGTATGGCTGGAAAAGACTCCTAGCTGAAACTCTTCGAAGTTTCATTGGTGGAATGGCATTCATAAAAACATCCAGGTGAGAGCACTTGATGTGTGACACACAGACTGGGACCTGATGGCACAAGCAGCCAAGAGGCCAACCACATATTATGGATAGCTGTGTATGAGTGAAATAATGCCAGTTTCTTTCCTCCCTGCTGGTTCCAAGTTATTATGGTACATTCAAACCAGGTATCTTGGTTAGTTTCACTCCCAAACAATTCATAATCGGTAAGTCAAGAACAAACCACGGCTACATATTATGGTTTGCTGGAAGTGAAACAAACCATTATGCCTGGTTTGGACATAACACCAAGAAAGGGATCATATCTAAAAGGCTCTCTTAGATGTGTACACAATAAACAGTTAACTATGCTTTACTGTGATGTGTGAATGGAAAAATGAATTTAGCACAAATGCCCATCAATTATACTTTTGAGCTTTAACCTAAGTTATTACCAATTTTATTTTTAAAAAACAAGAAAACTTTTGTCATTTAGACATATCATTCATTAGACAGCCAAGTTAAATATAACTGCAAAAGCATATTCAAGTTGTTTTGATACGATTTTGTATGAATCCATGAACACTATTTGAAGATTGACAAAAACCAAAATACAAAGACGGATAATAAAAAATAAAAAATATATTGAGCAGACCATCTTCTGTTATTGTTTAGGAAGTCACTGGTTTCCCAACTTCAAGATGAGTTTTTGACTAAAAAAATATAGCTCATAAAAAGTGTTTAAAAACAACATTCTGTTTAATGTCAAGAGCACAAGAGGTCCAAGGGGATTTCAAGAGAAGTATCTGTAGATCTGAAATTGGTTCATCTCAGCAGAAATCCAGGAACACGTGTGGGAGTACTTCGCTCCTTTAGACAACAACGTATTAAAAGTCCACTTTACGGCATTCAAGTTCATAAAAGATCTCTCATATTCTGAAGATGAAACCATTAACTTGGAATTTCCCAGACTTCTTCACTTAACGTCCTCTGCCTAATTTGAAAGAAAAACACAAATCAGATCATCATTCCCATCTAGCCTGGAAAAACGCAACAAGTTTTATAACGAAAGGGTAGGTTGTTGTTGTAGTGCCTGCAATATCGTAGACATCTGCATTTGTGGTTTTAACATTCCACTGAAGCACTATAGATAACATTCTACCATTTACTGGTAGAAACCTGGGCTAGGTATTCTATCCTAGGCCAGCTTCACATGTGAGGATCTCCCAGAAAAGTAACATGAAATGGGGCTCCCAAGTGTTTCCCATCACTACCATAAGCGCCTTTGCGCAGGATTACTACCAACAGTAGTAACACTTGTGATCCACAGCAAACACTTGCGAGACTCCTTCCTTATCACTGTAAGAATGCCCCAACATAGCAACATCCTACATGTGGGAACATCAAAATGGGCATCTTCCTAAATATTACTTAACTGTTAGTGCCTTGACAAATTCAGGTGAGAGAATATGCTCAGCTTGGAGCGCCTACCCAAACAACAGCAAGCCCTCCTGGAGCAGCTGGACCTCTGCACCTCACCTGTCTCCATCATTATAAACTTCCAGGGCAAATTTGAAAACATTTCTGTTGACCCGGGGATTTGGTGGCTGAAGAATATTGTTGCTGCCAACCTCAAGATCATTGGCTCAAGTATGTTTCTAGGTGTAACTGCTTTTAGACATTTACCATTGTAATTGTTTTTGGAATGCTGTAATCAGTTTAATTTTTTTTTTGCTTTGCTTCTGTTTTAGAATTGTTTGCCACCCTGGGCTCCTTGGGGAGGAAGAGCCGGATATCAATTCAATCAATCAATCAATCAATCAATCAATCAATAATGAATGATTCCGATAGCCTTGACTCTACTCCTGGTAGTTTTAAAACATTTTACCATCAACAAACACTGTCCACACTGCAGAGGACTCCTCTGTTCATTCACTACGGGGTTATGCTGTATATTGTACAGAATTTCACTGGACCCCTTACCAGATCCTTGGAGCATCACCAGTGCCCTGTGCGTGAACTTAACATGCACCACAGAGCACATCCAATGCTCTTCTTTGGTTGCACATTGCTGGGGGGGAATGGGTACTTGTGAACAAGCTATTAAGAAAACCTATCACCCAGTAAGGATCAGGAGCTCTTGATAAATTTCCAAGAAACCCTAAGTTTTCTGAAACAGGTTTAAAACAATTACTTAAGTCACAGTAAGAAAAAGGTAGCTGAATATTGCATGGATATATTACCAGAAACAGTACCATAGGCAATTAACTCCATAATGTTGCCATTATACTTACCTCTAAATCCTCGGCCACCTCCACCACCTCGTCCTCCTCTGAACCCTCCACCACCTCTGCCACCCCTGAAACCACCTGGAAAATAAAAGCAGAAAGTAATTAATTATTTAATTAACTAATTAATTATTAAAAGCACAATAAAACATAGGTATAGTTTATGACAGCAATGAGGCAGTACAACTTCCAAAACCATCAGGAACATCTTGCTTCCAGACCTGGATTTTCAAACTTTTTTGGGGGGTGGGGAGCGACAGAGAGAGAGATATCTACCACCTTATTGCATGCATCCAGACAACAATACCTACCTCCCCCTCTGCCACCTCCACCTCTGCCACCTCCTCTTCCACCACGGCCTCCTCTTCCACCTCTCGGAGGCCCTTTTTCACCTGGAGGCCTTGGCAAAAATCTCTGCAGAGGGAGCAATTTTGCTGGGTCGATATAAAACTGCGGGGGAGGGGGGGAGGGAAAGGCCAAGGTTAGGTTTTGTCCAAAACCTTTCTTACATGTGTATATAACTTAAAAGTTAGAGTAAACAAGTTTACTTTAGATTTAACAGCTAATATTAAAACTAGGTGTTGCTGTAACCCTATGTTTCACTGCTTTCTTGATCCATGTATAGTCATCAACAAGTCCCACTGAAATAAATTCTAGACATATCAAGTTTCACAGCATCATAATGATGATATTTAATTATTTCCTGCCTTTTTCTCTGACAGGACTCAAGGAAGCTTACATATAAGAATAAGAACCTGTAACACCATAGGGGGAAAAACAATAATTAAATAGCAATTGAACACTGATATTACATACGTATAGTTTTACTTCTATTTAAAACCAAATAAATAAATCTCCTGCCTCAGGAACAGGAGAAAACAAGCTTGATTCATCTTCCATGCGACAGCCCTTTAGTTATAGGAAGATGGCTATCGTATCTCCTCTCAGTCTACTCTCTTCCAGACTAAGGATACCAAACTCTCTCAGTCGTTCCTCATAAGGCTTGTGGATGGAGCTCTCCCCCTTCTGTTCACCAAATATGCAGCGCTGCTGACAGGATGCTCATTGGCAGAAGCCAGCAGAGGGTCCAAAATGTTGGATCCCAGTCCAGTCTCAAAATGTTGGGCTTGACTGCTGTGGTAGCTGAATCCAAGCGAATAAACAAGGTGAACATCATCTCAATGTGCCCTGTCACTTAGCAGCAAGAATACCCTATGGCTTGGATGAAGAGGGGCCAGAATGTGAACTCTACTCATGGGATTTTTTTCTAATCCCTTCTTTGTTCTGCAGCAGCCACGGCTCCTGAAAAACTGCTTTGGAGGGTTGGGAGACAACAGCTATCAAACAGGGTGGGAGCTGGTGCAAAGGGTGGGTAAATTGGACAGAAATCAACATCCCTTCCTCCAGCAGGAACCTCTGCCAGCTCTTTTCGCAAAGGGAGCCTTTTCATTCTTGGAAGGGAAACTCTGGGTCCAACCTGTTTAAATGAATAAGGCTAACACTAGGTCTACACCAGGGGTAGTCAATCTTTTTATACCTGCCACCCACTAATGCATCTTTCTTAATGGTAAAATTTCCTTACCGCCCACCAGTGCTCGATGGAAGGGGGATTCAGCTTGTGCCATAGAACCCTCTACCGCCCACCTAGAATCCTGAATCGCCCACTAGTGGGCGGTAGGGACCAGGTTGACAACCCCTGGTGTACACTATAATGTTGCAATTTGCAGACATGCACACGCGCGCACACACACACACACACACACACACTCAATGACTACTTACATACCATTAATACTTACTGCACAAGCATTTAGAAGGTAAGCTAAAATAACACCCCATGGTATGAGAGTTTTCATGCACCTTATCCAAGTTCAGAATTTTGAAACGCTGGTTAATGGGTACTTTACCTTTTGCAACTTTTTGAAGGAAGCAGCTTTCATGTTTTCCGACAATTTGACTGAAAAATACTATTTGACTTGTTTAGGAAAGATTACATTAAATGCATCTCCAATTCTTTTCATATGGATGAAAAGTGCCTCAAGCAATGTTTGAGTCTTATTACAGCTTTTTTGTCATTTATATTAGAAAACAAAGACCTAGAATTCCCAAAGAGATTGAGAATGCACTATCCTCTTTTTCACTTTGGATTTCAGATATGATTGATACAGTGGTGCACACTGGCTTCAAAATCTACAAAGATGCTGCTATTCAACTTTAAAATGTGACAGAGGCAACAGTTGCCATCAGAACACTTTTATTTTAGAAGCAGTCAGTGCCATGTTAGCTTATAAATCTTGGCTCATGTAAACCATGGCTTAGTGTTATGTATGAACACAGCGCAACTGTGAAAAGGGTTAAAAAGCACCTTGTAATTATGAAATGCACAAGCAATAGATCCTAATACAGGGGTCAGCAAACTTTTTCAGCAGGGGGTCGGTCCACTGTCCCTCAGACCTTGTGGGGGGCCGGACTATATTTTGGAAAAAGAAAAAAAAAAAGGAATGAATTACTATGCCCCACAAATAACCCAGAGATGCGTTTTAAATAAAAGGACACATTCTACTCATGTAAAAACATGATACCCGGACCATCCGTGGGCCAGATTTAGAAGGCGATTGGCCAGGATCCCAGCCCCCAGGCCTTAGTTTGCCTACCCATGTCCTAATATACAACAACAATAACAACAACTGCCCTGTCCATGCAGCTGGGTTGCCCCAGCCACCCTGTGGAACTTCTAAAACACATATAAACATAATAAAACATCAAACATTGAAAACCTCATGATACAGGGCTGCCTTCAGGTGACTTCTGAAAGTTTTATAGTTATTTATCTCTTTGACATCTGATGGAAGAGCATTCCACAGGAAGGGCACCACTGCTGAGAAGGCCCTCTGCTTGGTTCCCTGTAACTTCACTTTTCGCAGTGAGGGAACTGCCAGAGGACCCTTGGAGCTGGATCTCTGTGTCCAAACTGAACGATGGGGGTGGAGATGCTCTTACACACATCCCTAGGGGGACATTAAGCTTTGTCTTCCCCCACAAACAGAGAAACCAAATGAGGATCCCAACAAACTCACTTTGTAAATCAGCTGACAAAGTTATGCCTGCAAAAAAATATTTAATTTTTTTTACTAGCCTGTTTTATACTCATAGGAAGGGTTGGCAGACATATGATTCCATCTCTGTACAAGCCCCTCGCATGAGTAAAAACACAGGCTAGCCACAAAATAAGTTTCTATGCTGGGTGCAAACGTAATGTATGGGGTTGCATTTCACCCCTTCTCCAACAGCCCATTTGCTTGAATGAACTACAGGAATCAGGTAAATGGTTAAAATACAAGGCTGAGATTAATCTTAAAAGATATACTGGAATTAGGTAGGTTCTAGATTATGGAACACTAGAAAATTAAAGAGAGAGGAAATGCTAGTAATTTATCTTCTGCAAACATTCAAAAGTACACAACTAAAGGATACAAAGTCTCTGAGCTGCCCAAAGATTTCATCCACTTTCCCAATCTGTTCCTTATTTTCTAAATAGACGGGTGCATTGAAATAAGGTACTTTGCTCTCCTGAGTCACACATTTGCAAACAATGTCATCTTCACAGGGGTGCATAAACTCTCCCAGGACTGTAAATAAAAAAGGGAAACATATTTAGATCAGGAATTCAAAGTCAGGATCAAAACGTTTTATTTCATGTACATTAAGAAATGACTGTAACTTACTGACTACACTTTCTGGAGGTCCTTGGTCATATGATCTGTTGAAACCTCCTCGTCCACCTCCTCCACGGCCAAATCCACCTCTTCCACCACCCCGTCCACCTCTATTGAAGCCACCGCCACCTCGACTGAAGCCGCCGCTGCCACCACCTCTATTGAAGCTGCCACCGCCACGATTGAAGCTTCCACCACCGCCTCTTCCTCGATACGACATGACTCTTCTGTTCAATAAAGAATTCATGAAATTCAACAGCACTCCTATATATCTCTGTAGCGCTTGAATCACTCTAGACTTGTGCCAGTCATTTCACTGCATGCATTCGCTAGCGTTATCATATACAGTGGTGCCTTGCAAGACGAAATTAATTCGTTCCGCGAGTTTTGTCGTCTTGTGATTTTTTTCATCTTGCGAAGCACGGTGTCGGGAAAGTTTTGGAAAAGCTTCAAAAATCACCAAAGTCTTTAAAAACCTCAAAAAAGGCTACCACACCGCGTTCTATGAGTTGCTCCTTGAAGTCAAGTCACAGCTGTATTAACGGTGTTAAGAAAAAGGAAACAAACTTGCAAGACGTTTCCGTCTTGCGAAGCAAGCCCATAGGGAAAATCGTCTTGCGAAGCAGCTCAAAAAACCCTTTCGTCTAGCGCGTTTTTTGTCTTGCGAGGCATTCGTCTTGCGAGGTACCACTGTATTAATCTACATAATCCAAAATACTTTTCAAAAGATCAGTTACCTTGAAGACATAAGACGTAAGATTTTGAGCTTGGGTTTTTTAGTTTATTGAGATCAAACAGTCATTTAATCCTCATAAAATTCCTGTTAACAAGAGATTTTTTTCTCCCATAAAAAACTTTCTTTTTTCACATTTCAGTTGCACCAACCATCCTTAAAGTAGATGCACAGATATATTTAATTCCTTAGCTGTTCCTGTGGCTTCCACACAGCAGTTGTAATACAGTGGTACCTTGGTTCTTGAACGTAATCCGTTCTGGAAGACTGTCTTCTGAAATGTTCAAAAACTGAGGCACAAAGGGGTTGGCTGCAAATTCAATGGAGAAAACTGAAAAACACGAAGTGGAAGCCATTCCACTTCTGAGGCGTGTTCGAAAACAAAAGCATTTACTTCCAGGTTTTTGTCATCCTAAACGTTCGGCTTCTGAGACGCTCGAAACTGAGGTACCGCTGTATATGAATCAGATAGTCGTACCTTGGTTGATGAACACCTTGTGACTCGAACGTTTTGGCTCCCAAATGCCACAAACCCGGAAGTGAGTGCTCCGGTTTGTGAACATTCTTTGGAACCTGAATGTCTAATGCGGCTCCAATTGGCTGCAGTAGCTTCCTACAGCTAATCGGAAGCCGTGTCTTGATTTCCGAACATTTTGGAAGTTGAACAGACTTCCAGAACGGATTCCATTTGACTTCCGAGGTACCACTGTACCTGTAGTTTTAGACAGCAAGTCTACCACATTCATGAGCTAAATGAGGGAGTAGGAAGGTATTAGTCTGCCAAGGGCCACCATGAGTCTAAGAGAGGGGTCGGCAACCACAAGCGGCCCACAGGGGTCATTTAATCGTCCCATGAGCCAGCCCCAAACCAAGCTGCCCGCTCGAGTCTCCGCATGCAGCACAGCGCGGGGACTCACTTCCGTGGGGCCAGAAATCGCATCTGTGCAGATGCAGAAAATTGTGGGCGTGGGTGATCCAGCCCAGAGGGATATCCGCTGGAGTGAGCCAGCCCAGGTGAGGTAAACCTTGCTGCCCCCTGGTCTAAGACACCTGGTAAATAACTAAGACTCCCTACATTTCAATTCTGTTATACAACCCAACTTTATTCCAACAAAAGGTGAAATTAAGAAATGAGGTACTATTCAAGGAGTGAAGCAACCTCTAGCTTGAACCATAATTCTTTAAAATGATGCAACTTTAGCATTTGGCCCATGAACCAAAACCTTACCTAAATACTCAAATCATCACAGGCATTGTATCAGTGTTGTGAAAGGACATATAGCAAGTACTGTTTTTTTTTATTTTTATTTTTAAAAAGGGAGAAGGGGAACAGCTATTTCTTCACCCACCACTATCTTCCTTATGCCACTTCCAACTTAAATATTACACTAAACTTATACTGAAGTGTTATTTACTCTTCAGTATAGTAAAAATTTCATTTTTATATAATGAAAACTGTTAAATGATTATATAAGAACTACTCTTTAGCCCTTAAACCAGCCTTCCCAACCTGGTGCCCTCTAGAAGTTTTGAACTATTGATTTCCATCAGACCAAGCCTGCAAGGCCAACGATCAGGAGTGATGAAAACTGTAGTCCATAATATCTAGAGCAGTGTTTCCCAACCGGTGTTCCGCGGCACACTAGTGTGCCGTGAGACGTTGGCTGGTGTGCCGTGGGAGGGAGGCGGGCGAGTCGGGCGGTGAGAGGCGGCGGCGGCGAGGATCCGCGTCGAGCCGGGGGCGGCTCCGCGGTGGTGGTGCCGAGGTTTCTCTCTCCATTCTCCCCTCTCACACACACAGGAAATAACACAGGATCAGCTGACAGGACCCAGCCAATGGGGCGGCGGCGGGGCAGCGCGTGCAAAAGGGAGGAGCGCGAGACAGCGGACGACGAGGAGGCCGGCATGTCCGGGCAGCAGCAGCAACAACAGCAGCAGCAGCAACTCCCGGCGACGGCTCCTCAAGCCCCGGGCAACCCTACTCCCTCACCGGCCTCGGCTGCCCTCCTGCTCCACCCGCCGCCGCCTCCCCCGGCCACCTCGGCCCCGCCGCCGCCCCCTCCTCCGCCCACTATCGCCGCCACCACCACAACAGCTGCCGCCGTCCCTCAGTCCCTCACTTTGCTGCCTCCTCCCCCCCACCCCCAAAGCTTGGAGGTTCCCCGGCAAGGGGGAGGGAAAAAAATTGAAAACTTTCACTTTCGTGTGTCCCTCCCGGCGTGACGCTGCGCGCTGACGTCACGGGGCTGTAATGGTGGTGTGCCGCGAGATTTTTTTTCATCAAACAAGTGTGCCTTTGCCCAAAAAAGGTTGGGAAACACTGATCTAGAGGACATTACATTAAGTGAGACAGCCTTAGATATGACTTTTGCTACTGCAACGGCTGTAGTTTTAAGATTCCATGATGGGCAGAGAACTGTCCCAACTATGCAACCTTGAAACCAACACCATGTAACACCAATTATTTTTAGTCCCTAGGGACCAGGGCCTCTCCTCAACTAGGTACAGTAGTGCCCCGCAAGACGAACGCCTCGCAAGACAAAAAACTCGCTAGACGAAAGGTTTTTTCGTCCGCGATTTGCCTCGCAAGACGAATTCCCCTATGGGCTTGCTTCGCAAAACGAAGCTTGCCCCGGGGACAGCGGGTCTTCTCTTTTGAAGCAAGGGGCTGCGGGGAGATAGCGATCTCCCTGCAGCCCCTTGCTGCAAAAGACGTCCGGGGGAAGCGGGGAAGCGAAGCGCTTCGCTTCCCCGCTTCCCCCGGACCTCTTCTGAAGCAAGGGGATGGGGGGAGATAGCGATCTCCCTGCAGCCCCTTGCTGCAAAAGACGTCGGGGGAAGCGGGGAAGCGAAGCGCTTCGCTTCCCCGCTTCCCCCGGACCTCTTCTGAAGCAAGGGGATGGGGGGAGATAGCGATCTCCCCCCAGCCCCTTGCTTCAGAAGAGGTCCGGGGGAAGCGGGAAGCGAAGCGCTTCGCTTCCCCGCTTCCCCCTGACGTCTTTTGCAGCTGTTCCGAAGTGGGGCGGGGGCGGGGTCACCTGCCCCAGCCGCTCCACTTCGGAAAGCTGTTCCAGGAACAGCTCCATAGGAACCTCCATAGGCGCCCGTCACCTCTCCAGCCAGGAGAGCGCGCGCGGGGCTAAACCAGCCCCCCGCGACCCTCTCCCAGCTGGAGAAGTGACGCGCGCCTATGGCAGGAGCCTCCATAGGCGCCCGTCACCTCTCCAGCCAGGAGAGCGCGCGCGGGGCTAAACCAGCCCCCCGCGACCCTCTCCCAGCTGGAGTTGTGACGCGCGCATATGGCAGGAACCTCCATAGGCGCCCGTCACCTCTCCAGCCGGGAGAGCGCGCGCGGGGCTAAAGAAACCATAGCCCCGCGACCCTCTCCCAGCTGGAGAAGTGACGCGTGACTATGGCAGCAGCCTCTGAAGGATGCACCGAAGCCTGGCGTGGGGGGCGGCGGAGAGACCTTCTCCCCGCGCCAGCCTTCGGATGGCTGTCCTGAAGACTTGGGGTGGGAGAAGGGTTTTCCTTCCCACCGCCAACATTCAGAATGCTGTTCTGAATGTTGGCGGTGGGGAGGAAAAACCCTCCTCCCACGCAAGCCCCGGGAACAGAGGGAAAGCGCTGCGCGCCTTCCCCTCTGTTCCCGTACCTGTGCTGAAGGCTTGCGGTGGGGAGAAAAGCCCTTCTCCGCACCGCCAGCCTGGCAAGCGGTTTCCCTAGGAACGCATTAATTGATTTTCAATGCATTCCTATGGGAAACCGTGCTTCGCAAGACGAAAAATTCGCTAGACGACAAAAATTGCGGAACGAATTAATTTCGTCTTGCGGGGCACCACTGTACTTGAGGCTCCTGGCAATTACGGGTGGGGAAATGACCACTCTACAGTGTAAGCATTGCAAAATGCCTAAACCCCAAACTTTTGATGCTGCTACCTTCCTCAAAAGCTTATCTTCTCCCTTTCTTCTCCCACACCATTTCCCAAAACGTGCACAGTGACACTGCCTAGCCTCGAAAAACCCAAAAAGCGATCTGAATCTTGTGCTTCCAACATTCATTGTATTTCTTTAAAAAATAACAACAAACCACAGTGCTTCAGGTGTAGGGACAAAAACCTGCCCCTGTCAAAAAAAACCCAATGGTACCTCAGGTTAAGAACTTAATTCGTTCTGGAGGTCTGTTCTTATCCTGAAACTGTTCTTAACCTGAGATACCACTTTAGCTAATGGGGCCTCCTGCTGCGGCCGCGATTTCTGTTCTCATCCTGAAGCAAAGTTCTTAACCCGAGGTAATATTTCTGGGTTAGCGGAGTCTGTAACCTGAAGCGTCTGTAACCTGAGGTACCACTGTATTCAGTACGACTTCATAATCAGCGGCAAAAACCAACATATGAGGAAGCGGGTCGTTTTAATAGCACGCACCGCCTTAGGAGTAAGCCTCACCGAGTTGAATGGGGTTTACTCGCAAGTAAGTGCGTTCCACACCCCAAGCTAAGAGCCACGTATTTCCCAACACACTCCCGCTCCATAAACAGCTAGGAGGTTCAAGGGAGGTTCAGAAGCAGGCGCCCAACCCGGGGCTTTGCAAAGAAGCACAGCAAGGCTGCAGCCGCAACCACGACCCCCGCCCCTCCTCCTCCCAGCCCACACGGGCTCCAGGCGCCTGCAAGGCGAGGCGAGGCAAGCCCCTGCAAGCAGCATTGCAAGGGGTCGGGCTAGATGACCCTCGGGATCCCTTCCGACTCTAACAGGATCTCCCACCTAAGCGCAGCACGCTCCGCTCTTCCTCCCCACGTGGACGCACCGCTCTTCCGCCAAGGACTCACGCGCGCAGGCCACTTCCGGCGGCCCTCCTTCTTGCACGCTTGCCGGCGGTCCAGCCAATCGCAGCCCCGCCGTAAAATCACGCGCTTCCGTTTTACGACGCGTAGCCAACCATAGAGACGTTTTGTTTCTCCGAGGAACGGCGAGCCCATCGGCGAAGCGAGGCAGGCGAATTGACGGGCGCCCGGAGCTCCGCAGGGCGCAGGTTGTCTCGTGGAATATTATTACCTTACGGATTATCTCACGGAGTGTGTGCTCGTGTGCAGCAGAAACACACACACACACACACACAGAGAAAATTGCATTATTTTATAAAATTTGCAGTATTTAGCACAGTTCGGACGTCACTGGCGGCAGCAGAAGCCGCACCTTGTAATAAATCATATTGAGAAAAAAATGAACGCCGTGTCTGTTTTCGTAATTCGCTTGTTTCCACATTACTGTGTTGTTTGCATGCACCTGATGGAAGCTGGTGTCGCATAAAGTTTGTGGTTCTGCAACGGTGGGGCGCTTGCTATCCCCCCGAAAATTTAAGCGAAACTTCCAA
This sequence comes from Podarcis bocagei, assembly GCF_964188305.1. Lineage (NCBI taxonomy): Eukaryota > Metazoa > Chordata > Lepidosauria > Squamata > Lacertidae > Podarcis > Podarcis bocagei. The sequence goes on from NC_138134.1 coordinate 55,497,318, forward strand.
AGTGAAGTTTTTTTGTCAACTGCTGTGGACAAAATGTATGTCTGTATCCTTGATCAGAGCCGGTTGGGGCTGATAGGAGTCGTAGTCCAAAAGATCTATGAATCAGTTTCCAGAAAAAAAAAATTTTTGATTGAATTCTCCCTCAAATCTTTTGGTGTTTCCTTATGTATCATATAATAAATCAAATTATAACAGTAAGAAGAATGAGAATGTCTATTGTAGCTGTGGGCATTCTTATGGAAATATCTAAACATGCCTATAGGCTTTATTTTGAATTTTACGTGCAATAATTGTTTTCAAGCGTTTTGAATGCTAGTTATTAAGAAGCTTCCTTGACACTGCATTTGATTACTGGGAATTTGTTGGACGGAAACAACAGAAAAGTTTTTATAAGTCGCATACATTACTAAATCAGGCAATGTGCGGGAAATACCTGTAGGGCTAATTTTCTGTTTACTTCCTTCTTTCCTAATCGTCAGTGATAAGAATTACTGAGAAATCAGGTACTGTGTTTATAAAGTGAAAGAAATACGTGTATTTTAATCACACAAAGCCCAAAGTCTTTTGCACACTGATTTGAGATTAATCCCTATTGAACTGAGTGGTACTTATTTCTAAGCAGGCATGGCCAAAACAGAACTGTTCTTTCCAAATAACTATTGGCGTACAGCAAGAGAAGTTACAGAATGTATTATTAATAATAATAATAATAATTTTTATTTATACCCTGCCCTCCCCAGCCAAGGCCGGGCTCAGGGCGGCTAGAATGTAGACATGCAGACCTCCAGGGTCCCTAAGCCCATGACAAAATTCCTGGAGGTAAGCCATTTTCTTGTATGTCTTAATGTGCTCGGTGCTATTTTTCCAGAAAAAGAGGTGCTGGAACTCACCATGAACCTTGTTCTCTTATAACGGCAATGGTGCAGGAACTCAGTTCTGGTGAGTTCCAGCTGAAAAAAAGCCCTTACAAAGAAAATTTGTTGCTCCACTCCCCCTACAACTGTTTTATGGTGCGGTCCCCCAAGTATCAGTACAGATGAAGGGAGGGGGCAGGAACTGTGTACTGTAACTTAAAGTTGGAAGGCTTGTGTGAAGAGGTTGCCGCTACAGGCTGCAGAAAACACCAAGTTAGATGGACCAATGGACTGAGTATGTTCCTAAGAAGAAAAACTAAAACACAAACCACCTTTCCTTGCTATGATTAAATAGAAGGATTTTTGAACTGTACAGCCCCACTATTTGTTGTTTTTGAAGGGCTAGTTGATTAGCCATTCCCGGAAACTGGCACTCCCAGAGCTTAGTGCACAAATACTTTTTTTATCCGTTTGCCAAGGCATTGAGCAACTGGCCAAACACAACCTTGAAATCTTAGTCTCCTGTCAGTTAAATATGCAAATCATCCATTATCTTTTGTTCCAGAGAAGCAGGCAACTATAAAGCAGCTACATAAATAAGTGAAAGTATTAAGAAAGTTGTGAGAGAGTTATGCGCAGGAGAGCACATTCATTCAGGGATCTACCAGCCTTTTTACCTGTTTGCTTCTCTTATCGTTTTTGCAGTGAACATTGAACTGAGGTTTAAGCAGGATCTTGTTTAAGAGCTGAGAACCATCCATGCACATGGATGCTATCGTAGTTATTTCAGAAGCATCTTTTTAAATATTTGCTAATGGTTAAAAATTAAACACAGAGCAGAAGTCTGAGACTGGGGGGAAATTTTAGGGAAAGAAAATATTCTAAATACGGACAGAAACTATTCACCATGAAATCATTATCAGCTCTCGTGTTTATTTCATGCTTACAACTTGGAATTTTTCAACAAAAGGTAAGGATTTTTATTTTTAAAAAATGGTTGGCATTGTAAGAAACATGTTTTATTGGTAATACTTTAAGGCTTGTTTTTATTTTATTTTTTCATGTGCTTAGCATGCATCTGAAGGAAGTATGAAAACAACAAATCAACTACTGTTACTGAATAGTATTTGTTTTTAGGACAATACATATCTGATAGAAGAATGTGTAAACAATGGCTACACTCAGAATTCTTGCGAGAAAGTGTTTTGCCAGCCATGGCAGAGGTGTGTGGATGGTTCCTGTTTCTGTAAGCTACCTTACCAATGCCCCAAAAATGGAACCTTGGTTTGTTCTACTGAGAAGAGGACTTTAAATTACTGCCAGCTAAAGAGCTTGGAATGTCAACGTAAAAAGAGCAGATTTATGAACAGAGGAAGATGCAGCTCTCAAGGTAATATGTTTCATTTTCTTCTTCTGAATTGATTGTTGATCCTGAGAAAGATCAAGCTTTAAGGGTGGGGTGCAGACATTGATGTCTACCTGTAATTCTGTTATACTTACACAGTTTTGGTGCTTTCCAACTGTGGCTTTGCCTTAGCACATCGTGCTTCCACTTGCAAAAGTTGGAGCACCTGATTTCAACCAAATCACCACCACATTAACCCCCTATTACCCCCACCCCAGGGGTAGCCCATTGTTATTTACTGTTGTTAAGTGTCTTTTGAGTTATTTTTGTAAAAAAGAAAAACAATGAATAATTTTAATATAATAATTTAAATGTGTGTTATGTATATGCAGCCAAATACACAGGCAGAACAATCCTAGACTCGTATAACAGCTCTTGACACTCTAGGCCTACCTGTAGAATGTTGCACATTTGTCATTCCAAAAGCACAGTGTATTTTGTTTCTGTCATGCCTTATCACCCTCCCTCCACTGCATTTACTAGTCATATGCACAAAAAGCAGCAGAGAGTCTCGCTTGCTTTCCACTCAGAGTCCACTGCTCAAAGACTGGCTTAGTGACATTCCAGGCTCTTTAAAATAAACAACGCCCTGTAAATGGGGAAAAAACCCTGGGCTTTTTGTTTCTATATAAAACATCCAGCCATTTCCTGGTATGCATTTGTGTGAATTGTTGTGGAAATTCAAATCTGGCATCCCAGAGAGGAACCAAATTGACAAAGAATGTGCCATTTGATTAAATAATACTGTACCCGCCTTCCCATTCAAGGTTAATTTATCCTTTCACTTATTTTAACTCCACCCTTCAGACAAACAACACCAACAGTACTATACACATGGCGCCTTGCATACAACAAAGTGGGTTTTGTCCACATTGCTGTCTTTTGTAAACCTTACAGACCTAAACATTAGCAGATTTTGCTTTGCTTTCTAGAGACTTTTCAAGTTTCGTTGAAGCCTGAAAATGCAACATCAGCAGGAATTATCCAAGTAGAAGTGAATCTGTCCCCAAAGACACCTGTGTGTGGATCTGCTTGGGGTATGAATGAAGCAAATGTAGCCTGCAGACATCTTGGTTTTCCAGAGTAAGATTCTGGGGTGGAATGGAGAGCTGCTTATATGGATAAAATGTTACTTAAATAAATCTTAAGAAAAACTCTACATTACAGTGGTACCTCAGGTTAAGTACTTACCGTATTTTTCGCTCTATAAAATGCACCAGACCACAAGACCACAAGTTTTTGGAAGAGGAAAACAAGAAAAAAAATATTCTGTATCTCAGAAGCCAGATCAGCAAGAGAGATCGCTGCGCAGTGAAAGCAGCAATCCCTCTTGCTGTTCTGGCTTCTGTGATAGCTGCACAGCCTGCATTCGCTCCATAAGACACACACACATTTCCCCTTACTTTTTAGGAGGGAAAAAGTGAGTCTTATAGAGCAAAAAATACGGTAATTCGTTCCGGAGGTCCGTTCTTAACCTGAAACTGTTCTTAACCTGAAGCACCACTTTAGCTAATGGGGCATCCTGCTGCTGCCGCGCCGCCGAAGCCTGATTTCTGTTCTTATCCTGAAGCAAAGTTCTTAACCTGAAGCACTATTTCTGGGTTAGCGGAGTCTGTAACCTGAAGTGTATGTAACCCGAGGTACCACTGTAGTGGGATCTATCTTTATGATGGATTTGAGCTGGGATGGGGAATCTGTGGCCCTGCAGGTATTGTTGGACTCGAAGTCCCATCATGCCTGTGTTCTTTCCCATGCAAGGGTCTCAGCTGGGTACAAGGGAGGATTTTAGCATGTGCTGAGTAAAGAGCCCAGAGACACCAGGTAGTGTATTGCTAGCTGCTAGCACCATTTCCAAATCCAGGAAGCGAAGTCAGGTCAAGCAATGCCAGTAAGTCCAGATAAAGAAGGTCCAGCAAAGCAAAGGCCAAAAAACAAACAGCCAAGGGAGATAGCTCCAAGCAGCACCTAGCTGGGATGTCAGCCAGTGCAGGCTGGATGTTGCTCCAGCAATGAGCAAATCCAGACCAAGCCTTAAATAGGATGGCTTACACAACATTGTCAAACCGATAGTTACGTATGCAGTATCTGGCATGTCACTTGTTCCATGTCTCTGATACACAAAATATGAGTATGCCCAGCAGGGTGAAACAAGGTATTATTCCGCGAATCCTTGTCACGTTTAAGTTCTTTTGTCTGACACCGGCATACAACAACTATATTTTGCAAAGGGACATGTTAAGATCTTTTGTATCCTTTGTCTGATACCTGCATACAGCAGCTGCATACAACAACCATACTTTGCAAAGGCAGATGTGGAACATTACAAATAAAAGTTCATCTTTTGCAAGTACTGCTCCTTAAAGTTGTTACATTTGACACTTGTATTCGCTAAGACATACGTGGAACACAGAAAGCTTTTATTTGGACATTACGTTTTAAAAAACTGATTCATTTGTACATACGTGGAACACAAAAGCTTCTATTTGGACATTACGTATATAAGAACTGATCCATTTGTATTTCCTGTTTTAAACGTTGGTCCTTAATTGCTTCTACTCAATTAGATAATATGAAAAGAGGTATGTTTATATGATGTATAAAGAATTAATATAGTTAAAAACAGCAAGTTGCGTTGTGGCTATGTTTGTTAAATAGGATGGCAGCTTCTTTCAGCCCTGATTAATGGAGCCCTTTCTCTTAAAGGGGCCCTGGCTGTTTACTTAGTTTACTTTGGCTATGGTTCTGTTTTGCATTCTCAGCTAGAGTCTGAAGAGGGTAATGTGGCTTCTTCAAGATGGAGAGGTGCTGGCATCAGGTGCTCCTCTGGTGCTGGAATTCCCAAGGAGATAAGGATCCCCAAGGTGGGCTCAGAGGGCACATACTTCTCCCAGCTCTGAATTCGTAATAATTTCCCCTGAGGATGGGGAGGCAGAGCCCTGGGTCATGGTTCCCTGACCACTGGGCATGGTGGTTTGAAGTTGATGGGAGCTTGAGTCCAGCAACATCTGAGAGGGTCCTAATTCCCATCTGTGGATTATGAGGTCAGGGCCATAGTTCATACAGCCAGTGCTTTTCCCCCCAGGAGGTACTCAAGAGTATGCAGTTTGAGGTAGTGGTGGTGTAGTGGTTAAGAGCAGTAGTCTCGTAATCTGGGGAACCAGGTTCACGTCTCCGCTCCGCCACATGCAGCTGCTGGGTGACCTTGGGCCAGTCACGCTTCTTTGAAGTCTCTCAGCCCCACTCACCTCACAGAGTGTTTGTTGTGGGGGAGGAAGGGAAAGGAGAATGTTAGCCGCTTTGAGACTCCTTTGGGTAGTGATAAAGCAGGATATCAAATCCAAACTCTTCTTCATCATCATCTTCATCTTTGAAGTAGCAGCACTTGGAAATACCTTTATTGAGTCCACGGAACACTACTGAACACTACTGAACCTTATAGAAGGTCATATTATTTGCCCATCTAGCCTGCTGTTGTCTTTTCTGTCTTGAGGTGTTTTGGGCTGCTCCCCATAAACTGGCAAAACCAAAGAAATGCTAGGCTCCTTACAGTTCAGCAGCTCTATTTGTAACACACACACACACACTTTTAAGATATAAAACATGATAATTTTATAGCAAACCAAGTTATAAAGAATGCATTTTATATTCCAAAAGTAACAAAGGGACTTTCAATTTCTAAAGGGCGGGGGGAGAGATTGAATCTTTTCCAATTTCTCCCCAAAGTTCTGTTTTTTCCCATGACTTCATTTTATATCTCTACTCTTCCCTTTCTGGAGTTGTTTTGGCTCCTGGCACACAAGGTGGGCTGGTTTAAAGACTGTTGCAAATATGTTGGTTTTTTTCCCATCGGGTATGAATAATATGTGTGGTCCAGGGCCAATGATTACTTCTCTTCTTCTTTCTTGCATTGCTCAGAGGGGCTGATCGTACAGACAATGTTGACCCAGAAGAAGACACTGATTCAATGGAGTGCCTTAAGGCAAGATGCAGAGGAACAGAGACCAGCCTAGCAGAATGTACTTTAACTAGAGTGAATAAAACTAATGAGAAAGTGGCAAAAGTGGCGTGTCATACAACACACAGAGGTTGGTAAAATAAGTTTTATTGGGGGGGGGATTGTCTGTAATAAGCCATTTCTAGCTTGATAATTAGATGGTAGAGATGACAAGTGGGACCAAGAACAAAACACTGCAATATGAAATATTCCTGTTCAGTGTGCTAGACATGCTACACTTACAAGAGACTCCATTCCATTCCATTTCTCCTCTCCTCACCACTCCACTGGCATTAACTCCCCTTGCAACAAATAACGCCGCATTCTGTGATCACTGAACATATCGCAGGGTTTCAGCATGTTGATACCTCTCTTGTGGCTACATAGCTGTTGTAACTCAGCACCTGAGTTCATTACAGTATTAGTATATGGCTTTAGATGATCTGTTGATGCAGTCCCTCTCTCACTTTCCCTAGGGTGGCTTAAGAAAAACTAAGGTACCCTGTGTCAGGAGTTCAGCCTACACTCGAGTAGGACCCTGGCAGAGACATATGCCCGACTGGCATGTTCTCTCCCTCCTGGTCGATCATTCGGGAGCTTCATAAGCTTTCTTCAGCCCGAACATCACAGTGACCGATGCCAACCGACACCGGCACACTTAGGGATCCACAGAGTTTGCACATCATGTGCGTGATAGACCTCAGACAGCCAGTGTGGTGTAATGGTTAAGAGCGGTGGACTTGTAATCTGGTGAACTGGGTTCGCGTCTCCGCTCCTCCACATGCAGCTGCTGGGTGACCTTGGGCCAGTCACACTTCTCTGAAGTCTCTTAGCCCCACTCACCTCACAGAGTGTTTGTTGTGGGGGAGGAAGGGAAAGAAGATTGTTAGCCGCTTTGATACTCCTTCCGGTAGTGATAAAGCGGGATATCAAATCCAAAATTCTTCTCTTCAGTAACTCAGCATTTTGGCTAATCTACTTTATTTACATATAAACACACACAGAGCACTGCAACATGGCTCCCTCTCTCTCTAGCATCAGACAGCCAAGAGAAAAAGAACAAAGGACAATAGTCCCACTTCACGGAACACAGTAACACAAACATCCTGTCTCTGTCACTTCCCACTTTGTGGAGTCAAGACATATACCGTCATGTGATAGACAAAAATCCCATGACTGCAATCATGGAGCAGGAATTCTAACACCCTGAGGCAACAAAGCCCAGGCCAGAGATCCTATGCCATCAGGCCCAGAAGAGACTTTTGGCATGGCAGGACACTTTTGCTTTATATCTTACACCATTTCATAGAATAGAATCTTAGAACCATAGAGTTGGAAGGGACCACGAGGGTCATCTAGTCCAGCCCCCTGCAATGCAGGAATCTTTTGCCCAATGTGGGGCTTGAACCTGCAACCCTGAAATAGTCTCATGCTCTACTTTTTTAAAAAAGGTAAACCAGCTTGGGAACCTTGGCAGAAAGGCACTGTATAAATGCAGTCACTCAGTCAATATGATAGAAAGGTTGCCTCTTAATTACTACTGCTGTTGCTGCATATTTAGTCAAACTACACTGTGGATTCTTTTTTTAAAAAAATATTTTTTATTAACAGACCAATCAAATCAAATCACATAAATTCCAAATTCCAAATTTTAATTTTTTTGTTGGGGGTACCCATATTTCAAGTTCCGAAAGGGATCCAATCCTCTTGTTGTTGCTGCTGCTTTAATGTCCACAAATCTGTCCAAATAGTGTTCACCATTCTATCCAATCCTTTCTTGTTATTTTCCACATCTCTTCTTGTTATTTTCATATATTTTTCCTTTCTCTTTGTGACCTCTGATAGTCTCCACAAGCGGGTTGAAACAAATTGTACTCCTGTGTGGGTTTTTGCTCGTTAATCTTCACAGATCTGCCACCCCCTTTCTCAGTCCCCTGAGGAGGTTCTGTCAGTTCATAGCTTCCTCCTCCCGATCATCAATCTTTCGACAGAACCTGCCAAGATGGTAACTCCCTTTTTATTACTGCGTCATTTCAAGAGCCTTTGTTCTTTTCTCGATCTCCATAAGCCAAACTTTTGGTTAATAATTCATTTCCACACAGTTTTTAATCATCCTGCTTAGGTCAGTTATGCGACGGTTCTTTCTTGGGGAGGGGTTATTGGTTAATGACATAGAAGAAAAGAAAAAAGTCCCCCCCCCATCCAGTCCCGCTCCGACATACCGAACCTTTGATGTATCTTCTTCAGATATATTCCTGTTAAATCCAACCCGTCGCTCTACTTTCACAGAGGTCACTTCAATTAGCAGTCTTCACTCCCGTTCTTCACTTGAAATATGTGCATTTGCTTCTCTCTCTAATTGTTTATTTCGAGTTGCTGCAACTAGTGTGCGATCAGAGACAGCATCCGGGAGAGCCGGACCCACACAAGGGCTTTGTGCCTAGTGCCCTCACCCCCTTCTTTCGAATCTGGGGGTGATTTATGGCCACAGGAGGCAACGCAGTGTTCCCCATATCCTTGGGGCAACAAGGGAGGCTGCATACTCCCATATCAGCCTCTTAATTACCTCGTGTGAGCCGGAGAGATGTTATTGTCGGCCATCTTCCAGTGCGCCCCTAGCGGCCCCTACACTGTGGATTCTTTGAGACAATGCAGTCAGTGTGCACAGTCAGTTGTGTTACCTGAAGACATGCTGCTGTGTTTTTAGGTTCTTATTGGTCGTGTTTGTTTTAGCTAGTTTTAATGTTAGTTGCTTTGGGTCAATTGCTTTGGGTCACTGTTGCAAGGAAAGTGACTAAATAATAATCATCATGAATAAAGTCAGGTGACAGGTCCCACTCAATTTTAGAAGCGAACCCCATTCCCCAGGGCCAGCCAGATCCTGTTCATAGCTGTCAACATTTCCCCTTTTTAAAGGGAAATCCTATTTGGAATAAGGGAATTTACCTTTAAAAAAGGGAAATGTTGACAGCTATGATCCTGTTCCCCTCCCCACAACATACAGTTTTAAATCTCTTTTTTGTTTTTTAAATCCTTGTGAATGCTATGCTGAATTCATCTTTTTGTTTGCTGTCTTGGATTTGTCACTGATTGAAAGGAAACATAGAAATGCTCTTAATAATTAAACCAGAGGCAGGCAATTATGCTGAACACAATAGTTTCATGCCTTCAGCTACTGTGCACCCATCCCAGCAAACAATCCTATGGATTTCTATACAGTATTTCTTTTTCTGCTGAAGAATATCTAACCAAAACATTATTTGTTTCTCATCCCACTTGACAGAATGTTCGCCAAAAGAATTCCGTTGTGTCAATAGAAAATGCATCCATTCCTCTAAGACATGCAATGGCGTCAACGACTGTGGAGACTTAAGTGACGAAATATGTTGCAAAGGTATGCTCTATACTATGTAATCATTCTTTTTTTGGGTGTGTATTATCAGTCATATACACACAAATGGTTCTGAAAGATGCTTTAAAGCTATATGTTTGTCAAAGAAATGCTTGTACACATCATTGCTCTAAACTCTGCTTAAGAGCAAAAGGTTAAAAGTTTCAAGTCATATTTCTTCAGTCATGTTAGGTATCAGTTAGATTTATATACCAACTTTAACTCAAAATTCCCCAAGGTGGCTTACAACAAAGCAAACGAAAGCTTCACCAATCAAAATCAATGGATCAGAAGTAAAAACAGTACCATGAACATAAGGGATGGGGTGGGGGTGTTTTCATTGCTCCCAAAAAAGACAGAGTAGCATTCAACTTTATACACACAAAGGAGCAGAAAAGCTGTCATTTCCAAAAATTATATAGAATATTTCAAAGTTACATTGCTTAATTTTGAAAAATAACTGAATAGTTCAATCAGTAGAGCATGAGACTCATAATCTCGGGTTTGTGCAAAAAGATTCCCGCATTGTAGGGGATTGGACTAGATGACCCTCATGTTCCCTTCCAACTCTACAATTCTTTGTGCTTAGGCCTTAAACCACTGTGCTATTGATGTACCATTTTGTGTTTTATATTCTGACTGATCTCTTTCCGATAGCATGTAGGGGGAAAAGCTTCCACTGTCATTCAGATGTGTGTATTCCAAGAAAATACGTCTGTAACAACGAAGTGGACTGTTTAACAGGAGAAGATGAGACTCGCTCACAGTGTAAGAGTATACCTTTCTATTTATTTGTGGCTGCATTCGGACAATAACCCCCCCCCCCCACATACTATGTAATGGGTTTGGATAAGCTTAGAACATTCTAGCTAGCTCAAATTGTGGTGATATCTGAGACCATTGCACAGCCCATCCTTCATGTCCACTTGTCCCTCATTAACAGACGAGCAATATCAAAACCTAAACGGAGTGCTCCCGCACAACTCACAGTACAACATTGCAGCTTGAAAGGGGGGAGGGATGCTTTCTGTAACCTAGTAGCTCACTTGATTTGAAGTTTGTGCTCCACTTACTGATATATAATTTGCAGCTGCATTTTTGTTCATCTTAGATGTACAGCCTGCCCCATCCAAAGAGGTTGTTGTAGCTAAAAACACAGAAAACAGCTCAAGAAAATGAGCATCATTCATTTCAATGGGGCTCATAAAGGCAATGCTTTCTGTTTATTTAACAAAAATATATACCTCTCTATTGTAAAAAGAACCCCTAAACAATTTACAAAAACGAAACGAAACATAAATAGCGGTATTGTCAAAAAAACGCAGCTGAAAACAGCTATTTTTAAAAGTTCAAAATATAATTAAAATTAACAGTAAACTAAAAACACACGTCACCTTCCCAGGTGGATATCACAGGTTGATTTGTACTACGGTAATTGAAAACCAAACCCTTCTCATTCTCATAGTAGAAGCAGAAGCAGTTTGCAAGCATATCTATGCATTTTCTCAACAAAGGCAATCATCCCCGTTCAATATTCTGCATTTTCCACAAATTAGCTTTGTGCACATCTGAAGGCAGCCCTGTTCAGGGAAGTTTTTAATATGTGATATTTTAGTGTATTTTTCATCTTTGTTGGAAGCCGCCCAGAGTGGCTGGGGAAACCCAGCCAGATGGGCGGGGTACAAATAAATTATTATTATTATTATTATTATTATTATTATTATTATTATTAAGCAGTCCACAGCAATAGGACATAATCATAATAATGTGATAATCGTAATGAATCATAATTTAAGCACATTTTTTAAAAAATGTAAACCACCTTGGGTATCATGGTAGAAAAGTATGTATGTATCTATATCTATATAAAACACAATAGAAGTTATACGATCACTGCAATGCAGCCCTACCCATCCAACTATTAACAATTTCATTTAAAATTCATCAAAAAGTGAGCATGTGTCTGGTCTACATATCATGCTTGTCTAGTCACTTCACCCTGCAGAGCAGAAGGAGTGAATGGAGCCTAGGTCCATATTAAACATGATGCTAGAAAAATTAATAGCAAGTGAAGCACAAAGAGAAAGAAATCACCCCATCAGCACAACTGCTATTAGCCCTAGGAGGAAAGCTAATAGGGATTCCCAATGTCTACTTTGGCCCTTAGTCATCTGTATTACTGAGCAAGGTTCATATGTAGTTTTGAGCCACTCCCTACAATCTTTCCAATTTAGAGGTGGAGTTTAACAACATCTGCAGGACTATAGACCCTTAATATAATGGAAGCCAGTCTAGTTCATTGCTTGTTGGTGGATTGGGTTTTTTTTCTGTGTTCACCTTACTTATTTTATGTATATGTGCATGTTTTAAATAGGTGATAAAAAAAGAGCTGAAGACAATGAAAACACGGGTAATTTATATATATATATAATTTTATAACTCTCTTCTTATGTTTCTCTCAGGGTTCTCTCAGGAGTGACCTGTTCTTTATAATTCAGCTTATTCGGCAGCAATAGCCCAGAAAAAAACAGCCCATTCATGGAACCACAGTTATACAGAGCAATACAACAGTTTCCCCACAAATAAATAAACGCACTATTTGAAACTATAGTATTTGAAAAAAGAACAATGCAATCAATGGTCTCTCTGAGTCAGAAGAGAAAATGTACATATTATTGCTTGCAAATTTTGTGATCAGCCCATTTAAATGTTCCTCTGTCTATTCTCAAACTTGGGTCCTCAAATGTTGCTGTACTGCAGTGCTCATCATCCTTGACCATTGGGCCATGCTGGCTGGGGCTGATGAGAGTTGTAGTTTACCAACATCTGGAAACCCAAGGTTGGTAGAGGCTGCTCTTGTCTACCAAGGTGCAGAAGGCTTCCGAGTTGCTCTCTGCAATCAGCTTTAGTCCCACAATGAGAGGACAACGGCAACTGGCAACTTACAAATTGCAGCTCTGCGAGAACGGACTCTGCAACCCCATGCTAATTACTCATGCATATAAGAAAATGCAATTTAAATTGTACAGGGTGATCTACCCAATCTTATTTGGCTTCCCAGCTCTCTTCAATAACTCTTCAAGAACTTCACCCCTGCAAGGCTAAACCTGGAAGGTTATATTAGCATAGCCAATGGTCAAGTCTGATGCAGGCGTTATTGGACGTCCAACCTCTAGATTCTCAAACCCCAATATACAGCAAATTCATAGCATAGTGTGCATTGGTGTATGTTTTTTTCCTGTGTACACCCTACTTATATATAATATGTGTGTATGTTTTAAATAGGCAATAGAAGAGCTCAACAAAATGCAAGAGGTAACATTTTGTGTTTTGATCTTATTTCATGGACATCACTAAGTTCTTTGCAGCATGAAAATAAACATTTTCACTTGCAATTGCTGTATAGATCAAAGAGCTGTGAAGGCTCAGCTGCAGGGATCAGTTCAAAATGTTCATAGGTTTAGGGATCTGAAACTAGGTTTTCAGTTACAATAATTTAAAGTAGTTATTTTATTTCAGAAGGAAAAAAAGATGCTGAACAGTCTATGGATGAAGGTAAATACACTATATCATGATCAATAGACAATATGACAATTGCTTGGACTGATTCAGCAGTCTAGTCCTATGCATGCTTACTCATAAGTGAAGTCTGCTTTGCTCAATGGAACTTATTACATGCATTCACTAATCACTCTTGAAAATGGGAAACTACTTCATGGGGAAGCTGCTTGTGTCAAATCATGCTTCTTGCTGAGCTTCCAGTGATTTTCACCATGCTGGTTTATCACCTCTTCTGGGGCACTTTTGACAGTGCACTGTCAGAAATGTACTGGAAGCTGCTCACATGAACAGCTGTGTAAAGCACATGAATATATGAACGGAGGATGAAGCTTTCAAGGCTACACAGGAGTATGTTGCTTAACAACCCCCTTTCCACCTTTGAAAACAACAATCAAATGAAAGAGCTGGCCTTGAAACCCCTGAGTCTTGATTCTTTTCTCAGGAAAGTGCCACGCATCAACTCCCTGAATGGAAACCTTTTAAAAAGTTGCTTACATTCGCTCAACAGTCCTGATTTAAGCGGGATATCCCAGAATTACAACAGCCAATCCCGACTTCTGATTGGATCCTGGAATGTCCCATTCTTTGGTCTGGCACTCTGGCGAGAGTCAGTAGACTTGTGCCAGAGAGCTGGAATGAAAGCCGCTTGGTTTTTGGTCTCACGAGACCAGAAAAAGAGCATCATGGTTTTGGTCCCCAAGATGTTGGAGGATATATGCTTAAAGAGAATTATTATGTAGGCTTAGGTGAATTTGCTGGTTTTGGTTTCTCATTTTTCCAATCTTCAGTACACCCAATTACTGCATTAGTTTGCAATTTTTTTAAACAAAGGAAAAGTAGGTATAAAAATTTATACACATTTTTTGGTGCACCTCCTCTAAAATGTGCATTTTTGCAAGCAATTATCCCTAATATGTGGGGGCTCTAGCTTGCACAGGCGGCCTCCACGATAAGGGGCAGCTCCCCAGTTCAGAAGTTCACAATCCATCTTGTGAAGGACTGGAAGAACAGGGGATGTGATGTTCCAAAGGAGGTGCAGTTTGCCAGTGCACCCGACGCCTTTGTTCAGTTATCATCAATGCACGTATGTAATCTAAATGCCCAAAGAAGTCATAAAAAACAAACCACAAAGTAGTTTATTTCAACGAATGCAAGTGAGCGAGTTGCAAGCATGACACTGCTTATCTCTTTTGTTAAAGAAAGAAGAAAGATCAAAACATTGTTACCCCAGTTACAGTGCGGCATTGCAAACCACACGGCTACTCGTCGGAAGCGAATCGTAGGTGGATTCACTGCAGGAAAGGTAAAAGGAAAATCAGGCATAGCTAACAATACAGGCACTATAATGTCAAGTCTGTAATGTCAAGTCTGTGTTTTTAATGCATTTTTTAGACCTGCAGGAACGGTGACAATGGATAAAACAACCTAGAAATCTATGGTGAAGCATAAGCTTTTTGAGTACAGTATAAAGTAGGAAATCGAAGAGTTAATTTCCAGTCTTTTAAAATACTGCACAGCGATATATTTTCTCCCCTTTCCTACTCTCAACCTTCCCTCCCTCCAATCATAAGCTAGGGAATCTGAATGGGCAGTACAGCTGAAATAAGTGAAACACTCCAGTTTCGTGGATTTTTTTGCTATAGGGCATTTTAGTACATCAAATATTATTTTTAAAAATCCAACTAGAAGTACGAACCAAAAAAGTGGAATAGACGAAAGAGCTATTTCTTTATCCAACAGGAAAAGAAGCAGCAGCACATCAAAATGCTGAACCTTTGTTTCTCTGACTTTTCCTGAAGAAGGTAGAGTAGAAACAGTAGGTTCTGAAATAAATATCTACTTTGTCAACCAACGGTGATTTTTGCTCCTACTTCCAGTTCCATCTGGAGACCACATACATAGATAGACACAGGTAATATTAGTAGTAGAACTGGTCTAGAAAAGTGTAACATCATGCCTCATGTATTTGCAGGATGAATTTCCTTGGCAAGTGGCCATTAAAGATGAACGGACAACAGTGAACTGTGGTGGCGTTTATATTGGGGGCTGTTGGGTTTTGACGGCTGCACACTGTGTTAGGTAAGTGGATTTGGCGACTCTCAAGTGGGAATTGCCTTGCAGCAAGAGACAGAACAAAATGAACTTTTAGGGTCTGGGACGACCGCAGCTCCATCTATGTTACAACCGTCTAGCAGTTCTATATTGACTTAATTGACATAGGTGTAGCCGGGGGGGGCAGGAGGGACAGTTGCCCCCCCATCATGTAAATAAATAAAAATATTTCCCCCCCCCCGAAATTCTTTGAGATCTTTGGGGGAATCTCTGTTGGTCATCCCCCATGACTCAGACACACAGCTCATAACTAGTAGAAGCTGTACATTCAGCAGAGTGAGCTCAAGATTGTCGAACTCCCTCGCAACTGAAATTAGAGAGACACACTCTCTGTTGAACCTCAGGTTCATGACTGAAGACTTTCTTGTTCCAGCTGGCATTTGTTTTTATTGTGATTTTTAATTGTATGACTGTCCCATTTTCTGTGGATTTTCTTTTTTAAGAAATGCAAATAATTAAGTGGTTTAAAAAAAATAAATCTTAAAATGAATGCAATAATAAATAAATAGGCCTCAGCTATTTTTGCTGTAAAGGGACGCGGGTGGCGCTGTGGGTAAAAGCCTCAGCGCCTAGGGCTTGCCGATCGAAAGGTTGGCGGTTCGAATCCCCGCGGCGGGGTGCGCTCCCGCTGCTCGGTCCCAGCGCCTGCCAACCTAGCAGTTCGAAAGCACCCCTGGGTGCAAGTAGATAAACAGGTACCGCTTACCAGCGGGAAGTAAACGGCGTTCCGTGTGCTGCGCTGGCTCGCCAGATGCAGCTTTGTCACGCTGGCCACGTGACCCGGAAGTGTCTCCGGACAGCGCTGGCCCACGGCCTATAGAGTGAGATGGGCGCACAAACCCCAGAGTCTGTCAAGACTGGCCCGTAACGGGCAGGGGTACCTTTACCTTTATTTTTGCTGTATCTCAGATGAATCTCAGCTTTTCTCATCTAATGGATTTCATAAAGGCACGGAAAACTGTGCAGGAGCCTATTGCTAAAAGTGGGCGCTTATGTATGTAATCCGTTTGACTACTTGATTAATTAGCTGGGAAATTTTTCATAATCCAAAGTTTGTGTTTCTGCTTGCACTCTTTGAAACACATTTCTTCTTTGCAGAGAGAACCGTGCACATACCTATCAGGTGTGGACTGGAATGCTGAACACAGTACTACAGGAAGGGATAATAGAAGCATTTCAAGTAGTTAAAGTAATAGTTCACGAGAAGTACAACACCAAAACATATGAAAATGACATTGCTTTGATGGAGATGAAACCCAAGGACACAAACAGCCCAACATGTTACCCTGTGGACTCTGCGCCAGTCTGTGTCCCTTGGTCAAAATACATGTTCAAAGGTGGCCACCAGTGCAAAGTGTCTGGCTGGGGGCTCGATGAAGGTAAATGGAATAGGCTAATTACTTGTTTAAATTATGGTTACAGTTTCCTCATCTCTTCTGGCCTCAAACTTTGCTAAGCTACAAAAGCACTTCCTTTCAACTCTTCTTTATAACAGCTCATTAAAAGCTGTTTCACTAGCATTTCCTGTTGGTCTCAGCTAGTATACTGCCGAACTTGTCTCCCCCCCCCCACCGTTGGTCAAGTCTTCACAACCCCTTAATTCAGTGACTTGAATGAAATTCATGTGAATTTTTTCACTTTTTAAAATTTATGTGAAATTTTTCACTTTTTAAAAAAATGCAAGTTGTTTTGTCCTGCACTGGAAGAGTCTCATCAGATACTTTAAAAAATCAGATTAACCTGACCACGGTTGAAATGGGATAAGTTTATGGACGGTGAATGAAAGTACTGAATTGTGAACAATTAATAAATGGTAAAATGAAACACCAACTGTTATTTATTTCTTTTTTAGAGTTTTCAAGGCAATTTGATCTTAAGTGGGGGTACATTTATCTAATGGAAAACTGCTCTGAAATCTATGGGAACCGGTACTTTGAAGGCATGGAATGTGCAGGTGAATATGAACTGTATCATTTTTGACACCCATCTGGATGCAAACTCATGAGACAGTATTAAGTAAGCAGAGACGGGTCAACACATATCAGTGCCTGAAACAAAACAAACACACATATAGCTCCCCACATGAGTATTAGACTCGTAATCTGGTGAACCGGGTTCAATTCCCCGCTTCTCCACATGCAGCTGCTGGGTGACCTTGGGCCAGTCACACTTCTCGGAAGTCTCTCAGCCCCACTCACCTCACAGAGTGTTTATTGTGGGGGAGGAAGGGAAAGGAGAATGTTAGCCGCTTTGAGACTCCTTCGGGTAGTGATAAAGAGGGAAATCAAATCCAAACCCCTCCTCTTCTTCTTCTTCTAAGAAGTTAACAGGAGGGGATGTTTATCTGCCTGCTCCCTTCTGCCTTGGTTGTCATGTATGGCAGGGCTGTGGATGCAGCCATGGCCCCATTGCTCCATGTGACTCCACTGGACTAGCAGGAGTTTGGATTGCTCCCTAAATCACCAGCATTTAAAGATATTATCCAGAATAACACCAGTTCACTAAATAATTATGTCAGTCTTTGACAAGGATCAGGCTCAATGAACGCAGGCTCTGGATATGGGGGAATTGATTAATTGTCCCAAATGGGCAAAAAACAAATGCCTCAGCTATGGACAAGATAAAACACCACAAAGACATAGTCATCCACACACTTTGGGCTTTCTACTCTGTTTTGACTGTATCTAGTATCAATAGAATAGTTTGGGAATGAAAATGCACCCATAATTGCCTTTGTTGTGGGTGAGGGCATCTGTAACAACTTACTTTGTTTTTCTCTTTTCAGGAACGCATGATGGCTCTGTGGATTCCTGTAAAGGTGACTCAGGAGGACCCTTAGTTTGTTTTGACTCTAATAATGTGGGGTATGTTTGGGGTGTTGTGAGCTGGGGTGAAAATTGTGGCGAAAAAGGACACCCTGGGGTTTATACAAAAGTGGCACATTATTTCAATTGGATTGGCCGTCACACTGGACTGAATCTCATTTCACGATATAACTTGTGATTTGGAATGTGATTTGGAATGTAAATATTACCTCTTTTTGCCTTGGCAATAACTAAAGATAGGCTGCAGAACTTGTGGCTCAATCCAGCCAAAGTGAAGCATTGTCCTAGTAGTTTCAATGAGAGAAATGTATGGCATGATCAAGTTTACTCGGAAGACGTAACTTACTCCCAAGTAAATATGTGTGCAGTTGTAGCTTTAAGCTTGCTGAAAACTGGCAGGGATGGGGAAGGAACCTTTGGCCCTCCAGATGTTTCAGGCTCCAGTTCCCATTAGCCCCAGCCAGCATGGCCAGCAGTTAGGATTGATGGGATTTGTAGTCCATTAACATGTGGAAGGCCACTGATTTCCCATCTCTCATCTGTGAAAGTTAGAAGTACTCAGCTCTGGCTGGATTATGCTGCGAAAGATCATCAGTTATGAGTTGTGAAATTTTGCATTTAATAAATTTTAAAGTATGTGTGCTTCTGTAAACAGTTACTGCATTTCTTTTGTACTCATTGTATATTCAAATAAAAGTGATGCATACCACCAAGGAAATGTTTGTTTTTATATTGTATTGAAATTTGCTAAGCAGGCTCCACTGTACACAAGATGGCATAATAGCCATGGATGGAGAATATTTAGGTATCTTACTGTACAGACTATTTTCAAACATTTCAAACAGTTGCAGAATCCTTAAAACTCTGAAGTCCTGTTTAGGTGCTATTTTCCCTATTGTTCCAAAAATGCATGGAGAATGTCATGGCCTTGGGCCAATAAACTTAGTTATGCAGCAGTAGCTCAGAAGAAAAATCAGAGCCGGATTTAAGGGGAGGACCTATGCTTGGATCTTGCACCCAATCTGATAAAACCCAGGGAAGTACTGTAAACTGCCCTGTGATCCTCAGATGGAAGGGTGGTATCAAAGCAACAACACTGTCGTCACCACCCAGACTCAGAGGAGTAGACTTCAGACTCCTCCAATGAGCATGAAGGCTCTGGGGAATGTTCCTCAACTAGGTTATCATTATTCTAACCTTCAGAATGCAAATGCAGAACATGATTCAAGCCCTTAATATAGCTAGCTAAAGCAGCTGAGGCCACTAGAGGTGAATGGACCACAGTGAACTGCAGTTGAGTTTATATCATAGCTGTCAACTTACAGATTTGAAAATAAGGGACCAGCAGCCTTGAAAGTAAGGGATCAGCAGCCAAAATAAGGGATCTGGCACTGATGGAGCCATGCTGTTTTGCAGTTATGAAAGAGTTATGAAAGGGATGCAGAGGGGGAAATCACTACATTAAGATGCTGCACTGGTTGGAGGGTATGCTAAGCAGCACGTCGGGGCTGCCGTCGTCCTGGCGCGAGGAGTTCCATTGGCCCTTCCCCACCCAAGAGAGAGGGAGGGAGGGAGAGAGACTCTCGCCCACGCCGCCCGCAAGCCGGGCATGAGGCGGTTGCGGTGCCGTGGCTGCCACTGAAGCGCCGCCCTTCTGCGTCCCTCCCCATCCCCTCCTCTTCCTCCTCCCTCAGGCCACCTCCGCAGCCGCCGTCGCCACCACCTCCGGCTTCCCCTGGCAGCGCGGCAGAAGTCTCGCAAGAGAGGGGCTGCCTGCCCACCCGCCTCCATCCGGCTCCTCACGACACGCCCCTCAGCGGGAAAAGGAAGAGATGGAGACGCGGCAGCTTGTGCACGCGCTCTCACAGTGGAGGACCCCGAGCCGCTGCTTCCCTCCTGAGCCGGGAGAGCATGAAACCCGGGAAATTTAAGGGACATCATCAGTAAGGGACAGCAGCGGGACACGGCGCTGGGATAAGGGAGTTTCCCGCCAAATAAGGGACGGTTGACAGCTATCTATATTCGGGAGGCTGTTGAATTTTGACATCTGCGCACTGTTAGGCTTGGGCAACTCTTAAATGGGAATGGTGGGCAGGTGGCCTTGCCTTGCATCAAGATACAGAACAAAGTGGCCTTTTAGGCCTTGGTGCTGTACGGCTCCATCTACACTACACATTCTACCAGTTCTCCATTGTCAAACAAAGCACAACACGGGTCTATACAATATAGGCTCTATACCACCTCAAATATAGACACAGAAGCATAGGTAAAGGGAACGTGGGTGGCGCTGTGGTCTAAACCACCGAGCCTCATGGGTTTGCCGATCACAAGGTTGGCAGTTCAAATCTGCACAACAGGGTGAGCTGCCATTGCTTTGTCCCAGCTCCTGCCAACCTAGCAGTTTGAAAGCATACCAGTGCACAGAAGCAAATCTTGCTTTAAGTCAGCCACCCACACTGATCTATTAGCATATGCAGTCAGGACTCAACTATTATTGCTGTGTCTCAGATGAGTATAATCTTTTCTCATCTAATTAATTTCAGAAAGCCCCAGAAAACTGGGCAGAATACTACTGCTAAAAGTGGACACCTGTGCATATGAAGTATTTGACTATGTTTCAGATTTATACTAAGCCAAAGTTTACACATTTGCTTGCCCTTTTAAAACCCTTTTCTTCTTTGCAGGGGGGGAAATGTGCATACTTATAAAATCTTGTCTGGAGTGGTAAGCCTCTCCCCAACAGAACCATTTGCTTTAAACAGAGTAAATAAATGGCATTGCTTTCCTGGAGATGAGACCCAAGGACAAGCCTACCAGCCCAACATGTTCTCTGTAGGACTCTGTGTCAACTCCCTGGTCACAATACATATTCAGAGGCAGCCACCAGTGCAAAGTGTCCGGCTGGGGACGCAGTGAAGGTAATTAGAACTTACTAGCTCATTGCAATTAGAAGTTCGCACATGCAGTTAGAAGTTTGTGAATTAAAGGGAAAAATAAATTGTAAAGCCTCGTGACAATATCTATTGAGTTGCAGGCTGCTGAAATTTCAGCCTAGAAAGTGGTGAGGATTGTGTGGCTCGGGGGAATTAAAGAAATCAGAAACTGGCCAGACTGTGTGTGCAAGTTTATGGCTCATAGTACTTTGGACACAAAATGTTAGGAAAAACATAGACAACACCAGGGGAGGAAATTGGGCTGTTTAAGTCACCAACAGCTTCTTGGAAGGGAAAGAGTGAAATACTCATCTATTGCACTTAAATAGGGATAGTTCAGTTTCTAGAATTGTTTCACAGTCACTATATAGTTTTAAAATGCTGTCGTTTGGGGCTGACAACTTTAAATACCGGTACGCACACATGTATAAAAATGCAAAAAATCATTTAAAAGAAAAGCAAAAGCCCGTTCTGTCCAGAGTTGTATTTATCGCGCATTAAATTTATACCTCCAGAATAAGGATTTAGTTCCTCCCAAACCATTTTTCTGTGTCTTTCCCCTCAACCAGAAGATTCTACCAATTGTGGTAGCTAGCCCCAAAAGAAAAACAGAAACAGCATGGTATGAAAATAGCTCAGGCAAGGCGGTGGAGCCAGAACGACACTCGCTCATCCGTGCGCTCTCTATCGCGCGCGGTTGCGCCCGCAGTGGGGAGGGAAAGGTGACTTTTGTCCCCGTAATACAGGCCGGTCACCCACCCACCCCCGAAGTGGAAGCCGTGGGATCCAGGGAAAGAATGCGCGCTTTTCCTTTAAGGCCTCTGGAAGAGCTTCAAGCGCCTGCCCACCGCGCACCGCCTACCTCCAACCGCCACGACCTCTTTCCCTACCGGGAGAGCGCTAGCCGCGCCCCCTTTCCTTCTCTGCGCCCGAAGCGCCCTGACGCGAGCGCGACTGAGGCGGGGCTGCTGGAAGCGGACGGCGCGCTGCAAACAGGGACCGGAGGGGCTTGTCCGGGATGGTAGCGCTTCCGTGGCCTCCGAGCGGTAAGCGCCGTGGAGGCGAGGCGGCTGCCTGCGGCGGCGACTGTGCGTGCGTAATGCAGCTGCCCGCGGGAGGAACGGGAGACTAGCCGGCCCGGCAGCGTGCGCGCCTCCCTCCCGAGCCCTCCGAATCCGTGGAGCTCCGTTGCGCCGCGCGTGGGCGGCGTTCTAGCACTCTGGCCCCTGCGCGCTCGGCAGAGACGATGAGCCGGGCCCTGCTGCCGCTTCTCGTGACCTGCGGCTTGCTGGGGATGCGGCCCCTGCCCGCCCAGTGCCAGGAGGCCCAGACCCCGGACTGGAGGATGACGCTGAAGACCATCAGGAACGGCGTCCACAAGATCGACACTTACCTGAATGCTGCTTTGGATCTCCTGGGAGGAGAGGATGGGCTCTGCCAGTATAAGTGCAGCGATGGTAATGCCGATGGTGCCCTAGGAGTGGGGAGAGCAGGGCGGAGGGTAACGCGGTAATTCCCGGTTGGTATCGGTCCCAGCTCCTGCCCACCTAGCAGTTCGAAAGCACGTCAAAGTGCAAGTAGATAAATAGGTACCACTCCGGCGGGAAGGTAAATGGCATTTCTGTGTGCTGCTCTGGTTTGCCAGAAGCGGCTTTGTCATGCTGGCCACATGACCCGGAAGCTGCAGGCAAACGCCGGCTCCCTTGGCCTATAGAGCGAGATGGGCGCCACAACCCCAGTGTCGTTCGCGACTGGACCTAATGGACAGGGGTACCTTTACCTTTTTTTACTGAATCTTGAAAATGTTAGGTTCAAGTCTAAACGGTTTGGAAGGTGCATCAGATAAGGGATCTCCTTGGGTTCCAGAAGGCAAGGTATTTTTTATTACATTTATATACCACCTTTATCATCCAATAATCTCAAGGCAGTGTACATTGTTCTGCTTCCCATTTCATCTTCACACAACAACCCTGTGAAGTAGGTTAGGCTAAGGAATGGTGACTGGCCCCAGGTAACCCCCTGAGCTTCATGGCAGAGTGGGGATTCAAACCCTGCTCTCCCAGGTCCTAGTCCAACATTGTTAACTATCATGCCGCACTGGCGTATAAATGTTATAAATAAACTCTCTTTAGATCAGAAGGTGCACACTGGGTCCATTTGGTTGAAATATGTAGACCTATAAGTTCTACTGAGCTTTAATGGGGCATATTCTATGTAAAGGAGTAAAAGCTGCAGCTTAAAATACGTTTGCCAACCTTATGGCAGTTCAATCTTAAAGCTTTGCATACTTACATGCGTCCTTAGGATCTCACTTGTGATGCTAGCCAACAACAGTGACCTTTTAAAATGTTGACTGTAAAGATTAGTGCATTGTTGTCTTGGTTCCTGGATGCTTAATAAGCCTACGTTAGTATTGTTGGTTGTTTTATCATGACCTCAAAGTTCTCTTTGTTTTGGATGCTGGACTAGACGGGCCATTGATCAGATCCAGCAGAGTGCTTCTTAGTGTTGTCAGGTTTGAGGTTAACTTGTAATGGTGCCAAATGATTATATTACAAAAAGACTAAGCTTTTATAAATACATCCTTCTTTGTTTAGGCACCACTTTGATAAACTGTGGATTGAAGTATTTGGAAATCATTGTGTAAAATAATCCATTCTTCCTTCATCAGCACTGAAAGTTCAGGTTAACCAGCTGGAGCCCAGTTTTTAAAACCAGTTTGATTGAGGTTTACCCCCCAGTTATCTCTGGTCAAGGAGATGAGAAGATGGCAATAATAATAATAATAATAATAATAATAATAATAATAATAATAATTTATTTGTACCCCACCCATCTGGCTGGGTTTCCCCAGCCACTCTGGGCGGCTTCCACAGAAACCAAAAATACACTAAAATATCACACATTAAAAACTTCCCTGAACAGGGCTGCCTTAAGATGTCTTCTGAATGTCAAGTAGTTGTTTATCGCTATGTGGAAAACTAGCTACTTTTGAAATGGTGTTGCTGAAAAATATAACTTCATAACTATGGTTGTATACCTTTCCCCTAAATTGTTAGATATCCTATGTGTTTTGAGAAATGCATCTTTTTAAATAATCCTAAGGGAAGGGAGATTCTGTGATGCAGGAGATGCCACTTCTGGAGGAGCAAGAAAGGTTTTTTCAACTCAAGGGCCATATTCCCTTCTGGGCAGCCTCTTGAGGGCCGCATGAGGGGAATTAGGACCCTGATGATTCACAGCCTCTGACATCCCCATAAAACAGCTCATGTCTGGGTATGGTGGACCAGTAACAGCAGCAGAGCTTTCTTCTGTTGCCCTAGGAACACCTCCAGCAGCAGAACTCCCTCTCCACCCCCAGGGAGAAAGATCTCCATCATCCTGTCCCTCCCCACCCCACTCAGCTGCCCTCCCAGGGAACATAGGATTGCTCCCTTAGTACAGAATAGTTCCAAGTTAATGGTAGAGTGGTTAGAGTTGGGCTAGGACCTGGAAGGTGAGGATTCACTTCCTCACTCAGCCATGATCCTCCCCGGGTGACCTTGAGTCAGTCACCACATCTCAGCCTAACCAATACTGGGTTTTTGTCAGGATAACATGTGGACTCCCCTTTGAAATCCTTGGAGGAAAGATAGAATCTAAATGTAGTAATAAATTAATTTTCCTTACGCTAAAGTCTCCAAACACACAAGTGTATATAACAGCTCATACTGGGTTCTTTTATTGAATTCTACGGTACAGATAATTTATATACATCTGTACCAGTTGGATATTATTCACGGGCTCTTGCCTTGAGACATCTAATCAGGTGAAAATGAAACATGTTGAGTATTCAGAATTATTTATATTTTACAGGATATAAGCCTTTACCTCGCTATGGCTATAAACCTTCGCCACCCAATGGCTGCGGTTCTCCTCTTTTTGGAGTTCACGTAAGTATCTTTTTATCAAGTACTTCCTCCTGCTCAGTAGCTTCATCTGTGCTTGGGTGAAAAGAAGGAAAGATGCTTAAATGGCAATGTAACTGGATTAACCTATATTAAATTTATGAAAACACTCACATTTATATGGAGAGACTGTAATATATAAATAGTAAATGTGCAGCTAGTTTATGTAAATAGTAGGCTATTGTTTTCGTCTAAGCACAAAGTGTTGTGATTATTCTCTCAAAATCGCTTTTGTAAAATTTTAAAAACTAAATATCTCAGTATCCCAAGAGGAGTCTTCGCAGCCTCAGAACTATAGGTCTAAAATATGAGAACCTTCATTCTGAGACCATGGCCAGTTGTTGTTATTATTATTATTATTTATTAAATTTTATTCCACTTGATTGTAGTAAAACTTCTAAATGATTTACAGATAATATCAATAAAAACAGTTTATAATGATTTTAAACATTTAAAGATAATTAAAATTAACAGGAAAAAGATTGAACTAGTCAACATCTGTGTCTAGATAGGCTTTTATAAACAAAAATGCTTTGTGCATGTGCTTTAGCACAAAAAGTTACATGGCCAGGCCCGAACCCACATTGGGATTATGTTATACAATAAGGTTTTCAGCTGTTCCACCACTACTCTCTCCACTACCTTCCCCAGAAAGGGGTTATTTGTAATTGGTCAGTAGTTATTCCAGTCCAAGGGGTCCACAGCTGGTTCCTTATAAGTAGTGACACCACCGCCTCTCTCAAGGCTGCAGGGACCACCTGTTCGTGCATTGAAGCATTAACCACACTTTGCACCCAACTAGTCAAACTCTCTTTGCTAGATTCAGTAAGCCAAGAGGCGCAGAAGTCTAGAGAGAATGCAGTTAGGCGTCTAAGCTGCCAGCACCTTGTCCGCATTCAGCCAACTCCACCAGCTGAATCCCATCCCACAACACATAAAAAGAGCCTGCTGGGTCTTGCCAATGACCCATCTAGTTTAGCATCCTATTCTCATGGTGGCCCAACCAGATGCTTGTCGGAAATGCACAAGCAAGGTTTGAACACAACAGCACTCTTCACTGCTGTGTTTTCCAGTAACTGGTATTCTGAAGCATTACTGCCATCATCTGCAGCGTTCCCCTCCATGGCTTTGTCCAATCCTCTTTTAAAGCCATCTCAGTTGATCATGGATCACTGCCTCCCATGAATCCAAATTCCATAGTTTAACCATGTACTGCATGAAGAAGCACCATGGAATTGTTTCTCCTGCATTGTCATCTCACATGTCAAGACATCTACCCCTTACTCTGGCAGCCTAAATGCTCCTGTTGTGCAAAGGCTGTCTCTTAGTCCTGTAGAGAGATCAACTCTTCTTTCTTTTCTTTTCTTTTCTTTTCTTTCTTGCTTAGGGTATTAGGCGAGGTGCAGGATGCATTGAGAATCTGATAATAGAACTATCCTGTATGGCAAAAGCTAGTAAATTTTGTTACAAGAAACCACATTACAAGATTATCAGCCAATATGGTCAAAAAGTCCTCTCTGACCCCTATGTGATTATCAGTTTGTTTCTGAATGTGCAAATTCTAGGTTTCTGCTCCTCTGGAATATATGCTTAGCTAGAACAACAAAGTGCCATGTTTAGTTTCTCCAGACTGAGTAACTGGGGTCCCCTTTTCCTAGTTACTTTAAGATGCGTGATCCTCCAGATGTTTTAGACTACATCTGCCACCATCACTAACCATTGGCCATGCTGGCTGAGGCTGATGGGAGCTCAAATCCAACAATATCTTTGCTCCCATGACTGCTTTAGAGAAACTTTTATAATTTGGTTTCTCTGATGAAAACCCTTTTCCAATTTCCATCTTAAATTTCCTGTGGGCCTTTCTTTATTTAGTTTATTAAAATTCTCCTTTAAGACTTGATCTGTTTTATTAACTTCTTGATATATTTTTGGAGCATAAATTCATCCCTCTTCTAGCTGGTTCTGAGTTGTTGTTAAAATTTATATACCAGCCTTCATCTGCAGATCTCAGGGTGATTCACAATATAAAATTTCAATATAAAAACCACAAAATACATGAGTTTCCCTCAGGAGACACAATTTCATCTTCTAGTACATTAAAAATAATAATAATAACAAGTCTCACAACTGTTCTCAAGGAATGCTAACTATTATAACTTGCTTCTCAGTTTGACATTGGCATTCCTTCAATGACAAAATGCTGCAATCAACATGACAGGTGTTACGATACCTGTGGCAACAAAAAACACGATTGTGACGAGGAGTTTCAATATTGCCTCTCTAAGATCTGTAGAGATGTACAGAAGACACTGGGAATACCAGAAAGCGTACAAGGTAAGCTTGTCTGGAATAACGCAGCTATAACGGATATTTACAGAGCTGACATATAACTGTAGGTAGTGTTTTATTAGAAATAATAAAACCAGGAGGCACAAAGTAACGTGACTTAACTCTGTTCAGTTTTCCCAGTGCCTGTGTGCAGCTAATAAAGAAGAGCACTTTCTAACAGATGATGAAGTATGGATTGCACAAAAGTGGAAGGATTTGCCTGATACTGGAAATGTTGCATTGAGCAATGCATGATTATGCTGCCCAGTTTGGGCGAATTCTTCTCTCCTTGTGCAGCTCTGTAAGATGATGTTTTGGGATAGGTTTTGGCTGGGTCAATAGGTTTTGGAGTGTAGTCCTGGACTGGAATAGGCTTTGTACTGTGGTCCAAAACATCTGGAGGGTATCCTGCTTGCAAATGCTGCTCTATCTTGTGTCACCACTGAACATTCCTCCCCTTACAGTAGAATGTGAAAAAGACACGTCTTCCTAGCAGATGTCCTACCTAAGCAAAGCCATTAGCATGTAGCAGTTCCACCAGATTGCTATAGCAGTGTGGAGAGTGAATATTAGATTTACTATATGATGAATAAAAAGCTTCTCTTGGTGGTTTATTTTCTGCCAGTTCTTAATTTTAGGCCTTCATTGCAGTTTTGATTTCTGCAAGTTTGGTGCAAAGAAGGTCACAACATAACGTCTTTTTCTGGGGCTAATTCTACTTTTGACACAGTGTAGACTGGCCACAGTCACACTTGTGAGTTAGCCAAATCTTGCAGGCTGTATTTGTGATCAGCGCAGTGCAAAATACAAGCAACTTCTGTCCTATTGCAGGAGCTGAATTGCTTGTGTATTGCTATGAACCTGATGCCCACCGAACCTTAAACTTGCCCAAACAGATATAGGGCTCACTCACATTATAGCTGACTACATGTCATTATCTCAAGGACGTGTGGAGCTGGCACCTCTACATGGATCGTATTTCCACATCCACCCCAATTCCCATGGTGGTGGTCTTACTCTGAGCAATGATGGTGATGGAAGTGACAAGTATAAGTTGGTTGTTCAATAGATTGAAATTTCATCTTATGTCAGACAGCAGAATAAGCTGCATACCTTGCGTTGGGTCTAGGTTAAGTGGATGCTTTGTTTCTTTATAGTGCCAACTGGGCCTCAGTACAATAATTTAAAAATTGATTTGCTTTTTCCTCCTTGCAGCATGTGAATCAACAGTTCAACTAGTGTTTGACGCAGTCATACATTTAGGATACAAGCCATACCTTGACAGTCAAAGAGCAGCATGTATGTGTCGGTATGAAGACAAGACAGACCTTTAAGAGAGAAGCTTTCGACCTGGTTCAGTTCATCTGTATTGTGAGAGCCCTTTTGTTGTTACAAAGCTGTTCAAAGCATACAGTCGGAGCGTCAAGCTGGTCTACACTTCTGTAGAAGACACTAATTTTTTTATATAGCACTTCTTCCCTCTGTCACCTTTGCATCCTTAATCTTTAAGGATCTTTTGCATACAACTTTGAAAGCGAAAATTGCAATTTTGGCAACTGGCCTCGGAGTGGTACCTCTACGTGAGTTTTTGCTCTTGAGGGGATTGTGGATGCTGCTCTTAAACTGATAGAGGTGAACACCCATATAACTATTGCATGGGGTAAAAAGTAGGTCAAACTTTGGTCTTACCAGCATTTGGCATCTCCTCAGAGCCTTGCTTTATGGACGGAAGGGAAATGCCTTAAAAATGTATGGGTTTTGTTTGCAATCGTATGCTGCTGTTATAGTGGAATATTCCCTTGAGTAGATATTCTGTTTCTGCTTCTGTAGTTCAGTCCTGTGTGTGTTCAGTTAATTAATGAACCTTATGTATGTTCAATTAAGTCTCACTATTCACCGAGGCTTACCACTTAGTAAGTATATTTAGATTTTTCAGCCTTACACAGCAATCCTCTGCGTGCTTACCTAGGAGTAAGCCCCTTTAAAAACAGTGGAGCTTACCCCCCCCCCCGAGAAGACACAGACCAGCTTTATTAAACATTCAATAGTACTTAACATAGAAAAACCACAGTAATTTTTCTTTCTGTCCACTCCCCCCACCCACCCCGGTTTGTAAATAAAAATCAAACTTATTTTGCCCCTTCTGATTAAGTAAGGGGAGAGAAAACAATGAGGTCGTTGCTTGGGTTGGCCACAAATTTCTCCGCCTCATTCCTCAGAGTGATGAAGAGGCTGCCATCCAGTTTGGGCCGAAGCTCAAGCACTGCAACCATCGCAGGAGAAGTCACCGAGAAGAGAACCTGGGAAGGACTTGAGTGATTCAATTTTGTTGTGGCTCTCCTGCTGGGTCAGACGAATCACTTGCTGGCAGGTCCACTTTCTGTGGTTTGATCTGCTTTTCAAAGGGAGTAGCATCCATTGTTTCTTTAGTTACACATTCTGTGTTAGCACCTGGAAATTCAAGATGGATGTTCCTGAAGAACTGCCTTTGTCATTCCTAGGCTAGAGACCTTCTGTTTAAGCCCACAGCCCTGTGGCAAAACTTCCAGAGCACCTTCTCCAGCGACTTTGCTGGTAGTCTTTTGCAGGGCTCCAGCAAAGATTGGGCAACAGGAGCACATCTGACATTGGCTTGACTTTGTAGGTAGTCAAACCCTCTGGAGGCTTGAACACAAAATTCTCAGGGGCCAAGGAGCGCTCTCTCCTTTGTGGTGCAAGAGCCAGGATGATAGGGGCTGGATGGTTATCTTTTTCCAGCTCCGTGGCTGTATCCAAAGGGATTTGGGTGATCACACCTTCTTTAAGAGGCTCCACTGAATGGTTCTCTTTCATGCCACACAACACTGTTGCCTTTGCATTTTTGACCCTTCTCTGCTGCTGTTTTCTGTTACCTGTTTCGCTTTTCTGCAGCGGAAGACCTGCATTCACAGCAGGCCAGGATATCTGTGATACTTTGGTTAGAGCAGCAGCTGTGGCTCCTGTAACTCTTCCAGCGGCAGTTGTGGAAGTTGTAGGCTGTGACCCTTTCCTCTCTTTGGGGGGTTTGTCTACGTAGATCTGCCTCTGGTTATGCTGAGCTGTTTGCAGAGTGGAGCCCTTGCTAGGTACCATCACTGAATGCGGTGGTCTAGCTAGTGGTCTGACTGATTCTTGCAATTGGTTCTTCATCTTTGACCTTGTTAACCGCATTTCCACACTTGCTCCTTTTGTTACCGTCTCCTTTGGTTCGTTAAGCACCGGTATATTTGTTGATTTTGAAAGGAAGGCAGGGAAGGCATGAGACTTAGCTGAAACACTTGATTTTTGGCTTGACTTTGTGCTGCTCCTTAGTAAGTACCCTTCACCTGTCTCCTCCAGCAGTGGAGGCTCGCCATTTCTTGATGCCTGTGCATTGACATCAATGAGTCCAAACTGCCTGCCTTTATTAAACTCCTTGTGTCTGGTCTCCTTTCGGGAAATGGACTTTTGGTGGACAAGTTTTGCCTTCAAGGTCTCAGTACTTAGGTCCTTTTTGTACCGAGCAACAAAAGTGGCAGCCATCCTGCTGTTTACTCACCAATCGCTTCCTACCAGCTCCAGCATCGACCCCCAAACTGCCTCTCGGCTCACCCCAGATTCCGGTGGAGCTTACTTTTGAGTGAATAGGCGCCAGATCACTATTTGCCTCTACCAACAATTATAGCATGTCAGATTATTAATCTCAGTGTTTAAGGATTACCTTAACAACAGATTCTCAAGTGCCTTAAAACTATAGATGGTATCCGACTGAGTCATATTCAGACTAGATCCACTACTGTGTACATTAAGCACACTAACCTCATTGGATCTACTCTGAGGATTACTTGGTTGCATATCTCCCTTAAAGTTTTAACTGACAAAGTTAAGTTGTTTACATGTTGGAATTCTAGGGTGCATCAAATCCATCTGCCAAAGCAATGAAACCAAGCTATTGATTCCCCTGCCCCCCAATTATCCAAGAACACTATAAATTTTTAAAATTATTTTTGATCTCTAATCAAGTGTTTTAGACACATAGACATTCTGTGAAGTAAAGGTATCTTAATATGGTTTATTGGCCTGAACAAGAGAAATATTTGCATTTAGTGTGGGGAGCATTTGACTATCAAACCTGTTTCTTCTCTACTGTTTCAGAACTAAATTATATGACTAATGAATACTTTTACCATTGTTTCTGTGTTTTAAGCTTATAGAATTGCTTTGAGAACTCTGCAAGGGTTGTTTCCCACTTGATTTTTAATAATTTATTTCTACTTTTGCATTTGACTTTAATAGAAAAAGATTCTAATTTATTTGTCTGTACTTGCCTATTTAAAATTAATAGAAAAAAATCTCTTAATCTTTTTTATATATATATTTTAAAATGAAGTAATTTGTGAGAAATAATCTGTTCCCATGCTGCTAATGTTAATTATAACTGACCCAATGAAAACAGTGGGGCTGTCTGCCCTATTAATTTTAATAGGTCTTGGTCACAACCAACTTTAGTTGGATCGAAACCTACAAAATGGGTGTTCCATTTTTTAATCTTGGATTTTATAGAGGTTTTTTTGTCAAATGTATTTTGTATTTTATGAAAGAATGTGAACTTTAATGCTGAGTTGTTCTCAAGTTCTGAACACACAAGCACTAGAAACTACTGAATGAAATTACTTGAAAAGTGGTCTGTGATATATTTTCTTCTGGGAAATAAGGGATTTCTTTAGCGTGAAAAATTGTGAAAAAACAAAAAAAACCTGTATTTGTGTAAAGTGGGGGGGGGAATTAAAGAGTCAAAGCTGTGTCTGTGTCATGTCATTTTGCTATAATTAAAACTTACCTGAGTAGCATACTATACTGAGGAAAATCTGCAGGATTCATTTTACAAGCCTTTATTTTTGCTCAGGGGTAGGCAACCTAAGGCCCGTGGGCCGGATGCAGCCAATCGCCTTCTCAATCTAGCCCATGGATGGTCTGGGAATCAGTGTGTTTTTACATGAGTAGAATGTGTGCTTTTATTTAAAATGCATCTCTGAGTTATTTGTGGGGCGTAGGAATTCGTTCACCCCCCCAAAAAAAAATATAGTCCAGCCCACCACATGGTCTGAGGGACGGTGGACTGGCCCATGGCTGAAAAAGGTTGCTGACCCCTGTTCTAGCTGCATTTGAATGTAACATGAGATCCTGCAGCATCCAGTGTGGCTGCAAGGTCAGAAACTTTCCCTTCCATTTTTGGCTAACTGCAATTGTCTGAAGCTAGACAAACTGTGGTTAGTCATAACTTTTGTTTACTGACTTACGAAGCTGGCTTGTTTCAATAAAATTCTGGTTAAGAGTAGGTTCAGAACTAAAGCTTTAGGTTTGTGAAGAAGTATTTAATACAAGGCTCCAAAAAAGTACACTATAACAACCTTTCATCGGAATACACAAGTGCAATGAAGATGCAATTCAAACAGCAAATTTCAGGACTACTTTGGCCTGCCAAGAGCATTCCCAGCAATGTGACTCAAAGCTAGTAGTTTATATTATTAGCTTGCTGTAGGTACAAAGTTCAGTAGGAGCAATCTGCGAAACACAAACCAAAGCCAGAGGAAAGGAAGAGCAAACTACTTTCTCTAGATATTTTAATGAAAGCAATGACAAGCCAGAAGCAAGAGAACTTCAATTTGGAGAAGTTTGAAGGAGTGTAAACTTTAATCATGGATCTAAAATCTAGAACTGATAGAGTTACATACCCCCCTGCCAAAACACACTTTGGGGTAGAAGCATTTATACTGTGTTAACCATTTAATGCTGGAGAATCATAAAAGTTCTGGCCAGTTACAGAATGCTGAGCTATGTTCCCATTGCATTCTTAACAAATGTTAATTCAACAAACATGGCATAAGACTTTTTTTGGCATTGAAATGTCAGTTATATAAATAGTGACCAAGGTTCCTTCTGAATATTCAAAAAAATGTCAATGCATTTATAAACTATTGCACTTGGTACAATATCCTGAAAAATACCTGCTTTTGTTTCTGAAAAAGGAAGTTTATTTCTAGCCCTTTATACTGAGATGATTGTGCCTGGTGAAAAATTAGGTGCAGAAGAAAAGGCGTCTGCAGCTCTGAAGAGAATACCTAGTTACAGGTGGTGATTGGGCTTCCATACTCCACATAGGTCTTTTGTATTTCCCCACAATTTAAAGATTTGTATACTGCTTGACTGTCATAAAAACCTTTAAACAGTTTACAAGAAATATTAAAATTATCAATGAAAACCAGTTAAAACCAAATAATTAAAACAATTTAAAAGATAATTAAAGTTAACAATAGAAGGTTACAGCATGTCAATATGTGTCTGGGATTATTATTATTGTTGTTAATGCAAACTGAATAAATTTATACAGTATATGGGTCAGAAATCAGGTTACTGTGACCCAATAGTTTTATTTATGTTAGCACAGGGTTGACACAACTGTGACTAAGAGATCAAAGATTCCAGGTATACCTTGACCAAGGTTTAATTTTTAATTTTGGAAAGAAAAGGTGATTCTTATATAGGAGTGCCATAACACAGACACGTCCAACTCTCAAGAGACTGTGATTTACTCACAGTATAAAAAGACCGGCTGTGATCTACCCATTGCCATTGCAGGAGTTGTTGAGCTTTTTTTAGGGGTGAGTTGACCAAAGGCGATCACTAAACTTCATTCCGTGATCTACGTGGGACACCCCTGTGTTCTACCAATAGATTGTGATGTACCTGTTGGACATGCCTGCCATAACACAATGGTAGAGTACGTGGATTTTTTTGCATGCACATTTTCCTAGGTTCAGTCTCTGATATAGGGCTGGGAACTGCTTCTACATGAAACTATTGAAAGCCCCCATCATCCAAACATGCAGGCCTAGGTGGACCAGTGTATAAGGCAGCTTCCTGCAATGTTAATCAGACGGTCCTGGAAGTGGTCACCACAGAAGACACTGGATTTAGTGGTACTAAGTGGGAACTTGCCAGCCTCATGAAGCTTTTCCACCTACAAACAGTGATCCCTCTGGAAGTTGTCAACATTTACATTATTGCACTTGCTGCACAATCCTATACACGCCTCAGTAGTTAGTCCCAATGGATTCATTGGCGCTCACTCCCATTTAAGTAGGGATAGATCCTTAGACTTAAGGTCAATTTGGGCTACTGGGTTGCAGTCAATGGTACCTTTGTGGTAGAAGTGCTTCTGCTAACAAGGTGAGACAACCCATTTTCACTAACCCTCCCCTACAATTTGTGGGCCATACCCATTCTCTACCCAGCTGGCAGGGAAATCTTTTTGGGGTAGGAGAAATTGTGGTTAGCAGCAACCAGATGTTTAACTTATGCAAGCAGACACGCTTCTGCTAGCCCAAAGTCACCATTAGATACAATTCCTAGTCTTCAGTATGATACATGTTAGAAACAGCGTATATCATGCAAGTGGCTTTTTTGTGTTGGGTTACATCACAGGTGATGTTTATATCCTCTACCACCCTGCCAGCAGCCTGTATATCATGTTTTATTTTTGTCAAGTGGAAACATTGGTACACACCCTTGAATGCTAACCATTTTAATGTCTAGTCAATTACATTTTCTTTCTAGAGGAGGACTACAGGCTTCCTCAACCTCGGCCCTCCATATGCTTTTGACCTACAACTCCCATGATCCCTAGCTTGCAGGGCCAGTGGTCAGGGATAATGGGAATTGTAGTCTCAACATCTGGAGGGCTGAGGTTCAGGAAGCCTGGACTACAGCCTTACAGTAGCTGCGGGGTGGTGATGGAGGCAATGAGAATACCCATAGATAAAGGCAGAAAAACTGCCTTTTGGAAAATTCCTTTCAGTGTGTCCACCAAAACCCCTAGAGACCCTTTTCACATGTGCTTCTAGTAAGCCAGGTGTCCCCCATCTTATATCTGTGCATCTGGTTCTTCCTGCCTAAGTGCAGAACCTGACACTTATTCCCATTGAAAACCATTTTGTTAGCTTGGGCCCCATTCTCCAATCTGGAAAGGTCATTTTGAATTCTGATTCTGTCTTCTATGCATTGCTACCCCTCCCACTTTGGTGTCATCTGCAAATCTGATGAGTATCCCTTCAATTCCTTCATCCGAATTGTTTATAAAGACATTGAACAACATCTTTTGCTTCAGGCGGCAAAATGCACTGGCCTGCTCCTACTAACATGCACTTTAAATTATGTTTAAAGAAGATTGGAAAATGTTTAGTTAATATATGGGGAGGGGGTGGAATTGTGTACACTTGAGACCGTTGGCAGCATTAAGATAAATACAACAGTGTACTGTAAATAAGTTTTGATGGATGTAATCATGGAATATTGAATGGTTTAGTTTATGTAAAATATGCAGGGATTTATGTTTTGCAAAGTGAATCATGAAAAGAGAAGAAGGGAAGTCATTGATATTTTAAGGTTGTTTAAATGAATATTCTAAAATGTTATGAAAAATTATAGAATAAAATAAAAATAAATTAAGTTGTAGGAACAGGACCGGCCCAGCCATTAGGCAATAGGCAGCAAACTGCTATATATTTATTATCAATGTGTTTTTTAATGCCAGGAAGAAAGCCTGTGCTATTTTTCTACCTCACAACTGGGCCAGCCTTGGAACTACTGTATACACCTTGGGGAGGGGAGGCGGCTGGCATTTGTTGCTTTGCTTGGACACGTCTTGGGACGGCAGGGGCTGGGGGCTGGCAATGAAAACAAGCCTCGGGGACAAGCCCTGGCGAGTTCTTTGACCTTCGGAGGGAAGGAACACGGAAGCTTCCTCGAGCTGTGCATCCAGGCTGTCACCCAGGAGCAGCAGCCCACGCCCCGCCTGGATAACCGAGAGGCACAAAGGAAGATAACTCGGGCTGGGTGGAGGGGGAGAAAAGGGTGGGCGGAGGAAGGCGGCTGCCTGGAGGAGGAGGAGAAACGCTGACTCCGGCAGAAGCAGCACCCAAGGGGGTTCCTCCCTCAGTCTCGGGCGTGCCAGTCGAAAGCCCAGCCATGGCGAGCTCCAAGCGGCAGAGAAACTCCAACAACGGCTCAGGTAGGCGCCGGAAACCGAGCGCGAGGGGCGTCTGTGCACAAAGGTGCCCTTTGCGCACTGGTGGAGAAACCGAGGGGCGGCGGGGCAGGAAGCCTGAGCGCGGCCCGGGTACAGCCGGTTGCGGCTCTTCCTTCCCCTTTGCTCGGCTTCTCCGCCTGCTTGGTCAGAGCTCGGAAATTTCTCCCGGCGGGGAGGAACAGCCGCGGGAGACGGGTCTCCAAAAGGCACCCTCCAGTAGGAAGGCTGCGCGCCGCCTTTAACTCCCGGAGAGAGCGAGGGATCCTGTCGGTGGGGTCTGGAGTGTGCCTGCGTGTCAACGTCTGAATGGGAACCAGGGGGACACCCAGTTCATTTAAAGCGTATTTGCTCCCCGGAAGAGCCCTGGGAACTGCAGCTCACCCCTCAATGAGCCCCCGTTTCCAGCACCCTTTATGAACCCGCGATTCCCAGGACTCTTTGAAATGGGTGGTGTGCATGCAAGAACTCGCATCCTCTGTAGAATGCTCGTGTTCAGGAAAGAATGGCTTGTGCATCTGTACTTGTATTTAGTGATCAATATATGATACACGGACCTCCTGAGGCTTAGTTCAAGCAGGGGGGCACTAAGGGGTCTTCTTTTTTACCGTTGAGGTAGGGGGAGAGAGAAAGCAAAACTGCTGTCCACGCCCGCCCTTTGTCCTCTTGGTTCGAGTCGGCTTCTGTTCTACTCGTTCCTTTGTTCTTTCTCGCCTTCCTGTGTTTCCTCCCGCTCCGCCCCTCGTTCTCCTTGTCGTCACGTGGCCGCGTCGCTGTGTTTTGGGCTGGGTTGTAGCTGCCGGGCACGTTTGTTGTCGCTCCCGCAGGGCAGGGCATCGGGTGCTTGGCTGCTGGGGAGAGCCGGTTATTCCGTGGCGCTGCAAAGCAGCCAGACCCACGCCCACATTGGGGGGGGGGGTAACTGGAAAGAACAGTACAGGGTGCGCTCAGCTCTCACCTGTGGCTCCTAGAAGCATAGCTTACAATTTACAGATTTGGAAAAAAAGGGACCAGCAGCCTCAAAAATAAGGGATTAGCAGCCAAAATAAGGGATTTTCCTAACACTGGTGTGTTCAACTTCTGAGCCCCTCTGAGCCAAAGGCAGAAAGCCCAGCCAGCAGCCAAACAAAGCCTCAAGCGGTGGTTCCCACAGCACAGCAACCGGGCAGAGGGGATGCAGCAAGGAAAACCACTGTCACCTCTCCGCTGGGAAGCACTGAGCAAAGGCGAGTCCCCATTTGATCGGCACAAGGCATGCAAGCTCCACCCCCCAGCCATTCTTAGACTCCTTATTGGGTGAGCAACGCAGCCAAGCAGCACAGTTGGAGCCTCCCTCCCCCCTGGCCGGCATTATCAATAAGGGCCAGCAGTGGGACACGGCGCTGGGATAAGGGACTTTCCCGCCAAATAAGGGACAGTTGACAGCTATGCCTAGAAGCTGTCAGCAGGTGGCCACAGCAGCCACACCCCGAGAACATAGCTGT
Source organism: Podarcis bocagei (assembly GCF_964188305.1). Classification (NCBI taxonomy): domain Eukaryota; kingdom Metazoa; phylum Chordata; class Lepidosauria; order Squamata; family Lacertidae; genus Podarcis; species Podarcis bocagei. The sequence continues at coordinate 55,535,234 of NC_138134.1, forward strand.
CAACCTTCCTTTTTTTGTGTGCGAAATTCCCTTATTCCAGGGCCGTTTCCCACTGCTATCCCAGATTGTTAGATATCCTGTAGACTGTCCCTGGGACAGGTGAGGTTGCTGATCCCTTATTTTCAAATCTGAATGTTGACAGCTATGCCCGAGAATGGCTTTGACTTGGCCTGGTGGGTCTCAAACCTTCAGTGAGTTAGGGACTCCCCCTGCATGCAAAGACAGGCTTCTGCGGATTGAGCAGACAAGACCAGTGGTCAAGACGACAGTTTCTGCATGTGCTGTGGAGGGAAGTGGGGGGCAGGTAGGGCTCATCCACCTGGGAAGGTAGCCCATCTAAGAGAAGGACAACTCTGACCCTAAACCTCTGCTGCTTTGCGGGATATCTTCCGGAGAAGACAAGGCTGAGGAGTAAACCCTATACAAATCCAGAGTGGCGTCCCTAAGATAATTGGATGGCGTCTTCCAGCAGCTCCTGCCAAGCTGGTGCCAAATGCATCTCTCTGCTTTCCTTTGAAACACATCAGTGAGACCCGGGGGGGGGGGGGGAGTCTTGTCCTTGTTCAGCTCAGGACATCCATAAACACTGCCCAGGTTTGTGCTCCAGGGAGGTCACTTCAGTGCTGCTAATGCAGCCATTTGACTTCACCCCCAGAGGCACATTCCATTGTCTCATGTCCCAACAACAATGTGACAGTCTTTAGGGCAGCACCAGCTTCCATTTTCTACTCCAGAGAAAGTGTGAGCTGTAAGTTTCTTCTTCGTTTTACAGCTCATGATTTCTTTGGCAAAGACAAGCTATGAGCCCAGGTTTGGTCAGCACACTAGTCCCAATCATGATTTACCTTGCTGTACCCAGGTGGACCAGGCGAGGAGTGCAGTGGCTGTGATTTCTCTGGGAACCCTTGTGTTCATGCTAATCCATGTTTTGTCTTAGAGCCGCATCATTGCTGGACTTTCAATTTCCATTAGTCCCAACCTGCATGGCCAGAGACAAGGTCTTGTATGTAATTCAAGAGTGTCTGGAAGGCTACAGTTTCCCTGTCACTGTTCTGCAGGCACACAGCTGCACAAATCAGCATGGACACCTGGCCAAGGCTGGATTAAAGTCTTCTTGAGTTTAATGAGCAAGCAGAATCTACAAAACCTTGGAACCAACACAATTATATATAGAACTTCAGAAAAGAAGTGAACAGTCTACACTTGTATTGCAACACTAAATATGTTGTTTTCTGCCATAGGAGAAATCCATGTGGACAGCAAGAATGTACTGCAAGACCGAGGTAAAGTATCTGCAGTTCGTTCAAAATATAATTGAAAGCTATTCAAAAAAGTGTCCTGTTTCCACTTAGAAAGCTTTTCTAAGTGGGAACAGAACAGGGAAGCAAGCTGGAGAAGGAAATCTTCCTCCCCAGATGGGGTGTGGGTGTATTCCTGTGGAGGTGAAAACATTCAGAGGTGGATCTGATTTATGGGAAGGTGGCACACTCTTGCTTCATTAACCCAAGCTGGATTGTTTGCATAGGGAATGAACTAATACACATTAAATTTGTAGGCATGGCTGATTGTTCTAATGAAGCTTCTCTGTATGTGCATTTAGAATGGAATGTACACGTCCTGTTATTTCCCCTGTTCATTGCTGGTGCTGTGATCCAACGATACACACAAACTGTCCTCTAAGGATTTGTGCATGTCTACCTATGCAAAAGACAATTGATTAGGCTTGAGAGTAGAGACAGGAGGCAGAAGTTTCGAGTTTCAAAAAGATTGAGAAAGATAGATCTTTAGATACACTTTCAAGATTTCAACTAGGGCAAAAGTTGTAAAATATTTTAAAAGATGAAATGCTGTTTTTTTATTGTTAGCCAGGAACAGTGGAGGGGAAAAGCAGGACTGAATTCTGCACATACCTATTCATGCATAAGTACAAATGATGGCATGTAAAAACTTTCTTCTGCTTTCAGGCATATGATAATACTGGAAGGCAGACAATTAATTTCTGGGATAAGCAATTATTGTCTTGGTGGCAACCTTCTTTACAGGAACACACAGTGTTATTGAGACCTTGGTATATTGGGGCACCGTTTTTACATTTTGCATATTGTATGGATAAAGGCCAGTTTTTCACTTTGTTTTTATGTATTGTATATTTTTATATTGTTGTAAGTTGCCTTGGGTTTGTTTGAGAAAGGTGTCAGCAAAATTTAATATATGAAAACAACAAAAAAAGTTGGAGTGCTATTTTTTAGATTGCTAATTACAGATTTGGGGACAAGAGTTGTAGAAGCTCTTGATTTACTATAGCAAAATCTTAATACAGGAACAAACCCAGTTATCTCAAATGAAAACATCTTTGGAACATGTTGATGATACATTCCTTAAAAGCTTATTTGAAAAATAGGTCATTTATATATATTTCATTTGTGCCTTTACGTATATTGGGTCAACCATGTTTTGAATTATTTTCAAATTATAGATGGACAGCAAAACCACACTGAAACAGATGCCATTGGTGAAAGGTAAGGATCTCTATTGTCCTTGAACAGCTGTTTGTAGCTGAAAACAAAGAGACGGAAAAGTATTTTCCACAGTATATGCACAACCACACCCCCAATATTTACTGGATCTCTAATAAGTATGGCTGTGCTCTGAAGTGCTCACAATACAAAAGATAACCTTTCTAGGAGCAACCAAAATTGTACTTGCTGATTATTTGACTGTTGTAACTGGGTTTATCACAGAATTAAGAGTTGTCAGTGCAGTGTAAATTTTCTATCCTAAAGCAATGTGTTTATATTTGTGTGTGTATATACAATGACTGGACTATTTTCGTATGGAATAAATCCTGTTTGATTGGCAAAACTACAACTGGCATATGGAATTGGGACCTCTTATTTTAGAAGCATACAAGTCCTCTGGCCATGTATAACTAGTTGTACAGTTCTTTGGATCCTGGCTTGATCCAGTAGATTCAGCAAGGTGGTGTGCATATGAGAGAGAGGGGGAGACTGGATTTAATAACTGAAAACTCCTTACTTTTGTAGAAACATCCAGCTTTTTGATCCAGCAGTGGAGTATAACATGAACCACAAGAGGAGGGGACTTGCTCTGATCTTCAACCACGAACATTTTTTCTGGCACTTGACATTACCAGAGAGACGTGGCACCCAAGCTGACAGGGATAATCTAAAACGCAGGTGTGGAGATGTTCTCAAATTATTTTTAAGCATGTGTGAGTTTGTGGGCAGAGTAGGGAGAATCCACTTCAACTTCATGCCATTTATACATAAAAACACCAAAGAATGAAGTTTCTTAAAGACAAAATCATCGTGTATAAAAATGATGAAGCCCACTTGGGACTTGCCCTGAGAATGAGTGCACTGTAAGGACTAAAAAAGCATGAGCTGTGAAGTCCACAGTTCAAATGCTGCCTCAGACATGTGTTTCTTAGTTGGTCATTATGACTCAAGTCTTTCCCCACCAACCAATATACAGGTGAACATTACAGGTGCAGTTCAAAGAATGACTGTATATAAAGCACTTTGAATGCAGCTTTCACACTTTTAGGCAACCCATCCCATGTTGACTTGCCTGTCACAAGCCACCTGTGTTTTGCAGAGAAGCATGACGCCAAATGAACTGAAGGTGTACCTTAGAAGGCACCCAGCCCACTCTTGTGGCTGCACATTATTTTTCTCTTCATTTATTTTTTTTAAAAAATATATTTATTAAAGTTTCCAATTTTTAACAAACAAAAAGAAAAAACAAACATAAAAATATTAAAAACACATAAATTTCACAACTTATTTTCTTGTAACTTGTTTCCCCGACCTCCTCGTACCTCCCCTTCTTGTATACCCAGTTTGAGTAGTTTATACAGCAAATCCTTATCTCAACATCTTAAATTGTTGTAGCTTTAAATTCTTACTTACAAAAAGAAGGTCATTTTATCATAATTACAGCTTGAAACCCCTTAAGTTCAATCCAACATCATTCAACATTCCTTAATTTTACAATATTTTTGTAGATAGTCCTTAAATTTTTTCCAGTCTTCTTCTGCCGACTCTTCTCCCTGGTCACGGATTCTGCCAGTCATTTCTGCAAGTCCCATACAGTCAATCAGCTTCATCTGCCATTCTATTTTTTCCCCCCTTTTCATTTATAGACCACCTACTTGCCAAAAATGGCTTCTAAGCAGTTTTGAGTGCAGGATAGGAGTACACAGAGCAACCTGTTAAGAGTTGTAGGAGAGAAAACACCTTATTTTCCCTATATTCCTGAACACTGCATCAACCAATAAATTACATGGCAGATCGATAATGGGGTGCAGAGGGGAGAGTGTTAAGCTATCAATATGCTTTTTTGATCCAGTATTTGCTTTGAGAAGTCCCAAGAAAGTTTCCAAAGGAACCCCTGGTTCCTGTTCAATTAAGGTCAAGCCACTCGTAAACTGCTTCCCAGCAGATTACTGAAGTTAAAACAGTTGGGATAGCTTTCTCTTCAAAAAGTAGTTTTATTGTTCCTTTCTTGCTGTTTTGGAGAAACCATGTCATATGTCATTGGTTAGTTATTAGTACCCCACACATTTCTAATGCTGCATTTTCTCAAGAAGAGAAAAATCAAGAAACAAATGCAACTTGCAAGACTTTTCTTGTTCCTGTTTATACTAGTTTGACGGAGCTTGGGTTTGAAGTGAAGTGCTTTGATGACCTTAAAGCAGTTGAAGTGTTGCAAAACATTTACAACGGTAGGTGACTTTGCTTTATTTACTTGAGTAAATTCTGCTATGATTATTATACAGCTTTAATAGTGAATGTGTTCAACTTAAAACCTTTTGTTTAACCCCTTCTTGATAAAAATGTGTTACGGTAAAAAAATAATAGAAAAGAAATATGCTACTGTCACAGTTGCTTAGTTTCCTTATGAGAGTTGAACTGATCCAAAGTATCTAGATCAGGCATAGGCAAACTCGGCCCTCCAGATGTTTTGGGACTACAACTCCCATCATCCCTAGCTAACAGGACTAGTGGTCAGGGATGATGGGAGTTATAGTCCCAAAACATCTGGAGGGCCGAATTTGCCTATGTCTGATCCAGATTGATAAATCAATAGCTGAATTATGACAATAGCAATAAGTAAGAGCAGATATGATGGCCAAATATTTGAAGGGCTGCCACTAGGATGGAAACACTCATGTTTTCTGTTGCGCCATTAGGAAGAAAGGGGGAAGACTGTGTTGTGATAGTGGGAGACTTACTCTCCATTAGAGTAAAGTCTCCCACTACACAGTGGGACTGAATGACCAACATTAGGGATGCTCTAGTACTGTATTCCAGCATCAGCAGGACGTTGAACTAGATAGCCTTCCAACAATGTAAAGGAGCGTATTTTATGTTTAATGAATGAAACCTGCTGCTGTGGTTGACTTAAATCTGGAAAGTTGCAGCAGTGATATCAAGTCTGAAACAAAGCTGGTTTTGAACTGCAGTTCCAGAACCGCCAGAATGCACCAAGTAGGCTCTAGCAAAATTGTGATGAGACTTGCAGCACAGTCTCATTGTGTCTACTTAGAAGTAAGTCATAGTGAATTCAGTGGGGCTTACTCCCAGGAAAGCGGGGTTAGGATTGCAGCCTAAGGTACTAGAATTTGAGTGGGAATGTATCATTGAATTAGCAGGCAATATCGATGTAGTTTAATAGCCTTTCCAATTAAGTCACCTGACTCTAAATAAGAACTTTTTCCATTCATAGTACTCACCCGCACTATGAAGAAAGCACTATTTGCCCAACCCATAGTTCTTAATTGTCTCTGCCTGTAAGGAGCCTCCTTTCCTTACCTTGAATCCAGATACAGCAATAGCCCAAGCAGTAGCTTTTTGGGTACCCGAGTCCCTAGTATGGATGCTTATCAATCCGGCTTGATGGAGGCAACAAGGTCACCTTGAAGCCCATGTCTCTTTCATTCTGAACACTGTTTCTGTCAAGAACCTCTAGTTTTGAGGTTTAGTAGGAATACAAAAGGGCAGCTGTGCAGGATTCAGGGCCCCATGAGGAATTTGTAGAGGTGCTGGATACGGCAGAGACTTCCAGTGATACAATCAAGAGCAAAATATGGTTCATATTTTCAATCCATCTTAGTATAAAAGAGCATGAGCTATTTTCCCTTTTTTGGGGGGTGGGGATAGCTTGGGTTTGCTGAGCTCAGCTCCAACATGACCCCAGGGTACTTTGTTCATCACTACTTTACCAACCATTGCTTTTAAAATAACGTTTTTCAACGGCATTGTTTTGCAGTGTCTACAGACCAGCATGAAGATTCAGACTGCTTCGTGTGCATTTTCCTGAGCCATGGAGAAGATGATCACGTTTATGCCTATGATGCTAAAATAAAGATACAGGAATTAACTAAGATGTTCAGAGGAGACAAATGCCCAAGCCTAGTTGGGAAGCCAAAAGTATTTATAATTCAGGTGAGAAAGTGGAGCTTGTGAATTAAACCACAACATGATTCCCTCCAGGTGTTTTGGGCTGGAATTCCCACCAGTACCAGCCAGGTCACCACCAGGCTAGGGAAGGCAGGAGGAGACAGTTGTGTATTTTATTGGAAACAATACAGAAAAAGAAAAAAATGGAAACACAAAACCCCCTCCTCCAACCGAATAGGCAATGGCCCAGTTATTTGCTGCATCTTGCAGTTCCTACCCTCAGTTCGGGGTAGACAGAACTTCATGTGTCAGTTTATGGAAAACTCTTTGGTATCATATAGAGCCACCTTTTATTCCCTTGCTTTTCTAAGTATTGCCTTGGTTTATGCATACGATAGGAAGTACAAAGCATGCTTCTTTCTAAACCCAATTCCAAAGTGAAAAACACACACCCTTTTTCCAGTGTTTGCTGCACTTTCTAAGCTGAGTCATCCTACCAAAAGACTCAGCAAAGCGTAACCAAATATTTAAGTATATATTCAGTGTATGTCAACAAAGGCAGAACTCGGAAGGGTTCTGCGTTAGAATGGTGTCCAGCTGTGAGACTTCGTTTCCAACCGTTTCTCCTCCCACAGGCATGCAGAGGAGACAGGCATGACGACCCTGTCCTTCATCGTGACACAGTGGATAGCAAAACAGAAATCAATGAAACACAAGTCGATGCTGCTGCTGTATATACACTGCCTGCTGGGGCAGACTTCCTCATGTGTTACTCAGTTGCAGAAGGTAAAATGCAACCCCCCCCCCCGCTGTCTGTAACTGCTAATTCCTTGAAATAGCAGTTTTCTTACCTACAAAACAAAGAGACAATTTTCTTGAAGTTAGTCTCTGTGTATACTTGTATTATTGCCATGTGCAGGGTTGCGTGCTATATTTATGATAAGAAAAAATGTATGCAAAACCCACCCATTTCCTTTAATAGGAGTTGCTTGTGGAAGGTTCAAAAATTTGGCTTGAGAAAGTAAAAAAACAAAAGCACCCTCTGTAGCTCAGAGGTATCTCTGAAGCATTGAGAGTAGACTGCTTCAGGCAAGTTACCTCAGTTCAGGGTTTTTAAGTATCTGCCTTGGGATTAAAGCTTTGTCCAAAGTGGATGTACACCTGTTGTCTTCTGCTGTTGAAGTTGGACACACGGATTCTTGCTGCAAGATGTACTCATTAATAGTGCAAAAAATATTTTTAAGCCCTTAATCATTCTCGTTCCACAAATGAATATCCCTCAAGACCAACTAAGGCTGTAATCCTAAGCATATTTATTTAAAAAGTTCAGTTGATGACAGGAAACATGTTTTTAGATCAGGGTGTGTGATTATTTTCAGCTTTCCCAAAGCATGGAATTAGGTTTAATAATCTCTTAGATTACTATTTGCTAGTTTTTTTTTAAAAAAAATTGAATGCAGGTTCAGATCCGAGGCTTTTCTGCAGACATGACAAAGACTTAATACCCTTTCCCCCTTTTTGCAATAGGGTACTATTCTCATCGCGAGACTGTAAATGGCTCTTGGTACATTCAAGATCTGTGTGAGATGATAAGAAAACATGGTTCTTCCCTGGAGTTCACAGAGCTACTGACGCTGGTTAACAGGAAGGTGGCTCACCGCAGAGTGGATGTGTGCAAAGATCTTAATGCTATAGGAAAAAAGCAGATTCCTTGCTTTGCATCAATGTTGACTAAGAAGCTGCATTTCTACCCAAAATCAAAATAACACTAAGGAGCAGTAACAAGAGGTTATCTCAAACTACCCACAATCTTGACATATGGGGTAATAGATTCAGGCTGCAATCCTGTACCCTTTTACCTGGGAGTAATCCCAACTGAACTCAATGGGGTTGCTTCTGCGTAGCTGATGTTTGGAACTGCACTGTCAGTGTGCACTATTTTAGTCTGCCTAAGAAATCACCCTTGTTTTTCTTGATCAACTAAGACGATTTGCAAAACTACAAAGTAGCAATAATGGAAGACCCAAGTACCCAAATTACAACCAGCAAGGTCTTTTTTTAAAAAAGTGATTGTAAATATTGTAAGATAATTTCAAAATCTGACTTTTTTTAAACTTGTTAGAAAAATTGCAAAAAGAAATTTGAAAGGAAGTTGTACAATGCTGAACATTCCATAAAATTCAACATTTCTAAACTGAAAGTACTTTTTATGCACTGCATTTGAAATTATTGGATTAGCAATCAACATTATACTTACCGAACCTCAGAGAATTTTGGAAAATAAGTCAATCTTTTTACTCTGAGCAAGAAAGAAGCAGTTAATCAGACGTAACTATTTTCAAGTGCATGAGTTTGCAAGCTTCATTTTGAAACTTTAGATTTTGTACTCCTCCCTCCCCCCCATACAATAATGCTTTTGTAAGGATCACTTCCATTATCTGACCTCATCCCCATACTTTAGCCTGGCAAATACCATCTGAAAACGGTCAGACTCTGTTGTGCAACTGCCACTGACTGGTGTAACTGGCTGGTATGGTCAAAAGAGTTCCAGGCATCCCATTTATAGTTCAAAATTATTATTAAGTGGCTTGACCTACTGCAGGCCATTAGCTATTGTTCTATAGGTGCTAGGACATGCTCCCTGATGTTTGGGGTGGTGATGTTTGTACAGGTGAGTTGTGCCCCGTGGACTTTGCATCTTAAATGTAACAAGAAACTTTATATGTTTATAAAAAGCCACAGACTCTTAAACTATTTGTGCATGTGAGGATTTCTGAAAACTTAGGAGGTGCTTTTTTAATTTTTTTGCAGAACAGATCTTAACTCAGAAAATAAAATAAGCCCAAAACAGCAATGCATTTTTTATTTACCTTATTATAAAGTTACATTCAAATAGAGGGGTTCCAGATTAAAATAAAAATTTTAAAAATCATTTTTGTCTCTTCTTTCAATCAAGTATGCATTATTAATTCAACAGTAGCTGCTACATGTTTCTTTTTATTGTGAACAGTATTAAGAAACTAACTATATACATGGGGAGTCTGAATTTCTTTGTAAAACATGAAAAAAAAATCTCTGTTATCAGGAACAGTTTTAGCTGTTCCTTGTAGATTTCCTCACCCCCAAACCTCTTCAAAAACAGAAGGACTACGTTAGTCCAGAATACTCTAGTTTCAAATCTTATGAGGCAATTCAACAAGGCTAATAATTATAAAAAATTAATGTTTATCATTTATTTCTTCGATAGGAAGACGCAATTGTAAGGGATTCTTCAGCCGCCTCAAGGATTCTTCTACCTAGCAGTGAGAAGAGAGAAATATAAACTGGTGAGCTTGCAGGTGTGAAACCCTTCAGAATCTTTCTGATGCCTAGTTAATACCATCTGGATGGCTGTTGGCATTCAGTCATGTCACAAGGCAAAGAAGGGGTTCCTCAGAGGGAAACTACAACAAAAGCAAATCAAAAGCAGAAAAAGCAATGCAAAAATACACAAAATGCTCACCCAATAAGGACGACGAGAAGCACCACCTTAGGAGGCAACCTAATTACCAATGGCCTGAATAAACAAAAAAGGTCTTGGCCAGGTGCCTGAATGCTGACAAGGACAAAGCCAGGTGCATCTCAAGGACACCATTCCACAGATACCACTGAAAAGCCTTTATTTTTCATGCAGCCCAACTCTTCCTCTCCCTCCAAAAATCTCTGCAATGTTTTCCACCTCCCCTAACTCTCAGATTGGAAATTTGTTTAGTTGAAGGAAAAGCAACCTTGCGGCATAGGTAGAGAGTAATAAACCAGGAACTGGTTTTATTAACTCCCACCAGTTATTCACTGCATGTTGCCCTCCAGCATTGAGTGCTTGCTGTAACATTGAGTTCTGCCCTTAGGTTGTATACATTTATATAACCTTAAACCTAAGGCAGAGGGGGACAACCTGTAGGCTCTAGTAATTTCTGGACTAAAACACAATCTCTGAGTTGGGGAGTCTGACAACAACTGGAGGGACACAGATTCCCCATCTAGGCCTAAGGAACTGGATAGATTAACTGCATCAGCAGAAAAGGTACTCCACTTGTCGGCTTCTAGAGGAACTTTTTATATACCACATGCATGGAGGAAATCTCTCGTTGCAGGAAACCCTGTGGTTATTTACATGTGGGGTTCCTGAATTTTTAAATCTCACAGCATGCATATGCATTAGTAAGCTATGGCAAACTTTTAACATCCAAACTGTTCCCCCCCCCCCCCGTTAACTGCCACTTAATTCCAAGGAAGGAAATACATTGTGTCTATAACCATTTGAAACTATGGACAAAGGGCAGTAAGCTGTAATAAGAGGAATATCAAGTGTGTGCACACAATACACTTGTATATGAATGAATGAGTGGCAGGTGTCGCTGGGACAATTTTAAACATCATAGCATTAAGAAGTAACAGGCTAGCTTAGGTTGCAGAGCCTGGTGAGCAAGCAGAGGGCTAGTATCTTAAGCAGGAGTGGGGGACCTAAAGCTGAAGGCCAAACGTGGCCCTCTAGGCTTGTTTATATGGCCCTCAGGACTCTTATCCCAGGCCACACTGTTTTTGCTTGGCTAGAATGTATCCTTGAAGTCTGATTGTGCCTCCTGCTTGCCTGGAAGAAAGAGGGAATGTGAGAGCATATGTAGAAACTAGCCTGTAGCACAAAGGTAAGAAGTTCTTCCCACTCTGGCCTCTGGCTCTGACCATCAACCACCACTGGCATGTGCCTGTCCACGCCCCATCTGAAGGTTGGCCAGAAGGGAATGAAAAGGGTTCCCCAACCCTGCTTTTAAGGATGATAAGGAGACAAGCTTCAAAACCATGTCCAACTTTTAAAGCAGTGGAAGGCAAAAACTGCCAAATCACTTAGCATCAGGGTATTTGCTCCTTTGCTCTAAAACCAGATGGGAACTGATCCAAGTAATCACTGTCATTTAGAAAACCTGCTGCTAAGGAGCAATCATGAATTTACCGCATTAAGATACAATAGACTGGATGCATGGTGACAGTTATTAGCTTCATCAGGGACAAGGGTAATTTTTAAGCCTTTTTAAGAGAGGAACACAGGTGGCGCTGTGGGTTAAACTAGGACTTGCCAATCAGAAGCTTGGCGGTTCGAATCCCCGCGACGGGGTGAGCTCCCGTTGCTCGGTCCCTGCTCCTGCCAACCTAGCAGTTCGAAAGCACATCAAAGTGCAAGTAGATGAATAGGTACCGCTCTGGTGGGAATGTAAACGGCGTTTCCGTGTGCTGCTCTGGTTCGCCAGAAGCGGCTTAGTCATGCTGGCCACATGACCCGGAAGCTGTACGCCGGCTCCCTCTGCCAGTAAAGCGAGATGAGCGCCGCAACCCCAGAGTCGGCCATGACTGGACCTAATGTTCAGGGGTCCCTTTACCTTTACCAAAGAGAGGGAATGCTTCCCAGAGTTTTGAAGGAAGGCACTGATTACCTCTGGGACCCAACTGGATATGCCTAAACTTGTCACATTAAGGGCACAAGAAGGGCAAGGGTCTAGCTGCATATATGCAGTTGGTTTCATTTCTTCAAGGAGTCTGTCCATTTCTCTGATCTCATTTCAAAAACTGGAATCCAAATCAGAACTTATGCAAGGAGAGTTTAGCTGCAAAAGGTCTCGCATGATGCTCACAGCAGGCATCAATGGTTCTATCACTTCCCCTGCTTTGGCCAGATTGTAAGAGGCCTTTCACCACCTGTGCAAGCTTAGCTCTGTGACACTGAGCAGACACAATGGTGGCAAAGAAGTCGAATTTCCACATTTCAAATCCAGATGTCCACCATGAGCCGATCACTCATCTCACAGATTGTTGTGTGGAACAAATGGAATATACACCTCAAACATCACACTGCCTAGTTACATGGTTTAACAACCAAGAGCACCCTGCAGGTTCGTGCGTTGCCTCCCACCTCTGATTAGAATTAAGTATGGTTCAATTAACTAAAATCAGGAAGCTTGTTTGGCCATCGTACAGCATGACATTTCAATAGGGACTTTTATGGGCACTCCCTTGTTCAGCACCCTTGGACAAAATGCAGGATATAAATGCAATAAACAAATCTACTTAGTGTAAGTATATATAACAGCATGAGCATTCTTCCACTGAGCAACCAGTGTTAGAATTTATTTAATCATCAAACAGTGGTCAAGTGTTTAATGGGGATGTCTTCCAACACAAAACCTGTACCTCGGCTTACACATTGCTACAGGTCAAACCCCCCCCCCCCAAGATCTGGAGCCTGGGACTCCCATGGGTTGCAACACATGTCCAAGGATGCCTGAAATCTGAAAGGGTAAGCAGAGGCAGTGACAGGGAGGGAAAGATGCCAATAGGGCCACTGGACAAAGAAGCACTGAGAATAGCAAGGGAAGCTATTGGCTTTGTAACTGTGTTGTGCTATATTGACAGTGAGCTCCTGGCAATCACATAAGCAAGTTAATGTGCCATCTAGGATGGCAGAATCCTCTTCCTGGCTGGCAAATCCAGTGAAAGCAGCAGCCGCTGGCAGCAGCTGCAAATCACAGCACTCTGCCAGGGTCATCTTCTGCACCTGGTGACTATGGCAATGTCTCACCAGTTCTGAGAGGGGATATAGAAGGTGGGCAGGCCTATGATTTGGCTTTCTCTTTTGCAGCTGGTGCATTGTAAATTGTCACCGAGGAGTAGCACTGAGGTCTATAATCCAAACAATTCTCTATGGACTTGGAAGGTTTGAGCAGAGCTGGCCTGGCAGGGTCAACACTCTTCATTTTTGTTTTAAAGCCTACTGAAGTAGCTGGGAAGCATTCCATTAGCTTTTGGAGACAGCAAGGGAGATAAGGGTTTGTTTACTTTGGAGCTGGAGAGTTTTCCATTTCACATCTCCTTGACACTAATCACAGCTGCTGCAGCAGATGGAAAGGGAAGCTGTACCCATTTCCTCCAAAGTAAGATTATTACTTTTCTTCCTCACCTGTCAAGTGGCTGTCAATATGCATTTTAAACCCACTTTTCAAAAAGGAAGCCTGTATACGGCTACAAGAGTATGCTTTCTATGCATGTTGTTTAGAGACTGACTACAGCGTTACTCCCTGAAATGTGCCAGCTGCAGAAGTGGGGGCCAATGTTGGGATTTCAAAACCTTTTTTGGAGCCACTTTTATGTTACAGGACAAAATTTAAGTATATCGACTCAAAGCAAGTTATGCAACTAACCTCTGCAAGATCATCTTTTAATTTGTTATACTGATCCACATCGAAGTTCTGGCTTTTGGATTTCTTGTGAAAGTAGTGGAGAAATTGCCTGTCCCGAGCATCTGGGTAAATATAATCCTGTGTAAGAAAACAAAATATAAGGGAGTACTCTGAAATTTTCAAACAGGAGATCACAATTGCAGAGCTGTCCATTTTACTGCAGCTGTGGATAAATGTGGATAAAGTGGTTTTTCCAAAAAAAATATATAATAATTTAGATTTCAAGCCCATTTCCTCCTTTAAAAAAGTAAAAAAGAACCAAACATACAATGTAGCATATGAGAGACAGAGTATCTACTAGACTCCTAGTTCCATCAAATCAGTAAACAGAAAGATCTAAAAAATGTTAAGGGCTCATTTTCACGATAGCTTTTGAGGTAGAAAAAATCACAATGAAATGCACGTTACAAATCTGAGTAATTTTCAGCATGTGGCAACGTGCTCTTTATCACATGGGATTATTCTTACAAGGCCACTTTCACATGAAGACTGAAAGGTCAAGCCACCTCACTGTGACTCTTTCATATAACTAATTTTAGCCTTTATAAATGATTGATTCAAAGTCCCAAGACATTAATGACTCTCCCAAGGTGACAGAGTGAATCAGCCACTGGGAAAAAAAAGCACTCAACATGGTATGGATGAGATGCATGCATTTCACATTTAGGCAAGTACTCTTGGTTGATTGTGGATATGTTGAAGGACAGAAGGTGACCCTTCAGGCATGTAGCCCCAGGCATAGAAGCTTTATAGATCCAATGACCAGCACCCACAAAATTGTATGAACCCCTTGGAGAGCAGAACAATAGGACAGTCTATTCCAAAATAGGTCTAGTTCAAGTGAAGGCAGGAAACAAACTGCCCCCCAAAGGAAAGGGAGGAGCCAGCATCTAGTCAAATGGGTGAAGTTTTTCACCTTCTTCAAGTTAGTGGTGCATAACAACACCTACCTGGTGGTGCACTTGTGCCCACCTGAGAATCTGTGGCCCTCCAGAAGCTGAAGGACCCTAACTCCCACAATCCCTTGTCCATTTGCCATGCCAGCTGGAGTTGATGGGACATGGAATCCAATGAAGCGGAGGGCTGCAGGTTAGCCAACCTTGGTCTATGGACATTTTACAACCTAACGAAATCCTAGGCCTCCTTGTTAGGATACTTTAGAAGATTCACAGATATGTACTTGCAGACTCTCACTATGATAACCATGTAGATTCCGCTAACATTACAGCTCCAAATTTACTGAGACTCACCTGTTTAGTAAGCACAAAGTAAGCATAGAACGCCATGGCAGTTCCATAGGTGATAAAGTAAGTAACAGGCTCCATGATATCCCATGAATAGACCCACCAAGTAAGCCATGCCAAGGCTCCACCTTGAGTTGACATTAAGGCTAAGCCAATCCATAGAAGCCGAGAAGTCTTAGCATCGACATCTGTAGTAATTCCAGCTTT
Source organism: Podarcis bocagei (assembly GCF_964188305.1). Taxonomy (NCBI): domain Eukaryota; kingdom Metazoa; phylum Chordata; class Lepidosauria; order Squamata; family Lacertidae; genus Podarcis; species Podarcis bocagei. Next base: position 55,550,378 of record NC_138134.1, read on the forward strand.
AAGCTAGGAAGAGAGAACCGATGTTAAGACCGAAGAGACAACATTGTTCAAGCATGCACCACCCACTCCCACAGATTACCTTGTATTCAAAAGTGCATTAATAAATAAATTTCCCTATGTGGAGTGTAGAGAAATCTCAAATGATGACTTCAGCCAGCCCTTCCCATGGAGACAAAACATGTTTCTCCTACATCACTCTCTACAGCCATAACAGGTGCTGCAACCTTCCAATAGTTTGACTTCACTCATAAAGGTGCACTCTGTTGGAGCTGGAACTTAACTGGTTAAGTTGTTCCCATGATGCCTCACCATTCTGACGTCAGCTGTAGAAGCTGGGAGGAGTTTTTGGGAGGAGTTTGTCAGTCCCACTATGTGAGCTGTGGGGAACAGACGCAGGGCAGTGATGGCTGCAACTAGCCCTGGAAATACCTGAGAAATGTTGGAAATAAAAGCTGTATAGAGACAAACGGGACTCTGTGTGTTTGTCTCGAAACTGAATCAAGCAGGTGACAGTTTTACACCGCTGTGCGAAGCTCTGCTGGCCGTGACGGTGAGGAGCTGGAGTGGAAGCGTGCCGGGCAGCTAATAAATCGCTAATCGTGGTTCGTAAATCAATTAGCGGGGGTCACGGCTAATAAAACAGCACAGGTTATGGGTCATCACCGCTTGTAAAACTGTCGGGAGCTTTGATCTGCGGCGTCGAGCAGGGGGCCGGCAGGAGGCGGAAGGACTTTTTGCCTGGTGTTGAAAGGCAAGGAGAGCTGCGAAGCAAACAAGCAGGCTGCAAGACGCAGAGAAGTGCCTGTGTTGCTGAGAACTGCCAAGAGCTGAGAGCAGCAAGGGTGTCGTTTCTCCACGGAGCTGAGGAGCCGGAGGAGCTGGTGCGTTTGTAAGTACAGCTTGGGGCCCCCTTGGGAGAACGGAAGAGGATGGCAGGCTGCCAGGTCTTGGAGGACTGTGGGAGGCTCACTTTAAGAAGTTGGGCAACCTGGCTGCTGATCTAAAGTCTACTGTTCTGGGTGCCAGGAAGCCAGAGGCCGTTCAGCGCTCCAGGGTGTTTGTGAGGCTGGAGGCGGAAAGCAAGGGCCGGGAGATGGCTGCTACAGAACAAAAAGACAAGATGGCGCTGACCACCTCCGTGGAAGCCAGTGCACAGCTGGGAAAGGCTGTGGGACCCCAGAGGGGGGCAAAGGGACTATTGGCACTTGGAAATGTCCTGCTGTGTTTGCTGTGGAGCTTCAGCAGGAGGCCAGAGCCCTGGAGAAGGAATTCAAAAGCCTAAAGATGGCTGGAGCCCCTGTTCCTGAAGCTGTAGCCTCAAGGAGTGCTAGTGAGCAAGAAGGGGGGGCGGAAAGTTCCAAAGGCAAGTTTGAAAACTTTTCCACTGAACCTGCTGGGATGAAGCGGCAGTTCAGGGGGGGCGAGGCTGGTGGGAGGCGCCGTTCCAGAATGAGGAAGGCCAAGCCAGCTGGGAGAAGCCCCAGGCAGTGTTTTTCCACTGGAGTTCGTCGTTGCTACTTGTGTACTGCAGCGGGACGTTTGCGTCGAGATTGCCCCCACCGGAGCAGAGAGACAAGACAGGATGTTGCCAAGGTCAAACTGTTGAATTCTCATGGGAACCAGTCGGGTTTCCATGGCAACTGGTCTGGAAGAACAACCAGGCGTGAGACTGAGACTGGTGAACGTGCCAGGTGCCAGCAAGAGACTCGTGGGACAAGACCAGAGCAGAGTGTTGTTATTGGCTTTGCTGCTGCTGCTAATTGCAACTTGATTCCAGAGACATCTGCTGGGAAGCTGCGGAAATGCAGGGCTGTTTTGACAGGGATGACTGTTAGGTTCACAGACGGAACACAAAAATCAGTCTGTGGTGTGATGGCTAACGTGTTTTTCTCTACTTCACAGGAGGAGCAAAAGTTATACGTTGTGCCGGGACTGAAGTGTTGTCTTTTATATGTATCAGCTCTAAAGAAGCAGGGATACAATGCTCGTTTTGAAAATGACACCTGTTCCATTTTCAGAGGGGGGAGACAACGGGTCAACATGCAGAGGGAGAACAACGTCTTTGTTCTGGAGACACCTCTGGAGGGTGGTGGGAATGCTGGTAAAGCACAGGTGCAGTGTGCTAAGGTTCCCAGTCATGTGCAAAAGTTGCACAGGTGCACAAAAGGGTGTAAAATCACACAATGTGGGAGGTCCCAAGGGTGCAGGGCATGCACAGGTGCAAAGGTGCTTGGTTTTCCCGGGTTTGGGAGGGTAACCAAAGAGCCCTTTGAGCTGGTTCTCACAGATCTGTCAGGACCCAAGAGGTCTGAGAGTCTGGGTGAGGCCAGGTATGTGCTGTCGCTGACAGGTGACCACAGCCAGGTTGGCTGGAGTTTCTCTCTCAAATCAGAGGGGGAGGTGACGCAACTGATCCAGGATTGGGTTGCGGAGGTGGAACTAAGTTTCTCCACCAGGGTGCAAGGGTTCAAGAGCGACCAAGGGTCACAGTTTACTGGGTCTGCTCTGGAGAAGTTTTTCAAGGAAAAGGGAGTACGTCACCAGGTGACGGGTGCAAAGTCTCCTCAAGGAGAGGAGAGGGAGGCAGAGACTGATCCCGGTGACGGGGACAAGGTCCAAAATCAGGGTTCAGATCCCAGTGATGGGGACCAGGTCCAGGGTCAGGGGTCAGGGAAGGTTTGGGCATCTCCAAGGGTTGTGAAGGGAATGTCCAGGTGTGAGGCTTCATCTCCGGTGATGGAGAAAGCTCACGGACGGGTTGTCAAGTCAGAGGGGGAAACGTCTGACGGAGAAGACACAACTGCTGGCCCTGATGGGTCAGTAGGGTATCAGGTCACAGGTGCGTGGAAGAGTGTCGCACAGTGTGATTCTGGGAGTGTTGAAGGGGTTCAACAGGTGCCTGGGAAAGATGCCGGGAAGGAGCACAAGGCAAAGGGGAAGGTGTTGAACTCAAAAGGGTCTTGTCAGAATGTGATGCAAGGGGGGGTGTTGGAGCTGGAACTTAACTGGTTAAGTTGTTCCCATGATGCCTCACCATTCTGACGTCAGCTGTAGAAGCTGGGAGGAGTTTTTGGGAGGAGTTTGTCAGTCCCACTATGTGAGCTGTGGGGAACAGACGCAGGGCAGTGATGGCTGCAACTAGCCCTGGAAATACCTGAGAAATGTTGGAAATAAAAGCTGTATAGAGACAAACGGGACTCTGTGTGTTTGTCTCGAAACTGAATCAAGCAGGTGACAGTTTTACACCGCTGTGCGAAGCTCTGCTGGCCGTGACGGTGAGGAGCTGGAGTGGAAGCGTGCCGGGCAGCTAATAAATCGCTAATCGTGGTTCGTAAATCAATTAGCGGGGGTCACGGCTAATAAAACAGCACACACTCCTCCATTGTCCCCCAAAACAGACGGGTGCCAACAACAATTCACTGTTTGCAAGGGAGCCATTTAACAGTAAGCACTGTCCTTCTTCCTTAGTCTTTTAGATGGTCTTGACCACTCTTCTAATTTAACCACTTTTGGAGAAGAATGTTGGATTTTGTAGACCTTGGTCTGATCCTGCAAGCCTGTTCTACTTTCTTATTGATAAAGCAGGTGTGACCATTTTGCTTTGTTCAAAGGATGTATCTAAGCCTGATTTCTATGCAGCAGAAGTTGAGTCTGACAATTAAGTTGTTGTTATTTAAATTTGTATACAGCCCTCTACCCACAGTTTTTCATTAACAACTATGATATTCAGGGGGAGACTTAGAATTAGCACACAGAAAAATCTAGTGTTCAAGGAGAAGTTTTCAGGCGTATAGCAGAGACATTTCATTTACTTAATAGAACTTAAGCCAGCAATACAGAGAAGAAGATAAATAAGATCAATAGCATAAAAACCTTATAAAATAATATTACTGATGCAGAGCTGAGAAACCCTAATTAAATCATAATTACTTTAATCTGCAAGGCTAGAATTGGGCAGCAAACAAAAGGTGATATGGGCCCCCCAAATGAAAGACCAAGAGAAGCTTTAAAGAAGAGATATTTACACTCAATTTTTGCTTTAAAGGAGATATTTTTTGCTATCCTTTCTCAATTATCAAAGAAAAAGAGTCTCCATTTCACAAACTATCCATGAAAGAAATTAAGTCATATGTCTAAAATACATACACTGCAACTTCAGCAATAATTTAAATTTTCAAATATTATAGTTTACTATCATCAAAGCAAAACATCTAAAATAACTACATCAAATACAAACTACTGCTGCTTTTAAAAAGTGTATCTGGAAAGAAGTTACATAGACATCAATACCTAAGTTATACAAAAATGTGTTTGGCTCACATCTGAGCATACTAAGAGAGTTTCAATGTTAAAAGTAGCGTTCGTTGTGAATACAACTTGCTTTACTTATCTATAAAGGTGGATTAATTAAGTCGAGCCAATTCAAAGTTTTATTTTTATAACAGGAGACATAAACCTAGTGGTTCAATATAGGGAATGGGGAGTAGAAATATACCAATTCAGTATGCAGATCTGACCTGTCTCTGAAGGACGTTACAAAAACAGAAAGATGCCTTGTATTCCCATTTTGATAAGTTAAATTGTGTTGAACTGGGGTAACAAAAAACAGGTACCGGGCCTGTTCCAGTGTCTCTGGAAGCAGTCAAAAATGGGTGCAGAAGTGGGAAAATCTGCCACACATTTCATAGACTTCACCTGCTAAGCTCAAAATAGATTTCCACAATATGAAATGTATGAAGAACTATTTTTCCAGACCTGCTCCAGAGGCAGCAGTTCTTCTTTCAGAAGTTCCATTTTTTGCATTAATTCCCTCTCTCTCCTTGTCTGGTGGTCTTCTAAATGAAGTGCTGTAAACAACTTGTGGACCATAGACTTGATGTCATCCATCTCCAGTTTATGTTCTGTGCTCATTTGATCTGAAAGAAGAATGAAAGTGGAACCACTATACAGTGGTGCCCCGCAAGACGAATGCCTCGCTAGACGAAAAACTCGCTAGACGAAAGGGTTTTTCGGTTTTGCGTTGCTTTGCTAGACGAATTTCCCTATGGGCTTGCTTCGCAAGATGAAAACATCTTCGCTTTTTTCTTAAAGCCGCTTGGAGAGGCGCAGCTGCGACGGACCGTGCTTCACAAGACGAAAAACATCGCAAGACAAAAAGACTCATGGAACGAATTATTTTCGTCTTGCGAGGCACCACTGTACCAGCGCAGCTTTTGGGAAGCCTGAAATTCCATACCTTTTCAGGGATATGGCCAATGGGCAGGTACAACGGACCCGCCACTTACATGAGGGTTTGATTCTGGGAATCTCTGTGCAAAGGCAAAATCACCAAAGTCAGGAACCCCATGCGCTATGAGCAAAGGGCTGTTTACTGGTCTCTGGGAAGGAGATGTTAGGCCCCTGGGATGCTCCCAGAGACTGGTAAGCAACTCTTAACCCCACCTTGTAAATTCCTGCCAACCTAGCAGTTCGAAAGCACGTCAAAGTGCAAGTAGATAAATAGGTACCACTCCAGCGGGAAGGTAAATGGTGTTTCCGTGCGCTGCTCTGGTTCGCCAGAAGCGGCTTAGTCATGCTGGCCACATGACCTGGAAGCTGTACGCCAGCTCCCTCGGCCAATAAAGTGAGATGAGCGCCGCAACCCCAGAGTCGGTCACGACTGGACCTAATGGTCAGGGGTCCCTTTACAAAGGTTTACACCTTGTAAAGTGAGCATAAATTGCAGGTACACTGTATTTTCTCCTGTAGGCTGCCTTGAGCTGCCAAGCGTTTCCTGCCATTTCTTTTTCTCCCACTTCACCTATTATTCAAGCTCAGAATAATGCAAATGAAGCAGGGCTATGCAAGAACAAGAACACCTGCATGCATTTCAACAGGCACCATTTATTTCAAGAGACAGAATTTAAATTAAGGTTGGGGGTTTGCAAAAGGAAGGAACAGCTCTATCATCCTGGTCATTTAAAGCACAGAATAAAGTGTCAGTTTTGACCACTTGTGATTTAAGGTTGCAATCTTCCTATATATCACAACATTACCTAGGAGTAAGTCCTATTGAACTCAATGGGGCTAAGTTCTCAGCAAGCATGAAGCGGTACGAGTTAAGTTTCTATTTTTGAAGGAATGGATTTTAAATATATTAAATATGTCTCCAGAAGATTTCATGTTGGTCATGGAATTGTGTACCTTTCAGTGGAGGATGAACACTGTATTCTGCACCATTGATGACAAGTTTAAAATCATTCATCAAAAGAATCTCCATCAACGTTGAAGAAGAAATCATGCTGCCATCTGTAGAGAGAAAGCAGATACCTCAATACTAGCAATAAAATGCTTCATTAAGTAATGAAGCACCAGTACTGTGTTGATCACAGATAATGAAGTTCAATACAGGCAAGGTTTACTGCACCAACAATTACTGAGTTAGGTTGTTTCTATGATAGGCCCATGTTTTGTCGCTTCCCGTTTCTTGTCACGTCTAGTGAAACTCAAAACCTGACATGACATCAAGGTAATGGAAGCTTTCCTCCCAGGACTAATCTAGGAGGGAGATGGTTGCAATCGTCACTGAAATCATAGCATGGAGAGAAAGGGTTAACCCTTAGGACTCTATATGGGCTCTTGGATACCCCATAAGGGGAAAAGGGCAGATTTTGTTTACAACACCCTGCTTCCCAAAATCTACTTTTCCAATCCTGCCATTTACCTGGAAAAAACAAGAGAAGCTACCATGCATCCATGCACACCATTAGTGTGATCTACACTTCGGTCCAAAGATTCTGAAAGTTAGTAAGCCAAGAATCACCACCTATGTGCTCGCATCTAGACTAGAACCACTGTATCCATCCACATATGCATTAATACTCTAAGAAAAGCCTATCTTCTTCCCAATGTAACACTTTTGGGAGCAGCATTTTGCTTTGGGGCTCTTGACCAATGTGGCCAGGGTTAGGGAAGAGCTATACCTCAATGGCAGAGCACGTATTTCGGCTCCCATTGGTCCCAGGTTCCATCTCTGGCATCGTCAGGTACAGCTAAGAGGCTCTTGCCTGAAACTCTGGAAAGCCACTTCCAGTAAGTATAGACAATACTAATATAGATAGATCAATGGTTTGACTCAGTAGAATAAGTCAGCTTCCTATGGTTTTATCAAACCAAGGAACAGTGTAGTGATTGCCTGCACTCTCCCTGCTTCCCTCTTCCTGTGCACCATATGGTCAGAGCTGTTTACCATAATTTGCTGTCATCCTGTCATTTGCAGGTTATAGCAAGTGGCTTTCCATCATAGATCCTTCTCACTATCAGACTGCTTTAAATGGAGATTTATTTTCTTTAACAATATTTTCTTTAACAATATTGATACACCCCTTGATTGTAAGGAAACCTCCGAGCAGTTTAAAGAATATAAAATAAAACATTAAAATTATTGATAAAAGCAGATATATTAAAACCTTTCGGCTTGTAACTTCTACATGTCTGGATGGCCTAAAATAAAGATGTTTTAAAGCAGGTGCTGAAAAGAGAATAGTGAAGGACCCTACCAAAGATGCCAGATGGAACTGGGGGACCTTCTACATTCAAAGCATGTGTTCTAGCACTGAGCTGGTCATTCATCCAAAAGGTGCAACGTCAGTGCACTAATGTTTCTTTAAAACTAGCACAACAAGAGGCTCTGATAAAACGTATTACTACTAGCTTGGAACTTGGCCTGCTTCTCTGTCTTATCTCTGACTCAAAGTAATGTGCTGTTAGCAAATGCAAAGTGGCATATCCTGACTGGAATTCTGTCATCTGGGCTCATGCTGGGCTTCTGATTACAGTAGTGATGAACCAAGTACAGCAGCTTTCTTCTCTACCTGCTCTTTTGGGGATGCAATCTGGCCCAGTATCATTTATCAAAGGAGGGGGGGAAAACATTAAATATTTATATGAAATATTATTCTCGCTGCTTTGTTTTGCTATTAACTTTTATGGGTCGGCTACCAGGCATTCTACAAATAAATAAAAAATGCAGCAACACAAAAATGCTGATTTAATAAATGTTAAGTGCAAGTGAGATTCAGTATTCTCATATAAACATAATTTAGGTTTGGGGAAAGAAATCCAGGCGGGGTGGTATCTTTAAAAGGAAATGTTTCTCTGAAAGCACTGAACACAGACACTTTTGCACTTTTGCAATGGTAAATTCACATCGCCCTAGAGATTAAAAGATAGAGGAGAACAAATACAGGAGTCTCTCTAGTACACTTCTTAACTGTAACTGTCGTCTGCAAGATAATTTTCTATTTAATGTTGCATAAAGTGAAGTCTGGTTGGTAGTTATCTCAGCTTATGCAAAGATGCAGAATAGAAATGCTGCAAATGTTTTGGGAATGATAACATCAGCAGTCTGATAATCTCTTCAGTTTATAGATTGCTGACAAGGATATTACTAAACTATGCTATTGATCTGACCATCAGCATAATAAGGTTTTCAGTTCTATGATTCCAGCCAGCAAGCCAAGAATTCTCTCCCATTTGGTTACATCTATGACAACTTTTTTTAAAAATGAGTAATTGTAATAGAACTAATAGTATGATTGGCTATATTCATTCATTAAAAAAGTTAGTAATACCTATCCAAAAAATGAAGAGGCTTCAATTAGTGACACCATTAAAAGAGATAAAAGTCAACCATCAACACCTTGCCTGGTTTGCACATAACACCAAGTGATGGTTTGTTTAGCGAATGTGTGGGTTTTTTAATGTCTCAACACAGCCCAAACAAACTATGATTTGTTTTCTGGAGATGAAATCACATCCTCTGTTGAGATGTTGGCAGGAGCACAACAATGCCAATCCCTGATGCTAATCCTGCTTATTGCTAGCCCAAGATTGTTCAGACTTCAGCCTTGTTCAAGCCCCCCCCCCCCCCCGAACCTCAAGATGTACCAATCAGAGCCAGGTGCAAAAGACATTAAGAGTCAGAATTAAACATCAGGGGGCCTTTGAGCAAATTCTGAGCCTCACAATTTGTTTTCAGTCCAAGAAGTGAACTGAACTCATATTCTTCCTTTCAAACAGAGGTCTGCTCCTGCCTAGCTATCTTAATCCCAGAAGCCTAAGACATTTTGCTGTTGCTGTTGTTAAGCAACAGCATCTGTCTCCTGAGAAATCTCTATGTGGGACAAGAAGCTACAGTTAGAACTGGATATGGAACAATTGATTGGTTCAAAATTGGGAAAGGAGTACGACAAGATTGTACATTGTCTCCCTGCTTATTTAACTTATATGCAGAATTCATCACGTGAAAGGCTGGACTGGATGAATCCCAAACCGGAATTAAGATTGCCAGAAGAAACATTAACAACCTCAGATATGCAGATGGCAGAAAGTGAGGAGGAATTAAAGAACTTTTTAATGAAGGTGAAAGAGGAGAGTGCAAAATATGGTCTAAAGCTCAACATCAAAAAAACGAAGATCATGGCCACTGGTCCCATCACCTCCTGGGAAATAGAAGGGGAAGTAATGGAGGCAGTGCGATATTTTACTTTCTTGGGTTCCATGATCACTGCAGATGGTGACAGCAGTCACAAAATTAAAAGATGTCTGCTTCTTGGGAGAAAAGCAATGACAAACCTATACAGCATCTTAAAAAGCAGAGACATCATCTTTCCCAGTAGTGATGTATGGAAGTGAGAGCTGGACCATAAAGAAGGCTGATCACCGAAGAATTGATGCTTTTGAATTATGGTGCTGGAGGAGACTCTTGAGAGTCCCATGGACTGCAAGAAGACAAAACCTATCCATTCTGAGGGAAATCAGCCCTGAGTGCTCACTGGAAGGACAGATCCTGAAGCTGAGGCTCCAATACTTTGGCCACCTCATGAGAAGAGAAGACTCCCTGGAAAAGACCCTGATGTTGGGAAAGATTGAGGGCACAAGGAGAAGGGGACAATAGAGGACGAGATGGTTGGACAGTGTTCTCAAAGCTACCAACATGAATTCGACCAAACTGCGGGAGGCAGTGGAAGACAGGAGTGCCTGGCGTGCTATAGTCCACGGGGTCATGAAGAGTCGGACATGACTAAATGACTAAACAACAAACAACAAAAATTGTTAAGCAACTGAGTATCAGAAATCTTTATGGAACTACTGGAGATCAGCCACAGGGATCTACCAGTTTACTTTCTGCCCACTCTTGTGCTAGACATCTCATTGAAGGGGAAACCTCCACACCCCCAAAGTAGTACAGTTAACAAAAATTTCCAAAAGTCTGCTTTGCATGTAAAGGAGCTGGAACAGAATGTCCTTTACTTTCAAGGTGACAGTGATGTTAGTACCTGCTGTGAAGACTTCTACCTTTTCAATGGCATTATCCTCTCTCTGTATGTCCTGCAAGAAGGCTCCCACAGTCATCAGCATCGGCTTGACTGTAAACTGGCAGCGTTCCTTTCTCGAGGGTAATGTCAGAGTTATCGCAGGCAATCCATGTTTATAATGTACAGTTACTTCTGGGGGAGAAAAGGGCATTTTAATTGATTTATCACTCAAACTTTTTTTTTTAAAAAATGATGACAACAGAGTAACTTACAAGCACATGTTGAAAAGCTTGGGGAAAACAAAGACATGACACACCTTACTATATGCTGCCACATATACTCTGCACTGAAGATCTTGAAGAAAGGATGTGATAAAAACCAAACAAATACATACATATTAAATAGAAGGTCCAAAAGTGGAATGGGTAGCTACTAAGTGTATATGATATGATAGAAGGCCTCACTCCAGAATCCTGTATATCTGCATTACAGGATATGAAGAACTGAAAGTGGTTGAAGGAAAGGCACTCTCTGCAGTATAGGCCGTACAGAGTTTAAAGGAGGGATATGCTACTGAAATCCTGCACCACCCTGCTAGAATTCATGCAGAATTTAGTGCTTCTGCTTGGGGTGCAATGGGCTCCAAAGATACCCGGGATTTAAAGAACCTGTGAGACCTGTTAACTATCAAGCCCCAACACTACTGATCTTTGCCACACCTGCGCCAAGATCTCCAAATGCAGCACCATTCACTATTCCTAGGAGTTCAAAATACACAAGCATCTCATGACACACAAGGAGGATACTATTATATGATTTGGGGTGGGGTGGGCAAAATACTAAGAAGTCCGAAGCACTGAAGGGATATATGTTGACCTAAAAATTTGAAGACTTTCAATTGTCCAGAATAAAAACAGATAAATTCTTGGATATGCATGCACCCAGACACTGATCGATGTCATCACTTGATATGAGAACAGTAACTGATAAGAAAGCTTACCATCAGATGGCACTAGTGTGCTATAAAGTGCTCTTCTGTGATGCCTTAGATTTCCAGTTTGTCTCAGGCAAAGCATCTGTAAAGAAGATTGATTAGATGTCAAGAGTTATCAGCTGAATACATTCAATGTAAGGGCTGCTTCTCATACCTAAGTTTCCTCACGAAGAGCCCACTGGGAGAAAAAGACAAGATATTTATTGAATATCTCCAGTTTAGACCCAGATTTTAGATAATATATACAATGCACAGGCATAGGCATGGATTCAATTATATTGTTGTCAACAACAATACTACAAACTCTAAAGATGAAAAGCTCTTTAATGACTTTTGTCCACGAGGCTGTGAAGACTCCTGAAAAGTAATCTAAAAGAAGTGGGAACAGTTTCCTGACTGCGATGTGCTAAAATATCAGGCAAAGTTATTACCACTGACAAATTGGCACAGAAAACACACAATTCTTAAATAGGAATATAAGAGGTTTAAATTCAGGAGAAAAATGGTGTCAATAACCAATTCCAAAACATGCAAAAAACACTGTGCAAGACCCTGTAGTGAAAAATTATATGTGCTTTAAAAAGAAATACCTGAGCCAAACTAAGCTAAAATTTTGAAATAAACTTGCATAAACAAGCTATGAATTTCAGCTCCCAGCAGTTGGTTTTTCTTATGAAAAGCAGCTTTGGTGCCAACTCATTTTGAGTGATATATATAGGCAGGAGAAAGGCAGATGCCTAACATTATCCCCACCGACATTTACTATTCCAAATCTCTGCAAGCTTTTCCTGTCATGGTGTTTCAAACATCAGCAAACAAACTGCATTACGACAAAATGCTGCTGAACTTGTTGGGACTGCAGAAGTGGAAGTCCAAAAACCATACATGCAATTTTGAAAGTGCTCTCTAATCACTACTGATGAAGACTCCCTATTTCATGCAATGCACACAAACACAATTCACAGGTTATCCTGTTAAGAGTTCCATAATGCCACCACACATCTTCAGCTAGCATAGGAGAAGACACTCTTTGACCAACCTGTTAGAAAATGCTAGCCGTTCTGTTCTGCACTCTCACTACACTGGATACAGGTGAATCCTTCTGGTCCACCTTACTATACAGGTAAACATGCATGCCCTTTTGGGTGGGAAAATGGTAGCAGAGAAAAGGAGTAGATGGCTGAGGTCATCCTGGTATCTGTGAAACTGACAAAGCTTTCTTTGATTATAATCAACTTTCATGGAAAGGCAGGCAAAGCGAACTGTTAAGAAAGCCTACAATGTTAAATGATAAGGTTCCCTATACTTCCATTCAGAGGATTTATTAAAAAAACACATGAAAAATGCTATTTAAATGTGTATAAATATATGAAAAAATGCACATTAGGTAATATACAGCAATTCTTGTACAAGGTTGGTGACACAAAAACACGGCGAGGTGAAAATGCTATTTTAAATCCACCCTCTCCGCTGCCAATTAATGCTAAAGTTATGACACGCAGATGGATGCCAACAAACTATGACACACAAGCATGCACCCCCATGGGGCAAAAGCGGTGCACAAGGGATGATATGATCCCATGAGAAATTGACTACTAGACAGACACGCAGAGGAGGTCATTCATGTAACTGGGTTTGACACTGAGACAAGAATTTCAAATGAATAACCTTAACACTGATGCATGCCGTACTAAAAAATTAGAAATCTTGGCATGAAGGACTACTCTTATTCCTGTTTCTTAATATATCTATCACAACCAGCACAGCTATACGGAGACACAAAGGAGAACCTGGTCACTCAAGCAGCCATAACTACTACGGATGCGGGTACTATCATGGCATAGGTGCTCAAAATAGTAAAAAGCTTTTGTGTTGATTGTTAAGAAATGCATATATAGCAACTTTGGTTAGAATAGTTACCTTACAAAAACAATAATAATCAAAAGTGAACACTTCAAATTTTAGAATGAGTCTGTTTTGAAGCAAGACAAACAGAATAGAACAAACTAGGAAATTACCAAAAACAAGCAAAGTCTGCTTTATTCCTGCCTTAAAGGAAATGTTTACTTCTACCAATGACCCATTACTTCTGCTTTCAGTCAATATCCAATTATTTGTGGTTCTGGTTACTACACCCTGCTGCCAAATTCTAGTAGAGTTTTATTTCATTATGCTAAAAGAGTTCTAGCCAAATTTCCGAGTAATAACCTTGTCTCCATGTAATCAATTTAATACTCTCATTTGCTTTTGAAATTGCCCAAGTGCTTGCGAGGGCCACCCCTATTCTTTGCTTGTAAAATAACTGATGCACGTTAACCCACACACACACACAGCACATTTGCTGCTTCATCATCTCAAATTTGATTTACAACCCCCAATACAAATGAATTGTGAAGCAATAAAAAGGTTGCTTCAGATGCTAGAAATTGAGTGCAAGCAAGTAGCAGTCGGCTAAGCAATCAGGCACTGCAACTATTTATCATGCCAACTGCTTGGTTAATGGGAAATGCTGTTTGGTATACAAGGGCTTGGCAGATAAACTGAGGCTAACGGTGAACAGTGCCAATGCTTGCTCAACACAATCAATCTGCCAAGAGCATATTGGATTATGATATACACGAACTCCCAATGTTTACCATACAGTGCTCACTACTATAGTAGATTAAGGGATAGGTGACGACAGAAAAAGCCACCAGTCTCCTTTAGTTCATTTAATTAGGTTTTCCAAAAGTCGTGGTGCATAAATAGCAGGATCATCAGAAAGTCTTTGCCCTTCTTCAGTACATTTGCCACCAATGTCTTAGGGGGCAGGTGAGGGGGCTATCCATCTCTGGTTAATACCATTGCATGATTAATTTGGTCTCCAAAGAAGCAAGAACCTGTTGTGCGGGCACACAAATTTTGTTCTACGAAAAGGATCCACATCCTTCTACAACCTGCTGTGTCCTGTATCCAGCATTGGTGCATTATGTAGCAATATAAAAATTAACTCTTTCAGTGGTGGTGATCTTGAATGTGGAACACCCTCTCCTTGGAAGTCAGGCTGTTCGCAGGCTTTTGGTGCATGCTCTAAACTTATTTTCCTAACCCTTAAAGATTTTAATGGAACCATCCATAGGAATGAATTTTAACTGGCTTGAGTATTGGTTTTACCTGCTCTTGTTGTGTATTATTATATTCTGTGAACATTTATTGTTTTTATACATTTGTAACCTACCCTGAGATCAAGAATGATGAAGAACATTCCTGCCCAGTGATTTTTTTGGTTGATTGAATCTTTAGTGAGTTTATGGTATGATCATGTTTCTACTTAGTTTATTATAGTACATATTTTTTTAAAATAAAAATATTATTTGGTTATGTACTGTACAGAAAGTGCTTACGCAAAATATTACTTTGGATACTGTCAGAATTTAATCCCCCCCAATGTGTAGCCATGTTAGTCTGCTACGCAAAACAACAACAATGAAGAGTCTTGTGGCACCTTGAAAGCTAGCAAATTTATTGCCGTAAGGGCTTTTATGGAAATGGACAGATGCATGTAGTGTTATCCTAAGATACAGGTATTTACACAAAGTATTTTTTTGGGAGGGGTAGGGGTGTAAATAATTGGGTCAGATAAAAACGAAATGCAAAAAGTACAGGTAGCAATAGTAACAATACTCACTGGCAAAAGTTGTTGATAATAGGCATCCTGGTATTCATAAGCTAATTTACACATGTAGAGTAATAATAATAAAAAACAACCTTTGAGCCAGTTCAAGCTACAGTTCATAGAATTTGATCTCTTGCCGAATTGTAATTCAGCAGTTTCAGGTTGCAGTTTCCCTCTGAAGTTTCTTTGTTCACATAAGAAAACATACAGGGTGTCCTGGGAGAATGAAGTGTTGCTCCATTACTTTTTATTTAGTATTGTCATTTCTTATGTCAGATCTGTGCCCATTTATAATTTTCCTTAGAGCTTGTTTGTTCGAATATTAACAATGCTCTTCTGCATTCTACATAGATTGAAGTTTCTTGTTTAAAAACATGACTAACAAAACTCCAGCAGCCTGCAATTACATGTTGAATTGCTGCTCAGATAAATGAGTGTGTGCTGGGAGCCAAGCTTTCTGCAATTGGAGGATATAAAAATTTATCTCACACTCAAGGCAGGAGTGACATGATTCAAGAGCTGAAGACTGATCTGGAATGAGCCTCTACAGATTGCAAGAAAAACCCAAACAGAGCATTTTGGCTGATGTATCAAACAAGAGCATGGTAGGATACCAGTTTTATCAGTGATTACCGCTGAGTTGCCTATAGAATAACAGTTTGTCTTGGAAAATATGAGTTCTCTAGTATGGAAGTTGAAATTGTTGCAGTTCTGATTCAGCCATCTAAGGACTTGTTTCATGGGCTTGTAATTTAAAGCCTCTATAGAGGCTGTAAAGATGCAACAAGCAGGATCTATTCTCTTAATTTTAGAACAATTTAAACTTTGTATTTAATTGTTACATATTGCTTTTATTGACCAACATTATTTTTCATTAAAATACATTCTCTTCATTTTTTGGAACTGATGATTACAGTTCTGGAATTGAAAGATTAAAAAAATAAAAACCTGAATGATAAATTAAAAACAAATAAGTTTGCCAGAAGTGGCTTAGTCATGCTGGCCACATGACCCGGAAGCTGTCTGCGGACAAACGCCAGCTCCCTTGGCCTATAGAGCGAGATGAGCACGCAACTCCAGAGTTGTCCACGGCTGGACCTAACAGTCAGGGGTACATTTACCTTTACCTTTACTCCATTTGAAAGTACGGTATTCTACACTGTTTTCTATTTCATTACATCGTTACAATATGGCTAAGAATATTATCAACATCATGATGCACAATGATGTTGAGGGACGCGGGTGGCGCTGTGGGTTAAACCACAGAGCCTAGGACTTGCCGATCAGAAGGTCGGCAGTTCGAATTCCCGCGACGGGGTGAGCTCCCGTCGCTTGGTCCCTGCTCCTGCTAACCTAGCAGTTCGAAAGCACATCAAAGTGCAAGTAGATAAATAGGTACCGCTCCGGCGGGAAGGTAAATGACGTTTCCGTGCGCTGCTCTGGTTTGCCAGAAGCAGCTTAGTCATGCTGGCCACATGACCTGGAAGCTGTATGCTGGCTCCCTCGGCCAATAAAACGAGATGAGTGCTGCAACCCCAGAGTCGGTCATGACTAGACCTAATGGTCAGGGGTCCCTTTACCTTTATTATCAACATCATGATGCACAATGGCGGCAATAGTGTAATAACTCAAACATACAACTTCAGCCTACGATGGAGGGGTTCAGAGACTTAACACCCCAAGATGGTCTTGCTTCCCATAGTCACAACTTTGGATTCAAGGAGAAATTAAGCAAGGTTCCACTTCTGCCTGCTTCTAGCCCAGCTCTCACACACAACCCTGGCTAATGTCCTTCTCAGGTGAAGGAGGGGTGAGGGAGACGGTCCACCCCTTTGCCCTCTGGCATAGAACGACCTCCTTTGCCATACTAATGATCATACTTAGGTGGTACTTAGGTGGCAACTATGACCCTTGTATGGCTAATTCAACTATGGAATCCTCCATTAGATTTTAACCCTTGCTCAATTCAGGGGATTAGAAGGTATTCAAGCACCATACAGACTGATCCCCCCCATCAAACTCACAACACTATCAAGAATTCAGCAAAAATTACTTCAGCTAGTGGTGCCTGCATATAAGAGGCAGCAAAAGCATTAGTGGGAAAATAATGATTGAAATCTGACAAGTATTCTGCTGAAATACAGGCTATAACAATTCCATTGGTAAAACCTCTACAAGCTCACTATCTTGCCCTCAGAGAAATCAAAGAGAAGAAAAACTGTATGGGTGGTTAAAACCAGTTTAAATAATGCATGACATAATTCATCACGCTGCTAAGTAAATATGGGCTTAGTTCCAAAAATTCCACTAAACAAGTAAAGTCCCTTCTGATTACACAGCGGGCTCTTTGGATCCAAGCCACTGGGCTGTTGTTCTTACTGCCCCTTTAAAAAATTCTTCAGGTTTCAGCAGGATATTTGTACAATGGATGTCGAACAAACTTTTTCATTTCTTAGAAGGATGTTTTATATATCGGTAAATGAAGGTTTTATATCAGGAAAGTTTCCCCATAGCATGTATATAAAGAACGAGACTAACACTGCTATACAGGCAAGAAAATCCAGAAAAAGATTACAGCCAAACCCTTCAAGAACACTGAAGGTACTTCCTAGAATGAAGGCTTCTTGTTTTATTTTGTTAAATAGTTTGCTTTTAACTTTTATTAACTTTGAAGGAGCTGTCCTTTCTTAGAAGGAAGCTGCAATTGTACCTAAGTAATCCAGAGGCACAAACCTTAGGGGTGAAACTGTAAGAGAGCCACATTTATACAGACAACAACAACCCTCATAGGTTTCCTTGCTTAAACACAGCTCAAGGTAATTTCAGCATTCTTTTGTTTATACCCCTTTAAAACACGCACATGCGCAATGTTAAATACTGAATTCTGGCAGAATTCATGAAGGGGGAAACATTTCAGCAAGCAAGGAGTTGCACAGAACCCAGTCCAAGCTTCCTACAAGCTACTCCAAAAGCATTTACCCCAATTCAAATATTTTCCACGAAACGATGAGTACAGAATATCCATCAGAACAAATAACTCAATATCCTCACTACATGAAGGATAAGCAATTAAGTTTGTTAATAGCATTTATTTGTTTTACCATTTGTCTCACTCATTTTTCTCCCAGTCTCATCACCAGATTGACACATTCCATGGATCACTTCAATATCATGTCCCTTCCAGCCTACTAGCATAATTTCTGAATAGGCTTTAAATTACTCTTGGTATTTTATAGGTTTCAGTACAGTATTGGACATTTCAAAGATTGATTGGATTCCCTTCACAGTAACGATTGCTAGACACATTTTATGTCTCAATTTTTAAGTCTACCTTCATTCTCTAGCAATAAAAGCCTGGTGCTTTGACCGAAGAAAATCCTTTTTGAAAGGCAATGAATAAAATGAAGTCTGATCATACTCTAAAATCTGTTTAAACCCCAAATATCTGAAAAACTGCCTCCATCCCCAATTACCTTCTTTGGTGTTAAAATCAGCAGAGTGGGCTCTCTTGGTACTTGGTACCGCTCTCAGAAGTGCAACATCTACACTGCAGGAGGAAATAATTAGAACTAAACCCATAATAGTTGTTTATAAATATTTATTGGACTGTTATAAATGGGATGATTACAATCTGAGAGACAAATGGAATAAAGAGTTAAAGTGTTATATTCAGCTCAAAGTTGCTTTAGCACAGGGCTAGCCCAACCATGAGGGAAGGTGGGGTGACCATATCAGATGGCAGAATCACAGGGGCAGAAGATCCTGCAAGGAATGCATCAACTGCTGCTGCCGCCAACTTCTTGGAGGCCAAATCTGGCTGCCTCTACAGCAGCCTCTAGGCCACGGGTGTCAAACACAAGGCCCGCGGGCCGAATCCAGCCCGCCAGACCTCGTCATGTGGCCCGTGTAGCCAGCAATTCCTGGTGTCCGTAAGGGCCGCCCCCCTTCCTCCGCAAGCCCTTTTATCAATGACAAAGGCAGGAACGCTCCTTCTGCGCCTATCCGGCTCTGCAAAAGGCAACCCTTTCACGCGCTTGATTTGCAACCCAACCCAGCCGCGCGGTGCCCTTTCTGATTTCTCCCTTTCCTCCTCGCCAAGCCCCGAATCGAGCCCACCCTCCGCTGTCAAGGCCTGTCTGGCTCGCAGTACCCATTGCGGTGCTTGCTTCTGGGAAATGCGGACTGCTTCCCGGCTCTCCGCCCTCGCTTTGCCCGCTTGGACGGAGCAAAGCACACGACACCGGCTGCGCCATCGCGGGGTCCGCGTGCGTAAGAGCCGCCGCTGCGCACGAGGCTAGGGATCCTTCTCTCTCTCCCTCCCTCGGCTCACCTTTGGCCCTGATCCGAGAGGCCTGATCCCGGGCCATCGCTCGCTCTTCCCTCTTGCACGAGTGACTCGCCCGCCGCTGCCGCCTCCTCCTCCTCTCCTCCCAGAAAGGCAGGCTGGATGCGGGAGGGTCGCTGCACCTTTAAAGTCCTGCACATTTTCTGCAGTGTGTACAAACACCGAGGTCTAGCCGCAAAGTTAGCAAGCCTAGGCCCTTATTAAGGTGGGCTGGAGGAGGGTTGGCTCGGAAAGCCGCGCGGGTCGCTCTGTGCCCGCCCCCCTCCAAACAACCCACGCGCGACGGGTGCTGGCTGAGCAAGGTCGCTGCTGCAAAAAATAAATAAAGAGAGCACGAAAGCAAAATCCGCGCGCCAGGGGAAGCTTGGCCGGAGGAAGCCAAGCAGCAGCGGCGGACACATAGTCCTACAGATACAACCGGCCCTTTGAGGGTGACCAAACTGCTGATGCGGCCCCCGATGAATTTGAGTTTGACACCCCTGCTCTAGGCAAATAGGAGGTGCTGCTGGTCTCCTCCCCTACTTGTTCCTGATCTGGATTTTCACTCACCCCTTCTTCCCACATATGGGATGGGCGCCATTTTGTGCTTCGCCCCAGGTGTCAAAATGTATTGGGCTGGCCCTGATTTAGCATCTATACATAGTGTATCTTTAGATTAAAGAATGAGATTGAATCAACAAAAAATGATGTTTGGGACATACTGGACTCCACAGCATTTTTACAGTTATCTGACACTGAAATCTGAGAGAGAGGGAACAGAGGTAAGGGGAGGAATATTTCCACAAACCTCACTATATAATTTGCTTCCTAGTTACCTAGTGATGTTTGAATATGAGTCCTTCTGCCTAATACCCGGTCTTAACACAAATGGTTTGTGGTAGGGGGAAAGCCCCATTGATCTCTTTAGGACTGCAGCCTCAGTGGTCTTTAATCTAAATGCTTCAAGTTCACTGGGGGCTGCTGGGAGATTCCTAGCTCCTTTCTCACATTTTATTCTGCTCTGGTTGCAGGTAGTGAATAAACTGATTGATGTGGAAGTGCAACAGAAGCCAAATTCTCTCTCCCCTGCCCTCCTTCAATTCCTTTATTCTTTACAAGACACATTGGCAATGGCCTAAGATTTTGACTTTGGTGCAACCAACCCTTGATAGAAAGGTGGGGTAATTAAAGGATGGCTTAACTTGTTCATTGATTTCAATGGGTCTGCTCTGATTATGGCTAACATTGACTATTGCCCATAGTATTGGGTATAATCAAGTAAGGTAAAAAACAAAAAAAAGGTAAAGGACCCCTGGATGGTCAAGTCCAGTCAAAGGTGACTACGGTGTTGCGGCGCTCATCTCATTTCAGGCCAAGGGAGGTGGCGTTTGTCCACAGAGAGCTTTCCAGGTCATGCGCCCAGCATGACTAAACCACTTCTGGCACCACGGAACACCGTGACGGAAACCAGAGAGCACGGAAATGCCATTTACCTTCCCGCCACAACGGTACCTATTTATCTACTTGCACTGGAATGCTTTCAAACTGCTAGTTTGGCAGAAGCTGGGACAAAGCTACAGGAGCTCACCCCGTTGTGGGGATTTGAACCGCTGAGCTTCTGACTGGCAAGCCCAAGAGACTCAGTGGTTTAGACCACAGCGTCACCCGTGTCTCTGTATAATCAAGTATAAACAAGTTGACTAGTTAGCACCTTGATTAAGCTGGCTATAATGCTGAATAGAATTTGCTTGTCATTCTGTAGCATTTCCACACACACCCAACAAAACCTACCAGTTTTGAAAGTAATGTAATGAAATACATTCCATCACTGTTGAAGTTATACATCTGTCACCAATGTACCTGCCAAAAGCAGCAGTTCTGTTGGCAGATCAAATTGTTAGAAGCAATTGCAAAACAGTATTGCCAGTTCTCATTTACTTCCATCAAACTCAAGTTTTAAGTCTAATTGTTGTAGGCATTTGCCTCTCCTGACCTCTGCATTCAATCCTTAGTTTGCAGTTTTCCAAGTTAAATGTCAGTGACAATGAAATCAGCACACAAACCTTGTTCTTAACACCCTCTTTCAGCAAGGGTGAGCAAACTATGTGGCATTTCAAAGTATTTGTCACTTAGGTACATTTTTGCCTTACACTTCATATACATTATCAGAGTGACTTACCCACCCCCCAAAAGCAGCACCTCTACATAAACAGAATGCAAACAAAACAGATCAACAGGAGTTAAAGGAACTAAAGTATTTGCTTGGCACCAAAAATATATCAGAATGGCTGCTATGTAATCCTTTCTGGGGAGAGAATTGGAAAGCTGGGGCACCACCAATGAAAAGGCCCTCTCACCGGGAGTATCAAGCACCTTAGATGGTAGGAGAATCTCAAAGCACAGCAAAGCATATATGGGGACAGCGATCCTGCAGATACACCAAGCCCTGAAGGGCTTTCAAAGGGTACTTTAAAAACTGGGTCTAGAAACTATAAAGCCTGGTCCCAATAAGCAGTCCAGCAGACCTGTTCTGCTATGACATATACTATTTCTTGGGCATTCACAACACCAAGGAATAGTACAGTTCAAGCCAGAACCGGTCAGAAGGAGCGGTAAATGCTCGGGGCACCTACAATGATACCATAGGATGCAAATTTAGATTAGCCACTCATTTTCTCCTTGATCCTTTTGTTAGTTAGAAAGACACTAGCAGTGGCTCTTTTGATATTTTTCAGCTTAAATTATTCTTTCTTAGAGATAGTACAGTGGTTGCAACCCTTATCCCAAAAGGATCCAGATTGCAATCATCCACCCGGGGCATGTGTTGCAAGGAAATTGCATTTTCCCAGCTCTAAAATGGCAAAATGCAGCTGCAGGTAAAATGTAATTTTTGCCCAGCCAATAAAAGCTGCTTGCAGTTGTGAGTATTATCAGATTGTGGCTCTGTACTCTAACAACTACCTATGAAATGGCAACTAATACATCACTAGAGCTGATGCCTCAAGAGCCTCTTCCTATTATACATGCTGTTTTTGAGAAATGAAATGGCATCTCGTCTCTTTAAGACAAATCAGAAGACTGTACACTGCAAAAATAGTCCTCAGGGAGTGAGGACCCATACCAAGGTTTTAAATTAAAGCAGGAAAGAAAGAACAAGAAGCTAACACTCAGCAGGTTTTATTGATTGCAGTACAGCCAAACTGTTGATTTCTGCCTGACTACAATGCAGAACACAGTCAATACAGGACCAGAATGAGGAGAGCCCAAAGAGGAAGCAGCACAGTAATGGCAACACACAAACATCTCCCAAAAAAGTTATCGACCGTTTGCCAACATCCACTTTATTAACTGCTCAATTAGCATGCAAGGACCAATCTAGAGCATCAGTAAACCACATGTCCCAATCGAAAACTCAGCGCACTTGTTTTCCATTACAAAACTCCTCTTACACTTTGAATTAATTGAAATTCAACAAAAAGACTTAAAAAGGGAGAAAATGGGTATCGAGGACAGGAAGCAGCAGTTTACATAATTTAAGATATCTGTTGTAGCAAAACATTAAAATTCCCAAAGCGGCAATGAGCAAATGCTCCCTTCAGTTTTGTTGGAAATTAATGGGAGCACCTTGCTGATACGCTTAAGTGAAGGTGTGTACGACAAGCATGGATAAGCAAATAATTAAAAAAGCAAATGAGTCTTTTTAAAATAATAAAAATACAAGGATACAGATGAGAAAAATATGGCACTGATCTACAAAAGAGATTTATAATCTACAGTCATACCTCGTGTTGTGTTCCGTTCGTTACGGACTTTTAGCTTACGAATGTGGTTCTCCGCCCACGCGATCACTTCGCACACATGCACAGAAGAGGCGCTCTAGTTGCAGACTTTTCGGGGTGCAAACGGCACCCCAAAACCGATTAAGTAAGCAAATAGAGGTACCACTGTACTGAAATTTCCATGGGAGAAGTATGTTGCATTACCATCTCCAACAGTGCTGTAATACCTACTGTATTTAAAAAGGCTTTTAAAAAATCATGCCCAAAGTGCCAAGAATTCCACTATTATAATTATTCAGAATTGGATTTGAAAACCACATTTGATTTTAAATAATTATAGCACACCAAGGCTTAGACTTTATCAACAAGAATGCCCAGCTGAATTTGCAGGAATAACACACCTGCAATGGTAGTGCTGTTGATCTGCAGTGAGCCTCTGGACTGAAGACACAGGATTAAGTAAACAATCTGATGCTGAATTATGTCTTAATCGTGTGCAACTTATTTTATGAAATAAAATCTTCATCTGATTCTCTGCCTTCTCTTTTGAAGTACTATACATCTTTTGTGCCTACTTGTAGATGACTAGAACTCTTAGATTGCACTATTTCATAAAGCCACCAATGGCAAAAGCATTATTAGAAAACACAAGTTCCAAGGCAACTTTACTAGCGAGACAATTTTACTGCCCACTCTTTTAAGTTCCCCAAGGACACACAAGGAGATTAAATAGAGCTGAAGGAAGCCAGTAATTTCTCTCAGAAGTTTCCAGTTTCCCCTATATTCTTTACTGCATTTTTAAAAACAAAAAAAAAAAAATAGTGCCTTTCATATAATGTGTGTGT
The DNA here is from genome assembly GCF_964188305.1 of Podarcis bocagei. Lineage (NCBI taxonomy): Eukaryota > Metazoa > Chordata > Lepidosauria > Squamata > Lacertidae > Podarcis > Podarcis bocagei. Next base: position 55,574,273 of record NC_138134.1, read on the forward strand.
GTGTGTGTGTGTGTGTGTGTGTGTATAAAACAAAACAAAAAACCCCCAAAACAGTTTTGAGTTGAGCTTGGAAAATCTGCATTCCCAAGTGCAGAATATACAACAGGTTTATCTGTGCTATAATTTCTGGGGAAAAAACAAAAACAAAAAACTTGAGCAGAATATTCCATAGGATATCTATCTGGCCATGAGTTGAGGAGCTATCTGGGGGATACCAGGGATTGAATCTTAGACCTAGTACATACAAAGCATTTGATCCATCACTTAGCTTCAGCTGTGAATAAAATGGAAGTCACTTACCAGTAGAGTGTCCGTTCACATTAGGAACTGGGCAAACGTTCAAAGCAGGAGCAGTCAACTAGGTAAGCATCTCTGCACGAATGCCGGCAAGCTGAACACAATCAGGTTCAGTCTGAGTTGAAGTGGCTACCGTTTAGATCCCACCTGCTCTCTACCTAGTACTCTGCTGCTGTCAACACTATTCCCTTCCAATCTGGGAAAGAATGCCTGGAAAATGAGGCTTATTTGGTTAGCTGTATTTCTTCAGTCTTAAGCTAGACATTAAATATGCCCACTTGGCTCATTAAGCTGCTTTAAACTCTGGAGGAAAATTAATGCGTTGTCAGCATGCTGTGAAAAAAATAAAAGGTAATGAAGGTATATAACTACATGCAACAGCATTCTTACAAAAGAGCTTGTGGTGGTTCTTGCTTCCTTCCAAGTTTCTAATGCCAAGAAAGACCCCACACTAGCCAGAAAGTTTATCTGAGTTACAAACGCCTCTCTTACATTAACCACTCACTTACATTAACATAAAGAGAGTGAGTCTCAAATGCAATTTAAGCTTCAATATAAACCAATATGAAATTGCATTGGTTATTGTGGATATAAATGTTCCATCCTTCCCCAGTCTTTGACTCTAAGAAGAATAAGGTGCAGATGAGGCCTTCTGAGCTTGAGCGACAGAGTACAACCATTTCATCTTTTGAATGGAGGGAAGGATTATCATATGATATAGTATTGGAGAAACAAAGAATCATTATTGCTTTAAAATTGATAAGCTGAAAATCACCACAACGGCTCACTCTCCTGCACAGGACAGGTAGTAGTCATAACATATGCCTCTGAATTTTATTGTTTCTACAGGAAGCCTCATTCTCAAAATATTGAGATGAGTGCATTAATTTATGAAGTGGGACATAGTGGGAAGCAGCTGCAAACGAAACTACAATCCCTGAACTCGTTAGATTGCAAGTGAAGTCCTGAACTACACATATTTACATCTACAAGTGGGACTTTGTTTATCTGGTTGTAAGTTGTTTCGACTTGCCTTTGACAAGAAAAAGTGACCAATAAATTTAATTAATGAATAATAATCATACATCTTTCCTGCTCCCATCCAGACCACACCACATGATGTTTATAATCATATCCTACGACAGAGCCACATTTCTTCCAGTTCCTCACATAGGTGCCTTGGCTCTTCTCCACTGGTAGAGGAGTCAGTAGATTTGGGAGTTTGGGCTGTTTGACTTTAAGAGGCCGCAAGGCTACTTTCACTATTAGCACAACCACATAGTTATTCTATTGCTTAATAATCACTGCCTTTTCTGAACAGGAAGGCCAGAAAAGGAAGCAATTATAGCCGTTAGAGGAATGAAGTGATAATAACCACATCAACTGTTTATGCTAAATGTGGGGTGTGTGTGAGAGAGGAATATTGTGACTAAAAATATATATTTGCCTCTACCCTAATTTGTATTATATGAAGTAGAAAAATAGTTACCTTTCCATTCTACCTAACAAAACATTCTAATGATGGATGAATGCACACCTGCTCATCGCAAGGTGATTACGTAGAAAATGTATTCATATGCATTGTTTCATACACAGAGGAAATCTTAAACATAAAAAAATACAGCTATCTTCTTCATAACTTATCCAGTAGGGTTTTATTGCACTTGGGAGTAATTTAAGATGGGACGAGGTCTAGAAAGGAGGAAAGACAGGGGTATCAATTCATTATACTTTTCAATCCTAGGAAAGCCTGGATGACAGCACAAACCATAATATCTGTCTCTTAGCAAGCACTTTTCTTTTGGAATGAGGGATGGGAATGCAAAAAGAAATTCATTATATCAAGTTGAATGCAACTACTCCATGACAGCTATAAAAGATGACATGGTCTGGCCATTCTATGGAGTGCCTTTTACAGGAGCACAGAATCCTAAGAACCTCTATATTTGGCTGGCAAACCTTATAATACAAAGCTGACAAAAATCTGCTAACACTTCCAGAGAAGTAGGTCAAAAAGTAAGCATTAAAGTAGAACTAGTCAGTATTTATATATGAACAATGATGTAATATTCAAAGTTAGTGAATTGGCACTGTACTTTAAAATGACTCAATCATTTTATGGACCCGCTGTGTTAAATTTCACTTAATTTGAGGTTGTTTGGTTTTTGTATTTAGCATTTACTGTATTTGTGTTTTAAATAATGGAAGCTTCTTCACATGACCCCTTGGAGGCTGTGAGGCAGGGAAGAAATTTTCTCAATAAATAAATAATAGCAATAATACATGCAACATACTTTGGACAACAAGGTTTTAAGGCAGCCCCAGTCTTTCAGCATTCTGCAAGCCTGATGATTCTCCAACACACACAGTTCATCATTTTTCATTACAGCAACTCAAGAGTAACTTGGGTAACAAATTATTACAGACACTGAGAAACCATTGTACAGCATCTACACTGATAAGATCAAATATTCTCCAAGGGGAATGGGAAAGTATAAGATGGCTTACTTCTCATTTCTCATTCAATTTCCTCTGTACCTTATAAAGGAATTTGTGCTTATCACCCAGAAAGGGGTTAAAAATCTCATTCTGCATTCAGATTTGTAAGACTGCACTGAATGATCAGACTTTTACAGTAGCCTTTCAACTTCCATCTGCTACTACCTGTTAATAATATAGGGTAGGAGCAGATGGAAGTTGAGTCTCACAGACTACAGCAAACATGAATCAAAACAGACAAAAATGTCCAGAGAGATAACTACATCTATAACAGCTGCTGTTTGGCTGCAAGTTACATACAGCCACGAATAACTCAATTAAACAGATGTGTTTAGGAAGAGTTACCGTATTTTTCTGCTCTTCTGCTGGTTTATACAAAGATACTGCAATGACACCCATTCCCTGCCATATGTGGCCATCTCTGCTCTTGATTCTGCTCAACCTTGCAAGTATTTCATATAATTTCACATGCTCTAGTAACATTGCATCTTAATTACTGTAAGACTCTCTACATAAGGCTACCCTTGAAGACAGTCTATCCTACAGCTTGTGCAGACTGTGGTTGTGAGAATGCTGACTACAGCAGCATATGTGTGCAATCATGTTTAACACAACCAGACCCAAATTAAGATACTAATGCTGATACACAAAGCCCTAAAAGGCTTGGCAACCAAGTATCTAATGGAACAACTTTCCTTGTATTAGCCAACCTGGACTGAGATTAGCAGAGGTGGCACATCCCACACCCAATGCAGAACCCTACCACCTGCTCATCAGCTGATGTTAACCAGCAACATCAGCTCATTGATAGGTTACCATGGTTTGGGGAGACAATGGCCTCGCAGGCCAAACTGGGCCCCCTGACAGGACAAGACTGGCCCATAGGCTAGAAGCTGTCTACCCCTGATGTGGACATCTCACACATACAACTTCAAATATTCTTTCTAGTGAGTTGCATATGCATATGTTTTTATATGTGCTGTAAACAGTCCAGGGTGGCTGGGGAAACCCAGCTAGATAGGCAGGATATAAATAAGATGATGATGATAATAATGTTGGTAGCATGTGTTTGGAAGAGTTGTTATCCATCCTTCTATGATACAAGGCTTCATAGAGTTATGTTTAGGTTTACATGAAACAATTCCATTTTAAATAATGTGACTAAATCTAGCCACACTATAATTCTTCCATCAACTCCTAGTGATTTTTGCAGAGACCCTTTAAGTCAACATGTTTAACTTAACATGGTACAGTTATTGCAACAGTTGTGCTATGAATTGTTAATGTTGATTACTATGGTTGTTATTTGCATATTTGAAATTCTTTGAATAAAATATTCATTTAAAAAAATCCTGATTTACATACTATGGATTCTAACATGGCCAAGTCTACACTTTTAAAATATTAAAGATTGAACTGAATGATTAAAGGGCACATAAATGATACTTGGCCTTAAAAACGGCAGCAGTTGAAAGGCTCCACATGGAATAATTATAATTAGAGCTTAAATATTACCGTTATCAAGCTTTTTTGCATTTTACAGCACAAGCTAGCTAGCTCACCAGAACAGTCAAGCCCTTCATTACATTAGATATGATTTTTTCCCCACCAAATTACAGCCCAGGGCTTTCAACATCTGATTAATGGCTGAATTCCCACATCTGCCATTTTGAAACTCTTGGCAGGAGGACACGGGCAATTTCCAAGTAATCAGTAAGAGTTCTCCAACATTATTCAACATAAAAAGGAATGATGTATAGCCTTCAGTCATCTCTGTTCTGTAATTAATGTTGTAATGCCGCAGCAATGCCCTCGTAAGAAACATCTTACAATTCTTATGAAGGCAAAATGAAAGGCATTCTCATGGCAAAAGGCAAATTATCAAATGCTAAATGATCACCCTGCTCTTAGCTAGGAAGTTTCCAATTTGGGGCCATTTAATAAAATATGAAGAATTCAAGAATCGTTATTAGCGTTAGCTCTTTAGTATGTGTTCCATTCTGTACATATAGGGGGAGAGAGAGGAGGAAGAGGCACATATAGTTGCTACTTTATTAGTTAGAAGTGGGTACAGTTTGTATCTGAAATGTCCATGTTATTATATAAAAGTGACGGGAACACACATTAGGAAAGTCCAGACAAATTCATTCACCAATTGATCATTGCTTTTGAGAGCGTCACAAGAAGCAATTTATGGCCCAGTCATTGTAGCGAAACAGGTTCTCCATCCTGACCTGCCTTGAGTGTATGCTTCCTTTCAAGCAGGAGTCCTTTAAGTAAATCGTTTTATTATCAAGATTGATGTTGCTCCTTCAATATACTTCCAGTGATCAGAATTAAGGAGCAGCAGATTGCCTGAAGGCATGGCTTGGATCCAAAAGGGCAGATCTGCAAGCAGAAAGCACTCCAAGACATGCAAAGAGAAGTTCACAGTTTTCCACAGCTTTAAATATTTTATTTTAAAATTTTTACAATATAACAACAATTTTCCATTCATAATAACAGCATATTTGACTTCCCCCTACCCCACCCCCGTTTTCCAAAAAAATTCCTTGAATATAATTACTTTTTCCATTCAATTTCCAACTATTTTAAAACCTAATTATAGAATTACTTCATAAATGTTACATCAATCCTGCTAATGTTTTAACATGCTTACAGTGTTCCTTAAAATAAGTCTATAATTTTTCCCATTCTTGATTGAATTTCTTCTCATCTTGATGCCTGATCTTCACGGTAAGTTCAGCTATTTCAGCATTGTCTATCATTTTCATTATGCATTCTTCTTTCGTTGGGACCTCTTCCTCTTTCCATTTCTGGGCAAATAACATTCTAGCGGCTGTAGCAGCATACATAAACAATCTCCTTAGGGTTCCTTGGCAATTCATCACTTATTATTCCAACCGAAAAGGCTTCTGGTTTTTTTTAAATAAACGTTACCTTAAACATTTTTTTAAAATTCATTATATATCATTTCCCAGTAGCCCTTTGCTTTTTTGCAAACCCACCACATAGGGAAAAAAATACCTTCTTTATCTTTACATTTCTGACACATTTTAGGAGAGTTTTTAGACATTTCTGCAAGTTTAACTGGTGTCAAATACCATCGGTACATCATTTTCATATAATTTTCTTTAAGTGAACTACAAGCCGTAAATATTAAATCTTCTCTCCACAATCTTTCACATGACTCAAGTGGAATATTATGTCCCAAATCCTCTGCCCACATTTCCACAGCTTTAAAGGGTGCACGGGAGACTGTGGCAGAAAGGAGGCAGCCGGCAGCAAAGCCCTGTTCTGCATGCCAAACACCCATCTCACAATTCTTAGGATCCAAACCTTCGTGTTTCATTGGACTTTGAAATAAACGTGGTATCTAAACTCTCATATTTCAGTATCAAATATGTTCTTATTAATAATATTGATTAAAAAGGAGCTACTGTAAAACGCCAGCTGTTTTTCATTGCAGCTTTTTTTTGGTACAGTGATAACTTCCGCTTTTGGTAGGAATCGCCACAGACAGTTTAGTATCATAAGGCATACTTTCAAATTGGCTATTTTTATTTTATTTCTTCAGTAAGAAATGTAACACTCTATAGATTACAACTTAGCCTCAGATTCTCTAACTCTGCTAAGCTTATGCATCTGAAGTATCTTAATTCATTTCGGAGGTCTGTTCTTAACCTGAAACTGTTCTTAACTTGAAGCACCACTTTAGCTAATGGGGCCTCCTGCTGCCGCCGGAGCCCAATTTCTGTTCTTATCCTGAAGCAAAGTTCTTAACCTGAAGCATTATTTCTGGGTTAGCAGAGTGTGTAACCTGAAGCGTATGTAACCCGAGGTACCACTGTAGTAACTCCAACTGGCATAAACCAGTTTAGCTCCTACTGACTTACCAGTTGCACATTTACGGTAACCAGAACAGACAAGATGATCCTTAGCATCTGTTCCTTTCCATTACTTAAGTTACACTATTACACAGTGGAAAAGACAACAATGTACTACACGAAAGTTATGCTACATTTCACATTAGATGTTCCAGTAGTTGGCCCAGCATGATAAAGAGGGCAAAATGATCAAACTAGACTAGTTTTATTTGCCATCTGTTTTTTTTTCTTTTTTGGCACACAAACACACCAATGAAGGGAAGTGATACAGTACTTGGTTTTCATGCACTGTTAAGTTTTCTTTAGATTGTAAAGAATAAAACCTCAGTGTGGAATTTTAAAAAGAAGCATTTCATGGCATTAATTGCTGACTCCTTATACTGCAACCGCTCAACTTTTGACATAAGTTAAATAGATCTTTTCATTGCCTATACCTTTTCAAGCATTATAAAACCTCTAGGAAACAACCCAAAACAAGCCAGTGACAGTCTTGGGAAGCAAACAACTACTGAAGAACCACAGAAAGTGCAGAACTCTCTAATTTAAGATCACTGAGAATACAAAGCAAAATACTGTAAGATCATTTGACAACTTTTCTACTAGTGGTGGCAAAAAAATTCCTAAATCCAATTCCTTAATTGAGCAAGTGTTTAAATTACACACCCCGCCAAAAGCCCTTGGTGAATGTTTACTCATTTGGCCGCTTATTGAGATTATGCATTGCTGATACGAAGCATCTGTACTGTATTTCATTCTTGCCAGAACACACTTAAGCATTAAGTTGATTAACATTACAGTTGAAGCAGCATTTTCAGTTTCGAAAACAAGCTAAGGGTAGTATAAGAGTCTTACTGAACAGGAAAGGAAAAACATTAAGTTTATTCCTATTTGTTAGGCCATCTACAAAAGTGTCAAAAGGAGGTGTGGGAGGCGGATCCATTGGCTGTGAATATGAACATATGCTGTCAACATTTCTGTCAACAGAAGCTGCTCAGATATTCAGTGATGGCCACACTCAACAATGACCATACTTGTGGCTAACGTGCTAGGCCACAATGGTGTGGGAAGGTCAAGCATAAACCTCTACTCAGAGAGGAACTTGATCAACAAGCTACTCTCTCTACTTATTTAGCCAAATACAATGCATTAGGTAAAGGTAAAGGGACCCCTGACCATTAGGTTCAGTTGTGGATGACTCTGGGGTTGCGGCGCTCATCTCGCTTTACTGGCTGAGGGAGCCGGTGTACAGCTTCTGGGTCATGTGGCCAGGATGACTAAGCTGCTTCTGGTGAACCAGAGCAGCGCACGGAAACACAGTTTACCTTCCCGCCGGAGCGGTACCTATTTATCTACTTGCACTTTGATGTGCTTTCGAACTGCTAGGTTGGCAGGAGCTGGGACCAAACAACGGGAGCTCACCCCATTGCGGGGATTCGAACCGCCAACCTTCTGATCGGCAAGCCCTAGGCTCTGTGGTTTAACCCACAGTGCCACTTGCATTCCAACATAATTAGGAAGGCAAAGCTCTCTGGGGGAACAACAAGGTACAAATTTAATCCACATTTAATCTTGAAAATGCCCTGATGAAAGTATCATAGCTTGATTCTTGCACAATTTTGCTTCATTTCAGTGTAGTGTATACAAGAAACATTTTGGGCATGCTACCCTACCTGGAGACGGGAGAAAATATTTTCAGCATTATTTGTAATATTTCGAATATTTAAGAACCAGAAGGTTTTGCAACAAGCCTTCTGAAAGTTTTCGATTTTGCACTCCCATTAACCTGGTGCTAAACTGCATATTAATTTATGTTTGAGTATACTGTTAATGTACATATGATAAATGATAAAACCGAAATTGCAATTATACTTACAGCGAGAAAATGGATTGCATTTCCCAAAATAACTGAAGTGTTGCCTCTGCCTCATCATCATTACACTAGGGGTCCTTCATAATAATGCCACAGAGGGGCAATTAGGGACACAAAAAAAATTAATGGAAAATGCATTTCTTCTCCTGCGATTGCTCAGACTAAATTGAAAAATGATTTTCCTATTAAGCTACATCAAAATACATTACGTTTTCAATGCTGCACAGTGGCAGTAAATGTGGCCATATAATTTTGATAGAGGGATCACATGAGAAGTAAAACCAAGACACTTTGGAGCCAACAAAACAAGTCTATACTTTAAGATAAAAGGCCAAGAGAGTATTGGGGCAATGGTCCAATTACAAGATCTAGGAGAAGGAAAACTTTGATCCTCTACTTCTCTGCCTTGCGGTTACACTCATTCACGAGAAAGGCTTCAGGAGTAAACCCTGAGAGAAAGACTGGACACTATGTCACAGTTAAAATTATTTAAGAACCACCACAGAGAAAAAAATCTATCTGTGCATGAAATATTTCATCAAGCTTAAGCTATGCACTGTGAGAGCCAAAGGGCGAGAGAGAAGGGCTTAGATTTAGTAATGACTCTTTCGCTCTGCATCCCAGTCGATTGCATTCTGGGACCAAAAAGGCAGAGGACACACATATATGCCGCACATTACATTTTATTAAAGTTTTATTCTACCCTTCTTCCACAGAGGTCAAAGCAGTATACATTGTCCCCTCTTTCTTCTCAAGACCCCTATGAGGTAAGTTAAGCTCAGAGATATTGGCTGAACCAAGGTTACATAGTGGATATTTTAACCTGCGTCCCTTCACTTCAATGGTACTTCCAAACAGGGACAATTTAGCAACACCCAATTGGTGCTGGCCTGCTTTTACCTGGACGAGGAATAGAAATTCTGCTTCCAGGCTTCTGACACTCTCTAGCCAAGCGGGCAGTCAGCTCCCTCAACAGGATGAAGGAGATATTCAATAGAACCACTGTGTATGTGGAAGCCTTAAATACGCCTCCCCCCCCTCACTGTGCTCCATTTTGTTTGGAAAGGGTAAAGTCGCTTGCTAGAGTGGAGAAATGGACCACAGAAGAGAAAATGGCAATAGCAATATGCCCAGGTCAATACTGGACAGAACAGCAGCATGAATGGCAACATTCCTTAGAAAATTGCAGTTATTTCACTGAATTAAAAAAAGTTAGGATTTTCTGAGCTGGGAGGTTGGGGGAAGGAAACTGAACAGATAAAACATGCAGAGGATGTTTTCTTCACAATGTTGTGTAAGTGCCATGTAAAACATGAGTGAACAAGGTATGGTTTTTTCCACAGGAAATGCTTAGCACAAAAACAGCCTAATTTCTACCACACTGACACTACATTTAATAGTTATAACAGGATATGACTTGGAGTTCCATGTATTTGCATACTGTAGTTTCATTTTCAGAACAGAAACAAAGTTACTTCAGAGAGTAACAACCATAACAACTCAGATACAAATAAGAGCAACAAAAGCAGCCTCCATTGACAATTTCATTGTGTTTAACTAGGACTGAATTTTTCTGAATGCCTAGATTCTTCAGAATGACACCTCTCTTCACAGAATAATAGAACAGGCTTTCTTAGAGAGAACTACAATAATGGACCTTCAATGTATTTAGTAATGCAGTTCTTATGATTTCCCCCAAAATGGTTAACATTAATTCATGGCAAATCTAAGCCATGGTTTGTTTAACAGATTCTAAGTTAACCATGAGCTGCCCCACAGAATATCAAATAAAAGCATGGTTTGTTTTCTTTTGTAGCTACACTTGCCTCATACCTGTATACCTTGGTGAGAGTCTGGAGTGGCCAAGCAAACCACAGGGTTGAGGAAGGATGATAGGTTTGCACCTAACACCAAGGTTAAAAGTTAAAAGAAACCAAGGTTAATAAGCCAAGAACAAACCATGGTTTCAGACTGTGGCTTGTTGTTAGTAAATAAGTCATAATTAATCTGCTGGGCAGGGTTCACACACAACACTAACCCATGTTTTAATAAGTTATGTGTGAACCATCCCATTCTTGGAATATTCACATGTTCAGAATATTCTGTTAGAAATCTCCTTTTATATCCCTCCCAGTTATAGCTCCCTCTGCATTACCTGGCATCTACAAATTTATGGGCAAAATGGATTAATGTTGATGTTTGGATCACAGCTTTGAAAACCCATGTCTTTAATTGTGCTTCATAAATTCCAGCCACAGCCATTTTCACTTTCCCCTTTAACACTTCCACATGAAATATTTCAGAAAGCAAGCTCTCATAACCATGACCCTTCCAAGGCAGGCATCAGTCTATAAAACACTGAAGATCTCTTGGGCCATTCCAAACACCTCACATTCACATCACAGGTAAAGAATACAGAGAGTAAAATCAATGTAGTCTCAAAGGTCTAAATGGAACAAAGGATAGATTCTTACATACTAGACACAATAACAGTGGGGGTTTTTAAGGAGTGCCCCCCAAAAAACATATACATGCAAAGTAATATGCTCCAATTGGCACCTCTCACCAAAAACAGCTTTTAAATGATGTGCCATCTAAGTGTGTTTTCCTACAGGATGACTCCTGTGTGCACAGAATCGCAGAATTGGGACCACAAGGGTCATCCAGTCCAAACCTCTGCAATGCAGGAATCTTTTGCCCAACTCCACAATCCTTAGATCTCATGTTCTACAAACTGAATAACCCACATGTGCCTGCAAATGTGATAAGGGGCACTGTGTACAAAAAATTCCAGAGACCGTTTCATCTTCAAGATATGTACAAATCCACTAAAAGTCAACTAAAAGTCAAATATATACATGTAGTGACTTGTAAGTTCGACTGCAAAGAAACCGATTTCTCCAGAGTAAAGCATCTCCCCCACTGCCAACCAAATGTCAAAATCCCAATATTAATGACATCTTCCCAGTGAAAAGACCCTCTAGGTAGGAATGAACCATACAGCACTAGGCATATGAAAACCATCCAAGCTGAAATCCCCTTAAGATTAATAATGACAAACACTGAGGAAACTATTATTTATAACCCAATAGTGCAAGCCCAGTGCACAGGAACAGTGCGAGTCCTTGAAGCCTTTGTCCCTGATCGCTATCTGTGCCCAAGAAAGCAGGGCTGTGACCTGCTCTAGCTACAAAGACTGTTTCTGTTGCTGAAAGGTCCAAGAACAGCTTCCCCCAACTTGATGCCCTTCAGAAATTTCAGGCAACGATGGCTGGCCATGATGGCTGGAACTGATGGGTATTGTAATCCAAAACACTGGGAGGGCACCAGGTTAGGGAAGGTTGGCCTGATGACTATCAGGGCAGAGTCCTTTTCAGGGGCTGTTTTTCTATTGCTAAGGTTTATTAATGACTGGTGGGTTTGTTTAATCTGGGTGTATGCTTATTAATATTAGTAGCTTAATCAAAACATCCCAGATTTGTATGCCTATTTAAATGCTAACCTAGGTAACTGTCAGTGCATGAACTTAAAATGTAATGCTTTTATTATACAGATTTTTATAATGTCAGGAGCCACTCTGGAGATGGTTTACCATGGAAAAGTAGTGTCCAAATAATGTAAGGTTATGATGATAGTGTAAGTTCAGCCCCTGAAAGGGAAGTCCTTCCTTTCAAACTGTGCAGCCAGCATATTTCATTTAGTCGATTATGACAAATGCATATGCAAGACTAGTATCATTTTTTTCTCACATGAAAGGGCATTTTAGCAGCTTCAGGCAAACGTTTCCTTCACTAAGCCATGCAATTTTTTTATCTGTGCTATTACAGAAAAGGGGCATCACCAAGTCTTCTAGTTCTCTGATGAGTTCTATTTAGCAAGCATTTTATTTCACTGGGAAATACTTAGCTCAGGAATTCTAGCAGGCCTGCATGACATTTAAGACACGTGCCTTGCACCCAATTGTTTTATTTTCCAGGTGCAAGTCAGCTTTCTCCGTGGGGAGCCCTGAAATCTTACCAGTGTGGTGTGTGTGCAACTTGGCTCTTTAATCTCATTTCCTCAGTTGTGATGCTGGACATCAACTGAGTACAGGTGGGTCAATACCCTAAACTGGCAGAGTTCTGTTTTGTTTCGCCCCTCCTTTTCTTTTCCAATTCTCTAACTTGAAAAAGAGTAACTGAGACACAACACACCAAATGTGTTTTCTTAAATGAAGAGAAACTCGGGAAGAGTTCTACCACTAAAAACTGGACAGCACATGAAAATGTTTTGGGAAGGGCCAAAGCACAGTGATAGAACATCTACACTGTATAGCGACAGTCCCAGATTTAATCCCTGGCATCACCAGGCAGGGCTGAGATAGAATTCTGTCTGAAATCTTATAGAACCTCTGCCAACATCCACAATACAGAGGTAGATGGAATAATGGTCAGTATAAGGCAGCTTCCTATGTTCCAATGTTATCCACTGGACTCTGCCTGTCCCCATTGCTGTCAGTAAACTTCTCAAATTATGGTAATGTTTATAGTCACATTTCATGCCAGAACCTCCTTGGGGAAAGGGAGTGTTATTTACTGCATAACCAAATGCTAAAAATAGTGATGAATAGGTTTCAAAGCATCTGTGTGCTGCATCAATATCAGCCTAAAAATACACCCGCTTTTTGAGCAATACTATATTTTTTGTTATTAAGTCTGCAAGGTTTCTTTTGTGCTAGTTTGAAGACACATCAAGCAAAATCTGAAACTGAAATCTGATATGGTTTTAATGTGTTTTGACATGGTTGCATGTTGTACCCATCATGCATTTTAATCAGGCCAGATGAATAGCTAATCGCAGTCCATTGCAAATCTGATGTGACTCCTTTCCTGCAATACTAAATTTATTGTGCTTTAGTGACACACATTTAGAGCATATTAGACTATCACAAAGCCATTGCAGAGACCAGAGCAAATTCTGTATGACAGATCCGTGTCCATTAGCAACGTAATTGCAGTAATTACCTTCTTTAGATGTGCCACTGCTCATCCTTTATACTGTGTAAGAAAATATAATTATATAGCTCTTAGCACAGGAGGAAATAATTTTCTAAATGACAGTTTATTTGTAAAGTGGGCACAGAGAGGAACATTTACCAAATTCCCAATGTTAGAATTTCACTGGAGTGTAGCTCCAAATAACCTTTTAAAAAAAGTCTCCTCATTTAAAAATTAGCTTAATGTTCTCTATCTATTGGGTAGTTTTCCTAACACGATGTTGCCTTAGTTCTTTTACCTTACATGTTTGTGCCCATCTGTGGAAAAATAAACCATCTACTGCTATATCCTGCCCAGTGCTTCTTGGAAGAAGGGTGAGATGCATATGCTATTAAGAAAAAAAACATAACAAGCCTGATTTCATTCAATAGCTGGTGGGGAATAAAATGGGAGTCCAGAATGAGTTTATTTTCAGTTATTTATAAACTGGGGGGGGGGGGGCGGGATTACAAGCCATACAAGGATCCGTAAAAAGTTTACAGAGTTTGAAAAAAGAATAAAGGCAAATTTACATAACTGGCTCCAGATATTGAGAGCTGAAAAAATATAATCAGTTTCTGTTTAAGAGAAAAGGGGCAAGGGAAATAAACAAGTTCCATCTGCAGTTTAGACCCACTTTCCTCATCAACTTTGAATTAGGTTCAGTGTCCAACAGGAAACAATATCTGATAGTATTTACAACTAAATTTTTTGTTGTTGTTTAGTCGTTTAGTCGTGTCCGACTCTTCGTGACCCCATGGACCAGAGCCCGCCAAGCACTCCTGTCTTCCACTGCCTCCCGCAGTTTGACTCATGCTGGTAGCTTCAAGAACACTATCCAACCATCTTGTCCTCTGTCGTCCCCTTCTCCTTGTGCCCTCCATCTTTCCCAACATCAGGGTCTTTTCCAGGGAGTCTTTTCTTCTCATGAGGTAGCCAAAGTATTGGAGTCTCAGCTTCAGGATCTGTCCTTCCAGTGAGCACTCAGGGCTGATTTCCTTAAGAATGAATACGTTTGATCTTCTTGCAGTCCATGGGACTCTCAAGAGTCTCCTCCAGCACCATAATTCAAAAGCATCAATTCTTCAGCGATCAGCCTTCTTTATGGTCCTTACAACTAAATAGCGACTAATAATTGTACAAGGGGTTCATTAAAAAGTGAAATAGAAAAGGATTTAGCATGGACAGTTTTTTTGCCAAAACAGTGTTCCCAGAAGGGTTTTCATGCTAGCACATCCCATTCTGTAGAGACTTTGACAGCCCCCTGGATTGTACCCTGAAGAAATGCCAATGCAGGAATGACAATGTTGTATTTTTCCAGTGACTTTGCTTTCAGTGCACATTTAGGGTGTTTTGTACCTAGCCAAGCCACTTAAAAAAAGTAAACACTTAAAGCCACATTGCACACCTCATTTGCTGGTACAGGATAAATGCATATGCTTCCTCTCTCTTAACTGCCCCTAGAGGATGCACGTGACTAGTACCAAAATCAAGCAGGCTCAAATCTTAAGCCATCAGCTTGCATACAAATTTAATGCACAGAGCAAGTGTAACATGGCAAGGAGAGCATCTGAATTCTGACCAACAGAGTTACCTCTTACCTCTTATACGGAATAAAAGCTTCAGCTAAGAAATAAACAGGGGACTCTTTTCTTAAAAACAACAACAAATAGCTTTCACTTCAAAGCTACTTGATTAACAGAGTGCTGTTTTTTTATTATTATCAGAAAAGAGTTTTCTCCCAAGGACATATGCTAAAAGAACTGGAAATGCCTATGACAAATAATCATCCAGGGCCCTCTCCTTCTCAGAGCTATAATTATCTTTGGATGGATTTTATTGCCTGGGGCAAGCAGAGTCTATTTGCCAGAGCAGGCTGATCTGCCCCAACTCTCTATGGCCTGATTAGGATGCATCCAGAGTACAATCTGTTTTTTCACAACACAGAAGGAAAGATTTGTTCTCAAGGAAACTTCCCCAAAGCAGTATGATTAACTTGCCGAATTAGCAAAAAAATAACATTCAAAGGATATTTACGGTAGAAAGGGTGTGCAATTCAAGCAAGTTGGGACTAATTAAAAACAAGCTGGTAAGACAGCTATGGCCATTTCTGGACTGGGATAACCTGACCACAGTTGTTCGTGCAATGGTAACCTCCAGAACGGATTACTGCTATGCACTCTATCTGTGGTTGCCTGCAAAGTTGGCCCGGAATCTGCACCTAGGGCAGGGGTCTGCAACCCGCGGCTCCGGAGCCGCATGTGGCTCTTTTACACCTTTGCGGGATACTTTGCGGGATACACCGGGGCGGATACTAGCGAGGGGAGGAGGCGCATTGTGCGCCCCGACACTCCCCACTGTGGCGGGCGCTGTACTGGCTGTGACGTCGCATGGGGGTGGTGCGTGCGTTAGTCACGCACCGTCCCGACGTCACCTTCCCGCCCGCCCGCTAAATTGTAAGGGGCATGTACGCTGGTCACTGCATTGAAAGGGGGCATGTATGCTGGTCACTGTTTTGAAGGGGAGTGAAGAACACACACACAAAAAAAGGTAACTTGTTAATTTAACGTTTATTTCTATGAGGAGGAGTAATTCTGAGGGGTCAAACAAAGAAATAATAAAAAGTGACAAAAAGTTATTTTTATAATGACGAGTTTTGCGGCTCCCAGATTTTTTTTCTTCGGAAACGGGTCCAAGTGGCTCTTTTTGTCTTAAAGGTTGCAGACCCCTGACCTAGGGCAAAATATTGGCATCATGTTATACCACTGTTGAAAGAATTGAACTGGCTGCCAGCTAGCTAGCAGGCTAAGTTCAAGGTCCTGGTACTAGAGTATAAAACCCTATACAACACCATGGGATCAGAATGCCTTAAAAATATACCCATTATTGTGCTCTGCAGAATTAGGCCTCCTGCAAATATCAGCACATTGGAAGGTTGCTTCTAAATGCTGTAGGAATCAGGCCTTTAGTGTGGCAGTGCTAACCTTTGGAATTCCCTTCCATTAAATATTATCATCATATTCTCAGTGCCTACTGAAGATCTTACTTTGAAGTGGAGATTCTTACCCCAGTCCATATGAGGATTGGATCTGGATTTTTATATGCGGTTTTTATTGCTGATGTTTTTAATCATTAAATCATACCAGGGAAGAGATTAATAAATGAAATAAGGAAAGGACCAACAAATCACAGAAATTATGGAGAGTGAGAGCAAGTTAGTCTCATCGGAAATAAAAGGTGAAGAAAAGGTTGCAGATTTTAGGTTGCAGTGAAAGTACAGGACATGTTGACAGGCTGTGACTGATGAATGACATTTTTTTGCATGCAATTAAGGTACTACATTGCATTTTCTCCTTACCTAGACATATTGTAATGTGTATTTTGACCTTGAGGGGAATGTTTTTGGAAGCACAAAACTTCATATGCAGGGTCCTTAAACCTTTTTTGCACCTTACATCTGAAGGTCAATACCCAAAAGGCAAATTAAAAGAATCTCAGGGAAGTGGTTGGGGTGGTTTTCACACACCCACACACACACCCTCAAGGGTCACTAAATGAAAGTGAGCTGCTACCTTTTTCAAAAATAATTTTCTACCTCATCAAAATTTCAAGCTGCAAGCTCATTAGCAAGAAAGCAAAATTTCATTTCTGCACTTACCGTTGCTCTTTTGGGTATGTATACATGCCACAGCAAAGATCCACTTGAGGCAGACACCCAGAACACAAGCCTTAGAGCCCAATCAGTGTAGAAATACCATCCCTGTAATTTGTAGTAGTCAGGTATAGAAACATGAACTACTCCTATTGGTTAGGTCTAGGCATTTTTCTATGTATAAATGTTTGTGTTTTTAAGAGGCCAGTTATTATTTTCAAGCTAACATCGGGCTTTTTTCTATCTAAAGGTTAATGACAATAATTTATTTGTTGAAATAATCCTGCATCAAGAATGGAAAGTGAGCTGAAGGTTCACAAAAAAATATGCCTACTGTTATGTAGTGTATTTTCACCCTGGGCCAACAGGGGGATACTGTATATAGTTTTCACTCAGGTCTGTAGATAGTTTTCACTCAGGTCCGCGGCAGTTAGTTTAGGCGGGAACTCTGAGCTGTTGTAGTTACAATGTTGACAGCCGGCTGCCTATAAATACAGGCCGGCTGAGCTGTTCGCAGTCAGTTCTATTCCAGCTTATCTTAATAAAGAGCTACTTGAAGAAATCGCTGTGCCGGCTGCTATGTCAACCCACTACTTAACACCTACCATCTATGTTATGCCACAAATCAGATACTCTCAAACTTGCCACAAGTCTGGATAGCTCAGTTGAGTAGAGCATGGTGACAAGGTTGCAAGTTCGATCCCCGTTTGGAACAGCTG
Organism: Podarcis bocagei; assembly: GCF_964188305.1. Classification (NCBI taxonomy): domain Eukaryota; kingdom Metazoa; phylum Chordata; class Lepidosauria; order Squamata; family Lacertidae; genus Podarcis; species Podarcis bocagei. Next base: position 55,592,212 of record NC_138134.1, read on the forward strand.
CATATTCCTGCTTTGCAGGCTGTTAGACTAGATGATCCCCAGGGTCTCTTCCAACTCTCTAATTCTATGATCTATGAATGCATTACTATGTGATTCAGCTTTCCATAGATACACAACCTAAAACAAGCATGTATATGATTGGTTGATTGATTGACTGACTGACTGACTGACTGACTTACTAGCTACATATTGAGATCTGAAGCATGTAACTGTGAGGAATATATGGGAAGCAGGCCCTACCTCCAGCAGGGTCATGCCTGGAATATGGACCCCCTCAAAATGAATGTCAACTTAGGTGCCTCCCATCCCAGGCTGCTGTTGAAAGCTTTACGGCCCATCTGCACCTCACTTGGCTTCGGGACAGAGGCTTCCACTTAAACCCCATTAATTCACCCTGTGATTCACCCTGTGTCCAGAACTGGACTAGGATTCTACCCAATGCCTTATCCACCAAAAGTTGTTACAATTTCTGTGAGGAAGGCAAAACTTCCAAATGGGCCAAAATGGTTTGCAAGCAAATTCCTTCCCGGTTCCAAATACGACAACCATTTTTCATCTACAGCAAGGTCATCATACAAGGTGAATAAGGAAACAAAGCAAGGTTATCACACAAGAGGCAAAGAAACAGCATTTTAGGGATGGACAGGTGGGTTGATCTTTCGCCAGCTGCGCTACTGAACTCATACACAGCTGGCTATTATCCTCTGACGGCGGACCAGAGTGAAGACTTCTGCACTCCTGTCTGCCGTCAAAGACATTAACTAAGGATAGGTTAATAGGAAGACGGGTTGTATTGTTTGCTATCCTAAGTCACTCAGAGTCTTTTCAGTGGTTAAGTGGGTACAAATGCATAAAATAAACACAGATGTTTATACACAGGACAGAAATCCTTCAACACTAACCCTTATTTATCCAAGCAAGATGAATAGCTGAAGTCTATCTCAAGAAAGAGACAGGATAGTTACTTTTTCATTGAAAACATTTTCAATAACGAGACATCAACAAAGCTATCAAGCAGGTGAAAGCTATCTCTGTATCCTAAATTGCAGTGTACCTACCCTCCCACTTGCTACTTGAGCAACATCATGCCACTTGTATGAAGCAGGTGAGAAAGGGCAAGAAAATGGCCCCAATGTGTGGAGAGTCCAATTCTAGCCATGCGAAGATAGCTTTTGCATTACTAAAAAAAGAAAGTGGACAGCACAATAAGAGAGTCTACAGCAATGACACCATTACCAGACAAAGAAGTGAAAAAGTCAATTGCCTTCTCAAAAGTGACAACCAGTATTGAACTCTGCCCCTTTATCCTTCAAAGCCACAGGAGAGCTTTTCACATTCCTCTCACAAAGTATGCAGTACAACATTGCAGCCAACTCCCAATGGATCAAAGAAGCAGTGTATAGATTGCAACGGTTAGCAATTTCTAACAGGCAGACTTGCCAACTTATGTTCAGCCTTACTTTCTCTCCTCTCTGTGAACATTGGATTTGGTGAACATAATACAGTGCACTTATTTGACTAAGGAGGGTTAGCTTTGCTGGTTCTGTAGTTAATGTGAAAAACTAAAGAAAGCATCACATATACAGGTGTTAATATTGCTTGTGCTATATATTGGAAACAGAGACAAATACAAAATGAAAACCAGTGAATGTGAAAGATATTTCAGCAGAAGAGATTTCTTCTTTTTTTAAGGATAAGGAGAATCTATAAAACTTCACAAGAAGTGACCCCTGACTTTTTTATTCTTTGTTATGGTAGCCACCAAAATCTGTATGGAATAGGCTCTTTTTAGGATTGGCGTTATGGACCTATATCATTTTGCAACAAAAAGGAAGGCTTCCCCTAGCTCCCTCCTCACCTGAAAAAAGAAGCACTTAAATTTATTAAACTACAATAAATGGTTCAACTTTTTGGTAGTAATTAGCACAGCTGAATTTCCATGATGTAAAGGTGGAAAAGGAACCAAAACAAGCATGATGGCTGCCTTACTTTTAGTTTAGTTATTTGTTCAACACTTCCCACAACCAAAGGAAGTACCAAAGTGACACACAAAAAGATACAGGAATACAAGTGATAATTAACACAGTACAAATAAACTAAATATCTTAATCCTTCAAAACAAAAATATCCACCTTCACCCAACATCAAAAGCAGATACTAAAACCCACCCATTATTGTTATCCAAATGCTTGGCAGAATATATGTCTTCACCTGGCACTGAGAAAATATTGGTGTCAGGTACAACCCCCGTTTATTTGAGGGGGCCAGCTGCCAATCTCAGACAGAGAGCCCTTGAGATATTGGGGTCTCAAGCTGTGTAAAGCTTTATAAGGTCAAAACCCACACTCTGAACTGGGTTTGGAAACAAACTGGCAGTCAGTGCTGACAAACCAGGACTAGAGCTTTATGTTCAGATCTCCTGATCCTAATTAATAATCTGGCCACAAAATTTTGCATGAGCTGCAGCTTTCAAACCATCTTCAAAGCAGCACAGAATAAACTGGGCAGTAATCTAACTTAGAGGTTACCAGAGCACAGACCTTGCCTTGGAGTGCAACTGTGCTTACTTGAAAGTAAGTCCCACTGAGTTCAATCACACTTCAGTGCAAACTCTGCCCAATGAAGTAGGCACATGATTGCAGCTTTCATACCCACCACTCTATAGAGCACAGAACATCAACACAGAGTCCTCTCGAGATACGGTTGGACTACAGTTCTCATATCCCCTGACCATTGACCAAGCTGGTTGGAAAAAATGGTAGTTAGGAGTCCAACAACATCTGGAGGGCACCAGGGTTTCTCAAACTTAGGTCTCCACCTCTTTTTAGACTACAATTCCCATCACCCCTGACCATTGGGTCCTGCTAGTTATGGATGATGGCAGTTTTAGTCCAACAGCAGCCGGAGAACCAAATCTGGGAAATCCTGCTGTAGGGGAACCTGTGACCCTTCAAATGTTGTTGGACTCCAGTTCCCATAAACCACAGCCAGCTTGGTCAATGGTCAGAGATGACGGCAGTTATAGTTCAACAACATCTGGAAAGCTGCAGGTTTCCCATACCCCTTCAAGACTCTTGTTGTTTAGTCGTTTAGTCGTGTCTGATTCTTCGTGACCCCATGGACCAGAGCACGCCAGGCACTCCTGTCTTCCACTGCCTCCTGCAGTTTGGTCAAACTCATGCTGGTAGCTTCGAGACTCTGGCAACCCTCAAATATATGAAACTGTTTTCAGTCCAACTAGTGTCTATTCTGACATGCACTGGATCTCCAGGGTCTCAAGCACAAGGTCTTTACCACCAGCTGCTACCTGATCCTTGTAGCTAAAGAAGACAAGACATGAACCTGGGTTCTTTAGCATGCAATCCATCAAGGGAACATAGCTTCCAGTGCATTCATTCCCTTGTTACGTGACAGCTGCCTCTCCTGTAAAGTAGAATAATTTCATACAACCATCCTTCCAAAGAAAAACACAACCACATTTCCATTTCAGTAAGGATTTGCATGCAAACTGTTCAGAAAAACACAGACTTTATCTCCCTCCCCCCCCCGCAAAAGGCTATTTAAATTTCTAGAGGATGGATGCTTTAAGAAGCTAATTCCTCTTCCGCTATGCTTTTGTCTATTTAAGTCTTTTGATAGCTTTTCATTTCACAGTATTTTACATTAAGTAGAACTGTTGATTGTAGGACTTGAAAAGCTCACTCTCTCCCCTCCCTTTTTTCCGGGATTTCTTTTGAAAACTTGACTTTCTAATTAAAGGCACGTTACTGAAGCCTTATCTCCCAGGTGCCAGTTATACATAATAACGGTTTGCTGGGTTTAGCTTGCAAGCTGTGTTTGCAGTGAGCTACCGTATTTTTCGCCCTATAGGACGCACCGGCCCATAGGACGCACCAAGTTTTTTGGGGGGGAAATCAAGGGAAAAAAATTTATTTCCCCCCCAGGTTTGCGCAGCCATCCCCAAGCTAGAAGAGAGAGACAGAGCGCTCCATCTCCCTCTTCTGCCTTCAGGGACAGCATCTCTAGCCTCCGTGGGGCAGCGGCTTGCCCCGCTGTCCCCCAGCTTATGGGGCTGGCGATGGGGAGAAGCAAGCTTGCTTCTCCCCCCCCCCCCAGCCTCCAGATCAGGTCCGGGAATAGCGGGGTGGCGGCGCTCCGCCTCCCCGCTATCCCCCGAGCTTGTGGGGCTGGCGGGGGGGGGGGAGAAGCAAGCTTGCTCCCCCCCAGCCTTCAGATCAGGTCAGGGAATAGCGGGGTGGCGGCGCTGCGCCTCCCTGCTATCCCCCGAGCTTATGGGCTGCAGGCTGCTGCCTGCAAGCCTTGCGACCCCGCAGGACCTCGTGCCGGGATCCGGGGGGTGGCACGGAGCTGCAGGAAGCCCTGGAGCGCAGGCAGCTCTGCGCCAACCTCCGGAGCTCCGCGCAGCTTCACGCCGGGATCGGGAGGGTGGCGCGGAGCTGTAAGAAGCCCTGGAGCACAGGCAGCTCCGCGCCACCCTCCGGAGCCCCGCGCAGCTTCGCGCCGGGATCGGGAGGGTGGCGCGGAGGTGCCTGTGCTCCAGGGCTTCTTGCAGCTCCGCGCCACCCTCAGGAGCCCCGCGCAGCTCCGCGCCGGGATCGGGAGGGTGGCGCGGAGCTGCAAGAAGCCCTGGAGCACAGGCAGCTCCCCGCCACCCTCCGGAGCTCCGCGCAGCTTCGCGCCGGGATCGGGAGGGTGGCGCGGAGCTGCAAGAAGCCCTGGAGCGCAGGCAGCTCCGCGCCGCCCTCCGGAGCCCCGCGCAGCTTCGCGCCGGGATCGGGAGGGTGGCGCGGAGCTGCAAGAAGCCCTGGAGCGCAGGCAGCTCCGCGCCACCCTCCAGAGCCCTGCGCAGCTTCGCGCCGGGATCGGGAGGGTGGCGCGGAGCTGCAAGAAGCCCTGGAGCGCAGGCAGCTCCGCGCCGCCCTCCGGAGCCCCGCGCAGCTTCGCGCCGGGATCGGGAGGGTGGCGCGGAGCTGCAAGAAGCCCTGGAGCGCAGGCAGCTCCCCGCCACCCTCCGGAGCTCCGCGCAGCTTCGCGCCGGGATCGGGAGGGTGGCGCGGAGCTGCAAGAAGCCCTGGAGCGCAGGCAGCTCCGCGCCACCCTCTGGAGCTCCGCGCAGCTTTGCGCCGGTATCCGGAGGGTGGCGCGGAGCTGCAAGAAGCCCGGGAAAGCCTGCATTCGCCCCATAGGACGCACACACATTTCCCCTTCATTTTTGGAGGGGAAAAAGTGCGTCCTATAGGGCGAAAAATACGGTATTTCCTTTTTCCTGGATAGGGGAGGCTAGATCCAGGGCCACTTTGCAGGTTACAACATGAATGAGGAATAGTCTACAAAGCTGTCAGAAGACTTCTGAAGCTTCCCTACAGATCTCAAAGATTACACAGTATTTGCAAAGACTGCATAATATATAAAGATCTAATTGAAGGAAAACAGCAGGGTGTCTATAGGCCTGTAGCCAAAGATTTTACTTAATTTTTCATACAAAAGTTTGAAATTCAAGCCTGGGGTAGTAGTTCAATGGCGACCAGAGATTCTTGTAACCACATTTGTGACACTTAAAGCTGCTCACCCAATCACTGCTAGAGCTGCAACCATCACCACAAAAATACTTGAGTCAGCGCATTATAATTAATATATGCTAAGAGAAGTAAATTGAATCAAGGAGATTGTTAATAGAAAGTAGAGAACATTTATTGCCAAAAATATATCATCTGCCTTATAATATCAAGCTTGAGCATGTGAAAGAAGAAGAGGACTGACCGAACCCAAAGAGTGCTCATCAATGGTTCCTCTTCATCCTGGAGAAGAGTGACTAGTGGGGTGCCACAGGGTTCTGTCTTGGGCCCGGTCTTATTCAACATCTTTATCAACGACTTGGATGATGGACTCAAGGGCATCCTGATCAAATTTGCAGATGACACCAAACTGGGAGGGGTGGCTAACACCCCAGAGGACAGGATCACACTTCAAAACGACCTTGACAGATTAGAGAACTGGGCAAAAACAAACAAGATGAATTTTAACAGGGAGAAATGTAAAGTATTGCACTTGGGCAAAAAAAATGAGAGGCACAAATACAAGATGGGTGACACCTGGCTTGAGAGCAGTACATGTGAAAAGGATCTAGGAGTCTTGGTTGACCACAAACTTGACATGAGCCAACAGTGTGACGCGGCAGCTAAAAAAGCCAATGCAATTCTGGGCTGCATCAATAGGAGTATAGCATCTAGATCAAGGGAAGTAATAGTGCCACTGTATTCTGCTCTGGTCAGACCTCACCTGGAGTACTGTGTCCAGTTCTGGGCACCACAGTTCAAGAAGGACACTGACAAACTGGAACGTGTCCAGAGGAGGGCAACCAAAATGGTCAAAGGCCTGGAAACGATGCCTTATGAGGAACGGCTAAGGGAGCTGGGCATGTTTAGCCTGGAGAAGAGGAGGTTAAGGGGTGATATGATAGCCATGTTCAAATATATAAAAGGATGTCACATAGAGGAGGGAGAAAGGTTGTTTTCTGCTGCTCCAGAGAAGCGGACACGGAGCAATGGATCCAAACTACAAGAAAGAAGATTCCACCTAAACATGAGGAAGAACTTCCTGACAGTAAGAGCTGTTCGACAGTGGAATTTGCTGCCAAGGAGTGTGGTGGAGTCTCCTACTTTGGAGGTCTTTAAGCAGAGGCTTGACAGCCATATGTCAGGAGTGCTCTGATGGTGTTTCCTGCTTGGCAGGGGGTTGGACTCGATGGCCCTTGTGGTCTCTTCCAACTCTAGGATTCTAGGAGGAGTTTGGATTTGATATCCCGCGTTATCACTACCCGAAGGAGTCTCAAAGCGGCTAACATTCTCCTTCCCTTCCTCCCCCACAACAAACACTCTGTGGGGTGAGTGGGGCTGAGAAGAAGTGTGACTAGCCCAAGAAGTGTGACTAGCCCAAGGTCACCCAGCAGCTGCATGTGGAGGAGCGGAGACACAAACCCAGTTCACCAGATTACGAGTCCACTGCTCTTAACCACTACACCACGCTGGCTAAATGAATTAAGTGGGCAAATGTTTGTTGTGTACTGAAATAAACTACTTGCTCCCCAAGATAAAGCATGGTTTTGAAATACTCTGACTAGCTTCATTTTGTTTGCTATATAGATTACTAGTACAGTGGTGCCTCGGGTTAAGAACTTAATTCATTCTGGAGGTCCCTTCTTAACCTGAAACCGTTCTTAACCGGAGATACCACTTTAGCTAATGGGGCCTCCTGCTTCCGCCACCCGATTTCTGTTCTCATCCTGAAGCAAAGTTCTTAACCCGAGGTACTATTTCTGGGTTAGCAGAGTCTGTAACCTGAGGTACCACCGTAGCCTTATGGTGTTAGGGACCATCACATAAAATGTGGTTACCTTAAGAATTTGGTTATCTTAAGAAAAATCATAGTAACAACTCATGTAGCCAAAATGACACCATCCATGCACAACCCAAAGTTTACAGAACTATGGGAGGAAATATTTATGAGAAAATGAAATGGGAAAACCCAAAAGAGTTTACTGAGGCCTAAGCATGCTTAGTAGCTACATAATGCTAAGTTTCGATGGAGAGGATGGCATACAGAATACTGGCTGGAACCACAAAGATAACCAACTACTCCACACTGAAACATTTTGTTACAGGAGAAAGTTATAACAGAGATCATTTTCAGCAGAATTGTTGCTCCAAAAGCCCAATTTCAGAAAGGGTTGAGATAGGAGCTCTAACTCCACAATTAAACCTTCTGAATAAGCTTTTACCCTTAATCAAAGCAGCAACTATAACCCAGCCCCTTGGCCAAACAAAATACTACGGTGGCAGTATGCCACTCTCAATTCCATTATGTCACATTGGCACTGAACCAAAATCGAAAGCAAGAGAATGGATGTTGTTGTTACAAGTGCTGAGGCAGGCAAGTTCCTTGTAATAGGGATGAGAGGATCTGCCTGGCTTTTCTCCAGACTCTGCAATGCAATATTCACAAAACAGATGACAAGCTTGGACCACAAATGTCTTGCCTTTTATTGGCCTTCTATGCACTCTCTCTTTTTAAATTGGCATTTTAAGATCCAAGAAACTCTACTTGTGCACATCAACAAGCCAAGACTAGAGCTTATTCACATGATGTTTTCTGATTTAGACAATATTTTTTTTGCGATGAAATGTTCTTGTGGGAGGGGGAGGAATCTCAAATAAAACAAAATGGCAATTATTATAATCTTGGATCAAAACTTTAGAACACATTCACTTTGTAGGACGTATTAACCTACCTTTTGTGTGGATGCATGGGATGTTTGTAAGATATGCTACTACTGGAATTATCGGGGAGGGGGGAGCACTTCAAGACAAATTTACTTGAGGAAAAGGCACATATAAATTCTCTCCCACACTCATCATAACAGAAGACAGTTTACTAGTGTCTGTTGGGACTTCTCTGTGTATCTACTATCCACTAAATCCCTTGGAGAGAAGAGAATCTTTCCTCTGGGGGGGGGGTAACAGGCTGTTCTGAATGCACCTAAGTGAGGAGTGTAACCAAAAATGCAAGTCCAGACCAGAACTTTGACACAGATGAGGAAGGAATGATGAAGCCTTGCTTCTTCATCTGCTGCAGTTTCATTGCCCTAGTGCTCTCTCTTGGTAAGAAAAAAAGCACATACATAGCTATAGGCTACATTTGTTGGAGATTCATTCCCCATGTCTGCAGTCATGGGATTGTTGTCTACAACATGACGGTGTATGTTTTCTACATATGTAGGCTGACCCTAGATTTTTGCCAGTTCCATGGCATAAACCTAGGGCATAAAGCCAAGGACATGTAAGTGAATTCCAAGAAATTCAAAATGCTTTCTTCACAGTCTCTGATCTAACTATATCACGGACTCAGGCCTGCCTGCCTACTGTGTAGCAGGCAAAATCACCAAGGAAATTAACCTCATGAGACAAAGGAACATAAATAAGATGCCAACTGTACAGATGCGAGATATATTTGGAAAGCTCTTTTCCAAGGCTAAGGAATGATTCATTACAGCTGCTGCTGATGTACTGGGGGATGGCAGAATCTATTACAAAGCTTTTAAGTAGGTTAAGAAAGTGTCCCTTTCTGTGCTCTACACCAACTGAAGAGCTCACCTGAGAGGAGACATTCAACTGCATTGTTGAATCTATGTCATCCAGCACCTCTAGGCAGGGAAAGTGTCAAGAACGATAGCAGTCTGTTGGCAACGACAGACAAGAGTAATTTGCAAAGCAAAACCTGCACTTATGCTGGGGCTTTAGCTACAGGAATAGAAATCGGAACATTTGGATGAGACATCTAAATAGTTTTGCTCTGCCTGACTGCATCTCTCTGTACTCTCTCACAGCCAGTGGCGTAGCGTGGGTTGTCAGCACCCGGGGCAAGGCAAGTAATTTGCGCCCCCTAACCCATGAATTTGCGCCCCCTAACCCGTGGATTTGCGCCCCCTAACCCTAACCCCCAGATGTTGCGCCCGGTGCGGCCGGCCCCCCCTGCACCCCCCACGCTACGCCACTGCTCACAGCAGCAAGTAACAAACGTGCCTTGATTTGAATCTTGTTCAAAGATGTTGTGATGCTATTTTACGTTGCTGGTTGGAAGGTTTGCAATATCATAGAGGTTGAAAAAAATACTAAATCCTTGATACTCTTGAAATCTGATAAAGGGACCTAGAAAATATTCATGTGTTCCTTCAGCCACGAGCATTGAACTCCACACAACCAGTGCAACAGACTCTTTAATAGACCTGTCCCAGCCATAGGCATGGCACAATGACACCACAGTGCATGGTAAATTGAAGGTGGAAAAAACTCCCAGTTCTCCTTGTCTCCTCCTTCATTTGTAATCCCTTGCAGAACAAACTGTTGATATATAAAAAAGACCAGACTTTAATAGCCTTGAACCAGGATATCTTCAAAACCACATTTTCCTAACTTAGATGTGGCATTCCGTATGCTACTGGAATACAATTCTCATCATCCCTGATCACTGAGAACCCCTGGAGGGCCACAGATTAACCACCCTTATCCTAAAACAATACTGCTTACGCCCAAAGGTAAGCTTCATAAGCTCTACTCTCCATCACCACTGGGATTCAACAGGAAGACAGGTATGAGCTATGTGGCCTTTTTGGTAGCAGCACTGAAACTTTAGAACACCTATCCTGAGGAGATGAGTCTTAGTCCTTTTCTTCCTGGACTGAAACTGGGTATGAACCTCCAAGACCCATTTAAATAAGTCTGTGACCTGCTACTTTCAAGTTTGTCTTAGTCTACTGCTACTCTTCTGTAGTTTCAAGATTATGTGTGTTTTCATTGCTTAATTGATTGTTATATGTGTTTGAACAATTCATTTGTGTAAATAACAGAGCATAAATTATTTTTATAACAAGGGCATTAAGTCTGGGTTTTTGTTTTTTGTTTAATGCCGATCATTTGTGAAGGATGCAGATTGCCGTGGGCCTCTGTAGCTTCATTTTGCTGCAATCATAAATATAACTGTGAATCTCCATTTTAATATCAGTCCTAAAAATGTTATTTCTGGAGTGATGCATTGACAGACCAACAACAGTAAAATTTATTTTTAACTCACATGAGATCTCTATCTATTCTACCCAAATAGATTTTGAAAGACCATTTTGTTGTCACAAATAAAGGCTTTATCGGTGACAAGAGTTTCACAGAAATCACTTACAGAACAGCATAGTTGTGCTAAAACCAGTTTTGTCCTGCTGGTAGTAAACCCACTTAAGAAGTTTATACAGCCAGCTTTAAAGCGGCAAACTACAAAGGGTAAAGCTGTGGGAAAATATTATGTGTGGTAACAGGCTATATAAAATACACTGTATATTAGACTGCTCCTATAAAATCACTCAGAAGAATCAATACTCAGAACTGGATTCGTGTACACAGATGGGTTAATTCCAAAAGCAGAACGCGTCGGGAAACAACTTAAAATTGGATAAAGAGTCTCAGCTTTCTCTTGCTAAGGTGAGTGGGCAATTCTCAGTTACTGGAGGCTTATAAATAAGTAAAAGAATATTTGAGCACAAAGCAGAGAGAGAAGAACCAAACTCAGCTACAACGTTACCCACTAATGGCTGATGCATATAGCTCTGTTTATCGTGGTAAGTAAACTGGTACCCAGTCTCCAAATGTATGCTACTTATTCATAGAGAATAAAGTTATAAAGTCACAATAGATGTATTTAATATGTGTAAGAAGCAGAATGCCTCCAAATCATTTGCTGGTGACTAGGAGTGGGAGAACGATACTGCAGGCTTCCTAAAAGTGTGTTTGGGCACTGGGGAAACCAAAGGATGGAATAGACCTAGGATAGTTCAGTTGGTAGAGCCTGAGACTCTTAATGCAGTGGTACCTCGGGTTACAGACGCTTCAGGTTACAGACTCCGCTAACCCAGAAATAGTACCTTGGGTTAAGAACTTTGCTTCAGAACGAGAACAGAAACCGTGTGGCGGTGGCAGGAGGCCCCATTAGCTAGAGTGGTACCTCAGGTTAAGAACAGTTCCAGGTTAAGAACGGACCTCCAGAACGAATTAAGTTCTTAACCCGGGTACTACTGTTTCAGGGTTGTAGGTTCAAGCCCCACATTGGGCAAATGATTTCTGCATAGCAGGGGATTGGACTAGATGACCTACATGATTCCTCCCAACTCTAAAATTCTATGATTCTAGATGGGCCTTTGAGCATCTTTTCTTCTTACGTTATCATCTCTGGAATTCCTCCTCCTTTAAGCAATGCGCCCCTTTACTATTTTTAAACAGGCCTTTTGGCTTTTAACTAATAGATAAATGTTTTGTATTGTTTTCAGCTGTCACTGTTCTAATAATGTTTTAGTTAATAAACACAATGTTTGCCTTCATTTTAAATTGCTGTTGCATCATTTATACGGGATATTATTTATATGCTATATGAATAAAACTTTGTTATATGCAAACACTCATTCACACACACAAAGGAAGAGCTCTGCTGGATCAGGTAAAAAAGGTATAGGACCCCTGGACAGTTAAGTCCAGTCAAAGGTGACTATGGAGTTGTGGCTCTCATCTCGCTTCAGGCCGAAGGAGGCGGAGTTTTTCCCCACAGACAGCTTTCTGGGTCATGTGGCCAGCATGACTAAACAGCTTCTGGCGCAACAGAACACCGCGATGGAAGCCAGAGCGCACAAAAATGCCTTTTATCTTCCCACCACAGTGATACCTATTTATCTACTTGCACTGGTGTGCTTTCGAACTGCTAGGTTGACAGAAGCTGGGATAGAGCAATGGGAGCTCACTCTGTTACGCAAATTCAAACCTGCAACCTTCTGATCAGCAAGCCCAATAACCTAAGTGGTTTAGACCACAGTGCCCCTGCCCCCCTTTATCCTGCTGGATCAGGATAAAGGTCCATCTCAGCCAGTACTTTATTCTTACAGTGGCCAACCAGAGGCCTATAAGATGCCCAATATTTTAAGACTGGTTTCTGTATCACTATGATGCAAGCACTCTTAGGAGGGTTAGCACACAAAGGAGACATACAGACATTTATATACATAAAGCTGGCATCAGCACTATTAATTACAGGTATGCTTAACCAGGATCTCCTTTAAATGCAAAACATGAAACCATAGTTTGGAGCGAGTTTCAGTCCTGATTTTGAAGAAAATTCTATGTAGTCTCAATCTGAGAGAGAGAGAGAGAGAGAGAGAGAGAGAGAGAGAGAGAGAGAGAGAGAGAGGAGGTTGATTGCTCCAGAAAGCAGACAGATTGAGAATATTGAATGAGAATTTTAAAGGCTGGCTCCCAAGTTTGCCTCAAGAACTGGCATTACTGCATGTTATCATAGCAGTTAGGGAAGCGTAAACTTCAGCTGAAAGAATGTGTGATGCCCATTAGCTTGAAAATACAATATTGCTGTCAAATATACTGGATGTCTGGTACAATGCTCTCAAACTTCTTTGCTAATGATATGTAGAATTTTGGAAGTAGAAAGTTGAAGCATGTCTTGGGTATGTTATGTTAAGTTTCTATCTTCAATCTTTCACTTTGATCACTGAGTGTCAGGTTCTTAAAACCTGCAAAAATCACTCAACACACTTTCCCCCTTCAATTGAATGTGGAAGAAAAGAATGTGGAAGAAGAGAATTAAAGCCAAGGCCATTGTCAAGATTCTGAGCACAACCACAGTTATTTGTTTGTTTGGTTGGTTGCTTTTTTTTAAAAAAAAAAAAACACACCTTAGAAGTAGAAATGTGATCTCTCATTGTGCAGCATTTGTGCTATATATTTAGACAACATTGATATAAAAAACAAAGACTTAAGGAACCTTTCACAAATGCTCATTTCCTTGCAGCTTTATACTTATTTCTTCACTTCAATAATACTGTTGTTACTTGTGCCTATCTTCTGGTGCTGTTGTTTTTACTGCTCTGTCTCAAGACCTGGATCACACATAACCCTGGGTCATGGTTTGCTTAAGCTATGGTTTAACAAACAATGGTAAAGATAAAGGGACCCTTGACCGTTAGGTCCAGTCACAGACGACTCTGGGGTTGCGGCGCTCATCTCGCTTTACTGGCCAAGGGAGCCGTCGTACAGCTTCCGGGTCATGTCACCAGCATGACTAAACCGCTTCGGCGAACCAGAGCAGCGTACGGAAACTCTGTTTACTTTCCCGCCAGAGCGGTACCTATTTATCTACTTGCACATGACGTGCTTTCGAACTGCTAGGTTGGCAGGAGCAGGGACTGAGTAACGGGAGCTCACCCTGTCATGGGGATTCGAACCCCTAACCTTCTGATCGGCAAGCCCTAGGCTCTGTGGTTTAACCATGAGTTCACCCCAAATTATCCCACAGATGAACAAACAAGCCATAGCTTGTATCTGCAAAGTTTGTTTCGTTTTTCTTGCCTCGTGTTTTCGAAGCTTAGTAACTACCCAACAGAATAGCTAAACAAATCATGACTAAGGAAGAGTCCTGGGTTTATTTGTAATGAAGGGCGTCAAACCTCCAGATCGTTGTTTGTTGACAGTAAACAAGTTGGATTCATTCAGCCCCAGCCAAGTATCGTTAATGGTCAGGGATAATGGAAGAACCACCTATTATTTCCTCTGTAGTGGCACACCATATATACTGTATTATGGATTTTTTTCCTTGCCTCTGCAAGTCTGGGAATCTGTTCCACTACCCATTAGACTTAGACATACATTCTCCTGCTTCAGCTACAGAGGAAATGCAGTCAAGCTGGTTTACATGCCTTTGAAAAATGTGTGTTTAAGGATTAAGAGGAATGTTTGCAAGTGCACCAAGCAATTGCATGTCAGGTTCCCTTTAGGAATCAGGATGAATTGGTTGGGTAATTGACAACATCACTGTTCTTATAACTTGCTTTCTCATTTTAGGGGACCTATGCCCCTAACAATGATGTGAGGTAAGCTCAGTACCGCAATACCTCAAGGACCGCCTCTCTCCATATGAACCTACCTTAACCCTAAGATTATCCTCTGAGGCCCTTCTTCGTATGCCTCCTCAACAGAAGTCCAGAGGGTGGCAACATGAGAAACAGGCCTTTTCTGCATTAGCTCCCCATTTGTGCAATGCTTTCCCCAGAAGGTTCTGCTGGTGTTTTCATTACACACCTTTAGGCGAAATGAAGAAGAATTTGGGACTTGATCTTGTGAAGGCTTCCTTGCTCTAGTTTTAAAATAAAATTGGATCCTCAAAATTCCGAGTTCCACATGGAGCTTTCCTGAGAGGGGCTGAAAGTAATAATGATTATGTAGGAGGAAAGTAATATACATCTACCATTTTAGGCCAAGTGAGCCAGGGCAGATCCACAAAAGGGAAGAGGGTCTGATTGATTCATGAATTGATTGATTGATTCATGCAATACAATCCACTTGCACCTGATATTTGATTCTGTACTTCTTTCTTGTTCTGCCACATTTTCCCCATCTAACCAACACACACCTGGCTAAAAGAAATAGCACCGGAATCAGCATAGGCTGTGCAATCTACATGGCATTGGGCAAACCATTTAAGCCAAACTTCTCCCTTCCACCAAGTTGGAATTTATGCAATCAAAAATTTGGGCTGGATATCAAATTTAAGCAACTGTTTCCAAAGTAATATCAAAAGGTTAAACATAATTGTCAATTTATGGATGTACTTTTGGGTATAATGCAAAATCACCGAGGGCAGTATCTAACAAAACGTTTTCATTATCACAAGGATTTCTACACAAAGGAATGTCTTCTCTGTCTTCTTTTCCCATGGCACCCCTGATTCTGCTCCAGATGACTGGAGGAACCCCCAAAACGGATTTAAGGGTCCACAAAGAGAAAAGCTGGAGGAGTTCCACTGACCAGCCAATGTCTCTACCAGAAGCACTTTGTTGAATATTAGATCTAGCACAGGTTCTGTTTTTCCAAATCCCATTTGCAACTCAGTAATAACACATTTAATGGTTCCAAATCTAGCATTTGAAAATGGATTTGCTGCAGACGTTTGTGTCAAATTAGAAAAGTGGATTGCTAGCATTAACCATGACAGAGGATTAATGCAACTGTTGGTTATATTTTGCTATTATTTACAATTTTAAGTTTTAACTTTCAATTACAGCATATACAGTAAAAAGCACCACAATCTTCTTTTTCATGCATGCAGCTTTTTATATACCCTATGCACTTCAGAACAATATTATGGACACAATTGCAAACCAAGCACATAATCTTCCCTATAGGAATACTACAGATCGTTTTTAAATAATCTGTCTTGCAAGACAATGAAGCAGATTTATAGTCATCTCAGAGGCCCTCAATATGGGAGGCAGCAATATAACCACTTGATGAAGAACTTTATTGTTTTAAAGATTTATACCCTGCACCGTCAAGGCCCCTTGGCATTCCCACAGCATATTTTTAAGCAAGTGTCTCTGAATACAAATCCATTAAAAGGTGTTTACTAGAAGCGATGCCAAACGATGCTCAAGCTTCCATTTTCCAAGGGAGTACCGTATTTTTCGCCCCATAGGGCGCACCGGCCCATAGGACGCACCTAGGTGTATTTTTTTGGGGGGGGGAATAAAGGGAAAAAAATTATTTCCCCCCCAGGCACGGGGCTGGCGCGGGGGAAGCCCGAGCTTCCCCCAATCCCAGCCCCGAGAACAGCCTGCTATCTGCAAGCCTAGGGACGCCAGCGGTAAGTCACGCCGGTCTCCCCAGGCTTCGGAATGCAGGCAGCTCTGCGCAGCCATCGGGAAGTGGGCGCGAAGTGGCGCCGGTCTCCCGAGGGTTGCGCAGAGCTTCCTGAAGCCTGGAGAGCGAGAGGGGTCGGTGCGCACTGACCCCTCTCGCTTTCCAGGCTTCAGCGAAAGCCTGCGCTCACCCCGGGACTGCAGGCAGCTCTGCGCAACCCTCCAGAGGCGAGCACGAAGTGGCACCGGTCTCCCGAGGGTTGCGCAGAGCTTCCTGAAGCCTGGAGAGCGAGAGGGGTCGGTGCGCGCTGACCCCTCTCGCTTTCCAGGCTTCAGCGAAAGCCTGCATTCGCCCCATAGGACGCACACACATTTCCCCTTCATTTTTGGAGGGGAAAAAGTGCGTCCTATAGGGCGAAAAATATGGTAAAACCAAAGTTACTGATAACCTTGCCACATGGTACACATTAAGAAGTAAATGAATAGTTATGATTCACTTAACTACAAGGGTAGAGTACACAAAATGAGATGGGGTGGAATGTTAGAACTGCTTGTCTACATTGCTACTGCACTGTCCATAAAATATAAAGTGATTGTGTTACAGGGATACGTGCCCTAAAAGTTCCAGAAATTATGGTAATGAAGACAAACGTTTTGCAGTGTCTATAAGCAGGCACTTGCAAATGACAGGTTTACCAAACCCTGTCAATTTATCAAGCGCATATTTATTTGCAGGATTCATTTCTATGCAAATTTTCTGTTTTCCAAACAACATTGTCTCCGTGCTAGACTCAACTCAAAAAGCGTGCAGCTGTGCTAAATCAAGTGTTATTTAAAACGCTTTCCATTGATGATTCATTACCCTTTCAGAACTAGGACAAGTTAAGAAGAAGAAAAGTGCTGGGGGGGTCATGGTTTTCAACTATGGATTTTGAAGACCTTCTTTGTTTTGCCTGTCATAGGGGAAGACTTTGCCTCCAAGCAACAAGAAACTGACTCCTATCATCACCGTTTTCCCTGAACAATGCAATAACTCCTGCCAAATGCATTTGTCTCAGATATGCCTAGAGGCTCCCAAAGAGAAAAATCCTTTACTCCTGTATAAAGGTTTGGCAAGGAATGAAAAGCCACTAGCTGCACAGATATAAAAAAGCTGGTGGCTAAACATCCGTCAGCAAGTTTCGCGATTCACAAAACTCTTATTTTAAGGAAAGCACACCAAGTATCAATTACCTATATATACCTTAGATTTCTATGTAATACTGGTGCCGGGAGCTGGGTAGCAAGCACTAACTTCCAAACTAATTTAATACTATATTATTTGTTGCACCAACACCTTTTCCTCTTGAGGCACAGACCACTAGGAAGCCTGTTTGACAACCTGTAATGTAAGGTATGAAAAAGAGTGACATGCAAGGTGAAAAGAATAAGAAGCTACCTACCACTGCTTCAGCTAGCTGAACTAATTGGTGTCTCCTATGGGACCATCCCCACAGGCTTCTTAATAATGAAACACAACTGTGCAGGAGACTGATTAACACTGAGTCTTCTAGAATTACAGAAGAGCACTCTGAGATATCACTGGTAGGCTAGCACTTTGCAGCCTCTCTTTAATGTTCACAGTCAATGTAATAAGGCTGCCTTCCTCCGACATTTTGTAAGGTGCACATATGCCAACAAGGCAGGATAGGACTCTGGACGCCATTAGTGCTTTCAAATGGTTTTAGTGAATGGGCGATTAATGAGCTATTAATACCCAAGGACTGAAATCCCACTGGCGACTCAGAGAATAAAACCCTCACAGCATGTACACATAGGCTCTCTTATTTACGACTGAGCATGCATGTAACCTTCCTCCAACAGTAGCAACATTCCCAGTTCACAGCACTCAAGTCTACCAAAAAAGAAAAGAAAAAGGCATTTCTAAGGAAGACAGTATCACTGAACGCAGCAGGATTTGCTGCCATGTAAATACACCTAGGATCAGAACGTGTAAATCATGTGGAAGCTTACACCATAGGTTAACAAGCATTCAAGTGTCTGGCTTCTTGCTTTTGCTCTAAATAATAATAATTTAAAAAAAAAATGCCCGGCCCTTCCCAATTCAGAAAACTGGGCTAACAACAAATTTAAAGCACTTATTTGTGGGACTTGCTTACATATTCCCTCTCTTTGGAGTCGGCCTGGGGACCTCCTCCTCCTCCTGAGTTTGCACGCAGATGGATCTGATCAGCAAAAGGGATCCAAAGCAGTGACAGTAAACTTCGAGAAAGGGGGTGGGGGAACCCTTCCCTACCCCGCCACCCCACCCTATTAATGTAAGCATCCTCCCTCGCCCCCAAGCCGGAAAACACGATTACAGCCTGAAACTCAAGACGACAGAGACCAAGGCGGAGGAGGAGGAAGAGGGCGGCTCCTTCCTCCCTTCCCCGCCCAGCTCCACAGCCAGCTGCAACTTTATACTTGCCGTCTCGCGGGCGTGTCCCCGCGGGCGGGCGGCCGAAGTTCCAGCAAGGCAGGAAGGCTGTGGAGCAACAGACGGCCAAAGCCGGGCAAGCGCCCGCCTCGCCTTGCCGAGGAAGGAGCGGGTGGCGCGTGCGCTAAGAAGTTTCTTTCCTCAGGCCTGAGCCAAGAAAGGAGGAGGAAGCAGCGAGCGACGGGGTCGCCGCCTGCGCCGGGGGGCAAGCCGTGTCCGCCACTCACCTGCAGCCGGTCCGCTGCGAGAAAGCCGCCGCTTTCCCTTCTCAGAGGAGCGGCGAGGAGCACCAGGGGCTGAGGCGCTCGCCACCTTCTCCTGCAGCCCCGGAGCAACTGCTTGGCGGCGGGGAGCATCCTCGCCACCTTGCCCTGCTTCTCCTCTCCGCGCTGAGGGAGCCGAGGGGCGCCGGGGCGCGCAGCCGCCGTCGCCGTCCCGGCCGCGCAAGAAGCGGCTGCTGGGCGCGCGCGGAAAGCGATTGCAGCACCCGAGGAGCCCGTTGTGCGAGTGAGGAGGCGCGAGCTCTCCGAGTGAGCAGCAGAGGGCGGGTTTAAAGGGGAAGGCGTTTCTTCCGCTCGTCGGGCTCTCCGCTCCTCCCTCCCTCACCCAGTCACATTTGTTTGTGCCGACAAAAAGAAAAGAAAAGCAGCAGCAACAGCCGAAAAGCAGCTCGCGCAAGAGCTGCAAAGTACCGTACTTTTCTGCTCCGTGCCCTAGCCGCGCGCGAGAGACGAAGAGCACCGCGCCCTTTGCCAGCCAGGAGGTGCAGGTCTCTCCCCTGCACAGCTTTCAATCTGAAATATTATTATTATTGTTATTAACTCTTTTATTTTATTACTCTTAGGCACAAGATGGCATGGGAGAGCATGAAGCTCTTAGTCTCAGGGGTCCTGCGTTCGAGTCCCATGTGAGGTAAAAGGTTCTTGCATTGCACGGGGTTGGACTGGATGACTGGGTCCCTTCCAACTCCACAATTCTATAAAAAGATCACAGTTCAAA
Source organism: Podarcis bocagei (assembly GCF_964188305.1). Lineage (NCBI taxonomy): Eukaryota > Metazoa > Chordata > Lepidosauria > Squamata > Lacertidae > Podarcis > Podarcis bocagei. The sequence continues at coordinate 55,611,939 of NC_138134.1, forward strand.
TATGATGGATTACAAGCAAAAACAAACAAAAGGCCAAGAGCGGAAACATTGCAAGTGACCATACACCCATGACTGGTAGCAAGTCAACCTCGCCACCCTCCCAGCAAGCGCAAATTTCACGCAGTTCTTCATCAGCTAAGGATCTAAATGGTAATCACCATGCTTAGGTAAAAAGGCTATATCGCAGCTGCAGCTATGCAAAATAAATTAAATGCTTGGGAAGAGAGAAAAGTCTCCCCCTGACTCTGGAGAAATGTTAATGTGGGCACCAGAGAACAAGGAATACAGTGGTGCCTCGCAAGACGAAAATAATCCGTTCCGCGAGTCTCTTCGTCTAGCGGTTTTTTCGTCTTGCGAAGCAACCCTATTAGCGGATTAGCGCTATTAGCGGTTTAGCGGCTATTAAAGGCTTAGCGGCTTAGAAAAAGGGGGGGGGAGCGGGAAAAAATCGGAACACTCGCAAGACGTTTTCGTCTTGCGAAGCAAGCCCATAGGGAAATTCGTCTTGCGAAGCAGCTCAAAAACTGAAAACCCTTTCGTCTAGCGGGTTTTCCGTCTTGCGAGGCATTCGTCTTGTGCGGCACCACTGTATAGGAATTTGCCGTATACCGAGCACAGCATTGGTCCATCTGGCTCAATATTAATCTTCACTGACGGGCAGTCACTCTCCTTGGTTTCGGACTGAGATATCTCCTAGTCCTACCTAGAAATGTCAGGGGCTGAAATTGGGACTTTGTGTCAACACTCAACCACAGAGCTATGGCCAGGAGCTCTACAAAGTATGAGCACAAAGGACCCTGCCCCAATTGAAACAACTGCTCAACAGAGGATAATACAAGTCTGCCCCTGGAAGGGTTACCAATTCTCCAGCACCCCAATGTCTGCAACTCCAGATATGGATATTGGTGATGTTACCAGGTTGCCCGTTCTGAAGAGTCAACAATAGAACACACACATGGGCTGAGCCTGAGTGCATGGACCAGCCATGAAAGCGAGGAGGTTAGTGATGTATGGGCTCACAGAAATGGGGAGAAAGTAGGAAAACAGACTTGGGGGTGGGGGGGAGTTGGGCGGAAGAGAGCAAATTTCTTCAGAATTGTGATACTTTTAAAATGCATGCTCCCACTTATCTATTCAGCAAGTTTAGCAACACTGCAGCCAGGGGAATCCACTAGCTAGTCTAGCATACCTGCACATTTAGAAGCCATCAAGGGGACAGCTCCCTGAGAATTAACCCCCAAACCTCATTTTGGGGCCATAATCTGACAACTGGCAACCCTACCTGCTAGGGTTGTTCAACAAATTACAAGATAAGGTAAGTGAAATGCTTCCAAAAACCACTGTATGAATGCTAAATTTTGTACGGATTATTCTGTTTCTGCTAGTGAGTGATGGGTATGAAGCAAGGCTCATGGGTACTGGAAATTTAATCTGCCATGATTGCAGATTCACCAGGCACAGAACAGTCTGGAACTTACCGTAAGTCATATGTATAAACGCTAGAAGCTTGCCTTGAAAACAAAAAACCTACGATTGTCTGCACTAAAAACAACATTCTTCAATCACTTCATATCACCACCACATACAATTTTTCCTCATCTGTTCAATTCAAATTACAAATTAAAACAAACTCATCTGATTCATGACAAACTTGTGTCTATTTTCTCAATCTCGCTGCCAGGCTTTGGGATCAATCTAATGTAGAAAGCATTATCGTTGTGTTGCTTTTTCCACCAGCCAGAGGTTTTTGAACATTAATAGCCCACACACTGTTTCATGACATTTCTCTTTCCAGAGCATGCTGAGTCCAGCTTGCAGCAAAAGGCAAATCACATGACTTCTGCACAAATTAATACAGGAAGTTAGGCAGCTGTGCTCTCCGCTCCCTCCAACTTCAGCTTTGTCTGCCATCACTTCCAGTCAACAGCCAGAATGTGATAAATTGAAGAGACAACACAGAAATCAGAAAATAAAGCATTCAAGACAGCTCAATACCTTACAATAAGCATTCCCTTTTTTTTTTTTTTGCACTGATTAACATCCAACACCACCTTAGTGATCAAAAACTATGGGTTGGATTCAGTGTACATACAGTATGGGGTAGGCCCATGATATCAATGGACATGACTAAGTTAGGGTCATCACTTTCAATGGGTCTACTCTTGAGGTAAGCTTAGTTGAATACAACCCTATAATAGCAGCTTTACTGTACATTTTAAGCCAAAGTTTAATTTACAATAGGTTGAATCTAATGGATTCAGTTGTTAAACATTTAGCAACTTGTCTAAGCAATATACTTGAACCCACTTGCCTGAGAGTAATAGCTACTGAACATATTGGGACATATGTAAGCATAGGATTGAGTTATTACATAATAATCTATGGTTGAGAATTATTGAGAGCCTAAGTAGTGTAAGCTTTTGGGGCCCATGAGCACATGTGAAACTTTGAAAAGGCAACGTGACTCGCAGTAAAAATTTCCGATCTGACATTCCCATCACTCCATGGCATAAAAGCATCAATTTGTGGGGGAATCCCTTGAAAAAAACCATGTTGTTGTGCCATGATGGTTCTGTAAAGTGCAGAGTTCCTGATATGTTGGTTCAGTCCATGTCATCTGTGTTTTGATGGTGGTTTGAGGAGGAATGCATGTAAAAAAAGAAGCCCATAACGGTTTGCATGCACACACCTTCTGTCAACCTGCACCCCTATCTCTTACTGTTCTGCCCCTCTCTGGTTTCTCTGCTCCGCTGATACCAATCTGAATCTCATTCAACCTCACTTTCTAAGATTAACTGCATAGAAAACCAGACTACAGCTTCATTTCATTGCAGAGTGTTTGCACTGCACTAAATCCATCGCCGAAATCGTATTGAGCCATTTAAAATATAGTTCTTGCCAGAGAAGCAATAACGCTTAAGGGTCCTGGCAGGAATTTCAACATTTACAAAATGCCTCCTAAGCTCACTCATGCAGTATCTCACAGTTGCTCTTTGTACAAAGACAGTATTAGCAGGTAATAATACTCACACAAGATTTAAGGATTACAAGAAGATTATGCACATGAAGTGCTCTGAACTCTCAAAAACCTTATGCAAATACAAAAGCATAAACCTGAGACACTTTCGTGTTTGCAAACATCAAGGATCAAGCAGGTAAAAGACTGATTAAAAAATAAACAGGGACACTGGTACTATATTTCAGAACAATCTGTCAGTTTCCCAACAATATGAAACAAACACTCAGTGTGTCCTTTTTAGCAGGGTCAGCTTGTAGTAGACGTCAATCACAGCTGGGCTCAGTCATCTAGAGTATAAAACTAGTTTTGAGATGTGATCAAGGTTGTTCTTTGAGAACTTCAGAACTTTCCTGCAGCCTAACAAAAGTAATATTAGAACTGGTGACTGTGGCTAAAGAAGCATTGCATGAGGGGAAGTAAGGCAGCTATTTACTCCTAAAGAAGTCCCATTGAACTCACTTCTAGGTATACAAACCCAGCGTTGTGTTATAAAGGAACACAAAATCAACCATGTTTATCTTTGGACACTTAATGGTTTTTTTAAAAAATAGGAATTCTACTGATTTCTTCTAACAGTGTATGGCAAACTCCTATGCTCCCATCCTTCACCAATTTTCATCCTCTCTTCAGCCCCCTGAAAAGTTGCTCTGGCAGACTGGGGAGCTCTTTGAAGGTGATGTTAAGGCTGCAGAGGGAAGGGGGGAATCGGCAAAAATCATGTCCTAACTTCCTCCTGTGCAAGTATCTGCTAGAATCCCATCTGTGAACAGAAAAAGCTCTTCCATTCATTGAACAACTCTGCATCTATTCCTAGATATTTCCCAAGCAACAGGCAACAGGAACCTTACTCAAAGCAAAAACATCTCCAAAAAAATTTCAGCATTTTTTATATACAAAATATAGAATAATAGAGCTTTAAGTAATGGTTTTACAGATCATTTACCATACATCATGGCTTTGGATGTTTTTGGCTTATCAGCACTAAGCTCCACAAGCAACATTTTATTTCAAATTAATTGTTTGTTAAGATCACACTAATACATCTGAAACATTTATGGCTCCATATGACATATATTACCAGCTGATTTCTTTACCAAAATAAATTTGACTCATTTTATTCCCCCCTCTCTCAGGTCAAGTATGGGAAACGCTAACTTTAAAATGTTAGGTGATGGCTTCTTGCTGCAATAAACATTCTTAGACTTAAATGTGCCATAAACAAAGTTGAACAAGCAGATGATTTTTCTTCTATGAAATCCTTTGGCATGCTTTTTCAATCTTAAGGAAAATGTAGCCACAAGTATTTATCCATAAAATAAAAAGGTGCAAAGGTAAAATAACAACACAACTTTTGTTGCATATACAAATTGTGCACAGATGAAAAGTATACTGGGACACAGGTATATATTAGTGAGTGCATTCGTGTATTTGTCATCTTTTTAAAAAAGAAATGCATTGCTTTGAAAAATTATAATGTCCCATTATTATTACATGAAAAATTAAAACCAAATTTGTGATGCAGCAGCCCAAACAGACATCTCTCTCCATATGTGCATAAGAGCTCAAGTAAAAAATACACCAAGATAAATGTGAGTCTGTACTTGGATTATGTGTTGAAGAAACTCCCAGCTTAAAGTGAAATATAAATTTTCTTTAATGTCTCATGGTGGCAAGAGAAAATAAAGGATCCAGGACCACAATTGTTGCAGAGTACATAAAGTAAACCAGTTAAAAGACACTATCAAATGCCAGGTAGTGTCACAAGTCAGCTATATCCTTTACACAATCCAAATTCAGCCATATTTCCACTTACCCCTTCTCCAGAATTCTATACAATAAAGTAGTAAACATTCTCTCTTTAATACAGCAAGCCAAATTCAATATTAGTGTCTAAAATTTAGTAATCATGTAGATATAAAAACACATGATCAAGCAAAATACTTTTAATTAGCTGATCATAAATAAATCCACATAAAAGAATTAAATGGATTACAAAGTTGCATTTTTTCTATGTGGATTCAGATTTAATATGCATTAGTCATCTTTATTCTTTAAAGGGTAGTGATTTGTCATCAAATCACAAACACTGCAGCACGCTAACCAATTCATAGTCTGTAGTTACATTTTTACAACTTCTTTACAAATGTTAATACTTCTGTACACTATATATATTTCATTTCTACAGTTCATGTATGCTGTATTGAAATTCTACAGTCTTCACAGAGAAAATGGTGAAGTCTTCAAATACGAATTTTCTCTCTTACAAATTCATATAAACAGCATGGAGCACTGCACTTTGGCATCTCTGCTGGAGATAATCTGGCTACCATAGTAAATATGAGGGGGGGAAGCTCTCCAATTTTAGATTTCATTAAGAAATACTATTCCACATCGCTATGTAAGTTCACCAGCTTGAAACAGAAGCACCATATCGTTGCACTATTGAAAACGCATACAAACCAACTTAAAAACATAGTACTAAAACTGCATCATAGCCATCATTTTTATACTGAAGCAAAACCGTAAAATTCCTTTGGAAATGTGTACTCTGTCCTCTTAGCTGAAAAGCTTTAGATATGGATGCTGAAGAACCCATGTCTGTTTATCATTTCCAGTGTACTTCTTTCACAGCTGACATTTGTATAAGTCCAGAAATGGGTTTTTTTATTATTATTTCAGTTTCTTCCTTCTCACTTACAAATTTGTTGTTGAATGTGAAGCAAAAATTCATAGTAAGAGAATGCTGCCTCGGTTTTGTCTTCAACTAAATGTTGAAGAAAATCTGCCTTTGCAGGGCTTTCATCTCTGAAACAGAAAAAACAACAACCCACCTTGTATTTGTTTCTTCCAACATTTGTACATGACTTACGGCCCTTTAATTCACAATTCTAAGTGCTCACGAGGAGCACAGGGAACCGACAATAGCAATGGCCACCTAGTCTGGTGCAAAGCTGAATTCCTGGAAGGAATCAGCACAGCGAATACAATATTCCAAGTGCCATTCAGTCAGCTCTCAGTAGTAGAAGTCAGAAGAGCCAATTCTTTCAGTACAGTCATACCTCAGGTTACAGACGCTTCAGGTTGCGCGTTTTCGGGTTGTGAACCCGGAAGTACTGGAACGGGTTACTTCCGGGTTTTGGCGCATGCGCAGAAGCACCAAATCGTGCTTTGCGCATGTGCAGAAGCACCGAATTGCAACCTGTGCATGCACAGATGCTGTGCTGCAGGTTGCGAATGTGCCTCCCGCATGGATCACATTCACTACCCAAGCGTTCACTGTATTAGATTATGAGTCAGTAATATTGTAGTTACCTGCCAATCTGGCACTTAATACCAGCCAAATACAGAAGGGACAGCTGGCCAGTCATTCTATATGCCCTATATTAGGGATGAGACCAGACAAGGACAAGAGCACAAAGATGTCTCAACCCCCATTTCCATAAGCAAAATTCCCTACACCTAACACTGCACCTCATGTTTCTTTCTGTAGCTATTGAAATTGCAAAACTATCATCACCTCTATTTTTTGCTAAACACATGCTGTTCTTGTTAACTCTGAGAAACATGTCTAAATAGGTACCGAGTGTCAAGCCCAAATAAAAAGGCAACCTTACCCACTCCACTCATCAGATGATTTTAGGCCAGGAATGAGGAACCTGTGGCCCTCCAGATTTTGTTGAACTACAACTCTGGAGTAGAGTCCCTAAGGCTGTTGGATGGCACCTTGTATACGTCCTTCTGGCTACTCCTGCTGCCAAGCTGGTGCTAAACGTATTGCTCTGCCTTTCCTTGGGCCACATCAGCGAGGCTGAGAGGGTGTGTGTCTTGTCATCTGGGCAGATCAGGACCTCCATACATACAGCCCTGGCTTGTGCCCCAGAGAGGTTACTTTGGTGCTGCTAAGGCAGCAAAAACAATGCGGGAAGCAGCACTTACAAGTTACTGGTCTGTGTAGCTATAGGAGGCGCTGTGATTCTCCAGCATTTTGACTTCACCCCCAGAAGCGCACTCCAATCTCTCTCAAGACAGATGGATGTCAACAACTCCAACCATCCCTGGCTCTTGGCCATGTGGGCTGGGACAGATGGCCCAGCCAAGGAGTTGGAATCCAACAACTTCTGGAGGGTTGCAGGTTCCCTGTCCCTGTTTCACGAACTCTTTCTAGAAAAACCTCTTGATTTCCCACCTCCTGGCCCCAGCTGACACCAAGTATCAGTTCTCCATCCTTCTCTAAATCAAAATTATGACATTATCATGCACTGATTAGTATCTGTGAACACTTGGCAAGATTCATGTTTTTCTCCAATCAATAGAATATTAGATTGCTATGTGCATTTAAGCACACACACACTGGATCAATAGAATCCAGTGGAGATAGATATTATTTTATAACAAGATATAATTAGCACAATATGTCTATTAAGAAGAAACAAAGAGCTGTTGTGTATTAAAATATTACTGCAGTCAAAGATCAATCTGCTAATAAAGTAAGTGAATACTTACTTTATTACTTACTAAAGTAAGTAAGTGGATACTTACTTTATTACTTGAAGCACTGGGCTTAGAGATTTACTTTCCTTAAGCCAGGATATGAAGGACCTGGTTCGCTCTGAAGAAAGCGTATCTAATTCTGGAAGCTGTGTCTAGAAGAATTCAAATATTATTTATTATCTTTAATTCAATAGCATGATTATGTGAAAGTTCAATTAAACACCAATGATGTGTTGCGTAATTCAGAAATTCATATAACATAAGAAGAACTGAATTCTTTATTTATTCCATTATCTATTTTTATTCTGTATATTTATTTATATCCTGCTTCTCTCAAGGCAGACTAAAATGCTAATAATACAAAATGAAACTAGAGAACTGCTTTATGAGGAGGACTGGGAGCGGGGAATAAAGTGTATTGCTTATATCTCATGTTTATAAATACTGAATTTGTATAAGTAGATACGTACAAGCCACTTTAAGGAACAACGGAAATGTTTAAATGGCTTTCCTTCAAGCAACGATATGCTTCAGAATAATCTGTTGCTACAAAAAGCTCCTTAAACCAAAAAAAGTGTTACGGCATGATCCACTGCTTATTGTGTAGGACAAAGTTACATAGGTATGCTCTGAACTGGGGAGTCCCCCAAAGGACAGAGGAAGGAACAGCCAGTGGACTGGCATACCCTGACCACCCCGTATCAAACCACAACAAGACTCATGCCTTGAATCAGGGCTGGCCCAAGACATTATGGTGCCTGAGGCAAGCCAGAAAATGATGCCCCCTGGGAATCCAGCTTAAGGTTATCAATTCCAAAACAAGAATATGGGGGCAGAAGCGAAACATTTCTATGCCCCACAGCTGGTCTATCACAAGAAAGGGGTGCTCAACACCTAGTGGATCACATGACCAGACTGCATTGCGGAAAAGGAAGTCTAATCTCGATTTCAACATTAACATAAGAATGTGTAGCTCCTTTCAGGTATTATTATTTTCATGTAAACATCACAAATAAAATTATTTATAAATAAATATTTTTTTTAAATTAACCCTCACCAGTTTCTGAGGAACAGCTGCATAATTCGGGCATCCGAGGACATCTTTTATGAAGTTATTAGCACAATTTCTTCCAATCCAAAGGTACAATATCTAAAGGTACAATGTTATTAAAGTAAACACATCTGGTTAATGTAACCAAGATTCTCTCAAGAATGAAATTGCTTTTTAAAAATATGCAAACTGCGGCAATTTACATAATGAGGATGTGCTTGCAGATAAACATGGCAGTTTCCTTATTAGAAACTAAGTTTATAGCCCCTTTAAAAAATGATAATGCAACATTTTATAAAACCATCTAAAATTACTGTGCAATGAAGGGTGGGATACAAATTAAGTATGATAGTGACTAAATCGTATGTTGCCCCATCTGTGCAACTTACTGATCCACAGTCCATAAGGAAAGCGCCTTCCCTTGTCAACTTCTCTGCAGACAGCCGCTGAAGAGGTGGCTGGGGTACAACTCTATCGTTGACATGTATAGAACCCTACAAGGAGGTGAAAATTAAGTCTACATGAAAATGGATATACAATTCAGTAGCACTGCAGCAATAATTCAACAGTTAGGAGCTGGGCACATGCACTCACAACATAAATCACAATGCAACACAGTAAATGAGGAAACTGAAGTTGAAGTTATAGTTCATGTAAAGGAACATCAGAGTTGTCGCTAAGTCCAAACAGCAAAGAAGGGTTTAGTAAATTCCAGTCTGTGAACAAGCCTAAGAAAGTATGATGTCCGGGATAGAATACCAAAACTTTGGGGAAAATTGTAAATGGCCTCCATTAGTTCTGCTAATTGTGAGGAGGCTCTTAACAGAATTCAGATGTTAGTGCGGCATCACTTGAAAGACCCTGGAACTCCCTGCCTATTGATAGCAGGCAGGTACCTTCACTGTATTCCTTTTGGCGCTTGCTGAATACATTTTAAAAAAAATATTTTTATTGATTTTCTTTTCTCATAGCAATTATTGAATATCATCATTTAACATCCATTTTCTACTTTCCCCCCTCCCTGTTGACTTCCCCCAACTTCCATTTCTGGTTTGTTACATAAAATGTTACATTCTGTTGTTTATATTGCTGAATATATTCTTATTTAGACAAACCTGCACAGATGTTTAGAAAGTCTGTAGGAGTTTTAACTGTTTTAGTCCATTTTGCTGTGATTCTAACCTTTTGTATAGTTTTAAATTACAGCTGTAAATTTTTTAGTGATAATTTTACTGTTATATATATATTTTTTGTAAACTGCTTTGAAGCTCTTCTCTAAAGAGTTTGAAGCTCTTCTCTACAATCAATGTAGAGTTTATTAAATAATTAAATAATGATGCCTGCACTGTTAAATAATTTGTCAACGTACTTTAAAGCATATACATCCAGAAAATTTAATACCTAGAATACCGAAATATTTTAACTCCTAACATTTACACTATATTAAAGACCACAAAAAGTATTCCTTCTACTCTCCCAATGTACTGAAGCCTAAAAGCTGACAGACTCAGTGCTAGGGAAAACCTCTTGGGAAAGAGCATTCACCACCTACCTAATTTCTAATGACAGAGCCATGGATGATGTGTTACAATTAGGCAAGTTTAACTGGCAGAAAGTGATCCTTCAGGCACCTGGGTCCCAAACCATGAAGGGCTTTAAAGCTAAAAACCAGCATTTAAACTGAGTTGGAAAATGGATTGGAAAAATGGTGCAGCTCTCCAGCAAGATGTTTATATGAATAGCCTCGGTAAGAAAATTAACTGCTATTAACTGTGAATCAAATTTTCCTAGTTATTTTTAATAGAGGTGTCTAATCAGAACATTCCCAGAACCTTTGTCCAGAAGCAATAAAAATGGTAACATACCTCATCAGTAAGCTTGTCTATCCTATATAGATTCGGATAGATCATCTTCATCAAGCCAACCAGAGGCTGACTTTTTATTTGGCACATAGCATATACACGATCATCCAAGCGTGTACTTGTACCAGTTCTAAATGCTTTCTATAAAACAAAAAAAGAAAACCAAAGTTATCATTTAAGAAATTACTATTTTATTTATCAGATGAATATTGTAGCTAAATTGGGGTGGGGGCAGGTCTGGGGAGTGGCTAGTAGTGGCTACTTTTTGATTCCACCACTCCTTGAATGGCAGCTACCACCTCAATCATACCAAAAATATGAAAGGACCCTAAGTTTCAAAAGAGGTCTGTCTGGGGCATGGCGCCTTCTGTTTTAGAAACACACAGCCAGCTTTCCTCTGGGGGTATGGAACAAGTTATGCAGTGACTAGGTAACTAGATTTTAAAGAAATCAAACAAAACTAGAGCTAAGAGCAACCTTTCAAAAATAGTTAATTCCATCCTTTTCTTACAAATGCCTCTTATGACAAAACAAGTGTTACAGACTATCTATAAGTACTCAGCTTTAAAAACAGACATATGTGCAACTCTCTCAATAGTTACATCTTTGCAAGTTCTTTTAAGCAACCTGGCATCTAGGCTCTTTACACTATACAGTGCCCCCCACAAATTTAAGCTGCACATTAAAAAGAAGAAGGTAGAAGGTAGGCTTTTAAACTATGCATTTTCATGTAATTCACCAATGTTTCTGTAACTAAATCAAAGTTTCAAAATTGCCTGACGTCAATAACAATTGCTATTCATATGAAGTACCTGCTTGAAGAGAGCCAAAACATACAGAGGAAACAGCCTGAGGGAATTTGGAGCAATTAAAGCAGATTGCTGGAGATTTGATGCAGTTGACATATATGCAGACAGTGAATCTACCACTGCATTCACTAAGGCATCTCTTGCATCTGACAGACTTGAAGAAACTGATCGATCAACAGCTATGGAAGCGAAGCAGCAGTAAATTATTATGAAAGGAACTGTATTAAAAAAGGGAAACAAACAGCATACCACTCCAGACATTAATACTGGCTAGTACATTCTAATTTCTCTAAACAACCTTGAAAGTACTAAACATCCCAGCAAATCAAGAGGTCTACTTTGACAAAACCTTCCGTTTGCACAAAATTTTACAAGACAGGATAAAAAGGGCCCTAGTTTCTGTTACCTGTGTGGATAATGAACTTTGAATTGGGAAACGAGAGTGGGCTAAAAAGCACACCTGATACTTCTGATGTTTCCCATCCAATAACTTAGTTTTAGATTTATTGGTTTGTATAAATCATTTCATAAAATAACACTTTAGCAACTTCTGCTCTCAGTGCTACACAGAAGAAGGCATTCTTTTTCATCTTAAGGGCTGCATTCTTTCATGGACATTTCAGGGGTTGTGTGTCAGTGGAGTCAGACCCACATACACACTCTGACCGCACAAATCCATCACTTTTCTCCTCATTGCATTAACATGCTTTTTGGGAGGAAGGAGAAGTATCATAGCATGGGGAAATGAAAGTTAATCCTTTGCTCTCCATGTATCAAGTCCCCAAACCATCCCTGTACTGCTTAGGAGTTTTTTTGGGGGGAGGGGGGCATTGGGAATCACAGAGCAAACGGTTAATCCCCAAGTGTCACATGAGAGGAGAGATCTGAAGGAAGGTGAACTGCAGGCCAGATCTAAAGATCTAGCAGCCTGCCGGTTCCCCACACCTACCTTGCAAGCATCCACACTGCATTTCTATCTTTCCACAAGTACTAAACACACAATTTTTTGCTTTCTTCTAATTACAGGTGATAGAGGGACAAAATGACTTTGGGGAGAATGGAGAACCCTCTGAATGCTAATTCTCAACTCACCCATATTAGCTAAGAGGCATATAACTGCTTGCACATCTGCTCCAGCATAAACATCTGCCAGTGAAGTCACCACAGGCAAACAAAGCGTATGCACTCTGATTCTCCGTTCACCTGCATTAGAATAAACAGAACAGAACAATACTTAAGCTTTTTATCCAAAGCTATTGCTAAAACCACTTTCACATGTCCGCCCCCGCCCCCCTTTTGGCTAAAACCTCCGGTCATCTGATTTTGTTCTTTGTGGGTGGTTGTTTCTTAAATTTATGTTGAGAAGAGACATCATAAGTGAAGTTACCTTTGCTGGAAGTATACAAAAGTGCTGTCTGAAAACAAACTAAAGATGTGTCTGACAGGCTTTCCTCAATGGACATCTGTACCGCAAATCCAGCATCAGGATTGACGTTGGCAAGTGACAGCAAATCAGTAGATCGCACAAAGAAGTTACCATGGAAGGTGTGAATTGAAAGACCTAAAAATTGGTAATGTTTAAGTTAAAATGGCAAGGTTTTGTTTTTTAAAAAAAGCATAGTTAACAGTTCAACCCTAAGCATAATTAATCAGAAGTCCTGTCAAGTTCAATGGGGCTTATTCCCTAAGTGTGCATGTTTAGGATTGCAGCCCAAGTTTTTAAAAAATAAGACCTATGGCTATTCGTACACTAGTGACAGGAAACCCCAAGGCAGCGCCCTGAGCAAGGCCTCCTTTGGGCCTCCAAATCCCTCCCTGCTGGATCTTCCCAAATCAATTTTGCCAGAGGAAAGGGCAGGAACAAGCCTCTAGATACCTAATGCCACCTCAGTCAAGAACTGAGGGGGGGGGAAGGCTGAGAGAGGTGGCCACTGCAGCAACCACTGCCACCTTTGTTTCCTCAAAATCCCTCTGGGACCCAACGTAGTATATACTGGGAGCAAGAGCCTAGGCTAGAGTACAATTTATATGCTAGAACAGGGTTGGAAACCTCAGGCCCGGGGGCAAAATGCAGGCCCCCCCCAGGTTTCTCTACCTTCGTATACTCTACACTTCGTAGACCACGCTCCCTCTCCAAACTAGACCCATTGAAGGCTCTCTGCACTCTCAACACATTCCTGAACTGTCACCATGCCTCTTGCTTTCCTAGAAGGAGACGTGTGTACATGTGTAGAAGCCTCTTACTTTTGCATGGTTGGAATGTAGGCAACTATGCCAACATAGGAGTCAGATATGTTGCTCTGCACACTTTTATCTGGCCTAGTCAACACCAACATGGAGACATGTGGGGACAACATTCTCTTGTCCCCACAAGAAAATGCAGCCCTTGCGCAGGACCTTCCCTCCATTAGATACTTATTTTCTATTTCCTGTAATTTTGTAGTGGAGAAATTTTATTCATGGATTCATGAAGAGCACACAGTCCTCAAAGTACAGAGAACATTTCTCCTTTTTGTTTTCTACGTTGTTGCTACTACAGTGCTAGAATCACCCTCCCCAAAAGGACTCCTCTGATGAAATGCCCTGCATCATTTTCTACAAGTGTGTGTACCATTTTTGTCCCAGCCACACTTTTTGAATGACATACATTCATGTTTGGTTGGAGTTGCTGAAAGAGGGACGATAGAACCTTTGGTAGAAGGGAAGGAGAAACCACTGTCTCAAACAAATCCTACCATTTTCACCAATATTAGGTGCATTTAATAATAAACCAGAACCACACCATACCTTTCGTACATCTTATTCTCATGACTGCTTCAAATCCAATTTTCCGTGTAAGATACCTTTTAAGGTCTTTTTGCAATTTATCTGCTTGCATAGGGTTGTGGGTATGATGGAAAGATGGGTAATAATAGATGCATCCAGCAGAATATTTGGACATGCAAGCTTTCGGCAAGGATGAAAAAAAGAGATAGTTATTATTCATTCACTAAAACAGTTGCAATGCAGAGAACAGACCCTGAGCCGATGAAGCTGTTTAAACAATGGCAAGATAAGCACCTAGTGTTTCACTCAGCAATCTTGCAGTTGTATTCTGAAATAACGGTAGTTTCCTGACAGACTTCAAAGGCATACTTCAAAGTGATTTATACCAGTCTAGTCTAGAAATTACCAGAGGGTAACTTCTATCACACCCAATATATATGAGATTTTTTAAAAAAATCTAATTGGAATTTATAGAGCTTCTGGAAAGCCAGTAAAAACAGACAATGAAGGAAATCAGTGTATCTTCTTAGAAGATTGCCAGGCCAGCCAAATAATATATAAAAAGAATAGCACTTGCCAGCTCAGGTAGTAGATGAGCTTCTTAATCTTAGGGCTGTGGGTTCAAGCCCCATGCTGGGCGAAAGATTCCTGCATTGCAGGGGGTTGGAATAGATGACCCTCGTGGTCCCTTCAACTCTATGATTCTGTTTCATGATTCTAAGCTTTTCAGAAATTACCTTCACCTTCAAGCAATTTTCCATTTTTAAAGGCAAGTTACATATGTTACAGTGTCTCTTCAGAAGCAAAGCCAGGTTACAGTTGTATAGTGCCCTAAATTTAGACTAAGGCAGAGATCCTAAAAATGCTTATTTTGGACTGAATTATAGAAGTGTCACTGAAATAAATAATTTACTACTGCAGCATGGAATATCAAGGAAGCAACAAGACGAGTGGGGCAAGAAAGAACAAGTGAGCAGAGCTCTTTCCTAAGGAGTCAGTACGTTTGCTAAATACATGTTTTAAAAAACAAGTCAACTCCGCACTGGTTCACATTGCCGCTTGTTCCCATACAATCACTCCAGAAGTATGCAGGGCCACTAACAGCCTCAGAGCCGCCCAGTGTTTGCACAGTAGTAGAGTTGCATTAATCAGCTCAGCTGGGGTACGGGTGTATGTTGTGCATGCAGCCCATGCAGTTTGCATGACTGCAGTGGCCCTGCTACCATTTTCTGCACATTTTCTGAAGAATGATATCAGCTCCCATATAGGGGCATCAACTGGTACAACCTTTACACAAGGCTGACAGGATATGAGCTCTCATGAAATAGAGTGTTATGAACCAACCAACAAGAGTACATAATTTCATGATGGAAATATCTCCATTTTACAGTTCAGTCAGTCAGTTAGTACTATGACATATTCCGAAGTGTGGGTGAAATATTAAAAACCATTAAAATTTGCATCTAAGCAAATAGTATTTTTGAGCTTTAGAATTTTCCTTGGCAATTTTAACTGAACATAAAAATTGTTCTCTCAACACATGCTAATTATGAAGTAGCTCTGCAAGTTAAAAGCTCTTACCAAGAGAAGCCAAATCAGAATATTGTGAGCTTAAAAGGAACAAATCCACAGCTGTTTGCTGTCCTGAACAATCCAGTGCCAACTTTTTATAAAAATCTGTTGCTGGACCAAGATGCTGAACAACCTAGGATACAAAGAAAAAAATAAGGTTGGGAGTGCAACACAAACAAGTACATTTTTTTTAAAAAAAATGCAAATAAAATTCAGACTGCTTGTAATATGTAACATTTGGAAGGCCACAGATTCCCCAGCCAACATGGTCAAGTACCTGTTGCCGAAGCTATACCAATGCAAATCAGATACGCATATTTTTATAACCCATTCTGTAATCCAAAGATTTTCAGGGTGGCACACAACATGAAAATACAACATTATAAAAACAATTCCCCTCCCCCAAAAAACCAGCCACCACAGAAGCTTGTTAGATCCATAATCACTACAGAGTCCAAAGTACCTTTGCATTTGATCTTTGATTGGGATCTTCCCTGGACTGCAAACGTCCTGTGCCCAATGATGGTAACTGTGTCTGAAACACCGATATGCGCCCGCCCGTTGGAGACATCAATTTAAAGGCAGCTTGAAGGGCTGGGCCTAATGCACTGTGCGTTTCTCTTGTGTTAGTGAACATATTTGGTAGTGCATTTAGCAAGTCTTTAATTAGCTGTAAAATAATTGTTAAAGTGTTAGAAGGAAATATTTTGCTTTTTTTTCTTTTCTTTTTTTTTTGGAGTGGCAAGAATGCTGAAGTCCCACCACTAGCCAGTGAAAAATCTTATTTGGCCACCTCTCTATGGATTCCGGGATTCCCAGCAGGCATTATGCGCACACTCTGAAGCTTAGAGATCTTTGAAATATTAAGTTGTGTATAAAATCATTTCAATAAATCTTTGAAACCACTGGGATCAAACACTTGATTGTTCTAAAAACGAAAGGCAAGATTCTCAGGAAGCTGAAATGATTCTATGCCCAGAGTCACATTCTTTCACGTAACTGGAGCCTATAAACATTACCCTTTAATCTAAAACCTCCTTGGTATCATGGACATAAAGGCTATTCAGTTCTTCCCCATTGGCTGTCCTCTTTCCCTACTGTCCACATAGTAGTCATGTGTCTCGCCTTCGAAAAGGGCTGCCACTATTCAATTTTCACTGGTCATCACCAGTTTCCATCTCAGTCTGACATATCTAGATTGCTTTCCTCTCAGGCTGGCCTCCGTGTTTGTCCTACGTGGAACCTTGATTTTAAAGTCCAGCTCCAAGGACAGCAGAGGCCTTGGCTTGTCTGCTCAGACTTCTTTTGTTCTTCTGAATCACAATGTGTCATAGGAGGCAAAGCAAAAGCAGCAGAAGAAATTCTAAGGTGGGAGCAGGACTGGAAGTGCTGTAGGCCTGCTGTGATTTAAGAATTAGATTTAACATCCCCGTTCTAAAGCCGTTTAATCAAGGACAGAGCAGTCAGAAAGAATTATCTTCACTTTTAAGATTTAATTCTTCTGTGAATTATCCACCTTACCTCCTTACTTTCATGCAGATTAACCAGTAAGCTATCAGGTGTTGGCAGGAAAATATCTATGAAGAAAACATATATTGGTATTATAGTTTTATGTTATGTACTTAAAAGGATACACCATAGCTAGGGTGCAAAGAGCTGCAGCAATATAAGTTAAAAGCACTTCTGTACATGCACAAGACTTCGCCAATCTTCCTTTCTAGCTGCACCTCTTTATGTTGTTACTAATGGTCCTTGACAGTGTGTCAAATACACAACAACATGCCCTCATTTTATCTTGCAGGAATGAATTCTAGGCAGATATTATTCTATTATACTTAACATAGCACTATTATATTTCCTTTTCCACATCACTATTTTTAATTTTTTGTTACTTTCAATAAAATGTCTGTTAATTATGGTCTCCTCTCCTTGAATCACTCTATCTCACACTCATTTTCTGAGACAATTAGCCCTCTTACCGTCAATTTCTGACACAATTAGCATCTGAGGCTGTGATAATCCTTCTTGCAAATTGTAGAACTGAACAGTGCTGTCAAACGTTATGAAGCCTATTCTTGTTCTTGAATCTCCAGGCAACCTTAAGATTAAAAAGAAAAATGACCCTGATGCATTGGTTTAGCACAGATATCTCTTGCTGTGCCTTTAACTTGTTCTAATGTTAGGAAAAAAATTATTCAAGAGACAGCCTTCAATGCTTGAAGACAACATATGCCCCAAATACAGCCTAGTGCAGCTCTGTATTTAACCCACAGGGGTTAGCAACAGCTTTCTAAAATATGAATTGTTTATTATTGCAATGAATAAGGGGGGGGGGAGAGAGATGACTGGATAGATGACGTTCATGCTCCCATGGTTTGGCTCTGCTTAATCATGGGACTGTTACACAACAAGATAAGAGAAGCCTGACGGATCAGGCCAATGGCTCAACTAGTCCAGCATCCTGTTTTCACATTGGCCAGACAGACGCCTGTGAGAAACCAGCAAGCAGGATTCAAGCACCAGAACACACACCCCTCCTGTGGTTTATGAAGCACTGTAGTCATGTAATCAAAGCAGGACCACACTGACAATTATTTTAATGGCTGCTGTATCCAGACCATGAATACACACAACAACAAAAAACCAAGAAGGTTCTTACTTGTCTAAGTTTTCAAGCAGAGACTGGCACACAATTGACAAGTATCCAGCTTCTACTGCATTGTGGGATACATCCAACACAAACAAATACACTGCAGGCTGAGGAGGACGAAGCTGTAAATTAAAATTAAAGTTTAGACTTTAAGCTTACTGACAAAATCCTTTACATTCTATTTGTAATCATGAATGGTTTTGATCTCACATGTTCCTATGAGCCCCACTTTTTACACCTGCATAGACTCTTTGAAAAGAAGATAAGGGGCTGAACTGAAAACAGCAGAAGTGAATTCTCAATTCAAAACCCTCCATTCCCAAAGTTTTACGAATATTTATTTTAACCAATATTTGGTTCCAGATATACTTACCATGTAGTCTGAGGAAGCAATGAATTCCACTGTAGAGTTTTGGACTTCTGGCCGTTTGTGCGGCTCTCCATAGGACCGTGTCACAGGATTATACATAAATTCTTCAGGAACTAAATGATTATAAAATAAATATATTACCCATTGTTGAGTGCAAAAATACTAAACTTGGTAACACCATTCAAATAATAATAATAATAATAATTTATTTATATCCCGTCCATCTGGCTGGACTTCCCCAGTCACTCTGGGCGGCTTTTAACAAAATATTAAAATACAGTAATGCATCAAACATTAAAAGCTTCCCTAAACAAACATTAAAAGCTTCCCTAAACCCTAGGGCAGCAGGCTCCACGTGCCAAGGAACAATAGGGATATGCCATACCACTTGCCAGTCTGCAAAGGGAAAATGTCCATCTGCAGGCATAGTCTGAACCCAGGCCCACACCACCAAATGAAGAACATTAAAGGGTCTTGTTGTCAGTACCCATCAGCTGACTGGCACTCACAGAAAGATAATCTGAAGTCATGGTCAGACATAACAATGATGTCAGGTTATTGACAGGTGGCCCACAGGGGTTGGTTGAGATAAGGATTCAGCCCATCATCTGAAAAAAATATCCTACGGCTGCCCTAAGGGGACTGTGTCACCCTATGTTTTGAGAGCTGCTTGCCATGCAAGGGCCAGGGGTGGTTTGCTTTCACAAAGGAAGTGCTGTAGATCATCATTCATTCCTTTAGACAGTGGCATTGTTATTAATATTCACCATCATTAACTCTGTAGCACAGGTTACATTTCCATCTCCTTTGGTCAATAAAAGAAACAAAAGGGTTGATGTATGTTCTGCATGATCTACATCTCACAATGGTGTTCGATGTTATCACAGGCAATTGCTGAGGAATAAAGAACATTGTAAAATGTCAATTTGAAGAAAAACTTTGAAGTATTTCATAATATTTTTCACCCCTAAACAACAAATTCAGGTTTTCTATGCATTTTTCAAAAATTACTACTGGAAAAAAATATATTCAATTTTTAATTTTTTTTTCATAATTAAAAATAAGCCTAGAAGAATTCCATTATTAATGATCAGGGTATAAAGGCTACAATTAAACTCACTTAGCGTTGCTGAAATTTGTGCCAATTGCACATAAGTAAATTTAGTTAAAAGTGGTGTATTTGTAAAACAGTAATTATCTATTGTAAATATTCTCTCTCGATTCCAGTGTTGCGTTTGGGTTTCAAGACAACTGATTCACAATTATTTACTGCAACCACAACTTTAAAATATGAAAGATGTTTTTAATTTATTCAAGTTTGGCTAAATAAAAATTATGGGAATAAAAAGTCATTTTACCGTCAGATCTCTGAAGGGATGTAGAAGCAATCCCAAAGGAAGTTTTGCTTTGTTTAGCAAAGCCTGAGTTTGTGGAATATTTGTCAAAGTGCATCGAAATGAGCTAAAAGTGAAATTGCAAATGTTAGTTTCAAAGATTATGACTCATTTGTGCTATCAAAGAGGCCCATATTCACCAAAAGTCACCACCCACATCTCTACACGAAAGTATCCAGGTAGTAAAAGCAAAATTCAAAGCTTGATAACACATAGATTCACTGATATGGGGCAAGCAGTGCAACAAGCGACACCCTTGCCAAAAGAAACACTTGTATAAACTCAGCGTGAAAAGTTCTTGAGCCAATCATAACTTTCCATCATTTGTAATAGCTGCAATGAATGGAACCATTTGTGTCAACATATTTGCATCTGGGATGAGTACAATAGAAGCAGACTTCATTTGCTAAAACTTTCCAACATTTCATAGAGAGGCAAAATGTGAGCATTACAAGGCAAGGCCTGAAATGTATGTTTGCCAAACCTATACCATAACAATCCAATCAGGATACCAGTTCTTGACTCACACAGAGATACGGATAAAAAAAGAATACAAGTCTAGAAGCTTGCTTAAGATTAGAAACTTTATACATACTCGGGGCTACAATTCAGTTTCTTCAGCTCAGAGTTCAAATTAGGCACAGGAGCTGGAATTGGACCAATAGGCAGAATATTTCTATCTTGAGTAACGTTGACCGGTCGCAAGCTCTCTGGTTGCTGAATACCTAGTCCTCCAAGACTAGCTGACAGTTGATTCATTGTAGGGTATTGCTGAAAAATAACATTTTAAAAAAAGCATTTATTTTATAGCATTAGCTGCTTGAACAGTATCTGCCTAATTTTCTCCACCCTGCAATACCTAGTAAGCAAATTCAACTATTTACAAGGTTCTGTACTACACTAAGTTCTATCCTATATTCCATAAGCTGAATTCTATAAGCTGTTCCTGTCTCCATTTCACCTCCCAAATTCATATCTGCAATGCATCTGACCCAGGCATATGAGGCTCTTGTTAGATTCTCTTAACAGGAACATTCACTTCTACCCCTTCTGTGGGGTGATCTATGGATCATTGTTGCTTTTTAAAAACATCAATCTACTAGCACAAGTGGTCTGGGACCATCTTGGGCAGATCACCAGCCTTTTCCATTACAATATAATTTGTGACTTAAAATCAAGGATGGGAAACCTGTGGCCTTCCAGATGTTGTGCGACACCACCTCCCATCAACATGGGTTCTCTCATCCGTTCCTTAGACATAAAGAACATTCAAGATAGCATGGAGTACCAAGTGACATGTTTACAGGGATATTTTGGAGTATTTTAAGAAGCACCCCCCCGCCCTATTTTTGTCTTCCCACAATAGCCCTCAGGCCAGTCATTCTGGGTGTATCCCTGACCCTTTTTAGGGAGCTGTGGGGAAGAGGGAGCAGGAAAGCTACAGTGAGTGAGCAGATTTCCACTAGCTCTTTCACAGCTCCATCATACAAATATAGGACAGTTGCTTCTTCTTCTTATTATTAATCAATGTACATGAACTTGAATGTATTTATTCATATTACTTTACTGGAAGTGTATAATCTTCATATATAGCTGTCTGAAAGTCACATGCTTTGAGAAAATCACTGTATCATTAAAAACAAACAGCTATCAATATTAACCATTTATTGTCAACCAAGTGCATATGGTCTTCTCATTTTCTAATCAGATAAGATGTGCAAATTATCAGTCATGGCAAAGGTGTATTTGTTATGCAAAGAAGGGGACCAAAACAACCTTTGCCCCATAACTTTGCAATTTTCACCGGTCATGGCTGCAATCCAACTTCCATGAAGTGCCACATTTGTTTTCAATAGGATTTGCCACTTCCACTACAAGAATAGCAATTAAACTGACTAATCATCCTCCTTGACTGAATATATTAGACCTTTCCTACAAGTCACATTCATGTCTGTGGAGAACAGCAAGGTTGGTCCCTGCTGTATGAGAAGGTGGAAAATGTGGACTGAAGAAGCAGCTAGTATTTTATCATCTTGGTAGGCCTGGGACAACTGGTTTCTCAACTGTATTTCATAGCGCCACCTTAAGTCTATGTGTAAGTACTGTATTGATGTAACCTGTGGACACAGTTTTGAATTCCCTACCGAGAGGTGAATCAAAACAACAGACAAACGCAAATGTATTTACTCTGGCGACCTGTTTAATTGAAGTACAATTTTTTTTTAAAAAAAATACAATTCCAACCTTGATTCATGGGTAACTATGCTCCCTCATTCAGTTAATCTGTCACTATGACATCAAATATAGAGTTTGTGAGTATTTTCTAACCTGTGGATACTGAGGAAATCCAGAATTATATCCAGAGTTACTGGAAGGTGGAAGTGGTGGTGTCACATTCTGATAGCCAGGCTGGAGAGCTGGATACCCATAGCCAAATGGTTTAGAGGTTTTAGATGTCTGTGGAACTGAGGGAACAGGAGCTGGACTACTTGTTGTAGAACGTGCCTCTAAACAGAAAAGCAATGCTTTAATACAGTATTTATTCCTTTAAAAAGCAAGCATCAAAATGCAAACTGTTGCTTATGAGAGTATTATGTGCCTGTAGTATAGTGAGTGTTTTAATTAACAGAGCAGGAAAGTGAACTTCAGTTAAATATCCTGTTGTAAATTAGTATTTAACACACAACAAAAAAGTAACTAGTAACACAACTACTGTCATTTGAGTAAATAAAAGCCCATGCTTAATTTGTATTGATTTCTAACTATTAAACAAATATCAAATAATTCTTAAACAGGGTAGTAATAAAAATTTAACTGGAAATAAAATGAAGTAATTATATCCACTTTGTTACATATTTAACCCTCTGAATGCAGTTGTCCAATAAACTTTATGCATTCGACTGCAACCAGAATTAAATAGTTAATTCATCAGAAGCTGAAATAATAATAATAATAATAATAATAATAATAATAATAATAATAATAATAATAATAATAATTTATTATTTATACCCTGCCCATCTGCCTGGGTCTCCCCAGCCACTCTGGGCGGCTTCCATAAAAACCAAAAATACAATAAAATATCACACGTTAAAAACTTCCCTGAACAGGGCTGCCTTAAGATGTCTCCTGAATGTCAGGTAGTTGTTTATCGCTTTGACATCTGCTGGAAGGGCGTTCCACAGGGCGGGCGCCACTACCGAGAAGGCCCTCTGCCTGGTTCCCTGTAGCTTTGCTTCTCGCAATGAGGGAACCGCCAGAAGGCCCTCGGCGCTGGACCTCAGCGTCCGGGCAGAATGATGGGGGTGGAGACGCTCCTTCAGGTATACTGGACCGAGGCCGTTTAGGGCTTTAAAGGTCAGCACCAACATTTTGAATTGTGCTCGGAAACGTACTGGGAGCCAATGCAGGTCTTTCAAGACCGGTGTTATATGGTCTCGGCGGCCGCTCCCAGGCACCAGTCTAGCTGCCGCATTCTGGATTAGTTGTAGTTTCCGAGTCACCTTCAAAGGTAGCCCCACATAGAGTGCATTGCAGTAGTCCAAGCGGGAGATAACCAGAGCATGCACCACTCTGGCGAGACAGTCCACAGGCAGATAGGGTCTCAGCCTACGTACCAGATGGAGCTGGTAAACAGCTGCCCTGGACACAGATTTGACCTGTGCCTCCATGGACAGCTGTGAGTCCAAAATGACTCCCAGGCTGCGCACCTGGTCCTTCAGGGGCACAGTTACCCCATTCAGGACCAGGGAATCCTCCACACCTGCCCGCCTCCTGTCCCCCAAAAACAGTACTTCTGTCTTGTCAGGATTCAACCTCAATCTGTTAGCCGCCATCCATCCTCCAACCGCGTCCAGACACTCACACAGGACCTTCACCGCCTTCACTGGTTCTGATTTAAAAGAGAGGTAGAGCTGGGTATCATCCGCATACTGATGAACACCCAGCCCAAACCTCCTGATGATCTCTCCCAGCAGCCGCATGTAAATGTTGAAAAGCATGGGGGAGAGGACAGAACCCTGAGGCACCCCACAAGTGAGAGCCCAGTGGTCTGAATACTCATCCCCCACCACCACTTTCTGAACACGGCCCAGGAGGAAGGAGCGGAACCACTGTATAACAGTGCCCCCAGCTCCCAGCCCCTCAAGACGGTCCAGAAGGATGCTATGGTTGATGGTATCAAACGCCGCTGAGAGATCCAGCAGAACTAGGAAACAGCTCTCACCTTTGTCCCTAGCCCGCCGGAGATCATCAACCAGTGCGACCAAGGCAGTTTCAGTCCCATGATGAGGCCTGAATCCCGACTGGAAGGGATCCAAATAGTCCGCTTCTTCCAGGCGTGCCTGGAGTTGTTCGGCAACCGCTCGCTCAATCACCTTGCCCAGGAATGGAAGATTTGAGACTGGGCGATAGTTGGCCATCGTGGCCGCATCTAAAGATGGTTTTTTAAGAAGCGGTTTAATAACCGCCTCTTTCAGTGGGTCTGGGAAGGCTCCCTCACGGAGGGAAGCATTCACCACCCCACGAAGGCCATTGCCCAGTCCTTCCCGGCTAGCTTTTATAAGCCAGGATGGGCAAGGATCCAGGAGACAGGTGGTTGGTTTCACTCGTCCAAGCAGCCTGTCCACATCCTCGGAGGTAACAGATTGGAATTGATCCCACTCAACTTGACTAGACAGAACTCTAGCACTCTCCCGCCCCAGCCCTGCTCCCACGGTGGAGTCTACTTCTTCCCGAATCTGAGCGATTTTATCTGCAAAAAACTTTGCAAAATCATTGCAGGAGAACATGTGGCCCGTACTGGGCCCCGATGTTGCAGGTGGTTCCGCTAAATTGTGAACCACCTGAAAAAGTCTCCTGCTGCTGTTTTCTGCAGATGCAATACAGGCAGTGAAGAAATTCTTCTTCGCCGTCGCTATCGCCACTTGGTAGGCTCGACGTTGAGCTCTAACCTGTGTCCGGTCAGATTCGGAATGAGTTGTCCGCCACCGGCGCTCTAGCCGTCTCAACGATTGTTTCATTGCCCTCAGATCCGTGGAAAACCATGCGGCTGTCCGGGCTCCATGCAATCGGAGAGGGCGCTTCGGAGCCAAACAGTCAATAGCCCTGGTTAACTCCACATTCCAGCGGGCCACCAGGGAATCAGCTGAGAGGCCATCAACATGGGATAAAGCATCCCCTACCACTCTCTGGAAACCATTTGGATCCATTAAGTGGCGGGGGCGGACCATCCGAATTGGTCCCACCTCCCTGCAGAGGGGATGGGTCGCAGAGAAGTCCAGTTGCACCAGGAAGTGATCTGACCATGGCACTTCTTTCGTTTCGCTTTTACTTAGTGTCAGATCACCAACATCCATAGAGGTAAACACCAGGTCCAAGGCATGTCCACGGCTATGGGTTGGGCCAGACTTATTCAGGGACAGCCCCATGGAGGCCATGCTTTCCACGAAGTCCCGAGCGGCCCCTTGTAAGGTCGTGTCGGCATGGATGTTAAAATCCCCTAGGACGACCAAGCTAGGTGTCTCCAGGAGAACATCCGCCACGACCTGAAGCAGCTCGGGCAGGCAATCCTTGGTGCAGCGGGGAGGTCGGTACACCAAAAGGAATCCTGTACTGCCCCTATTGCCCAACTTCCAGAACATGCACTCAGAAAACTGGGTCTTCCCAATAGGACGCCTGGTGCAAACTAATGACTTCCTAAAAATCACTGCAACCCCCCCTCCCCGCCCACATGACCTGGGTTGCTGTGCGTAAGAGAAACCTGGTGGACAAGCAGCGGCAAGGACAGGCCCATCTGCTTCATCCAACCAAGTCTCTGTTACACATGCCAGGTCAAATCCTCCATCCATAATCAAGTCATGGATGGCAGTGGTCTTATGAATCATTGACCTGGCATTGCACAGCAGCAATGTGAAATAAAACCCCATGTTATATAGGGAAATGTCAAAGGTGTATTTTTTAAAGAATACTTTACTTGGAACTACGTATTTTCAATCCTGCAATCCTATCCACATATATGGGAATAAATCCCACTAAAATCAGATGGCTTTACCTCTAATGAAGCATATTCAAGATTTACTACATGTTAAGGAACTTCTTATCAGTTTGAATTCATATGCAACTTGAAAAGCAGAAGTGAGTCAGTCACTTGAACAATACACTGTGCTGTATTTGAATCTCTACTCTGAGCAAATAATGTATAGAAGCTGTTCTACAGATGCTCCTGAACCTTGCATTTGTATATGTGTGTGTATATAAATATAAATAAAATAAACATCAAACAAACAAAAGCATGATTCACCTGGATAGCCACCTCCTTCAAGACTATCATAATTGTTGAGAACAGGAGATGCGCTGCTCGTAGTGGAAGAGCTGTCAATAGCTAGAAGAGAAAAACACACACATATTCATTAAACTGGCATTAAATCTGCACATTGAGAAATGTTTATCAATGCCAGGTAAGAAGCTGTAAAGAACCCTTAGGAACTTAGTATTTAGTGGTAATTTCATATGTTTATCAAACATAGGATTTCAGTCTTAATCTTTGTTAATAGCAGTTGCCAAACTGAACTAAAAATGCAATGGGGGGGGGGGGAGATAAAAAGGACAAACTCCAATTAAGAAAAAAAAAATAACCTCAGGAGCTTTTGGTGATTATAGTTCATTTTACATATCCTGACTTCCCATTGCTGGACTTTGGAGGCAATTCTACTTCAAAGTTAAAGCATTTGCAAGCATAAACAAAAGTCTGGAGGCACTGTAAGAGTCTAGGCAGAGGGAAAAGAAATGCTCTCAGCACTTAATGGAAGCCCCTTGAATTTATTTGATATTCTGCTTCTGCATATTTTATGTTACCTTATAAATTGCTTTGAGACTTTTTTTTGTAAAAACCAATGAATAAATTTAATAATCAATAAATGAGAAGGAAGATAATGTTGATGATGATGCTGGGGTCCCTACTTACTGCAAATTCTCTTGCTTCCTGACTCTATCTGAACAGTCTACTTCAGGAGCACACATTTGTGGGGTACAACTGCTAAATACACTCACACAAGGATCCCATTTTAACCAGTAAGATATATACCAAGAAGAACAGCTAAGTTAAAGTCTGTTAAACACACACACTGGAGCCGAAGATTCCTTTTCTATTTGGATCCAGTACTGTACCTTTATGGCATGCTGAAAAACTAACACCTAATAAAGTATAGAGAAAAAAAGCACTTTGTAAACGGTGGTGCCGAAAGGCCATGAAATGCCTGCTGTAATGTTTGGAATTTTCCTACGCAGAATTTGAACTTTGCATATTAATGTCCAAGACTGTACCTCTTGCATTTCATGACCCTTTTGCCATTTGCTTCTGAAGTTTGACATAAATAAAATGTACAACATTGGAAAACTTAAAAACAAGCAGCTCAATATGTTTTAATCGTACAGATGCCAATGTTAAACTTCTTATTTAGTTTTCTCTAAGCCATGAATTGCTTGAGTATCCCCTAATTTGCTATGTTCAGGAGATTGAATGCCTCCAGAAAAGCCCTGAAATACAGTAATTAGCTTTAAGCTTTTAATCTGCTTTAAATGGATTGTACAGAGATGGATCAACTGTAGAAGCAAAGTGATGAGTCTACTTTTTCATCCAGAAAAACCTTCAAGCCACATTAAGATGCAGAACTGAGAACTCTACATTATAGTGACGCCATATACAGTAAGCCCACAACTTACACACATTTAACTCATGCACATTCAGCTTTATACACTTGGCAAATATATATCAATAAATTAAAAGGGGGTGGGGTTCTGGGAAAAACAACTTTTGGCAATCCTGCCTGCCACTGAACCCAATGTGTTTTGACTATATGTGATTGTGGCGTTATGCGAGATCCCTGGAACGTAACCCCTGTGTAAGTTGTGGGTTTACTGTATAACAATAAAATAGAGACTGGACAATGACAGGAAGTACATTTTTTTTGCTATACTGAAATGAGGAATGTATTTGTGTGGATTAATACAGGAGAAATACCATTTGAAAAATGCATGTTCAGCATCAGCAACAAAGAAAAGTTCCCAAACCACCAACAAATTATTGAAGGCATATCCGTTCATGTTTTCAATATTTCCATGCACCGCATGCAGCATACCGTACACATGTAGCTTGAAAACACTACTTCCCAGAAATCAATTTCTTTTTCATTTATTAATTTGTGGTACTTTAAAAAAAATGTAGACTTTGAAACAACATGTTTATTACTGAAATTACTGTCAATATAACTACCAGCTATTTCAATAGTATGCATGCCATGTTCATATCTAAACCTTATTTTTTAAACAAGTTTCTATATACCACAATATAACTTTGATAGTTTGAAGTTTAATAACCTTTTTGGTTTCAAGCATCTCCAGGTCCTTTTTTTTTTTAACGGAATTAACCAAAACTTATTAAATCTGAAATAAATTTCTGCACTACATATTCACTGCAACAGGAAGAGAGCCAAACAAAATATTTTGGCAAATATGTTACCATATAGGAGGTATGTTAAGTAAATGTTTGCTTGCACAAGAGGACAAACAACAACCGGCCTCAAAAAGTTTTTCTGTGTTCTGTCTTTTGGTTATTTGTAACTTTCTCACACATGAAGAATGACAAAATACTGTAGTTTTTTAACAATAAAGGGGGTAGTTTTATGTTTATAGTAGGACAAACGAATATCATTGGACAATCTGGACAAAGTATGTCATAAATGTCCACACCTGCAATTTTAAATAACAACACACTTTTATTGATGAGTGTCCAATTACTCTTTAATGAGTGGTATTCAATTAAGCTTTACTCAGAGCAGACCCATTGAAATTAGTTAATATAACCAATTTAGGTTAATTAATTCCAATCGATCTACTCTGAGTAAATCTTAATTGCATACCACCCTATATTATTAGCTACTAAATGCAATGCATTTTGCCTTCAATTATTTAGACTGTTTAAGAATCAGGAGACTTAGTGTTATGTACTTTTGTTCAGGGAATGGAATAAATGTTATCAAAATTGGGTATGAAACTGAGAAATACTGGTGCAAAGCTTAAAGCAGACCTGCTTCCTCATCCTCCTCCTCCTCTTCCTCATCATCTGAACTTGATGACAAGGGAGTTGCTGGAGAGCTAGCTTGATTATTAACATATCCACCATACTGCATGCCTGTGAAGTGGAAAGCACAAATACAAGAATCAGACACACAGAAAAGGTGAGAAACTGAAAGCACAAATCAGAGCATTAAGTGACAGCAAAACCAGGCATTACAAAAGACACCCAAACATGAAAAGTGAGTTACCCAATCCATATCAGGAAAGTTTTGTCTTTACAGAAAAACAGACTTTTTTATTGCAGTAGTTTGGTTAATTATTAGCAGTAGACAAAGAAATTTAGTAGAATTAGAACACACAGTTCATCCTCCAGAGATAGTGAAACAGCTCTCTTAATTAAGTCAGATAATTTTTTAAGTAGTTGAAGTAGTTTTGAGACCTGTTTTTTAAAAAGTTGGGTGGATTTCACATTTTGACACAGTGATATTAATTGCCCATTGAGGAAAAAAACAGATTTCACCAGTTATAATTAACATATAGTATTAATATCAATTTCAAAAGTGCTAATGCTTAATGAGTGTGTTTTTTCCTTAATCCACACAATTTAAACTTCCAAATGATGTCACCAATGCTCCACATAAAGGGTCACACTTTAAATGAATTTTTGACTCACTCTCTATGAAAAAGTTACTTATATTCACAAGTTGACCATAAGTGAATGGAAATGCCACTTCTGGTCACAGAACCTCTTTCTATTTATAAAACGGAGCCTTTGGATTGAATACAATGAATTTATACACAGCTGGCAAAAAAAAATATCCATAAAACAAAGGTACAGTAGTGCCCCGCAAGACGAATGCCTCGCAAGACAAAAAACTCGCTAGACGAAAGGTTTTTCCGTTCGCGATTTGCCTCGCAAGACGAAATTTCCCTATGGGCTTGCTTCGCAAGACGAAAACGTCTCGCGGCTTTGTTTCCTTTGTCTAAAAACAAAGACATGTTTTGTTTATAAAGTTAATTTATTTTCCCTTCAATTTTTGAACTGCTCTTTACAGTATGTGTGACTTTAAAGAGCAGTTAATAAACTGTTGTTGTACCAAATTTGGCTTTGTTTGGACTTTTTTTGACCATAGGAACGCATTAATTGATTTTCAATGCATTCCTATGGGATTTCGTGCTTCACAAGACGAAAAATTCGCTAGACGACAAAAATTGCGGAATGAATTAATTTCGTCTTGCGGGGCACCACTGTATTATTAAACTGCTTCTAAGATTAACAGAATACTTTTTTGTTGCCAGTCAGATTTCATTTAGCAGAACCTACACAAATATAGAGCTTGAGACTGTGAGACTTGGATACCTAAACGATAGTCTCAACCTTCATATACCCAACCAGACTGCACATTGCAGGAGGCCTGCAGATAGCACCTCCTCAAGAGATCTGTTCCATATGATGTAGGCATTGAGCCTTTAGTGTGGGGACACCTACCCTTTGGAACTCCCTCCTGCTAAGTATCAGAAAGGTTGCCTTTTCTCTGTTGCCTTTTCAATGCCTACCAAATGCTTTCTTTTTCAACAAGCCTTTTAAGTGAAGATTCTTATCTCAATCTGTATCTGCACTGGATCCAAATTTGTTTTTATTGTGGATGTTTCATGTAGGGGATTTACAAATAAACTTCAGCTAATACCTTAATATATTTGCAGTGTATTATTCTCTACATGAGTAGTACAAGTAAGAGTCATAACACAAAGGCTTTATAGCGTGCCAGGGTTAAGTTCACAAAGACGTGCACAGTTCAGCCGTGCTTACTTCAGTGAGACTTGCTCCTGAGTGAACTTGCAAATAATCAAGCTGATTAGGTGTGGGGATAGGAAAGGAATTTACCAGTTAAAACACAGAGTGGACAACTATAATATAAATGTGGTAATAAGGAGGAATTAAGAAGTTGGTAATATTTTTTCTACTATTGGTACATCAATCTAAGCTATGACAGCACATCTGTTATATCTACACACTGAAGTCACTCACAATGAACTCATTCTGACCTCAAATGAAACTAGGGGACGGAGAATACAAAAAAGAAACCCTGTAACCCCCTTTTCTCATATTTAGGCTGAATTACTATTCATACCTTTGAAACCTTGACACCAAGTTACAGAATTAAGTATGTCACCTGAGGTGCTTTAAGGCAAAGAGGTGACTTAAAAATACTACCCTCTAAATCTGTTTGGATGTCTTAGCTGTTGCAGAATGCCATGGTCTGTCCAATACTAAGAACAGGTTGCCAGTAACACATTACACCAGTGATGTACACTGGTCCCCTTCCATCTTTCATATCAATATAAGGTAATGATACAGACTTATAAATCCCTAACGGATTTGAAGCCATTTATTACCATGCTCTCCACCCCTCTGCACCATTACAATCTCCAAAATCAAAACAGCACCTTCTTAAGACATAGTAGGACTTGTATAGCAGCATTCTTTGTAGCTGTCTTATCAATACCTCTCCCTCAGAAACTTGAAAAGTCAAGACTATTACTATTTACCAAAGCATTGGCTACAAACTCTTAAAACTTTATGTGGTGGTCACTGGAGCTCCCATTAAAAGGCTCACATTCAGCCAAGCCTACTGATTTCTGAATATATTTCAACTATATTTCTGTAAATTTACCATACATCCATCATCCTTGTAAAAGGCTCCTACTTGAAAAGTATGATTCTGCCTCTTGCAATTGTAATTTGACAACTGAGTAGGTTGTCTTGCATATATCTTTCTAGATATACAAATGGAATCTGTGCTCACCTTGAAACGAGAATGCAAAAGTGAAGATGCTTTCTCAAGCAGCTTGCATACAGTGCAAGTGTATATATTCTAAAACACAATGTATCTTGAAATATAAATAAACACAGTAACAAGAGCCAAATCTTACAGAAGTGCTAGCTAGAATTAATATTAAAGTATTACTTGCACTGGGATAGATGAGCACATAAAACCGAGAAAAATGAACTCTTTAGAAATCATTAATTTCAAATTGTAGGGAAAATTCAAAATGCAGACACTTTAATTCATCTTCTAGTTTTATACCTTCTTGAAGCAAAGGATCAGATGGTTGTGTAAGGGAAGAGGAAGTGGTGGGCTTCGTTGTCTTTTCCACAACAGGTGTTCTTATTGAAGAAGTAACAGCTGAAGACGCTCCCTGGGCAGGTTTTATGTGCTGAATATTCTGGTTTACAAGATGTGGTGACCCTGAAATACAAATCAAAAAGTGAGAAAAGCACTTTTGCTTTTTGAAATGTAACTGGCAACAGTTACATTGATTAACGGTTTTCACAGTTGAAACCATGTAAGTCAGCTGCAGCAATGAAAGTTTTGTAGCTAACAGATTTACTGAGGCACAGAACTTTATCAGATGCAGTGGCACCTCTGGTTACAAACTTAATTCGTTCTTAACTTGAAACCGTTCTTAACCTGAGGTACCACTTTAGCTAATGGGGCCTCCCACTGCCACCACCGCCGCGTGATTTCTATTCTCATCCTGAGGTAAAGTTCTTAACGCGAGGTACTACTTCTGGGTTAGTGGAGTCTGCAACCCAAAGTGTTTGTAACCCGAGGTGTTTATAACCAGAAGTACCACTGTACATGATTATTCTCAGTTTGCAAGAATATAGATTCACATGGACATATACGGATTGAGAAAAATACTGTCAACTGCTGGCCAAACTGCCATGACAATTCTATATTAAGAGTATGTGATGCATGCCAAATAAAGTGAGCCTTCTCAACAGGAGTTTACAGGTGAAAACACAATCTTCCTAGCATTACTATGCTAAATGAAACACTTCTAATGAGAGAGGAAATCACTGTTTAGATTGAGATTTAAACAAACAGAAAGATTGGTGATGATTGATCATCAGTATGCACAACCACTGCTGCTACTACTTATACCAGGGCATGTCATTTTAGGGAGTGAAACTTAATTCTTGCAAATTTACTCAGTGTGGGGGGATCTTTAAAACATTTTGGGTGTATTATTTTTGTGTTTGGGCAAATTTCGCTTGGTAAGTCCATTTCTGATGAAGAAGCACAATTCCTTGGCTTTTGGAAAACAAAGGAAATTTAATTTTACCTTTGAAAATGTCATGTAATTCTTAATAATAATAATATATAACAATAATGATAATAGTTAACTGCAAGTGATATGGAATATAACTTGCCAAGTAGAATCTATGATTCTATTAGGCAATCATTTTTAGTGATTTCCATGCAACTTTACACACATTTTAATTACCAAGCAAATCTAAATTATATTAATTTAACCAAAATATCTTTTGAAATCCCAAGGCATGTTACAACTTTTTTGGAATTTGAAAGTTGAAAAATTCAACACGCCCTACAGTTACACACACATATGTATATGAGAGGGAGCAAGAGAAATACAACACAGAACTGAGGACAAGCACTTAAGAAAACAAAGAACTAGTCTCTAGTCCCCGTGCACATTGGTGAAGCACATATAAATAAGCATGCCCTGTTCTGACCCCATTTTGTCCTCTTCTGGGTCTGAAAGGAACCATGCTTTAGCGATTTTGTATAATTTGGGTGCTCCTAAAAATGGTTGCTGCTTATATATTAAAATTAACACTGTCTGAATTTCTTACATGCTCAGATATGGACCGATCGAGTCACTGTAATACATACCTTGTCTATTCCAGGCAATATGATTTATTAGTATCGCATTTTTTTTAAAAAAAAAAACAAATTAATTGTATGGAAGCAGTCAAATTCAAAAACATGACTGTAAGTATGTGCTAAACAGTATTCTCATGCCGCACAAACCAGAACATGCTCCTACAGTACATAATACGCACATCTGGTTGTGTAGCTCAGCCTGGACTTATGAGGGAAAGGATCTTTATTTAAGCAAAGGGGGAAAGTGCTGGAAAAAGTGCTTGGGGTAATGGAGCTTGGTGAGGTAAGGTGGTGGGTAGGATTCAGCTCTCTTCATCAACATATCCTTTTGTTGTAAAAAGTAGACCACTCCCAACCTTTTTTTAAACATGAATGGTGCAGATAAACGAATAAATAAATTTACTGTGTCACATCCAGTTTGGTTCTTTGTGCAATACCTGTGCCTGCTGGGTTGCTTGCTTGTGGCAAGGATCCTGCAAAGCTTCCGCTATGATTTTTCTGAGCCAGCTGGAGCTCTGGGGCAGACCATGTTGCAGAACTTTGACTCAAAGGAACCCTCTGCTGCCCTGCAGGTGGTGCTCTATTTTGACTGGAAGAATAAGCATTTGCCTCTATTGGATGTCCAAAAGCTGGTATGTTGTGAGAAGCAGTCACTTGCCCATATGGACCGCCGGCGGACATAGAAGGATATGAAACATTAGGATAAGCAGCACTAGAGGCAACAGGTGTGGCATAGGGACCAGAAGGAGCAACAAATCCCTGAGATGGAACTGAAGAGCTGGCAGAGTGCAAGGCTGAATTACTATAGGGACTACCAAACGAGGAATATGACTGTGAAATGCTGGTATGTAACTGGGACGCTGACGAAACCATTCCTGGGACAGGTCCAGATGATTCTACAATATGAGGTTCTCTATTGTACAAGTACTGTGATCCCTGCATGCTCAACATCTTGGGAGTCATAGAAGATGCATTAACATTTTGTGCCTGTGCTGAATAGTGGGCAGAATAATAATCAGCACCATAGTGGTTATCCAGCTGCGAAGGGATAATGTTATTGGGCACTTGAGAGTAGTGTCCTGATGGAGCACTATAGTTCTGAGGATGTGATCCATATCCAGGGGAGAACGGCATCTGATTTTGCATTGGACCTGGGGGAAAAGGGAGAAAAATCAGTATATTAAAGTTGTAGGGATCATCTCTTTAAAGGATGTCAAACCACTTAAGACACTATGGTAGTTATGCGGTACATAAAGTGTTTAAGAAATAAATTTTAAAAGTCATGATATACACCTCTTAAAAATCATTAGTGGCTTTTTATTTATTTTAACTATGCATATTTTAAAAATCGAGTGGTTTACATAAAAGCATAGCAATATACAGTTTTCCTAAAAACCTGGAAAAAATGACATTTAAAAATGTAACATTTTGTAATACAGTCACTCATCTGGAATACGTCCAAGCAGTAACAATGCAGGCAGCATGTTACAAGCACACACTTTTGCAACAACCTGGGCAATTACACGAGTAGTAAACCTTAAAGCAGTTTAGATTGAAACTTCATGTGTCACATGTGTGTATCAAAAACAGTATTATATATAACTGATGTTATACTGTAGAATGGCATCAATGCAGTGAAGAGTTTTCCCAGAAAGACAGCAGATAGTGCAATTCAGCTATTCTGGGTGCCAAAGGCAGCTTATAATTCTGGGCCATCTTGCAATAAGAACCAGAGATGTATACTTATAATTCCGCATCCCATTTTGCACACAAGAGCCAGAGTGACAATAGAACCTACCGTATTTTTCGCCCCATAAGACACACCGGCCCATAGGACGCACCTAGTTTTTTTGGGGGGAAATAAAGGAAATTTTTTTTTATCCCCCCCCCCCCCAGGTGCGCTGCGCTAATCCCGAAGTTTGGGGTGTGCGGAGCTCAGCACGCCCCAAGCTTCTGGGTGCTGGCAAGGTCTCCGCTAGTCGTGGGAGAGCCGCGCGGCTCTCCCAGGGCTAGCGGACCGCTGCGCTA
This sequence comes from Podarcis bocagei, assembly GCF_964188305.1. Taxonomy (NCBI): domain Eukaryota; kingdom Metazoa; phylum Chordata; class Lepidosauria; order Squamata; family Lacertidae; genus Podarcis; species Podarcis bocagei. The sequence goes on from NC_138134.1 coordinate 55,647,720, forward strand.
ATCCAGAAGCTTGGGGCGTGCGGAGCTCAGCGCGCCCCAAGCTTCTGGGTGCAGGCAAGGTCTCCGCTAGCCGTGGGAGAGCCGCGCGGCTCTCCCAGGGCTAGCGGAGCACTGCGCTAATCCCGAAGCTTGGGGCGTGTGGAGCTCAGCACGCCCCAAGCTTCTGGGTGTCGGCAAGCAGTCCGCTAGCCCTGGGAGAGCCGCGCGGCTCTCCCAGAAGCGCGCCCCAAGCTTCTGGATGCAGGCAAGCTCTCCGCTAGCCCTGGGAGAGCTGGGTCTCCCACAGCTAGCGGATAGCTTCCTGAAGCCTGGAGAGCGAGAGGGGTCGGTGCGTACCGACCCCCCTCGCTCTCCAGGCTTCAGCGAAAACCTGCATTCGCCCCATAAGACGCACACACATCTCCCCTTCATTTTTGGAGGGGAAAAAGTACGTCTTATAGGGCGAAAAATACGGTATATCAGGGTATAAATATTTAAATTAAAACAAACAAGTAAAAAGCTGGACTAGGGGTATTTGGTGAGCTTGGCTCTGTCCTGGGTGTGGGAAATATATAATTTCCAACCATGATTATGTGTATAATCATGTAAAACAGTAAAGTAACCTTTACTGTTTTGTAAAACAACAGTAACCAGCTATGACTTGTATCCATGTCCATTAGAGCTAATGAAGATCAGCTAGACCCGCTGCTAATTTACATGATGTTATCTGAGCTAATGCATAATTTACTGAGAAACAAGTATGCCAACTTTAATAGGACTTACTCAGTGACAGACAGTGGCCTCTTTGTAAATATTTATATCAGGCTGTAAGATTCTTAACCTCCTTTCAGAAACCATTCTTCTGATAGTCTCAATACTAATTATAAGTGATGCTTAGGAGAGAAGCTACCTTAAACAGAGTCAGACCAGTGGTCCCTTCAGTTCAGTATGAGCAGCAGCTCTTACTGGGTTTCCGAAATGGCTCTTTTCCAGCCCTGCCTGGGTAGACCAGACACTAAACCTGGGACCTTGTGCATTCAAAGCATGTACTCTATCATTGAGCTATGGCCCTCTCTACAATCATACTACTAGCAGTACTTGTAACATAAGCTTAGTTCACACATGGAATTTCTCAAACTTACTGAGTCCCCTTGTATTTAACAGGGCTCACATCCCAGTTAAGTATATACTGGATTGCAGTCATAATTCATCTTTATCCGACTAAAAGAACCTAGAAATTGGGATTTCACCTAACTTATTTCAGTGTCAGTCCCAGCAATTACATACTGAATAACTAGAGAAATAAGGATCATTAGTACAGGTTAAGATAAAGTACTTTAAAGGTCACCTTACACCAATGGTGGCTAAAAACACTGGCTAAAATGATTATGACCACTACTGATCTGTTGCTTATCACAGAGGTTGTGAAATTGGAGTGTGAGTTCCATCTTAGCACACATCACCTGATTAGCATGGAGAGCAAGCTCCGAAGGTGAGATGTCAATATCAACATCAAGCAGCTGAGAAACCACCCTAAAAGGAGCTCCTCTTGCCATCCATTAGGTGCTGGGCACTGAGAGGGAGACCAGCCGACTTCAAAAGGGGCCCCATCTAAGTGCCCATAGCTGCTCAGCACCGAAAGCAACCCATATAAATGGCTGCAATGGGGTCCCTTTACCTTTACAGAGTTCCCAATGGGAACTCTCTTGTGCAGCCAATACAGGTCACATCTTTACCTGCCCCACACCTGACCATAACATATGCTATCCAGTGTTGGGCACACAACCTTATTTTAGGGGAAACTGCCTTGCAAGCCTTATTAGGCTCATGGGCTGGAGCTTCCCCACCGGGGACTTAGTCCAACATCAGAAAGAACAAAAATGACCTTTGGACTGATAACCTTTTAGGTACCTTCCAACTCTGTTCTATGAAGTATATTTTCTAGAACAAAACCCAAGATGTGTGGAGCATATAAATTTTGGCTGTCATTCAAGAAGCACAAGTCCTGCAGCACTGTAAAGACCATCAACTTTTTTTGTGATGAGTTTTTATAGGCTAGAGTCTATTTCTCAAGGTATGATCATTGAATCGCTGCCCATGAAACACTAGAGCTGGAAACACTAGAGTAGTTTGTTTTCTACTCAGAAATCATGATGAAATCAGATTCATTTGGGGCTTTCGGAATTGTCCAAGTTTTATTTTAAAAACTCCTATTAAAAGGACAGGATCCAATCTGCCAATTATAACATTTCCAAACTTTAAACTACTGCTGATTTCAGACGTGGGCTCACCAGCAGCAGCCTACTGGGAGCACAATCCTATACATGCTTACATAGGAATAAGTCCCACTGAACTTCTGAGTAACCATGCAAAGATAGGCTCAGAGTTTAACAGACACTGAACATTCACTTAACAAGGGCTCTTCTGCTTACTGTACTGCATATATAACATTTTCTTTGCATTTCTAACCACTTAAGCAATTGTACAAGGAGTGGTTACCCTTTAGGATAAAGCAAGTATTCTGAATATTGTAAACTGCTCATTTGACATAGAAGCCTGTCTAAAGGAGAGAAATATACAGCCCTGACCTGCCACTCAAATGAAGCTCAGCCCAGCATGCCCCCAAACTAGTACATAATCCAATTAGACACCCTCCAAAACTCCCCTTGAAGCATCTCCAGGTTGCTGCATCTCCACACCTTTAGACTTTGTACTAATAGTAAACTTTAAAAGACAGCCTCAGATTCATCCTTACTGACTCCTTCACTCCAGGCAGAGAAAAGGGAAGGGCTACTCATCAGAGCTGGGAGGGGCAGGCACAAGGAGATGCATCGTGTATACATTTGTAGATTGCTGCCAATATAACTTTTCAGTTATTTAGCTACATCAGCATGGAAATATAATTTATAACTTTGAAAGAGTCCATTCTTTTTTCCTATAGTGAGAAAGCTGTTGGACTAAGCATGCATACTGTTTTAAGAACACGACTTTATCCTGGAGTCCAGAGAAACAAGCTTAAGTATTCTGATCAGTAATACAGTATTTGAATTCCACCAAATTTTTCATTTTTCATCACAGTTTACTTTTTAGGAATATTATAAGCCCAAAACATACTACCATCCTCTTCAATCTTTTGCACTTGTTCATCTGCAATGGCCACACTTGGATATTTGCCCACAGCTTCATAAATCATGGTCTATTAAGCTGTAGGTGGGCACCATGGAAATACAGTGGTACCTCAGAACTCAAATGGCTCTGTTGTCAAACGTTTCGGCTCCCGAACAAACAAAAACTCAGAAGTGAGTGCTCTGGTTTTTGAATGTTCCTCAGAACACGAACATCCAATGTGGATTCCACTGTGCAAAAACCTAGCTGTCGGCCAATCAGAAGCAGCGCCTCAGAAGTCGAACAGTCTTCCAGAACAGATTACATTTGAGTTCCGAGGTACCACTGTATATGGCTTTCTCACACCTCCCACTCCGTTCTGGCCTAATGCACCAGCTTTGGCACAGAAATTTTGGCTTGTATTAAAGCCAGCACATCCTATTATGTCCAAATCAGACAACTCTGGCTTAATGTCAGTTAGCAACCTAGGACAGTCAACTTGAATCAGATCCTCTGTTGTAGACCAAGGAGACCGAAACTGGAAGCATCTGCTTCCACTTTTAATGAATGAGAGTTCCCAAGTATGTCTGAACTTCAGGGACTCTGGTTATTTTTAACTGTGGTTAGTCCACACCCCAGGATCATAAGCTACAATTTGATCCTGTCTTTTAACTTGAGATCCCAAAATCTGGACATAAGAGGAAACCCTAGTTAAAAAGTGGAAGCAGATGTTTCCAATCTCCTCCCCTGGCAAATGGTGGGTGCACATGAGGTTGAGGTTTGCAGAAACCTCATGTAATGCTACACTAGTGTTTAGCTTTACATCCAAAAGGGCCCACAATCTGCTTGTGCAATATTGCTCTCAATAAGTTGTCTGATAGAATACGAATTCTGAAGCACAACCAAACTGCACACCTGGGCCAACGCTTACCATTTTGCTGCACTGTCGTAAGTTTATTGTCACAATGCAGCAAAACAGGGAGAATCGCCTTATCGCTAAAGCAAACAAGTCACTTCCTCTCCCATTACTAACACCCCCCCTCCAAGATACACATTCATTCCGCATTTGGCTCAGCCCTATTTGCAACAGCTGCAATATGATTCTGCACCAAGCAAACCTGATTCCTGATTCATTACAACCAGTTATAGCCAGTGCACATGCATGCTTAGCTCATCTACAGGCCAAGAAGAGCTGAAAAGTTGTAATGGAAGAAGGCAGGTATATAACTTGTACTGTCCCTACCCCGCCCCCGCCCCTGGTATGGAAGACTCTACCATAGAACAATTGTGCTGGGCAGGTATACACATAAGCTATAGGAACTTCAACCACCTGCTACAGCATGAAACTATAAAGAACTCACAACTTGCTCACTACTCTTCAACAACAATAATAGTTAAGTTTAGTGACAGGTATGTGTTTATTGGTCACATGTAACCCACAATTTACCCAAAGAACATGTATACTGGTCAGTCAGTTGATTACGCTGAGACCTCTGAGATGTATGTAGGGCAAGTCACCTTATTTCTGCCTTAATGGAGGAACAGTGAATTCAGCCTAGGTTTATGACATCTAAAAACCCCAGCTCTAGCTACTGCATAATACTATTCTCAAAAGTTTATTTTTAAGAGGTACAGCATTCCCACACCTCTGGCAAAGGCCCCACAGATCAGAATTGCTAGCAACAGTAACGTGATGCCCTATGATTTGCCACCAAGCAAGAATCATGTCCACCAAGAAGCCAGCAAGCCTTTCTAAAACCATACTTTTGAGACCATGTATCTAAAAACTATCATACATTTAACAATGTCTTGTCTTCCAATGGTAGCCAAAATAATAAAAAAATGAAAACCGCATGAGAAGTCCTTGCCATTACCTGCTTGCAACAATGAGGGCTATAAAATTCTGGAATCCTCAGGATCCTGACAAAAATCCTTGAACTGAAATAAACCATATGAAATACATGGTTTGGCTTACTCTCTTAAATGTTAGCTAAAGACTTTCTTTTGTTCATGAAGATTTATTCAACCACCATATCTGGTGAGTAAACTGCTCTAGATAAGTTTGTTTATTCAAACAAACTTACATTACTGTCAGCAGCATTTAAGTTATTTTAACTGTATTTAGAAACTTGTATTTTTGCCATAAATACTTTATTTAAAGCTTTGAGAAAACTCCACAAAACTTTGAAAACGCTGACAAATTTACACTGAAATCCAAACCTTGGCCAGGCAGCAGTGAGGCTTAATAGAGCAGTGGGTCAACCACATCATCCACAGCCATGCTGCTCACCCTGGCTGGGTGTTCAGTGGGCAGAATAGGAAATTCCCCTCATGCGAAGTGACACTAGATTCACACCATCTCCCCAGCCCAAAATGGGGCTGGGGGCTTGATTGCTATATAAATCTGTAGGTATCTTACTAAGCCCTCTAAATGGTTTTTGTTGTCATTGTTGTAGCAAATAACTCCATTCTACACATACCAAGACATATGCAATTTTGATAATGCACACTTGTTCAAAAGAGATACAATCTAACCCGAGAATCTTTCACAAAACAAAAGCCTCCCAAGCAAAAGGAGCAAAGCAGACTATCTGTGGTATGTTCTGTGTAACATAACTGCTCTGCTGAATCAGAGCAAAGACTCAACTAGTTCACAACAGAAGCCATCCAGCTGCTTCTACAAAGCATGCAAACTGTAGAAAGCAACAGCCATTCCTCACTTTTTCCTTCACCACCTAATATGCAGAGGTATACTATGTATCCTCCATGGATCTGTTTAACTCTGGTTGACTCTGAGACAGTGACTGTGTTGTATGACGTAAGAATGTTTGACGATAAGAACATTTGATTACATTGGTTCAAAACACACTTTATTGGGAAATAGCTTTTAAAAAGCTGTTGAAAAACTACAGTATGACAACTACAGCACTCTATTCAAGATCCCAGAGTAAGAGAAAGTTACCTTCAAGCTAAAAACAAGCAGATCGCTCAAAAACAAAATCTCCAAATTAGGTGAATGTACAAAATGGGGAGGGGGGGAATCTAATGCAAACAAACGTAAAGCCAATCACACATTGGGGCAAAATCTCTAATACTGATCTACACAATAAAGAAAATGAATGTGTCCATTTAGAACAGAACAAAAAAGTTGATGTTGGAGATTTGTTTTGCGAACAAATTAAAAATAAGAGCCATTATCTTCATGTCTTTCCATAAATTTATGGTGTAGATGCAATATGGAACACGGACTGTACTGCGTCAAGAAGGCCACCCAAAACCTGGAAAAGGTGCAAGAAAGTTTCACAAAAATTACTGAGGGATTGGAGCACTTTTTTAAAAAACAAAGTTCCTGAAGCAAAGTTCTTAACTCGAGATACTATTTCTGGGTTAGCAGAGTCTGTAACCTGAAGCGTCTGTAACCCGAGGTACCACTGTACATCTTTATTCCAAGCATAATTAATTTCAAAAGATGTGTCAGTGATCACCAGCTTAGATGACTTTAAAGGGAGATTAGAAAAAGTCAAAGAGTAGCACCACCAATGGCTATTAGCAACAACAATTAAATGGAACCTCTCTGTATTATACATATTGCAAATTTTGGCAGTCTTTCCTTCTACAGCCCCAAAGGCCCTTCTGAGGTTTTGTTACAATCAAGCAGCGTGTAGATCCCATGAAATAAACGTGTACGTATGAATGCATGCCTTGAGCCAGCAAAGCCTTCCAGTACCGTTTTCTGCCCTGCCTTCATGCTCTTGCCAGTTCCCTTTTCAAAAGCAACCGCCCTGCCACTGCTGAATACAGGATGCAGAACCTAACTTTGGGGCGCATAGGGACGGGGGGGGGGACGGGGAATCCCAAAAGCAGGGCGCAAGTCCCACCACCAAAGAAACCCTCATAGAAGTTAAGATACCCTGAAAGCCTTTAACATTTCCACGCTCGAAGTCAGCCTCCCTCCCTCTCTCTGCCCCACAACCCGCCCCTCACCTCCCGCTTGCTCCAGCCGAGGATCTCCCCAGGGGGCTCCATGCACCACCCCTTCCCGCCAGCTTGGCATGCTTCCCCTCCCCATCAGGAGCTGCCTTTGCCCCTCCCAGCTGCCCCCCCACGTCCCACCTCCGCCCCCTGCACTGTGGGCCGACCCCACCCCTCATGCCCCCCAACCAGGCCCCGCGCTCCCTTCAGCCCCTCTCCGCCGCCCTGGGCCCGGCCGGCCCAGCTGCTCCCTTACCGTTCTGACACAGCCCCACACCGCCCGAGGCTCTGAGGCTGGCGGGCCCCACGCTGGGCCCTCCCGGGAAGGAGGCGCCGGCGGAGCCGAGGGGCGGCGGGGGGAACCCTGTCGGGGGCACCGACATGGCGCGGCTCCTCCCCTTCCTCGGCTAGTCCGGAAGGCGGCGGCTTGGCCCGGAGGAGAAGCAAGGCCTCCAACGGAACCGACTCTGAGAGGAACGCGCCGAGGACTCGCGACGTCGTTCCTCGGAAACCGACGCGCGACGTCTCCGCCGGCGCCGCTCCTTCGCAGCAGCAGCCGCCCCAGCCCACAGCGACCCCTAGAGGCGGCGGCCAGCGCGAACGCTTCCTCCGCCAACGGGGAAGATTCGCGCTGGAACTTCTTGGCGGTTCTCGCCGCCGTCAGCGCCCGGCACTCCGCGCATGCCTGATGGAAAACCCCGCTGTTAGAAAAGGGGGAGGGAGGTCTGCACCTGTATGCGTGCAGGTAACGGAATGAAGCGGGATTAGGGGCGGTGCTTTGCTGGTGGAATGGAGCGCGCCGCTTCAGGGGGCAGGTGGGTGGGCGGGCCGTATTTTGGAATATATTGCACTGCTGTTCCTCTTGTGGATGTGTGCAAATGGAAAGCTAGCAGTCGAAAATCTTCACTAAAGCTCCTCCACAACTGCTGAGTTGACTTTCCGAGCTCGCAGACGGCTTTTAGATAGATATAGAGACAGGAGGCGCATTCAAAACCGCACTTCCCCACCTGCGCTGTGGAGTGGTGCAATCCAGCCGCAGAAAGCGGCCTGACCTGGAAGAGAGAACTAAGACGTCGGGTGCCCCCTTCCTTGCCCTGCAGACGGAGCTCTGACATCAGTAGGGCCAAGGAGGGGGCAGACTGGAGGCTTGTCAGGCACAGAAGGTGAAGGCACAGATCCGGAGGATCCATGACCTTTCCAGTCCCCCAAACAAAATCCTCAAATCAGGGACAAAACCGCACGACTCTGGAAGCTGGCGTGCTGAACTTCCCCCTCCCATTCTTCCTCTTTTATAAGAAAGCGGTAGCTGAATGTATTTCTGTGGTTTGCTTTTTTTTTTTTTGCATTTATTTTGAAAGCCTCATAAATTATCTTCCATATGTAGCATTCACCCTGTGATTAAAACCATCTAGGAAACCCAGATGTGCTGGCAGAAGGAACACCAGACTCCCAAGTAAATTCCATATGAACCTAGCTCCATTTTTTCCTTCATTGATAATGAATGTGGCCACATTAGCAGGATTTGGCTATTCAGCCTATATACAATTAAAGGCATTGTTCAGCCAGCAACATATGAACACACTTATCAAGCCATACATTGTCTGTATCCTGTTTCAAGCAATGCTAAATCCGTGATGATTTTATGTAAGCACTTGACTAAAATGTTTCTAATCAATACCAGTAAACTTTTCCCCAGCTGCACAATATTTCCTTTCCTTTAAAAAAAAAATCCAGAGAGAATAATACTCAGGCAATTATTTGATCCACATAATGCTTCAGTGGTGTTGTTCCCTTTTTGCTGTACAGTGAGAAATGAAATGGGTGCAGCTATATCCTACCTTTTCTATCTTAGTTCTCTTTTTATTTTTTTATAAAATATTTATTAAGATTTTACACAGAACATACAAAACATAAGGTTTTTTTAAAGTTAAAAATAATTAAACCAACTATTACACATACAAAAAAGAAAAAAGAACAACAGCTAACAAGAAAATTACCAAAAAAGAGACCTAAAAAACCGGTAGTTGAAAAAATAAAAAAGAAGAGAAAAAAGAAAGAAAAATATCTTAAAAAGAAATAATCCATTTTTCAATATCTTTAAGTTCATTTGCTTATTCCCTTGACCTCCTCACACCTCCCCTTTTGTATTCCCGTTTACAAAGTGCTTTCAGCAAATCCTTACCCTCTTTCATTTATCTTTACTGTATAATCTTAACCTATTATAACTATATTTTCATCCAAATAACTATCCATATTTACATATTCTTATTAGCCTTAATACCAAAACCACTTATTTTCAGTCCAACATCATTTTAACATTCATTAATTTTACAGTATTTCTGTAGATAATCTTTAAATTTCTTCCAGTCTTCTTCCACCATTTCTTCTCCCTGGTCTCGGATTCTGCCAGTCATTTCTGCCAATTCCATATAGTCCATCACCTTCATCTGCCATTCTTCCAGAGTGGGTAAATCTTGTGTCTTCCAGTACTTTGCAATAAGTATTCTTGCTGTTGTTGTAGCATACATAAAGAAAGTTCTATGCTTCTTTAGCACCAATTGGCTGACAATGCCCAGAAGAAAGGCCTCTGGTTTCTATCTTAGTTCTCTTTTTAAAAAATCACGGTTAGTATTGTTTTTCTATAAATTTTAGGCAACTTCTCCAAACAAACTTAATTCTTGACATGAGGTTTAGTGAAAGTTTTTGTTGCCAGCTGCTGGCTTATATGCACAAATGCAAACCACAAATGGAGCATAGCAACAAATGAGACCAGTAACAACTATCAGACTTTGTATAAATCTTGGCCTCGACCTGTGGAACATTGGAAATATATAAGGCAGGGAAGGGGGACTGCAGAAGAAGAAGAAGAGTTTGGATTTGATATCCCACTTTATCACTCCCCTTCAGGAGTCTCAAAGCGGCTAACATTCTCCTTTCCCTTCCTCCCCCACAACAAACACTCTGTGAGGTGAGTGGGGCTGAGAGACTTCAAAGAAGTGTGACTGGCCCAAGGTCACCCAGCAGCTGCATGTGGAGGAGCGGGGAAGCGAACCCGGTTCACCAGATTACAAGTCTACCACTCTTAACCACTACACCACACTGGCTTACTACACCACCACTGCAGGCCCTTCAGGCTTGTCTACCTGGCCCTCAGAACTCTCCCAAGCCACACTGCTGCTTCACATCCTGAGTGCCTAGCTGGCATGTGTCTTTGGAATGGCAATGCCTCCTTGAGAGGATGAAGGCTAGAGGAAAGTGTGTGCATGTATAAACTATCTTATTGGACAAAGGTAAAATTGACTTTCGTTGCTCTGTCCACTTTTGCCTCTGCACCTACTTTTGCCGCCTGTCACGGATGTGTGGCCTGAGAAAGGAATGCAGAACTCAGACTGAAAAAGTTTCCCAGCCAGATTTAAGGCTTTCAGTGCAAATGAGGTCATGGCCAGCCAGTGGCGGAGCAAGTGGACCGGGCGCCGAGGGGTGGGACCAGCCGGCCACAGGGGCACTGCAGGGCCTCCAAGGTGTCTGCCTGTCTCCTCCCACTCAGCCGCCCCACAGCTGAGGGGGAAGCAACAGGCGGACTGTTTGGATAGCGTGGAGCCTGCGGTTGCTCAAGCCACTGCGTCACTCCCAGGAGAGACTTGTGGCTCTGGCGCACTGAAGGCCCCACGGTGAGTGCCGCCTGGCATTTTGTCACCCCCCTCAGTGGGGACGCCTGGGGCGGACTGCACCTACCACACCCCTTGCTACGCCCCTGTGGCCAGCAGACATCAACGTGGGAGAGATCAACAACAGAAGCACAAAGGAAAACTTGGCTGAGTGGCCATATCAGCGGCCCATAGGAATGTGCACATTTTTCAGTTTTGTCTTATGCAACTTAAGGGCTTGGGATATATTTTACTTCTAGAGCTGCCACCCAATTATAGAAAGCTTGGTTGATTAACTGTTCACCATTGTTGACACAGCATATTAAACCAACGCTGTCTCAGTATCTTCTTCAGAGGTTCTGGACATTGATGCAGTGACCGGGTGTTTAAAAAGTGAGAACAATTTTTAAAAAATGTTTCCCCACTCAAAAAACAAAGGCAACAAAAACCATTAGCAGCTGCTAAAAGCCAGTTTAAATAATAATAAAAGTATTGGACATAATTTGAAAATCTTCAGGGGACGCACTGTAGCTTCTCTAGGGATACATGGATGGTCTAGCAAACTGCTTTGAGGGTGTGGGTGTGTTTTACATTCTAGCAGTATGTAAACATTATCAAAGAAATAAATATTCTTCATACTTTTTTAGTTTGTAAGATTTTTTTTCCCCTTCCCAGGTTGAAAAGCAGTTTTCAATGGATATTTCTAAGGAAGTGTGAATTTGTCCACTAGGGGTTGCTGTTGCACACCAATAGCATATGTGCTGAGGAGCCCACAATAAAGTTTAAACAATACTAAACAAAACAAGAGAAAGAAATGTACAAACCTATACACTGAGGCAACAACATTTATAATAAAACTTTAAAACTTTAATTAAAATATAATACAATTCAGGGAATGAACAATAATAGGCAGCCAGGGTGAAAAGGCATGGTTTTAGCCAGTGGTGAAGGTTGCTGCAAAATAAAAATATTATTTCCTCACCTCTTATCTTGAAACAGGAATGGGGTGTTGCCCGGACCACTGTATAGAAAATCATGTGTAGAGCTGTCGTGTAATTTATAGTATTCAGAACGCACACAAACACAGGGAAAGTATTTGAATTAAAGGAACGTCTTGAAGTATATTGAAATTCTATTATTCCTCTTGCATCCACTGTCCAGGGACAACAGGTTAGTCATAGCTCAGTATTCTTTCAGACAAGGAGGGGAGATTCAACTACCCTGCTGCTGCTCCTTCTCTGGTCCATGAGTGGACCCAGGTTAGACTCACTCTTGATGCCATTTCTCAGTAACGTGGAATGCAACCTCCTGGTGACCTTAGGTCCTCTGGCCAATACAAAAGCCAGCCAGTGCCTCCCCTTCTGCTCTCCAGTCCTAGCGTAACTATGTCAGGGAGGCTGATGTTTCAAAAGGAAGTAGGTGGCTGATGGGAAATGTTTGCCTACTGCCATTTTGTTTTGTGGAAGCAGGCAGACCTGCACTTTCCTTTTTATATATAAATATATATTTTTATTGATTTTTACATAAAATTTCCACAAATCATATAACATATTTTCTTATCTTATACAATGTTTTGGACTTCCATCAACCACATCTGAAGATTTTTCAGTCTATCACTTAATCTGCATTTCATTAATTTCACTGTTAATTTTAATAGTCCTTCACTAATAATTCTTTTCATACTTTCCTCTGCAATATTTCACATAGGCCTCCTTACAAAACTTCTTGCAATCCTACTGGCGTAATCTGTTGATGACAATTGCTTTTCAAATAATTCACACATTTACTCCGGTCCTCTGAGAATCTCTCATCTCGCAGGTTTCGAATCCTTCCTGTCATCTTATCTAATTCTGAATAGTCCATTAATTTTGTCTGCCATTCTTCTTTCGTCGGTAGTTCTTCTTGCTTCCATTTCTGTGCCAATAGTACACTTGCTCAGACCTGCACTTTCCACAGAAGTGAACAGGAGGAGACTCTGCACCCTCAAGTCTGCAGATGCTGCATCAGTGTACAGTGGAACCTTGGTTCCCAAACACCTTGGTACTTGAACATTTCGGCTTCCAGACATTGAAAACCCAGAAGCAAGTGTTCCGGTTTTCGAATGTTTTTCAGAAGCTGAACGTCCAATGCAGCTGCGCCTGTGCCAGTTGGAAGCTGTGCCTTGGTTTTTGAACATTTTGGAAGTCGAACAGACTTCCAGAACGGATTACGTTCAAGAACCAAGGTACCACTCTATGTGTCTTTGGCCTTTCAAGCAGACCAATGCTGTGTAGTTTGCCTCCCCCCGCCCCCGGCTTTTCTATGCTGCTAAAAAGTACTGGTAAATACAGATCACAGATCTCTTGCTTGTCTCCTAAACAAGGTCTAGCCGACTGCTAGGTCGTCATGAAATCAGCACAGATGCTCTTGGCCAGGAGATTGACATTGGAAGGCTTTGAAAGGAAATGTATTTAAGGAGGGATTAGAAGGAGGAAATGAAGGAAGCTTGGTATGTGAGGAGCTCTGATGAAACATTTCAGCTAGGTCCATAAATGACTGGACAGCAGTCAGAACAGTTTCATCAAAGGGCTTAATGGACACTTGATCCACAAGTGTCAAACTTGGAAAGTCCCTTGGCTGGTTGTGTTGCCACTAACATGCAGATTCACAAGGGCACTAATCTAAGTCAGTAAGTCTCAAAAGGAACACCTGTGGATCCTTACTGTTCTTGGGAGTGTAAAGATAGGTGGCATTCTCCTGCAAAGTGGCACGTGATTTTATTCTCAAAGAACTGCAAGATTAAATGTGGTCTCTGAAAGGATAAGGTTTGTTATCAATTTATCCTTTTCTTGCTCCTGGCAATAAACCGCAACTACAGAAAACCATTCCACATTTGCTTGGAAAGCTGCATAATAAGACAAACAACTTTATTTTAAGGCAGCTACTGGGACCATGAGGACGTGGGTGGCGCTGTGGGTTAAACCACAGAGCCTAGGACTTGCCGATTAGAAGGTCGGCGGTTCGAATCCCCACAACGGGGTGAGCTCCCGTTGCTCGGTCCCAGCTCCTGCCCACCTAGCAGTTCGAAAGCATGTCAAAGTGCAAGTAGATAAATAGGTACCGCTCCGGCGGGAAGGTAAACGGCGTTTCCGTGCGCTGCTCTGGTTCGCCAGAAGCAGCTTAGTCATGCTGGCCACATGACCTGGAAGCTGTACATGGCTCCCTCGGCCAATAAAGCGAGATGAGCGCCGCAACCCCAGAGTCGGTCACAACTGGACCTAATGGTCAGGGGTCCCTTTACCTTTTTACTGGGACCATATAAACCTGGTTAACTATTTTAAATAGTAACTCTGCAGAAGGTGAAATCCTACGAAACAATGATTGACGCATGTCCTCCAAACGATCAGTAGAAGCTGGTGTGTATAAGTGGGGGGAGGGGAAAGTGACAAAGTTGAATTCAAGTAGTAAAAATTAAAAGACTTCACAGAGCTGGGCCCATAAATGTAGACAATGTGGAAAATGACAATGGGGAAACTGTAACAAAGGATGGATCTCCGCAAATATTCTGGCATGTACTTAGGCTTCATTGCAGTTGTGAATGGGATCTGAGAGAAGTTAATGGTTTTGGCGACAGAGTTCTTGGATGTCTCCCGATGACTTGTTTATTGAGCATTTATCCTGATTGATTTGCATGGTGGTTACGTTACTTTCTGACACTTTCCTTGCCCCCAAAAGTCCAGGTTTTTCTAATTTGGTCCATTGCCACAGGAATGCTTTAATTGCATGAACCTAAACTGTCAGTATGCAACCGAATCCCTCCTGCCAAATAGCGACAGTCTGGATGGGGCCCTAAATATTGGCGAGAGAAAGTGCTCTAGTCAAAAGCAGTGCGTGACTAGAGAATAAAAAATACTTTAGTTGAGGATATGGAAAGAAGCCATAGATTTTCATAATGGATAGGGAGACAGAATAGATCACGCCTGGGGGCCAAATGTGACCCTCTAGAATTCTGGCCAGTGGAACACACACTCTCCCTATACTCTCACTGGCCCTCTAGGCACTCCAGATGTTTTTGCCGAGCTGAAATAAGACTTGATTCAAGTTTAGCAGGAGCTGCTGGCTAACCCATGTGATGAGCTATCAGAAATGCAGCTTGGAACATCTTTCTTGCAATGGTATATCCCCACGCTCTGCCTACCCAATGCAAAGTGGCCGTTGGGCTCTCCTGGCCAAGAAATTGTATAGAAGACTTCTGGTTCAGGCTGGGATTTTGTCTGAGGAACACGGTCTTCCTCAATTTGAGGGGTTTCTGTGTGTCCCTCCACTGCTGACTCCGTAGCCCAGTATTGAAACATAGATTAAAGAAGGGGAGCAAATTAGAAGAAATAAAGGGGGAGACCTGAAAGCTTTCCTGCCTAATCAACAGTCCAAACTGGTGTGTTGATGAGCATAAAGTGTAGTCAAGGACAGAAGAGCTGATGAGAAAATATGTGCTGCTCATTCTTAAGCAAAGTGCTGGGGAGGAGTTTCAGCCTCTCCAGAGAGCGACATGTCGTTGATGCAGTAATGTGAATTTATACTGGACTGTCCATATGTCATTCAGCTTTCTTAGTTGTTCTGCCATGCATGCCCAGTGTTACAGCATTATTGCCATCTGCTGGGGTAATCTTGTGCTATGAAGCACAACCAAGGCGGGACCAAAAATTGTGTTTGTGGTATATAAAGTTACAGGATTTCAGCAGGACACTGTGGGGTACACAGTGTTTGGAAATGAAGCAGTATGTCCACCCCAATAACATAATGAAAGCTGAATTAAAAGGATGCTTGGAGGGTCCCCTAGTAATTGTTCACACCTCCTTTTAGGTGCACATCTCACAGAGCCATGGGAAAGAGCAATTCGGCACATTTGTGCATTCAAGAAAAGAAACAATCTGTTCAGCCGTTTCAAAGAGAGCAAGTATCCCTACCCCCCACCTGAAAACCACAAAAGCAAAGGAATAAGAACCCAGCCACGGGTGGCGCTGTGGGTAAAACCTCAGTGCCTAGGACTTGCCGATCGTATGGTCGGCGGTTTGAATCCCCGTGGCGGGGTGAGCTCCCATCGTTCGGTCCCAGCTCCTGCCCACCTAGCAGTTCGAAAGCACCCCCAAGTGCAAGTAGATAAATAGGTACCGCTTTATAGAGGGAAGGTAAACGGCGTTTCCGTGTGCTGCGCTGGTGCTGGCTCGCCAGAGTAGCTTCGTCACGCTGGCCACGTGACCCGGAAGTGTCTCCGGACAGCGCTGGCCCCTGGCCTCTTAAGCGAGATGAGCGTGCAACCCTAGAGTCGGACACGACTGGCCCATACGGGCAGGGGTACCTTTACCTTTACCTAAGAATCCAGCCAATAGTTTGTATACAGTAACACCTATAATGACAATTGTATTTATAGGTCTATAGGTCTCACAACCTTAGACACGGCACGATTGGTTGGAGAACATAACAGCACACGCTCAACTTCCACTCCAGCGGTGTTGCACAGAAGTTGCCCTGCTCTCATTTGGAGCTCTCTGTATTTTATTTATATAGGTTTCTAATTCTTCTGTGCTAGAGACCTAATGCATTTTATTCATTCTTCCCGCGGCTCAGTGCAGCCACTTTTTGTTCTCCTTTTACATTCTGTGTATACTTAACAGCTACCAACTGCTCTGTTGGAATGAGGATGAGAGTTTGTAAGGAGTCTCTCCTCTATTACCGCAAACAGCTCTCTGGTCTTCTGCCAGCGTCTTTAAGGCTACCCCACTGTGCTCAAACCACTTGTGTTTCAGATCCTTTAGGTCTCTCCTTGGCTATCCAATTCCACGCACTTGCTTCATAGCAAGGCCTCCTAACAACATGATAGCACAAAGCTGAGCCCTGGGACTTTAAACAGTTAAAAACAGGTCCTCTTATCTTAGCATGAAAACATTTAAGGAGTGAGGATATTGGCAGTAGCTTCTGGTCTGGTAATTTCATTTACAGATATCATGGAACGAGTATCAGTTTTACAGCATGGCTTATAACTGAGGATTTTCCAATGAGCGGATATTATTCCAGAGAGAATGAAACACCCTCAACATAAAA
Organism: Podarcis bocagei; assembly: GCF_964188305.1. Lineage (NCBI taxonomy): Eukaryota > Metazoa > Chordata > Lepidosauria > Squamata > Lacertidae > Podarcis > Podarcis bocagei. The sequence continues at coordinate 55,664,504 of NC_138134.1, forward strand.
CAGTGATGCCTCATAGTTTCTTTTGTCGAAAATCTCCATATAAACTAGTGAGCAGGGTTTATGTTTGCAAAGCATATTTGGGATGCATTCCAGAAGCCACTTACTTAAGAGGAGTCCAAATGACATCAGTGGGACTCCTTCAGATTAAGTGGCTTGTGGCTTTCATTGCCTTCCTTGCCTGCACATGCTATAGACACTTTGTCAAAGTTGTGTTGGTGGTTTCTGTCTTACAAAAATCACTCATATTTTAGTTCAGTAGCTATTTAAGGCATGCTATACAAACAAAGAGGAATGCTTTAAAGAAGATACCTTGAATTAGTTTCTTCTAATAGGTAAATCCCAAAAATTCAAAATGTCTAGAAGAAGAGGGGTTATTATATGTGCCCTAACTTGAAGATTATAACCCCAAAGTGCAGTATGAAATTATTTCCAACAAAACACCATAAGTCAGAGATGCAGCTAACTCATGATTATTAAGAGGGGAAGATGTGAAGGCAATAAATGTCTCTTGGAGCCACGTGTAGAAAGCCCCATCACCCAGCCTGATAGCAGCTCATATCCTTTAGCAATCCAAACCCAGCATCCAGTAGCTTGCAAACAACCTGTGTGCTACTCACAGCTTCAATGGATGAAATATATGCTAGGCAACATCCTTGTTGCCTAGGTCATTCTAACCTTATCTTCCTGACTGGTTGAGCACTCCTGCATATCAACAACGGTGGCAACTCTAGCTTCTCCATCCTGCTGGACAACTCCTCTGTCACAGCAATGTTTAAAAAAGTACAGTAATCACCAGAATTCTCACTTGTGTGCCCATAGTTCTGTAGAGATAAGGGAAGACTGGTGTAACCCTATTTGCATTTTTGAGCTGTGTTCCAATGTTGGGGCTTATGTACTCCTGGTGTCATGCTATGATTAGCTACCAAGTTAGTCAGAATCCTATTTTCCAATGAAGGCGGCAGGGAAATAACAACAGGAGGTTCCTCATGGCTCCAGAGGAAGAGTTCAACTTACCTCTTCTGCTACTCAAGTATATACTCCTCATCTTTATCTTCCGCCTCCTCCTCCTTGCCATCATTACCACCTATGTCAGGTGAATTAGAGGCCTCGTCAAAAACCAAATCCTAGTAGTCAATGCACACTGTCCATTTTTAGCCAACACACACAATATGCAGTCATGTAAGTGGGTGGGTAGCAGGCAGGTAAGGGAGAAAGGTGTTACTATCAGGCTCATATTCAATTTTGAGCCAAAGAGGAGCTTACAGGGCAATAACGCTCACCTCATTTTGCTGGCAGACTTTACAAAAATTTCCAAATCTTGTATTTCGTACCAAAAACTCGGCTGACATCATTATATAAAATGCATATAGCAAGACTGTTCTGCCATCAACTAGGTCTAATCAACTAGGGGTGATGCTAGAATTAGTTTGCTAATCAACTAGGGTGGGCAGGACTACTTTTTGTTTCTTGTAAATTGTTAAAATTAGCTGCAGTGCTAACTTATATGCTAGGTAGAGTTGATTTTACATTGCTTCATTACATTGCTTGTGTCTACATTGCTTCAAAATCTTTTTCATACAAGACTGTACTGCTATTCATTTTTGAGCTGGCAAAGCATAGTGGTCAAGCATGAGCTAGGAACCAGAAAGTTCCTTGCTCAGATTTTACTTTTCCACAAACTCCCTAGGCAGAGGCTATTCTCTTAGTCTCAGCCCCACAACTACTGTGTGAAGCTAGCCTTACCATGAGCCATGCTCAGCTCAGATCAGCAGGGGTGGCAGTTTGGATGCTTCCCACCCACTGTCTGCTGGGCCACCTACAACAGTGGCAACTTACTAGCCAGTCACCTGACCATTGCAGCAACCAACTGCTTCTCCCCACTCCTGCTGATGCTATCACCCAATTGATTGGCTGTCAGCAAAGCAGTGGAGGCACAGATACTCTCAGGAATGCGTGATCATGCCCATTGTTGCTGAGATCACCTTGGAAAGCACCTGTGCCACAGTTTCTTTGCTGAAATGGCAGCAAATGCTATTTAAACAGTATTTTAAACAGGCACAGGGTGACCTTGTGCACAATGCCTCACCCTGATGAAGGACCCCAGAACATTGCGTTGGGCTTGCCCAAAGTTGTAAGACAGAGGAGAAGAGGGCACTGGGGTGTTCTACCCAGCTCAGGCAATGTGATGCCTGGTGCAGACCTTGGTGGAAATAATCATGCTGGCTTTCCATGCTCCAATCCTTTGTAAGAATTATTGAGATGAAGTAAGTCGGAGTTGGACAATCTGTTTCTGGGCTCCAGCACCCATTAACCCCAGTCAGCATGGCCAGTTAGGGATGCCAGGAGTTCATATCCAAAAACATCTGGAGGCCTACATGATGCCCACCCCTAATGTAAGAGAAGCATTTGAACACTTGAAATATGTTATATCACTCAGAAGTACTGCCATTTAATGCACATTTGCTTTTAGCCCACAAAGTTTTTGTGCTTCCCTCCCCCCCAAATGAAGACATTTGCAAAACCATTTTAAAAACAACAAAATGATTCTCTACACTGATCATCCTAAGAACATCCAAATCTAAATTTATGGATTGACTCACTAAAAACTACAATTCAATGACTTTAAGAAGAAAGTTTGTTCCTTGCCCAGAGACATTAGTGGTGCATTATGGACGACATGGAAAATGTAGCTTTTAATGGAAACTGCAACTAAACCATGTACTATTAGCACTGCAAATGCCATACTTTGATAAAGGATCTGTCACTCCCTGAATGAACTGTCTACAATGTTGTGTTGAAGGAATCAGTTGTTTTTGTATGGTCCCCTCCCGAAATGAAAAGAAAATCAACAGATTGCCTTGGATGAAAAGCATAAGAATTGTCAGCATGAATGTTGTTATGATTCTTTTGTGACTAGAAGTTATATAAGAATATTTAGTACACATTTTCAAGTAGCTGGCAAATGACAGAGCATGCCTCTTTTGAGAAAGAATTATGATGCAGATCTCTAGATGTTTAATTACCGTTACCGCATTCATATAAGGGGACAGATGTTTCCCCTCAGAGATGAGAAGAGGTGTCTAGGAAGGAAAACGTATTTCCTTGTAAAGCATGTAATGAATGGCAATACATTCACATGAACGAACATGTTAGACCCAAGTGTTTCTTCAGTATCCAATTCAGGGTAGGGTGCTTCCATACCTCCCTTCCTCCCTTTCTGAATTCCCTCCTGGATTTAACAACTCAGATCACCTTGGCCTGTTGCATAGCAGCACCAACGTACTGTATTATTTCAAACTTAAATTTCCAGACTTTGTAAAGCAGGTGTGATTTGATGGTTGCTTCTTAAACTCCTTTACCGTCCTCAACATCCCATGTGAAAATTTCACAAGAATCTGCGAATAATAAATTGTCTTCCTGAAATTTCACTGCAATTTTTTAAAAATATAAAGTATTATGATGAAAATTAACCAAAATGCACATAAAAGACTCCCCCCACCATGTTAGTTTCACTGGCTGCAGCTTATTCCATTTCCCATACATTTCCTATCTATTAATTTCTGCATTGCATTTGAGCTTTCACATGGTGCAAATCATGGAGTAAAGTGACAAACTTTGGGGTGGCATACAAACTTTGGGGTGGCATACAAAATTTAGGGTGGCATATAGTTTTCTGGCTGCTTTCTTGGGGGAATAATGGGGGAAGAGAAGTATGCATGCATTGAAAGAGTGAAGGAGGAGTGATGTTATCCAATGATGTTCATTGTTGTGTCACACTATGGCAACTCCTGTGAAAGAAATTTAGCACGACATGCTGGTATATCAAACAAAAAGCTAGTTCCATAATACTACAGGCACCACAATATGAAAGGAACATTCAAAAAAAGGACAGAAGCACGAACATTACAATCAGGAAAACTAATGTGCTATTCCCCATGTCAGAATGCACCCCATGTCTTCTTTTCAATTCAGTTTACACACAGGTCCCACTATCAGAACGCTTATTATACACAAATTCAGTTATCTAAACATAAAGAATTATGCCTACAGACACAGCTGATTCACACATCCAAACAGGCTGAGTTTGCCCACTTGCTTACTTGTTTGTGCTTTTCTGGACAACAACAGCCATTTTGGGGCAAAAATCATGGAGAATGGGAGCAGGGAGAGAGATTGCACAAATCAGGGATCTGGAGAGATCAGACAAATCAGTTTTGCCTTTGTCTCTATTTGGCTGGTTGCAGCAATTTAGGAAGAAACCCTGGAGGAAGAGAGATCATGGATTAGAAATGTTCCCATAGGAAATAATGGAGACTGTGGACTCTTTATGCAAACGGTCACCCAATGAACAATTTCCTAGGAATGCATCGTGTTTGGAAAGCAAGACCTAAATGCATTTTTAATAAAATGCACCCAACTTTTGGCCTAACATCTGGTTCACAGCAGTGCTGACACGCATTAATGCTGTTGTAGAAAAAGAAAAACTTTGGGGAAGGCTGGTGAGCTGCTGCTGCTGACAGGCTTCAGATTACTGCTGCCCCTCTTGTGCTCTCCCAAGCCAACATTCCCAGCATGTCTGTACTGCTGTCTGAGCGACATCTACACAGGCTTGGTCATGTCCACGGAATGGAAGATGGCACGATCCCCAAGGATGTGCTCAATGGGGAGCTGGCTCAGGCACCAGGCCCACTGGCAAACCAACTCTGTGTTATGAAGATGTCTGCAATTGTGACACGAAGGCCAGCAACACCTTCTCATGTGGGAATCCCTTGCAGACTACTGCAGTGCCTGGAGACAGGCAGTCAGGTTGGGCATCCATAGCAGTGACCAGAGGAAGAATGACCACTGGGAGGAGCGCAGAGAAGAAACACCATGGTGCATCTGCAGCAGCACAACTGGATGCCTTCATCTGCCCCAGTTGCAACAAAACATGTCTCCCCCATGTTGGTCTCTACAGCCACAGCAGGCACCGCAGCCTTCCAACAGTTTGACGTTACCCCCAAAGGCTCACTCCTCCATTGTCTCCCAAGACAGACAGGTTCCAACAACCAACAACCAACAACACACACAATAAACGAAACAATACTCCCACTCACCAACTAGCAGATGAGAATGAAAGAATATTTAAAAACAACAACAACAACACTGGATTTAAACTCACATATGTAAAATAATTCAAAGTTAATTCTCTCCCCACACTTTTTATTGAACCAACATTTGCAAGTTCACAGAAGCCCCAATATATGGCAATCTATGCCGCTGCCCTGTAAATGTCATTGCTTTATATCATCTGTTGTGGCAAATATCTTACTAGCGTTTGCAAAAGTGGATTTGTGCAGTGGGGTGTTTATGTGAGCTGAGTAGCAGCATCCATTAGTAGCTGTGAATTTACTGTTATTACACTTCGTAAAATAGATGCAAGCAACTTTGCCATTGCCATCAAAGGTGAATGATGCCTGCAGCACAGTGAGGGGTGAACCATAGAAATAAACACAGGAGATTTGTATTGGGTTGAAATGGAACACAACTTTTTTATTGCTTACAGATGAAAGTAGGTTTTGGCCAAGGCATTGGGTATGGATCCAGTATCAAGCAACCCACCCACTGGTTGATAAATAAGCTGGGGTCAACCCAGAGCTGGAGAGTCACCCCTGACATATACCAGATGCTATGATCTTGCGTGGGCTGCCATTGGAAGAGGTGCTATGGCCCATTGGCTCCCATGTGGATTCCCAGTCAGAGACTCCCCTCCCAGACCCCTGATCAGCTAAGGATCCAGCTCAATGCCTTATGTTGCCACCTGAGCCAGACCCCACCTCGGCCAGCTCACCACCAAACCGTTCACATCTGCAACCAACACCCAAGGTCCTTGGCCACCTCCTTCAACCAGAGCCCGTTCCCTGCATGTCATGGACAGGCTGAATGCAGAGGAGTGGTGGGAGGCAACAGAGATCTCCTTCTCTGCTGCATCCAGAGGTTCTTTCTCAGATACCAACACTTGGGACCATTTCAGAAGATGCTCAGGATTGTTCTCAGGGGGGCCCTACCTACTCATCAGGGTCCTTGACCTCTGGGGTGTCCCTTTCATCCTCCAAGGACTCTATTCCTGTCACAAGGTCAGGACTAGACATGATGGACCCATTGGAACACTTTGTTCAAAATGAGGGGGGAGGGACTATTGTAAGAGAAGAGCTAATACATGTTATAGATTAAAAATGAATACAATTTGATTTTGATTAAAATAGATTTGTTATGTTATGAAGACTGAATGTAGTTTAATTAATACTAATGGGTGGTTGGGTTAATTTTTCATTCTTCTACTCAACTATATCTTAACCCATGGAACTGGATATAGATTTTATTTTTGTTTTTCCTTTTCTGTTTCATCTTTTTCATAATTGCCTTCTTTCCATGTACAGTGATTTATTAAATAGAGGAGGGGAGGATCCAAAGTTAACAGACCTCTGTGGGTCCAACAGTCAAATAGACAGTTTCTGCATGTGCTGTAGAGAGAAATGAGGGCAGATGGAGTTCACCAGCCTGGGAAGGTAGCTCATCTAGAAGGAAAACTCTGGTCCTGAACATATACCAGATGCTATGATCTTGCTTGGGCTGCCATTGGAAGAGGTGCTATGGCCCATTGGCTCCCTCTGCTGCCTTGTAGGATATCTTCAGGAGAAGGAAAGTTCAAGGAGTAAACCCCACACAAATCCAGAGTGGAGTCTTTAAGACAGTTGGATGGTGCCTTGTACACCTCCTTCTGGCAACTCCTGCAGCCAAGCTCTTACCACAGGTATTCTCTGCTTTCCTTTGAACCACATCAGTGAGGCCGAGAAGGTCTTGTCATCTGGGCACCCCAAGACCTCCATACACACTGCGCAGGCTTGCACCCAGGGGAGGTCACTTTGGTGCTGCTAACACAGCGGTTTGTCTTTACACATGGAGGCACACTCCATTGTCTCCTGAGATGCCAACAACAATTACTGTATTGGCCTGAATATAAGCCTCACTTTTTTCCAAATTCTGACTGTGAAAAGTTAAAGTGCAGCTTAAATTCACGACCTTACAAAAATTGGCTTTAATGATATCGCTGCTGAAACAGACATACGATAAAACAGAACGGGTTTGAATGCCTGCGGAATTTTAAGGGAATGGCTTATATTTGGGTATTATCTCTCCCCACCCCCCTGAATTTTAAAGGTGCAGTTTATATTCGGGCCAATACGGTACAGCTGATCTTATATGCTGGCGTAAGAGCTGCTGAGATAATAAATCTGTGGTGCTTTGAAGACTTAGGGAAAGGATTATAAGCCACCCTGAGAGCTCAGTTTGAGTCCTTTAGATGGGGTACATTTTTAACATAAATAGATATGTAACAACACAGAAGTCTTAATGGGTAAGCTGAATTCTTCCTATTTAACCTCAGAACCCAGGAAGCACTTGCTCTCCTTTAAAACATGCAAACACTTCAGCATTCCATCACAATCATAATTCCAGCTCAGCTATCAAATTGTGCTGGAATATATGATTGGCATTTGCTGACCTCCTAACTCATAACTGCTGCAAGAGTTTCTCTCACTTTCATTCTGCAGCACTTGCCAAATGATGTTTCCCAGTTCTAAATTATTACAGTTTTAATAAGGCCAGTGATTTAGTGTCTGCATTTCGATATTCACTTAGCTACAATTTCTGTATTCCATCATCTGTCCAACAGTCAAGTTGTGTGTCGGGGCAAAGATGGATGAGGGAAGCATCAAGGCATCCCCTCTAAAATTATCCACAAGAGGGCTCATTGTGAGTCGTGTATTACTAGCAGTCTGGTAGCAAACATCAAACAAATGAGGAAATGGAGGGAGAGCCCATAAAACATCCCCATTTGGTTGAATGGCTTTTTAGAAAATTGAAAACTGAAACTGCCATCACCAGAGCTGACAACTTTCCTATCTGCTGCTTACAATCTAAGTTCTTCATATTACCTGCTTATTGAACATTCATCCTGATTTGCTTCTAGAAAGCCTACGCAGTATTTACTGGTAGATTATGTCCAATCTTTACTGAGCTTTCATTCCTATTTGTTTACAGGGAAGGTTATATGACAATGAGCATTCATCCTGATACACCTGTTCATCATTCGTTCATCCCACACTTTGCAGTGCATTTTCCCCTTCACTTTTCTAACTGCAAAAAGTTTTCTTTTCGTTTGTTTTTAAAGTAGATGCGTTGTGTTAGGGTGGCAGAGGACTTTAATCCACTTTCATTGGGCAAACCAAATGAACAGTATGCACTTGAATAGCTCCTGCAAGATATTGACGGTTTGGAAGCATCCTAAGCCAATGGGTGTTTCATCCTGTTCCCTGGAAATGAGAGCTGGTCACAGTTCCACAGGCAAGTCTCTAATTGTTTGTACTTTTCCTGTGAATTGCTTTGAGCACCATGTATGTATAGTATATGCAAAAGAAGTGACACATACATAAAGTCATTATGACTTTATAATATGCCCCGAGCAAAATTGCCACCATGTAGAGCTCTGTTAGCCTACTCTGTAGCCACTTTACAAAGTAATACAGGAAGTGACCTAACCCCACCCCCCATCTCTCAATCGTATCTAATCCCTTTCCTTTCAGTCAAACTAAGATGGAAGAGCAGATACAAGCCACAGCAGAGATTATGGTACATCTGGGAGCCGAGTCGCTGTATGATTAGTTACCATTTAATTTTTCTCTCACTCCCACTCCTTTTGTGGGCAAGTGAGGCACACACCCTTAAGTGGTTTTCCTTAATGCACAATTCATGCCATATCTTCTTCTGTGACAATGGCAAACAGCACTAAGCAGCACTGATTCCTCACTTCATTCTTTTATTTCTTTTGCACAGAGTGGAGGGGTTGGTTCTGGAGTTGTGTCATTTTCTAGGCCAGTCCCAAAGCAAACACTCCATCATTTATTAATATATAGGCCATCACTGGGAAACATGAACAATGACTTATTGTGTAAGAGACTGTTGAACCATCAAGTTCAAGCCCCCAGAATTCCTCCTCCTGGGCCCACAATTGACCCATAGGATCCCTTCAATTCCATTGAAAGCCCTTTGTTTTGTATTTCTATTAATAATTATGTTGGTTGCACATATTTGCATGCCTGTATACCCAGAATGCACTGTGCTCCCCCTTTTTTTTACAGATAATCCAAGGCAAAGCTGTTGCAAATTCTAGACTCAGAGTTGAGAGGACTCCAGTTTCCCTCCTCCAAAAATATATTTGGGCAACGGGGTAATGAAGACCACTTCTCCCCCGTCATTCATTTTATATATCCCAGACTTACCTCTTTAGAGTGTGCAGAGTGATTAATGTAAGTGTGAAATCCTTTTTAATATCCTTTCTTGAAAACCTTTGGAGGTGTAGAGTTTCAGCGCAGCACTCTTCTCTGTAATTCAAACTGAGTACTAACTTGTTATAGCAAGTGTGCAATAAATAATGGATTTTACTTGGAGTGAAATCCTGTGCGCGATGGACTTGTTGTATTACAAAAAAGCTTTATAGGAAGGACATGTATTTATTTCATTGCTGAAAAGCTTTGCAAATGCATATTTTGGCTTTTTACCTGGAATCTTGGATAGCACCCCCTCTAATAAAAAATAACAATACTTTTCTTCGGCTACTGACAGTGGAATTAGAATTCCAGTTAGCAGCAGTGTTGTGATTTTGGACACACATGAAAAAAGGGAAGGATGCAGAGCTACTAATGTCCAGAACCAGATGGTTATCTCTGCAGCCGAGGTCCTTTGCTGTCTCTGGATACTTTTTTTGGTACAGTACTGTACTTCAGCAAATACTTGACCTGGCTTTTGTGTAGATTCACAAGCTGTCCCTCCAAACAGCAGGAGATTTATTATGTCTTTAACTTTTAATTTCCTTGCTTGGATTGTGGAAATGATGTGATGTGTGAGCCCAATGGTACTCCTTAAACAAATGCTGCCAGTATTTTAAACAGAACAAATAAGTTTGTTTCGGAATAAACAGGGTGTTGGGGGAATTAACTTTTCTTAAAACAGCTTTCAGGATTTACTGCATGTTGATCCATCATTCTCTTGGCAAATTTTACTATGGAAGGAGAACAAATTTAAAAAACACACTTTTGTGTGGGTGTACAAGTCAACACACACCACTGAACTACTTTCATCTTAAAAGTGTTTGGAAATATCTTGAGACTAGGACTTTCGAACCCTTACATGCCTATTCTAAAGATGCTGAAGCCTATTAGTTGTCAGAATCTTGGCTGGAAGGTCTTGTACTGATGTTATTTTCTTGAGCCAGGGAGTGGGATATTTAACCTTACAATTCATTCAGGATGGAAGAAGGAACCATGCCAACATGAAGGGCAATTGTCAGACGGCAGTGGTGGTTGCTTGTGAGTAATCAGTCAGGACTCAGACCTGTCTTTTACAGGGTTTATTTTGGTGCAAAACTATTTACAGTGCAGAGCCACTGAAGGAATGGGTTTCCCAAACCCCAAAACTGACTGTGCAGGCAGTTTGAAACTGCACCAAAATCCCCATTTTTCCTTAGCTAAAATGCTTTAACTTGAGCTCTTGAGCTGAAACCCAGCTGTATAAACAAGTGCTCAGAGCCCTCTCCTTTATCAGTTTGTGACAGCAAGTATGGCCTTGACTGTACCAGTAGAACAGGGAAGACATGTCTGTGCCTTATCTTATATCCTGACCACAAAAGACGCACAGACCTAGTCTGGGAACAGCGCCAGAGGGTGTTCTTGGAGATGGTGACCTCTTGCTCCAAGATAAGAGTAGGAACAGGAACATCCTTTTATGGTCAGAAGTACAGGAAGGAATACCCTTTTATGGTTAAGAGTACTGGAGCAGGAACATCTGTGATGTCAACCTGCGTGTACAAACTGACGTGGCTGGATTCCTGGGGAAGGGGGGAGAGGGTGCCTGGAGGATATATATACTGCATGTAATCTCTCATTTCTTTGGACTTGTTGTGGACTGACCATGCAAGTGCCTTTCTGCTGTTCTGGAGAGCAGAAATAAAGAACCCTTTCTCTGAACCAACCCTCGGTGTCATTTGACTTCCTTCCTCCTGTCCGGGAGCAATGCAGACCCAATCAGTGAACCCCAATAAGGCTACACCACAAGTTCATATCTGCCTCAATCGCTACCAGAATCCGGGAGTAGTTGTTTCCAGGACCTCCCTCAACATAAGAGCTTCGTCACCCCCAGCCTTTTCCTTCTTTCTTTGCGTTTTACACCTCTGCGCAGGGCGGGCGACGAAAGGGGTGTGCTTTCCTCCTGGCTGTCTTGGCCAGGAGCGGTGCTGAGGCTCCCAGCAGCATCCTCTGGTCCTTTCCCCTCTTCCCCACTAGAGGTGTGGCTTTCCTCGCCATAGGAAGAGGAACTGCTTTGCAAGATTTTCGGAGGTTCCCTGTAACCCAACAGCCCCTCTGCTTCCCTACCCTGTTCTGATGCTAGTACCCTGACAGCAATGAAGGAAAGTTGCTGAGAATCCAGAAAGCAGATCTCTGACTAGCCATAACTGGCGGGCCCCATCCTGCTTCAAAATAAGTTGCATGAGGAGGGAAACAGTCCTTACAAAATGTTGCCATCAGACATTGCAAACTAGGGTCGCCATATTTCAAACAGTGAAAATCTGGGCAGAAAAGTTGTTGATCTGCAAAATAGCAAAAAAAAAATTTTTTTTGCTGTTTTTGAGCTATTTTTATGGAAAATTGGCACTGCTGACATGGGGTGCTGTTCATCTGGATTTTCCCAGACATTTTTACTGATTTCCGCCTGGAACCTGCTAGAGATGGCAGTGTTCCAGATATGTCCAGGAAATTCTGTGTGTATGGCAACCCTATAAGAAGCAACGAGGACCAGAATCTTCTAGGTGTTCATATCAGCAAGGAAATCTGACTTAATAAGCTTTTGTATACCAGGGATAGCTCGGTTGGTAGAGCATGAGACTCTCAATTTCAGGGTCATGGGTTCAAGCCCTACATTGGGCATAAGATTCCTACATTGCAGGGGATGGACTAGGTAACCCTTGTGGTCTCAACTCTATGAGTCTAAGGGTCAGGACCTGATTCACACTGGCCTATAGCTGTGGTTGCCCTTATACGATGAAATGCCCTTCCCTCTGTGGCAGCCACCAGTTGCTTCAGATATCATGTAAAACCTTCTCCTTTTGCCCAGGCTTTTCCTCATTCATAAGACTGGACCTTCTTTGATGTGCTTGACTCCCTTGAACTTATTGTTTTATTTGCTTTCACATGCTTTGGCGTACTTTTAGATTACTGTTCTAGGCTGTATTTTTTGCTTAAATAATATTGTTTGTTTTTAATATTGTATTACTGCTTAGACTTTTCTTTCTTTTCTAATGTTAATCAGAATGTAAGTGCTCTTAAATAGACAAAATAATGAACAAAGGATGTTTTTGGTGGTGAGGCCATTTATCTTGACGCTCCCTCTGGCTATCAGCAGCCTGAGTCCCTCCCTGCGGCCTCTCTCAAGTTACCATTTCAGTCTTGCCCACCGCATTGAAGTAAGTGTCACAAGCACACAAAATTCACTTGCACGTACCGATGTTTCTTTCTTCTGTTTGATGATTTGCGGTGCTCATGCTCGGTGGTGTCTTCTCTTTGATGCCAAATAACACAAATGGTTGGTTAATCTCTGGTTCCTTTTAAAAAAGAGAGAAGTTCATCTAATGTTTTGTCTGACAGTCCTCTCAGAATTAATGGGGGGCCGCCAATGGCATTCCACAGCTGTTGTCCCTGTTTACAAATTGTAACACATGAGGACGTTCCCATTGTGGGGCATATGGAGCATGTTCTGTATGTTACGTTTAGCATTCTGCGATGTCTTGTTAAATCTCAATTTTACGGCCTTACCCTGTAAGGCTTTTCTGAACGAGACAGACAAGAGAGACAGGTGTGTCACAGATTCAGCTTGGTGACAAGTTTTCAAATTCAGACGCATTCTTTGAGCCACAAAGTAAAGGAGCAGCTGGTGGCTCAAGGGCCTATCTGATTCTGTTGGAATTTTTGTGGCAGAAAGAATGAGTTGTTTTGTACTGCCTGAGAGCAACACCAGGCACATTTCTGTGGAGATACGATTTGTGTTTGATCTTGTCAGGTGGACTTTAGCCTTCACTAGTGGTCTGGCCATTATCTGTTCAGCTCTAAACAGTGTCTTGTGCTGGGGTTTGAATATTCTCAGCTTCTATTAAGATCAAAACTGTCTGAAAGTGCTGAGTGTGTCTGAATATACAGGCCTCATTATTTATCAAAACGTGACACGAAGGAAGAGAAGACTGTATGGGTACTGCGATTACATATACAAGATCATTTATGACAGTCATTTTAACACCATTGCTTTCCTACTAGAAGGAATACTGTCAGTCCCGAGTTGGGATACAGCTGAGGCAAAGGCAGAAAAGCATAAAAAAGCCAAATTGTGCTGTTAAAGGCAGATCAGTAGTTGGGTTCTGGAACACAGAGACAAGGATGCAAAGAACCAGAAGTGGAGGAACTGAGGTTGTATTCAACAAAGTCCTACTCAGAGTAGACCCACTGAAATCAATGGATCTAAATTAGCCATGTCCATTACCATCAATGGGTAATAGGACTAGCACTGAATAACACTCTGGGTTTTTTTTTTTTTTTGCAGATATCAATGCAAACTGTCCTGATCCATACATCCTGGTCTCTCTCAGAAAGAGCATGATGTACCCCCCACCAGAGGTAGTACTACCCTTCCCCTAACACTGTTGAAAGCAGAATAATGTATAATCACCCAATACCACCATGAACACACAATAAAATCTGGAGGGGCCCATGTGTGTTCATCTGATCAAAAGAAAACATAATTTTTCCAAGCAGTTCTGGTCATGTTTATTTAAATCCAATAAGATGCTTTGAGAATATAGCATTATCAGTGCTCAGCTATTTCAGTAAGTAGCACAAGAGCAAAATAGGAAAATGCAAACATTTTGTGCTTAAGAGTTGTATGATAAAGCAGATTACCTCATCATATTCCTCCTCTGCTTTGCTTTGCCAAGCTTTCTGATGTCGGGTTCCCATGTAAACACACGTAGCACTACAACTTTTCAAAGGCCCCTTGAGTAATTATCCTAAGATATTTTCAGAGGTAGGCCAAGAGGTTCCATGTGAAATTTCCTGGAGATGTTAAGTGGTCATAAAGTAAAATTGAACATAGGTTTGAGGAATGTGCATTGCAATTCAATATGGCAAGCAAAGATCTATACAAAAGAGGCAACATTTTAAATCATGGTCTCTTTGCATGGGGAAATAAGAGATCTGGGTATCCCTGCCACCCGATCATTATAAACATCAAATGATGCTCATGTAGTCAAGGTGCTTCAAATTATATAATTTGTAATTATGAGGTAACATTGGGGAAGCATCACAGAAGCATTGATTATTCACATGTTTGAGCCGAAGATGATGTCTTTCAGAGCATAAATTCTATCCAGTGGTAAAGAAAAAAAAAACACTGATCTGTTTGTTGTTTTGCTTGGAAGAAGTCAGAAATTCATTCATCATTCCTGCCAGGAAATTAAGACTGGCTCAAAACATTTTTTAAAACAGAAAATGACATTCAGGGTGTATGTACACCTCTCTGAGAAGGGCATGTAAGGAATTCCCTTGACAATTTATTCCTCATTCACTGGGCCAGGGATAGGGACTATGTGGCCCTTCAGATGTTGTTAGACTTCAGCTCCCATCATCCTTGACCTTTGGCCATGCTGGCTGGAACTTGTGGGATGTAAGAACATCTGAAGGCATCTAAGAACATCTGAAGGGCCACAAGTTCCCCATCTCTACATTAGGCTGCCTCATTTGTTGCAACTCCAGATGTTTGAGTTTTGTCCTACTGTCACTTGGACCTGGCCTCCGATGATCTCTCTTGTAAAGTGAAACAGCTGAGTAAAGTTCACAGACACTCTGTCTGCAATCCCATACACACTTACTTGGGAATGAACCCTACTGAATCCAGGCGTGAGCTACACATACAGCAGAAAAAGGTGGCTCTCCTGAACCCCTGGCCTACCTGGCAGCAAAGTCAGTATGTCATGCTCAAAGTCCAGGGGTTAAGCCACACAAGCAAAATTCAGATCCAAAGTCCAAAGGTCAGGAAACACAGCTCAGGGTCTATCCAAGCAGCCAAGTCTGAAGTCCTGCAGTCAGGATACAGTCAAACCTGAAGCACAGTCCCATAGAGGTACAGGAGCATCCAAGTCAAGATCCATCAACATGGGCAGTTGAGCAGACTCAGCACCTCAGCTCTGCTTCCCTTTTGTACTTTGCATGCTGATTACAGCATCTGAGCTTGAGGAGATATGTGACCCTCACCTGTCTTGAGCCTGATCCATCTGAGGAATCACACCCCTCCTCCCAGAGCTAGCAAGCCCCATCTGGCCAGCTTGGGAGCTGGGCTGTGGGTCCTTGCCTGCCTCAGCCTCCTGGTGCTCCCTATACCTCAGAGCCTGCCATGTTCATGGAGACAGGGGCCCCTCTGGCTCTGGTGATGCGTCCTGCTGCTCTGGTTCCTGTGCACAGACCTCCATCCCCTCATCGTCCTCCATCACCCTGCAAGTACTTCCTCCCCCATCCCCACCTTGCCCCAGTGTGTCCCAGTCCTGGCTACACCCCTTTCTGGGATCCTCTTCCTCCTCTTCCCTGTCGTCCTGCCAGTTTATGACAGTGGCATAATGGGCTGTACCATGTCAGTTTCAAGATGAAGGAAGAGAAAGGAAGTAGGACAATTCCATTGGCTCTGCCTTTGGTCCTCCCTCAGCTGCCATTCCATCAGGCTACCTGAACTGCTTACATCAGTGATGGCCAAACTCGGCCCTCCACCTGTTTTGGGACTACAATTCCCATCATCCCTGACCACTGGTCCTGTTAGCTAGGGATGATGGAATAGTAGTCCCAAAACAGCTGGAGGGCCAAGTTTGGCTTTCACTGGCTTACATCACAGCTGATCATTATTAAAAACTTTCTAGCTTTAAGAACTAGTGCTTGAGTTTGCTTTTTTCCACCTCCCTTCCCTTTCCCTTTTCCCTTTTGTGTCATATCCTTTAGACTGTAAATTTGTGGGATTATCTTTTTTTTTTTTTTTTACTGTGTGTATGCTGCTATGGGAATCTACTTGACTGAATAATGGGGCCTTGTGCTTGACTAAATAAATAAAATAAGAGCATCTTATTATATGAAAACTATCATCTCAGAATCAGCCCTAAGCAACTCCTATAACAGTTCAGGATGGTGGGTTTTTCTGAAAACCTACTTTATTTAATGTGATATTTTTAGCATTGAGAAACGAACAATTGCATGCACAAGATGGGGTCTTTTTAAAAAACATGGAAATGAAACAGAGAGTAGGATGAATAAGGTTTTGGTTACAAACCCAAGAGAAAGGACAGGGTCCAAGAGGAAAAATTCCTGCATTGAATTAACACATTTTACAATCACGTTGCTGTCCTTCTCTGCAAGACAAATAAGGAGACTGAAAGAGACACTTGGAATGTAAACCATAACTGCATAATTTTCCCTGTCAGCTGATGCACACTGAAATTCTTACAATAACATAATAATACAAAATTAGGGACAGGTTTTTCCCTGTTTTATGAGTGTTTCCCTTTCTGCATATTAAAAAGCCATTGTTTCTTTATTTATCCCTCTCTGTGGAAGATAGGGTTTTCTCCAAAGAAATCTATGTGCCATAATACAACCTTATCCTTCCTTCTTATTTGAGTTGTTTGTAAAGGTTTGGAACCGGAGCCTTTTCTTCTTGTTTTATTAGCAGTGGATGCCTTTCCCACTTCCAAACACTAACAGTATATTTTGGCCACATGAGATAAAATATTCTGGTTCTTACGGAGCTGTTCATATGTGTAGCTTTCTTCCCTAAAGCTCCCCTTTTCCTCCCTTCCTAAGAGCAGCAGCTGTGACCCATGCAGTCGCCCAGTGGATGAAAGGACAATAAAACTCTGAAGCGACATAGTTGCTTGGTAACCACCTGCCAGGAAGCACAAGAATGGAACATATACAGTGCCCTGGAGACTGAGGGCATCACATAGACAAATGGGTGCCATGCAGTTGGCCTAAGGATCAGGAGTGTTGAGCATGAATATATCCTACAAGGCAGTCTCACGCTATACACACTGAACATAGCAGCACCTCAACTGCATCATATTATAGCCACAGCAAGGATTATTTCTTAACTATGACAACAGTCTTGGACAACTTTACCATATAAGTGCACAGAAAAATATCTAGAATTGGAAAAGAGATGACAGAATGGAAAAGCACATGTAATTTAGCCAAGCATTTCTATTTAAATACAATTAAAATAGTTAATCTTGTTTAAATTTTGAGACATTTGCATTCTTTGCTGTGGGTCAAGGCTATGGACTTTGGACGCGCATCAGAATCCGAGATTAGGTTAGCCACGGTTTGTGCTCAGAGTAAAAACAAAATAGCAGGCCTGGCTGCATTTGCAGTAAGCAAAGCTACAATTCTGGGAGCTGCTTTCCCAGATGTTGAGTCACAAATGCCAACCATCTTGAAGTAGATGATCTTGCGTAACTTAAGGCTTTCCCCATGAGATTATGTCCGCGTTGGCATGTGACTTTAAAAGAGATCACTTTCATCTGGATTTTGTCGGCTTCTTCCAACTTTGGAGCAAACCTGGAATCAGGACAGAAAGACTGATCTCTGATATAATTCTCTTTTATACAGTTACCCAATGGAAAGCATTTGCATGTTTAATAGCCTGTGTGGAACTGATATGTATGGCCCTATTACTACATGTTGAAATTAGAGTGTCATGCATTTACAGAGGACAGTCCTCTACCTGAATAGCTGTTTGAAGGAGTCCTTTACAGTGGTACCTTGGGTTACAGACGCTTCAGGTTACAGACTCCGCTAACCCAGAAATAGTACCTCGGGTTAAGAACTTTGCTTCAGGATGAGAACAGAAATCGCACGGTGGTGGCACGGCGGCAGCGGGAGGCCCCATTAGCTAAAGTGGTACCTCAGGTTAAAAACAGTTTCAGGTTAAGAACGGACCTCCAGAACGAATTAAGTTCTTAACCCAAGGTACCACTGTATATGACAAGCTGCCCAATACAAGTCCATTTTGAAAACTAACCTTTGTTGTTGTTTAGTCGTTTAGTTGTGTCCGATTCTTCGTGACCCCATGGACCAGAGCACGCCAGGCACGCTGGTCTTCCACTGCCTCCCACAGTTTGGTCAGACTCATGTTTGTAGCTTCGAGAACACTGTCCAACCATCTCATCCTCTGTCGTCCCCTTCTCCTTGTGCCCTCAATCTTTCCCAACATCAGGGTCTTTTCCAGGGAGTCTTCTCTTCTCATGAGGTGGCCAAAGTATTGGAGCCTCAGCTTCAGGCTCTGTCCTTCCAGTGAGCACTCAGCGCTAATTTCCTTAAGAATGGATGCATTTGATCTTCTTGCAGTCCATGGGACTCTCAAGAGTCTCCTCCAGCACCATAATTCAAAAGCATCAATTCTTCGGCGATCAGCCTTCTTTATGGTCCAGCTCTCACTTCCATACATCACTACCAGGAAAACCATGGCTTTAACTATACGGACCTTTGTTGGCAAGGTGATGTGTCTGTTTTTTAAGACGCTGTCTAGGTTTGCCATCACCTTTCTCCCAAGGAGAAGGCGTCTTTTAATTTCGTGACTGCTGTCACCATCTGCAGTGATCATAGAGCCCAAGAAAGTAAAATCTCTCACTGCCTCCATTTCTTCCCCTTCTATTTGCCAGGAGGTGATGGGCCCAGTGGCCATGGTCTTCGTTTTATTGATGTTAAGCTTCAGACCATATTTTGCGCTCTCCTCTTTCACCCTCATTAAAAGGTTCTTTAATTCCTCCTCACTTTCTGCCATTAAGGTTGTGTCATCTGCATATCTGAGGTTGTTGATATTTCTTCCGGCGATCTTAATTCCAGCTTGGGATTCATCCAGCCCAGCCTTTCGCATGATGAATTCTGCATATAAGTTAAATAAGCAGGGAGACAATATACAGCCTTGCCGTACTCCTTTCCCAATTTTGAACCAATCAGTTGCTCCATATCCAGTTCTAACTGTAGCTTCTTGTCCCACATAGAGATTTCTCAGGAGACAGATGAGGTGATCGGGCACTCCCATTTCTTTAAGAACTTGCCATAGTTTGCTGTGGTCGACACAGTCAAAGGCTTTTGCATAGTCAATGAAGCAGAAGTAGATGTCTTTCTGGAACTCTCTAGCTTTCTCCATAATCCAGCGCATGTTTGCAATTTGGTCTCTGGTTCCTTAGGACAGCTAGCTATACGACTGTGGATTGAATTGGTTTGCGTGCATGCTATGCTGAGGGAAGAATGGGTGGACTTCATACTGAAGTCATTTGAAAATCTGTACTTCCAATCAAGTGTGGAAACCTGATCTGCCTCCATGAGTTGTATCTGCACACACATAACCAGCTCAGCCCTTGGAACTAAAAGCTAAAAATCAGCCTAGGCTGGCTAGTAAAAATCACGCATTCCGCAGCTTGGAAGTATCATGTGCATTGACCCATACTAGCAACAGATCAGAATGTCAGCTACAATTGTCAGAGTGGTGTCTCTGAAATAATGGCACAAGCATCATGTTCTTTTGTGGATCCTTTGATGATGCCTGTACAAAATATATGCTGGTGGAATGTGCTCCGTGAGAGAAAAGGGAGTGCAACATTATTTCATGTATATGGTTGCTCTACGGCATTGACGTGTCTTCTTCTCTCTGGATCACCTTTCCGGATGCAAAAAGTATAGCTGTTCTGCTGTTCATGCTAGGATAGGCAGGCTACTGGTATTTTGACTATTCCTGCAGCTGAGGATGTGATGAGTGAGCTGTCACGTTTTGAGGAGGAGGGGATTTAAAGGAGTGGCATGGAGAGAGCAGGAAGCCCTTAAAGAATTAGCCCATGCTAAACCTTTCCTCACACGGAGCACTGTGCGTCTCCTTTAACACATTTTAGCTGTGCACTTTCCAATTTATAATTCAGCTACATGGGAATGGTGAAGCAGGGGAGATTATACATTTTCAGGAGGATAACAGCCTACCTTCTACACAGAGTATGTATCAGATTTCAGTCCTGAAGCTACCGCTTGTCACCGATGATATTTTCATGAGCTTTTCCCTTCTGTGGGCAACATGAAGATGATGGTGGTGCATGATTTGTATCAGTAGACTCTTAACACACATGCAGTGATGCAGGTGCCTTGTAAAAATGTGGTGGTTCAGTTTTGACCCATTGTAGCCTCCACTTTGATCTCTTCTTCCATCATAGGGTAATCATGACCTTTATAACCAAGATCATACTGCCCTTACAGTTCTGAAAAGAGATATTAATTTCATCTATGTCCTGTCTTTTTCCTTACGCTGACAATAAAAGGGATATGGAAAACCTGGGCTATATGATACGGACATGTTGACTTCACTGCAGCGTCAACACTGCCATTTCTGTGCGTGGGTCACTGATGTCAACGCTGCCTCTTTGCTTGTTAGTTCACTTTTCATTGGTCATACTGTAGGGTACATTTCTCAAACTCCACAAACTGAATGCATCTCCCTTTCCTGGGAATAGATATATTTCCAAACTACACAAAATAACATAACAATATTATTTTGTCATGATCCACTCTATATTTTTCAGAAGGGATATGTATTCTCTTTTTATTGCTTCTTCCTTTTATTGTCAGCAATTATTAGTAGGCTGCAAGAAGAGGGGGCCAAGTGACCACATTCTTATCTGTAACAGTCAGTTGAAGAACAAATAATTTTGGCCAACAACTCTTAGAGCAGACAATGGAAAATAATTGTGGAAATTAAAAACATATTGTTTACACAATTCAGGGCTAACCAGGCATGTTATGTAAGAAACTTATGAATTATGATTATATCTTGCAGTAATCATGAAGTGAAAATGTGAATATTATATAAGCTGAGAAATACTGTACTCAAGTCAAGCGCTGAGGTGTATTGCATTTGGTTTTAGATGGATTCCAGCAATATAACTGAAGATCCTCAAGAGCAATAGTTTGATTTGCTATGTAGTAATGATTAATTTTCTCTCAGTCTTTCCCTTTTTCTGATGTTATTTTCAATTTGTCTTTCATTTTGCTTTTGCAGGTAAATTGTTGACTTAGTCTTAGGCTTATATCAAATAGTGTCCATCCACCAAAAGGAGCAGACATTGAGACAGCTCCCCCCCTCCTGCCTGTACACTCAAATTTTCCTTGGGAGACTGAAGGAGCTTGACACTATCTCACAAAGACCCTGCTCCACTGAATTGAAATTTCAGCCTTCACGACATAGGAAAACGGCCAAGTAAACAGCTATATTTGTGGAGGAGGGTCAAAATATTAACCGATATGCATGAAATTTCATATATAGCTATATAATCCCTAGTGTAGTAAGATAAGACCTTTGGAGCAGGCATTAAAAAAAAAAGTTTTTTTATGAACCGCCCTAGTAGGGCAGTAATTGTTCCTTGATAATTTGTCACCCCCTCCATGATGGCACTAGGGGTGGGCTGCCCCCTGCCCCCTTCCTACACCCGTGCCCCCCCACAACTCACAACTATAGTCACTTTTTAAATAGCTGAAGAGGCCACTGAGCTAGCAAGATAAGAACAGCCTTGCATGTATTGTCAATGTCAGGACCTGGGATCCACTATTGGGACCCATGTCTGGGCTGGTTTCCTTAGCAGTTGTAGGGCTTTTGCAAGTTATAGGATTTCTGGCCATCAGGTTACCTTCTCTAGGCCTTGATTTCACACATTAGGAGCAGCCATTTGCCCTCCTCCAGTTTCCCCTTCCTATGTGTTTATTGAAGTCACCCTTCACAAAATGGATGCATTGACACTGTTGTGAAAATTATTCCTAAATGTGGAATTCTTTGCTGCTCTTGGCCTCTAGGTCTTGACCTTCACTCCCAATTGGTGTATAATTGTCTTCTCCCTAGCATTAGGCTGGAGCTACATGCAAACGTCCCCTCCCCACAGTGTGGAGAATGGTTGATAAAAACCTCCATAAAGGAAGGATCTTCAACTGATCTCTGCTAATTCACATCAGCTGTGCATCAGATCTCTCTCTCTCTCTCTCTCTCTCTCTCTCTCTCTCTCTCTCTCTCTTGTGTTAAGGAAAGAATTATGCTGGGGCAGGAATTGCAAGGTCAGCTACCACAGCTATCTACAAAGACGCCAGAAAATTGTCATGTGCTGCCAAAAATGTTTTCTACCTCAGTATGCTGTAAATCTGACACAGGAAGGTTGCATTCACTTTTGCAGACAGGGGATAGTCATTTATTTCCCCATTTAACATGCTTTATTGAGTTTAGAATCAAATAAAGAGGCTATATTGCAAGAAAAGCGTGCTTCAGAGTTAAATGAGTTCTGTCAGTTTATGACGTCTGAGGACCTTCCTCACTATGAATTGGCCTGTTTTCTTGGTCTATCATTCGAATGGGCAAGGAGATCTGGAAGGAGGGAAACACTCTTGGGCATTTTGTTTTTCTTAAGTAGAGATCCATCTTCCACGGATTCCACCAAGAATGATAAAATTTGGAGCAGTGCTACACTGCTATATAGGAGGGTGAAAAGATGGATTCATTTAGAATTATGATTTTATAAGTGCCCTAGTAATAAGACAGCAAAAGCATAGATAGCTGTGGTATGGTGTTGATCCATAGAATTTTAGTAATGTAAATATCTGGAGCAAGCCTTCCTCATCATCTTACTACTTACTACATCTTACTACTTTGGATATGGACCATTCACTTGCCACTCAGAATTAGCAGGGGGCTACTTCAGCTGTGGGACCCGGGTGGTGGGCTTGCCGATCGGAAGGTCAGCGGTTCGAATCCCTGCGACGGGGTGAGCTCCCGTTGCTCGGTCCCTGCTCCTGCCAACCTAGCAGTTTGAAAGCACATCAAAGTGCAAGTAGATAAACAGGGAAGGTAAATGGCGTTTCCGTGTGCTGCTCTGGTTCACCAGAAGCGGCTTAGTCATGCTGGCCACATGACCTGGAAGCTGTACGCTGGCTCTCTTGGCCAATAAAGCGAGATGAGCACTGCAACCCCAGAGTCGTCCGTGACTGGACCTAGTGGTCAGGGTCCCTTTACCTTTATACTTCAGCTGTGACTTTCTTCCAATATGGATTTTTAATACCTTTTTCAGAAATAAGGGAGTAACCATACAGACATTGCATTCACCCCTGGCACATACATTAGGGGAAGCTGATATCTTTCTCAGTTAATATAAATCAGGATCCATTCACACATTCTGCTGTGAACTACTGTCTGCACCTGGACAGAGGTCCCCATTAAAGCCCCTGTTTTGTTCATTTGCGGAAGTGGTGAGGTTTTGCCTAAAAGAAGGTGTGTGTGGTTTTTTTTAAGATGGTGTGACTGTGTGTGGTAAAAGGCATTCTTTACAATTTCTCAGTTCCCTGAAAGAATTGCATCAATAAGCAAAGGGTTTATTCATAAAAATCAGAGCATGTAGTCAATTGCAAAAGCTCTTCCACCCCCATTCCCCCTTCTGTGGTTCAGCACTGTTAGAAAGGAAACATAAAAGGACCAGGTCTACAGAGAATTTCTATGTGGTAGGTTGCTAATTCACAGATGATGTGGAGTTTTATGGATTAAGATGCAATTAACCCCAACAGCTGGATTTGCCTTACAGTTGAGTGCTTGGAGGTATAATTCACAAGTGTAAATAAGAAGTTTGGAAATTCAGATTTCCACTAGGCAATGCAGAGATCACGTTTGTAGTTTGCAGCTGGAGGCCAATTCATTTGGGTGCCTTCAAACCTAGCAGTTGTGACAATCATAGGTGCTTAATCTATAGGGATGGGATGAAAGAAGTTAACACCAATAAATTCACCTGCATTTATGGCATATTGCTATACCTGACATGGCCATTTAGTGTATTGTATTATTTCAGCATTCCTCTCCCTTTCCCCGTAACCTTCCACCAAGGTGCTCATTAGCTTAGAGAGCAAAAGTAATACATTATTATTTCAAATATTCTTGCCAACTTTTGTATATTATTGCAACAGTAAACAGCACTGTATTGAAACAGTTGATCTTTCATAGGTCACTACTTATAACAAACATGCAAGGAACGTCCCCTCCTCCCCGCTCCCACTGAATACATTTCCAATAACACATCATCGGGGATGCAAATTTTGAAACTAATATAAGAATGCTTAATATTAGAAGTGTAGTATTACAAGTATCTGGGCAAAAAAAAAAAAATTCCTTCCAGTAGCACCTTAAAGACCAACTAAGTTAGTTCTTGGTATGAGCTTTCGTGTGCATGCACACGAAAGCTCATACCAAGAACTAACTTAGTTGGTCTTTAAGGTGCTACTGGAAGGAATTTTTTTGACTATGGCAGACCAACACAGCTACCTACCTGTAACAAATATCTGGGCAATGCAACCTATATTTTTTTCTACGGTCACTAGGAAAGTTCTTCTGAATATCAGTTGCTGGAAACCACAGGAGGGAAGAGACCTCTTCTGCTTGAATCCTGCTTGCTGGTTTTCCACAGTTCAGCCACTGTGAGAACAGAATGCTGGACTTGACGGACCATTGACTTGGTCCAGCGGACTCTTCTTGTATTATTCGGAGTACCAGCAACTTATATGAAAGTCTATTAAGAACAATAGAACCAAAATGATTGATGATGTTATTGTATTATTTGTTTATTTATTGCAATTGTCTCCTGCCTTTCCTCCGGGGTGTACTTTGTTCTTCCTCTTGCCATTTTATCTTCACAACAACCCTGCGAGGGAGGTTAGGCTGAGATACAGTGATTGGCCAAAGGTCTTCCAGTGAGCTTCATGGCTGAGCAGGCATTTGAACCATTGCCTCTCGGGTCTTAGTCCAACTCTCTAGTCACTACATCACTCTGGCTCTACATAACAGAACACCGTAAGTGTGCCTGTCGCTTTACATGAGCTAAAATTCAACATGGGGAAACAGAGAGGAAAGTGGGGATGGGCAGGAGGGGAGGTAAATGAAGGAAGGGGTGAATAGGCTTAGATATAACAGGGCATGGGGAAAATACATGACTTGTTTATCTCAGGTGCATTTAATGTGTACTGAAAAATACACAGGGCACGTTCACCCGAAGCTCTGCAAATGAATAAGCAAGAACATCCACCAAATCTGCCTGAACAGAAAGCAAGCGAACAAGAAGGCAAAATCCCCTACTACTTGATTTCCCTTTTTCTCCCCAACGAGCTGTGCAAAAACCACAAAGAAATACAAAGTTTCTTATTGTATAAAAGCTGTTTCTAGCATCTACTAAAAAAAAAGAAGAAGTCTAATTTCATTCTAAGCATATGGTTGGCTATTCCAGGGGGTAAACTTCCTAAAAATTACTTCCAGAAGAGACACTCACATAACAAAATCACATCGTACAGATGATGAAACCTTGGCAGAAAGACATTTCAGCACTGCTGCCAGAGAGAGGAGTTTCCAACCATGTAGGCAAATTCACTTCCCCAGTGATGATTGATACTACCATTATGCCTTCTTCTTGGTAACTTTTCAGTATCTGTTATGTTCCATCAGCCTAACCATTCTCACTGCTTATCCTTTTAGCTAAAGAGCAGAGAGAAGATGCTTTCGTTTAAACCAGTCAATAGATTGTTTACAGTGGCTGTGCCTTCTGCTTTCTTAGGCTAATGTCTGGGCCAGTCGGGCAGCGGCTTGAGATTCTTGAGCATGCCAGCTCCCCCGCCTGTCATGTGCAGCCACTGCCACACGCAGAACTGAGATTTTTGCACATAACCGCTACTGTCATTTCTCTGAGTATTTGCAGATGCAGGCAAAACCTTGATTCTGCACGGGGCTGCAGTCACACATGACTGGATAGCAATGGGCAGGGAGTCAACCTGCAGAGCAGTTTCAAAGCGTTACCACGTACCTAGTGGACATGTGAGAAGACCCAAGGTTTTAATCGGATATGACTGGTAATAATTAGATGTGCTCTGCAGATGTGAGGGAACTGTGCAGTGTTGTCCTTTGTACAGTACCATCAATGTGCACGGCGCTTTACAATGCTGCTGGGCAAATTGAAGGCTGCATTCCTTCAGGGGAAATGTTTGGGAGTCACCTACCAGTGATGGGTAGGGTCAGCGCTGGTGGTGATTAGGAGCAAAGCCAAAAGATGGGGACAAAGCTGTATAGAAACCTCTTACACCTCATCCTGCATCATTCATTTTCTCTCTCCCGCTCTCTTCCTCCCTCCCTTCTCTCACCCATCAGAAGAGGATAGGTCCCTACCATGAGAGACCTATAATATAAAATATGATTTAACAAGCAGAATCTTTTTGTTTGAGCCATTCATGTTTTATTGATCTGATCACTGTGCTTGCCAGTGATTCCTAGCTCTCAAACAGCATTCAGTGGCATTTTCTTTCTTTTCTTTTCTTTTTTTGGAAGCTACTAAATGATGCTATACAATTCTATATGCCCTTCATGTGTAAGTCATGGCCGGATAATCTGTTCCAGTGCAATATTATCACCCATTTTCCTGCTGTAACATTATATAAATCTGAGTGCAAAACCTTGTAATTCCCCAAGCTCATCATACAGGGAGCCTAATATGATGTGTTTGATCAGATGCACATGGGGCCATTCACATGTCCCAAATGCCCACACATAATCTTGGTCTCATGGGGCAATGGAGACAGCTTTCAAAGCTGATGTTCATGTGTTCCAGCGTTATTTTAGAAGACCGGAGACCAGATCATTAGCACCAAGGGATCATTAGCACCAAGGAATGCCTTGGAGACCTGTGACATCACAGGTATTCCTTCTCTGCATGTGACCATTTCTGTTCTGTGTTGCAAACATCCTCTTTCATAAGGTGAGTCAAGTGAAGGTCTTAGCCTGCAAAATACAAGTGAAGGCCTTTGTCTATGAAAGATACAATGTATTGCAGTCTACACCCTCTCACAAACAAAAGCAGGCTACAGATAACTCTTTATCTTCGCCTTCGTGTTTTCACAAACCAGAACCTAGAAGCAATTTCAGTAAAAGCTAAGTTCTTGTATCAAAGAACAGAAAATGTAAGATCATATTGCTGAGACACAGTGCCAAGAGTCTGGTAACTCTGTACAAAGGACCTTCATCCCAACAAACACTAACCACCCTGGCCACATTAAAGTAGGGAGGAAGCAACAGAAAATGATTAAGAATTTTAGAGGGAGGGACTAGGCCAGGTAAACATACTTCCTCTCTGCAATCAGGACCAATTCTAGTTTACGCTTGAAAACATTCCCTAAAAAATAAACATAACAGAGCTGTTGCAAGCAGGCGCATAAATGCAACCGGATTATTATCTTAGATATCATATTTATACCCTGCTTTTCTATTGAAATAACACTCAAAGCAGCTTACAGTACAAAGCAACAGAAATGTAATATAATAATAGAAAATATTAACAACGACAACAACAACAATTATATTATTCATACACCTCCCATCTGGGTGGTTTTCCCTGGTTTGAAACTACATTTTCAATATAATATCAAATTTAATGCGGGTCTATCATCTTTTTTGGTATTATGTTATGCATTTTGTGTATTTTTGTGTGTGTTTATGTCAGCAGAACAAGATAAGGCTCCTTTTTAGCATGAGGGTAGCATTATGGAATTATTCTATGGCTTGGGTTGTGATTGAACTGTAGTTTTCTTACAGTCTTTTGTATAGAATTCCAACATGTTGAGATTGACTGTAACATTCCAGCAAGTGGCAGGCAGGGAAGCCTACAGTGATATCTCCCCCCATCACCACTAATCTCATCAAACTAGGTGAAGTAAGTGGGGAAGAAATTGCAGGCAGGCTACAGTGGTGTGTGGGTGGAGGCTAGAGGAATTGTATCAGACACCATTGTGCCCCTGGATATAATTGCAAGTATGACCAGGTCTGAATTGGGGTTAGAATTAACCAAGCAATTTTCAGATGTAAAATAATAACCATAACTTGGTTTGTTGAGCCCAGTTTTAAATTAGCATTGGGGATGAGGTTGCTCAATGTTAGCTGACACACCAAAATACTTGGTGGGCAGGCAGGAGAACTGACAGGAACTGAGGAGAGTCTGGTTTGGATCAAATGTTCCTGGGATTACGATTTTAAAAAATGATGAAAATTTAAATGGGAAGAGCAGAGAACTCGGCAATAAGAATGCAAAGACATAGGATAGCAATTCAGAGAGGCTGAATTATTACAGGCCAAAACACACTGTATGTAAATGTTTATATGCTAATGCTGGAAGCCTCTAAGCTAAGATGGATAAACTGGAGTTCTTGGTGTTAAGAGGACAAAACTGATATAATGGACATAACAGAAATCTAGTGGGATGCACTTTTCCCTTTTGCTCCAACTAGTCAGTATAACTACATATGACTAGAGCTTGATTGGGGTGAAGTTTTATTGAGCAGTGCTTGTAGGCAATGAAGCTACCAGTGCAGAGAGACAAGGGAGCATTGCTGTAATTGGGGCAATGAAGGACTTAATCTTCCCTCAGTGACATGAATACAGATCCGGATCTGATTGGCTATGTGATGCCAGGACATCATTGTATTTATTATGTGATTGCTGATTGGCTTGGATCACATAGCGGAGAAATGTTCAAAGTAAAAAGAATGGCACCAAAGCAGCCATAACAGCATTGCAAGAAAGCCATCGCTGCAACAGGTGCAAAAAAGTAGGAAGCTATTGTATTGAAAACCCAACCTATTAAAATTGTCACAACACAAACTATTGTTATTATTGTTGTTGACATTCATCTGTCTCGGGAGACAATGGAGTGTGCCTCTGGGGTGAAGTCAAACCGCTGGTTAGCAGCACAGAAGTGACCTCTCTAGGGCGCAAGTCTGGCAGTGTGTATGGAGGTCCTGGGCTGCACAGATGACAAGACATCTTGGCCTCGCAGAGCAATACATTTGGCATGAGCTTGGCTGCAGGAGTTGTCAGAAAAAGGCGTAAAAGGTGCCATCCAACCAACTTAGGGACTCCACTCTGGATTTCTGTAGGATTTACGCCTTAGCCCTTTCTTCTCCTAAAGATTTCCCTCAAGACAGGGAAAGTTTAGGATTTAGAACTTTTACTTAAATGAGCAATTGCTTTAATTGCAATGGTGATATGAAGGAAGGGGGTTGTGTGTGCATAAATATTTACAAAGCGAGTATTTAAATCCATTTAAATCCATTGGCACAAAAATGGTCTATGAATGATGTTTTTCACATATAACATAAGAAGATAGAAACAGAAATAATTTCCATTACCTAAGTCACTCTGTCAAAAACATGTTTTGGCTACCTCTATAGGAAAACATAGCAATGTATATGAATTGTCTTGCTGGATAAGAACCAAACATCCATTTATTATTTTATAGTCGTCTCCTAAGGCTTCCTCCATAGAGATGTTGTGTTGTGTCCCTTCCCGTTCATTTAGTTGCTCTTTTATGTGTTTATTTTTGCTATATTGTATATTTTAGAATTGCAATAATTACCAAATCCCCAACAGATAATTAAGAACACTTATGTCCATTTATTTCAATAACATAGAAATGTGACCAGTATTCTGAATGTGGTTATACTGTACAAATTGTACACTTACGATACTTTATTATCCTTACTGGTCTATTTGCAAGAGTGAAGATTAATGGCAAATAATGCATGTTTAATTTAAACAATCTCTTTCTTACCTTATGGTGGTAGTCACAAGGGCAGCAACTAGCAGCCAAGCACCTGTTCTAAAGAACTGTACAATGCTGACACTAAATACATTTTGTGCCTGTTCTTTGCTATTATTTACTGGGCATATGTTTCACTGCATAAGTAACTGAGCCATGTGTTACTGTTTAGTATATCTATTTAAACGAGAGTCAAAAGTAATTTTTTCTTACTTTATATGGGTGACTAAGCTGCACTCAGAGTAGACCCACTGGAATTAATGGATGGGTTATTTAAGTCTACTGATTCTGGTAAGTCTACTCTGAGTATGACTCATACTGCATATCACCCTGTATTATTCTAAATTTTGTTCCAAATGACAGAATGTCCAAATTCATGTTTGAGTCTCCAAGCAAATGCATGACAGATAATAAACCGCTAAAATGCCTCATGCCTTTATATGTGCATATGAACAATGAATGCCATACAAAAAGATGATGAGGTTTTCAGTATGAAAAACAAAAACAACTGAATTTGAACAAAAATGTTATTTACCGTAGATTGCAAACCTTTATCTTCATTTAGTCTATCTGCACTTAAGGTTTTACAAAGTGATTTCATCAGGTGGGGAAAAGGAAATTCTGTAAAATATATTAAAAACCAGATGGATAATCTAATAGGTTAACTGAAATAGCTGCAATTTGCAGGGTGTGACGCTATTGAAATAGTAGATGACTCTGTACTCATGTGACCCTGTTGTTTCTGACATTAATATTAACAGGCAAAGCAACCCTGGTGAGTAGGAGGAGGAAATTCAGTGATGGAGAAACTGCCACTTCCTGTTAACTTGCGCCGCACAGGTGAGAATGTAGGGGGAAGCAGCAGCTGCTCCTTTTTCGGATTTTCTTCATTGCTGTTTTTCAAAATTCCTTGCCCTTTAACCTCAATGGAAATAAAACAAACTATGCCAGTTCCAGTAGTTTTGCAGCCAGTTTGGGGTGTGTCTGTCTGTCAGAGGACCATGTAGATCTGTAGACCTTTGGTCCCCTGACAGGCAGACAGATCATGTAGATCTGTAGACATGCCCTTGGAACTTTCCATTTTGGCCTCTAATGTGGCAGGATTTCTACCTGAGGAACAGTGATGGCAGGTCTTCCTCTCCATGGACAGAGTGGGAGGTCTGTAAGTGGAAAAGGTGATCCATCAGAGGTGACCTTGTGTGGCAGTTGCAAGCTCTGTCACCACCACCATTCTGTGGGCAGAAACATTGCCACTATTGGAGGCCAAAACAGAGAATTCTAGGGGTGTGTCAAGGCGTGCCACAGGTCTGCAGGATCTTAAGCTTCCCTGTTTCCCTGACATGTTCCCAAGGTGCTTCCAAAACTAAGTGGTGGTTCCTCTGCCAAAGAATCCCTGCCACCATTCAGAGTTGCTGTCCATCATTTTAAAAAGAAAATATCCTGCTTTCCTGTCTGTTTAGAAAAGAGATGGCTAGATCTGCCGCAAACAAATGTATTAATCGATGCAGTTATTGCGCACAAAAGCTAGCACCTGAAAGACCACTGCATTGCCATTAACTGATGCTACATCTATGGTATATCACTCTTCAGCCTGTAAGTTTTGCAAAGAAGTCTGCTGTTCTTTTCTCCATTGCCTAGGAAAGGAACAATATATTGTGCTAGGGCTGGTCCAAGACGTTTTGCTGTCAGAGATGGAGTAGCAGCCCGTGTCCACACTCCAAGTCATGGTGCATATTCCCAAGGCCAGACAAGCTACTTTGGCACCTGGGACATAAAATCCCACTTGTGCCTCTTCCCCCGCCCTGGCAGTAAACCTATATCAATAACAGATTAAATAACTAATAGTTTGCTGCCATTTCATCAAAATCTGCTCCTGAGGCTGCCTCCCCATTCTGCCTAACGCTAGGACAGACCCTGATCATCATGAGTTATTCTGGTATCTCAGGCACATCATTTTGGATGGTTTTATGGATGTGCAACTGCGTTTAGGGACTATAGATAAGAGGCACAATTTAGTCTTTAAACTACTGCCCTGGTGAGCACAACTTGTTCAATGAAATGCTAATGTAACATTTATGAATGACACTATAATGTAACTCCATGAATATACATGCATGTATTTGTAGACAAGTTGCTTCCAGGTAGAGGCACCTGCCTATGACTGTTCACTCTTTTGTAAGGCTGTTAGGGAACCTAAGCCAAGTTCATTCTAGGACATGTGGAGCATGCACAAATCCTGTCCAGTATGGTTCCCTTTTTCAAAAGTAGACAGGGGATCCCAGTCAGGCTGTGCAGTTTAAGAGCTGTGCAGTTTCATTCTGTTTGTGGTCTACAAAACTGTTCCCTCACTCTTCTTGCATGCTAATTAATTTTCATTTTTGCTTTAGATGTTGAAAATTAGCATTAAAATGCTATAAATAATACAGTCTGTTAGAAAGCTCGGTTTTTCTGGTATTTTATCCTCTCATTTCCTATTAATATTACATTAACCTGTCAGGGTCCCCCCCCCCCCATTTTAGTCTTCCCACAACAAATATGGTGTCTGATGATGACTTCTCAGATGCTGTAGACTAGCTGTATACAGCTACAGTCCATAAGGCAAATCTATCCAGCGGTAATGTTCAACACTCATATTAAAACAAATTGCAAAATATTAGGTGCAAAAGATTGTCAACATATCTGACTCACTGGTGGCTCCCAAATCTCTTTTAGAATGGATATAACAGATGAATTTTCTTATCCATTCATTCATTGGCAGAATCATAATCCACTTCCCAGAGAAAAACTACTGAGGCAGTATACAATAAGATAAAGATAAAGCACAAAAGTTTACAAACTCAGTAAATTAAAGGCAATAATAAAACTTCTACAATTCTACAACTAGTGTTCCATAAAATGATTGGGATTCTTAAATAAATACAGTAGTATCTTCAGTAGCCTTCACCATGCTTTTCTCTGCCTCCCAAGATCACAGGCAACATACTTTTGAATACTAGCTGCTGAGAATCGTGGGTTGTGATAGTGCTGTTGCAACCAGGTTTGGCTTGCATGCGTCTCATGGGCAGCCATTTGGCCGGTGCAGGAACAAGATGCTGGACTAGATCAGCCTATGGCTCTTATGTTCTTACTGGCCACCCAATATTAAGATGCTAGGCATTTGTCTAATTTCAGCTGGTAACTGATTTCCCGATGTCTAGTAAATATAAGCACACCCAATCTGTTCAGTGCTACCCAGTTATGCGTATATCTGGAAAGTATGTCTGTGTAGATGCTGCTAAACCTGTTGAGTTAATTTCTACACAAGCATGAAATATACAATGCATTTGAGCTATTTATTTATTATTTATTACATCTATATTCTACCTTGCCTTCGAGGAGCTCAATGCATGATTTCTCCACTCTTCCACTATTTTATACTGTCAACAACTTGTGATGGTTAGGCTTAGAGGCAGTGACTGGGCCAGGGTCACTCAGGAAGTATTATGGCTGGTGGGGGATTTGAAACCTGGTCTCCCAGATCCTATTTTGACACTCTTAATCGCTGCAGTACAGTGATCCTAAATAAGACAATTGGTTATCACGATCCTAAAATGATGAACCAGTTGTAGACTATCATCCTATCTTTAGCACAAACCAGCACAGCATCACTGGTCATGACCTAGCTGTTTTAATACTCCGTTCTCCTTATTTCTTGGCATGCTATATTGCATAGCACCAGGCTCGGGCAGAACCATACACCATACATTGAAAGCACATTCAACACATATGGCTTCCCTCAAAGAATCCTGGACACTGCAGTTGGTTAAAGAGGCTGGGAACTCTGCCTACAATTCCCCCGGGGAAGCCATGCACTTTAAATGCATGTTGAATGTGCTTTCTTTGTATGGTAGGAGTCTGCTGGCTGCGCCTGGAGTCATTTGCATTCTGTTAAGAAGCCAGAGGGCACCACTACAAGGTTGTTGTGTGGAGGGCAACACAGGAGAGGCAGTGGGTGTGAGGATACACACCAAATAAGTTGCCTAAGAGCCCTGGAAGAAATATTTTGTAACATTTATGGATTGCAAAATGTTTCAAAGCGATGTACAAAAAGAGTAACAACAATTGAAACATCCGCAGTCATGGGTGTAGCCAGGATTTTTGTTAGGGGGCCTCCAAAAAGTTGTTGAGCTAATTTTGGGGAGATCACGGGTAAAAATCCCCCCAAAGAGGACATTATGGGGGGGCAGGCTTTTGTTTTTTGGGAGGGCAGGCTTCTGATGGGGGGGACAGAACCTCAGTTAATTGAGTATTTTTAATGCTTTTCAATACTTTTAGAGATTTTAGGGGGGCAACTGCCCCCTGCCCCCCCCCGTCTACGCCCATGTTCACAGGGTGGTACATTGCGATACACTGATGTGAAACAT
Source organism: Podarcis bocagei (assembly GCF_964188305.1). Lineage (NCBI taxonomy): Eukaryota > Metazoa > Chordata > Lepidosauria > Squamata > Lacertidae > Podarcis > Podarcis bocagei. The sequence goes on from NC_138134.1 coordinate 55,698,710, forward strand.
TGATAAAAACTGAGCAACCTTTCTACCTGAGCTGCCTAAAGTCCCGGGACCGATTCTGAACGTAGGTACCTCTTTGCGCCCCCTTGAAACTCCTGCTCCTGACCTGTCCCCTCTGCCTTCCTCGCACACTGCAATTTAGAAGCGATCCCGATTCCGCGAGCCTGGGAAAGCAACGTAACGCCGCGGCGCCGGGGGGCTTTGCATATATTATGCAAATCCGCCCGAACCCCCCAGCCTCCTCTCTCTCTCTCTCCGGGAGCGCGCTGGTCGCCCGCCCCTCGGTCTAGGTGAATAAATTATGCTAATGAGCCTCCCGCGGTTCTGGCAGGCGCTTGGAGGCGGCGTGCGCTGTGCAGAGTCCAGAGAAGAGAGCGCGAGGCTCAGGAGTCGCTGCCGCCGCCGCCGCCGCTACTGTTCCTGACAGCCGCTACCGAAGGCGCCTACGCAGCCAGGGGGCTGCAAACACGCTCCGGGGAAAGGAAGAGAACCGCTGCCGCCGCCGCTCGCCGCTTCCTGGGGTCCCCTCGCACTTGGCTTGCCGCCGAAGTGACCCGGGCGCTGCGTAAAAGCGCACCAAGGAAGCCTGAGGAAAGCGGTGCAACAAGTCTCTGCTCCGCGCCGCTGGGTGGGGAAAACGGCTCCGGGGAGCACCTGGGAAGGTTGTCGGGCTTCGCTCGAGGGAGAATATTCCACGGAGGCGGCGTGTGGACCGTGTGGATGGCAATTTTGAGGGGCGCCCTGAGGAAGCTCGCCATGGTCTTTCTGCCTTGAAAGCCCCGCTTGACTTGGAGTTTATTTTTGTCGCGAGTGGGGGGCGCGTGTTCGCGTTTCTGGGGGCGGGCAGCTCCGGGCCAAGTGTCCCTCCTCCCCAGAGGAGGAAAGGGGATTTCGCCCTCCGCCTGTGCCAGCAGCCCAGCATGGTGGGGAAAAGCCCGGACGCCAAAGGTCAGGGTGCCAACGGGGAGGCCAGCTGCTGGGGAGGACAGCGCTGCTGCTCCGGCAGGACGGCGCCCCCCAGCTCGCTGCTGGCTGCCCTGCTGCTCTCGGCGGCATCCATCGCTTCCTGCGTGTATCTGGGGATGAAGACCAGTGACCTTCAGGCCAGGGTCTTGGCCATCGAGACGGCCCAAGGGGACGGATCTGCTGCTGCTGCTGCTGCTTCCTACCAACTGCTGCCCAGCTACTCTTTGGATCAGCTCAATGGACTGATGAAGGAGAACGTGGAGCGGCTTCTGGCTCAGGTGGGGTGGCCTTGGGAGGCTGAGGGTGGGACTCCCAGGAAGAGACAGTTAGCCAGCCACCTCAGGAATGCCTCTCTGTTTACTGATGGAGGCCAGTTGCATGCGTAGCCCAAAATCGAAGCCAAAGGCAATAGAAGAAAAGTAGGGGGTTCGTGTGGGCATGCTTTCAACAAAAAGAGAGAGAAACTGGGTAAATACAGTATTAGGAAAAGAGTGTGTGAAAATAGCCAAACATTTTTGTGTGGCTGAATGACTTTTAGCTGGTTTTATTCTGGTAATTTGCGGACAGGGCTTCCCATGGCTTAGCCCTTTGGTTGGCTTTGAATTCTACAGAAACGCACTCTTCATTATTGTTATTCACAGAGAAATAGAATCATAGAATTGCAGAGTTGGAAGGGACCCTCCAGGTCATCCAGCTCAAGCCCTAGAAATGTAGAAATCCTGCCCACAGCCATCCCTGGGTGGGCTCAAATCACCAGCCTTCTGGTTAACAGCCAGACACACTTCTTTACAGAGAAGCAATAATAATGAAGAGGGTGCCTCTGAGCATGTACAGTGCACCTTTCTGTTTTAACATTAGAAAGGAAAGAAGCCATACAAACCCCAAACAGGGTGCTGTCTAGACAGACTTGAGCTTTGAAACTAAATTAAGCCTTGGGCAGTAATTGCTTGAACAAGATGTTAAAAATCAGGATGGCCACGTTGCTCTATGAACTGTGTTGCTCTGTGGGCATGGGATAAAGGCACAGTCTTACGAGACCTGGGATAGCTTAAAAAAAAGAGAGACATCTGTATTGTTATATCAGGACTGTTCCGTGTGTATTTCAAAGTGATGCCGTTCCCACCAAATGGTAGAAGAAATCCCTTTTACTTTAGTGTTGTGGCTCTTAAAATGCTTTTACTGAGATCTTTTGGAAGATAAAAATGTTCCAGACTTGAGGCTCAACAAGAACCCATACAGACATGTGGCTGTAAAATGTGGATCCAAGTTTCAGTGGGCTGCCAGGACCTGTCCCTAGTGACCATTTGGCAGCAGCCAGAATCCAATTGGCAGCGGCTGCTCCTATAATTGTGGTAGCATTTGACCTTCATATATAAAATATTCATTACTCTCTCATCTCTAATTTACAGATATTCACTCAAATCCAAGTTTTCTGCATTATTTTGTGCTTCACAGATGTGGGAAAGGGTGGGTGACTGTGTTCACATGAGCAGGTAAAACGTGTGCAAGGGTGATTCAAGTGAAAGCCAGTGTCTCTCTGTGTGTGACCATTTAATCCATTAGCTATTGTCGGGGTGAACAAGTGATGTGAGTTGACTGAAATCCAAGTTTAGAGACCGTTGTAACTTAAGTAGGATATTAAACAGAGGTAAATCATAATGCAACACAGATCCACAGAATGTTTAACACCAGCTCTCTTAATCAGTTTCTCCTGCAAGGGACTAACATGCTGCTTACTGCTTTTTCTATCTTTACCTCTCCTCCCTACAGAAGTCCTATGAGCATATGGCAAGAATCAGAATAGCAAGAGAAGCTCCTCCAGAATGCAATTGCCCACCAGGTAAATGGCAGCAGCCTGGACAGTTCTAACTCTGTTTTTGTTTAATGCTTGTAGATGGTTTCTTTGATTAGCTGATGGTGCTAAAGAAAGGTTTGAGAAGCATATCTTCTGTCTTCTGAAGTTTGAGATTAACAGAGGGGGGGGGAAATGTTAATTAATATAGAAGAACAGCCTTAAACTTTCTAAGTAAAGATCAGTTTTACAGAAATAAGTGGAGTTTTCTTCCATGTACAGGTAATTCACAATTTACACAAATTTAATGTGTGTGCATTTTGCTTTACATGCTTGGTAATCAGGAAAAAAATAAAAAAAGAGGGAGTGAAAAGGGGGGGGGACACATCTGGGAAAAAAGACTTTGGCAATCCCACCCGCCATTGAAGCCAATGTGTTTTGACTATATGCAATCCCTGTGTAAGTTGATAGTCACCTGTAATTGCAATGTGTGTTAATATTTTGCCTCTTAAGTACTTTTAATCTGTGCTGTGTGATCTTAAGTGTGCTTGCCAAAAAAATTAATTGCATTCTATTCATTTTGACTTATCCTCTATTAAATCAAGTCTACAGCCATTGGCCTGCGGGGAAGTCCCTTTGAACTCAGTGGCAGGGGTGCCGACTTGAATTAAAAAGGGGGGGCAGGTAAGCCCTGCCCTGCATAATCACAAAATGCAGTGCACCCACCCATCATTTGAATGGCAATGCCTACAAATTCTGTGGGGGGAAGCCCCCCTAAATATTTTATTGGGTAGGGGCTGAAGAAGTTGATTTATATGCTCAATGGACCTTCTTCTGAGGAGAACTGTAGAGGATTGCACCATGAGCCTGCAATCCCAGGCACAGTTGCTTGGTAGTAAATCCCACTGGAAGCAGTGGTATGTATTAATGAACAAAATGCATCTGATAAGGTTATAAGGCTGCAATCCTGTCCACATGTTCTAAGATTTAAGTCTCATTTAATTCAGTGGAACTTAGTTAATATGGATAGGCTCAAACTGTCAATCCACTTATTTTTTAAGTATGATGCATTCAAATCAGTGGGATTCAATTCGAATAAATGTATTTAAGAGTGAAGTGTTAGATATGTGATTGAATGCATTCATGTAGCAGTACAAGCTTTACAGAGATGTTTGTGTTTAACAAGCAGCAGCACACATTCTGACATTCTGTAGTGTAGGATCGCATCTGTGAGCAGTTCTGTGCAGCTGTTTGGCTCTTCTGAAAGGAGCAAGTATGTTAAGTACATCAGACAGTTCAAAAAACAGATCCAAAAATAATTTTAGTGTTTGGTTTCAGTTTGCATTAAATAATACATAAACTTTTTGGTTACTGTTTCCTTACTGTTTCCTTCATCATTGTAAAGGGATATTTTACCAGGTGACTGCATGTCTCCTGCTGTATGTTATTATAAGGGATATGAGTTCACTACTGAAATCCATTAACTTCACTGGACATTCTTTGCAAGCAAACCTTTAAGTGGTGGATTCTATGAAAATGGGGTCAATAATGTGTGAAATGTTATTATCCTTGCGGTCTATTTTTTGAAAAGGCTAGTGGTGCTTAGGTAACTTACCTTAATGTTTTTTATAAGTTATATATGAAGTTATGCTGTTTTATGCTGGGCATCTTGAAACTGAAATGTGTTACAGGATGAGGGACTGTTGTAGGTATTTATGTAGGGTGCACACCTTAAGCAAAATGCTATTAATTTAAATATTAATGTGGGATAACTATGAGTAAGCCATTTAACTCTCGGTTTTGAAAAGTTGCTGGTTTGCCTTTATAAGGAGCAAAGTAACTTAGCCTGGTAATTAGTACATTAGATACACTTAAACATAAGACCCTCCCTTTCACATATGTACTCATGTGAAGTAGGCATCAAATGATTACTGGGGAGCAGTTCACATTCCTGGGGGAAGCATTGGGCATTCTGCCTAGTTACCACCCCCCCACTGACCATACAGTAGTGTGGCCTTCTGTGATGAATGCACAAGTACCTTCTCATGCAGAAGTTTCATGCAACTGGGACACTTGATCGCAGAAGTGTCTTCATGGTAGGAAAGTCTGTACACATGCAGGCTTTTTCACTGCAGATGGCCATGCTAATGTAAGGAGTCTGGAGTCAGGGCCAGGCAGGAAGGCTGATGCTGTGGGTGGGGCTGGAAATGTGGTTGTACTCTTCTGTAATTGAGTTATGCATGAAGAAGGCTTCAGAGGATGACTGAACCTTAGAGCTAAGGTTCATTACGCAGAGACAAATCCATGTTTGCCACTGAGTGTATTATCAAAAGATATGTGCATTTCTTAAAACTGCACTTCAGATATCTTGGGTTATATCTAAAAAGAAATATCTGAACAGGCTTGGTTTTCACTGTGATGATTAGTAGTACAGAGCTCTTTATCGTCTTCTTCAACAGTACTAACAGCTAAACTGGCATTAAACTAAAGAGCTGCTAAGGCTTTGGTAACCATTTTGGCTCTCTAGAACAAAAAGCATGGTGCAAATGAGGCGATACCATTTATTAACCCAGGAAATGTTCAAAATGTGAAACTCCTCTGGAAACAGAGTAGTCCGAAACAAACATTGGATTATATTACTCCAGCATTGTTGAGTGGTTTGTATATAATAAAAAGCATGGCTGGCTGTTGCTTTAAATAGCCATGTCTGAAGAAGTATTTTCTGCAGGGGTGCCAACTTGTATAAAATATGGGGAGGGCAGGAAAACCCCACTCCACATAATTGATCACACGACATGGCACATGCACACCATTTGAATGGCAATGCCCATCAACTTTGCAGGGGGCAATCCCCTTAATATTTTATTTGGGGAGCCGCAAGGGACCTCGGCCCCTAGGATTTGGCTCCTGTATCACCTTAAAACGTACATTAAATTTGTAAGAGCAGAGGTAATACACAACAACAACTTTCCTTCTTCTTCAGAGGAGACACACAAACATTTTGTCAGGCTTTGGCTAATATGTGTGTGTAGCAAAATTTTGAGCTTTTAGTAGGCATGGTTTACTGCTTTCTTAAGTGGTATGATCCAACATGCAGATGCATTCTATGAAGCTGAAACTCAAATATCATGCTCTCCATTATATTTGTAACTGAAAATAAACACCATAGTTGCTTCAAAAAAAATTCCTGGTCTACTTTCAAGCTTAGACACAGCCTCTTCATACAACTGCACTTATTACACATGCTGCCTTTCTTCTTTGCTGCCACTAGAGCTCCACATTATACCAACTATTACCTGAGCATCCTTTCTCTTTCTCTTTCTCTATGTCTTTAGTATTGTGTTCCATTATATTGAAATCAACTGGATTTGTAAGTACACTGGAAGACATATTCCAACATGCTGAAGAGAAGCACGTGTTGAAATGGCATGTGTCAGGGATAGAAAACTTTAAAAATTAGGTGAGATTAATAGAATGTGAATTATTTTTTAAAAGGACTCAAATTGTCATGGGATGAAAAAAGCAGACCCCACCTTTTGATCACTAGTCACTCTGAAGAAGGTATTGAAGAGTGATCATACGTATGATTACTGCATCTCAAAACTTGTAAATTAAATTTTAAGTCTCAAAACTGAAGTGATCTAAAAATGAAATATTTGAGTTTCCAGTCAGGATAAGAATTTAGCAAATATTTAAATAAAACTACAACAAACAGTTAAAGATAATTTTATACAGCCACTGTCCACTCCTCTTGCCTATTCCCTGCACAAACCCTCTTGCAAATCCATCAATCAAAGTATTTCATGTGTTCTGAGTTTGCTTGGAAGTTAGGCTTCCATATGGTTACAGACCTGCCTGTTGCATGATCAACTACTTGTACTAGATGCTTGTATTAGCGTATCACAAGCCATGCCAGTATGTGCATCAAGTTAATTCTGACACTGTGTTAGGTCAGGGAGCTTTCAAAGGTAAAAAGAAGTTGGTCAGTGTGTCATAGCTGCTCACCAACCTCAAGCTGAAATTTTTGTTCAGTTATGAAGATCATTAAATGGCTATAAACATGTTGTTAGCCCCAGAAGTTTTATGTATATGAGTCTAAATTTCTGATTGTAGAACAAGCAAGTAGATAACAGCAACAGCAACAATTTTTGTGGGAAAGGCTGTTGACACCAGTTTGTGCAACGCAACAAAAATGGGACATGTTCAGCCAGAGTAAAAGTTTGAACCATAATGCTTTGAAGTGATCTTATGTATCAATTCTCAAATATGCCTTACTCTATCAGCTGTTTTTTATTATCGCAAAGTGGTCAGTTTTAAGATTTATTCAAAGCTCCATAACTTTCTGTTAGCATCACGTGGAAACAGAGCAAGTAGGTCTTGAAATTGTTTATTTAGATTACTGTGAACACAATTTTCTATTTTTGTGGCCATTGAAATGCTCAGGTAAATAAAGATGGAACTCTGGGGACTAGTGTTGTTTGATGCCATTGTGGTTTAATTTACTGAATTTATTTATTATCAATTCACACAACTGAACGGAGTCCCAAAGCAATTTACAGGAAACATAAAATACAAAATTGCATAATAAAACATTCATGAAAACAATACAAATATACTAAAAGTGTTCATAAAACACACACACCACCTAGTATGATATATAATTCTGATTCATATGTGTAGACTGTGTTCTCGAATTGATTCTTTTCTTTAAAACTCCATGGGGTTTTATACTTTATGATTACATTACTGCGAGTCAGGATCAGCACTGGATTATTTGAATGGATTCTACAATAGTTGTTGTCGTTGTTGATGATGATGATGCAAGTACTGCAAAATGCTCCTAGCTTCAATGTGACTTGTGACATTCTGCTGGTCCTTTATGAACCCTGTAAAAAATAGTTTGTTCCATTTTCTCCTTGGCAAACTGCAATCTCCTGGCCATTTAGGAAGTGATCTGATCTCAAACATTGAAGTGCAGTAAGCGTGATTCTGATTAGTGTGAGCTAATCACTCCCTTGTGGTTCTCCATGGTAGGATTCTGCATGGCCAGAGATAGGTTTCTTAAAGTCTTGGTCACTGAGAGAAGCCAGATTCATGACCTTCCCTGGCTGGCCTGCCAACATGCATGGGATTCCTTTTAACCAAATGGAGTCTTTACTTCCCATCCCTTGTCTAGGGAAAATAGGGTTTTCATTTCTTCTTACAAAGACACTTCTCCAGACTCTGAAATCTGGGTGTCCACCAATGATGTATGTTTTATTTATTGGCTGCTTCCTTTTCTGCAGTGACATGCAATGAAGAGTCTGTTTCAATCAAATACAGTCGTACCTCGTTTTGCGGCCGGGATTCGTTCCGGAGCCTCGGCTGCTAGCCGAAAAGGATGCAGGGCAAAGTGGAGCGGTTTGTGCTTCTGCGCATGCATGAAGTGCGATTTAGAGCTTCTGCGCATGCGCGAGTGGCAAACCGAGAAGTAACACGTCCTGGTACTTCCGGGTTTGCCACGGACGTTCGCCAGAATGGACGCTAGACAAGGCGGACGTTCGCGGAGGTATTACTGTGATAGTTGGGTCCTGTCCCCCCCTTTTGTAAGAAGCCATAAGCCTCATGCTGAAAGAAAGTCAATTGAAAATGTCTCTGAGGCTACAATCCAATGCACGCTTATTAGAGAGTAATCACCATGAACACAGTTCCTAGTAAACATCCATAGAGTTGAATAGTAAAAGGTATATATAAATAATAGCAGCCATTCATCATCATTATTTTTGCACCATATAGTATGTAATAGATACTAACCTTTTGCCAAATGGAGTTTTATACCTTCGTGTATAAACAAAAATGCTATCCCATTCAGAAATGGGCTGCAAACTGGAGTGAGTAGCCTTCAAGATGTTTCATTTCGATTCTTTTCCTCTTGTAGGCAAGGCTTTTCTCAAATATGGAGTTATTGTTCCAACTGCCACAATATAATCTGTGTTTCAGTCAAAGTTTCAGTTAATGCTGGCAATTAAAACTGCTTCAACTTTTTTTAGATTGAAATCCCTTGCCCACTTACCTGGCTGTAAGCCTTATTGAACACAATGGGACTTGCCCACTTACCTGGCTGTAAGCCTTATTGAACACAATGGGACTTAACTCTGAATAAACATGCATAGTATTGTACTACAAACATGAGCTGTCTGCATGAGGGCTCCATGATGGGTAGAATTCGACAGATGAAAATTGATTTTTGCCTACAATGCAGTTGTTAAAGGCACAGACCTTCTAGTTTTGATAAGGAGTCATCCCTGAGCCTGCTCATAGCCATGAAGGTTTTAAGAGATGGTAGTTGAATGTAGGGTGTAAATGCAATCCAATTTCAACATTCAAACCATCTGTTTTGATGTGAAAGGGACCAAATTAGCTTAAGGCTAATATTTCATGCTGATTCAATACAGTAATCAAGCCTACATTAAATGAAAAATGAATAATTTTATCAGAGAGAAATGAATGAATTTTAGAAATGTTTATTAACATAATAGATATATTTTCCTTCATTACATGGTAATCCAATGAGGGTTTCCAATAAAAGTTTAGAATCGTAATATGTTTTACTGTGCTCATAAGATAAATCCAATAAAAAACATTCAAAATAAACTGAATACCTTGACATGCAATTAACAATTTGACAATGACACTATTTTGCAAGGTTCTGAAATGATATAAAAAGGGGGGGGGTGTAAAATTTTTTTGCTGGGATAGCCAAGAGAGGGGAAAAAGAAACAGCACAGTCCTAAGCATGTTTACTCAGAAGTAAGGGCTATTGAGTTCAGTGGGGTTTACTCACAAGCTTGCTTAGGATTGCAACTTTAGTCAGATAAATTCAATTTTAAGAATTCAGTTTTATCCAATAAGGACCAAGTGAAACAGGCAGAAAGATTAGTAACTGAATGTAACGTAAACTCTGGAAGAAGCGTGGAAAAAGACATATCCATAAATCACCAGTGCAATAAATTTATTTTGCAGAAGTGAGGAACTTGGAATCTACTATTATATATAGAAATGACACTGTCGTAATTGATACCTTTATGTCTGTTTTGGTTGTGCTGAGCTCAACAGCAGAACACCTATTGATTTCAGTGGAAACAATTGCACAGGAGGTTCACCTAGCATATGAACAAAACTTTGAACCTTCTCTCTGTGCTGATGGTATTTGGCAGAAAATAAACAACCGTCAGTGATGAACGTTCGTCTTTTTGAGGTTACAGCCAGTTTGAAAGGAAGATCAAAAATGTGGGAACACTGACATGGAATGAATCGGTTTTCAGTAAATACTGAAGATTCAGTATATGATCACTTAGCTTAGCAGCTCTACAAAAAGCTTTTATATAGCAGGATGAGTAACTTTTTGTACAGTTCATTTGTTCTGTAACTTAAAAAAATGTTCATTTTAGACTTTGAACTGAAGGGTGATATACCAGTTTGTTTGGCATGTTATTGTTCAGATAGCTTTCCTTTTCCCATACCAAGTGAGTTGAACAACACCAGCATTTTCAGAACCTAACTTGCTCTTTCTAGACTTTATTATTATTATTATTAAAGAAGCAGCAACACCTGTGGTTTGAAATAATTTCCAGTCTGTGGGTGCTGTCATCATTCTGAATTGCCTCTTTCTTCCTTCTTTCACCATCTGCATCTATTTTGTGCTGCTCCTCCAAGAGTCCCATAGTTTTCTAACTGAAGTGTTCTCATGCTTACTGTGCAAATTTGCCATGGTGAGGCCATCAAGTCTGCTTCAGTGCTGTTGTGTGAAAATGTGTAAAACCAAGTAAATGTTACAGGCAAGGCAGCCTTGAAATGTTAGCCTGGTATGATCTGTATCCATAGTTTTGATTTAGATGGTGTTATGAAGATGCTCCATTAATTAATTTAGCTTGTTGTGGCTCGAATCAGTAAAACATTTCATTATTTGTCATGATTAATGCCTTCAATGTAAGTGGTGCCTTATAGGGTTTTATAACCTCGGTAATGGGCTGGATGAGAGCCATCAAACTGAAGCTCAAACCAGATAAGACTTAGGCACCTAGACTGGATGGATAGGAGGTTGTCTACTCTTGATGGGGTTACACTCCCTCTGAAAGCGAGTACATAGCTTGGGGGATATTCCTGGATTCTTTGCAGTTGTTTGAGGCTCAGGTGGTTTTCCAGTGTTTTCCATCAGCTTTGGCTAGTGGCCCAACTGTGCCCCTATCTGGACAGGAACAGCCTAACTCCTGTTGCCCATGCTCTGGTAGCCTCTAGGTTAGATTACTGCCTTATACATAGGGCTGCCTCTGAAGATAGTCTGGAAACTGGAAGCTAGTGCAGAATTCACAGCCAGGTTACTCACTGGGGCAAATAGTTTGAGCATATTAAACCAATCCTGGCCCAACTGCACTGGCTGCTAATTAATTTCCAGGGCCAATTCAAAGTGCTGGTTTTGACTTATAAATCCTTAAATAGCTCAGGACAGCAATACCTCAAGGACTGTGAATAACTGTGGACGTGAAATGACTAAGGTGTGAAGAAGGAAGACCTGAGATAATAACAAAGTGCTAATCAAGCAGGGAATGGAGCAGAACATGAAACGTCTGTTTAGATGAGGAGATGGAGAAGAACATAAGTAGACATGTCAAGATTTGGCAACTGGTGTGCATCAGGTTGATGGAGTAATGTTGCTTGGCCAGAAAAATAGTTGGGAAGGAAAAGCAGAGGAATTTTCAGCGAACGAAGTCAGCAGGGCCTTTTTATTTCCTTCAAAGGCATTATTTCCTAAGTACTGCAAAGGCTACTTTAATTTTGTTATGAGATTAGGGGCTCACTTAAGGTGCAGTGCTTAACTGGGATATACACAGGGACATAATGTTGATGATGCAATACTATAGCAACACATTTCTAATTTTCAGTGTTCCATAAAGATTGCTTCCTGAGGCATTACAATTAGGGAAGCTCATACAAGAGAGAATAAATCAATTTCAGGGATTAAAACAGGGCTGAAATTGATATCAGCAGGGTGTTACTGCTTTATTATGACCAAAGAGACTGTGCAAAAGAAGAGATGAATTAGGAGTTGCAGGAACCTGGAAGGAAAGCTCAGTTTCACAAAACAAATGAGGCAATGCACTGTCTGCCTTGCTTGTTGACAGGGCTGTTCCAGTGCTGTTTCTCCTCCCATTCTTAGATGTTAAGTTGTCATGCTGTCCCTTAATTTTATGGGGTTTCCCCCTGTCAGTGCTTTTATGCTCCCTACATAAAGATGTTTGCTGAAGTGCAGTAGCATACAGGCTTTTCCTTAACCTGTTTAAGGTTACTCAGCCTATCCCCCTACAGTAGAAATAAATTAGTTTTATTGGCTAAGATAAAACCTTTTAATTCTGTTCGCCATGGGGGACCAATAAAGTTGAAAGGGATGATACAGATGACTAAAGATGACCTGATTGAAAGCTTTAGGTTTAGTTGAGGCGTGACACTTGCTGTCTACTGGGAATTATACCCAAAGCAGTTTTGGCTTAGAATTAATACAGTACTTCCTCTGGTTGAAATCTGGTTAATATTTGGTTGAAATCTTTTGTATGTGGCAGGCAGATTTTGAAAGGCAGTTATAGCAGAATCCTATACTACTCAAAATTAAGTTCCATTGGGTGGTAGTCAACTAAGTTTTACTCAGAGTAGACCCATTGGAATTAATGAACCTAACGTAGTCATGTTAATTAATTTAAATGAGTTTTCTCTGAGTTAAACTTTTTTCTGGAGGTCCTTCGTCTGTCTTGGTTAAGAGGAAACCTATTTTAAAGTGCTTCTGCCCATCATTGCTAGTGCATTCATGTAACACAAATAACTCTGGTATGCAAATTGCCCTTATCTCAAGAACAGCCCTATATGGTGGAGACAGACACAATATAGTACTTAGTCTGCCTGCTACTGATCAGGCTCAGGAGTTGAAGTGGATCTGTTATTCTGTTTAGCCTAATCAAGTACTATTAATAGCTCTTGGATTGGGAGTAATGGGTCCATGATTGTTCAGGCTCCTTGGGAAAATTCATTCTGGCATTAAAGAGCATTTGTTTCCAGCTGAAGGCAGATTTCCCCTCCCCAATAATTTCCTTTCTTTCGGGTGCCTGAGCATCCCTCCTCTGACTGCATTCAGTGTTCTTTACACTGGGGTGCATGTAGGTCATTACAAAGAGGGTTACTCACATCTTTTTCTTGCATTGTGGCCAGACACACTAACCTTTTTGTTAGGCCACGATTGGTCACTTTGGCCTAAACCTTACGAAACCTCTCTGAGCAGAAAGAGCCTTGAGAGGAACTTTGTGTGTGACACACAGACACCAGTTCAAAGTCTGGCAGGGATACTATGGCTTTCTGTAAGAAGGGGCTTGAGTGAGGAGGGGGAGGCTTTTCAGAGTGAATAGACAGATGGTTTTTGCCACTTGAAATCATACAGGAGGTACAATGGCTATACCACTTGCATCTTTGCCATGTGGGTTTGCAAGGCTTCTACATGATGGGAATATACAGTTTGGATAGCCATAACAGTGAGACATTTGCTTGTTACTGCTGGTCTTTTCTTCTTCTTTGTGGTGAGGATAGGACTTCCCTTTTTATGTGACGAAAGAAGCTTTACTCAAAGAATAATTTCATAAAGGGTGTTATTGTATGTGCATATATATATATATTTAGTGTGTGTGCCATTCTATATGCACACACATACACACACATATTGCTTACCTTCTGTGGATTAAACTAATTTTGTATTTGAAATACAATCCAAAGTTTACAGTAAGAACAAATAATTCTGAATCCCCTTGGTATTGTGTAGTGTTATAATTAATTGTTTGAATTATGCTAATGGATAATGGTCAGAATAAATTAAAGTTTTAGAGGGAATTTTAATTATGTGCATATTATGTCAACAACGATGGTGTAGAGGAACAAATTACATGTAATGTAAAAAATAAGAAGTGATTGCACATTGCACTGAAGCCAGTTGCTCTCTGCTTTTGCAATTGTAATATTTGAAAACATTTCATTTTTTGGTTCAGTCTGCTTACTTTTCATATATTTGCGCAATATATGTTGCCATGTTTTAAAGGATTAAGAGTGCAATGTTATATGTGCCTCCTCAAAAGTAAGTCCCACGGAGTTCCTTGAGGTTCGCTCCCAGGTAACTGGGCATAAGATGGCAATCATAAACTACATTGTGCTACATGGGTAGGGCGTGGGGGAAATTACATTTTACTCTAATTCTAGGTTATCATATTATGGAGAATTCTACCCCACACTTCATATAAATTCTGAGGGTGGTTTGCAAACAATCAGAAATAAAAATGCACAAACATTGTGTGATATCGAAATATGTCATAAACCCATTGAAATCAAAGGACTTCCAGTGAGTTTAATTTGAGTGCGCCTTATTTGGATATCACCCTATATATCAAAAGCAGCCAATCTAAAGAAAACAGCATAAAATCAGCAGCCCAGATAGTGAGGCATCAGGCATAAGCCTGCATTTTATTAATGTTTGATCAGGACTTGTATATTAAAGAGGGCTTAGATTTTCAAAAGTAGATTTTCAAATGTTTCATGCCAGGCAGAGAAAACCTTGGCCATTCTCCTAAGACAAGGGGCCCCCCCCTTTGATTGATAGCAGAAAGCAATTCTCAAAGTCGTAAAAGCTGAAAATACAGACTGAGTAATGACACTGACCCTACATGTTACAGAAGATAACAAAGGTAGAGATAAATATAATTAGGAATGGGCAAATAGTAAAATGATACCATGGGCCTCTCTTAAACCTTGAGCTGTATTTTCTAAGGCCAGAGGCAAATGGGGAAAAGCATCTAGCTGACAGAGAAAGAGAGGCTTTTTTTGGGGAAGTCTTTTTAAAACTGTTTCTTTCTTAAACTGAGAGAGTTTGGGAAGAGCTAATGGAAACAAAGCAACTGGCTGGAGAAGGGGGGGGGATGTAAACTGAAGAGGTTTCTTCTGAAACTGTTTTAAACTGAGTTCTTTAAACTGAGTTCTTTTTTTTCTTTCTCTCTCTACTTTAAAAAGGCCTTATTCCTTTTAGGAGGCTACCTGTGTTGTGTATTAAGTATATTGGCTTAAATGTAATTATGCAAAGGATTTAAGAAATGCTAGATTTCATATAGTTGTAAAGAGTTGTATTTATCCTGGAATTAAGTCAGCCAGCAGTTTAGCCCCCCTGCCAGACAGGAAGACGCCATCAAATGCTGTCCAGATATATTAGCTGTCAGACATTTGTTTAGAAACCTTCAAATGAAGGATAGCTTTCAATGTTGATGTGAAACTCAAGATCCTTGACATATGTTTAAGATAAAAATTTAAGATTAACCATTTGTTTTAGAAGGCAATAGGGCAGGGAGGGCAAGAGGTGAGCTGGTAATTAAGATTCCTTGTTGAGACACATGTAAGATATATTACTACTTATTTGTCATTTATAGATGTAACAATATATAGCTCTTTGTCCTCCATATAAGGACAGGAGGATGTGGGTGTATCTTTTAGGATTGGATATAGCAATCAGCCAATAGGAAATCCAACCAGGCTGATTGGACAGAGGCAGCCACAGGAGGAGCAAAGGGGGCTGGATTAAGGGAATATAAGGGCTGGCCATAATGGCAGGAGCCAGGCCAGAGCTTGGTAACCATATACCACTGTGCCTCTCATTTATTTGTCTGACAAATAAATAATTATTTTAATTTCTCTATTGCTGCGTTGAATATTTCATTCCAGCTAAGCGTTAACCACAAGCAGGGTGCTACATTTTATGGTGCTCCTGTGACTCGGATAAGTGGTCTGCTGGAACGCAGCCCCTTCGCCCTATTGGGCAGGGTACAAGAGAGAGGATCTCTAAACTGCTTACCCAAGCGCGCACTGGTAAATTTTTCCAGGGGGAACGCAGAAGTCTCGTCTGTCTGATACCCTGCTCACTGGCGGCGACGGACCGGGGGGGAAACGGAACCAACCAGGGGTAAGTGCACAAAGGGATTTTTGGCCCTCCAATTAATTGGGAGGAAGAGAAGTCTTGATCAAACTTCTGCGTCTCAGTAAGTGGGAACTGAGTACGCTAGGTGGTTGGATACATCAGATGGTGATCTGGTGGGGGAAAAGGGAAGAATGGGAGGTAGTGTGTGGTGAAGTATCTAACGCATTGTATGTGTGAGAAAGTACAGAGCAATCTGTAGCTGACCTGAGTGTGGAGTGGGTAGTACTTCGGTTCCCAGTGAGGCGACTCCATCTGGGCAAGGAAACCCACGAAGCGTGTGTGTGAGTGACTGAGTGGATACTTCACAGGGCCATACAATGGGAGTTGGGGGTTCAAAAGGGGAAAATACACCTCTTGAATGTATGTTAAATAATTTTAAGAAAGCCTTCTCAGGGGCGTATGGAGTCAAAATGACGCCAGAGCGCCTGAGAACGTTATGTGAATTAGAGTGGCCGAAGCAAAATACTGAATGGCCATCTCAAGGAACCTTTGATATAAATTTAGTAAGCAAACTTTGGTCTAACATCGCCAAAGAAATTGGAGGGTGCCCAGAACAATTTTCATATATAGATTCCTGGCTGAGCACATTAAATAAAAATCCTCCATGGATAAGGGAATGCAAAGTCCAACGATGCAAATTATTGGCTGTAAAAGCCGAAGCTAGGAAAGGAATCTTGCCAAATAAACTCAAACCCATTTTTGAGGGACCAGAGGAAGAGCTGCTTCCACCTCCACCTTATGCTCCACATCGAAGGGAGCCTAATCCAAACACTCCACCAGTTGTAACCCCAAGGCAAGAAAGTGGAATGAATAATGGGGCTGGAGTCACAGAACTTGATTCCTTGATAGATTATGATAAATATCTTCAGGAGGCATTGGAGGCCTATAATAAAGCCCAAGCAGAAGTGGTTATTCCATCTGTGAGTCCCAGTAGAACTCCATCTACAGTCTCTTTTAGTGAAACAACTGATTGCCTACCCCAAACCCCTGTACATCCAAGTCCTAGAGAATTATTACAGAAGTTACAGGGAGACCTTAATCGGTCAGCAAGCAATACAGCCAGGCGTATAAAGCTGCTAAAAGAACGCCTTGGGACAAATACCATCCCCTATGATTTGAGGCCCCTAGAGCAAGGCGAAGAGAAAGATCACGTAGTAGCCCCTCTCAGAAGAGTATTTGATGCACTTGAGGAGCCTGTGCTGGTTAACGGGCAACTCGGACCACGGCCACCTCGAACTTCGACCCTGCAATATATTCCATTCACGACTACAGATCTGATGAATTGGAAAACACACACCCCATCTTTTGCAGAAAAACCTCAGGCTATGATGGACTTGGTGACTTCAATAATAAATACTCATAGTCCTACTTGGATAGATTGCCGCCAGCTCCTGAATACTCTGTTCACCACTGAGGAAAGGAGAGACATAATTGAAAAGGCACAGATATATTTGCGTGAGCAGGCCAGAGTGGGAAATATTTATAATATTGACCGTCATCTCCAAGACAACTTTCCCTTGGAAGATCCTAATTGGGATCCAAACAATGTAATTCACCTGGCCAGACTTACCACCTACCGCCAGACGCTTGTGCAAGGTATCCGCAGGGCATGCCAGAAGCCCACTAATATGTCTAAAGTCTCAGAAGTAGAACAGAAACCAAATGAGAGTCCAGGAGACTTTTTAGAGAGGCTGCAAGAAGCCTATCGTATATGGACTCCTTTTGACCCTGAAGCCCCTGAAAACAGCAGAATGATTACTGCTACATTTGTGGCCCAGTGCGCTTCTGACATTCGTAAGAAAATTCAGAAATCCGAAGGATGGGAAGGGATGCTGATGAGCCAAATTATGGCCATTGCACGCCGAGTTTATCGGAATAGGGATGAGGCTGAGAAACAAGAGAAGAAGAAGTGGCAGAAGGAAAAGATGGTAATGCTAGCCACAGCAGTGAAGCAAGACTACCGCCCCTTAAATGGAGGAAGAGGGCGGGGAAGGAATCCACCACTGGGAAGGAATCAATGTGCAAATTGCAAGAAGGAGGGTCATTGGAAGCGGGAGTGTCCTGAACCCCTGAGGTTGGAAGAAGTACGCCCAGGCCCAGGCCCAGGCTCCGGCCCAAGAAACCAGGGACGGGGACGGGGAATGATCCGAGATGGAAGATATCAGAGACCTGGACAAGGACGGAGTAGGGACAATGTCATTGGACTGGCAGAGGAGGATTTTACCCAAGACTAGGAAAGACCGGACTCCATAAAGTTAGGCTTCCAGGAGCCCACGGTCACGATCCAATTAGGAAGCCATTTAATAGACTTTATGATTGATACTGGGGCTGAATACTCAGTACTCCCAGAACTATTGCAGAAAAAGGCATCCAAAAGTGTAGTCATTAAAAGTGCCACTGGTCAGTCAGCTAAGAGGTCTTTCCTCCAACCTTTGGAATGCCAGATTGGGGGACATCGTTTAACCCATCAGTTTTTGTATATACCTGAGTGTCCAATACCTCTCTTAGGTAGAGATATGCTGTCCAAATTGCAGGCCCAAATCACCTTCACTCCTCGAGGTCCAGAAATGAAACTGCCATCAAAGGCAGCAGGAATAATTTCCCTCTCAGTACCTAAGGAACAATCATGGCGCCTAATGTCAGCCCTGCAAGTCCAACCCACATTGGATACAGAGTTAAACAAGCTCCTCCGAACTCTACAGGTGCCACCAGGAGTATGGGCCGAAAATAGCCCACCAGGAATGGCCAAGAATATAGCTCCAATTGTAGTAACCTTAAAACCTATGGCTACCCCTGTATCTGTAAAGCAATATCCTTTACCCCGGCGAGCAGCAGAGGGCATCCAGAAACATTTGGACTGCCTATTAAAATATGGTCTGCTTAAGCCCTGCCAATCAGAATGGAACACACCCCTTTTGCCTGTTCGAAAACCTGGGACAGATGAATACAGGCCAGTGCAGGACTTGAGGCTCGTAAACCAGGCTATCGAGACCTTGCACCCAAATGTACCAAACCCATACACCCTGCTGAGTTTGATCCCACCAGAAGCAACATTTTTTACTGTATTGGACTTGAAAGATGCATTCTTCTGTTGCCGGCTGGCACCACAGAGCCAACCTAATTTGCCTTCCAGTGGGAAGACCCTTTAACAGGAACAAAAGGCCAGCTAACCTGGACGAGATTGCCCCAGGGATTCAAAAATTCCCCAACTTTATTTGGCACTGCCTTGGCGAAGGATCTAACAAGTTACCCCTCAATACCTGGAGAAAAGGTGGTTCTGCAATATGTAGATGACCTTATACTAGCAGCAAAGGATTTTGATACCTGTAAAGAAGGTACAGAGGAACTGCTCCACTTGCTCTGGGAAGCTGGCTACCGAGTTTCCCAGAAAAAGGCACAGTTATGTTTAGAAAAGGTCAAATATTTGGGCTTTGACATCTCACACCAACAACGAGCATTGAGGCCAGAGAGGAAAGAAGCTATTTGCCTTATCAAGGAACCTACCACAAGGAAACAACTCAGAGGATTCCTGGGAACAGCAGGGTTTTGTAGACTATGGATACCTGATTTCAGCAGTCTGGCCAAACCCTTACATGAAAGCACTCGAGGTGCAGAAAAGGACCCATTCGTATGGGGACCTGAGCAGCAACAAGCCTTTTTAGTTATCAAACAACGACTTATGGAGGCCCCAGCCCTTGGACTGCCTAATTCGGAAAAACCCTTTCAGCTGTATGTACATGAACAGAATGGGATTGCAGCGGCAGTCCTGACCCAGAGATTAGGAAGTTGGAACCGTCCAGTAGCTTATTTGTCAAAACAATTGGACTCAGTAGCAAAAGGATGGCCTCCATGCCTAAGGGCAGTAGCGGCCACTGCCAGCCTTGTCAAAGAAGCTGATAAATTTACCTTCGGCCAGACGATGTATGTGAATGTACCTCATGCTGTTCTGACACTCATGGAATATAAGGGTAGTTATTGGCTAACAAACCCAAGGATGGCTAGGTACCAAGGCCTATTGTGTGAAAATCCCAGGATTCATCTACGAGTAGTGAATATGCTCAATCCAGCGACTTTGCTGCCCCTACCAGAGGTAGATGATGAAGAATCACATGATTGTCTCCAAATAATGGATGAAGTTTATTCCAGTAGACCCGATCTGAAAGATGAACCATTGAAAAATCCAGATGTTGTATATTATACTGATGGTAGCAGTTACCTGCATGAAGGTGCCAGACGAGCAGGATATGCTGTAGTCACCAATGAGGAAGTTGTGGAAGCTGAAGCTTTGCCTGCTGGCACCTCGGCACAAAAAGCTGAACTTATAGGTTTAACTAGAGCTCTGCAATTGGCAGCCGGATGTAAGGCAAACATCTATACTGATTCTAAATATGCCTTCTTAACCCTGCATGCACATGGTGCTCTATGGAAAGAAAGAGGTCTAATAGGAGCCCACGGGAAAGCCTTGAAATATGGACCTGAAGTAGAAATCCTGTTAGAAGCAGTATGGGCTCCAGAACAGATTGCTGTAATGCACTGCAAAGGTCATGGACGAGGAAGGGATCCAATAACCAGAGGAAATCATGCTGCTGACAAAGCAGCCCGAGAGGCAGCCCAAAAGCCTGTGGGAGGATTTATAGCAGCCCTCATACCAGAGGTAGTTCCAGAAGAAGTTAAACCTCACTATACCCCAGAAGAGAGGAAGTGGGCTGAACAGGAAGGAGCAGTTGTGAAGGACGGTTGGATGATCCTGCCAGACAATAGGATTTATGTACCTCATCATCTAGCAGGCACAATTGTAAGAAATTATCATGAATCTACTCACCTTGGCGGTACTGCAACCAGAGAGAGTCTCAGTCGGAAGTTGTATATTATTAACCTATCACAATTAGCAACTTGCATTTCACAGAAATGTGTTCTTTGTGCTAAAAACAATCCCAGGCAGGGACCGGTACAACCTCCTGGAATCCAACATGTGGGATATGTCCCCATGGAAAGCCTAATTGTGGACTTCACAGAGCTGGTCCCTTCTAAGGGATTCAAGTATCTCCTTGTGTTTGTAGATACTCTTACCGGATGGGTTGAAGCTTTTCCCACCCGAACTGAAAAGGCACGAGAGGTAACTAAGAGACTCCTCACTGAATTGATCCCGAGGTTTGGATTACCTAGATGCATTGGAAGTGACAATGGGCCAGCGTTCATTGATCAAGTAGTACAAGAAGTATGTCGAGTCCTACAAGTGAAATGGAGACTGCATGCAGCCTATAGGCCTCAGAGTTCAGGGAAAACTGAAAGAATGAATCGGACTCTGAAAACCCAATTGGCAAAATTAACCCAGGAAACGGGATTGGGATGGGTAGATGTGTTACCCATAACACTGTTTCGTGTTCGGTGTGCACCCACAAGAAGACTTAAGTTGTCACCTTTTGAGCTCCTGTATGGGAGACCGCCCTCCTTTGTTCAGGATATTTCAGCTGATCTTAAACAAATAGGAGACCATGTGACACAGGGACAAGTGCAATCTCTCTCCCGTGTTTTTGTTTCTCTTAACAGGTGGGCCCTCGAGCGCACGCCGTGCAGCATTGCCGAGCCGATTCATCAGTTCCAGGCTGGCGATAACGTATGGGTGAAAGAGTGGAAACGTGATCCACTTGCACCTAAGTGGCGTGGACCTTACACCGTCTTGCTCTCTACTCCAACAGCGGTGAAGGTAGCTGAGGTGACCCCCTGGATTCATCACTCCCGTTTGAAGAAGTCCGAAGGCAGTTGGACGTGCAAAGGTGACCCCTCTAATCCTCTTAAACTGACTCTCTCCAAAAACCCCTGTATCTAGCCCTACCGGGAACGGGCTAGGTCACGGGCAACATTAGACGACCGGCCTGCTGCAGCCACAACCTGGAAGCTGGCTGACCTGCGCACGCCTGAAGCTTGAGGAGCATCTGAACCAGCGATTGTGAAAGGAAAGATTCTCTTATACAATTGATTGACTGCCCCACAATTGATTGACTGCCCCCCCCTTGTGGAACAATTATCAGAGATATTACTCATTGGGGATCCTCGGGATATATGTTTTGGTCTTGGTGGTTCCCCATTCCTGTCACTGGGGGAATTATATTGGGACTAATATTTATTTGCTATCACAATAAGGTAATCTTTTGTGGAAGGAATGCATATGCTAGACATCAACATGATTCTATTAATCCTGATCCCTTGGGAAGGGGAAGGGTCCTTGAATCTGGCCAAATTGACTAAATATGGATTCCACCATGACCACAATATGTGGGTAGGTTTAGCTGAAATGGTAGCCAATGTTGCAAATAGGACCAATTGCCTTGTTTGCTCTCTCGGGCCAGATGATTCAGAGGGAGGTATGCCCTTATTACCGATACCATTAGATGCCATTGGTATGGTAAGCGAAATACCACACCAAACAGAAGTACAGAATTTCCCCGGATGGAACTCAACTAAACCATTACGAGTTATACCTGTACAAGGGGAATTCTGTGTACATAGATCATCAGATGCAGCTGATTCTACCATGATAGGCTCTTCTCATTGTCACTATACTTGGGATAATATTAAGAATACCTGGGCACACGATACTACCTATCGAACTCGGGATGCCTTGCCCTGTGCACCTCCTTTTATTCATGCATGGAAAGTGGTATGGAACATAACTGTGACAGAAAAAGGCAATCTAACATACTGCACTGTGAACTCTCTACCTCTTTTGCTATTTCGCCTTCTGTACTCCACGTACCAAAGACCTCAGACACGATGGTTGTGGTGGATATGTGGAGAATGGGCATACAAGAAACTCCCCTCCAAATGGAGTGGGACTTGTTTTCTGGGATGGGTATTGCCACCAATGTGGATTATGCCCACTAATTTGGCCAAGCGTACACGAAGAAACGCTGATATTTCTCATATAGCAGGAGGAAGTACCCAAAGTTGGAGCGGTACTGATGATTGGCCACCAGAGCGCATTATAGCCTATTATGATCCTGCCTCCTGGAATCCTGGTGAGCTCATACAAGGGGCACGGGATCCTATTTATAATCTAAACAGAATAATTCGATTGCAAGCAGTAGTGGAACTTGTAACCAATGCAACGGCCAAGAGTTTGAGACTTATTGCACAACAGTTGGATGAAAGTAGAGCCGCCATTTTGCAGCTGGAAATGGGAATGGATTATGTACTTGCCAAGCAGGGAGGCCTATGTGGAGTCTTGAACTTGACAGGGAATGCCTGTTGCTTTAACATTTCAGATAATGGTGAGGCAATCCGTGTGTTGGCCACAAAGATGGAGAATATAGCACATGTCCCAGTACAAACATGGGAAGGATGGGATATGGGATGGCTCACCAATTGGTTACCTAATGTCACAGGACTCAAAGGGATACTATTGTCTTGCTTGTTTTTCTTGACAGTAGTGGTAATGGTTTTATGTATGATGCCATGTATCATTTCATGTTTTAGAAGTACAATTAGCAAGATGGTTTCAAATGAAACTCTACCTCATATCATGGCCCTATACAGAGCTTTACCTCAGGAATATGATGAAGGTCAAGCTATCAAGGACACTTGGGATGAAGGTCCTTGAGCTTGAAAGGGGGGAATGAGGCATCAGGCATAAGCCTGCATTTTATTAATGTTTGATCAGGACTTGTATATTAAAGAGGGCTTAGATTTTCAAAAGTAGATTTTCAAATGTTTCATGCCAGGCAGAGAAAACCTTGGCCATTCTCCTAAGACAAGGGGCCCCCCCCTTTGATTGATAGCAGAAAGCAATTCTCAAAGTCGTAAAAGCTGAAAATACAGACTGAGTAATGACACTGACCCTACATGTTACAGAAGATAACAAAGGTAGAGATAAATATAATTAGGAATGGGCAAATAGTAAAATGATACCATGGGCCTCTCTTAAACCTTGAGCTGTATTTTCTAAGGCCAGAGGCAAATGGGGAAAAGCATCTAGCTGACAGAGAAAGAGAGGCTTTTTTTTGGGAAGTCTTTTAAAAACTGTTTCTTTCTTAAACTGAGAGAGTTTGGGAAGAGCTAATGGAAACAAAGCAACTGGCTGGAGAAGGGGGGGGGATGTAAACTGAAGAGGTTTCTTCTGAAACTGTTTTAAACTGAGTTCTTTAAACTGAGTTCTTTTTTTTCTTTCTCTCTCTACTTTAAAAAGGCCTTATTCCTTTTAGGAGGCTACCTGTGTTGTGTATTAAGTATATTGGCTTAAATGTAATTATGCAAAGGATTTAAGAAATGCTAGATTTCATATAGTTGTAAAGAGTTGTATTTATCCTGGAATTAAGTCAGCCAGCAGTTTAGCCCCCCTGCCAGACAGGAAGACGCCATCAAATGCTGTCCAGATATATTAGCTGTCAGACATTTGTTTAGAAACCTTCAAATGAAGGATAGCTTTCAATGTTGATGTGAAACTCAAGATCCTTGACATATGTTTAAGATAAAAATTTAAGATTAACCATTTGTTTTAGAAGGCAATAGGGCAGGGAGGGCAAGAGGTGAGCTGGTAATTAAGATTCCTTGTTGAGACACATGTAAGATATATTACTACTTATTTGTCATTTATAGATGTAACAATATATAGCTCTTTGTCCTCCATATAAGGACAGGAGGATGTGGGTGTATCTTTTAGGATTGGATATAGCAATCAGCCAATAGGAAATCCAACCAGGCTGATTGGACAGAGGCAGCCACAGGAGGAGCAAAGGGGGCTGGATTAAGGGAATATAAGGGCTGGCCATAATGGCAGGAGCCAGGCCAGAGCTTGGTAACCATATACCACTGTGCCTCTCATTTATTTGTCTGACAAATAAATAATTATTTTAATTTCTCTATTGCTGCGTTGAATATTTCATTCCAGCTAAGCGTTAACCACAAGCAGGGTGCTACAATAGAGCCAGGGGGGAGGTAGAGTTTTTTTGCCTGGCACTGAAATAACATCAAATGGATACCTGATAAGTCTCTTTGGAGAGCGACTCTCCAAACTCTGGGTTAGCAGTGTTGTCCATCAGGTCCATGCTGCCACCAACCTGGAGCTCCCCTAAACTAGCTGCAACCACTTCCATCCTGGTGAATGCTGCGTCACTGCTGCTGTCCCCCTCCCCTCTTGCACCACTGATGTAACCAAAAAAGCAGTTTCCCTGAAACGTCTCTCCATCTTTCAGAGTTTACTCAGAGAAGAGCCTTTGTTGAGCATCTTAGTCTTGAGTGTGTAGACAGGGACAGGCGGTTCTTCAGGTACCCCACTTCAAACGCTTAATTTGATTTGTGAGAAAATGAAATAAAAGCTGAGAAGGGCCTATGCATTTCTGTCTAATCAATAGTTTATGTCTCACAATTGGTAATATATATGGTTAATAGAATCTTTATACATTTGTTTTGTAAGTCTGAAGTCCAAAAATGTGAGTCTTTCTTCCTTGATTCATTGCACATTTCTGAACAATGATCGGTAATTTCATTGAGAACGTCTGTTGGAAAGCTCAGCTTAAATTATGATGTTTGTAGGATTTCTGGTGATTATACTTCATCAAAAGTAATTATCTGTTTCCTTAGTGACCTTCCTGATCAGTGCTTTCCCTCTTCCCTACTGCATAAAAAATAAATAACATCAGATTGCTAGTATAAATAGTTCAGCATCATTTTACTGCTGAGTTTGCTCTTTATTTTACTAACAAGCTAAAAGGGGAAAAAATTAGTGACCGGGCTTTAGTGCATCATGCAAAACTAGTATAGAAGCAAGAAGCCAAAACAGAGGCACAAGCTGTCATTGAAAGTAATTATGCTACTTATGAATGAAGAAATCTTACAGGAAGTTGGGTCTTTGGTGCAAAGAAGTCTTTACAAAAATTGGCCCTCTAGTCACAAAAATAACTAAAATATTTTAAAGAATTCTTTATTTGAAAAAAATAAAAATAAAATTTACACCAGGACATTCAAGCTTGAAGTGTGCACGTCATGATACAGTTTTTGCTCCTAGCTAAAGGCATGTCCATCTCTTTTGGGGTAGTATATTAGGAGGCTGGATAGGTGCCATGGAACCACCTTCCCCTTGTTTGCCTGTGTGAGATACCATGTTCTTATAGCCCCAGTTATTGGAGCCTTTGGTTGATCTGTTTGACATCCTATATCCTTTTAAAATGTGGCTGTTTTCTGGAGGGGAATGTTATTGGGTTGTTGTTTTTATTCTGATTATATATGTTGTGATCTTTTATGTGAACTGCCCTGAGACCTCCAGGTATAGGGCGGTATATAAACTCAATAAATAATAATAAATAAAATAATAATAAGGATCAGGTGTACAGTTTGGAGGTGCTCTTAAAACTGGCTTTGTTCCTGGAAGTTTAGGTGGCAGCTGTAGCTAAGCCTTTTACTAACTTAGGTTGCTGTGGCAACTGTACCACTTCTTGAGTATCATAATCTCTAAAGAGAGTTATTATTTTGGTGAGTGTATTCTGTGGGTTGCAACTAGTGTTGCAACAGACGAATTCTGCTAGTTCAATAGAACTTCTCTTTCTTCTTCTGCTCCTCCTCTGCAGTGCACCACCAACACCCTGGAGCTTATTTTGAGGGGGCAGGGGGAGCTGAAGGGGAGAGAAGAGGAGGCTCCATAGAAGTCTGTGGTGCCAGTGGAGTTGCTGTGTTTGATACAGCCCTGTGGTGTGTGGTGTTTGTTTTTTTTAAAAAAGAGTTTTTATGATAAATTGTATGTTGCATTTGATATATTTCAGTTTTCTGTATATGGTTTGTTGAATTATTATTAGCAGTAGTGGTTTTGAATGTGGAATTTATTTTGTATTTCCCATATCGATTCCTTTTTGTTGTTATTTGTAAACTGCTTAGCGTGTATACATTAACAAAATGCAAATACATACACATGAAACAGGCTGTAGTACATCTTTTCAGCACTATGGCAATTGTCGAATTAAGCAACAAGTTAGCAATTTTGTATAGCTCACCAATCATATCCTGAAATCCTGATCACCGAAACACCAAAGAGTCTTGCGGCATCTTAAAATCTAGCAAATTTTTAGAAAAAGCCAGAATGTTTTCAAAATAAGCATGTTGATTCTTAACAGCATTGACAGGTAATAGAACAAATACATTGGACATGCTTATTGTATTTTCTATCTCTTCTGTTGTTAGGGGGATCAGTGGGTATATTTTACATATAGGCTAGCTCTATTGAATTGTCAGTTCATTTTTCATATCCTTCCCTTCTGACCTCACTGCTTGCAGTGCCCCTTTCTGCATGTGTGAATACCTGCTGTTCAGGATTGATGCGTCTAACGAAGAAGATTTTAGTTCACAAAAGCTAATGCCGCAATAAAATTTCTTAAACCTGCTCAGAACCACACCTGCCTTTGGTACCTATACATTATATAGTTACTGCATACAGTCATACCTCTACTTGCGTTAGGTTCAGGTTGCGGATTTTTGGGTTGTAAATGCGGCAAACCCGGAGGTATATACTTCCGGGTTTCACCGCGTGCAAAGAAGCATTTTGCATGCTTTGCGCATGCACAGGAGCACCCTATTGCGCCGTACACATGTGCAGAAGCGGTGCTCTACTTACAGACTTTTTGGGGTGTGAACGGCACCCCGGAACAGATCACATCCGTAAGGAGAGGTACCACTGTACGCTTCACACAGGCCCTTCTGCACTTCTTCATGGTTAGAATAATGCTTGATGATGTATTCCTGCAAATAAAAAGCAATTGAGATTATTGCACAGCCACCAGATTTTTCACACAGATCCTTGTGTTGGATCACCTTTGAAAATTGGGATGCATTCATAGTATGGGATGCCATATGCATGGATATGCCAGTTGCGCTGTCTGACACCTACGATTATAAATGAAATGCCCCTTCAATTTGACTTATGATGCAGAGAGAAATGTATGTCTCCCAACCACTATCAGGGCCAACTGAGCATGATCCCCCCAATAATTCATTGCTTTTGTTATGCAACACACTGTTGTATATGATGGTCTTTCAACTGGGTCTGTAGTTTTGAAGTCTGTGGGACTTCCTTTGGGGAAACTAGATCAAACCATCCTTTGACTGCAAGAAAAACAAACAAAATGAGAACCTGTTGTTGAGAGCTAATACCTAGAGTATTGGTGTGTGTGTGTGTGTTTCTAAACAAGGTGGCTTATACATTTTTAATATAGCTTGAATGATTATGGTGCTAATGAATATGGTTTCATTGAAATAAAACTGAGCCTTTAGTTCGCTTCAGAATAAGTTGCTGGGTTTGTTCTCTCTGAAGAACAAAGCCAAGATGGTGGGCGGGATTTTGCATGACCCTGCCGCTAGTCCCATGGGCTTGATAGGCTTTTTCAAAAGATGGAGCTGTATCTATTAACCTAATTAACTAAATTTTAATATGAGCAACTGAATTATCTCAAGTTTTGCCTCATTTCAAGCCTTAGCTGGAAGTTCAAACAAAGAAAATACTGTAAACACTTCCCATACAACATCCATCCTTGGCTTTTTCTCTTTTTCTAGTTTCTTTATAAATAAGATTAACATTTCCCCTGGGAGTAAGTAAGCTTCTGTTTGGCCTCATTAAATGTACCTTTTGGCCTTTGCTCCCCTGTGGTGATGAGAAGCTGTTGGAAAGATTTTGATAGTGATTTGTATGAAGTAAATTTAATTATTATCTACATTTTGTGGAAGCAGCATGCAGGCATTTTTCCTTTCAAGAGAGAGTGGAGAAGTGTAAAAGTTATATGAATTGTGGGCTTAAGGAGCATAGTTTGCTTTTTTTAAAAAGTGAATCTAATAACTTTTTGAGATTGAAGACAACACATTGAAAAGCAGCAACAAATAACAGTCTAGCATACAATATCCCAAATAATTTTGTTGGGCAGGTTATTCTTAATTCAATTGCAAGTGTAGAAGTTTTGAACTTGTAAACAGCACTGCCCCCCCAACAGCTAAATTTTCAAAAATGGAAGCAAATAGCATTTAGGGTTACTAGACTTTTACTCCTCCAAATCTGGGCAACCCTATCTGCATATCAAAAAAAAAAAAAAAGTTTTGCTGATTATTATAAAGATCAGACATGGGTGGCATGATCAGTACCAGGACAAAACCAGGCCAGGGTGGCTGTATGGCAGTTCTGCTAGAATTCAGAGTAGCAGGTTTCAGGTCAATTAACTATGAAATGGCTTTCCATTTCATCTCTCTCCCTGTGTAATGCTAGAGAAATCACATTTATACCATAATCCTAAGTGTATTTCTGTGGAAGACAAATTTCAGTTCAAAAGAAAGCTTGCTAGGCTTACAGTTGCATTCACATGTCTTTTAAATTCATTTTTTTGTTACTGAATATCAGAGCCTAAAAATACATGCTATCGTTGATCCTAACTGTATCTATAAGGAAGCAAGCTCCACTGAAGTCAAAAAGTAATCATCTTAAAATCAGGATGCCAAGTCCTTAATGTATTTATAATGTCCCAAGACACAGAGTACAGTGTTGTAACAGTATCAGAACTAACCTGATAACACAATTACTTTCTACTAAACATCTTTCCTACTAAAGGTTGTTCCTTTTTCACACTGAATGTTTGCTATAATATTATTACTTTTACATTACCTTACTGCACTGGATCATTAAATCTTATAAGGCAATAATTATTAACTGTGCAAAAACAATTTCCATTTATAGTGTATGTAATTTCAATGCTATCAGATGCTATATTTTATACATGCTTCATATACTTAATAAGGAACCTACTTTGGTAATTCTAGGAGAGTTGTAAAATACTAAGAAACAATAACACTGGAGGTGGGGCACAACTTCTTGCTTTCATGCAGCGTATCTGTGCAATGTCAGGTCACCATTGAACATGTTAGCATGCACCTTGCCTCTCAGTTTACTAACATTGGTTTTTCCAGTTGATGGTTGCTTAAATGTCTATTGCTGCATGAAAATATGTGTTGTAACTGGATGGGCTTTCCATGTTGGGAGATAAAGCAGCTAAAATGGGTGTGAGAGGATTTGGTTCAGACCTTCACTATTTTATTATTACTACTGAAATTGTCTAGCTAGCTGTCTTTCTGCTAAGGTGTTCAAGGAGAAACATAGCAAAGCCACTTTGATAAACATTATGGCTGGAAAGTAGAATGTGCTGTTATAAATACACATACAGTGGTACCTCGGGTTAAGTACTTAATTTGTTCCGGAGGTCCGTTCTTAACCTGAAACTGTTCTTAACCTGAAGCATCACTTTAGCTAAATGGGGCCTCCTGCTGCTGCCGTGCCGCCAGAGCATGATTTCTGTTCTCATCCTGAAGCAAAGTTCTTAACCTGAAGCACTATTTCTGGGTTAGCGGAGTCTGTAACCTGAAGCGTATGTAACCTGAGGTACCACTGTATAGTAAAAACAAAAGCAACAGCAGAAACACATCCTGATTACTATAAACCAGACTCCTCATGGTTTGTTTCATTTTTCCATAGCATCTAATACATTCTGAAACATTCTAACATGGCACTAAAATGTTCTACACCTCTGGCAAATCATGTGTGTAAACAAGGCCCAAGAATCAGCATTGTGGGAAGGTATATTTGTAGAAATCCATGTAGAGGGTGGTTGATAGTTTCCTAGATTTGGGAGATGAGGAAAAGTGGAAAATGCTCAGATTTAATTTGTGTTATGACAAGGACACTTTGAAGCTTAAGATGATTCAGTGAGAGCAATTGGTTAAAGCGGTAAGGAGGAGGCCATTCCAGGACAAATGATTTGTTTTACGAATTTTGTATATCATTGCAAATTAATAACGAATTCATAGTACATTTCATAAATCGTCCACTGGTGACCTAGTGGTTAGTGTGTTGGACCAGGACTGGAGAAACCCAGGTGTCATAAGTTCACTGAGGTCACTTTGGGTCAGCCACTATCTCTCAACCTCACCTACCACTATGAGGATAAAATGTAGAAGGAGAGCCATATCTGTTGCCTTGAGCTCACTGGAGAAAACGTGGGATATAAATCATAAACACATTGATGAAATTGTTTATCTCTGATCTAGAACACATATTGCTAATCACATTGACAGTGCTAAGTAGATGAATAATGGCTAGGTTTATCCTTCATGTTAACTCACAGTCAACAGTTTAAAAGTGTAGCCAAGTGTAGCAGACCTCATGGTATGCTAAAGGTAAAGGTAAAGGGACCCCTGACCATTAGGTCCAGTCATGACAAACTCTGGGGTTGCGGCGCTCATCTCGCTTTACTGGCCGAGGGAGCCGGCGTACAGCTTCCGGGTCATGTGGCCAGCATGACTAAGCCACTTCTGGCGAACCAGAGCAGCACACGGAAACGCCGTTTACCTTCCCGCCGGAGCGGTACCTATTTATCTACTTGTGCTTTGACATGCTTTCGAACTGCTAGGTTGGCAGGAGCAGGGACCGAGCAACTGGAGCTCACCCCGTCATTGGGGATTTGAACCGCCAACCTTCTGATCGGCAAGCCCTAGGCTCTGTGGTTTAACCCACAGTGCCACCTGCATCCCATGGTATTCTACTTTCAGTTTTATTTTGGCCATTTTAAATTTGAAATCATGATCTAAGCATCAGGCCAAGAACATTAGCCTAAATTCCAAGCACCTTGGAGCAATTCATTCTCAGAACGCTAGCATGGGCTAGTGGATGATAAAGACATACAAAAATAGCTTAGACCTAAACTACTGATTTTCAAATTAAACTGGAATGCTATTGGACCTTTTCTGAAATGACTAAATCACAGGCTTCTCCATCTTAGTGACATCGTTAAAATTGGAAACATCCAAAATGTCACAGTGTGATGTTGATGTATGAACACATGCTCTAATTTTATTCCGCTTTTAAAAAATGGTTCCACAAATGACCAGATTAATTTTAAATTACGATGATCTTACCACTCTTGTATGCATTCTGCAATGAATCATGCTGTTTGCTGTACACTTTCACATCCCTCACACAGCAGAGACTTGTAATTTACATTGAATTATTAATTGCATTTCACCACGAAACACATCAGAGATGGAGTTGTGAATAGACAATAGACAAAAGCAATTTTAGTACAGTCCAGTAGCAGTTCTACACAGACTTATTGTGAGTAAGTTCCAGTGAACTCAGTAAAATTTAATTCTGAGTAGGTCTGTATAGGATTGTACTACCAGGCCTGGCATTGTACCATACCAAGTACCTGAGGTGAACCACAAAATAGCACTCACCCTCCCCTCTATATCAGGAAAAAGGGAGGAAGATCTACATTGGGAAAAATGGAGGAACCAAATCAACCTTACCTAAAGGTTGAAGTGGGAATCCATGGCCATTGTGGGGGGCGGGGCAGGGAGGAAGGGACCTGTTCTGAAGAAAGCTATGCCACTGAACGTGTGGATTTTGGGTGCAAGGACAGCAGGTGATATACAATGATTATTGTTGTAGAGGTTTGTTTTTTCTTGTCACTGCTTCCCAAAGGTTGATAGAATTGGAATTTTCATTGTTGTTTTTCTTAATATAGAATTGTTGGGTTTCTGCTATCCTTTCTTTTAATAGTTGGTTGGCCACTAAAATAGTATTCAATGACCATGATGGCGACGTTTGGGTTTCATTGCTCAGTTGTAAGGTCACTTCTACTGGAGCACGATCAGTGATCTTGATGTTGCCAATTTTCACTGCTTGTGTGAAGGGAATTAACTGTGGAGTGAGCAGTAAAAAGTCTAATCTGGACTGTGAAAAATACTAGCTTGAATGAAACGTAATACTGAAATTATTTGGATTTTCTTCACCCTATATATTGTATAAGCCCCATTTTTTGAAAAATTTAAGGAATTTATATGTGTCTTTGTCTTTATCTTTAAAAAAAGTTCCTCCAGGTAGCACCCTTAATTCTTTAGAGAGACTCCTTACACACATAAATGTTGAAGTCACTCCCTAATATGGTTTCTCCCTCAGCAAATTTATTGAATTTGAGGTTGGAGGATGGATGGCAGCTAACAGATTGAGGGTGAATCCTGCCAAGACAGAAGTATTATTCTTGGGGAACAGGGGGTGGGCTGGTGTGGAGGACTCCCTGGTCCTGAATGGAGTAACTGTGCCCCTGAAGGACCAGATGCGCAGCCTGGGAGTCATTTTGGAGTCACAGCTGTCCATGGAGGCACAGGTCAATTCTGTGTCCAGGGCAACTGTCTACCAGCTCCATCTGGTATGCAGGCTGAGACCCTACCTGCCCGTGGACTGTCTCACCAGAGTGGTGCATGCTCTAGTTATCTCCCGCTTGGACTACTGCAATGTGATCTATGTGGGGCCACCTTAGAAGGTGACTCGAAAACTGCAATTAAACCAGAATGCATCAGCTAGACTGGTGACCTGGGACGGCCACCGAGACCACATAACACCGGTCTTGAAAGATCTACATTGGCTCCCAGTATGTTTCCAAGCACAATTCAAAGTGTTGGTGCTGACCTTTAAAGCCCTAAATGGCCTCGGCCCTGTATACCTGAAGAAGCATCTCTACCACCACCGTTCAGCCTGGACACTGAGGTCCAGTGCTGAGGACCTTCTGGCAGTTCCCTCACTGTGAGAAGTGAGGTTACAGGGAACCAGGCAGAGGGCCTTCTCAGCCTGCACCGTGGAACACCCTCCCATCAGATGTCAGGGAAATAAGCAACTCTCTAACTTTTAGAATATATCTGAAGACAGCCCTGTTTAGGGAAGTTTTAAATGTTTAATGCTGTATCATGTTTTTAATATTCGGTTGGGAACCACCCAGAGTGGCTGGGGAAACCCAGCCATATGGGCAGGGTATAAATTAATTAATTGTTATTATTATTATTATGAATTTACATAATATGTTTTTAACAAGGTCAAGTTGTTTCAAGTTTGATGCCTCCTCCCAGCTGCCTGGAGCCTGCCACACTGAGGCCACTGCCTCACTTCTCTCCACAAGTGGACAGACCCTGATAAGGATCGCGGCTCAGTAGTACAGAAGATGGTTTGCATGCAGAAGGTGCCAAATTCAATCCACAGCATCCTAAATCTGTATACCCTGGAGAGTGTAGACAATACTGAGCTAGACAGGGGAATGGTCTGACTAGGTTGTAAATGAGTTTCTCAAGTCCCTATGGGACACAAGTGGACATACATTTGCATGCCTTCTGTACATTTAAGTGGTTCTAAATCAACAATCATTCCACCAGGTGCAACTTCTCCTGTTTTTACACACAGTAGAGAGCTGATATAATGATACAGAATAATCCCTCTTCAAGTATACAGATCCAGATCAGTTGTCTACCATAATCTTGTTCTTTTCCCCCAGCTGATAATCTGTTCTTGAGCACCTTTCTGTTTATAACAGGTAGCCTATCCTCCAACTTTGACTCGTAGTCCTCTGTGTCGTCTGATTTACCCTTAACAGAACCTAATATCTTGCTTGTATTCTATTGCAATGTGCCCCTAAGTTCCATTCCTTAGTATATCTTGAGTGATTGAGCATAGCCCAGGCTTTGTGATTGGTAGACTGTTATTAAATTGCTTTAAGTGAAGTGTTCCAAAAATGCATTGTGTTGCCTTAAAAAAAATCATAATGAAGAACAGCTTTCTTGCTCTTCAGGATTCTTTAGGTGGTAACGAGGGGCGGGGGGCGGGCAGGAAAGAAGCATTTTAGAATAGCTTTCAAAATAATATGTCCTTCTGAGTTGATTGTATGTGTGTAAGTGAGAAAGTGAAAGATACAAAACATTGGATTGCAATGTGAACTTCTAACATCTATGAGATGTGTTCTGGAAGGAAGGCAATGAAGAAATAGGTAGCAAAGGAGCTAATCTTAATAGATAAAGGTTAAGGGACCCCTGACCATTAGGTCCAGTCGTGACCGACTCTGGGGTTGCGGCGCTCATCTCGCTTTATTGGCCGAGGGAGCTGATGTACAGCTTCCAGGTCATGTGGCCAGCATGACTAAGCCACTTCTGGCGAACCAGAGCAGCGCACGGAAACACCGTTTACCTTCCCGCTGGAGCGGTACCTATTTATCTACTTGCACTTTGACATGCTTTTGAACTGCTAGGTTGGCAGGAGCAGGGACTGAGCAATGGGAGCTCACCCCGTCGCAGGGATTTGAACCGCCAACCCTTTGATCGGCAAAGTCCTAGGCTCTGTGGTTTAACCCACAGCCCCACCCGCGTCCCTAGAAAGTAGTAATTTTTTTTAAAGGGTCTAAGAGGTCCATGCACTTGTGAAGTTGATGTGGCTCTTATGTATATTGTACTTGGGCATATTAACTTACCATTATCTATACATGTGTGTTGAGATGTTTCAAATTATCATAGCAATTTTGCTTCATAAATCCATTTCACTGCATATATATTTCAATATTAGGCTTAAAAAACTGAATCATTCTTTAAAATAATGTATAATTTGGATAATAAAGCAGGTAGTAAGTACCCAATAATCAAATTCTAACTAAATCTGCTGAGACCACCACACCATTTATGATGTATGACTTTGCTTCTTTTCTTGCTCTGTGAGAAGAATTTCATGGGCTTTTTCAATGTAATTATTGCAATTTATTGTGAAGGGTGTGAATGATGAATCTGTGGCAAGTTTAGTACCAGTGTCAGTGGAAAAACTGCAATCAATTCATCATCAAGAAAAAGCAACAACTTCAGCCTGATATTTTGTAGACAAGCTATAGATCAAGTGGCCAAAATTGATTATTTTCTAATGATAAATATATCCCTTAGCTTAATGTGAGACCACTTAGTGAAGGATTTAGAAAATATATTGAATTTTGTGCTAACATTTTTTCTGCCTTAAATTCTTTCAATGAAACTATAACCTTTTGGCCATAGTCAGTTTCTATCAGAAGTCTTTGATCTTGAAGTTGGTGTCCTTAAATTGAACAAGGGATAATAAAATCATATGACTGTTTTAGGTTGCAATTTATAAAGCTCACCATCTAATAAGTATGAAAGTTGCATTAATATAATTGCAAAATATTCCTGACTCTTATTTCTTTATGTTATATATCATGGTTTTGGCAGCCCATTTTTAGACTTAAATAGGGAGCTTTGCTCTTATGAGGCAGACTTTCTAGTATATGGAAGCTAGAGCTGTTGCTGCATTATTTTTTTAAAAAAAGAAAATCTTGATTTTTCTGTTCTGAGATCTTAGACTTCTCAAGGTAGCAAGTGTTCTCTGCTTGAGAGGCTGTTCCTAGAAGTGTTAAGCAACTATCACCCTTGGAATATACTGGTACTGAATATACTGGTACTGAAACATCCCCAGTTGACCTGACTGATGTCAGAACCAACTCCCCTATAACTCTCTGTGGTTTTTATACCCTTGACCACAATGTCCTCCTGGGACAGCTCTGCAGACTGGGAGTTGGTGGCATGGTACTACAGAGGTTTTGCTCATATCTATTGGGTCATTTTCAGAGACTGGTGATGGAGGACTACTGTTCAACTCTGTGGGAATTATCTTCCAGGATTTGATATTGTTCCGTATGCTATTTAACATCTTTATGAAGCTGCTAGGAGCTATAATTTAGAAAGAGGTGTCATCAATATGTGGATGACATTCAGTGCTCTTTTGCTGCTGCATCCTAATCAGGTGTGGCAGTACAGGGACCTGTGCTAGGAAGCCCAATAAATTAAAACTGATTCCATACAAGATGGAAGTGTTATGGGTGATAGGTGAACAGGTCTAGGGGAGATGCCCTCTTCTGGATGGGGTTGCAATCCTCTTGGAAGAGCAGATGTGTAGGCTGAGGACCCTCCTTGATCCAGCTTTTCTGCACAAGGTACAGGGAGCTTGAATGGTGGAGAATGCCTAGGGCCAGCTTTAATAATAATAATAATAATAATAATAATAATAATAATAATAATAATAATTTATTATTTATACCCCACCCATCTGGCTGGGCCTCCCCAGCCACTCTGGGCGGCTTCCAAAAGAATATTAAAATACTATAATACATCAAACATTAAAAGCTTCCCGAAACAGGAACTTTGGTTGATGCGCCAGGAAAAAGGCTGGCTATAATTATCACATGATCAGGTAGCCTCTAGAATTGACTAATCTAATGTGCTCTGTGTGGGGCTGCCCTTAAAAATGGTTTGAAGATTGTGATGCAGAATGCAGTAGCTAGAGGTTGATGGGTGCTCCTGAGCAGACAGGCATTCTTGGCTGGACTCAGTTGCCACTTGCTGCCAATTCAGATTCAAGCCCAATTCAAGGTGCTTTTGCATACAAATAAAGTTGTAAATGATTGGGATCAAAGTAGATGAAGGAGCACCTTCCACGCCACCAGTACATTAAGATCTGCAGATCAAACCTGACTGGTGGTGCAGCTGCTAGATTGACATGTGAAAGGGCTTTCTCTGCAGCAGTGTCCCCTCTGTAAATGGCATCCCCTTGGGTGTGTGTCTAGTATCAATGTTGCTGGCTTTTCATTGGTTGGTGAACATTCATCCTTTTGCCCAAGCCGTTGGAAGAGGGTGAGAATTCTAATAAACCACTCCGTTTGAAGCTGTCTGTTGTTTGCTACTAGATGCTGAATGGCATGTTAGCCTTATCATGAATGAATAAATATTCCTATATTTAACACAAAGTACATTTTGCACATGTGAGTATAATTTAAATGTTCCTTCTGACAGATGGCACAAAAGGATAAATTAAGGGCCAGTTGATAAATTGTCATATGACCACTTCAGCATGTGAGGGTTGTTATTGAGAAGCTTGATTCAGCTGCAATTCTCTGTGTGCCTAGGAATTATGTATCTGCTTTGGCTTTCCTTTGAGCAATGAGTGCAGTGCCATTGCAAAGGATTAGAAAACGGTATTTTCCCACAGTAGCAACTGTGCATGGAATTGAATACTACAATGTAAGTACAAACCTCATTAGTCCCCAGATTCTTTGCCATATCCAATGCAAGTATATATACCCTTCTTTGGTCCTGAGGCATCAGGTATCTTCCACCAGTAATTAGATTAAGTCTAAGGGTATGTTCACATTACCATTTACAGTGGCTCCAGCACACTCCCACTGCTGTTTTTTAAAGCCAGGTTCACATTATATTAGCCACCATCTTTTTGTTTCCTGTAGCTTTTAGAGAAATACTCCTCGTTGATGCACTTTAACCCAGCTTCTGTGTTATTTGAAAATGGAAGCTGTGGTTATGGTGTAGAGGGAACAATTTGGGGAGCTTTTGTGCATGCACAGATGAAGGTATGTGGATACATGAAAGCTTCACTGAATTGGAGTTCAGTGCAGGGAAGGAAATTATTGGCTGAAGGCATCCCTGCCCACACTCTGTTGTGAATAGCAGTGGAAGAAAGCAACTTGGAAATGCAATGTTTCAAGCTGCTAATGGGAACAAACTCTAAGTTTACCTTTCCTGGGAATCACCACCACCTTTCCCCACAAGGAAAAGTAACACTTTCTTCCCTTTTACTGCCAGTCCCTTCTTTGTTTATAACCTGGATCTCTTGACCCAGCCCTTCCCCTTGCTTTTTTTTTTGGTTATTCTTTCCTGTAGTACCTCCTTTCTCTCCCACTTGAGTCTAAGAGGACCTCTTACCTCTCCGAGTCCCATATCTTTAGAGGTGTCCTTGGATACCTTTGCCAGCTCCCAGCATTCTCACAAGCTCTTTTCTGCAAGATTCACCCCCCAAACCCATAGATGACTATGAAAAAACTCACTAATATATCTGAGAATCAGCATGGGCAAATCTCTTCCTGCACCATCACATGCTGAAATAATCATGAACATAGGCCCTTGGCATGTGGGTTGTATGGTGTACTGGTGTTCAATATACAGTACTTATTTGGCTTAAGCTATCAGCTCTCTCTTTCTCTCTGTCTCTCTTTGTGTTTGTGCGTGGAGTGAATGTGTACAAGCCACAGATCAGCAGACACAATTGCTGCAAACTGCCCTTACATTTAGGGGAAGCGAGTTTACAATGTGCATACTGTATTATAATCTTTTGTTTGGTCTGGCTAATGGTGGCTCTTTTACCTGCAAAACAAGGCCAGGAGAGCCTTTGTGGGGCATCTCTGCAATACCACCTCATTATTCTACCCTTTCTCTTCCTGTGGGGCTTGGGGCAGTCTGGATGCAGTGCAAAGCCAAAACTAAAGGACAGCAAAAATTGCTCTGCAGCAGCCGCTTTACAATGGGATGGGCAAACTGGTTCTCTGCTATCACTGATCTATAGCAGGCTGGTCACCTGGAGAATATACACTATCCAGAACAGCTTCAGAAGGACGATGTAGGAAATAAGAACACCTAGTTAGTGCATGGCTGGGGTGAGCATTGAACTGTGGATGTCCTAGCTCATAGTCACAGCCACTAGACTATTTCAATACCTTTTAATTGCTTGCAGATGTGTACAACTATATCTGAGCCCAAGGACAAAAGTGTACCTCTGAACTGGATTCCTTATCATATTTCATCTCTTGCCGGGTGGGGGGAGTATCTCTTTCTCGGGGTGATTAAAGGACTACCCCCCCCCACAAAACCAGACAAATGGTGAATAGCTTAGTTAGTAGTTCTTACAGCTGAATTTATGAAGAGCACTGTGAAATTGGAGCAAAGCTGCAGAGATATGATAGCAGAGAATGCAGAATAAGAGAATCCCATCTCTGAAAGTAATATCCTTGTAAATAGGATGTTATTTTCCACCATTATTGCCACGGAATGGAAATGCTGTATTGAGCAAATTGTCCCATATGTTGAAAAATAATCTATCCAAAGGAATGGAAGAGAGGCATAAGCTGCCATTCGTTCAGACCATTTACCACCTACCTGTGATATTCTTTGTGTTTTTATCTTAACACAAAAGTTTGTAAGAAAGACAGCTCTAGCACTTTCATCACAAATTGATGGTACTCTGGATGTGTCAGGGACATAGCCCACTTTTAAATCCACCTTGAATTGTAATCATTCTCATTTTTGCATGTTTAAAGGCCCATCTTCCACGCAGTTCAGTAATTACAGATGCTTGTTTATTTAAGTCTGTGACTTAAAAATATATTTCAAGGAGCACCTGTTGTTTTTAGTATATTACCATAAAACACATTTTTATACATTGCATGTATGATTTTGATGAG
The DNA here is from genome assembly GCF_964188305.1 of Podarcis bocagei. Classification (NCBI taxonomy): domain Eukaryota; kingdom Metazoa; phylum Chordata; class Lepidosauria; order Squamata; family Lacertidae; genus Podarcis; species Podarcis bocagei. The sequence continues at coordinate 55,738,623 of NC_138134.1, forward strand.
GAGAAATTCCAAAGCAGTTCCAAAGGTTAGTGTATGTATAAGTAATGTAGTAACAAGAGAGGAAGACTTTCACTCATCATCACAACAAGCTGCATTCATTTTAGCTCCTGTGCACAAAATACTTTTTTTTCCTTGTCCACATGTGGAGTTCAAAACTTTACTTTGGTATGCATACACTAGCATGGGGAAATGTACCAAGTGAACTAGTAAGTCACATCAGCAGCAATTTCCTATAATCATGGAGGAAATTTTCTCATCTGATGGAATCTAGGAAATCTTTCAGTCTGCACATTACACACCTCCATGAAAGCAGGTACAGGAGAAAGTCAGGAACAAAAAAAAAATCTTAGTGATAGTGAAAGGAAACAAATTGTCTGTTTTGTCCATGGGTGGAAACTCTTTCCTTTCATTCTGAACATTTGAACTACATCTAAAGGACCGTCAGAGAGTTGCTTGATCCCCAACACTAATTAAATTTTCCACCCACAATTTTTCTTTCTTTAAACAATTTTAGTTGTTTTCACTACGCAAAGGTGGTTCAGGTGAGACACAGCTTCTAACTGTGTGAATCATAGAATCTTAGAATCATAGTGTTGGAAAGGACTTCAAAGGTCATCTAGTTGGGAGTGGCTTGGACTAGATGACCTTTGCAGTTCTTTTGAAGTCTGCGATGAAACACAGTCTGCACAACTGCATGTTAGGTCTCCTAAAATGTGCCTGCATCAGAATTCCTTCTAGGCCAGGGGAAAAGGGACAGGGGGAGTCTGGAGATGGGGTTGTAGATGGTGCACACCAAATTTACTGTGCTAAAATTTATAATGCATAGGCAGCATATGCACAACATTTTATTCTAGAATCAGTGAGGACTGAGTACTTGTTTTTTTCTATGTAGTTCATACCCAGTCTAGATCTAGTTCATGGGGGGGGGGGGTTGCCCATGAAAAGCATTTATTAACAACTTGAAAACAAGTTGATTCTGCATTACTCTACAGTGTGTTCATTTGAGACCAGATGGCAATGTGTGTGTGTACACACACACCTGTCCAATGATGTGGTTGGGCATATACCAAGATCATAATCATTGCATCCTGGACGCATCTTATTCTTCTGGTTGTACAGTAATTTGCTTTAAACAGTTTTTTTTAAATATTGCATTTTTAAATTGCTGGAACCCAGCTTGGGACCTTATGGTGAAGGATGGATAAGAAATGGAAAGAATAACAAATACATACATACATACATACATACATACATACATACATACATACATATGAAACCAGTCATGAAGAAAAGCAGCAATGTTATAGATACTCTCTATGTGTAAAAGAATGCACACATGCCAAGATTAGGGGAGGAGAATCTTAATGAAATGATGGCCTTTTTATAATTTGGAAATGTAATTGTTTTCAAACTTCCCTTCATATGTACAAGGCAGCAATCTAAATGGATGAGTGTAGACTTTGAAGGGTAAAAATGGAAACCATGTTGAAAAGAAAACCATTGGTAAATCTTGTTGGCATGTGTAGAGCTACGTATAAAACAATAACAAAGCCATATAATGTTGGAGGTGGGTGGAAAAAAACTTGTTGAAAGAAAGTATTTACCTAAATTCAGGGTTTTATAAAATTAAAGGTAGCCGTGTTTCTGTAAGAAAAAATCCAAAATCCACATTACTGCAATACCATTATTAGGAGAGCAAAAATTTTCAAAATTTTGTGCAAGCTTTCAAATTCTCCAGGCAAGATAGTATGCATCTTGGGGTAGGAGGAGAAAAAGTTGGCTGGTCTTGGAGTCATCAATGAAGTCTGCATTTATTCACAGTCTTGACATAAAACATGAGAGTAGGCAGCAGATGCTCAAATCAGGCTCTTTTAGGTGCTATTCAGGTTTCAGGTTGCTCACAGGTCTGTTGGGAAGAAGAAACATACAAAGATTGATCTCCCATTTTTAAGAATATAAGTTCCATCTGTTTCCCAGATCTTCCTCCAAAAGAAGGCAAAAGGCACAAGTTATTTTGTAGGTAGAAAATGGGAATTCTGAGAAATTATGCATTTTATATATGAAGAAGAAGAGTTTGGATTTGATACCCCGCTTTATCACTACCCTAAGGAGTCTCAAAGCAGCTAACATTCTCCTTTCCCTTCCTCCCCCACAACAAACACTCTGTGAGGTGAGTGAGGCTGAGAGACTTCAAAGAAGTGTGACTAGCCCAAGGTCACCCAGCAGCTGCATGTGGAAGAGCGGGGAATCGAAGCCGGTTCACCAGAATACGAGTCCATCGCTCTTAACCACTACACCACACTGGCTCTCATGGACAAAGCATGTCCCATGGACAAAGCATGGCTACACAGAACATAAGGCCCATTTTGTTCAATGGGACTTATTCCCAGGGTTATGTGTGTATAGGATTGCACCCATGGAGATGTACAACTATCTTTCAGCTTCCCTTTTAGGGACCCCTACCCCACCAAAAAAGCAGGTGGAAATTTAGTGGAAAATCTCATTCAAGTGACCTTTACTGAGAAACATTGCAGAGTGGCTGGTGCCTATTAATGAGGCATCATTTTTCACATAGAAATGCTTAAAGTGGAGTACAAATTGTGAGGGATATCCAATGTTCACCATACTCAGAGTGGTCTCATTCATACCAGTATATTTATTTATATCCATTGATTTTAGTAGATTTACTCTGAGTACGACAAATGTTGGATATCACTGTATAACTGTGCACAGTACTAACTGCAGATGATGCAAGCTACATCTTTGCCCAGGTAGTCAAATAAACCAAATAAATTGGTCTGTTGCAGATACTCTATTCAGTAATATGTTCAGGGAAAAGGAAGATGTTATGAGGAATATTTGTAGTGGGTATTTGGGGGATATTCCCAAACTAACAGTTTTGTAATTTTGTTATGCCCCTTGGGGCAAATCAGTTACATCAACATCATCATCATCATCATCATCATCATCATCACTACTTACTACTACTTAGTCCTTAAAAAAACAAAAACCAAAAAGTAACTTAAAATAACTCCCATTTGTCATTAGTTGTTAGTTACAACCTTGAAGGAATCAGAAGAAGTCTCCTCGGATCTTGATTAAAGTTCTCACCACCTGTTTTAGTGGAATTATTACAGATGGGTCAATTCTAGCCAATTCTCTCTAACAAAGATGAAAATTTCATATGCATTCTATTCACAGCATTTAAAACAATGTACAGTGGTACCTTGGGTTAAGAACTTAATTCTTTCTGGAGGTCCGTTCTTAACCTGAAACTGCTCTTAACCTGAGGTACCACTTTAGCTAATGGGGCCTCCTGCTGCCGCTGGGCTGCTGGTGCGCGATTTCTGTTCTCATCCTGAAGCAAAGTTCTTAACCTGAGGTACTATTTCTGGGTTAGCGGAGTCTGTAACCTGAAGCGCCTGTAACCCCAGGTACCACTGTACTGTAACGTTACTATTAATATTATCCCCATGCTACAGATTGAGGGTCTGAAGATGAAAGAAGTGGCCTGGCTTTGTGAGTGCATGGCTACAATGAGAAAGGAGATTTCTGGTGCACAGATTCCCAAACTGTGATCCATGGCATGTCCCTAAATAGTTAAAAACCATGGAGGATCTAGCACAGTACATCACAATTCCTACAGCCTACAACAGGCAAAAAAGTCATTAAGTAGTCCCCAATACCCTCAGCAATTTTCAAGTGGACCATCAGGGGGGAAGGTTTCGGAACCACTGTTCTAGCACTTAAGTGTTAACGGCTATGCTACCCTATTTTGTGCCTTAAGTCAGGATATGCTGTGGTTTGGTAAAATTACAGTATTTTATTAAGTAGCTAACATTCACTTTGTTTATTCAAACTGACTGATTTTTGTGTTCTTTGTTCAACGTGGAAAGAGAAAAATAGCCTTTACAATAAACAGAAGGTTGACATTTTTGTGGTACGGAAGCACAGAAACATATCAAAATTTTAAAGCACCCTCTAATGTGTTCGGAATAATACAATCCTGACATCATTCTTTTAGAAAATGTAAGGTGTGGGAGGAGTATTTTAAAAGGGAAATTGTTTAAACACCAGATCCTTACTTCTGCAGGGATTGTATCATACACCTAGTCTAGTTCATACATCGCCTTATTAAGCTTTCCTGTTGGCTAGAGGCCAAGAGCTATAAAAATACCATTATAAATCTGAATGCAAAATAGAAGTGTGCGTATTTATGATTTATGGAGTGGCTGTTGATTATTTCTTGTGTGTGAAGCTGGCTGAAATAGGGTTAAATATTTGAACTCCAAAGGTGAATGGTTGAAGGGCAGTTTGCATGATTATACTACTCCAAATGCATGTGGACAGCACACATGGTGCAAAGCTGAAGAAACACAGGGCACTTCCTCAGCTGTTTGTGTACTGGAAAAGCAGCCTGGGGAGATACATGACAACCATGTGTGCAAAGAAGAGTGGTATTCTACTTAGAAGCGGTGATGATGTCACACTAATAGAATGTGGTGTGCATGAGAAGCAAGCAAGAAAAAAAGCCTTCTATGTATATTCCAGACCAAAATGTGTCATTGTGCTTTAGTTCCTGCCTTTAAAAGTGAAGCAATTCAAGCAAATGCAAGGCGACAATTTATTATTATTGCTTTTTAATTGCTTACTTTAATTGTTCAGGTGCTATACAGATGATACTAGAATTATAAAATACATTTGCATAAATGGAATTTGAGCCAAGTTTCCAAGATAGAGGTTCTGGGGTGAAATCAGGGTTGTTACAAGTTTCACCAATTTTATTGTTTCAACAAATTTAAAACATTTCCTGTGCTGTAAATAAGAATTATATTCTTAATTAAAGGCGCATGACACTCTAAATAACTTGAGATTTAAAAGAGAATGGAGGTAGGGGAAAATGTAATACAACTGCTTAGTTATTATAGCAAGGCATTCTGTCTTCTTGTAAGAAGCCAATTTTCTGCTTTGCATATTTTTGTTTCACACATGCATATTTTTCTTTGTATTATTGCAATTGCTGTACAGTTTGTAGCCAGAAAAGCATAGCCAACACACTCTCCTTTGGAAAGTAGAATGCATCTACAACAAGACACCAGAGTTTTGCATTTGTACTTACTTTGTGTACACACACACACAAGCCGGTACAGTAGAAATGGAGGTTACTTGGTAGACTATTGAAAATCTTGGTGCTTTCTCAAAGTTCACTTCTTCAGTATAGTAGCTAAACCTGTCTACTTTTCAACTTTCCATTTTTCAGTCTTGTCCAGTGATCTTTCTTTTCTGCAGGACTTCAGATATTAAAAGGAACCTTCTTACATGGACTTGTTAGACAGGGATGCTATTAAAGCTGAAATGTTACTGCCAAACACCAAAAGGCTTAAGCTGCAATCACATCCACACTTTGCTGGAAGTAAGCTCCATTGCATACAATAGGATTTACTTCTAAGCAGAGTGGATTTGATTTAAATCAAATTGATTTAAATAACAATTTAAATCACTAGTCAGACTTGATTTAAATCTCTAGTCAGTAAGACTTCATTTAAATCTTTTTTTTTTTTTTTTACAGAAAGACTCATTCTTGCTGGTATAATCTTAATATTTACAACCAGATGAAGGTTTCATTTTTGGAATAATAAATTTCCAGAGTAGTTTTTACAGTTATATCAAAAATTACTGATTTGATTATACTATTAGAAATACATAGACAGATAACAGATAATTATGAAATTATTGTGAGGTTTAATAAGTTAACTGTTTATATTTGGACAACTTTTCTGCTGTAATTTCTTGGAAGGAGAAAAATAATCATTTCCTTAAAAACAATTTAAACAATTTAATTAACTAAAACAATAACATTATAGCATATGTATCCATGTTTGTTAACTGATGTGGTTAAACAGTTTTTTAAAAAAAACTTCAACTGAGTTTCAGCACACATGAAAAACTTAAAACAAATCCTTACTTCCTGATGAATACCCTTTGGACTATAATGTAACTTAAATAGAAAACTATCTTTAGAAAGATTTTTCCTCAAAAGCATTTTATTTTAAAAATCCAATTTAAATTAAAAAAATCCAATTTAAATTAAAAAAATGATTTCTTTTTAAAAAATCATTGATTTTTATCCACCGTGCTTCTAAGTGAATATCATCGAATTGAATGGTCAGCCTTTTTGTTTTAGTTGCATGCTACAATGACAGCTTGCATTTTGAGCAATTGATATTTTGGTATTTGAAGCCTTCTTTGTTATGCTTTTCTGCCAGGATTGCTGGCTCTCAAGAGAGACACAATTCTGACAGGTCCCAGGTGGTAGAACACAAGGAGATCAAATATGGCTGGTCTGAACAGGGTAACCACTTATGCATCACCAAAAAAGAAGACATACAAGAGTTCACAAATCTGCACAGAATTTACATATTATATGGAAACTTCAAAATAATCACTACAATTTAAATTTCACAGAAAGAAAGCCAATTAATTTACCATCCAAATTACCCTGTATAAATTCTTGAGTTAATTTGCATCCCACCCCAGATGGAGTTCTTCAATTAATTTACCCCAATTAATTTTCCACCATTAATTTACACCCAATTTCCCACCCAAATCTTGCTGCAAAATCAATTTCCCTCCAATTAATTATCCCCTATTCCTCATCAATCATCACATGATTGCTCCCCCACACATTAAATCAAATTAAATATAAAAACCATGCATTATGCCCTTTGGGTGGCAGTGGTGAAGATTCATTCTATGAAATGAGACGGCCAGCAGGTAGTCTCCCCCCCCCCTTAATTAAGCAAAAGGGAACCCATCAATTAAACTCCTGTTACTGGTGATGGAGGCTGCACCGAGCTAATGGAAATCTCAGGTGTTCCTAGGAAATGACATTGTTTCCATTTGCTTTCCAGGGACAGCATATGGAAAAAGAAATAGTAGACCCTGGAAAGCAAATAGAATGTGTTGCTTCCCACGCAGGGGCATTTGAGGTTCAGACTGTGGTGCAGCCATGAGCTGGTAGTGGAAAGTCACGTGCCAGCTGTCCTACTGCTTAATTAAGTAGAAAGAAAAGAAATGGGAACCCTTGCCAACTACCTTGTCCTGCCCTGCCCTGCCCTGTCCAGTATGGGCATACAAAAAAAAAAAAGAGTCACCTCCCTATTCAGTCCTTGAAATACAAGTTGTCCAGTATCAAAGAGGTTGCCTGGCCCACCCCAAGGTTGAAATATTCAGCCCAGAGACTTTATCAGTAGTTTTAGGGAGTGAAGGGGACGCGGGTGGCGCTGTGGGTTAAACCACAGAGCCTAGGACCTGCACATCAGAAGGTCGGCGGTTTGAATCCTGGCAACGGGGTGAGCTCCCATTGTTCGGTCCCTGCTCCTGCCAACCTAGCCATTCAAAAGCACGTCAAAGTGCAAGTAGATAAATAGGTACCGCTCCGGTGGGAAGGTAAACGGCGTTTCCATGCGCTGCTCTGGTTCTCCAGAAGCGGCTTAGTCATGCTGGCCACATGACCCGGAAGCTGTACGCCGGCTCCCTCGGCCAATAAAGCGAGATGAGCACCACAACCCCAGAGTCGGTCACGACTGGACCTAATGGTCAGGGGTCCCTTTAGCTTTTTTTAGGGAGTGAGGTGAAAATGTCTGAAATTGGTTTATGTTGTGCCCTATTTCAGATGAGGCAAAAGACGTGTATTTTCTTTCTTAAACGGGGGTGGGGGGTGGGGAGAGAAAAAAGCTTTGCAGTTGCTTCAAGCAGTGACAGTCGAGCTGAGGTCAAAGTAGCTCAACAGAATTCTTATTTGCTGAATAATTGGCTCAATGGGAATGATGTTATAGCAAATTGCTTTAGTGGGAACTGTGACATCTCTTGAGTTAGAGAATCCTCAGTTGTAATGAAGCATTAATTAGCAAGTGAAGAGCAACATACAGAGTATTGCTATTAATTTTACTGTAGTGCCTAGCAGCTATCATCATGGACCAAAGCTCCATTGTGTTGTGGTATTCTTCAGCATCACTGAATGAAAAAGATGGGACATGACCCAGAGCACTGGCAGACAATGTGCAAGAGACAACAGGTGGACACAGCAGACAGTCAGGGGAACATTGGGAAACAATGAGACATTAATAGTATAAAGCAAAACAGCTGCATAGGAGTAGTATATTGTTCATTAAGCGCTGAGGGAGAGCTTTGGTGAACAGGAGGTAATTACCCAAATCACAGTTTAGACCGAACTACAATAAGCTGAGGGATGTGGATCACTTGGTAACTGTAAGAAGAGCACCATATTCCAGAGCATTCTGTGTTGGAAAATATATTATATATACTGCTCATCTTTAATTCATGAATGATGATCTATGGGAATCTTTGCTTTCCTTCCAGCTCTTTTTGCCATAATGAACTTCATCTGAATAGCCACATTCAGCAAACCAGACTTATTATTCTAAATACACCACACTAAAAACATTTATATGTGAAACTATCTGGTTACTTACGCAGAAGACAAATGTATTGTTACTGTGCTCCCAGGACAATTCCAAACACTGTGAGTAAAACACAGCACACTGTAAATTGTGTTGCCTTTGCATGACTGATCTGATCATACTGGATTCAAGTTTATATTAGAGTCAGGTTCTCTTTCTAAGTCAATAGCTTGAGTCATATGGCAATGCTTTAGCCTACCTTATTTATCGGATAGACTTCTTGTAAGAGTTCGAAACAATGGTGCCTTATTTTTCTTCTCAATGAAAATACCTACCCACAACTTGCAATGATCTTAAAATCCTTTCCGCTAGGCACAGTGAAAAGCAATTACACAAAACAAGGCAATTGTGTTTGACGCAGGGCGGATTTAGATGTCTGGTTTTCTTCCCTGCTGATATTTGCACAGTGGAATCTACAGGTCTGATATGTGAAAGGGTCTGATAGGTGATGGACTGTTGTAGTGATTTAGTGATGCTGTTAGAAACAACAAACAAAAACAATCCTTGTTACTGGAAGGATGGAAGAATAAAAATATGTGTGCATTGATCCAGGAAAGGTGACAGTTTAGGAGCTGCTGGTGAAAGGCATGTGAAGGGGCAACTACCTGCAGCTCTTGATTGGATAGAAGAGCTGGTCAGGGAGGAAACAAAGGACAAAATGTGTTTGTCAACTCCCCATCTCTGAATCTGAGGCCCCAGGAAACCATTGTAGGAGCCAGATAGAATGATGGTAGCTGCCAGACCTATATCTGAGAAATACCAGTTTCTGAGGAGAGGGACAACAGGAAAGGGGTTGCCTACACACCCTTTCTGTGGATTTTCTTGAAGCTTCCAGTTGCCCTCTGTTGCAAACAGGATGCTTAATAGGTGGGTGTTTGGTGGGTTCTTCTTATGCTTTTGGATTCTTACAGTTAAATTATTATTTACACTTTAATATTTGCAAAATATTTACTCAATAATTAATATTTACTCAATTTTAACTGAATAAAAATAGTGTAATGCTCATTCAGTGTCATACATGACCATATAATCTGGAAACTCAAACCATCAGTTAATACACTATTGCAGAACTATAGAATTTAAAGCATAGCATAAAGGGAGGAATAGAATGATTGGTTTTTAAGGTGCAGCATGAAACCATCAGGCAAAGGGCAGGATATAAATGCTGAAAATAAAAATAAAAACGTACATAGTCGGTTGGATCTTTAGTGTATTATTTGCCTTATCAATTAAGTTGATTACTTCTTGAATGTGGTTTTGAAGTAATCTAATTTTAATAAATCATTTTTGTTCCTCATTGATACTAGTATCTTAAAATATTATTTAGTCTATTTGCTATAATTGTTAACAGAACCTTGTGATCATCCTTTAATAATTATATGGGTCTGTGCTGCTTTTGCTTCTTTCCATGGGATATTTTCTTCGTTAGAACTGGTGCTAATGCTATATCACAGAGGTTGAGAACCTGTGACCTTTCAGATTTGCTGAACTGCAGCTCCCATTGTTCCTGACCATTGCCCATCCTGGCTGGAACTATCAGGAACTGTAGTACTGCAACATCTATTAACTTTAACTCATTTACAGCCGCTTCTGTTTTTTGTTTAATTTTCTTTAATGAACCGTGTGACTTTCAGGACAAACCTGAAAGCTGAATCTCTGGTGGTTGGGTCGAAGTCAGGTGACTCAAGTATCTTCTCTAATTCCACTCACAGCGGACTTCCTCTTACTTAGAGCAGTAATTAGCACTTTCCTGTATGACTTTGAAATCTTAGAAGGAGATGCATGATGGATATCATTGAACATGCTTGAACTTTTTTTGGAACATTCTTTTCACATAGCATTGGTACCAGCTGCTCTTTTGACTCTGTCTGAACACTTATTTTCTGTTGCTGTTCCTCAGAGTACAAACATACTAAACTGAGACCAAGACATAAGTATAACTGAAACATTGGAAGGACCCAATTAGCAGCATAAGAGGATACTTTTGCAGTGTATTGTTCTTCATGTAATTATTGTTTATTCAGCTTACATATTTTCTTAGAGCCATGATAAACAGAACTACCTTAATTGTATCTTTAAAAATATTGAATTCAGATAGTTAAATAGTATCTATTGCTCTTTACACGAATCAGTGTAATGGCAATATAACCAACCAAAGAAAAAGAAAAAACACATTGTAGCATCCCAACACCTGTTTCTTAATAAATAACCTATCTAATTCTCCCTTAACTGGCCATTATAACTGGGCCTCTTCCCAAGAACAGTTACTTCATACTCTTCCTTCCATCAAAATCTTCTTCAAAGTCCTTGCTTGAACTGCCAGCCTTGAACTGCGAGCCTTGATTTCTAGTTCCAATACACTTTGTTAGCCTTTAAGGTGTCATAAACCTCTTTGCTGGATTTGATGCAGAGCAGACTAGCATCGCCCACTAATTGTTACAGTAAAGGTAAAGGTAAAGGTAAAGGACCCCTGACAGTTAAGTCCAGTCGCAAACGACTTTGGGGTTGCAGCGCTCATCTCCCTTTACTGGCTGAGGGAGCTGACGTTTGTCCACAGACAGTTCTTCCAGGTCATGTGGCCAGCATGACTAAGCTGCTTCTGGTGAAACCAGAGGAGTGCATGGAAACGCCGTTTACCTTCCCGCTGGAGCGGTACCTATTTATCTACTTGCACTTTGATGTGCTTTCGAACTGCTAGGTTGGCAGGAACTGGGACCGAGCAACAGAATCTCACCCCATCGTGGGGATTCGAACCTCCGACCTTCTGATCGGCAAGCCCTAGGCTCTGTGGTTTAGCCCACAGCACCACCCGCATCCCACTAAAACCATAACTCCTCATAAAAATCCATCAGCATTTTAGCATAAATTTATCCTTATGTAAATATCTATTCATGGAATTTTGCCTAATATACACATTTCCCAATTGTTACAGTAGTTGTGATAATTTGGGGGGCAGTTTTATTCTTTCGCTAAACTTGTTTCTGAACTATGTGTCCCTTGTGTAATATTGTGCCCATGAGCTGCTTTGGATTCTAAAAATGGGGCTGAATTGCTGTAGAGAAATGATATAAAGCATGTTTCATAGAATCATAGAAATGTAGAGTCGGCATAGAACCAAAGTGTTTTTGTTTGTTGTCCTCATTATTTCATTGTACCATGACAGATGGCAAAAATGTTCGAATTGCCCATCTTTTATTTATGTATTTGTCTGAGAAATGAAGTAAGTTTTATTATACATTCCATGGTAAAATGCATCATCTTACCAAAGAGTCTTAGTTGCAGTAATTATAAACCACATGCTAAAGCTACAAAAAAGAAGAAGAAAAAATCAGAGACATCACCTTGCCAACAAAGGTCCGTATAATTAAAGCTATGGTTTTCCCAGTAGTGATGTATGGAAGTGAGAGCTGAACCATAAAGAAGGCTGATCGCCAAAGAATTGATGCTTTTGAATTATGGTGCTGGAGGAGACTCTTGAGAGTCCCATGGACTGCAAGAAGATCCAACCTATCCATTCTTAAGGAAATCATAGGCTCAACTCAACTCACAGGCTCTTAAACAATGGCCTGCCAGTTCGTTTTGGGCTAACCACAACCACCTTTCCTGGACTGAAAAGTATAAGCTACAGCTAAAGAAAGGCAAACTGGGGAACAAACAGGATGTGGAATAATGGAAGCAAATACTGTAAGTGATCAAATTTTCTTTTGGTAGCTTTGTTGTTGTTGTTTAGTCGTTTAGTTGTGTCCGACTCTTCGTGACCCCATGGACCAGAGCACGCCAGGCACTCCTGTCTTCCACTGCCTCCCACAGTTTGGTCAAACTCATGTTGGTAGCTTCAAGAACACTGTCCAACCATCTCGTCCTCTGTCGTCCCCTTCTCCTTGTGCCCTCCATCTTTCCCAGCATCAGGGTCTTTTCCAGGGGGTCCTCTCTTCTCATGAGGTGGCCAAAGTATTGGAGCCTCAGCTTCAGGATCTGTCCTTCCAGTGACCACTCAGGGCTGATTTCCTTCAGAATGGATAGGTTTGATCTTCTTGCAGTCCATGGGACTCTCAAGAGTCTCCTCCAGCACCATAATTCAAAAGCATCAATTCTTCGGCGATCAGCCTTCTTTATGGTCCAGCTCTCACTTCCATACATTACTACTGGGAAAACCATAGCTTTAACTATGTCTCTGCTTTTTAAGATGCTGTCTAGGTTTGTAATTGCTTTTCTCCCAAGAAGCAGGCGTCTTTTAATTTCGTGGCTGCTGTCACCACAAAATACATAGCATGTTTAATTAGCTTGGGATAAGAAGAATGTATTTGCCTGGTGCTTGAATATATGCAATGAAGGTGTCAGGCAAGCCACCCACTTCTAGATTATGCCGGCTAGCACTTTTCTTTCAACATTTCACAGTGCCTTCTCAGTAATGGCACCTACCTTGTGGAATGCCCTTCCATCAAATGTCGAACAGATAATCAACTACTGTATTTTTCCGTCTACAAGATGCTCCCATGTATAAGACCCCCCCCCAAGACCTCCCCCCTATTTTGGGGGACTCAATTTTAAGAAAATGAGGGGAGATGGCCCAAAGTTCTTGAGCTTCTCCCCCCATGCAGCTGCGGGCAGCAAACACTGCCTAGATTGTTTCCCGTGCACAGTGGCATCAGGGAAAGTTGCGCTCCCACCAACCAGCTGGCTGGCGGGCATGCCACTTCTCCCCCCATGCCACTATCCGTGTATAGGACGATCCCAGTGTTTTGACATGATTTTTGAGTCAAAAAACCTCATCTAATACATGGGAAAATACAGTATATGACTTTTAGAAGACTTTTGGAGCCGGCCCTGTATAGGGAAGTTTTCAGTGCTTGATGTTTTATTGTGTGTTTTTTAATATATTTTACTGAAAGACGCCCAGAGTGGCTGGGGCAACCCAGATGGGCGGCATTTAAATAATAAAATTATTATTATTTATTAATAAGATAAAAATAGGACTATTCCTATTCATGAATGGGAGGAATTAATGGGTATAGGTGGGATGCCAAGAGGGCTGGCCCTGGCTCAGGGTATAAATTATTTATCAGGGTGTAAATAAGCTATTGGGATGCGGGTGGCGCTGTGGGTTAAACCACAGAGCCTAGGACTTGCCGATCAGAAGGTCGGCGGTTCGAAGCCCTGCGACGGGGTGAGCTCTCGTTGCTCGGTCCCTGCTCCTGCCAACCTAGCAGTTCAAAAGCACATCAAAGTGCAAGTAGATAAATAGGTACCACCCTGGCGGGAAGGTAAACGGCATTTCCGTGTGCTGCTCTAGTTCGCCAGAAAGCGGCTTAGTCATGCTGGCCACATGACCCGGACGCTATACGCCGGCTCCCTCGGCCAATAAAGCGAGATGAGTGCCGCAACCCCAGAGTCGGCTGTGACTGGACCTAATGGTCAGGGGTCCCTTTACCTTTAAATAAGCTATATATCCTAAAGACACCACAGTCTCCACTTCCCTTCATTCCAGGGAAACTGAACCCTGGGGTAGGTGCTAGAACACATGGAATCTCTCGCTGCTCAGAGATTGGGGTGGTATGTAAAATATTATAATACAAATATTTAATGGTGGAAAGTATGTGCTTTAAAACTGGGTGACTTGGTTGAATTGCGTTCCTGCGCTGTAATCTTGGCAAACATTTGTTCACCAGCTGAAAAGTGGCATCCTATTGTCTTCTAGGGAGACACATTATGTTAACTAGGGTATAAACACTGCATATGTTATTGGAGAGCCCATTGGGTCATTAAGTAGCCTAGTAAAAGAGGTGAACAAAGGTGATTTGGAGCCAGGGTTACTTCTTAATAATTCAAGAAAACATAGAATGGGGGGGTGCCAATAAAGTAGGCAATGTGCATTCTTTATACATTTCAGACTTTAAATTTAAATCATGCTTTTTTAAGCACTGTCCCCTCTGCTGCCCTAATAAATAATGAGTAGAAAATAATCAGCTAGAACGCCTTGCCCTGCATAGCTCTTTCTCAAGACTGTTGAACAAAACCTTTAGTCAAACATAGTACTTGTATACCCAATGGAGTGCTATTAAACATGATGCACTGACTGAGCTAGTTCAGTTTGTTTAATGTAATTAAGAGTCTGTGGTAAATCCCCCCCTCTCTTGCATTCCACTGCAAAAGCCACAGTGAATGTGCCTAGTGAATGGCCTTTGCACACAACCTGTTTGTCTCAAATGAACGCCTTTTGTTTTTTAAATATCTGTTTTGCACTGTCATTTCTGAATGTCTCTTCAGTGTAAAATAAATGGCTTATACAAGTACCTAATGGGAGCTGGAGGACTGTTTATTCTCAAGGAGCCTTAAAGTTCATGAAGAGGGGTCTGCTGGGGCCCAAATCAGTCAATCTTTTTTTAAAAATGCAATAAACCAAATAAAGAAACTATAGTTCAGAGAGCTGACATCATACTATAATATTTCCCAGACAACCCAAGACCTCTCATAATGTGTGTTTGATGCTTTCTTTCTTTGATAGACACACACAAAGATTCTAATTGATAAATACTTTTATAGGCATTTTGGAGTTGTTTTGTGCAATGAAGAGTATGCCAGTCATGCAAACAAAACACAGTAGAGCAGCATTTTCAAATGATGCTTGGAATTCTTAGCAGTTCTAGTAGACGCTAGAGAGAAAAAGCCAAAACAAAAAACAACTGTTGAATCAAAAAAGGCACCGAAGTGAAGGAAATGAATGCAACTTTATTAATTACAAACTTTTATTGCAGCTGCACAGGGTGTTTGCAGTTGAACACTTTATCTCTCTTTTGTGAAGTGAACTATAAAATGAAAGACTGAATGTTTCATACTCAGACATGAATGTTTGATCTCTAACTCTATTTTTGTTAAATTATGTGTGCTGTACACACTAGATTTGCAGGTTTAATCTATAGCATGACAGTGACCCTGGCACATCCTGCACAGATACCACATTAAGGCATTCCACAGGGTTAGTCAGTTGGGATCAGATTTCCAGATTTATTTTGATTTTATTTTATTTTGCTTTAAAGCAGCTGCAGAGGGTTCCCATTTTCAGTGGAACATGAACTCCAGAGGAGATATCGTTTAACCCTTTTCCCTATGCCTTTCCCCCAGTCAAACTGCCCTGCTTTCTAAGGTACTACCAGGCTGCATTCACACTGCAGTTTATTCTGTTTTCCCGATGTTTTCCTAAGATGCTGCCTTATGCCAGGTCTATGTAGCCCCAGTATTCTTTGCAGAAGCTCAAGCATCATCTGCTACTACCTCATTCTACTTTAAATTCAGGTGGTAGGACCTTCTGCTTGTATGCTCTACCACATAGTCTTTGGTCCCTTCTCAAAGGACTCTCATTCACTGGAAGTTTTTAAGCAAAAGTTGGATGGGCATCTCTCAAGGATGCTTTAGTTGAGATTCCTGCATTGCAGGGGTTGAACTAGATGACTTTCAGGGTCCCTTCAAACTCTACAGTTCCATGATTATTGGCTTTCTAGACCAGAGATGTTCAACAGGTCAATCACAGTCTAGTGGTAGATTCCCGGGATGTTTTGGTAGATCATGGTCAATTGCTGGCTTCCTTTTGTTAATGGCGGCAAAAGAGCATCCAGCCCCCTGCCTCCTTCACCTCCATTATTGCTGTGAGGCTGATTGTTCCCTTAGCGATCTTTTGGTTTACCCCTTTCTCCCTAAACAACTTTTCCCCAACACCCCCCCCTCCCCAAAGGGCTGGGTCACTGCCAGATTTTTATTCTGTGAGTTGATTGCAGTCTCTTAGAAGTTGGACGTCCCTGTTCTAGACCAACAAACCAGGCAAAAAATCAGTTTGACCATCATCCCATCTTTGCTCCTGTTGGGACTTGAATCTATTTCTTATCTTTCTTAGTCCAGGCAGTTTATCATGCAGTTAAGAAGTTGGAAGGAACCTCAGAATTTATCCAGTCCATTCCCAAAAGGCCCTATTATGACATTTTGTGAAATGGGTTTCCTGATAGGATGATATCTACAGGATATCCTCTCCTGCAGAAGGTGGTGATCGGTTGGGTATATAAAGGATGAGACAATGTTTTAGGTATCTTTGTCCCAAGTTGCCTAGGGTATATCAGTACCAGCATGTTGAACACAGCCTGGTATGTTGTAAATCCTGTTCTTCGGTGAGAAAGGGGAAACCCAGTCAGATGGGTTGGGTATTATTATTATTATTATTATTATTATTATTATTATTATTATTATCATTATCATTATCATTATTGTTATTAAAGGGAATGCTGTCAATAATAGACTTGTCCTTAACCCCTTTTCCAGTGAGCTGCTGGGATGATGTGCCAGATCTGTGACAGTTCATGGGTATTGACTTAATATAAGAAATTTGTGTGCACATAAAGCAGTAGCTTGCTGATTTAGACTTAGACAACAGACCTATTTTTGTAGAAGAGGATTATTTTATATGGATACAGGTCAGGGCACTAAATTGGAGAGTTGTATGGGACGGATTTCCTGAAAGCTCTTGAACAGCAATTGCATTGAAACAGAAAATAACAGAAGCTGCCTGTCATGTCCTTCCAAAAAGCAGGAAAAAAATAAGTAAATGTGAGTTTAAAGTAAAGGGAGTATGAGTTCAGGTCAATAGATGCAACTATCTACAAGTCCCAGCACTCTCGTATCAGGGTTTTACAAAGAACCATTCAACATTTCAGTTTTATGATGGATTATCTTTCATCAAGATTCCAGATAAAGCTCTAAAAACTAGGGCCATCTGTTTCAGTTGCACTGCAAATTCTATGGCATTATTATCAGTTAGGGGTTTCAATTATTTTACTTTTTTGTCTTTCCATCTTGGTCTTCTGAAAACCAAAAAGCATCAATCTTAGGCTCTTATTTTACTCCTAATTGCTTCAAGAAATCTTAGCTAGGATGTCCCTTTTAGCAAAGCAGAATCATTTACAGCTGGTGCTAAAAACCAGGAAATGGAGCAGGCACCTCAAAATACTTCAGTTCCCTAAATCACACAAGTGTCAGACTGCAGGAAATCCATTCAGTGGACTTGCTTCCTGTGGCTCTTTTCCATGGATTGGATCATTCATGGAGAAAATTGTTTGTAGGGGAGGCGTTGGTAGAGGCAAGCGGCCTAGGAGACAAATTTCAGAACTTGTGTCATTTTATCTAGTGATTTACAGACTGAGATAAATCCTTCTGATCCTCTTAAGATCTGCCAAAAACAAAATGGCAGATGAGGCGCTTAACTTGTGTGTTGGGGCTGTACCACTTCAGATTACCAGTGTGGGCGCTCTCATGATTTCTTCATACCCTCTCCAAGTAAGTCCCCACATATAGAAAAGGAATGAATAAAGGATAGACCTGTAGAATAGGAAGTGACCCCAAGGGTCATCCAGTCCACCCCTCTGACCATTGGCCATCCAACTTCCATGTAAAAACCTCTAGTGACGGTCCAGCAACTTCCAGGGTAGTCTGGTTCCACTGCCATACAGTTCCTATCAATCAGAAAGTCATTCCTAATGTTTAGTTGGAATTTCCTTTCTTGTAATTTGAACCCACAGAGGCAAAAGCTAGGCTAGAGGCCCTTCTGTCCGAAAACCTAAGCCGTGCGTGGGAGGGTGTTTATATATATATATGAGACATATATATAATATGTATGTGTGAAATACATATCTATACTTTTTATATTTGCACTAAATTGCATCATGCTGTGGTGGCCACAGATGGCACTGTGAATTAGCATGTGAATTAGCATGACAAGAGTTGGTGGATGGATGGCGTAGGCAAGCTACAGAGGGACAGCTAAAACAGGCTGCAGCAGCCCCTCCCCCAGAAGCCATGCTGCTCTACTGGCACATCTGCCTGCCAGCCCTGGGGCCCCTGTCCCCATAATCCAGATTCCCAGTCTGGCTGGCACTGCTACTGGCCGCCACCTCCCTGCCCTTCCACAGCCAGTCAGGGGATCTGCTGCTGTGATGCACATTCTCAAAGCCATATGCCCCTTCCATAGGGTCTGTTAAACTACTAGAGGAATGCCATTTACATATCCGCCAACATTTCTCTGATGAAAATAGGGACGTCCCATTTCATAATGATAATTTTACTATTTATACCCCACACATCTTACTGGGTTGCTCCAGCCACTCTGAGCAGCTTCCAACTTATATAAAAACATTAAAATCATTAAACATTTTTTAAAAAACTTATGTATATAGGATTGCCTTCAGGCGGCTCAGGGGTTGGATAACTCCAACATAGCCTCCAACATTTCTCCAATGAAGATAGGGACAGTCTAAGGAAAAGTGACCTAGACAGCATTTCAAAAAGCAGAGACGTCACCTTGCCAACAAAGGTCCGTACAGTTAAAGCGATGATTTTCCCAGTAGTGATGTATGGAAGTGAGAGCTGGACCACAAAGAAGGCTGATCGCTGAAGAATTGATGCTTTTGAATTATGGTGCTGGAGGAGACTTTTGAGAGTCCCATGGACTGCAAGAAGATCCAACCTATCCATTCTAAAGGAAATCAGCCCTGAGTGCTCACTGGAAGGACAGATCTCATGAGGAGGCTCCAATACTTTGGCCACCTCATGAGAAGAGAAGATTCCCTGGAAAAGACCCTGATGTTGGGAAAGATTGAAGGCACAAGGAGAAGGGGATGACAGAGGACGAGATGGTGGGACAGTGTTCTCGAAGCTACGAACATGAGTTTGACCAAACTGCGGGAGGCAGTGGAAGACAGGAGTGCCTGGCGTGCTCTGGTCCATGGGGTCACGAAGAGTCGGACACAACTAAATGACTAAACAACAACAACAAGGAAAAGTAGGACATTATGGGATCAAATCAGAAACTGGGATGGCTTCTCTAAGTTAGGGATGTCCCTGGAAAATAGGGACACTTGGAGGGTCTGCATTTAAAGGACCATGGAGTGCATTGAATATCTGTTTGAGTGCACATGTTGTCATTCCTTGCTGCATTACTTTTAGTGGGATGCATGTCAAAGTGCACATTCAATTGAAAGCAATGTGGTGCAGATAGTGCATGCATTTGGAGCAATGTCTCATTTAGTCCTGCCATACCTCATCCGGAAAGTAATACATGGAAGTGATGCATGGAGATTTGCTTAGATAGATAAAGAAGGAGGGGTAAAAAAAAATTGGAAAGCTTATTTCGCTTTGCTTTTATTATTTGGAGATGAGACAAAAGAAAGCAAGCAAGAACAAAATACACTGACTGCAAAAAAGTGGGTGTGCATTTGTTTTTATTATTACTATTAAACCAAGGTATTTAATGCTGCATTTACTGGAACAGCGCTTGATAAGGGAATAAAGTGTTTTTTTCAGGCTTTCCAAAGACTTTGAAATGACAGTGAAATACCTAAGCATCAAATCTAATGGGAAAGCTAAAGTTGTCATCACAGCAGCCTATGGAGCTCACCAGAATTCAAGCTGATGAGAGAATTTCAGGAGCATTTATTGTTTTACTGCCATGGTGCTGAAGTAGGCCTTAAAGCCAGCTGTATTAAAGATACAGAGAATGATCGAGAAGTGGGGAGTTATACTGTTTTACTAAGTTGGACTGAAAAAAGGAAATAAACTGGCAATCAAAATGATCAAGAATAGATGTAATAAATATGATTCAGAGAATTGTGTGTATTGGGCAGTCTGAATACACCCTGTAGTGCTTTGATTCCTTTCCAAAATCATGCCACCTCATAGGCAAGTTTTTAAAAGGCCAAGATTAAAAATCAGTTTACAGTTATGGGTGCTCAATCCTTTGTGTTCACCTAAAATTATGGGGGTCCCTTTGGAATCTATCACAATGAAAGCAAATAGTTCGTTGATTCCAACTGGATTCAGTCAGCCTGCCTGAAACCACTTGAAATTGCAGGTACTAATCTTAACTCAGTTGTAGATTCAGCTTTAAGGTTTATTGGAAAATATTTTTTCCTTCACCTATGATTTCAGCATGCCATAAACTTAAAATAGTTAAAAGCAGCCAGCTGCAGGAGATGGGGAGGAGGTTGATTTGGGGCTTGATGTCGTCTTGTTTCTACAGTCAAAACCACCCTAAAATTGCTCTTTGCCCCATGGGGGTAAGCATAGAGGTACCAGTATGCTTCCTTCCTTCAGGGCATTATTAGGTGATTGCTTCAACTGGAAAAATGGCATGTGAGGAGAGTTAAGCCCCACTCCGCTTCCTGCCATGGCCCTGATCTGAGTCAGGAGACCACCTGCAGATCTGTTTGCCACCTTGGGCAGGTCTTTTGCAATCTGAGTGAGCTGTACCTTCAGACACAGATTGAATGAATAGAACAGAAGGGATGTAATTTATGTGGAATATTTACTATGAATTCATATATGATATGAATTGGAATTACGCATTTATTTTGTAAGTTGCTTTTTTACAGACAAGGAAAAAGTTGAAGTGCCAACAATAACAAAACCGCTAGATAAAGAAAGGAAAATGTTAAAGGAGAGGGTTATGTTGCAATGCTCCTGTATGCTGTTGAACATCTCTCCTGCTATTCAGAGATGTGTTGGTGGTGTTAAACTGTAACTGCACCCTTAGGAGTAACCCCAAATGTTCCAGCTTCTGGTTTTCTGCTCCACTATGCCAGCTGATTACCTGAAATGTAATGCTTTGATTGGGCAACACTACATAAAGTCTGTATAGATTTAGGGCAGCTGGCATGTTCATTTCTAATTTCAATTTTTGGCATATGGGAACGTTTGGCACTTTAAAGTCTTTCATTGTGGAGGTAGGCAGGATATTGCTGTGGGCTATCAAAGACCAGATTCATGATGAAGAAGTTGCAGGAATGAAGGCTTAGATTAAAAGACTTTGAGCATCCCAACTTCCTGTATATAGTCTTTATTCCCAACTCAATATATTTTTGTACTTGTTTACGGTACTTACCCATGATAGAGTTTACTGTCTCATGATAGAGACAGTTTATTTGATCTCAGGGCATATTTATTTTTCACTTCCTTGACTCAGAAAAATGACAGGCATGCCATTCCAGACAGCATATACCCTAGCAGCTTTGGTGTTTCTGCTGGGCCACTGTCACTACTGGCTCCGACACAGCTCAGCACACAAGACGTGGAGTTCAGTAGTGTATTTTAATTCTTTATTCCAGAACATGGCTTACAGCTCAGCTCACTGCCTACCAGCCGAACTTGCTTCCATTGAGCAGGTGCCAGAACTAAAGGTCTCCACCCTCTACGTCCCCCTAAGTAAAGGTAAAGGTACCCCTGACCATTAGGTCCAGTCGCGGACAACTCTGGGGTTGCAGCGCTCATCTCACTCTATAGGCCAAGGGAGCCGGCGTTTGTTCACAGACAGCTTCCGGGTCATGTGGCCAGCAGGACTAAGTCACTTCTGGCGAACCAGAACAGCACACAGAAATGCCGTTTCCTAAGACGATAGACCCCACCTATTTTTCAGATGGATGTTTCTGTAGCAGCCTTTAACTATGGTGGGGGAGGGCCCCTCTGTGCCCTTTGTTCTGCTACATGCAAAGGCCTCTGTGCCCTTGGAGACAAAGGAGGAACAGAGCTTGATCCAGTAGGAATGGCAAGGGAACATAGAATGCTGATATTCCCAGAAATAAAATTTGCAAAGCATTTCCATTTCTAGGGAGCCAGTGTGGTGTAGTGGTTAAGAGGGGTAGACTCGTAATCTGGTGAACCAGGTTCGCGTCCCCACTCCTCCCCATGCAGCTGCTGGGTGACCTTGGGTTAGTCACACTTCTTTAAAGTCTCACTCACCTCACAGAGTGTTTGTTGTGGGGGAGGAAGGGAAAGAAGATTGTTAGCCACTTTGAGACTCCTTAGGGTGGTGATAAAGTGGGATATCAAATCCAAACTCTTCTTCTTCTAGGTGCACTGTTGTGGTATAGCTAATGTCTGTGATTCAGACTGATGTACTGTAACACATATATGAACTCCAGCCAGTTTCAGTAGCACTCATATCCTGAAAGCATGCAGGTATTTATTTGGTGAGCATGAGTAGGCAAGATGTAAATTCATTTGTATGGTTAAATTCATTTGTATAGTTTTTTTCTTTTTTCTTCTTCAATTTTTAATTTGTTTTTAAACAAATACAAGAACCATTAAACCCTTATCCAACAGCACATCTAATAGTGTTTGTTTAATCCATTGACTCTAGAAATAAACTTATACAGTCAACATTCAGGCATATTACTTAATGTAACCTTTCGACTGAGAATATTGAGTGGTTGGTATAACAAGGTCTTAATTTGATTTTGGCCATTAACATAGTTTAAAAGGGGGTCCACATTTCTTGGAAGATGTCTCTATTTGTTATGCCTTTAATTGCCCTCCTGTGGTTATTTGTTTTGGGGCACAGGCTTCCTCATTGATTGCTCAAGTTAAATGCGACAGTGCTAGTAGTGTCTGGCCACTGCAATTTATTTCTTTGCTCTGCTTACAAGATATACAAAAATAATCTTCATTGCAGCTTTCTGTGTTCCAGCAGAGCCCTTTGTAGCTCTGAATGCCAGTGTAACCCTGTGCCAGACTCAGATTATAGTTAGCAGCTAGAGGAATTTTTCCCTAGTAGTAGGGCCAAGATGGGTCACCAAGTCTCTTGTGCTGGGGATGTGATGATGTGGAAACTATGACTTTGTAAGTTAGGGCTGAATGTTTGAGTAGGTATGTTTAATACTGAATATATGCACATAAATTGCATAGGGGAACAACAGTCTGCATTTTTTTTTTAGCTGCTTTTTGGTTGTTCATATTGCTCACAAGAGTTCTTATTTAAAGAAGAAAAGCTCACTTCTGCATTTTTGCAAGATCCCCTGTCGGTAGGGAATGTTGTGAAGCAAAGTATTATTGCTCGGATTTCCTCTATGCCTAATCACCAAAACTCTAATAGATGGGAGTCTGGTTCCCACTGGCCTGCTAAAATTTACCTATCTCCTTTATAACTGCAAGTCTCTCTGCCTTATTCTGGCATTATGATACATATGGAAGATAGACTTAGCAAAATATTGAAACCCGATATTAAAGAGTCTGCCAGACAGGGAAGCAGGACTTGAGAAATCCATTCACTTAATCTTTCTCGTACTCAAGGTTTTCCTCAATGGATTTGTGATAGCCCATAATTGGGCCAGAATTACATTTTTTTAATAGTGAAAGTCTTGATAAGTAAAGTCTGTGATCTTAAGCAATTGGGTCCACTGAAATATTTTCCCTTGTTTAAATGGTGATCCTTGCTCTTCTCACATTACTTCCCCCGCTCCTCTGTAAGCTTTCACTTATTCTTTCAGTATTTATTCAGCCCTGCATCTAAATTTTCATCCACAATGAGGATAAAAAAGCACAATATCCCTGCTTGACTATTCATGGCTTCCCTCCTGCCGGTGGCTGTGTTGTCATTATCACCAGTGGGAAATTGAAAACGGACTGACGGGCTGTCAGATAGGGCCTGCAAGGGCTGGTGGTTCGTGCCCTTGATCTAATACATTTGCTCCCAGATAACATATTGATTGTTCAAGCTAAATATTGCAAAGAGAGAGCTCATATCTTCTCATGCTTTTCTGTCGGTTGATTCACATATTACATTTTAATTCAATACATTACCTCATGAGATTTTTTAAACTTTGTTTCCATGCTAGTAATTGTTCTTTGGATGTGTAATGGGTAGAGTGTTAGAGTAGGATCTGGGATACCATGGTTAAAATCCCCACTCAGCCATAAAACACACTGGATCTGTCAATGTATCTTAGTCTACACTATCTCACAGGGCTCTTGTAAGGATAAAGTGGGGAGTGCCAGAACTATGCATGCTACCTTGAGTTCCTCTGAGAAAGGGTGGGTTGTATACAAAATTGTGTGACTCCAGGAGCCCCTGGAACCGGGGCCCCTTGCAAGGTGGAGGGTTGCTTGCTTGGCTTTGGGAAGGAGGTGGGACTAGAGCCCTTGTGCCTCCTTCCCAAAGCCCCTATAACATGACTTTGAGGAGACAAGGGCTCTGGGATGCTGACAGAGGCCTTGCACCACCTTCCTAAAGCCAGGTAAGCTCAGATTGATCACGGCTTTACACAGGTGTGTGTGGGAAATAAATAACCGGAGAATTGGTTTCCTCCACTCTCCATTTATTTATTTATTTTCCCCCACCCAACTGCACAAAGCTACGATTGAGTAAGTAAAATAAGCGTTGAGTTGCTAGTTATCTTTATAACATCTGTATTAATGTGTATGGAATTGTGTTTAGATCATAGAGTCATAGGATTGTAGATTTGGAAGGGACCACAAGGGACCTCTATTCCAACTCGCTGCTCAGCATGAGGTTTGAACCCATAACCTGAGATTAAGTGTCTCATAATCTACCCACTTGAGTTGTTATATCATTTGTGCGTTTGCTGCCCTAGGCTGCTATGAGAGAAAGGGTGGGATATAAATTTAATAAATAATAATAATAGCAAAAAGTTTTGTTATTATTGCAACAATTAATATTATTATTATAATCATTATTATTACATTTTTATTTATTACATTTACCCCGTGGCCTGTCACATGCGTTGGGCCTGTGACATGTTGGGGCAGCCCCATAGTTGTCTTGGCAGCCATGAGCCATCCCAGAACCAGTTGCCTCAGCATAGATGTTGAAGTTCCCCTAAACTAGCAGTCCGTCTTGTTGCTTGGTGGCAGGAGAGGGGGAGAGAGTGATGCCAAAGTTTGAGGCCCCTCCCCAGCCCTCCTACTGCCTTCCCAAAGCCAGATAAGTGAGATGCCCAGCTTTGAGAAGGACATGCAAGGCTCTGGCAGGGTCCTAGAGCCTTCTCATCACCTTCCCAAAGCCCACACTTCAATTACCCAGCTTTAGGAAGGCAGCTCAAGAGCTGCATGGGGGCATCAAATGTTGCTGAGGGCTGCTAAAAAAGGGGTTCAAGGGCTGCATTCGGCCCTTGGTCGCATGTTGGACCGCCTTGTTGTAGATGGTGAGAGGACTGAAGTTTCTCCTCTTATCCCCATGCCCCCTGCTCGTCTGCTTGCCGCAAACAGCAGTCTCTTCGTTCTTGGCCCCATCTTAATAACAGCAACAGCCTGAACTATATAAAATGTCAGGAGTTGGTGCAGGGGGTGGGGAATGGGAAGGCCTGCTGAATGATTATACAGTGCTGGGGAAATTGTCAAGTGTTCCGGATAGTTTTTGAAATATACTCGGAGTCAAGTGTGGATTTCATGCTCTTTATTCAGCTCATAGCAGTGAGAAATAAAAGTTCCCCCCAAAATATTTGCTTTATATACATTATTTACACAATGGGCTGCACGTGATTGGCTAATTCCGGGATTCTCCTGTAGGCCAATCAGTTTGCAGATTCACTTCCATCTGGAGCTGGATTGGGTAGCTCCTGTGGACCAATCAGACTGCTGCATTGTTTTAGGACCAATCAGACTGCTGCTATTCAACTCAGTATATAACAGTTTTGGATGCGGCCACCTAGAAGAGTAGAGAGAGCTAGGCTGGAGTGTTCTTCTTTACTCCATTTCCCCAAGATCCAGCTTATTTGGAACAAGTAAAACTAAACCTAAGCTCTATTCTCACTGCCTTCCCTATCCACCCTTCACAGCATCAACCTATGCCAGGGGTCACCAACTTCTTTTTGAGCCCATGGAGATATTTGCAAACTTGAGACATTTTTGCAGGCATCCCCAGCAACCCCCCAGCAATTGGCCTAACCCGATCCAGAAATCCAGATTTTCCCAAACTAAAGTAAGCCACCCGAGGATATGTTTGACATTGAAACAATGCATGTTTTTAACTGAAAAGAAAGATGTTTTCCCCACCACCAGCATGCCGATAAATGCATTGTGCTTAGTTTAATGTAGGAGTGAAGCTTATATGACTGATTGCAAAACACCCTGAAGGACACTTTGTTTTATGTGCTAGATCCCATAATACATTAAATCCAAAGCTGATCAGCTTGCTGAAGTAAGTGAAATACAGTGGCCACGATCCAGCATAATTAAGTGATGGCCACATGAACAATGTGCTGGATTGTGGCCAGTCAACTAAACTTGGAATTGATTGCACTCCATGCTTATTCTTAAAAGGATTTATGTAGGAGGGAAAAACTATTCCATTCTAAATAATCTCAATCATGGGTCAGGGATTGCTTATTTCAAGGGTGCCTAAAATGGTGCCCTACATATATTGAGGAACTCCAGTTCCTATCAGCCCCATCAGTCAAGAGATGATGGGAGTCAGTGTCCATCGGATAGAAACCCAAAGCTTACCTGCAACACTCAAATTCAACACTCTATGTGTAAGCTATGTATACTGGAATTCTTTTAACATGTCTACTTTATGCTTGCATATAGTATATATCCTATCTATTTATTATTGTTACTTCAAATTTATAACCTTCCCTTCCGCCCCAGAGGGAGTGCAAGGTCGCTCACGATGATAAAAATCACATTAAAAAACAACTTAAAACAATGCTATGACATATTGCAGTATATATGGTGTTTTTGTTTTTAAAAAATAAACCATAAAACACTCAGTCTGAATAAATAAACAAAAAATATCTCCATAATAGTAAAGAATTTACTAGATTCCAGATTCCATTTGGGAGGGAATTCTGTGTCTGGGGTGCCACCACTGAGAATGCCCTACACTGGGTTTTATTTCTTTTTTGTACTGGTTGCAGCTCCCAGACTGTTCTTTAAAGGATACCCCTGTATAGTGCACTGCAGTAAACTATCTGGGGAGTTATTGTGGGACGCGGGTGGCGCTGTGGGTTAAACCACAGAGCCTAGGACTTGCTGATCAGAAGGTCGGCGGTTCAAATCCCCACGACTGGGTGAGCTCCTGTTGCTCGGTCCCTGCTCCTGCCAACCTAGCAGTTTGAAAGCACGTCAAAGTGCAAGTAGATAAATAGGTACCGCTCTGGCAGGAAGGTAAATGGCATTTCCGTGCACTGCTCTGGTTTGCCAGAAGCGGCTTATTCATGCTGGCCACATGACCTGGAAGCTGTACGCTGGCTCTCTCGGCCAGTAAAGCGAGATGAGCACCACAATCCCAGAGTTGGTCACGACAGGACCTAATGGTCAGGGGTCCCTTTACCTCTACTTAAGGTGAACCTCTCTCAGTATATTCATAGAATCATAGAACTGTGGAATTGGAAAGTACCCCCTGCACTTTTCATGTTATATGCTGCATGATATCTTAATATGCCTGTGTCCTTTACTAGTTCCAACTTAAAAATATTAATGAAAAAGGGAAATCTGCATATATGAAGAAAATGTTTTCTCCTCTGATTTAGACATACACATATCTGTGGGCAGAGCTTTTAAATCCAAACTACTGTGCGCTCCCAACATTGTGTCTTTCCTTTCCTTCCCCAATGTACATGAGTTACATGTGGAAGGAGAATGGATATGATGAACAAATGGTATAAAATGGGGTGGGGTAGAGTGGGGAGAGAGAATTGATTTGGAGGTTTCCAAAATATGAACCACGCATACTATATACCACATTCACTTCCCCTACAGACTTTAGGTAAATGAAAAACACATGGAGTGACTTGTTGAGTTGACTTTGTTCTCTGCTCTATCCTTGTTATGGATTTGTTTTCTGAATCCAGAGTTCTGAGTGTTTCTTGCTGGATGCTAGCAGGCTTGGAAATATCACAGCATGTGGGACCCAGTAAAACATGAACTTCATTTGTTTTCCTTGGCTTCTGTGTGTCATGATGTGTTCAAGATGACAGACTCGGCAAAACTGTAAATTTTAGTTAGGTCTCAGCTGAATCCTGAACTTTGTCCTGCTCAGCTCAGGATGCCCAGATAGGTTGTTAGAGGTTGATTTAATATTCCGCTCCATCCCTGAGAATGTATTTAATTCAACATTAAAGGTATATGAGGTTGTAAAGGCTAGCGGACCTTACACTCAAATAATAATTTGGGTTCCAGTTCACGTCCAACTGAAATCAATGGCAAAACTAATATTTATTTTAATGGCGTTGTTGGGCCCTGAAGGTGTTCTTACTTGGTTGGAGCCTTTATGAGTCTATAAACCAGCCACAAACATGGGTTTCTCGGTGGAAGGCGAGATCCACTAACTGCACTGTTCATTTTGGCAATGTGGCTTTATCCTTCCAGCATGTTTCTATACTCCCTTATCCAGAAAACATAAGTTCACACATTAATGGCCAAAACTGATGGCAAGGGTGAGGGACTCAATATACAAAAACTTTTCTGCCTGGTTACCTGTAAAAGTTTACTATTAGTGCTGAAAATACTTGGGTGAAATGCGGTCAAATTTACCCAGGTGAAACGCACTTCTAGGCAAGTGGGTCAAAGGATTGTAGTCTGAAGTCCAGTCAAAAGAAAACTGTAGATCTTTCAATGGAACGATGTTCTCTGATCCTTTCCTTCTGAATATCTTAATGCATTTTTAAAACATACTTGACCTGACTTTATCAGTGCCAACTTTTTTTAATGGTAGGAGAATTTCATTTTGGTTTTATGAGGTTATCATGGCAGAATGCTATTCCCCGCTTTCACCCTAACTATGGGGAAAGTAGAGTGCCTTTCTCCCTCACTAATTACATTTCACCTCCAGAGATCTTAGTCTGAGTTGTCTGCATGAACGAGTCAATTTGCTAGTCTGAACACTGTTCCAGTGAGAAGCCATCATGGCTATTCCTGCAAAGAGTCACTCTCTCTCTCTTGGAACAGTCCAAGCCGTGAAAGATTTTCAACCTAATATTACAGGTCAGAGGACTGGAAAATCCTCAGGACTGTTTGGGGATGAATTGTTGTCATCATTCCTACAGCAAAACTTCTGATTCCAAGACTTCATAATAAATCAAATTTGTCTGGTTATTTGATGCATTTTCTGTTTTTAAAAATATTTCGTAAAGACAAGACACTGAAAAAGTTCTAAGACAGGGGGAAAAACCTTGGGGAAAAACATAATCAGCTTCGTGGTTAATGAGCCTTTGGCCTCTCAGAGCAGCTGCTCAGCTTGCAATGTTCTCTGTTTCTGTTTTATGTGGGTGATAAGTGTCTCTTAAAGCCAGAATGAAGAGAGATTGGGACTCACTGCCTCAGCTGTTGATGTGTGTCACCCAACACAGATAATTAGGATTTTCTTCTAACCAACCTTCAAGGTTTCCCAAAGGGATTTATTTTTTTTTCCCCTCCCCACTCATAAGGTCAAATGTATAATTTGAGAACAAGAAGACACTTGGGAGCGCTTCGTTTTGCTCTGTGCACTTCCTGGATCTCTTCCAGTCAGCTAAAATAAACAGAATTGCACTGTGTGTAAACTGGGCTAATGTTGTAAACGAGAGCTTTTCCATCAAATGAAGCTGAGTTGCCAAGGTGGGAACTGTATAGAAGCAGCTGATTGCATGTGCAAAGGATCCCTGTGCAGATAATTAAATGTGGGAATATTCAGCTGATGCAGAGGAAGAGGCATGGTGCCTGCTGGCTTGATGAGTTAATATGCTTTTTTGCATAGTAGGTTCTGTGCTTGCATTATGTACTAGATAGCACATACACACGTTATCCCTGGGTACATATAGCCTCTTTGCAGAAGAACCAATTGATGCATGGAAGTTGGGAACAGGGCCAGCGGGGGTAAGTCCCACTCCTGCTTCCATACATTGATTATCCCCACATTTGATCATTTGCACAGGGCTATAGTGTTTGATTCATATGTATGTGCTTAGCTTAAAACTCCACATTTACTAGCAACTGTTTTTAGAAGCGATGAATGTGGAATGAATTTTATGCTAGATGCATTTTGAATCTGCTCCTCTACAGTTTCTGCATAGATAGGAGTTTGCTCTGATCTTGCAGGCTCTTCCTATAGTCAACCAAAAATCCATCTTCTCAACCCAGCTGCTGTTGTCTCAGTTTGGTCAATTTTATCTTTATTTAATGGCATGGTTTGTAAGATTGTTGGGCAGTTTTAATATGTTGGAGTGGAATCTGGCAGACAGTTATAAATCAATCTGACACAGCGTGACCCACAAAACTAAACATAGCCCACCCACCATGTATTGTGGTCAGCCACCCGCCCTTTCCCCCCTCCCCCCTTTTTTACTGGGAAATAAAACTGGAAGGATCTTCCAACCATTGCCGAACTGCAAATGGTGGCTGCATTTGTCTTGGTGATTCACATCTGTGGGCTGTGGTGCTGTTAACAGGACTTCCTCTGCAGCTTGCAGCTTCTGGAGAAGTCCACATAAAGCATGAAATTTTTTCAACATGTTCCCATATACATTAATATTATATAATTTAATGCATTTGATGAAATGGCTTTTGTTCTATGCTGAGTTTCTTCCCTTTGCTTCTTCTTTTTTAAATTTATTTTTATTAAAGATTTCTTGGTTTACAAAAGTATGTGCAGTGTCTCTTTTAAATTTGCATTTTCTACAGATCAGTTTCATTTGTTGAGACATTAGTGTTACATTAGGAAGAAAAGGGAGAAAGAGGTGGAGCGGGGAATGA
The DNA here is from genome assembly GCF_964188305.1 of Podarcis bocagei. Classification (NCBI taxonomy): domain Eukaryota; kingdom Metazoa; phylum Chordata; class Lepidosauria; order Squamata; family Lacertidae; genus Podarcis; species Podarcis bocagei. Next base: position 55,769,603 of record NC_138134.1, read on the forward strand.
TGAGTGGGGTTGGTGTTGCAGTTGGGTGGCAACTTATGTATGTGTGGCGTTTGTGTCAGCGTCACTTGTGTAGGTTCTCTTTGCTATTCACTTGTGTTTCTTTGGTGGTGAGAGAAGTTGGGGTTGGCCCTAGGGTGTGGTTTTTTGTTTGTGATTGGCTGTGGTGATCTTTGTTTTCATGTGTGAGTGGGGTGTGTGGGTGTTTTGGTTTAGGTCAGCCATATTGATTCCTATGCTGTTGGTAGATTCTTGTCGTTGTTTTGTTGGGCTGTGTATGTGATAAAGGGGAGCCATACCGGGGTGAAGGCGTCTTCTTCTATTTGTCCCCATGTCAGTTTCAGTTTATTGGTTAATTTTTCTAGTAAGGCTGTTTCCCATACTATTTGGTACCTTTGGTCCATGCTTACTCCTGACAGGTCTCTCCAGTGTCTTGTTATGATATTTCTCGCTGCTGAGAGTAGGTGGGTTATGAGTTGTTTGTGATGTGAGTGGGCATTATTGTCTTGGAAGAAGTTTAGTAGCACCAGTTTTGGGGTGATTTCTAATACTTGCTTGGTTATTTTGCATATTTCTTTTATGGTTGTTGTCCCTTTCCTTCTTTTGAAACAGAAAACCTAGCAGTGACTTTGCAGCATCCTTCCTTCTTCTGCTGACACCAAAGACAGACATCTTTTCCTCCTCTTCCTTTGCTCCATTTAAAAGAACTTGTAAAAAAAACCCCTTGAACAAATGATCACAGAAGCAATAGACTCTTCCCTTCCTCTTGTCCACTTCATTCTATTTAAGAGCTTTATATCACAGGAGAAGTTTTGTGTCGTGGTAATCTGTGGAAATGGGATTTAGCCAAAGTAAAGCGCTTCGGAAATATGGAATGAGATTAAAATGACAGGATTGAGCTGTGATGTTTTTATCACTTTAAATACTTAGCTGTCACTTTCCTGGAGAAGAAGAAGAGGCACTTGCTTTTATTTATTTGTTTAATTCATTCACTGTCTATCCTGCCATGCGCCTCAGCAAAGCCCAAACACTCAAAATGCTGCTCACCTTGAGTTAGATATTTCTATCGCTACAGCAGCACATCATTAGAAATGACAGTGTGGAGTTTTGTGTGGACGCTGTGCCTACACAAGAACAGTGGCAGCTTTCCTAGATTTGATTAGTGGTTTATCTGGCTTGGTAGCCTATATCTGGCCATGGAGAATATCAGATGCCGCTTGCAGAGCACAAGGCACTGGGATCCAGCAATTTTAGTTCGTTGTGATGGACAGCCAAGTGCTTAGGGACTCTCTGATCAGAGTGTTGTATGCCCTGACCATATTTCTTAATTCTCTTTGAAGGTTCTATAATCCATCAATTAGTTGAGTTCTTTAGCTCCTCGACTGCCACCGCCACCTTTTTAAGCTAGTAATAATGTTTAGCTGTTGTTACATTCCCTGGTGGTAAGGTACAAAATAAGTCAAAACAAATCCAGTGGTTTGTATTATATGGGAGGGGGAACTCTTTCCCTCCCCCATCAAAAATGGGAAAAAGTATTTTTCTATAACAGAGAAAACAAACAAATCTCTGCGAGTAAGGTAGAAAACCTCATTCTTTCTGTCTGTTTATTTTCATTAACCTCTTGGATATGTTTGTTCGCCTTGTGAAGAGGTTACAGAATGTACAGATGTGAAGAAGTTAGAGAAAAACCTTTTAACCTTTTGCTTCTGGGAGAAAGTATCATCCTTTGTATTTCTAAAGAAAGAAAGGTTTCTTTTGTGTTATTTCGGAAGTATGGCTCAAGATTGCTTCTACCAATTTGACAATAAGTGAATAGAGATTGTCCTTATGCACACTTAGATTGTTTTCCATTTCTTGCGTCCGTAACTCAAATGTAAAACCCACTTTAGTCATAATCCAATTGGTATAAATTTGACACTCTTGCACTTTTTATCTCCCATCGATAACAGGGGCACATCCACACAAACAGCATGGGAGGCTCAAATGAGTTTTTTAAATTTCACAAGTAAGCATTCTAATTATTCAGGACCCAGTTAAGATGCTAAAATAATAGTAATATCAATTTATATATTGCTTTTTTACAGTTGTCTCTAAGCAGTGTAAAAAAGCCTCTGTATAGTGAAATGTAAAATGATTTAAAACCATAAAATCAGAAACTCTTCAGGAGGTGTTGGAAGTTCAACAGGAAGGTGACACCTCAGACATCAATTGGAAGGGAGTCCAATAAGATTGCGCCCACAATACTGAATTGCATGGCTTCTGGTGGATATGAGCCATGCATTTGAACTGTGGGGATCCACTAACAAGGACATTCCTGAAGACCTCAATGATTGTGCAGGGATTTAAGGGAACAGGTGAACTTGTTCAGGAGAACATTTCAGGTGAACTTGTTTTCTGAACACCAGAAACTAGGTTTCAGGTGTGTGCAGCAAGAAAGGGGAATCTCAGGCTGAGGAGCAAACCTGCTGCACCTGGAACCAAGTGTGGCAAGAGCAGCTGAATGGGACACAGCTGAGTGGGAAACCTGAGGAAGTACCACCCACCTTGGGCCTGCCCATAAAACACAAGTCTAGAGGGAGAGACTAGGGTGCTGTCTCTGTTTCTTCTCATTGTGAGACTTCTGTGGGTGAGCTGGGAGTTTGTTTGGACCCTGGGTGAGAACCTGGAGGCTGAGAGGCAGGGTGTGGCAGAAGGTAAATGAATTGATACTGATTTTTGTATATATTATCAATTTTGTATTAAAGTAACATTTTTATATGTAATTGTATATTTCTGTAATATTTTGTTGTCTGTTGTTGCTTCAGCTACCTGTACACTACTTAGGCATATTTTTAATATATTAAGCAGGATAGAAATGATCGATCGATCAGATGTGTTCTCCAGGCGTCTCTGTCTAGTCCTCAGGATTCCCCTCCCTGACCACACAATCTCCTGAGCCACACCTCTCACTCCCTTGCTTTGCACCCTCCTTGAGTGTTATTGTCTGGCTGGAATGCATCACACAAAAACTAACTGCAGTTCACAATGGGCAAATGTTCTGAAACTCTCCTTGCAGCCACACCAGACAAGGAGCAGGGGATGCATATACAGTGGCCGAGGAAGCCAATTGGGCACCTGGGGCAGTGCGTGTGCCCTGCGCTCAGGGGCGGGATCAGCCAGCCAGCCACAGGGCAGGGCCGGCTGCCCGCGGGGTGGGATGAGCCAGGGCAGGATTCTCTGTGGGGCCTCCGAGGAGTCTGCCTGCCTCCTCCCACTCAGCCGCCCTACAGCTGAGGGGGAGGTGGTGGGCGGACCGTTTGGGGCAGTGCAGAGCCTGCGGGTGCCCAAGCTACTATGTCATTCCCAGGAGAGATGCGTGGCTCGGGCGCACTGCAGGCCCCATGGTGAGTGCCACCTGAGATTTTGTCACCCCCTCAGGGGACTGCCCCCACCTCACCCCCTTCCTCCGCCACTGCGCGTATGCACTCAAGCCTTGCGTGGGCTTATTCCCTCAAGCACTAAGCTATAGTGTGAGATGTTATATTGAAATGTAACAGTACTGAAATGTGAAAACATGTTCTGGGTTTTAATATGTGAGGAGGCTCAGAATGCAGCCTTCACTTGAAGATATTCAAGAGGATAGAACTATATTCAAGTATAGAACCCCTTAAGTGAATCTGTATATCAATAGTAAGACATCAGTTTGTAATAAATGGTGTTTGTTTCCATTTACAGAAGAGTACAGACTATGCCTTAAGATCCCCATGATAGCATTTCTTTTGACTGAAGTGGAAATTGGTAGTGTTGATGCTATTACTTTCAAGAAGCTCAGGAATAGTTCCTGTTCTGTATCAAGGGACTGAGAAGGTTTTGAAGAACTTTGTGTACAACCTTTAGCAGCCTCCTTTGTTATAGCAAGGCAGCATTCAGCTACAATCTAGTGCACAATTGACATTTGTAAAGGAGTGCTGGATTGCAATCACTGGTCTTTATAGAATTCTAAGTAGAAATACATATAAACCTTCTTTGTGTGGATACCCTTTTTCTTTCAAAGTTGTAAATGCTAAAAAAGAAATGTATATTTTTCCTATTTTGGGTTCATTATTTTAAGAAATGGCTATAAAGGCTGTCTCATTTATGAAGAATGCAGTGTAATTCACTGCATCACAGATGTTTGGAAATACAGTGCACAAAATTATTAAGTGATCTAAAGTATATTGTAATCTAGCGGATATATATTCAGCTTTCATAATGGGATAAAGTTTCCTAAGTAAAAAAAAAAATTGCAGCAAATGTTTCAGATCATGACAACATATCAGAGGGCTCGGGTAACCATAGTGTAACCAGGATGAGACCAATGTGCATAGTTTAACCGTACAGGGCTTTGAAATTGGCAGAGCTGGTTGGAGCTGTCCAACAGTTGTTGTGTCAGGTGCAACTGGGGCCAGTCAAGCTGGATTGCATGGAAGGCTAGCTATGACGTGGTGGAGGATGTGCTGCTCTTGTCAGCTTGGAGAAATTCCAAGATCAGCTGCCCAGGACATTAATCTAGCAGGACACAGATGGTGTCACCTTTGGTGGTCATGTTGTAGTTTAGAGCAAACTTGGAGTCTCTGGCACATGCTAACAAGGATTTGAGGATATGACACTCTACATTCCTAGACCAGGGTGGCAGAAGACATTCTGAGGATGTTGAACATTGACCTTCCTCATATAAATGACTAAAAGAAGTGACACATTAGTCATGCTGCAGGTTGTAAAAGCTGTGGATTGTCAAGAGCTGGTCCGGCAGTTCCTTGATTTGGATTCTCAGAATGGTTTGGGAGGGTTCCAAATCTGGTATTAGCTGTTAAAATGTAATAAATATAATGGAACTAGAAACAAGAAGCCTGTTTTACCCTTTTCAGGAGTAACAGCATACTCTTGCTATAATAATGTACTGTGTAATAGCATACCACACAGAAAAAACATTGTGTAGTATTGGAGCTTCTCTTACACAACCTATACTAGTTATGTGAAATGACTAGAGCAGTGAGAAAATCCACAACAGTTGCCTGGCCCTGTCTGTTAAAGCATCTAATAAAATAGCTAAGCTTGCTGTGTCTGAGTTATGGGAATTTATAGATGCATGTCAGGCTTGGAGTAAGCAACATTAGATTGTTGAGAGTGTGCACCTACATACAGCTCTTCAATTTCTTCTTTAAATTCTGTCTGTATATTCAGTTGCAAAGTAAATAAGGTAGAAGGGCAAGCACTTTGAACATGTGGGTGCACAATCGTGATATATGATACCTGTGGGGAAATATAGAGACATAATCTATTCCTCTTCATGGAAGTTCATATGTTTCCTGTTGTTACCTGTGCTGTGACCACTGCTTCTTTTATACTGATGTGGAACTTATCCTTGTGTTTGTTGCCACTTCCCATACCCTTAATGTTTAATTAAGACATGATAAAGTGGATTTTGCTAACATGCCACACTTTTGAATAATTATTTTTTTCTAGTTAATTTTTATTGAAAGTAATACGATAAAAGTAAAACTAGTCTAAAGACATAGAACAGTGAAAAACCAAAATAAGAAAGAAAAATCAAGAAATAGAGAGATAGAAAAGAAGAAAGAAAGAAAAATATATAAAGGCCCTTCATCACATTTATATCATAGCCTTTATTGTGGATGATGATTCAATGGACAAGGGCTAGAAAATTACCTTTACCCTAAAGCATTTATGAGCAGTTTGTTGGATGCTAGAGAATGGAAGAGGGTTTGTTTGTTTGTTTTGCTAGCTTGCTAGCCTACCTACCAGAAAGGTAGACCCTCCTAGCTCCCACCTGAGAGCCTGTTTCTTTCCCCAGCCTCCCACTTTGGGGAACGCTTTCTACTCTGCCTCTCATGCAGGAACCACCATCTTTCAGCTGTTATGAGGGAGAACATAGATTCCAAAATTCATGAGCAGCATATAAAGCTGTAGCTTGTGCACTTAAATGCTGCAAATTTCTTTTGGTCATTATGCCAGACGCGTGGAAGAAGAAAGTGTGCTTCCATCCCTTCACACTCCCGCATCTTTAGAAATTTCAAAGTCATACTTGGAACGTAACTTTCCCTGTGTAAATATATTGATAGATGGCTGGAATGGAGAATATATAATCTGTGACTGAGTTTCCTAGGTGTTGCTAACCCGGTGACTGAAAATGGTAGTAATAAAAAATAATAATCAAACAATGCACATCAGGGCTGGCCCAATACATTTTGGCACCTGAGGCGAACCACAGAATATTTACCTGCCCCACTCCTGGCCAGGGAAGGAGGGGTGAGTAAAGATCTACATCGGGAACGAGTGGGAAGAGACCAGCAATGCCTCCTATTTGCTAAGAGGCTGGTGTAGAGATGGCATTTGGAGGAGGAGGAGGCTGCTCAGAGGTGGCAGATCCAGTCTTCATGGAGCATGCTACAGCTGTTGCTGCCACCATGGCAGTGGGTGATGCACTCCTTGGAGGCCAGATCTGCTGGTCCTGTGGATCCTGTTGCCTGAGGCAGTCACCTCACCTTGCCTCATGGGAGGGCCAGCCCTGATGCACAGTCTCTAAAAACACTATTGTCTTGGGTCTGTCTTCTCTGAAAGAAGAGCAATAGCTCAGTGATATAGCATCTGTCTTGCATGCAGAAGATCCAGGCTCAGTTGCTGGTATCTCCATGTAGGGCAGGAATGTTCCCTGTCTGATACCCCGGAGAGCCACTGCCAGTCAGCAGAGACAATACTGAGTGAGGTGAACTGATGGTTCTGGCTTGGTATGAGGCAGCTTCCTATGTTCCTATCAGATGTATTAAAGCATTCCTGGGGCAGCAGCATCATTGCTCAGCTTCTTAGGTTGCACTTGGCTAGTAATATGATTCTGGCAAGAGCTGTGAAAATGATTTATTGTGGATGATGATTACATGGACAACGGCTGGAAAATTACCTTTACCCCAAAGCATTTATGAGCAGTTTGTTGGATGCTAGAGAACGGAAGAGGGTTTGTTTGTTTGTTTTGCTAGCTTGCCTCTTCGCAAACCCGATTTCCAGCCAGTTGCCCTAGATAACTTTTGTTGTTGTTGTTGTTGTTAGTGCGCCTCGAGAGTTTCTGTTACCAGTACAGTGGTACCTCAGGTTAAGTACTTAATTCGTTCCAGAGGTCTGTACTTAACCTGAAACTGTTCTTAACCTGAAGACCACTTTAGCTAATGGGGCCTCCTGCTGCTGCCGCTGCACCACTGGAGCACAATTTCTGTTCTCATCCTGAAGCAAAGTTCTTAACCTGAAGCACTATTTCTGGGTTAGCGGAGTCTGTAACCTGAGGTACCACTGTACTGGTAAAAAATATATATTTCCATTTGCAGCTTTCCAATGACTAACTTCAAATAGACCAGACACAAACCCATCAGCAGTTGTTTAAAATTAAAACCAGAAGGTGGTTATCCATCGTGCTGTAGCTTATGCTCTGCATGTTGGGCATCCCACTTTGCTCTCCTTCAAGCCAGGTAACTGAAACTGCTGGACAGGATGACTTGGAGTAAGGAAGCAAGAAGAACTGGTGGGGAGCCAGAGACTGCTTCCAGCTAGGGATGGATGCATTGGTTAATTTGGTTTCTCATTTTCCCAGTCTTAAATTAGCTTTCTTTTTGTACAATTTTGAAATCTTGTGGAGTTTGTGAACAATACCACTAAAGTAAAAGATGGGCGACTAAATGAGTTTTCCAATGATCAGACAACAGAAGTCTAGTACTCCTTTGTATCTTCTTATCCTGCCCCATGACTAGCAGAATAAACAATGCAAAATAGTAAAAATTATGAAATAATAAGAAGTAGGAAGTTTGAAGCCTATATAAACCGAGGAAATTCAGCATATATAAATGCTTCAAACTTTGTTTCCAAGGTGATAATTTATATTTGTGTTTTTGTGTAAATGATCTGATAAGACAAGGCAAGAACACACAGTGCAAGTTTGTTAGTACAGTGGACACTTGGGTTGCGAACGTGATCCATGTGGGATGCACGTTCGCAACCCGCAGCATTCGCAACCCGCGTCTGCGCATGCGCGGGTTGCGATTCAGCACTTCTGCGCATGCGCAAAGCGCAATTTAGCACTTATGCTCATGTGCAACTGCTGAAACCTGGAAGTAACCCATTCCAGAACTTCCGGGTTTTGGCGGTCTGCAACCCAAAGAAACGCAACCTGAAGCGGCTGTAACCCGAGGTATGACTGTACAGTACTTCTATTTCTCCCAAATTTGATAGCACACAAATCAACAGCAAAAAGAAGAGCTGAGCCACATGGAGAACAAAGCAAAAATGAAGAATAGCTTTCCTGCATGCTTCCTGTGCCTTGCTTCCCACACTCACTATCACAGTTCCCCTTTTCTGCATTGCTGGAGGGGCTTTAGGACCTTGTGGTGACCCAGCAGTGAGCGGAGGGATGCTGCCCACGTCACTAGGGCACCCAGCTGCATTACGCCTCTCGGCCAACCAATCGGCTTGGCCAAGGGGCATGGCCACTGGCTGTTTAAACTGTGGTGCTGCTGGGTGGGTGGCCTCCATTCGTCTCCTCCATTGGATCTCCCAGCCCGCCCACCCTCTTTTCTTGCATCGCTTGAATATGGCCTTGCTATGAGTAATGTCGGTCGCCTGGTTGTTGGGCCTGGGTAGGAATTTCTCCACTTAGCAAATTGGCACCAGCCATTTGGTTTTCGCCTTCCTTATAGCAATCACCACAACTTTGTGAGGTTAGGCATTGGGTAAGCCTTGTTCATGGGAGGGGAGGTTGTTGCCTCTGCCTGGCCCTCCTTCTTAAGGATATCCCGTTAAAGGGATCTGGAGGTGTGGATCCTGTCCGAAGCCTGGGTGTGGGCTAGGGCCATGCTATGACCCCATCGGTGACCCTGGGGGTGCTCTTAATTGGTGTATATCATAGGGCTCCCCCTATTGGTGGTCGACCCTTGAGACTTCCTGCAGATGGGCAGGAGTCAGGATATAGTCTTGCTTCACCCAATTGCCTAAGCCAAGCAGCTCACATCTGTAACCAATAAAGTTGTGGCCTTATTTATCCTATTAACCCAACATATTAGTGTCTGTGTGTTTATTTCTGTGGGAACTGTGGGGCCCAGGGCCTAGCCATGCAAACACATCTCTCAGTTTTGCTCGCTCTAATCAGCAGGATCTGAGATCTAGGTAAGCCCATTGCTCTGCTGGCCCAGTTAAAGCATATTCAAATATCAAACGGAAGCTTTATCTTAGGGCAGTTTTTGCCAGTTTGTAGCTCATGCTCTTCGAAGTGGATTTTAGAATTTCAGATGGATTGTAGCGTCTGATTTTGATCAATCAACATAATTTATTCATGTAGGCTCACAGGAGGCCAGTACACAGATCACAGTCAATAAAAAATAAGAGAGAGATTTAAATAACAAACTGACATTCGTGATCTTCACATATCCTGAATATTACAATGTGCTTGTCTTTGAAACAGCAACTGCTGTGTTTTAATTGCATTTTGCTTACATTATGTTAATTTTAGAAGAGTCACACATTTCAGAGACTACTCAGCCTTTACTGAACTGGTTTCCTATAGTGAAGGAGAGAAGCATTGGCTCTCTGTTAATACAATCCTTAATAGATTTCCTCGTTCTGCATTATTTATGAAATTAATTTTGACAACAGGCAGTTTTTTTTTAATTGCTCTAACATTTGCTTTGGATGCTTGAAAGTGTAGTAGCTGCTTGTTTTGGTAATTAAACAATGAGTCGCATTATCTGCCACATCAGGCTCTGACGTTTTCAATTATTCAGAAAAATGTTTTTTGTTGTAAGCTGGCACATCCTCATTAGCATGGATCTGGTTGAAATCAATCATCCAGCAACAATTCATAGACCGCTAGTCTTGTCACCTCCACTTAACTCACAAGATAAATTTGCCCCGAAACAAAGCATGTAGATGGTATTGATAGCAAATTATACTTACTATGTTATCATTTAGATGGCTAAATTTTGGCTGATTTAGACATAATGGGAAAGCATGCTTTCTCACTGTGTAAACAATTTATGGAAAGTCTATAGCTCATACAGTCTCCTACTCCTGATTTTGGCACAAGAAGATGACATTGGAAGCTTCTGATTCTAATTTTAAAATTAACCTCAGTTCCTTGTGATATCCAAATCCACATAACAGTGGTCTGGTTAAACTGTAGCTTTAGAGCAATCAAGGCCAGCCCAAGAAACAGCAAATGTGCCCCATCCTTAGGTCAAGGTACATGTTGGCTAAGTTACAGAGGTACCTCGCAAGACGAAAAATGCGCAAGACGAAAAATGCGCAAGACGAAAGAGTTTTCCGTTTTTTGAGTCATTCCGCAAGACAAATTTCCCTATGGGCTTGCTTCGCAAGACAAAACGTCTTGCGAGTTCTTGCGAGTTTGTTTCCTTTTTCTTAAAGCCGCTAAGCCGTTAATAGCCGCTAAGCCGCTAACAGCTGCTAAGCCACTAAGCCGCTAATAGCCGTGCTTTGCAAGACGAAAAAACCGCAAGACGAAGAGACTCGCGGAATGGATTAATTTCGTCTTGCGAGGCACCACTGTATTTTGGCACCTTGGACATCAAATTCAACAAGAGCCACTCACTGTGAGTAAAAAAGACAATAGTAATGATTCAAATAACTAACAATTTTCTTGTCTTTCATGACACACAAAATGAGTTTCCTAAGCATATACCTCAGTTTGCCTAACAATGTAGAATAAAAAACCAAGACTTGATCCTGTCTTGTTCTCACAAACCATAGTTTAAACAAACCAAATTAGCCAAGTTTGGGTGTCATGGGGAGTTGTGGTTAGCTTAAAATGGGGAGCAAAAGCTTCTGAACTCCTCCTTGCAAATGCAAAAAAATGAGGTTGGAACATGCAGTCCTAAGACTCCTCATGGCCCATTCACAGTGTGAGAAATCACTGCTTTCTCTTACATTCCCCCCCCCCGCCCCAAGATCTCTTGATTGAGAGCTAGTTTAGGAGTCCCTCAGAAGATGGTTATGTGTCACATTTATCTATTGTGCTCCCCTGTGAAGAAGAGATCTGCCATCAGAAACTGTGCAGACACCTGTGCCTGACAAATCTCAAGTTTAATTATCAGAGGGAAAGAACATAGCTTATGTACTTTTTGTGATTAATATTTTCATAAATCTGTTCTCCATAGTTCAAGAGACTGACTCACTTTTCCATCTCATTCCGAAATAATTTTAAGCAATTAGACTTCATCGTGTAACAATTTAAAGAAGGAAGGTTTGCTGTTTATCATCTCATTTAGAAAAGATCTCGTCGTATATCTGTGTCCCTTGGGAAAACATTAAAAGCCTGTAAGCCATTTTCTTTTATGCACATTTATATGAAAAGGAAATAAACTGCTGTCAGGAGAGAAATTAGAAAATGGGAGTTCTGCACCCAAACTCTGGTATACATAAAGTTTATGGATGAGACACATTCAGTGTTGAAAGTGGGTAAGAGCAGGCTGGTACAGAGCATTGATTAAACCATATGCAGTTCTAGCAAAATGTGCCACTACATTTAAGGTCTGACATGTGCTGTGGCCACTGCATGAATGTGTGGTGTAGTGGCTAGAGTGTTGGGCTTGGACCTGGGAGACTGCGGTCCTAGTCACTCAGCCATGAAGCTTACTGAATGGTGTGGGAATAATATCAGGAGAAAGAGAACTTTATGCACCCCCTTGAGAACCTTGGAGAAAAGGTAGGATATACATGTAGTAAGTAGGTAAAGGACATGGGTGTGGAGACTCTCAGTGCAAAGTGCTGGATCAGTATGTGGGAATGGCTCCTGCGTGCTCTGGATGCAATGCAGAGCTGCCACTATATGAAATCATTTCTGCAGGCTCCCACGTGATAGCTGTAATCAGGCCTAAGAGTAATGGCAAAATGTTGTGGGAGCTCCGGCAAAGCACATGTGCCATTTTTCATCTCTGGACAATCCTTAGAAGTTTTATCAACTTTTCTGCATGTGGTTTTCAACCACAGAACAATATTATTATCCTTTCCTTCCAGTGTGAAGTGTATGCTAGCTTCCTCACACAGCAAATGCTATTACAGCCCCACTGCAATGGTGGGGAACCTCTGTTCTGTGGGTCTAATAAGGCCTCCCAATTTGGCTCATGAGGCTGTTTCAACCAGGCCATGCACAACTGTCCTTCACCTGCCGCCTCCTATGACACATTGCAGTGTGTGTGTGTGTATGTTACAGGCAACTCCCCATTTATGCCAGGCACTGTGTTCCAAGGCACTGTGTGTTCATCCTGCTCTGCCCTACTTCTCATTTGCATTGAATCCAGATGAAATGGTGGGAGTACAGCATTGGTACTTGTCAGTAGTAATGGACTGGATGAGAGTTTACAAGCAGTGTTAGTAGGTTCCACTGTCAAGATGAGTGGTCATATTTCTTGTAATTTTCTAGATCAGTGCTGTAATTATACAACTGCTTACAGATGAGTATTTGTACTGAAGCCAATAGAACTCTCTATGACATTTGGGCTTATAAAAATCCTTGAACATAATAGAAATAATTACTAACTATGCTAACTATATTTACAATAATATTTACAATCCAGGTTTAAACATACAATATTAAACTGATAGTTTAAATATTTATAGTTTGAATGTTGCAAATAGATCTGAACATATTTAAGATTTTTTAAATATATGTAATTGTTTTTATACGTGCAATTGTTTTGTAAATGGTTTTCATTGTATTGCAAAAGTGCTTTGAGAGGTTTCAAAAGAAGCAGTTCGTAAATGAAATGATACGATATGCAAGATGGTTCCTATTGTTGGATTAATGTCTGTTGGTACTCTATAAGAGTATGTAGGCATTCAGTGGCTCCATTCAGATGTAACACATGAAGGACAGGAAACTGAAACTTCCTTTCATGGTTTAGTTTTCACTTCATCTTGCAGCAACTCACTGATGCCCAAGTCTATCTCTCAGGTTTTACTCTTCCCCCATCAGCTACATCATATCACCAAATTCACCCTCAGAAGGAAGTAGCACTGTGGAACTCAGCATCACTGGACAAAACCATGGTGAGAGCAGCTCTACAAAGCTGCATTACACATTGTTTAAGGCCACATTAAAATTTTCTCTACATAGGAAAACGAATGAATGGATTAGGCATAAGTCTAAGAGGTCACTCTCCTCATCTAAGTCAAGATCCACAACTGACTTCACAACAGTTGCAGGAGGTGGATGGAATGTGTCTTATTCCAAATGTGTCTTATTCCAAAGCAGAGACAGCAGTTTGCAGAGTGTCGTCTTGTTTAAGATGAAGGTCTACTGGTTGGTTGGGAGGCCATTCAGAGTCAGTGTGTCATGTGTCATTGTCCATGTTTTCTCTAATCATTTGCAAGACATTGCAAAACATTGCATTCATACTTGAAAATTCCTACTTGCAAACCATTTGATAACCTTGTGTCTAGATTATCTTCACAAACCTCTGTTGCTTTCTTGATGTTTGCCATCAGCATATAGGGTGATACAGGCCCTTTTTACAAGGTGCTTTAGAAGCTCATGCAATACAAGAATTAGAGTTCCGGTCAAGAATGAAAAGTGCATAATTTAAATACCTTCATTTGTATTTCCCGATAGAGCTGCTCTAAGCACAAAGTGCTTCAAATGACTGTCATAACACAATGGGGACTGATTTAGTAACCATGATCTTTAAGGCAGTAATATGTTGGTCTGGTCAAGGAGCTAAGTGCAATTTAACTTGCCCATGATGAGGAAAACATTGGAAAAATGTGTATAGGAATATTTGTTTAATTTCCTCCTTGCCTCTACGCCTACTCTGGAAAAATATGAATTGTCTGGGATTGTCTGGGGAAACTATTAATCATAATGAGCATGTTAAAGTGTTCTCCCCACTCATTTAGAGGTCAGCACACTAATTCATGGGCAGTCATTCAGGTCAATAAATGGGTCACATATCCACCTCTGCTTGACTACTGGCTCACTGTGCCGGTTGTCATTGAATTAACAACAGGCGGCTCTTTTGGTAAATATAGGAAATGTGCAGATGAACGGAACTTTAGGGTGGAGTCAGGAATTGCCAAAGTCCAAAAATAATAATTTAAGACAATTCATTAGAATGATTACCATAACTTGCATATTTTTTATTTTTTGTAGATAGCAAAAATAAATTCGCAGGAATTGATATTTACGCACAATTATGTAGAGTTGTTTTTATTTTGTTTTTAAGGTTCAGACATCGCACATTCATATTTAATCTGAATTGCCATTTGGTGAATCAGTTCTGATAAAGCAAAACCTAATAAATCTAGTGCTAATTAAGTAATTAATTCAGTTCTCAGTGCTGTGAATACAGCAAAGCAATTTTAAAAAATAAAAAATAAAAGATGCTGCAAAGAGATTGATGTGTTTAGTAAAGAGATAATTAGATTTCATATTCAAAGTAAATAAAAAGCATAATTTTTCATTAATTAAAACCCTATTGGTGTGCACATAAAATGAAGTTTTAACTCTTCATTCTCAATATTAGCTGATATGTCAGTACCATCCGAATAATACAGAAAGGGAACGGAGGCTGTGAGTGGCTACTCGAGGGCCATTCAGAGTGTATGTGACTGAGTACAGATGTAAAGCAAGGGTGTCTGGCTGGGCTTAGACACAAGGGGAAATCACAGATCGTTACAGCCATAATTTGGCTGTATACAATAGGCTGATAAAGATCTCAGCAGACAGATAATAGTTTGCAGTTGTTTGCCTGCTTTTGCTTTCCATCTGCTGATCAGTCACTTTAATACCTTCAAACCCATCTCCATTGCTAAGAAGCAGTGGAGTTCAGGCTAGACAACTCCCATCTCCATGGTGTTGAGGAAAAGAAGACTAGCCCTAACTGTTGTTTGTCAGTGATATGTTGATTCAGCCATAACAGCAAACCATAGTTTGCACAAACTGTGGCTGTAAATGAACCACAAACAGAGGACTTAGATCTTGGTTTGTGGGTTCCAACCAAACAATAGATTGTGGAAAGACTGTAGCTTTGACATTTAATCAAACCATAGCTCAGCTGAACAAGTCATGATTTCACGTTATGTCTGAACCAGCCAATGAACTACTTCTGTGTTTTACTGGGTAGTCATAGCTCAGAAGCTATCAGTTCCAAACATGCTTAGTCTGAGCAAGATTTTCTGTCTGCTTAGTAGGAAAAAAATAGCTTTTAAAAACATGCCCCTATTTTTGCATTGCTTTGCAAATCTGAATGCCTAGAGTGACCCCATCACCCATGCCACAAAGAACTTTATTTTCCCCCTTAAGACTCCAGTTAATTTATGCTGCTGCAGAATCATAAACAACATATTTTGAAACCACCATCAAGGAACCAACTGTTCCCTGTCACTTTTACATGTCTGTGCTTTTGGACTGAGGAGCACAATTTTATAAAAAACCTTCATGCCTCATTTGTGTATGGCATTAATATTCTTCTGGGAAGTTCACCTTTAAAAAATCATTCAAATGGAGTAAAATAATAGTATCACTACAAATATTTGTATCAAATCAAAGCAAGCAGCATAAAATCACTTTAAGAGAAGCATCAAGTTAGTTAAAAATTGTTCCAAAGACTGTGATACACTGAAGCATAATTTTAAAAGACCTGGTAGAATACGAAGGTCTTTATCTGGTACCAAAATATGTCTCACCCTCATAGATGAGTGCCATTGTGGGTTGGTCCAACAACAGATGCCCCCTTTGAGCCATATCACAAAAGCCCTGGGCCGAGCTTGCTGCCTGTGGGGTGGATTCAGCCGAATCGCACAAATGGGCAGTCACAAGTAGGCATGGGAGCGGGCCACTCCTGATGGGTAGGCCCAACTGGACCTGAAGGTTTTACTTGGGTCTGTGTCCTGAATATAAAGGGTGGGGGGGGCTACCTTTTCAAGCCCCTTCTTCACCAGATCTCCTACCCTCTCTCCCTGCATGGTTGACATTTGTTGGTCACCATATTTGGGACCAGGTTGGAATTTTCCCACTTGGCAAATTGATTCCAACTCTGTGGTTTTCACCATCCTGTTAGGAGTTGTCACAACTTTGGTGGTATATGATGTTCTAACATAGTTGCAGAGGATGCTCATCTGGGATGCTACCCAACTGGGATGCCACCCAGAGTGGCTGGGGCAACCCAGTCAGATGAGCAGCATATAAATGACTTATTTTATTATTATCCATAGCTGGAGTGCTACCAGTGTAGCGGCTACCCACCACACCCCTTTAGCTGGAGGATTCTAGAGAACTGCCTCTGATAAAGATTTTAAGGCGAGCCAGCTTAGCCCAGCAGTTCCATTGACCAACACATTGGTTGGATCTCCCGATCGCTTCCAGCGGTTTGAGACCCATGGGCACTGCCTGGCTTTTTTAAAAGAAAAAGGAAAAGATTTTAAGGTATATAATGGAGGAAGTGATCCTTTCAGAAACCTACGCTCACAACATTTAGTATAAAGTCTGTTCTAACACTATACATGGACCAGGAAGTGAGTTGGAATCCAGCGCAATTGATGAAGTGTTGGGGTGTTGTGCTTGTATCTGCCAGCCCCATTAATGTCCTCACTGCTTTGTTGTGGGCCAGCTAGAGTTTCTGAGCCATTTTCAAAAGCAGCCCCACATATAACACATTAGTTATCCAACTGCGATAGCGTCATATTTTGTTGTATATGCTGAAGCTGATAAAAGACATCCCATGCCATCAAGACCACCTGTGCCTCAGGTAACAATACTGGCTCCAGGAGTACCACAAATTACTAACCTGCTGCTTCAGGAGTTGTGCAAAAGTATCCTAAACAAGTTGAACACACATAACTAGGTAGATGAACCATCTGCAAAGTAACTCTGTCTTATCTAGATTAGAGTTTGTTTATTAGCCGGATTGCCAATCATAATCACAATATACTTTCCACTGGTGCTAGAATATAGGCCCTGACACTTATATATAATCAGTGCAGCTCTCTCCGAGGTCACCAGATATTAAACAGGGGTGCTGTCTAACAGCTACTGGTTTATATGAAATGGGTTGCCAGCCAATACTGAATGAAAACATACCTTTACCTTCCTTGCTTGTAAGTGGAAGCCTTGATAGAAATTCAAAAGTTTGAATGAGCACAATTAATATAGCGTTCTAGTTGAGGATGGGCAATCACCCTTCCACCCACCCTTAAACTGTTCAGGGATTTTTGAGTATTCTAAGCAAACACTCAAAAAGCCTCAGATGCCCTCAAAAACCAGAGGATTGGCAACTTAAGTTGACAGAATATGCAGAACTTGCAGACTTAACATATAGAATAAGAGATCAAGAAGAACACACATTTAGAGAAGACTGGAAAACTTTTATTGAATATCTGGGAAATGACTGTATACAGCTGAAAAGGCTGGCAGCATTAATATAAATTCAACAGAGTAAATAATTTTTGATGTAAAAGTGGAAAACTGATTTGAACGGCTATAGTAAAATATGCTGGGATGTACGGTATGTAAAATGAACCATGGAAAGAGAAGGAGGGAAGTCACTGGATATTTTAAAGTTTGTAAAATGTTTACTTGGAAACGTAAAATTCAATAAAAAATATTTTTATATATATATATATATATATATATATATATATATATATATATATATATATATATATATGCAGGTTTTGGTGTCTTCGGGTGTCTTCCCGTGTAAGAGTTGGGGTGTCTAGGCGACGTTTCGACGAGGTCTCACTCGTCATCTTCAGGCTGGTGCTTTCGGCTTCTTGTTACTGGAACAGAGCAGGATCTCAGTGTTTGAGTTCCTATAAATACTGTTGAGGGGTGTGGTGTATAGCCTCCAACGTTCTGGGCAGAGAGGGAGTTCCCAGGTTAGTGTGCCTTTTCTTCTTTTGTTCCTTAATTACTTGAGGGATATCTTGAGTGATTTCTAGAGTGATATTCTGAGTACCACTTAGGAGGGTCATTAGGTGTGGATTAGTTGCTAAAGCTTTCGTGTCTTGACCTCTTGAGCTTGTGAAAAGTTTTTCTGAGAAGATGGCTGTACTGCACTTAGTTGTGCTCTGGCTTGGCTTCGTGTATAGGGGCGAGCTGTGGTTTTGTGCCCTGTGCCAGCCAGATCTGTGTAGGGATTGCAGGGGGGTGCAGCATCCGGAGGTGCCACTATGGTTTGGCTACTGGATGGTGTCTGTACTTTATCTGTGGAGAGGGTCTGGGTTTGGGTCTGGTGTGGTTGATTGGAGATGGCGTTCTGTGTGTCTCTGGTTCTGGTGTCGGTTTTTGTGGGGAGGGCTAATTTCCAGATGTCTGGCAGAAATTAGCCCTCCCCACAAAAACCGACACCAGAACCAGAGACACACAGAACGCCATCTCCAATCAACCACACCAGACCCAAACCCAGACCCTCTCCACAGATAAAGTACAGACACCATCCAGTAGCCAAACCATAGTGGCACCTCCGGATGCTGCACCCCCCTGCAATCCCTACACAGATCTGGCTGGCACAGGGCACAAAACCACAGCTCGCCCCTATACACGAAGCCAAGCCAGAGCACAACTAAGTGCAGTACAGCCATCTTCTCAGAAAAACTTTTCACAAGCTCAAGAGGTCAAGACACGAAAGCTTTAGCAACTAATCCACACCTAATGACCCTCCTAAGTGGTACTCAGAATATCACTCTAGAAATCACTCAAGATATCCCTCAAGTAATTAAGGAACAAAAGAAGAAAAGGCACACTAACCTGGGAACTCCCTCTCTGCCCAGAACGTTGGAGGCTATACACCACACCCCTCAACAGTATTTATAGGAACTCAAACACTGAGATCCTGCTCTGTTCCAGTAACAAGAAGCCGAAAGCACCAGCCTGAAGATGACGAGTGAGACCTCGTCGAAACGTCGCCTAGACACCCCAACTCTTACACGGGAAGACACCCGAAGACACCAAAACCTGCATTCCTGTACCTGTGAAAATCTACGAAAGCATATATATATATATATATACACACCATATTTTTCGCCCCATAAGACGCACCGGCCCATAAGACGCACCTAGATTTTTGGGGGGGAAATAAAGGAAAAAAATTTTATTTCCCCCCCAGGTGCGCTGCGCTACACCAGGAGCTTGGGGCGTGCTGAGCTCAGCGCGCCCCAAGCTTCTGCGTGCCGGCAAGCAGTCCGCTAGCCCTGGGAGAGCCGCGGGGCTCTCCCAGGGCTAGCGGATCACTGCGCTACAGCAGGAGCTTTGGGCGTGCTGAGCTCAGCGCGCCCCAAGCTTCTGCGTGCGCGCAAGCAGTCCGCTGTCGCCCCAAGCCTCGCGCACCCGGCAGGAGGTCCCACCGGGTGCGCGAGGCTTGGGGCGGCAGCGGACTGCTTGCGCGCACCTAGAAGCTTGGGGCGTGCTGAGCTCAGCGCGCCCCAAGCTTCTAGGTGCGCGCAAGCAGTCCGCTAGCCTTGGGAGAGCCTCGAGGCTCTCCCAGGGCTAGCGGATCGCTGCGCTACACCAGGAGCTTGGGGCATGCTGAGCTCAGCGTGCCCCAAGCTTCTAGGTGCGCGCAAGCAGTCCGCTGCCGCCCCAAGCCTTGCGCACCCGGTGGGACCTCCTGCCGGGTGCGTGAGGCTTGCAGACACTCGCCCGAAGCAGGGGGAGCCCTCCCGAGGGCTCCCCGTGCTTCGGGCGACAGGCTGCCGCCCCAAGCCTCGCGCACCCGGTGGGACCTCCTGCCGGGTGCGCGAGGCTTGCAGACACTCGCCCGAAGCAGGGGGAGCCCTCCCGAGGGCTCCCCGTGCTTCGGGCGACAGGCTGCCGCCCCAAGCCTCGCGCACCCGGTGGGACCTCCTGCCGGGCGCGCGAGGCTTGCAGGCATTCGCCCCATAAGACGCACCCCGATTTCCCCTTCATTTTTGGAGGGGGAAAAGTGCGTCTTATGGGGCGAAAAATACGGTAAAACAAAAAGCCTCAAATGTGTTTGTTTCAAATACTCAAAGCACATAAAGATGCCCACCTTGTTTTCCTGGACTTCACCTTTTTCTCTGCAAATCCATGCCCCCCTCCCCCGCAGCACCCACAAAATATTTCTACTTGGGAAAAGGTGACAGGGGACAACAAAATATAATTTGATAAATAAAGTGGAGAAAAGTGGTCTCTCAAGTAACAAGGTCCCAAGTTGTTTTGGTACTTTGCTATATTTTATATGCAGTATATAAAAGACTTTTAAGCCATAGTGAGTAGATTCAGGTCATTCTGTGGGTTATGGTAGTAGCTGTAGTAATAGCAGCAGGTCAACTGTGTGATTTAAAAAAAATGTTGATTGGTCCCATTTTTAGTCTCTATCTAGTAGGCTTCCTAAAGTGATGGTGTCATCATCTGAAAAAAGGAGAGCTGTTGCGTAGAACTTTGCTTTTAGCGAATGCTGAAGTTGTTCACATCTTAAGATGATTTTAATGGGTCCTCTTAAGGGATATAATCTTTATATTTATGAAGGGCATGTAAGGCTTCCCTGTCTCATCCTCTGTTACAACCACAATTGGTAATTATTTGGTGCTATTTCTAATTGCTCAAACCATATCACATATATCATCTCAGCCGTTCCACAAGAATCCTGGAAGTAGGCCAGTAGTATTATTGTCATATTACAAATGGTGGCCAAGGCTAAGAGGCAGCCGTTTGCATAAGACCGTATGCTAGGGTGATGGTGGTAGGGCATTCCAGCTCATCGCTCAGGCTTTTAACCACTACACCGCACCAACTCTCAAGGGCTTTGTGAGAAAGGCAAGTGGCGCTGATGCAGGAAGGGGCTATTTCTCCTCCTCCTCCTCCTTTGACTGCTGTGCAACTTGTCCTCAGTGGCATAGCAAGGTCAAGTGGTACCCGGTACGGAAAATTTATTGTCACCCCCACACTGAAATTATTAAAAGAAGGAAAAATAAGATACTTACATTTGCAAGTATTATTTTCTGGTTTATTTACTTAACATTTTGAGCATAAGCACTTAAAACCTTTTTTTTGCAATGGGAATTTCTTATGAATTAAATTTTTAACTTAATTTCGCTATTTTGAAGCTTTGGCTTAACGTACAAATACCAACAAATAGCATGATCATAATGTTTATGTTACTTACCAAATTCAATATCATAGAGAAGAGGATGATCACAATGAATCAATAAACTAAAAAATGTAAGAAAAATAAATTCAGCACAGAACTTATAAGCTTCAGTAATAATGCACAACTATCTCCACAGAATGACGTGGGGTGACTGACAGGCATGGCAGCGGATAGGATTGGTTGCGGGTTGAGTGATGATGAGTCATCAGTTGTTTACATCTCGCTCGAGTACAAACTGCAGAGACAGACTTCAGTGAATCGGCGGAAAGAAACCCCCCCCTCTCTTTCCCTATCCATACGCTCTCCACTATACAGCGTCGAGTTCATCCGCGTTTCATTGAGTTTGTTGACTGAACTAAAAAGTTTCAATACGTATTATGCTGACTTGTTGAGGTTAATTGTCAGACGAAGCTATTAAACACGTTTTAATTACAGTGGTACCTTGGGTTAAGTACTTAATTCGTTCCAGAGGTCCGTTCTTAACCTGAAACTGTTCTTAACCTGAAGCACCATTTTAGCTAATGGGGCCTCCCGCTGCCGCCAGGCCGCCGGAGCACGATTTCTGTTCTTATCCTGAAGTAAAGTTCTTAACCTGAGGTACTATTTCTGGGCTAGTGGAGTCTGTAACCTGAAACATCTGTAACCTGAAGCGTATGTAACCCGAGGTACCACTGTAATACTATTTTTTTTTTAAAAGTGTCATGAGCCCAATTTTTTATTATAAAAAACCCACATATTTTTGCCATTTTGTCAACCCCCGCTCAGTGATGACACCCAGGGCGGACCACACCCACCGCACCACCCTTCCTACGCCACTGCTTATATTGTCTTGTTATGTCTGAGGAAAGGAGCAGCTATGTCTGGCGCTGAGTTGCTCCACACCTCTGTGACACAGAGCTACAGACATTTTACACCTTCCAACACAGGCCTTTTGGATAGAAAAAGAGCTTTGCAAGAAAGGCTTCACAAAGACACGCGGGGAAAGGTGGCCTCACAAGGGCACAGTGTTGCACAGTTTTTCTTCAGCCCAACAGGTGGCTTGTCAACATGCCATAACTGTAATTTTATATGAAGGTATTTAGAAGCTTTAGTACACAGACTACAGTATTTCAATTATGCCCATGCCTTTGATACTACACTACATGGTCGGGAATAGAATGGCATTATTTCAACATGGTGTATGCCAGTGTTAGCTATGCAGATTTTCTTACGTTGAATGCATGTAGCCAACAAGAAGCTGTACCAGTAATGTTTGGAAATATTTTGATTTGTGGATCATATAGTAAGCACGTGTAGTTATAGTGAAAAGGCATCCTGAAGAATGCATGCACTAAACGGCCATTAACGAAGACTTCTATCTTTAGAGATGCCTTATAAACAAAACACCATCTACAAACAATAATGATTTATTGCGACAATTTGCTGTTGTGCTTGTGGATTGTTGGCTTAGGTGTGGGAACTCACAGAGAGCTTGATGCGGGAATATTATCTGTGGGCAACAATCTCTTATGCTGGCAGATGAGGCACACAAGCCCTTTGATCCCTTGTTGAATCAAGCTGCATGTTGTTGGCTTAAAAATCTAATGGAAACAAGTGCCCGTAACACACAGCTTTCTTTACCTACATTTGGAATTCTGTTGGGATGGGGAGGTGCTTTGGCAGATTTGGAGAGAAGAGGTGACAGGCAGGGAAAGGCTGGAGCTCAATGACAGAGTACATGCTTTGCATACAGAAGGTCTAAGGGCTGGGGGAAACTCCTGCCTGAATCGTGGAGAGCTGTTGCCACTCAGTGTACTGAGCTAGATGGGCAAAAATGGTCTGTCTTAATTTAAGATGGTTTTCTGTGTTGTTAGGGTTCTTAGTGTTAAGCACCCCCCCTCTCCTTAAAGGTAAAGGTAAAGGGACCCCTGACCATTAGGTCCAGTCGTGACTGACTCTGGGGTTGCGGCGCTCATCTCGCTTTATTAGCCGAGGGAGCCGGTGTACAGCTTCCAGGTCATGTGGCCAGCATGACTAAGCCGCTTCTGGTGAACCAGAGCAGCGTACAGAAATGCCGTTTACCTTCCCGCTGGAGCGGTACCTATTTATCTACTTGCACTTTGACGTGTTTTCGAACTGCTAGGTTGGCAGGAGCAGGGACTGAGCAACGGGAGCTCATCCCATCGTGGGGATTCGAACCGCTGACCTTCTGATCGGCAAGTCCTAGGCTCTGTGGTTTAACCCACAGTGCCACCCACGTCCCTCCCCCTCTCCTTACCCCTTATCTAATCCCAATCATTCCATTGGAAAATGAAACTCTTCAACTCTTCAGAAGATCTAAGTGATAATAATTTATTGGCACAATTTTAATTCCATTTTGGTACAGAAAGCTTTAAGCAACATTGGCTCTTAATGACTCAAAGGCCACATTTCTGACCAAGTTACTCTCAAGCAGAAGACTGATTAGCTTTCTTCCAATATTCTTTCTTGTGCTTGATGAGGACTGGCTTAGCTCAAAGTGTTTTAGGTTATAATATCTATTATAAATACAAGATTCCCAATTTTGGAATGGATGGGTAAATATCTCATCAGGTTAGGTGAATTGTTAATTGACTTGTGTCTGTGCGTCCTTTTGAAAATGATGCTTTAGGAAATGGATGTAGCTCTGGAGCAAACACTTAGGCATTAAATGCACATTTGCATTTAATGCACTGGGCTGTTGTTGTTTTTAATGGGTAATGTCAGGGAACTGCCATCGGAGGAACAGGTGGGGAGAGCATTCCGACAGTCTCTGTAAGCTGCCTGTGCAGGAGAAGGCATCATGAGCGACCCAGCCGGAACCGGAGGGGCAGGAGTTGGAGCGGGTCCAAGCTTGGAAGAAAGGTACCGAGCGTTGGAAATCCAGCTGGCGCTGCAGATGGCGAGGCTTGAGGAGAGAAGGGCTCAGGATGCAGACAAGAAGGGGAGAGCCACCCAGTTCAACAGAAAGGTACCAGGATTGGTGCAGAAGTTTGGGGGGGACCCCAAGGACTACCATGCCTTTAGGACAGAGATGCAATATGCCCTCAATGTGCAGTTTGATGAATTCCCTGATGAGGAATCGCGAGTGGCTTTCGTGATTGGGCATCTTGAGAGGGGGGCGAGGGACTGGGTTCGACCCCTGATGGCAACGCACAATGACGTCCTAAAGGACACCATGAAGTTCTTTCGTGCAATGGATCTCATGTTTTCCAGCGATATTGAGGAGGGAGTGGTGCGCAGACAGCTAATGGCTTGCAAGCAGGGAAGCCGATCTGTCCGTGAGTACTGGACTGAGTTCACCATGCTGGTTCACAGATTGGGGTGGGATTTATCGGCGGCACCCATTCAAATGCTTTTTGAAGAAGGCCTTGCTTCGGCTGTGAAAGACGAACTTTCCCGGGGTCCTAGGGCGGATTCTATGGATCAGCTGACTAAATCTGCGCTGACCATAGGAGCGCGCCAGGAGGCGAGAGCTTTGGAGAGGCGGGAAGGGAAGGGGGAACGCTGGAAGGAGTTCCGCATTCCTGACATTCCAGAGACAACTTTCCCGCCGGCAGAGCCGATGGAAATCGGAACAGCGCGCGCGCGCGCAGTTTCAAAACCCAGTGAGGGGGGAAAGAAGGAGGGAAAAGGTGCCCGGAAATGCTATCTCTGCCAACAGCCAGGTCACTTTGCCAGAGTCTGCCCCCAGAGGAAGGAATGGCAAGGGATGGTGGGAGCTGTTGAAGGAAGAGAGGAGGGAAAACCGGAGCAGGTAAAAACCAACGCCTGGTTGCCACAGTCGGGGCACAGCAGCCAGGCCGAAGAGCAGTGAAAGTGCCCATGCCAGAAGCTCCTCAACCTGCTCTAGTGATTGAAGTGTCGCTAGAGCTGCAAAATGGACACCCCCTAAAGATAAAGGCGCTGTTGGACTCAGGCAGCTCCTGCAATTTTATGAGCAAAGAGTTTGCTGCTGAACACCAGATACAGACGATCCCTTTAAGCAACCCCCTGCAGGTGACCACGATCGATGGCAGGGAGTTGTTGGGAGGAGAAGTCAGCTTGCATGATAATGAGGGTGGCAAGGCACACAGAACTGATAGCGTTTAATGTGGCCACCTTGGGAGGAGCTCCTATTATTTTGGGGATGAGCTGGCTAGCGCTACATGATCCGCTGGTGGGCTGGCATCAGAGAGTGGTTTCCTTTGGTTCAGCACATTGCTTAGAACACTGCAAAGGGGGAAAGGGTTCAGCAGGGGCCCAAGCCACCCTAGCAGGGACGGAAGTAATGGAGAAGGTGAAGGTACCACCACAATACGCAGATCTCAGCGACGTGTTCAGCGAGAAGGAAGCTGACCAACTACCCCCGCATAGGCCCTTTGACTGTCAAATCAATTTACTCCCTGGAGCACAGCTTCCTGTAGGCAAGTTGTATGCCATGTCAGACAGAGAAATGCAGGAGCTAAGAGAGTTCATTGACAAGAACCTGAAGAGAGGCTTCATCAGAGAGTCCAAAGCAGCGGGAGGTAGCTCAGTGTTTTTTGTGGACAAGAAACACACGGACAAGCCGAGACTGGTGTGTGACTTCAGGGGGTTAAATGCAGTGACAGAACCAGTGGCTTTCCCTATGCCCAGGATTGACGACATTTTGACCAGGGTGCGGAAGGGAAAGATTTTTACAAAGCTGGACCTAAGGGGGGCGTACAACCTGATACGTATAAGGAAAGGGGATGAATGGAAAACCACCATGTTCACCCCTTTGGGGGCATTTGAATATCTCGTGATGCCATTTGGCTTACAAGCAGGCTCGGCGTGCTTCCAATCGTTTATGAACCACGTACTGGGGCCTTTGCTTTACAAGAATTGCGTGGCCTTCCTAGATGACGTGTTGGTGTATTCTGAGAATGAGGAGCAGCATGTGAGAGACGTCAGAGAAGTGTTGAGCAGGCTGCAAGCCAACAGGCTGTGGGTGAAACTGGAGAAGTGTCAGTTCCATACCAAGGAGGTGGAATTCCTGGGGTACCGCCTGTCAGACAAGGGATTGGCCATGGATCCCGGCAAGGTCCAGGCAGTGCTGGAATGGAAAACACCCAAAACCAAGAAGGATGTGCAGAGGTTCCTAGGGTTTGGGAACTTTTATCGTAAGTTCATCCGAAACTTTGCCCACCTGACGGCGCCCATAACGGACTGTCTCAGCAGTAAGAAGAAATTTGTTTGGACTGCGGAGGCGGAGCGAGCGTTTGAGGAACTAAAAAGGGCCTTCGCCTCTGAAGGACAACTTCTGCATGTGGATTTACAAAAAAAGCTGAGAGTCGAAACAGACGCATCAGACCGAGCCATAGGGGCGGTGCTTCTTCTGCAGCCAGGGAAGGAGGAGTCAGAGTGGAGACCGTGTGCCTTTTTTTCGCGAAAGCTGAACAAATCCGAGAGGAACTACACGGTGTACGACCGAGAACTTCTTGCTATTCATGAGGCTTTCCGGAGATGGAGGCACCTGCTAATTGGTGCACAACATAAGGTGCAAGTGTGCACTGACCATAAGAAGTATTGGAGAACGGCGCGAGTGCTCAACCAACGGCAGTTGAGATGGGCCCAGGAGTTCTCCAAATTTAACTTTGAGATTTGTTACGTGCCAGGCCCAGAGAACGTTAGGGCGGACGCTCTCTCACGCAAACCTGAATATTTGGAGGGGGAGGGAGCACCCGAAGAAACACATGTCATTCCAGAGGACCGCTGGGTGTGTGTGGGGGCATTGGTGGGGCAAAGGGAACTGGTAGAGGGTACGGTGCATGATGAATACGCCCAGGACAAACTCAGGGGTCTCAGGAGGGAGGGAGACAAACCCGGGGGTTTTGAGGAGAGAAACGGGGCGTTGTATTACAAGGGAGCGTTATATATACCTGAAGGTGATTTGAGGGAGAAGGTACTCAAGCAACTGCACGATAGCCCCACAGCAGGGCATTTTGGGCAACACAAAACCATGTGGCTGGTTACCAGGGAATTTTGGTGGCCCAAGGTCAGGGAAGATGTGAGGGAGTATGTGAGAGGGTGTGACCAATGCCAGCGAGCCAAGGGGGAGAGGCGGGCACCGGCAGGGTTATTAGAACCACTACCCACACCTGAAAGACCATGGGAAACCGTGGCAATAGATTTCATGACTGATCTGCCAAGGTCCAGAGGGAAAACAGCCATCATGGTTGTGGTAGACCTGTTAACCAAAATGGCCCACTTTATAGCCTGCTCACATGCTGTCACGGCAGAAGAAACCGCTAAATTGTTTGTAGAAAATGTGTTTAGGTTGCATGGCGCCCCCTTGAGGGTGGTTTCAGACCGAGGGAAACAATTTACTTCCAGGTTCTGGAGGAAGCTCATGAGCTTACTGCATGTAGAGGTCAATTTTTCGACTGCCCGGCATCCTGAAACCAACGGGCAGGCGGAAAGAGCCAATGGCATCCTCCAGCAATATTTGAGGTGTTATGTGAATGACAGAGAGAATGATTGGGTGGAGAAGCTGGCGTTGGCAGAATTTGCCTACAACAATGCGGAGAACGTGTCCACGGGGATGAGCCCCTTTTTGGCTAATTACGGGTGCCATCCCCGAGCTTTCCCAGGGGGGGAAGGGGAGAACTGGAGCGTTCCAGCTGCCGAACAGTTCGTAGAAGAAATGGAAGCGATCCATCGCCAGCTCCAACTTAACTGAGACAGGGCCAAGGAGGAATATAAGAGGCAGGCAGACAAAAACAGAAGAGAAGGTGAAACCATTAGGGTGGGGGACCAGGTGTGGCTGTCAACCCAAGGGTTACCATTCAAAGGGGGTTGTAAGAAGTTAAGACCCAAAAGACTGGGCCCATTTGAAGTCACGCAACAGGTCAACCCAGTGGCTTTCAGACTCCGGTTACCGAACCACATGAAGCTGCATCCAGTTTTCCACAGGTCGTTGCTGTCACCGTATAAAGGGGACAGAGAAGGGAGGGTCACTCGGGGACCAGCAATGGAGGAGAAGGAACACAGCTACCATGTAGCGGAGATTCTCGACTCCAGGTGGAAGGGAGATCAAGTAGAGTATTTGGTAACGTGGGAAGGGGAACCGGAGTCGGAAAACACCTGGGTCATGGCAGAGGATGTCAATGACGAGGTTTTAATAGAAACGTTTCATCAGAGGTTCCCACGTAAACCTCAGCCAGTGGCGAGGTTCCGGAGGGAATACTTTGCCACCACCGACGAAGAAGAAGAGTTGGAGGGGTTCACTGATTCCGAGGAGGAGGAGGATTCAGCGAGCCGGAACGGAGACCGATGGAGGGAAATGTTCGAGACGTCTGAAGATGAAGAGGATTCTTTTCGGGGTTTTACCTCCTCACCGCCCAGAGGAGAGGGAATGGGCGGGGGTGAAGGGGGTCCTGGAGGGGAGGTGGATGTCAGGGAACTGCCATCGGAGGAACAGGTGGGGAGAGGGCTCACGGAGGCTGGGAGGGAATCAGCAGCGAAAGCAGGGACCAGCAGGGGGAGAGATGGGTCTCTGGAGGAAGGTCTCATGAATGCGGAGAGAGACGCAGCAGCTAAAGCAGGAACTAGCAGGGAAGAGGGAGGGCTCAGGGACACGTCCAGCGAGAACAGCGGGGAGGTGTCAGAAGCTCCCATAGGGAGACCCATTCCTCGCCGGAAGCTGTCACGTCGTGAGTCCAGAAGACGTATTTCCGTTAAGGAGCTTCTATGCTGGAAGCGCTTCCGAAAGCAACCACTGTCGGAATCTGCAAGTGACTAGGGCAGACATGTCTGAGGAGCTCTGTCACACACAGAGGTTTGTGGAGTTGCACAAACTCTGAGGGATCACAATTTTACGCACAAGCAGCTAATCATCCCATCACAGGTAAGATTGTGAGCATGGGGGATTTTTAGCCCCTTATTCTCTTTCCCTTCCTGTGGTCCTGAAGAAAACCCCTCCTTTGAAGATGGTTCTGCACACTTCTAGCTCTAGGGAAGATAGCCATCCATTGTATGTTTCCTAAGTAAGTAAGACCAGTTTGTTCAATAGGACATACTTCCAAGTAAGTGTGTGTAGGATTGCAGCCAGAATCTAGAGCAAAATTATTCTGCATTCCCAGCATAAGGGAAGCTAATTTTGTTCCAACTTGAGGTGGGTGGAGTGGAAGATGGGAAACAATTGAACCCTGGAGAAAACGAAATGCAGTCAGCCTTAGCATACTGCCTGCTTACCTTTGGGCAGAACATTTTGACCTCTGGTCATAGTTGTATGGCATGAAGTGAAACTGTAGATCATCTCTTATGGAAAGGGTCATGAGCAATCGGATCAGACTCAGAAATGACTTTCTTATGTGTGGCATTGTAAACAGATTGCCTGCTGTATTGAGTGTAATTCTGTGTCTTAGGAATTTAGAAAATACCTTTCACCATGAGCCTAAACACACACATTCAGAAATAAAGGGTGCTTCTGTAGGACTTTTTCTTCTAAATGGATATAACTCATATGTCAATCTGCTGTGTACAAGGAGCATGCCACGTGCCACAATTTAAAGACCCTAGTGGTGGCTATAATGTGTGCACAAACCCTTATGGTGGCCTATGTCCTGCAAGGATAATCTCAAGGGACTTGGAGATCAATCAAAAGACAAAGGGCACAATTTTACAACCAATATATACAGAAATATATATAATGTGTCTTGATCATTTGATTTGTTTTTCTTTTTGCAGAATTCAGTATCCCCCTACTAGTTGCAACCAACGATTATTTCTTTTAATACGCCTAGATCCAATTTAAGTTTTATTTCTTAGTGCCTGCTTTTAAATGAACCATTGCACTCAGTCTTATTCTAGGAAACCTATTTCAAAGGCCAATTCTCAAAAGGTCTTTAGCTTTTATCCAGAAGAGACAAAGGCCTTTAGAAAACTCTTCCAGCTTTTACTTTCACTTGACACCTACACAGTAGGTCAGCTTGTGTCCCAGAGAGCCATGTCTAAATGGTTCCTTTTATGCATTTCTAATTGCCTTGCTTTCTCAAGAGTGTCAGACTGAAGCTCATGCTCTCTGGACTATAGTTGGCAGTTCTATCTCTTGAGATGCAGAAGGCAGTGATTTGGAAGCACTTTTAGAAATATTTTTCATAAACACCATGAACTTGATAGTACATAGAGCTAATTCTAGCAAGCTTATTGTTCCACTGAAATCCTCTATCCCCACCCTCATTTGAGTCTAAGATAAAGCATGTAAATGGAGCCGTCTTACTCATAAATGATTATATCCCTGGATTTCAAGCACCTATTCTCAACATTTGGTATATCCCAAGGCATTCTGATTTCTGGGAAAGTTTGGGAAAGGGATTATTTTTTTAACCTCCCCACCCCCTCAGTAAATGTCTTGTCTATAATGCAGGCTGTTATATGGTAAGGAAATACTAATACGGATGAACTGTTTACCTGATGTACCATTGTTACATTTTCACTGCTGAGACAAAAATTAACTGTGCTGTGCAAAGGATTTTTGAGGCTGAAAACAACATAGCCAATAAATGCAATTAAGTCAATTTAGTGTTTGATTTTAATATTCAGACTGAAGTTGCAGGATTTCAAGAAAAATCTAGGCATTTCGAGAGCATAAATCACCATATCTTCCATTCTATATTTATAACTAAATGTTAAGTGAACACATAGCACTGGAAGAAGGAAACAAGGAGACAAGGACTACTAGTGGACTATTTCCAGATGCATAATCATGAAAGCACATTAGCCTTATATGTTTACATGACATTTACATTGATGCAATAATGTGGTAAGTAGAACCACATTACTATTACGGTAGAGTAGTGATCACAGCAAGACCCTCATTGTTATGTGATTATCCGATGTTCTCAGTGGAAAGAATGTGCCCATCTTTCAACCTACATCTTTACAATACCCCGCAGCAATTCAGAAATTGTTCAAAAGACATGAGGTCAGTAGGCATGTATTTAGCTATAGTCAAATTTAGGAAACCCAAATAATGAACTGTATGAATAAACCATGTTAAACAATCTTCAAGTCACCTGAAAGACAGTTTGGAAACTCCAGCTGGTACAGAATTTGGCAGCCAGTTGCTCACTGAGACAAGATGGCTTGAGCATCTTACGCTGATCCTGGCCTCACTGCATTGGCTGCCAATTAGTTTCCAGGCCCAATTCAAACTGCTGGTTTTGACAAATAAATCTTTAAATGACTCAGGACCACAATACTTCCATACCCTCCAACATTTCTCCAATAAAAATAGGGATGTCCTAAGGAAAAGCAGGACATTCGGGTATCAAATAAGAAACAGGGACGGCTTCTGTAAATCTGAGACTGTGCCTGGAAAATAGGGACACTTGAAGGGTCTGTAGTCCAAGTACAGCCTTGCCCCATATGAGCCAACCAGACCCTGTGATCATCATCTGAGGCCCTTCTTTGAGTGAATCCCCCATGAGAGGTCCAGAGGCTGGCAACACAGGAACGGACCTTTCCTGCAGCGGCTTCCCATTTGTGGAATGCTCTCTCCAGGCAGGATCACCTGGCACCTTCGTTACATAGCTTTAGATGCCAGGCAAAAAGGCTTCTCTTCAACCAGGCCTTTGTCTGGTTAACATTCTATGACCTTTAAAATCTTATCAGGGGTGGGTATTGTTTTGTTTTTGTTTATTATGCATTTTGTGTTTTCATTTGGTATTTTTATGTTGTGAACTGTCCTGTGATCACATGAAGGGCTATATACAAACAAACAAAGTCTCCATAGGTTTCAGTAAAGACTACTTTGGAATACTAGATTTGCAGTTTAACCTATGTTTGGGGTTATATGATTTGTTTCATTCACTTTTATCAATGTTCCATTGATTTGCAACATAGTATGTCATTTACATTCTCAAAAATGGAGTTCTAAATGGAGATTAGAATGCAGATTCAAGCTTAGTTTTGATACTTGGTGTCACTATACATGGCCCCCTCCCTCCCAATGTTCACCAAAGTTTCTTGGTTTTGTTATCAAAAGAAAAAGCTGGTTGTTTCTAGAAACCCTTTGTAGTATACACTTTGAGCAGGGTTGCCTTTTTTCATTCCAGAAAAAAAATATTAAAAATGTTTGATTTATCCTCAACAACATCCCATGGGACTAAGTGGGCTGAAATCCAACTGAACTAGGTTACAGATTAGGCCATCTGTCATTTAAATGTCTCAGAAATGTTACTAGTTTAATTGCTTTGCTTTCTATAAATGCTCCTCTGTTTTCCTGCAGTGACTTTTTGGGAGTCATGGAACATACTTCTTTATTATTGTTTTTATTAGTGTCACCATCAAATGTTAGTTTTTATGTCTAAGCTAGGGGCATTCCATGTTGTGTCTGAGCTATGTTGGCCTCGGGAGTGAGAGGGTGGAGAGGCACTTGACTCATCCCACAGTATGGTCTAAAGGCGCATGAAGCCACCACCTTGTTGAAGCTAAGCAGACTTACCGTAGGTCTGGTAAAGTTCCTGTATATGAACCTGAGAACCACGTATACACTTCCATTGCAGCTGTCACCTCAGGCTTGTGTGGTAGATGAATTATATACAAAAACTGCTTATTTAATATCAAGTTAAAATGTACTGGAGAACACATTTATATGAGCCAGACCTCACATAGAACTGGATATATGCTCAAATACTTTTTAGCAAAACTGGGGCATGAGAATAGAGTAAATTTCCACCTACCATTTTTCCAGCATGCCTGAGTCATGTTCTGGAATAAGAGGCTCTAGGACTGAGGTTAATTCATGCTCTGTAGTAGTCATTGGTCTACCTACTGGGCCAGCCAACAAACTGCTTATTATGATGAGGGAGGGGGGGTTTTTTCTCTGTGTGTTATTCCATCAACCCAGCTGCTGAGTGTGAGCTGAACCTAAGACTGCCAATTTATTAGACTGGCTTGTGGCAACAGAGAAGGCGTTTCTGTAAATGCAAATGTATTACTGAATCTTTTAAACAGTTGTGCACTTCATAATTAGTTTTTCCAGTGGAAAGTTTTTAATAGACACAGTAATAACATTTATTATGGACATGTTTTATATAAAATTATAGCCAACAACTTGGCATGGCGTGACAGGGAGATCCCTGTTGGTAAGTGATTTCTCTTGTAAAACATGCAGCAAAGTAATTTTGGTAGCTGGAATGTGAAGGGTTGTGAAAGGCCATTTGTAAGAGCAGACTTTCTGCTAGCTGTGAAGCAGTCACTTGATTCATCTGATTTACTCTCTACCCCATGTCTCTCTCTCACACACACTGAAAGAATAGCCACAGAGAATGCTGAATCAGTTTCAGGGAGAGAGCAAAGCATGCGAAGAAGGTATTTCCTTGGTTTCCCCACATATGACTCCAAGGGAAAACAAGTGCCAGTGACTGATCTCCAGAAATAAATAGTTTAGCAAGGTCCCAAATAGCATATATAATACAGTGGTACCTCGGGTTAAGTACTTAATTCATTCTGGAGGTCCGTTCTTAACCTGAAACTGTACTTAACCTGAAGCACCACTTTAGCTAATGGGGCCTTCTGCAGCTGCCGCGCCGCTGGCACACGATTTCTGTTCTCATCCTGAAGCAAAGTTCTTAACCTGAGGTAATATTTCTGGGTTTGCGGAGTCTGTAACCTGAAGCATATGTAGCCTGAAGTGTATGTAACCCAAAGTACCACTGTATCCTTCTCCACTAACAATGGACCTTCATTCCAACAGACTAATCTTTCAATCTGTCCTTCCCAGTGCATCCCCACCCTCAAGAAAAATAGGTGCCAGAACTCACCTTGAAGCAGGGTTCAAAATTAGCAAGGCGCCAAGTGCATTTGCGCCTAAAGATTCTTGATTTGTGAACAACACGAAAAGTCTGGATGCAATTTTTTGCGCCTGGCTGACACTCAGGGATTACTGAAATGCATGGGCTTTGAAGTCTTGAAGTAAAGGTAAATGATAGACAATATGCTAAGGAGTTTAACAATAAAGAGTAGAGTGTTTGGAAAACTGAAGTACAGTACATGTATAAAAAATTTGTGCTAAAAAATGAGATATTAACAATGTGTCACTTATGTGAACTGTGTATTAGTTCATGCTTATATAAAAAAAGTGTTGCCCCCCCCACCCAGTAGCCACCACTAGACATTCTTTTTGGTGCCCACAACCCAGGTCCTAGAAGCCATTTGGCTCCTAGCTTGTCTATCCCAGTTTCTAACACTGCCATGAAGTTGTCACAGTAAATTGTCGGGCGACTCGGGGCAGCCCTAAACAGATGCCGGTTTGACAACAGCCATGTTTACAACTCACAGGGGTGCTAAAAACTATGGCAAGCTGTCTCCCTAGCTGCTTTGGGGGTTGCTACTGGTTCTAGTGCAGCTCAAATAAATGCACCCCTGCCCTCCCACGTTCTCTTAGATTCAGACAAATGGCTAGGGCAGCTCAGAAGGTCCCTTGCACAGACGTGTGTGTGCAATGGTAGAGGCCTGACTGGAAAGCTTAAAGCCCACTGCTTCTATACACTGCTTCCTTTGAAGGAAAGGAAATCCAAAATGGCCCCACCCTGTAGCTTGCCCAGTTGTGGCTAGGAGTGGCTAGAGCTAGGTGGAGTCATAGCTCTAAAAAAAGCATAGACTTGCACACGCCAGCCAGCTTCCTTTTCTATGCTCCTTGCTCAAGCTCTTTAAACCTTTTAGGGGTAAAACTCAGTGCCAAATTACAAGGGGTGTTAAATGCTTTTTTGCATTCAAGGTTGCTTCCAGATGACCTTTTTGTTGAACATCCATATTTGGTTGTGGAGAGGCTATTCGGCTTTGTGTCAGGCCGTTGCTATCTCACAACCACCCTGGAATAGGAGCCTTGTAGTCTTGTTCTGGCCTCATTGAGAGTAGGGTTTCAGGAGGGTGGAAGCAGGGGGGGGATCAATGTTGGGCTTTCCCCACTTTCCAACCCAACTCCTTTGAGGCCTTTCCCTGCTGTGCTAAAAGAAAGCGGTAGCAGGAAAGACCTCCGAGACCCCTGGGGAGGCTCTGTCAAGCAGAGTAGACAATTCTGGGCTAGATGGACTAATAGGCATACCAAGGAGAAGAGAAGGCAGCTTCCTGTGTTTTTGTAGTGCAAGAGAGATCAGGTTTGAGGTTGTCAGTACTGACCCTGAGTATTTTATAAGGGGTGGGGGGCTGGAAAATGGGGGGAAATGTTAATTTCCTGTCAATTCTGTAATTCAGGAAATTGTGTTTTCTAACCTCGTAGCACATATATCTCCACTCTCACTCTAATCTGTCCTGCAGGTTACTACTACAAGCTGCTATGTGCTTGAAAATGCTAATTCCTCCTTCTTCCCAGCCCCCATGCTCTCCTGGTTCCTTCTCAACTGATATATTCGGTGTATCTTAGAACAGAGGTGGGCACCTGGATCTGGCTAGTGGGATGGATCCTGACCCCTCCTAAACTCTGCAGGCCAGTTTGGCATGTGGATAAAGCCACCTACCTGTCAATCACCTGGCATAACCAATGTTTCCCTATGCTTACATGGTTTGAAGTCAAATCATGTGGGCAAAGGCATAAGGCTTTGCAAGCACCCGTCAGCTGAATGTCAACGCTTGGGCTTTGCAAGTGTTGATAGTCAGCTGGCTGGTGCTTTCAAACCCAGGGAGCCATGTCTTTGCCTGTCCCACACCTGACGTCATATATGTAGATGTGGCTGGGGGCGGTATAGCCTTATGAACCAAAGTAGGCCTGCTGGGCCTAATTAGCCCTTAAGGCCATAGGGTCCTCACCACTGTTCTAGGCCATTTTGGTGGGTTCTTTTTTTAACCCTCTTAATTTGTGGCATATTTCCATGTACCTAAGGAACTCTTACAAAGAATATGACATGATTCCAAATACACACATTTCGGCTCGGTTGCAAGAAGACCAGGACACAGTCTTATTACAACAGAAAAGAAACATGACTTTTTGAGGCAGGGACATAGGGGAGGAAATATGGTCACATGGAAGCATTCTGGGAAGCAGTTCCAGGCATCATGTTCAGCAATGGAAAATGGGTACAGTTGTTTTAGGGGGATAGGAGACCTTTGGTTGACCTGTTTGCAAATTTTCATTGCAGCAATTGGCATTTTAGATCTGTATAACTATGCCGTGCAAAAATCTGCTAAGCATTTGGTACTGACAGTTACTGAACTCTGTAATCAGTCTTGCAGAGCCAGCAAATCAGTAGAAATCTTTAAAATAACAGCAACAAGTTTTATTATGTTATTGAAATACCTGGATTCGTAAGAAAATAAGCAGCATACCTTCTCCTTGCATCATTCTCCCTCGCAAGCACATGTTTCCAACTCTGAAGTGACTTCAGCATTTAGCATATGTTCCATCCTAAATAATAAACAATTATTCATTTTCTGAACCTACAGAACAAGAGTCACTTGACGTTTGGCAGGTACTTTTAATAAACTCAGGTGTTAAAATCTTTTTCTGTACAGATCTATATTATCCCCACATTAGCATTGTGGAAAACTTTAAAATACATATAATTCATTTTAATGAATGGAATTATATAAGCACATGTGTTTTGGGAGTTAATACAGTTATGCTATACTTTTTGGCTGATTGAATTACACTTGTGCTATTAAATTCAATCTTTTGATGAAGGATTGTACAGATATATGCATAAGACATGCCTGAGAATTCGCTAACACTGTGGTAGAGCAAACAAAGGTTTTGCAAAACAAAATGTTTGAGTTCTGCTAGTGTGAGATTTGCCATTTGGATTTTAACTATACCCTGTTGGTGTTGCTAACGCATTATTCAAATAATGCATGCTTGTTTATTTGGGTGCTTCCTAAGGCAGCAGGGTGATTTCTTGCCACAAAGCTCCCAGTTCATTAGCAGTAAAATGGCGTGGAAATAAGAACACAAAATATGATTCTCACAATATAAAATCCATTGCATATATCATAGAAGACGTGGCATCTCACTTAGATTGTATCCATACAAATTTCGCATGTGGTGTTAAATTTATGCATTGCCTTCCACTCAGATTGTATATGTTGAAAAAGTAATCTAAGATCGAAATGCCATGTGACTACAACTTCTGGTGACCAAGTTTCATGTGATAGTTTTATTTTCATATTTAGCCCTGAAGCTCAAGGTGGCTTGCAGCATAAAAATCACCAAGCAGCTGAATAAAACAGAGGACTGAAAGGCCATTACCAAAATGCAACAGTAAAAACAGAGTCATTATAATAAAAATTATAACAGCCATAAAATCAGAACAGCCTTTGCAACTTAAAATCACAACAGCCTTCACAAGCCTCCTTTCAGGGCTTGATATGCCTGCAGGAATAAATGTATTTTATGTCTCTCCCTAAAGGCCAGTGATGAGATACATTTCTGCATCTCGGTGAGATGTGCACACTGAGCTGGTCTCATTAATGAATGACACCATTGGGCCTGATCCAGACCTGATTGCTGTGTGAGCCTGGAGCTGGTGCAGGGATGGGATCCGATCATCTTGCCACTGCTCAACTTCCATTGCAGCTGCCATGAGTGGTTGGGCTGTGGATGGAGCAATGTCTCCTCTGCTCCACAAGGTCCTGTTGTGGGGAGTTAGAGCGTTTGGATTGCTCCCTAACATGGCTGTCGTTCCAGAGGTAGATAGAATTGGGATTCCCCCCCCCCCCCGGATTCCATTAGTATTATGTATCCCTCTATATTTAGTTATGAATGTGAATTAAAACTTTTCTGGTGCTCTGTACTGGTCCAATTCCTGCTTCCTTTAACCACTGATTCTGACTCAAACACTGTATTACTAATGCATGTGAACTGTCTGACTAATGCCTCTAAAATAGGGAATTTGCCTATCGTAGGAGCATACGTGCAATGGGCCAGTATGCCCAGCTGTTTAACCAGAAGGTTGGTGGTTTGAATCCACCCAAGGATAGTTGTGGGCAGGATTCATGTATCACACGGGTTGGACTCAATGACCCTTGGGGTCCCTTCCAACTATACAATTCTATGATTCTCTTCCTGGGATGTTATCTTTGTCATGTATACATGGTATGAGTTATAGAGTTGGATCCAGAGGTGAGTTGTGGGAGTAACATATTTCTTCCCCATTGGCCATTCAGCAAAATCCCTGATCATCAGTGGCACATCTTACGTGTGACAGAGTGTGCTGCCACAGAGAGGATGCAGGAAAATTCAGCTTCTACCCACTCCAATATATGCACTTATCTATGGATCCAACCTATCAAGTCATCTATCCGTTAATTTTCTTTCTTATAATATTTAGTTTACAGTTATTTCAGATTTTTTTAAATATAAATTTATATTTAAATTTAAATTTTAAAAGCAAACACTACTTTTAATGCTATCACCTCTTCAGCTGTATGAATTAGCTTTCTGATTTGGTTCTAATTTCATGTATATGGAAATACTAATCATATGCAGAATTTGTTCTTAGAGGATCATGTCTTGACTCCAAAGACATTTCTGTATGTCAGAATTCACTGACCTGAAATCTTAGAACAGAATGTTTTATTTTGGGTACACACACAC
Source organism: Podarcis bocagei (assembly GCF_964188305.1). NCBI lineage: Eukaryota > Metazoa > Chordata > Lepidosauria > Squamata > Lacertidae > Podarcis > Podarcis bocagei. Next base: position 55,808,264 of record NC_138134.1, read on the forward strand.
ACCCTCCCTGCCACCAATAGTAGCAAAATGATAGGAAATGGGAAAAGGAAACCCCAGATATCCCAACTGCATGGAAATCCATTCTGTGTATTTAAGGGAAATTGTTTGTCAAGACATGGTATGCATCACTGCTGCCTCTTGACAGGTTCACCATGGAGAGACACAAATTAAATTCTTTCAGTTGCAGTTTTGAAGCTAAAAGTGTTTGACTGATTCAGACTCTGAATGGTGTTTAACGAATAAAGGGAAAAGAGCAGGAAGTTCTAATTGGCAAATTACTCCTTGTTATTTAGTTTGGCTTCCAAGTTTGAAATTACGATAATGAGGATCTTTGTGGGACATGCCCTTGAGCAGATCCAGGGGGCTTTTTCTTCAATTACTATTTAATGTGAAGATAGTCTGGCAACATATTGTAACATTTATGCCATCACTTTCTATTAAACAAATATTTAAATGTAATGATTTTTAAAACTAGCTCCAGTCCTTTTTATGGCTTATTAAATGCCTAAAATGAAATGCAAAATGCAAACAAAAACACAGAAGGGATTTCTGCCCCCCACCTAGGATTAATCAGAACTTTAATTCAATTAGTGCTTGTAAATGACATTCTTCATAAGAGAATAAAATTTAAAACATTCTACAGCACTAGGTTCTGAAAATAATTGTTTTATGATATTGCAAATGCTTGCATATAGCAAGAGGCCACAATAGGAAACAACATACTTTTTGCTGCCTAGATTTCCATTGTCTATGTCTCCAACCCCCCATAAAATAGAAAAGATCGTTTATAGGACTCAGTGTATACCAGCATTTCCATGTATACCAGTTTTTCCATTTAATATTCTTATTAATTAAAATAGCTACGCATGTTTAGGATTGCACTATTAGGCAACATAGCTTGATACAGCATCCTCAATCCAAATAACTGTATTAGTTGTATTAGTAGTGCTTTGAACTCATTGCCGTTTCAATAGCAGTTTGTGATATTGTCCTGGAGTCTGCTGGTTTTTGTTTTTGTTTTAAATAGAACTTGTACTGAGCATGTGAAAGTTCCTTGCCATGCTTCAAGTAGCTCATGAGCTCCAGCAAGGTCAACATTCTCCCTTTTTTCATGTTTGTAGTATGAAAACTATGTTGTTGTTGTTTAGTCGTTTAGTCGTGTCCGACTCTTTGTGACCCCATGGACCAGAGCACGCCAGGCACTCCGGTCTTCCACTGCCTCCCGCAGTTTGGTCAGACTCATGTTTGTAGCTTTGAGAACACTATCCAACCATTTCATCCTCCATCGTCCCCTTTTCCTTGTGTCCTCCATCTTTCCCAATATCAGGGTCTTTTCCAGGGAGTCTTCTCTTCTCATGAGGTGGCCAAAGTATTGGAGCCTCAGCTTCAGGATCTGTCCTTCCAGTGAGCGCTCAGGGCTGATTTCTTTAAGAATGGATAGGTTTGATCTTCTTGCAGTCCATGGGACTCTCAAGAGAAAACTATAAATGAGGCTTAATGTGCACATTGTTGATGTGCAACATCAAAAACATGGTAAGAGTCCAGGTGATTTTTTTCATTACCCATCATGCCAAGGCAGCCAAAGACACGCATTACATGCTAAGGATTATTGGGGAAAGGGCTGAAAAAAATTAAACTGTCCATTTCATTATGTTTTTATATAAATCTGTAGATGGCATACAGATCTGGTCACCCCATCTAAAAGCTGGACAAAATACAGAGAAGGGCAATAAAATGATCAAAGGGCTGTAGCATTTTCTCCACAGTGAAAGCTAACCCATGTCTGTGTGTGCTAGAGGTTTCTACAACTATGTAGGGGAGCAGGTGGCGCTGTGGTCTGAACCACTGAACCTCTTGGGTTTGCAGATTGGAAGGTCGGTGGTTCGAATCTGCACGACAGGGTGAGCTCCCATTGCCCTGTCCCAGCTTCTGCCAACCTAGCAGTTCAAACGCACACCAGTGCAAGTAGATAGATACCACTGCGGCGGAAAAGTAAATGGCATTTCTGTGCGCTCTGGCACTCATCACGGCATATTGTTGCACCAGAAGCAGTTTAGTCATGCTGGCCACATGACCAGGAAAGCTGTCTGTGGACAAACACTGGCTCCCTCATCCTGAAAGCGAGATGAGCGTCGCAATCCCATAGTTGCCTTTGACTGGACTTAACCATCCAGGGGTCCTTTACCTTTGTTTTACAACTATGCATAGTGTAGAGAAAGTGGATACTAATTAGCTTCCTGTGTTCTTACAGTATTTCAGGTTTTCAGCCTCCAAACAGCTCCCCCCCCCCTCCGCATAATGCTCACTTGTTTGCAAAAATGAAAGAAGAGATTATCATCACCAACGCAGTAATGGTAACATATGTCGAAAGATAATAAATAAAAATCCTAAGGAGTGAGACTTGGCCTAGTCTTATGTGGTTGTTCCCCAAGAAGTGAGGTATATATGTGAAGAGCCTCTGTGTATTCCCTCTTGACCAGTTTGCAAACGAGCCAGGAAAATTGCAGGACTGTTCTTGAAGGTGTGGCAGACTCACACGCACACAGACTGCCCTCAGCCTTGCTTGAGGCAAAGAATGAGAACATAGGTTCCCTTCTCCTCTGTAACAGGACATTATAGCCCTTAAATCTGGATACACTTTGCAAAAATTGTCAGGCTTTAAAGCCTTGCTTCTCATTAATCCATTGCTTCTCTATCAACATCATTATAAACTAGACTCTGGAATGTAAAGCTGAATTTAAAGAGCTTACTTCCCGGCATGTGTGTCTGTGTTTAAGATCAAAATCACTGAGAATTAAGTATCAAATTAAGTATGTGCCTGAATTTCTTGGTTTCCTAATACCTGGTTGTGTGATATCTTTCATTAAATTCTATCTGTACTTTTTCCTGGGGAATATTAGCTAACTCCTGTCCATTTACCCTGCCTCTACAGCTGCTCAGCTGCAATCCCTAATTTCTGTGCTGGCAGTCTGGCAGAATCATTCGTGCGAAATTTGATGGCTATATGCTGGGGAGTCGTATAGATAATTTAATTAAATTAGCTGGATGCTGGTTGCACTAGGTGGCTCAGAAGTGGCTTTTATGGAGTGAAAATGGAAATAATTGTTTGACATTTCAGAGAAAGAATAATCTTATACTGTAATTCCTTCTACTGTATTTTCCAACTTCAGGGGTTGAGTGCTGGTGCGTATGTAGCCAAAGCAGAAACATCCCCACACAAGGGAAAGGTAACAGCAAGCCTGTAAGAATCCTACAGCTTGCAGAATTACATAAATAGTCAGGGTTTTTTTCCCCCCAAATAGGAGGCAAATGGATTAGCACGCTCACAAGCAAAACAGGGGAGAGGGAAACAAGTGCCAAAAGAAAGCTTCCTAGCTGGAACTCAAGAGCTGGCTCCCCTCCTCCTGTGACCAGCTTTCCTCCCTGCTGGTCTCCCAGAACATGCAGAGAAATGAAGAGGGCAGAGGAAAGAGAGACAAGATGAAGGAACCTCAGGTTGCTGGGGAAGGAACCGGGTGAGGAGCCTTAGAGAGTGGTGGGAAGGTGGGGACCTTCAGTCTTCACAACTGCCTCATTGGGGCAAGATCTACTGGGAAGAGTTGCTGTGAGTTTTGAGGCTAGATCTGTGCAGATAGGCAGGCCCTGTTTTGGTTTCTTTGAATAAGGAGTTAACCTCACTGACACTGGGTGCTTTATTGCTGACCTGCCCCATACTTCAGCTCCTGTGTCACCCATGCTAACTAAGGGAAGGGAGTCATGTGGTTTGCACATGCAGCGCTGGACTTTCAGCACTAATTTTGATGGATCTAGTGCATGTTTAGACATCCCTACAATATATGAACTATCAAGATTGGAAAGCCTGAAACAGCACAGCCAGACATGAATATCAGAGGATTCTGGAGGCATCCTTGGATCATAACAAGTGCCTCTAAAATCGAATTGTACATCTGATAGTTCCATGCTGGACTTTACATTTGGGGTTTACGTTTGGATTTTAAGAAAATGTATTTCCTTTCAAAACCCTCGCCACTCTGTGTTTATTTATTTAAATCATTTTCATCATTCTCTTCAGCCAAAAAAGGCCCCCAGAGCAGCTTACAGATGTCAATAATAAGACATTCCCTGCCCTCAGGTTTACAATATAAAAGACAGGAAGACATAATGGGAAAAGAGCCTGGAAAGGAGGAAAAGAGAAAGCTCAGGCATTATTACTTAGTTACCGAGTTCTTGTAATCAGTACAGTCATACCTCGGGTTACAGACGCTTCAGGTTGTGTTTTTTGGGGTTTGGCAATCACGCATGCGCAGAAGCGCTAAATTGCGCTTTGTGCATGCACAGACACACCGCTGCGGGTTGTGAACACTGTGAGTTGCGAACGTGCATCCCACACGGATCACGTTTGCAACCCAAGCGTCCACTGTACTTGGCATGAGAATATTTTAAGGAGAGGAGGAGCCAAAAGTTCCTGTCCTGCAATCCGCTCTACCTCTTCTGCAGCCTGATGGAATAGCTGCTAATGTCAGGTGAGGGAAGAGCCTGATGGAGTCAGTATTTAAGAAGAGCATATGGAGAGGTGCAGTTTCTCTCTCCTGAAGCCCAATGCTGCTGTAGATGACAGCTGAGGAAGGAACCCTGAACATCACATCTTTTAGCCTTGAGTCAGACTAACACAACAGTTGAAAGCATAGTGAAGTTTTTAGTAGTAATAGTTTTTAACCCCAGAAGTGTGCAACAGTAGCAAAAATTCCCTCAGCAGAAGCCATAGTGATATATAAGATTGGCTGCTCAATACATCCCAATATTTTTTCTAAGTAGATATTCTCTTGTAGCAGCAGCCTTTGCCAACCTGATGCCCTCCAGCTGTTTGAACTGATGGGAGTCGTGGTCCAAAACAGCTGGAAGGCACCAGTTAGGCAAAAGTTGTATTATAGTGTTACATCCTGAAGGGGTGATGCTCTTGTTGCAAAGAATAACTCTGTATGTTAAATAGATTACAGAGTTTCCTGGAACAGATTTTTATTGCTGTATCCATTAGTCATGAAGTGGCATCAAAATCTTTCACCAAGTGGATAGTTGTCTACTTTCTGTTCCTTTTCTCTGCATGGAAGCCAGTGCGGAAGGCATCAGTTTACAAAGAAAAAAGGGTGGGGGACAACCCTCCCCATGTTAATTAGCTTCCATTTATGTTGGTGCTATTTTTGGAAATTATAGGCAAGATGCTATTCGTTATTCTTTTTGTGCGCAGGAGAGGAGTAAGGAAAGCACTGTGGTTGGTTTGTGAAATAAATCCTTGTTGCTTTTCAGTATGGTTTTGGGGGTTGCAACAAGAACCATTAGATATAGTGCATAAAGAGAAGGATCCAAATAAATCTGTGAGAGGTTCCATGTGCCCAAGGCAGTCTTGAACTTGTCTGTCTTAAACAGCAGCTCTCCATTCTATACGGCAAGCTGTTTTTTTTCCTTTTTAGATGAGGGAGTTTCAAAAACAGTTTCTGATATTGCATGGTTACAAAATACTGCTTTATTCTGACAATATTTTGTTGTGTGTTTTTTGAATGTTTTTTGATTGATTTTAACTGCTGATCATATTTCCTTGGCTCATAGTTTTTAATGAGGCTAAAATGTTGTAAACCGCCCTGAGTAGTGCTTTTTCGGAAGAAGGGCAGGATATAACTGTTGATTATAGATAGATAGATAGATAGATAGATAGATAGATAGATAGATAGATAGATGATAGATAGATAGATAGATAGATGATAGATAGATAGATAGATGATAGGGGTATACTGCTTAAAATGGGGGGTGGGGGGGGAATAAGCCAGAGTATCCCACTAGGCATGTCTAAAATAGCTCTCTGACTCTCAGGTATTACTATACATGGATTTTTCTAAATCTTGATGTACGTTTTCAGAATCCGGAAAAAATGATCGAAGGCCAGTTGGCATGTTCCATAGAGTTCTAAGTAACTGTTCCTCCATTTTTTGGGGTTTTTAAAATGAAAACAGTCACTAGAGGCTGAAATCAGGAGCAGAGGAAAGCCAGATATGGAGGGTTTGAGTGTGTGTGCGTGTGCACATGCACACTTAACCCTTTCCCTGCCAGATAATTTTCTCACTGATTTCTAGTCAAAGGAAATGAGACCTGTATCTTTTTCCCAGTAGGGACACTTAGAGATGGGATGATTTTAAAAGGAAAAACAACTGGGTGGGGAGTGAGTTAAGCACCTTACTCTTCCAACCTCTTCTCCATTTCTGATTGTAACATCCAGCATCCACTTTCCTTTTCTTTTAAATGTTTTTAATGTAGAAGTTTACACAGAGGCCTGCACATTGGGTTGTTTGGATTTTTGCATTCTACCTACATCCCACTTCTGCAGAAATAGTGAAAATTACTGTGTTGTTTTTAGATGCAAATACTTGTTGCATCTCTGTTATATTTTGCTCGAAAAAGAGCAAACATTGTCATGATTCAGAGACTCCATGAGGATTTTGTTTATATTTGTATTTAATTTGGTTTGCTTCATAATAAAATTAATGTTCCAGTTCAGTGAATGAATAACTGTTTTGCTATCATTTGATTTTGGAAGGAAACCCCCAGCGAATACCAGATCGCTTTTCTTTTATTAGCTGAGCACTTTCTTTTTCCATAGGCAATTCTTTTGGAACTAATTGGATTATACGTCAACAACATTTATAATTATTGGGGAGGAAAGGTAGTATAATTACATGGTCCAAAGGAAATGGTGTTGAACATAGAAAGCTTCCTTATACGGAGTCATCTAACCTGGACCGGCAGTGGCTTTCTGGGAGGTGAACTTTCACAGCACCTGCTATTTTCAAGGTACTTTTAAAGAATTTCCAGGGATGAGTGGGGCCTTATGGATGCTAAGCTCATGCTGCACCACTGAGCATGGCCTACCCCCCAGTACCGCATCTGGCTTCATGGTGATGCAATGATGCTTTGAGGTTCCTGATGTTCAAAACTCAAACTATGTTTGCTGCATCACTACTACCAAACCAGATTTGGAATGGTTGTGCTAATAAAATAATATGAGTCTGGAGCTGGCAATGAGCTTATGGTAGACTTAGAACCCCCGCTTTCCCTGCAAGCATGCACAGAAGACATATTTCAGAATAGTCGCCTCCCTATGTTTGGCAGTTAGGCCTCCATGATGGCTCAGGGAATCCTTCCCCTCCTCTGGTGGCAGCAAAAAAAGTAGGTAACAAGAAGAGTCCTTACCACATAATTTATTCAGAATTTACAGAGAGAGAGAAAGGAATGTAATTAATCAATGGCGTTGCTCCGAGTAATCTCCCTCCCCTTTATTCTACGTCATCTGCAGTGTCACCCCTTCTACAGTGGCTGCGTAAGGCCCGTTCTCTGTTCGCTTTCTATTCTTCCACTTTCACAGCCCTCCTGGTTTAAGGAGAAGGGGGATCGGGAATGCTTTCTAATGTTAGCCAGCTGTTCTGGCTCTGCTCCTTCCCCCTCCTCCCCTTCCATTATCTCCCAGCTCTGTCCTTCTTCTGTCTCAGACTCGTGACTTTCTGCAAACTACTGTTGTAAATCTATACTGTCCTCCTCTTCTTGTGAAGGTTGGGGGGAGGAGGCGGCCTCCACCATTCCTCTTCAGTCCAGTCCCTGACATGCTATAAGAATTAAATCTTATTCCCACATGGAGCCATGGGATCATGTAGAAAACATCCTAGCACTGCCATGATATTTCCAGGACAATGTACTAGATTCATATAGGACTATGTCAGGTCAAAGTCCTATCTAGTAAAACATCCTTAAGAACACAAGACAAGTGTGCTGGATCAGTCCAGACTAGCATCCTGTTCTCACAGTGGCTGACCAGATGCCTGTGAGAAGTCTGCAAGCTGGACATGAGTGTAACTGCCCACTGCCCAAATGTGATTCTCAGTAACTGGTATTCAGAGACGTAATGCCTCTGAAAGTGGAAGTAAAACATAGCTATCTACAACTAGTAGCCATTTATAGTCTTATCCACCAGGAATTTATTTAATCCTCTCTTAAAGCCATCCAAGTTGGTGGCCATCACTGCCTCCTCTGGGTGCAAATTCCATAATTTGAAACTATGTGTTGCGTGAAGAATTGCTTTCAGTTATTTGTCCTGAATCTTCTAACATGGTGGCCATTAAGATGCCTATAGGAAGTTTGTGAGATAAATAGACTTCCCCAATGTTGTTGTCCAACAACTGCTATTCAGAGGCATGCTCACGCTAATCCTGTAGGCAGCAGAGTGGGTAACAGTATTGTTCTCCATGGGAATAGAGGATTGTTTTATGGGAAATGTTTGAGCAAATGCACCACATGTGGTTTGATGGGTAACTGCATAACTATGGAGTTAGTCCTGTAGACTTATAGCATGATAAGACTATATAAATATAAAGGTAAAGGTAAAGGGACCCCTGACCATTAGGTCCCGTCGCGGATGACTCGGGTTGCAGAGCTCATCTCGCTTTACTGGCCGAGGGAGCTGGCATACAACTTCTGGGTCATGTGGCCAGCATGACTAAGCCGCTTCTGGTGAACCAGAGCAGCGCACGGAAATGCCGTTTACCTTCCCGTCGGAGCGGTACCTATTTATCTACTTGCACTGCATGCTTTCGAACTGCTAGGTTGGCAGGAGCAGGGACTGAGCAACGGGCGCTCATCCCATTGTGGGGATTCAAACTGCCGACCTTCTGATCGGCAAGCCCTAGGCTCTGTGGTTTAACCCAAAGCACCACCCGCACCCCTTATATAAATATACATATATCTAAATAAAATGTAACATCTCAGGAGTCCCTGCTGTAATTTGGGTCTTATTTCATGGGGGGGGGGTTAGTTCTTGAACATTTAAAAACTAAATATATATATATATATTTGCCATTGAAATATTCTTGAACATTTAAAAATGGAACCAACCAGCCTGCATACAGGTGAGTGTGGGAGTTTGGCTTTAGCTTTTCTAAAGACGCTTGGACCTCTGCAAATTTTTAGTGTTTTCCCAAGCCTCTTGTGTGAGCATGTTGCAGTTTTGGCTCTGTAAGGATTGGCACTCTTTCCTAAACTTTGCAAATAAAGAGAGTGACATATTCTCATGTTTTCTTGTCATTATTTATAGCATGCACATAGGTCATAACAACATTTGCCAGTATATACAGATCGTATTTTAAATTGCTATATTTTATTGGCAATGGGGTTGATGATGCAGTGTTTCTCCTGAAAATAGCATGGCCAGACCTATTTGGGGAACGCCCAGCATACCGCAGGAATATTATAAGCTCAGCTGAAAGTGTTTGTTACTTAAATACTCTACAGCAGCCTTTGCCAACCTGGCGCCCCCACCCCACCCTGGTGTTGTTGAACTGCAACTCCCATCAGCCCCAGCCAAAACAGGGTGATCTCAGCAAATGTGCTTGCCATGTGGGTTACTAAGTAGTGGTCAAATATGAATTGTGCAGCAAAACACATCATGTTTATTCAGAAGAGTCAAGGTTTGTGATTGGCTACAGATAACAGTTAGTGAGGAGAGACTTAACCATGAGATCATTACCTACTCTCCTTTTCTTCACTTCAACAAATGGAACAGGTAAAAAACGACTGAGCAGCTGTCTTGTGGACTGTGATGCAGCCTGCCAATGAACTATTGAAATATTAGCCTCAAAACACTCATTTCTTTGCAGTTGTGAAGCCTCTTTTTATTAGGAAAAGGATTGAAAATAAAACTGCTGGTATCAGAATGTCATTATACAAATTTATGATGTGACCACACTGTGTATTTCCATTCAATGCACCTCCGAAAGGGTGCTATTGAGTTGGAAAAGGTTCAGAACCAATATGCTCAATATGCTGGACGAACTACAAGTAAGAGGTGACTTGACAGAGGTGTATAGAATGATGCACGTTGTGGAGAAAGTAGCTAGAGAAGTTCCCCTCAACCCCTAATACAAAAACTTGGGAAGATTCAATGACGCTGAATGCTGCAAGATTGAGGACAGACACTGCAGAATTTGCTACCAGGTGGTTAACAACCTGGTTGGCTTTAAAAGGAGTTGACTCACATTCATGGAGAATTAGGCTATCAATGCCTCTGTTGGAGGCATGAATACCAGTTGCTAGGAATCGCAAATGGGGAGAACACTGTTGTGGTCAGATCCTGTTTACGGGTGTCCCATAGGCATCTGGTTGGTCACTGTGAAAATGGAATGTTGGACTAGTTTGACCTTTGGTCTGATCCAGGGGCCCCTTCTTGTGTTTTTATGTTCCTAAAAGATCATGTTTTCAGCAGCAAAGTTGAACCTACTATCCAGAGCTTAAACATTTGGCATTCTATGAAAATGTCTTTTCTAAAAACAAAACGATTTTTTAAAAAATTCTTGTTGTGATTTGAGGAGTAGCTATGGGCAGGGGAACAAGCTCAGAGGAATGGAGCATTGACACAGTATGATTTGCATAATGCACAGCTCTTCTAAAATGAAAATTTCACGGTTTATCAGTTTTATCCCTCCAGTGTGATTTACTTCTCATGAGATACTTCTATACATTTACAGAGTTTTTATTCCAATGGCTTTAGCACCTCTTTAATTGCGAAAGAAGGGGTATTGTGATGATATAGTTGAGTAATAGGCTTTAGGAATTAACATGCACTTTGCTTACCTATTTTTCTTAGATGTCTAATGCTCAGAGGCCCTAATTCCCTTATATGTACAGGAGCCTGTGTATTGCTGGTCACTTTCAGTAGTGCACAGCAAATGGTATCAGTTCAATAAAGAAAGAAACACTGAGAATAGAAGTGAGCAGCAGGACCTGGACAGCTTTATTGCTGTACTAAAAGAGCATGAGAAGAGATCTCCTGGATCAGACCAAGAGTCCACCAAGCATCCTGCTATCAACAGCAACCAAGCAAATGCTTCTGAGCGGTTCAAAAGCAGGCATGAAAGCAATGGCACTTGCCTGTTTTTTTTTGTTTCTCGGCCACTGGTATTCAGAGTAGGGTGGCCATATGCCCTACTGTTAAAGAGTCTCTGTTTAAAAGAATCTTCTGTTTGAAGGGCTGTCCGGTCCAAGCTTAAAGAGAAATAGCCCTAAGAAGGGAGAGCAGCTTTCAGTCAGTTGTCCATTGGCACTTAACATAGGGATTTCACCTGGTCAGGCACACAACTTACCTAGCCAAAGTCTCATCTAATACAGTGAGATGAATTTTATTTCTATATAAAATTTTATGGCATATTTAAAATGTGTGCAAATCTTGTGTTCTCTTCTGGCCCTTTTTGTGTGTGTGTGTGTGGGGGGGGGAGAATCCATAAGTAACCACCCTAATTCAGAGGCCTGCTGCCTCTGAACCTTTAAAAATAAAATAAAATAAAAATAAATTGAGCATGATTTTTATATCTCTTAATTGTCTATTACCTCTAAGCATATATAAAATATTCACAGGAAATACGGATAAAATCAACAGTTGTTGAAAACAAGTGAGTATGGCAGCTCCATGTGTCATCAATCTCCTTTTCCCTCTTTGAGCAAAGTTTCAATGGGAAAATATTAATTTGTTTTATACAAATTAAAGCCTGGAGGTTGATATCAGCATGCACGTTAAGTGCTCATAGTACATTTATCAGACTATGTTTAAAAGAGGAGATTGATCTCCCTCACAGTGATAGTAACAGGGCCTGAATGTTGTTAATCCTCCACATCTCCACCCAAAGATTCAGTCTCTCCCCTCCCCCCAAAAAAAATTCAGCATTGCTAAGAATTACATTCCCTAAATCTATAGCACAGGGTGTGGCCTAGGAAGAGCCAGAGGGTCCAGATAGAAGGGGCTGCATTCGGAGAGCTAGGAGATTTATTACGGAGCCTACTGTCAATACTCCAGCTGCTTTTTAATATGGAATAGATTTCAGTGTACCTGCCTTCCATTAATGGCTGTTGAATGTATATTTGTGTGTGTGTTCCTCACCTTTACTCTGGGGTAGCTGATTGTTTTCAAAAGCTATTTGTCCCATTGTATCATATTTGGAGATGACCTACTTCATTTCCAAATAGCCATTTGGGTTTTGTTTACACAGATTTGTTTTCCTGTTGACTTTAGAGATGTCAGCATCATCTTCATAAATGGTTGATAGAAACATGGTCTGGATGTTTCTGATAACTCCTTCTGTTCTCCTTAAAGGGGATATTGATTGCCAGATAGCTCCTCCTCCAGCTTATCTCGGTGTTGCAGGAACTTGCTACATTTTCTGAATGAGACTTTGTGTGCGTGCATTTTCTATACTGCATGCTAATTTGGTAAACATTTGGTATTATTCTTTCATCAGACACCAAAAGACAATTTTAAAATTTCAAGTGACAGGTTAATGATGCAGTAATTACTTAACTTCACCTGCTAATTATTTCCAGCCCTATAAATATAGTTGGAGCTGAAAACCTCATTTACTTTTTATTTTTAATTTCCACCCATGCATTCAGTTGGTAATGATTACTGTGAAGTATCATAGGAGCAAAAGTACTAGTTAGTGGTTGCTATTTTTTCTTTGGAAAGTGCCAGCATTGAGTTAGAGAAAGAGCTAGATTTAATACTGATGAAAAGTTATCTCGTAACGTACGTTCTTCATTAAGGAAGATTTAGTAGCAGAGAGAAACTGCATGTCTCTATTTCATGAAGACCTAATGGCTGAATTTATTTATGGCTTTTTTATTACTCTGAGATGGACCTACATTGACGCTGATTCTTGCACCAGATTATTTTCTGGAAATCTGTGGTTTAAAAGGCTAGACTATAAAACAGATGGCTATTAAACTAAATCATTATTTAATATCTTTTCTCTAGAGTGAAGAAGCAATGGAACCAAAAATGTCCTTTGGTAATGTTATCTACCTGGAGCTATTTAGTTATTGAGAAAGCTTCAGCCATATATTCATTGTTTGAATCAGTATATCTTCCACCTTTGGAATGTAACTTCATACTCTGAATTGCTAACAAGTCAGATGCTTCCCTCAAGAAGACATGGACCTCACTGTTCTTTCTTGTCCATTTGAATTGCCCTTGCTGTTCTACATACAGTCTCACCATCAGAAACCTAAACATGTGAGCCTAGATGAGTAAAATATAAGCTACTGGTGATTTCTTATGGATGTCTTTTTAAAGGCTCTCTCATCATAGAAACGAATGCTGGACAATAGCCACAAACACTTCGCTTGTGCATTGTGAAAAATTGTGTATTCAGGGCAGCTACATGACTTAACATCTAGAACAGGGGTGTCAAACTCAAATTCATCGGGGGCCGCACCAGCAGTTTGGTCACCCTCAAAGGGCCGGTTGTATCGGCCTAAAATATTTGAGCAGGCTGAGACCCCTGAAGTTGATGGGCTTTTACCGTATTTTTCGCTCTATTGGACACACCGGACCACAGGACGCACCTAGTTTTTACAGGGGAAAATCAAGGAAAAAAATATTATCCCTCCCCCCCAGCCCCAAAGAGCAACGGACAGGCTGCGTGCAGCCTGTCTGCTTCTCCCAGAGCTTCTCGGGGCTGCGGGGGAAGCCCGGGTTCCCCCACCAGCCCCAAAGAGCAAAGAAGCCAAGACAGCGCACGGGATCCATAGCCGCGCAACCTCTCCAGCCAGGAGCTAAACCTCTCCAGCACGGCTAAAGAAGACAAGGCAGTGAGCGCGATCCATCCCACTCACTGCCCTGGCTTCCTCTTTAGCCTTGCGCAGCATCTTTAGTCTTGCGCAACGGGATGGATTGCGCCCGCTGTCCACCGGGGCTGGACTAGATGACTCCTGTGGTTCCCTTCCAACCCTGCAATTCTATGACCTCAGAAGGTGTTTGGGGTCTCCACCACTGGAGGCTTTTAAGCAGCGGTTGGGGGACCATCTGTCTGGCATTCTTTAGCTGTGATTCCTACATTGTGAGGGGGCTGGGCTAGATGACCCTCGGGTAGCCCTCCCAACTCTATACAGTCCTACAGTTCTGCAGCAGGAGATCCACAGCCACTTAGAATCATAGAATCATAGAGTTGGAATAGACCACAAGGGCCATCAAGTCCAACCCCCTGCCAAGTAGGAAACACCATCAGAGCACTTCACACAATGCCCACACCATCAGAGCACTTCACACAATGCCCACCATCAGACCACTTCACACAATGCCCACTCCCAATTTTCATCTGAGAGACATGTGGCTTCAGTGTCTAGGCAGGTACCCCCCTACCTGCCACACTTCCCCCACCCCACTTAAGCTAAGGGAATTCCTGCCCAGAGAAGCTCCCAGGTGAGGCAAGGGTTAAGATCTACCTCTGGTAGATCTCTTGTGGCTGGAGAGGCACGCAAGGCTAAAGAGGAAGCCAGGGCAGTGGGATGGATCGCGCTCGCTGCCCTGGCTTCCTCATTAGCCTTGCGAAGCCTCCCCCCCCCCTGGAGAGGCGCGCAAGTCTAAAGAGGAAGCCAGAGCAGCGAACGGGATGGATCGCGTTCCCTGCCCTGGCTCCCTCTTTAGCCTTGCGAAGCCTCCCCCCCCCCGCTGGAGAGGCGCGCAAGTCTAAAGAGGAAGCCAGAGCAGCGAACGGGATGGATCGCGTTCCCTGCCCTGGCTCCCTCTTTAGCCTTGCGAAGCCTCCTCCCCCCCTCCCCCCCGCTGGAGAGGCGCGCAAGTCTAAAGAGGAAGCCAGGGCAGCGAACGGGATGGATCGCGTTCCCTGCCCTGGCTTCCTCTTTAGCCTTGCGAAGCCTCCTCCTCCCCCCCCCGGCGCGCAAGGCTAAAGAGGAAGCCAAGGCAGCGAACGGGATGGATCGCGCTCGCTGCCCTGGCTTCCTCTTTAGCCTTGCGAAGCCTCCCCCCCCCCTGCCAGAGACGCGGCAGCCCGTGGGACGAGGCGGGCGGCCTGCGGGGTCGCGCCGGTGGGGGACCTCTGGAGGCGGCCTCTCTGCTCACCACCTCCTTCGTGCTGAAAGGCGACGCGGCGCACAACCAGGCGATGGTGCACTGGACGGGCGAGAACGGCGGCTACGCGGGCCACATGACGAGGTCTGGCGGGCCGGATTCGGCCCGCGGGCCTTGTGTTTGACACCCGTGATCTAGAAGAACTAGACATTGGACTGTCAAGAAAGAGCTTCTCCGAACCATTTGTAAGCCCCATGAAGTCTTTGCTGTTCATCTGTCAGGCGGGTAGAAAGGGAGACAGCTGATTCTTGGCTCAGCTAATGTTGCAGCATATGAGAAAAACTACTTGTTGGGGCAAGTTCAGAAGTAGAGCAAGCTTTCCGTGTTTATTTACCATGCAACACTGTTCTCTCTCTCTGTGTGTGTATGTATGTATGTATATGTATATATATACTGCTTGGTTAAAGTACAATGTGTGGTTAGATCCAAGGGGATTCTGAATTACACCCTTGCCTTGTGCCTTTTAGCCAAGCTACTGAAGTGTTCTGCTGCTCTATATGCAATATGTGGTGGCAGCTTGCAATCAATTGGGCTATTATATTGTGGATTTAATTCTGGTGAGCAAGGTGCAGGATGCTTGGTTGAAGTGGTCTTCCTTGTGATGCCTAGGGGGCGTCAAGCTACAAAGAACAGTAGGACCTCTCTTAGGGACTCCAGGTTATGCCACAGGTGGGTCTTAATTTGAACAGGTCTGAGCTGTGGGAACAGTTTTCAATTCAGGCCTGGTCTCTCTATCTGGCCTTTGGGATTCTCCTCAAGTGGTGCCCTCTTCTTAGGCCACACATTTTACTGGCCCTATTTGCACCCTCCTTGAGGGTTTATTTCAACTGGAATGTGTCCTTCAACTTTGATAATGCTTCTAGTTTCCCTGGATGGAGTATAGATCGTGTGTACAATGGCAAAAATTACATTTGCTGTTCTGCCCCCACCTTGCAGTGCTGTAGTGTCCCATACTATGGGCCTGGCGGACTCGCAAGCTCAATGATTGGCATTCAGAAGTGCCCATTCATTCATTCTTCCTACTTTGTGGTATGACCACAGTTTTTCCTGTTTTGGTGCTAGAAAGTTGTCAGGAAGTGACATTGCAAGTGCCCTTTTTGGGAGGGAAAGTGGAAGCATCCAGGCTCCTCAAGTCTCCTATGAAAACCTTATGCTAGATCAGATATCTGCTTTCTGTTAATTCCTGTACTTGTACGTGTGGTGTGTTCAGAGCATTAATAAAAGTCAGGCCCAAAGTCTTGGTGCTTTAAGATTAACATTATTCATAAAAGATATAGAATTCCCTCAGAACCAGATTGGTCCCCCCCCCCCCAGTATCTCATATGATCTGTTCTATTTTAAGGGAGTTAGGGTGGGGGGAGTGGGGATACACTTTGTTCTCTCTCTGCTGTCTTTGTCATAAGGGCCATTCTGCCTGAAACAGGGAAAGTGAAAAATATGGACAATTGATTTGTTTTACTAATAGATCCAGATTTCACTGTCCAACTTGGCATGTGTGTTACACTCCATCATATTCTTATACTGAGCCAGTATTTGGGGCTCCCATTGTGCTGAAACAGTTTTGACAGGGAACTTTACAGCTTCTGGAAGCTAACCATGTGCAAGAGTCAGAACAAAAGTGATATGTTGCAGAGGAAAGAATATATATAGCAACCCTAAATTGAAAAGCCAGCATGTTCTACATTAGGATTCCCTGATCAGCATGTTATCTATGCTTATGCCAGAGAGTTGAGGGAGTTGTGTGGAAAGTGTTCTATCAAGAAAGGCCCCACTGTTTGGTTAATCTTGCAGTTAGCTTTTGGAAAGTGTCTAGCTACAAAAAAGCAAAATCTTTACTAATAAAGAGGACGTTCCACCCAATCCAACAATAAATCAGCAGCAGTTGATGGGGTCTCTTATCTCTCTTATCGGACCTCCCAGGGCTGGATTCAATGTTGTTTACAAGGAAGGGCAAGGCTGGTGCTGGACAAACGCATCAGCATTAGTGCCAGATTGGCTCCACCACTGCATTTGCACCATGTCAACCATTCTGGTGCCTTTTCCTTCACAGTAAACCACTGTGACTTTCATGCTAAGAGGTCAGGTAAGTACCACCACGCTGCTGGCCACTATTGCAAATAATAGCTTAGGGTGTCATGGAATCCTAGAATTGTAGAGTTGGAAGGAACCACGAGGGTCATCTAGTCCAACCCCCTACAATGCAGGGATCTTGCCCAATTTGGGGCTCGAACCCACAACAGGATGATCAGCAGCATAGGGATAGCAACATTTGTGTCTGGATTTTCACCCTACATTACTCTAATGAAGTCCCATAGGCAAGCCCACAAAAGAGAGCCCCAAAATCCAGGCACTTATGTTGATCTGTTGTGTTTATGTTTAGGGGAATGTAATTTATGTAGTTAATGGAGATAAGAGTGGTCACTGTGCACGTTCACCAGGCCTCATAGAGAATGTACACATAATCCAACTATAAAGAGGGAATTATGCCCATTTTCTGGTCAAAATGCATAGTTTCCAGCAAGCCTTGGGGAATGTGCACATATCAATTGAATTGTGTAAGTTCTCTGCTATAATAGGCAGATTTCCCAAGGCCTTTTGAAGATTATATATTGAGACTATATATGACCATGATTTTGTGCCTTTGAAATCTTCCTGGGTAAATAAACTCCTCTTCCTCTTTTGGTCAGTCTTTATTTATTTAATATAATAACTTTGTTAGGCCCAGAACAAGAGGCTGTTTATTTATGAACAGGCTAGGAAACCACAGTGGAAGGAAGTAAAAGTAGCCACAAGAACAAGCTGAAGGGTATAGTCTTAAATATCTAACTCTACAATTATCAGTTACAACAGAAAACTTGGGGACAACTTACTAGGACTCTAAAATAAGTCTATATCGAACTCCTGTTTGAGGTTAAAAACCTGAGTCTTTGCTGCTAGGGCATGGATGTTAGAGGACTGAACTGTATACTGTATGCATAAAATGTAATTAAGTTGTGCTCTGTCTTTAACTTTCCAGACAACAGCTAGTTTTTCCACTTGTGTAACCAATATACAAACAGTGGCAGAGGAAGCCGTTCAGGCGCCTGGGGCGGCACGCCCATGGCCAGGGGGCGCCGCCCATAGGGACGGGGCCCACCGCGGGGGCTCCAGAGTCTGCCTGCCTCCTCCCACTCAGCCGCCCTACAGCTGGGGGGGGGGGAGGCAGCGGGCTGACCGTTTGGGCAGAGTAGAGCCTGCACGTGCCCAAGTCACCACATCTCTCCCAGGAGAGACGTGTGGTTTGGGCCCACTGCAGGCCCTGCGCTGAGTGCCGCCCAGCATTTTGTCACCCCTCTCAGTGGTGATACTTGGGATGGCCCGCACCTACCGCACCCCCTTCCTCTGCCACTGCATACAAACCCCTCAACTCTCTCTGCTCATGGATTCTAAGATTTGTACATGTTGCAAGTGGAAGAGAAGGCCGGATTGGATAGAATGTGCTTTGTAAATGTTATGTACTGATGTTCTCACCCTGGGCCAGCAGGGGGATACTGTAGATAGTTTTCACTCAGGTCCACATATGCAAATAAGGGATTGAAAGTGACGTTCAGTGATTGGATAGTTACAGAAAATGGTTACTGTTGCGTTCTAGTGGAGCTCTATATAAGCAGGCTGGCTGAACCCTTCAGTTCAGTTCTGTTCTGCTCTGTTCTGTTCTGTGAATAAACAAGAGCTGTTTGAAGAATCGCTGAGTCGTCTGATATGTTCACCCACAACTTAATAGTAAAGTGGGCAGTTTTTCTGCTGACTTGACTTCATCCTGTCCACATTGCATGATGCAGTAGTACCTATCACTGGACAGTGTCAGAGTTTGCTAATGCAAGTGTTTTGGCTGTTCAAGGATCTCCAGCTTTTCCCCATGAGTGCAAGCAGAGCCACAAAAGTTGGCAAGAGTTGTTATGAAACCATTTCCTGGTGAGTGCTGATTTCCAAAAATCCAGGCCTATGTTTCACACTGAGAGCTGCTGGGTCTCCTCTACGTTTCTAATATCTCTCCTTAGTTGTCAGTAACAATTCCTGAAAATTTGTGGCTGAGCTCTTTGAAGAACTATGCTCTGTTTCTAAATTCTGCAGTCCTCACCTGACAGCAGGGCACTATTTTAGCTATGTTAACAGCAAAGTCCTTTTTCTGAAGTTCAGCAATCATACCCTGTAAAGCATTTAATTGCTAAAGGAAATAATAAAGACTTTAACAGCATAAAAGAGACATGGTCCATGTGATATATTAAACATTTCCGTTTAATGACATTTCAACCTTGTTTTAATGCTGTGTGTTTTTATAGGGTGAGGTGTAGTGAACTGTTGGTTATACATTTCTCGCTAGGGACACTAAAAGAAAAACTTCAGTGGTAGCTTAAATGGCTTAGTGTGTGTGAAGGGAAGACCCAGGAGGACCACAGAGTGTCTGAGTTTCTATGGGAGACAGCCAGATGTCAGCTCAATGAGAAATTTTTGTCTGTTTCTGTGCAAGGATAATAAACAGATGGAATATGTTACCCGAGAAGGCTATTGAAGCAAAAAGTACAAATGAGTCCAAGAGAAACCAAGATTTGTTTCTGGAGGATGTCGAGATATTATGAATAGCTGGAGTTTTTTTACCCCCTCCTGCCAAATTAAGAAGCCATGTTTGGGTGGGAGGAGTGGGTCTTTTTGGCTTAACTTTTATCTTTATTCTTCTCAGTTTCTAGAATTTCTGGGTCAATTGTTGTGATGGAGGAAGGTCGGTGTGAGTTGTTAGTACTATAATCTAGCCCAACTGATAGCCATTTTAGAAATACAAACTCCATTTTGGAAGCTGAGCCTGCAAAGTCAATCACTTGTAATTGATATGTGTGTAACAGCTAATGGTCCATTTCCTTTGTCCTACTCCATTTTCCGGTACAGTGAGTAGTTAGTTACCTTTTTTCTAGTTCAGACAGACCTGGACAGTCGTTTTTATGTGTTCTGGCTCCCCACCAGCACTTCCTGCTGGGTCCTCAATTAAAATGGTGATCTGGAGACATTGTGGTTACCTGGCTCTGGTGCCTGATGGCATTAATGACTCACACAGAACTGTGGTTGGTATTTGGCCATGGAGGTCTAATCTGCTTACCTAGGTGGGAGGCTTTAGGTTTGAAAAAGAGAAGACTCTGATTTGTTGGAGAACTCTCTTCAGTCTTCCTTCCCAAGCCCTTTTCCTCTCCCCACCAACTGTTTAATCATTGTCCTTTCATGTTCTTTTACAATCTCCTGCCAGAAGATTTTCCTGTGCAAGAAAACACATCCTATGAGCAAGTCATCAACTCGATACCCCTGTGTTCCTTTGCATTCCTTTTCTGCTTCCTTGCCCAATAAACCTTTTCCTGTTTCTTATGCCTACTAGAGATCCATCCTCCTCCTCATCTCTCTCTCTCTCCAATGAACTGAGACAGATTTTGTGGAATCGGTTATCTTTCAACTTCAAAGCCATCACATTTCTGAATGAGATGCCTAAACCCAGCCCTTTACATGATAACTGTTGCCCATTTATCTTTAAATTCTAGAGCAAGGGAAATGGTGTTCATATTATTGATTCATTATTTTATTGTCCTTTCTTCAGAGTTCCTCTACCCCATTTTATACCCTCCCAAAGGGGAGCGGGTTGTTCTATGATCTAAACCACTTAGCCCTCTTGGGCTTGCGATCGGAGGTTCAGTAGTTTGAATCCACATGATGGGGTAAGCTCCCGTTGCTCTGTCACAGCTTCTGCCAACCTAGCAATTCAAAAGCACACCAGTGCAAGTAGATAAACAGGTACCACTGTGGTAGGAATGTAAGCGGTGTTTCCATGCACACTGGTTTCCATCACGGTGTTCCATTGCACCAGAAGCAGTTTAGTCATGCTAGCCACATGACCTGGAAAGCTGTCTGTGAACAAGCACTGGCTCCCTTGGCCTGAAAGCGAGATGAGCGCCACTGTGCCATAGTTGCCTTTGACTGGACTTAACCATCCAGGGGTCCTTTACCTTTACCTTTATACCCTTCCAACAACCCTGTGCGTGGATTAGACTGAGAGATTGTGTGACTGGCCCAAGGTTACACAGTGAGTTTCATGGTTGAGTGAGGATTGGAACCTTGGTCTCCCTGGCCATAATCTGACACCCCGGCCACTACACTGACTTTAGCAGTGATGTTTTAAAGAAATATTTGGGACTGTTGCTTGGCTTTCTTGAAGAGTGCAATTTTTTGCAAAATGAAAACAATTCTAGCATTAGAAGTCTGATGCAGTGGTGCTTCCTTTCACCTATTGTTCTTCTCACAAACAGGTGTTAGTGATCAGAGGTAGATGAAAGCAGCATGTCAACTTAAGTTGAGAACTGGAAATGGCAGAATTTCTTCCAAGTGTCAATAATGAAAGTTGGTGTAAGGATAGGATCAAAGCTAACTCTTTACAGTGGTACCTCCGGTTATGAATTTAATTCGTTCCGGAGTTCCGTTCTTAACCTGAAACCGTTCTTAACCTGAGGCGCGCTTTCGCTAATGGGGCCTCCCACTGCCACTGTGCCGCTGCCGCATGACTTCTGCTCGCATCCTGGGGCAAAGTTCGCTACCAGGAGCATCTACTTCGGGTTAGCAGAGCTCGTTACCCGAAGCGTTCGTAAGGAGGACGGTACGTAACCTGAGGTTCCACTGTGCTTAACCCTCCCAAACCTTAATTGTTATTTGGGCAGGGGGGAGAGGTGGAAAGTGATACATATGTTAGAATGTCAGTGACAATTGGATTAGATTTGCGGACATTTCCTTCCATGTTAGGAGGCATTCCAGTAACTGGGACTGCAGCAGGTGGCTATCCATGTCTCCTAAATCAATGTCTTCGAACAAAGTTTTTCTGATCCTTGGCTCAGCAAGCTGCAGTGCCTTAAACAAAAGCATTTCCTTTGCCAGACTCTCCGGCCTGTGTTCTCTCAGATTCTCTCTCTCTGTTTCCTGGTGTAATGTTCCTAAATCACTCACCTCTGTCCAACCATCACATTCCGCCTCAGGTTACCACATTCGCTTGTACTTCTGTGTTCAGACACTTTCCCACACACCAGCTTTCAAGTCCAGGTACAGACTTAAGGAATTTGCCACCACTGTGACTCTTTTAAAGAAAAGATTCATGCTATAACTCTAGAATGTTTCTCAAGGAGTACATGATTTTGATGAAGGACTGCGAAGTGCTGTCGAAAGCAATGAAAAACCCTTTGCATAAACTCTGCTGAAGAATGATAAAGTGTCTTAGTGTGGAGGAGTCCGCATGAAAATCGATAGACCATCTGTGTGTCTGCGGATGCTGTTGTCTCATCATTTCCAATGAATGTCATTTACTGCCTTGGGAATGAAATTTGCTGTTTGCTAGGGATGACATTATTTCAGTTGATGAAACTTACATGGCAAGAACTGACCAGTAATTAAAACTAAAGATGAGAATAGAGGGAAAAGGCCATTACCCAATACATCAGTTGTTCTATGTGCACATTAGTAGTTCTGTGGAAAAGCAGGGTTTGTTCTAGGAAAAGATCTGGTGATCATCCTCCATGTGTATACGGTTTTTGCCAAATGTCATTCACTGCACACAGATCATGACTAGAGCAGTGGATCCACATGGCCATAGATGCATGGCCACACATGTTTCTATGTGACACTATAGCACCTACAATACAGGGTGGATGACTCTGCTTCTCTTTATCATTTACCCAGTGCAGATTTTAATGAGCACCCATATCTAACTGTGATGGGATGATGAGCTGTTTGTGCGTAAAATCGTAGTCCCTCAGAGTTTGTTCAAGTCCACAAACCTCTGTCTGTGACGGAGCCCCTCAGACATGGCTGCTCTAGTCACTTGCAGATTCCGACAGTGGTTGCTTTCGGAATCGCTTCCAGCATAAAAGCTCCTTAACGGAAACACGTCTTCTGGACTCGCGGCGTGACAGTTTCCGGCGAGGAGTGGGTCTCCCTATGGGAGCTTCAGATACCTCCCCACTGTTCTCGCTGGACGTGTCCCTGAGCCCTCCCTCTTGCTCGCTTTCCCTCTGAGACCCACCTCTCCCCCTGCTGGTTCCTGCTTCAGCTGCTGGGTCTCTCCCAGCCTCCGTGAGCCCTTCCACCACCTGTCCCTCCGATGGCAGTTCCCTGACACTAACATTTGCAGGATTTCTGGAAGCATAAGTAGTTTTATGTAGCATCTTGTTGCAGGTGAACCTCTCTGGATTGGGGCATGTGCATTTCCTTTTTTAAAAAAATGATATTTATTGAAAAAAGAATTTTTTTTTAAATTACAAAGAAATAAAAAGACAAAATTACAAAGAAAAAAGACAAAAACAGAAAAATAAAAAAACCCATCATTTTCAAATTCTCCAATTTCATTACCTTCTTTCCATGACCGCCTCCTCCCATCTCTTGTATCTTGATTAATAATTGTCACAGCAAATCCTTTCCATAATTCATAGTATTCTGTCCTTGCATTACTTTACTCTATTTTCATCTTATCTCATAAAAACATTAAAACTTAGGACTTAAGTCTTATTTTTACCAGCTTCTCATAACCATAACCTTTTTACCTGATTCTTTAAACATTTTTACAAGAGCCAAGTAATTTCATTTCAACATTTTTCCAACGTTCATAGAACATTTCTGATAATAAAAAGAAAAAAAGAATAAAAACAATCCAATCTTCTTCCAGCGTCCCCTCTCCCCGGTCCCAGGATTGTCAGTCCTTTATTTTTTAACCCATTAGTCTGGCACATTAACCTGGTGATCTTATATCCGAGGCCTTCAAATCTCTTCCATGTCCCTTCCGCAGCTCTTCTTCATATTTTCCTTTCACTCGTGGGAACTCCAGCTTGGTAGTGTTTTTGACCCATTTCAACAAATCAGCCCCTTTCTCATAGTCCAGACTAGACTCCATGTGGTATTTTAAAACATGTTTCAGATTCCCTCCAAGATTGGGAGTCCCAGCAGCTCCAAACCTCTGACGGCCCATTGCCAGACTCGGAAAGTCCAAACATCCCTGCATAGGGGGGTCAGTCCAACCCCCCATTTCCAAATCAATCCAAACTTTGTCTTTCCAAATCTGGTTTTTCCCAAGTTCATTTGTCAAATCCAAAGGCTCATTTTCCTGCTGGGCCAAAAGTCCGTCCATCCCTGGCGCCAAAGATTCAGCAAGGTCCTCTTCTTTCAGCTGTTCTGTCATGGCACGCTCCTGTTTTGGTTCCTGAGTGGGCTCCATATAGTTTCCCACTACCTGTTCAAAGGTTCTGGCCCCATTAGTCATAAAATCCGTCTTCTGACTTAACTGATCCAATAGGGCATTTATTTTACAGAAAGCACCCAACAGTGCTTCTGAAGGCATTGTCCTACAAGGTCACAAATCCTTTCCCACAGTTGTAATCAATAACAGCTGCAAGTTCCCAGGATTTAGTTACAATTTCACAGTTCCCCTCTAGGGGGAAAAACTTCTGGTTGTTCTTTTTCTTGAAAACAATAGCAACAAAGTTTCTTTTTAAAGATATTTTGTCCATATTTGTTCTTTTAAAAGACGAAAGGAAACAATGGAGTCACAATGTTTCTCTTCTTTTAACTATCTGTCAAAGACATTTGTTTCTGGTCAATGAGCTTCAAACATCAATTCTGACACCCCGCTCCAGGGTCAGGACGGTGGAAAATTACTTTGCTTTAGCTTCACTTCTGCAGGTTTAAACAGCTCAGGAAAAAGCCCCCCTTCTTCTCCTGCTACCGAAGGGGGGTTCAGCGATTTACAATGATGAAAGTCGATCCTTTAAAAGTGATTTTTAAGGCTCTAGCTTGCCTTGTCTTTGCTTTGTTGACTACAAGGAAATGGAAGGGTGACTTCCTGTTTAAACCTTCCCATTTCAGTACCAAATTAGGGTTAATTTTAAAGTCCAAATTCCTTTTTATTTCGCCAGTTCTTATTTGAAGTCCAAATATTTAATGTTCCAGTACTCACAGTTGGTTATTTTAGATGCCAAATTGTCCCAGGAAAAAGGCAGCGCTCTCCGGCAACAGCTATGTGGCTTCGCTCCACAGAAAAAGCAATTAACTCACAGCACCATGCCACTTCCCCCTCTTCACTTCGGAGTCCGTTTGTAGGTTCCTTTGTGGGTTGGGGGGGCGCTAAGGGTGCCCGCCGAGTCCCACGGTCACATGCTTCATCCACCTGTGATTTCCAGATGGGTCCCCGTTACGCCGCAGTGGAAAAGACCCGTTTCATGCGGAGCTGGTCCCTCCAGTTCAGAGGGAGTCTGCCATGGGGCATGTGCATTTCCTTTCTGTTTCTCCTTTGGTAGAATGAAATGAAAAGGTGTGCTGTGGTATCTTAAGACTGTCTCTAATAAACTAGTGTGGCTACTGCTCTTCTTGAGGTGTTATGGAAGATGTTCCTTGACTCACTCGCTGCCGTTTTCTGTACATTCTACATTTACTGTATCTTATATTTTCAGGAGAAAAGCCTTTGGGATTTTTTTTATTGCTGAAGTGTACCACAGAGCCTAGGACTTGCCGATCAGAAGGTCGGCGGTTCTAATTCCTGCAACTGGGGTGAGCTCCCGTTGCTCGGTCCCTGCTCCTGCCAACCTAGCAGTTCGAAAGCACCTCAAAGTGCAAGTAGATAAATAGGTACCACTCCGGTGGGAAGGTAAACGGTGTTTCCATGCGCTGCTCTGGTTCGCCAGAAGTGGCTTAGTCATGCTGGCCACATCACCCGGAAGCTGTACACCGGCTCCCGCGGCCAGTAAAGCGAGATGAGTGCCACAACCCCAGAGTTTGCCATGACTGGACCTAATGGTCAGGGGTCCCTTTACCTTTTTACTTAGCTCACGTCTGGGGCAAGGGTGGGGGTACCCATGGTTCTCCAGATGTTGCAAGGCTATAGCTCTCATCAGAAGTGGCTTACCCAGTGGGAAGGAGTCAACAGTGCCAATTTCCCAACAGTAGCATTGCTGCCGCTAATCAGGAAGGCTGAAGTCGGACCTGAATGGACACTGTACCTACAGTTCCTCCCTCATAGCTGTCTTCCTCTCCCTGTAAGCAGCAGTGACACCGCTGCCAGGAAGCTAGCACTGGGGCTTCTTTCTTCCTGATCACTGGCCATGCTAGCTGGGGTTGATGGGAGCTAGACATATAGTAAGCCACATATTCCTCATCCCTTGTCTAGGGCAGTGTTTCCCAACCTTTTTTGGGCAACGGCACACCTGTTTAATGAAAAAAATCTCACGGCACACCACCATTACAGCCCCGTGACGTCAGCGCGCAGCGTCACGCCGGGAGGGACGCACAAAAGTGAAAGTTTTTAATTATTTCCCCTCCCCCTTGCCGGGGAACCTCCAAGCTTTGGGGTGGGGGGGGGGAGGAGGCAGCAGAGCGAGGGACTGAGGGACGGCGGCAGCTGAGGCGGCGGCGGCTGTTGTGGTGGTGGCGGCGATAGCAGGCGGAGGAGGGGGCGGCGGCGGGAGTTGCTGCTGCTGTTGTTGCTGCTGCTGCCCGGACATGCCGGCCTCCTCCTCCTCCGCTGTCTCGCGCTCCTCCCTTTTGCACGCGCTGCCCCGCCGCTCGGCACCACCACCGCGGATCCTCGCCGCTGCCGCCTCTCACCGCCCGACTCGCCCGCCTCCCTCCCACGGCACACCAGCCGATGTCTCACGGCACACTAGTGTGCCGCGGAACACCGGTTGGGAAACACTGGTCTAGGGAGCGCTTTCTGTGACTCTTTAGTGAAATTCATTCTCAAAATACTCATGTGGAGAAATCACTTTTAGGTAGAAACAGTATAATATAATTGACCCAGTTAAAATACATTATATTAACAAGAAATAGCCTGATAAATATTGGAAGAGATGTGCCAGCAGAGGAACATATTTGCATATTCTGTGATCCTTGCCCAGATGTAATCCAGGCTTTAGCTATATTACGTCTATTGCAGGATTTGTGGTCCCTTTGAACCTGCTTATTGTTCTCTAGTCCAAGTACACAGCTTGAATTAATGGGCCTTTTGTTAATAGCAGCCAAACTGCAATTAGTGTAACAAGTGGAAATGACCCCAGAAACCACCTATTAAGGTGGGCCTCCCAAAGTGTGAGAAATATTTGTGCAAATTAGGGCCACTTTGTACTCTAATTTTAAGTGTGGTATAGTGGAGAAAATTGTCCTTTTTTCTGGTATATGTTGACTCTAAAAGCCGGTATGTGTAAAAAACCCCTCTATCTTATATATGTCTTCTGGTTTATAATGCACTTTGTGCAATACTTTCAGTGAATTCGATATCTGATCACTCTGAAAACGAGAATTTGCAAATATGGGTTATGTTTGAAATGAATTCTTAATACAATGTTTCTCTCTTGTAACTGGTTACAAAAAGAGAATAAATAAAAAGAGAATAAATAAAATCGGTTAATAAAACGTTTATCTTTTGTAACTGAAACATCTTCAAACAAAGTAGCTATAACTAAAATATGTGTACATAATGACTATTTATCTCAAAATATGTTTTTGAATGTGCATATTCTTTCAAACTACATATTAAAGTGTTTCCCCCCCTCAACATTTTTGGCTGAGTCACTGTTGCATACCAGGACAGAGAGGCTATAACTTAAAAGTAGACTCTTATAATCTTTGATTTTGTTAGTTTTAAATTTTCTGAAACTGAAAGTTGTCTGCTTTATTGTGAGCTACCTCAGCTGATATTATGGCTGTGTGGAATTCACCTTAGATGAACATGGAATAGCAATTTATTACTCTCAATGAGAGTGCTTATAATAAAACATGTAAGGTGGAGAGGTGAAAGGAATCAACACTGGAATTTTGATAACCTTTCAATAATTGCTTGAGAAAGCAGCAATGCTTGTAACCTGCATCGTGTAGTGAAATTTAATGTGGCAATCATCCATTCTTGATTGGATCCTTGTATTGGATGCCGCAGGCGATCTTCACACAGGATTATAATTTGTTCTGGAAATTGTTCTCTGCCTCCAACCTTAGTTCCTTGCTCTTGCTTTCTGTCTTCCAAAAACATAGCCCTATTACTGCTCAATAGCAAGCTTGTGCTTTTCTGGAATAAAAACGATTACAGCAGATGAACCATAAAAATAGGGTACTTAGGTCACTAGCAAGTCTGTCAAAGGAGCCATTTCTTAGAGGAAGAAATCATGTAGCAAAATTGTTAACCCAGATTAAATATTTTGGGACAACTCCATGCACAAGCCTCAGATTGTCTATGTGCGTAACAAATGCCCTCTTAAGAAGCACTGCCTTCAAAAACAGTCCACAAACTTCAGCTGGTGCAAAATTCAGTTTCCAGCAGCTAGGTGGTTTTATTATATTATACCAATTCTGTATCAGCTGCTAAGGCATGCCTGCTTTTAACTAATACTTTTTTCTTTTCTTTTCTTTTCTTTTCTTTTCTTTTCTTTTCTTTTTTTTTCTAAATAAAGCTGGTACTTGGAGACTTAGGGAAATTAAACAAAAAAGAGAGAGAGCAAGAGAACAAAACGGGTAAACCAAAGAATGTCTCATGAGATAGAAGCAGGTAAACTTATTTATATATATATTAAATTTAGTGGATGCTAAAAGCTTCCAAAAGAGATAGTAAACACTCAGCTTTTCAGATACTTCACTTCCGTTGCTTAAGTTTAAATGTTTAGGTCTTAATACTTGGGTTCTTAAACAAGGTGTCAATTTCCCAACCTTCTATAAATCACATTCCTGAAGCTCCTCTAGTAGTATAACAAACCCGGGAGATCACCACTGCCCTCCAATTGGTTTGGGATTCTTTTCTGTCTCTAGAAGTTCTATCGCCTCCTTACTGAATGGAGACCCAAGTAAAGTGATCCCTCACAACTCCACTTCACCTGTCCCTAATTCAGCATCCCAGTTTTCCCCCATTTCTGTATACAGTGGTACCTCGGGTGAAGTACTTACCGTAATTCGTTCCAGAGGTCCGTTCTTAACCTGAAACTGTTCTTCACCTGAAGCACCACTTTAGCTAATGGGGCCTCCTGCTGCCGCCGCGCTGCCGGAGCACGATTTCTGTTCTCATCCTGAAGCAAAGTTCTTAACCCGAGGTACTATTTCTGGGTTAGCGGAGTCTGTAACCTGAAGCGTATGTAACCTGAGGTACCACTGTACTCCTAAAAAGACACTAATCTCTGCCTTTCGGACTGAGCTCAGAGACTTCCTTTTCTGGCTACAGATATTTTTCTCAGAGTGGATCTTACACACACAGCTCAGGAGATATACTCCTATCCGTGGCGGAGTTTCAAGCTCTGGCGGGCGGGAGAGCAGGCAGGGGCATGGCTAGCGCGCGTCCTGGGGGGCATGACACGCTGCCTGCAGGGCATGGTGTGCTGCCCGCAGGGGCGTGGCATACGTCCTGGGTGTGTGGCGCACTGTCTGTGGGGGCATGGCGCCCAGCGCGGGGGGGGGGGAAGGAGCCACAATGGCACCCCACTGGGATCATGCCGCTGGGGGCGGTGCGCTCCCCACCCCTGTTCCTCCGCCAGTGCTCCTCTCCAGCTGAACATCAAGAACCCAAACACTATCAACTCTCCAATGCTCCTCCTTTTTCCCTCCCAAAGTGCTGACTTCCCATCCCTCTGGCTAGCTGTACCTGCAGCCCATCAGAGTGAGGTTATAGCCCAGCACTCTGGTGAAATTCTAAAGCACTGCATCACCATACTCTGGTCTAGTCGAGCTTTCTGTCACAGCTGCGTTTATTAACCATAACTTCCCAGAATCAATTTAAAGTTGTTAGTACTGACACAAAGTTTTGAATTGTTTGGAATCAGGTGTTTTTCTGAAAGACAATTTACACCCATACCAACCTGCCTGTGGCAACAATGACCATGAAAATGACCAAAGATAGAAGTACCCCTGGATAAGTCACTTTCAAAGGGGGTTGGTGAAAGGGTCAAGTCATTGTGCTTTTAAAAAAGAAAAGAAAAAATAGTTTTTTTGTTCTGGTTTTCTGTTGACATTTTCCCGCTTTCTACATCCCTCCCCAAATCACGGTGATTGGAAGTGAAAATGATAGCCCTTGGTTAAAAGCTACAGTTGTCGGTCACAAAACAGCACCGCCTCCTCCTCTCTTTTCGCCCTTTCTCCTCCCTAGCATTTTTCTTTTATGGAGAGCATTGCTGGGGGGTGGGGTGGCAGCGAGTATCAATTTCTACATACTTATTGTGTCTCTGTTCATCTCTGAATCACTAATGCAACTTTGGGATGACTCAGATTCAGTTTGGGATGCCTCCAATGACTCTCTGATTCAGATTACCCCCTAAATCTTTTTTTAATCAAACTGCTTTAATTCTTGGTTTGAGTTTCTGCTGAAGTGATTGCACATCCCTAGCATTTGCTGTATCTACGCCAGTACTGCTAAACCATGCTCCCTTTGGAACAAGATCAGATTCTTCCATTTACAAACCAGCTAGAAGAGAGAATAATATCGGCAGAGCTGCTAATATCCTGGGCTGCAGTCCCACATCCAATTAGACAGCTTAAATTCCATTAAAGTGCAGAGTTCAGCTGGTCTCTAGCAGGAGATGCCTAACTGGTACATACTGCCAGCATACAGCAGAATCTGTGACATGTCTTCAACAATGTACATGTTTTAGTCATTTTGAGTAGATTACTCCCTAATCATAAAAGGCTAATTCTCCAGTGTTATATACAGCACATTAACTAAGACAGATTACCAACAACAGAAATGACCCAAGCAACCAAAGCTTTTATTTGAACATTTCCCTCCTGCGTATTTAATGTCCCAGCATGTGTCTTGGCTTGTAAGTATCACTTACTCCTCAACCACACCATTTCCGGGTTGAATGGATGGATTGATTGATTTCTCAGCACCACACATATATGCAGTCATGTGCGCTTAACACGAAGAAGTGGGGGGAATGCCAGTAATTCGTTCAGTTTCTCTGCAGACTCCTCCTCCTCTAGCACATGTTTCACTCCTTTTCATCTAAGACTCTGGTTGCCTCCTGGCTCTTTTTGCTGCTTCTGGTGTATTTTCATTTTTCTTGTTAGTCTGAATGTCTTTAGTAATATACTCCTCAAATACTTTTGTGTGTGCTTCCCTTGCTTCAGTTTGCATTTGTTGTGCCAGATTTTGTGTTTTGTCTCCCACAGCCCTCAATTAGTGCAAGACTTCCAATTTCTGAAGGAAGCTTTCTTGCCTTTTATAGCTTCCTTGTTAACCACACTTGCATCTCCTTGGAGGTGATGGTTTGTTTTCTGACCTGTGGTACATATTCTACCTTGACATTATATTATTGCAGTTTTAAGTAACCTCTAATCGTTATGGAGAGACTGAACCCATTTCACTCTCCCTCTGAAATTCCTTTTCCTTGTTATTTTTGAGAAACACTGTTTGTTGTTGTTGTTTTTGTTTGTTTGTTTGTTTGTTTGTTTGTTTTTAGCTATTCACCAGGCATGGCAAACTTTATTTGACAAAACCACAAGTCACATTACAATTCATTAGAGCACAATTTTTATTAATTTAAAAAGACTATCAGCTTTTAGTAGTTCCATACAGTAGCTTCAATAACAGCAACTATGTTATAAAGAACAAAAGTTCAGTTAGTTAAAGGGAAAGATTGCAGGGGAGATAAAGCAAGATGAACTAGGGAATGTATCAAGTTTTGTTTAATTCAGTTATCCGGACCTTTTGCTTTAGTTTAAACAAAACTTGTGCAACCATACATTGTGACATTATGTTAGGGAAAACAGGGGAAAACACTATGGAAAACACTTGTTGCAAATTCTGACTGGAATTTGTTGTTGTTTTTTAAGTCAAATGTTGAATGTATAGGATTTTCCTGGCAATTGCCTACTTAAATATGTATTGAATTTGATAATAATTTGGTTACAGTTCAGTTCACTTATAACTCAGACTTTGAATTCAGTGCAAGGTTGCCTCCCTTCTAGTTGATTCCATGACCAACTTTTCTTAGGCATAATTTGTGTTTGTGTGTGTATAACCTGTGGCCTTCCATATGTTGTTTGACTACAACTTCCATCATCCCTGATTGGTCTTGCTGGCTGGGGCTGATGAAAAGCTACATTGAAATCAATGGACATGACAAACTTAAATCCATTGATTTCGATGGATCTGTTCTGACTTGGCCAGCTATAATCCATTGATTCCAATAGTGGTCAGACACAAATCCCAAATATTGAAGGATATTTAAGGGTTGTCTAATTTGGCACAATTTTTATTGTGAGAGCTAGCCTTTCTTCAATATGTATTAAGACACTTTTAAAAAACAAACACCAGAAATACACCTGACCTACTTATCAGCTGTTTGCAGATGGTTATGTTGTTCTAATATGAGATATATGAAAGCTTTGTGGCATGTCCTTGGAAATCCTACTGTGTGTCAATTCACACACACACCAGCCTTTTAAAGATAAGAGCAGACTGGTTTAAGACAGTTTGTTGCCAGAGGCAAAGGACAAGATGGTGCACCCCTTCTTTTCCTTCTATGTACAGTTGCTGACTGGCTTGGCAGTTGAAGCTAATGTCATCACTGGCAGTGGGCCAGCCTTATCCAGTGCACCTTAGGGAAGCAGTTCCATTTAGAGGACGCTTGACAATCTGTGTGGTGTACACAGCTCTGATCGTCAGCCGAAGGGAATGGCCTGAGGATTCAGGAGGAACTGCTGAGGTGAGGGCTAAGGTTGGGCTAAAGCTTCCATCATCATCCCTGGCCATTGGTTATGCTGGCTGGGGCTGATGAGTAGCCCCATTGAAATTAATGGACATGGCTAATTGTCTACCCTGCCCTGGATGTCCCTGCCTATTGAAGACTAGAATTGGTTCCTCTAAGAGCATGGGGTGGAGAGATGTCAAATATGGTTTAGCAAAGTTGTATGCAGAAAATGCAGTACAGAGTTGAATGCTATAAACAAATTTGTTGCTGAAAGCTTTGCATCTATGGGTAAAAGCTTTTAGAAATTTATTTCTTTGTAAGGTATTAAGGAGAGTTACAATGGGGTTGGTTGGTTCCCCAACCCCCAACTATTTGAGACTAAGAAACTAGAACACATAGTGAAATTGGTTACTGGGGTCTGGAAAGGGTACCATTCAACCTTGGGTACCATACACACACACACACACACACACACACACACACAACCTCAAGTAATGGTTATCATTAGCACCGTCTCTGGTGAATTTAATGAGAGAGAAATTCAGCTTTGGAAAGCAACAAAGCATTGAAGAATTCTGCACCAAAGGAACAGATTTCTTTAGCTGTCACCCAATGTTACCATTCTTACATAAGTCTGAATGATGATCTTTTCCTGAAATAACAAATTTCTCAAGGGAATAGCTGTCGGGCTTAAAAAGAGACGTCAGTGTTTTAAACGGAAGTGGCAAAACAATATTTCTTTAAACTGCTGAGCAATAAATAATGCACAATTGTGAACTTTGAAATAATAAAGTAGTTCTTTTGAAGGGTGGCACCCCATTTTCTTCTTTAGAACTCAAGCTCCTGGTAAACCATAAAATGCTTTCTTTGTCCATACAAAAATGTGTGAGAGAAGGGGGTTGTTGAAACATGGTTGTTTCTTTCACATTTCTGCAGGAGCTGCATCATTTAAAAAAAAAAAGAAATAAAAGTATTTCACATCTAACCACAGTATTTTCTTCTTCTTCATGGGATCCACCTCCATGTCCTTATCAGATCTCTATCAGATATCTGTCACTTGTTTGCAAATGTTTGGCGGGGGGGAGTTTTTCAGTATATGTAGATATAGTCAGTTGTAAAATGCTGTAATCGAAATATCTGAACTCTTTTAATCACTTGATGCTAGTACCGGTAATTAAACCACATGCTTGTAAATCATTATTGAGTTTGTGGTTAAAATACTTAAGCCTGCAATCCTAGACACATTTGTGTAGACCTGGTTTTAAAAATTTGGTAAATTTCCTGCTCAAAACTGTGCCTTTAATCAATCATTATCTACGGATGCTGATGTTAAGGTTAACCAAACATGAGATATTCCAGAAAATCTATCCCAGTGGCCTCCCATGTCAGTTACTGCAGTTAAGAATGTTCTCCTCCAGCTAAATAATAAATAAAGGTATAAATTTCATACCACCAGAATTTTTGAAATTTAATATTAGCTGATGGGCTTTTCTATTGGCAGTTGTATTTACTTTTATTGATTCAACAGGTATAGTATCTGATGCTTGGATTGTATTGTTGTAATTTCCCTCACATTTAAGAAAAGGTTCTAAAGTTGATCCAGCAAGTTCTCATCCTGATAGTTTGTAAAGCACCTTCATAATAAACTGACTGGTTAAAAGAGAAATCTGTTTTGGCAGATGAACAAGAAGGGCTTAGACAATCTATAAATCCACTACTGATTGTTGTTGGTTTCAAAATATCTAACTGACAAATATATATTAAAAAATACAGAAGTGCATTGATTCACCAATTTGATTCAGTTCCTCACGTGAGTCTCTGGAAAAAGTTTGCCTAATCAATCATGGATAAAAAAGCTTCTTCTTTTTTACAATTAAAAGTCTTTATAATAATACCTGGTTGAAACTATAGTGTTCTGTGCAAATTGCACAGACAGAAGTTCATGTGCTAACAGGATGACTTCATTGGATGCAATCCATAATCTGCTCGTTGTTTGTACTTAGTGCATAAGTTGCTGTGCAGATTGATGCAAATAAATACTTAGTGTGACCTCCCATGGCAGCAAACCACTGGAGTGGGGTAGGGACTGGTTTCTAACTTTATGCTTTGGTAATTTGTGCATCTTACCTATAAGGAAGAATTATTTACTTGGGGAAAGATCTCTTGCCTACTTACCATTTGTACGAATGAAAAGTTGCACTGGTGTCTATTTGAATTTATTTATTTATTATTATTATTATTATTAAAATAGTTGATTCTAATATGCAGAAAATTAGTCATCTTAGTCAGCCCATTTCTCCCTCCCTCTTACCATACAAGAATAAAGTAGTATTACAGCACCCAAATAGCTTTTACAGTATTTGCAGGCAGCAATATATTAAACAATAGTTTTAAATAAATAAATACAGTTGTGAAAAGGATTTTAAAAAAGTAACCAGAGACAACATGACCTGGTCATAATTGTGGTTTGCGTGTCTGGCCCTGCAGCTAGAATACCTGTCCAGGTCTTCATAGGCTGAAACTCAACCCTTTCTTTAATGAGAACTGAAGACACTTAACCCTCCGGATGATCTCAGTTACATTGTGCCATAAGGCTTGTAAGCCCTCTGTGTTTTATTGGGGAATACTTGTCTTGACCTTGTCCGTGATGTTGAGGAGGGAAGGCAAAAGAGTTTCTGAAACTGAAATAGCCACCCTGTGCTTGACAGATGAGAAGAGCTCCTGTTGTCTCCGCTGGGAACGTGCAAGAGCACAGAAATCTCGCACCTGTGCAAACTATTATCTGAGTAGGTGGACAGTAACTAGTACAGTAGGTTAGAGACTGGCAGCTGATCACGCTGGTATTAGCTGGGAGGGGTGAGGTCTGGATGCCTTGGAGCACTTTTGTCTGCTGCCATCATGTTTTGTGTTTGAGCTTCAGGTTCTCCGTTCCATGCCTGCAATAAATTCAACAGGAGGGGGGAGGGGGGTTGTGTAATCTTGAGAGCCATATTGACTCAGGGTATGTGGCACGGTTGTAATGAAAATGCGTTTCACAGAAAGGAGGGATAATGCCACAGCATGAATTGCTAAAACCATTGCTCGGGGATGGGACTCCAACTATGTTTCTTACATTTTCTGAATATCACAGCATCATCAGCTACATGGGACATTTTGTTCAAGCGCTGGGTGGTTGACAGACAGGCCCATATTTGGCCTTCGAGCATTACTTACGCCCCAGTGCTGTGAATGGTGAAACTGTATAGCACAGATTCAGAAAGACTATAGGTGGCAGCAGGTGTTCCATTACTCACTGTCTGATAAGCCTATTCTTGAGTCCTCCTTCCCCTGCTGTCCAGTACAATGCAGCAAACTGTGCCAGTAGCCTCTGCTGCTTGAATATGTTTTGTGTGTTGTTGTTTTTTGGCATTATGTTAATGCCAGGGAAATTCTTGTGGAACTTTTCCCGTACCTTTTTGAAAAGGTGTGTCAATACATGTTGCTTTAGGAGCTGAATAATTATTCTGAGGTGCACAGGGAAGATGAACAGCTAATCTGTTGACTTCATTTCAGGGGTTGTGCCTTGATTTTGCTCGCAGCCACACACACACACACACACAAAAAAAAAACAACCTATTACTGTTGTTCATTTTGCAATGTGTGGACATGATAAAGGGGAGGGATGAAAGGTGAAGACCTCAACCAGTTCATAACCAGTGTGTGCAAATTGGG
The DNA here is from genome assembly GCF_964188305.1 of Podarcis bocagei. Lineage (NCBI taxonomy): Eukaryota > Metazoa > Chordata > Lepidosauria > Squamata > Lacertidae > Podarcis > Podarcis bocagei. Next base: position 55,844,627 of record NC_138134.1, read on the forward strand.
TATCGCTGAATAGGGATGTTGGTGGAATAAATGTATAATTTTGTCTCGATCCTGGATTCTACAAGAAAGGTAGCAGAGGCTGTACATATCTTTTGAAACTTTCATTGGAGCTGCTGAATGAATACAGTTATTCTCCTGTTATTCTTGCTCTTAATTGTGACTTTAAGGTGGAGAGTTGCACTTTGTAGTACATAGGCCATTTCAGGAAGCCACTGAGTCATTCTTTCAAAGTTTGAAGTCTGGGAAGAAATGAACACTTGAAGAGAAGAAAATACCATTTTGGTTCACAAAAGGTATGTTCACCACTATTATTTTTTAGGATGTAGTCAGGGGCTACAGAAGTGGTAGACAGAGGGCTTCCTTTTATGTATCAGATTCATATATTCAAAGGCAGGAGGGAAACCTCAGCAACACACATCATAAGCACATGCTGTGCGACTAGAATAGATAACGGCTCATAATTAGGTGCCAGGGCACACTTTTTGTAGAGTACATTGACTCTCATGTGGAATTGTGAGAACTTAGTCCTGAGATTGAGCATCCAGATTTAAGGCACTTGAAATAGTCTCATTAATCACCTGCTGGTGCTGCAATAGAAAATCAGCAGTAAGCAGTGATTGCAAGTTACAGAAGTGATGAGACCTTTTGGTAGCAAGTACTTGCCATTTCACATGTAATGAGAACAACAAAACAATTTTACGTAATCAATAGGTAGTGCCGAAAGCATAAGTAATAATATGATTTGATATTTCTCTGCTGCATTGAACTGTGGTTGGGAACAAACACTCTCTCAACATACTTTTTTTAAAAAAGCTTGCTTTCCCTTTTTTTGTGTGGAATTAAGAGACTTAAGACAAAGTTAATGGGAACACAAAACTATTGGAGAAGAAGAGGAGAATGGATCCCTCTGTCATATCACTAAGTCACAGGAGGCTGCTGTATCAAATACAAGAAGATAATACTCAGCTACCTTCTGTTCTTTGTGGACTACTCTATTCTGATTCAGATCACACTGCAGAGATGACATCATATTCCCAGTGTAAGGCCTTAGATGGCATCCCCAAACTCGGCCCTTCAGATGTTTTGGGACTACAGTTCCCATCATCCCTGACCACTGGTCCTGTTAGCTAGGGATGATGGAAGTTGTAGTCCCAAAACATCTGGAGGGCCGAGTTTGGGGATGCCTGCCTTAGATGCACCAGAACATTGCCCACAAAACTTGCTCTACGTTAATTCCCAGGTCACCACTGCTCCTTTCCAAGGTTTTAAATTAAATATTAGTGATGCTAGCACAAATGCTAGCACAATCCTAGGAGATGGATTGAAGGCACCTGATTGCAGCAACCTTGCTAGAGCTGAGTAGGCTTGGGTCTTACCCATGCCAGGATTGAAGACCAGCTGGAAAGCCTTTGTATGCTGCCTTGAGTTCCACTGCAGAAGACTAGCAGTATATAAATGAAATAAATACATAAGAGACCCTCAGCCCTCATTAGCTTTTCCTGCATATCCTGCTGCATGCTGTTACCCGTCTTCTCTCTCCCTGTTCCTGGGACCTGCTGTATTTTTTGACCATCTCTCTCTTTGCCTTTAGTACCTCTTCCCCAACTTTTCTCTCCAGAAAATGCAGCCCTTGCATAATGGAGAAATACACACACATCACATGCCACAAAGAATCTGTGCACCTGTAACTCTACAACAGTGAGTGGAGGTCGAATTTGTCACTATGATCCTCTGATCTCTGCCATGAAGGATGGTAAGAGCATGGGCAGAGCATCTGTGTGGGCTGGGCAGTGTTGTAGTGGCTTACACACTGTTTGAAAGAAGGGCAAAAGAAGAAAGACCATAGGGTGGATAGCAGAAGCAGATGAACGGGGTTCAACATGTGGAAAAGTGAATAAGACTATGACTGCCCAAGCTCCATATGTTGAACTGAGTTTATGTGCATACAACTTAGATATGAATGCAGTCTGCTTGATCAAGGCCTTGTGTTTTTCATGGTTCCTGGTTATGAACCAACTGTATAAGGGAGTTCTGTTTTTACCTGCCAGTCAACATATGGATACCAAGAACAGGGCGATCAGGCAAGCTCATACTTCTCCTTTACACGTTGATCCCACATGATTTTTGAAGGTGTGAAAAGGGCTCTTGTCAGTGGCGGATGGTGAAAAACCTGCTGACATAATTAAAAATACATCTGAAAAGGGGGAAATGTATTTTTATAGACATTATCTAATGCTAAAAGCACTTATGCAACTAGCTCTGTTTTTCTGTAAAAGTTAGTCTATGTTTTTGTTCTGAAACAGATTAGTGTAAAGAAAGAACTTCGTTATTCTTTTTTTATAAAAAAAAATCTCAAAGGAGGATGAGGATTTATTTAAGTTAAATGTAGTTGGAAGCCTAAATCAGGAGCATTAATGGCAATGAGTATACCTAGAGTGGCAACAAGAAGTTCTGTTGAAGCTATTAAGTATGCAGTTATGGAGTAAAGGTATATGAAAGAGCAGCTGTGGAAGAATCCTGGGCTTCTTTCAGCAGCAATGTTCCAAGAACAACCAAGGTCTAAGTGTTCCTCTCCCACATCTTTCCCATCCATTCCTGATATTTCTTCAGTGGGCAATGCATAAATCTCTGTATGATGCTCTATCAAAATACCCTGTATTCATTATGCTAAAGCTCTAGGGAGTATAGACTCTGCCTGTGAAGGTTATGAATGGCTTTCTTACATTTACTTCTTTTGTCTAGGCATCTATCCTCATCCTAAAGCACTTAATCATTGTACAGCTTTCAACGCAGCTGATTATTATATACTTGGCGAAATCCCTCATGTATTTTTACAAGTTGCCTGGTTCCGTTCTAAGATGGCTTCATTCATAAAACACCTGACCATACAACAGATGTATCAATAGGTGGCTATTGTTCTCGGAGGGGTGTGTGGACTTAATGAATGACATTCTATAGGCTTCTGATCTGCCCTGTTTAATATTTATATGTAGACTTTGTCAAATTATTCATAGTCAAGAGATGTCTGTTGTTAGTCTACAGTTATGGCAGCTAGACTGAGTAAAGATGAAATATTATCTTCCTTTACTGGCAGGCAGATTGGCAGAAACAAATAAAACAAAGTTTTCATACTTCCTTTAAAATGACTTTTTGCTTGATTCCTTGGCACTAATACGTTACACAGATATATTTGATAGCTGAATGTAAGCTTTAAATTGTGTTGCGAACTTCAGAATAACCTCTCTTTTACTTACAGTGCAATAGTGCTTTCTAATCAGAAAATTTGAGAAGCTCTGAAAAGTCTTCTTTTCAGTGGGTCCCTTCAGGGATATGGTTATTGGCAAATGCCCAGCTATACCTGCCCAATCCTGGCCTTGGACTTAATATGCTTTTTGTTCAAATTGTATTTTGATAGTTAAGAGTCGGGTAGAATAATTATTCTAGTGTTTCTTTACCCAAGTGGTATATGTCTGTGTAAATAAAGAGATATATTTAACAAAGTTGCTGGTTAGGCTACCAAAAGATGCTGCCCTGAATGCAGGTGACAGGCTTTTTTTTTTTTTTTTAAACGATGGCATTAAGAATAAGGTGGTTTGAAAAAGAAGAGCCAGACCACAGATGGTTTTTTGACACAGTCTGAATCACTTCATGTATTCGAATTATAAACAAAACATGAAATACTATTCTGCTATTGCAGACTTCTCTTTTACATCAAGTGGGGCAGGGGGAATTCTTCCTCTCATCTGGCTGTTGCTTTATTTATCACAGAAAAGGTTGAATTGTTTGGTTTTTATTTACTGATGTAGTACCAATCCCAAATAGTTCCTCCACCTTTTCTGAATGAGGACTATAACAAAAAGTCACACACTTTTGTTTTTAAGGCTTTGACATACTCCTGTCTGTCTTAGTTATTTGTTCCTTGCAAACAAATGTGCAACTTGGTTCGTGGCTGTTATGCAACAAGAGGATTAATGAATGTATGAATGCCACTGATGTTTATTTTTTCTTTTTTTTAACTCACTTCTGCAGCTGTCACTAAGCTCCTCTTCAAATGATATATTTATTATGATAGATATGGGAGGGGGATACTTGTACAAAACTTTGAAAGCAATATGCCTGGCTTGGGTTGGCTTTGGTAGAGAGTCTTATGCTTAAATGGATGGCCTGCCTGTGTGGGTTTGTCTGAGATTATTGTAGTGCCAGTGTGCCTGACTTACTAAGTGCCGCCTTTAATCTTAAAGTATTGGGTTTCACTGTCACTGAAATGAGAAACCGCTAAGTTCAGTGGCCATTTTAAATTGTCACCGTCATCACAAAAGTCTTGTCAGTCTTGGCTTAAAAATAAAGCCAGAATATCAAGTTTACTGTAAGAAGAGACACATCAGCTTTACAAAGTAATGGACATTAGCTGGACATTAGTTATTAGATACAGCAAATAAATAAATGTGCTGTTTTAAGTTAGTAAGGAAGAGTGATATTAAAATAATTAATTATGGGACACTACATATATTCATGTTTGTAGCTGTTGCATTTGAACAAAACAATACAAATACAGCCTTCGGATACCAAAGACCATTCAGCAAGAATGTACCGACCAGCACAGAAATAATATATATTTATGTGTGGATTTATTTATTTACGTAAAAACATTTGTACCACACCTTTCAGCCCATAAAGACATTTCAAGGCAGCTTACAATCATAGCAGATATAATTACAACAACAACAACAACAATAATTTATTTATACCCCGCCCATTCTGGCTGAGTTTCCCCAGCCACTCTGGGTGGCTTCCAATCGAGTGTTAAAAACAATGCAGCATTAAATATTAAAAACTTCCCTAAACAGGGCTGCCTTAAAATTACAACAATACATAGCAGAGAGAGTTGAAAACAAAAGCAGATAAAAACCTAGCCACATATCAAAGATAAAGTGACATCAAGCTAAATACTTGGCAAAATGTCTTGTGGCTCCGTTGAAAGCCACAGGAGCCAATCAGGTCTCTCTAGCAAGAGTTCCATGACAAGAAGTCAACATTCCATATCTGAGCCAACTGAGTCTCAGATGGCAACAAGACATGGAGTAGGCCAGCCTCACTAAGATTTGCTTTTACTGACCTGCGTTTTCAAGCTATGGATGATACAGCAGAGTACTGTATGAAGACAGACTCTGTATATGTGGGCAACTGCCAGTGGAAGACATCTTGCACCATTTACTATATTGCCCACTACACATTGGACCTAAGACGCAATTTCTCACCCTGCTGTCCATACAGGAAAGATGTCTCTTGCTGTTAGAGAAGGTACTATGGCTTCTTAGCAATGTAAACATTCTAGTGACTCTTAAAAAGTTGCCCTTTTTGCTTTGGCAGCCAAAAAGATCAGAAAGAAGACCCTGGACAATACAGCAGTGAACTGTAAGGGAGATGCAGAGATCTGAATAGAGACTACTATTTGTGGCGCAGCATCCCTTTTGCTTGTATTTATTTTTGATTCAGATTTGTCATGTCCAATAGCTAGTGCAATAAAGTTATTTGGAATGGATTGGACTGGGCATGAAGTAAGTCATCAGGTGATGGCCACAGTAGGCAGGCAGGCTCATGCAGGAGAAAGCATAAGCATATAAGAAGTGCTTCCTGGATCAGGCCAGTGGCCTGTCTAATTCAGCATCCTGTTCTCACAGTGGCCACCCAGATGCTTTTGGGAAACCAGCAAGCAGGACTCACAAGAGCACTCTTGTGGTTTCCAGAAACAGGTATTCAGAAGCATCTGACAAAGAGTTTTCATTTTTTTCCAACTGTGTAGGTGTACTTTGAATCATTTGTAAAGAAGACTATTATTAACTGAATTTTCCCCCAGAGGAAAATGCTTTGTAAGTTTCTCGACCAAAGATGTCGAGAAACTCAAGCAAAGTCACAGTGAAAATCAAAGCAGAGGTAGAAATGCCTCTAACCTCCTTCCTCTGGTGTTGATAAAGAGATCTATGTGCTGAAGCAGGCTTCCATTCTTGAGCCACTTGCTGCATTTGTAAGCGTGGGATGTTGTTTTCTTGCCCATATGAATGTGCATCTGCATTCTGCCACAGCTAGTCATGCATCATACCATGCTGAAAAGCTAATCATGCATAACACCATTATTAGTTTATATTCCTTTCCAGTTATCCTAGCTGGAACATGCCTTTTTCACTGATGCCATACACTGGGTATTATGCGTACGTACACACACACACACACACACACACACACACACACACACGTGTGTGTGTGTGTGTGTGTGTTGCCATTTTACTGCCCATTCACTTAGTTTGGACAGCTCCTTTTGAGGCTCTTCACAGTCACATATTGTCTTAACCACTCTGAGCAATTTGGCATCATCAACAAATTTGGCTACCTCATTGCTCACCCCTAACTCATCAATCTTTATTACGGTCCAGAGACCCAACAAATCGTTACAAAGCAATACAGAATTCATACAGCCTACCTCCAGGTTAAACAAGCATTTTGTTCAGAATGTAGGGATCATTGGATCATATAGGGCAGTGTTTCCCAACCTTTTTTGGGCAAAGGCACACTTGTTTGATGAAAAAAATCTCGAGGCACACCACCATTACAACCCCGTGACGTCAGCGCGCAGCGTCACGCCGGGAGGGACGCACGAAAGTGAAAGTTTCAATTTTTTTCCCTCCCCCTTGCCGGGGAACCTCCAAGCTTTGGGGGTGGGGGGGAGGAGGCAGCAAAGCGAGGGACTGAGGGACTCCTCCAACGACAAGGGTTGGGGAAGAAGAGAAAGGGCTATTCCGCTCCAGTCACGGGAGGGGAATATGTACTGGCCCAACTGGTGTGCGGTCTTCGGAAAGCGGGGTGCGGGAAGGAAGCCTAGGCTCGGGGTCCACCGACCTCGGCGGAGAAAGGCAACAACCGAAGCCTCCCGACGGTTTTGGGGGAGACGTTCAGAGCTTCCCTGGGAGTTTCTCAGCCTGCCTTTCAGAGGAAGAGGCGGAGGGGGCCTGGGGATGGCGGTGGCCTCGGCCTCGCCCTCCCTCCGTCCCTCTACCTTTGTAGTGGACGCGCAGGTTGTTCTGCGAGAGGCCGATGTAGCTGAATTTGTCCTTCGGGCTCCAGGAGCGCGGCAGCGGCGTCTCCTGCTCGGCCACGGTCGGGTAGAGCCGCTTGAGGCGCCGCTTGAGCTCCTTCTCCTGCTCGTTCAGGGCCGGGTCGCCGCCGTGAGGGAAGGGCGCTGGGGCGCTGCTGCTGCTGCCGCCGCCGCTCCCGGCAGGCATGGGCCCAGCTGAGGCGGCGGCGGCTGTTGTGGTGGTGGCGGCGATAGCGGGCAGAGGAGGGGGCGGCGGCGGGGCCGAGGTGGCCGGCGGCGGCGGGGGAGGCCCCAAACCGGAGTGAGACCCGGGGAAGAAGGAAGAGGCGGCAAAGAGAGGCTCCGCTTCTTCGGCTGAGGGACCCGACTGAGCTCGCGCGAAGGCGAGCAGGGGGGTTGGAAACAGACGGAGCTGATGACGAGCCGGCACGTGCGTGCAGCGGCTGGCCTCGTAGGGAGCCGAGGGGCGGGGCTTCCTTTCTGAAGGAGCTGAGGGTGGGGGTCCTCCGGCGCCTTCGGCGAAACGGCGCCGGCCCAGAGCGCTTCTAGAAGGCTGCCTTTGTGCGCGACGTAAAGCCCTCTTTCCCTCCCTCCAGCCCCGTGTCACCTGTGGAAAAGGGGGCTGGATCCAGTGACGCAACTCAGAAAACTGTTAGGGAAGCCAGAGCAGGAAAGTGAGTGGGGGGCGGCGGCGGCGCTTTAACCCACGTTTCCTTTTTGAAAGAGAAACTTAAGTCAGTGTTTCCCAACCTTTTTTGGACTCGCCCGCCTCCCTCCAGGCAACATCTCGCGGCACACCAGGCAACATCTCGCGGCACACTAGTGTGCCGCGGAACACCGGTTGGGAAACACTGATATAGGGATCACTAATTTATGAACAAGTTTAAAAACACAGGTCCCAATACAAATCCTTGGGGGGACTTCACTTTCTCCAACCTTCCACTGGGAGAACTGTCCATTTATTTCTACTCTCTACTTCCTTTTCTTTTTCCATGACTTCCAAGTTCCTTTCTTGAGTCTTACTAAGCTTAAGTCTTTCATGAGGAACTTTATGAAAAGCCTTTTGAAAGTCTAAGTACACAATGTCAATATCTTAAGGACTGACATGGAGTATGGAGCAAGCTTGTTTTCCCTTGCTCTGGAGAGTAGGACTTGAACCAATGGATATAAATTACAAGAAAGAGATTCTGCCTAACATTAGGAGGAATTTTCTGACAGTAAGAGCTGTTTGACAGTGGAATGGTCTCCCTCGGGAGGTTGTGGACTCTCCTTCATTGGAGGCTTTTAAGCAGAGTTCGGATGGCCATCCGTCATGGATGCTTTAGCTGAGATTCCTGCATTGCAAGAGATTGGACTAGATGACCCGTAAGGTCCCTTCCAGTTCTACAAGTCTATGATTCTATGACCTGGAACCTTCTGACTTAAAAGTACCTGTGTTTAGAACTGTACCCTTAGAAAGGACACAAAAGAATATATTTTAATATAATATTAATATTATCCTTTAAGTTCCTCTGGGAAATTTGCCTTTAAATTTCTTATTATCAGTGCAACTCAATTAAGCGTGTTTGTAAAGATGCAAATGTGATTGTTTGTGTTGTCTTTTTACAGCATGTTTTTGTGTCTTGATAAGGAAAACATTTGCTATGACAAAGTAGTAATGCATTGGAATGGCAAACTGAAACTACAAGAAGGCTTTCATTCCATGCTAGTATAGAATGACTCTGCGGGCTTATTTCAGCTGTCCTTCAGTCATGTCTATCAAGTAAGTGACAGCAGCTATTTCTGTGTTTGCCAAGCTGAATATATGAGGTTCCTCTATTCCGTGCTAGCTAAAACAAAATGTAACATCTCTACTTAAGAAGATTTTCTCCGCCCCCCCCCCCCAACAGTAGGACTTGTAAGGGTTGTCATGAATTCTGCTCATATTGAGCCAGAGCAGATTCCAATGTATAGTCAGCAGAATAAAATAAACACATTGCAGGTTTCTCCAAAACAAAAAACAAAAAAAACCCAGACCAGAGGCAATTAATATTTCATCCAGCAGAGCTTTACAATGTACATTAGGATTGGCACTGTCCATAAGAAATCCAGTTGCAGCAGACTTAATTTCCAATAATTTATGAAAGACTAAAACCTTAACACTAAGCATACTACATACAGAACACCACACCAGAAGGAAAGAGAGGTAAAAAGTGAAACTCAGGCTCCTTATGGCCTGTTTTATAGGACACAATGACCTTGAGTGAAAGAGGTAACAGAACTAGTTCAAACCTGCTGTTTCTCTGAAGGAATAACCCAAACATCAGGAACCTTCTGCTTGTTTCTAGGCAGAATATAAACTTGCTTGTCAGCTAGAAACTTCCAGCTTGCACCAGCTTGTATCACACAGAGAAGCTTCCAGAACCCTCTTGAATCAATTATAATAGGAAATATCTTTACATATCAGATCAATACTTTCTGTACCAAGAAATGCAAACTGACAAGGTTTATTTTTTTAATCATCATCATCATCAGAGAATTGCAGGATGCTAGCATGAGATTTATTTCCAATTATGAATTCTAGTTTTGGCCTTGGCCCCCACTGAATTCACTTGGATAGCAAGTGGAGGTATTTTATTTTTAAACTGAAATATTGCATTTAATTTTCAACCCCCAAAGTCACAGTGGTAGTAGCTATGGTACAAGCATGCTGTGGTACTAGCATGATAGGGAGATCAAATCTTTTTTCTGTGCATAGTTGCACTGTTACTCCCAAGCCAGGAACTATTCTCAGGGGTCTGGTAATGTTTACCTCTTCAATGGAGTGACCATTATGAACTAGCACATATCCAAACCTGAGCAGTTGCCCCTGTAAAAACATTTCCCAAGAGCAACCGAGGTCCTTCTCACCGGCATCACTGGCATATTACTAGCGCACCAGAGTCAAGAGAAACAAGATAAAACCAGAAGCCATGCTTCTTTCTTCCCCTGGCTAAGGCACTAATGCTGCAGTAGTCCATGCCAGGTCTATGCCTGGATTGGGGTTTGGGAAGAAAAAGGGAGTGTCCTTATTCCCAGTTGCTGAAGAACAATAACTCAAATAACATTTTCCCTGCAAAGCTTTTATTGCAAATGTTTTAGGTTGGTGCAATACATATGCAAAGTGCTGGTCTGGTCTTAGGTGCAGCAGGCCATGCACATAGTTAATCCAAGGCACAGTTATACAAAGGCAGGTGATCTAACTAATCAAAGCTTAGACATTGGTCTGACACTTGAAACATTCCTTGCTATCCTGTATAAAGGAATGGACTGGGCTCAGCTTAGTGCATCTACACCTTAGCTAGCAACCTGGCACTCCACCTTGAAAGTGGGATCGGCTGCATATTCTCACATCTCCTGTGGTTTCTCCAGGACTGAGGTAATGGAAGGGGTGTCTCTGTCCCCTCTGCAGAAGCAAGGTTAGACCCAGCATCTGATAACTCTAGTATGGGTGGCACAAGAGGCACTATGAAGTAGTCAGAGATAGGCTCCAGCAGCTGTGAAGAAGAGGGAGGTGGGGCTCACAGCACCTGCTGTGGGTTCAGGTGAGGTGAGAGAAAAGGCTGAGGGAAAGGCTGCACCCCACTTGACCCCTGCTTAGAATCCTTACTATCAGGCCCCCCTGTGTCTGGAAGAACCCCCAGCCTATCCCACTGGAGCCCTCCCCATTACTCTCCAACAAGCTATCCATCTGCATGGTCCTGCCCTGGCCAACCCATGACAGGGAGTTTGAGAGCTGAGTGGTTACAAACACGTTCTTGCACAGCTCAAATTTTAATCTGAGCCAAACAAGAATTCAGGGACCTTGTAACAGTCATCTTTTCTTTTGAAGTGAATATTAGGGGGGGCCCAAAGTCTGTATTTGGACCAGAGCCCAGTGAGTTTTGCAATATGACAAGTAAACTCCATGATCTGTATGAGATTGATATATTTTTGTGCCAACCGCTTCCTTGATTTCCTATTTTATTTTTGTTGAAAGCCATCAAAACCCTGTTCTATTAGTGATAGGGGAACGTCATGTCTGGGTGGACTCTTAGTGCATATAATTAGACTGGCTTGTCATTATACTGTAATCAATAGCTTGGTTGAAAAAGCAGTATACATATATTTTAAAAATGTAGATTTTACCTTTATCTGCTTTATTTTGCTGGTTATATTTAAAGCTGAGATTTAACAGATCCTGTAACTTGTTCAGACAGTTCATGATAGCAAGGGATTGAAATATAAACCAACACAGTTTCTGAAATTAAATTGATTAATGCTATCCTCAACAACAACTTGTTTAAAATACCTCTCTAGAGAAGCAGGAAAATACCACCAGATCTTGCTGTTCTACTTAAATCATTGAATGCTTTATAAGTAGCCATCAAGTTGAACTACTGTACACTGTTTTTTTCTGTGTATTATTTGGTTTCATTAATCTTCATGACACCAGTTTGTTCCACCGCGAAGTCACATTACTTTCTCAGAGGCTTTAAAACTGAAAGTGACATTTAAAACAAGAGGTTGTTTCTAAAGTGCTTTGAGTTGGTAAGGTATTACGTGGCACAGATTTTACTCTCTGTACTTAAACATTAATTAATTGTTTTGATATTAATTGGTGACTTTTATATTGGACCAGGAATACGTGTGGTACTGTACACGAGGATCCCTATTCTGCATGTAGAAAGGAAGGCATGGAATTCTGCTGCAGGATCCTTTCCCAAGCTAATAGCTAGAACAAATGGATAGGGAGAAAACAAACAATTGCCTTTTCTATGCCAGAGATTCTGCAGAATGCTGTACTTGAATATCTTGCACAAGCTGGCCCAAAATTCAGCATTTCCCTCTGCTTCTCCTGGAAATGCATTAAAAGGGAGAGGAAATACGGCTTTATACATTATCCCTTGATGCTCAGACACAAATGCAATTTGCCAGCTCTTCTCCTTTTGCATGGTGGAGTAATACTAACAACAGCCAATCTATCCTACAACCACATTTCTGATATTATTAGTGATGGCACGTTAATTAAATATTTAGGGATTAATTTATGAAAACAAGTTTTCATCAACTGTATTGTCCCAGAACACTGTCCAGCAGGATATAGGCAAGCAAGTCTATAAGTCTAAAGGAGACCGGGAACTGCCACCTTTCTTTCTCTTCAATGCATCTGGAATGGTGCTACATTACGACTTAGTGTTCTTCAAGCATTATATTTTGGGATGGCATGGCAGCTGAGATGAGCTTAGGACTACTGTTCCTGGCTACATCAAGCGGCCATGAAAATATATATTACAAAAAGAAGAAAATGTTTAAGATGCTGCCCATCTTTACTGGTAATCTGAAACCGACCTCAGTGTGTTACAACTTTTGCCTAGGATTTGAAACATTTGAGGTTTTTCCCTCCAACATTTGTCTATTCCAACACACAGCCACATCCAGAATGTGCAGAAAAATCCAGCCAGCCCTGCAGATGTCCCTAGACTGCAACTTCCATCATCCTTGATAATTGGCCACTTTGATTAGGGCTGGTGGGAGTTGGGAGTCCAACAACATTATGGAGGGCTACAGGTTCCTCATTCCTGCTTTATTTCAAAGGTTAAAATATAATGCATATCTTTGATGACAGTCTGTCTGAGGAATTATCAGAAATTCAGAAGTTCTGCTTCTGCTCCCTTTAATGTTTGAAATGTGCAGTGCAGGTAACTGGGAGAGGCCTTAATAATGGCATCATGGCTCTGGATTTCATGTAAGGCAACAAGCAAAGGCTGTTTTATTTCAGGTGTTCTGAGTTACTCTGTATTGACTAAGTTGTTGAGCTTTTTCCACAAAGTTGTTGAGCATTTTTTTAAAAAATAAATAAATTGCAAAATCTCAAAAGAATTATGATGTTTTTGAGCTATCTTTCTGGAATTAGTCTGACATGGGTTGCCATATGTGTCCAGATTTTTCAGGGTATTTTTGCGATTTCCGCCCAAACAGTGTGCAACAGCTGAATCCTGAGTGTGTCCAGGAAATTCTGGACATATGGCAACCCTAGTTTTGACTAACTACTGCTGCAAACAAGACTTTTTCATTGTTACTAGTATGTTATACATGTGCTGGACATTTTTGTTGTTATTTAAACCATTGAGGCATTCACAGTTTTGTTGTTATTGTTTAAGGCTGCAATCCATTACACACTTGCCAAGGAATGAGCACGGCATACCTCCCAGTAAACATGCATAGCACTAGATGTGCTAGGCGAGCCAAGCTTTAAAATGGCATGAAATAATTGGTGCCAATGAATTCTGTGGCATTTCTGCTGAGGATGGGACAAGGAAGACTATTTTCTTGAAAGACCATTAGGAGGCATTTGTGGTTGAATCGTGATGTCACTGATCCCATGCTTGGGTGTCACGTTGACTTCATGCATGTACTAGCCCACTTTAATTGCACTCCTCAATTACAAATCGGGAACTGTTTGCTTTTCAGGTCCTCCTGGTAAACGAGGCAAGCGAGGAAGAAGAGGAGAGATTGGTATGTTTCAGATTTAAAAGTAATTCTTCTGGCGTGTGTGTTTTCACCTGGTTCATTTTGTGAAGGCATGCTTGCTGATACTGTTTCATATATGAAAAGCAATTTTTATAGTATTTCCCCCCAAAGAGACTTAAAAAATGTAAAAACAGTAACACGTGTATTAAAACAAAACAAGTGTAACAAATATATAACACAGATATAGCAAACTTATTTTTAATTTTTTCTATACAAAGGGTTTCACCATTGTTTGTTGCAACAAGCTAACTTCAAACCATAGTTTATGAAGCTGGCTTCTTTCAACAACCTATATCTGCAGTTTAGGCTTCAGATGATATTAAACTGCAGCTACATCTAAAATGGAAATCAAAGCTTTCAACAGCTTACTGACAACCATACCACAAGAGGACAAGCGTGTGAGCCCTAGGCAGCTCATCCTCATAAATCAAATGAAACCACTGTGATTTGGCATAGCATTTCAGTAGTCCTTGGAGCCTTTAAATGTCATAAACACATGACATTATTAACAAATGAAACTAATTTGCTTTCTGTTAGAAAAATACCTTGTAAGTTTAAAATTCTCTTTAGGATCATTTAACAACAAGAAATTACTTTAGTTAACTACACAATAAAATCACATTGTTAAAAATGAAAGTCTGACTATATTTAAAGCAAACTTCAAGGACAGCTGTTGCTATTATGTGCCCCCTTTGCAACATACTTGAGTCGGAAGAAAAGGGGAAGTATAAAAGCTAATGAAAAGTCATTGATTTGATGGCTACAGCTGCTCCTCTTAATAAGCCTGAAAGAAATATTAGATGTGATTTGCAGACCTCTGATAATGTTCTCTAGAACATTTGTACAAAAAGCTTTTGAGTGTAAATAATTGGAAAAATGTGCTAATATTGCTTCATAAAGTGTGACATTTTTAATGGGGAACATTTTATAAGTAGGCCTTGAAAGGAATTGATTATAAAAGAAAGTTTGCCTGTCTTAGGAAAAGTAGAAGGAGTAACTGTAGATTCAAGCAATTCTGCCTTGGTGCTGAGGTTAAATCCAAGAGGGGAAAGGGAGGGAGTTCCTATGAGTCAGACTACAAGGGTTGCAGAACTGTATGTTTAAGAAAAATTCTGTAGACAGAGATGTACTTGTGAACACAAGGTATTTTGTACATGAGATGGCTTGGCACTTGCAGCAAAATAATAATCTTTAATGCTGGGTGAGACTACTTTCATAAAAAAAATATCTATATGGACACTCTATATGAATACCTTTCAAGTTTTCATAAACTTACATATATTTGTCTTTCTTTCCTTGTCTTTTCTTTTCGTAGGACCTCCTGTAAGTACAACTGATATACTATTGGATCATCTATGGTTATCATGAATGAGTCAGAAAGTGCTTTTGAAAACTGGTAAAAATGATGAATATGTTAAATGTACCAAGTATCATCCTAAATACATTCTCAGTTATTAACATGTTTTAAACATCAAATGGTTTTTCAATATTATTTTTTTATCTTGTTTTGGGTTTTGTCTTTTACATTTTGAAGCAGAACAGTATACATGAATACTGGAAGCAGGTTATTATTATTACTACATTTGTTTGTATACTACATTTCAGCCAAAAAAGCCCCCCATGCAGTGAACAGCACATTAAAACAGAATATACAGCAGAGTACAATAAAAAGCCATAAATCAATAAGCAAGCAAAACAATATAAAACTGCTAAGTCACAACACAGAATGGCAAGAAGAAAGCCTTTCCAAACTAGTGGCTGAAAAGATGCTGTTACCAACCCAACATCCTACACACTTAGAGGCTAGAAGCCTGAACAGACAATGGAGGAAAGCTCATTCCATCTAAAAGAATGCTCTTACCACCAACCCCATTCTAGCAATTCAGCGTTAGAATGTTTTAGAACAGAACAGAAAGTAATATGCTGACTTTTTTCTGGTGGCGTCTCTTTCTGGCTTCCCTTCCTGTATTCGAACCCCTCCCCAGTGCACCTCACATGTGGCCGAAGGGCTTTGAGATACATCCAATTTAATCTGTGATTAAAAGGAGAGATCAGAGAAACCAAATCACACTTTGCCAACAGCCCCGGAAATTCACTTTTATGGTAGAGAAATGAGCAGCAGCAACAGTGGCAAGAAGAGGAACAAAGCCCATCTTGTCCATTGGTATCCCATTCTTCATATGTAACAGGCCACACATATATACTATTAAGAGTGAACAAGCCTTACACGAGACCAGTGGTTCAACTTTGGAATATGACTAGTCATATCTAAGTAAAATCAGGTTGTTTTGCAGTCAGTAGATCCTGTGAAGACTGTTATTATTTTCCTACGACAGTTAATAGTAATGAGAATCGCTTGGTTATAACTGGAGCTTCTGTTTGTCAGAATTTACCCCAATAGGGTTTTTGTACGATTAAGAAAGGGGTGGGGCCCTCCATTGTTGTTGAGTTACAACTCCCATCATACTTTAACATTAGCCATGCTGGCTAACGCGGATGAGGGTTGTAATCCAGCAATATCTCAAAGGCCATTGGTTCCCCTTCCTCCGGATAAATAGTACAATGAATCTGAGAACCTCCTGTTGCATCTCATAGATCCTTCCTTCTCAACATACAACACTTGTTCAGTGGCCTTTTCACTAATTCATATCCTTATTTAAAGCTGGGGGATTTTGGCTCAAGCTCTGCCTTGCAGAGGGAAGAGCAGAGATAGGTAGATTTGGGCACAGCAAAATTACAGCAAATGTGGCAGAAGCTTCCTTCAAGCCACCAGAGCCCATTCATTGGAAAAATCAGTCCACCATATGGAAACATTTGGGTACTGTTGCAATACAACGATAGTAGCAAGCATGAATAGCAACTGTGGCGTATTGGGCCTTAGATTTGTTTACCCCCAAAATAGTTTCAGGTTATCTTTTTTCCTCCTGTTCTCACATTATAGACAAAGGACACATTACTCACTTGTTCTTTATGATTGTTCACGATGTGTAACTAAAGTGTTTGTTTGACTTACTGGGTTTTCTGCCATCTGCAAAGCACGTGCTGCAACCTAAATCCAGTGAAGGAGAACACATATATTAGGGTTACCAGACATCCCCAGTCCCCGGATTTGCAAATCTGTCCCCAGGCAAATTCCTTCCCCGGAATGTCCCCAGATTTGCAAATCTGTCCCCGGGAAATGTGGCAGCGGCAGCCTCAGCAGCCTGGAGCCAGCCTCGCTGCTGCTGCCGCCGCCACTGCCAAAGGGGAACCAGGGACGTCCGGTGGTACAGATCTCCTGCCCCCTTCCCCCTTTGTTTTGACAGATCGGGGGAGGCTCAAGAGTCACAGTCGAGTGGGTGTTGCCTAGGATGTTGCAAGGTGCGTGGTTTCTCTGCCAGGCAAGGTACAAAGTCCTTCTTTTGCACCCTGTGAAACATAAATGTGCAGAGTTTTTTTTTTAAAAAAAACTGGGCAACAGCCGCCCGCCTGTGACTCCCAAGCCTCCCCCGATCAATCAAAACAAAGGAGGAAGGGGGCAGGAGATCCGGGGAAGCTTGGGAGTCATGGGTGGCACGCTGTTGCCTAGTTTTTAAAAATCTCTGCACATTTATGTTTCACAGCGTGCGAAAGAAGGGCTTTGCATGTGTGCTTGGGCCCCAGGGTCTTTTGTCTCACCATCCCCACTATTGACTCCCTGTTGCTACTCAGCTTAAAAAAAGGAAAGTGTCCCCGGATTCATTGAAAAAAATCTGGTAACCATAACATATATGGACTTTGGTTGACCCCACCTCCTGGTCCATGCTGCAGTCCTCTTTAGATGAACCTGGCCTACCACAGGTGCTTTGCATATGTATGTGAAACCACCAAAGTGTTTGGTAATAGTCTTGAAGATAGCATCTTGATGGAGAGAGATAAGCTTTCCTTGCTTCTTTCACATTTCCTGCTTATAAAATAAGGCTCTCTGTTTTAAGTTCACTTATTTGAGAGAAAGCCCCTTTGAAATTCAATGGGACTTTCTTCCAACATGACACAAATTCTTAAATAGGGATTTTTAATCCAATGATATAAAAGCTTTTTTTTTCAATTATAAAAGTAAGTGAAGTCTTGGATTTTCATGTGTTGTTATGCTGCCTATTCACAACCTTGGATTTTTAAATGGGATTATATAACCTGAGTGTGTTTTTATACATTCAGAAATATAAGCACTGCTTTTCCGCCTTCCCTGGGAGACTACATGCTCGGAGGGAAGGCAGAAGCAAGGGAAGCCAGGCCAGGGAACACACATTTGATCAGCTGTTATGAGAAAATTCTGTCACTTTTCATTTTATATAGTGTACATTGTCCACCAGCCTGGGTGCCTTGGCAGAAAGGCGTTACATAAATCCGGTAAATAAATAAATAAAGCATCATGCTTTAGGAATGTGATTATAGCTACTAAACAAAACAACAAAACAGATAACTGATTTTAGCACATAAAGTGAATCACAAATAAATTTGTCTCTTTTTGCTTTTGAAATTTGCACCTCTTTAAATATATGAGTAGTGTTCCTGAAGACCAGAAACACATTTAAGCGATCTTGAGTATAGAAAGAGCAATTTGATACACCGTGGTACCTCGGTTTTCGAATGTCTCCGTTGATGAACGTTTTGGAACTCCAACGCCGTAAACCCAGAAGTAAATGCTTTGGTTTTTGAGCACGCCTCGGAAGTCAAACAGGAAAGGCAGCTTCCGTTGAGTGCAAAACCATGAAGCCTAGCTGTCGGCTATTGAGTTTTGGTTTTTTAACGTTTCAGAACTCAAATAGTCTTCCAGAATGGATTGCATTCGAAAACCGAGGTACCACTGTACTTTAGGGGCAACTGAAATCCTTCAATCAGTCCGTTGCATACGTGAATCCCACTGAAACCAGTGTTACTTACTCGTGAGCAATGCATCCGAAATCCTACGCACACTGTAAGCCCCCTTGGATTCAGTGGGATTTATTTCTAAGTAAGCATGCATATTCTGTTACCCTTGACTGAAAAAACAAATACTGAATTTAAAACGACATTTTTGTTCCTATAAATGCACTTTTCAGGGCAAGAGAATATAAATAATTGTAAAAAGAGACAGCAGTGATACAAAGTTACATTTCCTGTTAATGTACAAAGCAGGTGTGTAGCCTCACATATCATTGTATGTATTCCTAATGAGTATCATTCCATTTCATTTCATTCAACCAGGGTCAACCAGGGCGAAATGGCTACCCGGTAACTGTCCTACTGTATATTAATGGAATGCATGTATCACTTTCAAAACCATTATTTTCTTAACTATATTTGTGCTTTTCTATGGCTGAATAATGAAATTTAACCTTCCCTGGTGTATTCTGCTGAATTCAGAATGAGACATTTTCTATATTTCTCTTAGCAAATCTTTACATAGGATCTAGCAAGTAAGACTAATTCCATGATATATACATGGAAGACAATATAACAATTGTTTGAATTTCTGTCTATTGAACTTTCACATTCTAGAATGGTGACATCATTTTTTAAAACCATAATTTAAAACATTACTTAAAGTACATCCATCTTGTATATTAGTTTTCTTCATTCAAATGCTATTTGTTTGGATACTAAATCTACAGTTCTACAGTTGCAAAAAAAGTGACTTAATTTTACACATCTCCAGCAAAGATAATTCCAGCGGTATTTGAAAATTCATAAAATCTCTTAGGATAGCAGTTTTTAAGCAGCATATATAACCCACTTCTGTACCATTTGCATGTTTACAACTTTATCTGAGAAATTTAAATATATGAAATAATGCATCCATCATAATTAAGACTGTCAAGGTACTACCAACCAAATATATACTTTTGTGTATGTGAGATGTCCCTTTTTGACAGAAGACATACACAAAAAGATGGCTTACCATAATTTCCACGGGGGCAGTAGTTGCTGCCCGGCGTCACTGCTGGGGAGTCAAGGTTGCAGTGCTGGAGGTCTTGCATGGTCAGCTGACATCAGCTGTGGTCTTGGCCATTGGCAGGAGAGGGGGAGAAAATGCTAGTGGGGTTGCCCACCAATAAATTTGAAATGTAAACTGCCCAGTCATTGGCCATCGGGGTATGTGATGTCCCTCTTGTGGACCTGATTATGCCTGTTCTAGGTTGAGTCCACTTATAGGGCATAAAAGATGACTGTACTGCTGGCTTGTGGCACAGTCCTAAGTGGTTGTCCAACCCACCCACTGTTTATCTGGTGTCTCTGTCCACTGGTAAGTGGGCAGTGCTTTTATTTGCCTTTGCTATGGTTTAGTCACCATATTTGGGCCCAGGAAGGAATTTGCCTGCAGACAAATTGCACCTGTATGTAGGTATTTTTTGACATGATTTCATGATTCTAAAAAGTGAAAACAGGAAGCTGCCTTATAATGAGATAGACCACTAGTTCAGTGCTATCTGTAGGTCTGATGAAGGTTTCAGGGGCATCGTCAAGCCTGTTTAATTGGGATTCATTTCAGTTATTGGGGCCTAAAGAAGAGAGAACAAGATGCTAGTAGGTATTCATGTAATCTCAACCTTTGCCCATTGTGGCTTATAAAAGCTAGTTGGTGGGTATTCACTGGGTTGGTTCGGGGAATGAAAAATGTTTCCTTATAGGAAGGGGATTGTGCTAGCTGCTCTTAAAGAGGCATTGATATATCTCTCCTCATAAGGTCCTCCATGGACTCAGTAGTGTGACATATACCAAGGTGCTTGAGAGAGAGATGACTGGCCAGCTTTGGATGTGCCTTATCTAGATTCATTTCAATCTGATTTAAGGCTTAGTTTTGGCACTGAAATAACTTTGCTTGTATTAGAGGAATGGGGGGGGTATGATCCTGCTAACTCTCATTGATCTCTCAGATCAACCATAGTGTTTTTCTGAACTAGCTTTGTGGGTTAGAAATAGAAGGCACTGTGTTACGATGGTTCTGCACCATCCTGCCTGGCTGGTTCTGGAAAGTAGCAACTGGGGGGCTTCTGTTTTGCTCCTTAACGCTTGTGCTGTGGGCTCACCATTATGTTAATGGCACCCAGTTCGGTCTTTCCTTTCCATTGGATGTTTATGAAGCACTACAGGTGCTTAATCCATGCCTGGAGGCAGTAATGGATGAGGGCCAATAAACTAAAGTTGAATCCTGACAAGATAGAGGTGCTGTAGAGTGCTAGTTCCTGGTGCCAGGAATTAGGGGAATGACTTACTTTGGATGGAGTTGCACTTCCACTGACAGATCAGTTACCTAGTCAGACTTAGAGTTAGGCACTCCTAGCATAATGAAATAAAGATACATACTATGAAAAGCTGGATGCCTGGCCATTGTTGCTTGGTCTTTCTTCCGAAAGCAAAAGCAACTGCTTTTTCTTCATGATCTTATTTACTTTGGACCACTTTTCTTAAAAGCCTAATCCTGTATATGCATATAAATGTAGGTTGTGTGTGTATGAGAATGAGAATGATTTCAGCATTAGAGCTTACACAAGAAAAAATATTGAGTATGCATCTGAGACGATGCTTTTGGAGTCAAGCCAGTGGCCTGACAAGCTGTGCTTCTTGGTTTGAGGCAAGAGCCTTTCCTACCAATAGTCATTTGGACTGAAGTTACCAAATGAATGAAACTGCAAAGCAATGTGCTCTATCTACTTCTGCGCATACTGCTGAACAGCTGTAAAGTATGTCTTAGCGTTTCAAAAATTAAGGGTCATGTTCAGGGGTATGTTTTCATTTAACACAGGTATCGTGTCTCCTGATTGGCAGTTACCAAGATTATTTCAGCTTGCAGATTTTTCAGAGAATTAGAGCAATCATTTAAACTTTTCATAGGTGAGTGTGAAGGGGTGGATTAGAGCATGTTGCAGACAGCTGTGGTCATTTGTAAGTTTTAATATCTTTCACCAGCATAGCCTGTGCATATATTCCTAATCAATGCTTTAGTGCAAGACTGGGGTTTAATAGAAATTATTTAAAAGGTCCCATTTGAATGGAACTAATTGGCTGTGGTTTCCTTCAGGTAGTCTAACCCATTAGCCATTCCACAGCATATCCCTAAATAGGAAATGACCTAAGCATTTCTACCTCCAGCTGTGCAGATCAATTATCCAGAGCTTTTCCTCCATGCTCAATGTGATAGAAGAGCACTTATTTTGAATTTTTGCCTTTCACGTGTGTAAAGTGTGCTCTGGTATTTCTATCATGCTTTTCCAGATATGATTAAAAGCATATGTTGTTTTTTTATTCCACAGTGGGTATAAATAAGCTTAAAATGTAGTTAGAGGGTTGGAAAGCTTCTGGTGTTTGAGGTGGATTTAGGGGAGGCAAAAGTCTGGATTTCAAATAAGTAACTTTTTTTATCAAGGCAGCACTCAAATGTGTGATTTGGCAATTTATTAAAACTGGTCTTTTACATAAAAATTTTATCATAGCTTTATTTTAGAAACTGCAGGACTGATGAAGAGACATCACTAGCTAGGATTGGCTAATAACACAGCCTTTATCAAGTTAACAATCAAACTTATGCCACACACACACACACACAATGTTAATGTGGACTTAAGTGAAAATTGCAGTTGTGCAAACAATTTTAATATTTAATAAGGAAATTTGGAGTATTTAATGGAAGCGTTTTTTGCAATTTCACCTGTTTCATGCAAACATTTTTAGATGTAGTTTTTGCAGTGAGTTATGATTATTTGAGGGACGCAGGTGGCGCTGTGGGTAAAAGCCTCAGCGCCTAGGGCTTGCCGATCGAAAGGTCGGCGGTTCGAATCCCTGCGGCGGGGTGCGCTCCCGTCATTCGGTCCCAGCGCCTGCCAACCTAGCAGTTCGAAAGCACCCCCGGGTGCAAGTAGATAAATAGGGACCGCTTACAAGCGGGAAGGTAAACGGCGTTTCCGTGTGCGGCTCTGGTTCGCCAGAGCAGCGATGTCACGCTGGCCACGTGACCCGGAAGTGTCTTCGGACAGCGCTGGCCCCCGGCCTCTTGAGTGAGATGGGCGCACAACCCTAGAGTCTGGCAAGACTGGCCCGTACGGGCAGGGGTACCTTTACCTTTACCTTTATGATTATTTGAACAAGTTTTTGTAGGAGAGGAGAATTATTGGATGCAGACAAACTGGAAAGGCACCGGCCAATGCTACTTTGGAAGAAGACTCAGTTATGTGTGCACTTTTAATCTGGGATCCAGTTTTTTAAGCTCATGCTTATTGCCCAAATATCTTGTGGTATGTATCCACCATGTATCATCTAGAAATCCTTAAACTATAGCCCTATTCAGATGTTCAGTAACCATGGGAATGCACAGGGTTAGCTTTGATGCGGATATCCTGCTGGTTTATAAATAAATGATAAAGAGGTCAGTGGAAAAGTTTCCATCCCTTTGGAAATCCTACTACATGAAGCCCCCTGATGCTGGTCATGTGTAGGCTGGGAGATGTGACCGATGCACATGTGAGCATTGAAATTTCCTCTGGTCCCTTCAAAATTTAGGAGCTCACATGGGTAAAAAAAATGCCTTAATAAGGCTTGTAAAGACATTTGCCTTCCTCCTTGAATACACAGCATAATTTTGCCACAGATGAAGGTTATCTTCTGCAGGTGTACCCAAGTCTTAGCAGTAATGATCTGCAGCTCTTTTTCTCCTGACTGCCATAGTAGACTGAAATGCCCAGTGTTGTATTGGTCATCTATAGAAAATAGGTGAGTGTGGACACAAGCTCATTGCCAGGGTGGTCGATGGGTTTCAAAGCCTTGGTGAGTTAGGGACTTCTCCTGCACGCTAAGAAAGGCTCTGTCGGATTGAGTGAACAAGACCAGTAGTGGGTCCAACAGTCAAGAAGGCAGTTTCTGAATGTGCTGTAGAGGAAAGTGAGGGGCAGATGGTGCTCATCAACTTGGGAAGGAAGAGAAGGAAACTCTGACCCTCTGCTGCCTTGTGAGATATCTTTGGGAGAAGAAAAGCCTAAGGAGTAGACCCAACACAAATTCACAGTCAAGTACCTAAGATGGTTGGATGGTGCCTTGTACACCTCCTCCTGGCAACTCCTGCAGCCAAGCTTGTGCCCAATATATTGCTCTGCTTTCCTTTGGACCACATCAGCAAGGCCAAGAGGGGTTCTTGTTGTCTGGGCAGCCCTGGACCAACACACACATTGCCCAGGCTTGTGCCCCAGGGTGCTTGTAACGCAGCAGTTGGACTTCACCCCTGGAGATTGTCTCTCGAGACAGATGGATGTCAACAACAAGTATACTTTTGTGAGATGCGTACTTACTTGCTTTCAGCAACCATTTCAGTACCTAGAAATTTGATCTTGCTCTAAACCACCAGTGCCTGGCATAGGTACAAAGAGGAACAGAAAATTGGTTTGCTTCTTAAGTTGAAGCAAGACAGCCCTGTTGCTGGAATAGAGTTCACATGCTGGCAGTGGTGGTGAACTGTCTGTGATTGTGGTCCTGCTGTGCCTTTCAAAGGAGCTCTCCCATAAAACGGGAAACAGGGGCACAGTCATGCCATTTTGAGTTATTTGGATAATTTCAGATCCGCAGTGAGAAATATGTTGTATCCTGTTCCAGATGCACAACCTGCAATCAATTACCTTGAACTCCAGTGATGAGGGTGCAATGGAGCACAGCAGCCCTTTTCACGAACAACAGAGAAAGAGGGTGAGGGGGACGAATCTCACAGGCAGCATTACAGATTAAGGGCAATGCTTTTACTCTGGAGCCCAAAGAGGAGTAACTCTGCTTGATTTCATAGCTAGTATAATTTGCCCATAGGGCTAAGCAATTACAGACTTCATTTGCTGATACTTTAAGATCCCTGAACCAGGGCAATAGTGCTAATATCTTTTTTTTTAAAAAAAAAAACCACCCCCCCCACCCCTGGAATTTACCGTATTTTTCGCTCCATAGGACACACTTTTTCCCTCTTAAAAACTAAAGGGAAAAGTCTGTGCATCCTATGGAGAGAACGCCGGGGGGAGGCAGGCAGGAAAAGCCCCGGGCTTTTCCCCAGGAGGGAGAAGGGACTGATGTGGCCAGTCAGTCCCTTTTCACTCCTTGTAGAAAAGCCCGCAGGAGCCGCACGCTCCTTAAAGGGTACGCGGCTCCTGTGGGCTTTTGCAGGAGGTGGGGAGTTGCCATAGCCACATGCAACCTCTCCAGCCAGGGGAGGCTGTGCAAGGCTAAAGAGGAAGCCAAGGCAGCGAGCGGGATGGATCGTGCTCACTGTCTTGGCTTCTTTAGCCATACTTCTTTAGCCACGCTGGAGAGGTTTAGCTCCCGGCTGGAGAGGTTGCGCGGTTATGGCAGAAGCCAAGACAGCCAGCGGGATGGATCCCGCTCACTGTCTTGGCTTCTTTGCTCTTTGGGGCTGGGGGGGGGGCCTGGGCTTCCCCCGCTGCCCCGAGAAGCTCTGGGAGAAGTGGATAGTCTGCACACAGCCTGTCCACTGCTCTTTGGGGCTGGGGGAAAAATAATATTTTTTTCTTGATTTCCCCCTCTAAAAACTCTGGTGCGTCCTATAGAGCGAAAAATACGGTAGTTTATTGTTACTTTTTAAAAAAAACCTCTCTGGATCTTTTGAAACAGAATTGTGACCTGCTTTAACAAGAAAGAAAAAGACTTCTTTTTGGAACAAGAAGCAAGTTGCAGACTTGGTTGTTTAGAAATGATTGTAGCTCAGTGGTAGAGCATCCCGGGTCCCGGGTCCAGTCCCTGGCACCTCCAGGTAGAGTTGGTAATGTCCCTAATCAAGAACCCTTGTAGAGCTGCTGCCAGTCAGTGTGGACAACACTGAACTAAATTAACCAGTGCAGCTTCCTATCCTTGAATTAACGAAGAGTGAGAAACAATGAGGACCAAATGAAGAAATTATATGCTTTTATGTCAACATGTCTTGGATGGCTTCTTCAGTCATCAGCACTCCCTTCTACACTTTCTGGTCTGAAGACGTGGCTGTCCCATTATCCTCAGACAATGGGAATGACTCTCCCATGGTTTCTCCTGCCCCACAGCCACACAGGAGCACGCAACTCCAAAATGAGCTATGGGCTCATTTTAAGGCTTGCATAAGTCTCCTAAAGGGACGGGGGTGGCACTGTGGGTTAAACCACAGAGCCTAGGACTTGCCAATCAGAAGGTTGGCGGTTCAGATCCCTGCGATGGGGTGAGCTCCCGTTGTTCAGTCCCTGCTCCTGCCAACCTAGCAGTTTGAAAGCACGTCAAAGTGCAAGTAGATAAATAGGTACCTCTCCGGTGGGAAGGTAAACGGTGTTTCCGTGTGCTGCGCTGGTTCACCAGAAGTGGCTTAATCCTGCTGGCCACATGATCCGGAAGCTGTACACTGGCTCCCTTGGCCAATAAAGCGAGATGAGCGCCGCAACCCCAGAGTCGGCCACGACTGGACCTAATGGTCAGGGGTCCCTTTACCTTTAAGTCTCCTGAGGAAGGGGGCAGAGCCACTGTAAGAGGAGATGACTGAGGCAACATATAATCACAAAATTGTAGGGGTGTGGAAGGGACCCTGAGGGTCATCTAGTCCAACACCCTACAATGCACCCCTTATCACCCAGTTCTGTGGCCTCTTCAAGTGCTTTCACCTGACTGCATAGGAACCATCTCCTAGGGGCCATGGGGGCTTCGGCCCCCACAATAAAATACTTGAGGGGGCCAAGCTCCCACAGTGTTGATGGGCGTTCCTATTCAAATTGTGTGTGTGCATTGTGTCATGTGACTGATTATGCAGGGCAGAGCTTACCTGGGCCCCCACAATATATTTTTTTCCAAGTTGGCACCCCTGACTGACTGGAATGTCTTCTGGAACCATGGTAATTCCTCTTGCTTGCCTGGATGGAAAGGTTTGTGTTTAGAATCCTATGGCTTTTGTGTGGCTGAAATTTCACCTACTATACAAAAGTGAGAGTCACTTCCACTTTTGCCTCTGCTCCCCTCCCCCACCACCAATGACATGCAGCTTCCAGAAGGTTGTCCACAATTGAATGTGGCCCTTGAAGAGAACAGGGTTCTCCACCCGCATCTTAAATGGAAGGACAAATCCTGCAGTTCATTGAGGTTTGTTCACTTTCCCCAGTGGTTACAATTAGGAAAAGCCTAGCCCAAAAGATACCCCCCCTATATATTTGTAGGCTACCTTTCTGAGTAAAACTCTCACAAGGCAATTTACATAATAATCTAAAATTGTTTCAATCTAAAAGTTTCAATAATAATGTTTAAAAAATACGATGCAGCTTCTGAAAACCTCCACCACATTAGTAAATCAGCAGCACTAAAAACACAATGTACATGCCCGGCTCCAAATCTAAACACAATTTGAGCAAAGCCAACAGCTAAAAGAAGCACAAATGTAAAGGAAATGCCACTCATGCTTAGCCCACCTGGAAAGAAAAGGTGTTCAAGGAGTGGAGTGTGGTAGCTTTCTAGAAGTCTGCAGGCAATGAATACCAGAGTCATGGGGCCACCACAGAAAAACATATTGGCTCTCCCCCTTCTCTCACTTGCACACCTTGACATAATGGGTATGCCCAGTGGAAAACTGGTTGCTTATTAAGTGGGAGATAATGGAACAGATTGCTGTTTAGAATTGCTTTGGTATATTAATGATTTACATCGTGCCAAGGTGGAGGGAGGGGGAGAGATAGCGTTTATTCAGAATTATACCAGGACAGAACAAAAATCTAATTCATCAAAGTCATCATGCCACAGCTGTTACAACAATCCATCTCCCGCTGAATTCCAGCCAGCTAATTTTTGAGAAGTGACATTTTTCACAGTTTATTGTTTTCTCATCAACAAGGCACTAGCCACATCAAATATATTCACAGAATGGCATTGGCATTGATGAATTGGCCATGTGCTTTCTATTTAAAGATATGAGGGCTTCAGTTTCTTCGAAAAGAAATTAGGCATTTAAGTATGGGGCAGAAGGCTTCTTTCTGCTTTATAAAAAAAAATGCTTCACACATGTTCACCGTGCCTAAGCATCCAACAAACAAAGCAAAACGAAAACAAACCAGTTTATGATATCTGGTAAATGATATTATGGATATCACTTACCAAATAAATTAAGAATAAGGATGATAGCCTAGTATATGCTTTCTATCCATCCTCTATGGCATTCTTTTTAGGTATCTGGGGATACCAGTTTAATCACAGCCTGGAAGTGATTACCGTATTTTTTGCACCATAACACTCACTTTTTTCCTCCTAGAAAGTAAGGGGAAATGTCTGTGCGTGTTATGGAGCGAATGCCTGCGGGTGGGAGGGGATCTGCTGCAGTCGTGAGCAGAGGATCCATGGTTCCCCTTCCTTCCCTCCTCCGTGGTTACAAAGCATGGATCCACATGGATCCTCAGGATTTTTGCATTGGGCTACCCCAAACTCACTGTCAGATCACATGTCTGTGGCCACAGCATGAACCACAAAAATCATATATCCACTATTTTGTTTAGACTATTTTTTTTCTTGTTTTCCTCCTCTAAAAACTACGTGCGTGTTATGGTCTGGTGCGTGTTATAGAGCGAAAAATACGGTAAACATCCGCTGAAGAAGACATATCCATTCCATTTGGCCTTTGGAGATAGATGAGATGCTAGGCTATGGAATTGTGTATTGCTTAAATATGTGGAAGTCTATTTTGTTTATTGGTGATGTTTTGGTTTTAATGTCTCCAATTTTTGTTCTGTGTCTTGTTGCAATTTCTGTTCTGCCCTAGGATCCTTGATTAAAGGAAGTTTTTAAAGGAAGTTATAACACTGGCACTGTTTCTGGCAGCAAGGTTAGGCAAAACATTTGTATTCTCAATGTGTAAGTGGCCACTTATCCCAGACGTTCCCTTCACTTAACAGGGTTTCACAGAAACCTTGCTAGACACTTGAATGTGGCTGCTGGAGTTTTGCCTGTTTGGTTCCCAAAGAAGTGGACAGTTCTTCACTTCCTAGTATGGTGTGCTCTGCAGTCTTCTATACCAAAGAAGATTTCCTAGAACTGCTATACCTTTAGACATTTTAGGCCAATTGGAACTACCATAATTGTTAGCCAGAACGGTTGCTGCTGAAGCAAGGAAAGGAGACGTAATCCAACGGTAGAGCACAGGCTGTGCCTACTGAAAGTCCCAGATTCAGTCGCCAGCAGCTCTTAGGTAGGGCTAAGGGAGATTACTGTTTGAAACCATGAAGAATCACTAACTGTTGATGTTAGACAGCACTGAAAAACACAGGAAGGTGCTTTGCACTGAGTCAGAACCATGTAGGCCAGCATTGTCTACACCAGGCTTCTTCAACCTCAGCCCTCCAGATGTTTTGAGACTACAATTCCCACCATCCCTGACCACTAGTCCTGTTAGCTAGGGATCATGGGAGTTGTAGGCCAAAAACATCTGGAGGGCCAAGGCTGAGGAAGCCTGGTCTACACTGACTAGCAGTGGTTCTCCAGGGTTTCAAACAGGGCTTTCCCCAAACCTCCATGAAGATCTTGGGAATTGAACTGGGACCTTCTGCAGGCAAACCATGTGGTCTATCAGAACCTTTGGTCATGTCCATACCATACATTTAAAACTCACAACTTCCCCAAAATAATTTTGGGAACTTTACTTTGTTAAGAGACTTGGAGCTCTGATAATTCACCATGAACGCCTCCCTTGTTCTCTTATAATGGCAATGGTGCCCACCTGAGGAATGCCAGGACTGAGTTTCGG
Organism: Podarcis bocagei; assembly: GCF_964188305.1. Taxonomy (NCBI): domain Eukaryota; kingdom Metazoa; phylum Chordata; class Lepidosauria; order Squamata; family Lacertidae; genus Podarcis; species Podarcis bocagei. The sequence continues at coordinate 55,873,966 of NC_138134.1, forward strand.
TGTGTTCTGGCTGAAAACCCCCCCCCCTGGTCTGGATATGTTTGAGATCCAGCACAGGACCTTGGGGTGGGTGAAAGTAGTTTCTTTCTATTGCTGCTTTTAACAACAGTCCACTTATACTCATTCCAGCAGAAGCAGCAGCGAGTTTCATTACTAGAAAGGATTTAGCATGTAGAGTAACTCCTCTATGAAAGGGAAGGCAGCAGGGAGAAGCTTAGCAAGAACACATTAGCCTACCTACCTGAATTCCAAATTTCCTGTAACAAAGAAATCTCATCAGACTACTGGGGAATCACATAAAAGCACCCAATATAAAGCGACTATTGCTAAACATATAATTAACTTAGGTAGGAAGAAGAAATGGAGATCATTTATTTTTAATGGGTTTCATGACGAACAGCAGCAGAGTGAATCGTGAACCAGCAGAGGAAAGGTTATCAGAAACATGTTCCATCTTTCATCTTACCTGAATCTAAACTGAATAATGTGCAAGTGCTGTTTAACACAGAAAAGCTTTTAAAATTGGCATTTTAATATGAACCTCTTATTAATATTAACCTCTCTTATAAATACAAATCTCTATGTGGCTTTCTTTTATCCACTGATATATTTTCCATTCAGTGAATAAAATTGGTTTTGGTCACGTGCTCAAGAGTTGTCACAGTACGATGTACAAATGATTTGCAGATTGAGATAATTCTTGTAGCTAGACTCCTTAAGCATTTACCCTAAAATAGACCTGTTGAATTGAGTAAAGTAAATGATTTCTTTCCTGGCGAGAAGAGGACTATTTATTGTATTTGTGAGAAAATAAGCGAGATGGTGCAAGTATGATAACCAATTACTGTATGTTCTGGTGTATAAGACTATTTTTGAATCCCAGAAAATCTTCTCCAAAGTCAGGGGTCGTCTTATATGCCGGGTATGCTTGTGGCGACGCGGAGCCACCCATTGGGAAGGAGAGGGAGCTGGTGAGCAGAGGCGCCCCTTCTGCCGTCGCTCCTCCTCCCTCCCCACAGAATGCTTGATGTTTTATTGTGTTTTTAATATTCTGTTGGAAGCTGCCCAGAGTGGCTGGGAAGGCCCAGCCAGATGGGTGGGGTATAAGTAATAAATTATTATTATTATTCCCAGAGGACGGTTCATCACCAACCTACATTTGCATAAGGTAGCCCAATAAATTCTTGGGTTCTTTCCTTCTTTTAAACAACAAACCCTAGCTGCCTGCAGTGGCTAGAAAGCATAGCAATTGCCATACTTGTTAAAAACTTTTGACTAAAAAACCCCTGGAAATGGTGGTACTTTATGATGTGCCACCCCTTCCTGAGTGTATGGACAAAAAGAAGCCCTCTGACATCTCTTCTTCAAAGCAATTTAAATTTTAACAACAACAACAACATCTTATTTCAAACCCGCGGCTTCCAACAAAATATTAAAATACAATAATTCATCAAACATTAAAAACTTCCCTAAACAGTGCTGCTTTCAGATGTCTTCTAAAAGTCAGGTAGTTGTTTATTTCTTTGACCATCTGATAGGAGAGCGTTTTTTAAAAATTGTTTAAACGATTTCCCTGCCCGCCGGGTTAAAAAAGTGAATAAATATCCAGATCAGCTTGCAAGGCTTCTTGTGAGCAAGGGACATGGACAAGCTCAATACTGTAAATTTTTTGTACATTTTCTAGGGAGATCACAAATGGTGGTTCTTGCAGGTGAAAGGTTGCAGGTTCCTCAGGCACAGTTCATTTTCTATCCTGTCTGTTCCATACATGGTTGTCCATGCACACAAAATTATTCAGGAGGAGAAAGCAGGTGAACAAACTCAGATATGTGGAAAATAAATATACAAGATAAGGAGGTGATGGAGACAGCTGAAGAAAGGTCACTTTGATTGACATTGTAGTCCTTTACATCTTCTATTCAGAACTTACTCCCAGGATAGTGGGTATAGGATTGTACTGTAAAAGGTTTTATTCTGCTGTGGACCAAACTTGTTAAGCTTACTACTGGCTGAGAGAGCCCTAGAGGAGGCATTTTAAAGGATTTATCTCTCTATCCATTTGCACAACATACCTCACCACAGAGGTGAGGATTAGCTAGCAAATATTTATATAGCACTCTGTGGAAATAAGTCGTCTTTCCAGCCAAGAATCCCTCAGACACCCTCCTTTTCTGCCTGCACAATTGTCCACAGTGATAAACAGCCCGGTTCTAAATACATTCACAGTCATGTTTGAATACAGTGGAATGTACTTCATAGTAAATATGCTTCAAATGGCAGCCAATGTTTAATTATTGCATTAGTGTATATGGGACAGATTCCCAAAATCCCCCAGGGGTTTGATTTTCAAGTGTTCAACATCCAAATTTAGAGACATGTTTTCAAAAGAATACAGCCTCGATTCAAGGTCAGATTTTTCAAAAGTGCTTGGAGCACAGTAGCTTCCTTTGTGTCACCCCTGGGCAGATTGTCAGAAATGTTTTGCGAGCCTGGGAGCTCTTTTGAATTCTAGCCCCAGTTGTGGGTGCAAGTCTGTGAATGTAATTATCTGAGGGTGTTAACGAAACATCAGCCCAAAGAAAAGGCCATTATTGTGCTGTTATGTATGAATATATGTATGGGGCTGACTTACGTTAAGGACATATAAATAAGCAGATAGAACTGAGAACTCATTTGAATAAACTTAAAACACATTGCTTTCATTTATAGAAAAAGCTTAAATGTTAATACCGAAGGGAAGTTGTTTTTCCATGTGGCATGTCCTTAAGGTTCTGTGGAACCCAAATCATACTGCATAAACAGCTTCCATCTGTTAACTCCAGACTATTTCTTCCAGCTGTGAAATTTGATCACTTCATCTGCTTTATGATGGACTAAGACAATCTGCAGCAATATTAAAAAAGTTGACATTAAAGCTTTTCTTTCTTTTTTTTTACAAAAACAACAACCAACCAAAACATTTTCCCCTCATTTGTGAAGCCCCTTTGAATGTCAATTTCCATTACTATTGATTTAATCTCTGTAAATACTGTAATTTCTGATTTTCTTAAAGCACAAAACCCTGCTCCCCCATTCCAAAAGCCAGAGAGACCATTCTGAGCTAAAAGTCTTGACCCTGTAGAAATAAATAAGCCAATCTTATTCTGAAAGTTAGTAAGGGAAACATATATTCAGAAGACAGTATATGATGTAAAACATCATTCTAGAATCCATATTGGTGAATTTGTCAATCTAAAGAGATCGCCACAATAAATGTTGGTACATGGGAAATCAAGATGCTCAAATACTTACAGAAAGACTATTTAGGAAAGGGAAGTTTAGGAGAAAGAGAACTTAAACTGACTATTATTGATCCCTCTCCAATTCATCAAATGGCAGTAAATTAGTATAATACCTCAAATCTATGCAAATTTTATGCAAATCTGTGGCCTTTTCTGTGAGTGGTTTGAAGGGCTCAGTCTACATTCAGTACAAGGTTCAAGAAAACCCTGTTGGCACCCGCTGGTTATTGGACAGTGCATCTTTCATAACATAAACAAGTTTAATTACCTCACCCTTGAATTGCATCCAACCTCCAAGAGACAAGTATTTACACTCAAGATGTGTTTTTGAAGCTATAGTTGTGGTAGCAGCCTAATAGTACACAGTTCACCTCATTTAGCTACCTAGTTGTTCAGAAGGAAAAATAAAAGCCAGATGCATTATTTCATATATTGTGTTCCAAAATAACATTTCTGGCTTGCAAGTCTAGCTTTCACGAACTCCTCCTTGTCGAGCACCAACAACTGCCTGGTGACTTTCCAACATCCTGTTCTGATTAATACCTTTCTATATCTGCTTCCCCTGCTGTTGCTTTCTCTCAGCTTTGCTGACTGAGATACCCTAAGGGCATTGCACCTCACTGCCGACAATCAGCAAATAATAGCCTAAACTTTTCCACAAGTTTGCATTTACCCTGACAACAGCAATCATTTGATTTAACAATTTTATGTCCTTTTGGCTTCTGATTATCCTAGGGTCCAATTGGTTTGGATGGAAAGCTGGTAGGTGACTCCTATTCCCCCCCCCCAAAAAAAACCCCTACTGAGCCTTTCAATGTACTTTACTTTTTTCTTCCTATCTTGAATCACTTATGAAGCTTGCATATTTTTGTCAACTTACAGTTTACTATTTGTAGTCAAAATTACGGAACTTTTATCAAATTGACTTGCTTTTAGTACCTCTGTCTTTTCCTTTTTATATAACCAAATTCACTTGAGAGTAGCCATTCAAAAGAGTTTTATAGTTTATAAGGGGGTTGCTGTTTTTGTTTTAGATACTAACTTGTGTTTATAGTTTATGGGGGTGGTTATTGTTTTGATGTTTTTGTTTTAACTATTTACTTGTCTTTTATCCTGTGAACTGCTCAGAGATGAAGGGTCGTATATAAAAGTAACAAATAAAATAAACATAAATAATTTTAATTTTTTATTATTACTGTATGTTAAATTGAAACACCACCTTTTATTCAAAATGCAATTCATAATAGATACCAATAAACAGGCTTTGGTATATTACTGCTCTCTGTCCTTGGATCCTAAATCTTTGGAAATCAGTGGCAGTTCAGATGTTGTTAAACTGCAATTCCTACCACCCCTGATCATTGCCTGGGCTGATGGGCTGCAGGTTTCATAAAACATCTGTAGGGCCAAGGTTTTCCCATCTTTGCTACAGTCCCTAACTTGGAATTATCCATTATGAGATAGCCACAACCTCAAATAGTCAATTACATGGCAAATTATTGTATTTGTTTCTTATAGGTGCTATATGACATAGGAACTGGAATTTTATATATATTCAGTTAGTCAAAGGCTTTCTTCCTCAAGGAATTCAATATTCAGCCACATGTTAAAAGTCTAGTAAATGGAGTTATTCAGTGCCAGAATGTTTGTGGGACTGGGTCCTTCTGTGTAAAATTTACTATATCAGTAAAAGGCAAAATAATTACTGAAGCTCTAGAAGTGATTTTCCCTTATTTGGTTGATTTTTTTGTTATTCACCATGTGATGGGAATCAATGAAAATTTATGGAGCCTGGTGTGCAGGGGGAAAAAACACTTTCTAAAGAACACTTCAGAGAGACGTACTGACACCAAAGGTGCATTTAACATTCTCCCCCATTAATCAGATTGCAATCCTATTTTCAAACCTTCATCCTTTGAGTTATGGGTAAATGGGTTGCTATAGTCCACAAAAGTTGCAATATTAATAACTGAGAATATTGCCTGTCAGATAGCTGCAGCCCTCTTAGTGGATGCCATGAGTACTGCTCAGACTTGCAATGCTAGATCTACCAGGGTAAACTGGATATTCACCACATTTCTAACATGAAATACTGCTTCTTGATACCTCCCACTTCTGTGTGGATGATGCCATTTTGGCTATGTAGCGCATCAGGAATTGAGAGAATGATGATATGCCTGGATTCCTAGAATGTTTCCCATTTGACAACTTACCAGAAGATCAAATCTTTTTATTAGTAGAAGACTAACAGAGGAAAATAATTATTTGATCTTATGATTTGTATTCCAGGAACAGGAAATATGTCCAATACTGTAGTGTCCACTTACAATAAGTCTGTTATGCTATTTTTAATAAAATGACTGCACAATTTTTGCAGCTATGTGCCACATATAGCAGTATTGACTTGAAAATACCTTACCATATTCCATGTATTCTGAACCGAAGAAAGGGTTTTTCATATCCAAACTGGCCATGGGATGCTCTCTGCTTTCTGTTCATTGCAACTGTTTCATAGTGTTGCATGCCACCCCAATCACTGAGTGTCCTAGACACTTAATCAGTGTTTCCTTTTGGAATGAGGCCCAACAGAGACTGTTGTGTCTTTATGATATATGGCTTATTCACACAAATATACAACCTGAGCCTGCAGTGGAGGGGTTCACAGCATCAGTACCCCAAAGGGGTCTTGCTTCTTCCATAGCTTTTTCAAACATTGCTCTGACTCCCTCTCACTTCCAAGCTCACAACTTTTTCTTCTCCCTTCTAGCTCACATAACTCAACTTTCAACTCTGGCCTTCTCTCTTTCCAAGAGACATACGGGAGGCCCACCCATTTGCCCTGTGGCACAGAGCCACTCCCTTTGTCACCTTAACAACCCATACTTAGCGGGCCATTACCAGGCTTGCCTAGCTATTCCAGCAATTGAATCCATGCTGGGTCCAGGAATTAGAAAGGTGGGGGTAGGCATTAGAAGAGTCTTGTCTTGCAGCCTACTCCCCCTTTAAACTTATAACAATATCTATATTCTGGTCTCAGCAAAATGCCTTCTGAGCTCTTACAAAATTCTCCCTCCCTCCCTCCCTCCCATAGCTGTCAACTTACAGATTTGAAAATAAGGGACCAGCAGCCAAAATAAGGGACCTGCAGCCTCACCTGTTCCAGGCACTCCAGTCTTCCTGTCCTCCTGCAGTCTGGTCAAACTCATGCTGCTAGCTTTGAGAACAGTGTCCAACCAACTTTGTAACCAGAGGTTCAACTGAATAGAATCTGAATCACATGCACCGCAAGGCCTATGCAGCCTCAGCTTAAGATGGCTCCCCGGCCTGGCTTTGCACTGCAAAGTTTGCAGCAGCACATGTAACAAAATGGCGTCCAGCATTCAAAAAACCCCTCAGCTTGCATTAACTAGCCACACACAAGGCATGCAAGTTCCACCTCCCAGTCGTTCTTAGACTTCTTATTGGGTGAGCAACGCAGCCAAGCAACACCGTTGGAGCCTCCCTCCTCTCTGGCCGGCAGGGAGGGAGGGAGAGGAGCTGCTTCCTTTGAAATTTAAGGGACATCATTTAAGGGACATCCATCAATAAGGGACAGCAGCGGGACATGGTGCTGGAATAAGGGACTGTCCCTTCAAATAAAGGACACTTGACAGCTATGCTCCCTCCCTCCCTCCCACCTTTCCTAATAGAAACATTTACCAGTATATATTTTAATAATCTATGGTGTGGAAATCCAGGCATCTATTTGTAGCACTGGGCATATATAATTTCTCTCTTGGCTAGGGTTGCAATGTGCATGTTTTTGAGGGATGTCATGGTGCAAGAAAGTATAGAGCAGTATGCTTTCATGTAATTCTTTGGCCTGAGAAAATTAATAGAACATATATGAAAGTAATGAAAATTAACTATCAGGTTTTTTAAATGATCTAAAATTGAGTGTGTGTTTCTACCTGCGTGTGTGCATGCAAAAGACACCCCTCTTTCATCTCCTTTTCTGTCTCTTAAGCAATGGAAATGTCTTAAAACAGAACGTTGCACTTTGCTAAATTTGGATTTTACTGTCGCCTATTAAATAATATAGCAACCATATAATGAGCTGTAAAAGACAAAGGGCTACTATTTCATGCAACTATAGAATTTAAACTTCTGCATCTTTGTGTCTGCCTAATTCATCTTACTTGGCAAAGCTGCCATTTTGTCCTGGTGAGGCACTACAAGTCCAAGACCAGAAGCTGGTTTTTGTCCCTGTCTCACAGTTATTAAAATGTTTGGCCAGCAGTTTGTGATTCTGTGCAAGACAGTAAAAACCCAGCAGGACTTTCAGAAGTCAGATTTAGTTTAAAGAAATTTCAATTGGTAAATGAAACTGGACTCCCAGTAAGAATTAAGGCTGCAACAATTCATGAATTAAAACAATACCCACAGTAGTGGGAATTCAGTTTGATAAAATAGTCCATTGTTGGTGGTTCTGTAGTTACAGACTGGGAGACTGGGGTTAGAAACCATAGTATTATTGGTAACAATATTGATAGTGATTAAAAGGGGCTTTGTTCCATATGACCGTAGATAAGTGAGGCAGCCCTGCAGGCAGCAAAGGGGTAGAGGGCATACAGAGCTATTTGACCCATGCAGATCATATTTTACTCCCTAAGCTAGCCCTCAGGTGCCATGGAAGACTACATCCCATCACCAGTTGTTGGTTTTTGTATATGGGATGGTGGAGGCTGCCATCTTGTTGCCTCAGGCAGCAAAATGTCTTGGAACAGCCCTGATTAAAACAGCCAGATTTAATTTATGTCAGATATTGGAGGACTCAGCAAATACCTAAATTAAGAGAATGGTATGTAGAATTAAGGGATACAGCTGTCTTAAGTAAACTAACATGAGCATTATGGATGAAATAGGGAGTGTGTAATGAAAGTATGTTTGAAATGGAAAGGGGCTGCTTTATACAAGAATGTGAGGCCAAATTACGTAGTAGGGTATCTGATTCAACTGTTATAGATATTTTTCCTGTGTGTGTGTGTGTGTGTGTGTGTGTGTGTGTAGCATAATACACAGTTTCTTTTATTGTAAGTTCCTTTTAAAAAAAAGTTTAATAATTCTAGTGCATTATGAACAACACAAAGTTCTCAAGCAGGGAAAGTCTGCAATGCAGAACACTGAAATGTATCCTCATTATAGGCCTTGAATGCAAACAGGCATGTATATATAAATACATACAGAAACAGTATGGAGTCATTTGAGGATGGGTTGACATTCTATGAGCAGTTTTGCAAGTTTTAAATATTGTGGTGTCCTATGGGTACAATTGAAGAGGTAGTGGGGCTGTTTAAAAATCTAGCAGAGTTAGCTTTATGCTTTGGGGTGGGAAAGGAGATCTGCTGGCTGAACCACTGACAAATCCATTGCTCTGCCGTTTCACCATTGGCAGGCCAAGTGATGGAGTACAGCTTTTTATTTCTCTCTCTCTCTCTGTGACTTCTCATTGAAGGTGCCTTCACTTGACTTTCAAGTACCCCCACTCTTTCTCCTTCCACATATGGCACAAAAAAAGCTCGCCCCGTTTGGCACAGTCCATTCTCCCACTTGACACTCAGTAAAGCATTTTCAGTGGGGAGGCTGCTATATGGTGGAGAAAAGCAGGGAAGTCAGCTTTTACCAGTTTCATTATTCATACTTAATTCTGGATCCAACCCTGTATTTATCAGATTCTTCATTTAGGGCCTCCTTTCAAGCAGTCTTACCAAAATCCATTCTTAGCTAGTGACCCTACCTCAGGAGTATTGTGGTTTAAGGATTGTAGCATGCAAGCAGTGGGAATCACAAGTAGTTTGAAATGGCTGTTTTTCTTCCAACTTTGTCTGTTGGAGACATTAATTTTACGTAAGTCATTAGCAGCCCATTTTGAAAATAAAATTGTGCAGTTTCTTCATCTCACATTATACACCAAATTTGCTTCTGGCTTGCACCTAACTAACTAGACGCTGTAAGAGCTTAAGAAGCTTCTTAAATTAAATTCCTTCTTCAAATAATTCTTTCACTCCCATTCTGGATCTGTTACTTTTAACTAATTCACTAATTGGCATTCTAATCAAGTGTCTTTAGGCTATGAGCTTTCAGCTGCGGAGTTTTCGTATTTATAGAGGCTGCATTTCACCTGATGCTCAATGACTTGTGGGCCTGGGGGGAGGGGTGGGGAGGAAACCAAGTTTAGACCTTTTCTAACTCCTTTCCTTTCCTTTGCAGGGTCAACCTGGTCCTCAAGTAAGTGTTAATCTTAAATTATTATGCATACTAGCAGAACTTACAGCAAAATGTAGCAGTGCATATTGTTCCTGTTGAGTATGCCCGACAGCTGTGCCTTCTTTCATGATGTTCCTTCCCATTCTGCTCACCTCTGGCCTCCAGCAGACACTGTGGCCTCTAAGTATGCTCAGTATTCCCTATTTGGGGCAAGAGCCGCTTTGTGGGAGATGGATTTTTTTGTGGTGGGGGGTGGGTTTCCTTGCAAGTTTCCTCTCCTCTTGCTTCTCAGTAACCCTGCATTGGCTACAAAGTTGCAGTAAGTCAGCCCCTGAGTTTGCTATTAGCTTATTACTTGTAATTTTAGTCTCATCGCCATCATCTTCCTTTATTGCAATAGCTATGGACCACATGGAACAAAAGTGATATTGCAAGTTTGGTCTGGTTAGTTTAAAATTGCTATTATTACACAATACAGTAGGCCACATATATTTCCCAGAAGAAACAACTGGGGGCCCCCATATGCTTGCGTTCTATCAGCTGTTTGACCAGATGGTGCTTTTAACAATGTATTACTAAATAAAGCAGGTCTCTTAACTATGGCTTGGAACTTGGTCACAGAACTTTGAAGTTAGATAAAATATCTTAACAAATGTGTTGCGGGAGCTGGTTTGCATTAACTGCTTATTAATCACATGCTAATAATGCTGCTGTAATCCAGGAAGCCTTCAGTTACTTAGGATAACATTGGCCACTTTGATTAATTATATGCAAGCCTGGGACTGATGTCTGCTTTGTTTAAGAATAGCCCAACTTGGAGCATAATTAAATAAATGTGAATTCATCCAAAAAGAGAGAGAATGTCCTGGGTCAGACATGTAAAAGAAAAGCACTGGGGAATAAATTGTATGGAAGTTACAGGGCAGGGGAGGGGGGGTGTTGAGGGGTTACCAGAAGGAGAATGGAGGAGTAGCAGGCAGTGATCAAAACCACATCAGGCTTTTGTTAAAATAAAACTGAAGTTCTCGTATGAGGTTTGACTCACGTTAACAACTTTCTTGAATCATGGCTTTGGCTAGCAGAGTTTCCTTCACCAGCTAATAAATTTTGAGAACTGTAGCCACATTCAAGCACTTAGCGGGACTTGTGCATTCCATTGGGTTCAGTAATGTTGTGTGGCTCACATAGAGGGCAAATGTTAGTCCACTATGATGACATAGTGGAGGCCCTTGAGTTCAGGTTTTTAATTATTACCATCTAAACACTTGTATGATTTTCTTTGAGAAAGGATATTTATTTGTTCACTATCAATGCCTACTTTGGGTTTTTCTTTTCTTTAAGACAAACAAATAAAAGGAGCATGTTGGTTCTTTCACACAATGGGAGTTCTCTAACCTTAACAGAAGTATTATAATGAACATAGGAATCCACGCAATGGGGTGAGATCCCGTTGCCCTGTCCCAGCTTCTGCCAACCTAGCAGTTCGAAAGCACGCCAGTGCAAATAGATACATAGATAGGTACTGCTGTGGCGGGAAGGTCAACAGCGTTTCCGTGCGCTCTGTCTTCTGTCACAGCATTCCGTTGTGCCTGAAATGGTTTAGTCATGCTGGCCACATGACCTGGAAAGTTGTCTTTGGAGAAACGCTGGCTTCCTCAGCCTGGAGCAAGACGAGTACCACACCCCATAGTCGCCTTTGACTGGACTTAGCTGTCAGGGATCCTTTACCTTTAGCTTTTTCCTATGCTAGTAACACAACCATTCCAATGCCAGTGGACATCCTCCTCCTCCTCTTTTTCTAATTTGTAGACTGCCCTTCAGTTGAAGATCACAAGACAGTTCACAATGTAAAAATTCACAATGAGAACACAAAATACATAATAAAACAAAAGCAAAGCAGCAACCCCCTTCCATAAGCACATTTAAAAGACCATATAAATGTTTCCTGCATCTGTTCTGGATGGTGTGGCTGGTCTACATCAAAATATAGGAGTTTGTCACATCTGCTAATCAGTTTCGTATCTCATGCAATTGATGTCATGCATTGATTGTAGTTTAAGTGTGCTCACCATATCCTACAAGGGAGCATATATTTATCCAGCTTTTAAAAGGGGCTAGGGTAACTGAGTTCTCTTCTTCCTGTGTCTCAGTGTGTATGTCTCTATGTCTCTTTCCCTCTCTCCCTCTGCCCCTAGTTGTATCCAAAAGGAATATTATGATATAGGACTGCAGAAATGCCCTCAATCCCACATTCAGCCTTACAGAGAGGAAATTAAGTGTTTGTAAGGCTATGGAGAATGCCTGAAGAAATACCTGTCTAGTGGCTCCAGGTATTTAAGGGGTGGGAGTAGGAACCAAAATCCAGTGACAGGAATAAAAATAATAAATGCACAATAATTGTGCATTGATTGTAGTTCTGGACCGCAACCTTCCTTGCTTCTTCCCTGATGTACTGTGTGAGATAGACCAACTGATACAAGACAAATTCGTGTGCTAATGTTTGTTGAAAACAGGGCAACAGGATGGTAGAGCAGAAACTTAATTCTTCCATTGACAATTGTTTCTTTCCTAGTCTTGTTTTTATGGAGTGTTTCCTATTTCCTATATCTGTTCAACACATATAGAGAATGAAATTTGAACATGTAAAGGAAACTTCAGTGTCCATTTTCATCTTGAATCTTTTTTGTTATACTGTTTCCCTGACAACTGTCCCTTTAAAGCAAAGCAACTTTACAATAAATAATTAAAACCATTGAATTGTAGTTCTGGATTTAGGCTTTTGTTTAGTTTTTCACTATTTTGGTACAATAAAATGGTATATGTATTTCAAACTATAATATTTTCCATGAAATCTCCTGTTTCTGTTAAACTGCTGGCAGTGAAAAAGCAAAACAGTACTGTGGAATTTTTGCCAAAGTCTTTAAATGATACGGTTTTTTTTGTTTCTTGAAAAGGATTAGGTTTCTCTGTACGTACTTCCTCACCCCTACCCCTTCATTTTTATGCTGAGGATACATTGTGAATGAATGGCATTTGAGCTTATTTAATGCAAATGCTTTATCCAAAAATTGTGTCAAAAAGCTTTAAGAATTTCCTTGTCCAGTATTTGAAATCACCCAATTTACCTCATCAAAACAGTTTCTTTACTAATTCACACAGCCATTGTTATTTATGTGTTTTTTATATACCACCTTGCCTATGGTAGTTAGCAGATGAAATGAAATAATATACATTAAAATAAGAAAAAATATGCAACAATAGAACAAAACATTAGCAATAATAAATAGCAGTTTGCCACAGTGAAAACTTTGTACAGCAAAATTCCCTCCATTCATGAACATAATTCAACACAATAAAGCTGTGGTGCCAGGAATTAAAATTTTGAACACTTGACAACAGCGGAAACAGATAGATAGATAGATAGATAGATAGATAGATAGATAGATAGATAGAACAATCTTATGCCATACCATTCACTTGCTGAACAGGATTTAATTGCACCCAGACCTTGTGTACCAGCAGAACTCGGCATTTCTGCTTGTGAAAGACCAAACCAAACACTAGTGCAGCAACATCCTTTTGCCAGCATGGGGCTATTGCAGTGCAGGGGATAAAAATGGTTGTCATTGGGGTACAGAGGCGAAGGAGTAGCAGTTGTAGGGATCCTATGCAATGGCCTATTTTTACACCTCTAAGAGAAGCTGCAAGTGAAAACACTCCTGTGGAATCAGATGGCTGCATCCCTTCCTTGCAACTCCTACCACAGTGGAGAATTCCAGTTAACTCAGGAGCCAATTCCACAGCTCACTACCAGAAGTACCGAAGCTGCAGCCAGAGACCACAGCTCCATTGCTCACATATTTCAAGATCTGTGACATGAGGGCACTCTGCCTTTATGTCTGTCCGGTATAACCTTGAGGAAGGAGCACTTTGCACAAACAGCCCGCCAACCAGTCACCAGGGAGAATAAAAAACAAAAGCTGGGCAGCTGAATAACACATCATCTCAGAATCCTTACAGGCTTCCTGCCACAGGACTTCTGACCTCAGCACCCACCAGGGATCTCAGCTGCACTTCTGCAAGGATAAAGCACTTCACAGAGGTAAGCAAGACAGGAAAAATTATCAGATGGGGGAATCCATGCTTCAGTTTGTGACATCTACACCTCCTCCATCCCCAAACAAAGGAGATGCAGAGCAGAGTTACCAAACACATCAATGTGCAGTTCTGGAGAAAGTGTGCATTAACTATGCAGTCTTTTCTCACTGAACACGGTAAGCTATGCAGAAAACACAGTTTTCAATAATGGGGTCAACAACCTCCTGAATTCAAATAAGATTCCAGCATGTACCAGTGAAGGCAATGGGAAGCACAGTCAACTCAGTGAATGCAAAGCTCTCTGTTTTCTACTGTTGCCACTGCTGGCCAAAAACATGTTTGTCTTTGCAGAATTGGAGTCAAGGAACATGAAGCAAAAGAAATAGGCATCCATTGCCAAAACCATTATTTAATGGATGATTATTGTCTTGGTCAAATTGAGGTTGAGTTGAATGGTGTCGTGTCACTGATAGAAATCCTCTGTCAGTAGAATATGAGGAGGGAATTCATTCTTGGTTATTTTCCCATGCCCTCTCCAATCTGCTGCAGAGGGTTTGGGGACCTCTTGGATAAGATTTAGAAAGTGCAGGAGAGAGAGGGAATAGCTGAAAAAGCCTTCCCTTTCTGTTCTGCTGATGAAAGCTTTCTAATGGCTTCCACCCACTATCTCTCCCACCTTATGAAACACCCATATAAAGGACTGCCAATGGGAAACTAGATTGCAATGTGTTGGAGCAGAAAGCCCTTAATCAACCTTCCTCAGCCTGGGGTCCTCCAGATAAAACTCCCATGAGCCCAAGCACCATGGCCAATGGTCTGGAATGATCTAGTCCAACAACATCTGGAGGGTCACAGGTTGGCAGAGGCTGACCTAGATGATAGCACCCTCTCTCACTTCTTCATGCACCCCTCAATGAAAGTATTTTTGTTTTTTTGTGGGGGGGGGGTTTGCAGCTGCTAGCCGTTACTCACTATTCCTATTTCTTCCTTATCCCTCTGCAGGTATTATTCAGTGTGAAGACAAAGATACTCATCACCTCCATGCCTGCTCAGCAGCATTGGAGCCCAGTAGGAAGCTGGTTTTCCCCCTCTGTTGGCCAGAACTTAGAATCATAGAATTGTAGAGTTGGAAGGGACCCCAAGGGTCATCTAGTTCAACAGTCTGTAATGCAGGAATCTCAGCTAAAGCATCCATGACAGATGGCCATCCAACCTCTGCTTAAAAAGCTCCAATGAGGGAGAGTCCACAATCTCCCAAGGGAGACCGTTCCAATGCTGAACAGGTCTCTGAACAGTCAGAAAGTTCTTTCCCCATAACTGATGCTGTTGAATAAAAGATCGACTGTTTCAGCTAAGCCTTTGCTCTCATTGTGATTAATGTCCATTTCTGCAGTTCAGGAAGGCTGAAACTTGGGAAGAGAGCTGTTGCTTCAGCAATGAACTAGGTCACACTGGGAGCTGGAGGCTCCACCTCTTCCTGGCTCTTGATAAGGCCTTGATCTGGACAGGTTCTTCCATGTGCTTCCTTCTCTTTCGGAGTAGTCTGACATTTATTATATTATTATTTGTTAAATTTCTATACACCCCTTCATCCAGGAATCACAGGGTGGTTTGCAGTATAAAAGCACAAAAATACATACAGTAGTAACGAATAAAAATGCATGTAGCTGTTCACTTCAGCAGCTCTGAAACTCCTGCCTAGCTTACCATATTTTCTGCTCGTCTGAGAGCTGGCCAAGAACTCAGGCATCTGGTTTGGTGACCTCCAGTCCTGACACAGTAATGTCTGGATGCAACAGCCCTTCAGGGTTTTTGTTGGGCAGGGTTTTTGCCCCGGGGTGTGGAAATCCTCTCTTTAAAGCTGAAGTGCAACAAACAGCAATTCAGGTTTTCCAGTTTGCAGACTGCTCCAATTCTGTTTTAAAGAGAGGGTTTTCATGGGGACAGCTCTGGAGCTTAAAACAAAAAAGAGCACTTGGACATGAAGCTTTAACATGCAGTCTGTGCCTGGAATGCACAAAGGAAGGGGAAGTGTGGATAAGCCCTTAGTTTGCTTTTGCAAACATTTGTGGCAGATTGTATCATTTGGCATCATATAATGAAACAGAATAATACATATTATACTCAAACCATTGTGGTAATAGACTTTAGGAGTTTCTTGCCACATAAATGATATAATGTATATAAATATGTATGGAACGCCATGGTCTTCTGTACAGGACATTGGCATAATTTCTAGGGAAGGTTGAAGCCCAGCATCTCACATTTATAAATTAAACCGTACTATATGGCATAGGTCCTTGAAATTCTCACAAGACTGCGGGATGTACTTAACTTTCCAATGGAAACCAACTAGGGTTTCAAAATGCTTAACTTTAGCTGGATTGCACCCAGCATTTGTAGATTTACATTTCACTTATATTGTGTTTGAGGCTGCAACACAAGTAGGTGATAAATTTGCAGGCTTGTGAGCTTATGAAGGTGGGTGGAAAGAAAGGAATGACAGGTCCTCAAGAGTAATTTTAAAACCACATATTCCTTTGAAAAGTTCAAAATGTCATCATATTCTATAGGTGATATTTTGACAACCAAATACTTCAGACCAGCATCTCAATTATTGGTATTTCCAATGAAAACACATTGTCACATGGACATGGGAAGTGGGGTGGGGGTAGGGGAATCCTACACTTTGGTTGCGTTTTATGTTACCATCTCAGAAATTCTGTCTCTTGGGAAATATTTTACAAAGCTATTGCTTCATATCAATATTTTACTGCTACTATTCGCCTACAGACCAGTTATGACTTGGGGATGCAAACCATCACCTCTTTTACAATCAAATTTTATAGTGGTATTTGTGGATATTGCAAGAGGAAACCATTTCTGGTTTTTTGTTTTGTTTTTTTAAAAAAACATTCTTAAAAGAATATAAAGTCATAGCAGAGTTCATAAGTGATATAAATGTTAACTTCAGGGAACAAAAATATTCTCTGAAGTAGGAAACTATACAAAGGGAAGTTGCTGCAGTTTGGTGCACAGGAGAACAATACATCCTCTTTGTCTTAATACACTAAAATGCAAAAAAATACAGTAGTGGAAAAGTATATTGCTTGCAGAAAGACTACAAGCACAAGGCAGTGCTGAGTATAGTGTCATTTCTAGGATATTTTATTTTATTTGTATACCACCCTTCATCCGTCTTACCTAGTGCCATTGAGTAAATTCAGTGCAAATAAATGTTTCAAATCAGAGGAGATTTCTTGTGGCACTAGCATTATTTGGTGGTGCTAGTACATTAAGTAAAGATTTCCTATAGTCATAATCATATGGATACTGATGGCACTTTCCTGAGCATATGGAGAATGAATATCACCTGTTTAAAGCCCTCGTCAATAACTAATGACTTTTTTTCTTAACTGAACAAGGGCCATGGTGCCAGCAACACTGGCTCTTTCCACCTGCTCCCTTAGGAGCCAGGATATCAGTGTGGGCATGAGCAGAGAGTCTTCCCAAAGGCAAAAGTCTGAAATTCTGTTGCTGTGCATACTTTGAAGAGGAGGTTAAATTGAGCATTAAAGTCAAGCGATTTCTATCTTGGGATAAGTGAAAATAAGCTTAGAAACTTCTCTGTCACTAGTGTGATAGAACTTGATTGATATCTTCTCTTCTCAGTTAAACGAGTGTTGAAGTTGTTAAATCTTCATCTCTTTCTTTCTCATCCCCTTTCCAGTCCTTTCCAAATGCCCTTCTTGAAATGGTATGTGTATGAAATTAGCCTGATCTAATTCCTCTCTTTATGTACTGTTACAGATGTGCTCTCATCTCTCTCATCGCTTACTTACCCCTACCATTTTATCTTTGGTTGTTGTATCTGGATACAAACAATAGATAATAGTAACTTTAATTATAGAACATGTATGAAGAACATCTGACCTGTGGATCATATGAGACCAGCGAGGGTTCCTTTTTTAAAAAATAATAATAATTAAATTTTATTAAATATAAAAAAGAAATAGATACAAGTAACCAAATACAAAAAAGAAAAAGATACAAATAACCAAAGGAAAGAAAAGAAAAAAGATAAAAAAGACAAAGTTTTTACATATACACATGCATATAGTTATTTACACATCTGTAAAACAATGTTCAAAAAAGAAGAAAAAAGCATATAAGAAAAAGAAGAAAAGTTAAAAATGGAAAACCACAAACAACAATTTCGAATCTGTACTTGCATACAATTATGTATTTCCATCCTACAGATATCGATCTTGATTAAAATATTTTAAAAGACTACCACCGTTTACACCACACGTCTTTTATATTTCATTCACCATAACCTCTGTTCTTCGTATCCTTCCTATAGGCTTCCTTGACGTCTTGCTTTCTATTCTTTATACTACTCACAAGCTTAATCTAAGCACAGCCAAATTTTGGTAGTTGAGCCCTGGTTTTGTAAATATTCATTTAGACATTCCCACTGTTTCATGACCATAGTTTTGGGTTTCCTCCTTATTAAATCCGTCAATTTAGCTAATTCCAGATACTCACAAAGTTTTCCCAACCAGTCTCTTTTTGTTGGAATGTTATTTCCTTTCCAATGGCTGGCTATCAAAACTCTCTGTTGTTGCATATAAAAATACATCAGTTTTGTCCTTTGGGATATCTTTGTCCAAAATTCCTAATAGGTAGGCTTCTGCCCTCTTATTGTGTGAGGCCTTTATCAATTTTTTTATCTCTTCGTGGATCATATCCCAGAATATTTTAATCTCTGGGCATGTCCACCACATATGGTGAGGGTTCCTAATTTAAACCGTGAAGTTGTTTCCTCCACTCACCTGATGTCATGTGATGTCAGGTATAGGACAGATGTAGCCATGGCTGCAGAGAAACAACTTTGAGCCTTAGAACTTAGATTGTGCTTCCAATTGCTCCTTTGCCAGTATGGCTTCAATTCAGTACCATTTAGATTTGGTTGGTTCTTCACCTGCAGAACAGGTTATCCAGCCCTGGAATAGATGTTCCGCTGAAAATTAAAACAGATTACTTGCTGGGCATTCTAGATACCAGCAAAAATCCCATAGACTCTATTTTGGAATTTCAGGAAAGAAAGCTGGAGGCAGTATTGGGCAGTGCACCCAGACTTCCTTTGCTTGGAATCATGGGCCAATGGAATTCCACAATAATTTTGGCTACAGGTCTGTTAGTTGCTCTGGCAAGTCAGCTGCCTTCTCATCTGAAGGCCTCCATGACCATTTTTCACATTGATCTAAATCTTCAAATAGCTTTGAAATATCCCAAGGATGCAAGTTTCTCTTAAGAATATGACAGCACTGCAAATGAGTGTTGTTATAGTAGACAGGTACAAGCTCTATCTGATAGTATCATTTAGCCCCAAAGCCCCATTCCTTATGAATATTAGTATTTTTGTATCACTGAAAATCACATAAGGCATTTTTCTTTTGGTGATTGCAATAGAAAGGAAGAAAGTAATTAGCTACAAGCATTGTGTAGTTTCAGTCCCAATTGACTGGGATCCTCCATGAGACCCGTCCAAAAAGCATTGCCCTCATTCTCAATTGTCTCTGAATTATTTATGCTTGGTAATGTCTAGTCCAATCTGGTTGGCTTTGTAGTTTCTTTGCCATCCTATCTACAGTGTTGTCATCCTGTTCATTGTGTGATTCCTGGTTGGCTGGGATCTCCCAAGCAGCAGGAAAACATTCTGATAATTTATTCTCACAATTCAGGGTTTTCTCAGGAACCCACCAACCACCACTACTTTCAGCTTGGGCATTGAAAGAGGAGAGCCTTCAGTGCAAACTTTTTTTTAGTAAAGGTTCCTCATGATCTGACTTGTAGATGTTGAATAAACAGAACCTAGTCACCAGGAGCTTATCTTAAAATCAGCGAGAACAATGAGATATTTAAAATAACAAGGGCTTATGTCTCAGTATAGGCAGGAAATAATAAGGGTTCAGCTTTGGAAAAAGCAATCAATAAATACATCTGGAAAATTGCACAGAATCTTAAAATTAAAAACTGTGGAAAGAAACCTGGAAAACATTTGTGCAGAGAAACATTGATAGCAGATAGAGGGACAGTAATATTTCAGTCTGGTAATGCAAAAGGATCCCACAATGGAGAAGGGAGCAATTATCATGCTGTATGGTACTCTCTTTCAACTCTACTTCGAGTTTTACTATCCATGTTCAGCTCTTAACATTTTGCATATGAGGAAAAACTGAGAGGCTGGCTCAGTGGCTGCAGTGTATCTTCATGCGATCCATATATTGTACTGGATCTCATAAACTTACAACACAGCAAGCTTACAGCTGCGTGAGGGGCTGTACATGGAGGCAACCCAAGGCCATTACTATGAAAAAGCAGTGAGTTTGCACTCGTCCTTAGATTTTCTAATCAAAGGTTCATTCCATCTTTTTTAAAGTTTCTTAATTACCTTGTGAATAAAGTTATGCAATCCAAATATTTGTATAGTTAACTTTAATACATTGTCCCTGCTTGATATATAATTACGTTCTCCAGTTTGTACGTGGACATAGATTTCTAGCTGAGACCTAACTGATGTTCAGTTGTATGACACTAAAATCTCTTTTGTTAATCATATTATGTTATGGTTATTAATTACAAAATTACAAATCACACATGAACACTCCCTCCCCTCCCTCCCCCCTCTCTTTTGGGGGGCCTCGAACAAGGTTCAACTTGAGATTTGCCATTGTTATCATTCCTAGATCCTTAGATGTGTATTCACTTTCTTCTCCTTTCTAACATGTAATATTCAGTATTCCCATTTTACCAGTGCCATTTTTTCAATTTGTATCCTAACCTCGAAAGCTTTTGCAATTCCTCTTATGAACTATCTTCCAGTTCAGTATTGACACCATCAGCTCCTTCATCCAAGACATTCATTGAAATGCCATATTTCCATTAACATTGTTATGCACCCATTTTATTTTAGCTTTTTCCAGCCAATAATTCCATCTTCACCTCCATATGTAAGCCACAATATATCTCCGCTTGTCACCTCAGAACTGGTTTCTCTAGCAAAAATGGAAAGCTGGTTGCAAGTGAGCAACTTATTTATCTGTTGTTTGATCTAATGTTTATTTCTTATTATTTTCCCAACTTTACAAAGCTAAGTGTGTGTGTGTGTGTGTGTGTGTGTGTGTGTGTGTGTGTGTGTGTAAAAGTGATATAGTTTATTATATAGTTTATTGGTTGTTTTATAACAACCTTAATCTCTTCTACCTTGAAACTTTGGAGTATGTAAAGGTACATTCTTTTGAAAACAGAAATATAAGATAATTGAGTTAACATCTGATTAAAGCAGTTAAAATGTCACTGATATCCAAGCTCTTTGGGAGCAATCCTGCTAGCAAAGTGCACCCATATGGAGTTTCCCCCTAGCTGCTAGTACATCTCTTCCTTCCCCGCCAGGCTTCCTTTGAGTCAGGTTGCATCACAGCCAGCATGTTCGACCCCAAAGTCCTTCCATGGATCCCACTGGGAGCATCCTATCCTTCCTCAGGTTTCCTCCACCTTCTCTTATGGGTAGCAATTACTTGTGAGTGCCTAAGAATCATGAGCTGCTGGGTTGCCATTAGGGGATGCAGATGGAAGCTTCTCAACCAAGCTCCTAAAAGTTAGAGGTCAAATAAAAAGGCACAATAGACCTTTGACATGGAGCAGTTCCATAGCTGTTGGGAAGTAACTGGGAATGCTGTCTACCCATTTTTGTGGCGTTTTTACTTTTTGAAATATGGCAACCCTACCCAAATGTGTTGTATGTGCCTTTGTTTGGTGCACAGTTGGTAGATACAGGAAGCTTCATCTAGAAATGACACATGGATGTAGGTGTCAGGGCAGGAGTCAGGCGCAGGCCAGTAAGCAAGAAGCAGACTTCCCAGTAAGTCTTGCCCCTATCAGTTGCCAAGACTGATGGCAGGTCCCCACATTCAATCCCCTCTAAGGCTCATTCTCTGGGGGTTGTTTCCTAAGCAGTTTCAAACTGCACATGGGCATCTCTAATCTCTGTTCTGTTCTATCCATCACGCTTTGTGTCCTTAGAGACAAGGGTAGAGAGGAGCTTGTCACATTAGGAGAGGCAGACTCCCTGTATTGCCCCCTCTCCTCTGCTTCTGCCTTGGAGTCTGAATTGCTCTCTAGCACAGGTTCTTTCTGCTCACTAAACCCTGCTGCCTCTGCCTCATCTGGTACCTCCCCCTTTCTCCTTCTGATCTCTCCCACCACCAGTCTCCAGACTCTGAGCCTTCCTCCTCTGAGGTTTCCCTTGGGGATTCTCTGACTGCTGCCTCTCAGTGGCGTGGCGTGGGGGGTGCAGGGGGGGCCGGCCGCACCGGGCGCAACATCTGGGGGGGGGCGCTCGCGCTCGCACTCGCAGCTCTCTGCCCCTACCTGGCTCACTCACTCTCTCTCACTTTAATTACATCAGTATTTTCATAACAAACAATACATGTGCTTAGGGGGTAAGGGTTTCTTTAACTAATCTAGTGGAAGAGACTCGAGTGCTAAAATCCATGGGTTAGGGGGTGCAAATTACTTGCCTTGCCCCGGGTGCTGACAACCCACGCTACGCCACTGCTGCCTCTCACCACTCCTCATCACCTAGTCAATCCCTGACAGTAGAAGAAGGCAAAATATATTTTATACTCTGCTCGAACCTTGCCTCTGTGCTGTGAATTTGAAGCCGGGAAGTGTATTTAACACTGGAGGACCCTGTTTTGCATTTACACAATTGTAAACTCCCTTGTAGTTGAAACATTATTCCAGCATCTGTGTCCTGGCTCCCACCCAAACCACGCAGACGGGGGCTCCTGAAAGTAAGAAAGAGATTATTATTCAGGCAAGTGCTGGTACAGGTGCGGCAGCTGACAAAGACCTCAGGAGTCACAATTCAAGAATTCAGGAGCAGGGAGAGAAGTTCAGAACTGGCCAGAAGTGGCAAAGATGCAACAAGAAGTTTCCTGACCACCCTACTGAGAATTTAAAGATTTTCATGGCCCACTCAGTTGCTAGACACTCCTGCCTTGTGGGAATGTGGAGGTTGCATGCATGTGCTTTGTCAAGGTGGGTGGGTCTGCAAAGGTGGCATCTGGTTCTAGGCAATGATACTCCTGTTCAGCCTCAACTGCCTCTTGCTCAGCCTTGCCTCCTCATCTGTTGAAAGCCCTCCCAGCCTCCAATGAGCAACTCTGCTTTGCAGGAAGGGCAGGGGGCAGAGTCAGCACCCCTGCTCCCTCCTCCAAGGCAGCTGAAGTCAGGGAGGAGGGGAGATTCCCCCACTCCAACCCAGGTTCCTACAATACAGTCCTCCCCTCTCCTCCTTCTGAATCAGAACCTGCCAACCTAAGCCTGATTTCAAGAGCACTGAAGGGCTCATGACAGTCTAAACAGAACTGATGTCGATCATCAGATCTGAAGTCGAATCTCCTTGCGCCACTGGGATGGGAACCAGAGAATTGGTGACATGAAAGCTCAGCTTTTCAGATTTAGGCTAAAATAATTAAATATTCTTTTGTGAACTTCAGCTTACCTAAAGTGAGTAAGTGAAAGCATGTGAGGGTAAAGAAAACGTTAAGCTCTCACAAAGGATTTAATTGCTTCCACTTGCAGGAGGTGCTGTTTTCCTATGTTTAATTTTGCATTGTGTTAGGAAAGGCGCATTCTTCCCTCATCCCGGCAATCTTAAAAGCCTTAAATTCCATTTGACTTGATCAGTCGTCTTTTTAAGCCTCCTCCTCTTCTCTGCTCCTATTTTCCTTCCAGTTCTGGGCTGCTTTAATTGCTTCCATATGGTTGAGTCTTGTGATTAGCATCAAGCTTCCCGTGCCCAACAGACTCCCTCAACGCAGCTCAGTCAAACATTCATACCTATTGAATAAAATGCTCAGTAATAAAGATATCATCACAAGGATACCCTTAAAAAAAGGGAAGCAATCTTTTTCCATGGCTGTGACCTGATAAGTGGGGCTGACTGAGAAATTCGTCAGCCTCTATTTGGTTCACTCTCCCCCCTGCCCATTTCCCCCCACTTCGCTTCATGGTCCCTTTAATCTTCAGTGCAGAATGAAAGGTGTGAAGTTATAAATCCGTTTATAGCTGTTGCTCACTTTCCAAGCTTAGCAGAGTTTGACATTGTAATAAACACTGGTCTTCTGTGGAAAGGTGGGACAGAGTACTTTGATAAAAAAAATTTTTTTTACATAGTCTCAACTTCTTCTATTATAAATTCTAAGGCAGACGTTTTATTCCTTTCAGACTGGTTGTATGTGTGGGGTTCATTCTCTCTCTCTTTCTCTCTCATACAGCTTTGTGGCTGGTTGATTTATTGTTCTGCTTCCTGAATTTCAATGCAGTCATTTCTGGTGACTGCCATGAATATATATTAACAATAATACTATACCCTAGTCAATTGAACTTCCTCCTTCTATTGAATCCTATCAGCATACTTTCCAGTATCTGACAAAGGGAAATAGGTATATATGTTTAAGATTAAGTGAACAAGCGGTTTGTATAATGGCAGGGAGCAACCAAATGAGTTAACCCCTTCCACAGGGTCAAGTAACTGGGCCTGTCAAAGACTTGGTGAGGTATTAACTTGTAAACAAGCTTCTTTTATTCACACACAACCCAATATCACATTGACATTTAGCTATCAACCTAAAACAGGTGACTAAATGAAGATTGTGGTCCACACTGGGTGGTTCTTAGCTGGCCACCAACTGATTGCTGGTTGCTGAGATGTCTGAGGGAGGACCATAGCTCAGTGGCAGAACATCTGTTTTGTAGGCAGAAGGTCCCAGGTTCAGTCCCCCCAATTAAGGCTGAGAATATATCCTGCCTGAAACCCTGGAGAGCTGCTGTCTGTGTAGATAATACTGAGCTAGATAGACCAGTGGGTCTGACTCAGTATAAAGCAACTCCATTGAAGACTCTTTTGAAACTTCACAGGAGGCAGTGATGGCCACCAACTTAGATGGTTTTAAAATTTGATTTGGCAAATTGATGGAGGAGAGGTTTGCCAATGGCTCCTAGCCATGATGGGTATGTTCTACCTCCACAGTTTGGGGCAGCAATGCTTCTGAATATTAGTTGCTGGAAACCACAGGAAAGGAGGATACTCTTGTGTTTACATCCTGCTTGCTGGTCTCCCGCAGACATCTGGCTGGCCATTGTGAGAACAAGGATGCTGGGCCGGATGGGTCATTGGCATGATCCAGCAGGCTGTTCTTACGTTCTTAGAGTTACTCAAGTGGAAGTAGAGGAAGCAATACTGAGAGAAATGGAAACTTTACTGCAGAACCACCGTGAACTTTTAAGAGCATTTGCAGTTTCAATCCTTGGCATTCTGTAGCTTCTAGTCTAATGCTTTTCTTAAAACATAGCCAAATTCAATAAAGTCAAAACCACACCACTTAAGTTTCAGAGCTCTCATAACAGACAACAAAGAAAATAATATTCCAAGAAGCACAACAATGTGGTCGTTCCACTCCCAAGACTTTCTGTATCCCTT
Organism: Podarcis bocagei; assembly: GCF_964188305.1. NCBI lineage: Eukaryota > Metazoa > Chordata > Lepidosauria > Squamata > Lacertidae > Podarcis > Podarcis bocagei. The sequence continues at coordinate 55,899,145 of NC_138134.1, forward strand.
CTCATGATTCAGCACATTTCTCTGCTGATAAGTGTTTGTGGGACCACGATAAAGTTGGACCGTGAAACCAAATTGTTATGATAAGATGGCTACTTTTTTGTGAGCCAAAGTTTGATGGAATTAAAACTAATGATTCTACTAGTTTTTGTTTCTAACCAGATTAAACTGTTTTCCATATTAAAAAAAACAAGTCCACTATGATGTTATCTTCTAGTGAGATGCCCACTATGCAGGGTTCAGACTCAGTTTTTCAGCTACTTTGCTCAATATTTTTTATCACCAAAATAGGTGATAAAAAATATTTCAAACCTCTCTTGGGAGCTTGTGGACTCTCCTTCCTTGGAGGCTTTTAAACAAAAGTTGGATGGCTATCTGTCATGGATGCTTTAGCTGAGATTCCTGCATTGCAGGAGGTTGACTAGATGACCCTTGGGGTCCCTTCCAACTCTACAATTATATGATTCTATATGGAGGTGCCACAGTACTGATGTCTTCAACTCAGATTTGGTTTATGACAGGAATGGGAACCTCTCGCCTGCGGGCCAAATCTGGCTTGCCACAAATTTCAATTTGGCCATGAAGTGGTTTTCCTCACATCCACTTGCCCCACACCTAATGTCAGATGTGAGGCAGGCAGAAATGTAGCTGGAACAGCTGCATGACTCAGTTCTCCATGGGGAACTCAGTTGCACAGCTAATCCCTGCAGAAGTAAGACTAGAAGTCTCTACCACCTGATAGATGGTGACTTCAAAGCTGCTTATAAGTGGCACTTCAAAGCACTGTGCAGGGTTCCTTGCAATCTTTGTATGGTGCTTGGAAGTCCTGATGATTATCTCCTGACCCCTCTCACACATCATATTTAGCCTGCAAGGGGTAAAATAATCAAATTAAATTCCCCAACCCTAGTTTATGATACCTTTCATCCTTCAGTAATTACAATCTTGCAATCAATCAATCAATCAATCAATCAAGACCAAAGAGGTTGTTTCTCAGAAAAGATATTGCAAACATATCTGGAAGATAAATGGAGTGGATATATCAAATACATTTTTTCAGGTTTGGGGGAGGTATTTTTTCAGATAGGAAGCTGGACACTTCTTAAAAAGCAGGAAGTGGCAAAAACAGAATAGGGTTTTGCTTTTGTTTTGTATTTCTATAGAACGAGGGATGTACCAGCATTGGAACTGTACAATGGCAAACTTATCCCTCAACTTCTGCATGGGCTCCAGGTGTGGATCTCTGAGAATTTACACCCTTTGGATGTTATTCAGAATGAAGGCACACAATCATTGCTGTTACTTGTCCCATTGATTTATGTAGAGCTATGTTGACCATAACAGCAATACAAATAGTGGCATTTGACTAAAAATGATATTTAGTAAGCCTTGCTGCCCTCTTAGAGTAGCCTTTGAGGAAATGAACACTCTTGGAAGGGGTTTGTTTCATCTCTTAGTTCAGGCTTTTCTGAACGAAGTTCTGAGATAGCTTTTACCAAAAGCTTTTGAAACAGATATTGTCTGATATATCCCTTCAAATGGACAGAGCAACTGCATCAGTTTCTAAAATAGCACCATTGTATGAGAATTTCCCTTACATTCCTGTTGTACTACCTTGTTATTTTAAGAATTTGCAGAAACAGAGAGACATGATAGCTTTTACTAAAGCCCAGTTAAATCTCATGCTCTCAGCTGTCTTAAGAAAGGTTCAGAAATATCCCATATTCTGAACGTACCTGTTCTTGTGGTTTAAACTGAGTTGAAGACCTCATACATGTGATTATATATTGATTGTTGTCTGTTCTGAGAAAATATTACTTGGGACAAATTTTGGTGAGAGATGTGGAGAGATCTGGCCATGCACCTGTAATTTATTTACTGGGTGGACAGGGTAAATATGCAACAGTGAAGACTGCACATTTTCTATCTGTAGTAACTGATAGGAGGAGAAAATGCTGAGGAGAAAAAGTGAGAATGTTGTGTCTTGTCAGGGAAATTTCACACATTAAGTATTTATATGTTATATAATTTTATTAAGATTTGCATACATTCATTTCATTTTAACATTTGTTAAAGGAGGAACAACAATTTTCAAGGGGGCATGTTGTCATCTGCTAGGGAAATTTAATTTATATTACCCTATTAAATGTATGGCTGATGACTAGATTTAAGAAACCTGAATCTGATCTACTTGATTGACATAACTTGGACAGCTCTGACATCACACCATTGGAAAAAATCTAAATTTTATTCAGAGTAAGCCTATTGAAATGAATGGACCTAAGATAGTCATGTTCATTAACTTCATTGAGACTACTCTGTGTGAATCTTAGTGGAATACTACCCAATTTACGGTTATTTGTTAGCGGCTCTATAACACTTCTGAGTTGGTCTGTAATGTTGCTGGCCTAGTTTGTGATTCATTTGCAACTTTGGCTAAGCATCCTTCAGAGCCAGTTGAACGGACATAGCTGGTGGACCTTCAAGAAAGGCCTGAGAATATTGGGTAGAAGGGGGAATGTGGGGAGGGGGCATGGATGGAGGCTGCTCATGCAAATTGTACTCAGCTGTGGGTCAGCTGGAAGCTGGAGACATGTTTTGCTCTGTGCTGGATCCCAGGCTGTGACTTGGGAACTTCTCTGGAAATGTAAGGGAGAAGCAAAATATTTTAATACTTTGAGCACTTCCATCATATGCTCAGGTTGTATATAGGTAAAGGTAAAGGTAAAGGGACCCCTGACAGTTAAGTCCAGCGCTCATCTCGCTTTACTGGCCGAGGGAGCCGGCGTTTGTCCGCAGACAGCTTCTAGGTCATGTGGCCAGCGTGACTAAGCTGCTTCCGGCAAACCACAACAGCACACGGAAACACTGTTACCTTCCCACTAGAGTGGTACCTATTTATCTACTTGCACTTTGACGTGCTTTCAAACTGCTAGGTTGGCAGGAGCAGGGACCAAACAATGGGAGCTCACCCCATCATAGGGATTCAAACCATCGACCTTCTGATCGGCAAGCCAGGTGGTATATAGGTGTGACTAAAACCATATATCCTACAGACACCACAGTCCCCACTTCTAGAGTCTCTCACTGCTCAGATATTGGGTGGTACATAGCAGTATGTTAGGAATTATTTCTGGAAGTAGTAAGAATAGGACCAGTTCACATTCTAGTTGTGAACTATTTATCTCAGCAGCAGAGGATTGCATTCAATCACTCCATAGGAACATGGACAACACGCTGTGAGAATTACCTCCGGATTGTATCTTGCACATGTTAAAAGATGCTCTAATGGGGCATAGATGCATACATGGTGTTCCTGCATCACACACACAGCTGATCACCTGTTTGAGGGAGGGGGGAACTGAATCCAGGCACTTTCATTCCATTCTCTCCTCTCAACAGGTGATCAGTGCTGCCACAGATAAAATGGCCATATGTTCTATGTTCTCTTGCATTCATAAGTGTGAACACAAACCACTTTTGCACATGAGATTCTCTGGATTGCAGCCAGAATGTTTAAGGTAGAGGATGCGGGTTTTATATTTAAGGTACTCCTTTGAGTAAAATAAAAGCATAGCTCATGGAAATAACACAGTGTAAACAATATTGTATACCCTGTTACTGAACAAGATGGAAGGGCAAAGTATTTTAACATGCATGAATGTTAACAGAAATAAAGTTACCTTAGCTATTGTTGAAAAATATTTGCCTCAAGTCCTTTTGCTGGCTCTTTAAAAACCTGTTTTGTGTTTGCACAATATTAATGGATTATCTGAAACATCTCTTACCTATAAAACAGAGAAATCATAATTTGCTATTGCATAGCTACCTGTAGGGTGACAAATTTCTGAGTAAATCCTGTTCAGGGAATCTATCGATTATGAATAGTAGACGGGCATCTTAATCTAGCAACCTAATAAAAAAAGTGGTGGGCTATTTATACTGTGAACATGTTTTTTGATTTTTATATCAAACATTCAAAAAAGAAAGAAAGAAGTAGTATCAGATCTTGATCCCTACTGCCCTTAGCACATAGTGCTGAGGTTTACATGGCCATCTTGTATTGGACTGACTCCCACTCCACAAAGTCCACTGTGTTCACATGAACAGGGCCTATGGATAGGGCCTGAACTGTTCCAGCTGAGGTTGATGTGAGTTGTAGTCTAAAACATCTGGAGGGAACTAGGTTGGCAAAGGCTGTGTAATGTAAAATCAATATGGAAATGCCAGAGTTGAGAACTGAAGATCTGGACTTTGGTTTCTGTTTACTGGAAAAGTGCAACAATATAAACTCTGAAAAATTGATCCAAGAAGTATCAAACAACAACATTACCATTTTGCTTGTCAAGTACAGTTAAAATGATGATATGCTCTAAAGGGGAATGGCATCCAAGATTCTCGGGATGAAAGAGAATATCTTTGCTCACTGTGTTGCACCATGCCATCTCATTTAATAAGACTTCTTTGTACGCAAAAGGAGTATTTCAGAATGAAAAGTTCCTTTGCCACACTGAAGGCAAAGTGTCAGCTTTTATGGCAAATTCATAAAAACCGAATCTCCATTAGGTATGTTGGCCAAGGCAGTTTATGGTCCAAGTGCACACATGCTACTGAGCACGGAGATTAGGGAAGATGAATAGTCACAATGAAGTTAATAAAATCACTCAGAAGGTGTACATTGCTATTCTGCTATTCTGTTCTACTGTATTATTATTCCTTTTCATCTCTTTGTTCGGTGTCTGTAAAATGTTAGGAGCAATTCAAGGATGGCTTACTTGTCTGAAAGATACTTCAGCAGTAAAATAATCACTGAATTGGCCTTTAAAATGGCTAAGGATATGCACCTTAAGATACGTGAAGGTTTGGCTCTAGGAGTCCGTGTGCAAAGGCAAAATCGTGCAAAGTCAAGAACCCCCAGAACTAGTCCCTCCGCAAGGCAGAGGGCTGCTTACTGGGCGCTCCTGTGACATTCCCAGAGCAAAGTAAGCAAGGAGCACCTGCTGAGGGAATGGGCGGGAAATAAAGAAATAAATAGAGAACAGGGAATGGTGGGTCTCTCCCCCCCCCCCCGTTATTTACTTATTTATTTCCCACCCATGTAAGGTTGCGATTGCATGTGCAAAGTTGAAGCCCAATGCACTATCTGACATTGGGTTTAATTATGATGCAACTATGATGCATCTAGTTCCTCCTCTTTCATCTTGCTTGTGGCATATCTACCACCCTGAGGAATCACATTTGTAGTGGGGGGGGGGGGCAGATTCAATTTTTGGAAGGCCCTGCCTTCACACTGTCCTGTTTTGTATGATAAGCCTGTTAGTTTATGCATGCAATTTTCTGGGTTAATCTGGCATGTTTTTGCAAACAGTGGTTGAGGTACTAAGTCTGTGCCTGGGCTCTAGCCTTCACAACAAGATAATTTTCAATCTGCAGGGCTCAGGGCCGGTCCTGCCATTATATAGAGGGAAGCAGCAGGTGCTGGGGGCACAGAGCGGTAGTGACATGCTGGAGTACAGAGCTGTGTGTGCCATGCAAACTATCTGTGCCTGCTTACCTCATGTGTAGCAGAGGATGTTGTCCCATCACCAGTGTTGAATCAAAATTCAACATATACTGTATACCTAATCAATCATAGCACCCTGCAGGTGAGGGCCTCCTGCAAATACCATCCTATCAGGAGGTCCATGCAGTATAGTAATCAGGCCTTGGTGTTCGGCGTCCCCCCCCATTAAATAGTAGATGGGGGCCACCTGTGTTGTCTGTTTGTGCTTATTGAAGACCTTCCTCTTCCAACAAGGCTTTCAAGTAGAGTTCTTTCCAAGTCTGCATCTGTATTGGAATTGCTTTTAAGATGTTTCAAAGATGTTATTATATGTTTTAATTGCTTCCTCACACATGTGTTTGCTACCCTAGGCTCCTTTGGGAGGAAGGATGGGATATATTATTATTATTATTATTATTATTATTATTATTATTATTATTATTATCAAACTACAAATCTAGTTGGCTTCTGTACAAGTAATTTTGCAGGGCTCCATCTTGTCCTTCACCTCAGGTAGCAAATACCTTGTTATATGGAAGAACATTCAGTCAACTGTCCTCCCCACTGCTCGTCCCTCACTCCTGCAGTCTAAAGGCACCCGATTCATGTGAGAACCAGACATTTTTGGCTCACCGTGACCACCTATCATTTGTTAATGAATATATTTTCCTGTTTCTTTCAGGGCCCACCTGGTCCAAAAGGCGAGAAGGTGAGTCTCAGCATGCTGTTGCCACTAACACAATAAGTGGAAGCCCTCCTGGTGTTAACTGGTGGCTATTGAAGCAGTATGATGTGAGATTATTTAAGAGAGCTGGGCTAGCACACAGATGCTGTGTTAAAACTATCATCTCATCTTTCCACTTTGCAGGGAGATCAAGGTGATCAGGGCCCTCGGGTAAGCATATTAACAAAAATGTTACACTTCCCCTTCCCTGACTAGGCAATTAGTCCTTAGTGCAAAACTAAACTGAACAGAGTGTCAAAGCTCATTTCGCTTTTCAGCTGCTTTTACCCCTGCATGTTGTAGATCTCCAGGAAGGCAATAGCCAAGAATGATTTCACGAACTATATAAGAAACATTTGACTAGAATTAGTTCATGCTGCACATTACTACTCACTAAAATTGGGAATTTCTGCTGTTAGGTGGCAATATATTTCAGAGTGGTTGTGATATGCTTAAAAAAGAAGAAGTTTCACTAAACAAACCTTCCAGCTTCCACCTGTTTGTGTCAGATCTGCATGAGCTTCTAATAAAGCAACAGCAGGTGGATTTTAACAAATTAGAATTCTATGAGCAGGAAGCATGCATGTCCTTAGTACTTGCCCTTTTGAAATAGCAATTTGTTCCACACATCTAGAACATAATATATCAGGAACACTGTATTCAAAGGATTGGGTTTGTTTGTTTTAGAGCTGAAACAGAGAAACAAAGAAGAAAATTCTGTCATGTTGAGAGTGCCAGTTGTTTCTCTTTACATCTGTGCACCGTAGTAAAAATAGAATAAACACCAGCTGGTACTGGGAAACAATTGTCAAAACAGCAAGAAGCTAGCTTTCCCAACAGCCATTACAGTGCTGGCTCCAAAGATTTTTGAGGGAGGGGGACTTGGGCACTAGAAGTTGCTCCAAGTTTATCTGGCTTCTTAGCACTGTAAGCAATGGCCATTCAGTTGTCCTCTCCCTCTTGACTCAGTTTTCACCATTGCCCAGAAGGAGAGGGCACATGGAAGCCATTGTTCACTCTCCATGCTTTTGCTGCTGCTGACACACTTTCAGAGGCAGGTAAAGAGGCAGCAAGAGCAAGAAGGAAGAGGAATAGCAGGACCAGTCCTCTGTTGTAAGTGATAGAGCCTCTACTGGGGACTGGGCCTTAGCAGGACCCAACAATGGAGGATTTCTTTTTTTAGGTAAAGGGACCCCTGACCATTAGGTCCAGTCTGGGGTTGCGGCGCTCACCTCGCTTTATTGGCTGAGGGAGCTGGCGTACAGCTTCCAGGTCATGTGGCCAGCATGACTAAGCTGCTTCTGGCGAACCACAGCAGCACATGGAAACGCCGTCTACCTTCCCGCTGGAGTGGTACCTATTTATCTACTTGTACTTTGACGTGCTTTCGAACTGCTAGGTTGGCAGGATTTATTTTTTTAGTGCTCCCTAAAAACCAGTGCCTCCTGCAAAGAACTAGGATAGACTCCTCTTTCCTGCTGTGCTAGTCTTTATTTATTTGGGGGGGGGGGCGGTTAACAAGATCAGACCAGGACCCAGAATCCTGGCAAAGCCCACTGTTACTGGGGTGCCTGTACAAGGTAGTTGGACCTGGGAAGCTGCTATTTTTAATTTCTCCCAAGGATCCGGAGCAAGGCTACACTCAGCACTCCAGGGCATTGTGAATAATGTAAAATGGTGAGTTCCCTCCCACCTGTGTCAGGGAAGTCTGCAACCAGGGAAACCCACTACTGCAGGAGAGGTGCCCACCAAACAGCACTTGGGCAAGTGCTCTTTCATCCTGGCAAACAGCCCTGGTGGGAAACCAGTCATCTGAAGTGATGCAGTCCATTCACCACTCTTGGGTGATAGGTTTGTACCACTTCCTTGCTATCTCATTTCTCTGCATGTGAAGAGACACTGGCCTTGGGAATACACTAAGTATTGCTATTTTCTCAGGTCTGTATTTATTTTCAATCATTATTAGCTAACGTTTTAATGCTGCACTTCAGTTGCACGCTAAAGAAAGTCAGAAAATGACTAAGGCGTGGCTATTCCATGTGGTGGTGATTTCTAAGCCTTGGCCTTGTTCCACATGATGTAGGTTGCCAGAAGCTTCTCTGCCATTCTGGTAATTATGATGGGATGCTTGGATCCTTTGGATAGATACCCTGGTCATTTTCCCCCCTGCCTTCGTCCTCCTTTCCTGACAGGTGCATGAGAAGTGAGCCAGATTCTTGCTGTGCTCGAAGCTAGAAAACTCTGGTGAGGGAAACTACTGTTTGGAAACCTTTATGGCTCTTCAAAATAGTATTATGGCTGTTTTGTACTTTTACAAAGGCACACACAGTATTACTAAGAGAAAACAAATTCATGTTAACTTTGAACCAAGTTATGAAACATAAGAGAAAAGAAGAGACAGACAGCAGGTTGTGATTATGCTCGGAAGCCCAATTGTTTTATACCATTCAAAACTATTACTAAGGCATTCCTCTCCTTTTCAGAGACTTGCTATTGCTGCTGCCTGTCACTAAGGTTCAATCCCCACAGTGTATGAAAATATAGCTAAAGCCTCTTTTTGATGCGTGAATAACTTTAATTAGCTCTCAAATTCCAGTAATGGGTCTGCTCTCAGTCATTATTATTTTTTAAAATCATTCTATTCAAATGTGTATGGTGTGGAGCGAAAGCACATGAAAATATATTTGGCACCACATTCAAAAGAAGTGAACATTTATACTAGACTAGAATTTTTTTTAAAGTCTTTTAAAATATCTGATTTGATAGACTTTACAGCAGGTTTTCAAAACCAAAATACCTCCACATAAAAACACAGGAAGCTCTTTTATCCTCTGTCAAGCCGTTGGCCCATCTAGGTCTATGCTGTCTATGCTGACTATCAGTGGCAGTCCAGCCCTATCTAGAGATGCTGTGGATGATGATGACTGAAATTTCTGTACCATCCTTCACCTGAGGATCACAGGGTGATTTACAGTATAAAAACACAAAATACATAACATAGTAGCAAACAAAACAATAATACCCACACACAGCTCAAAAGGCTATAGATTGTTTAATTGGCCAAAGGCCTGGGAGAAGAATAATGTTTTTGCCTGGTGCCTAAAGATATGTAATGAAGGTACCAAGTGGGCCTCTCCAGGGAGAGCATTCCACAAGTGAGGAGCCACTGCAGAAAAGGCTTGTGTCGTCATCCTCCGGACCTCTTGTGGAGGGGGCACACGAAGAAGGGCCTCAGGTGTTGATCACAGGGTCCAGGTTGGTACATATGGGGAAAGGTATTGTGGTCCTAAGACATTTAAAGCTTAATAGGTCAAAACCAGCACTTTGAATTGGGCCAGGATACTGATTGGCAGCCAGTGCAGTTGAGCCAGAATTGACATTATATGCTCATAGCGTACATTCCTTCTTATTACAAACATTCCGATTTTACAGACCAGGGGTGCAGCATTTACCCAAATTTGAAAGAGCCATTAGAGAATTATTGGCATCTTTGTAATACTTCCTTTGTTTACAAATATACAGGCTGAACCTAGGTGAAGGCGCAACTTAAACACTCCACAGATCGGCAGAGGCAGCTTCAACCAGTTCAGATTTCTGTGGAGACAGACAATACTCAAAACTAAGTTTTCTGTCCCTGTTCACAATTTGGCTCAAACTTCAGTCGTGTTCTTTTATTTTCTTAACATGTAATGCTAAAGCCCAAACCATGAGGAAAGAGTGAGAATTGAGGTTGATGCCCTCCTACCTAGGGTTGCCATACATCCAGAATTTCCCGGATATATCCAGTATTCAGCCCTCGTAAACTGTGTCTTGGCAGAAATTGCTGACATGTCTGGGGAAATCCGGATGTATGGCAGCCCATGTTGGTAGTGTAGATTTTGGCAGATTTCATAAAATATAGCTCAAAAACTCAACTTTTGTTTCCGGATTTTCACTTTTTGAAATATGGCAACCCTACTCCTACATTGCTGCTTTTCTACCTGGGGCTAATCCATGGTTTGTCTTAGCATTAGGTCTGAACATATGGTTTATCAGGGGACAACAATAGCAGCAGAACAACTGGGTAGGAGCAACTGGGTAGGGAGCCCACATGCTTGCATATTCACAAGATGTTATAGTTTGCCATGATGCGTGAATCAGAACACTGTAGGACACTTAAGTTTTTCTAATATGTATTTAACATAAAGAACAATCACCATCTTGATTTTTAAATCATTAGAGAACAGACTGGGGAAATAAGCGGAGGAGATAGCAAATTAATCTAGTCCTCAACCAAGAATAAAGAGGCAAAAACTTTTGGTAGAACAACAGGCGGCAAAGGCATAGCCCTATTTGTTATCTGTGAAATGTTGGCTGGTATATCCAACAACAGTACTAAAGATTTTACTGATCTAACAGCTCAGACCTTAATATCTTACTTGGAAGTGTGCCCATTGATTTTGTCTGGCTGGACTCCAAATGTCTAGCAGCCCAACACTCATGGGACAGCTTCCTTCTTCAGCTTGTAGTAGAACTTTGCACGAGGAAAATAAAACCTTATACAGGGATTTTGTTCCAAATGTGAAGATCAAAAGTAGCACATTTTCTTTCAATGTATTCATTTCTTACTCTAGGATTTGTACGTCCTTGCCTGAAACTGCAAGGAGTAATTTCCTTTCCACTTGCAGCCCTTTGGATCCTGGCCAACATGTTTTAGGCTGAACATTATTATGTCTTTGGAATTTCATAACGGCCATATATAGTCATGATGAAGCATTTATGAACTCAGGATTTCTGGATAGGGTCCTACACATTTGATGTTATATGGCAGGCAAGGAATGTGGTTTTGAAAATAGTTTACAGAGCCAGAACAGTTTTCAGGGATTTTCTTTTTAACAGTTTGATCTTTTTAGTTCCATATTCACGACTTCAGCATTTTTACTCTGTTTTTCAAACTTTTATTATGAATACAAAATGCTGTAGTGAGCTTGACTGTCCTTATCACTGTAAATGAGTGGCCAAGGACTCTAAAACAGTAGTAAAACCATTGGTCCATCCAGGGACGAATGAAGGCATCGTGACACCCAGGGCGGCAAACCGCTATGTACTGTGCATGTGTGGTGTCACTGCATACAGCGCATGCGCCATACATAGCGACACTGCTCCAGCGCCATACAGACAGTGCTGGGATTCTCTGCTCGTGGCTGCAGCCACGAATGGAGGATCCTCCGTTCGTGGCTGTAGTGGCAACAGAGGGATCTCACCGCCATCCATACGGCGCTTGAGCAGCGCCAGCGGCAAACCGCTATGTACAGCACATGTGTGGCTGCAGCTGAGAACTGAGGATCCTCCACATGCAGCTGTGGCAGCGCAATGGCTGCTCACGCCACCGTGAGCCCCTGCGGGGTGCCTTCTTGTCACCCCCCCAGACATGGCACCCAGGGTGCACCGCCCCCCCCCCGTTGCAACACCACTGGGTCCATCTAGCTCAGTAACGTTGACACTGATTAGCAGTTTCAGACAGGAGACTTTTCCAGCCAGCTTGGAGGTGCTAGAAACAGACCGTCAAGTGGCAAAATGGGACACACCACCCTTGAAAACACTAAAGCAGTGGTTCTCAAACTTTTTTCTCTGGGCCACTTTCAGAACAAATTTTTTATTGGTAAGGAATGCATTGTAACAACTCCTAGCAGTGCTTGATTTATAACGTAGAACACAACTGCTTTATAATATGATCATGGGGCATCCATAAAATATAAAATAATGCAGGTACATAAGAACATGAATTGTTCCCAAAATATTATATTCATTGCCCTTGAATCTTCCTGTCACCCTCTCCTGCCACATCACTGCAGTGTACCACAAACTTTGAAAACCACTGGACTAAACCATAATTTAGCATTATAAGAATTATTGTCGCCTTCCCCTGGACTTGAACGCTCCCCACACCAGCATGGAGGAGTTGGGAAGCTTGTGATTATTTACAGCTTGTCATGCCATCCAAAGCCAATTGCAATTGTGGTTAATTTTAACTATGGTTGGTGGGAATGAGCCAGATTTAAACCATAGTGTAGTGTAAGCTGACTTGTTTTCACTAACCATAGCTAAGATTAGGATTTGGATGACACAACAAACTATAATTAATTTTAAAATGGAGATAGAAACTCCTGATCTCCTTGTAACCATGCTTGAGGTAGAGGAAGACATCTGAGGCTAGACTCATTCTCATCTGAACACAGTCTTACTCCAAGTAAACATTTATAAGATTGCACTGCAAAGACTCTTACCCATGTGAAATCAAATGTCATTGCCCAAATAATTCATTTTAATAATTTTTAAAAGTAAATGCTAAGAGACATTTTTTTAAAACTTCTCAGAAGTCAGCCTGTATAACTGGTTAACTGGAAGCGTAGCTTGATGTGTGTTAGTTTTGAAAAGTATTTGCATCCAGTAGTTTGGAGTGGCAGGGTGTTTCAGGATGTCAGCTGAAGGTAGTGATAATTCTAGCACCAAGATCAAATATCCCTCACAATATCACAGCCAATGTGCAGTTCTCAGATTGTGAACAGCTGAATTTGATGTGAGAGTTGTGCCACAAGTTGCAGCATAAGAAGAGATCTCTTTAGGACAGCAATAGAACCTTGTTTGGCTCAGCTTTTACCTGTTGCATTGCTTTGTTCTGATGCAGTAGCAACTGTGGAAAGATGGAAGTCAGAGACTCAGTTTCATATCCCTGCTCTGCCCAAAAACAAAAACTTCCCCAGCTGTTAGGGGTAGCAGTCTCTAAGTGAACTGAATTGCATACTGATGGGAAAGGAGAGCTTATACCATATCTGAGAAATGTGTTTCTCAGAACCTGGCCATAATAATACCAGATGAAACACATTGTGTTGCTTGGCTTTTGTGCATGATCCTACCCTTTGGGCAACTTTATCTTGGCACTGAAGTGCAGTAGAGAGGTGGCAAGCATCTACTTCCTCTGGCAAGTTTCCACAATGGCACAGACAGTAAATTGTTTGGGTTGGACTGTATGCCAGCTCCCTCGGCCAATAAAGCAAGATGAGCGCCGCAACCCCAGAGTCAGTCACGACTGGACCTAATGGTCACGGTCCCTTGATTAGGTACTTCCAGAAAGCCCACTTCATTTTAAGGTGCTTTGTAGACTGAACAAATCTGCTTTCTACCTCCCATTCACTATTAGGATACCTCCCCACCTTTTGACAGAAGTGAATGAAATTTGTGTGCTAGTAGGCCCTACACCTGCTAGTATGAGGCACACTAGCATTGCATGGAACACACATTACAGCATTATTTTCAAAGTGTTGATCTGGCAACCTTTCTACCTTCCCTGAAGCAGAGGAAGTGGAGAGACAAGAAGGTGGAGGTGTGAGTTTCGCATGGCCTTTCCTCACAGAGCTAAGCTCAACTTTCAAAGTGAACAGAAATTTGCATACTAGTAGGTTCCATACACCTCTCTTTGGGGTAGCAGAGGCAGTTCAGAGACCAGGAGTGGCAGCAGTGGCTGCCCAGAGGACTCTCAAGGAGAGGAAGCTGAGGAAACACTCCACAAGGGAGGGTATTTGAAAAAGGGTGAGAGGCTGCCATAACTGGGCTTCTGAACCCCACAGGGGTGCCACAGAAAGAATGTAGTTGGTCAAGGGAGCCGTGGGCTCAAAAAGGTTGAAAACCTCTGGCCTATTTACAGGAGAATTTCATTTAGGGTATTGCAGGTCAACACCTACAAGTGAAACTGACTTAATACATATTAAAGTCTCCTGAAGAGTTATTCTTTTTGTAAACACTTATATCACCAAATGTCTGAAGAGCTCTCCATCAGTTTTATCCTGAAGAAGGGAGAATTAAGCCAGACAGTTCTGTGAACCACCCAATGCACAGCTTCTGTTTACTTCAGCTGTACTTGGAAATCTTTGCACTAGAGAAATTAGCAAGCACTTCCAATATTTCAAAATGACTTTTACTTAAAGAACCTTGGCACTTGAAGATCATTCATAATTTATTGTCCAACCAGAGCAGTAATTAATGAAAATAGACCTTGAGCATGCACTAAACGGCTCTAATTGAGTATGTTAATCTATTTCCTATCCCCTTTCTGCAAATGATAATAAAGCACTACTGCCATTCAGTTCTGATATAGAAAAGATTTATTGTTTATCAGGTCTCACAATCATTATCCAGCAGCTGACTTTAAATTAGTTTTGGGGTCTAGGTGCAATAAGAAGCCACACAGGGTGCATACTTAACTATTTTCATAAAATTATTTTCTCCACATGGAGTGTTCCAAGTAAATTTTTTTAACAGCTGGGGCTGTACGCAACTGATAGCATCTTTCAAATGTCTTCAGCAGGAGGGATTAAGTTCCAGAAAGTGAAGGCATTCAGAACTTTCTTTTATTATCTTAACCTTTGTTAACTTAAGTGATTAAACAGATTATTTTGCTTTGGTAAAACTGTTAGGACTCTCTAGTTAATATTCTTGTATGATTAACCCTTGTTTTGCCTCTGATTGCCTCTCTAACGCATGAGCAGATGCTCAATAATAAAGCAGAAGTAATAAATTCTGCAGCACTTGTAGTGGTTTGTGATTCATGTCTAATTCATCTTTACCACAGTCCCATGCCATGCCAGGTTTATGAGCACGTAGTTGAGGCTGAAAGATACTCATTTGGCCAATCCATTTAGTAAGTTAGCAAACCTCTGATTGGGCTGTTGAACCCAGAATCGAGTTCCTATGGGAGCTAACCTATCAGAAAGTGCTCTTCCTTTTCAACTAGCCACATCATATTATATGTGAATTGCAGTCCTCCCACAAAAAACAGCTCCATTTGGTAGAATGCTGTTGCAGGATGTTGATAGTCAACCCATCGTTATAATTAAACATCTACTAGCCAATTTTGAGTCCAACCCCCACAGAGGTACTAATTCACATAATTAAAATTAGGATTGAAAGAATGGTGCCCAGAAACGATTTGCAACATGAAAAGGGTAACTTTTCAAGCTAACTAAAAAGTTTCCTGAAATACCCCCTGTCCGTAGTGCATCGTGTGTGTGTGTGTGTGTGTGTGTGTGTGTGTGTGTGCTGGTTTCCTGATGACAGCTCTACTCTCCTGAAAGTTTGGAATAGTTCTTTCGCTTCCCCATAACAATGAAATAATCACACAGTGCATTAGATTTGGCAAAACGATGTGTGGTCAGTACATCCTTAACAGGCATTGCCCTTCAGGGTGAGAAAATGTTCACTAAATGCACTCCACTCTTGTTTCAAGTCTTAGCCCTAATTAAGCATATATAATGATTACTAGTAGCAAACATGATTTTATCAGGAAGACATCCAGAGCTACTTGCTTTTATGTCTTCATAAATAATTAAATAGATATTGGGATATGTCTTACAAAATGAGTTGCAAAAATTGGTTGTTTGGAGCAAATGGTTGAGAATGTGTTATTTATTCCTCAGTTGGAACTGAACATTTTATATGTTATAAGGCACACTTCAGATGGGTTTGTGTTGCGCTTTGAAGCTGATAAATGTGAAATATTGGAAGGGGGATGTAAAACTGGCAAGATGGTTGATTCTTTGTATATGATGAATTGCCCAGAGGTTTTTAGCATTATTGGATGGTAGTGGACTCTCCTTCATTGGAGGCTTTTAAGCAGAGGTTTGATAAGGCCACCTGTCATGGATCCTTTAGTTGAG
This sequence comes from Podarcis bocagei, assembly GCF_964188305.1. NCBI lineage: Eukaryota > Metazoa > Chordata > Lepidosauria > Squamata > Lacertidae > Podarcis > Podarcis bocagei. Next base: position 55,915,100 of record NC_138134.1, read on the forward strand.
ATTCCTGCATTTCAGGGGGTTGGGCTAGATGACCCTCAGGCTCCCTTCCAACTCTGCAATTCTACGATTTTGTGGAATGGACTGAAACTAGGGCTTGACTGACATTAATCTAAGAAAGCATATATTTGTTTATTTGCATGCATGTATTGGTTTCCCCCCCCATTGATGTGAGCACAGTTCACTGCAAAATGATAGCAGTAGAATAAAACATGAATCAAAATGTGTGTGAGATGCATTTATGACAACTTGACTATGCACCTAGGTGAAAAAATAGTAATAGTCATAAATTATCCTATGAAGTTTTAGAGTGCTAGATCTGATGCTCTTCAGCGTCATCATTAATTATTTGCATGAGGAAGTTCCATTATCCAAAACTGTTTACTTGTGGATGATGCAGAACTCTGGAGGAATGCAAATACTTTTAAAACCCAAAGACGTCTCATTGGAACATTTATTCCCTGCCAAGGCATGAGTAGAAATAGATCACTGAATGCCACATTTTTTGAAGAGGCTGCATTGCTTACAAAACATTCCCTTCCCCCTCCCAAGAATACAACCATTTCATATCAGATTATTTCTTATGACTGCAAAGTTTCCAAGAAGTGACACCCTCCATTAAAATTAAAGCTCTGCTTTGAATGAATGCACATGTTGGGAGGAAGAATGCCCTTTGGCCTTCTCATACTCTGTGGTGTATTGTTGTTTTAGTTTGGCTGCTGATGGAGAAAGCAGCAGTTGCAATAAAAGGGTTTATATAAAGCTCCTGCTGCGAGTCTTTGGCAATACACGGGGAACGATGCAAGACACTATATTCCCTAGAGCAGGTACAATAATGAGCACCCACCTGAGAGATTAATTGGAGCTTGAGGTGGTCGTAGGGCGGGGAGGCCATCATATAATGTGTCAGGATCACTCTGGCCTTCAGCTCGAGTGATCTGATGTGAAATAGTAGCAGCTGGCTGCAAATGTACGAAGTGCAAGTGAGCAGCAGGTGGCAATTCCTGCCTTGTTTGCCAGATCTTCACAGGAATATGTAAGCTTGTGCAGCAAGGTCAGGAGCAAAAGCAGACTTTGCTGTTTCTACCCTGAGAGGCACAGTAGATAGGCAAAGGTTTGCTCACAGCCGGCAGCGTTCACAAAGGAAGCTACACAATATATTACCGTGTTGTAAATATGCAGGGAAATTATGAAGTGCTGTCTGTGGAGCAGTTATCCAAAGGTAGTCACAGCAAGCCTCCTACAACAGGAACTTCCTGCACAGATTGCTTCATTCCTGAAGGAAGGGTAGCTTTCTTAGGATTGTTGCAAGTAGCACATCTATCACATTTGAGAAAATGACAAGCCCAAGGAAGTCCAAGAGACGTGCTCCAGTATCCTCTGAGATAATGGACACTGAAATGACTTGCAAAGTTGGGCAAAGAAGAACATAGGAGAGCACAGGAAGCTGCCTCATTCTGGTCAAGCTTACTGCCCATCTAGCTCAGTATTGTCTGCAAGATCTCTAACAGAAGTCTTTCATATCACCTGCTGTCAGAACCTTTTTAACTCAAGATGTAAGCATGTGCTTTACCCAGAGGTGTACTCAGGGCCATCTTACCCATAGGCGCTAGGGGTGCGGGGCACCCGGGCACCGGGCTCTCAGGGGCACCAGGCCGAGAGTCCGGGGCCCAAAAGTTGAGTCCAGGGAAGAGCCCGCCCGTCAGTTGGATTGCTGCAGCGGGCTCTTCTGCTGCAGGCACTTCTGTGCTGTGAGTTCGGGGGTGACCGAGCCAGAGAGATGCTGAGGCGGCCAGCTGGCTCCGCCCTCCTGCACACCTGGGACTGGGCAACCTGAGGGGGTGGATCTTTGCACCCCGGCACTGCATATGCTTAATACAGCCCTGGGCATACCTAGGGGTTGACAGAACTGGCCCCACCAGGGCACAGGCACAGGGGTGGTACAAAATCACCTATACAGACTATGGAGTGCATGACAACAGGCACTGTCATGGTGAGATCAAATGTAGGGAAAGATTCCAGCACAAAGGCATGCAGTTTTTTCCCACCCTCATTCCAGACACTTTGAGTACTTGGGCTGCATAAAATGTAGCAATTTCTAATGCAGCTATTGCAGTAAAGTAATTTTGGGGGGGAGATGGGGCACGACACTGATACAGCACCTTGCAAAGGGTGAAAGGGATCTTAGTTATGCCTCTGGCTCTATAACTGAGCTATGGCTCCTACCTAGAGCCAGGTGAGGGAATCCACAGTGCAGGAACTATGAAGTCCCAAGCTGTAAGGGAATGACTTCTTTTTTCAACCATTGCCATCCTTTCCTTTCTCCCCACACTTTGTATTTCCCTCCCATTGGTTCCATTTATGGGTTTTGGAATCAGTAGGCCAGCTTCAGAGTTGGTGTACTTCCCACCCCTGTTCTGGTTTTTGGTTTTTTTGATTGGGCAGTTCTAAATTGGCCCCCAATCCCCATCTCTGTATTGCCTTCTCAGGTATTGGAGCACCACTGACAGTGGAAGAACAATGGTAGTAGACCTTTCTAATGTTACTCCAAGGAGGCATCCATGTACATACCTCCTTCTCAGAAGACAGATCTTCCTCTCCACCCACTGAGGGGGTGATGCACTATATCCTGTGGTGCCTACAATGACTGTACGATTGTTCCATACACAGCTAATCCTGCAGTATAAATTATGGTTGTAAATCACTGAGCTTAAGAACAATGCATAGTACATCAGACTAAGAACTATCTACTCCACCATGTTGTTTCCAACTATATCCTGGAAGATCACAGTCAAGTAATGGGGGCAATAGGCGTATTCTTTGATCCCAGAATCTGGTATGTAGAGGTGAAATGCCTCAGTACATTTAGATTACCTTTGGCTATCATACGTCTGTGAACTCACCTAATCCTTTTTAAAAGTCATCTAAATTTGTGGGTGTGCCCACGTGAATTTTATCAATTTCATTATGAAAATTCACAGTGGATATTCTTGAGTTACATATTTGCAGTTGTCAAGGTTTCTGAATAAAAATTATCCTGTTAAAAAGATGTTCAATTTCCCCCTAGAATGGTCATTTTAATTAACATTACTTTTTAAAAGAAAATTGATCCGCTTTTAAAACCGAGATATATATATATATATATTCTTTGGACTTAGTTTCTGTTTTTATTCAGTAAGAGTTGAAGCTGTAACGTGCAGAAAAAGGCTAATGAATCACAGGCATTCTGGTTATCATAAGAGGGGGGAAAGAGGTGGATAAATCTAAACAACAAGGGCTGGGAATCTCAGGCTCTGGTTCTGGAGGTGGCCTCAGCCTCCTCTATCCAGCTCCTCTCTTGGCCACACTGCTCCCCATCCCTTCATCCCACCTTCGTCCTTTGCTTTTTCTTAGTGGGAATGCCTTTCTTAGTTGCCAATGCCTTTTGAGTAGCTGGATAGAGAAACGTGTGCATTCGGTATGTATATGTTGAAACCTCCGATACGAGTGTTTCTGCAATGCAGCCCCTGTACAATGTTAAGAGTCACATCCATTACTCTGAGCACTTTTACCTCTGGTCTAGCCTACTACAGTGGTACCTCAGTTCTCAAACGTAATCCATTCCAGAAGACCATTCGACTTCCAAAATGTTTGAAAACTGAGGCACAAAGGGCTGGCTGCAAGTTCAATGGAGAAAATTGAAAAACACGCAGCAGAAGCCATTCGACTTCCAAGGTGTGTTCGAAAACAAAAGCATTTACTTCCATGTTTTCAGCATTCGAAAATCAAAATGTTCAGCTTCTGAGACGCTTCAAAACCGAGGTACCACTGTACCAGCGTGTGGGTTTTGGAAGGTTCCTCATAAGGGACTATGGCTCTTGCGCCAATTAAGTTCCACACCCCTGTTCTTCAACACATATACTGAGCAGTAAAATTAATGAAAACTCCATCTAGTTTGCTGTTTCTGTAAGTAGGGTTTCTTGTCCTCTGCTTATCTGAATTTGGAGGGGAGGGTTATTTTATGTAAATGATATGTATTCAAAACTTTTGGGGGCCACAAGAGTGTTTTTTTAAAGAAGTAACCAAACCAAAATATTTGCTTTGATCTTTTAAAAAAGTAATCCTCTCTCATTCCATAGAATTAAGTGATGAATCGCTGAACCAAAATTAATGGAAATGTGTAAGAGCAAACTGATAGGAAAGGCCTTTGCTTTAACAAAATTATTTTAAAACACTCTAAAGAAGAGGTGGCGCTTCTTGATTCCCTTAAGCAGAACTTTATGAGGAAAAAATAGGTGTTGGTAATGACTTACACTAAGAGTAAAAAGCAAAGGAAAAAGCAGGATCCTGTGGCAAATCAGACGTAATCTCAGGGGCCCACTGTGTAACATTCTGCCCTGAAGATTATCAGAGGACATTTTTCACCTATATTGCAAAGGTTTCTGGCCTCTAATGCACCCCTCCTTCTCAATCATCCAGTGCAGTACTCGTGAGGTATAAGAAGCTGGGTGCTCTTGTCACATCTGACAGCCTTTTCTGATTGTGTAAAGGGTGTTAAAATATAGCAGTGAGCCAGTCAATGGGAAATGGAAGAGTTGAACTTCATCATGTACATGAAATACAGCTCTATACGTATCGAATGTTGCTCTCAATTGTTTTTTTAACACTCTGGATCTAGTATTAGTCCAATGTCCAGTGTATTAATGTCTATAAATACTGTCAGTTCATGTTCTTTGTGTTGCATGCTAAAGAGAGGATTTTAAAATGAAGTTAAAAAGATCTGTTGTTTCAGAGTTTTTTGCCTACACGGCTCTTGTGGCCTTAGCTTAACATATGCTAAAAAAAAGAGGTGTCTTTCTCTCCTGCTAATGTACTAAAAACTAATGAATATTCACAATTGTGACCTGTTGTTGTTGTTTTTTAAAAATTAAAAAATTATAATTCTGAGTGGCCTTACTCTTTCTTGGACCCCTCAATAGAAAACAGAATCTCTAACAGGCCACCCTTAGCAACAAAAATAACGATAGAGATAAGAACCTATTAAATGTCATGTCTGTTATTAAGTTGTTGTTCTGTGTGACGTTTTGTGTCGTGTTATTTTGGTACCATGTGTGTGTTCCTAGGGTCTGCCAGGCTTTCCCACAGTTGCTGCTCTTCACAGTAATCAGATCCTGACCGTCAAGGTTTGTGGCTGACTTGTACCAGCTAGCCAGTCTTTCTGTATCAGCATAGAAGTGTCATGAATGCTTGCTTTGTTTTTGGAAGCGGGCTAGCCCACCCTGCATATCGTAATTGTCATCACACGTGCTGCTTCAGTGCTGTTGTGCTATCCAGGTATCAGTGGAACTACCTGACGTATGAGAGGGCACAAGGCTAGGATTATGTATGCTGGTATCTCTGCCAGCTTCCAGCCGTGCGTGTTCTTAATGAGAATTTTCTTAGCAGGAACTGTATTGAAACTCTGCTTGTAAAGGGCACACAAGGATGCACAATGCCTCAAATGAATCTACGTCAAAACGCTAAGGGTAATAATGCAGTTTATTATGCATTCATGGCTTCATGTTTTCAATTTTTTCAAGTATTAAGCAGAAATGATTTAAGCTATCTATGGACCAGCAGACTCAGTATGTCATTTTAATGGCATCATTCTTCATGGCACAATATGCTGTTTGGAAAGTCTGACTAAATGCTGAACTGGTGCTTTGTCCCTAGGAATCTTTGCTTGTGAAGCATAATAAAGGTGTTCAGTGTAGTTCTAAATCTTGACCAAAAAAGAATAAAAACCATAGTTGCAAGAGAAGAGTAAGCTTGACTTGCATTACCTTTGCATTCATTAGGTGGCAATGTAATGAATAGATGATTTCCTGCTCGCTCTCTCTTTAGATTAGTGCTGCAATTCCTTTAAAAGAAAGCATAGATTCCTTTATCGGACACAAGCACCAGTTGTTTATTATATTTGCCATTGCAAGTCTAATGTATATATTTCTATTTCTTTCTTGGGGCCTTCTGATGTCTATTCTCCAATTCTTTCACCTCTGAACTTCAACCTTTGACCTCACCTGCCTGATCAGATGGTGTTTCCTAAAATCAATCATGGGTTTCTCTCTGCTGATCAGCAGCTCATTAAACGCCGCCTCATTAAGGTAGTGCTTAATCTCTCTCTGCACCTTTTGCCATGCTTTTGCTTGCAGCTGATTGCTGAATTGTAAATACTGCTGAACCACATTGTTCATAATGAAATGGAATTTGTTTGTTTGTTTGTTTGTTTGTTTGTTTGTTTGTTTGTTTATTTGCAAAGGGCTAGAAGACACTGCATGGAGCTTTGCCGTAAACCACAAAATTAATTTTGCCAACTATTTTCTGTTAGCTTTTCACTGGAAACTGGACAGAACTTAGTATTTTTGAAGAGGAATCATTGTGATTTAACGGTTCGTTGCCCAACTAGATTAAATTATTCCAATGTGGATATATTTGAAGCTGTAAATGTTGTTTCTCAATTGTCGCTATAAAATGGCTGCTAAAGAGAGATTAAATATTATTGCTGTTTGATTTATAGCATGAAAAGTACTGTACAGCTTTTCAACAAGGCAGTTATATTTCAGAGCCTGCTTAGAGCTCAGTCAGTGTCGCTTGCTGGGTCTCATGAACCAGTTTTGTAAGCTGCCCATAAAAGTTTTACGGCCTCCACACAGGTCTAATCACTCAGTCTTTAAAATGAACATGCTGGCCAAGTAAACATTTGCCCCTTTGCAGAAATCATGGGCATAGCCAAGGGAGGGCAGGGAGGGGCAGCTGCCCCCCCATAAATAAAAATAAATAAAAATACATAGCAAACTGAGGTTCTGCCTCCCTGCCCCCCTAACAAAAGTCCTGGCTACTCCCATGGCAGAAATGTATCGGTAGAATTTTGCAAGTTTGTGTTAAACATTCCTGCATAGTGTCCTAATGCAGAAAACAAACTTCACAAACTGAAGTCATCCTAATGTAGGTAGTCAGTGTACAATCCCCTAGACCTGCATATAGCATCTAGATCAAGGGAAGTAATAGTGCCACTGTATTCTGCTCTGGTCAGACCTCACCTGGAGTACTGTGTCCAGTTCTGGGCACCACAGTTCAAGAAGGACACTGACAAACTGGAACGTGTCCAGAGGAGGGCAACCAAAATGGTCAAAGGCCTGGAAACGATGCCTTATGAGGAACGGCTAAGGGAGCTGGGCATGTTTAGCCTGGAGAAGAGGAGGTTAAGGGGTGATATGATAGCCATGTTCAAATATATAAAAGGATGTCACATAGAGGAGGGAGAAAGGTTGTTTTCTGCTGCTCCAGAGAAGCGGACACGGAGCAATGGATGCAAACTACAAGAAAGAAGATTCCACCTAAACATTAGGAAGAACTTCCTGACAGTAAGAGCTGTTCGACAGTGGAATTTGCTGCCAAGGAGTGTGGTGGAGTCGCCTACTTTGGAGGTCTTTAAGCAGAGGCTTGACAACCATATGTCAGGAGTGCTCTGATGGTGTTTCCTGCTTGGCAGGGGGTTGGACTCGATGGCCCTTGTGGTCTCTTCCAACTCTATGATTCTATGATTCTATGTGTAATGAGGCACTATGCACATGGTTATAGGCTGCACTAGGTTTCTTTAGGGCTAGGAGTGTGGATTTGATCCTGTCTTTGTATCCAGAACCTTAGGTGAAAGTCCCATTTCAGACGGCTGACACTAGCATCTTTCAAAGCATATTCAGCAGCAGCCTCACATAGAGTACATTGCAGTAATCCAAGCAGGAAGCTTGTGAAAACGCCGATAACTGAGGCCAAATCCTTGTCTGAGGGGATCAGCCACAGCCAGCTTACTAGCGTATGTTGGCCATGGTCCTGGTCTCTGCTGCCACCTGAGAATCCATCAGTAGTGCCAATAAGTTCTTTGAGGCTGAGAGGTTGGAGTCCAGTCCCCTTTTCTCCACACACAGGTGCTGTGCTGTCAAATATGACAGCACCAACCGTCTTGATGGTTCTGCACACAGCTGGATCAAGATCCTTGTTTAGCATATACTTTGAGCTCTTTTGCCCCTTCACAAACTCTTCCCTTGAATATCGCCTCTCTGTCTCTCTCTCTCTTACTGTGTTTTGTGCAATTGAGAGCTTATGTGCTAAGATTCGAAAGCTGTCTACTAATGCTGATTTTACTGACTGGTCTTCAGGGTGACCAAGGACAAGCCGGACCCCCGGGGCCTCCAGGGCCTCCTGGACCAAGGGGTCCTCCTGGAGATACTGGCAAAGATGGCCCTCGCGGAATGCCTGGCTTACCGGTGAGTCAGCCATCCATGTGTGTTAATATCATAGACGTAGAAAGGCTTCTTATAGCTGAGAAGTATTCATTATCCATGTTTTGTGAGTGGAATTACAGATGCACATTGAGAATGTGTGATGCTACTTGCAGATACAGTGTGACTAGGCACTGTAATATACCGTATTTTTTGCTCTATAAGACTCACTTTTTCCCTCCTAAAAAGTAAGGGGAAATGTGTGTGCATCTTACGGAGCGAATGCAGGCTGCGCCAGCTATCCCAGAAGCCAGAACAGCAAGAGGGATCACTGCTTTCGCTGCGCAGCAATCCCTCTTGCTGTTCTGGTTTCTGGGATTCAGAATAATTTTTTTCTTGTTTTCCCCCTCCAAAAACTAGGTGCATCTTGTGCATCTTATAGAGCGAAAAATACAGTAATAATAATAATAATAGTGGTGATGGTGTTTAATTGTTTTTTTTAATTATTGTTTTGTCAATGTTTTTAGCAATCTTGTTTTTTTCCCCTGCAAGTCACCTAGAGTTCCATCAGAGGAAAAGGCAGGTATAAGTAATAACATCAGAAATAATACTCAGATGCCCTGGTCTTCTATCTTCAATACAGATTGATCTTTCCAAATAATTTTAGATAGCTGGCTGGCATTCACTTTATAGAACTGCTACGCGGCTGTATTGCACTCATAGCAAAAGCATTTCTGCACAACCTTCATTCTGAATAACCTTTAAAAAGCAAAGGCATTGCATTTGATTTTATAGCTGCTTCTTCAGTGATAGTTAACATTAAGAGAAGATAAACAAATAGTCTTTAATTATTAATGTATGGGTGTTTGATTTCTTATTGAGTAAGAAAGCATTTTTATTTACTTTTAGACCAGGGTGACTAAAATGTGGCCTTCCAGATGTTGCTGGACTCTCAACTCCCATCAATGATGATAGTTGTAGTTTTGCACCACCTGGGAAGCAGCCCCTCATTTAAGCATTTATAATTTGCTCTTATGTCACCTGACTCATTTTCAAAACATTGACAGATTTGTCTTCCAGAGGACGATGACTATTGACTTAAATCATAGCACCTTATAATCCCTGGCCTGATACGTACTTGATCAACTCTTAGATCTGATTCTATGTCTAAAATGAGAACTGCCCTATAACACTTAAAAATATTGCTACATGCCACCCAGCTAATTAAAGAGCATATCCTCTTAGAACACTGCCAGATCTGTGGCACATAGAATCTAGTCACATTTCTGTGAGCACCAGCGGCCAGGAAATTCTGGTAAGCAAGGCATAGCAGGTGCTCTCCAAATGGTCACAAATTCGTCAATAGATATTTCACTGCAATATAACAAAGAGATAGTTGGCATTAAAAGAACATAGGAAGAGCCCTGCTTCATGCAATTGCCAATTCAGTGCTTTATGGAAGCCCCAAAGCAGGCACAGAGATGGTTTTATACAAACCATTTTGCAGTGTGCTGATTAAGCAGTGTATAAATCCTGTTAAAAAAGAAGAAAAGAACACGCCCTGTTGTTGGTCCGCAGCATCTGATGCTCAGTGGCCTCTGAACGTGGAGGGTGGAAATTAGTGTTGTGGTTGTCAAGTTGTTTCATCAGGCCAAGCATTACAGTCCCGTCCCCCCCCCATGCACCATTCTGGAGGTTCTCCCAACCCAGTTTTGGGGGGCATGTGGCAGGAGAAGAAAGCCCAGGTGCACAGGAAGAAGTTCTTGTGCAGGGCTTCCACTGAGAGGACTGATTTGATGAATCCCATCCAGAATCTCCATATAGCTTTCATCACTAATGGCCATTGATAGACATATCCTCCATAACTTTATCTATTCCAATCCCCTTTTAAAAGCCATCTAGACTTTTCAGATGCAGGATGCACTTTTAACCCAAGCATGTACTTGAGGACACATTCCTTAGTCTTTTACTGTTGTAGTGCTCCTGTTATGGCCCACCTTGGATCAAGCTGTGTTCCTGACCCACCAGTTTAAGACCAGTGATTTAGACTACTTGCCATCTCATAGCAGTTAACTCTATGATTTATTAATGCACAAACTGAATGTAAACAATGGCATTGATGTTGATAACATTTTGTATTTAAGGGAGAGCCAGGAAAGCCAGGTGAACAAGGCTTGTTGGTAAGTCCTCATTTCTTTAACCTGCAAGAAGTCTTATAGTTTCCTTTCTCTAATCATTTCCTTTTGCTGCAAGATATATGGCATGCCACTAGTGAGGCCAATGGGAGTTGCAAAGTAAATCATCTGGCAAAGTCACGAAAGAACTGGCAGAGATCTCTATGCACTTGAGTTTCCACAAACATAAGAAAAAGTTGGAATTTGTAGATTTTTCGTTTTCTTTTGGAAAGGGTATATCTTATAGCATTAACACTCATTGTTAGAAAAACTAATCCCAAATTATATTCTCTTCAAAATCTTAATGCTATTCACAAGGCCCTAATCATTAAATAGTTCTCTCTTGTCCTGCCATTTAGATAGGCCTGGAAGAAAACATAGCAGTTGATGAATATCAATTCTGAATATCAATGGAGATCTTCAAATTGTCACATATCAGATATTTCACTGTATTATTACAAAGAGACACCTGATATTTAAGAAGATGAGAAGAACCCTTCTGGGTGTGACTATCTACCTAGAAGAACCATCCTGCTTCTTACTATGGCCAACTTGGGCTTGAAATAGTGACCAAGCAATAGCTGGGTTTTAATTATGACTATCATTCCTTATAGACATTTCAGGTTGGGAAAACCATGGTAAAGTACTGCATCAAAACCAACCCAAAGCTACAGTGAAATACTAGCTCTGCTTTCTGCCTAACCAGGGACCCATGTGCTTTGCTTAAGAGGCTTTATGTTTTCAGAAATGAGGAGCAGCTATTGGTTCTTTATCTCAGAATTTTAGATGCGCAACATGATACCTGGAATATGTAGCAGAGACTTTATTCAGCCTGCAATATCCATACTGGGCCTAGGTCTACCTTATGGCTCCAATATAGTTTTTGTACTTCCACCCCAACACCCTGCTTTTTGCATAATTTTGCCTGATGAAGAGTTCTGCAGAACTCAAAAGCTTGCCAGTGTTAATTTTTGTGATATTTTGATGGAGTCTAATGAAGTGGATTTTGGAGGGTTTTTTCCTTATTGACCAACACAGCTGCTTTTAAAATCTGTCTATCTGTCTATCTATCTATCTATCTATCTATCTATCTATCTATCTATCTACAACAACATATCCTGACAGACCTCCCTGTCTTGTCTTTACTTAAATGTTCATTGTTCAAAACTGCAGGTTATTCATATTCACTCTGCTATTTAACTATCCATTTATCTCCTTTGGTATATAAATAGCTATAATTCCATTGTTCTCTCTGGGAGCTTATTGAAAGGTGGGGCAGGGGAGAGAGAGAGAAAGAGAGAGTCATAAATAGATCATGAACAGGTCATCTGCAAAGGCTTTATAGCTTGGAGGGCCAAGCCTCCCTTACTCCCAATGGCATGGGAGAAATCCCTCCAAGGTACAAGGCTGCTGTTTGGCTCAACTCAATGAGCTGAAAGTTCACAGGGTAAGGAGCACTTGTCAGTATGAATAAATTCTGAAGTGTATTTTTGTGGGAGGTTTTAATTACAATTGGCATATCCATGCACAAATGCTGGAGGCGGACACTTTGCTGGAAAAAAGTGATATAATGCATGATTCATATAATACAAGAACTCAGCAATATTTGGAAGTACATGAGCATACGTACACAAGACCCGAGAGAGATCTTTAAATTCCAGTGTAAAACTACTATCACTTATTAAAAGCCTTAACTTTAAAGGGCATATTTCGTTCCAGGCACAAACATTATAATTATAATACATTACAATGATTGCTATTTATTTATATCCAACCTTTTTCTCCAGAGAGCTCAAAGTTGTGTACATAGTTCTCCCCTTCCTTATTTAATCCCCAGAACAACTGCAAAGAGGCAGTAACTGGTTCACAGTCACCCAGTAAGCTTCATGGGTTAGTGGGGATTTGAGCCCTGGTCTCCCAGGTCCTAGTCCGACACTCTAATCACTGTGACAATCTGTACTTGTACATGATGCTTGCATATCATGTATAATACTGGAAAATTATGCCTAGTTTGGTAGAGCAGTGGAAAGTGCATGAGAAATCAGCAAGGTGTATGCTATTCTGTGGTAGGAGAGGAGGGAGAGACAGCAGAGTGGTTGCCTTTAACAAGCGTCTGGCCTTTTGCAGCTAGCTTGTAACTAGAGTGACAAGGCTTAATGAAAGATGAAGGCCTAGTCATGCTAACCCCCTCCCTGCTTCAGATTAGTTCTTGTAGAGGTATGGCCTAAAACAAAGATAGCGGCAGAATGTGACAAACAACCTCTGCTCTGCCATGAGAGTGGAGTTTGGTCCAGGTTGTGCTAGAGCGGCGTGGCCTTGGCCAGGAATGGGAAACTTGCAGTCCACTAGATGTTGTTGGACTACAGTTCCCATCAACCATGACCATTGGCCATGGTGACTGTAACTAATGGGAGTTGAAATCCAACAACATCTGGAGATCCACAGGCTTAGTGGGTGATTTGCTTTGAGGGAGTTGGTGAGGAGTGAAGGAAGACAGAAGTCTGCTAGTAGAACTTCCCTAATCCTTTTGTCAGGGTTTCAAAATATGGAACAAATTGTAGAAGTCAGTTAGGTTTTCTTGAAACTTGGATTTAAATCCCCAGCAAGCCAATTTATAGAAGTTGTTGTTGTTAACTACCACAACCCCCAAGTTCCTTACACAATGATGATTGTGGATGGAGAGTAAACATGTCTTCCAAAATCATTCATTACATGGGTAAATCATGCACTGAATGCATTTTTTCCACGCCTAATGTTATCATGCTAGTAAAATGTCTACTTTTCCCTCAGGTTTTAGTTCCTCTTGACAAGCTATTTTGTACTAGGGAAATATGTCCTTGACAAAATGTTGTCATGTTATCATCTGTCAAATACATAATATGAGACTGAGCTATACAGCTGCAAATAAAACGTTTCAAGTGTGTTTTAAGTGCAATATACAATGTGACACTGGATGGCAATGGTGAGCCTTATGGAAAATTCAATGTATTTTTTAAAACGCTTTTTTTAAAAAAAGCATTTTGAGAATGGTTTTTATATGTATGTAGATTCCAACATGGAAAGTTGAAACTAGCTTTTACCAGGTATTAGGAATAGAAAATGCTGTCCAACAGTGGCAGATTTATTGGTATCAGAAGAGCCAGGTTGGGGTGGAATGTAGAAAGTTAACATGGATATAAGCAGGAGTTGGAATTTTTGCAGAACTTCTAGGTTGGCAGGAGCTGGGACCGAGCAACGGGAGCTCACCCCATTGCGGGAATTCGAACCACCGATCTTCTGATTGGCAAGTCCTAGGCTCTGTGGTTTAGACCAGTGTTTCCCAACCTTTTTTGGGCAAAGGCACACTTGTTTCATGAAAAAAATCTCGAGGCAAGCCACGCCCCCTCCAGCCAGCCGATTGGCTGGCCAGGAGGCGTGGCCGGATGGGATTCCCCTGCTCTCGCGGGGGCTGAGATGGGATTCCCCGCTCACGTGGGGGCGGATGGGATTCCCCGCTCACGTGGGGAAGGGCGTGATGCCCGCAACCCCACCTCCTGGGGCAGGCCCAGTAGCGAGCGGATGCGCAGGCCAAGTAGCGAGCGGCGATGGGATGTGGGAGCTCGCTCGCTCGTCGCCCCGCGTGTGCTCGCCGCCGCCGCCCCGCCTCTCACCGCCCGCCTCGCCCGCCTCCACGGAACACAAGGCAAAGTTCCACGGCACACTACTGTGCCGCGGAACACCGGTTGGGAAACACTGGTTTAGACCACAGTGCCACCCGCGTCCCTTTGCAGCTTGTAGTTAATGCTAAACAGAGGAGAAAAAACATCCATTATACATTTCTAGTACAGAGTTTTGCATTTCCTTGATGTGAAAAACATTGGCTGATTTTGACCCAGCATAGGAACATTTACACAATGGGGCATTTTAATTGGCCATTTAAAGCTAAATTGGCTGCATTATTATGCTAATTGAATTACTGTTGTTGTTTTTTGCTTTTCAGGGGCCTCAGGGGCCTCCAGGACAAAAGGTATAGTATAAACGATGCTGTGAAAGTGATTATACTTCCTACTGCCAAATTTCATGCTGTCAGAATGAAGGGCATTAGCTACTGTATCCCACACTGAAGCAGTTAGTTTAGTCTGTGTCAAGCTCTGTTTTCCCAAAATACATAGCATGAGATTCCCAATCCTCCGCCCCTCTGTATGGGAAAGGAGCTTGAGCAATGCCAAGCAAGACTTGTTTTTGATCCATCTGTTGAACTTCCATGTTACAAAAGTTACTACAGTTTTCTTCTTCAACGCTGGGAAACTGATGAAACCAAACTTAAAACATTGTGGGATATACAGCTAGAGTTTCAAATGAGAGGCATGGTGTTATTCAAATAGATCACTGCCATATGACACACACACCCCAAAAAAATTCCAAACGAAACAAAGGATTCTAGGTGTTGCTGATAAATGGTGCTTGGTGGCTGGCCAGTGTCTTCCTATTTCTATAGTAACCTGAGAGCTCACTTCCTGTGAATGCTTCCAATATTACTTACACTCATCGGGGCTTACGACTAAAGTTTGATAGAGTGAACCTGCAATTTATGGACTGCAGCATTAAATCCATACTAAATATATCAAAACTAAAAACAGTTTAAATGGGTTTTTGCATTTAACCCAGCCCCCCCCCCCAAATCAGCTCACGGCAAATTGTTTTAAAAGCTATCTTTAAAAGTTAATCTATTATAGTAGGTGTTTCATAAAACTAAAATGTTTAGGAAGAAGCTGAAGAAAGCTGAAAAGAAAAATTAGTAGCATTGCACGTGGGGAAAAGCATGAATCTTCTGTTTCAAAGTCGCAGACATAATTTCCTTTTCTAACATCACCATCCTTACAAAATCAAGTAACACGTTGCTAGTATGATACTAGTAAGTAGGGTTGCAATGAACATGGAGTGGTTAGCAGTAACGGCAGACATTAAAGCTGCTCTAATCTGCTTATCACCACTTTAGAGTTACGGCAAGAGATGCGGGAGATCTATAGCTACAGATCCCATTTTGAAAACATCCCCCCACATTCTATATTCCTGGAAAGAAACTAGAAGACAAACAAATACTATATGAGTATCCAGTACTTTGGCATTTACCCCCTCACTATAGTATGTCTTCTATTGTTAAATTTC
The DNA here is from genome assembly GCF_964188305.1 of Podarcis bocagei. Classification (NCBI taxonomy): domain Eukaryota; kingdom Metazoa; phylum Chordata; class Lepidosauria; order Squamata; family Lacertidae; genus Podarcis; species Podarcis bocagei. The sequence goes on from NC_138134.1 coordinate 55,930,656, forward strand.
AGTAATGCTCTGTAATGGCCATTACATTCATTGTTGACATTCCCAGCCTTTTTTCATGTGACAGTAGTCCTAAGGATATGCTGCCAAATCTGTTAGAATATCTTCAAGGCTAGGGGCAACTTCATTCCAACACGGACAGGTTGAAATCCAACCTAGTGCTTCTGATTCACATCTGCTGGAAGCCTATGATCACTGGCAATTCTGTTGCCTCTCCCTTTTGTTATGTTGTTACATGGACAATATTGGAAAGTATTGTTTATTTTTAGAACCTTCTTCACAAATAAGGCTTAGGCATAGGGTACAGAAAGATTTTATCCTGCATTGGACCAGCTACAACAGTTGTTCCAATAACTAAGTTGGATCTTTAAGGAAGTAAAGTACCCAAATGAGCTTAAGAAGTTAGTAGCCAATAAATGTACCTTAATTTTATTATATCCCCATTGGATAATCCTAGCAGCAGCACCTTTGTCCTATGGGCTTGCTTCTTATCATTGTAGTACCTCACAAATACCTTCCGCTAGAGGTAAGTCTTCTAATTTAGAACTGAACCAGAAAGAAAAGGGGAATCTAATTGCCAGGGGTTCCTAAAATGTTTGCAACAAGTCCTGGCTAATGATATTTGTTGTCATGGGCAACTTTTCCATCTGTTCCTCTTTCCTTTGCTACAAGCAGGCCTTTGGAACAGATGTTTAATCACATATGGCACGATCTGAAGAATTGTTCAGAAATGAAAGATAAATTGGTGGTTTTGATTTATTTATTTCTCTAAAACTTACTGATGTGCTGGTGTACACTGCACGGCTGTTTCGTTCAAATTTCAAGCTGTCATTGAAAATGCATGAAGGCCAACATACAAATTATTCCAGAAAGGCAGAAATTCCGATTTAATTTACCCACTGATTGAGGGTAATAAAACTGATGCCATTATGAAGGATCAGGATATTTTGACAATTTTATGTTTAATTATTTCCAATTATATCTTTAAGGCATTGATGATATACCAGGTGGATCATAGTAACATTGTTCCTATAATTGCACGTGCTAGATGTTAGGGGTTACTCTTCAAAATAGCTACTACTGAAGGATAAGTGTTTAATTTTTAGTGTTCTGTACAAGTGTCAAAGGATGTACAAATATCATTCAGTTAATTGAAAACTATGTTTAAGAAAAGTTAGGAAGTTCTTGACTAATAAAATTCTGAATTCATTATATAACTAGAAGAGCTTTATTGAATATATAAATAGAGGTGCTATCCTCCACAAAAATCCATGAGCTTATGTGGGATGACATATTTAGAAAACATTGACTGATGAATATTTATCCATCTTCTATTTTGTTTTTGGTGTGGGCCTCAAGAAAGCTGTGTGTGTATTCAGAGATATTTTGTGTGTTCTAAATATGAGTTGATCATCTTTTTTCGGTTGTTTACACTTTTACTGGTTATACTTTTTCTGCTACTGCTCCATAATAATAATAATAATAATTTGTAATTTTTTGTAATTTTGTAATTTTTTAAAAAAGATTCTCACGCACACAAGCTTGAAAATGTGACAGTTAACCAAGTGTAATTCTGAATCAAAATAACAATTATATAAAAATAAGTCATATTTCAGAAGAGTAGTGTCCAAGTTTACAGAACAAGGCCACTGAAATTTCAGTGGGTTAATTAAACTCCTCAGTTATAATAACATATGGAACGAAAGCACTGCATTTACACTGAGGTATCTCACGAGGAGTGTGATATATTTTCCTGAATCCATATATGTGCTTCTCTTCAGGGTTCCTTTGGTGCACCTGGTATCCCAGGGATGGATGGACAACAGGTGAGTCCCACACAGTTTTATACCCTTGGGTTTTTTTTGTAGTAGCAAAAATATTATTTTTGCAAACCCAGTTAATCAGGGCATGCATTTTTCTAATTAAAAAAAGAAAAAAGCAAGTGATCAATAAAGTAAATAATAAATTAAGTCATGGGCCCAGTGAATTTATTGGATAGGAAATACAGATTGTAAACATTGTGGCAAATCACCCCTACACAATCAACAACGCGTAACAAAAATGGCTGCAATCCAACACATTGTTTCCATGCATACGAATCTAAGAAGTGAATTGGCACTGTGGGATTTTTGCCTTTTCTGATGACAGAGAGATTACAGAGGAATCTATCGAGATAAGAAACATATGAAGAAAATAAAAATTCATCCTGGAAAGAAGGGGAAAACGCAAATGAATGCATTTGGCAATACGTAAGCTAGAGGTGATTTAAATAAAGCTAAATGGGAAAAGAAGTAGTCGTGGCTTAGATTGCCCATAAATGTGTACAGTAGTTCAAATTTTTCAGTTCCGTCACCAAATTGGGTCACAGTTCACCGTGACTGGCAGCCTGCATTCAGTCTCTTACTAAAACAGCAGGGTTTTTTCACATCAGCACTATAGACTGTTGGCAAAGCTGGTTATACATAATGTCTGGCCTGACACTTGAAAAGTACTGTGCATCTATTGTTCTCATAAACATTAACTTTTATATCAAACTCGTTTTAAAAATTATGTGACAGCCACAATGGAATGGAATTACTGCATTTATACAAGAGCAAGTCATTGCACACAACAGTACGAGTACATAAAATTTCGTGCCCAAACTGTAACAGTAACCACATTGTTTGTATGTGATTTGTAGTGTTAGAATTTACAACTAACGGTGTGTGGCTCTTGGCTAATAAGGAGTAAATATTTTAATGACTTGTAATTTAGGTATAAACAAATAATAAGCCACTTACTGCTACTCTATTGGAGACAGTAGGGCTTTTAGAAAGCATTGTGCTTATCAAATTAGAGGGAGAAACTTTCCTATAGCTTATGAACAAATGTCTGTTTCTATCTACATTTTCAGCCATGGGTGCTGATGAAAATTGCCTTCCTTTCCAGCATGCAATGGCTAAAACAGCATGTCTTATGGATTTCAACTTATACCTGCAATTGCTAGAAACTTGACACTCAGTCATGGAAACTCATACATATCATGGTGGCAGAGGTCCACCCAGTGCATGGGTCCAGAAATTGCAGAGAGGGTGGGAATGGGATGGCACATTTTCTGTGATATTCCTGTGTTGAATGCCTCAGTGCTGAGTTTGAAGCTGCTACAGGATAACAAACTACATTTTGCAAAGTCTGTCAGCCTGATCTGAAAACTCACATAGTATTTCCATCAAGGCCTAGGTGACCCATCTGAACTGCAGTCCAAGTGGTTTATCACTTGGATAGCAACAAGGGATGGAGGAATTGGTCAATTTATTTGTGTCTCAGTTTCTCATTTTTCCAATCTTAAGTTCTGCTCTCAACATTTCCACATCATTTTGCATTTTTTTTTTAAAAAAAAACACAGTTCTCATAAAAATTCACCAGCATTTTAGTGTGGTTTTCACAAATATACACATTTTGTATGCAGTTTTGCCTAAAGTACAGTATGTTATTTTCCCTAAATATATGCATATGTACACAATTTACCCTAGTTTATGTATTTTTTTTTTACATATTTGCTTGGCTGGAGAACTTCATTGCAAATTCGGAAAACTGCAAATTTCAAAGGATGGCTTTGTTTCAGTTTGTGGATTGTTTTGAGAAGTGCAAACTTAGTATGTTTGCGTTTAAATGTGAACTGAATCAAATTTCTTTCCTATCCATCCTTAGCAGTGACAGAGTCATAATAATTTTGGGATTTTTTTACAGGCTTGACAGCTCCTAATAGAATGTGTGCTCCTTCCTTTAGCAGCATTTTTTTCTAAAGCCAGCTTCCTCCTTAAAAAAAAAATCTGGCTAGTCTCAAAGTGCTGAACATAGTATTCCATATGCTTATATACATTTTTACAGTACTATTTTTCACCATGAACACCTCCCTCATTCTCTTAGAATGGCAATGGCGCCCACCTGAGAGGTGCCAGAACTGAGTACCGGCAAGTTCTAGCTGAAGACTGCATTTTTCATCTTCCCTTTTCAGTGGCTGAAAAAAAACTTTGACTTTATCCTCTTTGACTATATATATGTTACAATTTAAATCAACTAAGTCACAAACCATCTATATGTTTTGTGGTAATGAATTCCATAAGTTAACTTTGGTCATCATTATAGCAATTAAAGGGAGCAGGGATGTTTAACAGTCCAGTTCCATAAACTAATCTTCATTATACGCATCATATGAATCCAGATTTGCTTCACAGTCATCTTTAAATATAATCTTATTTGAGAAGCAGGAAGATCCTTTAACTGGGGAAATATACAGTGGTACCTCTGGTTAGAGACACTTCAGGTTCTAGACGCTTCAGGTTACAGACTCTGCTAACCCAGAAATAGTACCTCAGGTTAAGAACTTTGCTTCAGGATGAGAACACAAATCGTGCGACGGCGGCGCAGCAGCAACAGGAGGCCCCATTAGCTAAAGTGGTACCTCAGGTTAAGAACAGTTTCAGGTCAAGAATGGACCTCTGGAATGACTTAAGTTCTTAACCCGAGGTACCACTGTATATGATTTCACAACTGTTAGAGTTGCTTCCGCAGGGCATGTTTAAATGTTGTGTAGCTCAGAAAAAAATAAGATAATATTAAGAGCATAAAAACAGCTTTTAAGAGTGGGAGGAGATTAGCATTACATCATTTTATGAAAGGAGATCCTAGGATTCCTAAGGAGCTAAGAACCCACTAGACCAGTTCTCAAGAACATGTTTCTCCTGGAGTTTGAAGACTCTGGTCACAAGGGGGACAGGCAAATCCCTGACACTGCAATGGAAGGTTATATTCCAGTTTTAATTACTATGTGCACAAAGGCATAGACCCAGGTCTGTCTTGGAACTGGAAATCAGAAAGCTTCTCATGCATTATAAGCAACCACCAGTGATCTCTTCAAACGCTGCATAGATTAAAAACAAAGGATCGGGGCCATAACATATACTAACAGAGAAAAGTTAATAATGTGTTCACACAGGTGTTCTTTTTAAACATTAGCCTTCTGTATTTGGCAGCAGCCCAGCAGTTTTGCTGCCAGAAGGTTAATCCTTCAAATAGGATACAAAGCCAAGGTTCTGCCAGTTTTGTGAGATGCAGGGTATTGTTATGCAAGATGTGATGTCAAATGGAGCTGAGACAACTTTAGTGCCTGGTGTAATTCTCCCATTGTCCATTATAGACCTCGGCTGCTCTGCAGTCTCAGACTAGCCTTTTGAGGAATCAGTGTTTCCGCTTTCAAAACCAGACTGAACTGAATTGAAGCTGGCTGTGGGTTGCTTGCTAAAGTCTTTGGCTTCATCCTTACACGTTTGTGGCTTTTTACTAAAGGCCTATGATGCAAACAGAAGGCCTTAAAAACTGTATTCCTTAAAGCTGTATTCCTCTAAAATTCTTATTCTGGAATAGTTCCATAGACTTCAGCAAGGAGATCTACTTTCAGTGATCTGAGGACTATGGACGTAATACTTTTTTCTCAACCAATACGTAGTCAATAGCAAAAATAAACAGACTGCTACTGCTGTTCCTTCTGCTTAAGCAACATTCTCTGTGCAGTGGTTTGGCTTCTGACATAGCATCACTATCACAGTATCACTATGATTGGAGCATCACTAATTGTCACCTGAGTTGATGAAGCTCATTTGACATGGACATGAAACTGAGCCTTTAGTCTTATTTGCCCAGCCTTGTGGAATGCTCTTCCAGTAGAGATTCAACAGCTGCCCTCTCTATTGACCATTAAGGTTTCCTGAAAACTTTACTTTGTAACAGGTTTATGTAAGAAGAGGGCCCAAACACATTACTTCATCTAATTTTATTTTCTTTATATGCTGAGAACAATGTGTGTGCCCATGCAGTGTGACTAAAGCCTTACTCACACAACAGTTCCACATTCAGTGAAAACATAGAGGGGATTTTGCCCATTGGTCCAGTTCCAAGTATTGCATATTTAGCTATTCTCTGGACACAGAACCTATACCATGTTGCTCTTCAGATGTGTTGGACTACAGTACCCTTCAGACCCAGCCAGCAACACAGTGGCCAAGGATGATGGGAGTTGTAGTCCAACATCTGGAGGCCACCAGGTTGACTATATACCTCCCCACATATACAGCTAGTACTCTTTTAAGTTTCTTTCTGTGCTGTCAGTGATCTTGCAGGTTTCTAGACTGTACACAGTCAATGTTTACAGGTTTGGTTGAATGCACAGAGTCTTGGAGCATAGTCAGCAGCCACAATCCTGCTCCCCACTCCTCCCCTCCATGCAGTCACTGGGCTGGATCCACACCATTGCACTTAGGTCTCATTGAAACCAATGTGAAAGGTTCCATTGGTTTCAATGGGAACTGAACGGCAACTTATTAACTTCATCTGGATCCAACCCACTGAATGCAGAATTGTTATGCGAACAGGATTTGAGCTTCCCTTGCCACAAACTGATAAGCCACTTAAGTATTTCCATTCTTTTTTTAAAGTGCCAGTAGATTTATATAGTGGCTCAGACATACCATTGCCCTTTTTGATGCTTATTTCTTAGCGTTAGTACAGCAAAGAATAATTCTTCTTTACTATTATTACATTGGACACACTATTTCCTCTCCCCCTCCCTTTTCAAGAAGGCTTACCCCTCCCCCTTTCCCCCCCTTTTCCTTTCAAGAAGCTGGATTTACGTGTGTATAAATCAAGTTGCTTATACTGCAGTTTATTAAAAGGAGAAATGAAAGGGAAAGAAACATCACTGCATATAGTTCACAAATTCTCAGACAGGTTTTGTGGGCCATCTGAGTATTGTTGAAAAGACTTCTCACTTACTTTCACTTGGTGAGTGGGCCAGGAGAGGTTTCTAACCTTAAGAGAAATAATTTAAAAGTTTCAGGCAGGTGGAAAGGAGAGATGAAAAGCAAGATGAAGAGGTAATTCAACACTGCTCAGAAATGAAGTCCAGGATGGAGCTAGCAGAGAACACGGCTAATGAACCACTTGCTTTGCTTATACAGAGAATGGTAAAACCAAGTTTGATTAGGTTGGGGTGATGTGGGGTGGCTTTTCTGTTTCCTCAGTCTTAAAATGAATTGCATTCCAGTGACTGGGGAAAAAATTGACAGAAAGATATAATCTATTGCTGCGGGGGAAAGGTTGTGTTTTTCATAGCAACTATGTAGAAGCTGCTTTTGGCAGTAGTTTGACCTCAAAATATATATATTTTTAACTTTCCTAGATGGTGAATTGTATATGGAGGGGAAATAGCCTGAATCATATTAATATTTAAAGACTAGAAAAGGGCTATATTTGTTTGTAGCCTGCAACTCCCTTGAATTTAGAGATTCTCTACTCTCATTTTTTGAAGCAAGGTTTTCAGTCTTAAAGAATCTAAACATGTTAGAAGCATGTGCCGTAAGGCAAAGGGAATCAGAAAACTAGCAAATGAAAGAAGCCTAACTACAGTTTATTAAAACTTAGCTACTGCCATGTTTATTTCACTTTGGCTGAATGGCTATTTCAAGATTTCCCACACTGGTTTTGCTGCTTAAGATTTAATAATTTAATAATAATTTTAATATGCGTACATAACTGACAGTTTTGTAACTTACATAGTATTAAAAATGTTGCTAATAACTAACAATCAACAAAGGAAAATGGAAACACTTGTTGTAAGTTAAAAGAGCAGAGGTTTGTCTTGTTCCTGTACAAGGTAAACAGTGAAGTCTCTGGTGCTTTGCAATAGAGTATGAAATAATAATTTTGCAGTGGACCTTCCCTTGCAGTTTCTTTGTTTAGATATGTTGTGGTTTTTATTGGCACACGTCTCACACATCCCAAATACTAAAGCAGCCTTCCCCAACCTGCAGCTCTCCAGACGCTGTAGAATAAAACTCCTACCATCCCTGAACATTGGCCATTCTGGCTAGGGCTGATGGGAGTGGTAGCCTAAAACCAGGCAGTAGCCTAGAACCAGGCAGAGGGCCCCTCCCACCAGATGTCAAAGAGAACAACAACTACCAGGCTTTTAGAAGACATCTGAAGGCAGCCCTGTTTCGGGAAGCTTTTAATGTTTGATGTATTATAGTATTTTAATATTCTTTTGGAAGCCGCCCAGAGTGGCTGGGGAAGCCCAGCCAGATGGGCGGGGTATAAATAATAAATTATTATTATTATTATTATTATTATTATTATTATTATTATTATTATTATTATTATTATTATTGAGAGGGTATTGGGTTGGGGAAGACTGTATTAAAATCTCTTGATGTCATCCTTGTGGCAAACAAATCTTATTTATTTAATAAAATTATTAGACGCTTGTCACCCAGAGGGTCCTCAAGCAATCTACATTGAAAAATATATACATAAATTCATTGTACTGTAAAAAGGCCAGAGGACCGTATAGCACATTAGTTTTCCATACAGCATATAAAAAGGTAAAGGACCCCTGACAGTTAAGTCCAGTCGATAACAACTCTGGGGTTGTGGCGCTCATCTCACTTTACTGGCCGAGGGAGCCAGCGTTTGTCCACAGACAATTTTTCTGGGTCATCTGGCCAGCAGGACTAAGCCACTTCTGGCGAAACCAGAGCAGCACATGGAAACACCGTTTACCTTCCTGCTAGAGTGGTACCTATTTATCCACTTGCACTTTGATGTGCTTTCGAACTGCTAGGTTGGCAGGAGCAGGGACCGAGCAACGGGAGCTCACCCCATCGTGGGAATTCGAACCACCGACCTTCCGATCAGCAAGCCCAAGTAGAGGGGGTTAAAAAAATGAATTCAATGTAGCCTCATGCTTCCTATGTTAATTTGGTTAACTTTATGGAAGGCCAGGCCAGTGGGGAAAGACTTGCTACATCAGTTTGTTGGAGCTTTCATTTTACTTTATTAATAAAAACCCTGCCATTTTACTCTGTACTATGTGAGCAAAAGAAAAGAAATGTCATGTGTCAGCAGCATTTGCATTCTTGCTAAATGGTCAGTTAACACTAAAGGAGCACATGCTCCTACCAAGTGCTCATTTGTATGTTTTAAGAGTTCTGTGGGTCTGACCAAATATGCTCTTGATCTGTATATATTTTTTGTGCCACAGAAGATGAATGTGTTGTCCATTCAGTTCTCCTTGAAAAGGTGATCTAAGGCTGCTGTTTTATTCCTTCCTCAAGTTATAGCACATAAATTCTTGGAATTTAAAAGTATTAAACAACCACATAAGAAAAAATGTGCCAGGGGTTTTTGTGTATTTTTGGAGGGGTAGTCTCAGTATTAAGTGGAAATCACTTTATCTGTAACATTAATATTGCCATTATCCATAGTGGTTGGGTATTCAAAGAATATAAATATAAAGTATCAGATTCAAAATCAAAATTATAAGCATCTTGCATTTTAAAAAAAGTATATATTAAAAAAATGGTGTTACATAATTACATCTGGAATAGTTCTTTAATTACTTTATCTTCCTGTCATATTTTATTTCAAAATTTTATATACCCCATTCCTTACATTTATGTGTCTCTTGGGGTACTCCCAAAACATTGTTTCAGATAATTACAAAAAACCTCCACAGGGTTTTGTACTAGAAACATATTTTCAAGAAAATGAAGCTTTTAGCCAGCTAATTTGCCTATACTTTCTAAGCTAGTAATTTACTCTTTTCCTTTTCTTTGTTAGTCTTAATGCTAAAACAGTCCATTGGGACTCATGTACTTGCAATAATACAGTGTTTGTAATATGCAGTAAAGAAGTTTCATCAATTTCTATAAAACTTTTAATGTTCCTCCTAGTTATTTCATGCTGTAAAAATATGTTGCTGTAAAAAATAACCTATAAATGTGGTCAAACCTTTGCCTTCTGTTCTAGTCACCCTCCTCTCCTATTTAATCTGCATATACATTTCAACCATAGCTGTGCTGCTAATATTTAATAATGATGTTTCTCCCTAAAAAGTTTAGGGACTTTTACAAAAGTCTGTATGTGAAAGTCTACTGGCATACACTTAGACTCCTCAAGATCTTCTTGTATAAATTCTGTGCAACTGTGAACTATTTGTTGCTTTAGATCTATTCTGTATCAAAAGTTACATACTGAAAGGATTCAGATGCATTCGTGCATGCTTCTTGCATTCCTGCTGAATCAGTGCATTAGCAACCTGAAAAATTCATTTTGTGAACATGCTTTTGTAATTAATATATACACCAGGGATGGAGATCCTGTGGCCCTCCAGATGTTGCTTGACTACAGCTCCCATCATCCCTGTCCATTGGCTGTTCCACCTGGGACTGATTCAGCCACATCTGGAAGACCACTCCTGAAATACACAAACTGATTCAAGTTACCTTCACATCCATCATTTAAGCTTGGGCCCTTGATACTGCAATGTTCCATTGTGGTTTGCTTGATCCATTGCTGTTGCTAACTTCACATTGATAGTATAAGATCTGTTGGCTACAATACTGCCAATTTTGTTATAAACTATCCTACAAATCAGTTTAATAATTTCTACTTGTATTAGCCGCACTTCCACCAAGTGTTGGTGGTGATAAAATAATTGTTTTAAAATAATATAAAAATAATTATATTATAACTTCAGCACCTAGAATCTTTTTGAGAAGTATCTTTCACTGATCCAGGGATTCTGCCAATAGTTCAGTAACATTTATCCTTCATGTCGTTTTAGGGTGCACCTGGTATAATGGGAGAAAGAGGAGTTCCTGGGCTTAAGGTTAGTAGAGAAAACTCGTTGTTATTCTTTCTCATTTGTGTGTATACTTCATTGTTCTTATTTCATTTATAATTGTGAACAATGTGGTGAATAGGTTGGGACTTAACAACTTACAAAGTTTTACCCACTGAACTTCATGATGTAGCAGGAATCTGAATCATAACCTCCAACACCCATACTTAGCACTTTCTTTGCCATACAACTCCATCAAGTACCGTACATTGGCTTGGATAACTGACTTTGATCCTATCTGAGGGAGCATATCTTTAGTCAAAATGGCTGGCAGAAAGGAGGGAGGTGACTTTTTCTAATTCTCCCTCTTTTAGCTCACATGTACGGAGAGTTGGGAGACCCTCTGGTAAAGTGTAGGATCCTATCTTCCACAAGGAAGGGCGAATTAGCAAAAGTCTTCAAAAGTCTTCCATGGACAGAAGGAGGCCTTCCATTTATGGAGGGTGAAATCTGTATCTAGGCCATTGTATGTATATAGTTGGAATTACTGTTTTGCTTCCAAGCTTTGTTACTGGAAAGGCCATAATTACGTCTAATTACGTCAGCTGTGCCAGTGTTTGTCAGGAAGCACATAGGCCTCTCTGCAGAATTTGCACATTATATTGCTATTGACAGCTAACTAGGTGGAGGGAGGGGGCGTAAAAATCATGGACTTGCTCTTTGTCCATCAGGAAAGAACATAGGCCTTTCGGGAACAGCCATTTCTCACTTCAGAATCCCAGCGATGACGCTTAATGCTTAATTAGTTTCCACGGCAGTATCTTTTAGAATTGCAGAGGAATCAATAGCCCTCAAATGGGATTTGAATGAGCTACAGTGGTTAAGCTCTGACAAGATGAGCTGTCTAGGTCAGGTTCAGAGAATTGAAAAGTGGCTTGCCAATGTGCTGGTTTGTCAAGCAGTCAGTAATTTAAAGAGCAACAGGTTTAAGCTTTCTTACACTGGAATCTATGCCTGATTATGGAGCTGTCTGAAAATGTAAAAGGAAGCTATAATCTGTAGGCCACAACTCACTGAAGTTGATGGATTCTTGCCCATATGCCAATTTGTCCTCATCCATGTCCATAATATTCTCTATCATTCAACCATATGCAAAGCCATCACAAGATGGAGCAACTTTTATTTTTGTGTTACCCCAGAGGGGACAACTAGAACCAATGGAAATTGCAAGCAAACAAATTTTTGGTTAAACATTTGACTATGACAGTGGAAGAAGAGTTTGGACTTGAAATCCCGCCTTTCACTCCCCTTAAGGAGTCTCAAAGCAGCTAACAATCTCCTTTCCCTTCCTGCCCCACAACAAACACTCTGTGAGGTGAGTGAGACTGAGAGACTTCAGAGAAGTGTGACTAGCTCAAGGTCACCCAGCAGCTGCATGTGGAGAAGCAGGGACGCGAACCTGGTTAACCAGATTACGAGTCCACCGCTCTTAACCTCTACACCATGCTGGCTCAACTATCTCAGGATGCGGTGGGCTCTCTTTCTCCTGAAAGAAGCAAACTCACAGCAGTACAAATCTGATATGTACAAACAAGCCGCTTATTGGTCTTCTGAAATGTATTTGCTATTGACGCAGGACAGGTGCTCAGCACTTAGCACTCAGCACTCAGCACCCAACCTATGTTTCTGCTGCCACATCCCAGTGTATCTTGCCAGGCAAAGAGTCACTCCATTATTATTATTATTTAGAATATTTCTTACTTGCTTTCCCCCATAAGGTCCCAATTGTGAGGTAGTGTGGGAGTTAAGGCTGTGTTAGTTGTTACCCAACAAATAGCCAGTAGCCGGGGTAGGGAGCCTCCAGCCCATGAGCAAATCTTGGCCTACCAGTAGGTCCAACTTGCCTCCTCACAAGGCCATTTCCCCCAAACTACACACTTGTCCTTCAACTGATGTCATAGGGTGATATCAGCTGATGAGCAGTGGGTGGGGTTCCCTGTAGAGAATACACTGGTGAAGCAGACCTCTTCAGGGAGCAGGACTAAACCCTCCCCCACCCCACCCCGCTCATCAGTTGATGGACAGAGAGTGCAGTGCTACTTGGTGCTGCTTTGCTTGAAGGGAAACATGCTAGGTAAGCATAATTCTCCCCCTACCCCATGGGTCAACTTTGACAGACAGGTGGGTGGGATCGCCCACTTATCAGTCACCAGCCGTCATCATGATGTCAGATGACGGACACTAACTGGTCAAAGTTAGACCATAGGCTATGGGAAGATAAAGGTTTTGGCCCACCTGATCAAAAAGGTTCTCTATTCCAGTCTATAGTGAATTCTAGTAAAGAAAGGAGGCATAAGTCCACCAACAGCATACAAATACAAATCAATATGGCTAACCTGATCCAAAACACCCACCCTCCTCACTCACACACAAAAGCAAAGATCACCACAGCCAATCACAAATAAACAATCACACCCTAGGCCAACCCCAACCTCTCTCACCACCAAAGGAACACAAGTGAACAACACAAGCAACGCTGACACCAAACTCTACATACATTAAACATAATAGAAACACCGCCACCCGACCCCACCCCTATCCATCTTCCCTCCCTCCACCCCCTTTTTTTTTTTCTTTCTTTTTTTTTTTCTTCTCCCCCTAATGCCTCAACAAATGAAACGGATTTGTAAAAATGTTACATGGGGAAAAAAATATGAGGCATTACACCTACTTCTGTAAAACAAGAAAATCCTTAATAAAATATTTAAAAAATAAAAATAAATAAATAAATAAGAAAGGAGGCATAAGAAGTATTTGGGGTGTTTCTGCCACATGGCATCATAAACAGCTGATACTGGACAAACAAAAAACTAGGTGGAAGCAAGTCAGCTTTGTATAAAAAGAGGCTTTCTCTCATTGATTTAATACATTTAAAAGTTGGGTAAGATATAAAATTATTACTACCGGTACTTATCATCACATCCTTTACAAATTGCACAAGTTAAATTAAATATTTTATTACAGATTAATTTTAAGGAGGATCTTACAACTCTGTACTACCTGTACTTTGGAGCCATTACTGATCTGAACTTTTGCTTCTGTCTTCTGTTTAAATTAGGGTGACCCTGGCCAACGAGGAGAAAGGGTGAGCTGTACGCTTTCTTAAAAAGCATATACAAATAAATCTAAAATCATTCTCAGAGCTTTCTTGACATCTGATGGGAGGGCATTCCACAGGGAGGGTGCCACCGCTGAGAAGGCCCTCTGCCTGGTCCCCTGTATCTTCATTTCTCACAGTGAAGGAACTGCCAGAAGGCTTCTCAGAGCTGGACCTCAGTGTCTGGGCTGAATGATGGGGTGGAGATGCTCCTTCAGGTATACAGTCCTGTGTTATAACCACTGCTATTTTTCTAGAAATAGAGGTGCCATAACTCTCCATAAAAGCCTCCCTTGCTCTCTTGGAATGGCAATGGTGCCCGCTGAGATGTGCTGGAACTAAGTTCTAGAGAGTTCTGGCTGAAAAAAACAAACCCTGGTTTTAACTGATTTTGTGGGGGGGGGGGAAATGTCAATAACAATATAATTGGGAGGAAATATTGATAGCGTTACAAATTTTTAGTGGGACGCAGATGTTGAATTAAACACAGTGCACATATTTTATTGATTGTTTTAATTTTTAGGGTGATTCTGGAGAACCTGGGCCCAAAGGTGACTCAGGAGAAAAGGTACAGTTCTTAGTGAATATTGTGGGGGAAAGTTACGTTCACAGTAATTTAATGTTTAAAAAATGTTTTGAAAAATATCGAAAACAAACTGCATATAGAATATTTTTTAAAAAAATGTTTTTCTCTGATAAGAGACAATCATAATAGCAATAAGCAAGAGTACAATAGCTATTGTTACAGAATGCATGGTGCTTTACACATTTTGGGGGACCGTGACTGGTTCTTGACCCACATACCTCCCAGGGTGGTTTGAGATTATTAAAATGCTTATCCATTATATCTCTCTATTTCAACAACATAGTCTACATTTACTCAGCTAGCATAAAATGAGATAATGGCACACATCCCCCCCCAGTATTATGAATAAATTATAAACAAATCAAATACAACTGGATTTCACAGCTGCATCTCTCCACACAACTATTTCTTTGTTTCTGAATACAACAGGGCAAATCTATTTTCAAATATTATTTCTCAAAGCATGTTATTTACAGTCAAGTGGATATTGCAGATACTTCAGTCTTTTTTGATCTCCCCATCTCAAAAATTCTTTTTGAAAATAGTTCCTTTCATTAATTTGAGAGTGTTTATATCTGTGGGGTTTACAGAACAAATTCAAGGACAGCCAATTTGAAAGGCATGTGCTCCATCAGAGTGAAGCTTTCCCCCTCTTTTTTCTTCAGTAAATATAATATTAACATAGTATTATCCTGTCATTTGTGATACCTAGTTAGATTTCAGTTCTCAAGATAAACTTTGTGATGAGTTGGAGAAAAGGGATGATAGCTCTGACAGATCTTGACTGAGAATAAATAGATGACTACAGGGCTCTTTCAGTCTGACTTTATTAATTTAGAGATTTCAACACATCTTGCCATGATAAGTAATTTTTTGGGAGAGAAAGATAGTCTCTTTTTCTAAATAACGGCAATTATCTTGTGATATATTTTTTTAAAAAAACATGAAGAGTCTACCTTCACATGCTATTCCTTTTTTCCAGACCTGTTTAAATTGGCTGTGAAACATGAAAACGAATCTGTAATAATGTCATATAAAACAGGAAAGACGAAGAAGCATTTTTTCTTACACATGAAATGTTCATTTCAATTACCTGTTCATCTTTGGTCCTACAATGGTCTATATATGCATGCCTTACCTTTCAAGGTGGCAAACATGGTCCCCCCCTCCACCCAATTTTTTTCTTCACAACAACCCTGTAAGGTAGGTGAGACTGAGAGATAGTGGCTGCCCAAAGGGTCACCCAATGAGCTATTTGGCTGGTTGGCTGGGGATTTGTCCACCAACAGACCTAGTCTGACATTCTAACAGCTCGGGTGAGCTCCAATTGTAAGTGATTTATGTCTTTGCTGAGATTTGCTTCTTGAACTTTTTCCCTAAAGAAGGATTAATCTGAAAAATACTAAGCACCTGTGGTTTCCTCCTCTTATTTCCTGCTCATGGGGCCTTCCTGGTTTTATTCTCACAACCACATTACACTCACTCTCAACTATAGTTTATGAGTGAACATGACCCATAAAATATGTTTATATTGGTTTGCTACAACTGTTAAATCTCCACTTAAATTTCCACATTTGATCATTATTTCTGATTTTTTTTTATTCAGGGTGATCCTGGATCTTCTGCTGCAGGAATTAAGGTACAGTAATACCTCCGCAAATGTCCACCTTGTCTAGCGTCCGCTTCAGTGAATGTCCACAGCAAACCTGGAAGTACCGGAATGGGTTACTTCCGGGTTTGTCACTTGTGAATGCGCAGAATCACTAAATCATGCTTCGCGCATGCACAGACAAGGCGCTTTGCCCTGCGTCCTTTTTGGCTTGCGGCCGGGGCTCCGGAATGGATCCCGGTCACAAAACAAGGTACGACTGTAATGTATAAATCACAGCCTTTCTCCGATAGCTTTGCTGCTCAATGCCCAAATGAATTTTGCTGCATTTTCCTTCCTTCTTTCCAGCTTGGAGGTACTCCTACACCCATTTTATGATCTTGCATTCTATCATGTGTTTGTTTTAGGGAGAACCCGGAGAATCAGGTCGACCAGGGCAAAAGGTAATGTTTCAAAGTTATTCACTTATATACTTGCAACTGATAATAATGCTCCATGCATCTGATTAAGTGATATGGTCCACAAAAGCTCATGCCGTTAAAAAAAAAAAAATCTTCAAGTTGCCACAAAACTGTTTGTTGCTTTTGCTGCAAAAGACTTAACACAGCCACCATTCTGGAAACTTAAATGATGCTTTCCCTCAGTATTAAATCTGTGAGGTGAATTAATGTTCATTTATTAAGCTCCCTGCCACACCATTATTATTATAATTTCATAAATTTCTATACCATCCTTCACTCTTTACAATATAAAAACACAAAAACACATACCATAATAGCAACGAAAACAAAAACAATAGCCAGCACTCCACACATAAAATGCCATGGAAAGTCTGAGGAGAATTAACAAGGACATATTTCCCCATCTTTCTCCTCACAGAAGTCATCAAATAGGGTGACCAAAGCAGTTTCTGTGCCAAAACCAAGCCTAAGCCCAAGTTGACATGAATCTAGAAAATCAGGTTCCTCCAAGCAGTAGCGGAGCAAGCCGATCAGGCACCTAAGGTAGCACATGTGCCCTGTGCCCAGGGGCAGGGCAAGCCGGGACAGGACTCTTCCAGGGGCCTCCGAGGAGTCTGCCTGCCTCCTCCCACTCAGCTGCCCCACAGCTGGGGGGGAGGCAGCGGGCGGACCGTTTGGGGCAGTGCGGAGCCTGTGGGCACCCAAGCCACCACATCACTCCCAGGAGAGACACATGGCTCGGGTATGCTGCAGGCCCCGTGGTGAGTGCCACCCAGCATTTTGTCACCTCCTTCAGTGGTGACACTCGGGGCGCCCCACCCCCACAGCACCTCCCTTCCTCCACCCCTGCCTCCAAGAATGTCTAGCTCTGGTCTGTGACCACCTGCTCAAGAAACCTGCCCAATAATGGGAGATTAGCAGAGAGTGTTGATGAGTGGTTTTACTACTCCCTCCTTCAAGCAGGCAAGGACCACCCCCTCTAGCAAGGAGGTATGAAGCACCTCCATGGCCCAGCCAGTTTCCCATCCCTCCTAGTTTTCATCAGTCAAGAGGAGCAGGGGTCAGCCCAAGACGTTTTGTTACTTGATGCAAAGGACAAGAAGATGCAATCCCCAATCCATATACAAAAGCCAACTAGGCTGGCAGCTGAATCTTGCTTCAACCCTGGTGATGGGACACTGTTCTCCACAGCTGGAAGACAGAAGACTAGTTTAGGGAGTGCAGAACTGACCACTTGACAGTTTCCCTGCAGAATCTGCCACCTGAGCCATCTGTCTCACTCTGCCTAGGGCCTGTCCTGAATAATACAATGCTGTGAAATATTCTTTTAAAATATTTTTTTTAATTTTTTTAATAGATATTTATTGAAGATTTTCCATTTTAGCAGATTAAAAAGCCAAAAAGAAAAAAAGAAAAAGAAAAATTAAAAACATATACAGTTTACAATCCTTATTTTTCAATAACATATTTCCCTGACTTCCCCACACCTCCCCTTCTTATATTCCAATTCAAATTGTTAGTTCAACAAGTTCTTATCCCCATTTTTTTTAACCTTTTTATGTTTAATTCATTATAAAAAACAGATTTTACCTTATAAACATCAAAATTTATACATCAGTACTCATTCTTAAATCCTTTTTCTAAAGTCGACCCAGATTCCCTTCCACGAATTCCCCATTTTTCATACAAATAACAAAACAGAATAAAAATAAAAAGACGAATTATAATTATACACCCTTTGGATCCCCAAATCCCACCCCATCCCCTTTCCCGGTTTCAATCCCCAACAAATGTCCGACATATTCCCTTAAAAATAAGGGCTTTATTAAACTAATATGGAATGCCCAGCTACCCTGTTCCCAATGAAGCACATGAATTCTCCTGGAACCACCCCTCATCATTATTCTCTCCTGTTTTCAGAATCACACTGGAAATATATTTCCTAATATGCTTACTTGCCTGAAAAAAGATAACTAGATCATATAAAAATTGCACACCAGGCCGTAAAATGTTTTAAACATTTCACTTTTTATGACACAGTTTGTGCTATGCTGGCTAGGTGCTTGGTTCATTCATTTTACTAGGGATTATATGGGAGGAACAGCAGAAACTACTTAAACTTTACGGAGGATGTTAAGCTGCATTTGGTGGATGGCACCCCAGGGCAGATAGTCTGTCAAAGTCTATAGGCCAGGATATGGAGAGACTTGCTTAAAGGCCTCAGCATGTCCATTGGAATGTTTGGGCTTTCCCCCCTTTGAGCAGCAGACCCTCAGGCAATATCACAAGCACCTTTTGAAAGGTGCCTAAAGTGCTTTCCATATGGCTGTTTGAGAAACTCAAGGCTAATGCCCTTTGGGTGTCCAGAATTAACTCTCCTCCTCTTTTGAATTCTAGTCATGGAGTTTTTAAAAGAATGGCTCAAAAAAATACTGCTTATTCATAAAAAAAAATTGTTGATAAATATGTACATAAAGTATTTGCAGCCAATGGATATTTATGTTTAAAACTGTTATGATCTGCAAATTTATTTTGTTCATAAGAGTCTCTTTTAATTGGAAAAGCTAGTTAATGCATCTTAGATGAATTAATCTATAAAACCATTAAAATTGTTTATAATGCATTGGATGTACTACAGCATATTTTAAACCATGTTTGAATCATGTTCTCTATTGCTCTTTTCATCAGTCAGGGAATATTTTGCTGAAATGTGGCGTCACTAAAGTGGCTCTCGCTCCATTACATTCATGATTGACCAAATGGATGAGATTGCAATGAATAATCCATAGCCATGAAATCCACATTAATGTAGAATTTGATGAGATTATTGCTTTGGGTGGAAATGCATGATACCATAAATAAATAGATGTAGAGGGCACAATCCATTGGGGATTTCTCCCATGCAAGATTCCTTGCAACAAAAGTCATCACAGCTGTAGTGTTGTGGAGCTCCCATTGGGCTTGGGTCACAAAGTCCATTAAGTCTCATCTGATTCAAGGACAGAAAAATCTGTGATGTTTCAAATGCAATGAATTTCTCACCTAGTCTTGAGGATATAAGAAAATGTCATTGTCTTACATATGTATAGGTAGACTCCTGAAAAGTAATATTGCTTTTCTGTATTATTTTAGTTGGATTCTTAGAGCTCTCCTGTACATATCTTTTTGTCTGTGGTTGCCAGTGGTGCTCAACACACCATAAACTCCATTGCACAACAAATCTTAGTTGGATATAATACAAGCTCTCATATTCTGACCTCCCAGTATATCTCTGCCTTAAAGCACTTGCAATTTCATCTTCAGACCTGTACAGCAGAAGCTATCAATTAGCATTAAGTGATGAGTTTGTGATGGTGCCTAACATATCCTGAGAACCTCTCTGACACCATGAAATCTATGATCCACCATAAA
The DNA here is from genome assembly GCF_964188305.1 of Podarcis bocagei. Lineage (NCBI taxonomy): Eukaryota > Metazoa > Chordata > Lepidosauria > Squamata > Lacertidae > Podarcis > Podarcis bocagei. The sequence continues at coordinate 55,950,534 of NC_138134.1, forward strand.
TGATGTCTGAACTAAAGACACTTAAAGTAGAAATGAATTGATGTACTGTGCTGCTTGCTGCTTTATTTTCAGTGTGTATAATTCCTATAGATAAAATTTTGAAATTTAGAAACTAGATAAATGCTGGTGAGTAAAATAGTTGCAGAGTGATCTATCCAGCAGATACTGCTATCATGCAGTGTCTGGTCCATTCATTTCAGAGGTACTTGCACAGGTCTCTTCAGTGCCAGCCAAATACATGTTGCTACCTGAAGCAAGCCCAAATGGCACTTGTGCATGCACACATGGCAGGATCAGCATTTTAAAAACTTTGGCTGCATCATATTCCTGCCTTCATATATCTTCGCTGACCTCTAAGACCAGCCCAGGATCTCTTGAAAATGGCAGCTAGAAGCTGGTCAGTGACAGTGTTTGATGGCCTTTGTCCTATTTTTATTATCACAAGTGATTCATAAAATGCTTTTTCCATTTCATACATCTGTGAAGCAAATAAAATGCATACATTCACTGTGAATGTAAATTTGATTTTAACACGACAAAGGACTTGAAAGTCTTACTGGACGTTGCAATAGAGCTAGGAGCGAAATGTCCCTGCATAGCAAGGTGAAGGACAAAGTACAGGAGCACTAATGGTTTTGTAGGAAGCTGATGGAAGTTATAGTCAATCAACATCTGGAGAACTATAGCTTCCTCAGTCCACAGGCTAAATCTATGAGGCTCCGATCTTTACAGTGTTCAAGTCTTGCATTCTACAACACCATAAAAAAGGGACGCGGGTGGCGCTGTGGGTTAAACCACAGAGCCTAGGACTTGCCGATCAGAAGGTCAGTGGTTTGAATCCCCGTGACAGGGTGAGCTCCCGTTGCTCAGTCCCTGCTCCTGCCAACCTAGCAGTTCAAAAGCATGTCAAAGTACAAGTAGATAAATGGGTACCGCTCTGGCAGGAAGGTAAACGGCATTTCCATGCGCTGCTCTTGTTCACCAGAAGCGGCTTAGTCATGCTGGCCACATGATCTGGAAACTGTACACTGGCTCCCTCGGCCAATAAAGCAAGATGAGCGCTGCAACCCCAGAGTTGGCCATGACTGGACCTAATGGTCAGGAGTCCCTTTACCTTTACTCAGGAGCCCTTCACCTTGCCATGCCTTGCACATTTATGCTAGTTCTAAGGCAACTTCCTGTAAGGCTTTCTAGCCCTTGGCAGTTTGGTCTCTTTTGTCATCAGTAGAATTGGATTTAAGAGCAATGGTAGCAACCACCACTCATGCTGCTGCAGCTAAAACCAGTTCATCAGACTGGGCTGCCTGTCAGCACTTCCTACTAAACAAGCATTTCTGCCAGTTCAATGCACACTCTGCCAGTTTATTGCACAAATGTACATCAAGGGCTTCTTGTTTACTTCTCAGCCTCTTCATCAAAACTGTGACCTCATGGAACTGCCTTTGAATATTGTTAGGCAGCAATTTTCACCCTTCTCCCTTGCTCTTAATTTATCCACAGCAGAACAGAGACCTGTTAGTTTAATGCCTAATCCACTGCTTCAAAACTCTGTTTGACAGCAGACAATATTCAGCATATCAGCAAGTGCCTACTATGGAATAAAAATATGAGCTGTAAATCACAATAAGCTTGTGCAGAACATTAGAGGGGAGAGAACTTTACCACTGTTCTTATATTAACATAAATAGAACAATGGCTAATAACTGGAGTTCATATGCAAGCAAAGTTGTCACTTGTCAGTGCTGTGGAAAATATAATTTATCCCTTGGCAATATTAAATGGATGGGTAGTGTTAATCTGAACCAGTATACCATCTTATTCTACAACTGAAGTAAATCATGATGCTTTAAAGCAATCATCGTCATCTTGCATTTTGGGGGGAAGTTTTAATGGGCATGCAGAGTTAATTGTAGATTCCATGCACATATGGAACTCCTTCTTGGGCAAAGGCTTTTGTCAATTCTGCAACCATGTGCCTTGCCTGTTGCGTTCAGTTTTGCACCAAAGTCCTTGGGTTTAAAAATATTTGGTTTCTTGAATGTGAAGGAAATCACTTTCAAGCAGGACATTTACGACAATTGTTTAGACCATGAGCAACTGTTTTGCTATGAATGCCGCAATAGAAGTATGCTATCATAGAGGGCCTGTTCAGATGATGCTTGACCCACAGGTCTCTAGCTTGTGGTGAAACTTGGAGCAGGCCTTAGCCTTCCTTTGTGGCTTAAAAGGCCATAGATTGTTTAATCAGCAAAAGCCTGGTTATGGAGGAACGCTTTTGCCTAGTGCCTAAAGAGATGTTATGAAGGTACCAGGTGAGCCTCTTTGGGGAAAGCATTCCATAAACAGTCTGGTTGGGTTCATATTTAGCTTGTCAGATTGAATGATATCCCTTTCCTCCCCCTGTTTGCTGTTCTGGAGGTTTTCTGGATTCTCCACAGACTGAATTTTGGAGAAGTACAGGGGAACCCCATACACTAGCATGGGTTTGTGCTAGTGGGACTAGTTAGTTGAATCCTGCCCCATATATTTAATTTTGACTGTGTAGCTATCTTTTGGCTACTAAATGTGATTTAATATTCTCCTGCAATGCTATATTGTTTTATTTTGTAGGGTGAGCCTGGGCTTCCTGGACTTCCTGGACTTCCTGGGATTAAGGTAAATATAGTGAGGATCTCCATGTAGTGAAGCTGAAACTGTTAAATGAATATGAGAAGGGTGCGTTAACATGTCAACTGGATATATATAAAACATACATTTTTTAAAAAGTTATTATGGAGACTTACAATAAATATGAAATATATTAACAAACAACAGCAGTAATCTCACATCGTCAATGGGCTAACTTCAATAGGACTCGTCCACTGACATTCAAAAAGGCATGTGCATAAAATCCAGTCATGTACATGGACTCAGACTGTAATGCCATTTCCTATATTTTATGTGGCATGTCAAGCCATACAATCATGGTTTGCAAGAGTTGGATTTTACACATAGACGTTGCAACAGAGGCAGGAGATTCATGCACATCAGTGGGTGAGAAGGGAAAGCATGTTTTCACTGCCCACCACAAATAGGAAAGCAAACTTGACAAGTGTATCGTTTGATACATAGCTGTCAGTTACAATCAATTATGCATTCTTGATCTTTGTTTAGTTTTGTAGATTTGGAATGCAATTCTGCATGATTAGCACGGAAGTTAGCCCATTATATGCAATGGAGCTTACTCCTAGATAAGTGTGCATAGAATCTTTGAGAGTTGGGCAAATAAATGTCTCATGAGCACAGAAGCATATCTTATGAATTCATTACATTCAGCAAGAATGTTCTTACTGTGATATCTTAGGAATAAATTCCGTTCATGTTTTTCCCTCTTTCCCTTTCCCATTTTTATTTCAGTACATCAAGAGTAGCCAGTGCGGTACCCTCCAATGTGTGATTTTGTCACATTGCAGCTCTTATCAGCCCCAGCTAGTTGGCCAAGATCAGGCATGGGAATTACAGTGCAGGAAAATCTGGAGGGCACCATGTTGGCCCTGCCTTTCCTACACTGACAGCTGGTTATTGAAGGAAAAAACCCAGAAATTCAATATGTTATAAAGCCTCCTGTGCTGTTGCTTTTTTGGAATAGTTAGAAATGTTACTGGTGTGAGAATGTGCTCCACAGTTTCATTCAGGAAACAGGCAGTGTACTCAAATATAGAATATTGACTCATCAGTGTGAAATCCCATGCTCCCCTTTAAACAAGTCTTCCTTGAACCTTGCATTGTGAAACAAAGCAAAATGCCTTTTGGCTTTGTCTGCATTCCAGTATCCCAGGAAGTGATACTCCGTGTATGCATATAATATATACACACCGATTCCTGGTGGGCAGGGGGAACTCTGGAAAAGAGAAATTATTGCCTCTCTTTCTCTTGAAATTCAAGACATGAAGACTGTCTCTTAATAGCAGCCAGCACTCCAGAACTAAGCAAGCCAAGGCACATATGGGACAGGATGTTGACCCGTGTGAATTCCAAAACAGTCTAGGGTTGGGGGAAGATGGATTTGCAATGGCAGCCAGATATGTAAATCTACGAATTGAACCCGCCACACAGGCATAGGGGATAACTCTTACATTATTTAACAATATTTTGGATTAGGTGATTGGAGAATAGCAGCGGTTATCTATTCTTGCAAAATACAAAGTGCGTTTTATTTCAGAGATATATAAATTAAATCATGTTTAAATATGAGGATTTTGACGCACTAGAGTTCTGCTAAACAGCTGAGACAGAGAAATTATCTGGGAAATGTTTGGCTGCCATTTTCTCTGCAGGCCTCTTGATGAACCTTGTTTCCTCCAACTTGTGGCTTACTGAAATTGGGATGGTGCAGCTTAATTTATGGTTACACTTCCTGGGGGGCATCGCACTGGCTCCCCCTTCCTTACATGTACCATGAAGTACACAAAGTCAAATAGTTTTTAAAACAGTATGGAATAACAGTGCCCTGCCCCACAGCTGCTTGGTGCATGCCATCTTGAACATGCAAGAGTCTTAAGTGCTTTCTTCCCCAAGCAGGCATTGACTTTGTTTAGGAAAGAGTTGGGACCCAAAACATGGCTATCACAGCTGTCACAGAGAACGTGGTGAAGCTGTTAGCCCCCTGAAGACTGGCTCCATGGAACCTCAACACGCTGCATCTAAGAGCTTGGGGGGGGGGGGGAAGTGGGTGTCCCCCCCAACAATGCATGCATCTCCACTTTAAGAAAATACCAAAATGCAGTTTCCTGTATTCTTGGCTATTTAAGAAGAAGTCCCCTATGGTTTCTGATTCCATAAGGACCCAGATCAAAACAGAATGGGTCTCTTGTTTTCATTTGCCTCTGCATTGCAGAGGCATCTGTATGCCTTGCTGAAATGGAACTGCCTGTTTACTTTGTTTCACACGCCATTAACATCACTAATCTGGGTAGAATTCCATTTGCTTCTTGCTATCTCAGTGGAGTAGTTGATGACAACACAAATCTGAAAAGAAGCAATGTTTGTAGAGTATTCTTGGTACAGTTATGTAAAAGAACTTTTGAAGTTTTTGTATTTCTTTCTTGAATAAACCTGAAAGGAGGGTCATAAGGGGAGCCAGAGTAACTTTATTCAAGCAGCCAAATGGATTATTATGTTGAAGTTCTTTAGTGATGTTTTGGTTGAAAAAGATGGTGATAGTTTTGGCAAACTGGCAGATATCAAGGCAGCAATCTGTGATGGCTAAATATACTGTACTTTGCTCTGTATGTAATTCCATCTTGTCTTTTAAAATTGTGTCTTATTTGGATTGTCAGTTTGTTTGAAATGACATGAACTCCTGCCCTTTTGAGTCATATTAGCCCTGTGCAAACATTCAAACCATTCTCTGTTTCAGCTAATATTGTAGGTAAATGTAGAAAAGAGAGTATGATGTCAATCTTGATGTTGACGACATATCAATAAAACAGTATATATAATTCTGGTATATCTAGAATTGCTGGCTAATCAGGGGAAAAAATGACTTAGATTAATTTGTTTTGGGGTTGATTGCCAGGTTTTGGGTTGGGGTTGGAAGAGGTCACAGCAGCAGAATTTTCTTCTTTCAAGCGTGGATGCTGGAACTTCATTCTAAGGGAGCAAGTTACTGAGCTCACTTCTAGCACATAATTCCACATGCAAGGTGGCTGCAAGGGCTGTAAGGTGCATGCATACTGCTTCCTCCATAGTCCTCCTCACCATGCTTCTGCTGAGCCAAGGAACATAGTAAGCTGACTTATATTGGGTATATTAATAGTTCCACCTAACTTGCTACTATTTGCTGACCAGCAGTCACTCTCCAGGGATTGTTTTCAGCTTGACCTGCAGATGCCAGGGATTAAATTTAAGGCTTTCTTCATGCAAAATCTGTGCTCTGTCACTAAGCTACAGCCCTTCCCCAAGATGGGGTTGGCAGTGGCAGGGCAATATGCCAACTTGCATTGTCAGCTGTTGGGGTTGCATTTACGTTCCCCTCCATCTACAGCTCCTTCAGATATAGCCAAGAACTGGCTACGAGCTTGTTTCTGGGATCATTTCAAAAGTGGCAATTATAGCTATGTCAGAAAATTGGTAATAGAAGGGAGGGAAGGCATTTGTTGGAGGTGGGGCGTGGTTATGTCTTTATGTTCTTTTTGACAATCAATTAAAAACATTTGTTTTTTAAATAAAAAATAAAATAAAATTAGTAATAGGAGATGATGTGTCTTAACATCCAGGAACATTCGCCAATGTGGGCTTCGTTCCAAATATTTGATCACGTTTAAAGCCAAAGAGTTGGTCATGGCACTGCACAGTTTGCCTACAAACACATTCACATGCATGGTTGCTAATGCGAGTGCTAATAGATGCCAGAATTCTGCTGGCAAAAGGCTTATACAATGGTGCTTTCCTGGGGTTCTTTAGGGATTATATCTGCACAGGTAAACCATTCAAAAAAGACTGCTTATAGGAATTAATTCTAGTTCAAGATGTTTAGCCAGAAGTATTTTTCTATTCTATGTGACAAGGAGTTGGGGCCTCTCTGTGTGTTATGGAGACTTGAGAAAGGGTACATGAAATCTGACTGGGACATTTTAGCAGTACTCTTGGCCTGGCAGTGATGGAGATTTCCTGTAACACAAGAGGAGAAGGAAGTAATCAGCCTCTTGTTTATACAAATATATTTAATAGGCTTTCACATGCCAAAATGTTAGACATGTAAAACTCATGGCAGCGATTGTGGTTACAGAACTAGGGGGCGGTTTATTGAGGATGAATTAACATGAAGCAGCATACTGATGTGATTTTGAGCATGTTGCAGTAGTGTGAGAAAGTTTTCTAGGAACTCTGTAGAATCAAAGCATTCTATTAATATTTTTGAAGATGATTTAAGAGCCTTAAAGTGTGCTTATTAAAGTAAGTTTGATCATGAAATCACTTTTTATTTCTGGCCATTGAAATGAGTTTGGAGTTGTCAGATTGCTGGACTGGCTTGTAACAGTGTTTTCATTATTTGTTCATCATTTGCCTCCCAAATAATAAGCTGGTAACTATTTTCATTGGTGCCTTTTAACAGAGTTTAAACATGCTCTGTTTTTCGCAACCTATCTCATGACAGTAAAACAAATGATTTACTATTCTTTACCTCTCCCTCCTTTTGTTCTTGGCTCTCACTTGCAATTTATTGATCCATTTAATGTTCTCTGCAATGCTTACACACTATGCTAATTTATCCAAATACAGTTTTTGTTTCCAGCTGTTCAGGAAATGTCTTTGCCTTCATAAAGTGGTAATGTTTTTCACACCAACATAACTTATTTGAAAGTCCACCTAGAGGGCAAGTTGACACTTCCCTGTTCTTTCACTGTATAATTAAGCCTGAGTTATTGACATCTGTCTCTTTTCATAGTAATGCCAACAGTTACAGTGCAAAATTTGTTTGTCATTTTTCATTATTTTGTAGGCAAATATCTCACATTTCATACTAGTTAGTACAAATAAAAATATTGTGCTTGAATTAAGGGACTAATTTAAATTAAGCGACTAAAGCAGCAAACCCGTGCATACTTACTGGTACTTGAGAATAAGTCCAATTGTGGAATGAAGATAGTGGAACTTACTTCCGCACAAACATGCATAAGATGGGTGTGTTGGGCTGCAATCCTATACTGTACCGTCTTTCCTGGGAGTAAGTCCCATTCAACACAATAGGACTTACTTTTGAATATAAATGTATAGGGCTGCATTGTTAGACTTTATTTTACTTTCTGTACTGGTGGCTGACTGCACAAGTAATGCTTTTTTAGCATTTAGCATGAATCTCACCTACAGCAGACAAAATCCTTGCTACAGTTCTGCTATTGTTTGTAAACTGCCTTGATTATTTCTATAGAAGGGCAGGATAGAAGCACTAGAAAGTTTATCACATTAGTTTTCTAGAACAAATGAAAAGAACCTCATTTTTATTTGCATGTTGCTCTTTTCATTCAGTTTCTTCCTCTTAAGTTAGTTTGTAAATCTATTGCCAAAACTGTGTAAAGAGAAGGGGGTTGTGTTTGTCCCGGATTCTGATATAACATCTGCATAATAATGTCAAACACAATTGTTCTTCTTTTTAATCCTGGAATGAAAATTTGTTTTGTAACCAAAATTGCAAATGTTTAATATTTTGTAAGTTGTGAATGAAATGTAACTACAGCTAATTAGTTCCCTTTACCCACTGAATCCGTCATGTTATTAGCCTTGTCTTAGTAGACTTTTTTTTTTTTACATAAACTGTAATGTAATTCAGGAAGCCTAACATGCATTAATTCCATGAAAAACAAGATGTAAGGGCTTCCAGTTCATTTGCTTTTCTTAAACTCAATGAAGCTTTTCTTGAAGAGCTCTGTGCTGGTGGAAATCAAACTTGATTAATTGTATCTGTCTATAGCAGTTGGATTTGCAGTTAGAAAACCATGGGCGACTAGGAAAAGTATCATTAGAGGTAAACTTATTTTTACTGTAATTATTCACAGTTAAATTAACAGAGATCTGATGTGCTCATTTTTCAAAGGGTGAACCGGGTTTCATAGGACCACAGGGAGAACCTGGATTACCAGGACTGCCAGGAACAAAGGTATGTTTCACATTCCCCCCCCCTTAATGTATGTAGCTTACTTCATATCATATTAGTTCAAAACCTAATCCTTATCCTAGACCAAAGCACATTCACCCAACCAACCGTTGAAGCCAAACTGAAGTGATATGTACATTTTGCTGGAACTGAAAGAGAGACTAGAATCAGGTCCACTGGTGGCTCTGCTGAGAAGCCCAGCTTCTTCTGTTTTCTCTCTCCCTCAAGTGTCACTAGAAGCAGCCATTGCAGAAGGAGGATGAGAAAGCAAATAAAGCTCAGCTGAGAGACCAGAGCTTTTGGCTCCACCTCCCCTTGAACATTTTCTATTCCAGCTTCTTGTTCTAGGAACTTGGTAAATAAGGACTAATGATTGAGGGGAGATCTGCACCAAATATTTAAAGTGCCTTCAACACACATGACTTTCCCCAAAGCATGCTAGTTTCTCTTTCACAGACCTATGATTTCTAGTACCTTTATCAAACTACTGTTCCAATGAAGCTTTGGGGGAAATCACCTCCTTTAAATGTGTGTTGGCTGTGATTTAAATAGATGCTGTGGATCCGCCCTGAATTTACTTTTCTCCTTCTACCCCCCTCCCCAATCCTTTAGTCTGCTATGTAATATCTATTCCAGCAAACCTTTGCAGGGGTCCAGCTTGCCACTGGAGGCATAAGTGACCTCAGCTGCAAGGAGTACCCTTTACTAGCTACAGCTGGTTCACTAGCTATAGGCGTTTCTGCACAGGAATAGCCCAGCTGGCCCAGTCAAAGCTATCAGGACATGTGATTGAAATCCCTTTGGACTACTGTCTGGGTTTTTAGCAAGACCATATCTGCCAGCTTGGGCAGGGAGATTGTGGGGCAGCAGGGTAAGCAGTACAACCCATTCGGCCTCTATGGCCCAGTGTTAAGTATGGTCCCTTGATAATGCACTTTGAGTAGAGCTGTTTATTTTATTTTAACATCAAGCTCTTCAGGACAAGAGTTTGGATTTGATATCCCACATTATCACTACCCGAAGGAGTCTCAAAGTGGCTAACATTCTCCTTTCCCTTCCTCCCCCACAACAAACACTCTGTGAGGTGAGTGGGGCTGAGAGACTTCAGAGAAGTGTGACTGGCCCAAGGTCACCCAGCAGCTGCATGTGGAGGAGCGGGGACGCGAACCCGGTTCCCCAGATTGCAAGACTACCGTTCTTAACCACTACACCACACTGGCTCTCGTAAACCATCATTCACATTTGTACTCTGTAAACCATCATTCACTATCTTGGTGCTGTATAATAACAAATAATATGGACCACTCTGTTTGCTCTGAGCATGTTCTTAATTGTACAACCTGAACTGCCTTTCAGTTTTCTCCTTAATCAGAGCGTTAGAGACTTCTGAACTTTCAGATTCACTTAATGAAGGAATGGGGAGCCCATGGCCTTCTTGCCAGATGTCCAACTCACATAATCTCTTGCAGTTCGCCATGCTGTCTGGTGCTGATGAGAGTTACAAACAATGTCTGCGAGGCCACAGGTTCCCTTCCCCTGCTTTAGAGGCCACAAATGCTCTTTGGAAAATCAAATCTCTATCCACATTTGATGCATTCCCCCAGTTGAACTATTACACTAAATTTGCAGTGGGTGGGGCAATATCGCCCTCTGATTAGCTGCCCAGTTGCTCACCTTAAAAACAGGATGAAGAACTGAAAGCATCTAAGACTCTGGTGATTGTTTAAAACACTGGAACTAATAAAATGAAAGCACTTTAAAAATGGTTTGCTTTATCTCTCTAGCTTCTCCCTCCCCCTGTGCTTCATATTCATATTTAATCCATAGCATTTGAAACTTTCACGGTAGTTTAACATTGACAATTCAGATGAAGTAGCAGTAAGCATCCACTTCTGGAACATAATTTATTTTCCAAAAGAAAAGTTTCTCACTGTATTGTGCTTATCAGCTCTCCATTTGAAATATGTTCAGGATATTATGCTCTTTAATGTTTCTAAAATGGCTAGTTACCATGCCTGCTGTTGCCTGTATTCTATAATATTTTCCTCTCATCTTGCTTTCTCTGGTAACTTTTGACAGGGTGAAAGGGGAGAAGCAGGGCCCCCTGGGAAAGGCGAACGAGGCGAGCCTGGAGCTCCAGGGCCAAAGGTCAGTTTGGTTTAACTTTGACAATTAAAGTGTGCATTTTGGAGCTTGGTGTTTTGGTGTGTGTGTTCTTAAAAAAATAAAAGCTCTGCTAGTGATAAAAATAAAATTCAGTGTGATTTATAGTGCACTACAAAAGTCATTTGAATTTATGCTGGTCACTTTGGGGCACAGCCCAGCCAGAAATTATTTATGTAAACTGAGGGATCAAATGTTAAAAGCCAAACCTGTAGCTATGCACAAAATTTCTTCTTCATAATTGCAATATTGAAATTTAGGACTTTCAAGTATGTCTATGCAGAATTAACATCCTAAGGTGCTCACCATTGCAATGTTTCAAGTCCAGCTAATAAAATAAAATAAAATAAAATATTGACAGTGCAGTCCTATGTCTGCTGAGAAGTCTCATCAAGTTACTGCCAGGTAAGTTTGTATATGAGTGCAACCTTAAACTGGTTTCTAACTTTGAGTCAGGAAGGAGTACTTCTACGTACATTCCATTATCTCATTAATTTACTGCTACACTAGGATTTAGGAATTCTTTATGCTTATTGCTTGCATCAATGTAATTTATTCAAAAGGTCTGAGAGCTACCCAAAATATTAAGATAAGAATTACAGGCCTATGGGTAGTATTCAATATTAGTCACACTCAGAGTAGATCCATTCTGCTCCACTGAAATTAATGGGCAAATTATTGGTAAAATATTTTGGCCGCCCTTCACCATAAAGTCCTAAACTGAGTTACAACAATTGAATATACAATTATAAAAATGAATAAAACCATTGCAATTATGAAACAAATAAAACCAATTTTTTTGGGCAGAGCAGTATAAATTCAGCAAAAGAGGTGGGCCTTTACTGTCAAAGGCCAGACATAACCAACATAGGTCTATTAATTTCAGTGGGGTTGCTCAGAGTAGAACTTTTTTGGAGACAACCCTCTACAACGAAGGCATACAGTTTTATTTCCTCAGTTATTCTGAGTAAATGGACCCATCCAAATTGGTTTCTTGATTTGCAATGGTTACTTTATCTGACAAGTTGATGTCTGGGGGGAACGGCATGTTGAGAGAATTTAGCAAGCTGCTGTAGTAAGAATTATCATGTAGCCTGGATTCATTAATACTAAATCATTCATCATTCATATACCTGCATTAATATCTGTTATTTAGAAGCTTAGTTGTCATTATTGTAAAATGAAGTGTTTCTACCACACCAGTAATGGGGAACCTGTAGCCCCCTGATGTTGCTAAGCCGGAGCTCCAATGATCTCTGCCCATTGACCATGCTTGCTAGTCCAACAACATCTGGAGGGCTACAGCTTCCCCATCCCTGCACTAACTTTACAGGTAGCTGATACTAATTCCTTTTCTTCTCACTTTCCTTTTTCTGTCCTCATTTCTCCTGTCCATCTTGTATGTATTCCATCATCCAGGGAAGGTCAGGCGAATCTGGAGCTAGAGGCCCAAAGGGGTCGAAGGTCAGTAGTAAGCAAATTTTGGTTTTACTGATTCAATGTGATGTGGTGAGGTTTTGTGGTCTGTTGTTTAGTTCATTTTATATGTGTATAGACTGCCCTTCAAGCAAACAGTTTGCAGGGAAGATTACATTAAAACAAAGTGACGGCAAAATAGCAGAAGGCCTTTTTCTGTGCCAGCAACCTGGTTGTGGAATTTCCCCTCAAAGACTAGTCTCGTCCCTGATGGTCTTTAGGCAGGGAGTGAAAACTTTCTTATTCTGTGTGGCTCTTGATAGTTTTTGACTTATGATTGAAGAGTATTAACTATGCTGCTTTTGATTACAGTCATACCTTGGGTTACAGACACTTCAGGTTGCGTTTTTTTTTGGTTACGGACTGCCGAAACCAGGAAGTACCAGAACGGGTTACTTCTGGGTTTCGGCAGTCGCACATGCGCAGAAGCACCGAATTGCAACCCGTGCATGCACAGACATGCCACTGTGGGTTGCGAACGCTGCAGGTTGCAAACGTGCATCCTGCACGGATCACGTTCGCAACCTGAGCATCCACTGTATAAGTTTTTTCTTTTTCTGTTTTTGTTACTCGGTAGTGTTTTCTTTCATTTTGTTCTTTTATGTAAATTGCTTTGATCCAGAATGCAGAATACAACTGTTTCAAAGGTAGTCCTGTGGGTAACATTAAAGAAGTAAATCCAAAGTTTTAGCAAAGCATATTTAGCAAAGGCCAGACTGTGCAGGAGAGGCCACAACTGGTATACTAGCCTAAATGGATGAAGGGCACTCTAGATGCTGTTTGGGGCTGTAATGACAAAGCTATATCCAGGAGCACCACTAAACTGTGAACCAGATCCTATACAGTGAGTACAGCTCCATCTAGATCAGACTGAACACTACTGTGTCTCCCTCAACACAGCACCCTTAGCTGGATAGATGTTGCCAAGCTTGCTCAGACACATCTGCACACTGTTTCCCTGTATTCAAGAGATCACCAATGATGGAGGGATTTAGCCAAATGTTGTACAATGAGGAACTGTTCCCAACATGACCCTCTGCAAGAAGACAGGCTGCTAAGGTCGCCTCGTAGAAGTTTCACTGTGCAAAGGCTGCTAAAGTGTTATTGTTGTTGTTTCTTATTTAAAACCACATTAACACTGAAAACATCTTGGTTCAGTCACAAGCCGAGCTGTACTGTCACAAATAGCTCAGAGCTGTGTACTAATGTCTTTCTAGAGCAGCCTTTCTCAATCTGTGGGTCCCCAGATGTTGTTGGACTACAACTCCCATAACCCCAGCTAGCAAGGCCAGAGCTCAGGGAAGATGGGAGTTGTAGTCCAACAACATCTGGGGACCTACAGGTTGAGAACCGCTGTTCTAGAGTCTTCTCTGACTTTCCGCTAGATTATTGTTACTATGAGCAAATGGGTACTCTGTTGCCATCCTAATCAAGTCTCATACTGAATCTAGGCTGATCACAAAGATACAGCCCTTCTGTTATGTGCAGTGAACTACTTACATATGGACCGCAGCTTAGCAAAACACATCTGTTGCTGTTCAAACTCACCAATCCGTGGTGCCATTGGGGGTGGGGCCAGGTGGACAGACCACAGGTGAGCAGGCTTCACTCCGGTCCACACCTGGGGCTTAAATTTGGGGCAGAGCCTGCGCTGAGTGTGCAGTTGGCTTTGGATCTTCAGAGGGAGTAGCAGGTTCCAGTGAAGACTCAGAGAGAAGTGTGTCGTGGGACAGAGCTACTCACAGTGAGTTGGTGAGTTTATCGCGTCCTTCCCCACGTGAAACTTGAAATACTTATTTTGCTTTTTATTAGGGTGATTCTGGAGACAAAGGTGATTTGGGGGCAATGGGTCCAAGGGTAAGTGACTACCATTTGAGCCATTCCATGCAGCATGATATTCGTTGCAGCTCATTTCCTCAAGCCACCCAGATGAAATCAGCAACATTTCAAAACAACTAAAGTATATGTCTGGGTAGGCTTGCGGAAATAAAAAAATTGTTTTCCGCAGGCATCTAAAACAGTATAGCAAGAGTACCTGTTTGATGTTAATAGGCAAAGAGATCTAAAAGTATTCAGCCACACTAAAAGGTTGACTCCTTAGAGAAGCAAAACAGGTATTGTCTGTGAATAAATATTATAGCCTTGATCTGCAACATTTTAGCTTTGATTTGCATTATATCTCTGATGCACGCTGGGTTGTGATGTGTTTTTCTGAGACTGCACATTCCAGTTGTTATAATATTAGTCAGTTTTCCATTTAACACATTGGTATGATCAGACTAAAAGAACACATTGTCACTGATGGCATTGAATAGATGATTAATCTTGTCTGTTCTAAAGTTATCATTAGCATTATCAAGGCCAATCAACTCTTAAGCACGTCCATCAAGATTTTAGGTGCATTTGTACACCTTGGGTAGCACAGACTGTGTGATACCAATAAGCTATCTGAAGAGAGTGAGCTTGGTGCAGCACTTGAAAATGAAGCAGGAAATATGCATCAATCCATCATATTCTGGTATAAATCTTCCAGGCAGCTAACATGCCATTTCTGTAATAAAGCAAAATGATACCCTGAATGGAACTGTGCTGTAATCAGCAGCTCCGGCAAAATTTTATGTTGCCTTCCTTAAATTGATGAGAATAGTGAGTGATTTGTATGCTGTGCTCTTGATCCAAATAACATTTTGGGGTGAATGTTTTACAGGGCCCTCCTGGACAAAAAGGTGATCAAGGGGCAACAGAGATAATTGATTACAATGGCAATATCCACGAAGCTTTGCAGGTATGTCACCAGACGTCATTCACAGCAGGCATAATTATATTTTTCCTTCCATGCCCTTTGAGTTGGAATAGAAAGTGTAATCATGGTATTCATATGTTGCCATAGTTTAGGAGTTGAGTATGTGCTTTGCATCCATCCATCCAACTATCCATTGCCAGTCCCTGTGAAATATCTCAGCAAGGCTGGTAAATAACTCAGTAAGTACACAATGGTAAGATAAATGGATTGATAGTCTGACCAAGGCAGCTCTCTGTGTTTATTTTAATGATACTCTAGAATATTCTGTTACTGGCAGTATAGTGAAATGGACACTCACCTGACTTTCTGACAACTGAGTCGCTGCTGCTTACCAGAAGGGGAGGGATGAGTTTGTAGTGAGGTTGACAGGGTGCAAATGCATGAGTTGAGCCAATCTGGTGCTTCTACTGGAGAATTTATGTAACACTGACCTTCCCACCCCCTCCTTCCTGATAAGCAGCATGGACTCAGCTGTCAGAAGGTCAGGTGAATACTGCTACCACACTGTCCGCTACTGGCTTCTGGCTTCAAAAAAACAAGCAGAAGTACCAGATTGGCACCACCAGTGCATTTGCAATCCACCAACCTCACAATCGCTGCACCTCTTGCTCCATCCATCCTGATACACTGCAGTGACTCAGCAGGACTGAGGTCAGATGACTAGTGCTGCTCCACCATACCACTTGCCGCTGTTTCCATTTATATGTCAAATCCATCTACAACCCAAATTAGTAATAGTAATAGCCTTCATAACCTTTTGCCTGTCTTTGTTGTACTCCACAATTCATAAAAGCAAAGATCTGGTTAGGAATACTTTAGGTCAGGCGAACAATTACAGGCTCGGGCATTTAGGTGATTTTTCTTGCAGATAGATGCCCTATGCTGCCATGTGCATTAACTCACAGGGAGAAATGGTGTCATTGGCATATGAAACACAAATGTATGATAATAATTTCAGAGAAGGTTTGGGTGATTTCAGCTCAGCCTGTTGAAATACCTGGGTTACACTGCCATGATTGAAATTTCTATAACCACATGAGGAGAATTGAATAGGTCTAAAAGCCATCCGATGTAAGTAGATCTAAAAGGACTTGTAAAAGATGCTCAGTCTTTGAATCTCCAAGTGAAGACGAACAGCAGTATTGTTATATGTCAGCTGTACCCTAAGAATTAGCAGTGATCTTTTCCTCTCTTCCGAGATTAGTCAATGCACACTGAACTTACGGAAAATTCAGAATTTGGCTGTTATTTAGCTCCCCTCAGGACTTGGAATGCTATTTCAAGTAGGAATTGGCTTTGTTCCTCACAACAAGAAGGCTGTCCTCCTGGATGTGTGCTTAAGACCAGGGAAATAAACCAAAAAATAAGACAGAATTTTGCTGGCTGGCTTGCAGTTCCTCTGAGGCATTACTTCAACTTCATTACACGGGTCATTAGAGAATAAGTCATTTTCATTCAAGCAGCACAGAACACTGTAAGAATTCAAAACCAAATAAGACTATTTCACCTACAAGTGGCCAATCCCGAAGTTCACTTCTTCTTCCTTCAGAAAGATCAAAGACTACAGTGAGCCCCAATCCAGTGAGATTATTTTACCATGCACTACACAGGGGGTTATGTGCGTGAACAGTAGGGCTCTCGCATTGCAGAAGAAGAAGAAGAGTTTAGATTTGATATCCCGCCTTTCACTCCCTTTAAGGAGTCTCAAAGCAGCTAACATTCTCCTTTCCCTTCCTCCCCCACAACAAACACTTTGTGAGGTGAGTGGGGCTGAGAGACTTCAGAGAAGTGTGACTAGCCCAAGGTCACCCAGCAGCTGCATGTGGAGGAGCGGAGACGTGAACCCGGTTCCCCAGATTACGAGACTACCGCTCTTAACCACTACACATGCCTACCCAGAGGCCAGTTCTGTTAAGGGTCTTATGGTCAGCTAAATAGGTATTGAATGACAGCATTAGTAACCTTTAGCGCTTTGCACAAATGATCTCCCATAGTTCTCCACTATTTCTATGGGAAGATAAATTAGAGGCCATTTTACAAATTTCTTAGTTTAGCAGGAGAAGAAATTATTAATTTTTCTATTTTTTCTATGGTGTTTCTTTTACTTTTGCAAGTGGTAGCAGCATTAACTATGTTGGCAGCCATCCACCACTCTAACCTTCCACACCATTCCAGAACATTAGGGTAGTTGGGAGAATGTAAGCTACACACACCCAAAAAAGTTGAGAATCTTCAGAGGGGGAAAAATATTTAAAGTGATCTTTCTCTAAGAGAGTGGGGCTGAGAAAGAAAAATCTCAGGCTATTTTTCCAGGAAAAATAATGGCTTCTAGGAAATTTGGACTCACCTCGTCTAGTTTTGCCAAGTATTAAGTCCTTCAGCAGCAGTACTCCAGCAAACTGCTTTACAAACTGTATTTCAAGCTAAATATTTTTTCATACATGACCTGTGTACCTGTTATTTTCCATAATAGTAAACTGTTTGTTTGCTTGCTTGAGTTCATACATGCCCTTTTCTGTAAGATCCCTTGGTGGGTTGCAACGATTTTACAAATGGCTAAAACAACTTACAAACATAAGAAGCATATA
Organism: Podarcis bocagei; assembly: GCF_964188305.1. Classification (NCBI taxonomy): domain Eukaryota; kingdom Metazoa; phylum Chordata; class Lepidosauria; order Squamata; family Lacertidae; genus Podarcis; species Podarcis bocagei. The sequence continues at coordinate 55,968,199 of NC_138134.1, forward strand.
TATTGGATGTCAAAGGCCAGGCCACTATAGATGTCCACCTCTGACTCATTTCTCCAGATCAGGATCAACAGTTGTAAAGAGAGGTTTGGTCCTTAAATCCTACATTTTTTAAAGTGTGTGGGGTAAATATTGCCATAAAGTGATATTAGGTATTAATGCTAGGTATACAATAATGACAAAACCAGTGTATTAGAAACCATTAATTTACCAGAAAAGGAGTATTTAAAACTAATACATCCATTTGGATGAGAAAATGAATTCAAAGCTCTAAACACTGTAGGTCCCAAATGAATCAGACCATTTCCAACAATTATCTGTATGACAAGTTTCCTACAACAAGGGCATGTAGAGATATATTTCGTCTATGGGATTCCCTTTTCCTTCCATTTGCAGATTGCCAAAATCCAACTTGGACTGTCTTATGGAAATGATGGAAGGATTTTTATTTGAGTCATAGTTTAGTGGTCAGAGATAAGCAAGGGGTTGCTTTAGTTATACATTTATTAATAATCCTTGTGTTTCCTTTATTCTGCCCTATAAAGATTGGTATCAAGCCAGCGCTTTCAAGGAACAATGCAGGCTATAAATCAAAACAGACAAGCACGGTGCTTCTCAAGTCATTTTTCATGGTGTTAAGCAGAGCTGAATATTAGTGTGCTCCATTCTTTGTAACTCCTTTATATGAAATAATTGAAAATGTTCCACCTTATAGAGAGCCATTACAATGCTAGATGCTAGATTCCTAGTTAGGATGATACCACTCTTTTATGAAAGTAAGCAAAGTAATATTCTGTTAGATGCAGACAATAGGTGATGGCGTTATTCACTAACTGTGCAGGATAATTTTTATAAACAATCAGCCTAGCAAATAGTGTTTTCTTACTCTAGTAGTGTTACTGCAATTCATGAACAATAGTATGTAACCAGCACAGCTTCTCAAAGTTTGATGAGACATGTTCTTTTTCTAAAAGACTATGTGGTACTATCAGGAAAAGTGTGAGGATTGTACCACTTACCTTCTCACAATGTGCCTATGTGTTTGAGTTGGACTTAGCAGTTTGAAAGCATACCAGCGCGAGTACATAAATAGGTACCGCTGTGGTGGGAAGGTAAACTGCATTTCCATGTGCTCTGGCACTCGTCATGGTGTCCCATTGCTCCAGAAGCAGTTTAGTCATGCTGGCCGCATGACCCAGAAAACTGTCTGTGGACAAGCGCCGGCTCCCTCGGCCTGAAGCGAGATGAGTGCCGCAACCCAGTAGTCACCTTTGACTGGACTTAACTGTCCAGGGGTCCTTTACTTTTACTGATAAGGATCACAGTCTTAAATTGCTGGCGTATCTCTGAGATTAGTAGGTCTATTTCTCTCCTGACCATACTGGAAACTCATTGGAATTTGAAGAATACACAAGAATATCATGTTTAAAGAAATGTCTGTTTCTAACAGTAATTAAACCTATGCAGCACATTCCACAAAGTATTTAAGATTTGAGTACTCTTAAGCTTATTAACGTCTTTGATGCCAATGTTCTCTAATGTGTGGATCACAGACATTTACTGGCAATGCAAATATATCCTTTTCAAAATTTGGAGGTGCCTTGGGCATGAAAATCTTATGGACAGGTTTAAGTTTTTTTTTAAACAATCATACTAATTAATATCAATTGTGTTTAATGTTGTTGTTTTTTATAAAAAAGACAGTTTTCTTTAATTTATCTGAGACAGGCAAACACTTATCCCAAACTGCCCAAATTCTGTGAAATCCATTACTAAACAAGCAAAGTATTTTATTTCAAACTGAACATCTGGTAACATTGTCTTCTGTTAATACATTTTGCCAACAGAGGATTACCACCCTAACTGTCACGGTAATTCTTATTGCATGACTTATAGTGTTTTGTAGCTCTTTTCTTCCTTGGTGTTGCATGTTCATAACTTGCCTGATTTAGAATGTGTCTGTTTCATCAGATATTGACTTATCACTACATATATTTCTACATCAAGTGTTATCAGTGTTGAAAACCAGGACTGCAGTTGAAATTAATAGCAATGATCCCATTCATTTCAGTAAAGAAAATGATTTAAAACTCTTGTTTGCTAGTCTAACAAGTTTATCTTTATTACAGCTGCGCATTTTCACTTCTGTTTCTTTTAGTAGGAATTTTTGAAGGCAAGGCTTGCGCAGGATATTTCCCAGTAGTTTTGTGTTTTGGATTGGGTTTTTTTTTAAAAAAAAGCCGTATTTCATAGAAGTTATATGCTAGAAGACACAGACCACACTTACTCCAGAATATTCTTTAATTCATCCTGTAGAATTCATTGGGATCTAAATGACAGTGCTCCAAAATAAGTGATTTGTGAGCTGCAACCAGAGTTGTCATCTCAAATGCAACCTCTTTACATTAAAAAAATGTCCCTTTTCCTGTTCAGTGTTGGTAGAAAGTAAGTGTATTAATTCCAGATGTAAAAAACATGGTTAAAGGAAATTTCAGTTGAGCAAGCTGAAAATTTGTCTGTACCTCAAGATCTGATACAGTGAACATTGTCTTCCTCCTCCTTCTCTGCCCTCTGCTTTCATTAACCCCCAGTGGATGCATGCTGGACTAGAATTCTGCCATGCAGTATTGCTAGGAAATAAAGATAGTTAAGACTATGAGGCTTCTTGGAAGGTAATTAACTATCTCTAGCAGTTCAGAGAAGCATGTTTTGACATCTGTACGGATGCTTTTAAAGCCGTAGATATTCTTTCTGGGACATCTCACTGCAGTGTAGCCCTTGGAGTGGTAATAGCCACATGTTAAATCTGTGCTGCAAAAACCTGAAGTTCCACAGTCCAGAAGAACGGGGCATGGCTTGCATGCAGGAGGCATCAGGGCTAACATCCCCAGCATCTCCAGTAGACCTCAAATAGGGCTAGGAAAGTTCTCTAATATCTTAGCGAGCAACTACCAGTACTAAGTTCACCCGTGAGTCTGTGCTCGAAACACAAAGGAAACTGTATTACAGTCACCATAAATTATGTGGTGCATTGTGTTGAAGGAGGTTAAAGGGTTCTGTAAAAACTTAACTAATTCCAAAAATGAGATGGGGATCTCTAGTTAAGAATGGTTTCATCTGTGAGCTGAGATGTTCTGTCCTGAGTCCTCACTTGCCTTTCCCCCTTCTGCTTATGTGCTTTCTACCTCACACAAGAAGTGATTTCAAAACCACACGAACATATTCCTGTCCAATTCATGGAAGGCATAGTGATGTGTGTGTTTGCACTTTTGTCTTTTACTGTTTCTTGTGCATTTGCACACACCTGTAGCGTAAATACTGCTTCCGTGATTTACATGTGTATATTGCCAATCTTGCTACGTGAGATTTTACAATAAGAAAATAGTTAAGGACGTATATGAGCATGGCAGTAAAACTGTCTATGAACAAGGTCGAAATAGACACATTAATGCAGGTAGCGAAATCCCAAAGTCAGCTTCTGTTAATGGAACAAACAAGAAGGTGTGATTTTCAGTAGGGAGGTGACAGTGGGTAGTGCTTAAGCCTTCCAGTACATCACTTTTTCACTGCAGTGTTTTCCATCAAGCTTCTTTATCCTCTATGGCATATATATATAATGCCAGTGTCAATAAAAACTTTATCTAAACATATCAACCCTTCCTCTTTGGCACAGAATCCTTCTGAGAGGCAAGCACAGAATTCTTCTTATGATTTAGCTGAATAAGAAACAAGCAGAGGCCCTGAAAACTTAATTCTGTGTTAGGGTGGGCTCATACCTAAGGTTTGCACTATGTGAAGTCATCTTAATTCATGCAACAAGAAGGGAGTTGCTATCCACACAATTAGGCCTTTACCCTGTTCCACCGCTCACTACCTACATGCCAATAGCTGCACATGGCACAGGTTAGCTGTTGGCAGAGAACTTACTTACACAGCAATTCAAATGGCCACCATTTGCCCAATGGTAAAAAAAAAATGCTCTTATTTCAAAGTTAAATGTGCTTGTTTTGTTTGCAGAAAGCTATAGACTTTGTTACCTAGAAGTTAGAATGCTAATGGGCATTCTAATAGAATTTCCGTTTAAGAGAATAATAATTGAATTGAATTTCAATATGTTTGTGCTGTCTGTAATTGATCATTGAGTGTCATAGTTGTTAACTGCTTCTTAATACAGTGTTGTTGTTTTGTCACATTGGTTTGTTACTAACGAAGATTAGTATAACTGTGCCTGACAGATAAGTACTTTAGAAATCTGGATGGTGCTGGATTAAAAAGTGAACTGTTGTTTACCTTCAGGGTCCTCCAGGTCCACCTGGACCCCAAGGATTGCAAGGGTCAAAGGTGAGTCTCCAACTGTTACTCATTTGACGAAGACCCCCTGAGCTTTAATTTATTTCTATGCAGAGTATGGTCTGAAGGCACATATGAGGCTACCACTTTGTAGAAGTTAAGGGGGTCAGGGTGCGATCATTGTCTGGGTTGGTGACCTTCTGGAAGCAGCATGTATGCTATCTTGGGTTCCATGATGGAATAAAGGCAGGACGTCAGTGTAAGAAAATAAATACTGTGCTCTTAAATGCATAATCATCACTAATAGCACAGTCCTTTGCTTGTCTAAGGAAGCCCCACTGAGTAACTGTGTGTAGGATTTCAGCCTAAGAAACTTTTTACTGCATTATGTTTTATATTTTATTTTTCCTTCCTTAATATTTATTAATAATTTTAGCCAGCATCACAATAATTCATTTAATTAATAATTTAATTTGTAATTTTAAATTAAGATACCTTAATTTACCCTGAGTAACCATACCCAGTCTATGTTCTTTTTGACTCTCATCTAAATAATACTGTTGCTCAAAAGGTGGCCAGGAGAACAGGAGTAGCCAACATGGTCCCTTTGGATGTTTTCAGGCTATAACTCCCTTCCAACAACTTATGCAGGCCGTCTGTATAACTGAAATAGGTGGTCTTCAAAACATTCACACCTCCACCTAGATGTGAGATTATTATAGACCAGCATAGTTAATTCATATTGACCCAGTTTGGACCTAATAGTATACCACGGTTTAACACTATGCGGACAAATGTGGACAAACACTATGTTTGAGGCTCACAATCCTAGGAGCCCCCTCCACTTCTTCATCACAGCCATGAAGAAGAGATAAGACAACTTTCAGACTAACTGCAGCTTATTTTTATTTGTAAAATAATTTAAAAACAGCTGTTTCTTATTTCCTTGTGGCTGTTCCATAAGAGGGGTGGGTGGGTGTGTAAGCCTGAGAATCAAGAAGTCTTATTAACAAAGCATTGAACTACAGTATATTCCAGGAAATAATAACTTAGTGAAATTGATTTTCACTTTGCAGGGTGAACCCGGATCTCCAGGATTGCCAGGTGCTGATGGAGAGCAGGTACTTGAACAATTATTGCTACTGGACATATGAATGATACAATAGTAGGTATAAAAAAGAGATATAGATAATAAATAAGATAATTATTTTTGTTGCACAACTCTTTCTTCCCCTTTTCTTTTCTTTTCTTTTGTTATGGAATGAAAGATACTGCCAAAAAAAAGTGAATATAGTACCAAGAAACAACCCATAAGATGTTTCTGGATTTACTGGCCCAGTTCCCACATCATGGTAAACCATGGTTATTAGCTCACTGGGAGGGGGAAATGCTTTCCATATAAAAGGTCCCAGTTTTAATTCCTTGCATCTCCAGTGCTAAGAGAGACTTGGGTCTGAAACCCTGAGAACTGCTTCCACTCATTGTAGACAGCACTGTCCAAATCTACTTGAACGAGTGGTCTGACTCAGCATGAAGCAGCATCCTGTATTGCAATATTTACTGTGAATATACGGTATCAATCTGGGGTGTTCTGCTGCTTTTCACTCACAATGAGGAGGAAGAAAACCGCAATATATGGGTCAGCATTATTTCCAAACCAGAGATCATGGTTTGTTTTCCTCTTACAAACCACTATTAGTCATCCAAGAACAAAGCTTAGCTGCAGATTGTAGTTTGTTGGGAGTGAAACCAACTATGATCCCTGGTTTGGACATAATGCTAAGCCAGGGATTGTGGTTCTTTTCCTCCCAGTGGAAGCTGATGGGAGGAAGGCAGAGCAAAATGAGAGTGGTTTGTTTATACACAGTAAGTCATGCTCTGAGGTTGATTTTAGATGATCTTGTAATATAAGACTCATTTATGTGACTGTGCTATTGCAGGGGCCTAAAGGCTCAAAAGGTGATACGGGTGACCCTGGACTCCTCGGAGAAAAAGGAGGAATTGGACTTCCAGGATTGCCAGTAAGTTTGCTTTAAAATGTACCTGCATTTTTAATTACATCTTCAGTGTCTGCTTACTCTTTAAAAGTCAAACATTATTATTATGAAGAGGGCCATTTTAGCACCATGCAGAAAGACCGACACATAGAAAAAGGTCTCTCTAACAAGGAGCTTATAAGGTACACAATGACAGAAAGAGAGATAACAGGAAATCAACAGAGGCAGGGGAAGCAGAGGAGAAAATGTGTACAAAGTGATGTATTTGGCTTGGTTTAGTTTCACAGGATGAAGATAAAGAAATCCAACCAAAGACATATGTGAAAAGAGAACTTTAAGGAAGGCTTTGAAGGGAGAGGGAGAGAGAAAGAAAGAGAAGGAACCATTTGGGTGCTTTCTGAAGTGATTTCCAGGCAAATAGGGCAGTGAGGAAATGTCAGCTTAGTATCACTACAACATGATACAAAATACTCATGATAAAAAAATGCATGGGATGTATGAACCATAGACCAAAAGTTGTATATGTCACAGCATGCCCTTCTAGCCATCTCTTTTCCTTTGGGAAAATTGAAGTTTAACTGCTTTGATGGATAAACCATTTGCTCTGTTTTCACCCTAGAACGTGAAATTTGACAAAATTTCAAAGAGTATGTTAATTGAACAGTGAAAGGGGTGGTGGAATCTTTTATAAGGAGAGGCACTTTACTGGGATTAATCTTAAATGTATTGAGATGCAACCTATTTGCAGTTATTCTTGGGTAAGTCCTTTTGACTGTTATCTCATTACAAGGATCAAAATTTAACCATAACGTATTTTAAGTGATTGTATAAATGTAATTTTAAATAGTGAGTAGTAAAATGATTACACTTTAAACACAAGAGAAAAATGTTCCATAGTCTGGGCTCTCTGTATTTACTATGACATTTTGGCATGACACATCATTGATAATTGGCAGTCTGACTGAGCAGTGCTGTTCTGTGCACAGTAGGGATACTGTACCCATGAAAAATCTGCTCCTTATTAGCAGCCCCCTATGGGATCTTGTATACAGAAAACAAGAACAGATGCACATGGGGTCCTACTGAGCATGTATCATACTGAGCAGATCTGCTGATCAATTTCTATGTGCACAAGATGTTCTGTGTTGAAATGGCCATTATTAGTGATGCTGTCAAAGTTGGTAATTTACCTGGTTCAGAATGCCCATCCGCCAATGCTTGAGTGTATTACCTAATTTCCCTAAGAAATTACTGTCCAGTTTGTGGTGTAAAATGAGATTATTTATGTGTGCCATGTGTGAAAATCAACCCACATCAAATTACTGTATAAAGCACTAGTCAAGCATGATTCTGTAATTTACATGTCAGTGTGTCTAGATAAAGGCCAGTATTTGCATTTGTAACCCCACCAAAAAAAGCAAAATTGTAGTAGACCATCCAGAAAATGCCCTCACACAAATTTGCCTTGTACTTTCATTTATTTCATTTTATTTAAACCCCATCTTTGAAACAAGAAGCTCATGTTGGCTAAAGAAAGATAAACTTAAAGAATAATATAAACTAAAAAGAATAATAAACTTAAATGTAATAGAATAAACTATAAACAACGAAGCAAATCAGCTAACAGAAACAAAATGTAAGGGTCACCAAAACTGTAAACCTGCCATAACGTCAGCTGTAGAGACATGCTCCAAGTACATTAACACTGCAATCCTATATGTGTCTACTCAGAAGTAAGTCCCATTGAATTCAAATCTGACTTCAGATCAGATATAGGTTGGCTTATGCTGTAAGAGTTGTTGAGACAGGATTTGGGCATAAAGCAAAATAAATGATGCCTATAATTATTAATTATAATTATAAAGTGTAAGTAATGTAATGAAAATCCATCTTCCGAACTAAATATTCCATGAGTTGATAAGATGAAAGCTTTGTTCATTGCGTAAATACTGATTTTGTAGGGATCCAATGGTATGAAAGGAGAAAAAGGAGATGTTGGCTTGCCAGGTCCTCAAGGTCCCTCTGTAAGTATTTCTATGCTATCTCAGTGCTTCCATAAAAATATACTAATGTCTTCTATTACCGGTAATTTTTATTTTATTTTTAAAAAAGAATGTTTTGGCATCACAGCACAAGGGCATCAAACAGAGCAGTCAGTTAAAAATGTTTGAAATAAAAGCTGATGGTCATGGTCTTGGAGGGCCATAGAAATGTTTTGCAGGGTGGGATGTGGCTCACCGATGATTAGTTCGGCACCCCTTCTCTATTGTCTTCTTGATAGAGGCTAATGGGGAAACCTTTCAAATAAGTTTTTCTATGTGATACAAAGCAACAGTGCATTACCATTTATTACTGCAGGCACAGGAATGGTGAGTAAGTTAGCTCCTGAATTTATATCTCACCTCTTCAATTGGAATGCCAACCACTGACAAATATTTATTTGTTGTTTATTAAATACTCTGATGCTGTACAGTAAATGCTTTACTGATGTTTTAGTTATGTTTTGTAGATTTTATTGCATTCTATTTGTTGCAAGCTGCCTTGTTACATTTTATGAAAGAACAGATTATACATTTTCAAATAAATAGTATATTTTATCTCATGTAAAGGATTGCAGCTTTCAGGCAGATGAGAGGTGCTACAATTCAGTAAGAACATATGTTAGTCTGAACTAATTATCCTGCTTTTACATGTAGATCATAGGACCACCAGGACCTCCAGGCCCACATGGTCCACCTGGACCTATGGTAAGTCCTTTTCGGTTATCACATATGCAACTGCTGAGAGGTCAGACCAAAGGAGAATCGTTCCTCTTTCTGGAAGCTGTGGATGGAGGACGTTGCAAGGGCAGGGCTGGTAGGGGCAGGAGGCAGGTATTAGTAGTATCAAGACATGGGTATTTTTGTGGGTGTAGGGCAAATGATGACATCTGAAAAAGTGGAGCAAAGGGCTCTTGACCGTATAAATGTTGGCAATCATTTGTATGTCTGACTGGATATCAAGGGGGGGAAAATATGGAGAATCAAATGTTTCAGACATGGATCCAGTTGACTTTGAAAATGGATTGTAGTTGGAAGTTGATGCAGAGTTTCATTCTGTCTTGACTAGTTAGGTATTAGCCAGTTAATTAAGGATTGTTATTTTATGCAGCTTTGGACGGCGACAAGAACAGCAAGCACTAGCTATTGGCACAGACCAATTTGTAGTTTAGAAATGTCCTCTCTAACTATGACATTTTCATTCTTATTTTTTAGGGACCTCATGGACTTCCAGGCCCAAAGGTAAAGAATCCAATACACAACTAACTTCATTATGTTTATTTGTTATGCACTCATTCTCGTTAATCACGTTGAAGCATGCAGTCATGTTTTGTTCTTCGTCGCACTTTTCTGTTAAATGTGTTTTTTATATTCTTAAACCTTTAAGCAGCTGCTTAAGATAATGCATTAAAAATATTTTTAAATGATTTATGGCAATTTTCCTCATCACCATAAGTTGAATTAGCTTTCTATAATGTTAATTATAGAGAGCCAATAAAAATATCCAGTTGTCTGGTGAGAGATTCAAGCTATGCCATTTGGAACTACCTTACACATAAGCTTAGAAAAACAGGGGATGAGTGTGTTGTGCACTTAAGAAGTAAAGTAAAATCATTTCCAGATATTACTTTCTTCTTTACCTCTCTCCTTCATTCCTACTAATCTTTTCTGCTCAAGCTACTACCTTTTATGATAATTTCTCTTTCATTCTTTCTGTCCATGCCTTCATCTTTGAAAAGGCATTGCTAACAAGGGTCTATATCAGTGAAGTCTTCATTGCTACTGCTGGAAGAGTTATTCCAGATATATGGGGAAAATCCTTCAGAAGGAATATAACCCTGAAGGAATATGTATTTGAAAGAACTTTGTATACCATAGCTAAACTTAGTTTCATTTTAAAAAAACTGTTTTACCAGAATGTGTTAGTTGTTTGTTTGTTTGATTATTTTGAAAGGAGAGAAAAGAAACATGCTGAGACCATTATGTATAGCATTGAGCACTCACAAAGCTGACCATAGTTTGTTCCATGCCAGGGCTAGCCTAATCTGACGTGAAGCACTTTAATGGAACTCATGACTCCTTGAGATTCTCCAAGCACCAAGTACTGTAGTTTTTGTTTCTACAGCTTCAACAGCACAATCCTATACATGTCTACTCAAAGTTAAGCCCCATTTCATTAAACGAAACTTATTTTCAGGTATGTGGGTATATGGTTGCAGCCTAAAAGAATGGGATTGTAATGGAGTATGCAGTTGTGGAAAGAAAGAAATTCTTCTACTCTTGAGTACCAATAAAAGAGTAGGATATTTTCAGAGTAATAATAATAATCTCAAAATAAATGGTCTGAAAAATTTGAGGGTTGCAAGATTCAGTTCAGTCAACTTCTTTAGAATGCCCATTCAATTAAATTGAGCAAAATTAGTATATCATTTTTGTGTTTCATTTTCATTCAAGCCTCTTTTGAAAGCTTTATCTGTCACAGATTCACTCAAAGAACCTTGAGAATAAGGGTGCTAACAATTATTTGTTACAAATCCCTAGCTTCTGCAGAGCAAGGGAATATTGGCGCTGTAATTCTCTGGGTATATGTGTGTGTGTGGAGAGAGAGAGAGAGAGAGAGAGAGAGAGAGAGAGAGAGAGAGAGAGAGAGAGGTCTGAGATCTACAATAACAAGATTTCTTTGCTTAGGAGCCATGACAGTTAAATAGGCTTGGAAGTGGTTTAAACTGCAGGGTGGACATTGCCCTTACAGTCATATAAGGATACAGTAGCAATGATCTTGGGCAGCTCCCGATAGGCTTGTGCAGAAGAAGTTTTTAGCAGATTGTACTCTTGTTAGCCTAAGCTTCAAAGCGGACTTACTCCTGGACAGCAAGCTTTTAATGTAGAGTTTAATATAGAATAAAACTATATTATAGCATAATGTTGCATACATTAATTTCATGTGAAATTTCATAAACATGAAAAGATCACTAACATCTGTTGTTAATAGGAGTGTAATCACCTTTTTGGAGACCATTTCCTCATGGTTCCAGTGCATATTCCAATAAATCACACTCTTCCTCTGTTTAATTAATTATGCTTAAAGGTTTAGAATATCTTTATAAGATGTACTGCACATTCCAGTTCACCACGAGAAAAAAAAGGGGCCACTTAAGGCTCACAATTTTGCTTGAGTTATTCAGAAATGTTTCAACATCATCATGATGATGACTTGATTTGAATTTGCAAAATAATTGTGAAAGCTTTATGCCTTTGCAGATCGCTAACATCCCTCCATTTACTATATCATAGTCTGATAAAGTATATTTCACTGAACAGAACCAGTTGTGTTAAAGAACTGGAGTTTGCATCCATGTCTTTGACTGGTTCTCCTCTGTCCCAGCTTGAATACCTCTACCAGCACCCCCAATATACTTATACTTTTACATTTAGGGTGAACCAGGGTTAAATGGTCTTAAAGGATTGAAGGGTGAACCAGGTCACAAGGGTGACAGAGGGCCCCTTGGTCTTCCAGTAAGTAAAATACCTATTCAATTTCAGTGCAAATTGCAAACTACTCTTTCTGCTTTCAACCAAAAACTCTGGTTTACTCGATAGCAAATATAAAACTATATCATGTTGGAGTAAAACATTAGTCTTGTTTTGTTTTTATCCAGAGTCTGTTCTTGTATCATTTCATAACACATAGTTCTGTCAGTTGTTGGTTTTAATTTTTATTACCATTTTTGTGTCATTTGTCAGTGTCAACAATGTTACAGCATCATGTTCCTCCACATTAATTATGCCATTATTGAATGCTGTGTGGTGTTTGATTTTACTATTTTAAGTATAGTGTGTATATATTTAAACTCAATATCTTTTTTCTTGAGTTCAGTATTTATAAGGATTGAGACATTAAGGGTGAAGTCTTAAGAAACTAGCTTGTGTAACCTTAAGTGTTTTTCATTTACTCATAGATTTGTGGAATTGTTCTGATTTGACTATTTTGGAATTGTTCTTGTTGTGGTGCTTATAGTAAATTTGCCTTCAATGAAAGTGTGCTAAAATCAGGATTACTCAATATTGCCTTGAGTGAAAGAAGTGAAACGAATGTGCTGGAGCTAGACTATGTTAGCCATGCTATAGCCCCATTAAAATCAATCAGACTTAAGATAGTCATCATGACTAACGTGTCCCACAGTTTTCAATGGGACAAATAAGTGACTAAGTTAATATGGATCCAACCCAGTGTTTGGTTTCTTGTAGTCTTATAATACCATAAATACAAACACATTTTACCAGTCTTTTTCAGTAGACCTTTCACATAGTGAAATGAAAGATGGCTCAAACCAGTTAAAATAATTGAGACACACTGTTCAGAAGAGGCACAGTCTAGGAAAATCAAACACTTTTAAATCTGTTGAATTCAATGGGTGTTCCACATGTGGAGTCCCACTGAAATCAGTGGGAAATTAAAGTGTCTAAGTTTGCCATGGCAAGATCAAGGTTTTCAAAATACTTGAAGGGCCCAGTGCTCACAGACATTGGTTCTTTCCAGTGAAGCCATCTGACCTGTTTAATTCAGACAGTAGTATTAGCACTTTTGGAATTGTGCAGCATTGGGCTTTCCTTGTTCACACAATATCCACCAGGGGTCCTCTGTTCCTCAGCAGTGCCAGAATGAATAGTATACCGTATTTTTCGCTCTATTGGACGCACCGGACCACAGGACGCACCTAGTTTTTAGAGGGGGAAATCAAGGAAAAAAATATTATCCCCCCCCAGCCCCAAAGAGCAACGGACAGGCTGCATGCAGCCTGTCCACTTCTCCCAGAGCTTCTCGGGGCTGCGGGGGAAGCCCGGGTTTCCCCCCCCCCCCAGCCCCAAAGAGCAAAGAAGCCAAGACAGTGCGCGGGATCCATAGCCGCACAACCTCTCCAGCCAGGAGCTAAACCTCTCCAGTGCAGCTAAAGAAGACAAGGCAGCAAGCGCGATCCATCCCGCTCACTGCCTTGGCTTCTTCTTTAGCCTTGCACAGCATCTTTAGTCTTGCGCAACGGGATGGATTGCGCCCGCTGTCCACCGGGGCTGGACTAGATGACTCCTGGGGTTCCCTTCCAACCCTGCAATTCTATGACCTCGGAAGGTGTTTGGGGTCTCCACCACTGGAGGCTTTTAAGCAGTGGTTGGGGGACCATCTGCCTGGCGTTCTTTAGCTGTGATTCCTACATTGTGAGGGGGCTGGGCTAGATGACCCTTGGGTGGCCCTCCCAACTCTATACAGTCCTACAGTTCTGCGGCAGGAGATCCACAGCCACTTCACACAATGCCCACTCCCAATTTTCATCTGAGAGACATGTGTCTCTCAGTACCCCCCTACCTGCCACACTTCCCCCACCCCACTTAAGCTGAGGGAATTCCTGCCCAGAGAAACTCCCAGCAATCAAGGAGGAGGAATCTGCTGCAGCCGTGAGCAGCGCAGGATCCATGGTCCCCTTCCTTCCCTCCTTCGTAGTTGCTTTGAAGGAGGAAAGTGGGAGAGGAGCTGCTTACACGAGTGTAAGCTGCTCCCCTCCCACTTTGCTGCTTCAAAGGGAGCCCGGGAGGAAGGAATCTGCTGCAGCCGTGAGCAGTGGAGGATCCATGGTCCCCTTCCTTCCCTCCTCCGTGGTTGCTTTGAAGGAGGAAAGTGGGAGAGGAGCTGCTTACACGAGTGTAAGCTGCTCCCCTCCCACATTGCTGCTTCAAAGCAATCACGGAGGAGGGAATCCGCTGCAGCCTCCAGCAGCGGGGGATCCATGGTCCCCTTCCTTCCCTCCTCCGTGGTTGCTTTGAAGGAGGAAAGTGGGAGAGGAGCTGCTTACACGAGTGTAAACTGCCCCCCTCCCACATTGCTGCTTCAAAGCAATCACGGAGGAGGGAATCTGCTGAAGCCTCCAGCAGCGGGGGATCAATGGTCCCCTTCCTTCCCTGCTCCGTGGTTGCTTTGAAGGAGGAAAGTGGGAGAGGAGCTGCTTACACGAGTGTAAACTGCCCCCCTCCCACATTGCTGCTTCAAAGCAATCACGGAGGAGGGAATCCGCTGCAGCCTCCAGCAGCGGGGGATCCATGGTCCCCTTCCTTCCCTCCTCCGTGGTTGCTTTGAAGGAGGAAAGTGGGAGAGGAGCTGCTTACACGAGTGTAAACTGCCCCCCTCCCACATTGCTGCTTCAAAGCAATCACGGAGGAGGGAATCCGCTGAAGCCTCCAGCAGTGGAGGATCCATGGTCCCCTTCCTTCCCTCCTCCGTGGTTGCTTTGAAGGAGGAAAGTGGGAGAGGAGCTGCTTACACGAGTGTAAGCTGCTCCCCTCCCACTTTGCTGCTTCAAAGGGAGCCCGGGAGGAGGGAATCTGCTGCAGCCTCGAGCAGCGAAGAGGATCCATGGGTCCCCTCTTTCCCTCCTCCGTGGTTGCTTTGAAGCAGGAAAGTGGGAGAGGAGCTGCTTACACGAGTGTAAGCTGCTCCCCTCCCACATTGCCGCTTCAAAGGGAGCCCGGGAGGAGGGAATCTGCTGCAGCTTCCCCCAACTCCCGCAGAAGCCGCCGCTCTTTAAAGGGGCTGCGCGGCTTCTCCTGGCTTTTCTGGGAGGTGGGGGGATTCCCCCACCTCGTAGAAAAGCCTGCAGGAGCCGCGCAGCCTTTAAAAAGGGTGCCGCTCTTGGGGGCTTTTCCCCCAGGAGGGAGAAGGGACTGCTGCAGCCAGTCAGTCCCTTCTCCCTCCTAGAGAAAAGCCCGCAAGAGCGCACGAAGCTTGCGTGCGGCTCTTGAGGGCTTTTCCCGCCTGCCTCCCCCCTGCATTCGCTCCATAGGACGCACACACATTTTCCCTTGCTTTTTAGGAGGGAAAAAGTGCGTCCTATGGTGCGAAAAATACGGTAAAACTTTACGAAAGTTTTATACATCCTGGCCGGAGAC
This sequence comes from Podarcis bocagei, assembly GCF_964188305.1. Taxonomy (NCBI): domain Eukaryota; kingdom Metazoa; phylum Chordata; class Lepidosauria; order Squamata; family Lacertidae; genus Podarcis; species Podarcis bocagei. The sequence goes on from NC_138134.1 coordinate 55,983,458, forward strand.
CACATCCTATGGAAGTGATAGGTGGAACTAATTTCAATGAATAAACATTACCTTAGTGAAAACCATTGGCACACTGGTGTGCTCAGGAACATGTTTTAAATTTTAATACAGTAAAGAAATAGAAATATTCTTTAAGAATCTAGGTGTTTTTTCTCATCTTATCATTAGGACATTCCAATGGGAACCCATATATTGTTTGCAATGCTCCGCAGTTTTCTTCTCCTTTCAGTTCTGGTAATGAAAAGACAGTTGACATGTCTGTGCAAAATTCATAATTCCCCTTGTTTTATCTTCCAAGTTAAAAGTCTGTTTTACTAACCTATGAATAGAGATGTGTGTGTTAAAGTACAAATAAACTTCCATGATAATATATGAGGTTTGTAGCACTAATACATATAGGGGCTCATTCTGATTTCATAAAATTGAGGTGAATTTCACTAAAAATAGTGAGATTACCTTAATGTGGGGCACGTTGCAAAGGGGATCAGAATCAGACTCTTCATGTTGTGTGTGAATTAAAACTAACCTAATGCAGTACTGTGATACTTATTCTAGAACCCTGTAGCAGCTCGCATAGAAGTTGTATTTGTTTCATCATCACCAGTTACTAATCTCACATTCTTGTCATTCGTGTTATCCCTGCCATCTATGCTTCCACTTAACCATACAGGGAGCATCTGGCTTAGACGGAAAGCCAGGACCCCGGGTGAGTCCCTTGTGTTCGTATGTCATACTTCACTACTAAATCTACATGCTTTACGGCAGGCAGATTTCTTTTGCAGTTCAGTGTGGTACCACTGCTGCTGCTGCTGCTGCTGCTGCTATCCCTACTGGTACAGTGCTGACTACACATTTTACAGGATGCTCCATCAGAGGAGGAGCCCCAGCTAACAAAAAAGCTAGTAACCTTTGAGATGCAAAGGGCCTAAGGTGCTATAGCTGTGTCCAATGTGAAAGACCGGCTGCAACTCACCCTGTTATACAGCTGCCTAAATATACCTGCTACATAGGGCTAGTGCATGAGATAAAGAAAAAACAACAACACCTTGTCCATGACAGGTGACATGATAGAAGATGAGGCTACAGTGAAATCACTGGTCTCATTATTCAAATAAAAATGCCCATATGTCTGCATCACCCTTGCCTGGTGCATTGGTCTGATCCTGCTAGCTTTGTTAAAGAAGCCAGCTTTCAAAGCCTGCATTACTAAAACTGCTGTTTGATTCAGGTACAGCCTTCTTTTCTTTCTCTTTTGTTTATATTTATTCCTTGAGAGTCAACATTAGAAAGCTACTGTTTGCAATGCTTTCTGATCTTTTTAAACCACTAAGTTACACCACATTAAAAGACACTGCTCTTCTCCTGCTATTTGAAACAAATATTGCAGCTTTCGAATGATGGAGAAGTTAAGGAATAGCATAGCGGTAAACTTAAAATCTCCTCCTCTAAGCTTACCATCTATCCTTGTGGGTCTTCATGTGAATTGTGCATGATTGTTGTTGATGTTGCTGTTGTTGTTATCCTAAGTCCCTTTGTTTCAACCTTTAACCTATGCCCCTGCTATCTGAAAACCTTTAAATCAGCTGATCTACAACATGAAAGTAGAGATGAATGAGATGGGAGGAAGCACTGTTTGAGCTTGCCAGAAGGATTGGGAGCTCAGCTGCCCCTTCAGTGAAAGTCCAACCCGTATTCTCTGCCTGATTCTCATGAAATTCTTTGCTAAATATAAACCTTCATTCAGAGTTGTCAGCTCCTATTTGTTTAATCTTTCAGGGCATGGATGGTCCAATTGGTCCTCATGGCCTTGCAGGTCCAAAAGGAGACAGAGTGAGTGTTTGCAGGAGATCTTCTCTTTGGGGTGGTTCACTTCTTTTGCATGATAAAGGTATCAGTTCAGCATATTTAATTGTGTTCGTTCTCTTGCAGATATAAATAAAGAGGATTCGTAGTTGTTCAAAAAATAACACATATTCACACACACCCCAAAAAAGAGACCTAGAATAATAAATTATTTATTTAATTTGTGGGGGTTTATAGTTACATATATATTTTGTTAGTCACTTTATCATGCTCAAGGCAACCTAAAGCAATTTACAAACTAACAAAAAACCCACATAGCTACATACTATTTTTAAAAAATTAAAATAAAATAAAACAACCAAATTGTTTAAAGGTCCAGAATTTTAAAGCTAAAATGTTGTTGTTTTTTCAAAAATATGTGTAATAGCTCAGTCAGTAAAGCATGAGAATCTCAATCTCAGGGTTGCAGATTCAAGTTCCACATTGAGCAAAAGATTCCTCCATTATAAGAGGTTGGACTAGATGACCCATGTGACCCCTTTCCCACTCTACAATTCTATTATTCTCTACTGCCAGTGGAAGGCACTCAAATCTTTTACTGCTTTTGGCCATAACTGGTAACATATTAGCAAAAAAGGCTAATTTTTTTTTTTTTAAACCACTCCATAGCACTTGACTGTTGTACATTTAGGTATAAACCAGAGCAAAGTTCAAATCTCAAGCATTCTGGTATATTGAGAAGTTCTGGATAGTACCTGTGTGTCCTCATTAAGGCACATCATGACAAATCAAAGAAACAGATACAGTGGTACCTCGGGTTACATACGCTTCAGGTTACAGACTCCGCTAACCCAGAAATAGTACCTCGGGTTAAGAACTTTGCTTCAGGATAAGAACAGAAATCGTGCTCCGGCGGCGTGGCAGCAGCAGGAGGCCCCATTAGCTAAAGTGGTGCTTCAGGTTAAGAACAGTTTCAGGTTAAGAACGGACCTCCAGAACAAATTAAGTACTTAACCCGAGGTACCACTGTACTGTCTCACGCGAGTTAGGCATCTTTGGTAGAGGGTTTCATTCTTTAAACAGCTTATTGAAGCCTATAGAAAGTGTGTTGCAGCCACTGCACAACCGAGCTGCTATCTCCCCCCCCCCCCCGGAAAAGCAGTAAGATAGATAAGGGACCCTTTCCCTCCATTCCACATGGTTCCCATTCCTCTTCCATTGCTATTTGCACAAAGAGAAAATACGTGGGACTAGATTGTTCCCATACAGAACAAATGCACCTGGGAGAATACTTTTGAATAAGAAAATGACAAAGAGGGAGAAGGGTTTAACAACCACCCCTGACAATACTCTGTCCCCCACCCCAAATGACACCCACCTGCAACTTCATTTCAGTATTTAAAAGATGTCAAGACAGCTAATGAGGAAGCTCTCATGCAATGCCTGTTTTTGCCCTCATACATAAAGTATACTGGCTAACCTTAGGATGACCTCAGGTATGTTGGCGGGGGGGAGAAACAGGATAACTTTATGTGCAACCCTGAATGTTCAGTAGGACAGAAATGTAATAAATATTGTGTAATTGAAATAAATGCTACACAAATAAATGGATTTCAAATACACAATAAATACTGCATAATTGAAAACAAAGCCTCTTTGCCCTTTGTAATGAACATTTATGATATTGTATTTTAGGGTGAAAAGGGAACCACAGGAGATCCTGGGCCCAGAGGTCCATATGGCTTGCCTGTAAGTTACACGACATCTTTGGAAAGTGCAATTTTCAGAAATCCTTGATTAAATCCTACTGTGTTTTATGACCATTCATCACAGAGAAATGCAATTAGTTTAAGTTGCCCAAGGTCGCTGCTCATGAGGCCATCCCTTATCTCAAGTTTAGGCAGTTTCATTCTCTCACATGCATCTATGCATAAATAATAGAGTAGGTTGTGACATAAACTAACAACAATGAGAAAAGCCAGAATTAAAAGTGACCCCCTCTGCGCAACCCCTGCCATTTCCAGTTTGCCTTACATGTGTTATTGCTTGTCTCTAGGCACCAGAAAGTAATGGCAGGAATTCAGGTCAATAAAAAAGTCTCATGATCATGTTGTTTCTCCTTAAAATACCTCAAAAGACTCTCTAGTACAAAGGGTAATCAGCTGTCATTTATGCAAAATACTTTGTGATTCATTTGCATTTTGGGGAAATTTGTTACAGTTTCATATAGCATCTTCAAAAAAAAACCCTTGTGCAAACTGATTTCTTCCTGTGTGGAAGGATGGACTAAGTAGGTATCACAATTCATTGAAGGTGATTCTTAATATTTTTGTCCAATACAAGTAGTTTTCCATTGTTTACATATGCAGGATGAGGAGAATGCCATATATCCAATATAAAATAATTTTGAAATATGCGTTACTTGGCTTTTGCTTTGTATGAATATCCCAGAATTCAAATTGATTCTGCAACATTTTATTAAACTTGCAGAAGTATGAAGAATGAGTTGGCTCTTAAGGTGTCTTTCTATGCATAGAATTGCTTTTCGTCCAACAGAAGATTCCACTAATGGAAATCAGTGGGGAATTACTCATTCCCCTAGCTGCTCTCTAAACTGCCCAGACAGTTTTCAGGTAGATGGACAGAGAGATAGAGGGATCTGTCTTAGACTTTATGGTATGTTATCTTTTTCTTGACACTCTACATGTGGCCAACTACATAAGGATATATGCTATGTACTCTACATTCATTGAAGTACATTCCATGTAGGAATTTTGTGACATTTTAGTCGAGGGTTCACACTTACTTAAAGGTAAAGGGACCCCTGACCATTAGGTCCCGTCGTGACCGACTCTAGGGTTACGGTGCTCATCTCACTTTATTGGCCAAGGGAGCCGGAGTACAGCTTCCAGGTCATGTGGCCAGCATGACTAAGCCACTTCTTGTGAGCCAGAGCAGCGCACGGAAACACCGTTTACCTTCCCACTGGAGTGGTACTTATTTATCTACTTGCACTTTGACGTGCTTTCGAACTGCTAGGTTGGCAGGAGCAGAGACCGAGCAATGGAAGCTCACCCCGGCACGGGGATTCGAACTGCCGACCTTCTGATTGGCAAGTCCTAGGCTCTGTGGTTTACCCACAGCACCACCTGCGTCCCTGTGGTACTTAGGCATCACCAAAAAGGAGGACAGAAGAGGATACTGCTTTATATAAAATGTGCATGTGCTAATTTTTATGTATGGATGCAACTTTAGAAATAATGGCGGTAATTTAAATTTTTAAAAAATGCATCTCACCATAGTGAGGAAGACTGTGGCCAGGTTGCCTGTGTGCCAACTGCTCTCCCTTCCAATGATTCTTTATCTTGGATTGGATAACCCTTCAAAGAGGGGGCTTCTTCGGCTGGAGGGCAGTACTCACACAGCACTTCAAACAGAGACCTATCCTATCCTCCATTAATGTCTGGTTGCAATAAGCAGAGCAGTCCCCACTCTCTGTTTCTCTTGTCTCCATGCACACATAAACAATAGTGGCTGGAGTGGTTGAGCTGCTCTCCTGCCTTCCTAATGCATTAGGTTGCTGCAGTTTACTGAGGGGGAGGGCCAAGGCAGTGGGAGATTGGCGGTCTCTATTCTGGCCAGCAGAGAGTGAGACCTGATCTGCTGCACATCCTTCATGTTCCTGTCACCCATCCCCTTGCAATTCCCATTGAGAAACAACCAGTGCTTACACAAGGGCATTGTTCCCTTGGGAACAATGGAATACCATTGCCCTATCTGCATTCAAAGCACATGTTGGCAAGAAGCCCCGTGTGCTAACCACTCAAGGTGTGGGTGGCTAGAGACCTTATTTTGAAAGTATTAAAGAAAAAGATGGAAGAGTGCAGCCCTTAGACCACCAGCTTGTAGTGGAGTCCACTGAAGTGCAGATTTTGAAGCACACCATTGATCTGATCTGGGTCATGATCTCCATTATCATCTTTCATTTAAGAGAGCCAGTCTGTGTTGTATACACAATACAGCAACTGCATGCCTAAATAGTCCTGGCAGACGTCTTACACAAGCTGAGCTAACAAAGCTTAACATAATTAATATGATTCTTTAATAGGGCAAAGACGGCGAACCTGGCCTTGATGTAAGTAATATTTATCATCACTTTATTTGTGTGGTAGGTACATGTTTGTTTTACAGCAATAGTTGCATGCTTGGAGCATGTTGAATTTCCCCCATTTGTTGTGCATGACAATCATGCAGAGAATATACTAAACATTGCATTGTTGTTTGCCTTTAAAATAATCATAGAGATAGGAAAATACCATTGAAGAATGTGGAGAAAGTGCTAAGTAAGGGCAGTCTTGTAAATCCCACCATAAATAGTGCCACTCATAAGTGCCCACAGCAACTGCTGCTAACTAGAGCACCTGACAGATGATCATGGAAAGTACTATTATAATTCTCCAGAGGCCTACAGATGCAACCAGTAGTGCTTGGAAATGCAAACTTATGGGGAGTATGTGGCATGACACTCCATTTGTGATAGCAGCTCCTTACAAATTTCTGGTGGTTTTCACCATGCAGAGAACATCACTATTGCATGGTTAAAAACAGTTGAAAGCTCATGAGAAGCTGTTTAGAGGAACACTTTGACACATGGAACAGCCTCCATGCAGTTGTGTTTTCAAGCACCACTGATTGCAGGTTTTGATTTGCAACCGAGTGTATTTCTCAACAGAAGTTGCAGTTGGGACATTCCTGTTACGCAACTTCTTTTGCAGTGTGGGGAGGGAAATAATTGTAACCATTTTGCCTACTTGACTGAATCACTTCTCTTTTTAACATTGCCAGTGCTAATTTGCATGTAGGAAAATAAGGGTGTCTTTTGCTGGGCATCTTCAATAACTTTCTGGCTATTATGCGCTTTCTAATTTCAAAATCATTTGGTACAGTTTTCTTGGTGTGTGTGTGTGTGTGTGTGTGTGTGTGTGTAGATAATTCAGCTACACAATAAAGGCAAGCCCACATACAGAAGCCAATAGAGGTATTTTTGTTCATTTTTTATAGGGTTTCCCTGGTCCTCGTGGAGAAAAGGGTGATGTAGGAGAAAAGGGAGAAAAGGTGACTTCAATGCTATTAACTGTTGTTTGATTACTTAGCCTAGTCAGCTCTTTTGTCCCAGTCCTATAATTTGTCCCATTAAGCTAGACTTTTCTTCCTTCTGTGTGCCAAAAGCCATGTCATGGATCTTTGCTAGACAAAGTCATCTGTCAGAATGTGAAAGAAAGCTTCCACCCAGATCCCGAAAGGTCAGCAGTTTCCATAATGGGAGAAGAGAGGCTTTCTCCTCCAAGACTCCTGACAGTCTGTGTTTGTTTATACAGTAGTTACTGACAAGAGACATTGGAGTAGCAACACGGTAGGAGACACCGGGACAGATTGACAGCTTGTGTAAATCAATATAGGTCCATTGGCTTCAATTAAATAGATGCTGTATTTATACCTGGAAAGCATCTGGCTTGTTGCTGAGAAGACGAAAGCTAAACCAAAAACACTTTGAGCTAATCCAGAGAAAGTTGGGTACATTTCAGCTCTCAAAGTGATGGTTAAGCACACAATTAAGGGCTTAACTTTGTTGATGCACCTTCAGTGTGCCTAATTGTCATTGGATTGCTCCTATGTGCCATGATTGATCCTCTCCTGGCCAGTATGGGAGGTCTGGTGCAGGTGCAAATCTCTTGGGGATACAAGGCGAAATCAGATCTCTGTGCAGTTTGTTACGTATACTTCCCTTGCACTGGCAGAGTTCTGAAAGTGAGAACTCTGGTGTGCAAACAGGCCTTTTGCACATGCAAGAGATTCCCCAATCAGATCAGTGGACAGGACCTCACGAGCCATAAATCTAGTTTCATAAGCCCAGCAGAGCTTTAGGCTCACTTTGCTTAAACAGCAGCTTTCCATGCAAAATGGCAAACTGTGTTTGAAACCTAGAAAATTTCAAAAATGCATGTGACATGCATCTAAACTTAATTAGATAAGGTTGTCATGGGGCTGTCAAGTATGTCTCTAGGCTAGCTATGCCACAGGGCTGCTTAAGATACTTCAGGTGGATCCCTGCAGAGTTCTACAATCTTCTAATGTAGCCAGGAGGAGAAGACCTCCCTGGCCACTTTGAAGGGCTGCCCCTTGAGGACTGTGCAGATGAGACCCTCTGTGCAGTTCACTGCCTCCTCCAACATCAGAATGCTCACACCCATGAATTCCACACTCTTGATAGAACATCTGAAAGTTGTAAACATAAAGGGTCTTCCATGTGATCTGGAACTCTCATCACGTGAGGTTCCAAATTGTGTGGAAGCCCCCAGTGCATGAACAGCTATATGCACATAGGGACCTGTTTCACTGTTCAGTGAAATAACAGAGGTATAGGGCATAGTCAATGACTATGGCCACCAGTCATGGTCCCACTTTCGCCTTCGTGTGTTCACTGTGAACAAGGGAAGGGAGCTTGCGCACAGGAATGTCCACCCTTCAGCAGAGCGCTCAACATTTATGGAGTTTTTTTAAAAAACAAAAACATGCCCCCCCCAAACATAGTTATTTTTATATTTTATGTGATTTTAAATATGTTTCATGTAAATCATTTTGAGATTAGAAGAGTGGTACACAAATGTCTTAAATGAAGAATGTAGTTAGATTATTATTTAATTCCCTTCCATTCGCTGAACAGCTCTTTGAATCCAAGTCAATGACAGCAGCAGCTCTTGGTGAATATTTTTATTACCCATTCAGAGCTGTGGAGAAGGACCATAGCTCAGTGGTAGAGCATCAGTTTTGCATGCAAAAATCCCTCCCTCAATGACTGGCATCTCCAGGTAGGGCTTGAAATATGCCCTTGCCTGAATATCCTGGAGAGATGCTACTAGTCAGAGTAGACAATACTGAGCTAGCTGGACCCAGTGGTCTGGCTTCCTATGTTCTCTGACATTTAAGTGAACAGACTTGTATATCAGAGAGCCATAGATCTTTGCGTTGGGGACATTTTTAATATTAAAATAATCAGCTTCAGCAAGTAAGGGCAAGGACAAAGAAATAAGTTAACAGTATCCAGTTTCTGGCATTCTGGCAGGTGAAGTGCTTCTTATGCATTTAACTGGGGGGGCAGGGGCTGTGGTGTTTCTCCTGAGCTTCTGCGGCCTTCCCAGGCCCCACCTCAGTTATGTGTAGGTTAGGAATCAATATGTGCAAGGGGAGAAATCTAAATGCCTATGGTTCCCCAGCTGTTGGAATCCTTCACAGTCAAGGTTCCGCCTCCCAGGGAAGCCTATCACACATAGAGGTCTGTGTTTATAGCTTGTTGTTCCCATGCAGGGGGAAGGTGGGAAACCACAAAGTGGGGTAGTACTGTGGCCCTGCCCCCCTGATTCACATGAGGACCACTTCACATGTAAAACCAGGAAACTGAAATTTTTTATCAGCTCCCAACTGAGAAGCATTAACTGCAAACTTAAGAGTGAAAATGAATAGTTATTTAAATCATATTTATCTGAAGAATAACTGTTTCAGTTTCCAAAGCTAGGGAACAACCCTGAAATGGTGGTATAACACAGAAGCTTGTGCCAATGCCATTGTGGCAGTTGGTTTCCCCTTCATAAGCATTTATTTGCTGTCTCAGTAAGTCTTGGGATGAGGCCATTTCACTTCCTTAGCCAGACCATTGTTTGTTGAAGTCAATGATGGCAAAAACTGCAAGGACAAACTGTATTGATTTCCCCTAGATTTTCTAGGAGTAGGAAATGAATTGAGATTTTGATTGAGATTTGCCTTTAAAATCCATAAATGCTTCCTTGTCCTTTAAACACTACCTCCAAATCTAAATCCTACATAATCCAGGGGGGTGCGAGATTCCAGGCACTTACCCCAGGATTTGTCTTCCTTTGGAATGAGGAGTGGACACTTTAGTGTCTTTATGATATATGGTTTATTTACACATATAGACAACCTGAGCCTATGATGGAGGGGTTCACAGCATTAACACCCTATAAGGGTCTTGTTCCTTCCATAGCTGCAGACTTAGGTGCAATCCAGCATGGCTCCTTCTCTGGCTTCCCTGCCTACAGCTTTTGCATCCAGCTGCTATCTCACATCACTCAACTCTCCACTCTGGCCTTTGTCTTTCTAACTACCAGCGAGTTGATGGGAGGGAGGGAGACCACCCACTTGCCCTCTGGTGCCAAGCCGCTCCCTTTGTTTCCTTAATGACAAATATTTAAGGCTGTTACTTCACCAGGAAGCTAGCCTGGCCATTGCTTTTGTTATCACACTGAAGAAAAACACAGTGTTCCAAACAAAATAGAGTTACTTGAATCGTGGTTTTCTGTGTCCCCTAAGTTTCTGAATTGTTTCCCCCTAAGTGCCGCTACGTAACATTTTGGCACACAGACAAGACAGGCAGAATAGTGTCATTCATATGATGTAATACAGTATATCTCTCCATGGAAATGTGTTTGATTCTCATTGGAATGTTTGTCCTATATGCCATAGTATATCATGTGTGTTGTGTAATTTCACTTTTCAAATGCATAATAGTATGATAATTATTATTTTTTACATTAACTTAAGGTGAGCTTGCAATTGATTTTAAAGTATGTGTGCTCTGCCTAAGACATTGTAACATGAAAAAGAAACTCTAGCAAACGTTTTATATTCTGCTGTAAATGGATGCATAATATTTTTAATGAGAAAATGGGTGAATGTTCATTTCCTTTATGTCAGGGATGGGGAACCTGTGGTCATACAGATGTTGTGGAATACAACTTCCATCAACCCTTGGCCATTGGCAATGCTGGCTGGAGCTGATGGGACTTGGAATCCCATGGAATCTGGGCGACCACAGGTTTTCTAGCCCTACTATGCCTCATCCTAATCCCTTTTCCCCTTTCAGAGGTGCATCCCTCCCTTCTCCTTTTACCTTGTTTCCTTACAATTCGTCTTGTCCTTTTTTAACCCCTTTTCCTTACAAATTAAATCTTGCCTCCAACCACAGCCTTGACAACCCTTCCTTGGTTGCTCTTTGTTTTATTCTACTAATTTTCCTTTTGCTATTTCTCCATCTCTATAATATTCTTGATTTCCCCTCATTGCGTGTGGTGGGTTTTAAAATTAAAACAAACAAGCAAAGAGAGGCACTTTTGGTTTTTGTTAAAAACTGTGAGTGAGCCTGAAACTCATTTACCATTGTGACCATCTGATCATCTGTGAGATCTATTTTAAATTAGTTCTCAGAATGTCTCCCTCTGGCTGAAAATGAAGTCATTTTCTCAGATAGCAATTCAGTCCACCTAAGCATCAAATCAGTTTCATCAAATCTGTGCATTAGCACAAAATTCTGAAATTCTCATAATGCACGCCCCTTAAAAAGCAGCTCCATTTTCAACCACATGGCTGGATTTTTCAGTTTCAAATTCAGGACACATAACTAAGCTCTGAAAGCGATGTTTTAATGAACACGTTCTAATATGGCGTTAGAAAAAGAATGTACATTGCAAAAAGGATCAGAGTATCTTTTGACGAAGAAGATTTCTTTTGAACCCTTTTGCAGGGCAGAAAAAGAGAATACATACTTAATTCTCTAAGTGACTGATGACCCTTTATTGAACTTTTTAAGAATGGGATTAGCAGAGCATATTTGGCCAAGACCCTTTTAGAACTAATGACAAAAACAGTCATTTGGGAACAGAAGCAAATTGACCTCATTAAAATCCACTACAGATTTAGTTCATCTTATTCTCTCCTCTCATTCAGCTTTATTCTGTTCAGTGAAGCTGCACCACACAGATCTATTCAGTCCCTGTTAAGATGAACTCCATCCTTTGGATAGCAGGAGCATTCCTCAGTATTAAGGTGCAGCCCTCTTAGGACAATAGCTCCCTCATTGGCAAAAAGATCTTATGAAGAGAAATCCCATTTCGGAGCAATGTTTGCATACTTAGATAGATGTGGAATTCATCTATGCACAATGTTTCCCATTCATTTCAGTGGAATGGGCAGTTCCATCTATACAAGAAAGGCATGAATTTCCCTCAGGTGCAGTTTACATTGCACTACATTGGAAAGGGGAGTGACTTCTCTGTGCTCTGTGGCTCAGTCCCACACAACAGTAGGAGTCTGTGCACATATGTGAAAAGGGTGTGGCTGGGGCAAATGCCCCTGCCCCTGCAAATATCCCTGTCCCTGGGAAAAACAGCATTTTATTGGGAAAGAACCATGAGAAAGCGGCTCCTCAACCAAGGTAAATGCACTGAGCCTTGCTGAATGCGTTGGAACTTGCATGCCTTCACGAGCAGGCTGATCGGGGTGGATTTTATCTGAAGGCACTTCCAGGTGCCTCTTTGAGTCAAATGACCAACAAAGCATTCATGCTTTCAAGCCCTGCTCTAGGATTCAAAGTGTTCATAATGATGACATCAGTACAGAAGCTCAGTAAAACCCAACTGATGCAGTTGTTGCTCATGATCACCATTTATTTTTCCACATAATGCATCATGCAAAGTAGAACACAGTGGTAAGTGTCCTTTCAGCCCTCCATTGGCTTAAAAAAAAATCTTTTAAAGCATCTCTCTCTTTTTTCCCCTGAAAAGAATGAAACATTTGTTTTGTCCAAACCATTGTGTCCACAGGGGGAAAAGGGAAAGAAAGGCAAAAAGGGGCCTAAAGGGGAGAAAGGAGAACAGGGTGCCCCTGGATTAGATGCACCTTGCCCATTGGTACGTCTCACTTGTGTATTGGACATGTCTCCTCATACAGTAATATAGTAGGTTGCTGCAATATGAGGAGGAGCAAGCTACTGATATGGTCTAATGCTGGTATCCAGCTGGTATTCAGACCAAAGAATCCCATTGCCCATTTAAAGAAATGGTGACATTTCGTCTAACTCTTTCCCAAAAAAGTGAAGATTTTAAAAATAGAATAGATATTAACGGCAAACATTTCCATAATTTGTGGTATAATAATTTGCAATTATTAGCTATATTTTGTCATACAGGTCACTTGCTCTGATACGTGGCTTGTTTCTGAGAAGCAAAATACCAAGATTATAACCCTCCTGTTAGCTTGCTCCTCCTTTTGTTCCTTCCTTCTTTGTTTGTTCCAGCGAAGTCAATGCAAAATATATTTCTTAGTAACGTTGCAAGTTAATCTTTACAAACAGGGATTCCGAGGAATTAAGGGGGAAAAAGGGGAGCCAGGCCAGCCAGGCCTGGATGGGCTGGATGCCCCTTGCCAATTGGTACAGTATTGCTCTTTCCTACCAACCCGCATGCAATTCCTGTGTTTCTAGTCAGCTGTTTCCAATGTAAAGTTTAAACTGACCAGACTTTACATTTACATGTCCCTGTACATGCATGTGCATGATCAAACTGGCTGCTTTGGTGATCGTAACAGTATCCAGAGATCACAACATCCTATCAACATCTGCAACGTAACACTAAGCACTTTGCGCCCGCCACCATACAATGATTCTGAGTTTGTTTTATTCCAGCATTGACAATAAGTGTAATTCCCACCCACCCTACTTCAGGATTGCTTGTCTCTCTCCCCATCCTCACCACCACCACCACCAAAATGTGTTCCATCCCTACTTACAAGAATGAAGTTGCCCTCTTTGCTGACACAAACCAGATATATAAACCACAGGACTGCCCAATTTAAAGAATGTATCACTTTTATTCTCGCCCTGCACCTTTTATCTTAGCTCATTCCTGAACATGTTCTAAACTTTTAAGTATTCAGACTGCTTCTGTGGCTTTTCTTTTTAAATTAATCAAGGGTACTATATATGCATAGGCAGGGGGAGGAACTAATCTCTAATCCAAGCCACTTTAATGCGAAATCATTTTTTATTCCCTGCAGTAATATTAATATGGTAGCTCCACTGTGTACACCAGGGGTAGTCAACCTTTTTATACCTACCGCCGACTAATACATCTTTCTTGATGGTAAAATTTCCTTACCACCCACCAGTGCTCGATGGAAGGAGGATTCAGCTGGTGCCGTAGAACCCCCTACCGCCCACCTAGAATCCTGAAATGCCCACTAGTGGGCAGTAGGGACCAGGTTGACACCCCTGGTATACACGGACACCCCACTTCAGTAAGCACTTGTGGGCACTGGAATTCAAGCGCACCTATGTGTGCCTGTTCATTCATTACATTTCTACCCCCACCTTTTCACCAGGAAGCTCAAGGCAGTATACGTGATTCCCCCCCTCCTCATTTTTTCCCCTTGCAAGAACCCTGTGAGCTAGGTTAGATTGAGAGACTGTGGCTTACCTTAGTCACCCAGTGATCTCCTAGACCGAGCAGGGATTTATGCTCTGGTCTCCCATATCCTAGTCCAGTGTTTCCCAACCTTTTTTGGGCAAAGGCACACTTGTTTCATGAAAAAAATCTCGAGGCACACCACCATTACAGCCCCGTGACGTCAGCGCGCAGCGTCACGCCGGGAGGGACATGAATTGCTAGCAAATTACATAATCACCTCCTTGAGGGCTGGCTCATCTTCTCCGAAGGCAGAACCCCTTTAATTAACAGCACAGACTCACACCATAGCCAAGACGAGGGGGGAAAACCTCAGTCATGCACAGTCATGCACATGTGGGGGCTAAATGAGGACGAAGACCGGGCAGAGAGCAGGGTTCAAATCACCCCACCTGGCCAGGACAATCCCTGGGTGCTCCCTTGGGCCACTCGCCTGACCCACCTCGCAGGGCTGTTGTTGCGAGGATAACACGGGGAGAACCACGCGCACCCCCGGGAGCTCCTTGGAGGAGAAAGCGGGCGATGAATGCAATGCACGACATATATGAGAGGCGACCAGGTTTTGCAGGTGAGGGGCCCCCGCCAGCCTCCGCTTCCAACACCCGGCGCAACGACGCCGAAGTTTCCCCCTGGGCTCGGCTCGGGGAGCAGCGCTGCTCCCCCCCGGCTCCCCTTCGCCCTCCCGGCTCTCTCTGCCACCCACTGGGGACCCCCCTCACCTGCCAAGTCCGGAGCGCCGGTGGAAGTTGCATGCATGCATGCAGGGCGCCGCGTTGCCATTGCATTGCACTGCACTCCATGCAACGCCTGCACGCATGCATTGCCTTGCACGCCCGCCAAGGGGTCTCCCCGCGGTCCGATGCGTCCCCTCCGGCGCGGATGCAGCATTGCAAAAATAAAACCCCCCCGACGCAGCCCTACCTGGGGGGCAGCCTCCGCCGCTCCGCCTCCGCGGGGATCCCCGGGCTCCATCCTGCCGCCCGATCTCCGCGGGGGCGCAGGCAGGCTGCGCGGAGTCTGGGCAGAAGAGCCCCTGCCCGCCCGGCCGCCGCCGCTGCGCTCATTCCATGGCCGGGAGAAGAGCGCTTCAAACAAAACACCCGGCCCGCCAGGCCACGCTGGGAAACGTAGTTCGCGCACCCCGCGGGGGCGCGGAGCCCAAGGGCGAGGGGACTACAGATCCCGGCAGCCCCCGCGCCGGGGACGGAGGGGGAGAGGCCGGGTGCAGGGATGGAGGGACGGGTGGGCGAGCGAGTGAGTGAGTGGCAGCCGCCAAGCCTTGGCCGAGAGCCAGGAAGGGCCTCCCCGGAGGAGGAGGAGGAGGAGGAGGAGGAGGGAGGCGCAGAGCGGGAGGGAGGGAGGGAACCCCAGGGGTCATCTAGTGACGGCGCCCCAATCGAAAATTTGACTTTTTTTAAAAAAAATATCTTTCGAATTTTTTAATTTTTCCCGCGGCACACCAGGCAACATCTCGCGGCACACTAGTGTGCCGCGGAACAGTGGTTGGGAAACACTGTCCTAGTCCAGCCCTCTGACAACTGCACCACACCTTGTTAACTTCAGTAGACGGGATAGCTTCATTCATACTCTTCTGTTTAAATGAAAGGGAAAATACACACACAGGGAGGAGCTCTGTTAATGCACAAAGGATCAAGACCATGGGCTCTAATGTGTACCTTATCTATTGGACAACAGAGCTGCTCCAGTCTGTTCTATGCTAACAGAGTTCTCTGCGCATGTATGAGTAAAGATAGTCCCCTGCTATTGTTAGTGAGAAATGTTTTTTGATGTATTAGAGTAGACACTTTAATCAAAATCCTCCATGGAGCTCTCTACAGCTGCCAATGTTAAAAATATGGAGACAATGGTATAGGTTTGGGTTTTTTGCTGTTGTTTTTTGCCTAAAATTATATAGGCATTTAGGATGACTTGGAACTAGTCTTCAGGACCTCACTAATGTGTCTGCAGTCCCTATGAACAGTTCCACTCTTTTATATTGGAATGCTACACACATCTGAAAGTGAACTTCTCAGACATTTGTAAGGAGTTAATGGCCTGCAGCCCCAAGCCCTCACTGTCTTTGTTTCTTAAATGTTTCCAGTGTAACAGTCTTTCCTTTGAAACTTAATTTCCCACAATATACACAACAGTTCCCAACTTTATGTTAGCATGAGTTCAAGCTCCTACCTATACTAAAATTCTACTCATCGATCCCTCTCCCTTGTACCAATCTGGCAACACTCTTTATTTTCATTATTATCAAAATATGATTATTATTATTTTTTCATTTTAAAAATCAACATTATTTACACATTTCTAGAAAATGCCAAAGGCTTTTTAATGGTTAGCAGTTACAGCTGATCTGCATGTTCTGATACTGTTTGTATAGTTTAAGCACGAATGTTAAAGTTAAGTAGGTTTTATTTCAAGCACAATGTTTCTAATCTAAGTTATCAAATGAATATTTATCTGACTACACAGTCCATGTTATATTTGGTTTGCCTCTGATTAATGATAACTTATAGTTCATGTATTTGGTTGCAAGTAAATCAAGCATGCCTTCATGATTTTTAAAGTGGGGGGGGGGGGTGTTTGCAGTATCATTTCTGTCTGGAAGTAAACGGAAGGCAGGCAGCTATAGGACAAACTTAATAGCCACTAGCAGTGTTGTTGCTGTTTGCTCAAATTATTGAAGATCTCCCAAAAGAAAATTTGTTGGCATATAGAAAATCCAAGAGTAAATTACAGAACTACCTTGACCTTGAATTGGGCCACTCACCAACTATTCCAGTATTTCCACTTAGACAATGGAACTGCCCCTCCTGTTCCTCTACCCACATGTCTCCCATGTTCTTTCCAAATCTGCTCCAGAGGATTGGGGAAATACCAAGGACAGATGTGGGGGTAAGGTGGGGAGAGGAGAAGAGAAGAAAGGGAAGTTCCATTAAACAACCAAAATCCTTGCACTAGTGGTAGGAAGCACTCAATTGGCTACTGTCCAATATATTTTAAAGAATAATAGAATGACTTGTCACTGTGGACATGTTTGGCTGGCTGCCCAGTGAATAGAAAATGTATTTAAAATGGCAGTCCTGTTTGCCCCAGTGGTTCCCAGCATTCCCACACCAGCTCAGGCACTAAGATGGGGCCTGTTTGCTCCAGCCCCTCATCATCTGCCACTTTCTGATTCCATTGAGGCCAATGAGGATGGTAGAACTTATATTCAGGTACTCTGAAGCCCTGTGCCAGGGGTCAGCAAATTTTTTCAGCAGGGGGCCGGTCTACTGTCCCTCAGACCTTGTGGGGAGCCGGACTATATTTTGAAGAAAAAAATGAACGAATTCCAATGCCCCACAAATAACCCAGAGATGCATTTTGAATACAAGCACACATTCTATTCATGTGAAAACACCAGACAAGCCCCACAAATAACCCAGAGGTGCATTTTAAATAAAAGCACACATTCTACTCATGTAAAGACATGCTGATTCCCGGACCGTCTGAAGGCCGGATTTAGAAGGCGATTGGCCTGGATCTGGGCCCTGGGCCTTAGTTTGCCTACTCATGCCCTATGCATATATTACTCATGCGGAGGGAAACGTTGCAGTCATACCTTTAGCCCGTCTCTTGAAGTCACATCTGCTTCTTCCAGCCACTCTGCATTGCATGTGGTTCTCTGTGAAGCAACTTCAAATGCATGAGCTCCTGCACATGCGTAAGGGCTTCACATGATCAGGACACCCTTCCCACTGACTACTAATCATGACGGCTGTATTATGGCCCGTATCAGAGGCAGGGTGTCTCTGAATACCAGTTGCTGGGGAATCACAAGAGTGTTGTTGCACTCATGCCCTCCCTTACAGGCTTTTCATGGGCATCCGATAGTCCACTGTGGGAACAGAATGCTGGTCTCTTCTGATCCAGGACTCTTCTTACATTCTTACTGTTTCTGTGAATTTAATTTTCATTGGTTTTCATGTAGAGAGTTTTAATTCTAAACACGTTCTTACTGAAAATAAACCAGCATGTTTGGGTTTCGCTAGCCTACAGCTGAATTGATTTACTCCCGGGAGAGTAATTCCAGATAGAAATGATACACTCTTGCTCATGGAAAGATTATTCTGAATAGTTTTGTCATTTTCCAAGCCTATCCTGTCCTGCCTAAATGGACTAACTAGTTCAGTTCAACTCCACAGTTGATCCAAGGCAGTGAACTGGTAAAGGCCACCTACAACATGCTTCTTGCTGCATTGGAACTCTAATTATCCTTCCAATACCACAATTACATATGGATCAATGGAGATCTCAAAGCCACAAATAAATTTGCATGAAATAAGCCACTTGTTAATCTTTAAAGTGTTCCCATGGTGGTTAATTGTTCTTCAGAAAATCCAAGGAACACAGGTTTAGAGAATCTTCATGCATCCCACCCATTCTTCTGCTGAATGTTTCAGTCTTACTTATCTTCCTAAACAAGTTTTCATTTGTGAGATATGGAATGGTGTGGGTGTGGGTGCTTGTTGAGAGATGTTGTTAAACCTTAATCATGAACTTTGTTCTTCAAACAGGGACCAGATGGCTTACCAATGCCTGGCTGTTGGCAAAAGGTGAGGTGCTGAAAATCATATTGTATGTCCACTTTTCATTAGGCAAATTAAGTTTGGACAATCAAGGGGAATGGCAGAATATTATCAAAATGCTTAGACTGTAGAAAGGAAGATTTTGCCAATTTCCTCTAGACTTTCACACTGTTCTCGGGGGGGGGGGGATAGCGGGAAGGGGGAGTCAGTCCAAACTGTCCCATTTCCCACTCATGGGAGATCAGAGACATCTCTTCATTCAGCACATTACTTAGTTGAAGCAGACATTTGAGCTCATTACTAACCTTGCCAAATTGTTGTTTCTTTGTTTTTGTTTTTTTGCAGTGATGAATCTAACCTTGCAAGCATGAAGTTGTGTATATAACACTCCGCTCTTGTATTTATAGTTGAAAATGGAACCATTGATTTTACAAGTCTGAAATATGTTTACACGTAGCTGCTTCTACTTGTTTGCAGTAGTCCATGTGTACCTCTATTCTTCACGTACATCTGCAATTCAACAAAATATAAACTGCAACAAACTTGCAAAATCAAGTATTAGTCTCTATACAGAGTTAATCTTTACAGAGTGATCACTCATAGACATTTGAGTTGTTTCTGCAGTTTTCCAGTTTTTTCTTTGTTTGTCTTCTTTTGGGCCTGCATGGACAACAAGTGCCATGAACTAGTTTACATGAAACTGTGACCAAATATGAGCTCAGTGCTATGAAACGTACTGTACCCGATTGCCATTGGAATACAGTGACTTGGCTTCCATGTTCACCTGCATCAATCCTATCACTGGTTCATAGCTCACATATTTGCTTGTGCTGACTAAAATCAGAAGCATGACTCGTGTGCCAAAACAGCTTGTTGTGTGATCATCCCCGTGAGCTACAGTGGTTGCTTGCTGTGACTTTTAATTCAGACACCTGAATTGTTCTTTTTTGTCATCTCAAGGGAGTCACACCATGGCTTATTGCAAAAAAATGATAAGAGGAGGAAATTAAGACAATGGTCTTGAATTTGGAGGGAGCTGCAGTTCCTTCCAGCGGTGGATGGCTTTCAGTCTTCTGGGTTATGAAGCCACCTTTGTCAAAAGGGTGAAACCTCTTCATCAGCCTCTGTTTGCTTGCACTCCTCGCAGTCACAAGCCAATCAAATTGGGTGGATTTCAACACTAGTCCCTGTTGACTATTTAACCAAGGAGGAAAGAAGCATGAAGATCTTGCTTTGCGAGTAGGTAGATAAAGCTGCAGAGAGATACCAAAAGGATCGTTTGATGATAGGTCTGAGTATCAACATGGCCATTTTCAAGGATTGGTGCAGTATTTGTTTTACATACTGCATTTTGAGATTTTTGAAGGCACGTATTCTTGACAAAAGATACCGTGAAATGCCTAAAGCAATGGAACAGACATGACTGTATATGGCTCGCCATTTGAATTTTAGAAGTTCCTGATGAAATATCAAATGCTTATAGGATTTTGGAAAAATATATTTTATTTTATTTGTGTTTCAGTTCGCTATCATCCAGCAGATACATGCTTCCTGAAATTTAAGTTCTGAAAAATGCACTTGTGTTCAACTTCTTTCAGTGTTGTCTTTTTTTGGATCTATAAGGTCTTTACTGCTGCAAAGCAGGGATTTGTTTCTTTTTAATTCACATGAACTCATTTATTCATATACCTTTTTTTCCTTCTACAGTTGTCCTGTTTTGGGGTTCTGTAGCCCAAAGAGTATGCAATAGGGAAAGAATATTACATGACAGTAACAGCAACATTTTTATCTCAAATGTATAATGAATTTCATCTGAATTTTAGACTGCAATCCTGTGCATTTTTCTCTGGGACTAAGACCCATTGAATTCAGTGGAACTTCTGAATATGTTCCGATTGTGTTGCATATTGCTTAAAAAAACAGCTTTCATTTCTCTATTTTGAGCACATCTGCTTAACTTTTAAATCTTTAGACTTGTATTCATAAAGTACATTTGTAGACACCCCGAGAAACTAATTTATGTTGCATTTTTTACTTTGCTTTAAAAAAAATCATTGCCAGTGTTGAAATGGTGATTAAACTTCTATGTACATTCATAAAAAGTCTGACCAAATAAGAGATTTCATACATGTGTGAAATAATGTGAGGAAGACATGATCATGTGTTTCTGGAGACAAGCATCAGTTGCTCCAGAAATGTCATGTGCATCACCTCATAATGATTCCATTTCCAAATAATGGCTACTTTGGACATCACACTAAACCATTGTTTAGCATGATGATAATATGTTGCAGCAAGCCTTGGGCTCATGCACCTCCTCTGGTACATGTGCAAGGAGAACAAATGCTTACATTTTCATTTTAGATGAACTGCGGTATAGTGTGCTACCCTATCCCTAAAGTATGGCTAATCTTAAGTGCATATTTAAGATTAACCACAGTTTGTTTAGGACTTTGAGCATCAATACAAGCTGCAGTTATTCTGAAATTGGAGTGCATACTTCAAAACTCCTCCTCACTACTGTGCCAGGGGACAGAGTGCAGTGCCCAAACCCAAAGCTCACCAAAGATAATTGTCATCACAATAAACTATCATGTGTGAACCATACCATTAGCTTAGTACAGTACTGCCTTCTGCCCATGAATCAATAGTATCTCCAGAACTCCTTTGTACTTTTACTTCGGATTTCATTTTCATAATGTTTCATTTTCATTTCAGATTTCATTTTCATCATGTTTCATTTCAGATTTCATTTTCAGAATGTCAAAACCATTTAATGAAAATAATACACACACCCCCATTCAAAACTTCCTTTCCCACGCACCCCAAAGAGCTGGGGAAATTTCTGTTCAACAATAACTGCTTTAATGCTGAAGCTTTTGTCTTAATAGTTCTAACAAATATTTTGCCAAAGTTTCAGTGATGGCCTCTGAGCAGCAAGGGAAAAGAAAGATCAGGTGCTCAGGGAACTCAGAAAAAGGATGCTGTCTTTGCTAACTGCTTTATCGGTTGTTGCGATTCTGTTTTAATTTTTATTGTAAGCTGCCCTGTGTGTGTAGAAAGACAGGATTTAAGCATTTTAAATAAATGAGATAAGTCGTATTGATCTGCATGTGTGTGCACACAGGTGTACACACACACTAACATTAATGCACACATGCAAACAAAGCATATCTTAATCTTTGAACAATTTATCCACAATGCAAGAAACTTGTTATTGCATCCCAACACATTTAATGCATAATTTTAAATATGTTCTGATGTCAATATTCATAACCAATCTCATTATGTAGAAATGGAGCCTGTCAACTCCCCGTGTACATTCCAATGTACATTTTTATTAGTTTGTATTTCAGATTATTAAGGCACAAGTGTCTCCATTTATCCCTCTTGTGATTTAAAACAAGAGGGTTATGAGCCTTCCTTGTCTGACTACGGAAGGTTCCCTACAGGACTAAACAGAGCCATTTCCCCACCCTAGCACTCATGCAATGCACAGATGCACACAGAGGCAGTGTGTCAAAAAAGAAGAATGTGTGAGCTCTTCTCATGTTCCCATTTAACTCTTCCTTTCCACTTGGTCAAATTATGCTAGATCTGAAATGTGAACAAGTGGAGTGGGGAGGCTGGATCAGATGTAAGGGCTACACACAAACCTGTAGCATTTCCTGTAGTGTCCCAACATGTGGCTTGCAAGCAAACTTGCCAAAGGTCACAAAATGGAGCTCCATTGACCCCTGTGTCGAACCCTTAACACATATTTTCAATCCACTTTAAATGAGCTAACAATGGGGTATCAACCACTAATTTTAGAGTGAAATTAAGTTCATGAATGGTGTCTTTGTAAATTAATAAATTTGCATGCCACTCTACTTCGCTCTAGCTGCCAACCACTCATTGGCATACAGATCAATGTAACATGTGATTTTATATAATCTCAGAAACAGCTGCCAGCAATTCCCATTGTGGTCACCAGTCATTTTGATATATCTAGCAACAGACAGGTATGTCCCGTTTGAACTTCAGAAGAAGGGAACCAGTGGTCCTCCAGCTGTTGCTGGACTACAACTCCTATTTACTGCTAACCATTGGCCATGACAGCTGCGGCTGATGGGACGCGAGTCCGACAACACCTGGAGGGCTACTGGTTCTGTACGCCTGCCTGAGTTGGTTTTCATATTCTTTCTTTCCCTCACTTATTGCTCCATGAGTCTGGCATACATCTGCTTAGAACTGACCATTCAGTCATCTTAATTCTTACCCATTGTAATTAAAATGCTTTTGCTTGTTAGCAAGAGCCCATTCCATTTTGATAACGCCATCCTAGTAGAACTACATTGTGCTCTGATAAGTCAGTTTGTGAGATAGCAAAATAGTGTCTGATTTTTAAAAATATCTATTGCCTGATGAAAGTGCAAATGTGCTCATTCTAGCCATACAATCACTTTCGGAAGACATGCAGTGCCTTTTGTGTTGATCTTTGACAATTATTTTGGTGCTATTTTTTCTTCTTATTGTGTGTCTCTAGTGTAGCTGTTTATGTTTTGCTGCCGCAGGTTTCCTTTGCTTAAAATCTGCAGGTTTGTTGGCGGTGTGATCTTTTTTCTTTCAGTTCAAACATTGGACACAGCTTGAGTTTACTTAAGTTCTGCAACTCCAGCTTCTTGTTTCTGTGATTATTTTTCTTTTGCTGTCCCCCCCCCCAACACACACCTCCCTGCAATATTTATTTGGCGTCCGTCCTCATGGGTATCTTTTACTCAACAAAGAAGCAGCATGCCTGAAACCAACGTGTTTCAGATTAATCTTTCCTTTCGCTCCATAAATGGAGAAGCTGCTTTCCTTTAATTTCCATAAACTGAGGAATTGTATCTTCCAGGGTGCTTACAGAACAGATAATTGCAAGGGATGATGTAGGACCACAGTTCATAATGAAGCATTCATTTCTCTAATCTGTTTGTAATTTTAGAATAACAGAGAGATGTTATAGAGAGGTTGAGTGATGTCATGTTCCATATTGTGTCTATAAGAGGCTTAGATACAATCAAACTCATCCAGAGGTTTCAACTGTGTGCCCAAAGATCTCCCAACTATTTTCCTACGCTGTTCGTTTAAATGGAGGGTGAATTCATGTTTTCACAAGTTGTGTGTGCAGACTTTCCATTGAAGTTAATGATCATGAAGGAGCTCCATGTGTGCCTCAAAGCACCCAGGGCTCTTGAAGCAGAGCTGTTGTATTTCTTCTCACTGTCAAATGACTTTTCTTTATGTTTGCCTATGTATCATGCTATAAAAACTTGAAATGCATTGTTCTTCATCGTCAGTATTATGTACAGGCTTGAAAGTATTTTAGTTTTATATGGGACTGGAAAGATATCTATTAGGCTTTGCTGTTGCGTTACTGTTTAATTTTGTTGTTTCTGGGTTGTTGCTTTCAATTAAGGGAACCCAGAGGTGGAATTTTGACTTTTGGTGCAATAAAAATGCCCCAAAATGTTAATGCTGGCTAAGAACAGGCAAGAGGCGATCCAGTAAAATTCTTGTAAGTTCTGAATTTATTCACCATACAGAACTGCTGGATGCAACTCTGGTTTACATAGGGCATTGTTAACTATGAGAATACATGGTTGGATTTATTTTGTATAATGGAATTGTTCTGTGTAATTATTTTTTTAAGAATAAAAGCTACAAGAATGGGTGCACTCTTCTACAAGAGAATGAGGTTTTTGATGACGTGCGTTTTCTTTGCAAGCTTTCTAAGCTCTGTTACTTGACTGTCATACAGTTATATCTGTATCTTTTTGTTTTATCTAAAAAGAGACTTTTCCTTTTCACACCAAAAACTACATTGAAATAAATAAATAGAATAAAAACACAAGTTGTGTCAACATGGTCTCCAGGAGCTTTGAACAATGAGACCTAAAGCTGCTAAGAGAAACATCTTTCTTTCTTTTTTCTTGTGTGGCATCTCAATATCAGTCTGAATGGTCCAGTGCTATGAAATACAGGATACAATTCATTTCTGAAACTGCCCAATGATTGGCTAAACACTGCCGGGGTGTGCGTGTCACACTGATTTCTGATCATTGGTGTCTGACCATGTGACAAGGTCACCAAAACAGCAAAATGGATGCTAAAAAGGAGGAGGCTTCTGTAATATTGGGAGTTTGTTTGCATTTTTGAAAAATATTGGTATTTGAAATGCATCCTGTTTACTATGCTGCTCAGAAATAGAATTGTCTTTCCTTGGATTAACAGGGGGCCTTATTCCAGCAGGACCTTCAGTGTTTACCTTTAAACCTTTTTGCTGAAAATCCATCTAAATCTACTCAGTCACACTTGGTACTGCTTTGAGATAATTTGGAAGCATTTGATTGGGAGAGGGGTTTATTTTAAATGTTGTTAATGTTGGCCACAATCCTTTGTCCAGCTCTCCAGGGCATTTCCAATAAAATGAAAGGGTGCTACGCAATAATACTGTTGCATGCAATCCCAATCTCCAAGTGTTGTGAGAGTCCAGGGGTTCCAAGCAAGTATTACCCAGGATTTCCGTTTCCTTTTGGAATGAGACACAGCAGATATGTACAGCCTGAGCCTACGATGGAGGGTTTCCCAGCATAAACACCCCAAGAGGGTCTCACAGGGCTGCTTTCCTTTGTTTCCCTGAATGGCTAGTCACCAGGAGGCTAGCCTTGCTTGTCCAATAATTAGAACCCTTGATTAAATATCAACACTTGCTCAATCCAGGGATTTAGCAGGGTGTGGCATACAACTTAACTCCCCATACTCAGAACAATACTATCAAAGCCTTATGCTACTTTCATATTGGAGCTTGTGCAGGAGAGCTTCCCAATGGATTTTGCCCATTCATTGTGGATATTTTTTCTGTTGTACATGTTTGGGAAGTGTAGTATAATGCAACCTGGTAACAATTTTTAAAGATGTATGTATCTGATCATTTTTCTTTTTGGAAAATATTATATTTTTAATTTGTGTTTTTTACTTTTTTTAATTGACCTGTATGTGCAGTTATTTTGATATTTCATAGCAGTCTTTCTTAAAAGAAGATGATGAGATTTGGAGTGAATTGTCACTGTGGGAAACATTACATGAGTCATTCTCATATCACATATTCTGAGTGTCATTTCACTGTAAAACTATGGCTGTGTAAATAATTTCAAGGCTTAAATCATCACTTTTGATTTGTTATACATTTTTACTTAAGTGTGGCTTCTGGTTCAGACATAATTCAAGGCTGAGCCAAATGAAACAATATGAATTACTTCTTTTCTTTGTCAAATTCTCCTGGTTTCTCCTGTTCTTTACAGTTTTAAAATTGTTCTTGTTTCTTTGAGTTTTTTATTTGGTTTTTGTTCCTAGCTTGTGAGAAGTTGATCTTCAGAATTATTTTTACACTATTTATGACTTATTTTCATAATGTAAAAAGTGTGTAATTATTAAACTCTTAATCTTACTATTGAGGGTGTTTTGTGTTTTCTCTTTGCTCTCTCTGAGTTGTAAAAACAAGCTTGCCATTTCAAAAAAGGTACCCTTTGCACAGTGCAGTTTCTGTGATAGTGTGTTTCTAAATGATCAACTATTTAAAATATTAATCTGAAGAAATAGTTGGCTTAAATACCAATATTTTATTCCAGATGGTCTTGAATATATTGGCCAGTGTTTGCCTCTGCCTAGCATATGAAATTTCCAAAACACTAAAACCTTCCATTTAAGAGTGTTCTTACAAATTTATTTTAATTTATCTGAAGAAGTGTGCATGCACACGAAAGCTCATACCAAGAACTAACTTAGTTGGTCTTTAAGGTGCTACTGGAAGGAATTTTTTTATTTTGACTATGGCAGACCAACACGGCTACCTACCTGTACTTACAAATTTACTCATGCACCAAACAGCTTGGAAACTGCAAGAACTCAATTTATTCCTGCTGCCTGCTTCTTAACTGGTTAACTGAGCCACAAAAATCCTTGCCTTAATAGCCCATGACTGCTAAATTTGCTCAGGAAAATGCTCTAAAATCACTGGGAACTTGGGTGAGGGCCTCTGTCAGGGGCACCGACTTACCCCTCGCCTTGAGGGGACCCAGCGTCACATGATGCGTTCTGCCCCCGCCCAGTGGCAGCAGGGGATGGGGAACACAGAGGGTGATCTTCGCCCTCCATACACCCACCCTGCCCGGCTTGGCCCCCTCCCCACAAATGTTGAGGGGACCGAAGCCCCTTCTGCCCTCTATAGTTGGTGCCCCAGCCTCTGTCAGAAAGGTTTCGAAACCATTTCTCAAACAACCAACTCCAAAGGCTTTTTGCTTTCTTGTACTTTTTGGACCATGATGCATTCTAAAACTTTCGTCTTTCAATCAGAGACTTGGAAGAACAACTAGCATTCAAGCAGTGTGCTGCCGCCTGTTGTTCTGCTCTTTTAAATAGCTCTTCTCCACAGGGTACTTCACATATCAGCGTGTACAAAAACCACTCGTGCTTCACAGCATCTTGCATTTAATCTAAGTTCTGTAAATTTACAATGTTCTGTGATAGAGATTCCGCCTGGAAAAACTTTTATATTTTATTTTACTCAATACCCTTCATAGACTGCCATCTAGTGGTTCAGTCATACAAACACTTTTCAAAACTCAAGCAGATATGTTATTTTGATTTTTCCTACTACTGACCCAATGCGCCTTTCTTTTTAAAAGGGAAAGGGGGGGGGGGAGAAAACCACAGTTGTATGTAACATAACCTTTTCAGATTCCACAGCTCTGAAAGGTCTGTTCATCTTGAAATTCTGCTCTGATAATTGCATAGCACAGCATTTTCTGCATCCTAAAAGCCATGCTTATGGACACACATATGTGAAAGAAAATTGATTTCAAACTATCTAGCCAATATAGATTTTTAAATGTGTAACAATAGATTATGGAAAAAAGGAAATGAAAAATTCATTTAGTGCTGTCCAGTGCTTTTTTCTGGGGGTACACAGGAGTACACATACCCCTAAACATTTTGTGAATCTTTGTACTTTTGTCCATTTACCGCATTTATTTCCACCAATTTGAACTATAAAATGGTGATTTTTCTTGAGTCAAAATGAGAGTATCCTTAAATATTTTTTTAGAAAGAAAAAAAAAGCACTGGTGTTGTCTATATCCTTCCACTCTGCTCCTATGGTGTATTAAATTTACTTATATGCTGCTTTTCCACAATAACGTTTCTGGCAGAGACGTACCTAGGCTGTCTTGCATCCTTGGCAAGGACATTTATCAGCACCTCCCAAGGCTTTTTTCCAGCAGGAACTCCTCACTGGAGGTAAAAGGTAAATGACCCCTTGACGGTTAAGTCCAGTGAAAGGTGATTATGGGGTGCAGCTCTCATCTTGCTTTCAGGCCAAGGGAGCCGGCATTTGTCCACAGACAGCTTTCCAGGTCATGTGACCAGCATGACTAAACCGCTTCAGAAGCAGTTTAGTCCTCATTGGAACTTGGTTCTGGCACCTCTCAGGAGCCATTTTGTTACCTTAACAACCCATACTTAGCGGGCCATTCCCAGGCTGGCCTGTCTATTCCAGCAATTTAATCCATGCTGGATCCAGGAATTAGAAGGGAGACTCTGGGCTACAGCCGACCCACCAGTAAACTCATAACACTATATTCCCATTGAGCATTATCCAACATTAATCATACAGCCATTAAATCGGTAGATTTCAGTTATGTCTGTTGATTTAAATGGGTCCGCTCTGAGGAATGACAAGCATTGGATATCACCCATTGAATTTAGTACTCGGTATACTCTTGGGCAGGGTACTCCTGCAGAGGTTTGTGTTGTAATTTACTCTCTACCCTCATAAATTAAGGGGCCTGTGCATTAGATTAAGACATGGCTCCCCAGGTTTCCATCATTTATCAGCTGCCTCGTTCTCTAATGTTTGATTTGGGAAAGCACAGGGAGGCCCCTGCGCTAATTATATCTCCTGTGCAAATGTCACTGCATGCTTTCAGGCACATAAATATCCTTCAAACAGTAACATTAAAGATGCAGACAACCCATGATTAAAGCAAAGGGATGAAATAATACAATGTTCATTTTTAAAATAAAATCTCCCAAGCTTTTATAGTCCATAAGCAAAATTTTTGCTCAAAGCAAATTATTTATTTCTGGACGTCACATCACAGAAAATGAATTATTATTATTTTGAAGACATTTGAAGGCAGCCCTGTATACAGAAGTTTTTAATGTTTAATGTTTTGGGCTTTTTTCTGTTTCTGTATATGCTGGAAGCTGCCCAGAGTGGCTAGGGCAACTCAGTCAGATGGGCAGAGTGCAACAACAACAACAACAACAACAACAACAACAACAACAAATCACAGAGCTGGAAAAGGTGCAGAAATGGTGTAGATCAAGTATAGTAGAGAGACTTCTCCCCCCCCCAAAAAAAAAACCCTCTCCCCTATAAACCCAGTGTCATAATAATCTCCTTTGTGAAACTGACTGCCAATAGATTCAGAACAGGCAAGATAAAATGCTTCTTCACACCATTAATCTATGGAATTCACTGCCACTAGGTGCCCCCTTGCTTACATTATCTAAAAAGGGGATTGGCCAATTCCATAGAGCAGCAGTAAAGAAACTCAGGTCTGGGGGGCCAAACAGGCTTCCCGATCTGCTCCTCGGAATTCTCCCCACACACCTCACTTGTCTGACTTAGAATCCCATTTGTTTTTGCCTGGCTGGAACGTGCCCTTGAACTCTCTTAATGCCTCTTGCTTGCCTAGATAGAAACAGGCGTGTGTCTGTAGAAACTTGCCCACTGTGTCAGTGTGAAATTTGCATTCCTTGCTCCACCCACTTTTACCACTGGCCCTGCCCACTTCTGGATCCCCCAGAAGCGGATGTGCCTCTTGGGTTGAAACATCACCCCAGCCCCTGCCATAGCAGATAGGCTTATCATTGGTTAACACTCATGTCATGCTAGCTTTATCCTGGTTCAGAAGCAGAAAGGCATTGCATAGCAGTTTATTGGAGACCATCAAGAGGAGAGGGCTTTCGCATATACCCAATATATAACAACAATTACAACAGGAAAAGGGGGAAAAATAGGGAGGAAAATGCAAAAACAAAACGCCAACTTACTCCCCCTCCCCACTCCAGGATGGATCAGTCTACTTAAGTTTCATGGAATTGCAGAATTGGAAGGGACCCCAAGGATCATCTAGTCTAGCCCCCTGCAATGCAGGAATCTCAGCTTAAATGAGTCTGTGATTTCAGTGGTTGCCATTCTTCAGAGTGATCAGTAAAATATTTTATGAAAGGGTATCACGCTTCAACAAAATCGCCAACATCATTTGTATTATTCAATGCATGCAATCTATTTCTTAATTTTTTCTGATACAGCAATCAACCATACCCGTTGTTTCCAATGAGAAATACACAGATATTCTAATACTTTCCAATTCCGTGCCATCAGCAAGGAGGCTGCCACTCAAAGAAAAGCAACCAGTTCTTTATAACCAAGGATAAATTGCCCTTCTTTAAAAATGGTCAACTAATCCCAAACTTGGGGTACACTCCACATGTTGGCACTTATTATAATTTACCTCTGAAAATATGCTCTGCCAGAAAGGCTTTATATGCTATTGTTGCCTTGATGTCATGATGTCATGATGCTGAAGGAATCTGGCTGGCCGCTGTGCAAGGCAGAATACTAGACCGGATGCATCCCTTTTGTCCGATCCAGGGCTGCACCTCTGAAGTTCTTAATAAAAATTAAGTTTTGTAATTAAAAAATAAAATCACAACTGGCCAAGGTGATGTTAATGTTGTTTTTCTAGTTGTATGTTCAAAGTTTCTTGATCTCTCTAGGCCACTATTGTCTATATCTGTAATAAACAGCTGAAGTCATAGGTTTCTCATGCCCTCAAGCAAACATTTCCCATCACCCCTAGATTAGCCTTCTACAGACTCAAAAAGAAAATAACCCCCAGTTCTGGAAACAGGCACTGGCAGATTGGCATGCTGTTGGCTTCTCTCTAGAAACATGCTCTGTCACTGCTTCCCACCTCCCTCCGCATGAAGGAATGGAAAAACACTACCTACATAAACAGTAAAAAGTGCCAAGCCCATAGGCGTTAAGCCAGTATTTCCAGTTAAAGTTCTCTTCAAAAGTTCTTAGCCAACTCTTTAACCTTGATTTAATGGTGCCATTACGCTGAGATTTTTCCCCACCCACCCACATGGGTGCATCATGTAAATTCCCCCCCCAGCTGTTAACTATCCATAGATAAGAAGTTCCTGGTAATTTCATTGTTTCAGTCCTTTTCATTTGCAATTCCTTGTTTCCACTTCAGCAGGAGGTAGAACGGTCAATGAACTTTCCATATTTTTCACTATCTCTTATGTGATTGATTCAATGATGGGCTCTTAATATTCTTTAACAGGAAAAAGCTTTTGAGGGGAAATATCTCCTGCCCGAAATTCAGCATTGCCTTTAGGATTGCACTGGTTACATGTAGTGACTGTTCCCTACTTGCTGGTTTTAATTACGCAATAAAGGCAGAAACGTGCGCAGCCAAAATCAACAAGCCTTATGTTATTACATATACTCACTGCTTTTTACGGTGCACGCGATGAGGGTATTCACATGTGCCGTTCATTCTGCAGAATGTGACACCTTTCTCTCGCACGGAATGTAAGTCTCCAAATGTAAATTTGGAATGCTTTTCAAGCAGCTGTAGAAATATACGATGCATCAGGTGTTCAGACAGCTCTGTACAAGGAAGAAAAGCAATGAAGAAAATGACGTAAAAATCCTGGTAATGTAGGCAAAAGGGTGCTGAGGATTTTTAATCCCTTGCAGGGCTACAATTCCAAGTGCAGTTTACCAAACAATCCCTCTTCCTAGGGAATATCAAAATATAAAAAATATCATATTCAAAGTTTATCAACGTATTTGTCACAGACGTGTGGAGTTCTTTAAGCACCTAGCAATGGTCGTCCATTGACTAAATAGCCTCGGGCAGTGTGCATACAGTGTGCATACAGTGACAATAAGTGCCACTAAAGATCAGCTTTAGTGGCACTTATTGGGCACTGATAAGTCTCCCCTGATAAGTAGTGTTTCGCTGATAACCCTTGCATGTTTTTAGGGGCCCTTGATATTGAGGCTATTTGTTACCACTAGAGGGCAGGCATTGACAATGAAGTGTGTTGTCCTTAAGAGCCCTTATAGATTCCCTCACTTGTTTATTTTCATTATGAGGCACTGAAACAATGCCCAGACTTTGTTGGTTCTTGTTTACATTTAGTTCGAAACCAAAGTTTGTAACTAGGTCACCATTAAGCATGTGAGCCCAGAGCTACAGCTCTTGCATCATAATGCAGAACAGTTGAAAAAGAAAAAGAAAATTGAAGGCAGTAAAAAAAAAACAAAAAACAACCAACCAGCTTTGGAGCACAAATTTAGACTGCCTAGAATTTCAACAGCCTGGCTGGTTTTAAACCAAATTGATTATTTATTCTGCCAGGTTTTCGGATGCAACCAAGAAACAGATGACGGAACATGTGTAAAAGGGCAAAAAATAGTTTCTGTTTTATCTGAGCAAACCCATGTTTCAGAATATAAATATTGATTTCATGATATCCACATGACAAGATGGGGAGAAATTGCACTCCAGTGGTTTGCACGTCAAATGGGCTCTGCTGGGGCATTTGCACCATGCCAACCTCACTGCTGTGTTGCCCCTTACCCTCCCAGTACACCACAGCAATGGAAGGTCAGGTAAAAGGCAGAACCACTCTGCTCCACCAACCTCTTCTGTTCAGAAGACGCAAAGCTGGCCATTGGTTCCATCTCCTCTGTCTTTCTCAGAAAGGGGAAGCTTGGGTTCACTAGGGACTGGAAGTAATAGCCCACTTCAGAAAGTAATTGTATTCCTTTGCTTCATGTTGGCCACCCGTCCTTGCTTTTCCAATTCATTCCACTTGCAGAGCAGTTGACACTATTCTGATTGCATTTGAGTTCTTCATAATAATGATGCAAAAAAACCACACCTGTCCTTTGTAGGTCTCTGGGCCATCTGACTCACTTTGTAATGACATCCCCCTTTCTTCTTCTTTCTTGAGTGTATTTAGAATCTGCCAGCTGATATGCATGATCACTTCATTCATCTGATGATGTTAGTTAGGGCCCACAAAGCTTGGACCATGATCTATCTGCTAGCCTGAAAAGCCACAAGACTCTTTCCAGTAGCACCTTAAAGACCAACTAAGTTAGTTCTTGGTATGAGCTTTCGTGTGCATGCACACTTCTTCAGATACCAATCTGAAGAAGTGTGCATGCACACGAAAGCTCATACCAAGAACTAACTTAGTTGGTCTTTAAGGTGCTACTGGAAGGAATTTTTTTATTTTGACTATGGCAGACCAACACGGCTACCTATCTACTACTGGAAACAAGACTCTTTGTTATGCTTTTCTTTTCTTTTACTATAACAGACTCAGGTGAGCCCATTCCTGAAACTATTTATGACAGCTTATTTGTGCCAAATTTAGCCAGGGTGTGTAGAAATAACTGTCCAAAATGCAACCATATCTTCAGTAGCCCAGGTTCATAGAATCACTGAATTGTAGAGTTGGAAGGGACCCCAAGGATCATCTCGTCCAACTCCTTGCAATGCAGGAATCTCAACCAAAATATCCATGGCAGATGGCCATCCAACCTCTGCTTAAAAACCTCCAATGAGTCCACAAACTCCTGAGGGAGTCCATTCCACCGAACAGCTCTTACTACCAGAAAGTTCTTCCTGGTATTTAGTCAGAATCTCCTTTCTTGTAACTTGAAGCCATTAGTCCTGGTCCTTTTCACCAAAGCAGGAGAAAATAAGCTTGCTCCATCTTCCATGTGACAGCCCTTTAGATATTTGAAGATGCCTATCTTATCTCTTCTCAATCTCCTCTTTTCCAGGCTAAACATACTCAGCGCCTTCAACCATTCCTCATAATTCTTGGTTCCCAGACCCTTGATAATCTTAGTTGCTGTCCTTTGCACACAGGAGTGGATAAAAATGAAATTCAGTGGCGTAGCATGGGTTGTCAGCACCCAGGGCAAGGCAAGTAATTTGTGCCCCCTAACCCATGGATTTGCGCCCCCTAACCCGTGGATTTGCACCCCTAACCCTAACCCCCAGATGTTGCGCCCGGTGCGGCCGGGCCCCCCTGCACCCCCCACGCTACGCCACTGTTGCCTATTGTTCTAGGATCCAAGCTTAGTACATAACAGCAATAAATAAGTACAGTAAATAGTATTTCAACCTCCGGTCTGCTGCGAAGGGAAATGGCAGCAAGCTCCGTGTTGTCCCATTAAGGAAGGACACGGTCCAGGCTGCTAGGGCTTTGGGGGTGAGTGCCAGGGCTAGGCGCCCCCCCCCCCGAAAAATCCCCACTTGGACTCCTTGGCAGGTTTTGAATAAATATCTACAAATTTATTAATAGAATAGATGACAGATAAGGTAATGAAATGTACAATTTTTAACATGAAGAGAATAATAAGCACAAACAAATCAGGGAAGGGAGCTGAGGGAAGTCTTGGGAGGGAGAGGGAGGAACGGGGAGGGGGGTAAAAAGGGGGGGAAATAATGTAAATGACTATTTGGATTGATTGAAATTCTTTAGTAAAAATATACTTAAAAAATAATAATAATTAAATAGTATTATTCCATCTCAGGTGACTCTTTACCCACGATTAACACTACATGGGAGAGGAATTGAGGACAAGTGTACATGCCACTGCTACCCTGCACAAATCAGAGGGTGACTATCTATACTAGGAAGCTGGCTGGACTTGCGTAGGCTACCTGGTTGCTTTAGAACCTTGCTTTTTCCAGGGTTCTAAAATGTACAGGGAGTAGAACGTGATCAAATGTACATGAGCATCCACTCTTGCGGAGGGCGATGGAGGGAGCAGGGGTAAGCTTGCTAGCCTCCACACAGTGTTGGTCCCATGGTGAGAAAAACACCTTAAGAGGGCTAGCGTGTCCCTCAAATCTGAAATTATTCTAATTGGCTTTTGGAAGGCATGGGTATAAGCTGGGGTTTAATTAGGGTAATTTATCAGGAGCATTAACACATTCTAATGTGCAACTGAGCTATAATGCTAGGGTAGTGGTACATATTTTAATAAATGGATACATAATAGCATGTTGCACTTTCCCTGGTAAGGCCCACTGAATTAGCTGAGTACATCTAAGCTGGGCAATCTTCCAGTTATGGGTTGGCACCAAGTCAGAAGCTTCCCTCACAAGGTGCAGCAACATTCTGCACTCCATGGGTGGAGCTAATCTGCTGCCCAGGATAAAAGACCACTGGCAACTCTGTTAAATTGTGGCAGAAAAGTGTAATAAATTGTGCTTTTAAAAAAAAAAACAACCTAATTTTTTAATGCTTAAAAATACACAACAATGTTAGAAGCTGATTACTTTATTGTTTTTCCCCCATAAGGATTTGCTTTGCTTTGCTTTCAAAAATCCCATTCAATTTAAAAATAAATATCACCCTTCCTTCCTCAAAAAAGAAAAAAAGGAAAGAAAAGGTACAGGACCCCTGACAGTTAAGTCCAGTCATGAACAACTCTGGGGTTGTGGCGCTCATCTCGCTTTACTGGCCAAGGGAGCTGACGTTTGTCGGCAGACAGCTTTTCCTTCCTCAAAGCACCTCCCCAAAACTGGTGGCCAGCAGCATAATTTAAAAACAAAGTAACTTTATTAACAATGAAGGCTTACTTACTTGAAATACCATAGTAGGCCTACCCTGCATAGTTCCTTTCACGTCATTGTCGCTAGGGGCATTTCCGCTCACTGGGTTATACGTAACTAACTTTTGCTCAAAGTAGACCCACTGAAATTAATGGACCTCAGTTGGGCATGCTCATTAATGTAAATGGGTAAATGCTAGCTTCCTAAGCCCACCCACCCCACATCCAAGATAGCAGAAATCATACATGCACATCAGAGGCTATTGGAATTTATAGAAATGGGAAAAGATTGTCACAGGAGGCCACCACAGGAAAATGTGAGCAGGGCCTATAAAATGGAATGCTACCTCGCCCAAGCTGCACCTACAAGATGTTTGTAATTTTATTTATTATTACATTTATATCCCACTTTTCCCCCTCTCCATTGTTATCTTCACAACTGAGAGGATAAGAGACAGTGACTGGCCCAAAGCCACCCAGTGGGGTTCATGGCCGAGCCAGGATTTGAACCCTGGTCTCCCAGGTGTCAGTGCAGCACTCTAACCCCCACAGCACAATGCTGCTGGTACAAGAATCCTGGTCTCCACATTGTGTGCAGACAGTGCCCATTGCTGGCTCTGCAGTTGCCTCACTGGCCATACTAAGGGTGTTGCCATCTAGAAAAGGTGGGTAGGGTTTCCTTGTGGTAAAGGTAACGCTGCAAAACAGGTTAGTTCTTCACAGAGGGGAACACTATCCATGCCAACCATGACAACTATATGCCTCCTCCAGACTAAGAGGCGATATATCAGCTTCTAGAGTGTGAGAACAGGAGAGTCATTGCTTTCACGTCCTGCCTGAGGGCTCTTATGTTCTTGCAGCATTTTGATGAGATCACTTTTTAACCAAGGTGCCAACCTTGAACTTGTGAAGGAGATTTTGCCAAAATTTGACAATCCCACCAAACTTATCAACCAGTTTCTGCATCTATTTTGTATGCTAATGGCATTAGGAAGTATACACCACCTGCCATAATGCTGATTACATCTTCCATAACTACCTATTCACACCAACAGTGGGAAGGGTGTGGTGATAAACAAAGAATGCGAGCTAGTTGGATCTCGCCAGTATTTTCCTGCCTTTAGCCTTTTCTCCTGAAATAAGGGGATAATAACATTAGCAGCTTACTTCACTGTGTTTGTATTAGGATTACTAAGGCTGTGTTAGCATGTTCCAGCAAGAACAACAAGGGACCTGGTAGCCCCTGAGGCTTAACTTGACGTTGTTAAGGTTGGCTTGTTTGTTTTGGTGAGTTGGAGTGCACTTCATTAGACACATGAAATGTTCTTCTCAGTTGGCATATCCATGCATGATGCTACAGGCCGAAAGGGAAGAGAGGTTATTCAACAGATGCAAGAGAACAGGTGTGCCCCATTGCACTGTGGGCACAAAGAAAAGAAAGACCCACTCCCATTTAAAGAGGACCATTTATCTTCCATATCAAGCTGGCCACTTGGAGAGGCTCTACTCCGCCCAATTCTGATGGCATTAAATTTGCATCTCAATTCCAGTTCAGCAGCCCTGCAGGGGAGTCTGTCTCTGAAACTTTTTGTTCCTTTTTTGGGTTTTGTTCCCAGGGTGAGTTACAGCAATGCAACCGTGCAATCAAGAACAAGTAAAAAAAGTAGAACTGTCTGTGTACAAACAAGTGCATCTTGTAGCACAATATATAGATTAAGCAAAACAGAACAGGTGGAGTCCCATAAAGATGGACCTTAGCTGTCCAAGG
This sequence comes from Podarcis bocagei, assembly GCF_964188305.1. NCBI lineage: Eukaryota > Metazoa > Chordata > Lepidosauria > Squamata > Lacertidae > Podarcis > Podarcis bocagei. The sequence continues at coordinate 56,020,676 of NC_138134.1, forward strand.
CCAGGACAAAGAGGTGTATCTTCAGCATAATCTGGAAGTTGTCCAGTGAAGATGCTCCTGTGAGGAGGGCTGCCACAGACAAAGCCCTCTTCTGGACAATGCCTTTCCTAGTGAATGCAAAGGGAAACTCTGATCCTAAACCTCTGCTGCCATGTGGGATATCTTTGGGGGAAGAAAAAGCTAAGGGGTAAACTAAACAAATACGAAGAAGTGAAGTTGGATGGCGCCTTGTACACCCCCTCCCAGCAACTCCTGCTGCCAAGCTAGTGCCAAACACATCGCTCTGCTTTCCTTTGGATCACGAAGGATCCAAAGGATGCAGAGACGGGGCATTTGTGGCCCTTCCACATTGTGCTGGCTTCCAGGTCCCATCAGCATCCCAGCCAGAATTGCCAAGGGTCAGAGATGGTCCAACAACCCCTTGAGGGGACATAGAATCATAGAACTGCAGAACTGGAAGGGACCATGAGGAAGAACAGCCAGTCCAATCCCCTGCAATGCATTGTCCAATGTGGCGCTTGAACCTATAATCCAGAGATTAAGAGTCGACCACTGAGCAGTGCCGGATTTATGTATAAGCTAAACAAGCTATACCTTAGGGCCCCACTCTCTTGGTGGCCCCACAAAAAAATAAAGAAAAAAACGGGATGAACATTTCCAAAATATAAGATAAAAAACAAATAAAATAAAACCTCCATACAGCAACAGTGTTTTGTGTTGTGTAGGGTCCTATTTTGTTATGTGCAAATAGTTTTGATACCTATTAGGTCCATACATTAGGGACGCGGGTGGCACTGTGGACTTGCTGATCAGAAGGTTGGCATTTCAAATCCCAATGGGGTGAGCTCCCGTTGCTCGGTCCCTGCTCCTGCCAACCTAGCAGTTTGAAAGCATGCCAAAGTGCAAGTAGATAAATAGGTACCGCTCTGGGGGGAAGGTAAACAGTGTTTCTGTGCGCTGCTCTGGTTCGCCAGAAGCGGCTTAGTCATGCTGGCCACACGACCCGGAAGCTGTACGCCGGCTCTCTCGGCCAATAAAGCAAGATGAGCGCCGCAACCCCCGAGTCGGCCATGACTGGACCTAATTGTCAGGGGTCCCTTTACCTTTACCTTTAGCTCCATAAATTACCATATAGAATATATTCAATACAAAAAACTGTGACAATTCGTTGTTGACAAAGGACAGCTGGACCTATAATGGGCCCCATTACCTTCAGCAGCTTAGGGCCTTATCAAACCTAATTCCGGCCCTGCCACTGAGCTATCTTATTGGTTGATTTGGATTATATTGCTGTGCCGCTTTGCACTGCAATGAATCTCAAAGCGGCTTCCAAACAGTCAAGAATAACGACCTTATATATTTATTTATTTATTCCCTGCTTGCTCTTTGCTGCAACGGACTGTACGGAGCTAACCCCAGGGAAATGTTCCAGTGGAGAGACGGTGGTGGGAAGACCAGCCGGTCTGAAAGCGGGGTGTGGAATACTCCGGATTCCGGGGCGACGGAGTGGGGTGGTTTGAGGACTACCTCGTGCGGGTAAAGAAGAAGAGGTGGCTGGAAGCCAGCCTTGGCACTTTTGGCGGGTGGCGCGGAGATGGGCGGCGCGCAGGAGGCGGGGCCTGGGCGAAGGACGCGGCGGCCCCTGCCGGGCATGGGATAAAAGGCGAAGGCGGCTGCCCGGGAGCAGCGCAGGGCGAGATCCCCGGGGCTGCAGAGAGAGAGCAGGCGCGCGAGACCAGGCACGATGGAGATGTACAGCAAGGCAGAGACGCTGGAGCTGCGGAAGAAGCACATCGGGTGAGCCAGAGGCGCAAAGCCAGGGGGGCCGAGAGGGGCGGAGGGCGCAGGCATGCAAAACTCTCGCGCGCCCCAGGAAAAAACTTCCCAACTTTGCACCCCACATTCTGCAATCGCTCTCATTCTTCCTCCGGCACGATTGTTATTTATTATTAAATTTGTATACTGCCACTCATCCGTAGAACTCAGCTAACAGACCCCGGCAGGTCCTCTACCTGCGCGGTAAAGGCGACCTGCAAAAGATCTCTCTAGCGGAGATGGTGGCCGGGATCTCTCTGCGGTTGGGGGTGGGGTGCAGAATCAAGGTAGTGGGTCTACACTCATCCTGGCCAGATCAAACTCTGAACCAAATCGAAAGGGGGTGGAAATCAACCTACCAAAACCTTCTTTGCCCTGTCCCTGCCATCCGCAGAACTGCCACTTTCCCTGTATAAAAAGCCTCTGACAGTATCTTGCAGTAACGTATTTCATAGCCCTAAATTGTCACATTTTCTGAAAGGATCCGTATTTGATCATTTGAATTATCACGAATATTTTCTTTTTCATAAATAGAAAGGATTTAAAAGCAACACTTTTAAATAGGAATAGAAAGGATTTAAAAGCAACACTTTTAAATAGAAATAGAAAGGATTTAAAAGCAACACTTTCAATGGGAAAGTCAAGCACATGCTTTAAAATCTCCTCTTGAAATCCATGGAAGTTGCAGCCTGCTTGTTTGGAGATTTCAGTGCAAATCTGTGCATTTTTGCAGATGTTCAGACCCACAGTTTGCATAGAATTTAAGTCTTTTAAAGCACTTAACTTTTGGTGGGTCGTATTGCTTACCTAATTTCTCCCCCCCCTTAAAAAAAGAACACTTTAAAAAGTTTTTAGCACTTTCTAGGAAGGCTTATTTCTAAAAAAAAATCCAAACGTTTTTTAAAAAAAATATTTCTTAGAAACAAAAATGGGGAAATGCTACTTCCCTCTCTCTCTCTCTTTGCCACGCAATCAGCTGAAGCCCTGCTGATAATGAAAATTATTCACTTCTCTGGGGTGTGATACTCTGGGGTGTAATGCTTGAATACTGTACAAAACCCCATCTGGCAGTCCAAAAAATCTCCTTTGCCTCTGTGCATAGGACATCTGTGCCCTTATCTAACCCCTGTATAAATAGTCAGATTAACAGCCAGGAAGGTGGATCAGTGTTTGACCTTCCAAAGGAAACTTGGACAAGTGCAGTAAATGCACAGAGGTGCATGTGATGTCAGTGGCATTAAACAAGCATGCAAGATTGTGTAACCAGTTGATACACTGTACTCACAGTCCTTGCATAACCCAAGTGGATCCTGGGCGTTTTGCAAAGCCAAGCCTGGAATTCTGCCCGCCAGAGAGGCGAAAAGTTCTGTGCAAACTATGAGAGTTGTTGTCTCCCTTGGATTATTATTTCATCCTTAATACAATAATAAGCTATTTTGGCTCCATTGGCATACAGTAGAAGCTGGGAACCAGCTAAAGATACAAAAGGCCAGCCAAAACAAACAAAAGGTTAGGGCTCAATTCTTTGGGGCTGTCTTCTTGTGGTTCATTAAAAAACCTAGGAAGAGACTTACTCCACGTTGCATTGTTCTCCACTTCTCATGCACACTGCTTAATGCACTGGAGTCCCTACAGACACACTGGGAACCCCTCCCTTCCCCATTAGCAGCCCTGCTGTGCAGACAGCTCTCTCATGGAAGCAGCTGTATGCACCCAATGGAGAGTGTGGAAGAGGAAATGGATGGAGCCTTTTTTGTGTGGCAGGTTTGATGCTTTCTTAATGAATGGTTCCCAATTTCCCCAGTCTATGCTGTTTGTGGTGAGGGAACAAAACCCTGTGCATGTCCAAAATAACTCTGTTATTTGGAGATTGGCTTGGTGTGTTGAGCAATATATCACATTCGCTTCAGGTTACAGACTCCGCCAACCCAGAAATAGTACCTCGGGTTAAGAACTTTGCTTCAGGATGAGAACAGAAATTGTGCTCTGGTGGCGTGTCAGCAGCAGCAGCAGGAGGCCCCATTAGCTAAAGTGGTGCTTCAGGTTAAGAACAGTTTCAGGTTAAGAACGGACCTCCGGAATGAATTAAGTACTTAACCAGAGGTACCACTGTACTATGATGAGTGTTCCATGAAGCCAGCCATATTTACACTTGGAAAGACATAATTTACTATTTTCCCCTCACTGACTGAGTCTTTCCAGGACAATGCTTGAGGACTCCTGATAGACCATAATGAATTTGCTGCATTTACGTGTTTGTACAAGTGTATGCAGTGGTCTGGAGAAGGAGCTTTTCAGCAGACCTAAACTAAAGCAATGCTTTTGTGCTTTTCAGGCCCTCATGCAAGGTCTTCTTTGCTAAGGACCCCATTAAGATTGTGTGTGCCCGTGGGCAGTATATGTTTGATGAGAATGGAGAAAAATACTTGGACTGCATTAACAACGTAGCACATGGTAAGAACTATGGCGTAATATATGTTGACAGCTTTTAAAGTGCTCCCATTCATTTTAGGTAGATTTGGGGTCTTTTTTCAGGTACTCTCAAATTGACTTCTCTTCGCTTGGTCCTTTCCAGTTGGACACAGCCATCCAGATGTGGTCAAGGCTGCAGTGAAACAGATGGAGTTACTCAACACCAATTCTCGCTTCCTGCACGACAATCTGGTCCAGTATGCCAAGCGTCTCACTGCGACCCTCCCAGAGCCTCTCTCTGTTTGCTACTTCGTGAACTCTGGGTATGGCTAAAGGACTTTTCATTGCTATTATCTTTTGGAAACTTGTATAAATTAACTTCTACATTTTAACAGCTTTGGGAGATGATGAGAGAACAAATATAGGGCTTTCTAAGGTTGTGCCCAGGTCTTCAAGTGGGCAAAAATTCATATGGTCATAGTATTTGTTTATCTTTTACATTTCTATCTCATCTATGCATGCATGTTTATTTGCGGGACCGCCTCTCCTGGTATGCCCTGCAGAGGACCTTAAGGTCCATGAATAACCATAGTTTAGAGGTCCCGGACCCTAAGGAAGTCAGACTATCCTCCACCAGGGCCAGGGCCTTTTCAGTGATGGCTCCGACCTGGTGAAATGCTCTGTCCCGTGAGACTAGGGCCCTACAGGATTTAACCTCCTTCCGTCGGGCCTGTAAGACAGAGCTATTCTACCTGGCCTTTAATTTGAATTCAGCCTGGTCTTTTATTTCCCTTCTTCCCTTCCCCTCCCCTTTTATGAAGATCACCTGCACTGAGACCCCACAGCTAATTCTCCCCTGGCCTCCTCACTGGCCTAAGTAGGACCAATTCAGCCAACTAGCCCTGGGGATTATCTAATGTTTATTTCCCCTGAAGTGATATCTGAATTTTATTTTATTGTTATTCATGTTTTATACTGTATTTTATGCTGCTTTTACAATTGTTTTTAATTTGTTAGCCACCCTGAGTCCAATTTTTGAACCAGGAAGGGCGGGGTATAAATAAAATGATGATGATGATGATGATGATGATTGTCAGGGAACTGACATCAGAGCAGAGGGGAGAGGCGAGGCTCCCAGATTCTGCAGGAGAGGGAACGAGTAAGGGAAGAGAGAGAACGTCATCTGGGGAAGAAAGTCCAGGTGACACCAGGAAGAAGGGAGAGGCAGAGAGCATCTCGGAGGTGAGGCTCCGAGACTCTTCCAGTGAAGTCAGTGAGGAGGGTGGAGGACCACCACTTGGCACGCCCACTCTGTGCAGAAGGCTTCCGCGCAGAGAGGCGAGGCGAAGGTTGTCCGTCAAGGAATTCTTATGCTGGAGGAAATTTAGGAGACGCCCACTCACGGATTCGTCGAGCGACTGAGCAGCAGCGCCAAGGGCTGCTCAGTCAGGGAAAGACACAACCACCCCTAAGCAGTTTGGAACGGCTGGAGGTTTACACACAAGCAACCCCAATTCCCTTGACAATGATGATGATGATGATGATGATGTTTCCCTTGTTCCTATTTTACTCTTGCAACAACCCTGTGGGGTAGGCTGAGAGACAATGGGGGGAAAGCTTCATGGTTGAGTTGAACCTGGGTTTTCCTAATCCTAGTCTGAGACTCTGTACTTTCAGCAGATAAGGGTTATGACTCTGCAAATGAAATCTCTGCAGAAGAAGGTTTCACTAGATACAATCAGTTTTACCAGATACAAAACACAGGAAGAAGCTTGCTGCAAAGGAAACAACAGATTGCAGCGCGAGGGTTTCTCCAAATGCAAAACAACCAGATTGTGCAATGGGGAACTGTCTCTCCCTCTCCCAGGCCTCTTTGGATCAGTCCAAGGAATTCCTCCCATCAGCTCCAATGCATTCAGTGAGCTCCATGCCCACAGGGGCTCCTCAGCAAGTGATGTTCTGTGTACACAGCGGGCCACATCTCTTCATAGAATGGGAAGGCTTCACATACAGGCAGCACCAGATCATGCCCACAACCTGTATGTCCCCTCATTTTCCTGGGCAGCCCTCAAGATTAGCAATGTAAACCGAAGCTGAGCTATTCACAAGTTCATATTTTGTGTCCAGCTGTAGATTTTATGATAATCAAGACATGAACAAATGTGCAAAATTCACCTAGGTTTAGATGTGATCGCTATGGGATGCTTTAGTTGAGATTCCTGCATTGCAGGGGGGTTGGACTAGATTACCCTTGTAGGTACCTTTCAACTCTACGATTTTATTTCCATGTGTGGGTCCATGTGAAGCAACTCTTTGGCTTTCCAACCCAGAGAGAATCCTGCCCTCATTCAACATTTTCACTCTGAATCCAATAGGTGTGCTATTAATCATTTCTAGGGGATTAGAGTTTGACATATGCCTGTCTGGAGTTATTTTATCTTTGGCTTAAAAAAGTTTATTATGTAGCTCTCCTGTTACAATAGCTGCTTTCATTGCCTTCTAATTTTGTCCTGCAGATCTGAAGCAAATGATCTCGCTTTGCGCCTGGCCCGCCAATACAGGGGCCACCAAGACGTGATTACACTTGACCAGTAAGTATACTGATGGTATGGATGAGATCAGTTTGTTGCAACATGATGCAGATAGGTCAGTCTGTTCAGTCTGTAGCCAAGCACCCAGAGCCCCATACATGAAGATTCTGCATGCATGGAGCTTCCCTGATCACAGTTAGTTTCTCATTCACCTCAAATGAGGTCACTGATCTGCACACAGTGATCTGTAAATAAATGTATCCATTAACTTCATCAAGACTTCTTCATTTTAACTCAAATCTCTGTTTTGCCTCATCTGTTTCTGTGAGGAAGGGGTTGCCTCTGCATAGTTGTATGTCATAGAGGGAAACAGTCTACTAATTCCCATTAATTAGAGAATATTTGCATTTGTAGTTCAATAATAATAAATATTAAAAACAATGAAAATTGTGAATAACGACATTGAATATGTTGCTGTAGTGATACCACATACAGAAAACTAAGGTTAAGCTGAGATTCTTTGTCAGTTTAGGTGCAAAACTTATGTAAAACATGTGCAAAACTAACCTGTAACAGAGTCTGCTTCTGTTGAACTCTTTCACACCCTGGAGTCACTTTGCATTCATCTTCTGTTTCAGTGCTTATCATGGCCATGTTACATCGCTGATTGACATCAGTCCATATAAATTTAATCAACTGGGGAAAGAGGCCAAAAAGGAATTTGTACATGTGGTAAGTAATTATTATGCTGGATTCTTACTGCCCTTAGCATATTTCTGTTCATTGCAGATACAAATGAAATGCAAAGCTAAACTGCATAGCAATACCTCCACAAAAATCAATAGATACTATTTAGTGATATTCTGGTTGGCCTAATCAATGTAAGAAGCCCGGGGCGCTTCTCACAAGATGAATTGTATATGGACAGAGATATATTTTGTCCTGAAAAATGCAAGATACCTGCTTGTGTATATTAAAAAGAAAATGCATGCTAACCTACAGTAGAAAAAGCATGTTTTTAAAAAACAAAAAAACCCCGTAGGTTTCTGTATCCAAGAATCTCTTAAGAAGTGGCTCCTAATTATCATGAGGAATTCATGGACAATAAATCTGACAGTGGCTAGTAAGCATAGCTCTCTTGCAAGGTTCAGCATGAGCAGGCCCCAAGATCTGGAAATCAGAAACATCCTGCCTTCTAGATGCCAATGCACCCTCCCCTCATGATAGGCCTGGCTTAAAGGACCCCTGCACACACAGATCCCTACACACTTTGAAGCCCCTTCAGACTGATGTCAATTAGGCTGATGGACAACAGGGGCAGACTTTAGTAATATAGCTCCCTGAGTGAGGACCATTTTTTGTGCCCCTTCCCCCTTATTTTCACAATAATTCTTTTTGGTGCAGTTTACCCTTATTTATCCATATAAATATAAGTTTTTAAATTATTTTGTGCTCCCCCTCAGCCCGGCACCCTTCCAGATCACGGGGAGAAGGAGCAGAAGATTGCTCTTCCAAGCATCTAATAGGGGGTTGTTGAGAACAGAGATTGAACTAGATATGAGTCACTGTATGTTATTATGGTCTCAGTTCTTTGTCGTTTCTGCCTTCTGTCCCACTTCCTGGAAAGCCAGGGATACGGAAAGCCTGTGGACCTATACATTAAAATACTGGAAATGTTAAGGTCCTCTTGTGCCTCTGATGCATGGTTTCTTATTAACCTGCTGTGGGAAGATTTAGAAGAAAATCAGCATGTCCTACGTGAGGTGCACACCAGATAGGGTTTTTAAGGCCAGTTTTGTTCCTGTCGGAGGAGGAGCCAAGGACAGTGCACTCAAAGATTTCAAATCTTCTTTTGCCACTCTTTAGGCTCCTTCACCAGATATATACAGAGGAAAATATAGAGAGGACCATCCAGACCCAGGAAGCGCTTATGCCGATGATGTGAAAAAGATAATTGAAGAGGCTCAGAAGAACGGCCGCAAGGTATGTAAACAACGGAGGAACATGAAAGCCTGCTCAGATTGTGTCCTGAAAAATGCTCAATTAGGTGAACTTGACTGCTTTATATAGTAATAATAATAATAATAAATTTATATCCCGCCCTCCCCAGCCGAAGCCGGGCTCAGGGCGGCTAACAACAAAGTTCTCTTTGCCTCAATTCATTCATAGAAAAATATAGCTGGAATTTCTTTTGTTTTTACTGGATTCCTGGATTTTAAGGTGCCTTCTACCCCCCCTTTAACTTGCATTCAAAACTCTCACAAGAAAATAATAGGTAAGGATTGAGTAAAGAAGAAGAAAGGAATAAATAAATCTAAACCTCCGTTTCATACGTAAGAGTAGGCTTAAAGCATAAAGCGCTATTTTGATTGTGCTCTGAAACTTCACATAGAACTTTTGCTGAAATTAATGGGGCTGTATGTAGCAACAGTTAAAAGGCACAGGATATAATGCACTGCAGTGTACAGCCTCTGTTCCTAAAATCCCCACCCAGTTTGAGCCCTCATGCCTAAAGGAGGCTTACGTTTATTTATTTTTGCAACAACACAAAATCATACAAACTACCAAACAGATTAACAAGAAGAAATATATAAAAGCCCAGCAGCTTCTCAGAATTTCTCAGGGGGGTGTCCCAGTGCAAAGAGAAGAAAATCAGTAGGATCCAGTGGAATGTTGCACTTTGAGGATCCAGAGACATGAATTTAAATGCTAGCTCATGTGAACAAAAATTACTCAAAGCAGTTGACAAAATGGCAAAGTAAGCTGTTGATTTAAAACATAGCATCTTATCACGAGTAATGATATAGGAACTTGCTGACTTTGGTGTGGAGAGATATTTCTAGAACTCGCATGGAGGCTTGTTATTATTAGTCACTTCTTTTCCAGAAAGGTGAACTCGAAGGAACTTGCAAAAGCAAACAATACAAACAAGAATAAAAACAACCTAAAATGCCCACCAGTAGTGATTGGAGCCACTATTTCCCCATCACCTTAAAGTCCAAAGGAGCCCACCCATCTGTCTTTAATTCCTTATTGAGATTTATAAAAAAGAAACTAACGGATAGTTTCTATTTCCCCCCCTTTGTCTGTTTCCTCCCTTGCCCCTCGCATTATCTTCCTCATAGGTTCTGGTGCCGTAGACCTCTGCCAGGAGCAGTTGATAAAGTTTCACAGACTATGGGGAGCCTCCTACTGTCTGGCTGTAGTATACCTCTTCGAATATAGTGTACGCTTCTTTACACGTTACCACACGACCTTCTTTCCAGGAAGACGGCACTGCTCAAGCTTGCATGGACCCCTGCTGATACTCGGGGAGGGTTGTGCAAGAGTGAGGGAGGCAGTCAGTTAAATAGCAGATTTGGGCTGACCCTCCAGGCAGACTTGGGGGAGAACAAAGGCATAATGCTGAATGCAGAAAATGTAAGCTTCCAGTTCCAGTCTATCTGATCTGCTGATGTTGATTCCTGATCCCAAATAACCTTTTTTGGTTTGTTTGTTTTCATTCCTAGCTACTGGAATCACTTCAGCTGTAGGCTCTGTCTTTTTGTCAAATGCCTCATCCTGATTTGCTCTGCATACGTTTTCCTTCTTCTTAAGCAGGGGTGCCCAAAATACAGCTCTGCACATCTTCAATGCATTTGTTTGTTTCCCATTTTGAGCCACAGGAAAGGGGTTAAATCGGCTATCACAGAATGCCATGTGAATGAAGCTGATGGAGGTTCACGAGTTCACAGGGTGAAGCTGATATAAAGACTATAAAGCACCTTTAGTAATTAAATTATTGAAATGTGGACAATCATCAATAATAAATAGATAATAAATAACTCATCAGAACAGTGAACCCATCAGATACTTCCAGTATCACATTTGTATTCTGCAAGAATAGGCCGACTAAATGAGTTTTTAAATAAATGTGCACAGTAAATCCAAGACTTCGAGCATTGGGTCAATCATGAGCTGTAGAATTATGCTGAATGCTTGCCCTGGCATTGAAAAACTGGGCACCTCTGCCATTTTTGTTGTCGTTACTGTTGCTCACAGCTGTTCAAGATGCAACATAGCTATCCAAACTGCATATTCATTTATCTTGCCTGTTTTCATAGGGTTCGTGCCTGTAGCTGTTGTTTCATTTGCAAACGAGTAAGCAGAGGAATGCTCTTCTTATAACATCTTCTCTTACTTAGATTGCAGCCTTTATTGCTGAGTCCATGCAGAGTTGCGGAGGCCAAGTGATTCCACCTGCAGGCTATTTCCAGAAAGTGGCAGAGTATGTATAGTGCTTGGGATGGGTTACTTACAGGAGGCTACTTACTAAAAATCACAGGAAGAGTCTACTTATTTGGTTCTTTGTGTAGCTTTAATCTTTGTTCCTTGAAATTTGAAACTGCTACGATTATTATTTTTATTTCTGTAAATAAATATTGCCCAGTAACAAGAGATGCCTTTCTCAAAGTAGCTTTTGGCAATTCAATCCAAGGCCAATAAGTTGGTACATAAGAATATAAGTATTGCTCAAAGTTCAGTGATGGCAGACAAATTGGATGGCTTTAAAAGAGGACTAGACAGGATAAGGTTATTCATGGCTACTAGCCAGTTAATGTGTTATCACAGTCTGCTTATGGGATTCCCATAGGCAACTGGTTGACCCACTGAGAGAACAGGATTCTGGGCTAGTTGCAATGAACAGCATGACTTCTTATTGCACAGTAGCTCTGAGGTGATCTGCACATTAAGAAAAATCACATGGTACATCATTCCTAGAACTTGAGAATACAGGAGGCCCTGCGCATTGTGTGTATCAGATCTTTTTATCCAATATTTCTAGACCACACATATCCTTCTGTGACTGGACAGAGTGAACTCAGGTCAACTTTATCCATCTTCTGGCCATGCTATAAAGAGCATATGGCCTGATAAGCACTTTTCTGAATTCTCAGCTGTAAATGCCCCTTGCAGGACCATAATTGAAGTCTTCATATAAACACTCCTACATGACAGTGACACATCACAGTGAGACATCTGTTCTGTTCCCTTTTTATTTTCAGCGCTGTCCGCAAAGCGGGTGGAGTTTTCATAGCTGATGAAGTCCAGGTCGGTTTTGGTCGAGTTGGAAAAAAATTCTGGGGATTCCAGCTACAAGGTGAAGACTTTGTGCCTGACATTGTCACTATGGGGAAGCCAATTGGCAATGGCCATCCCATGTCTTGTGTAGTTACCACCAGAGAGATTGCAGAAGCTTTTGGTGCCTCTGGACTGGAGTACTTCAATACGGTGAGCTTCTCTTCTAATATTATCATTTATAATTATAAATTGGGTATGAGGAAACTTTGGCTCTCCAGATGTTGCTGAATGATCATTAGCCCTGGCAAGTTTGGCCAGTGACCAGGGATGATGGGACTTGTAGTTCAGCAATATTAGGAGGGCCACATCTGTTATAGGGGCCTGGCATGCATAATTGCACCATCATCGATTGTTACAGAAAGAATGTTCAGAGCACCCAGTAATGACTCAAATAATGCTTTTCAGTGAAGCCAGTTCACCCAGTTTAGACAACAGCATCAGGCAACATCTGGCCCTGATCCATCTCTTATGTATGGTGTGAAGTGAAATAGCACCTGCCTTCTCAATCCATTTGGCAGAACTTCATGCAATCTGGGCCAATGTCCTTTGGATTCTATGTCCATAGGTGCAGCAGTGGCCCAGGGGGTGGGGGAGCAGCAGTGACAGAATGTTACTGTGTAGGCCAGCACTGCCAACCCAGAGTTCCTCTGCCCTCACTGCTGCCCCAACCCCATCTCATCTCCACACAGCACTGCTGCATAGGCATGAAGTATTATTATCTTTTGAAGACACTGGTGGCAGACCAGGAGGGTGGGGAAGACGAGCGTGCTCTCAATTCCCCATTAAGCACAAGGTGATAGGAAATATTCAGCCTAGTAAGGTTTGACCATACGTTGAAATATCATGCATGCACCAATTGAGTCTCATACTGAATAGATGCTCAGGTTGAATGCCTAAATGAGACTTTGATTGAAAATGTACAGCTTCGTCATGCAAATAATATTGAACACATGGTCTCTTGTGTGTATATGTAAAACCAGTATGTCAGGGAACTGCCATCGGAGCATCAGGTGGTGGAGGGGCTCAGGGAGGAAGAAAGAGACTCAACAGCTGAAGCAGGCACCAGCAGGGGGAGGAGTGATTCTCTGAGGGAATGTGAGCAGGAGGGAGGGCTCAGGGACGCTTCCAGCGAAAACAGTGGGGAGGTATCTGAGTCTCACATAGGGAGACCTACACCTCGCCGGAAACTGTCACGCCGTGAGTCCAGGAGACGCGTTTCCGTTAAGGAGCTCCTTTGCTGGAAACGCTTCCGCAGACAGCCACTGTCGGACTCTACTAGTGACTAGAGCAGACATGTCTGAGGAGCTCCGTCACACACTGAGGTTTGTGGGGTCGCACAAACTCTGAGGGAGCACGATTTTACGCACAAGCAGCTAATCAATCCCTAACAGCAGTCCGACAGTCTTTGTACGCTGCCTGTGCAAGAGAAAGCATCATGAGCGAACCAACCGGAACCGGAGGAGCTGGGGTTGGGGCTGGTCCAAGCTTGGAAGATAGATACCGAGCGTTGGAGGTCCAACTGGCGCTGCAGACGGCGAGGCTGGAGGAGAGAAGGGCTCAGGATGCAGACAAGAAGGGGAGAGCCACTCAGTTCCCCAGAAAGGTACCAGGATTGGTGCAGAAGTTTGGGGGGGACCCCAAGGATTACCATGCCTTTAGGACAGAGATGCAATATGCACTTAATGTGCAGTTTGATGAATTCCCTGATGAGGAATCACGAGTTGCTTTCGTGATTGGGCATCTTGAGAGGGGGGCGAGAGACTGGGTTCGACCCCTGATGGCAACGCACAATGACGTACTAAAGGACACGATGAAGTTCTTTCGTGCAATGGATATCATGTTTTCCAGCGATATTGAGGAAGGGGTGGTGCGCAGACAGCTAATGGCTTGCAAGCAGGGAAGCCGATCTGTCCGTGAGTACTGGACTGAGTTTACCATGCTGGTTCACAGACTGGGTTGGGATTTATCGGCGGCACCCATTCAGATGCTATTTGAAGAAGGTCTTTCGTCGGCTGTGAAAGACGAGCTGTCACGGAGCCCCAGGGCGGGGTCTATGGATCAGCTGACCAAATCTGCGCTGACCATAGGAGCGCGTCAGGAGGCAAGAGCCTTGGAGAGGCGGGAAGGGAGAGGGGAACGTTGGAAGGAGTTCCGCATTCCAGACATTCCTGAGCCAGCTTTCCCGCCGGCAGAGCCGATGGAAATCGGGACAGCGCGCGCGCGCGCATTTTCAAAACCCAGCGAGGGGGCTAAGAAGGAGGGAAAGGGCGCCCGGAAATGCTATCTCTGCCAACAGCCAGGCCACTTTGCCAGAGTATGCCCCCAGAGGAAGGAATGGCAAGGGATGGTGGGAGCTGTTGAGGGGGAAGAGCAGGGGGAGACGGAGCAGGTAAAAGCCAACGCCTGGTTGCCACAATCGGGGCACTGCAGCCAGGCCAAAGAGCAGTGAAAGTGCCCGTGCCAGAAGCTCCTCGACCTGCTCTAGTGATTGAAGTGTTGCTAGAGCTGCAAAATGGACACCCCCTAAAAATAAAGGCGCTATTGGACTCAGGCAGCTCCTGCAATTTTATGAGCAAGGAGTTTGCTGCTGAACACCAGATACAGACTATCCCTTTAAGCAACCCCCTGCAGGTGACCACGATCGATGGCAGGGAGTTGTTGGGAGGAGGAGTCAGCTTGCAGACGGTCCCAATGATCATGAGGGTGGCAAGGCACACAGAACTGATAGCGTTTAATGTGGCCACCTTGGGAGGCGCTCCCATTATTTTGGGAATGAGCTGGCTAGCTCTACATGATCCGCTGGTTGGCTGGCATCAAAGAGTGGTGTCCTTTGGTTCAGCACATTGCTTAGAACACTGCAAAGGGGAAAAGGGTTCAGCAGGGGCCCAAGTCACCCTAGCAGGGACTGAAGTAATGGAGAAGGTGAAGGTACCACCACAGTATGCAGATCTCAGCGACGTGTTCAGCGAGAAGGAAGCTGACCAACTACCCCCGCATAGGCCCTTTGATTGCCAGATCAATTTACTCCCTGGAGCACAGCTTCCTGTGGGCAAGTTGTATGCCATGTCAGACAGGGAAATGCAGGAGTTGCGAGAGTTTATTGACAAGAACCTGAAGAGAGGTTTCATCAGAGAGTCCAAAGCAGCGGGGGGTAGCCCAGTGTTTTTTGTGGACAAAAAAAACGCGGACAAGCCGAGACTTGTATGTGACTTTAGGAGGTTGAACGCAGTGACTGAACCAGTGGTGTTCCCTATGCCCAGGATTGATGATATTTTGACCAGGGTGCGGAAGGGAAAGATTTTTACAAAGCTGGATCTAAGGGGGGCGTACAACCTGATACGCATAAGGAAAGGAGATGAATGGAAAACCACCATGTTTACCCCTTTGGGGGCATTTGAATATCTCGTTATGCCATTTGGATTACAAGCAGGCTCCGCGTGCTTTCAATCTTTTATGAACCATGTACTGGGGCCTTTGCTCTACAAGAATTGCGTTGCTTTCCTAGATGATGTGTTGGTGTATTCGGAGAATGAGGAGCAACATGTGAGAGACGTCAGAGAAGTGTTGAGGAGACTGCAAGCCAACAGGCTGTGGGTGAAACTGGAGAAGTGTCAGTTTCATACCAAGGAGGTGGAATTCCTGGGGTACCGCCTGTCAGACAAGGGATTGGCCATGGATCCCGGCAAGGTGCAGGCGGTGCTGGACTGGAAAACACCAAAAACCAAGAAGGATGTGCAGAGGTTCCTAGGGTTTGGAAACTTTTATCGTAAGTTCATCCGCAACTTCGCCCATCTGACGGCGCCCATTACTGACTGTCTCAGCAGTAAAAAGAAGTTTGTATGGACGGCGGAGGCGGAGCGAGCGTTTGAGGAGCTGAAAAGGGCCTTCGCCTCTGAAGAACAACTTCTGCATGTGGATTTACAAAGGAAGCTAAGGGTCGAAACAGACGCATCTGACAGAGCCATAGGGGCGGTGCTTCTTCTGCAGCCGGGAAAGGAGGAGTCAGAGTGGCGACCGTGTGCCTTCTTTTCGCGAAAGCTGAACAAATCCGAGAGGAACTACACGGTGTACGACCGAGAACTTCTTGCGATTCATGAGGCGTTCCGGAGATGGAGGCATCTGCTAATTGGTGCACAACATAAGGTGCAAGTGTGCACGGACCATAAAAATCTAGAGTATTGGAGAACTGCGCGAGTGCTCAACCAAAGGCAGTTGAGATGGGCCCAGGAGTTCTCCAAATTTAACTTTGAGATTTGTTACGTGCCAGGCCCAGAGAATGTTAGGGCGGACGCTCTCTCACGCAAACCTGAATATTTGGAGGGGGAGGGAGCACCTGAAGAAACCCATATCATCCCAGAGGATCGCTGGGTGTGTGGGGCGACTTTGGTGGGACAAAGGGAATTGGTAGAGGGTACGGTGCTTGATGCATACGCCCAGGACAAACTCAGGGGTCTCAGGAGGGAGGAAGACAAACCCGGTGGTTTTGAGGAGAGAAATGGGGCATTGTATTACAAGGGAGCGTTATATATACCCGAAGGGGAATTGAGGGAGAAGGTACTCAAGCAGTTGCACGATAGTCCCACAGCAGGGCATTTTGGGCAACACAAGACCATGTGGCTGGTTACTAGGGAATTTTGGTGGCCCAAGGTCAGGGAAGATGTGCGGGAGTATGTGAGAGGGTGTGAACAATGCCAAAGAGCCAAGGGGGAGAGGCGGGCGCCGGCTGGTTTATTAGAACCACTGCCCACACCTGAAAGACCGTGGGAAGCAGTGGCAATAGATTTCATGACTGATCTGCCAAGGTCTAGGGGGAAAACAGCCATCATGGTGGTGGTAGACCTGTTAACTAAAATGGCCCACTTTATAGCCTGCTCACATGCGGTCACAGCAGAAGAAACAGCCAAATTGTTTGTAGAGAATGTGTTTCGGCTGCATGGCGCCCCCTTGAGGGTGGTTTCAGACCGGGGAAAACAATTTACTTCCAGGTTCTGGAGGAAGCTCATGAGCTTACTGCATGTAGAGGTTAATTTCTCAACGGCCCGTCATCCAGAAACCAACGGGCAGGCGGAAAGAGCAAATGGGGTTCTCCAGCAATATTTGAGGTGTTACGTTAATGACAGAGAGAATGATTGGGTGGAGAAGCTGGCGTTGGCAGAATTTGCCTACAACAATGCAGAGAACGTGTCCACGGGGATGAGCCCCTTTTTGGCTAATCACGGGTGCCATCCCAGAGCCTTCCCAGGGGGGGAAGGGGAGAACTGGAGCGTTCCAGCTGCAGAACAGTTCGTTGAAGAAATGGAAGCGATTCATCGCCAGCTCCAACTCAACTTAAACAGGGCTAAGGAGGAATATAAGAGGCAGGCAGACAAAAACAGAAGAGAAGGTGAAAGCATTAGGGTGGGGGACCAGGTGTGGCTGTCAACCCAAGGGTTGCCATTCAAAGGAGGTTGTAAGAAGTTAAGACCCAAAAGGCTGGGTCCGTTTGAAGTCATGCAGCAGGTCAACCCAGTGGCTTTCAGACTCCGGTTACCGAACCACATGAAGCTGCACCCAGTTTTTCACAGGTCGTTGCTGTCACCGTATAGAGGAGACAGTGAAGGGAGGGTCACTAGGGGACCAGCAATGGAGGAGAAGGAACACAGCTACCATGTAGCGGAGATCCTTGATTCCAGGTGGAAGGGAGATCAAGTAGAGTATTTGGTAATGTGGGAAGGGGAACCGGAGTCGGAAAACACCTGGGTTAGGGCAGAGGATGTCAATGACGAAGTTTTAATAGAGACTTTTCATCAGAGGTTCCCACGTAAACCTCAGCCTGTAGCGAGGTTCCGAAGGGAATACTTTGCCACCACCGATGAGGAAGAGGAGTTGGAGGGGTTCCCAGATTCTGAAGAGGAAGAGGATTCAGCGAGCCAGGACGACGATCGATGGAGGGAGTTGTTCGAGACGTCTGAAGATGAGGAAGAT
Organism: Podarcis bocagei; assembly: GCF_964188305.1. NCBI lineage: Eukaryota > Metazoa > Chordata > Lepidosauria > Squamata > Lacertidae > Podarcis > Podarcis bocagei. The sequence goes on from NC_138134.1 coordinate 56,038,519, forward strand.
TCTTTTCGGGGTTTTAGCCCTTCACCTCCCAGAGGGGAGGTAATGGGAGGGGGTGAGGGGGGCCCTGGAGGGGAGGTGGATGTCAGGGAACTGCCATCGGAGCATCAGGTGGTGGAGGGGCTCAGGGAGGAAGAAAGAGACTCAACAGCTGAAGCAGGCACCAGCAGGGGGAGGAGTGATTCTCTGAGGGAATGTGAGCAGGAGGGAGGGCTCAGGGACGCTTCCAGCGAAAACAGTGGGGAGGTATCTGAGTCTCACATAGGGAGACCTACACCTCGCCGGAAACTGTCACGCCGTGAGTCCAGGAGACGCGTTTCCGTTAAGGAGCTCCTTTGCTGGAAACGCTTCCGCAGACAGCCACTGTCGGACTCTACTAGTGACTAGAGCAGACATGTCTGAGGAGCTCCGTCACACACTGAGGTTTGTGGGGTCGCACAAACTCTGAGGGAGCACGATTTTACGCACAAGCAGCTAATCAATCCCTAACACAGTACATTGTGCTTACTGTTTTATTTCTTTAAAAGTGGAGCTGGAGCCTTGTTGTTGTTTAGTCGTTTAGTCGTGTTCGACTCTTCGTGACCCCATGGACCAGAGCATGCCAGGCACTTCTGTCTTCCACTGCCTCCCGCAGGAGCTGGAGCCTAAGTTATAGCAAAGCTTTACTCTATGTGGAAAAGCAGTACAAACCCTGTGGTGTTTCACTCCCTTCAAACTTTTCAAAATAGAAACTGAAGAAGAAATATGACACTCCATAGCACCACATAAGGTGCAAGTTAAAAAGATAGAAGGGAATTTGCACCCAATATTTCTTGTTTGCCTAAGAAAATAATCTGATGCCAAGCCCCGTCTTGCTCAAAACATTCATCAAAATCTTTGGATGAAGAAATAATTGAGGCAGCAATAACCTGTTTCTTCTTGGCCATTTCCCCTCCCTCAGTTTGGGGGCAACCCAGTGTCCTGTGCAATTGGACTGGCTGTTTTGGACGTGATAGAAAAAGAAGATCTCCAAGGGAATGCCACACGTGTTGGAAACTATCTCACTGGACTACTGAAGGAACAAAAAGAAAAGCATCCACTGGTGGGAGATGTCAGGTAGGCCCAACAGGGTAAACATAAAAAGTTTTAAGATCTAGAAGAATGTATAACTAGGGGTGGCTTCTTCAATCCAAGGACTGCATTGCCTTCTGAAGACCCAGGAGACGCATTCCAGTGGAGGGTGCAATCATACCCACCCCCCTCCACTGACAACTACTGAATAACAGATCAGATAACTGTTTTGTACAGGAGACCTACCACACTACTTTGCAAAACTATTTGGAGCTGTGTGCCTTTTGTGCAACACTGAGATTTGATTGCTGCACCTCTGATTCCCTCCCTTTTCTTTATATTTTTCAGAGGTGTTGGTTTGTTTGTTGGAGTGGATCTTGTGAAGGATCGACAAAAGAGAACGCCTGCCACTGCTGAGGCCCAGCATATTATCTACAAGTAAATATATACTGGCTTGCTTTAGATGTTCCTTTCATCAGTTTTAACTTTACAACTTCCAGGCTAGACATTCAAACTGAAGGAGCTGAAATTCATAGTCAGGTCAGGGCTGAGCAACTGAAGATGCCCTCACGACTTACCCAGAATCATGAAACACAGCTTTAAAAGGGACTGACTGCGTTATAATTTCACATACCTAAATGCATTTTGGAGTTTGCATTCCAAATTAAATCTGTGTTCCCTTCTAATCAGGCTGAAAGAACAGAGGATTCTTCTGAGTGCTGATGGACCTTATCGAAACATCTTGAAATTTAAGCCACCCATGTGCTTCACTATGGAAGATGCAAAGTTTGTAGTTGATCAGATTGATGAGATCCTCACAGGTAAGCATTCTTGCATGCCTACCGATTCCTTTGTATATATGGCCTCCAATTTTGTTCTATAGGTAACAGAGGTAGTTAAGAGTGTGGCAGAGAACTGGGGAAGGAGGGAGAAAGGGGTGCAGTGGCTGTAGCCTTTCTTAGTGTCTTGACACATTTAAAGATATAGGAAAGACTTTGCAACTCCAGATGCCAAAATCAGATAAGAAAGAGTGGCCAGCATAAGCTTGTGACCCATTGCAGAGATGTCTGATCATTGTTGGAGATGCAACATTAGATTATGTAGACTGCAGAACCAGGACTGATTTAGCCAGGATAATTTCAGCTCCCAGGTGAACTCATAGTGGTAAGTTGGGGATAGTTTGCTTGTTGCTGAAACGTGTCTTAAGTGAATTCTAAAGAAATTTATCTAGTTCTACAAGAAAATAAGCTAGTATTTAAAACCACACGAACTTTTTCTTTACATTTTGCGACTTCTGTACCTAATGATGGAAAACCTACTCCTTCCTCCTCTTGTCCCAGATTTAGAAGATTCAACAATAAACAGGACCAGAGATGAATTACCAACAAGTGTACAGAGTAAAAGAAAAGTAAGTTGGAAACCCCAAAATGACACTGCCAATAAATATAGTCAAAAGTAATCTAGATGGACCATTGTCCTGGCTCAATATAAGACAGCTTCCTAAGTTCCTATGAGCTGTCTGAAGACTTTCCTGTCTTATAAAACTTCACCCACGTACCTCATGTTTAGGGCTTTCTCTCAGTACACTTTATGTCATGCCATGCTCTCCCCCCTCCCAACCCTCATACAAGCAGTTCAAAACTCACCTATTCCATAAACCATTGGCATAACCCATAGTCATAACTGACATAATGCCCAAATTACGTGCATGCAGCTGCATTTGCTCACATCATTCTGTTCTTATCCTTGGCTTTGCATCCTTCATCTCTGCTGATTCCCTACACTTGCCTCTCTTCTGTCTCATGCAATGTCTAAAATTTGATTGTAAACATCTCAGGGACCTGTTTGCGCTTGGGTCCTGGCCTCAGCTTTTCCACAGGCATCTGGTTAGCCACCGTGAGAACAGTGTGCTAGATTAGATGGGCCATTAATTAGCTGAATCCAGCAAGCCCTTCTACATTTTGCACCAATGAATACCGATAACCTAGAACCACAGGCTTGTAAAATATGTGGTTCTGGCAGTTCCCATGACATCAAATATCTGCTGATGCCAATATCTGCATATTCAATCAAATTGTGCATTTGTTTTAGATGCCCACAGATGGGAGTTCCCAGCTTGAATGCATCAACGAAAGCATAAGCCATATCAATGGAAGTGCCTGCAGACAAAAAAATGGATTTTATGCTGAAAACAACACAGTGCCTTGCAAAAGGATCAAGACATGAAAAGAAAATTCTATAAATAAGAATAACTATGTACAGTTGGGTTGTTTAAGGATGTATGGGTTTGTGCAATAATTGGTAAGAATATTGGCTAGTTATACATTATGATGAAGCATCCATTTACTTATGGTCTAAATTTGGAGCATCATGCTTTGCAGCCACAGTACAACGGTAGCATGGCCTCATTTGTTTCAGATGTCTAGCTGACTGGCCATCACTGATGTGTCTTTGTCCTTTTGGAATCTCAGTGTTCAGTATTGAGATTTTAATAATTTCCCCATGTTTTAATGGTTTATTTGTTATACTGTGCAACTTTCTGGTGGGGCAATTCATGCCAATTCTGAAATAAATAGAAATGTTATCTTGTAAATCTTGCATGCAATCTAACAGAGGACACATGGAACAACCAAGAGTGTTCCACGAAAACCTGCCAATCAGCTTCTTAGGCTGCCACCCTATCCACATTTACATGGGAGTAAGTTCCACTGAACTCAGTGCAGCTTGCTTCCTGAATGTGTGGGGTTGCACTGTTGGTGGAGATGGGAGTGAGTCCAATCCCATATTCAAATGGATTTCAGATTTAAAAAAAAAAAAAAAATTAAAGGGAGCATACACAGCACCTATTTCCACACACAATTTCCCCTTCCAGCTAGGGATGCACACTGGAGCAATATTGTAATATTCAATGACAAAGATTTTATAATAATTATTAATTGTACAGTATTAACTATATTGAAAATGAAAACTTTTAAAGCACTGCTGTATTTAGACAGTATGCCTTCTTGGTCTATATTTGTCGGTTGTATCTCTGCTGTTATCAGTGTTGTTTATGAACTCTGTTAGGACACCAGTTTGTTTTCCATTTGCTGGAAACTCTTGTTTATTCCAAAAAAAAAATAAAGCTATTTTTAACCTACAGGTCATTGTGTCATGAAATGAATAACCATCAATATTTAATAATTACTTGGTAAGGTTACATTCTTCTTAAAGTTGATCTTTGGCCTCATTTACTCATCTCAAACTAGGCTTGGCTATAAATTAACATGATTAATGCATATGGGTATTCCTTTCTTGGAGAAGATGAGTAATGGTCCAGAGGTTGCAGGCACATATTGCTGAGTGTGCACAAGCGTTCTAAATTATGCAAAAGTAATAGTGAGCACCCCTAGGAGACAGAGTCCACATTTGTGCACAATTATATATAGATACAGATATAGACAGATTTATATAAAGGTAAAGTTTATATAAAGTTTACTTTATATAAGTAAAAGTAAACTTTACCTTTACAATGGAACCTTGGGTTGCGTACCGTCTTCCTTACAAACACTTAGGGTAATGAGCTCCGCTAACCTGGAAGTAGGTGCTCCTCGTAGCAAAATCTGCCTAGGATACGAGTGGAAGTCACACGCCAGCAGCATGGTAGCAGTTGGAGGCCCCATTAGTGAAAGCGCGCCTCAGTTTAAGAACTGTTTCGGGTTAAGAACGGACCTCTTGAACGAATTAAGTTCATAACCCGAGGTACCACTGTATATAAATATTTACTTATACAAAAAAGTAAACTTTGGAAAAGTTTCAACTGGTTCCTTATTGTAAATTCCCTTCAAAAGACTGTGCAGTAGTCTCAGATCCACTCCATCCAGTGCCGTATTTACATATAAGGTAAACAAGCTATAACTTAGGACCCCATTCTCTTGGGGGCCCCCAAAAAAATTAAAGTAAAAAAACCTGGATACTGCTTATTGTATTTCAGTTCAACAATTACTTTGATAAAATACATTTTTGTTAGGTGCAAATGGCTTTAGATACCTATTAGGCCCATAAATTACCATATAGCATATATTCAACACAAAAAACGACAATTTGTTGTGGGCAAAGGACAGCTAAATAAAGGGCCCCATTACCTTCAGTAGCTTAGGGCCTCATCAAACCTAAATCCAGCCCTGACTCCATCCCTCTGTACTGGGATCTCTTTGCATGTTCAGACCCAGAAACCTCCCCGCTAAATAAATTCACACTTGTCTCAAATTTTGGTTTGGTTTTTGGCAGAATTTAGGCCACAACTTTATTGATTGCAGAAAGTGATTGGTTGCATAGGCTCCGGTTCGACTAGCTCCCTGCCAAGCAGGTAGCGCTGACTCAGGGTTCCAGCATAGGTCAGCCAAGGGTGAACACCCGGATGAGTGGAAAGCCAGGAATGGGCTAACTCCGCCACCCAAATGTTCCCCTGCACTCAGGCACAAACGATTGAGTCCCTGGATTCCTTTAGCAGAATACCCTTCACATAGGAATGGCGAAAGCATTCTCCCATCCCTATAACCTGAACCAGAGCCTATCCGCAACCTTACAAGTTGTGATGATTTGCTATGCAGCAGGCGAAACCCAGATGGCAACAGCCAGTCAGCCAAGTGGGAAAAATTCCTGCCATGCCCGTCCCAATGACAGACAACACATGATGGCATAGCAAGGTTAAGTGCAAAGCCCTAAAAATAGGTAGAGGTGGGCGGGTGTTCCAAATGCACACGCCGAAAGAGGAAGCTCTGGGTCACGTGCATGGGTATAAATAGGTCCCTTGAACCGTTTGGACTGCATCCCATTGGCCAGACTGCACCCAGCTACGAGGGACCTACCAATCAGGTGTTGTGGCTGACCAATCGTACCCACCCACAACACAGGGTGTTGATTTCTAAGTCTCACCGTAATACGTGCCCTCTTTAAGGGAGGATTCGATTTCCAAAAACATTGTGAAGACACTATGCTATCTGTCAGTGATAGCACAAGAAAAGGAATTTCTACAAAACAAGGCAGGTCTAATTCAAAGATAGCTCTTCAACTCTATGAGGAAGAGCAACCTAAGCTCCCATCTCCGTTACTGTTCTGTATCCCAAAACAAGCAGACCTGCTCAGTTGCTTGTCCACAGACACCCTTGAGCTAAAATTTCTGGCAAGAGGCACCTAATGCATGGGAAACGTTTGTGAGCCGAGCACTGCGGTTGTGTTTTTGTGATTTTCCCCACTAGATTTCTGCAACTCAAATTAGTGGGATTCTAAAGTGGAAAATGTTAGCAGCAGTGCAGTATGACTCTATCAATGCTGAATGTCAATATTGATGTGTTCCCCTCCATATGTGGGGCTTGGAACAATATCCCCTCCCCATGGAATACTGATTGACTTTGGAGAGCAGAGGGAAGGCAGAAAACAGGGGCTGGGGTAAGGGATGGAGTGGCTGGAATTACGAACACAGTTTGGAGATGTTGCACTCTATGCTGCAACATTTTGTTGCGGACTCTGCTGCTATTAAGTTTGTGATCAATACAGCCATTTTAGTCAGGTAAGGCTGAAATTTATCTAAAGAAACTTGCCAAGACACAGATCCCTCATTTTCACAGTCGGCTTTCCTATAAAATTTCATATTACAGTAAGCTTGTTAGTCTTTTAAGTTGCTGAGAAGCTAATTTGTAATTCTACACCTGGAATTCAAACTGTATCCTTATGGTTCCATCAGTATGGTTCTAATTAAATAAATCATTTGAATGTCAGATTAGAGAACAGGTTTCCTAAATTGGTTTGTTTTTACTATGAGACGTTACACTGTGAAAATCTATATAATACACCTTTCTATAGATAAACTGTATTGCTTATCTACAGCTTTTTATAGAAAGGAGTTTAAATGAGTTTTTACAAGGCTTGGTGGTTTGAGTAATAAAAAAGTTTATTATTATTAGCCAAGTACCTTGAGAGTACTGACTCACAAGTAAAATTAAAAGTTTGTTCTACCACAAGAACTGCTGATTTTGGATACGCTCTTAATTGAGACAAAAGTCCCATTTTCAAGATTAATCTTAAATGGAAAAGCAATGACTTTATGCAGGTAGGCCTGTTCTGTTATTAAATATGATGAAAGGAAAGTGAAGCACACACGGAAAACAAATATTTGTCTGACAAGTAAGCTGAACGTTTAATGTTTCACAAGCAATAGTTTGTTAATCAGAAAAGTAAGGCATGTGGTTACCTTCCAGTAAGAAAATGGGAATGAATGTGGTAAGCAGGAGATGTTGTGAGTTTGGAACATTTAACATCTATGTATGTTTGCACTTATTTACAAATATACAACTGAGCAGAGGTGGAGGAGCAACTTACATATTCCAACAAACTAAAATGTACTGTTCCAGTGTTTCAGCACACTGGAGTCCAAACGCCACACAGAAAGAGACATGTTGGTGTACATTCTCATGCCCAAAATAGACATGATCAGACTTCACAACAACAAAAAACACAAAAAGCACACCATTTTTCTAATCTAAAACATCCCCACCAACTAACAGCAGCTATCAGCTCAGTAGAAAGGAAACTCAGGAACCCGTATTAAGCCTGTATTTTATTTTTCCTTTGCATGGGCTAACAGCAATTTTGTGGCAGCAAGAATTTAGATAGGGAAAATAGCAAGAGAACGCACTTTCCACTTCCAGTTCTGCTGCCAATCAAAATCAGAGATTTTAATATTTTAAAGTAATTATGCTCAGAAACATCAAGAGATCTGATTACAGGTCAGTTGTCACCTTTGCCTTATGTCTGAGTTAGTCTATCCCTGTTGGATGATTTTACTGCCTCCGAAATTGCATATTTTAATCAAGAATTATTGGAAAGCAAGCCATTATCTCTCAGCTTCGCCCCCACGATCTGGGGCTGGAAACTGCTGTTCAAAGACTATTTTCATAAACAGAAGTCAAAAGTCCAACTGGGTGTGCAAACCTGTTGGCACAAATCTTCGTTTTTAGTGTCAAGCAGTTATACAGCACATTTTATTCTTCAGAACATGGGCAGCTAAGCACTGGCCTCGTTCACCCTTGGGCAACCCCCAGGGACTGCATGATAGAAGGGAGGCTAAAAGTGAGGGGGGCACCCCACACTTTGTATGCACACTCACAGGCACGAATACACTGTTCAGATGTGCCCCACAGTGTAGCTCAATAGCGGAACATCTGCTTTGCATGTGGAAAGTCCCAGATCCAAACCACAGGATCTACAGAAAGGGCTCAGAATGTGCATGTAAACCTTGAGACCCACTGCAATACTGAGATAATATAAGGCAGCTTCCTATATGATCAACCCAGGAGGACATGTCAGATTCACCACCAGGTTGCTGGGCCACTCATCACAGTGCTGTCCCTATTTTGATATCCTTTTTTGCTTGTTTCAAAACTAGTGTGCTCTTGGCGGAACAAGGAAATTTTGCTTCCTGCAGGTCTCCTTTAGAAGATGATTTCCCTCGGACTTGCAGCAGTGTTCCCTTGAGGCGTAACTTCAGCTAGGCCCTGAAAGAGCGCTCCGGAAGAGGCCTTGGAATGGAAAATATTGTTCATAATTAATGTTACAGCTTCTTTTGTCACGGCCGATGGTTTTGGCAAGTAAATAAATAGGCTGAAATCAATAATGAATGTGTCTGTAGGAGATGACATACAGTAGACATAGGAAGACACACAGCATGGTCTCTGTGAACAGGCTCATTTTATTCAACAGAATTCTGGAGCTGAACAAAACAGTTGCATTATCAGGCCTCCAAGGATCTTTCATAGTTGCCTGGTCCTGGGTTGAGGAATTGAGCAAAATAAAAATTGGGCTGGAGCAACGCTAGATCCTGACTCTACAGCAGCACCGTAAAGGTGGCCTTTTCCCATGGATCTCCAAACTACAACAGGGATGGGAAACCTGTGGCCCTCCAGGTGCCTGTTGAACTACAACTCCCATCATCCCTGACCATTGGCCAGCCCGCCTGGAGCTGATGGATTTGGGAGTCTGGAGGGCTACAGTGTCCCTATCCCTGCATTACATCTAATTTTCTGTTACAATAGCAATGTGACAGCTCTACAGGATGACGCCAAGGGCCTTTCTGCCTTTCTGCCTTTTATGCAACAACCAATCATTTGAAAATCTGCCAAAATCTGTTAGCCACTTAACTTTTATCAGGCTTCCTGAGAACTTGTAGACACAGGGCAAGGTCGGGCAGGAGGAAAAAATGCTTACTGGGCACAGAACAGCTGTTTAGAAAGAGGGCACAGAAAGGTCAAACAACATTGCTACTTCAGCTCATGATTCAGCAACCAAGGCTGCAATAGTATATCTACTGATCTGGGAATAAGTATCACTGAAACCAGTGTGAGTTATTTCTGAGTAAACATCCATTGGGTTACATTGTTATATATTTGGATTAACGAAAAATGAAAGTCAAGATGCCCTGTTTCTGTAAGCAAGTTCAATACTGCATAAATTTCAAGGAAAACCATCAAATTCAATGGTCAAGGTCATATGTACAGTGGTACCTCACCGATTAAGTACTTAATTCGTTCCGGAGGTCCGTACTTAACCTGAAACTGTTCTTAACCTGAAGCACCACTTTAGCTAATGTGGAAAGCTGATGTGAACATATACTCATGCTCATTACAGAATTGAAAAGCTGGATAAATGTGAATATCTATTTCTCAACATTTCATTTCAGTGATGTTGTTCTGTTACAAAGGTGACCTGCATGAGGCCATTCTCGCTCTCCTAAGAGTGCTGCTGAAAGGAAGACATTCATTTCTAAGTAATTTTACCCTCACTTTCCAATGCAGTGGTACCTCTAGTTGTGGACTTTATCCATTTCGGGGTGCCGTTTGTACCCCGAAAAGTCCGCAACTAGAGCACCTCTTCTGCGCATGTGCGTGGTGCAATTGAGTGCTTCTGCGTGAAGCACGCAGATTGCCTCTGCGCATGCGCAGGCGGTGAACCCAGAAGTAAACACTTCTGGGTTTGCCATGTTCGTAAGTTGAAAGTCCATAACAAGAGTGGAACACAACACGTGGTCTGACTGTACTCTTTCTCCTACGTAATTCTTGCCTGTCAGCATGTTTAGGAAGCCCAGTTTGGGCTATGTTCTATTCTTCTTGCTGAATTTTGACACCTTTCCCTCCATAACAGAACTTCCTAGCATCCACTCAGTAAATCAAATTTCCCGAGGCTTTATTATGTCCATCTGTGTAAGTATTACAACATCTTCCCTGGTTTTACTTAAGACCCTGGTAACATGATGACATAATGATGGCAATTCACTCTGCCCCTCTGTGGTTCCTCACAGTAACATTCCCCTCCTGTCAGCTATGTCCTGCCTACTGGCAGGAGATAAACAACCAGATCAGCTTTTTCCAAGAAATGGATATATCTGTCATGTCTAAAGCCTTAGGTGAACCTAAATGTTTCCCTGTTAAACTGCTGCCCTACTTTCGGACATGACACAGTAAACAAGTACTTGCATTCCTCTAGCTTGCAGCTAAGCACACATTTGGAGCAACACATGTACTTTTAAAGCCCTCTCTGGCCATAAAGGGGGGGGGGAGGTTTATGCCACTGGTTAAGTCCTGAACGTTGCATATTGCATACACTGGATTTTCAGGGGTGAACTAATAATTACATTACTGCACAGATGGGGAAACTTGTTCACCCTGAGGGCTGCATTCAATCCTGGGGAACCTTTTTTGAAGTTAGGAAAACAGGGCTGAATAGATCAGTCTATTCTAAGTCTGAATGAGTTTCCCATGTGCTAATCCATAAATCTGATCTGTCCCATTAAAAGGGTGTACATTTGCATTATTTTTCTGTGCATACTATCTCAGATTAGGAGTGACTGGTGGGGAAAGGCGTTGCCTTGAACCTGTTTCCTGGTAGCAGTGTCACTGCTGGCACACCAAGGTGGAGTTAGATCAGGGAAGTATGATGTGGCTGCACCAGCAGAGTGCTCTGGTGCTCTCAATGATGTCCCCACATCACTCCAACCTTGTTGCCACTCTACCCAACAACCACACCATCCAGTATGTGGCGATGATGCTCCTGCTGGAATGCTATGCTTGCAGGGTTGTCCCTCCCCACTCTTGCTTCAAATATGCATTTTTGTATATGCATTTAGATGCATTTTTAAAGACAAAAACACTTAGGCAGGAATAACCAGCAGCACAAATATGAGATAGGGGACATCTTGTGAAAAGGATCTAGGTAGGGGTCTTTGTAGACCAGAAGCGTAACATGGGTCAACGGTGTGACACAGCAGCAAAAAAAAAAAAAAAAAGGAAAGGAAAGAAAAAGCTAATACTATTCTAGGCTGCATCAACAGAACTATAGTGTCCAGATCAAAGGAAGTAATAGTGCCACTCTATTCTGTCTTGGTCAGACCACACCTAGAGTACAGTGTCCAGTTCTGGGCACCACAATTTAAGGATACTGACAAGCTGGAATGTGTGCCAAGGAGGGTGACCAAAATTATCAAGGGGTCTTGGAAGCGGAATGGTTTAGTCTGGAAAAAAGGAGACTAAGAGGCTATACAATAGCCATCTTCAAATATCTCAAGGGTTGTCACATGGAAGATGGAGCAAGCTTGTTTTCTCTGGCTCTGGAAGCTAGGACCCAAACCGATGGCTTCAAGTTACAAAAAGGAGATTCAGACCAAACACCAGGAATAACTTTCTGACAGTAAGAACTGTTTGACAGTGGAAGGGACTCCCACAAGAGGTGATGGACTTTCGTTAAGCAAAGATTGGATGGCCATCTGTTATGGATGCTTTAGTTGAGATTTCTTCTATGTCTTGCAAAATTCAGGGACGTGCAAATACTGAAGGGTAATTGCATTCTGATCCATATATTAGTCTCAAAATTGCAAATCAGGTTGGTTTGCTTGAAAATGCAGACTGAAAGAAATCCTCAAGCGTTCCTATAGGAAAGGTGATGGACAGAGGAGACTTTTTGCCACAAAGATATGCCAATACTTTTGTATTCATCTTTCACCTATTCATATAATTTCATTGCATACAAAGTGATGAAATGGCATATTATTTAATTCTATTTTTGCTTGGGCAGCGTAAAAGTTATTACTCTGAGAAGCTGAGTGCCATTTCAAAGATGGGGTGGGGAGGATCACACCACCTGGTACACACCACTTGCATTGTCTACTATTGAGCACCAATAGCTGTCCACAGTCTTAGGCAGTTGTCCTTCTGGTTCTGCTACTTGAAATCCTTCAGCTGATGATGATGCCAGGAACTGAATCATTATGTAAACAAAATGTGTGTCTACTACTTAGGATCTCCCTAAGATTTTTGGTTCTGTGAAATTCTGGTCAAAGGCACTGAAAAGGAACTAATTCCAATGAAGCTGAGCTTTTAATCTAGGATTCCAGCTTGACAAACTAGATCACGTGTGTTTAAGGGCCTATCCCTCGTCTGACAAAAGAAAACACACAACAGGCATCAATGGCAAACGCGCTCCTCTGTAATTTAGTTCATATCCAGTTTTTCATCTTACCAATACTGGTAGTATCCATTAAGACTGAAGATATCACACTTGCAATTAGTAGGTGATATCCATTGATAATACTGTGAGTAGACCCATTTACATTGGTGGAATCAAATTACTTTATCAAAGTATTTCAATGGGCCTATTCTGAGTATGACGAATGCTGGATATCCTCCAAGATAAGCATATACAGTAGTGTCATGTACTTACTCATACGTTACATGACATTAGGTGCATGGCCAAAAAGTAAACAAGTGAATGCAGAGTGGGGGGAACCCACCCCAGAAAGAGCTTTTTTTAGCCATCCTGCTTGCTTGCTGGACTCTGGGAATCACCTTTAACAAAACACATCTCCCATAATTTTTTAGGGATAGTGCTTAAATGTATTGTGTGAATGTGGCCCTAATCTATTTTGCTTCCTCTTTTCCTTGGAATCACTTGTTGGATTGGAAAATTACATTACCAACTTAGAAGTTACTACAGGGGCACCGACTGTGTGGCATCCAGACAAAATTTCCAGCAGGCTTTGGGTTGTGACGCAGGCAACTCCTATAACTTACTATGACTACAAGTACTGGGTAGAAAAGTTGAATTTAGTAACATCTGTGATGCTATGAGACCTTCTTGATAACAACAGGGAAAATCTGGAAATGACTTTTTTCTAAGTAATGGGTAATAAAAACACACACAACCCCATTGCTAGCAAACACCGAATTATAGGCATTTCTACATGGAACCAGGACTAATCATCATTGCACTGTGCATTACTGCACCTGTTCAAACTAAAAAGTGATTTAAATTAGAAGTATGGTTTGCAAAAAATAATGCACTGATGTACATGAAATATAACAGTTCTGCCTAGAAACTTTGATATTCCAAACATATTTAACGAAAATATATTTTCTACCAATACCTGAACAGTTTTGGCAATAGTAGGTAAATACATTGTACAGTTATATTTTTATGTAAATTGCACACCTCCATGCATGCATACACATGCAGACATGTCCAAAGTTCGCATTCTCTTGCAACAGCTGGGTATTTTATTATGGAAGACAGTAAAATCAGCATTTTAAAAATTCTACCTATGCAACATACAGCCTTCCAGTCCTTTAAATCCAAATTGCATTTTATAATTTCCAATTTTGGTTTATGTGCTACTGGAGCGAGCATACTTTATAATTTATTCCTTCTTAAACTATTCATATTCTACACAGGTTGAGCAAATATGAGTGCATCTCCCTTCAACTTCAAACTTATCTCAGAAAACAGAATGTTAAATAGGGGGAGGGGGAGAGAACAATTGTTCAAAGGATTTACATTATTACTCAGGAAGGCACCCACCCCAATCTATCAAAACTGTACTTAAATCCCAGTTTTTCAATAGTTTGTCAGCTTACAAAGCTCCATCAATCCCCCCCTTTTTGCTTCTCAAAGATCTTCGCTGGACCATGAACCAAGGAATGGGTAAGATATTTTTATTGCTTAGCTGGTATAGGATTTTGAGGGGGGTGGGAGCTTAACACTTTCTTTATTTGCCTCTCATTTTTTAGTGTGGGTCTGTGGCAAAATTGCTGTGCTTGCTGTAAAAGCTTTGGGCGCTTAGGGAAACTTTACTTCCATATTCAAGTACATGTGAGTAGTTTCCCTTCCCCTCCATCTGTTTACCTAACACTTGCATGATTTTAAATTACTTTCAGTCCATAGAATTGTAGCCAGTTAACAGTGTCTTATATAAGACCCAAGCCTCTTCTGAAAACTCTGCATGCTTGCTTGCTTGTTTTCTAATTCCTGAGGTCTTCAGGATGGGGAAAAGCTCTTAGCTGTAGTGAAAACACTCTTTAATCTCTCTAAAGGGTAACACTTTATTTAGAGAGGTTAGGTTCTTTTGTTTTGTTTTTAATAGGAATAAACAGTGCCAGTACTCACTATGAGGTAAGTGCCACACTTTAACATTTGGGGGGGAGATGCTGGTACTACGTACCTTTGAGTACCCCCAGAAAAAGCACTGTTAAAACCAATATGCTTAAGCCTAATTAATGGCTAATCACTGGCACCTCCAAGCATGAGGCCCAGGCTCTGAGCTTATGTTCTTTTTTAAAAGTAAGTCTGTAGCCCTCCTAGAAAGAAAGTTATGCAGCTGCAAAATATGCAAGAGGAACCCTTCTAAAATGAGCCAGCCTGTAGGTCGTTTTAGTCAATGAGTGAGGTCAGAGCTGTGGTTGATAAGTGAATTCCTGGGACACTAGGCAATAGGACTCCCTGGAGACCTTAAGAACTGTGCTTTTCACTTATCCTTAAGTGCACTTTTCCTGCTTCTGCCTTATTTTCTAGTCCTTGGTATCACTAGTTTGCTTTGCTTTCCCCCTAACAACCAGGATGCATCTTTCCAGTGCTGGGTTCATCTGAGATCAGAGACACTCTAGAAATTATTTTCTGAAAATACTACTGCAAAATAAGTGAGGGCAGATGGCCCTCATGGCAACAATTTTGGGTTATGCCCCCCCCCAACACAGCACTGTCTCAAAATGTGCTAACTCATCCAAAGAGGCTGGCAACCCCTTTGGAAGGATATGCTTGAAACCAAGCAAATGTGAGCTAGCAGACACCATCTCTGTGTGGGAAACTGGCCTATCACCAAAATCCTGAGGGAACACAGTAGTGCTTTCTTGCCAAAAGTGAAAGGGTTGGCTGGGTGAGGCTGCTTTCTCAGAAAGGGTCAAGGTGACAGGGGGGCATGCAATAGGCTCTAGGAACCTCCCACCGAGGATGTAACACTTTCATTGGCTCTTTTCAAAACTGTCAGTGTACGCAAGTACATGGACCACAGACTGATGTAACTAGAGTGGAGGGACATTTGGGAAGGTGCCTGATGTTTTACGTCAGGTCTGATGAGCATTATTTCAAAACATCTGGAGGGCACCAAGTTGTTGCCCAATTCTAAGTGCCTGCTGGGTTTAGCTAAAAGGAAAAAAACCACAGATGTATATTTCTAAACGTCTGACATAAAGGGTAATAAACCAAATTTTTTAGAGGGTAAAGGGAGAACCAGAACCAGTGATATGGATTTCTGTGTCACTGAAAACCTAGTTTCCTCAGTCGGTAAAGCACTCAGGGTTGTGAGTCTGAGTCCCACATTGAGGAAAAGATCCTTGCATTGCAGGGGATTTAACTAGATGACCCTCAGAATCCCTTTCAATTCTGCTATTTCTTATTTACTTCTTACCAAAACCATACTTCATCTAAATGGGGAACCGATGCACACAGCCCTATTCCTTAATCTTCATAACCCGATCCTGGTGTCCATTCCTTAGCTCCTGCAGGAGTGTGACAAAATGTTGGGAGAATGTGACCAAGTTATAAAATGTTGAGAGCTTGATAATGTATAATACCTGCCATTCAGGCTGAGTGTGAGATCTGGCTTCAGGACAAGGGGGTCAGATTCTGTCACCTACCCACCCTTCTGCAGATAGGATATAAAGGATGGATAGACTACATACGTACGTAAATATACTACAACAGCTTATGGCTTTTGTTGCATTTATCCCCCTTGTTTTGTTAAGATAGTGTGATGACTTACAGTTTTACGGAGCAGATTTGAATATGTGTATACATTCAGTATATTCTGCCATGACATTTCTTTCAAATGTCAATGAATTACGAAAGCTAGTTCTGTCGGGTGGAAAGTATTTCTGGCATTTTGTAAACAAGTATTCTAAAATGGCATGGGCTTGATGAGTTCACTGAAAAAGCATTTCAAAGAAAGATGGGATCATCTTAAAATTCAAGTGAGAGAGATGCTGTTTTTGACATCCAATAGCAACAGACTCTCCCACTTACACACACACACACACACACACACACACACACACTTCTACTAAATGCTCAAGGATCCTGTGGGCACTTCTTTGAAAGAGGAAAATAAAAACAGGCACATGAAACCAGTGCTTTTCTAGAGCCAGTATCAATCTCTGATCTCCAACTTCATACGCAAGCTGGTAATGTAATGGCTGGGTATGAGGCAAAAACATATCTTCTCTAGTCATTTGGAAGCAAGAAATAGCAGGTGTGTTTGTGTGTGTATATATTGCACATTAACTTCACCCCCCCCAAAAAAAGGACACTGTTTTAGCAACTGGATTAAATGCTCACAAACCTTGTGTCATATGCCTTTCTATCTCTTGTGGTGTAATCACGTAATGTAAGCTGTTCCTGGTAGTATTGAGTTTTCAATCCCTTGACCTTTTGGCTGCCTGTTGGAAACTTACCGGTTTCATCCTGTCCGTGATGGTTTCAAGTTCAGTTACACTGATGGACTTTCAGTGCAGAAAGAATAGCCTAACTGGAGTGGTGTTGGTGGGGAGAATATCTAAAAGACAGTAGACTACCTTAAATCAAATAATCACCTTAAATAAAAAAATTAACATTTTTAATATGACCAGTTTTACAATGGATATTTAGTTACAGATAGGTAGCCGTGTTGGTCTGCCATAGTCAAAATAAAAAAATTCCTTCCAGTAGCACCTTAAAGACCAACTAAGTTAGTTCTTGGTATGAGCTTTCGTGTGCATGCACACTTCTTCAGATACACTGAAACAGAAGTTGCCAGATCCTTCTATATAGTGAGAAGGTGGGGAGGGGTATTACTCAGAAGGGTGGTGGGAATGGGAATCTTCCAATCTCCCATTCCCACCACCCTTCTGAGTAATACCCCTCCCCACCTTCTCACTATATAGAAGGATCTGGCAACTTCTGTTTCAGTGTATCTGAAGAAGTGTGCATGCACACGAAAGCTCATACCAAGAACTAACTTAGTTGGTCTTTAAGGTGCTACTGGAAGGAATGGATATTTAGGAAAGACTCAGACCTGAAACTATATGTTTCCTTATACCTTTCTTTTCAGGCTCATTTTAAGGACCTTAAGTTGAACTAATTTAGCACAGCGCAGACTCTTCTTTGGACCATGTCACTTTTCCAAGGAAGAAAACAGAGTTTCATTTGTCTATAGCAAATGTATGCAAGTTTTAAGAATGCTCAACATTTCCTTGCAGCTTTGCTGTGCAAAATCTTTAGGTCTATGCAAGTACTCAATTGTTCCCGGAGAAAAGACAAATGGAAAAAGGAAAGATTGAGAAGATAAACAGAGTAGTGTTCCAGGCCCCAGTGACCATTTCTGGGTTTCCTTTTAGTCAGGATGGGTTACATTCCTAATAAAACCAATATCTGAAAACCCAGGAGTCGGAACCGTAGGAGTAGCAATCCATATGTTCCATCATCTTTCACTGTACACCTTTTAACAAGAAATCCTTTCAGCACGAAGGGAAGAAAGTCACGTCATACATCATTTCCTCGACATCTAATCAGCGCAGCACAACAGTATTTCTTAGCCTGCCTGGGTTGAAGGCAGTCTAAAGCTTACAGCCACAAATACCAAAATATCAAAAAGCAAATCCCACTGGGGGAATTCAATGATTCTTCTGAATTCTCCAGACACCAGTATATCTGAATCAAACCCGTAACCTTCAGGGCCTGGGAGAACCCAACAGCAGCAAATGATTAAACCAGTACATGTAGGAAATTCTCAAAACCGTATTACAAGTACTAAAAAGAACAATACATTTTAAGGTTTTATTTATCTGTATTTAACTATGTAGGCTGCATTTTAACTGGGGAGGGGGAAAAAGCTTAGGAATTTGCAGAGGAAAGGAAAGCTCCCACTGAAGCGGATGGGAGGTATTTTCCCCTGTGCAAATTGTTAGTGCAGGGCACGTGGTTCAAACTCGGACCCTAGCAGGTTGCAAAGGATTAAAGGTAAAGGCAAAGGGACCCCTGACCATTAGGCCCAGTCGTGGCCGACTCTGGAGTTGCGGCACTCATCTCGCTTTATTGGCCGAGGGAGCCAGCGTACAGCTTCCGGGTCATGTGGCCAGCATGACTAAGCCGCTTCTGGCGAACCAGAGCAGCGCACGGAAACACCATTTACCTTCCCGCCAGAGCGGTACCTATTTATCTACTTGCACTTTTGAACTGCTAGGTTGGCAGGAGCAGGGACTGAGCGATGGGAGCTCACCCCGTCACGGTGATTCGAACCGCCAACCTGATTGGCAAGTCCTAGGCTCTGTGGTTTAACCCACAGTGCCACCCGCGTCCCTCTGTTGCAAAGGATTAAGTTCCCCTTAACAACCCTCCCCACCCCGATCACAATCTGGATCAGTTAGAGATGGGCTCTGCACTGGCACACTGTATAAAAAGAATCCTTCACTCAGGGGATAGATCTAGTTTGGCTATCATCTAGCTTGGCCCTTGTAAATATGGGGGCAATGATGTTTTCTGACCATTTCCCACACAAGCAGGATGTCCTCTCACTGCGTTCTACAAGAGAGGGCATCCTACAGATACTATGCTATCAGGAGGTCCATTCCACCCCATGTTGCAATCACAGAATTGTAGAGTTGGAAGGGACCCCAAGGGTCTAGTCCAACCCTCTGCAATGAAGGGATCTCAGCTTAAAGCATCCATGACAGATGGCCATCCAACCTCTGCTTAAAAACCAGGAAGAAGAGTCCACACTGAAGCCTTTAGTGTGGCAGCACCTACGCTATGGAACCCTCTCCTAATGGCACCTTCTCAACTGTTTTTTCAGAGCCTAAGGACACTTCCCTTTCAACAAGCTTTCTAAAATCTTCATCTCAGTTGGCGTCTGTCTTGGATTTGAAAGGATTTTATGTCTATAGTGTTGTTTGTATTCCTTTTAAAGAAATGTTTTATGTACCCAGTTTTTATTTATGCTTTTATATGGCAAATCCCTTCCGGATACATCATGGGAAGTGATTAAACAAACAAACAAACAAACATCGCCATCATCATAAACAACTAGCGATGAATGGCATTTTTGCATTTGACAAAGTATTACAGCTTTGGAACAATGTTTTTTCACTGGATGGAGCTCAAAGGAACCAAGGCAGGCTGCCTTTCACAGGATGCCCAGCTGGAGAGCAGAAACATGGCAGAAATGTGCCTGCAATGCCATTGGCTCAGGACAACGGCAGGCCAGGACACACAATGCAAGAACATTGAAGCAAGCCAACAAACCAAGAATCTCTGCAGTCAGTCTGACCTGGGAAAGGGGGTAGAAATTCTCTTTTGGCCCAAAACAAGGCTATGAGGCAGGCATTGAGCACAAACAAAACACACATCCAGGCAGTTTTCAAAAGGAACATAAGAAGAGCCTGCTGGATCCGGCCAGTGATCCCTCTAGTCCAACATCCTGTTCTCGCAGTGGCCAACCAGCTGCCTGTGGGAAGCCCATAAACAGGACCAGAGAGCAACAGCCCTCTCCCCATTTGTGATTCCCAGCAACTGGGTGTGGGTCACATTACTGCCTTAGAGTGCAGTGAAGTTGCTCCCCTGCTAGCTCTTTTCCCGCTAGCAGTTCACAGCAGCATAGCTTCATTAGCGTCAGATTCATTTCCTCATATTTACGGGACCGCCTCTCCTGGTATGCCCCACAGAGAACCTTAAGCTCCAGGAATAACCATAGTTCAGAGGTCCAAGGCCCTAAGGAAGTCAGGGCCAGGGCCTTTTCAGTGATGGCTCTGACCTGGTGGAATACTCTGTCCCATGAGACTAGGGCCCTTCAGGATTTAACCTCCTTCCGTCGGGCCTGTAAGACAGAGCTATTCTACCTGGCCTTTAATCTGAATTCAGCCTGATCTTTTATTTCCCTTCTCTTCCCTCCCCCTCCCCTTTTATGAAGATTACCTTCTCTGAGATCCCACAGCTAATTCTCCACTGGCCTCCTCACTGGCCCAAGTAGGACCAATTCAGCCAGCTAGCCCTGGGGCTTATCTAATGCTTATTTCCCCCTAAATTGATTTCTGAATTGAATGTTATTGTGATTCATGTTTTTATACTGTATTTTATGCTGCTTTTACAATTAAGTGTTTTAAATTTGTTGTTAGCCGCCCTGAGCCTGGTTTTTGAACCGGGAAGGGCGGGGTATAAATAAAAATTTATTACTATTACACACAAGGGGATGTTGGTGCAAAGGTTCACAACTTGGCTACAGAGGAATTAGGAATGGCTTAAGGACTCCAATCAGTGTGAAGCTTATTTGAGAAACAATACATCAAACAGTGGTGTTTTATACCATAGTACAAGAGACATATTTTGGAAAATGTCATGTGAACACCGATTAAAAACCCAGCACTAGAAATACACAATAAATGGGAATGTGAACACAGCCTGGTGTTCAGAGGCATGCTACCTTTGACGGCGGAAGTAGAAAATAGCCATTGTAGCTAGTAACTAACCTTACACTCCAGGTATTTGTCTAATCCTCATTTAAAGCTGTGCAGTTTTAATATGGCTAGGAGTTCAAGGGTCACCAACGTGGGGCCTGTGGGGTCACCCACTCCCTCCCCAGCTGTGGCATCGTAACTGCCATGAACTGGCTGGACGACAGGGAGGAAGAAGAGGATTCCAGAGAGGGGTGTAGCCAGGACTGGGACACAACGGAGCAAGCAGGGGATGAAGAAGGAAGTACTCACAGGGTGATGGAGGACAACAAGGGGCTGGAGGTCAGGAACCAGAGCAGCAGGACCCATCACCAGAGCCTGAGGGGCCCCTGTCTCCACAAACATGGCAGGCTCTGAGGCGTAGGGAGCAGCAGGAGTGGCACTCGAGGAGGCTGAGGCAGGCAAAGGCCCACAGCCCACCTCCCTGGCCAGGTGGAGCTCGTTAGCTCTGGGAGGAGGGGTGTGATTCCTCAGCTGGAGTAGGCCTGGAACAGGTGAGGGCCACATGCCTCATCAAGCCCAGATGCTGCAATCAGCAGGCAAAGTACAAAAGGGAAGCAGAGGGGCTGTATGTCTGCTCAACTGCCCGTGACTGACAGTTGTGATTTTGTGGCTCACAACAACAACAACAACAACAACAACAACAACAACAACAACAACAAATAATAATAATAATAATAATAATAATAATAATAATAATAATAATAATAATAATAAATTTTATTTATACCCTGCGCTTCCTGGTTCAAAAACCGGGCTCAGGGCGGCTAACAACAAATTTAAAACACTTAATTATAAAAGCAGCATAAAATACAGTATAAAAACATGAATAACAATAAAATTCAAAAATCAGTTTAGGGGAAATAAGCATAATCCCCAGGGCTAGTTGGCTGAATTG
This sequence comes from Podarcis bocagei, assembly GCF_964188305.1. Lineage (NCBI taxonomy): Eukaryota > Metazoa > Chordata > Lepidosauria > Squamata > Lacertidae > Podarcis > Podarcis bocagei. The sequence continues at coordinate 56,060,299 of NC_138134.1, forward strand.
GTCCTACTTGGGCCAGTGAGGAGGCCAGGGGAGAATTACCGTATTTTTCGCTCTATAACACGCACCCGACCATAACACGCACGTAGCTTTTAGAGGAGGAAAATCCGTAGGCATGCCACCCATAGGCATTCCCTCCATAACACGCACAGACATTTCCCCTTACTTTTTAGGAGGAAAAAAGTGAGTGTTATGGTGCAAAAAATACGGTAGCTGTGGGGTCTCAGAGCAGGTGATCTTCATAAAAGGGGAGGGGAAGGGAAGGGAAGGGAAATAAAAGATCAGGTTAAATTCAAATTAAAGGGGTGGGGTGAACCATCACCAGCTGAAACCCCATCCCTGATATTGCCTCTCCCTGCTGCAATTAGGCCTGAAAAAGCCCTTCTACTGGCTCCAACAGAAGGTCTCTTCTAGCCCAATTGCTGGTAGGAGGGGAGAGTGAGTGTTCATGTGTGCCGTTGTCATGGTTCCATGTGTGGACATAACTGAGGTGTGTGTATGGTTGTGGTGCCCACTACCATTTCTACAGTTCACAAATGTATCCCTGGGACCTCAAAGGCTGGTGACTCCTGCAATAGTTTGGCTGTGGCAATAAGTCGTACCCCAAAGAAAAGCTCCCTTCCATTATATGAATTTGGTTGTGACCTGGTTTGACTTGTTGTTGTGTCTGGGCTATCTTACGTCTTATCTTATCTACCCAGATCTGTCCAGGCTCACAGCATTCAGTCCTAGATGCTATCTGTCTACTGAAATATTTGAGTATTAACCTGTACTCTAGCTCTGGCTCCGGCGATATCTAGATGACATTGCTGGTATTTTTAGAACACCCTTCCTCATAGGAGCCATCACCTATTTTATCATCATAACAACCCTATGTGATAGGTTAAGTTAAAAGAACGTGCCTGGCTACAGACCACCCATGGGCAAATAGAGACTTGAACCCAGGTTTTTCTGGTCTAAGGGCAGTAGCTCAGTGGTAAAGCATCTGTTTTGTATGCAAAAAGTCCTGGGTTAAGTCTTCAGCATCTTGAGCTAGGGCTGGGAGAGGCCCTGCCTGAAAAGCTGGAGAGTCACTGCCACCCAAGACTGGACAGTACTGAGCTAGATGAACCAATGAAAGACACTTTCCTGTGTTCCCATGCCCTTTTTTCAGGTGCCAAATTATGTAAGATGCACTTTCTAACCCTATGCATGAGCACCAGCCAGAATCCAAACATTTTAGCATGAACCAAAACAACAGATCATTACTTTCAAACCTAACATTGGTACAGAACAGCATAAATGCAGCTCATGGTGCAAAAATGAAAGGGGGGAAAAGTTGCTTCTAGGGGAATCCAGTAGCCTGGAACAGCATCCCAAAATGGCAATATTACCTACAAAATGTAGTTTCCTGAAGGCAAAAGCATAAAAAATACCACAAATAATATGTAAGTAAAAAAGCTTCAGACTGCAGCTCCCTTGGGAAGCATGGCAAAAATGGGGTGTCAGCAAGGAGGCAGGAAGCTAGCTGAAATCAGACTCAGATTGATGGAGCAGCGTGCCCTGAAATTTCTAAATGAGGGCTAGGCAGTGAGTGGGCAGAACTTTTACCCACCAGAGTTGTCCCTATTCCTGAGAAAACTAACCCGTTTGGGACTTCTTTTAGGGTTAAGGGAATCTCTCACCCAGTGCAGAAACTGATCCTTCATTCCCAGTGTCCATGGCTTACACAAGCTGAGTGTGAAAATTAATACGATCTTTCATGGGCTTGCCTGTTTAAATGCTATACTTATAGCTGCTCATTTGATCAACAGCATGCAGCTAAAAGGAGCACACTAGGCAGGGGAAGATAGCTCAGCACAAAGCCCTGTGGGAGAAAAGAGGTTAGCTCAGGACAAGCCACAAACACATGGCATCATCATCATCACGGGAGTGGATTGGGTGCCGGTGGAGGGTGTGTGTCCCTTCTGGTTCCTAGGCAGAAAAGGAGCTCCAAACCAAAACAGTGAGAAAGTGATTGACCAGCAGTTTGCTGAACTTTTTTTTATAGACCTTGTGGGTTTAAGAGAGGACATGTATTTTACAGCTTTGCAGAAGAAAAAAGGCAAACAAAAAAGAAGTGTTGATTAGTGGATTTAAAGGGAAGACAAATGCACTACTAATGGAGTTTTTAATCATGTAGACACAGGTGGCGCTGTGGTCTAAACCGAGCCTCTTGGGTTTGCCAATCGGAAGGTCAGCGGTTCGAATCCCTGCAACGGGATGAGCTCCCGTTTCTCTGTCCCAGCTCCTGCCAACCTAGCAGTTCGAAAGCACGCCAGTGCAAGTGGATAAATAGGTACCGCTGTGGCGGGAAGATAAACAGTGTTACCATGCGCTCTGGCTTCTGTCACGGTGTTCCATTGTGCCAGGAGCAGTTTAGTCATGTTGGCCACATGACATGGAAAGCTGTCTGTGGACAAACACCGGCTCCCTCGGCCTGAAAGTAAGATGAGAGCTGCACTCCATAGTTGCCTTTCACTGGACTTAACCGTCCAGGGGTCCTTTACCTTACCTTTTACCTTTAGTAGCCTTACCCTATAAAACTGCTGCTGAGATGCTAAGCTTCCTAACAGGGCTGGAGAAGTGTTAGGTATTTTCACACATTACCACTCTGGAATGGGTCAAAAATAGCCTTCTGCAGCCTGACACCGAAAGCCTGAGAGAGTTACTGAAACAGATTCCTGAGCTCAAAGCTGTCCTGATTCCAAGTAGCTGTGTGGGGAAGAAACAAAGGCTGCATAAGCCATTTGCAGCCAGTTCAGCAGTACAGTTATCTCAGAATTGTCAACACTGACTGGAAGTGTCCCTCCAGGATTTCAGACAGGGGTCTCTCCCAGCCCTACCTGGAGCTGCCGGGGATGGAACCTGGGACCTTCTGCATACAAAACATGTATGTTGCCACTGAGCTATGTACCTTAAGTCCACGGGCAGCTAGTGCATCTTTGCCAAGTAAAAAAGGCTACACAATGGAGATGATCTAGCCAACAGGAAAGGAAGGAAGCAGGAAGATAATGAATATGGCCTTTATATTGCAGGCTAGAAATGTGGGTTTTGTGTGTGGCAAGTTTCCTAGCAGAACCGCACACAAACACATTATGCTCAGATCCCCTTTTAGCATGGAATTAGTGCATTCATTTCTATCACTTTTGGATAAAGAATTCAAAGCAGTGTGCCACACTTTTAAAAAAAAATAACCAATCAATAGCAAAGGTGTCATGACTTTGAAGAAACACAAAGTCCTCATGACTTTGAGGAAGGCACGTTTGGCAAACCCTCATCGTGATCAATTCCTGCCCGGAAACCTATGTCCCCACTGTGGAAGTATGTGTGGATCCAGAATTGGCCCCCAGAGTCACTTACAAACTCACTGTTAAGACCGTGTTCATGGAAGACAATCTTACTCAGCTATGAGTGATCACCAAAGAAGACCAACTAAAAACAGGCTGTGACAAATACAGTGTATCAGAACCAGCAACTTCTCAATTATCAAAGGTGGACTGAAAAATGAAGGTTTTAATTTGCATCCAACAAGACAGGAGGGAGGAATCACCTCCATGTATTGGGGGTTGCAGCAGGAAAAGCCCTGCTTCTTGTAGAAGCCAACCTGACCATATGACACTTTCACGGAGCCCAGTTCAGTGGCTCTCAAGTGATGCAGGAGTTTATACAGGAAGCGATTCTAGACTGTTTAAGGCTTTAACAGACCTTGAATTGAGCCCAAAACAAACTGGCAGCCAAAGAGTTTTCTCATGACAAGCATTATATGAGTGTGTTGACTCAAGTCTGTCAACTGGTAAGTGGCAGCATTCTGCAGCCACATTCAAGAGCAGTTCCACACACAGTATGTTACAGTAGTGCAGGCATAGGCAAACTAGGCCCTCCAGATGTTTAGAGACTACCTTTCCCATCATCCCTGACCACTGGTCCTGTTAGCCAGGGATGATGGGAGTTGTAGTCCCAAAACATCTGGAGGGCTGAGTTTGCCTATGCCTGCAACTTGGAAGTCACCAAGGTGCAAATCAGCCTTAGCCAACCAGGTGCCCTCTAGATGTTTTTGGGCTACAATTCCCATCAGCCCCAGGGAGCAGGACAACAGCTAGATCTGCATTGTCCAGTTGTGGGCATAGCAGCTGAAACAGCAAAGGGGCATGTTGGGCCATGGGATGAGGAATCCAAACACTGGATTCGGGGAACCACATATGTCACTTGTTAAATATGTCATATGCCACTCAGAATTTGTTTTTTTGCATACCAACTCCTTAGCTGAGTATGTTCTGTTTTAAGCAACAGCTTCAGCAACGTGGAAACAAGGCAAGGCTTTGGCGGCACCCTAGACAGCTCCATGCAGGATTTAGGCTGGAGATTCCGTAACAGCAGAGCGCAACAGCCATCTTGAGACTCAGCCTGTTTGGTTGGTTGGTTGCAAGTTGCTTTGAGTTGTTTTGGGCAAGACAAAGTGACTAACAACTATAATAAAATAATAATAATAATAATAATAATAATAATAATAATAATAATAATAATAATAATAATACAGCAGGTACAGCTCTATCTCAGCAGCTGGGTCCACATTCCATGAGAGCAGCCTTTGCATTTAAAGGAGTCCAGACTGCTTTAGGAGTAATAAATTCCAATGGAGTGGGTAGGGCAGGCATAGGCAAACTCTGGCCCTCCAGATGTTTGGGACTACAATTCCCATCACCCTTGGCTAACAAGACCAGTGGTCAGGGATGATGGGAATTGTAGTCCCAAACATCTGGAGGGCCAGAGTTTGCCTATGCCTGGGGTAGGGGACCATGGTTCTACTAGGGCTTCTGAGCTGGAGTCAGAAGTGAGCAACATGACCTTTTCATGCTGGACAGGTAATGGCACAATGAGATCCTCTTGCACAAGTGATTCTGTTGACAATTCCCTTCCCCACTTGAAACCCCCAGCCTCATTATCAGAAGATCACAGAGCTGGGAGGGATCACAAGAGTGAGCTGGTCCAACCCCTTGCAATACAGGAATCTTTTTGCCAAAGATAGAGCTCATGATTAGGAGTCTCATGCTCTGCAGACGGAGCTATAGATAGGAAGCCCAGTTCTGGGGTCATAGGCAGGCCAGAAATATGTACATATTTGGACCTTACCATGTATTGGAGCAACATTGATCAAAGATGTACATTGACACTTAGGTTCCATCGGCACAGCTGTATCTGCATAATCTACCAATCATTTCCATTAGCTCCAGATGGAAGCAGCACTTGGCTGATTATGTCCTCCCTCATTTCTGTTTATGAATTTACTATTATGAGACTTTGCCTGTATTTGCTATCATGTGGGTGGCATTCATTTTCCATGTCTGCAAAAGATTAGGTAACTGTTCAGCAAAACAATTGCAGTTCTAAGAAACTCAAGACTGTTCCGCATATTTAGTGGTTCAGGGACATATTTACAGGCAGGACCAGGAAATAATAGCTTAGCAACAATAGTGTCTTTATTACATTCCCAGTAAATATTGTTGTTAAGATGCAGCCAGATATTTTGTTTCTAGGGTGAATCATATGAGCCCATGTGCAGATGACCGAGGAAAGAGGAACACAGATTCCAAATTAAAAATAAACTGAAGGGAGGGTAGAATGAAAAGTAGAGCAAAAGGAAGAGATTGTAAACTGAACTGCTGCCACAAAAACATTCCAAAGGAAAACTGATTACAGTGGAGTCTGATAAAAACCTACCCTTTTCCTACTTCTCCCATCTCATTTTATCTTAGAATGGTATAAGTAAATCCTATTAAATCTCATTTATGTTTCACTTCAATACACAAAATCCATGCAAACAGTGCCACCTGCTGGCAAAACAATGTAATACCTACTTAATTGCTTTCTTTGATATACTGTCTCTGTATTTGTGGCATTCAAAATACAGCAACAGTATTACATCCCCTCTGTTAGCAGGTTTTCTGGTGTACCTAAAAGGGGTTCTACAGTCACTAAGAATGCATATTTCTATTCAGAAGAGGCATTTGATGGGGATCAGAAGTCATATAAGTTAAACGTAGGGCTGCCTCTGAAGACAGTTCAGAAACTTCAGCTGGTGCAGAATTCAGCAACCAGGTTGCTCACCGGGTGCACAAGATGGTTTGAGCATATTACACTGATCCTAGTCTGACTGCACTGGCTACCAATTAGTTTCCTGGCCCAATTCAAAGTGCTGGTTTTGACCTATAAAGCCTTAAACAGCTCAGGACCACAATACCTCAAGGACCACCTCTTCCCATATGAACCTACCCAGACCCTGAGATCATCTCCTAGGCCCTTCTTTGTGTGCCTCCTTCTCAAGAGGTCAGGAGGGTGACAACACGGGAACAGGTCTTCTCTGCGGTGGCCCCATGTTTGTGGAATGCTCTCCCCAGGGAAGTTCACCTGGCACCTTCACTATACAGTGGTACCTCGGGTTAAATATGCTTCAAGTTAGACTCCGCTAACCCAGAAATAGTGCTTCAGGTTAAGAACTTTCCTTCAGGATGAGAACAGAAATCGGGCTCCGGCGGCGCGGCAGCAGCAGGAGGCCCCATTAGCTCAAGTGGTGCTTCAGGTTAAGAACAGTTTCAGGTTAAGTACGGACCTCCAGAATGAATTAAGTACTTAGCCCGAGGTACCACTGTACATCTTTAGGCACCAGGCAAAAACGTTCCTTTCTAACCAGGCCTTTGCCTGACCTGATCTACATCCTATACCCTTTTTAAAATGCTGGCTCTTTTTAGGAATTTTTAAATTGGGTTGTTTTTTGTATTTTGATTTTATGTATGTGATCCTTTATGTAAACCGCCCTGAGACCTTTGGGTATAGGGCAGCATAGAAATAAAACAAAATATGCTGTGTTAAGTCTATGGTCTGTCACTTTCATTAAAAAAAATGAGGGACAAGAGGATAGACAGCAAAGCTTGATGGGACCAAAAAGTCTTACACTACCCAGTAGTATCATAACTCAGAATAAATTAAAGCTATTGGGCCTCCTGAAGTGAAAAATTCCACATCTACATGACCAGTCTGTAATAGCAAAGAGCCATTCAAACATTGATGGCACAACCCAAAACACTTAGTGTGATTCCACCCGCCCTGACCTTGGAGAAGATTAAAGCTGCAGTCATATTAAAAAATATGCTCCATTAAATTCAGCAGGGCTTGCTTCTAAACAGAGATGTAAATGGCTGCACTGTAAGAGTATTTCCAAGTAATTGGCCTCAAGATTATGCACAGGTAGGTAGTATAGACAATTTAATGCAGCATCACAAAAGGCTCACCTGGCACCTTTATTACATACCTTGAGACGCCAGGCAAAAATGTTTCTCTTTAACCAGGTGCTTTGCTGATTACTGATCTATGGCTTTTTAACTGTGTTTGTAGGAGGGCACTTAGTGGTTTGCTATTGTTTTAGTATGTATTTTGTGTTTTCATTTTGTATTTTTATGTTGTGAACTGAATTTTATTTTTAATCTGCATGTTGTAAACCATCCCATGATGAAGGGCAGGACAGAAATTTGAGTAAACAGAACAAACTGGACATAGGCTATAAATGAAAAGTTGACCCAGAATCATTCCTTGGAAATTCCCAGGAAATTGGCCCGGGAACATCAGGGAAGAAGTCTATGGTTTAGCAGAAAACTCATTATGTGGTCAGGAACAAGTCATTCTCCCCATCTGTAAATCAGAAATAATACTGGCCGCCAGGCAGAGATGTTATGAAGCAGTAATCAACTCAGTCTGAATGCCAAAAATGCTCCAAGATATGAACTCTGTATTAAACACAAAGTAATTTAGTAGAAAAAGATGTTTAATATGTCTTTCTTATCTTTTATGAAGAGGAATAACTACATTCACACAATAATGGATTTTCCCTTCACACATGTATTCTCTTGCTGCCTTAGAATGAATATCAAAGTAAACATTGCCCGAGACACTGCTCTGATAGAACACACACCCCAACTGAGAAGATACTCCTATGTGCAAAGCAGGTGAACTCTGCTGCAGGAGCCTGGTGTGGAAAGTGGAAGTCTGTACTCAATATCCAAAGTTACACAAGAGCAGCCCCTGCCCCTCATGCACACTATGCAAAATGTTTTCCAACACCAGCCACCTGTTAGGCAAGGGTGGGGTTAAGGAAGCAGAAGCTCAACTGGGAGCCTCCACAACCCTACAACTCTTCAACATCTCACAGCTTCTCAATATGTGATAAGCTCTGTCAGCTTGCACTGCCTAACCCAGAGACAGGCACAATTTATTTTTTTCTGCCATCGCAGGCTGCTGTATCGGGGACAGGTGGTATATGGCAGTCATGCATCACTGACAAACACTTCTGTCATGAAAATGATCAATTTATATTCCTCTAACCCCCACCCCCATTCTCTCAAAAGGAGCAAGAACAAGCCATGGTGGTACATGAGTAAAAGTATTACTTTTGGCTTGAAGCCTTAGGGGTGCGGAGAGGAACAGGATTGAAGGACAAAGGTTTTACGTTTAAGGTTCAATACACTTAGGCCTAGTTAACACTTCTGAGTATTTTTTAACAGTCATAAAAATAGACACAAATCTGTTAATAAACTAACCGCCTGTAACAAGTGTTGCTCTTTATACAAGAAGAAAAGGAGAAAGCAGCCCTTTCCTTAGTTCGTTCTCTTTTTCTTGTCTCTCTGGACAGGAGGGATGGGGCTGTGGAATTTTTGCTATTCATTCCTCTTCATGAAGAGAAGAAAATCCGATTTCTGCTTTGCGACACTCCACAATAAGGCACTAACCCATTAAGTAGCCCCTAGAGGACAAAGGGAAGATTTGAACAGGGAGGGAGGAATATATTACTAATTGTTTGCTCTTCACCAGGGTGGGTTACAACAATTTAAAATACAACATTAAAAACAGTTGCAATTACTCACAATTGCAAAAGCTACAATCATCAAAAATAGGGTGGGTTCTTAAAGTATACATTTCAGGTGTCAAAGGCATTCACTGAAAACTGTATAATAAAGTTGCCAGAGTGGACAGGGCGTTTCACAACTTAGGGGCTGCCACAGAGAATGCCCTCCTCTGCTGAACTTAACACCCAGGACAAGAAAGGAGGCAGCCTTTCAGATATTTGGGGTGGGAGTGCTTTAGGGCTTAAAACACTAACGTGAGCATCTTTTATAAAATAAAATAATCACTACATAAGTATAGGAAGCCACCCTACACACCAGATACTTCTGTGTAGGAAACCATCTGTGGGTCATATTTAATTATTGTACTCTCATGTGCTTGCTTCAGGTTTACATTGCTGGAAGTCATGGTTAGCAACATGAGCTACATATACAATAAACTGTTGTATATTCCTAGATAAATGTTTCTTCAATCATTCTTGGTTTCCTTCTGGACTTTAAAGCTAGCCTCAATCTCCCTCAAACTGGGGATAAAACTGATCTCCCTTGGAGGATTACTGTAAACAATATTAGTTGTTTATGAAATGCTTTTTACAACAGTACTTATATAGCTTTTCTCATAAATAGTATTGATTCTCTCATCTCAGACACTGTAGTCAGTTTTTTAAAAAAAATATTCTTATTTCATGGCCTGTAATCTGTCAATATTATGATTACTCCTCTAGAGTGGACATTTGCTTGTCTATTGAAAAAAACCTGCGGTGTAATTCACACTGCTACAAACAATGTTTTAAAAACACGAGAAAAGTCCTTGCAATACCTTTATTTTCCCCTTAGTACTTATTTCATCTTTAGATTGTGATAAAGATTAAAAGTGGAGGTTGGAAAATCATAGGAGAAACAATTTACTTACGGTAATTTCATCCTCATGAATACTCTGGCCATAAAGAAACTCAACAGGACGCTGACAAATCCAATAAAAAGCAGCAGAAATCTGTTCAGCTTTGGGATATTTGGTGCATTAGAACGGTCCAATATTATAAAGCCAAGGCCTCCCATTGTGAAGAGGAAGCTGGAAGCGAGCCCTTCCATAATGTACTGTCCATTTACTCTGCATACAAGACAAGGAAATATTTTAGTTTGAACAGCAGTGCTACGGATTATCTGGCTAACCTGTCACATTGTGTAAAATTCACAAACATAGGTGCATGCATATATTCTACTCTCACACACAATAAAAACAGTCATCATGATACAGTGGAAGATAAAATAAAAATAAATAAAATAAATGATCAGTGTCACATTACAGGAAAACCTGCTTCCTCTTTGAAACCATTAGACTTGATGCTATTAAACAAAGATGAGAAGTTCCCAAAAGCAGTGCAGATAGCTAACATGCCCAGATCTCTATAATTTACTGAGAAGCAATCCCATCAAACATCTGGCTATTCCTTCAGCTATAACTATCAACACGCACAGAGCCCAATTTCTTTCCAGAATATGTCAGGCATTTATTACTGGTTTTCCCTTTGCCATGATACTTCTTGTTGCTTTAGATCCCTAGTCCCCAAATAGGATGGCCCTACAACTCATTGTAGCTACACATAGTGTGTATTCTCTGACAATTAGTTTCCATCCTTGACAGTAGTTTAAACCACATGAATGACCATTAACTCAGTTCAACTAAGACTCTGTTCCAGAGAGGAGGAGGACTGTCTACTAAGTTAAACAACTTCTTTTAAAATGATGTTAGTGTTTCTATTCATTTCTGTAGCCCGCTAAAGCTACAATAAGCTTTGATCACAATGTTCTAACAGCCAGCTCACCATGTAAACAGCAGTCAAAATACTCCATAGTAATCTTTAGAGAAATACATTTTGCTAGTATCGAGTATATTTTCTACCTGTAAGCCAAGAAGGCCACAGGCCTCTGATGTCCATGTTCATCTGTCATTGAGCCAACACTGGGAGGTTCTACAATCACATCATAAATGATTCCTACAGAAAGAGAGAAAATGTAAATTTAGTTTGAAAGAACACACACACACATACACCACCTTCCCTAAGCCTAAAGGTAGAAAGAATGTTCATGATCTAAGGTCTTTTTTTCATGTGAAAAATGTGGTGGGCTGTATTTAATTTTAGACATACAAAAGTGTGCAATAGAGTACACAGCTGTGGTTGTAGCTTACTACAATCCTCCAATGCAGTCCATCGTTATTACCCATGCATTTACATGTGTGTGCAATGATACAAATAGTTTACAACAATCCTGTAATACAGCTCAATTGTTAATACTTCAGGTTGCAGTCTAGTATATTTTCTCTCCAGCTCTGCTGAAAGACCAGCTCAATCAGGAGTCTCCCTCAGCTGCAATAGAGTAGCACCCACTCCATATTGTTGGGCTACACAGCAAAGGGAGAGGCAGCACTGCAGAGCCTTTAGAGACCTGCAGCTTTTGACTCCTTTTCTCCTTTCAGTTACAGTCATACCTCGGGTTGCGATCACTGCGGGTTGAGCTTTTTCGGGTTACGGACGCGCCAAACCTGGAAGTACTGGAACAGCCAAATCGTGTCTCGCGCATGTGCAGTGCTGTGCATTGCGAATGTGTCTCCCGCACAGATCACATTTGCAACCCGAGGTTCCACTGTACTTGCTGTGGTCTAAACCACTTAGCCTCTTGGGTTTGCCAATCAGAAGGTTGGCGGTTCGAATCCCTGCGACGGGATGAGCTCCCGTTGCTCTGTCCCAGCTCCTGCCAACCTAGCAGTTTGATAGCACACCAGTGCAAGTAGATAAATAGGTACTACTGCAGCAGGAAGGTAAACAGCGTTTCTGTGCGCTCTGGTTTCCGTCATGGTATTCCGCTGCACCAGAAGCGGTTTAGTCATGCTGGCCACATGACCCAGAAAGCTGTCTGTGAACAAACACTGGCTCCCTTGCCCCGAAGCGAGATGAGTGTTGCAACCCCATAGTCACCTTTGACTGGAATTAACAGTCCTTTATCTTTCTTTTTTTTAAAAAAAAAACTTACTTGCGACAACCACTCTTGTCACCAAGAGCCATTCTCCAACTTAGAATGGGCCCTCAAATCCCCCTCTCCAGAGCGCACTGCCCAGACCACCACACCTCACACCAGCCTAGTGCTTTCATAGGATCATAATGTTGGGAGTCCGAAGATCATCAGGTTCAACCCCCTGCAATGCTCGGCTGGGGTGTGTCTTTAGAAACTTTAAAATAAGCCAGCCAATGGTGCTGTAGTGGACAATGTCAAACTAGGACTTGGGAGGCCAGGGTCTGAATCCCTGCTCAGCCCTGAAGCTCATCAGGTGATCCAGTGGGCCAGTCACTGTGCCTCTCAGGCTTAGCTACCTTATGGTGTTGCTGTGGGAATTCAATGAAGAGGGGCAGGGAAGTGGTTTGTTGCAGGGATTCCTCAAGGAGGAAAGGCGATATCACCTATGCATGCCATCTCAAACTCCTTAGAGGGAAAAGGCTTCAGGGCATAAACAAATAACAAAAGAAATGAAATGGAACAGTAGAGTTTCTGCACCCGTCCCTGGGTTACTTTCATTTGCTAGTGTTTCTGGGGCTTTCCTAAAATAATTAATATAAAAACACCCCTTCCATAGCAAGGCACAACTCAGGACCACCCTGGCAGGCAAACGGGAAGCCTGGTGATAAACCCATTCCCTTTTCATGCCTTTCCCCCACCCATTTTTGGCTTTTTTCACTCCTAAATGGAAGATTACAACTAGAATATGCGGCAACGGATAAAGAACAGAAATTGTTTATTGAATATTTACAAACAGATTGCAAGCAGGTAAGAACACTGGCATGATTATTGTAATAGTAACCTGCAGTTTTCATAAGAGTATATCTTTAAAGCAGATGAATGAATGAACAAATTAAGTTAAATTCGGATATACAGAATTGATTTTTAAAAATCAATTTAAGGAACCACAGAAAGAGGGGAGAGAAGGAAGTCTAGTTTTGAAATGTTAAAATGACTGTAAATTAATTGAGAGGCATAAAGCTGAAAATTCTATATATGGATATGGGGCAACCGAGGAGGCAGGAATGAGGTGCGCGTGTGCATTTGCGTGTATTTTTGCGCGCGCCTGAAGGCCCACCGCGCAGAGCCTCCCGTCGCTCCCAAGGGAATTACCTCCCGTGATGAGGAAGTACGAGACCACCACCAGCGCGTAGACCGTCATGGCCGAGGGCATGTGCACCCAGCTCGGCTTCTTCAGCTTGATGTTGGGGCACTCCAGCACCGCGAACGGAACCCGGTAGAGCGTCTCCATGTCGACTCTCAGCGGCGGAGGCGGCTCGCCCGTCCCGTCTCCTCAGGCCACAAACTCCCCTCGTCTCCCAACGGCAGCTTACCCCGCGCATGCGCCGTTACAGAATCGATCGGCTCTTCTGGGCCACCGTCCGTACGATAACGAAAGCTGAGGCGGTAACTAGCCGGGTCCTGCAAGGGAAGCAAGACAAACACGTCTCAGGAGAAAAAGGAAGGAAAATAACAACGTGCCGCGTAAACGAAACGCAAAACGAATAATTGTGGAGAAACCCGAATTTGAATGCGGCGCGTTATCAATATTGTTTTTACCCTCCCGCGGCGTGCGGTAAGGAGCGGCTGGGAGAGGATACTGATCTGCCAAGTCCTGACAACGCTTAACGTGGCTTTCTAAACGGGTAGACGTGGCCCTGCCAGGACGCGCGTAAGCCACGCCCCCTCAAATAAGCCGCGCCCACATTCCAAGTAGAAGCTGCCATCTGCTACGTCACACCCTCTGTCTTACTATTTTGTGCAGGAATTATTAGAAGGAAGCTCCGCTTAATCTTAAAAAGGGCACAATAGTTTTTCTTTTCCTGCAGCCGACTAAGGAGCTATCTGCGGTGGCAGTATCATATTGCATTAAACAATCAGAAGTTCCTCCAAACAATCCTGGGAACTGTAGTTTTTTAAGGGTGTTAAAAAGACCTCTTACAGCATCTTAAAAAGCAGAGACATCACCTTGCCAACAAAGGTTCGTATAGTAAAAGCTATGGTTTTCCCAGTAGTGATGTATGGAAGTGAGAGCTGGACCATAAAGAAGGCTGATTGCCAAAGAATTGATGCTTTTGAATTATGGTGCTGGAGGAGACTCTTGAGAGTCCCATGGACTGCTAGAAGATCAAACCTATCCATTCTTAAGGAAATCAGCCCTGAGTGCTCACTGGAAGGACAGATCGTGAAGCTGAGGCTCCAGTACTTTGGGCACTTCATGAGAAGAGAAGACTTCCTGGAAAAGACCCTGATGTTGGGAAAGATGGAGGGCACAAGGAGACAGAGGACGAGATAGTTGGACAGTGGAAGACAGGAGTGCCTGGCGTGCTCTGGTCCATGGGGTTTAGTCGGGCACTATTAAACGACTAAACAACAACAAAAAGACCTCTATTCTCCTCAAAGAGCTACAATTTGCAGAGTGGTTTAATGATCCATCTGTCTTGACAGGCAGCTCTGAAATTGTACTTCTCTGAGCGGGGTCTCATACCAATCCTCACCCTTAACAAACTACAATCCCCTGAATTCTTTGGAAAAAACCATGACTGCTTAATATGACTTTTAAAATGTGGCTCTTTTTGGGGGTTATTGCTTTTATTTTTATTTTATATAATGTGATCTTTTTATGTGAACCGCCCTGGGACCTCTGGATATAGAGTGGTATATAGATTCTAATAATAATAATATGCATGATGCTGCTTTAAATGTTTAGATGGGGCCTAATATGGTGTTATCTCTCGAAAAGGCTTTGCTGATCTAGGCCCCTTCTACACATTTTTTTAAAATCTACAACTCCCATAGGTCCCAGTCAGTGTAGCTAATGGGCAGCGACACTGGGAGTTGTATTCCCAAATAATTGCCAGACATTTGGTTGGCAAAGGTTGTCCTGGGAACAGTGGTTTCCATATTTTTTTTTCCTGTCAAACCACTTGAAAAGGCTGAGGATCTTGGTGGAAAACTTAATGATTTTTCTGCCTTTTGCAGGAACTGGAATGTGCTGCACTAAATGCTGTATGGTTTTTAGCTGTATTTTTACAGACACATTATGGACCACCTAAATGAAGCTCATGGACCACTGTTCAAGAACCCCCTGCACTGGAAAAACTTCGAATTTCATCCACTTGCTGCTCAGTTATCCTTCACTATTTATTCACCTTAGAGCAGAACAAGGCAATAGAATTCCGAGCTAAGGATTTCAAAGTTCAAGATCAGAACTAAGAATTGAGCAGCGAAACATATTGACAGTTAGTGAAACTCCCTTCATACTGGTTTTTAAAGACAGTCCCAAATACAGCACATTAAAGTCATCTAGCCTTAATGTTACTAGAGCATGAATAACTTTGGGCAAACTCTCTAAGAAAGGGTGCAGTTGGTACACCAGTAGAATTGTCAGGTAAGTGAAGGGAACAGGAAAGAGTCCTTGTGTAATTTTGCCTAGAATAATCTCTGTGGGTGTTGAACAAGACTCTTGGGTTTGATAACCTTTATAGTTTGTGTTTAACGCTTCACCTGCAGCTTGGATTTAAACACATTAATGATATTTATAAGGGGGGCATTGTAATTCTGTGACTTCCTGTGCATGAGTACCTGCTTTGACTTCTTGTTTCTATCAAAAGTAAGAATATATAAGTTGATTATTTTAAAAATACTTATCTTCATAGACATATTCAGATGACAAAATTAGTGATAGTAATTGCAGTTGATAAGAGTAGCCACAGCATGGCAGAGTTGCTCTTTAAGAACAAGCCCACTCTCTTAACTTGAATTTTCTTTGTTGCTCAGCTTGTCAAAGCATCTATGTCTTTGCCAGAATGTACATAATCAATATACATGTGGAACTTCATAATTAAAGATGCAGTTTTCAACATTGAAATTAAGGTTAATGAGTTACACTTTTTTAAAAAAAGTAGAATCGGCAAAGGGGAATAGCTTGAAGGTTAAGTACAACACCAAACTATTAGTGGCTAACTGGTGGTCCTCCAGCTGTTAACCAGACCCCAGCCACCGTAAGTGTGATATTGTCCAACATGAGCTACAGCTTTCCCCGCCCCCCAAGAGTGATTAAATAGTATTTTGGAAGTACAAACTTCAAGAAATTATCGGGTATATACACATTTTATACTCCATCACCCACAAGATTTTCTATAAACTAAGGAGTTAGTATACTAATATAAAGTTTTAAACTACCGAACAAAGAGGATTTGGTGCATTCTGCTATTTAGATTTAGCTAGGTGGCTGTCTCAATCCATCAAATGTTGAATTGTTCTGTTTATACACAGAAAAGAGTGGTGGATGACACCAGCTGTTTAAAAGGCTGTCTCTTTCTACCACATTCAACAGTTATGCTTTCCTAGGTCAATTTAGAGCCATTTCCTCTTTTAAAAACCAGTGTTTTCCCTTTCTCATTAGAATTAACAGAAAAGGCTCTGCTTAAACTACTTTAACATGCAACTTACAAACTGAGGTAGTTTACTTTTAGCATGTCCTGCAGCATCAGACTCCTCTTCTCCCGATGTTCTTCATAAATTCAAAACAGAATTTGGCCTTTTTCATTAAACATTAAGCTTCTCCTGTCTCCGAAAATCACGCAACGTTTATTAAAAAAATTCTACTGAAGCCAATTAAACTTTCATCTAAATGAATTAAGATTCAGGAGTTAGAATAAACAAGCATTTGCCAGATTTTAACCCTTTCCCTCGCACAATAAGACACCTCCTGGAAGCAACCTCACCTCCCGTCATTGGGCAACTATGTTCATATACACTTTTGCTAGTGCCGAAGCATCCATTCCTAGTGTATTTTCCCCAGCTAGACTGGTTGCTCCCAGGCATTGACCATGCTGCAAAAAACACAGCTGAAGTTGGCACTTCCACATGTGCTGGGCCATTGTTAGATTCAAAGGGAAAATATTAATGGACATTTAAATGAGTCACTAAGAAGTATGAGTTTTGCCTTTTCAGAAATCTGGTAAACAAAGCTGAGATAATTCCACCTGAGGGAGAAAAGTGTTTTAGCACCACATTCTCTTTCCAAAATTTTGATACTCACTGAACTTGTTTATAGGAAAACTAAGGCTGAAACCTGTCAAATTTAGGAGTTAAGTCCTATTGAAATCTATGGAAATTACTTTCAAACAAAAATTAACAAATGTTATATTTAGACCACTAAACTTGATGGTAAATCATCTTAAACTATGTGCAAATGTTTTTCATCCATTCATTTATCCTGTGTCATTTTAAGACTTCTATGAGGTCTTTAAAAAATGTAATCTGGTACCTCATTGCATTATAGATGTCACCATAATGGTGCTTCTGTAGATGTATTTTTTGAGTTAGGTCTGCCTTGATATTGCAGCAGTCTTTGTCTTTTAATCAGGAGGGCATATTACCGTTTGCCTGCATTGTTTTTACCACTAGCAAGGCTTTTGATCAGATTGTAGTGATTATTCTAAATCATCTTTCTTGTTCACTCAAATGAAGTTTAATGAATTAGCTACTTCTTGGTTTTTGACCTCATCTGATTGTTAAGAACTGAAGATACTACACACTCAAAATTTAAGATTAGGAGCAAGATCTCCTTTCCAAAACATCATTTAATTATGGTGCAGTCCAACAGTTCTTAATACAAGCTAAGTCTAACCGAATACTTGCAGCAAAGGTTAAGCAGACATCTGTCTTACTTTTTTCATTTTTCCTGACAAGAAAATCAGAGATGATACAAAAGTCAACTCACAAAGGTTTTAAGGATATTACTGAATAGTTCCTTTCTAAGACAGAAAGGGAATTAAGAACAGCTTATATAACCATTACTAGGATGCGGGTGGCGCTGTGATCGTATGGTCGGCGGTTCAAATCCCTGCAGCGGGGTGAGCTCCCGTCGTTCGGTCCTAGCTCCTGCCCACCTAGCAGTTCGAAAGCACCCTTAAGTGCAAGTAGATAAATAGGTACCGCTTTATAGCGGGAAGGTAATGGCGTTTCCGTGCGCTGCGCTGGTGCTGGCTCGCCAGAGCAGCTTCGTCACGCTGGCTACGTGACCCGGAAGTGTCTGCGGACAGCGCTGGCCCCCGGCCTCTTAAGCGAGATGAGCACGCAACCCCAGAGTCGGTCACGACTGGCACGTATGGGCAGGGGTACCTTTACCTTTCTTTTATATA
This sequence comes from Podarcis bocagei, assembly GCF_964188305.1. Classification (NCBI taxonomy): domain Eukaryota; kingdom Metazoa; phylum Chordata; class Lepidosauria; order Squamata; family Lacertidae; genus Podarcis; species Podarcis bocagei. The sequence continues at coordinate 56,078,414 of NC_138134.1, forward strand.
ACCATTAGTTCGTATGTTTCACAAGTATCACAGAAAGTGTCGGGTTGCTTTCAGAAGTGCTCCAAGAGCCTACAAGGTAAAGGCAAGCACTAAACAACTTACCTTGCAAGATCCCACATAAATTATGGGATGTATCCAGTGCTCTTTGTGCATAGATCTGCTGGTGCAACAGGAATCTCCTCCCTCACCCCATGCCCCGAACATCTGCTTTGGATGGTTCTTTAACTTTCCAGAGCTGATTCTGAGATTGCATGGGGAATTGGACGGACCAAGAGGAAGCTCCATTGCCTGCACAGTAGTTCACTGGCCAGCAGAACTGATATTGGATATTGTCCTATATTTAGTTCTTTTAAAATCACTTATGGCAGAAGGGTACATTTTAAACAAAACCAAAAAAATACATTTAATTATTATGCAAGTTCTGCCGTGATACATCCTCTTTCCCAGTGGAAGTAAGCTAAAAACAACAAAACTCATACTAAAGATCAGTAGTTTTCATCGCTTTTGGCCCATGAGGCACATTTAGAAATCTAAGGAATTGTAGTAAGCAGCATAAAAGCAGGAAATGCTGCCAAGCAACTACCCCTGCCAAATAATCCTTAACTAAAAGTTAAAAATTGGGAGTGATGGGGTCCTGATGGGTGGCAAAGGAAATGTCCAAGGTTGAGTCCAGGCTTACGGTGTCACAAAAGCAATCCCTCAGGAAGGTTTCTAGCATACGCTAGGCCAGTGTTTCCCAAACGTTTTTGGGCAACGGCACACCTGTTTACCGGAAAAAAATCTCGCGGCACACCACCATTAAAGCCCCGCCCCGTGACGTCAGCGCGCAGCGTCACGCCGGGAGGGAGGCACAAAAGTGAAAGTTTTTTCCCTCCCCCTTGCCGGGGTGGGAGGAGGCAGCAGAGCGAGGGACTGAGGGACGGCGGCAGCTGAGGCGGCCACCCCTCGACGCCGTCCCAAAAGCCGCCAAAAAGCCCTAAAAAAAGAGGAGCAGCACAAAATACACACCACACACGGGGGGCGTGTTCTAATTCGCTTCTAACTCCGGGTTAGAGCGCAGCACGTGGAGGATGGGTGGGGAAAGAGAGAGGAGGCGCACTGATAGAACGCCAGGCACGGGGGCCGCCAGGGAGAGCCAGCGCGCGCCCCACCCCGGACGCTCGCGGCCACCGCCATCCCTCCCTCCCAGGGAAGGCGGGATTAGAGCAAGCGCCCGGGCAGCAAGAAGCGCGCGCGCGCCGGCCCTGCCCTGGATCCCTCAGAACCGCCAGTCTCTGGGAAAGTGGGCGTGGCTTCAGAACTCTCAGGCAGCAGCACCCGCCGCCCGGCAAGGCTTCCCATTGGGAGGCGCGAATGCTTTAGTGGGCGGGGATTGGTGCAAATATAGGCAGGGCGGGCTGAGAGGAGGAGCCGCCGCCGAGGAGCAGCGACACCAGCAGCGTTTCCTCTCCCCCCTCCCCTCCCGTGTCAACAAGCGGAGCGCCTGCGCCGGGGGTTTGCGCGTCAGGCAGGCAGCCAGCGAGAGCCCCGCGCTGGGCGGCCGCTGCTCGCCGCTGCCGCCCCGCGTCTCGCCGCCCGACTCGCCCGCCTCCCTCCCACGGCACACTAGGCAACGTCTGGCGGCACACTAGTGTGCCGCGGAACACCGGTTGGGAAACACTGCGCTAGGGAACCTAGCGAGATTGACTAAACCTGAAGGTGTGATGATTTCCTGGCTCATGCTAATTTCTCCCAGTGGATCCTCACGCTCCTTGTTCCATGCCACTTGTTTAGGATATGTATTTAATGCTTTTAAAAAACACACACCGAAGAGAGTAATCAGCACAAAGCCCCCACCCTTTACAACTCCAGTGTTCACCTCAATACTGAACATATTTGATAAGTTCTCCAGGAAAAAAATTACTACACATGGAAGTGAAATCTTCATTTATTAGGCAGACAACACAAATTATCACTTTGATTTCTGACTCTGTGCTTGGGCCTTTAGCACCTTGACAACAATCTTCTGTTCCTCAATAAGGAATGCTCGTTTGATTCTAGGGAAAAAGGAAAGCACTTGTTACTATTTCAGCATTGCTCATTTGTTATCACACAGGCTATATTCAGAGAAGCCTCCAAACCATGGTCTGAGAAATCAGAAACAAGCCCTGTGCTCGCTAGGTCCCTTGTCCCCTTACAGTGCAGAAACTGAGGACACTGGTAATGGAGGAACAGATTGCACTGTTTCTCTTTTGTCTCCTCTTACTCAACTGGAGGGAATTCCTGGTGACCGATGATGACCAGGTGAACGGTTAAATACAAAACAGCTTGTGCTGCTGATTGCTTACAAGCTGATATGGCTGGAAGTCAAAATAAGCTATTTCATTCTGAGACAACAAGCAATAATCACTTAGTAAAATAAAATCCACAACACAATTTGTAAAATATACCTGTCTTCTTTTATTGGTATCTCAAGCAGGGATGAGTTAGTTTGGGTTAAAAAAAACCATGCATTTGTACAGCACACATTTTAGTCCAGATTTCTACAGTAGCAAAATTATTTATTTTTTAAAGACATTCCTACACTGCCTTTCACATCAAGTCACAAGGCGGTAGACAGCAACTTTAACATGCAAGCATCAACAACAGATATTATTTTAATCAGTGCTTAAAGGCCATTAAAGTTGCCTAAGCTCAGGGTAGAGGTGGCTGCATGAAGAAGGGGCCACTGCTAAGGAGGAGTTACAAGAAAGAAACTAGACAGATATTTGAAACTAAAAATTATAGCCCATGAACTTAAAAAAAATGCTTATAAATTACCTGTCACGAACACATTTAGCACACATGGACCCACCATAGGCTCTGCTAACATGCTTCTTTGTTTTTGACAGCCTCATAAGAACTTTAGGGCGAACAGCACGAACCTGTAAGAAGTGAAAAATACATTTGTATAACCCACAGTTTGCATGATTTGCAGTCTTAGGCTTGTTAAAAGACAATAGGCATATAATAGTATGAAGCACTCTTGTCCTGCTTGTGGGCTTCTCACGGGCATCTGGTTGAAGACTGAGACCAGGATGGACTAGATAGGCCTTATGTCTGTTGCAGCTGGGCTTTTATGTTCTTAAATAACTTTAAGACATTATAAGCAGCTAAGAACATGCACTTTGTTTTTTGAATGGCAGACACATATATTTTTCTAACCAGGGAATTTTTTTTTGAAAGACAGTACTTTTACACTAAAATTGCTTTGCTACTTAGTGCTTCCCTTAAGCAACCTTCCACGACGTTGAGGAAATCAATTTTAAAGTCTTAGTTAAAACAATATTGAATATAGATATTCTCTTCAGATATTCACTTCACTAAATGCATACTGTTAAAAATAGCAGTTTATTAGCATGCTATTTTCAGCAGTAAAGCACTTCCAATTCTGTAATATTGGTTCACTGCTATTACCATGAAATAAACTATTCCTGTTTTGTCACAATGTAAAGGGGGAGGAAAGCAACTGCTACTTAGTTGTTGAAAATAGAGGACACATAAAAGAGGCAACTCTAAATAGCTAATATTAGCTAAGATGGAAGAGGTATTTCTGTTTCAGATCTACCTGGACAACACTGATTTTTCTATAATGCTTGAAATTAATGACAAATGAATAATGATCAAGTGCAAAACAAACAACAGAAGGGGCACACTTATAGTTTCAGCTCTAAGATGCTATAGCAAATGACCCACATTGTTATAGTCCAACAGCGCATTAGGCACTGGCTTGAGCATCATGCCAACAATGAAATTACAAATGTATTAACAAGCAATTGCCTATGCAACACTTTAGATTTTTACAGGCAAGATTTGGGGGGGGGGGGAGAGATTTACCTAAGTACCACATATACCAGATTTTCCAATATAAATTGGGCAATGAGCTAGAGTTCCTGTCTTTATTTAGGATGCCAGTCAACACAAGTAAAAGAGAATACACTTACACCACGAAGTCTTCCTGGGCACACGCCGCATGCAGACTTCGGTGCCTTGCCCACTTTCTTGGTGTACAAATACACAATCCTGTTGCCTGGTGTCCGGGATCTGCATCAACCAAAGAAACAGTCATTTAATTTAAGTGTTATAAAATTTATTTAACAATAATACAATCATTTAATAGTAGGATTTTACTTACAGCCTGGTCTTGTTAGAGGCTGTGTTGTAGGACAACCTACGTCGGTATGTTAGACGCTGGACCATCGTGTCTATACAAGGAAAGAAAATACAGTGAGAGAAGGCAGCATTCTAAGCAGAGTATGAGACAGAGAGAATACACACACACAAACCCCAATTGCCAGTGTTACATGACTATTCTGTCATTCAAATGAGATAGAGGTAACATAGTTTCTCACCAATTTAGCCTCACCAGCACCCTGTGGGGTATGCTTGGTAGGCTAAATGAAATAATAACTGGCACATGAAAGTTCTTCCCAATTCAAGACTCATACTTTATTTCATAAAATTAACATATTGCTTGACTGCAAAACAGCAACAACACCCCAAAGCAGTTAGCCATTTTACCATACTGTTACAACAACAGTTTGCAATCAAGGTGGTGCATGATCACATTTGCCATTCCTCCAATGAACTAAATGTATTGCTTAGGGTTTATCTGACTACCCTCAAAACAACCCTGGAAGGCCAGTGAGGTTTAGCGAGACCACAAGACTGGTGAACTTCATGGCAGAAATAAGTGCTGCACTTGAACTCTTACCCAAGCCAAACGCTTCATAAACCACAGCACATCACTCTTGCAGTTCGGTTTGGTTTCTTCCCCCACCCACCCACCCACCGCCAATTACCCCGCATTTTTAAGGGAGAATATCTCAAAATCGATTCCCCGGTGATTCTGCATGGAGAAGGAAGAGACCGAACCCAGATGCTAAGTAATATGTCTTCGGCCCTTTATTTCTCGCAGTGAAAACTGGGCAGCGAACGCGCCGTTGGATAGGGAGAAAACACATTTTATTTAGCCTTCCGTCCGAGTGCGAGAGAACTGGAGAGCCCAGTTATTATTCATAGCTCTGCGCGGCTTCGGAGACTGAAAGGCCTCGCTCAAGCCTGTGCGAGGCGGAGAGGCCTGCACGCAAGACTCCCACCCAGGCGCCGGCCTCTCCTGGCTTGCCCACCGACATACACCCCTCGTCCTTCGCCCCAAGCTCCCAAGTACCCTCCGACGTACCCGCAAGGCCCCTCAAGCCCTCCCTGCCGCGGATGGAAACGGATTAAGCCAAGCTCCCCGAAAGAGACAAACTGAATCGCTCTTACCTGGAGTGGGAGCCGGCACCGGAAGAGGAAGCAGACGCTAGCGCGCGGGTCAAAGTTCAAGCGCCGACGCCAAGACCCGGAAGTGCGTTGACGTATTACTTCGTTCTAGTTACTAGGACGCCATAGAGTAGACTGAACTGGGCGTCGCCATCTTGTACGGCAACCGCAGGAGGAGGAACCTGAGTGTTTTTCTTCAACTTGAAAGGGAGGAGTTATGCAGCTTTCTTGGTTCCCAGGGCATCTTGCAAAAAAATAAAATAAAACAACAGAATGAAAAGATACTAAAAAAAAACCCTAAAGTTTTAATACAGCGGCATAAAACAATTATAATTAGTTCAAGTTTTAAAACCTGGTAATATGAAATGGCTCAGCACTGAAATGATATTGGTGTAGTCACTTTTATAGTCCTCCTCTGTTCCGAGCATTGCTTATAAAAACGCCTCTTCTCTGATCTTCCGCTTCATCAACATGGGGGCCTTTTTTTGCAGGATGATTGGTGATATGTAGTGGAATTTTTTCTGCAGAAAATGTTCCGCTTTTATACATGGCTTCATAAAATTATTAACATAATGAAAAGACAATATACGTTCCAGTTAAATTGGGAAAATGGAAGGGAGACAATAATGTTGAAATATAAAACTTGTAATTACCATTTTTCAGGAATTTTAATAAGAGTTTTCAGCACTTTTATTTTATCCCTTCACGCTGCAATCCTAAACACACTTATTAGGGAGTAACCCTCAATGATCAGTGGAACTTTGAGTAAACATGCATAGGATTTTACTGTTAAAATATCTAGATAATATATGGGAAGTGTATGCTATTGAGGTATCTTAAAATATTTACAACCATTCCAATAAAAATAATTTCCAAGTAAAGCTATGCATTTTATTTTAGTATGACATTTAAACCACACAAAGTGCATTTTGCTGCTTCCCTATTCCCCATTCAAGTATTTTAGTTCAAGTATTTTTGGCTATTGGAGAAACTTTTCAGATATTTATACAGCACATAAAATGTACAAGGCACAGTTTAAATTTCCTAAGTGTAAGTTTTTTAGTTTTTTAAAGCTCATGCTATATCACAGTGTTTCCCAACCGGTGTTCCCCGGCACACGAGTGTGCCGTGAGACACCGGCTGGTGTGCCGCGAGATGCCTGGAGGGAGGCGGGCGAGAGGCGGGGCGGGGGCGGCGAGGAGAGGCCGCGCCTCCTGCTGCTGCCTGGCGCTCCTCCTCGCAGCCGGCAGCGCTGCCTGGGCGCCTCCGCGCGACTCTGTCTCGCTGGGTTTGGTCTCCCAGCAGAGACGGGTCACACGCGCCCCTCCCTCCCTCCCTCAGCCTGCGCGGAGGCGGATTGAGCGCAGCTGAGAGGAGCTGCCGAGGGAAAAAACGTTCACTTTTGTGCGTCCCTCCCGGCGTGACGCTGCGCGCTGACGTCACGGGGCGGGGCTTTAATGGTGGTGTGCCGCGAGATTTTTTTTTAGTACACAGGTGTGCCGTTGCCCAAAAACGTTTGGGAAACACTGCTATATCAGATCTTCAATTTAGGCAATTTGTTTTTTGTTTTTTTTAAGCACATAGTACTGACGATGCCTGAAAGCACAACCCAAACATATTTAAAACAATGTGATATACCTGTGCAAGTGATTTTTGACTGACTAATGTACGGGATGGCAAATGGTAGCCCATGGACAAAATCCAACTAAAGTGCGCCACTGGCTTGCCCCTAACATAAATAGCACCCTTATACCCTGTCAAACCTGTTATGATTCATCAGGTAAGTCCTAGGCTGAGGAGATAGCAGCTGTTAGAACTTTCCAGCCAGCTGTGCTCATTAACCATAAACTACAAAGAGAAAGGATGGGAAATAGTAGGAAACAGAACTTGCATGGTTGCCGGGCAACACATAAAAGATCTCATATTACTGTTATAATCATGAAGCAAAAATGATAGTCACGTGGTTGCTTAGCAACCACTCCCTTTCCAAGCTTTAGCCCTGCCGACATGAATTTTGGCTTAACGGTTATATTTCTGCCATCATTATACTTGAAATTTACTATGGCCTTGAGAGAAACAACAGCCGCTGTGCTACCGCACCTGCCCAGGCATACCCCCTCCCTATCAGCTTGTTTAGTGGCCTTGCCGGCTCAGAATGCTTTGTATTAAAACCAGCTGATATGTCAACTGTGAGTTTATCTAGACAGAGATAGCCTTGCCCTTGGATTACTGCAATGCATTGTATGTGGGGCTGTCTTTGAAAATAGTTTGGAAATTTCATTTTGGTCAAAAATAAGGCAGAAAAATCGTTAACCAGGATTGGAATGTACGAACACATTACCCCAGTGTTTTGTCGTTTGTCCTGGCTTCCAGTCTATTTCTATTCCCAATTCAAGTGTTGGCATTAGCATATAAAGGCATAAAGCCCTTAATGGCTTGGGGCCAGGTAACTGAGGATTCCTCCTCCATTTACTTACCCAGACTTTGATATACTGTAATCTTTGGAGACCCTTCTCCAGATGTCCCTGCCAGATGAGTTGTGGTGGGTGGCTACTCCAAGTAGCTATACAGGAATGTTCCTCCAAGCAGCTTTACATTATTATTTTTTGTCTCCACTATGCACAACCTCCAAGAAAAAAGAGGTCAAGGTGTGCTGCATGGAGATTGCTGCCCTTTTTTGCTCTGCTGTGTGGCTGAAGAGGACACAAGAGTGGAGAAATTAATTATTGACAGTGTCTGCATTTACGGAAGTGGAATGCATTTCAGAAGAGCAATTTTCTTCTTGGGGGTGGGGGGAGTATGTTTCGTGACTACAGTATCCTGAATCAGGAATGTGAGCATTCATACTCTTCTGTTTCATCGCTATGCAGCCTTCTTTGTAAGCAAGCAGGCAGCCACTGCAAAGCAACTACAGGGATTGGCAGTGAGACCCCTACGAGAGTATTGCCCTTGGCAGATGCCCAATGAGGCAAAACCCGATGCCAGCCCTAAGCACAAGACATGGTTTATTTATACTGTCTCTTTACATGTGTTTCCTGTGAGACCACCCATATTTAATTTGCAGAGGCGCTGAGGTTCTACCTTCATTTTCACTGCAGCAATGCTAATCACCTAATGTCAGATCTATTGTTGCTATTATTATTATTACTGTTAAGTTGTGGGTGAACATATCAGACGACACAGAGATTCTTCAAACAGCTCTTGTTTTTTCAGAGGCCAGAACAGAACTGAACTGAAGGGTTCAGTCAGCCTGCTTATATAGAGCTCCAGTACAATGTAACTGTAGCAATTTTCTAAAACTATCCAATCACTGAACGTCACTTTCAATCCCTTATTTGCATAACTATCTACAGTATCCCCCTGCTGGCCCTGGGTGAGAACTTCAGTACATAACAATTACATATTAAGAAACTCTACCTTTTGCTCACGTGCTATTGACTACTTTAGGTTTTGGATATCAGATGATCCATTCCAGATAGCCACAGAAGTATGTGCCCGAGCATAACATGGGTGCAACAGGGCTTCTGACTGCCTTTTAAACCTTCATCCTTCTTATCACACTCCAGAAGACTTTTTAAACCTGTAGGACAATCCTCTCACCTTGCAGTATGTATGCCTCTCTGGATGGGGTCAACAGGTTCCAAAGTAAGCTGTCTTCCCAGACCCTGTGATGTCTGATGCCATCATTATCTGCTTCTGCTTTCGTCTTTTAAATAGCATGCTTTCAAAAAGCTTTGATGTGTGCTCATGGCCTTATTTATAAATTTGTAACTTACAGTTTGTTGTGAAATAGCCTCTCTGTATGATATCTATATAATTATTATTTTGGTTAATTATTGGCTGTTTTCAAATGCAAATTTTAGACACCCAACGTTTCTCCGTCTCATGAAATAATGAGAAGAATATGTATGAACTAGATATGCAAGCTCATTTTAAAAGGAACACATTTTAGACCACAAGTGAGTTTCAGAGCAATTAGAGTATTTAATTTGAACTTTCTGGGTCCAGAGAACCCTAAGGGGAGGAAAGAAACCAATTAAATTAAATTAAATAATAATGCCCTAAATAGAAAAATGTAACAGGATCCAATTGTTCAAGAACAACACTTAAATTGCTGATAAAGGAATTTGGAAATATTTTATAAAGGCAACACTTTGCTACTGTATTCGTATCTTTAAACAATAGTGCTGATGTTAGTTGGACATGACAGATTTGGGCCACATGTTCAACTGACAGAAATCCTAACATTAAAAGAAAAGAAAAGAAAAGTTCTAGAAATATGGAAAGGGAGGTTTTCCAATTTGCCTAAAAACTTGACTGAAGTATTTAAAATGTAACAAACGCAGTACATTTTACAGAAGTATCGGGGCTATCATGAGGTACTTTTAAGTAATACTTTACTGGTTCCCTCCCCCCCAAAAAATATTTGCCCAAGTGCCCTACATGTACTTTAGGAATGCATACAGAACCAGTGTGGAATGTACCACCCTAAGTGAGCTTTACAATGTAAGGAGCCAAATTCCAGAGTACTTGCCATTTTCCCAGTTCCTCCATCTATGTGTGCCATTATACCAAATAACTGTCTTGTGAGGAGGAATTAAAGAACCTTTCAATGAGGGTGAAAGAAGAGAGTGCAAAACATGGTCTGAAGCTCAACATCAAAAAAACTAAGATCATGGCCACAGGTCCCATCACCTCCTGGCAAATAGAAGAGGAAGAAATGGAGGCAGTGAGAGATTTTACTTTCTTGGGTTCCATGATCACTGCAGATGGTGACAGCAGCCACAAAATTAAAAGACGCCTGCTTCTTGGGAGAAAAGCAATGACAAATCTAGACAGCATCTTAAAAAGCAGAGACATCACCTTGCCGACAAAGGTCCGTATAGTTAAAGCTATGGTTTCCCCAGCAGTGATGTATGGAAGTGAGAGCTGGACCATAAAGAAGGCTGATCGCCGAAGAATTGATGCTTTTGAATTATGGTGCTGGAGGAGATTCTTGAGAGTCCCATGGACTGCAAGAAGATCAAAGCTATCCATTCTGAAGGAAATCAGCCCTGAGTACTCACTGGAAGGACAGATCCTGAAGCTGAGGCTCTAATACTTTGGCCACCTCATGAGAAGAGAAGACTCCCTGGAAAAGACCCTGATGTTGGGAAAGACGGAGGGCACAAGGAGAAGGGGACGACAGAGAACGAGATGGTTGGACAGTGTTCTCAAAGCTACCAACATGAGCTTGACCAAACTGTGGGAGGCAGTGGAAGACAGGAGTGCCTGGCGTGCTCTGGTCCATGGGGTCATGAAGAGTCGGACACAACTAAATGACTAAACAACAAAAGTATGCATGATATCTGTTTTGTGCTTCAGTTCTAAGGCTGTCACTGGGGGTGCCCAGTGGACAGCGGCTCCATGAGCGGAGAATAAACTTAGAACTGCTTCCTTCTATTGAAGTGAATAAGGAAGACGTTGTGTCCTCCTAGCAACCCAGAGCTAATTGCTGGGTAATAGTGGAACACACTAGAAACAATGTGTTGTTTACATGCCATACCAAACTGTGGGTTGTTAGCATTCTGCATATACATGGGTGTATTCTCCATATACATGGGTGTCAAGTCAGTCATAGGTCATGGGCCAAATATATATGATTCCCACTCAGAAAGGTATATACATAAATAATATCAAAAAGACATTTCAAAACTTTGCTTATATACACCCCCCCCCCAAAGAGAGGTGGAATTCATTGGGGGTTTATTTATTTTAAAGCTGCAATGAACAAGGTCTTGTTCCACATACAAGCAGCAGGACATGGAGAAAGTATTCAGATGGCAAATGTAACTGGTGTTAGGCTGGTGTGGGAGGAGCAGTACTTCAACTAGTCTGGTCACAAATAGCTAATTACCAGCACCTTGGATAAAACTATAAATTTAAAATAAATAACCGCAATCTGTGCAGCTAAGAGGCTCAGCTAGGAATCAGGAACTCTCCAACTTGAATCTCACCTGAACACCTGAAGTGCCTGCCCCCTTTTTCCTCTCCCCACATCTACTGCAGTTTGCAATATTTACTGGGGGGGTGTGCAGGCGGCAGTAGTATTTATAAGATTGTTGTAAAGGTTGACAAGATAATGTGCCAAACACCTGGGTTGGTACACAAATAGTACAAACTGATGCATGTCTGCTCCGAAATGAGTCCAATGTGGCTTTCTTTCAGGTAAGTTTATTTCAAATTGCAGCAATCTGTATACTAAGTATTATTATTATTAACTCTACTGCATTTCTGAAAGAATCATACTCAAAAAGAGCACCATTTTCCTTTCCTTTTTAGCCATCTAACATTTGTCTGCGCTGGCATCTATTCACACACACCTTAATTTAACTACTCCCCTGCATGGACCTGTGAAGATTGGGTGATGTTAAAAGGATCCAAAGTTCATTTCCACTTCAATGGTGCATGTTCAACAAACAAAAATATTTTGTAGCAAGGAGGTAAACAGTTTAGCAGAAGGCAGCCCCTCACATGCATACAAACATACGTACCATTGCATTTGGACTGGAACTTTTTCCTGTGTTGTGTTTTTTTAAATGTCACAACCCCGTAAGAAAGAGAATTAAAACCCTGTTATTTTAATTTACATCTACCCACAAGATAAGTAAAGTTATCATTGAAATTCTAATTAAATAGGATGATTGACTAAGGTAGGACATCAAAGAAAAGAAGTGAATATGATAAGTCGAAGTCTTATTAATTAGTCCGCATGGAAGAAATTCCAGAGACGTCAAGCTGAGGCTGCTGCAAGGAGGAAAAATAGCAGACAAGAAAATGTGTGTTTCTTTGAAGTTAGGAATGGAGATAGTGATGGAGGTAATTGTGTCTGACTGGATCCAGTAATGAAGAGCCGTAAATCAGACCTAGGAATCGGAGGCAAGAGTCTGGTAACGAATATGGTTGCCCCCCTGCTGTGAAGAAACAGAATGCAGAGCTGACTAATTGACCCAGTCTATCTCCCAGTAGCTCCCTGTTATTATTTATTAATTTTTAATTTCTGAATTATTTACGTCCTGGGAAATTATTTTTGTCAGCCTGTTAGGAGCGCCAAAGCTAATGGAGGATGAAAGGGCTGCAACCAGAATTAGCAGGGATGCAGTCACAGGCTACTGGATTTAATGATTTTGGAAAGGAAAATTGATTTCACACAGCGTGTCACTTTATACTACTTTAGGGATACACCAGCTATTTTATTAATTGAGGAATAACCAACTCAGAAGTATATTTGAAGTGTAAATGAATTGCAGGCCTCAGCTATTTATTCTTTCCCCACTGCATACACATTTGAGGGAGAGCAATGAGTTTGCTTAAAGTTGCTAATTAAAACCAACAGAGGTGGAGATCCTATTGAACCCTTGTTGGGGCTTTTTTTTGCCCTGGGAGGGTGGAAATCATTCCATCCCAGGAAAATTTGTAAACCTTCTGCACTTTTCAAGTTACATTCCTTCCTCCTCGTGACAAAGCCCAGTCATGTAAACCTTCCATGTTTTCGTCTCACAGGAATCACGCTGGATGGAATTTAACACCATCCCTAGGACTGGAACCTGCCGTGAAAGATGGTCAGTCGGGACTGTACAGCAGTATTTCAGGCTGTTAGTTTGAGCAGGAGGACAGACACTGTGATAAAGTCAACAAACTGCCTCAAAGTTTTGTGATGGCTTTCTAAATCCCAGAAAGCCACGGTCTGAATCAGGTTACAGCCATTAAATTGGGCTGTTTGCATGCTGCCATTTCTGTGCTTTTCTATACCGGCCAAAGTTAACTGTCATGTCAGAAGTTCAATAAATCCTACATGCAAACAATCTCTTGAATGTGGCAGAGAAAACCCCCAGCCCATAGGGCTAGTCCGACCCCTTTCTCAAGAGTATGTCAAGGAAACAGTAAGATTTATTCATGCATTGCAAACACAGTGATCTAGTGATCATTATTGACACAGACCAGAAATGTTTTCTGATCTCAAATCCACACAGAACAAACATGATTCCATGGAAGAAGCTAGGACAGGAAAATATTTTCTTGCTACCTGCTCCTCCCCCCCCCCGGGGGGGGGGGGAGAAAGGCTTTCCAAGAATTTCCTGTAGTATCATAGCAGTGTCCCTATTTTCCAGAGACATCCCTGATTTAGAGAAGCCGTCCCAGTTTCTGAGTTGATCCTGGAATGTCTCACTTTTCCTTAGGATGTTCTTATTTTCGATGGAGAAATGTTGGAGGGTATGGAGTTATCCGACCCCCAAGCCGTCTTAAGGCAATCCTTCATAGGGAAGGGTTTTTTTAAAAAATGTTTTATTATGTTTTTATATATGCCCAGAGTGGCTGGGGCAACCCAGTCAGATGTGTCGGATATAAATAGTAAAATTATCATCATGGAATGGGGCATTCCTATTTTCATTGAAGAAATGTTTGAGGATATGTCATAGGGGGTTTGGGGCTGTGGAGCAAGAACCTGCTGCACAGAGATAGCTACTTCTTCCTACTGTTTCTCTTTCTTCAAACTTATCCCATAGTTAGACACAGTAGGGCTTGCTGGTTTCTTGACTTCAGCAACTGCTTGTCTAAGCTGTGAGCAGAATAGGCAGTGTTAAAGAAGAAGGTAAGAAGAGTCCTGCTGGATTGGACCAAAGGCCTATTTATCTATAAACAGAGAATACATGTTCTAAAAATGATTCTTTTTGGACTTCATATGGAGATAATTGTGGAAGCAAAGAAAGGTTGTGCTGTAAGGAGTTTATAAGTCGTTTAAGCACATCCCCTCAGCTTATTCCTCAGGGCAGTTCATGAGCACTGTGAACATTCCTTTTACTGACAAGAACATGCAAGGCTAGTCTGGGTTTATCTGTTACTTTGTGGATTATACCACTGGCAATTAATGAAGGCAGGAGGATCAAGTCATAGAAGGAGCTATGTGAGATGGCTGACCTGTGGCCTACACTTCAAGCTCTGCGTCTTTATCGCTCCCTCACAGATCCACAATATTCCTGCAGTCCCATTTGGGTGCATGGTTTTACTTATGATTAAGACTAATCAGAGGGCCAGGGACATTAAAACATTAATACAGAGATGAAAGGAATCCTAAATTAGGCCCAATTAAAAGAACTATTTTGTTTACAACAAAACCTTCCACAGGGAAGGTGCTGCTAATGCCGCCAGATGCACAAGGATGGGCCAAAGCATGAATTTTTGGCCATCAACTTTCACAACTTTAAAAGAGGATTAGACAAATTTATGGAATTTGACTGGATACTGTCAGTGATGGCTATGTGCTACCTGACCTGTTGAAGGCAGTGTGCCTTTAAATACCAGTTGCTGGGAATTTAATTAGGAATTCCCAGTTGCTGGGAATTAGATATTCTGCTTGCAGGCTTCCCATGGGCTTCTGCTTGGCCACTCTGACAGACCCTCCAAGTGTCCCTATTTTCCAGGGACATCCTTGATTTAGAGAAGCCATCCCAGTTTTTGATTTCATCCCAGAATGCCCTACTTTTCCATAGGATATCCCTATTTTCATTGGAGAAATGTTGGACGGTAGGCTCTGAGAACAGAGTGATAGACTAGATGGGCCTTTGGCCTGATCTGTCAGAATTCTGCTTATCTTCTTAATTCTGCCTATACTTATCCTAATGCAATTATATTTACTTCAGTTTGGTTTACAGTGGTGCTAGCTTTTGGAGGCATAATAGTTACATAGAATGCCTACCTACCATTTAAGATCTTCATCAGACACCCTTCTCTTGCTGTCCGTGTCCTCCAAGTTGAGGCAGATGCAGGTCAAGGAGAGGGCTTCTTCTGAGGTGATACCAAAATTATGGAACTCATGTTTGCTGAGCCCAATTTTTGATATTTTTATGTGCCATTTTAGGCATGCCTCTTTTTTCTTGCGCTTCTAATGATGTCTGAGATTCCTTAATGACTTTAGAGTTGCTATTTGTCTCTGATGAGCTTCTTATCTCATCTCTGTGGTTTACTTTTGTTTAAAATATATTTTTATTGCTTTTATTATTATTGTGAACTGCCTTGAGGATCCCTGACAGTGAAAGGCAGGATATTAAGCCCTTACAAATGCTTGCTGGTAGCTGTCATCATGTAAGATAGCTGTCACCATGTTACTGCCATTTTGTCGCCACTCTCCTTGGAGAGTGTTGTGGGACTACTACCATTGTTATTCTCACTGGCTCCAGTCCTGATGTGACTGCCATTTTGGAGCATGCTCTGTTCCTGCAAGAAGTGTGGCTACTGGGTTTCTATAAGGCCAGTTTACAGAAGCCAAGGAAAGGGAGACGTAACAAGTTGTAATGGAAAAGCAAGGGATCTAAGTGGAATGACTCTGAATCTAGAAAGATAACAGGTAGTGTTGAGACCAAACGTCTGTCTGAAAGAGGGCACCCTCCCTCATATATCCTGTCCAAGCATTCCCTGTTCCCCAATACAAGCAAGGCATCCATGTCACACAGAACTTTTCACACAGAACCTGGTATTTTCTTAATATACAGGTTTACCTGACCACACTTACCTGCTAATGGTTTTTACCTGCTTATGGTTCGTATTTTGTTCTAGGGGGTTCCCCATCCCTTTGCTTGTAGCATTACCTTGAGAGGGGTTGTGATTTTTGAATCATGCTCTCTGGCGTCAGCCCCTATAATAACGCCTGCCCTCTGGAGGGCAGAACCCCTTTTCAGAAGCTATAGGGGGGTTTCAAGGATGGAGAAGGCCTTCCTGATTACACATGAATCCCAGAATACAGCTGAAGGTATAGATGTGATTCATTTCACATTTCCTTCTACCCCATTGAAATATTCAGTGTATTATGCTTCACAGTTCTGGATCATTTGAGATATAATGAGGAATAGATTGTTTTAAAAAATCATTTATTTGCTAAGAGCGTGACCGAACAGCTTATATGATGTCATGGAATGTTCATTTGGAAAGATTCACACTGTGCAGCATGTGCTATTGGCAAAATGGAAGTGGACAAAGGAGCTTTGGAGTCTAGAAACTATAGCACAGAATTGCTGGGGCCAATAGACTGATGGAAAAGCAAGAAGCCAGAATTTTGGATTCACTTTCAAGCATATTTTTAAACATTGGTGATTGAGAGGCTGAAGGCTCTAATTTTCAGTACTAGAAACTGTATGCCCTGTTGCTTACGTGGCAGAATAATCACACACTTCCCTAGATCATTCAGCTGCCTCCTCTCTGTTTCAATATTAAAACAAAGGGTATATTTTTCTGTGCTGTGCAGTGTTCTGGGATTTAAGCTCACAACTCCAATTAAGAGCAACTAATTCCCCACACAGAATATTTACCCCTAAGAGTTGGCTTGATATAATGAGTCATGTGTTTTGCATTTAAGCTCTTAATGCCTAGAGGATTTAGCTTTTTTAAAAAAACCCTTTCTATTTTGATCACTTCATATTTTCATCATTTGAAGAGCAGCTTTTTACCCCTGGCAATTAAGTATATACATTACTAGATTAATAAAGTGACATAGATAGCTGCCATTTCCCTCTCTTTCCTCCACTGCCATATCTCTCTTGAAAAGGACAAAGAATGGGATAGCTGCTTCTTTATTACTTATGTCCGACACAGCAAATATTAAAGCTAGGCGGAAGAGAAAAGATTGATGCAGAGGTTAGCGGTATACAATAGTACCTTGGGTTACATACGCTTCAGGTTACATATGCTTCAGGTTACACACTCTGCTAACCCAGAAATAGTGCTTCAGGTTAAGAACTTTGCTTCAGGATAAGAACAGAAATCGGGCTCTGGCGGCGCGGCGGCAGCAGGAGGCCCCATTAGCTAAAGTGGTGCTTCAGGTTAAGAACAGTTTCATGTTAAGAACGGACCTCCGGTACGAATTAAGTACTTAACCCGAGGTACCACTGTACATGCAGGACTGATATTCAGCAGAACTTGTACAGTACAGCTCATCTTATTTAAAGATGAACTGTTTCACAACAACCAGCGCTGACCCAAAAGCTGGCACTGGCAACAAAAATCACACATACCCATTGAGCCTCAGTCCCCGAGCCTTAATCCAGCATTGCCACCCATTGTTGTGCCCTCCATACACCCGATGTGCAGCTTACACAGTCCTGGTAGCAAGAGGGTGCCACCTGCTTAGCAGCTGGGAGCCATCTTAGGTGGCTCCAAATGCAACGTCCAATCTGTTGCTGACGTCACACCAGGCATTGCATTTGGAGGCATCTAAGATGGCACCTACCTGATGATGGTCCAGAGCTGAGCAGGACTTTGGATGGAGGCAATAGCAGGCAGGCGCTCCACCGCCTTTCTGAACCAGTCACCTGAGCCCAATGGCATGTTGTCGCTAATGATAGGGCTGGGTCTGCTAGCAACGGTGGCACCACCAGGATGGACCTTTGGAGCAGAGGTCAAGAGGCTTAGCAGGATGAGCAGAAGAGCTCCTAATGCATCCAGCAGGTCCTTTGTAAGTGTAGTGGTATATCATTTAAAGAGGGTGCCCCTGTAAGCTCATTAAGTCCTGAGTTTAAAATTATGTAACTGTGCAGCAAACATTTCCCTATTCCTGCCTCTTTGTTAAGCTAGACTGCCATTGATTTAAGAACATCAGCTTGAGCAAATTTTATTTTCTCCTACTTTCCACACTTCTGCAGCTCATAATAAACAACAACAAAAGAGTGACACTAGAAGGAACACATCCAGGGATGGGTAGGGGGAAAGAACCAAATTAACATGACACCTCAGGGTCAAACTTCTCCCTTTCAGGAAACCGAAAGGAAAGTGGCAACATTAATGACTCTCTTCTGTTTAAAAGACTCTTGAGGTTGTTGTTTTTAGCATTTGGAAGGAAAGTATTAAATTTTCATTAAAGGGACGCAGCCAATTTGGACATAGAAGCTTTTCGATTAAAATACATGAGTTTGTGGTAGAAATAAACATTGTGCTTGGCTGATCCAAGAAACATAACCATGCCGTGCAACACAATAACCTTCTATTGAGCCTTATGAGCTTTAAATCCAGGTTGCTCCAACATGAGCTTCGCAGTAAACCTGTGAAGTCTACAGAGTGTTTATATACCCTTCATTAACCCACTATCACCTATCATTAAGCAAGGGGAAGAAGGGTCAGTGTGATTAAATGTATATTTTCAGTAAATGTATATTTCTATTTAAGAGCAGGTTTTTAGAGATCCAAATAGCATTAGCTGGTGAGGGCTGAAAATGATCGTGACCGGGAAGAGAAGTGTAACCTTTTCCTCCCCTGATGCTTATGGAGGGATTTCCTTGCAATGCAAATACTGTAGCAGCTTCAGATGAGTTATTTTTTGTCAATACAGCAATAAGCTGGAATGGGTTAAACTTCTCCCGTTTCACTATGCATATTGTTTCAGAAAGTCTGAGTTTTTCTTAAGTTCACCTTTGAATGTGAACTAAATCAAATTTCTCCCCCATCCCTACTCCCAAGTAAGTGTGAATAGGGTTGTTGTGCTCTTAATAAAGCCATTTTGCCAAGTCAGCAGCTATACAGTAAACGTGTGCAGAAAGTTCCAGGTTGCAATGGACGGAAAGCAACACATATTTTAGCTCCTTTTTCTATTTCCTGCAAATGCCCCATACACGAGTATTGTAAAGACCGTGGCGTAGCGTGGGTTGTCAGCACCCGGGGCAAGACAAGTAATTTGCGCCCCCTAACCCGTGGATTTGTGCCCCCTAACCTGTGGATTTGCGCCCCCTAACCCTAACCCCCAGATGTTGCGCCTGGTGCGGCCAGGCCCCCCTGCACCCCCCACGCTACGCCACTGTGTAAAGATAAGGCTTGCTTCTATGTACAATCTAACCTGGCTCTTTGGGCTCTCTGAATCTCTCTCCTTTTCCTTCCTGCTTCCAGAATCTGAAATGGCTTTCTTGCCAATATGATAGTGGTGGTGGTAGAAGACATTGTAGACATAAACAAAGAGAGCAACTATTCACGTAATGAATTGTTTGGCACAGGAGACATTTTGAGGACAATAGCGCTGCTGCAGTAGGAGTCCTTTTCTTCATGCACGCTTGAGGAATATGCATTATGTAACAGGAGAAATAAAATAACACATAGACGGCAGAGCTCAAAAGAGTGTTAGAACACAAATTGAACACTACTTGTTAAACAAGGTTAATTTGTTCCTATTCCACTTGAAATGGCTTCAAACACTTCTAAACTAGGTCATTTGATTGCTATGAAAATACATGTACAAGGCAGCTGTCTTTTTAGCAACAAGTTTATTGGAGAGTTTTGATTGCATCCCAAAAGCTTGTGAGATATTTCTGACCATATCAAAGAAAACTCAACTGCATTATCAAGGCACTCTAATGAGATGGTTTGTTTAATTGAAATGCTTTAAATTACCATCTGGTACAGCATGAAAAAATCATTATTTTCATTAGAGGAACTCCTCGTTAGCTTGAAATTGAAGTTACAAAATAGCACTGCATGATCTACTAAAAGTATTGTAAAGTATGTTCAAATTCGGGTTATTAAGAGACTTTTACATGCCAATTTCACTTCTGCATTCATTAAGTACCATCTCCCAACTTATACATTTGAGTTTATTTTTTTTAAATCATGCATAGGTGGGGGAACGAAGTAGTGTGGGGGTTATTCCATGGATAAATCATAAATCTGGGTGCCACAGCTACTTGGCATGAAATGAAATGGGGGGGAAACAAGGCAACCTTAAGACATATTTGCATAAAATTTACAATAATATGATAAGCACAAGACAAGAGCTAGTACCCACATTACATTTACTATTGCTATCATTTCTTTAGCAGTTTAAACATGCAGAACTCTTTACACATTTATCTTGTCCTCTTGTTAGTGACAATTCATAAGGTCACTAGTATTCCCATTTTACGGATGGATACCAGCCCAACAAGAAGTGCCTCTTTTAGAGATATTCAGAGAATTGAACCCAGCATAAACTTGGTAATTGTGATATGTGATGTTTTCATTTTCATGTAATTCAATCCTGGGAACTGTAGTTTGTTTAGGGTGCTTTGAACTGCAGCACTGAGTGGTGAACTACAGTTCCCAGGTTTATTCGGGGGAGGGGCATGTGCTTTAAACATTTTGTGTATATGCATCCAGAGTCACAACTTGTGTCCAGTCCTGGAGAAGCAGAACCTGGTGAAGAAGAGGATGCAGATCTGGCGAGTTTGGGGACAATGGAAAGGGCAGTCAGGAAACAGGTAGGGTCCAGTCAGAATCAAGTAACTAGGATGATCAGAGCCCTTTATTTTCCTTGGGTGTGACTATGCCCTCAGAGTTAGAAATTATGATAGGGACAAGGACTGTGGTTGCTGTGATGGACTTATAAAAGGCTTCATTTTCAAAACAGCTCAGTGACTGGTCTTGTCAAGATTTCTTTTTTTTTTTACTTATTCAGCTATAAAATATGCACATTATGCAGCCACTATTTGGGCAGCAGGTTCCAAGAGGGACCAATTTTCCTACTTCCTTGTCATATTTTTAAAGGAAACTCTGATACTTCAGTATTTCAGTGTACTTCTTCATAGCTCGAGACCTTAGCACATCACAAGATTTCTAATCCATTTGAATACGAAACGTCTTCTTCCATTTCCTGCTTCGGGCTGAAAGAATTCTCAGACAATGATAAGTGGGGCTTCATACTGGCTGCTTTTGGACAATCATTCCTCAGCTTAATAAGTTGAAATATGAATGAGTCTTCTGCCTGTACACACACAGTCCTTTCGCTTGAGCTGAAATTAAGCTAGGAAATCTCCAACTCATCTTAATTTCCTATTTTGTCCAAACTGGGAAATGATGGCTAGCAGCTTTATTACAAGCCAGCATCCAAAACCTTGGTTTGAAGTTGGTTTAGGCTCCTGGCTTGTCCTGAAGCTGGTAACCATGGTTTCAATGCAATGGGAAACTACGGTTAATTGAAGACGTATGTGTTTCATCCAGTCTTGCTGCAAAAGGAATAGCCAAGAGGTTACACATGGCAGCAAAATACTTGTTCCCATCTCTACATGGTAAGAGATATGATTGTCCAAATTGGGCCTATGCTCAAGGCACATTCTTCCACCCACCCCCCCCCTTTGAACAATCACTGTGAGCAGGAGTTCTGCATAACTCAAAAGCTGTCACAATGAATTGTTGAGCACTGGCTGGCTTGCTCTGCTAAAAAGGAGGTATTTCACTGTCCCTGCAAATTTCCATTTAAGTAAAGTTTGGCACCAGCAAAGTGTCCAGGGTTAAAATTTATCTTTTCTAAAAAATTTTATGTGGGTTTTAGGATCCCTCTCCCTCTCCTCTATTGAAGGCAATGGGGCCATTACTTCAAGATTAGCATTAGCTCTGTTTAATAGGCCTTTTTTATCCCAGTTTACG
Organism: Podarcis bocagei; assembly: GCF_964188305.1. Lineage (NCBI taxonomy): Eukaryota > Metazoa > Chordata > Lepidosauria > Squamata > Lacertidae > Podarcis > Podarcis bocagei. The sequence goes on from NC_138134.1 coordinate 56,100,107, forward strand.
TTGAATAAAGAAGATTCATTTGTTAGCTTAAAAAAATCCAGAGACTTTAATTCTTTATCATCACTCCCCAGAGATCCCAGTAGGAGTCCTCTCATCATCGCTGATCAGGTCTGAACTTTTGTGTGTGTTTGCTCTTCACCGTTCTATGCTTTCATCATTTTAGACAGAACCAGCAGGCATTCTGCACTGCAGAAAGGGAGTGAGTCCCTTCAGCACTATGAAAAAAACCACACACACACACATATATATAATTCACCCAGGCTCAGTTCCCTATAACTTCCCAAAAAGGACCCTCATTTGCATTTGATTAAAATGAATGAGCTTCCTATGTTAATTATAGGGATAACAGCAGCAAATGCATTTTAGTAGGTTTGACTGAATTCACTGAGAACTATAAAGTTTATTAAAAGTAGATAAGATAGGTGAATCTTTAAGTGGACCGAGCCCCACTGATGACTTAAGCTAACTCTTTGCATTACCTGCCAGGTAAAAGGCATTTGGTACTTTCCAATGCCACAAAGTCTGCCTAGCCTAACATAAGAATAATAGGTTTTTTTATTTATATAAATAAACAGAGCAGCTCATGAGATAATTTGCCAAACATAGGGTCATATCTAATGTGGCTCTATGTTAAAGTCACTTACTTACCTGCTTACTTGTTGCCATAGCAGAACATTGTTGCACAAGGAGAAACACAAGCAGAAACTGTTGCACAACAGATTGCACAAGAACCAGCTGTTGTAACAACAAGCTTCTTTGGTGCAAATGTTGCATTGTGCAGCCTTTAAACAAGAGCTCTGGCACTAGCAGACAGGGAATTTTGGATACAGCCCAAGGTACTTTTGAAGTATAATGCACTTTGTCTTGCGAGACATCTTTGGGAGAAGAAAAAGCTAAGGAGTAAACCCTACACAAATCCAGAATGGCGTCCCTAAGACAGTTGGATGTCGTCTTGTCTGCTTCCTTCCAGCAACTCCTGCAGCCAAGCTGGTGCTAAACACATTGCGCAGCCTTTTTGGGGGCCACATCAGCGAGGTTTTGTCATCTTGGCAGGCCAGGACTGCCCAGACAGGCTGCCCAGGCTCATGCCCCAGAGAGGTCACTTTGGTGCTGATAATACAGCAAAAACAATGCAGGAATCAGCAGTTGTGAGTTACCGGTCTCTGCAGCCATTGTAGGCACTGTGATTGTCCAGTGGTTTGGCTTTACCTCCGGAGGCACATTTTAGTGTCTCTCAAGACAGACTGATGCAAACAAATGTGCTTTGCAATCTCATGCCATTCAACTTCACAACATACTGCTGAGTTTATATTTAGCCAGAAAACAGGTTCATAGAATCATGGATAAACAAGCATTTAAATCTAGCTCTTACAGGTGTACATCTTGCACTCTCACCCTAATCTGGATTCCCTACTGGGAATAATAATGTTGGTTTTCTGGCCCTGGTGAAATGTGAAGAAATTCATACATATTAACAGATTGTCCCTGTCAGGGCTTGAAAAGGTTGCAGTAGCCATCACACAATGATTAGAACAAACCTGTTGTGCTTGCAGAACTTACAAACCCACACACTTTTGATGGGGAGAAGAAATGAAATCCATGCACGCTGTCCCTCTCTCCCTCCAACTGATCCATCTGTTCAAAACTAGGAGAGTGGGGCAGATCCACAAGAACTATGATGCTATTAGATGTATGGATTGTTGTGGGCTCATTTTATACTAGTGTAAACCAGTTCATTGAAAATGTGCATCTCTACAATAATCATAGCAATCATGGTTCATTTTTATTTAAAGTTGCATCATTATGAAAGGCATTTTCTCCTGTAGATGGCACTCCATAGCTAAGTAAAACTGTGAGCCCTAACCCAATATTCTATCCATTGGACTACAGCAGATATTTCCATATCTGACGAGATAGTTATGGGTGGTAGGCAGAATTGTCCATCATCTAACAGCTACTTAGATCCATGTTGATTGATTGTAGATGCCATGAAACCATCCTCAGGAGCTCTCAGGTAAGCCTAATTCTGGGTGACGCATGCAAAACCTCTTCCATCAGGTGATCCTCACAGCCCACTTGGTTGTCGCATCACTGCAAACTGTTGCGAGGACGGTCTTGATTGTTGCAGCATGCAGACAGATCACAGTGTGTGGACTAATGTGTGCTAGCATCCTTGAGCAGCTCACCCAATTTAATAGGGCCTCCATGTTGCCATCATATTGTGAGAAACAGACCTCAACTAATTGGTGTGTTCCAAGCTTTGCTTTCTTTTTGCTATTGAGTCAGAGCATTGAATCCTGTACTATACCACTGCTCTATTTCTGTTCAACTGGGGATGTGAGCACAGTGCTAAGGGATGGAATCAGCCCTTTTTAATAAACATTTAAGGCAGTCATACTCACTTAGATAGCACCTCTCTATTTGTTCTATTTTTAGCATTAATTTGGAAGTCCACTTTTTTGTTAGACACATTGGAATCTGAATTTAGAATCACTATCAATCTGGTTTTATACCCCAAGCATGTTCCATCTGAGCAGAGATGGGTATATCTGCCAACATCGGTTTCTCATCTTAAATCCTGTTCACCACATTTTCACACCAGTTTGCAATTTTTTTAAAAAAAGTCCTCATGGAAATTCATCAGTGAATTTCTCCTAATTAGTACACTTTTGTGTGCAATTCTTCCAAATATTTACATTTTTGCAAGCAAGCCCCCCTAATATAATGCATTTTTGTATGTTATTTCCACAAATATATGCATTTTTATGCACAATTCACCTAAGTATATGCATTTTTTGTAGACATCATAGGGCTGGAGAGGTGTATTGCAAAATTCAGAGATGTCAAAATTTTGAAAGCTGGCTTTGTTTCAATTCACATATTGTTTCAGAAAGTGCATATTAAATGCAAACTGAATCAAATTTCTCCCCCATCCCCACACATGAACTCTTTCTTTTAGATATCATGCCTTTTATATATTATATGTAGATTGAGTTCTTAGTAAATTATGTGTAGTTCTAAATATTGTGTTAGGAGTTAAGAGCAGCCGTTTGTGAAGTTCTGAAGTGAAAAAATATTTCAACATTAAGACTTCACAAACTGCTGTTTTTCAGTCTCTTAAAACAATATTCAAAACTAATTTTACTTAGGATGAAAGGTTTGGTGGCACGGGGGCGGGGGCAGTGATTATCAAGACGGTTCCACATGTGAAAGCAGTTTTGGGATTAAGCAAAGGCCAGCTTTTCAAAGGTATGTTTGAGATAATGAAAAGGGGATGCTTACATGGGGCATGCTCACATTCCTGTGCCAGAATGTGAGTTATTCCCAAGTGCTTCAGCCATTCACTAGGGAAAGCCAATATCCAAATCCACCCACAATTTCCTTGCTCTGCTGTATCAACAGTATTCATTTTACTTGTATATGCAGCTGAACTATTCCTCTTGTGCCAGTGGAACATCGCATCAACAGAGGGCAGTAGAGGATGAAAAGATACCTGCTTTCCCTTTGTCTTCCAATCTTATGTGCCAGTTCTCCTTCAACATTCTTTTCAGAAAGCGCTCTTTCATGCTATCAGATAAGAAACTGGCTACAATCTCAGTTTCTGCAACATCCATCCTTCCATAAATACACACTACCAAGAGTTTTAGACTGATATGATGGAACTCAGAGGTGCAAAAAACCTGCCCCTCTGGGAGGAACTTTAAGGTTGAATACTTGCAGATACTGATTGTCTCCAGTAATTGCAGGACTTATGGGGATGACTGGCATGCGGACATTCTAGAAAACCAGATGCCCATAAGCCAGAGGTCAACAGAGGCCATTTCCATGTTTGAGCAGTGCCAGCTCCTGTTTTGGGAGGGTGCTTGAGGTAGACACTCTCCATCGCTTCTCTCCCTCCATGGGAGAATCTACCTTCTCACCACCATGACCACCAGCTGCTCCTTTACTTCTTCATCTTTGCTACCACCCACTTGCTTGCTAGGTAGGGAGACAACGAGGATGCAGGCAGTATCATCAAGTGCTCCTTTTCACCACCACCACTGTTGGGGACAGAGCAAGAGACAGGTGAATAAGCAGGTTGCAGTGGTGGACCGGGACAGTGAAGCTCTTGCCATATGCCTGACCATGCTTTCTTCCACAGTGGCCAGAATTCTCTGAGGGAAAGGGTATGTTTTAAATGTGCTTTAAAGATAAATTGTGAGTACATGGCCTCCCTAGGCCTTTGGTCTGATCTGGAGGGGGTCTCCTTACACCAGTGTTTCTCAAATTTGGGTCTCCAGCTGTTGTTGGACTACAACTCCCATCATCCCCGACCACGGTTCCTGCTAGGGATGATGTGAGTTGCAGTTGAGCAACAAGTTTGGAGACCCAAGTTTGAGAAACACTGCCTTACATTCTTAACATGGTGCAGTGGAGAGTATCTGTTATGTACTGAGTTGAATAGGATCCAAACTGCAGCAGTCTGATTGGTCCTAGAACAATAGGATCCAAACTGCAGCAGTCTGATTGGTCCTAGAACAATAGGATCCAAATTGCAGCAGTCTGATTGGTCCAAGAACAATGCATCTTTGTGTGTCTTTTTCTACACACACACAAACACAGTGTACATATAGCCAGTGCTTTTTCCCCTGGGTACGCATACCCCTAAAGATTTTGCGAATCTATGTTTGGCCTCATTGAGGGGCAGTTTTTCAACATGAGTAGGAAAATGAAAGTACCCCTAAACATTTTTAGGGGGGGGGAGCACTGCATATAGTAAAAGCAAAGCACTCAGATGCACGAACCAGGCCTGTTGTGGGCTTATACAGAGGTCTTGTGATCGCCCAGATGCTGTTCTGACAACAAACCATCTTTTCTTCTGTGTAAGTGTTTCAAACCATCATTGCCGGCCTCAGCATTGCCAGAGGGTTTGCTAGAGAGCCATGCAAGCATCTCCCTTCTCTCCCACAGCTGAGTATACAGCTGAAATTTATAGTCAAGTCACCATGGCACTTTTCTTCAAAGCTACAGACAGCCCCACCAGTGATGCTGCCTGGTGTGTGCTTGGGTTCCAGCTACGAGCATTCTACCTCCTGCAGATGTCTCAGCGCAGCCAGCTCAGTTGCACGTTCTCCCAGGAGGAGACAGGGCTGGTTGGGACAGTAAATAATTAGCTTTGCTGCCGTTGGCTACAGGAATGATTATGAATTTTTAAGCGCGGCAAGCGATTGAAGAAGTTTCTGTTTGCTTTCCTCCAGCCAACTTGCAAACCTTTGCTCCTGGAGGGAGAATATTCCCTAAAGCAGCTTGACATTCAGGTGGGAAAACATTTAAGGTGCAAAAAAAACCTGAGCTGAGGGTAAGCTGCTCAGAATTTAGGGCTGGCGGGAGAGTGGGGGGTCATGTTATGAAGGAGATTCCAGAAGTGATGCATGTTTTTTGTTTGTTTTTTAAAGTTTCTTAATTGTGCAGTCCTAGGTCTATCAATTAACAGATTATACCTGGAGCAGTTTGCTTCTGGGAAGATAAATTTGAGTGGGTTATGAGCAAAGAAACTCATCTTTGGAAGATTTTTTCAGTAGTTTTTTGTTATTGTTGCCTTAAATCTTTTTATAATTAGATTCTGGTGAAAGGCATCACTTTGACAGCTTAAGAAATGAAAGTTTTCTCTAAATCCCCATAAAAAGTCTCTCACGCAGCCCCCTTTCCCCACAAAATACTTCTGGTCTGACTTCTGTTTGTATCACATTTTTTATTCAGTGCCATGGAGCAGGCATATAGGAGTTATAGAAAAAGAAAGCATCTTTTGCCACCTTCACTATACCTACTACTTCAAACAGCCATAGCTTTACCCAAAGAATTCTGGGAGCTGTGGTTGTTTTTTTAAGGGTTCTAAGAGTTGCTAGGAGTTACTAACAGAACTACTATTCCCAGTTCCCTGAGTCAATGGATTGCTAAACCATACTGGGAGTTATTGGTCTGTAAGGAGAATAGGGAATAGGATTCTTTGGGGGGAAACCATGGCTGTTTAAAGTGGTATGATATTTTTAAAAATATGAGCCCTTAGCTGAATACAACCCACTGTTAACAGAAATTGCAATTCAGATTGTTTTGTAATTGGTGACAACAACCTTTTTATTTTCCCAGGCACTTACTCTTTAATGGTGCTGCCAGTTTTATCCTCTTCTAAATTTAATTTTATGTTTTAATTGTTGTGTTCTATGGAGGCAAACCACCCTGAGAATTATTGAAGAGTGGCATACAAATGTATCAAGTAAATAAATAAAGACATAAAGATGACATCTTTTTTTCCTTCCTGATACAAAGCCTGTGCCTTTATTAGCTTCATGTTAGGCATACGCCAGTGAAGATGATGGACAGACTCTGTCAAGTTGGTCCAGCTGTAGTTATATATTATTACTAGCTTGTAACTATTAACTCTCTTAATGCTGGAAGAATGGGCAGCCTGATTTAAGCATATTGTCATTCTATTAACCTGTGGAGGGAAATAGTAGAGGCATAGAATACTCCACCCTGATGGAATATTATCCCTCCCTGCAGTTCAATTACATGCATGATCATAGAGTGTCTCAAGGCTTCCGGTCTAGTTCTGATACCCAAATGTACATTATATTATAAAGACACAATGCACATATCTTTAGAAGCTTTCAGTTTCAAAATACTCTCAAGTGGGCCAAATCTTTTACAAAATGGAGACACTTCAATTAAGAAAAAGAACGGAACCCAAATGTTTCCCATTTGCAGAGTTGGCCCAATGTAATTCCAGTAGTTCTGGTTTATTTATTTTGTTAGACCGAACTAAAAGGGTAGGATAGTTGTTGTTTTTTAAAAAATGATATTCTGATATGCGTCTACCTTTTATTGTCATCTGCTTGAGGCAAAAGTCACAACTACTGGTGCTTTATTTTTTTTTAAAAAAATAATTATGCCAAGAAGAGCCCCATCCCCCCCAGATAATACAGTTGTATAATAACTTTAACACACACTTTTCTAAATGTTTGAATCAGCTGTGAGTCAGGAGGGCTCATGTGGCACGAGTTAGCTTAAAGGTTACATCCTAGATGCCATGCGTACTTCCATCCAGCTTCTTTTGAAAATCAAGTTGCGAACCAGGTTTTGAAGAGGTGCTGAAGTGTGTGCTCTTAGCAAAAGAATAGACCAGAAAGCGAAATAACAGCTTTATACAGGAGGGGGATGCTCAGATGGAACTAACCAAAACATTTCTTTCCCTTTCCTTTGGCATAGGACTCGTTCCCATCAAAACTAAAGGTTGTGCCCTGAGTTGTGCAGCCTGTGGAGAGAGGCACTTTGATGTGAAAGAGAATCCTAGTGAAGTACCGGATACAAATGTCTCTGTGGAAACAGGAGGAACTTCCAGAAGCAGGAAAAAACATTGTCAGAGAGAGGGTTTATTTATCCCTTCTCCATCATCACTCAGACAGTCTGGGTGGTTTCCTCTTGCAGGTCTATGTGCTGTGAGGAGGGTTCCGTGCTAATCATGGGGCAAATGTTGACAAATGTCACATGATCATCAAAGCATAAATATCCAGTCTCACACTTGAAGATTGGATCAAGCTCCAGACCCAGCTGTTCATGACTTGGGACCAGGGATGGGGGGAATCTGTCAATTTTGGTTTCAGTCAGTTTCTAACTTTTCAAATCTTGTTTGTTTTTCCATATTTCCACATTAGTTTGTGATTATTATTTTTTAAGTCCTCATGAAAATTCACCAGTATTTTAGTGTGGATTTCTCCTAATGTACAAATTTTTGCAAACCATTTCCGTTTTAATGCACCTTTCACCCCAGTAAATGCCTTTTTGTACATATTACTTGGCTAGAACTGTGCTGAAAAACTGGGAGAACTGCAAATTACAAAAGTACAGCTGTGATTCATTTTCCATGCTAAGTAAGTTCTTCTTACACGTAAACTGGACTGAATTTCTTCCCTATCCTTACTAGTGACACAGCTTGTTTCAGGAAAGCCAATTTCTATGTATTACCGTATTTTTCGCTCTATAACACGCACCCGACTATAACACGCACATAGTTTTTAGAGGAGGAAAATCCGTAGGCATGCCACCCGTAGGCATTTCCTCCATAACACGCACAGACATTTCCCCTTACTTTCTAGGAGGAAAAAAGTGAGTGTTATAGTGCAAAAAATACGGTAAATCTTAACTTCATGAGGCTGTCAATATTTAAACTGTCACTCTGTACAAGGGACAGGGAGTAAGCCCTGTTGAATTCAGTGGGGTTTAGCTCTGAGTAGACATGCATGGACACACACTATCTGTTATGTATTTCGGATCTCTTTGTGAGGTTGCTCCTGAGATTGCTTCAGAAGCTGCAAAAGGAAAGCAACTCATAAATGAAATAAATAAATCCCTTAATCTACCCTGTCCTTAGGACTTAAAGTCAATCAAATAACACACTTTTTTAAAAAATCCCAAAGACTGAGTATTACTGCAAAAATATACTACATGCAAACTATAAAGGCCAGCAAAAGCAAATTGAAATACCTACTGAAAGCCAAAACCAACACATTCATTTATTTAAATATTGATCTTCAAAATGGTTAAGAACAGTTTAAGAAATATATGTAGTTAATAAACAGTATACCTTCTATTTGATATAGAATCTTGAAATCAAAGCTAGCCCACACTATTCTCTGAAAGGTTGCCAAAATAAGAGAGACATATATCACTCTTAGAAGGCATTCTATGTTGGAATTTGATAGACCTCTAGAGGAAGTCATTTCAACAGTTTTGAGGAGAATGAAAATGGTTGTGTGAGCCCTTGATACTTGGATCAATAGTTCAGTCAAGAAGACACTCTCAGTTGATCTTTAGGGACATAACAGAGAATTTAGAAATATGGTCCAATTATAGTTCTCTGGGTCTAGACTACTTTTCCGTACTTTTCCAGATCTGGCTTAACCTTGGCTGGGCAAAAACAAAATCCCCAGGCTATATGGTCAGCCTCAGATTTTGACAATCCTGGGCACGGGATATACTGAATGTGCGAATCAGCTCTAACTCGGCTGGGGCAATGTAGTCTTAGTTTAACAAGTGCATCTTAAATATTTTGTTGTGCGATAGCACACAAGCTACATCTAAATGAATAACTCCTTATTAAGGAAGGAAAACCACAGACAGGGTACAATGAAATCTGAAAGAGGAGACACAGGGAGGCAAAGAAATGAGACCAAAAGGCAAATTCTTATAGTATAAGGGTTCCCCCCCACCTCTCCTATACCTGAGTTTGATGTTCTTTCCTTTTATCTTTCCATATCAAGGAAGCAATAAGTCTTACCAGCCTCAGGGGTTGAAAAACAACAGAAGGTGATGCAATGGTTGCTCATCACTGGATGACAGGTGAATTGCCCACAAGCTATTATCTATAAAGATGGGAACAGATCAGTTAGGAGTTGCCCAGCCACCAAACCGCAACAGCATACATATGTTGTGATGTGACATGCCTGTCTCTTTATATCTATATTAGCTTCCATAAGTAAAATTTACTGCTGCAAACCAAGTAGTGAACAACATCTGTGCACTTTATCATAATTGTCACCTTAAATTTAATCAGTCTGCTTCTTTCCCAAGTTAAGGCCCTGTGAGAATTTGTGTTCATTGCTCCTACCATTAGTGTTAATGCAGCAAATGATCCACAGAGTAAGCCAACAGAGGACAGAGGGGTGGTTTATTCTTGACACGTCCCCTTGTGATTGCCTCAGAAATGTGTGGGTTGCTGCCGTGTTCATAGCTGAGTTGGGATCCTGTAAACTAGGCATGATTTGCTATAATTATAGCAATCAGGGAAGCCATGTATACACCATCCATGTTGCAGCCATGGCTCATACAAATACAATAAACATTGTTTAAAAGATAGATTGTCAAAAATATCTCACAATGATATAATTATTGCTGTTCATTGCATCCCGTATGTTCTGGGGTCTCTGCCAAACAGTGAGCTAGTGTGTAATAGTGGTTAGAGTGTTGGACTAGGGTCAGGAGAGGGTGGCACTGTGGTCTGAACCACTGAGCCTCTTGGGCTTGCCGATCAGAAGGTCGGCAGCTCAAATCTGCACGACGAAGTGAGCTCCCATTGCTCTGTCCCAGCTCCTGCCAACCTAGCAGTTTGAAAGTTTCCTGCGGCAGTAAGGTAAGTGGCATTTCCATGCGCTCTGGCACTCGTCACAGTTCTCCATGTGCCAGTAGTGGTTTAGTCATGCTGGCCTCATGACCCGGAAAGCTTTCTGTGGACAAACAACAGCTCCCTTGGCCTGAAAAGCGAGATGAGCGCCGCACCCCATAGTCGCCTTTGACTGGACTTAACCATCCAGGGTCATTTATTTTTTACTTGAGAGAGACCAGGGTTCAAATCCCCACTTGACCATGAAGTACACTTGGCAACTTTAGGCCAATCTCAGTCTCTCAGCCTAACCTAATTCATCACAGGGTTGTTGAGAAGATAACATGAAGGTGTGTGTATGTATGGACAACCATGTATGCTACCTTGAGCTTCAGTGGGAACAGGCACTGGAATATAAATGCAGTGTAAAATAAATGTAAAATATCTATTGTCTGCTTGCACGTGCACACAGAGGGGGGAGATTAATAGCAATGTACACAGACTAAACAGATTTTAGGAAGTAGTTTTGTTTCTATGTAAACCACTTATATTAAGTGATATATGAACATTAATTAATAAATAACTAATAGGAGCAGAAACAAAGTGACCAAACAGGAGATGAGTGAGATTGCACACTGGGAACTGTTGCCTGTTCTGAAACTTCTGTGACACAACAGTATAGATTACATAATGTGAAAAAACAATGGGCCCTAACAAATAGAAGAAGGGACTTGGATCAGAAAGACAAGAATTCAGTTCCTTGCTTGGCCATGCATTCTATCATACCTGTTCCTGTCTTTCAGCCTAACCTAGCTGACAGTGTTCTTGTGAGGAAATATGAGGTAAACCATCTGAGCAGAGCTACAAAGAGTGGCGCACAGCACACAAAGGGAAGAAACAAATGTGTAAGTGTAAAGTTTTCTTTTACTCATCCCAGAATGCAGCTCTTATCTTCTAAATTTCATTATAACTCAGTTGGTTGTGACTAGATATATAAAGCCAGATTTTGTTTTGCTTTTTTTGAATCAATGAGATGTAGAAAGCTATTAATCTGAGTGCTGGAACTTCTGTTTGCACTGACAGTTCTCATTCCCCTTTGATTTTTAACAACAGTGGGTGTTTTATGCCCTAAAATCACGTGACCCAATGAAACTTGGGAGACAGAAATCATGCTGAGGTACCCCCTTGGTATCTATTTACTTTTGCTTGTTTTAGCAAGGCGTACCCATGAGATCAAAGAGCTAAATGCTATTGTACAGTAGCTAGTTGTTATAAACATTTTCTTCCCAAAAGCAAATTGCAGAATGGGCTCTTTATTTGTGCAGTTGCATTTTACAGCTGGAAATAATGCAGGTTGTGATTCTAAGAAGAATTCACGTTGTTTTCATTTTCTTAAAGCAAACTCTCTTTTTTGTGGTTGAGGGGTTAAATTAGCCACCACAAAGGAAGGCAGTTTTAGAGTACCACACTGCCCTCTCTGCATGTCTTTCATACTTGCTTTCATCTCTTGTTATATGCTTGGGTGTGTTAGGCTGTGGTCAACCGGTATGGAAAGAGAGAATTATGCCAGCTTTCTCTAATAAACCTGGATTATGAACACACTAAATAATAAGGATTTGAGGAAGTGACTGCATATTGCTATGTATACGTAAGCTGCACTGAACACTATAAAATAAATAAACATGGATTGGATCGCTCTGTGAATTAATAAAACATTTAAACCAGAGATGAATTGGTGATTCCATCATGAGAATAAAATAGGCAATAGAAAGGTGAGCTGTGGAGACCATGAAAATGTGCTGATTGTTAGAACCTAATAACCTAAGAAGAACCCCACTGGAGCAGGCCAAAGGCTTATCTACTCTAAGTAAAAAAAAGGTAAAGGACCCCTGGACAGTTAAGTCCAGTCAAATTCAGGCCGAGGGAGCCGGCATTTGTTCACATACAGCTTTCCGGGTCATGTGGCCAGCATGACCACTTATGGCACAACAGAACACCGTGCCAGAAGCCAGAGCACATTGGAATGCCATTTACCTTCCCACTGCAATGGTACCTATTTATCTACTTGCACTGGCATGCTTTTGAACTGCTAGGTTGGCAGGAGCTGGGATAGAGCAGCGGGAGCTCACTCCATCGCAGGGATTCAAACCACTGACCTTCTGATCTGCAAGTCCAAGAGGCTCAGTGGTTTAGACCACAGCGCCACCTGCGTCCTTAACCACCCAGGGGTCATTTACCTTTACCTTTATCTATCTACTCTAACACCATGTTCTCACAGTGGCCACAGAATGAATGAGTGTGTAAATTTGTGTTCTAAGAATAAAATTGATTATTTAATGGATAGGTTATAGCCCTTTGTACTATACTGAAGTGAGAGCATATTGAGCCAATGTGTGTGGTGTTTCCTTAAGGGTAAAGGAAGTGTTGGATTTTACATTGAATATGTCAATGTGAGTTCTTATTTCTAAACTTTCAAAATGCCCCTTCATTCCCTAATGTGCAGTTAAAGCTTACTTTGGCTTCAAATGAGACACATTTTGTTTTCCAAGCTACAGAAACATTTTGGTCACATTTGTCACTTTGCTAGAGAGAGGAAGGGGAAAAGGGCATTTGGCAGCTATGTGAAGGAAGGCATTCTGACTGGAAAGGGGGGGGGGAGAGAGACTACAGAACTTTTCTGAATTACCAGCCTTTCTGCTTCCACTTATCACTGCATGAACCATAACGATGCTGGGTCATTCACTGATTTATAATATCAAAATATTTAGCAATAGCCTGATCCCAAATTCTAATCACAGGCTTAAATATAGTCTAGTGTAGAACAGCTTGGTCTCTGTCCTGCACACCACTCATGGAGCAAAAGCATAAGAGAATTGGCTAGGGAAGAAAACAATTCTACCCTAAAGCCATCATTGAAACAGCTTCACGTAAATGCACCTTAGTCAGTCTTTTTCAACTAAAGTCTTGATAGTTCTCAACAAATGTTTTGTCACTCATTCTTCCTGATGTTGCCAAATGGGAAATCAGAGGATTTAAAGTCCCACAGAGAGAAGTGTTGCAGGCCAAATGCTTGACATCTCTTGGGGAGTGGGAGGCTAAAATGCAAGGAAAAGGTGTACAGTTTGCTTCAATTTTATTAGCACCCTCAACTCCTGCAAGACAAGAAAGGCACTTCTGAGGAACTGCAAAAGGTAGCTTGAATTAATGGCATTCTAAAACGAGGATGTGAGAGAGACGTGTGTTAACTGATGAGGTGTTCACTTCTTGTTCTTTTCTTGTACCAGCAGCCTGCTATGGTAGGAATAATTTCAGTCATGTGATGATGAATTATCTCAATTTGATATGATAGCATTTCAAATGTGTGTCTGGATATGCATTGCAATGGTGACTAGTCTAGGGTAGATAACTGGTGACCAACTGCAATCAATGTTCAGGGCACTGCCAGAAAAAGACTTTAGCCACGTATCAATTAGCAATTAAGTGTTTGTGTCAGCTTTTCAAGCAAGCACTTATAGTGGTGGCTCCATGGAATGAGACTGAAATGGATTCTGGAGATATCACTGCTTGGTTGACTAGCCATCATCCCTTCAACTAAGCAATTTGCTGTGGTGGCTTCATAGGTCTGATTCCTAGAGTCCAGCACAAGAGTCAGTATCCAACATCTTGGCTGTTGTGCAGTGCTCCATTTTTTAGTGCAGGAACTTATAATGATAGTCCCCATTGACATACTTCTAAGAAAAGGCCATAGTGATTTCAGGTTTCTAAGGAGCAACCACCATTTTGTTTTGTGACACATAGAGAAGTAAACTAGATGACACAGCTAGTGCACTACTGAAAGAACCTAGAACATTGTTTGTTTTATGTGTAAACGCCTGCTCTGGTACAGGTTTGGACCCCTCTGAGGTGAGAGATGAGAGAGGATTATTAGGTGGTCCAGTGGCAGTAGGGCATGAGTCCATTACTGCTTCAGGTATTAAGAGTGTATCTTATATGTTGAATACTTGGTAGTGATCCTTAGTATGTGGGTTGTAACATTGTTGAGTGTGAGTGGTTTATGACTAAGTGGTTGGGAGAGGTAGTGAATGATTATAACAGTTGTGCGAATGGATGGCATGTGAGATTGGATGAGCGTTGTGTTGTTAGAAAAATTATATTATATCTTATGGAACATTTGTGGGCTGCTCCCTCACTCTGTATGTTTAAATCTCTCTTTAAAATTTTATCCTTTGGGTCTGGTTGGCTGGTTTGATTTTATCTGATGCAATGTAATGTAATTCTGTATTTTAAACTGTTGATTTTTATTGTATTATTTGTTGTTTTAGACTGCATGCCCCTTAGGGTAGAAATTTGTATTTCAATTGGGCACAGAGCCATGTACATTGATGTTGCTATATAAATACATGTTGTTAATCAGGTCCTCCCTTAAAGATGGCATGTGTTGCGGTGGGACCTGGCAACCTAACCCTGTGTTGTGGGTGGGTACATTTGGATAGCCACAACACCCAATTGGTAGGTCCCTTGATGCAGGGTTCAATGAGGCCAATGGGACGCAGCCTAAACGGATCAAGGGACCTAAATACACCTATGAACGTGACCCAGAGCTTCCTCTTTCAATGCGTGCATCACCCGCCCACCTCTCCCTGTATTTAGGGCTTTGTGTTTGACCTTGCTATGCCGTCATGTGTCATCTGTCGCTGGGACAGGGGTACGGCAGGAATTTTCCCCACTTGGCTGATTGGCTGGTGCCATTTGGATTTCGCCTGCTGCGTAGCAAATCGTCACAACTTGTAAGGTTGCAGATAGGGATGAGAGAACATTCTCACCATCCCTATTTGAAGGGCATTCCATTAAAGGAATCCAGGGACTTGATGGTTTGGTCAACCCTGTGAGGGGGTTGTGCCCATGCCTGAGTCCAGGGGGGCATTTGGGTGGTGGAGATAGCCTGCTCCTGGCTTTCCACCTATCCAGGTGTTCACCCTAGGCTGACCTATACTGGTGCCCTGGGTCAGCCCTACCTGCAACGGTGCAGAGAGCTAGTCGAACCAGAGCCTATGCAACCAGTCACTTGCTGTAATCAATAAAGCTGTGGCCTAAATTCTGCCAAAAACCAAACCAAAATTTAAGGCTTGTGTTAATTTATTTAAGGGGGAGGTTTAAAGGTCTCAACACGCAATTAGTAGTAGTAGTAGTAGTAGTAAAATACATGTTATTTGTAGTAATAATGGTAGTAGTAGTTATGCAGTGTTTGCTCAAAGGGGGATTTTTGTTTTTTAGAAACCGAAGTCATGCATTCTCCAGCAAGCTATGCTCTACAACCCTTTGAAGTGTTGGCCTGACATTGGAGAAGAGGTTTAGCTCCCTGTAGCTGGTCTTTCTCAATGTCCGCTGTATTATTCTATTGGTTGTTAATGACTCTGCATGTAATCTTTACACTTGGCCATAACCTGCCATGGGGGAGAAATGGCTGGCAAAATGAGAATAAAATTTCAGGTCAGTTTTGCAGGTCAGCACAACAAAACCTTAAGACTTTTGCTACCAAGCAGAGTGCATTGCTTATTCCTATTCTGCTGTCTCTGGATTTTCTCAACGTGATAAAATAAGTTGCCCATCGGCAGACACGAGTGATCCCAGGTGGTGCTGTTTCTAAAAAAGGCTGTCCCATTTCAATCTGACAAGTGCTTCTGGCATTTGAAAGTAACAAGGGAAATCCCTGTATTGAGATAATCTAGGATTAGAGAGAAGTGTTTCAAGCAGGTACCTGAGGCAGATAGAATGAATTTGGGTTAAGCGCACAGCCAACATAACTTTTAAAGCCATGTACAAATGGAAACATGCACACATTTCTGGTGTAATTATCCCTGACCTACTGTTACTATTACGGTCTTTTGTCCTCTGTTTACTCCTGTCATAATTATGCCACATAGGATTGACCTGCCAAGTATGCAAATAGAAAAAATACTCTAGTAGTGTTAATAATAATAATGTTGTGAGGGGTAAAATAGAATGGCTTATAGCTGAAAGGTTTCAACATTTTGGCTTTAAAAAGGAACCAGTTGACTAACCACACACAATTGCTTAAATCAGAGGCTTCTGGAAGGTTGGAGCAGTGGCTATAATACATACAGTGCCCTGTTTGGAGCTCCTTTGTATGTTTTATTTTGGTACTGAATTTATCTTTGTGGTCAATTTTATTTCAATGGTACTTAAAGGTAAAGGGACCCCTGACCGTTAGGTCCAGTTGCGGACGACTCTGGGGTTGCGGCGCTCATCTCGCTTTACTGGCTGAGGGAGCTGGTATACAGCTTCCAGGTCATGTGGCCAGCATGACTAAGCTGCTTCTGGCAAACCAGAGCAGCGCACAGAAATGCCGTTTACCTTCCCGCCAGAGTGGTACATATTTATCTACTTGCACTTTGATGTGCTTTCGAACTGCTAGGTTGGCAGGAGCAGGGACTGAGCAACGGGAGCTCACCCCATCACGGGTATTCGAACCGCCGACCTTCCGATCAGCAAGCCCAAGAGGCTCTGTGGTTTAGACCACAAGGCCACCCACGTCCCTATCAATGGTACTCAAGCACGACATATTCCAGCACTAGTATAGCAGCAGTCCCTGCCAGACACCCATAGGACCATGCTGGAAATAAGGCTGCTCCTAATTCTTAGGACTGGCATTTCATAATTTATGATATTTATGGTATTTCATTAAAAAAATACCCCCACACCCCAACAAGTCATGAGTAAAAGGTATTGGAATGTGTATTAGCCCCAACCAAACTAAAGATGCTTCCGGATGGGAGCTTAATTTTGCAAAAGGGTCATTCAAGCTACATCAGCACTATACATATAAATTAAAAGTACACCACTTTAATCAGTCATGGCTTCCCCCAAAGAATCCTGGGAACTGTAGTTTGTTAAGGGCGCTGGGAGTTGTTTGGACACCTGCAATTCCCCTCACCAAAGTACAATTCCCAGAGTTAATTTGACAATTAACCCCTCTTCCCAGGGAACTCTGGGAATGGCAGACACCAGGGAAAGGAAAATCTAGTGAAAAGAGGAGCTTCATACAAGGTTTAAAATTTAGGATCGAATGAAGGATGCTTCCTCTAATGAGTACCACTTGAGTAGCACTGTGTCTGTGAAACGAAAACCCACAAATTTTACCAGGAAATCCTGTAGTACAAACATGATCTAATATCACAGAAACATGTGCTGGCTACTTCCACTAGATGGTGCTGGATAATGGGCCTAACTTATAAATTAAGGAGATATTATTGGAGGGGGGGAATGATTCCCCAGGAACCACAAGAGAACTAATTATTTCACTTGTTCCTTGCAGTTTGTCCCAAAGTGGTTCTTCTGTAAAGTTGTTTAACAAGAGAATAAGGATATTGGTAGGTAAGTTCATTAGTGGATTCATCCTAATTTTCTCCTACTAAATAGAACGCGCCTCTCACTATAAGATGGCGGTGAATTGCTTGAGATTGTCACTTCCCTTCAAATCTATGGTGTGCTCATCTGGATATTTGTTTTCAGAAAAGAAAATAGTACTGTATAGACCGGATTCAAGTTTGGGTCGCAATGGGGTTTTCCCTCCCCATTGGCTTGTACTGGCAGAGGGATCCACTTAGCACTATGTTTAATTACTCCCACTATTTCTGCGTCAAGATGAGAAAGTCTATACATGCCCAAGTAGTCCCTTGAACAAATATGTATGCTGATAAAGGAATGGCCACAATAGTAGATCAATTTCCCATTTACATTTTTGTTCCAGAAGTATGCTCTTGGCCAGGGGTCAGCAAACTTTTTCAGCAGGGGGCCGGTCCACTGTCCCTCAGACCTTGTGGGGGGCCAGACTATGTTTTGAAATAAAAATAAAAATGAACGAATTCCTATGCCCCACAAATAACCCAGAGGTGTATTTTAAATAAAAGGACACATTCTATTCATGTAAAAACATGCTGACTCCCAGACCATCTGCGGGCCGGATTTAGAAAGCGATGGGGC
This sequence comes from Podarcis bocagei, assembly GCF_964188305.1. Taxonomy (NCBI): domain Eukaryota; kingdom Metazoa; phylum Chordata; class Lepidosauria; order Squamata; family Lacertidae; genus Podarcis; species Podarcis bocagei. Next base: position 56,118,246 of record NC_138134.1, read on the forward strand.
TGGATTCAGCCCCGGGCCTTAGTTTGCCTACCCATGCTGTTGGCAGCACAAAATGTACATTCTGTTTAAACAAGTTCATACCTAGTTGGACTTACTATATGTGTCTGTATGTGTGTGTTCAAATTTCACAGAAGAAATGCTCATGACCCACCCATCCCAACAACTGCTAAATCATGTATGGATAACCAAGAACAAATAAAACACAAAGAAGAGAAATCAGGCACCTCTTCTCCTGTCTGATATGCATTAGAAACACATTCCAAATGGCTGGTGGCACTGCACTAAAAGCCCTGGACTTAGAGGTCATATAAAGCTCAGCAGCATATGGGACTACTAAGAGGGTCTCTCCTGAGGTTCAAAGTGACTGGGGAAAGTCATACAAAGCATACCTTCCAACACTCCTCAGATGAAAATAGGTACGTTCTGTTCAGGAAGCTCCCATATTTGATCTCCTTCTCACATATATGTCATATACACATATACATCTGTCACCTTGAGCTCCTTACAACCTCTCAGCCTAACCTACCTCCCAGGATTGTTGTAAAGAAAAAATGTGTGAGGGAAGGGATCATGTACAACACCTTCAACAGATTAATAATAATAACAACAACAACAACAATAATAATAATGGAGTCAAATAACTATTTTAAGTTCAACCAAGAAATACAAGAGTATGCCGGTGTAATTTTTAACAAACACCTCAAACCTGAGACATATTTTTGTTCCATGGGAAAATGCTCAATTCTGACAACTAGGCAATATAGAACTGAACTTTACTTCAGCTGTTTTCCAACAGCGGACCTTCAGCTTTGCCAATATAATTATGAAAATGTTTTTGCTGTATCTGTTCTTAACCCAGTCATTAAGCTGTGCATCATCTTCTGTAATTAAGGTTATGTGTGGTGGCACATACTATTACTGACCATGCCCTTATTCTTCAAAGACTCTTCTACCTTTCATATACATATATGAAATCTATTTAAACCATACAATCAATTGCAATAAAAACAGCATGGCACAGGACTTTCATTGAAAGCAATCAGTTCTCAAATGCCTGTTGGAAGAAGTTAAAGTCTTCACAAGGACAAGGAGGGAGCCAGTCTGGCTTCTCTAGGGAGGGAGTTCCAGATTCTGGGAGCAGATGATGAGGCCTTAGCTTGCTGGCTGGGGCAGAGCCTTTAAGTTAATTTCCAAGTAGGTGAGTCTCTCTTGCTTACCAGGAGGGGGGTGGGGAAGGAAGGATGAGAGGACGTGCTGGAGAAATCTGGGTGGTGGAAACACAACAACAGAACGCTCAGCTCTCTACCCTGTCTCAAGATGCAACAGTGAGCCATCTGCCAAGAAGTGAGTATAATACGTCCCATCCAGAAAGCTGCTTTTGATGGTACTTGTGATAGAAAAAATGCCTTACGTCTGGTAATCTCTATCCTGAAAAAGACTTTTGTAAGACTTTTCAAATTTAATTGACACAGCATCTACCAACCAACACCCTGTTTCTTATGTAGAATAGCAGGCTGAGCTAAGTAAATTTCATAATATTTATCCACAACGAGATCTAATAAAATTATGGCTCATGTTTTATGTCATCAGCAAGACCAACAAACGTTTATGCGTTACAAGTTTCCTTCACAAAAGGGAAACAATACAAAAGCTATATGTAACACAGTACATTGGAACGCCACCTATGACGATTGCATGTATTCATGGGTGCCAATAAAGGGCACCAAGTTGTCAATTATTCAGTTCATTTTGTGGCGGGTGGCTGCTGCCATTTAGATTTTCAGAAATGAAAACATATGGTCACATCTGGCTTTAAGTCATATAGAAGCAGAAGCAGCTCTCCTATGCGCAGTTGTCGCATGTAACTATATATATGCAGATGAAGTTCTTTATTATACTGAAGCATTTTTGTAGGAAATTTGTAATGCATGTATTTAGTATATGGTTCACTTTTCAGCCTGCCTGCGAGAGATTAGAACTGACAATAGTACTTCAAACAGCTGTAGTTCAAGGGCTAAACTCAATGTGACTTTGCTTCACGATTGGATCTCCAACTCCCCCCCTTCCTCGGGGGATCAGATCAGGGCACCTTGGTACAAGGGGATAGGTGGTTTAAACATATTCCCCAAGCTGGTTTCAAAATTTAAATTATTCTCCAATTTGCCCCACCACAAGGGGAAAATATAGAGGTACCAGATAGGTATGTGTATGATTTCCCCCAAAGGTCAGATATTTGTTTATCTAATTTGTGTCCCACCTTTCTGCCAAATGAAGTGGCATTTCACCCAGTTTTATAGGCTGATTATCCCTGGCATTAGTACGGCTGTAAAAGTTTGAGCCCCTTGCTTCTAGCTATCATCTGTTCCGCAGTATTTCTATCAGATATCGACTCTGATTTCCAGAGCTCCTCTCATTCCCACAACTACTGAATAAAAGAATTGTGTTTTGGCAGATCTGTGCTGTTCGCAACGTGAATCCTGTATGAAAGGAGCAGCCACCTGGGAGGAAGCATCGCTTGGAAGAAGAGCCACTGACAACATGCTTGTTGTGAAACAGCTTGCCTCTGCTATATGTTGCAAGCATTTCCTTTTGAATGATGCCCCCAAACCATACTTAACCTCTAAACTCACTCTTGACAGCTTTAAGAACTGCTGAACCCTTTGGGGTCTTATATCGCTTGCATCTCAGCTTTACATGGAAACTTTGTGTAAAGATGTAATGAACACCAAAGTTCCATTTTTGCTGGCGAAAAGCTGGAAACTGCAAAACCAGGGAAGGGGACTGTAAGCTCACAGGTGGAACATGGGCTTTATATACAGAAAGGTCCCAGGTTCAATCAAGCCCCAGCATCTCTATTAAAAAAAGGGCAAAAAGTTGGTAGCGGATGAGGAGGAAGACCTCTCTCCACATGAGACTTTGGAAAGCTGCTACCAATCAGAGTGGGTGATCAACTAGATGGACAAATAGTCTAAACCTGGGATAAAGCAGTTCCTTGTATCACCTGAAAATGAACAGCCCTTTGGTAGGAAAGCAAGAGAAATAGTTTTTCACCCTTGTTAGATAAGGAACCTGGGTACCATTCTGGCGATATTTTTATTTTATTTATTTGAAAATGTGTCATAAAATATAATGTGGGGCTTGCAACATACAAAATGCATTAAAATGTGTCCACAAATATCTATAAAACATACCGTATTTTTTGCACCATAACACTCACTTTTTTCCTCCTAGAAAGTAAGGGGAAATGTCTGTGCGTGTTATGGAGCGAATGCCTACGGATGGCGGGGGATCTGCTGCAGTCATGAGCAGAGGATCCATGGTTCCCCTTCCTTCCCTCCTCCATGGCCCGCTTTGAGACAGCAAAGTGGGAGAGGAGAGGAGCCTTCTCCTCTTGTACCCCTCTTCTGCATTATGAATAGCATCCTTCTCCACCCGACCCACGCGTGTTCCTTGTCCCTTGAGTGCTTTTCCTTCCCTCCCCACTTAAAACATGGTTACAAAGCATGGATCCACATGGATCCTCAGGATTTTTGCACTGGGCTACTCCAAACTCACCGTCAGATCACATGTCTGTGGCCACAGCATGAACCACAAAAATCATACACCCACTGTTTCGTTTAGAATATTTTTTTTCTTGTTTTCCTCCTCTAAAAACTATGTGCGTGCTATGGTCGGGTGCATGTTATAGAGCGAAAAATACCGTAATTTAAAACTTCAAGAAAACATGAGCTGACTCTTAGAATCATAGAATCATAGAATCATAGAATCACAGAGTTGGAAGAGACTACAAGGGCCATCGAGTCCAACCCCCTGCCAAGCAGGAAACACCATCAGAGCACTCCTGACATATGGTTGTCAAGCCTCTGCTTAAAGACCTCCAAAGAAGGAGACTCCACCACACTCCTTGGCAGCAAATTCCACTGTCGAACAGCTCTTACTGTCAGGAAGTTCTTCCTAATGTTTAGGTGGAATCTTCTTTCTTGTAGTTTGGATCCATTGCTCCGTGTCCACTTCTCTGGAGCAGCAGAAAACAACCTTTCTCCCTCCTCTATGTGACATCCTTTTATATATTTGAACATGGCTATCATATCACCCCTTAACCTCCTCTTCTCCAGGCTAAACATGCCCAGCTCCCTTAGCCGTTCCTCATAAGGCATCATTTCCAGGCCTTTGACCATTTTGGTTGCCCTCCTCTGGACAAGTTCCAGTTTGTCAGTGTCCTTCTTGCAGGTTAACGGTAAAGGGACCCCTGACCGTTAGGTCCAGTCATGGATGACTCTGGGGTTGCAGCGCTCATCTCACTTTACTGGCCGAGGAAGCCGGCATACAGCTTCCAGGTCATGTGGCCAGCTTGACTAAGCTGCTTCCTGGCAAACCAGAGCAGTGCACGGAAACGCCGTTTACCTTCCCACTGGAGTGGTACCTATTTATCTGCTTGCACTTTGACGTGCTTTCGAACTGCTAGGTGGGCAGAAGCTAGGACCAAGCAACGGGAGTTCACCCCGTCGCGGGGATTCGAACTGCCGACCTTATGATCAGCAAGCCCTAGGCTCTGTGGTTTAACCCACAGCGCCACCCGCGTCTTGCAGGTTAGTCAAAAGCTAATACTCAGGGTAGAAAATTGGGGAATTGACTTCCATGTCATGTAATTAATTTGCTCCATGCCTATTTGCTGTCACAGTGGACAGATATGCAACTCAGAGGTTTTTCATCTATCATACCTCATCTATGGAAAGTCTTCCCTAAGGTGGTCTGCCTGGCTCAATCTTTGACCAACTTTAGATGTATGGCAAAATATGGCAATTTATAAGTGCTTTTGAAGTGCTGGTGGCTTGATTAGTGTTTTTATTTCAGGTGTTGTGTTTATTGGGGAGAGTGGCTACAGTCCATTTATTTTAGTGACTGTGTTCCACAAAGGGGCTTTTTTGTGGGAAGTAGAGAACTAACACATAGCTGTGTGGAGGCACTGATGTGATATGTGTACTGGTTTCTGCAATTCCTCACACCTTCTGGTTAGCTCACAACCCTATTGGTCATTAGCTGTGTGCAAAAACAAGCTTGTGTTGACACCAAACTTGAAGCCCAATCCCACACATTTCCAGTGTTCTTTGGAATGTATAAATGTTTTCTGGCTTTATGCAAGATGCTACAGTGCTACACTGAAGGTAATGCTAGAACACCAAGCAAGTAGCACACTTTCAAAGAGAGCGGAATACACAGTTAAGACTCACTCCTTTCTCCAGCCGCTGGGTACGTCTCAGTGAAAAACTTGTAAAATCAGCAAGTGTGGTGGCTGATCTCCTCAGATAAAAGAAGTGTTGCCTGGGCCATGCCTATCGGAAGACAGAATCAAACTCCATGGGCTTTGTTTGTCGTTTTCCCACTCGCAACCAGAAACATTGCTCGACCAGCATCGAAATCTCTGCTTATATCTTATCGTTGCTAGCATAACAGTCAGATTTTGATGTTTGTTGTCTTGCAGGCACCCAGCAATCCATCCCGATGGAAAGAAGCATTAGACACGCAGTCTTAAGAGTGAAAGAATGACCGAGGGGGGAATGAGTGATAAGCAGAAAAGAAGAAGAGCGAGAGAAGAGCTTGAGCTAGCACCTCCACCGAGGACCCACATAGAGGCTCTTTTAGCCCCGATGTGAGACAATCCTTGAGCTATGTCTGGCATACAAGAGGATAATAAAATGCATTCCTCCACACTGAATATGTGCATTAACCTTTCTGTGCCGGTTCTTGCTGCAAAAATCGCGTGGCTGGAGCAACCCACTGAATAGTTTTGTAGGTGATTAACTCCATTGCTTTTCACAGACTAATCCATTTATCTGATTAAAATAAATATCCCAGGGCCTTAAGGCATGCATCACTTATAAGAGATCTGAGAGGCAATGTGGTGTCCTAACCAGAGTGGGGTTTTTGTTTGTTTCAGTACGGGAGAGAGGCAGGGTTCAAATCTCCACTCAGCTAGGGTGCTGATCATGTGGCATTGAGGGAAATGACTGTCTCTCAGCCTAACCTACCTTGCAGGGTTGTGCTGAGGATAAAATGAATCTGCTGGCCAGTCTTAACTTTTTGGAGGAAGGGGAGGATAAACAAACCGTGTCAGCAATGACTTATTGCTTAAATTTTAAAATGAGGCATGCTGAGTTTCTAGACTGCCTGTTTCTAGACTTGCATGTTTTGCCCTGGAAGCTCCCCGTGTGTGGGAGCTGGTTGTGATTGCTCAGCTGGAATGAAATTGCATTCATCATCATCATCATTTATTGTCTCCTTAGCCATAAGCACTTCTGAGGCTGTTCCCTTTCTTGTTGTTGTTGTTTAGTTGTGTCCGACTCTTCGTGACCCCATGGACCAGAGCACACCAGGCACTCCTGTCTTCCACTGCCTCCCGCAGTTTGGCCAAACTCATGCTGTTCCCTTTCTTACTCTTCCCATTAAGAGGGAACTCAGTTTTCTGAATTGCCAGGTTGCTGAAGTGGACAACAACGTATCTGTGGTTGTCTTGTGCAAAGAAGTAGCAGTAGTAGCCAGCTTACTACATGTGCATGCATTAGATTCAAAGTACCCTATTCTATAACAACAGCCCAGTCTAGACAACATTGCCTGAAATTTCAAAGCCACAAAATCTGGGAAATGCACTACAGTCCTGGCAAACTACAGTTCCCAGGATTCTTTGGGGAAAAGCATGATTATTTAAAGTGTTATAATGCTGCTTTGAAAGTATAGTGCAGATGGAACCTCTGTGGTGCACAGAAAGTGATCAGAGCCTTTGGCTTTCTTTCATATCCTTTTCGTTAATTACTATGTTTGGTTCTGTGTAAGGTAGGCTAGGAGACTTTTGCTGGGTACATGAAAATCCATCCCTTATGTGTGTTCTGGAAGCAGCAGATAGCAAGAGGAATGGGAAGGACTATAGACTACGATCGTAGTATTATGCCTGTCAAACTTTTCCTGCAGCCAAATTCAGCACACACATACTGTGCCCAAATTTTGGAATCCTGTGTTTATTTGAGTGAGAAAAGGGGGGAGGTGCTTTTCTTCCTGATGAGAAATGGAAATAAGGGGATTAAAGGCATCAGACGAGTGATTTGTAATTGGTCTCCTGGCTGCCCTCCTTCCTTTAGCGGAGTGAATAAAATGGCACAGAAGGACTTTATTAGTAGCAGCTTTCTTTCCTGACCCTGGGATTAGAGGAATACTTTAACCTTGACACATTCATTCTATATCCACAAAACATCACTTTTAACGGTCTTGTCTCCATTCCTCTTCATACTTGTCTGGTTCTGTTTCTGCTTCACGTCTTCCTTCCTAAAAGAGGATTGTATAGTGTCCCCTATCTGAAAGTTAACACACACACCCCAACTCTGGTTATCTTTGACAGCAAGAGCATTAGGGATTCAACATAACTTTCCAAACTTGGTTGTCAGAATAGAAAAAGTGTTTAGCCAAAGGTTGGATTAGACCAAAGGTTCATTTTGTTGGGCATTCTGGTTACAAGAAAACCAATGCTTTGCTTGGGTCTTTACTTTGCTTGGGTGTTCACCCAAGAGAAAAGCAGTGCCCAACCTGGTGATAACAGAAAGAATGATACAAGGAGGGAGCTGTAGCCCAAGGTAGGAAAAGAGGTGGTAATGGATGAATTCATTTAAAAGAATTCAGATCTCTAGGACCTGATAAACTGCACCCAAGGATAGTCTTTCTTCTTCATCTTTGGCAATCACTCGTAGCCAAGTAAGATTGTCTTCTATCAACACGATCTTAACAGTGAGTCTGGAAGTGACTGTGGAGGCCAATTCTGGATTTACACGTCCTTCCACAGTGGGGCCATAGGTTTCTGGGCGGGAGATGATCACGGTGAGGGTATGCCAAATGTGCCTTCCTCTTAACACGTTTCTCCTTTTCATCCTGAGTTCGAGCGTCTTTAAAGTCCATGACACCTTTGGTAAAGGCTGTTCTCCAACTGGAGCACTTGCAGGCCAGTGTTCCCCAATTGTCGGTGTTTATACTACTTTTTTTAACGATTTGCCTTGAGAGAGTCTTTAAACCTCTTTTGTTGACCACCAGCATTATGTTTTCCATTTATAGGCTTGGAATAGAGTAGTTGCTTTGGCAGACAATAATCAGGCATCCAAACATGACCAGTAGAACGAAGTTGATGCTGAAGAATCATTGCTTCAACACTAGTGATCTTTGCTTTTTCCAGTACACTGGCATTAGTTCACCTGTCTTCCCAAGTGATGTGTAAAAAATTTTGGAGACACTGTTGATGGAATTTTTCAAGGAGTTGGTGATGGCGTTTATAAGTGGTCCATATTTCGCAAACATACAGTAAGGTAGGTAGTACAATAGCTTTGTAAATAAGAATTTTGGTTTCCCTGAGAATGTCCCAGTCCTCAAACACTCTGCACTTCAACTGGGAGAAAGCTGTACTAGTAGAGCTCAGGCAAGGCTGGATTTTGACATCACTGTCAGCTCTTGTGGAAAGATAACTGTCCAGGTGGGAGAAGTGACCAACACTTTCCAATGTTGTTTTGTGTTTGTTGGTGCAGCACTTTGGTTTTTTGCATGTTGAGCAATAGGCCAAGCTTTTTGGTAAGCTTCTGTGAAGATATTTATGATGGTTTGGAGGTCATCCTCTGAGCGTGAGCACACTAAATTGTCATCAGCATACTGAAGCTCTAGGACAGAAGTTACGGTAACCTTACTCTTTGCTTTCAGCCTACACAGATTAAAGAGCTTTCCATCTGTTCGATATATGATTTCTACTCCAGTGGGGAGTTTCCCTTCAACAAAGTGTAGGATCATGGCATTGAAAATAATAAATAGAGTTGGGGCGATAACACAACCCTGTTTAACACCTGATCCCACTGTGAATGGTTGCATATAGGCTGCATCAACAGAAGTGTAGTGTCCCGAAAAAGGAAAGTAACAGTCCTGTCTATTCTGCCTTGGTCAGACCACACCAGGGTAATTGTGTCCAGTTCTGGCTGCTACCATTTAAGAAGGATATTGACAAGCTAGAATGTGTTCAAGATTATAAAAGGTCTGGAAACGAAGCTTATAAGGAGTGGTTGAGGGACTTAGGTATGTTTAGCCTAGTAAATAGGAAACTGAGAGGAGATATGATAGCCATCTTCAAATACTTAAAGTGCTGCCACTTGGATAATGGAGCAATCTTGTTTTCTCCTGCTCTGGAGGCTAGGACTGATCCAATGGATTCAAATTACGAAAAAAGAGATTCCAACATCAGGAAGAACAGTAAGAGCTATTCTACAGTGGAACGGTCTCCCTTGGAATGTGATGGGCTCTCTTTCATTGGAAATTTTTAAGCAGAGCTTGGATGGCCACCTGCCATTTATGATCTAGTTGCATTGCAGGGCGTTGGTCCCTTCCAACTCTGCAATTCTATGATTCAACTATTGAAGGGCTTATTAGCAGAAGTTTTCCATTAGCCTAATACTTCTTTCCATCCCAGCTCAATCCTGCTATCAAAGTGCCATGGTAGATGAACCTCTAAATGCCTATAACCAGGTCCCAAAATTGGGATACTTCACAGGATGGAATGGGTGGTGATGGAAGGGTAAAAGAGAGGTAAAGGGTGCTCTGTGGCGCATACAGATGGTGGAAGGAAGAATGCTTAGTGAGACATCTGAAAGTTAATTGCGGAATAAAGAAATATCCCTCAAAGGTATACATTTCCCCTGTGCACTGATTTATTATAATTACAGAGTTTATCTATACCTTTTTTCTTTATCCAGCCACATATTTGAGTTGCTTTAGATTAAAGTATATGTCTTGTTAATTATGGCATTTAGTTCTCAAAATGTAATTGGTGTCTGGTGCTCTTAAGCTCCTATAACTCTTCTTGTCACTGTTTCAAGGGGGCCTGTTTAATTTGCCTGGGGTAAGCTAAAATGGAAAGTACCGTCTTACTTAAGTAATTTGAGTTTCTTCTTGTGGCTTTAGTGATTTAATATCACTCTGGTGTGGAGGGGGAGGGAGGAGAAAAGGAACAGAGTTTGGTAGCCCTGTCTTGCCAAGATTTAATCAAGCCCTGTGCTCTGTGCCAATAACAATTTTAATGGCTTTATTATGTCCTCTGAAAAGATGAAAGTAGCAGTGTTTGTAGTAAACAAAGCAGCACTGGACACTGAGCAAACGCACAGGATCAGACTGACAAGCAGTTTCTCACAAAGCCTTTCTTTAAAAAAAATCTACATGGAGTGCATAGACGCTTGTGTATGTATGCACACAGACACTTGAATGTGAGTGAAGAGAGCCGTTTCCAATACACCATGGCATTTTACCACAACTAGTTAACCATTTCCTTCAAAGTCCAGTCTAGTTTTGAAAAGGACTAGGTAAATTACTGGCATGGATGGCTGTCAATAGTTGTCAGGACCTCCATCATAGCACTTACAGCACTTTAGGAAATTATGTTGGGAAGAAGTACAGCCCCAATGGCTTTTCAAGATTCATTTAGCACAATTATTGGTTTTTCCTTTATCTTTCTGTGGTGGCAAAATTTTGGTATTTTTATTATTATTATTAAAGATTTTCTTGTTTTACAGAAATATGCGTAATGTCTTTTGTATTTTTTCCATGTAACATTTTTACAAATCAGTTTCATTTGTTGAGACATTAGGAAGAAAAGGGGTGGAGGGGGGAAGATGGGTGGGGTCGGGTGGCAGTGCTTCTATTTTGCTTAATGTATGTAGGCTTTGGTGTCAGCGTTACTCATGCCGGTTCTCTGCTGTTCACTTGTGTTCCTTTGGTGGTGAGAGAGGTTGGGGTTGGCCTAGAGTGTGGTTGTTTGTTTGTGAGTCTTCTTCTGTTTGTCCCCGTGTCAGTTTCAGTTTATTGGTCAATTTTTCTAGTAGGGCTGTTTCCCATACTATTTGGTAACATTGGTCCATGCTTACTCCTGACAGGTCTCTCCAGTGTCTGGTTATGGTGTTTCTGGCTGCTGAAAGTAGGTGGGTTATGAGTGCTTTGTGGAAGCTCTTGCCCTGACTGGGAGATCTTTCTGCTTGGGGAAACTGTGTTTGTGTTTCCCCTCTCTCCCAACTGAGCACATAACTGTAAACTGATTGCCCATTGGAAGAAGAGAAAAGGAGAATGCAATGCCTGAATTCAGTATTTCTCTGTGGGAATCTGAATCAAGTCAGGGGTGCTAATCATATGATAAGCTGTGCATATGGTGCTGAATGTGGGTTTTTGCTTCATACAACATCTTTTTCTACACACAAGCACTGTTCTGATCTCTACACAGATGTGTGAATCACCTTGGCTAGAACTGGAACAACTAAGTTTACCCTCATAAAATATACAATAATGACTGAAATGTCTTCTTCCTAGGAAGAATGATGAACTTTCTTTAAACTTAGAAATAGGCAATAAAGTTTTAAGTTATGTTATAATTGTCTCAAGTCCAACTGCTGAAAAACCCTTTTATATTTAATCCAAGATAATTTCGTTATTACGTATCATGATACTTAAGTAACTTGAGAAAGCTAAAAAGAGATTCCTACATAATTTTCTGTCCTCCAGGCTACTCATAAAGAGAATGATGTATCATGCAAAAATCTTTATTTTATAATCACCGTAAACTTTAATTTGATAGAGTTAGAAATCAGTTTGAGGCAAATTCCACATCAAAATTTAGAAGCCTCGTTTTTGGCAATCTTTCCGTAAGTGTTTTTTCCTTTCCCCTCTAACTGCAACTACTGAGGTGCAAATATATGTCAGTAATAAACTCTCTTTCCTGTGACCTCTTCCATAACTTACTGACATCAGCATAGCTTGTGAAATGCTTAGACAAAGCTTTAGGGCAGTAGCGTTCAGCCTCTGTATATACAAGACCTAACTTTAATCCCATAACCCCCACCCCCGATCTATCCCTGATCTTTCCCCTTGAAAACCTGCTCTTTAAAGCTGAATTGGAGCAAATGTCAATTTGGGTTTTCCATGGATTGACGTTGGCTCTAACTGATCTCTAAAGAGCAGGTTTACATGGAAAAATGCATCTGAAGAAGTGTGTGGTATCTGAAGAAGTGTGCATGCACACCAAAGCTTATACCCAGAACAAACTTAGTTGGTCTCTAAGGCGCTACTGGACAATTTATTTATTTATTTCATGTAAATTCTGTTGTACACAAGGTATAATCGCCACATGGAAATCAGAGGCATGATTCCATTCCCCCTACCATACATTGATTATACAAAGATACAAGTCACCTGTACAGGGTCCATCTATCTCACAAGGTTGTTGTGAAAATCAGATTAGATAGCTTGATATACATTGTCCTAAGCTTCTTGGATGGTGGTGGTGGTTGTTTAATGTGTCCTTAGAAAACATTGAGCACCTGAACTAGAGATCAGACAAAGGAAATAGTATGGCAATAACACTTCATTTGCAATAACACATCTATTTATTAGGGCCTTTTATCTCTTCTCTTTTTGAGTACTGCAGACCATGATTTTTGATGTAAGCAGATTGCTAAGAAACTGCTTCAAAATGAGGAGCAGAAGGAAAAGAAATTGTAAGTACCATTTATAAGATATTTAAGTCAGGAAAATCTTCTTATCCATGTCTGCATTAAAACTTGCACTTAGGATGTTAATTCAGAAGAGAGGCTGATATCCTTTTAACATATGCTATTTTTGCTTAAGTATTGCATGGCAAAATGGCTTGTCACGCAAAGTAGCCTTTTGAGCTGTGCACCAGGTCTCAAACATGGAGGAGTGATGAGGGAAAGTGGAGAAAAGCCCAAAATACGGAAATTTCAAAACCATTTTTTTCACTAAATTATTTTCATGGGCTCACGCACCATTTTGTGATTTCAGGTATGGAAGCTGACTTTGTCCTTCTTGTGATGTAAGTGCTTGGTTTCATGAGATCAGTCTTCAGCAATACATCTGGGGAATGCTAGAGCCAACAGCCAATTATTAAGCAAAGCAGATCGTTATGAAAATTCACTCCTACCAGGCACAGATTATACCTGCACAAAAGGTGTCATGTCAACAATATAATCCACCAGCATTTATTCAAATTGCCTAGAGGAGATTCAAAGCCTTTGGTTGTTTCAAAGTCCAGATAAATAGGGTTGTTATCAATAGAGGACACTGATGAAGAAGAAACCAGGAGTGAGGACACACTAAATTCACACAATCATTCAAGGGACTCAAGATAATTGAGATTCTCTGTATTGCTATGATGTAGCCTTTGCTCATAATTAAATGGTGTCTCAGCTTAAGTGGAATCAGTAGCTCAGTTTGTTCTTTTGTCTGTATCATATTTGGGCACATGCCTCCCTACCTTTGTATTTCTGCACAAAAGTTATTGAGTGCGGATAAAAGATCAGCACCTGGTCTATAACTGACTCATCTTGCTAGCTTCTTATGTGATTCACTGGGTGGAGGATAGCAAAGTACCTGTCAATAAGATTCCAGTAAACACAGGTGAGGATGAGCATAAGGTTTTCTGCACTTGAGTATCACAGGAAATGCTTGATCAAAATCTGCAACCACCTAAGTTTCTTGACTTACTGACCATCTGCTTAAAACATCCAAACGCATCCCCTCAGGCCAGTAGGAGCTGACACAATTAGCAGCTGCCTTTGGCTGTACTGCCAGTTTATCTCTTTATTACTCCATTCATATGCAATAGATCTGTGTTCCTGACAAGGATTGTTGTTGTTGTTGTTTAGTCACGTCTGACTCTTCGTGACCCCATGGACCAGAGCACGCCAGGCACTCCTGTCTTCCATTGCCTCCCACAGTTTGGTCAAACTCATGCTGGTAGCTTCGAGAACACTGTCCAACCATCTAGTCCTCTGTCGTCCCCTTCTCCTTGTGCCCTCCATATTTCCCAACATCAGGGTCTTTTCCAGGGAGTCTTCTCTTCTCATGAGGGGGCCAAAGTATTGGAGCCTCAGCTTCATGATCTGTCCTTCCAGTGAGCACTCAGGGCTGATTTCCTTCAGAATGGATAGCTTTGATTTCTTGCAGTCCATGGGACTCTCAAGAGTCTCCTCCAGCACCATAATTCAAAAGCATCAATTCTTTGGCAATCAGCCTTCTTTATGGTCCAGCTCTCACTTCCATACATCACTACTGGGGAAACCATAGCTTTAATTATACGGACCTTTGTTGGCAAGGTGATGTCTCTGCTTTTTAAGATGCTGTCTAGGTTTGTCATTTATCTCTTTACTACTCCATTCATATACAGTAGATCTGTGTTCCTGACAAGGATGCTCTAGCAAAATTAGGAAGGAAACAGGGTTTCCGTCCCCCATGCAGACACAGCTGGTGTAAATTTTACCTACCCCAAACTAGTGGTAAGGGCAGAGATGGGATTCACTTTGGAAATAGGGAAGATCCAGAGCTGTCGTCACAGCTACCTACAAACTAAGATTGGGCCAAAATCCCCTGCTCAAATTTCCTAAGAATATTCTCCTTTAATAAATATTCACAAGACTCAAACTAGGAGACAGTCAATAGACATCATAGTGGCAACAATTTTTTTCCTGTTGCAACAACAATAGTATATCATTAGTATTCTAAGTGTTGGTCAAAATTAGTATTGGGTGCCATGGGAAGACTTCAAACATGAACCTTAAAGCAACATGGAAGAGTACAAAGGGAAACTGTAACAGGAGGATCAAATAATTCAACCCATGTGGCTCAAGCCAGATGTAGACTCAAACAAGAAGCAATGACAGGCATTCATATGAGACTTGCTCTTGAATCAGATTTGCTTAACTTTTTCCAGATAACACTGCTGCAGGGAACTGGGAGTGAGGTAAACGGGGAAATGGTGCGAAAAGAAATAATCAGGCATTATTCATACAACATAATGCCATAACTCAGCAATGAGAGCAATGCAACTAAACAGAAACCGTAGGCACACTTACTTCAAAGTATATACAGTATATATATACTGTATATATATACAGTATGTATAAAATTGAGCTGCACACCTAGAACATATACCAGATTGATTCCATCCCCAAGGTTTAGGGAAGGAAGGGGATGCTTTGAAGAGTCACTACAAAGAAGGAGTGTATTTCATTGGGAACTGGATGCCGTGCTCCCAAAAACCCTTTTGAAAACCTTTGCTTTAGGTCTGAGCAAGTTTAAACCTATGTCATTCTCTCTCAGGCCAGTTTTTCAGAGCGGTCTGTTGCAGCAATATCAACAAAGAGCCTTCTGGCACCATCCGCAGAATCAGCTAGTTAACGAATATATTTTGTTGCCTTTGTTACTTTACAAAGTCCCTCCCCTTCCTTTTTAACCTCTTGCCAAAAGCCAAGGGGCTGAAGGGCAGGTGGGGTGGGGAGAGAGGAGAGGAGAAACGCCGTGCTGAAAAATGAATGGAAGTTTCTGTTCCGTGTACATCTGGGGCCCATTAGTGAGAAGACTGTAACTGAAGGCACTTTGACTAGGCAACTTCAGCCTTCCTTGGGCAAAGATCATGCAGATGGGGGGGGGGAGTTGCGGTCTTAGCGGTTGATGAAACCCCAGCTGTGTAAAAGCAGGCTCCCGGCAGCTGCTGTCGCCGCAACCATGGTGCGAAGTGCACTCCTAGGTGAAACATCTCCCTGGAGGACTGGAAGAGTTGCTGCCTCAGAAGTCAAAGCCATATGAAGAGATTGTGGCATGTCAGAACGCACTGAAAAAATGTCCCGCCTATGCATTATTTATTGCTTTCCTGTATTTATATAATATTCAGCTTCCTGAGAGTAAATTGTTTTGGATTGTGTAATGTTGGGCAGAACATCAAAGGTATGTTAATCAGTGGCAATAAGACGCAAAGGTTTTATGGTCACTGAGGTATTAAATATTGCTAATAAATTACAGGGTTAGGATTTTTAAATGAGCTATCGCTGGAGAGGAGCATCAATGCCAAGGCCTAAAAATACTAATTGTCATGGCTTGACTTATCAACAGCTCCAAATAACTGGGCTTTTGAAGAAACACAAGTTCTCAATACCAGGTGCTTGTACAATATGAAAACACACAAATACGTTAAGGGCACATCCAGACAGTCACTATTTTGGGGTGGAATTCAATCACATACTGGCCAGCCCAGGTCGCACCATTTAAATTGATTTGGCACTCTTGCACAATATACCTGTTTCTGTGCCCTGCCCCCCAATCAGACTTTTTGCAACAGGGAAAGTGACAAGAAAATGGACTGGAAAATGTAGGGTAGCACTTGTTTGATTCAGTATCAAATATCCTCCTTGCAAGCAAATTGTCCAAACAAATTGGGATGAATGCTCAATAAACAGGTTGTCTGGAAACGACCTAAGTAATACTTAACCTCAAGTTTCACCTTCAAAGCATTCCACAGATAACTCACATTTTTAAAAAATGTCAAATGGTTCTTCTAGGGACCACACAGTAATGTGGGGTCTCAAGGTGTATACAGACCTTCCCATTGTGTTTCTGTAAAATGGGAACAGTGCTTATTTTCTTGGTAGAGAAAGTTACAGGTGTGTCAGGTTCATGCTGGAACTGGACATGATGGAGGCTGCATGGTTACCATAGAAAACACCAGTGCCACATTTTGACCTTCCTTACCACTAACAAAGAATGGGACCACAAAATGCATGCCATGATGTCTTCGTACTCCAGTTTTCTACATCACCACAAGCAGCAACCAATGAAGTAAAGGGAGGGGATCTCAAAGTCCAATGACGCCACATTGTTCTTTGTAGCATGTTATGTAGTATTAGGTATCATGGTGAGGAACAGAAGAAGAGTCCTGTTGGATTGGGTCAATGACCCATCTAGTCCAACAGTCTGTTCTCATAGTGGCCAACTATGAGACCCACAGAAAGCCTGCAAGGGGAGTCTGAACACAACTGCACTCTCCCGAGTGCTGCAATTTCCAGCACCTATTATCCAAAGGCATTCTGCCACTGGCTGCAGAGATCAACCATTGCCATTTGGGCCAGTACTCATTTATAGACTTCTTCGCCAAGAAATCTTCTAATCCTCTTTTAAAGCTGTCCAAATTGTTGTGCATCACTACCTCTTGCGGGAGCAAATAGCATAGTTTAATGATGTGCTGTATGAAGAAGTGCGTTATTTTGTCGCCCTGGATCTTCCAACACTCAGCTTTCTAGTAGTGTGAGAGGGGGAGGGAATGCCTGTGTTTCTTCCATTGAAAGTGCCTTCACAACGGCAAAGAAATTGGTATTCTTAGGCCACTATTTTAGCACTTCATTGGCAGGTTGTATCACAGGCCTCAAGAAACCCGCTGAGTCATTTTTGGCTTGTTCCATGTGTTCATTTCAAGGAGAGAAGAAGACCTATTTGACTTTGCTGAATGATAGAGGGTATGAATTTACAGGTAACGTTCTAAACATGAAATAAAAATTGCTCTCTTTATGGGAAAGAAGCCAGGAGACTTGAGGTTAGAAAATTCCCAGTAAATTTATTAAGAATGGAAAATAGCTTTTCCAACAGACTGGGGGGCGGCGGGGGGGGGGAGAGATATTGACAGATTTTTCCCCCTTGCGAAATTTCCTGCCAGGACAAAAAGGACAGCTGATCAAGAGTGTTTGTGGTTTCCTGAACACTTAGTTTCAGTCTGGATGTCCTAAACATTATTTTTATTTTTTGTTGGAAGCATTCATGTGTTCATGGATTTCCTATGGGGTGAAGAATTCCTTTCCCAAGCATTCATAATCTCAAGGTTTCTCACAACAATTACATAAAGTGTTCATCTAGGTCAATGAACTTTATTTGGCTTTCTAAAAAAAAGGTTAATAAACTACAGTGCAATCTTAGTCACAACAACTCAGATGTGAATCCTATTGAATTCAACAGGGCTTACTCCCAAGTAGGAATGTCCGAGAATTCCAACAGAAATGGAGACAGGAGCAGGTTTTGCCATTATTTGCACGTTTGCTAGAGGTCAAGAACAAGAATCATGCAAGTGCTATCTTTTGTTTTAGTCTGCAAACTTGTAAATAAGTCACCATGCATGGCTTTAATTATGGAAATGTAGTATGTAAATAAAATGATGGTGATGGTGATGAAATACCACAAAAAGGTAGACTTGAAACATATTCTGGCAAGATAGCATCACTGCAAAGGTAGTTAAATCTGATAACTCTTTGAAGACAATGGAAAGCTTGTACAGGTTATGTCACACTGCAAATTTGTTATGAGATTAGAAGTGACATGCTATGTGCATTGTAGAATAGAAAAGGAGATGCTTTTACGATGACCTTTCCTTCCCTGAACATTCGTTCCTGATTCTCAAGGCTTACCAATTCTACACGTGAAATCTTTGTTTTGAGTTTATACACATACTGCAGCCACTCTCTCTTTTCATTTGCTAAACTTCTTTTCCTATGGTAATATACTTTGGTGTTTGGCTGTTTTAACTGCATTTTCAAGTGTTTTATGTTGTTGCTGTTTTTAAATGTTGATCGTTTTAAATATTGACCTTTATTTCATACATACATGTTAGCAAATAATTGAAGGGATACATTTTGCACAGAATAGAGGTTGAGCCTAAATTTTCAGTCTGGATTAAAGAATAAATAATAATAAATAATTTTTTATTTATACCCCCCCCCCCCGGCCAGGGCCGAGCTGAGGGTGGCTAACACCAAATATGAATTACAATAAAACGTAGTAGAGAGAAAAAGAAAAAGAAAGCAACAACAAACAAACAGTTAATTAAAATACGGCTTAACATACAGGTTAAAATACAGGTTAAAATGCAGCCTCATTTTAGTAGTAGCCCATAAATCAAGACCATAAAGGGAGGAAACATCAGATATTCACCCGAGCCAGCTATCCATGCTGGTCCTACATGGGCCAGCAAAAAAGGCAAGGGCAAATTGATATACCAAATCCCATATAAGGAGTCAGAGTGAGTCTAAGCTGAAGGCCAGGTGGAACAGTTCCATCTTTCAGGCTCTGAGGAAAGATGTCAAATCCCGCAGGGCCCTAGTCTCTTGTGACAACCAATAAATTGTATTGTCCTCCATGGCAATAACTGCACCAATGATGGTCTCCCTTCTTGGAAGTGGGACAGTTGGTTCACTTCTGAACTATTTTACAGGATCTGTATATGACCAAGGAGCAACTGGGGACAATAAAGCCATACTCTTTCAACTCTGTCAAAAGAAAAATGATTCCCAAAAGCAAAAGCATGTTAGTGCAGTGGTATCTCCCTGGTTCCCCCCGCCTCCTCTTTTTTGAAAAGCAGCATCAGGAGCACCAGTCAGGAATGAAAGAAATAAAACACTGTGGGAGAGGGACAGATGAATCTTTCCCTTCCTATCATTGAACCCCCACACCTCCTGCGCAAAATGAAGAAAAAGGTGTGGGTCTCATTTCTTGTAGGAGAAGAGTAGTTTGGGAAGGGCAACTTTGAAGAAACTAATAGCAGAAAGGGAAGAGTACTCCACCACCAACCTGCCACTGTTCACGAAAACTGCTTCTCAGAGAAAATTGGATGATGATCTACCCATCTCCTGTCTAAATAAAAAAATTCCTTCCAGTAGCACCTTAAAGACCAACTAAGTTAGTTCTTGGTATGAGCTTTCGTGTGCATGCACACTTCTTCAGATACCAAGTGTGCATGCACACAAAAGCTCATACCAAGAACTAACTTAGTTGGTCTTTAAGGTGCTACTGGAAGGAATTTTTTTATTTTGACTATGGCAGACCAACACAGCTACCTATCTGTAACTGGAACCATCTCCTGTCTGTCATCCTGGGTAAATAGTATCCTTGGTCAGTTGTGGTGACCTTCGCTATCCCACTAGGGACCACTCCTGCCCTAGGCAACCTAAGCAGTGGCTTAAAACTGCCATTTTAATTTTCCAAGAATACCTTCAATACTATATTATGGGCACTGTGGCAATTTTTTTCAAAAGGGACAACACCAGGCCCATCCAGTACACAGCACATCACTACCAGCTTAACCCACTGAGGCACACTGGCATAGGAAGGGACCCATCTAAGAGCACTTTGCCAAAGCAGTGCCATAGCCATGGGTGGGACTAGCCAGGGTTTGTTTTGCCCTGGGTGAAGCCCCCTCAATTCCTGTCATCCATTTCATTTCAGCAAAACACAAGCCAAAATTGCCTCCATGTTGTTCTGCCTCTATGCCCTGACAGGATATTGTAAATGTTGAGGAGAGTGGGGTAGTGCTGATAGTATTGACAAAGGAAAGTGGAAGTATTTTTATGCAATCTGAGATTAGAAGCCAAGATGACATATTGCTTTCCCCTCTTCTACATAAAACACCCACATGTGAGATTGTGAGTCTTGCAGGCAAGAGTATCTGAGTCAAAATATGTTCCACATGAAAGTCTCAGTCTATAAATTTGACTGCAGCTCCTGATGGGGAAGGAAGACAGGAAGGAAATCCTTCAGGCTTCTTGTCACACACTGATATTTCACAGTCATGTGGAATATCAGCATAATTTCTTTTTATAGACACTAGTTAGAAGAACAGCGTTCATTTGTCCAAATCCAGAATTACAAATACACAGTGATTATGAAAGTGATAGTTATAAGATGGGATATATTTTGGACCCTAAAATAATAGGCTATAAGCCTCTGACTAAAATCCATTTTATTAAACGTGATTCTGGTAGGTTCTTCACAATGCTGGTAGGTTTCCTCACAGGGTAATTTCACCCCTCCCTTACATTTTACACTTTTCTTATAAGTCCAACCACGTGCCTGACCTTTATTTAGGATTGTTATGTGTACTACATTATGATGGTAGTCCTCCACTGATATCAGTCCTCTTTTTGAAAGGTGGTCCGGTCCGAGTCTGCTTTAAGGATAAGGAACCCTAAGAAGGGAGGGGCTTCAAAGCTGCCCATCAATGGTTAGTGCCCTGGGGTAGGCTTAGCAAGCACACAGATGGCCCAATCAGATTAGACTTCCCCTATCTGTGAAAATTTATTCTATTTCTGTTTATATTATAGAAATTATTTCTACATTTTATGTTTACATAAAGATTGACATGCACAATTTTATGACCGATTTTTCCAAGGGTCCTATTTTCCAGAGATGCATAAGTGGACATGCATGCATTGCAGATAAGTCGAATTATTTCTTTACATCTGTCTTTACAATGGAAGTAACCTTTGTAGGAAGTGGGTCTGAGGAACTGAGGCAGATAGTAGTGATGAGATATAAAATTTTAGATTTACGAGGCAAACTGACAAATTGCCAGGTCCAGATGGCACCCACAGGAGAGTTCCCAAAGAACTCAAATGTGAAATTGCATATCTTCTAACAAAACTATATAACTTACCCCTCAAATCAGCCTCCATGCCTGAGGGCTGGAAAGTAACTAATATGAAACCATTTTTTAAAAAAGTGACCAGAGGCATGCGTGTGGAGATGGAATCCTGTAAATTACAGGCTTATTAGCTTAAAAGCTGTCCTGAGAAAACTGATGGGAAGTACTGATAAAGATAAAAATAGCCAAGCATATAGAAGAACAAACCTTGCTAAAGCAGAACCAGCATGGCTTCTGCAAGGGCACGTCCTGCCTCACAAACAGTTCTTTGAGATTGTACTTGGGCTCAGTGGCATACTGTGGGTTGCCAGCACCCGGGGCCATGCAGAGAAGTGGGCGGGACGGAGGCAAACAGAGTACGCATGTGCATTCAACTGCCTAACAGTGTCTGCATCACCCAGGAGATTGCTGTCAAAGAGACAAAAAAAGAAGAGTCATTCCACTGTCTGGAGTGGTCACTTCTTGGTTCTCATGGAGAAGCCGTTTTCAATGGAGCCCAGCAACAGAAGAATGCAGCCATACTGAGGCAGTACTCGGTGTTGAAATTTTGCTCCCCTAACAGTTTTGTGCCCGGGGCAACTGGTTCTGTTGCCCCCTGTGCTACGCCACTGCTTGAACTTTCTGAAGGCTTTTGGCAAAGTACCTCACCAAAGACTCCTGAGTAAGCTTAGCGGTTAAGGAATAAGAGGAGAGATCCTCTTGCAGATAAACAATTGTTTAAGATGCAGAAAGCAAAGAGTAGGAATAACCGGACAGGCACTCCAATTTTAAACAAAGTAGCAAAACTATTGATTTTGTCTGTGTAGTTTGGCATGGCATGTATAGAACAAGCAATATAATCTCCAACGGAGCATGCCTTGTTCAGATCTAGATTTCTGATTGGCTGGACATTTTTCCAAGTGTTATTTTGCACTGAAGCTTGGACAGACTTTGCAACATTTAATGCATATTGGAATAACGGATCCAAATAAAGATCAAGACACAGAAGCACAAATGAGCTTATCTGAGGCCAAAGAAAATGGAGCTATTCTAATCAACCAGACTCCAAATCAAGGACCAGACTAGAGCAAATTAGATACAGTGCAGCTGATCTTAAGTCAATAATCAACAGAGCCCAGGCAGTTCTCAAAGTCAATGAGGCAGAAAGATTTAAAGCATGACAAATTCAACACAGCAAAGCAAGAGCAAAACCAAGCTTTCCCCTCTGCCAGCAACAAAAATAGCTTCACTGAACAAAAACACAATTCCCATGTAGCATGCTAAAACCAGAAAGAGATGTAGATTTGTCCACAGCCAGAACTCTGATAGCTTCTGAAGCATTGTGAAGATGCTCTTCTGAGGGGGCGGCAAAAGAAGAATAATGTAAATGCTGCATATAGATTTTAAAGTCCCAAATTTATATTAGATTTCAGAAGGCGAGTATCTGTCTGTATCTAGGCCAACCATTTGCAAAAGTCCCTGAAGCACTCCTAAGCTGTGTAGTCTTTTTGTGTTTTTTTACATGCCGTGCTTTTCTGAGTCCAGAAATCTGCACTCACTCACTAATTCATTTAATTTTAGGGTGTTATATTAAGGTAGGAATCCAAACATTCACTTTGTGCTGCAAAGATTAGGAAGCACAGTGAAACACTGGGCAGTTTTAAAAGGCCATTATCTTGTATATTGAAGTCTACATCAGTTCAATACTCCGTAAAAGCTAATATTACCATTTCAAAAGGATACTGGTGCATCCTGTTCTCAAAGAGAAAAATGCTTCAAACTATGTTTTGCCATATGCAGTGAATGGAGTGAGGGTCATTCTGTGACTTTGGCAGTGTCGTAAGAGTCTAGACTATTAGCCAGTGATTTTTTTCCGGGGGGAACACAGGGGCATGCACACTCCTAAACCTTTTGTGAATCTAACAGGAGAAGAAACTAATTTTCTTTTAATAGTTTCTTTTCTAGCACAGTGAACCGTCAGTTCTGTTGAACAACATGGTGAATCATCAGTTCTGTTGCTACCCCAATGGCAACCTCATTTCCTTTCATGGTGTTAGTCTTAGATGGAAGCGAGCATTTAATGTGTGAAGTAGGAGTTGGAATCAAGCACGGTGATTGGTCAGTTTCATTGTTACCACCTCCGATGGCGGCTTTATTTCCTTTCCCGGTATAATGCATGTTCTTTGTACTTTTGTCCATTTACTGTATTTATTTTCCCTAATTTGAACTACAAAATGGTGATTTTCTTGAGTCAAAATGAGAGCACCCCTAAACATTTTTTAAAGAAAAAAAGCACTGCTATGAGCTATTGAAGAACTATAGGTAAAATATTAGATCCATTCAGAAGAGAGTTGGAGCAGTGGAGAACTATGCCATGAAAATCCATGAATATAATTTAATATAGTATTTTTAAAATGTTTTAACTTACTACAAGGACAGTGTTCCTTTTTTCACAGTTCACCTAGATTTAAAAAAACAACACATACAACATCCACTACAACTGAGCATCTTGAAAGTAGTATCATTGGACACATATGGAACTAAGCTCAAGTTCCAAATTTTGTGGTGCTTTGAGAAAATAGCATTAAGACGCAGCTGAGGATGTGAGGAAATTGCAAAGCAGGTGCTAAAAGAGTGACAGGCTACAGTGGAGTGGAAGTCTTGATAGGACCATAGGGAAGGATGGAAGACAATGGTAATGTGTTGAATGAAGTGAAGTACTATCAGAGAGGAAGTTTAAATGTTTCTTTGATGGTCATTGAATGTTTCCACCACACTTGCCATTCTTTCCTGCCACACCAGTGTGGTGCTCCACACTCTTTGATTTAAAGCAATCTCATTCCATTTTAAGAGTCACCGATTCCCACCCTACCCTGTCTTGCCCTGTGATGACCCAGTTCCCTTTAAGCCAAGCTTGAGACTGGGAGATATTTAACTCTCTTGGGAATTGCAGAGATCTTATCAGAAAGGTTCTTTTTTTTTCAAGTGTTTTTGGAATTGTATTACTACTACTACTACTACTACTACTACTACTACTACTATTATTATTATTATTATTTTACCAGCCAAAGGTGTTTTCAGTAGTTTCATAAAGAAGTGACTCTTCCCTACACTACTTCTTTGAGTCTGGGTGCTTGTTTCCCTTGGCTTATATATATATATATATATATATATATATAATATAATATATATAAAATACGATTGAAAACACACCATTTTTGCTTTCCCATACCTGTTAAAAGCCAAGGGAAACAAGCACCCAGACTCAAAGAGGTAGTGTAGGGAAGAGTTCCTTCTTTATGAAACTACTGAATAGTTTATATAACGTTTTCTCTTCCGAGCAGTTTATAGTGGATCACCCTGTAGGGAGAAGAGAAAATAGAAAATAGAAAGTGTGTGTGTGTGTGTGTGTGTGTGTGTGTGTGTGTGTGTGTGTTTACTGCAGAGAGGGAGGAGAAAGAGACTTCTTTAGCATAAGCAGAGTTCATTGTGATTTCATCCCCCTTATCCTGTATAAATGAATAGATTCATTCATTGCAATTAAGAGGTATGGGAGTGGGGTTAATAATTTCAAAACTGCATACCAAACAAAAATCCATTGAATCTTCATTCAACTTGCCCTATTCATTTCCTGAATGCTTGTGGTGTATGCCCCCAGGAAGGGACAAATCCAGACCATGCTTCTATTCCAAGGAAGCTACCAAAAAAAAGTTGTTAATCTACAACGTAGCCCTTTACCCAGACAGGCCAACATTGTGTCACAGTCTCTTCTTGTGTTGGACAGAGCAGGCTTCTCATAAGAAGTCTCTTTTTTAAAAAAAAAAAAAAAACACAGCTCAAGAAGTCTTGGAGCTCTTTAACTCTTTCTCTTTAACTGCTTATAATCAGGGGCACCATCTATAGGACATGGTGTGTAGACTCTCTTCCTTCTCCCCAGCAGCATAGTACGGTTTACTGGCACCGGGGGGGGGGGGCGCACACATGCGGGGCATGGAGGGTGAATAGAGCCTGCCATGCCCGCCCCACGGCTGCTGCCAGAGAAGCCCTCCACCCACTGGAGCGAAGTGGGGCAGTGCTGTGCTGCCTGCTTGCCTGCGAAGAGAGGGGCCCGGCCTGCAGACACAGCTCTTGGGTCATCCCAGCCTCACAAAGTGACTCAGGGCTGGCAGGGCGATGTGACCAGGATGCAACAGTCATGCACCCTTCGATTCCAGCCTCGCAAAGCAAGGGTGAAGCTGGGATCTGAGGGCATCTTACTGTCATGGCTTTCTCATGCCACCCTGCCAGCCCCGAACCCCTTTGGGATGCTGGTATCTTATCTGAATGATTCACCTGGCGAAAAACAGCTAATTTTTTATTTTAAAAAACAGGACAAAAGACAAGTGAAGATAGGTTTAAAAACAAATGAAGGCCTAAGGCAGATACCTTTTCATCCAGATGGAGAAGGCTGCCAAAACCAAAACGCTTCAGTTCTTTCCAGAAAGTACAGAGGGTGTGTGCCTATCATACCTGAGCAAAGATGCTGGTCCTCCAATGTTCTGACAGCTTCCTATGTTCATAGAGTGGGGAAGGTGTATTAGCCAGTCAATGAATATAAGAAAAAGCTGTTAGAACATCGGTCCATCTAGCTCAGTATTGTCTACACAGATTGGCATTTTAGGATTTTCAGAGAGGAGACGTTCCCAGTCCTATTTGGAGAGGCTGGGAACTGAACCTTGGGCTTCTTGCATGCAAAAGCTACAGGAAATTGGGACTGGGTTATGTGGTCCTATAGTTTGAAGTAGTGCCTCTGGCCAAACACATCACTTTCCATAACCCAACACATCTGTAAAGAACCCTAGATTTAAAATAAACAACCATTTTCTTAATGGTGCATAACTCTGAAAGTATCTAGAGAGAATATTTTGTTTATACCCCTGCACTGAAATATCACCTAGGCCAAGGGCATCGCAAAATAGATAGACCAGTGGTTTGAAATATTAAGTCTCATACCCCCAAGGAAAGAGCTGGAGGAAAGAGGCTACAGACAAATACATCACTTACATGTGGTTTGGAAGGCTTCCAAAATGGGGCACACAGAAGCCACGTTTTCCTTTTTAAAGTGTCACCCTTCAGGTACAGAGTACAAACAGCAACAAAACCATAATCTCCTCCCCACATGAAAGAAGGAGAAGGGAGAATTAGGCAAAATGCCAGCTGCCTGCTGCTTAGAGACATACCACGTCACACCTTGTGTTTTGAAGTTCATTAATAAACCCAAAATATTGACACTTCAGGGGACTTGTGGGTGGAAGCCAGAGGGTTTTTCCTCTCTCTCCTTCTCTCCTTTAAAGGCTCTAATTAATTTATTCAGCAACACGACTAATGATTGAGAAGAATATTCCTTGAGGTCCTGCTCATGGCATGTCCCCACCACAGCTCACATGTTTGCTGTTGAGTCTAGAGAAGCAAATAGTGCCTGAATGAACATAGTTGTATCTCACCGAGTTATTGACCCGTTCTCTTATGCATTCTCACCCATGCATTCTCAACTTCACTAGTTATTTATCACTGGCCCATGCCCATGGCCTGATCCTTCAATCAATGCAAAAGGCAGTCTTTGCAATAACACTGCACTGTAAAAATCCCAAAATACATGCTCTGTCTTTGAAAATTTCATGTATAACAACAATTCACACATTTCTGGAGGCAAGTCTTTGATGAAATTAATAATATTACACACTGCAGCTTTGTACCTACAGCTAAGTTGGCAGCATTAAGCACATTTGGACAAGAACTTTAGGACACCGTGCCGAGAATCCTCCCTGACTTTTTTAATGCTTGGCAGCAAAGTTAGAAATAGCCCACCTGTGGAGGAGCAAAGGTTTCCCCTACACTAGAACAATAATATAGAAAAAATATAGTGCTTGGCATTAATGGACAAATAAACAAAACAAACTCATGCCTATAATAAGTGAGCTGAGGTTCCTTTGTGACTGAATGGTATCCATTCATTTTTTCCGAACCATTGAGAGACATGTCATTCTGTTCTGATATACTTGTGGCATAAGTAAATTAAGTCCTATTATGGGGGTAAGGCAGAAACTACGAAACAGACAAATGAGGACAGCGAAAAATGCTGACTGATGATGACAGAGTCAGTTGGGTGTGGGGAGACAGAAAACCAAAAAGAAGGGAGAACAAACTGAAGTGGTTGGAAAAAGAGGACCGAGAAAGGGACTCACAGAGGTGGGAAATAGAGAGAACCATCACATTGTCTGGATAGGTTATTTCCTGTCTCATTCTAAGAAGCTTTTTTTAGTTGTCCCTGGGAACAGAAGTGAGAGTTGTCTATAGAAATCAATGGAGACATACAAGATTTTAATGTCACTGAGACTGGGCACCAGTGTCTCCATTGCAAAAACCAAAAAAATCCAATGAAGATTGAATTTGTCAAAAGGGCATGAAAAGCTGACTACCTGTTTGGGGTAGAAGGCAGATATCCATGGCAGACAGGATGGAAGGGAATGGCTAGAACCATCAAGAGAAACACCCCACAATGCTAAATTTTGTTTTAGGACCGTACGTGTTTCTTTATGTTGTTCATTTCGTCTTTGTTGTTGTTGTTTAGTCGTTTAGTTGTATCCGTCTCTTCGTGACCCCATGGACCAGAGCACGCCAGGCACTCCTGTCTTCCACTGCTTCCCGCAGTTTGATCAAACTCATGCTGGTAGCTTCGAGAACACTGTCCAACCATCTCGTCCTCTGTCGTCCCCTTCTCCTTGTGCCCTCAATCTTTCCCAACATCAGAATCTTTTCCAGAGAGTCTTCTCTTCTCATGAGGTGGCCAAAGTATTGGAGCCTCAGCTTCAGGATCTGTCCTTCCAGTGAGCACTCAGGGCTGATTTCCTTAAGAATGGATAGGGTGGATCTTCTTGCAGTCCATGGGACTCTCAAGAGTCTCCTCCAGCACCACCTACTCCTACTCTATATATTTAAAGCAGTATCACACCACTTTAGACAGTCTCTGCTTCCCACAAATAATCTGGTGAACCATAGTTTGTTGAGGGTGCTGAGAGGTGTTAGGCTGTTCCCTTCATAGCACTGCAATTCCAAGAGTAGTTTAGCAATCAGTCCCTTATCCCAAGCGAACTTTGAGAACTGTAGTTCTGTGAGGGGAATGGGGTCTCCTAACAACCCTCAGCACCCATAACAAACTACAGGCCCCACAATTATTTGGGGGGAAGCTACTGCTTAAAATGGTATGCTTCTGCTTTAAATGCATAGGGTAGATTGGACCTCAGAGCTTCATCCTTCATCTCAGCAACTTGTCTATAGGGTAAGGATTGTACTAGTCTCCTGCTCTCTTTACCTGATTGCTGCCTGCATTCCTTATTCTACATACTTGCACCTGACCTGTTAAATGCTTTTTGTTGTTGTTCATTCTGGAACTCACCACTGCCTCTGGCTTCCTTGGACCAATAGCCAGTGCCTTGCAGGTCCCAGACCCCAGATGACCTAATGCCTGATCCTGCTAAGGTTTGATGGACTTGCACCTTGATGCATAGCTAAAGTGGTGTGTTGAGTGTAGGCATCGGTGCCCAATTGATATAAAACTGACCCACACCTTAAAGGTAAAGGTAAAGGTACCCCTGACTGTTAGGTCCAGTCGCGGGCGACTCTGGGGTTGCGTGCTCATCTCGCTCTATAGGCCGAGGGAGCCGGCGTTTGTCCACAGACAACTTCTGGGTCATGTGGCCAGCATGACTAAGCCGCTTCTGGCGAACCAGAACAGTGCACAGAAACGCCGTTTAACTTCCTGCCGGAGTGGTACCTATTTATCTACTTGCACTTTGATGTGCTTTCGAATTGCTAGGTGGGCAGGAGCTGGGACCAAGCAACGGGAGCTCACCCCATTGTGGGGATTTAAACCGCCGACCTTCTGATTGGCAAGTCCTAGGCTCTGTGGTTTAACCCACAGTGCCACCCACGTCCCTATTTTAAGCAGTAGCTTCCCCCCAAATAATTGTGGGGCCTGTAGTTTGTTATGGGTTCTGAGGGTTGTTAGGAAACCCCATTCCCCTCACAGAACTACAATTCTCAAAGTTCGCTTGGGAAAAGGGACTGATTGCTAAACCACTCTGGGAATTGCAGTGCTATGAAGGGAACAGCCTAACAACTCTCAGCACCCTCAACAAACTATGGTTCCCCAGATTATTTGTGGGAAGTTTCAAGTGGTGTGATACTGCTTTAAATATATAGAATAGGAGTAGGTGGAGTCTAAGACGAAATGAACAACATAAAGAAACACGTACGGTCCTAAAACAAAATTTAGCATTGTGGGGTGCTTCTCTTGATGGTTATAGCCATTCCCTTCCATCCTGTCTGCCATGGATATCTGCCTTCCACCTTCTACCCCAAACAAGTAGTCAGCTTTTCATGCCCCTTTGACAAATTCAATCTTCATTGGATTTTTTTGGTTTTTGCAATGGAGACACTGGTGCCCAGTCTCAGTGACATTAAAATCTTGTATGTCTCCATTGATTTCTATAGACAACTCTCACTTCTGTTCCCAGGGACATCTAAAAATAGTTTCTTAGAATGAGACAGGAAATAACCTTTCCAGACAACGGGAAATAACCTATCCAGACAACGGGAGCTCACCCCGTTGTGGGGATTCGAACCGCTGGCCTACTGATCAGCAAGCCCTAGGCTCTGTGGTTTAGACCACGGCGCCACCCCAGACAATTGGCAGCTGTAGCACTGGGTTGTCAGAAACTGATTCTGAAAGATGCTTCTGGGCTTTGCTAAATGAAAAGTCTCACATTCTAAACATCGATCAATCAAAATGTAGCAGAGAAATCGCTTTGTATTCACATGGTAAAACTTGTGCCACTACTATACCCATCACAACATGTTAGCAAGTGTGACTCAGTCAGTACATTTTGCACGCAGGAAATAAAGATTCCAAAGATAAGATATTAGGGGTGAATCAATAAAGAGTTCTCTTTTACATATCCCAAAAGTCTAATTAACTTCAAAGTAGTTGATATGAATATAATTAAAGAGAAGAACAAACAGCAAAAGGGGTGGGTGGGTGGGAGAGACCTGATTTAATATCATCGCTAAAATGACAGTGCTGGGCTGTGCACTGAACCATAGGAAACTATGCTATCAAGTTAACATAATTGTTAAACAAATAATAATAGTGACATTGTATGAATTTAAATGTAGCAATGCAGATGCCTATGTCAGAAAAAAACCAAATAAAAGGACAGAAAGAAAGAAAGAAAGAAAGAAAAGAAAGGAATAGCCAAGTGGGACTATTTTTAAATGGCCAAAATGATATAGTGGTGATTTAATGAGCTTATGTAGACATCAAGAGGCAACATAAAATTAACATCTGGAAAGTAAAGTAGTGCTATTTATACTGAGAAGAAGACTAATATAGCCTATAGAATAGGCCTTAGTTGTCTGAAAGCAACTTCGATAGAGAATACACTCATCCTATTATACTTCACTGATAACAGGGCAATTGTTCCTTCATTTTATGAGCAAGTCAGCTATATTTCCAGATGTGGAAAACTTTCAAATAGAAGAAACATGCAAGGCCTTAGAATATATAGGTTCCCTACTAAACAAAGATCAGCCATGCTAATTGTGATTGTGTCAGAAAGAGTCTGACATTGATTGGCAGACTGTGATGCTACAGAATACCCATACATATTCCAACTTCTCAGGAAACCAAATCTGTTGGCAACAAAATTTCCAGAGTCCATACTGTGAGGGAAAGAAAAGTTCTCACTTTGATTGGAAGCCTTGCCACCTTTTCTGTTGAGGTGAGTCAGTTGGGTGGGGTTGCACCAGTACTTGGGAAACTTCTACTGCTCTGGGTAATGCTCCATTCTGTAACCTTGGTGTCTCACCACGTAACAACTGTGCTAGTCCTACAAGAGGGAGGGGGAATCAGTGGCTCTCCAGATGTTGCTGGAGTACAACACCCATCAGTTCTGACCATTGGCCATGCTGATGGGAATTGGAGTCCAACAACACCTGGAAGAGCACATGTTCAGAGTCCCTTCCCTAGAAGCACCTGAAACTGACGGTGTTAGTTTTACCCTTCTGATCTAGTTTTGGCTATGGAGGTTCTCTACTGATCAGGTCTTCGTTCTTCTTTTTCCTTTTCACCCTGTGATCTAATCATTACAGGCCCAGATTAAGGCTATGAAGGTCTTATGACTAATAGGAAGGAAGGCCAGTCCTAAGTAGTATGTACAACATATTGTAACAAATAAATAATTCATAAACTCATCAAATGATTTGAATTAAAATATGTATTCATTTTTAAAATAATTTTTTTCCAGACATAAATCATTCACTACACTCATATCATCAAACATCTTCTTTTTATTTTATTTCCTGGCTCTCGTTGTGGCAAAATTATGAATCAGAATCAACAACGTGTTTGGTTTTGAGGGCATATTTCCAAGCTAGAGAAACTCTTCTGGGCAGCACAAATACACACACACACCCCACAATCAGGAACACAACTGGCTACTGGCTACAGTAGAAGGCTTTTTTGAAGCCTGATTTCAGCAGAGGAAGGGATGGGGAAAGAGGTTCATGCATGCACCACAATGCTGATTGTGATGTCATTCCTCCCAGGGGCTGAAGGTGGCACACAAAAATAGGTTTCCCAACAGAAACCCTGTGAGAAAGATAAGGCCAAGAGAGAATGGTTGGTTCAAGGTCACCCAGTGAGCTTTGTGGTTGAGCCAGCAAACTGAGGGCCTAAAAAATATGAAGCCTTGAGGCTATCACTTTAAAGGTACAGGGCTATTGGTGAATCCTACCTTGAATTCTCACTTCAGACTTGCAAGCCCATTTTGGAGAGACAAACTGAGACAGCCTTTATTAACATCAAATAAAATACAGCATTAAATGTCTTCAGAGGGGAACGTATGAATGCCTCTCTTGCTCATGGTGCTCATCAATGCCTCTCCCTCTTTAAGCATATGATTAAGGGGTGTCAATGTACTAATAGCATAATCATATGGAAAGTCCTGAAAGGAACATCATCTCATTTGGGGTTTATGGTATATATACACACACACATATACGCTGGCATGCTCCTACCAAGTGTTAAATGAGAATTTACAGTGGTGCTAATTGAAGCAGCATTTTGGTGTTCACTGCATGCTGTTAGGAAAAATGAGGATCCTTTTGCCGGAGATTAAAAGTTTAATAATATCTTCTTTATGTTTACACCAGTTTAATGCCAGAGTTAAAAAATAATTATTACAGCAGGCTGTTAATGGATTAGACTGGCATTGCTCCCTCGCTGAGTTCCACTTTCTCATCTACCGGCTTTAGTGCAGTCTGTTGTCATCTTCTAATTAGCTGCTCCTCTTTTCACTTGGATGGTTTAGGGGGTATTCCTGAAACCCACATTAATTTGTATTTCCCAGCATTTGCTCTAAGAAGTTGGCCTTGCTTTTAAAACTTTATTGGATACAAGACTGCAATTGAGAAAAACGAACCACTTCATGTTTCTGTGGCCCATTATTCAGAGAGCTGTGATTGCTACCTTAGATGGCTTTGGAAGCGGATTAATGGAGACAGAATAATGGAGGAGGTCTCAAACTGAGGACCTAGATGCCTTGCCTTCGGTGTCATCAAGGCAGACCTCAAATAGATGGTGCTTCAAGCCTGTTTCCTGCTCTGCTACAGCGCCACCTTTGTCATGGTCAGACATAGTACTACAACTTTGTCAGTCCAGCCAGTTCAGGTGATCTGATGAACCAATAGGGGCTTGGATGGCCCTATATAACTGTTGCTTCAGGTTTGGTTCCTTGTCTGGGATGGAAGGTGCTGAACAGACTCTTCTCACCTCTGATGTCTTGCCTGGCCTGACCCCTGGCCCAATTTAACCATGCCATTTCCCTCTGACCTTATTGGGCCTTGACACAACTAGCCTCAGGCAGCTGATTTAGGGTGTCAGGAAAGACAGCACATTGTTAGTTGTTTCATTTATGATTGTTGTATTTTTACTCTCAGGTACAGTGGTACCTTTCTTGGGATTGGTACTTTTCTTGAGAGAAAAGCAATGACAAACCTAGACAGCAACTTAAAAAGTAGAGACATCACCTTGCTGACAAAGGTCCATATAGTTAAAGCTATGGTTTTCCCAGTAGTGATGTATGGAAGTGAGAGCTGGACTATAAATAAGGCTGATTGCCAAAGAATTGATGCTTTTGAATTATGGTGCTGGAGGAGACTCTTGAGAGTCCCATGGACTGCAAGAAGATCAAACCTATCCGTTCTGAAGGAAATCAGCCCTGAGTACTCACTGGAAGGACAGATCCTGAAGCTGAGGCTCCAATACTTTGGCCACCTCATGAGAAGAGAAGACTCCCTGGAAAAGACCCTGGTGTGGGGAAGGGGACGACAGAGGACGAAATGGTTGGACAGTGTTCTCAAAGCCACTAACATGAGTTTGACCAAACAGCGGGAGGCAATGGAAGACAGGAGTGCCTGGCGTGCTCTGGTCCATGAGGTCACGAAGAGTTGGACATGACTAAATGACTAAACAACAACAACAACAGTGGTACCTTGGTTTACAAACTTAATCCATTCCAGAAGTCCGTTCTTAAACCAAAGCATTCTTAAACCAAGGCCTGCTTTCCCATAGTAGCATGGGACTCAATTTACAAATGGAACACACTCAACAGGAAGCAGAACATGTTCTGCTTCCAAGGCAAAGTTCACAAACCAAAACTACTTCTTGGTTTGAAGTGTTTTTAATCCAAGTTGTTCATAAACTAAGCTGTTCTTAAAACAAGGTACCACTGTAGATGTGTTTTTGCCAAAATAACTTAGCCAGTCCTAGGTCCTATTCATGTTGACTTGAGCAGGGACACCATTTGCTCTTCTACCTCAGGCAAGAAAATGCCTAAGGCTGGCCCCTGGATGTAGACAATGGTCATGGTAGCTAAATGGACCATCAATGTACCTTTGAATAGGGGGACCAACAACATATTCACCTTCACACTCAACTTGTTGTGATATCTCCCCTTCTTACACAGCTTCAACAATCCCTTTCACTTGAACGAACACTTTCAAAAGCATGCTGATCTTTTTGAAGCAAATTCTGCATATCACTGCCCTGCGGTGTAGATTTTCCTGTCATCACCTACTCTCTGCAAAACATGTATCTGAAGAAGTGTGCATGCACACGAAAGCTTATACCAAGAACTAACTTAGTTGGTCTTTAAGGTGCTACAGGAAGGAATTTTTTTTATTTTGTCTCTGCAAAACAGTGTGGCTTCACAGATCTGAGCCTAGAGATGGGCGAATCTGTTAATTTTTATTTCTCTCAGCTTTTCATTTTCCTAATTGTAACCTCAGTTATTTCCTACATGATTTTACAAAGTTTTTTTTTTAAGTCTCGTGAAAATTCATCAGCATTTTTGTGCAAATTTCTCCCAATATGCAATTTTCTCTACTAAACACATTTCTGCAAAGCAATCTCCCTCCCCCAATATAATGTCTTTTAAAATTCTAGTTCCAGTAATATATGCATTGTTGTGCACACTTTGTATATGTCTTTGTACAGTCGTACCTTGGAAGTCAAACGGAATCCATTCCGGAAGTCCGTTCGACATCCAAAACCTTTCGAAACCAAAGCATGGCTTCTGATTGGCTTCAGGAAGCTCTTGCAGCCAATCGGAAGCTGCGGAAGCCCTGTCGGACATTCAGCTTCCAAAAATAGTTCGCAAACTGGAACAGTCACTTCCGGGTTTGTGGCGTTCAGGAGCCAAAACGTTCGAGAACTAAGCTGTTCAAAAACCAAGGTACAACTGTATATGCCTTTTTGTACATATTACTCTGCATTTGAAAAATTGTGATTTCCTTAGGATGACTGTGTTTTGGTTCATGTATTGTTTGGGAAAGTGTGAATTAGGTAGGTTTGCCCTTAAATGTGAACTGAATCAATTTCCCCCCATCCTTATGCCAGTCAAACTCATTCTCCAAAGTATGCCGTGCACCAGTTATTCAGGCTTAAAATCAGGGCTGCAGCTATCAATCTGGAATCTGATCTAGTGTTGTTGTTGTTGTTTTTTAAAAAAAGTTCAACGCTATTGGATTCAAAATTGTATAATGAATGAGTTAGCAGAATTATTATTTGTGTGATGTTGTATTGTATTATGTATGGCTGTCTGTTAATAATGCATGTCTTCCCCCACAGTCTCGCTGAGGAGTAGCATTTTAAAAATAATTTGTTAAGGATGCAAGGCCTGTGAAAATAGACCTTGTTTCATATTCAAAATGTAATCTCTGCCAGAGAACAAAGGATCAATCCATTTTAAAGATGCGTTGTAATTTGTGCTTTGAAATACCATGTATGTCCGGACTTGGAGTGCTTCCTCTTTGATAGTTCATTTGTGGGAAGGAGTTTGTTTTGGATTCCCCCCGCATTCATGTAAATTCTGTGGCATATTTTAAAAAATTAATGTCGCTGCTTGCTCTGCATCCAGGGTGCTAAGAATAAGTCTCTCTAGAAAAATGTGAACATTTATTTATTTATTTTCTGAAGGGGGGATGTTTGAGAATGATATCCTTTGTAGTGCTGTCGCAGACAGTGAAAAGGAGACGATCTTTGGCAGTGAAATTTACAGTAGCCACATCTAAGAGAATCAAGCACTCTAGCGCCAGTGCACAGGCCACGGATCACTATTAATATATGCTGCATCTGGTAGAGAGTCCCCCTGCCCCCGATTTTCATCTTCTGTTAGCAGCTGCTGCTGCTGAACTGAAACATTCCCTGGGAAGATGGATTAACGCTTAAACTACTCTGGAAATTATGGCTCTGTGACAGGAGTAGGAGTTAGCACCCTTAACGAACTACAGTTCCCAGGATAATGAGGGGAAGCCACTATTGTTTACAGTGATACGATACTGCTTTAAATCTACAATGCAGATGGGTGTAAACCCCAGTGAACTTAGAATCATAGAATCATAGAGTTGGAAGAGACCACAAGGGCCATCGAGTCCAACCCCCTGCCAAGCAGGAAACACCATCAGAGCACTCCTGACATATGGTTGTCAAGCCTCTGCTTAAAGACCTCCAAAGAAGGAGACTCCACCACACTCCTTGGCAGCAAATTCCACTGTCAAACAGCTCTTACTGTCAGGAAGTTCTTCCTAATGTTTAGGTGGAATCTTCTTTCTTGTAGTTTGGATCCATTGCTCCGTGTCCGCTTCTCTGGAGCAGCAGAAAACAACCTTTCTCCCTCCTCTATGTGACATCTTACTTACTTCTCTGCTGATGCAAGTAGGGAATCTCTTGCAATTGTTCAGAGGTGCCAGCTTTTGAGGAGGGGGCAACGCCGTGTGTGTGATGTCTCATGTGATGTCATTGACACAAAACCATGTGTGTGATGTCAGGACGTCAGGAGGAACCAAGGTAGAGCCAAATGCGGTGGCTGAGCAGCTTCAGTAGCAGGTCACTTCTCTTCCTCCATGCTTGGCTCCACCCTTCGCCTCTGTGCTTTTTGGACACTGGGGGCGCCTGGCCCCCACCCCAGAAATATTTGGGGCACCCAAAAGGGCTCAGCTTGTGACCTTGCACTTGTCAGAGTTCTAGTTGCATTATGCATTATAAGAGCATGCAATGAATTTCTGCGTTGTGACACATGCCTTTAATTTTATTTATAAAAGTATTTTTATATTGCCCATTCATGTGAAATTTAAAAGCAATGTTTACCATATGTGGTGGACTTGTGATAAAGTAAGGACATTCTGGAGCTGATCTATAATGAATTAAAGAAATTTTTTTAGATATACCTCCCCCCAAAAAACAGAAGCATTTTTGCTTGGCTTGATGGGAAAGGAGATTAAGAAGTCAGATCAAAGATTCTTTTTGTATGCCACAGCGGCTGTGAGAACTTTGTTGGCCCAAAAGTGGAAATCACAAGAAATTCCTACTATTGCAGAGTGGCAGGCGAAGATGATGGATTTTGCTGAGCTAGCCAAACTGACCTGCAGGATCCAGGGCCAGGACGATTGGAACTTCCAGGAAAATTGGAGTAAATTTACTGTATACCTAAATTAAAATTGTAAAAATTTAAAGACACTAGCAGGATTGAAGTAATTCCTACAATGTAGATAAGATGTAAAGAGTTAGAATGCGTGATTGGATTTGATAAGGGATAACAGTTGAAGGGAGGGAGGGAAGTCGCAAGCTCGGCAGAGCAAAAAGGTTTACCGTATTTTTCGCTCTATAACACGCACCCGACCATAACACGCACATAGTTTTTAGAGGAGGAAAATCCGTAGGCATGCCACCTGTAGGCATTCCATCCATAACACGCACAGACATTTCCCCTTACTTTCTAGGAGGAAAAAAGTGAGTGTTATGGTGCAAAAAATACGGTATATGTTGATTAATGTATTGTTTGAATAAGTGTGTAAAGAAAATAATACAAATTTATTGAAAAAATAAATAAATAAGGATGGAAGTGGAATAACAACTCTGATTCCACACCCTGAGAATAAAAAAAAGCAATGTACAATATATACAAGGAAAGATAAAACACTATAAAAGCAATACAAAATAACCATTGAAATGACTGGCTGTTTTTTTAAAAAATTAAACAGCTGCACAGACCTTTCAATATTTTTTTTTAAAGTCTTCAAGAGATGCCTGAATATCAATACCAAGTATGCCTGCCTAATCTCTGCTGGAAGAGTGTTCCACAGCATAGGAATGGTGACATTAAATGCCCATCTTCTAGTTGAGGGCAGTCGGGTCTTTGTAACATGAAGATGACTGACAGTGTCCCTCTGGAACAGGGTGAACAACCTGCATCCCTCCAGATGTTGCGGGACTACAACTCCCATCAGTCCCAGTCAGCATAGCGGGTGATCAGGGATGATGGGAAGTGTAGTCCAACAACATCTGGTGGGCCGCAGGTTGTGCACCCCTGCTCAGGATGATCACATTTTTGACAGTTCTCGTTTGAACTTGATTCAACAATCAATTAAATTGAACAAGCAGATTAATACTGCTCCATTTCATAGCAGCAGTGGTAGTGTGGGTAGATCTTATTCAAAGTGAAGTATCATTCACACCATCTCTGCATTGAATCTTCCACTAGGGATGCAAGAAGGCTCTGTTTTCCATTTCAACCCATGGGTTGGCAGCATGCAGCGCTGTTTCCGTTCTACTGCAGCTTGACTTTTTGTCACATAATTAGTTGTGTAAAATTCCACCATAGATGACAGCAAGA
The DNA here is from genome assembly GCF_964188305.1 of Podarcis bocagei. Taxonomy (NCBI): domain Eukaryota; kingdom Metazoa; phylum Chordata; class Lepidosauria; order Squamata; family Lacertidae; genus Podarcis; species Podarcis bocagei. The sequence continues at coordinate 56,156,799 of NC_138134.1, forward strand.
TGAATAATGTAGTTTTTGTCAATACATTATCGTGGTGGAATTTTACATAATTAATTATGTGATTAATTTCATTATTATTGCATTATCCCACTCCGTTAATTTCAATACAAAGACCATTAATTTCAATAATTTAGAGGGGAGAAACAACACAAATGGGCAATCATCAATTACCCATTGTTTGCAGACTGAAAACAAAAGCAACAGAAAATACCGTACTGATTTCCTGGATTGATTTCTGTTCTGGACATGGGGCAAATATGTAAACATCAGCCGTGTCTCCTATTTCCATTAGAACATAGACATCCCTAGCTCCAACAGTTCCCATCTGCTGACACTGTCTCTATTTTCTAGTCTCTCTCCCAGGGGAAAAATGCATTTGAGGGAATGCATACAAGGAGTTGTAGACTGTACATCTGCACGTACACAACTAGAATTCCTGGTCGAAACCTATGGAGAAAACTCTTTATGTTTATGTGCATTGGTCTGTGAGCAACTACCATACCAGTGGCTACGCATACCATGTCCGAAGAGTCTTCTATTGAAATATGGCTTTGATACCAACATTACACCTGCACTGCAGCCAAAAGGGTATCAATATTAATAAATAGAACAGCATATATTATCCCTACATCATGAACATTTATTTGCAACAAACGAACAGATTTGTCAAGGTCCTGCAAACTTAAAATGTGTCAATATTAACCACCTTAATTGTGTTCCACACTAATCTCTCTCACACACTTATTAAATGAAAGAAAAATAAACAGTTGAATACTGAAGAGAAGCAGGAGTGGGTCTCTGTGATGAATATGCCAAGTGTAATCCAATTTGCATGGAAACATAGATGCTGTAAACATTTATGCATGATTTGGGAGGAACTGATCTAAATGTATAAACTAAAGGTACACATTACAGAAACAGCATAAACATTGATTCCCATAACTTCTCTGCAGTAAGCTGCCAGGTATAATTAATTTGTGCTCCTGGCCATGTTAAATTGCTAACAAGCATAGCGTGTTTGAAATAAAGCAATAATTTAAATAAAATGCAATTAGGGATCCACAGTTACTTCAGCCTGGGCAAAGTGACCCCTATTTCAGCAGCACAGTAGTTAATGAAGCTGGCATTAAAAAACATTTTCACCCTGCTTCTGAATGTTATCTTTATATTCACTCAAATGTCATACTGAGCCTAAAACAGAATTCCATTAAATGCATTTCGCAGTCAGAAGGTGCAAGAGATAGCAGGGCTGTGCAAATGGAGACTTTGTGGAAGCCCCATGTGATGGCAGGCTGAATAAACGAATAAACGAAAAGCGTAACTGGAGACCATGGTCCAAGGAACATTCAGAGTCTCTTATCTGAGGCCTGTTTACTTTTGACTGTCTTGATAGCTTGTCATGTGCTGGGTTGTTGACTCTCAGGTAATTTCTGTCTCTAATTTATTCTTTGAAATCCATATGGAAAAAAAGACATAAAAAAGGATTCAATATATTTTGAGGTTGACCCTATCATACAGGAATCTTGTGACTAGTGTGGGGAGGTGTTGAGGTTTCAGTATTAGAGACCTCAGCCCTTCCTCGGAACAACAGTTCCCAGAGTTCCCTGAAGAGAAGGAAAGCCACTTCCGCGATAACATAGGAGGTGGGGTTGCGGGCTTCACGCCCCTCCCCCACTCTCGCGGGGGCTGGCTCCATACAACTCTTCGGTATTGGCGGTTAGGCATTGGTGGAGGTACTGTCTTATTGTTATGCAAATGAAGGGGGGAAGGAGCGCCATCACCTTCCCCCAAACAAGGGTAGTCCGGTAAAGGATTCCGGGGGGCGTGGCCTTGTCCTAAGCATAAGGAGGTGTGGGCCCATGGCACGCCCCCATGCGGTGACACCGGGGGGAGGTCCTAGTTGACGTGCCTCAGCAGGACTCCTCCCACTGGTGATTAACCCTTCCGGCCTTCAAGCCGGTTAGTAGTTAGGACCAATGCCTAAGCCAATACCACTCGATTCCTGTAATCAATAAAGTTGTGGCCTAAGTTGACCCATTAACCTGAATTCTTGTGTCCTGTGTCTTTATTTCCTTGGGGGGAGGCGGGAACTCGCCAAGCAATTACTGTCAAACCGGTTAAGGTCTGTAACGTAAGATGGCACTACAAATACTGCATTTGGATCATCCATAGTGGCAAATGAAAAACTCATTCTCCATTAGCAGAGGAGGGTATCCAGCTGGTCTTACCTTCTTCCATTTGCTCTGCAGGAGAGTCTTATTGCAAATTAAGCAAGCTTTGTCCCAGTCCTTCATAGAAGGCTCCTCCCACTTATCGTTCACCTGCATAGAATTGGATTTTTTCTTTTTCTTTAGAGGTCCTCTCAATTTTTGCACATTATATTTGTGGTAGAGATAACTGTCAGTTCCAGAGAACAGTATCTTTTGTGATGTGTAGTAAAAATACTTAACAGCTTTCTCGGGAATAGAAAATCACTGCCTGTAAATTCATTGTAGCCTGTAAATTCTGCTATATTGGATACCATATAGTTATACTATGCATCCAGTGGTTTCCAACCATATTGTGGACCTTAATAGAAGATGAGCCCTCAATTTGCTTTGTGGTAATATTTCTAAACTTGTAATGTTTACTACTGGAAATCTTAGTATTTCCATCAGAAGGATCTGCATTGACTGCAATAAGTGATAACGATAAACCTTTTTTTAACTTGAAGGCATCCCTAAATTTTATGACTTAGGGTTTGTTTTGAAATAAATGCTCATAGAATTTGCTGCTCCTTTGCCTTTTTGTTGCCAACCAACATTTCAGCTTCCCTCCAGTCCCCCCCCCACATTGTTATTTCAGAGGGGGTGGAATACTTTTGTTACACAAGAGGTGCCCAGAGATCATAGATTTTCATCGCATTAAACTACTGTCATGGGAAAATGCTTGTTTGAAGCCATAAAAGGGTCCTCACAAGAGAGAATGGCACAACAAATTATGTGTTTTCGCAGCCTGTGAAAGTGTACTGTGCTACTTCTCAGGAAATCTTAACAGCAACAGAAATACAACAACCCATGATAGATCTACAGACCCCCAAGGCAAATGCAAAGCTCTCAGAGCAACTGGTCATTAGAAATCATGCCAGCCTACAGAGATGTGGTGCAGACTATCTGTAGCACCCTGCTTGTGGTTAACGCTTAGCTGGAATGAAATATTCAACGCAGCAATAGAGAATTTAAAATAATTATTTATTTGTCAGACAAATAAATGAGAGGCACAGTGGTATATGGTTACCAAGCTCTGGCCTGGCTCCTGCCATTATGGCCAGCCCTTATATTCCCTTAATCCAGCCCCCTTTGCTCCTCCTTTGGCTGCCTCTGTCCAATCAGCCTGGTTGGATTTCCTATTGGCTGATTGCTATATCCAATCCTAAAAGATACACCCACATCCTCCTGTCCTTATAAGGAACACAAACAGCTATATATTGTTACATCTATAAATGACAAATAAGTAGTAATATATCTTACATGTGTCTCAACAAGGAATCTTAATTACCAGCTCACCTCTTGCCCTCCCTGCCCTATTGCCTTTTAAAACAAATGGTTAATCTTAAATTTTTATCTTAAACATATGTCAAGGATCTTGAGTTTCACATCAACATTGAAAGATATCCTTCATTTGAAGGTTTCTAAACAAATGTCTGACAGCTAATATATCAGGACAGCATTTGATGGCGTCTTCTTGTCTGGCAAGAGGCTGGGCTCAATGGCCCCTGTAGTCTATTCCAACTCTAGGACTCTATGATTCTATGAAATAAGAATCTAACATCTAAATTTGTTACTTTCTAAATCCTTTGCATAGTTACATTTAAGCCAATATATTTAAGCTAATATATTTCATACATTATCATAGGTAACCTTTTAAAAGAATAAAGCTTCTTAAAGTAGAAAGGAAGGAACTCAGTAAAAAAACAGTTTTTAAAGAAGGCTCTTCAGTTTACATTCCCCCCCTTCAGCAAGCTGCTTTTCCCATTATCTGTTTAAGGAAGAAACAGCTTTAAAAAGACTTCCCAGCTAGATGCTTTAAAAAGACTTCCCAAAAAGCCTCTCTTTCTGCCAGCTAGATGTTTTTTCTCCCATTTGCCTCTGGCCTTAGAAAATACAGCTCAAGGTTTAAGAGAGGCCCATGGTATCATTTTACTATTTGCCCATTCCTAATTATATTTATCTCTGCCTTTGTTATCTTCTGTAACATGTAGGGTCAATGTCCTGCTCTTAGTCTGTATTTTCAGCTTTTACGACTTTGAGAATTGTTTTCTGCTATCAATCAAAGGGGGGGCCCCTTGTCTTAGGAGAATGGCCAAGGTTTTCTCTGCCTGGCATGAAACGTTTGAAAATTAAGCCCTCTTTAATATACAAGTCCTGATCAAACATTAATAAAATGCAGGCTTATGCCTGATGCCTCATTCCCCCCTTTCAAGCTCAAGGACCTTCATCCCAAGTGTCCTTGATAGCTTGACCTTCATCATATTCCTGAGGTAAAGCTCTGTATAGGGCCATGATATGAGGTAGAGTTTCATTTGAAACCATCTTGCTAATTGTACTTCTAAAACATGAAATGATACATGGCATCATACATAAAACCATTACCACTACTGTCAAGAAAAACAAGCAAGACAATAGTATCCCTTTGAGTCCTGTGACATTAGGTAACCAATTGGTGAGCCATCCCATATCCCATCCTTCCCATGTTTGTACTGGGACATGTGCTATATTCTCCATCTTTGTGGCCAACACACGGATTGCCTCACCATTATCTGAAATGTTAAAGCAACAGGCATTCCCTGTCAAGTTCAAGACTCCACATAGGCCTCCCTGCTTGGCAAGTACATAATCCATTCCCATTTTCAGCTGCAAAATGGCGGCTCTACTTTCATCCAACTGTTGTGCAATAAGTCTCAAACTCTTGGCCGTTGCATTGGTTACAAGTTCCACTACTGCTTGCAATCGAATTATTCTGTTTAGATTATAAATAGGATCCCGTGCCCCTTGTATGAGCTCACCAGGATTCCAGGAGGCAGGATCATAATAGGCTATAATGCGCTCTGGTGGCCAATCATCAGTACCGCTCCAACTTTGGGTACTTCCTCCTGCTATATGAGAAATATCAGCGTTTCTTCGTGTACGCTTGGGCAAATTAGTGGGCATAATCCACATTGGTGGTAATACCCATCCCAGGAAACAAGTCCCACTCCATTTGGAGGGGAGTTTCTTGTATGCCCATTCTCCACATATCCACCACAACCATCGTGTCTGAGGTCTTTGGTACGTGGAGTACAGAAGGCGAAATAGCAAAAGAGGTAGAGAGTTCACAGTGCAGTATGTTAGATTGCCTTTTTCTGTCACAGTTATGTTCCATACCACTTTCCATGCATGAATAAAAGGAGGTGCACAGGGCAAGGCATCCCGAGTTCGATAGGTAGTATCGTGTGCCCAGGTATTCTTAATATTATCCCAAGTATAGTGACAATGAGAAGAGCCTATCATGGTAGAATCAGCTGCATCTGATGATCTATGTACACAGAATTCCCCTTGTACAGGTATAACTCGTAATGGTTTAGTTGAGTTCCATCCGGGGAAATTCTGTACTTCTGTTTGTTGTGGTATTTCGCTTACCATACCAATGGCATCTAATGGTATCGGTAATAAGGGCATACCTCCCTCTGAGAGAGCAAACAAGGCAATTGGTCCTATTTGCAACATTGGCTACCATTTCAGCTAAACCTACCCACATATTGTGGTCATGGTGGAATCCATATTTAGTCAATTTGGCCAGATTCAAGGACCCTTCCCCTTCCCAAGGGATCAGGATTAATAATAGAATCATGTTGATGTCTAGCATATGCATTCCTTCCACAAAAGATTACCTTATAGTGATAGCAAATAAATATTAGTCCCAATATAATTCCCCCAGTGACAGAAATGGGGAACCACCAAGACCAAAACATATATCCCGAGGATCCCCAATGAGTAATATCTCTGATAATTGTTCCACAAGGGGGTGGGCAGTCAATCAATTGTATAAGAGAATCTTTCCTTTCACAATCGCTGGTTCAGATGCTCCTCAAGCTTCAGGCGTGCGCAGGTCAGCCAGCTTCCAGGTTGTGGCTGCAGCAGGCCGGTCGTCAAATGTTGCCCGTGACCTAGCCCGTTCCCGGTAGGGCTAGATACAGGGGTTTTTGGAGAGAGTCAGTTTAAGAGGATTAGAGGGGTCACCTTTGCACGTCCAACTGCCTTCGGACTTCTTCAAACGGGAGTGATGAATCCAGGGGGTCACCTCAGCTACCTTCACCGCTGTTGGAGTAGAGAGCAAGACGGTGTAAGGTCCACGCCACTTAGGTGCAAGTGGATCACGTTTCCACTCTTTCACCCATACGTTATCGCCAGCCTGGAACTGATGAATCGGCTCGGCAATGCTGCACGGCGTGCGCTCGAGGGCCCACCTGTTAAGAGAAACAAAAACACGGGAGAGAGATTGCACTTGTCCCTGTGTCACATGGTCTCCTATTTGTTTAAGATCAGCTGAAATATCCTGAACAAAGGAGGGCGGTCTCCCATACAGGAGCTCAAAAGGTGACAACTTAAGTCTTTTTGTGGGTGCACACCGAACACGAAACAGTGTTATGGGTAACACATCACTGCTGTGGCTAGCATCACCATCTTTTCCTTCTGCCACTTCTTCTTCTCTTGTTTCTCAGCCTCATCCCTATTCCGATAAACTCGGCGTGCAATGGCCATAATTTGGCTCATCAGCATCCCTTCCCATCCTTCTGATTTCTGAATTTTCTTACGAATGTCAGAAGCGCACTGGGCCACAAATGTAGCAGTAATCATTCTGCTGTTTTCAGGGGCTTCAGGGTCAAAAGGAGTCCATATACGATAGGCTTCTTGCAGCCTCTCTAAAAAGTCTCCTGGACTCTCATTTGGTTTCTGTTCTACTTCTGAGACTTTAGACATATTAGTGGGCTTCTGGCATGCCCTGCGGATACCTTGCACAAGCGTCTGGCGGTAGGTGGTAAGTCTGGCCAGGTGAATTACATTGTTTGGATCCCAATTAGGATCTTCCAAGGGAAAGTTGTCTTGGAGATGACGGTCAATATTAAAAATATTTCCCACTCTGGCCTGCTCACGCAAATATATCTGTGCCTTTTCAATTATGTCTCTCCTTTCCTCAGTGGTGAACAGAGTATTCAGGAGCTGGCGGCAATCTGTCCAAGTAGGACTATGAGTATTTATTATTGAAGTCACCAAGTCCATCATAGCCTGAGGTTTTTCTGCAAAAGATGGGGTGTGTGTTTTCCAATTCATCAGATCTGTAGTCGTGAATGGAATATATTGCAGGGTCGAAGTTCGAGGTGGCCGTGGTCCGAGTTGCCCGTTAACCAGCACAGGCTCCTCAAGTGCATCAAATACTCTTCTGAGAGGGGCTACTACGTGATCTTTCTCTTCGCCTTGCTCTAGGGGCCTCAAATCATAGGGGATGGTATTTGTCCCAAGGCGTTCTTTTAGCAGCTTTATACGCCTGGCTGTATTGCTTGCTGACCGATTAAGGTCTCCCTGTAACTTCTGTAATAATTCTCTAGGACTTGGATGTACAGGGGTTTGGGGTAGGCAATCAGTTGTTTCACTAAAAGAGACTGTAGATGGAGTTCTACTGGGACTCACAGATGGAATAACCACTTCTGCTTGGGCTTTATTATAGGCCTCCAATGCCTCCTGAAGATATTTATCATAATCTATCAAGGAATCAAGTTCTGTGACTCCAGCCCCATTATTCATTCCACTTTCTTGCCTTGGGGTTACAACTGGTGGAGTGTTTGGATTTGGCTCCCTTCGATGTGGAGCATAAGGTGGAGGTGGAAGCAGCTCTTCCTCTGGTCCCTCAAAAATGGGTTTGAGTTTATTTGGCAAGATTCCTTTCCTAGCTTCGGCTTTTACAGCCAATAATTTGCATCGTTGGACTTTGCATTCCCTTATCCATGGAGGATTTTTATTTAATGTGCTCAGCCAGGAATCTATATATGAAAATTGTTCTGGGCACCCTCCAATTTCTTTGGCGATGTTAGACCAAAGTTTGCTTACTAAATTTATATCAAAGGTTCCTTGAGATGGCCATTCAGTATTTTGCTTCGGCCACTCTAATTCACATAACGTTCTCAGGCGCTCTGGCGTCATTTTGACTCCATATGCCCCTGAGAAGGCTTTCTTAAAATTATTTAACATACATTCAAGAGGTGTATTTTCCCCTTTTGAACCCCCAACTCCCATTGTATGGCCCTGTGAAGTATCCACTCAGTCACTCACACACACGCTTCGTGGGTTTCCTTGCCTGGTGAAGTCGCCTTACCAGGAACCGAAGTACTGCCCACTCCACACTCAGGTCAGCTACAGATTGCTCTGTACTTTCTCACACATACAATGCGCTAGATACTTCACCACACACTACCTCCCATTCTTCCCTTTTCCCCCACCAGATCACCATCTGATGTATCCAACCACCTAGCGTACTCAGTTCCCATTTACTGAGACGCAGAAGTTTGATCAAGACTTCTCTTCCTCCCAGTTAATTGGAGGGCCAAAAATCCCTTTGTGCACTTACCCCTGGTTGGTTCCGTTTCCCCCCGGTCCGTCGCCGCCAGTGAGCAGGGTATCAGACAGACGAGACTGCTGCGTTCCCCTGGAAAAAATTTTTCCAGTGCGCGCTGGGTAGGCACAGTTGTCCTCTCTCTTGTACCCCGTCCAGTGAGGCGAAGGCGCTGCGTTCCAGCAGACCACTTATCCGAGTCGCAGGCACCATAAAATGTAGCACCCTGCTTGTGGTTAACGCTTAGCTGGAATGAAATATTCAACGCAGCAATAGAGAATTTAAAATAATTATTTATTTGTCAGACAAATAAATGAGAGGCACAGTGGTATATGGTTACCAAGCTCTGGCCTGGCTCCTGCCATTATGGCCAGCCCTTATATTCCCTTAATCCAGCCCCCTTTGCTCCTCCTTTGGCTGCCTCTGTCCAATCAGCCTGGTTGGATTTCCTATTGGCTGATTGCTATATCCAATCCTAAAAGATACACCCACATCCTCCTGTCCTTATAAGGAACACAAACAGCTATATATTGTTACATCTATAAATGACAAATAAGTAGTAATATATCTTACATGTGTCTCAACAAGGAATCTTAATTACCAGCTCACCTCTTGCCCTCCCTGCCCTATTGCCTTTTAAAACAAATGGTTAATCTTAAATTTTTATCTTAAACATATGTCAAGGATCTTGAGTTTCACATCAACATTGAAAGATATCCTTCATTTGAAGGTTTCTAAACAAATGTCTGACAGCTAATATATCAGGACAGCATTTGATGGCGTCTTCTTGTCTGGCAAGAGGCTGGGCTCAATGGCCCCTGTAGTCTATTCCAACTCTAGGACTCTATGATTCTATGAAATAAGAATCTAACATCTAAATTTGTTACTTTCTAAATCCTTTGCATAGTTACATTTAAGCCAATATATTTAAGCTAATATATTTCATACATTATCATAGGTAACCTTTTAAAAGAATAAAGCTTCTTAAAGTAGAAAGGAAGGAACTCAGTAAAAAAACAGTTTTTAAAGAAGGCTCTTCAGTTTACATTCCCCCCCTTCAGCAAGCTGCTTTTCCCATTATCTGTTTAAGGAAGAAACAGCTTTAAAAAGACTTCCCAGCTAGATGCTTTAAAAAGACTTCCCAAAAAGCCTCTCTTTCTGCCAGCTAGATGTTTTTTCTCCCATTTGCCTCTGGCCTTAGAAAATACAGCTCAAGGTTTAAGAGAGGCCCATGGTATCATTTTACTATTTGCCCATTCCTAATTATATTTATCTCTGCCTTTGTTATCTTCTGTAACATGTAGGGTCAATGTCCTGCTCTTAGTCTGTATTTTCAGCTTTTACGACTTTGAGAATTGTTTTCTGCTATCAATCAAAGGGGGGGCCCCTTGTCTTAGGAGAATGGCCAAGGTTTTCTCTGCCTGGCATGAAACGTTTGAAAATTAAGCCCTCTTTAATATACAAGTCCTGATCAAACATTAATAAAATGCAGGCTTATGCCTGATGCCTCATATCATCAATAGTTTTCCTTTGCATCCCTCTTCTGCAATTGTTTTGTTAACTTGCTTCAAAATGTGACATTGATATCAGCTCAGCACTGGAGAAATATCTGTCTTACATTTTCCCATCCTTCTGCTCACAGGGGTCAGCTCCCAAAGAGCCCCGGATGGCTGGAGCTGATGTGTGTTTTAGTCTGAAACATCTGGAGGACAGCAGGTTGGGAAAGGCTGCCCTTTGGAATGCACAGGTGCTCCTACACATGCACTCTGACCTCTAACTCCCCCCCCCTTAAGTTGTAATTCCTTTCATTATGGGTTACAGACTAGTTTTATATTTTGGAGGTAACTTGTCAGGGCTGGCGGAGGGGGTGTTTAGGAAGGAGGTGTAAAATTCCTTATTTTACAGAAGTTCCCATACAGGGCTTTGGATACAGACCCGATCTTTGATAGCTGGAAATTATAAATGGTTAACCCTCCCTATCTACAGTTGTACCTTGGTTTTCAAACAGCCTAGCTCTCAAACATTTTGGCTCCTGAACGCCGCAAACCTGGAAGTGAGTGTTCCGGTATGCAGTCAATCTGAAGCTGCTCTTTGGTTTTTGAACGTTTTGGAAGTTGAACGGACTTCCGGAATGGATTCCATTTGACTTCCAAGGTACGACTGTAATTTCTTAGTGACTCCATGCAGTGTGCTACATAAACGATGCATTTTTAACCAGCGTTCACAGGACATGCAAGCATCCTTTTCCCCAAACAGCAAGAGCAGTCTTTCCATTGGGAGAGGGGGGCATTTAGATAGTGATTTCAAACGGCACTACTTTCATGTGTACCCAGCTAAGTACCCTTCTAAATCGGAAATGTGTTCTGTGTTGGACTGCCTTTGAACACTGCTTGGAAACAGCAGTAAACTCACAAAAGCCCAGCAGCTAAATTACTGGCTAGAACTGGGTGAAGCAAAAATATATCTCTAGTATTTTTCTTTTAACAGCTAAATGGGTTCCTAGCATATTTCCAAGTACAATTCAAAGTGCTAGTTTCGACCTCTAAATCATTAAGCAGCTGACTTTTTTACAGATCACTTTGTCCCATATGAAATGGCTTGAGTATTAAGAGCATCCCTCCAGGTCCTTCTCTAGCTGGGTGGCCATTTGTCTTACTTTACAGAAGACTGTCCACTACTTGAAGTGCTAACAGATGACAGTCGTCTGTTTGAAGGCATCCTCTCTCTGGATGGGCAGTCTGGTCCAAGTATAGTTTAAAGATAAATAATCCCAAGAAGGGACAGCAGGAGCCTTGGATTTGTACATCCAAAGTTTGCCCCTTGGATGGCAGACTAAACTGGTACATAGGCCACAGTTTCCCCACTCTGGTGAGATGCACTGAATTTGCATTTAAATTTAAATTTATACATATAAATTAACACATGCACATTTTGTGCAAATCTGTATCTTCTTTTCTTCTCTGCCTGCCTGCCTTTTTCTCTTCTGCATTTCCTCTTCTGGGGCACTCACAGGGTTGTTGCAAGGGAAACATATGGAGGGAGGTTGATGCACCATTTACACCCACCAGTGGGATAAATATTTTAAGAAACACTGACTGCCACACATTTTGTTCCTAGGTTGTGCCTGGGCACAGTCTTTCCTTTGCTTCAAATCTCCAGTAACAAAGCAGCTGCCGTGACCATGGAAAAAAAGCATGTATGTATATTAAACAAAGACAGCAGGACTTCTAAAGTATTTTTTTAAAATGTAATCTGGTCTGCCAAGAGGTCTAGCACATGGTATATGCAGATGTAGGCAGCTTTCATACCAGAAATTCCTGGAGCACTCTTCCAGTGTGAAAGACAAGAGCATATTCCATTCATGTGAATTGCAAAAAGATAATAAAAGAAGCTGTAGATTCTATTTTCTATCACACTTGTCTGACACAGACTTGCAACCTAGGTACTGCAGTTGTTTCTACTACTTATTTCTTCTTCTTCTTAAAATATGGGTCATTTTGTTGTTGTTGTCTGTTGAACCTTCGTTGAATCCAGGCTTTACACATGCACTGAAAATATAATTGGGTTCTACGGAGCTCAATCACCAGGTTCTTTATGCAAGGTTTATCCCAGGTTAAGAGCAAAAGCCTGGGTGTGAGCTCAATGGGCCACATTGTACTGAAAGAGACAGCACACAACTAATTCACTGTAGCAGTTGATTTGTAAGCACTATCCATAAACAAAGACAGCTGTCCAATATTTTTTATTTTTTATTTTGCTTATATAGCACAATACCTGATTTATTCAAGCTAAGATGTCTTGTCCACAATTTTGTCCAGGGGAATGAGCCAAACTCAGGGCCTCTTCACAATTACACTTTTAACAGGTACATATCAAAAGTTTAGGGGCCCCTCCAGACTGCTGTGTTTTTTTGCAAGTGCATTCTGCAATATGTTACTTATGCGATGACATGTGAGTGGTGGATTTATACTGGACCTCCCACACATCAGGATTCCATGTTATGAGTTGAGTGATGCTTCCCCAGTGTTCCTGCATTATTGCCAGGAAAGGAAAAGCAGACATTTTGAATGGGCAGCTTATTGTGGACTTGGTGCTGTTTTGCACAGCATCCACATGAAGGCATCGTCATAAAAATGGCACCTCATATTACCATATTGGCAATGGTAAATCGGTGGGTGGGGGGGAATATGGGATACATTTTGATGAGGTGCGCACTGTGAAGACACTGCACAAAGCATGCATGTATGCATGAACAGCATGGAGTTGAGAATAAAGTGCCATGTGGAAGTGCCCATAGAGTCAAGTGAGGACCAGGCTATTTAGAATGCTTGAGAGACTGTTTGACTGTTTGGATCTCAGGAAATATGTGAACAGGTGGTATGTTCTTCTACTACAGTGGTACCTCTAGTTGCAAACGGGATCCGTTCCGGAGGCCCGTTCGCAACATGAAAAGAACGCAACCTGCAACAGTGCATCTGCACATGCACAGGTTGTGATTCGCCACTTCTGCGCATGCACGTGATGTCATTTTGCACTTCTGCGCATGCGTGAGCGGCGAAACCCGGAAGCAACCCTTTCCGGTACTTCTGGGTCACCGAGGGAGGTAACCTGAAAGAACGTAACATGAAGCAGACATAACATGAAGTATGACTGTATTTGTACTTATTAGGCTCCACCTCTAAGTTGGGAAATAAAGTTAAGTCCTGGTCCACTTCTGGACCTGCTTGCAGAGGCAGTCTCTGAGAATAATTCCTACATTTTTCATAAGTTCTATCAACAGAAGTAGAGAAAGAATTGATTTGAATTTGGTTCACATAAAGGATTTTATTCTTTTTGCTAGACTATATATTCAGCAACAAATTTCTTAGGCTGCAAAATCCCCTCACTGAATAATACAGCAGAGAGCAATGTATGAGGTCATTATCCAACATAATAAAATGCAAGACTGAAAAATTAAGGAAACTTTCAGAAGTGGTGTGAATAATACATTTTTATCTCTAATAGATTCAGCCTATACAAGCTTACTTGGAGGCACATCCTTCGGAATTCAACAGAGTTTGGTTCTCTGTGTGCATAAAACTACAGCCTCATTTAAAAAGAAAAGTTACTATGATTGCTATGGTGTGGGATATAGGAAACAGCCATATACTTTTTAAAACCTTGCCAAGTTCAAGTTATTGTTCCTAAAAGTGTGACTGTTTGATTCAGGTTATCTGTGCTCTCTTGTTCCTGGAGCCAGATGTGATCTTCAAAATCCCTGTTACTGGTTATTGATTGCTATTTGTGTGGCAAAGATAAATCACATTCAGGCACATTAGAAAATAGTGTGTGTTTGTGGGTGGGTGGGTGGGTGGGTGGGTGGGAGAGAGAGAGAGAGAGAACGAGAGAGAGAGAGAGAGAGAGAGAGAGAGAGAGAGAGAGAGAGAGGGAGGGAGAGAGAGAGAGAGTTAGAGAGAGAGAGAATTTCTATAGCCACACTCAAGTTAGCATTTGTGCATGCATCTTATTGGTCAGTGGGATATCATCATAACATTTTAGAAAGTTCACTGAGCAACTTTAGAGTCTGTTGAGACAGCACCTTATTAAGTAATACCTTTCTGCTCAAACCACCATTGGTCTTAATCTCCCCACCCTCCCACTGCCTTTACCATTCCAGCTACCAGAGAGTTTGGCAGCTGTCTCTGGGTTTTTAAGAACTGATTTTGTCATGTCATTGGCCTTATGGGACAAAATATATGGAATCATATTCTCATCAGGCATCCAAATAATTTCATTGAAGAGGGACAGTTTGTTAAACTCTTGTCTTTTTCACTAGGATAGCTGACACGTCTTCAAATGCCTGCCGACTTCACCAAATGACAGCTGTGTGGAATGGACCGGCATATCACAGGCAATGTGCAACAAGAGATAAAATGATGGTTTGGACTTCAAAGAAAGTGATTGTAACCATTCTGAAGTCAAAGGGTTTGCTGCTGCTGCCATTGCCAGTTGGTTACTCCTAGCTCAAGTGTGGGGGTCTGAGCTCCCAAGTATTTGGAAATTTTCCAGATCGCCGAGGTGCTATATATTGATCTGGGGTGAGGCGTGAATGGGAAGACGGCAGTTAGAAAGGAGCCAACTGTCATGATATTTCCGTTAAGTCTTGTGTGGGTCAATTGCAAACTGTTCCTGATGCTAGATCCAGATTAATTACATTTGCATTCCTCCAAAAATGCTCAGGAAAAGCATATTCTGCTCTGTATTACTCTGGGTTCACAATGAGAAGGCATTAAAAAATGATAAATAGTTCATGATCCTTTTAAGGAAAAGAATTATGAAGTTAGTTAATCTGTTCTCTTTAAAAGCTGGTCAGTCAATTAGAAAAAGAAACCTTTAAAATTCACAGTTATGTAATATCTGTTTGTCCATCCATCCATCTATCCCATCTACATCACTTCTTCCAGTGTGGGGTTGCATTGAATGCTTGTATATTTAGACAACAGCAATGCGACTCAGGTCAATTTTAATAATATTTATGAAAGTCTTTGAAAAAATGGAAAGCTTCCAGAGCTTGTTCCAAAAACATCAACTGGACCAAAAAGGTGTGAAATTAACCCAGTGAGAGAAATAATTTTGTGGAATTGTGGTCTCTCTCTGTAACTTTGTCTCCATATCGTTTTCTGATACATCAGTACATTTGAGTGAGGTTTGCTCCTTTGAAGTCCATGGGGAGATACTTCTGATTAGACACACAAAAGACGACACTGTTCATCTCTGGTTCACCCCCTGCTTTCAAATAAAGGAGATGGTCATTTCTTCATGGCAGCAGCCATTCTGAATCTCCGAAATTCGAGAAACACATCAGAGAAAACAAAACTGAACTCCCAATTCCCATCCCTCCAAATGGGTGGTACTTCTGTACTCTCAGGGACTGAAGCTGGGATCTTTTTCTTGCAAAGCAGATGCTCTACCACTAAAATGAGGTCCTTCATGGCAGAGCAATGTTTAGATGATGAGGCATTGCGACAGACTTACTGTTAGTCATTAATTTGTGTGTGCCGGGCTTAGGGTTAGAGAGGGTTCAAGTCTGCTCAACAACATACAGGGTCACAGGATTCAAATTTGTAGCTCTATTAATACTGTGCATACCAGAGTATATATTACAAATTAGGGATGGATGAATCAGTCAGTTTGGGCCTTTCTTTTTTCCAATCTTCACTTTGCCACGTTTGCACATTGGTTTCCCTCCCCCCCCCAAAAAAAACAACTTCATGATAATTTGTCTGCATTTAAGACTCTGTACACACCAGAGCTTAATGCACAAATGTTTCAGAATACAGCCACAATAAAGCACAGAGGGGCCCACGATGAGCCCAGGATGCACTAAATTGTCCTCTGTCTTTTCTGCTATATCTAAACTTGACTTCTTAAGTATTCCTCACATAAAGAAAGGCAGGGAATCTTTCACTACCAAGGGGAATTCTGCCGAGCCAAACCAAACTGGAGCTGCCGTAATAAAGTTATTAAGTACGCCATTATAATTGAGAGTGTTCTGCACAATGTAGCACTCAAGGTGAGCCTCTCTCGCTCTTTCTTTTCTCTGTTACTGTAGTTAAACTCCATACCTGGTTTGATGGACCAGCGCTTTTGAGCTAGTCAGCACCTGCTCAGAGCACTTGATACAACTCTTGATCTCTTTCAAGTGAAGCCAAAGAATCAAGACTTAATTAGTAGAGAAATATCTCTTACACAGATCGACCCAATGCAAATTCCCCGAGGGACAGAGATTTGTCTCTATTTGGAATCCCAACCCCAGGCTTCCTCACTCGCTAGGCGGCTTGTGTGCTTTTTTGTCATCTGGCAGACACATCTATGTGCTGCATGATACTTCGAAGCACAGGAGACTTCATGTCTTCAGGTAAAGGCGAGACATGTTGTAGCAGCTTTGATGCGTACTTATGCTCCCTCGGTGCCAAGCCAAACAAGACAGAGCGACTTGCTTTTTCTGATGCTCTTCACAAAGATCTATTTCTTGGCTCCTTTATTGGCTTGGTTCGCTTCAAAATATTTTAGGTACTTTTTTTTTTTAATCCTAAGAATAGCTGTCCTTCAGTGCAATACTTTGTTGACAAGATTGTCCCAAGGCAGAAGATTAAATTATAGTGGAGTGCAGGCAAAGAATTATACATTCCCCCCTCCTCCCAAAAAAAAGACATTTGAAAGGGAAATTACTGCAATACAGTACATTTTGTGCTTATTTTGGATGAAATTATTGCAATACATTTTGTGCTCGTTTTGAATGGCACTTCTCAAAGAGGTCTATGGGATTTAGAAGCACTAAGATGAAGGGGGGGAATCATTGTCAAGTTTATATCTCTTATGCGCTCTCTCACACTCTTGTCGCTTTAAGAGTAAGCCATCATCTGGGTTTGCAAACAATACTTTTTTTTTGCATTGCTTTACTGTCTCCTCTCTGAGATGGGAGAGCCATCTGAGTTTCCTGCACTGCAAGGAAAGAAAGGACATAGGCAATTCCCTCTTGGAATCATCAGGACCGATTCATATCACCAGCTGATATGCACATCAGGTCAAGTTTCAGGCCAGTTGCATACCTCAGCATGGGCTGAAAACTGGACTGATCATGTGCTTAAAGGACTAAAGTGAAGAAGGAATGTGTAGCCACGCTTGTTTTCTTACTGGACTCATTTAGTGTTGCTAAGGCATTGCTTTTCCACAGTTGGCTGCAAGCAGATTTAAAACTGTGGTTGTGTATGGTGTATGATATAGAGCTACATTATCTAGCAATCAACAGCCTTTTATAATGTTAGTGCACAAGTAAAACTCATTCAGCCCAAGACTCCTGCAAGTTTCATTAGCGGCTTCCTACTTGCAGCTTCTGTCTCTTTTGGTTCTCCTTCTTGAGCACAGCAGAAAGATTAGTGATGAACCGACCTCTAATATCCCTTATGTTGATCAGCTTCTATTCCCCATTGGGGGAGGGCTTTAATTATTGATTCCCACTTTTTATTTTTGTCTTTTCTTTCATTTATAGCATAGAACATAGAAAACTGCCTTAAAGTAGGTCAGAGTTAAGTGGTCAACTAAGTTTTACTTAGACCCATTAAAAGTAATAAGCATGACTAAATTAAGGAAAGAGACTGAGTTTGGCGGTGGAGATTTCTTAACAGAGAATTATTAGCATTACCAAACTACAGTTTCCAGTTAAAACTAGTATAAATTTGTAATGCAGATATGTCATTACTCCATACAGACACATGCAGCTTTCTGCTTCCCTTTCTATATGTGTACTACTTTTCATATGGTAAGGGCCTGATTCTGCATCCTCACACGGTGTGTGGATAAAAATTAAATTAAAATTCTCATATTTCCAGTTTGTTGTTTTTCTTTTTTTGGTATCTATATATTTGATAATGCAATTCTAAGTGTATTTTGAGATAAGTTCATTAGAAATTAATAGGGCATAATTCCACCTAAACATATTTAGGGTTAGAGTGCCAATAACAAAATCAAGGTTTTGAAATATGAAGCTTTGAAATAACTTCAGACTTTGTGAATAGCACTTAAGAACATTCACAGTTCTCAAGACAAAGCTTGAGTCAAGGAAAAGAGGTTTGCTAATTTTAAAGCGTGTGATCATGTGACCAAATTCCAATTCATGCAATGTTTCATTGTAAACTCAAATGTTTCCAGTGGAGTCCACCTTTGCTGTAAATTCTAATCTCAAACTATTCAAGCTATTTTAAATTTCAGTTGTTCTTGTATACATGCCAACCTTAATTTCTTCCCTTTTTGTGGCAGTTAAGGGTTTCATCCACTGTCATCTTTGACAGTCAATAATACACTCTGGTCAGTGAACGAAATAAATTGATTCATTCATACACAGTCAATCATATTGTTGCTTTATGCCTCTTCCTTTAGAAATCCTGATCAATTAGTGGCATTAGCTAACAGATGACACGCAGTTGAGCTATGTTGTGTTGTGATAGAGAAACATTATGTTTTGTTGGTTTATGATTGAATACAGCTGCTGGGGAGGTGGGAATCTTGGCAGAATCTTATCGTATGAAGTCCCAGCCTGCAAGGAATTTTGTTGAATTAAATTAGCTATGTGTGTGTGTTTGTACTCTAAAAAACAAAAAACAAACATGCAGGCCAGTCTATAGAAATGGATTTTCCTGCAGCTCATCTTCTGCTTCGCGTTCTCTGCTCAAATTTCCTTATCTCTTCTTTGCTGAACTCTACATATGCCTCAGGGATCTCTGGACCAGACCTCCCTAGCCTGGTACTCTCCAGATGGTTTATACTAGAACTCCCAGCCAGCAGGGCCAAAAGTTGTCAAAAATATCTGAAGGGCACCAGATGAAGAATGTTGCCCTGGACTATATTAATACTGGCTCAATTATTAGTAGTATTAATTTAGGGGTACTCAGTGGACATTAGTTGCTCCTTCTCCTCCCCCCCCCCCACTGCTAGATGGAGCGTCTGAACCACATACCAAGGCACACACTGAGGAGGGCAGGCAGTTGTGCAGACAGGGAGTGGTCTTGTGTTTTCACAGTCCCCATGTTGCGCATGCCCAGATCATTGGCCATCGAGCCCTGGCTAGCCAAGGATTTGCATCACCACCACCATATGCTCACTCATTCATTTTCTTCAATTGCTTTTTTGTTTTCACAACACAAGGTTGATGCTTCCCACATGAAGTGCTAATGCTTCCACAAGAGCAGCATTCCAAATGGAGATGGTGTTTTGGTGTCTCCCCCTCCTTCTCATCATCCTTGCCACCATGGCAATTTTGATCGATTACTAGTTGGACCTTCTGTCAGGCCATGGATGCTTATGGATGCCTAGACATACCTAGTTCTAATGCTGAGCATGAACCCAATGCTAAAGGAAAGACTTGGTAGCAGCATTCTCTAGGATTGTGCATGATGTTTCAGCACTGGTCCAAGTGTGTGTGGCGCTTCATCATGGTCTCTGACCAATCCACACTGCCAGTTGGGATTAGCTTTGCTACAGTGTGAGGCTATTGAATTTTACTGTCCCAGAACAGGGGCATTAAATGGAACACACCGGAGTCACTGGACTTCTGCTAAAGAATTTACAAAGATGCCAGAGAATAAACACTAGTGTGCCTGACACAACTAATGACCAGGCAGGTTGTGTTGACAAGGAAACTACAGTGGTACCTCAGGTTAAGTACTTAATTCGTTCCGGAGGTCCGTACTTAAGCTGAAACTGTTCTTAACCTAAAGCACCACTTTTGCTAATGGTGCCTCCTGCTGCCGCTGCGCTGCTGGAGCACGATTTCTGTTCTCATCCTGAAGCAAAGTTCTTAACCTGAAGCCCTATTTCTGGGTTAGCGGAGTCTGTAACCTGAAGCGTATGTAACCTGAGGTACCACTGTATTGTAAAACTGTGACCAGCATCTTTCAAAGCACTTCCTTGCCTCACATAGCCATTTCTTGTAAAAACCAAAGTTTATTAGACAAACTTAGGAAGAGAAGCGGAACAACAAATTTAGGAAGAGAACTGATGCAAAATAAATCACAGAGCAACCTCCAGCATTATACAATACAGTTTGTTAGAAGAGAATAAAAGGGTTCAGCTCTGGTGGACCAAAGAAAGTTGGCCTGTGTGGAGCACTAAAATATTAGATTCAAATCCCTGACACCCTTCTGTTTATGCTCTGAGATGGCAGAAATAAGCAGCCTTCGTGCACTGCAGTGGCAGCGGCACCAACAGAGAAGCAATAGCTTCTGGAGGTCACTGGCTCCTTTCGATTAAAAAGGGATACATTGAAATCCCAGCACCTCAGAAGCGCCGCCTGATTAGCTTCGGTAAATAGCTGAATGACAACCGTTTTCCCAATCTACTGAAGCCATGCAGTGAAATGGAGCAATCCTGCCTGAGATGGGATTTAGACTTTTGTAGCATGCAAGGGAGGTAAAGAGCTGGTTTTAATCCATCAACAATGCTTTCTCTCTTGGAGATCTTGAAAATTAATACCACAGACTGGGCACTACCTCTCCCCTTACACATCCAAAATCTGCCAGTCAAAAGAGGTCTAGATTTGAAAGAAAGAAGATGGGCGATATTGTCTGCTGGGAGTGTGCAGTGGCTTCAGAGAAATCCAGAACCTTGAGCCAAAAAAAAGGCACCTCAGATGGATTCTGGGCTTGTTCAAGATGAAGCAGGATCTGCACAAGGCACCACAAAATGAAAGCAGAAATAAATAAATAAATAAATAAATAAATAAATAAATAAATAAATAAATAAACAAACAATTAATTCACCCCTGAAGTGCCTCATGGTGTGTTGGTTACTCGGATGCCAAAAAACTACTGCAGACAAGTGCCTGCTGAAAGTGAAACTAATATTTCTAGCCTTACCATATATGGAAAATCCTAGGGTAGGCCACAAGGACAGCGGTGGAGCAAGTGCCAAGGTGGGAAGAAGGAGGAGGGAAGAGTTTAATTGTGACTGACAGACCAAGCTTCTAATCAGAGGAAATTATTTTACCTGCACTCTCTGATCCAGAGATTTTGGGATGAACGTGAATCCTGTTTAGATCTCCCTTTAAAGGTCCTGTCGTAAAAACTGCTGGACTAATTTGTCTGCTATTTGACAGGACGCTTATCTAAGAGAGCCTCCCCCACGTATGTTATTTTCAGAGCAATTACACACAAAACACTAGGGGAGATTAAATGCATTTTTTTACCCACCCTGCAAACTGTAAAGCCTAACCTTGTGGGAAACCTACTGCAGCTATCCTTCTGAATTTTAACAGGATTTGTCTCTTCACAAGAAGGCTACTGTACCTGCAATTTTCATTCACTTCTGCCATAAAATAAAAATCTAAATGTTTTCTTAAAAAGAAAAACAACCTTTAAAAGTGCCCAGCAGAAAAGCGTGGTGGGGTGGGGGTGGTTAACACTGGACCTATCTGGATATATTTGGTCAGGCTTAGTCCACATTGGAGGGACTAGTGTGCTGAAAATTTCAAGCACTTTTGACAAAAGTTAAACTTTATAGCCGTTTTTAAATTTCCAAATATTGTGGGGGAGGGGCGCCTTGGTTTTCCAAAGCACCAAACGGAAACCTGAACTGCATATTGTAGTCAATGGTGTGTGCCCCTATTGCCTGTAATTTCCACTTAAAATAGATCAGATCAAGGGAATTTAACCCACTGCTGTATTTTACAGTATTCACTGTACTCACACCTACAACAAGCCTAAGGAGATTGTGACTATTCCCATATTACAGGCAAGGAACAGAGAATAAGAAAGGACACCTTTCCATACAGGCAGTCTATAGTGGAAATCAATGTGTAGTTGTTGAGCATTCAGTATGTGGGATCCAAATATTTTCTCCCCCAAAATGCTTCTGTTACATTCCGTTTTCCAGTACACAAAACTTCAGTATATTGTGTGTATGCATGCACATGCACGGTTATTGCCCTAATTAGCAATTTGGGGCCATCTTTAGAATATGGTTGAATGTTCCTAAGATCTGAGCCTATGTAATGAGTTCTAATTGTTAATGTCTCGTTTTCAGATGGCTCTTTTAACCAAGATGTCTTGGTTTCTGGATTTACCAAATTTCAAACTAATATAGGACTAATTTAACTATTTAGGCTTCTCCAGGCATTCCCTTTGAAGGAGAGACTTAGAAATTCCCCCTTGCATATTTCTCAAGAAATTCAATGCTTTGGACAATAAAAGATCATGGCATATGGCCCAGGAACGACTGCTGCTGGGAAGCTAGCTGCTGCAATTAGGATTACAGATTTGCTGGATTTGTTTTTCTGCATTGCAACTTTTTTATGGTGTTTACATACCTGTGATGCAACTTATTTTCTGAACTAGTTTTGTTTAATCTCTACATCACAGTGAATGTCCTAACTTCAGTGACTGCCAAGAAGTCCAGACAGCTTAAGAACCTGTATATAGTGGTACCTCGGTTTAAGAACAGCCCTGTTTACAAATGTTTCGATTTATGAACGCTGCAAAACCGGAAGTAGTGTCCCGGTTTGCAAACTTTACCTCAGTCTAAGAACAGAAGGGCACCAGCAGCGGGAGGCCTCATTAGGGAAAGTGCACCTCGGTTTAAGAACGGTTTCGGTTTAAGAACGGACTTCCGGAACGGATTAAGTTCGTAAACCGAGGTACCACTGTATATATTCACTGTGATGTAGAGATTAAACAAAACTGTTTCAGAAAATAAGTTGCCAGTGTATCCTAATTGTGATTGATATATGTCTGAAATGTGGAGAAAATAGAGATGTTTTCGAAATCCAACTGAGGTTGTCAGCATTTGCATGTGGACTTTCGCTGTTACCTATATACAAGGTTGACCATGCAAATGAAGGCCACTCCTCCTCTAATTACACTCACAATTAACACTACTGTTGCAGAAACATGAATTGCAGACGTGTTCCGAAAACAAGTATGAGAAATGCTTAGCACAGAATAGGAGCTGCATCAGCATGAAACACTTCAATTTTTCTATGGGCGCCTCTTGCTTTGGGGCTTTTCTGCTCATAATGATTAAAAAACAGTCTCCAGCAACCTGTCATTGCTACCATACTTGAGAGGCAGAATTCAGATGCAGATTGCTCTAAATCCCATTAAGCCTTTCGACCATTTGAGTATGAGTGTCTGCTTGTGTGTGTGTGTGTAAGGGTATATTTATAAGGCTATACATCCATTTACTGCATGCACACACGCTCTTCGACCCTTGCACAGGCACACACAGAGACAAAAAAACCACACATAAACATTTAAAAAGTTCAAGCAGAAGAGTGTTTATTTTCCAGGCTATTTTTTTTTGTCAGCTGCTCCTATGCACCCGTCTTATAAATATTTCATGCCCAATATTTAACATTATTCTTTCCCCAATCGGATCAGCTTTGAAATGCTCCTCAAAGTGAATTCTCTCCTAACAATGGCTTGACGCAAAAGCCTTTTTTCCTCTCTTAAGAAGAAGAGGCTGCACATGGTCTGCTGCCATAGCAGCATGAATAGTTCCTATTTAATGGAAAATCAAAGATACTTTACATTAATGCAGTGAGTGCAAGTGGGGAGGGGGAGAATGGAAAGCTGGACACATGTGCACCCTTCTGCTTGAAACACGGAGGAAAAGCCCACCTTCCTTCCTCCGGTCCCATTATTGCTACCCAGCCTGGATTTGAACCGTAATGGGAAGTGACAAGTTTATGTAAATGATCCACACAAGGATTTTGCTCTTGTAAAACAGAGCAGTTACTCTGGGCTTTCTAATTATTTCATGCCTTGTGGTTCTGTGATAGGGCAGAGATGACTATACTTGAAAAGTCTATTGTGATTGACAGGCCACTGTCCCCCTGGAACTCATTAAGATCTGCGCTTTGTAAAAGGGGAAGAAAACCCTACCGGGCAAAAAAATAAGAAATCACCCTAAATAAAAAAAAATGTTTTAATCCCACTGCCAGTGGCATTTTCTCAGTTTATTTGTTGGGAGTTCTGTGTTTGTGGAAAACTCTTAAAATAGAAGGAGTTCAGCTTGCTTGCTCCAAAAGAATCACTGGTTTTCAGCTACACACACACACACACACACACACACACACACACACCCCAACTCCTAGGGGCTGAAGGGTTTTTGCCCCCCAATAAAATATTTGAGGGGGCCAGCCCCTCCCCAAGTTGATAGGCATTGCCATTCAAATGGTGTGCATGCATTGAATTATGTGATCAATTATGCGGGGCGGAGCTTACCTGCCCCCCCCCATATTTTATTCAAGTTGGCACACACACACACATGCATATATATCACAGCGATAACCCGCCTTTGGTGTGTGCATGCACTATGCATTTATAACCTGGCCTTTAGACAACCCCTCAGAGTAGCTTACTGAAATGAGTACAGTGGTACCTCAGGTTAAGTACTTAATTCATTCCGGAGGTGTGTTCTTAACCTGAAACTGTTCTTAACCTGAAGCACCACTTTAGCTAATGGGGCCTCCCACTGCCGCTGTGCAATTTCTGTTCTCATCCTGAAGCAAAGTTCTTAACCCAAGGTACTATTTCTGGGTTAGCGGAGTCTGTAACCTGAAGTGTAACCTGAAGTGTATGTAACCTGAAACATATGTAACCCGAGGTACCACTGTATTAAAAAGAAATGACACAGGAGGAAAAAGGAATGGGGCGGCAGAGGAACAAAGCAAGCTCAGGCAAGAGGTTGCACTTTTTTATACTGCAGTTATATTAATTCTCTCTATGCATATTCTGAGATCGTGAAGCTGAGGCTCCAATACTTTGGCCACCACATGAGAAGAGAAGACTACCTGGAAAAGACCCTGATATTGGGAAAGATTGAGGGCACAAGGAGAAGGGGACGACAGAGGACAAGATGGTTGGACAGTATTCTCGAAGCTACCAGCATGAGTTTGACCAAACTGCGAGAGGCAGTGGAAGATAGGAGGGCCTGGCGTAATCTAGTCCATGGGGTCATGAAGAGTCGGACACTACTAAACGATTAAACAACAACTACAGGCATATTCTGACTCTCCAGGAGAGCAGCAGCAACATCTTGTTTATGTCATCCACAGTTCTGGACGCTTTGCCCTTGATAAAAACTGTAGCTGACTTGATGGAATTAGAATCCTCACAGGGAGGGTCTGGGTTGAATGCTCTCCTCATGCATTGATTTAAGTGATGATTCTGTTTGTTTTGCCCCCCATGGATGCAATCTTCTCCCCAGGTCAGATCCAGGAGCAGAGTAGGTGACCATGTCCAGACCAGGAGGACAGCTTCTGCCACACTGCTCTTTCCCCAGACAGCTGACTTGATGGCAGTACGTTTTCAGATATTAATGTTGCTGAATTCAAATGTGTTGGCTTGATTGCAAAACAAATAAATAAAATAAAACCCATTGGCAATAGCTATAAAGATGATAAAATCTAGGTCCTCTGCCTTTGAGGTTTCATTTACTTACAACATGGATGTCCGTCATTCTTCCATGATGGAACTGGAAGTTTTCTGCATAGGGTTCCCATACAGTCTACCACCAAGGCAGTGACCACATTCAGACCTGCTCAGCTTCAGAGAATTTATTGTTACTTAAGTCACTCCAAAAGAAGATGTTGGAGCACTCTAAATCATCTGCTCGCTTACATGCACAGAAAATAGAAGATCTAGCTGAATGGCAACAAATGGAGACCTACATTGATCATTGCAATGCAACCCTGATTTTGATTATTGCATAATTCTAAGAATATTGTATAATCTTAGAAGGTTGTATAATAAGGGAGTGGGGGGGAGGATGTATGTAGCTGTGACTAACATGAAGAGACCTGCACTTCTGAATTTGCAACTACAACTATTGACATTTGAAGCCCATTCTTTCCCTCAAAAATACTGGGTGCTGTAGCTTCTTTAAGAAGAATATAATCAAATTCAAACAAGTTCAGAGGAGGGCAATGAAAGAGGGTTAGCAAGCTGATAAGGAACGGGTGAAGGAACTGCTTTGTTAAGCCTGGAGAAGAAAAGGTTGAAGGGGTAAATGATATGTTCTTCAATTACCTGAAAGGTTGCCATAGATTCAAGACAAAGCCTTGTTCTCCAATGATGCAGAGGGAAGGGTTGGAGCTCATGGGCTTATTATATTAGGTTACATGGCAGTAGATTTTAGCTGAACAGTTAGGAGATACTTCTTAATGGTAAGAGCAGTTATTTTGACAATGGAGCCAGTTACCTAGAGAAGCATGGACTCTTCCTCACTGGAGGTCTTCAAGCAGAGACACTTGGGAATGCTATAGGTTTGCATTTCCTGCACCAAGCAGAGCAGCTTTCCCTAACCTGGTACCACCAGATGTTCTCTCCCATCAATCCTGACCATTGACCATGATGTCTGGGAATTGTAGTCTGGAACATCTTCAGATCATCGGGTTGGGGGCAGAGTTTTTGGACTAGCAGAGTTTTTGGGTTAGTTAGCCTGCAAGCCCCTCTCTGATTCCAGGTTCCTAGGAACTCTGCCAAGGAAGGAAAAGTAATAAAGAAAACTTAAGAGCTGCCAGCTTCTTTCCTATCAGAGGCTCTTTTGTCCAAGAGAAATTCATCGTCACAGCTTTTCTTGGTATGCTTTCACAGTAACATATTCAAATTACTGCAGTCAAACAGCTGTTTGAGACAGAGAAACCCATGCCTGAAAAACAATTCTCAGCCTGATCCTTGCTTTTTGGTTTTCCTAAGACATAAACAGATTAACCAGGATGTTTGTAAAAGTTCCCTAAACTTCCGTTTACTCGTTGACTGTGATGCATCCCAATTTCGGAACTAAAGTTTCAAAACCAGAGCTGACCCATTTTGATATTTTTAACATCAGTAGTTAACCTTCTCTGCGGGTGTCTTACCCCTAGACGAACCGCCTGCCAGCAACTTCTCTCATATTCTACTTTGAAACGTGCAATTACAGAGCACCAAATGATTTTTCCTTTCAGAACCTGACATGGGCATTATTAATTTGTCCCAACATTAGCCGGCTGCTTTCCTTTTCATCTTCGTTACACAACTATACCTTCCTCAGAGGTCTTGTTTACATAAAACTCTGCGCACTAGGATGAGCTGACACTTAATGAGTTTCAGCCTAACCACTACAGAGCAAATAAAGTGAGCTTGCTCTTTTTAATTATGAGTCACCTAAGTGTGTTAAAAGAAAAGTTGTGCCAAAATATGCCAGTAATCAATCTATCTAACCATCTATTTATCTTTCTACACACACAGAGATAGATAGATAGAGAACAAATTGTAAAGTCTGAGTTGAAATGATGCTGTACTGACTACCAAGCAGAAATGCTAGAGGGATCTTGCTAGCTTTCATATTTTATACTCTTAAGATCATTGGTTCCTCCTGCATCTAGAAGTTTTGCCTGCAGACAACTAGAGGCCTACAGCCAAAGATAAGGCTGATTATTTCAAATCAATCAAAACTTCATTTCCCATTAGTTCTATAGCTTGTGTATGTACAGCAGCGGTTAGGGCAATGTGGCTGTGTTGATAGCCCCTCTGAGCCTTGGCAGGGCTGGCAGCAGGGCAGGGGCAGGGGTCAGATCCACCACCTGAAGCAAATGGCTTCACCTCACTAATGGATGGGCCACCCCTGGATGGGAAGCGGGGGGTTGGATTTCACCAATTAGCTGATCAGCAAGATTGTTATTTAGAATGGGCAGTATGGGCAGTCCTACCTGCTTCATGTGTGATCTTTCAGTTGAATGAAAACAATGGTCCCATTTAGACTGCAAACCCCTTTTGGCAATTTGATGCTAATATCTATTTGTCCTTGCTGTTTAGTAGTAAAGCTGATAAAATATTGTGAGGTGTAGGAGTCGTCAGTGTTTTTTGGGGGGGTGTACTCAAGGGTACACAATACTGGCACCTTTTTCTAGAAGAAAAGCACTGATTAAAAATGTGGCACTTGTTGTAAGAACTTCATGGTCAATACCAGCATGTTGTTTTTTCTAAAAGAAAAGCATAGGTAGTAGTCATCTAGAGAGGAAATCTATAAAATTGCTTGATTTATGAGGAAAGTGACTACAGCCATTTATTTGGTGTGTTTTTCCCCTTTTTGCCACCTATGCAAAACAGATTAGATGCTTATCTCCTGAGATTAGTTTATTTGGTGCCTGACTGTCTTAGTACAAAAGTCTGGGAATTTCCTGCAAAGCATGCAACATGCTTGAGGCCTCTAGTTTTCAATATTTAGTTTGCCAGAAAACTAGGGTGTATTTTTGGCATTGGTCCAGTGTGATATAATTCAGGGACTATGGAAAAAGATGGAGATGGGAAACACTTTTTGATTTACCCAGTGCTAGTTATCTCAAGCTGGATTTGAAAGGAAAAAAAAAACAAATTTCTCTTCCAGAAGTAATACCAAGGACAGTCGCATCAGTTTACACTTGTTTACGTAGTTAACTGGTTGAAATGGTAATATGTTATAAGCAAGCCATTTATCTCCTCCAGGTATTTCTCTAAAATAGCAACAGCCACAGCAGGCGTTGCAACCTTCCAATATTTTGACTTCACCCCAAAAGGTATACTCCTTCATTGTCTCCCAAGACAGATGGATGCCAACAACGACAACAATGTACCACAGAGAAAGTCTGTTGGGATGGGGATTGGGGAATTATTTGCCTGGGCAATTGTGGGACAATATGGAGAGGAGAGAATAAGATAGTTGCCACCTACTTGAGTTTTTGGAGGATGTTGTAAATGGAGAAAGTGCCACCTCCTCTGCTTTGGCTGCCCATGGAAGGACTTTTTGAAAAGGAGAGTGATGTTAAGAAGTGCCTTGTCATTTGTCTTCTCTTTGCTGCTGATTGAAGGAGATGTTGAAAAGTGGGGAGAAGCCTTCTTGTCCCTTGTGGGGTGTATTTTTTTAAAAGGGACAAAGTGTCATGACCCATTTGCTTCTTTCCTCTTAGCTTTGCTGCCCAATATCCTTATGGAAGTGAGAGCTGGACCATAAAGAAGGCTGATCGCCAAAGAATTGATGCTTTTCAATTATGGTGCTGGAGGAGACTCTCGAGAGTCCCATGGACTGCAAGAAGATCAAACCTATCCATTCTGAGGGAAATCAGCCCTGAGTGCTCACTGGAAGGACAGATCGTGAAGCTGAGGCTCCAATACTTTGGCCACCTCATGAGAAGAGAAGACTCCCTGGAAAAGACCCTGATGTTGGGAAAGATGGAGGGCACAAGGAGAAGGGGATGACAGAGGACGAGATGGTTGGACAGCATTCTTGAAGCTGCCAACATGAGTTTGACCAAACTGTGGGAGGCAGTGGAAGACAGGAGTGCCTGGCATGCTCTGGTCCACGGGGTCACGAAGCGTTGGACACAACTAAATGACTAAACAACAACATCCTTGTGGAGCAAGCAGCTGCTCTGACCATAGAGAAGTTTTTGGAGTGTGTGTGTGTGTGTTTGTGGTGGAGGAAGAAGCACAAGATCCACTTATTTGCTGCTTTATTTGTTTCTTTTTTGCTGCTTTCCACCTCCGTGGGGCAGCAGGCAGGAAGCTAGTATAAAAAGTGTATGTTGGGGTGAAGGGGAAAGCATTAGAATCACTTGTTCTACATAAATGATTTCCTATGTTGAGCTTTCTGGTCTCCACCTTTCAGTAGAAAAATCAGAGCAAGAGTAATGCTCAAAGCTGATCTCCTTGTGTCAGCATACTTACTGGTAATGCACTACTCTTGAGAGAGCCAAACAACAAGTTACCAGATCCGATACCATTTTCTCCAAAGTATGCTTGGATATCAAGATCAGGTAATCTGCTTAATGACTGACATGAAGAAAGGGAACAATGTATATAATAAATGGAAAGTATTCCATGACAACACAGTTTTCTGCACAACTGTATGGCAAGTTTGTGATATAACTTCATTTTAATTTGAGCAGTATATTATTAAGAACTCTATGTAATGACTGCACTTTTCTTTTATGTCTTTCTCTTATACAATAATAGCTGCATTCATGAGCAGATTTCTGAAATGATTATTCACCAGCAAAAGTAGGAAAATGAAGTTCCCACACCTTCTTCAGTTAAATAAATTTGTTGAACTAATCTGAACATGTCTAACTCCAAATATTAATATCAAGACTATGGGATTAGGTTGCAATTATATTTGTTAGACTATCAGTGTTATTGAAATAGTGTTCTTTTGCTGTTAAAGCATGAACAAAAAATGCTCTCCACAAAACAAAACTACACAATTAGTACTATTGTTGTCTTCCGTTTCATACAGGCAGTTGATGAAAAATGTGTTTTTGCGATTTCTTTCTTTTTTCCCCTTAGGGTTATCCACAGAATGCAACCAAATGCTTATACAGTAAATTAAGTAAATTATCTCCTTCCCAGAGGCTGATTGGCTTAGACAAAGGAGATGGTAATTATGAAGTCTGGGTGGTTCCATAAAAGTGGTTCAACCACAGAACATGGGCCAAAGATATGTGGAGCCAAGGGTTATTCCGACACAGCCAAAAATATGTCTGGATGAGCCTAGCACAAGGTTGCTCTGCAAGCAAATTTATGGCAAGTGTGTTCAAAAAGCATTTATAAAACATGTGTCAAAGGGTGACCTGATACTGGACAAAATGTGTCGATTTTACTCCAGATTTGAGGGAGAGCTTTGTACACAATAATAATTTGAGAGTGTGATCCTGTGGTTGGAAAATTTCATTCATACACAACTGTGATAAAACCTGCCCTCTAATTTCTAAAAAAAGAAACCAGCAATCCCCAACAACTTCCCCTTTCTGCTTTGCTCCACCTGCAGTTCCTAGTCGCACTTCTACCATTTCCTGTCCTGCATCCATGGACCCTTTCAAAAAGGTTTTAAAAAAATTAGAGCAGCTATTCTAGAGAGAGTGGGGGAATGTAGGTTTGGCTCCCTCTTCCACACTTGATCAGTAGGGTTGCTTGCATCATCATTCCCCCCTCTCCCCTTATAATTTTTTTATTAGTTCAACCAAATGAGAACTGGGGGAAAATTAAGAAAAAGGCAACTGTCACCTGCTGAAAAGTAAGGTGGGAAAGGACAGCATTTTACAACACAGGTTGCCCTTGGATGGCTGTGCCTGATGCAATATTGCATTTCTCATTCTTGTCTTTGCCATTAAAAGATGACAGGAAATAAAACAATAAATTTTGTGTCGTGTGGAAGCACCATTTTAATCAGCTTCCAACTAACTACAGAAATACAGTGGATCAGAAGCACTAAACAAGAATGCTAATATGGAAGGAGTCTTGGGTTTGCAATTATCTACTTATTTGATAGACCCTTGCAGAATGCCCTACAATTAGTCCCTAGTGTTATTATTTTTGTTTTACAAAGTAGTGAGGCTGTGATGTTACTGGATATAAGCTTTGGAGGACATCTGTCACAAATTTCACAGGAATTCAGGCCTATCTCCACATATGTAGCCAAACCTCTTCCTCTAGTTAAACAGCTCTCTAGCTTATACAAATCCTGTATTTTCATCCTGTATGCTGCCTGCCAGATGCCTGAGACTCTCATCAAATCATACAGAGAGAAAATATTGTACCGTGCACGCTAACCCAGAGGTAGTTGCCCTATTCATATGGCCTTCCGGATGAAGAAGATGACGGTTCTTGGTTTCCTTCATTTACGCTAGAAGGATTTAAGCTGAAGCTGAATCCTGACAGGCACTTCCTGTCCTGCATACACACCCTTGTCAGGGAGCTCTATGGAAGATATCAAAAGAGGATTAGCAGTGCTAGGTGTCTGCATGTCAGCTGGAGTTGAAAATCTCAAACAGCACTAGCAGGATTTTATTTTTATAAATCTCTAGCCCACTACAGTGCATCAGCCTCTGAAAAATGAACTCCATAGTGAATTCACACAAATGGTCATGAACAAACCTTATAATTCCCATATAAAATGGTATGGTTCTGCTCAGGGGGGAAACCCATTGGCCTCCACATTCTCTGCTTAAAAACGAGAGTGCCACTGAGATGAGGAGTAGGTTTGGCTCTCTGATTCACTCTTTCCCAATACAGGGTCCTTTCCTAAGTCATCATGTTCCATAAGATCTCCCTTATCCGTGGAATTTCCAAAGCCTGGAGGATATCGAGATCTTGTGCAGTTATCGAGTCCAAAAGACCTTCTATCAGTCACATTTAGGTTGAGCAGGAGTCCAGCTCAAATTTTATTTGTGCTGCCTGGAAAACACTGATCTGACCTACTAAGATTCTTCCCCTGACTGAACTGAGCTGCTCATTGGTGTTCCTGTACCTCTCTTCCCCGTATAATTTCTCCAGGAAGGATCCATGAGCAGGGTCCTACATTCCTCCTGGACCTTGGTTATTTCAATTCCATGTAGGTTATGTATGCCTCTAATTTCAGTGGAATATAAGATTGCCAACTCTGTTTCTGCCAGTGCACCACAAAAAGCAATCATTCAGTTTCCTCAGCACTCCAATGCAGGGAAAGCTTCACATGTTGTGTTTCCATAAAATGCTGGCACTCTTATACTCATTCTTCACATCAGCAATTTGCACTTGCCATCTTAGGTAAAGCGTGTGGGTATTTATGTGAAGGATACTTTGTAGTATGTAGAATTGCTTAGAATAACAGATTGCATCTAACAAATAGCAGCTGGATTGGGAGACGTTTCAGATTGGGTGGGGGAATAACTCACAAGGGAAAGTGTTAAAACCCACTCCATCCAGCATTTAAGCCATTATCCCCCTTCAAGAAGTAATGCAGGAGACCAGATATCACAAATCTATCTAGTTGAGGCCTTATGGGTCATTTCACTACCTATTTACAGGACTGTACAATTTCATTCTTCACTTGCTTGACTATGCACTCATGCTAGCTGATGTGAATACTCAGCCACTGAGTATAACTGGGTCAGGCTTCAGTATCAGACCATTAGCATGTAGAACACTCGTCACTGTTACCTTATGCTCTAGTCTACAATAACTGATGCAGTATTAACATGACCATTTTACAGATGGAAAAACCAAGCCTGACAAATAGGCATTTTCCTATCATGACTGAATGAAGCTGTAGCTCAAAAGAATTGTACAGTCAGCTTCCGCAGGTTCAGAATTCATCTGAACAGAAAACAATTATCAATAATTTGGTAGGTTTTGAGCTTTTGAAGCAGTGACAAAGTCTTTTGTTATTATGCCGGCTGGTCTACTGTGCCATAGGAATGGGTAGAAGAAATGCTGCCACTTACTTTTCACCATCTGGAAACATATCCCGTAATGCAGAACTGGGAACCAATAGCCCTCTAGATCTTGTTGGACTCCAGTTCCCATCAGTTCCAGCTACCATGGCTAATGGTTGAGAAAGATAGGACTCCTCACTTTGACCTATGGTCCCTGGCTGCTGTCTGTGGCCCAGCTCTGACTAGAGGATAGATTAGCCTAAAGGAGCAGCAGGGCCTTCTTGGTGGTGGCTTTGATGTTCTGGTATTTGCTTCTGAGAGAGACACAAGGGACCTCCTTCCTGCTATTTTTTTTTCCAAAGTACACGAAATAACTTCCTTTTAATTTCCAAACTGCTCTTTTCATGCTCTGCTCCTTCTATAGTTTGAATGATTGGTTATTTATGTTCTGTTAATATATTTTTTGTACACCGCCTGAAAATGTATATGAATACCATTAAAAAAATTAAGCTGCAATCCTAAGGTGTGTGTTATGGGTTCAAATGCAAAGGCGTGTCTTCTGCTGGTACCCTGCTGGTTTCAAGCCACCAGGGAGGAATGAGCTTGCTTTTCTGTCTGTTTCCTGCTTAACAAATGTTTACCCTCCCAATGGAAATAATGGGAGAGACAGAGAGTTTTAGTCACATTTAGGAAAGTGACTAAAGTACTCCTTGGTTTGGGGACGTGTAAGGGTACCAGGACAGTTCTGCATCCTTCAAATCCAAGCTGGTGCCTTGCGATCCTCAAACATGCCCTGCTTTCAGCCTTACAGATGTCAGAGCTCTGACACTGGTTGGGTTGCTGTTCTTTAGTCATTTAGTCGTGTCCGACTCTTCGTAACCCCATGGACCAGAGCACGCCAGGCACTCCTGTCTTCCACTGCCTCCCACAGTTTGGTCAAACTTATGTTTGAGAACACTGTCCAACCATCTCATCCTCTGTTGTCCCCTTCTCCTTGTGCCCTCCATCTTTCTCAACATCAGAGTCTTTTCCAGGGAGTCTTCTCTTCTCATGAGGTGGCCAAAGTATTGGAGCCTCAGCTTCAGGATCTGTCCTTCCAGTGAGCACTCAGGGCTGATTTCCTTCAGAATGGATAGGTTTGATCTTCTTGTAGTCCATGGGACTCTCAAGAGTCTCCTCCAGCACCATAATTCAAAAGCATCAATTCTTCGGTGATCAGCCTTCTTTATGGTCCAGCTCTCACTTCCATACATCACTACTGGGAAAACCATAGCTTTAACTGTTTGGGGTAGAGCCCCCTGAAAATCTACCAACAGGACAAAAGGCTCTGTGCCTCTGACATCAGAACTCTGTTTCCAACATCAGAAGGGTAGATCCTACCTATTCTATGATCCATAAGACACCCCCCTGAGGACCATAGAATTGCATCCTAAATAAAAAGAAGTTCTCAAGAAATGTGGGGGCAAATATGTATCCCTTTATGTCCCATGCGGTCCTTTCATTCCTTGACTACCATAACCTGAGATACTATTCTTCAAAGGTACTTTCCCCCTATGGATATGAAGGCCTTGGACATCTGTGGCTTTGAAAGGACTACCTGATGTGATACATGATTTGCTTCATTATTAACAGTTGCTAAATGTGGCCAGAATGCTGTTGCACTCATGTCCTGCTTGCAGACTTCCCATCCCACAGGCATCTGGTTGGCCACTGTGAGAACAGGATGCTGGAATAGATGGGCCTTTGGCCTGATCCAGCAAAGCTATGTGGATGTCTTATATTCTTATGCTCTTGGTAATCCTTCCTTTCATTGTTTTCTAAGCTTCATTTCAAAATATACACCAAACGTTACTGACAATCGTGGTGGACTCTACATTTTAGAGATTTACAGAAAAGTTTCATTGCTTACACCAAAGAAGCTTGGGAGGGAAACAGAGCCATGTGTAAAATCTTCAGTCTAATAGCAAAGTTGCAGATCAGGTGTCCTATGATTATGACTAAAACACATCCTGGCTTGAATCCCAGCTGCCCAACCCTAACTCTTATACTTCCCTAGGCTGGCACCAGGACAACTGGCTCATAATTGTACACTCAGGAGGAGCATTTGTACTACGGCAAAAGAAAACATTGTCCTTCTTTGCCACTGTTCCTTAATTTTTATAAATTACCTTCATGACTCATTTTCTTTTGCCTTCTCCCTTTGATGACAGTACAGACTCAAAAAATACACCATGCTACGAGAGCCATGTCAGCAAAATCTTAAGCACAACTTGTGTTTTACAACAACAAAAATTGCTGGTTGGGAGAGTTTGGTGTTATTATGCAATTTAAAATGTGCATGTCATTCATAAATCACATTTTATTTGCAGACATGCATTTTCTGGAAAGAAGCATGTAAGCACCTCGCTTGCTCACATTTTTTTAGCAAATCAGAACATGGGTTTAATCAGAAAACCACAAAGTATTCTCAAACCTGTCTGTAAAATATTAGGGAAGCTGTAATGATCTTCTCCCAAAACAGATATAGAAAGAGAAACCCTTACTATATCATAGGAAGTTTCTAGTCATGTTTGGTGCCCCAGGGGACAGTAGGGCAGAAGGTAGGAAAGCCAATGGAAAGCCAATGGGAGGCAGAGGATGCTCCCATCCGCCTCCCTGCTCGTTCTACAAGGGCAATACTGAGGCCACATTTACATCATACAGCACTATAATACCACTTTAAGCAGTCAGGTCTTCCCCCAAAGAATTATGGGAGCTGTAGTTTGTCAGGTGTGCCGAGAGTTGCTAGGAGACCGCCATTCTCCTCACAGGGCCACAATTTCCAGAGTTCCCTGTGGAGACGGATTGATTATTAAACCATTCTGGTTTGTCCAGAATCCTACCCAGCTTGCAGAAGTCTTAGTGGGGGTGGTATACTAGATTTTAACTTGGCCATAGAATCTAGAGCATTCACAGGATTATTGTAGGGCATGCCCAGATGTAATCCGCTTAATCCACTTTAATTCATGGTTATCTGAGAGGGCTCAAGAAACCAAGAAGTAGACAAAAGCAGAGGTAACTGCCAAGCTTGCAACTGAACATGGGCCCTGCTAACCTCTCAACTTGAGCACCATTCCTCTCTAGGAGCTGTAAGATGTGCCAAGCTCCAGTTCTGCAAGAAGGAAAGCTGTGCTTGTAGCAGGGAGCCCAGCCTTCTCTGTTGGCCCTGGGGCAGCAAGCATTTACGTTTTAATGGATGTGTGCCCTTTAATTAAGGCGGTAGAATTAAATCCTTTTGAAGCCATGTTTGTGTTTGTCTTGTTAAACCCTATTATCGATTATAGACCAGCAAACGCAGCAGCCAAATGCAGACAGACAAAGATGAACACGTATGGGCCAATGCCAGAAGCAGACGCCTCCTCCCTTGCTCTGCAAAAGAGTCTGCATATGTTAAAGATTGTATATGCAAAGTCATCGTGTGGTAACTTTTATAGGCCCAACTTCTGCTGATGAAAGAGTAAGCTATCAAGTTATCCTGAAAGCAAAAGTGTGACTCATTGTGAATCATTCACCAAGAGAGTTTGCTCTATTAAAACCTCTCTCAGTAATGAATGACATGACAGCTGCTTTGTTTGCTTGTTTGTTTGTTTTAATATACCTTTCCTACCCTCACGCCAAAGAGCTTTGAACAGTATACAAAGGGCTGAAGGTCTTTCAAAGAGCCGCCAACTTTTTCTGCTGGCTAACAGAAGCCTTATATGCAAAATGTAAAGGGGAGAAGCTGTCCCCAAAACATCTCTCTCGCACATCACATAAAACCTTCAGATGCTTAACTTGCGTGTGCCAGGACGCTGTTAAAGATACAAGAGCAGCGATATTTTTTTAAAAAAAGAAAAGAAGTTGGCATGTCTACAAACTGAGCAATGGCCCAAGATAAATAAGCACTGAACTGGATTCAAAGAACTGTGAACAGAGAGAAAATACTGCTCTGTGACTAGCACTGTTCCACAAACGCCAACATAAGAGCTTGAGCAAGAGTTAACAGAATGCTATAGCAGTTTTGATGGAAAACCTCAGGCTTGTGCAAAAGTGTGTAAGCTCTTGTTCCGATTCTTGAGATTTTTAAATTTTGTTTGTTTGGCTAAATGCAGGCACAGTCTCTGATTGCTCG
This sequence comes from Podarcis bocagei, assembly GCF_964188305.1. Lineage (NCBI taxonomy): Eukaryota > Metazoa > Chordata > Lepidosauria > Squamata > Lacertidae > Podarcis > Podarcis bocagei. The sequence goes on from NC_138134.1 coordinate 56,194,253, forward strand.
GGGAAACCCTGGAGAAGCAGGGACTTTCAGCAACTGATTCATGGGGCAAGACCAACTGGGGACGAGCTGCTGTGTTCATTAGGCCAGATGCTCTGCCAAGTCTGTGCAGATTGTGTTCTTGCTAATAAAGGGCTAACTCCAATTCGCATGGTGTGATTCACTGCCAGTTCATAGAATCATAGAATCATAGAGTTGGATAGACCACAAGGGCCATCGAGTCCAACCCCCTGCCAAGCAGGAAACACCATCAGAGCACTCCTGACATATGGTTGTCAAGCCTCTGCTTAAAGACCTCCAAAGTAGGAGACTCCACCACACTCCTTGGCAGCAAATTCCACTGTCGAACAGCTCTTACTGTCAGGAAGTTCTTCCTAATGTTTAGGTGGAATCTTCTTTCTTGTAGTTTGGATCCATTGCTCCGTGCCCGCTTCTCTGGAGCAGCAGAAAACAACCTTTCTCCCTCCTCTATGTGACATCCTTTTATATATTTGAACATGGCTATCATATCACCCCTTAACCTCCTCTTCTCCAGGCTAAACATGCCCAGCTCCCTTAGCCATTCCTCATAAGGCATCGTTTCCAGGCCTTTGACCATTTTGGTTGCCCTCCTCTGGACACGTTCCAGTTTGTCAGTGTCCTTCTTGAACTGTGGTGCCCAGAACTGGACACAGTACTCCAGGTGAGGTCTGACCAGAGCAGAATACAGTGGCACTATTACTTCCCTTGATCTGGATGCTATGCTCCTATTGATGCAGCCCAGAATTGCATTGGCTTTTTTAGCTGCCGCGTCACACTGTTGGCTCATGTCAAGTTTGTGGTCAACCAAGACTCCTAGATCCTTTTCACATGTACTGCTCTCAAGCCAGGTGTCACCCATCTTGTATTTGTGCCTCTCATTTTTTGTGCCTCTCATTTTTTCACTCCTGACACAAGGGCTACAATCCCTCACGTGGAGCTTTCTGAGGGCCACATGCTTGTGATGTGCAGGGCCAAAGGCAAAATTGGTTACAGCAGTGGATGCAACTCTTCTTGCCTCTGAGTTGTAAGCGATATTACAGCTAAACAAATCAGAGATTTCTAACACACACACATTTCTCCATCCTGGTAAACCAGAGGAATAATCACAGGTCAGGGACACATTCTAGCCAAGTAAAAGCACTTGGGAGGGGGTGTGATTTGGGGAGAGTATGTGACCTAGAGAGTGTCCTGAGGCTGGATAAAGTCCTGGAAGGCCACACTTGGCCCCCAGGCCTGAGGTTCCCCACCTCTACTCAACAGGCCTCCCATGAGCAGAAGAAACCTCCCATATACAGTGGTACCTCGGGTTAAGTACTTAATTCGTTCTAGAGGTCTGTTCTTAACCTGAAACTGTTCTTAACCTGAGGTACCACTTTAGCTAAGGGGGACTCCTGCTGCAGCTGCTGCGCCGCCGGAGCACGATTTCTGTTCTCATCCTGAAGCAAAGTTCTTAACCCAAGGTAATATTTCTGGGTTAGCAGAGTATGTAACCTGAAGCGTATGTAACCTGAAGCCTATGTAACCCAAGGTACCACTGTACACCAAAGGCCAACTTTTTATTTGGCCATTTCACTAGCTAACTCAGTGACAACACATGGACAATACACAGTAAAGGACATGGTCTAAGGGGACATAGAATCTTAGAATTGTAGAGTTGGAAGGGGGCATGAGGGTTATTCAGTCCAACCTCCTGCAATGCAGGAATCTTTAGCCCAACATGGGGCTCGAACCCATGACCTTTAGATTAAGAGTCTCATGCTCTGCTGGCTAAGCTATCCATGATGCAACAACCTTTCTCAAGTGAGAAAGGCTAGAAGGCTATCACCTGGAAACCCTTGAGTTCCAGAATGGCAGGATATAAACAAACAAACAAACAAACATTTATTTTTATTTTTTAAAATGCAGCTAAAACGAGTAGAACAGATTCCCCCCACCCCTTTCTATCTCAGTGGGGTTTTCCCCCTGATTCTCATGAAGAGCCAAATGCAAAGGAAGGAAAGATGGTCTGGTCCTGTCAGTAACAAGGAGAGATCAGGAAAGGCAAAGGAATCACAGAAAAAGCCAGTTCACCCTGTTTGGATGCACCACACTGATCCACTCATTGGCTGATCCAGATCAAAAATCTAGTACCTCAGGATTCTCCTGGCATCTGCTGCTGAAAGCCCAGGACCACAACTAAAAGTTGGGTTGCCATTCTTCTTTCCTGCTAGAGAAGGTGTGGGGAACCTTTGATCCGCCAGATGCTGCTGAACTACAACTCCCACCAGCCCTAGCAAGCATGGCCAATGGCCAGGAATGATGGGAGTTGTAGTTGAGCATCGTATGGAAGGTCAAAGGTTCCCTATACCTGTGCTGCGGCTCCATGCCTTTGACAGCTTAATGACAAAGAAACATTTCAGAGGGTTTCCAGTTAGAGAGTCTGTGTGACAGAAGAAGCTATCAGAACTCATGAAAGATGCTCTGTCTTTCCTTTAAGCACCTTATTCCCTCAATGCAGACACAACATGACTTTAGGCCACTGGAAAGTATACAGTTCTGAAACACCAACTTTGCAAATGTTGCTCTTTTGAATTTCATATATAAGGAGTAGGTTTTTTTCTTTTCTTTTTCCACCTTCCATATTTGGACCAAGTAGGCCGCATCCATGGATCTGCCTCCAGCAATGTTTTATGGGCAGATATAAAACTAAGACATGAAAGTTTATTATGAAAAATGCATGCACAACCTCAAGTCAGGTGGGACAACCTGGCGCCACTATAATTGAGTAAACACATTAACAAGGCAAACAATGCAGTGACCCTCAGTGTGGAATCTTCAAAGCTATTGGCCCATCTCTCATAGTACCACGTTTCCTCCTTTGGAAAACTGGCCACAGTTCCTCACATTCTTGGGGGGATGCCATCACTGTTCATGTGGTAGAAATGTGCTTTAAATGTATGACATGGATGAAACCTCGGATGCTGTTCAATAATAATTTAGAATAATAGAATAATAGAATTGTAGAATTGGAAGGGACCCCAAGGGTCATCTAGTCCAACCCCCTACAATGCAGGAATCTCAACTAGAGCATCCATGACAGATGGCCATCCCACCTCTGTTTAAAAACATCTGATGAAGGAGAGTCCACTACTTTCCGAGGGAGTCCGTTCCGCTGTTGAACAGCTCTTACCATCAGAAAGATCCTCCTGAATTTTAGTCAGAATCTCCTTTCTTGTAGCTCGAACCCATTGGTTCAGGTCCTGCCCTCCAGAGCTTGCTCCATCTTCCATGTGATAGCCCTTTAGATATCTGAAGATGGCTATCATATCTCTTTGTATCCTCTTAACTGGTAAATACTATTTTGGAGGAAACTGTAACATAGCTTATGGTCTTCGAATGTGGCATTGCATCAAGGATAGGAAGAGTGTTATTTTAAAAGAATAGGAATTTAAGAACAGGGGCTATTAAAAGTATTTAAAAGATCAGAAATTATTAGATCCACCCAAAGTGCCATTCCCATCAACTGTTGGGACACTGGTTTGCCTTTTGGCAGCTTCCATGGCCACTAATAGAACGTTTTACTATGACAGAGATTTAAAAACTACTCTAAGGTAAAGGTAAACAACCCCTGGACATTTAAGTCCAGTCAAAGGTGACTATGGGGTTGTGGCGCTCATCTTGCTTTCAGGCCAAGGGATCTGGCTCAATGGAACACCGTGATGGAAGTCAGAGCGCACAGAAACACCGTTTACCTTCCTGCCACAGCAGTACCTATTTATCTACTTGCACTGGTATGCTTTTGAACTGCTAGGTTGGCAGGAGCTGGGACAGAGCAACAGGAGCTCACCCCGTCATGGGGATTTGAACTGCCGACCTTCCAACAGGCTCAGTGGTTTAGACCACAGCACCACCTGCGTCCCTTAAAAAAACAACAACCCTACTCTAGGAGACCCTGAGATACATTAGAAACTTATCAGAAATTCCTCAATAAGATCAGTAATGGAAGAAAAATATTTCCAATAGAATACTTGGGTGATATAGCAATGAAAAAAATTATGTCCCGATCGGAAAGAAAATTGCAAGGCTGCAGAGAGATAACCTGGATCCCAGGGCAAAATATAGCCTTGGGGTCCTTCTCCAACCCACCATATGCTATCAGCAGATAACATAGCATATTTAAAGTACATGGAATAACTACGTAATTCATGTATTATATAGTTTAAGCATGCAATCATGATACATTCATTAATAGCTATGAATGCCAATTCACTAGCTAGGCAAACCTACTTTAATGAAATGCATAAGGACTATTTTCATCATTGCATCTATTGATGTTATTCACAATTGTTAACAATAAGCGCAGAAATTATCAAATACTTTAGCTGAAGGAAGTAAACAAGGTGCATCACACAGGGGTTCGTAGGGGGAGAAAGGACAGAGTTGCTAAAGGAAAGAGAGTATCTCCAGATAACTAAGGATAGTAGTGCTGTAGCAGCATATAGCTGTACTTGTAATAATACACTTATTAATATTTCAAGCTGTGCATATATTGGATGCATTTCTTCCTCCTTTGCGGCATCTCACAACCGCAAGGTTCGAAATTAGCAGGGAGCCAGGTGCATTTTGCTCCTAAAGTTTCTCCATTTGCGAGCACCTCCCAAAGTCTGGGTGCCATTTTTTGCACCTGGCTGACACTCAAGGATTACTGAGATGTATGAGTTTTGATACCTCAGAGAGTATGTTAAGCATAGGCAATATGTTAAAGAGTAACAATAAGAGTAGAGTGTTTTGAAAACTGAAGTATGGTGCCAATATTTTTATTGTAAACACCACACTAAACATGTAATAACAATTTCTGCTAAAAATGTGAAATTAACAATGTGTCACTTATGTGAATTGCGAATTAATTCATGCTTATCAAAATAATTAATAAAAAATGTTGCCGACCCCCCCCCCCCAAATGGCGACTAGACATTCTGATTTGGCACCCACAATCCAGGTCCCAGAAGCTATTTGGCTCCTAGCTTTTCTATTCCAGTTTCTAACACCGCACAACCATATTGGTATATACACCTCTTCAGGTTCTCTCCATTGTTCTCTGTTGTTTGCTTCCTGCCTCCACATAAGCCATGGGTAGGCAAACTAATGCCCGGGGGCCGGATCCGGTCCAATTGCCTTCTAAATCTGGCCCACGGACGGTCCGGGAATCAGTGTGTTTTTACATGAGTAGAATGTGTCCTTTTATTTAAAATGCATCTCTGGGTTATTTGTGGAGCATAGGAATTCATTCATATTTTTCCCCCAAAATGTAGTCTGGCCCCCCACAAGGTCTGAGGGACAGTGGACTGGCCCCCTGCTGAAAAAGTTTGCTGACCATCAAAGTTTGCTGATCATCCTCTTGGTCTTTTGAAGGCTCTCCACATTAACACTGCTTTATTCCACTGCCCCAAAGGAAGAAGGGGACATTTCAACCAACAATCAGGCCAGAATGGAATGATAAGGCCTAATATTGTCGATGCATGCATTTCTCTTATAAAAACGAAGAAACAATAAAAATACACCATCAAAATTAATCACGAATATTGTTCTTTCAGGCGGATTAATTCTGTTTATTTTGCTTGTTGAACCTATTGGATTTAATCCCAGTATTCTAAAAGTTAAAATAATTTCCCTCATTTCACCGTAACTGAAAGGTTCACGATCCTACAAACAACTTTCATAGGTCATAATGACTATTACTAAACCTTGGCCCTAATCCAGCTTTAGTCATTTGTGTGAGTTGCAAGAGTAGCCCAGCTCTATGTAGATAGAGTTTTGCATCTGAATACACTTTGGGACGTGCATCCCATCCAGAGTACTGCAGTGAGGCAGATTGCATCTTCATTTGGGCTGCACATTTGAATGTTAATTTAATTTATGTCACCATAAATGTATGCATGTTTATGCATGTGGATTTCCTTGGTTGGAACAGGGCATTTATTTTTAGCTTTGGGCAGTCTATTTGAATTAGAAGATAAGAGAGATTTGTTTAGGCTATTGAACTACATGATAGAAGCCATGTAGTTAGTTAGCTAGGCCCATTAATTTCATTGGGTCTACTCTGACTAATGTTGGATGCCATCCAATGTATTCCCCCCTCTTTGGATAATTCCATCGCCCAATTTGAAGAGAGAAACTAAGCATAATGAAGAAGAAGAAGAAGAGTTTGGATTTGATATCCCGCCTTTCACTCCCTTTAAGGAGTCTCAAAGCGGCTAACATTCTCCTTTCCCTTCCTCCCCCACAACAAACACTCTGTGAGGTGAGTGGGGCTGAGAGACTTCAAAGAAGTGTGACTGGCCCAAGGTCACCCAGCAGCTGCAGGTGGAGGAGCGGAGACGCGAACCCGGTTCCCCAGATTACGAGACTACCGCTCTTAACCACTACACCACAGAGCAGAATATGGATGAAGTTTGAAAATAAAGGAGACAGCTAAATCTTATAAATCGGAGTAATACTAATTTACCAGTAAATATGTTGCCCACCAAAATGCACTGTTTTACCCTGTAGAGCAAGCTAATTGCCCACTCCAATACTTGTAAGAAATCCCTGTGTTTTGGTATTAAAAAAAACAACATTTTTGTAAGTCGTCCAGCTCACTCATCAGCTTTGCAGCAGTTTCCTTAGACCTGCCTACTATTCTATGCCTACTCCAGGGTTAGATCAATCTGGTAAGATCCACAGCATATGTGGATCTGCCTGACTCTAATCCTTTCTGACTTTATGCCACATGCAATATGATTTTAATAAAGAGTTACCAGATGTCCCCAGTTTCTGGGGACAGCCCCGGATTTGCAAATCTGTCCCTGGACAAATTCCGTCCTTGGAATGTCCCCAGATTTGCAAATCTGTCCCCAGGAAATGTGGCAGCGGCAGCCTTAGCAGCCCGGAGCCAGCCTGGTAGGGCAGTTGGCTCAGGCTGGCTCCGGGCTGCTGATTGCCACTGCTACCGCCACTGCCAAAGGGGAACCGGGGATGTCTGGCGGTACAGATCTCCTGCCCCCTTCCCCCTTTGTTTTGACTGATCGGGGGAGGCTCGGGAGTTGCGGGCGGGTGGCCATTGCCCAGTTTTTAAGAAAACTCTGTGGATTTATGTTTCACAGGGTGTGAAAGAAGTGTTGTGCACCTTTATACAATATGCATGTGTGCCTGGGCCCAGGGTCTTTTGCCTCACCACCCCCACTACTGACTCCCTGTTGCTACTCAGCTTCAAAAATAAAATAAAATCTGGTAACCATATTTTAATAAGCAATGCACAAAGCTCCCAAAATTCACAGGTTTGTGCAAAGGAGCTTAAAACCAGGGCCAAGCTAGACATGACATTTGCCATGTGGTTAGCCCTGTGGTACAATATTTGTAAGCAAGTAATGAGAACCAAGTGGGACATGGGTGGCGCTGTGGGTAAAATCTCAGCGCCTAGGACTTGCCGATCGCATGGTCGGCGGTTCGAATCCCCACGACGGGGTTAGCTCCCATTGCTCGGTCCCTGCTCCTGCCAACCTAGCAGTTCGAAAGCACAAAGTGCAAGTAGATAAATAGGTACCGCTCCGGTGGGAAGGTAAATGGCGTTTCTGTGCACTGCTCTGGTTTGCCAGAAGCAGCTTAGTCATGCTGGTCACATGACCCGGAAGCTGTACACTAGCTCCCTCGGCCAATAAAGCGAGATGAGCGCCGCAACCCCAGAGTCGTCCGCGACTGGACCTAATGGTCAGGGGCCACTTTACCTTTACGCGCTGAGACATGGTGTGCAGGGCACAGGGAGCTTTAAACCACCTCCCTCCCCCCACTTTGGTCCTGACTAGAAATGGGGAGTCCAATGGGAACAAGCTCTCCCCCTTCCCAACTGCAGTAAGACCACCATGATGGGAGAACAGCCAATTTCGCCACCCACAACCACCTCATGCCATAGTTCTTACACTATTGGTTCTCATTAAAGGTAAAGGTAAAGGTACCCCTGCCCGTTCGGGCCAGTCTTGCCAGACTCTAGGGTTGTGCGCTCATCTCACTCTATAGGCCGGGAGCCAGCGCTGTCCGCAGACACTTCCGGGTCACGTGGCCAGCGTGACAAGCTGCATCTGGCGAGTCAGCACAGCACATGGAACGCCGTTTACCTTCCCGCTGGTAAGCAGTCCCTATTTATCTACTTGCACCCAGAGGTGCTTTCGAACTGCTAGGTTGGCAGGCGCTGGGACCGAACGACGGGAGCGCACCCCGCCACATATTATTTGTATGCCACCTTTCCATAGCTAAAACAGTGCTCAAGGCGGCTTACAACATGACAAGATTTACACAATTACCAACATAACAAAAGTCATAAGCAATAAATAAAACACATCTAAAAGGACACAACCAAATGGAAAACAATTTCCACATAAATCATAAAATCTAAAACTAAGAATACAACATTAAGATCAATCACAATTTAAAATGACATAGATAAAAAATAAAAGCAATTTAAAAAACAGAAACAGAAATGGAGCAGTCTCTGCCCAGCAACAGCAGTCCTTTATGGAGCCTGTCAGGCCCCACCCCAAGCCAGGTGGAGAGAAGCAGGGCAGGTCCCTTCAGGTTCCCAGCAGGTCAGTCCTATAAATAAATTCATATATAAATAAAATATTAATACAGCTAGTACCCGCTAGTTTCTGGTTGCTGTGTTTTGTAGCAATCGTCATTTCTGAAAGCCTTCCAAAGCAGACTGACATGCAGGGTATCTCAGTGATCCAATCTGGATGTTATCAAGGCACTTGTAACTGTGGCTAGGACTCATTTTCCCAAGGGTGCCACAGGTGAAATAGCCAGGCCTGATAAAAATTTCTATTCTGTAGCATAGTAGCATTTCTGGGTTCAGAGGGTCTCCACAAGAGGCTGAATAATGGTCCTTTTAAAGAGGGAGATGCTCCTTTTATCTTTTGACTGACTTTTCTTCTCCTGTTGCCTTCTTTTCTCCCGTTTTCTTCTTTTCTTATCAGTTTCGGTCCTTATCGATCCCAACACATGCTTATATACCCTGGCTGCCTATGTTGCAAGCAGCACAATCTGCTGTCATTCAGTCTCCATGATCACAATCCATTCCTCATCTGTCTTGAGGAAGGTACGCTTCATCAAAGTTTATTTGTTGTCTTATTGAAGCAGAGATATCCTCTAACACACACACACACACACACACACACACACGAGTGCACAGCGATGACATGTTATCTCAAGCTAATCAATATAATTTATGTATGGGAGGAAACCAAATAAGCATTAAATGCATTCAAGCTCCAGGGCTGTTCCTTTCTGAGATAACATCAGATATTAGCCACAAACACTTGGCTCTTGCTATACTGATCCTGACAGTAATCAGTTTTTAATTACATACATCTCTATCTCTGGGTGTTTTTTATCACAGGGTATAAACGTGCAAGTATTTTAACTACTTGATTTAAGGTCTGGGGTCTTAGAAAGGTAGAGTCTTCCAGCCACAACTGTGGTGAAGCTATTCTCCAGCCAGTGATGCTGAACGTGTTGGGACAGAGATGGGGTTAGAGTTAGGTAGCCAGGTCTGGGTAGCTTTTGGATGGTGGCAGCCCTGCAGGTGTGTAGAGCTCCTCTTCTTGCTGCCTCCTTGCCTCCTTGCCATCCCAGTGAGTGCAGTGTCATCTCCACAACCCAGAGGACAGCACTGCCTCCATCTCCCACACGAGCCACCATTACCAACACCATAATGATGATCATGAAAGGTTGCCTTATACCTGGCAAGGGTGTCAACAGGGATTTCCAGACCTCTCTGCTCACAGCCTCCCTGGGTCAGACTATTTGACCATCTAAGCCAATATTGTTTGCTTTGACTGGCAAAGACTCTTTAAGTTCCCAGGCAGAGGCCTTTCCCAGCACCTGTGACCAGAACTTCAAACTTTATTATCAACACCAACAAACCAAAGCATTCAGAGCAAAAACTTTTCCAGGTCTACAAATCTTTCATTCATCTCTCTCTTCCCCCCTTGATTTCATAGTAGCTACTGAGTTTGAAAAGAACAAGTGAGGGATTATAGTGGAACAAGTGCTTTATTTCATAACAACAAATGAGTGATTATAGTGGAACAAGTGCCTACACACAATGTTACCAGCTTTTTAAGTCTATAATAAAAAATTGCCTCTCTGTCATGGTAGATGTCAGCCACTAGTAAATATTGACAATCACAAGTAAATTCTGGAAATGAGGACAAAGTTCGTTGATAGCACTTTGGATTTTTGAGTTTTACCAAAGGATCTCAGAAATTATGTACTTCCTTTTCTGTCATTAAATACATCTTGTTGACATATATTAAACATAATATATTTCATGTATTTATATTATATATGTAAATCGCATTTATATAATGCCACAAACATATTTTATGAAACAAAGGATAAGAATGAAGAGAGTATATTGGGTTTAGATGTTAAATGTAATTTCCATGCCAGAATCCAGGGCATTAGGTGATTTCTCACTCATGTACAGTACTTTAAAAATGCACACTTGATGGAGTTGCCATATAAAGAAGAAAAGGCACAATTCTAAAGAACAGGCATGCCCCCCCCCCCCGTGCTTTAATAGGGAGTATGCTAATCAGATGGATGGATTTCTCCTCAGAGAGTAGCACACGAGAACCCCACATTTTTTTGTTTCAGAGCTGCAGGACTGAAGAGAAGAAAGCTCTGGCGCACCAGCGATCCAAAACTACAGTCTGCCATTTTGTCCTCAGTACACTGCGCTGGAAATTATTATCACTTTCTACAAGTTACTATGGCACTGGCCCTACCCTTGATGCTGTGTGGCTTCCCTGGCTTTACCCCTGTTAGCAAACATAGGCAGTGGTTAAATGTCTCGGTACCTCAATTGTACAGGATTCAAGCTCTTCTGGGAGCCCACGCATGCAGACTTCCCTTCTGTAGGTGTCACCATGCTCAATGTACGGACACTGGAGGTGGGTCGTTTGTAGTCAGAAGTGGAGCATATGTCCACGCTGCCCAGGGAGGGCGCACTCCCAAGGAAGGGGGCACAGAGGGTGCCCTCCCACACACCACAGTTCAGGGTAGGAGAGGGGTGGGGAAGCTGCTGCTCACTCTCCTCCTGCTCTCCACAGCCAGGTCAGACATGACATGGCAATGGAGCTGCTGCTGCCGGGTGTGCCTCGCCATGGGCTCAAGGTGTACCACCCACTTGCATTCCATTTTGTCACCCCCCTCAGTCATGACACCAGGGGCGGACCGCACCCCCCCTTCCTACGCCTCTATTTGGAGTCAAAAGAACTTGCTTCGCATGAGCAGACTCACACCTGAGGCGTAGGGGCAATCAAGTACCTCAGTAATAAGAGTTGCATCTTACTGCAATTATATCCTATGATATAATTGCCAGCTAATCATATCCGATTCCAATTATTATTGAATTGTTATTATTGTCCATTGCTCATTCTACAGGTATCTTAATATTAAAGTGAATATTAATACAGTGGTACCTCGGGTTACAGACGTTTCAGGTTACAGAAGCTTCAAGTTATAGACTCCACATACCCAGAAATAGTACCCCGGGTTAAGAACTTTGCATCAGGATGAGAACAGAAATCGCACGGCAGCGGCGGGAGGCCCTATTAGCTAAAGTGGTACCTCAGGTGAAGAACTGTTTCAGGTTAAGAACGGACCTCCAGAACGAATTAAGTTCTTAACCTGAGGTACCACTGTAAAATGAAATCGCAAGGTAGATATGTGTTGTCTATATAACACTGAAACTGTCTGGTTTTTTTTGCTTTTTTGCTTGCGTTATGACATAAAACCTTATCTTCCAAGGATCTCAAGCTGGTGTATATGGTTCTCTTCCTCTCCAATTCAGCCTCACAACAGCCCTGTGAGGTAGGTGAGGGTAAGAGGCTGTGACTGGCTCAAGATCCCCCTGTGAGCTTCATGGGTGAGTAGGAATTCGAACCCTGCTCTCCCAGGTCCAATACTCTAACCACTACTCCACACTTTTCCCCCTTCCTAGATGATGGGAAGCCTCACATTTGAAAAGAAATGAGGTTGCATTAAACTGCTAAAAATTAAAAGACAACATGGTTAGCCATATGTAGCAGCACTAATTATTAAATAGAAAGAAGCAGAAAGAGTAAGAGCTGAAGAAATTTCTGCATTGAAATGTGAGAGAGTTTCAAAAATAATATCCAACTTACGCCATCTTTTCTTTCCTTATTACAAGTCTGGAGGTATCTGAACCCTTCAAAAATACACACACACATTCTGATGGAAGACGAACTTAAATAGTATTTTGGACTATGAGAAAACCGACTGAAAGAAATGATTATGAATACTAGCTCTTTGAGGCATGTGTACAGAAACAATGGATTCTATTCATTCTGGCCCAAACTTGCCATCAAAGACTTAACTTCAGGAAGCAGAGTTATAAAAGGAAAAAAGACCAGATGATCAGTACTGATGACAAGCTGAAGCAGTTCCTGTTTGGTGGTTGGCGAATCCTTAAGTGCTGTGCCCTGCATTTGTCATGAAAATACCACACACACAAAAGTTCTGACCCAGGAGGTCAGGAGAGCATGAAGCTCTCTAAAACAACTGCATAGTGCATACTGATTACTCATGAAGGATTAATATTCTGAAAATCTCATAAATAAGAGAAGTATGTTTACATGGTAGCTGGCTTGCAGTTATGCTGGACTCATGATTGACTAGAAATTATAAAGTTGAATGATCTAGTCTACTGTACTTCCTCAGTGGGGTGTGTGTGTGTGTGTGTGTGTAAGTATAGACCTATTTAAGCAAGAAATTTGACAACCAAGGCAAAAACAAAAAAACTTTACATTGCTGACCACAAAACATCTGCCTAAACCCTTTCTTCTACAAGACTAAAGCCTTTTATAGGATTTAGGGTCTTCCCACCTCCTAAACCACATAAAACAGGTGCCAGCTTTCTTATCCCACAGGTTAGCCACCTTAAAATAACAAGGTAAGCTCAACACTCTACATGAACTAGAACTCAAATGTCCTGAGCATAAAGGGGGGAAATGGAAGCCTCTTTTGCAGAGAAAGAAAGCTTTTGAGAAACCAGAGGACCGATTTAGGCATGGCACCATTCCAAATACTGGCAAAACATTATCAAGTTCTATAACAGCATAAGAAGAAGAAGCTGAATCAGGCCAATGGCCCATCTAGTCCTATTATCACAGTGGCCAGCCAGATGCCTAAGGGAAGACTGAAAGCAGAACAGCACTCTGCCCACTTGAAATTCCCAGCACCTGGACCAGGTATCCAGGGACATGTGACCTCTGACAGTGATGGTAGAACATAGCCATTGTGGCTAGCAGCCTTATCCTCCATGAATTCTGCCCCCCCCCCCAATGTTTTGTGTTAAGCTTTTCCTTGAGTGGTGTGAATTAGGCTCACTTGAGTATCCCACCCTGTTGCTTCATGAATCTGTTGAATACGCATTTTAAACCATCCAAGTTGGTGGCCATCATTGCTTCCCGGGGAATTGAATACATAACTTCTGCTAGGTTCTGTCTGAATAAGTACCTTCTTTTGTCTGTCCTGAATATATAAAAACACCTCACCACTGATCTTAAGATTTCCAAATCATGTTACAAGTGGTCTATCAAACCGATCTCATGTCTGCTGTCTGCCATTTTGCATGATATCCTGTGAGATGTTGGTGGCCCATAAGAGCTAACATGACCATCCCAAACTTATACTGATCCTATCTTAATCCCAAAACGAGGATCAATTTTAGCTGCAGAACTAAAGATCACTGCCTGTGGCATTGTACCTAATAGCATTCAGCAGTAAATCTCTTTTAACAACATTTCCCACTAAACTTCAACAGTCAGGGCACTTTCACAAAATAATAACGTGTCAGTGCAAGGTTGGGAAATGTCAGGTCTTTACTTTTGGAATATCTCAAAGCCACACCCTTTCCCCAGACATATCCTCATTGAGTGTGTTTGCCTGGCTGGAATGCATATTTGAACTCTGATCATGATTATTGCTTGCCTGGATTGAGGATAGAGAGAGCGGTGCGTGTGTTTGTTTGTGCATGTTGTGTAGAAACTAGCCTTCTGCACAAAAGTAACATTTACATCCATTGCTCCACCCACTTTTGTCACTGGCCCTGCCTGCCACTAGCATTTGGCCCCCAGAAAGTTGCCCAGGAAGGAAGCTGGCCCTTGAAAAATGTTCCCCACCCCTGAGCTACTGCAAACACTGCTTTTCTGTGCGATGCACACAAATACTAAGAAAGAGAGAATGCAGAAAGGAGCATCTAAGAACATCACTCCTTGAACTACAGGTTGGAAGCCAAATATATTAATTTGCTATTTATGGATAAATAAAGATATACTACAGAAATTTGAAGGAAAATAATATAATTCTTCTTACGCTCTGTAATACTGGCATCTTTAAGTTTAATGCCTTTTCAAAGAGATTTTTGGCTCAGTCTAATACTCAGCACTTCTGAAGAAGGCTGTTGGATCACACTTAAAAGTCTTATCCTGTCAGAGGAAGACCACATAACCACAAGTGATTTATTTATTTTTATTTCTTTTAAAAAATATTTCCAACTGTAGGTTATTATGCTGCATTCACCAACAAGCCTGGCTTACTTTGTGTCTTCATAATTGCTATAGATGTTTTCATTTATTTAAATTCAAACTGAGCATCAGCTGTTGTCTCCCACTGATAAAGGCTCCCAGCCCCAGATGTGGAGCTCCTACAGTATCATGGAGGCTACCAATATAGTTCTTGACCAGAAAAGATCAAAGAAGCATGCAATATGGATAAGACAGGAAACTTTGGAACTAAGGCACTGGAACTTGGGGAATAAATGTGGAGACATAAATTTAAACTATAGTCAAGTTGGGAATAAATGTCCATATGAATAGAAAATTGATCTTTTCAACATTTTAATTCCAGTTAAATTAGTTAAATTTAATCTACGCATCCTAAATAAGCCTGACACAAATTTACGTACTTTAGAGTCTGACCCAAATGTTTGCCCAAAGCCCAAATCTAAATTTATTTGGGCAGGTCTTGCCTCTTCTTGCAAACCCTGAGATGAACTTCTGGATCATTATATACTAATAATGCAATATACTACCCAATACAACACCCTTATTCATTGGAGCAAAGGTTTTTCTTCTTATGTTTCTCTCATAACAGAGGTAGTCTATCCTTCTGGGAAGGAGCTGGGAATTTAGTCTGTCTGTGCCTGAAACATCTGATGGTGAGTCCTTGGCAGCTTCACAGCCTTTTTAGTGCCAGAGAAGGGGAACTTTTAAGCATGTGCAAAGTTCCCATTCCTCTTCACTGCCTGTTTCTGAATCTGAGAGCGTTATTTCCAACCTCGAAATCCCTGCTTTTGGAAAAGAAACACCGAGTGACTCAATCCAGCTCCTATAGATATGGTAATCCAAAGGAGTACTGTTTATTTTAGTGCTTGAAGTATTTTCACTGGTGCCTTGCCACAATAAAACTGCAGTCTTCAGAAATCTCCACAACCTCCTGTTATTATCTTCACTTTTTTTTTTCTGTGGAGGGCGGCAGGGAGTGGTTTACCGAATGAGCATGGTACAGATGTAACCTAATTAAAACAAGCCATTCCTCTGACTGTAGGGCAACTCTCTGACTCAGCAGAAGCTTTCAAAGCTTTTAAAATAAACACCAGTGCCTTGTTCAATGCTTGCACCTTAACCTGTTAAAGCCTCTCCGGCAATATATACAGGCCTCAAGGTATGTGGAATGTGGTGAAGAAGATTACATTGTTAAGGATAATCCAACCCAAGGAAGAAGGATTCATCTCGTCAGTAATGGAAACATCAAGGTTCTAACCTTTATGCCAGGAATGGAGAAGCCAAGCTGTTGTTGGACTTCCATCATCACCAGCCAGCTTGTCAAATGGTCAGTGATGTTGGGAGATGTAATCCTATAACTGGAGAGCCACAGTTCCCCTTGCTTTAAGCCATAAATGTTTCAAGTTAAGGATACTCTAGGATCTCCTTCTCCTACATATATTCTGCCCAGAAGCGTGGGTCACCAGGAGAATCCCTGTTCCAAGCAGAGGCATACTTAAGGTCCCTTGCGCCCTTAGCAAGCTGCTGTACAGTCGTACCTTGGTTCTTGAACTTGATCTGTTCCGGGTGTCCATTCGACTCCTGAAACCATTCAAAAACCAAGGTGCAGCTTCAGATTGGCTGCAGGAGCTTCCAGCAGTTGAACAGAAGCCGCGTCAGATGTTTGGCTTCCAAAAAAGTTCGCAAACTGGAACATTTATTTCTGGGTTTGCAGCGTTCGGGAGCCAAAACATACAAGTATCAAGGCATTTGAGAACCAAGGTACGACTGTATCAGCAACCGTTCCTCCCAGAAAAAAATCACTTTAACACAATAGTCACCAGCTAAGTGAGTCCCACATAGGAAGCAAGTGGGGAGGAAGGCCAGGGCCTAATCAGATCCCCCCAGGAAGGGAGAACTTCAGAGGCCATGCACACACACAATAGTTGGGAAGAGTTAAAAGGCCCCATTGGTAGCCAGTGTAAAGAAGATGGCAGTGGAATCGCCACCTCTCCCATCACCCACCCACCCCCAATCTCAATTTCTTGCACCTCTTGCCTCACACAATTAACTCTCTTTCCTCAGTAGGTATAATCTGGGGTGATTTTTTTTGTGGTGGTGGTGCTGTGCCTCTGATGGGGGCCAGTTTTGTCAACCCCTAGTACACCCCTGGTTCCAAGTTCTCTGACCCTCACATATACTGCCAGGGTAAGCAGAACAGCCAGGGCTTTTTTTTAGGTTGTGACTCTCATTTCCTAGTCAAGATCACAGTTAGGCAAATGCTATTTAAATTCAGAGTTTGGAGTTCTAGGCCAATCTACTTTGTTTTATACGTTGCCAAATTTTATTCACTTTTACCATTTAAGAAATGTTATTGCTTGATAGGTGTAGTTTTTAATGTGTTTTTCCAATGATAGCTTTTACTGCAAGTCTCATAGACAGTATAGGGAGAATATTAATTTGGAAAACAAATTTGATAATACATGCTTTATTGCATCAGTTCAGAATGGTGCCCATTTCAAATGACAACATGCTGTTCAAAACACATGGAAACAAGGACACAATTATTTTCATGTATTTTAAAGAGGAACACTGCATGAGTTAATGCTCTGTGAATTTTCTACTGAAACGTGTACCCAAATGCAATATACTATAAGCCATGCCAGTGACTGGATACTTTATGACACTAGTCACACACATACCTGAACACCTTTTGTTAGGGTGATATTATTTGGGCTGCCTCTCATGTGGCTTGCAGACTTTTCCCTCAATTCATCAGGCTCTAAATTTATTTGATGGCATTTGTGATCGGGTGGGGGGGGGAGCAAAACTGACTCCAGGATTGACAGAGAAATGCTAAGTGTAGCTGCCCAAATTATTGTTTCAGTGGTTAGGAGACTTCCCTTTCACTGCTCAAGGAATCCCAGGGTGGGAGGATAATTTACTTTGGAGTGCACACATAAAGCACATTTCCCAATAAGAAAGGCTTTTAAAGCCACAGGAACAGAGCCAATAAAAATGGGTTATCTTGGTTAGTATATGAACTTATGGAGGAATTTCACATTATGGATCATGTCACACTTGCTGCCAAGATTTATGTATGTGTGCTTTAACTATCCATATATGTGGTCAGGTTCAGAAGGAGGAATTTGACAGTGTCAACAACCCATACCTCATAAATGGATGATCAATGTGCATGGATGCTTTCATGCAACTGTGATGGAATAACACAAGAGAATCCTATAGAAAAACTAAAAGAGGAATAAATATTACAAAAACATGAATATTTACTTAGTCACTGGCAAGATGCGGGGGGAGAGATATTATGATAATGTTTTGTTTTCTATGTATATTTTGCTATACATCTATGAAAGCCAATAAAAAAATACTTGCAAAAAATAAAAAAACTGGAAGATCACATGTCTAGAATTCTGTACTGCATTAGAATATTCACAAACAAACGCAAATTATCATCCATCCCAAACTTAACGTGCTCTATTGAGCCTAAGATGTGGGTGACAGATAAAACACAATAAATAAAAGGTAAAATTCTTCCCTAGTTGTGAGGTAGAGGCAGAACTATATTGGATTTGGGTGTGTGTTTTGTTCAGTGTTGCTTTTTAAAAATAATAATAATAATAATAATAATAATAATAATAATAATAATAATAATAATAATGCATGTTTTCCAGAGTGTCCAACTAGCTCCCTTTGGGAAGCCCACAAACAGAATCTGAAAGCAACACAACAACACGGAAAATATCGAAAAATAGCAATACACAAAACACAAAAACCAGCATACAAAAATACACAAATCCATATATTACAAATTAATAATAGAAACACTAAAAAGAAAAACAAACATTGACTTCCACCAATCCCACAGCATCTCCTTTACCTCTCATTGTGTCATCCTGTTTTCCTTATCATCGCTATCCTAGCATCTAGATATAAATCCCTCTTTCTTATCCTTTCACAAGGTTATTCCAGACTCAGCCAGATTTCTGTCCTCGAACCTTGGCTTTTAAGGTGTTCATTTAGGCACTCCCATTCCCTTTTCACTTCACTCCCAGAATCTGGTATTCAGTGACTGCCCAGAAACTGGTATTCATGCTGCCCATGAAGGTCTCATGCAGGGCTGGCCCTGAGGTGAACCACAAAATCCCCACCACCACCAAGGTAGAGAAGGTGAGTGAAGATTCACGTCCGGAACAAGGGGAGGGGGAATAAAGATCCACATTGGGAACAAGGGTGGCAGGAGACCAGCAGAGCCTCCTATTAGCCAAGAGGCCACTGTAGGGGCAGCACTGGGCTGGGGCTGCCAATGACGTGGCAGATCCACCCTCCAAGGTGCATGCCACCGCAGTTGCCATCATCACAGAAGTGGCAGTGGCAGCAGGCAATGCATTCCTTGGATCTGCTGCCCCTGTGGATCCTACCACCCAAGGCAGACGCCTCACCTTGCCTCATGGTTGAGCTGGTCCTGGTCTCATGGGACTATCGTGGCTAGAATCCATTGATAGGCTTATTCTCCATTAATGCATCTAATCTGTTTTTTTTTTAAAAAGAGCTACAAAGTGGTAGCAAATTCCATATAATTGTGTTCACTGCTTTCTTTTGTCTTTCATGAAATTACTGCTGATCAGTTACATAAAGGTAAAGGTAAAGGGACCCCTGACCATTAGGTCCAGTCATGACCGACTCTGGGGTTGCGGCGCTCATCTCGCTTTATTGGCCGAGGAAGCCGGCATACAGCTTCCGGGTCATGTGGCCAGCATGACTAAGCCGCTTCTGGTGAACCAGAGCAGCGCACGGAAACACCGTTTACCTTCCCGCCAGAGGAGTACCTATTTATCTACTTGCACTTTGATGTGCTTTCGAACTGCTAGGTTGGCAGGAGCAGGGACCGAGCAACGGGAGCTCACCCCGTCGCGGGGATTCGAACCGCCAACCTTCTGATCAGCAAGTCCTAGGCTCTGTGGTTTAACCCACTTCGCCACCCGCGTCCCTGTAGTTACATGAGTGACCCTAAATTCTAGAAATAGAAGGGGAAACTGAACTTTATCCATTTTTATACACACCAGATACTACAGAAGGAAGGAAGTTGCTGCATGTCAGCTATGAAAAGAATCAGCTGAGATATATTGTCATAAATCGGGTCCTCCCTTAAAGAGGGCACATGTTGTGGTGGGACCTGGCAACCTAACCCTGTGTTGTGGGTGGGTACGTTTGGATAGCCACAACACCCGATTGGTAGGTCCCTTGATGCAGGGTTCAATCAGGCCAATGGGACGCAGCCTAAACGGATCAAGGGACCTATATATACCTATGCATGTGACCCAGAGCTTCCTCTTTCGGTGCATGCATCGGAACACCTGCCCACCTCTCCCTATATTTAGGGCTTGCGTGCTTGAACTTGCTATGCTATTGTGTGTCATCTGTCATTGGGACAGGGGCACGGCAGGAATTTTCCCACTTGACTGATTGGCTGGTGCCATTTGGGTTTCGCCTGCTGCGTAGCAAATCATCACAACTTGTAAGTTTACGGATAGGCTCTGGTTCAGGTGATAGGGATGGGAGAACGCTCTTGCCATCCCTATGTGAAGGGTATTCCATTAAAGGAATCCAGGGACTCGGTGGTTTGGTCAACCCTGTGAGGGGGTTGTGCCTGTGCCTGAGTCCAGGGGGGCATTTGGGTGGCGGAAATAGCCTACTCCTGGCTTTCCACTTATCCAGGTGTTCACCCTAGGCTGACCTATGCTGGTGCCCTGGGTCAGCGCTACCTGCAACTGTGCAGGGAGCTAGTCGAACCAAAGCCTATGCAACCAGTCACTTGCTGTAATCAATAAAATTATGGCCTAAATTCTGACAAAAACCAAACCAAAATTTGAGTCTTGTCTGAATTTATTTAAGGGGGAGGTTTAAAGGTCTCAACACGCAATGGCTGTTGCTTTGGACAATACCATTGGTCATCAAGGCACTCCAGAAAGCTGTCGCCTATGCCCTATGGCATTCAATTTATAAAAGGTATTCCTTTTATTAATGTTACATGCCCTAAATGCCAGTGCTAGGAGCTTCCACTACCCAACCATTAATACCAGTTGGAGATTATTTGGTGTCTTTATCTTAAAAACACACAGAGCAGTATACAGACTCCTGCAGACTTTGCCCAAAATATGATGGCTGTAATGATTATGCCGTCCACGATGGATCCAACTCCAGATTGATGAGTCTTCCACATTTACTGTATGATGATAAGTTCCATTACTCCTCAGAAAGGACAGGGCCTAGGCAAAGGCAAGAGGCTTTAGCAAATCACACAAACTCTCTATGTTTTATCATCCAAAATAGGCCTCTCTGGAGCCAATTTAATGGGGTGTAATGTATACCAGACCCTTGCTGGAATAAGTCACGCTTTCTTCTCCCCTCTGATGTATTGCCAATAGGGAGCTCTATCTTGCTGGCTACATTTTTATTCAGAGATGCAAATACAAAATTTAGCATCTGGAGACATTACGTGCATTTGTGACACTCTTTTGAAAAATATTTCAAGTTCCATAAATCAGTAG
The DNA here is from genome assembly GCF_964188305.1 of Podarcis bocagei. Taxonomy (NCBI): domain Eukaryota; kingdom Metazoa; phylum Chordata; class Lepidosauria; order Squamata; family Lacertidae; genus Podarcis; species Podarcis bocagei. Next base: position 56,215,425 of record NC_138134.1, read on the forward strand.
ATATGCTAGGCACAATTCCAGACGTTTCCCCTCATGCGAAAGGTAAAATATGTTTTTAACATTAAGAAACATTTATATTGCATAGTCTGTTCAGGCTGCATAGGCCTGCGGCAGATCCATGTGTTAAAGACTCCCAGCCAGGCTAAGTTCCAGTATCAAAGCCCAGCTAATGGGGAAGTGATGTCAGGGAGTCAGTCTGCAGGGAAATAAGGCACAGGTGGGGGCAGGTTTAATATCCCTATGTGTGTCCATTTTGCTCTTAATATGCCTCTGACCCCCCTGATTCATACAAGACTGGGATAAATTTAGGTCTAAAAATGTGGAGCTGCTGATAGCACGCATATTCTGGGTCTGTATCATGAACATGAAAAGTTCTGGCCAGAGTACCACCCAATACAGTGGTGCCTCGGGTTAAACACTTAATTCGTTCCGGAGGTCTGTACTTAACCTGAAACTGTTCTTAACCTGAAGCAACACTTTAGCTAATGGGGCCTCCCGCTGCCGCCGCGCTGCCGGAGCACGATTTCTGTTCTCATCCTGAAGCAAAGTTCTTAACCCGAACATTCCTACTCAGAATGTCTCTACCGTCTGCAATTAAGTATGTGGCAATAAGGGACAGGGCCTTTTTGGTTATTGCTCCTCACCTTGGAGTTGCCTCTCCCTCTCCGTTTACTAGGCTCCCTGTCCACAGACCTTAGCTCCATAGTGCTAAGAAAAGTTTACTGTCCTGCTCCTAAGCCTCCTATGGCTCTACAGTGGTACCTCGGGTTAAGTACTTAATTTGTTCCGGAGGTCCGTTCTTAACCTGAAACTGTTCGTAACCTGAAGCACCACTTTAGCTAATGGGGCCTCCTGCTGCCACCGCGCCGCTGGAGAACGATTTCTGTTCTCATCCTGAAGCAAAGTTCTTAACCCGAGGTACTATTTCTGGGTTAGCAGAGTCTGTAACCTGAAGCGTATGTAAACTGAAGTGTATGTAACCCGAAGCGTATGTAACCCGAGGTACCACTGTAGATGTGATTCAGTGACATGTCATCTTCTTGTAGAAGTACCAGTTTCTATTTTAAAACAATAACAACAACTTGAGAGAGCTTGAATCTCAGCTAGAAGTTGAATAGAAGGATCTGCAGAACAGGAGAGGAAAATGACCCCAAAATGCTACTGTATACTTAAAGCTCACCTATGCATACCACTGACTGGGACAAAGCTTCTGTGGTGATCTCACGTTTGTGCCACAACCATTGAAATCAGTTACTCCAAAATATGTATCGGATGTCAGGTGCTTGTCCTTGTTCATTGCCACGTTCTTCTGCAGTTTTTAAAAGTTACAGTGGTACCTTGGTTCCTGAACGGCTTAGTTGATGAACAAATCGGCTCCTGAATGCCGCAAACCTGGAAGTAAGTGTTCTGGTTTGCAAACGTTTCTCGGAAGCCGAACGTCCGTTTCGGCTGTTGGCATTGCTTCGAGGGCCAATCAGCCAATCAGAAGCCATGCCTTTGTTTTCGAACGTTTTGAACAGATTGGGTTTGAGAACCAAGGTACTACTGTACTTCTGATTTATCAGCACTAGCTGCTGTTAAGAGTATTTTTGTGGGGGTTAGGCCTGGGCCCCATTGTAATTCCTGGAATAGCCAAGCTAGCTTCCTGGTAAGGTGATAGCCTGGGTGATGAGCCATTAAGGAGAACAAAGGAAGGGGCTCTGTGAGAGACCTTCTCCTGACAGCAGAGGGACATGGCAAAGGGATGGTATCCACAATATTCAAAATACTGCCCCATAATCCCCCCCAAAACCCTTTGATGCAATCAAAGAACAATGGGAGCACAGCATAAGCTATGAAATTAATCCCACCCAATGGGCTAGAATGTGGTCTGAACCTCCCTTTAAGTCCATATCATCCAAAAGAAGGGAACTCACTCTGAAACTCGCCTTTGGGTGGTACTTAACACCATGGAAACTGGTGCCGATACGCCCAGGAACCTCACCAAGATGTTGGAGAGGCTGCACCTCCACAGGCGCATACCTCCACATGTGGTGGGAATGCCCTAAAATCGAACCATTCTGGACTGCAGTCCTACAAGAGATATGCAAAATAACTAAACAGGTATTAGAACCCACCCCAGAACTGGCCCTGCTGAACATCTTCCAAGATCATAATGACCACTCACATCATACAGAGCTTATAATCCACCTACTCTCAGCAGCTAGAATCCTCATAGCCACACACTGGAGAGACCTGTCAGGAGTAAACATAGACCAGGGGTCAGCAAACCTTCTCAACAGGAGGCCGTTCCACTGTCCCTCAGACCTTGCAGGCCCCACAAATAACCCAGAGATGCATTTTTTTTGGGGGGGGGAATAATGAACAAATTCCTCTGCCCCACAAATAACCCAGAGATGCATTTTAAATAAAGGCACACATTCTACTCATGTAAAAACATGCTGGTTCCCAGATTGTCCAAGGACCGGATTTAGAAGGCGATTGGGCTGGATCTGGCCCCCGGGCCTTAGTTTGCCTACCCATGACATAGACCAATGGTATCAAATTGTATGGGAAATGGACTTACTAGAAAAGCTAACCAACAAACTGAAACTGGCACGGGGACAATAGAAGAGGACGCCTTCACCCCAGTATGGCTCCCCTTTATCACACACAGCCCAACAAGACAACAACAGGAATCCACCGACAGCATACAAATCAGTCTGGTTTCCCTGACCCAAGAAGCCCTCCACCGCAAATGCAAACAAACCCCACTGCAGCCAACCACAGACAACCAACCACACCCTGCCCCCCCCAATACCTCTCACTACCAAGGGAATGTAATAAATGAATAGAAAGAGAACCTACCCAGTTGACGCTGACACAAAACCCCACACATACAATATACAAAAGAATATAAGCCTCACCACCCCTCCTCTCCCTGCCTCTTCTTCCTCAACCTTATACTGTACTCAACACTAATGTCTCACAACAAATGTAACTGATTTGTAAGAAAGACTGTACAACCTGGAAAAAAAGAGACAAGGCATTTCCTTTTGTAAACCAAGAAAATCTTTAATAAATAAATAACAAAGCCAAAGAAACCATAGACGTTCTGAACCAGTGCCTAAAATCAGTAATGGGCTGGGTGTGAGCTTAATCCAAACAAGAGAGCATTGGTTCAAGTTTTTTGACAGTAGGGACAAGCAAGTATTGGTGGAATTGTTAAAATTAAAATGTATGGTGACCATTCCAGGCTGAACATATACAGTAGCTGCTGAAAGATTGGCTTTTATTCAGTAAAAAAAAAAATCTTCAAAAGATGTCTATTACCTGGTATGAAGTGTTATTCTACTCAGGGAGGAATTATCAGGTGGCCAGAGAAAACGACCAACCTTGATAATTCTATACAAATTTTATTCATGGCCCGTGGCTCTCTGAAGAATCAAGGTTCTAGCTTCCTGGTAGCAGGAGGAAGTTTACATCCTGTTTTTCAAAATTCCTTTTAAAAAGAAACTAGCAGCTTGGCTTTTTATACAGTAGGTTTTAGAGACAGAAAACCTTCCACCACCCCCATTCTCGAATGAGAGAGAGAAACATGTCACCCTCAAGCAGTTCCATCAAGGGATGAAATTTTAAATCACATCATGTCTCACACCCATTTCTTAGTGCAAAATAAATCATTCTAACAGAGTGCAAGCCAATTTTTACTTTAAAAAATGTTGTGTCCTAAGGCTGTCTTCTTGAACTTCAAAAGCACACTTCATAATTACTCTACCTATCAAAGGAAACTCAATATTTCACCTCCAACCTCATTCTACTTGTGTTATAATTTTTAATTGTTAATCAATTATATTAATTTTAAGCTGGTTATTTTCTCTTGAAATTACATGTTTTGTAGAAGCATACTCAAAACTTATTTTACATGAGCATATATCCCTCAAAGTTATATTGTGGTGAGTTGTTTTATAATGATCTTCCCCAATTAACTCACGTATTAGGGTTTTAATCTCACATTTCCTTGTTCTAATTTGATTTGCATGATTTCTTCCCCCTCCCAATTTCTGAGCTATTTCCAATGAAGGTCTTCAGATTCCAGAAACTGCAGCATTTTGTACCTTTTATATTTATTTTACATAAACAGAGAAGATAGCTTAACTGAGGTGGGGTCTAGCAAAGGCACTCTCAGTAGCCTATTTAAAAAATGGCAATAAATTCTTCAAACTGTAAGTGGCATCCAATTCAGATATTAGCTAGCAAACACTCTCATTCTGTGACACTGAGTTGAATTGGTTCAGACAATTGGTCTATAGCATCTTTCAATTGCAAAGCATCAATGACTACAACTGAGACACTAAGTGCACTATACATTTAAAGCAGCATTATACTACTTTAAGCAGTCATGGATTCCCGCTAAGAATCCTGGAAAGTCTGGTTTGTTAAGGGTCTGCATTTCCTAGAGTACCCTGGAAAGTGGGATTGGTTGTTAAACCACTCTGGAAATTGTAGCTCTGTGAGGGAAATAGGGGTTATGTAATTTATTCTGATATTGCCATATAGGATTTTGATAGGGGTTTTTGGTACACACTTGAAAAGGGAAAGGTTTAGAAACTACAGTCATACCCTGGAAGCTGAATGGAAGCCGTTCTGGAAGTCCGTTTGACTTCCAAAACATTGGGAAACCAAGGCGCGGCTTTCAATTGGCTGCTGGAAGCTCCTGCAGCCAATCAGAAGCTGCAGAAGCCACGCTGGATGTTTGGCTTCCAAAGAACGTTCGCTTCCAAACTGGAACACTCATTTCCAGGTCTGCGGCGTTCGGGAGCCAAAACGTACGAGTGCCGAGGCGTTCAGCTTTCAAGGTATGACCGTAGTAGTGAAGTATGCTTTAGACGTAACACCCAGTGAATGGAAGCCATAGAAGGAGGACTCTGGAGATTCCATTTAGATGGCCTATACGTTTAGAAGCTCTTAACAGTGCGACTTTAAATCAAACCTTTATAGGTAACCAATGTAACAAGCAGAGAGGGATGCAGTCCTGACAGCTGCAACCGGCATGCAGTCAGAACTAATAGGCAGTTGGAAGCATTTTTGACAAAGTGCAGGTTTTAACTCTTCGAAGAGAAGACTCACTTCCTTTCTGCCTTTGGAGGCCACAGAGAAATGAAGTGGTAGCATGTTAGTTCTCTGTTTATAAAATATATTCCAGTAGTTGTCCCACATAACAAGTGGTGTGAAACATTATTCCTGAATCTCTTTCTGCCGATGGCGCAAGCAACAGATGTGGCACACTGGAAATCCCAAAGATAAATACAACATCTGTTTGCTGTAGCTTTGTTGGACTCCCAAGGATGGAATGTGGGCGCCTTATGGGAAAATTACAGATACTTGTAATCCTAATTTATTCACTGCTGATTTATTTATGCATCTTTGTTAGAAAAAATCTGGATAGCACACACGGAGATTTTAGCATGAAGATATAGTGTTACTTGCTGAAAAGTGAACATTTTGTCCGGATACCCCTGGTTCAAATCTCAGTTACGAACTTATTGAACAAACTTATGCTAGCCACATTCTTTTCTCTTTAACAAACTACACACACACAAAATAATTACATGAAACAGCAAAATACATACTTATAATCAATACATTATCATCATATTTATCATTTAACTACATAGAAAAATTATTGTATTCTCCTATGTTTATTCATAAATTCAGTAAGTGGGTTTGTTTTATTTATTTCATAAAATCTGTACACTGCTTGAGTGGGGGGGGGGGGGAACCAACCCAAAACTCTCAAAGCAATTTACAAAAAGATACCACGATTTGTTTTTAAAATCTTCCATTTCTTTTTTTGCCTTCCATTGCTCTAATCAATTCCATAGGCTTCTACATTGTTGCTACCTTCCAAATTTTCATTAACCATTCTTTCACTGTTGATGGTGGCCTATTTTTCCATTTTTGTGCAACAGGCATGTGAGCAGCTACTATTAAATTCCATATACGGTAAATGTTTAATGGTGTTTGTCTGGGTCTGTATAGCCGAAAGTGTAAGATGTTATTAACGATATTATCATTACGTACTACTCTCCCCCAAAAGATTAAAATTACTCAACAGCAGAGGCATAGAAATAGGGGGCCGGGGGGGAGCCATGGCCCTGGGCGCCCATTTTTGAGGGGGCGCAATCAGGCGCCCCCCACAACAGGCACAGAGCCTGGTAGCTGAGGCACAGCAGCAGGCGGGTTGGTCTAGTGGTCAGGTGGGTGGAGGCAGCAGACGAGGAGTCTATTGTGGGTGGGCTCCATACCCCCCCCCCAGGTTTGCGATACCACCTCAGCTGCCCAGTCCACCAGGGGAGAAACAACACTTGCCCCGCCCTGACTGCCCACACTACACAGTTGCTCAACAGGTCCACTAAATGTGTTCCATATATGCCTTTAATAGTCCACATCACCAACACTTTCCAACACAGGCAGTGTGAATTTTACTCAAACTGTGGGCAGCCATACACCATTGAGCGGTTCGTAATAATTTCCTCACAAAGAGACTGTGCTGGTTCCCAAGTAAAAAAAAACAACATTCCTTATTCTTGTTGAGAAAATGGTCTCCCTACCTTCTTAGTTGTCTGCACTGAAACCATTGTGGAGTCAGACACATTTGGGTTATTTCCACCATTGTTTTGCAGTAACCATTGTTAACAATTCCTTTTTATATGCAATTGCACAATTAGATATTTGGCCTCAAATCTTAAAATATTTGTTAAACATAAAAGATGTAAGCAAGGATATATTAGATGTTAACATTATTTTCAAGCTATTCCAAACACCTAAGGCTGCTTCTATACAAACATTATATTTTACCAAATATTTGTTGTCCTTCTCTCTCTACTGTACTATGGAAGGATTTTTACACAACTCTGCTCTTCTTTACAATGTGGAGTAGCCTTTGAAACATAATATAGCACATGGATCATTGTAGAGAGCTTTAACATAATCCTGAAATAGCTTGCCAATATGTCATTTCTCTGAGAGAGAATATAAGTACTTTCATTCTATACAATCAAATGCTTTTTTTGAAAAACAAAGCTGTTTCAATTTTATTTTGGCATCTTTTGTTGATCAAATTCAACACTCTTTTTTGTACTAGTAGATAGTAAATGACTCATAATAAAACCTGTCTGGTCTGGGTGGATATTTATAGTTATAATTCTATTTAGCCTCCATGTATCTATTGTGTCAATGATTTTATAATTTTAATTTAATAAAGATACTGGACCATGAGATGCAGGTAACATTGCATCTTTTCCTTTCTTATAAATTAATACTATTTTTGTACTTTTCCAGGTTCTGTCATATACTTAGTTATTCTATATTCTCTAAATGTTATTTAATAATCTCATGAAGATATCTGAGAAAGTTGCATAAAATTCTGCAGGTAATCCATCCAGACCAGCTGTATTCTTATTAGTAAGAGATCTTATAGTGTCATAAGTTTATTGAGTGCTGATATCTTCAGTCAATGTTGGAAATGAAGTTTTATTCCACCAGTTTTATATATATACCCCTCTGGTTGTGTTGACTGGTATAGTTTATTGAGGGAGGGGGATACTCTCTCTCAGTTAGTCTATTTTGTTCTAAATGGAATCCATTTTTTATCTTGCTCCATGCTAGTTTACATGCTAACAGCTTATCAGCTTTGTTTTCTTTCTCAAAATATTTATATTGAGTAAAATTATATATTTAATCATTATTTTATATTGAGTAAAATTCAACATTCTGCTTTGTAAACATTTTGCAGGTCAAACAAATTTCTATAGTTCTCAAGTCTGCACATGTACTATTTCATATTATAACTTTATGCTATTCTAAATTCTTTATCTTCTTTAATTTAGAATGCTGATAATTTGACCTATTTATTTTTTTAAAACCTATTACAAAGCTTTTGCTGTATGCTGAATTATTTTCCAGTTTCTTCACTTGTGACATTAGGTTGGAAAAATTATTGCAAATGATTCTGTATTTTCTGTACAATTGTATGGGGGCAGGGAGTTACAAGTGAAAGGGGAGTTACAAGTGAAAGGGGAAATTGACAAAAATTGTCCCTCCACTTCTGTTCATGAAAGAACCCTGCTGAATCCAAGTCATTGCTTCCAGTAACACATACACTGTATACCTCTTAAAATGTTTGTTAGGTGCTTTTTTTTTAAGTTAAGTGGTCTAGAAATTTTCTAAAGAAGATAAGAAAATAAAATACATATGTTCACAGGGATTTAGACTGTGTGTATGTATAAACTCCTTATGTTCCATTTTTACTTTAACTGGACTCGAGCTAAAATCTGCTTTAAATGGTTCAAAAATCCTAAGAACAATATGATAAAAGGAGCAATGAGTGCTTATAATGTTACGAAAATGTCTTAATTACTTTCTTCTGCTTTGATCTGTAAGATTGAGCTGACTGACTGTTCTGAGAGCTTGCCTGATCAAGCAAAAATATCAAAGTTCATCCCAATGATATTTTTGAATAGTGCCTTAAAATCATGTTTTTCCTTGTAAAATATGTGGCATGTACAGACTTTGTGACACTGGGGATTGTACTGGCACTCATTCGGCAATGCTCCATAATTCAATCATGGCTTCACCACACCTGAATAATTCAGCCAGCTTAACCTCTTGCCAATAAAAACTTCTTAGCACACCAAAGTATCATTTATTTTGCATTACACCCTCAGGCACTATTCTGTAGTTTCAATTTGTAATTGCTCTTTTTTGTTTGAGTTCAAGTATTAAGTCAGCTTTTCAGTAAAATAATCGATCTTCCTCCCATTGAAGAGAGAAGGATTCTGACACATCTTTTAATAAAAGCATTGGTTGATCATCAATTATTAAAACAAAACATAAAATCCAAGCCATTTTTGTATCAAGTTTCTGTGGGATAACCAGCCTCATATAACCAGCATGCTTAACTCTAATAAATGCATGAAGGGGTTAAGACCATAGAGTAAGATGTCCTGCCAGGCTTAGCTAGGTTACTGCCCCTCACCTTGGAAGGAACGGTTGTCAAGCTCTTCATTCTCCCAGGCTACCATGTTAACTCCTATGAAGTGGCTTACGCAAGCCATCTTTGTGCTTCTATACAAATATGGTAATTTAGAAACAGCTTTGGAACCTAAGTTTTACTGCCTGACTTTGGAAGCAACTTAGAAGCGGGTATTTTAAAGCTCTAACAGCCTATATTTCCTATATTTTGTGATTCAGATTCAGAAATCAGTATATGCGGGCCAAATCTCCTCTGTTGGCTAGCAAGGCTGCTCTTATGCATTAATAACTGTTGATATACAGTCGTACCTTGGTTTTCAAACAGCTTAGTTCTCGAACGTTTTGGCTCCCGAACACTACAAACCCAGAGTGTTCTGATTTGACAGCTGTTTTTGGAAGCCGAACATCTGACTGGGTTTCCGTGGCTTCTTTGGTTTCCAAACATTTTGGAAGTCGAAAGGACTTCCGGGACAGATTCTGTTCGACTTCCAAGATACGACTGTATACCATTGTTGTACTGTGAATTTTGAGTCTATGGACTGCAATAAAGCACTGTGTGTGTGTGTGTGTGTGTGTGTGTGTGTGAGAGAGAGAGAGAGAGAGAGAGAGAGAGAGAGAGAGAGAGAGAGAGAGAGAGAGAGAGATTTTAAATCTCTGCTGGGATTCTCCCACCAAATAATACTTGCCCCCAAAAAACTGGATCTAGACATCCAGGAATTCTTTTATATACTTATTTATCCTTTGACCAAAAATTCCAACACCAACAATTTTCTGGACCTAGTACTTCTAGGCTTTCCACATAGTTGCATAGCTTTGGTCCCTGTGAACTTGGGAGGGGGGGAGGTGAATGCCAATGGAATTAAGTCTTATAAAACATACAGCTTTTTTGTTGTGTGTTACACAGTCCAAGGAGCTCACGTGCAGGAGGCAGAAGCTGCTGGACATGCAACAATACATCAGGTCATGGTAGAGCAATGTCACGGCCAGCATTACTCACTGTAACCTGTAGCAGTGTAATGTCTGTCAGGAACAGAAGTAAGCGCACCATCAAGGCTCCTCCAAGATGGATGGGGGTAAGAAATGGGTTGGCATTCTCTCTTTTCTTCTCCCTGTCTCCTTTTTTTTTTTTTTTTTTTTTTTTTGCTTGCCACTAAGGATGGAAGAATTTGTTAATTTTGGTTCTCTTGGTTTCTCATTTTTCCAGTCTGAAATTCAGTTCACCACTTCTCTGCAGTAACTTTCCTGGTAGCATCTGGGGCAGTGTGAGAGTGTCCATATAACCCATCAGTACTTTTTGGTTTTTTTAATCCTCATAAATTCTTCAATATTTTAGAGCAAATTTCTCCTAATGAACAATTCTGTGTTCATATTTTTTACTAATGTACACATTCTTGGAAGCAATTTGTCCTAATATATGATGCATTTTTGTATGTTACTTTCATTTTTATGCATTTCCCCCCAATCGGTGCATTGTTTACAAAACAATGAATTTTGAAAGATGGCTGTATGTCAGTTCTAATGTTGCTTTCGAAAGTGCAAATATGATAGATTTGGCTTTAAAGGTGAACTGAATCAAATTTATCCCCCATTCCTACTTGCCATTGACATGATGGAAGCCTCTGAAGGATTGTTCTCACCACCCAGTTGGCATTAACAAAAAGAAGGCAAGGGAAGGAAAGCAAAAATAGGATAAGACCTTCCTCTTTCCCACCCCTTTTACTCACCCATCCATGGAACTTCCATGTGCAGAAAAAAGCAGAATTGTGCTGGAAACCATGGGTCACACAGATGACTATGGCGATCAATATATAGGAATGTTATGCAGCAATCAGGCCCTTCTCTCCCATCAGTTTCCCATTGCTCACCTTTACCTTCACTGTTCATGTGAAGAATTGCAACTGGCGCCAACATTACAATCCTTTTAGCGCTGGGTTAAGACTTTTTCTATTTGCTCAGGCATTTTAGATAGCATGGTTTGTTGGAATTGCTGTACTCCGGTCTCAAGTGCTATGTTTTTAGTTTGTCTCATATCTTATCATAAATATACACTTTATGTTTTAATTGTATTTATATCATCTGTGAATAATTTTATTCACACTTTTGTACCCTGCCCTGAAACCTTCTGTTGAAGGGTCATTAAAAATATTTTAAACAAATAATATGAAAAAAGCAAACAAAAAACAACAACCAAATAAAGACTGCAATCCTCAACACACTTAACAGAGAGTAAGTTCCATTAGACATGAACATGCCATCAGACTGAGTCTTTCTAAGTAGGGCTGGGAGTAGTTCCTGTCTGAAACCCTGGAGAGTTGCTTCCAATCAATGTAGACCAAAGGTAGACCAAAGGTTCTCACCCTTTCTTGAACACCCTCCCTTGTGGAGTGTTCCCTCAGCCTCCTTTCCTCTCCCTGAGAGTCCTCCAGGCAGCTGCTGCTGCTGCCCCTGGTCTCTGAGCTGCCCACCTCTGCCCCAAAGAGAAGTGTCTCCTCACACAGCCCCACAGGAGCCTAGGAAGAGGATGCCCCCAGCCTTAGTGGCCGAACAGAGACTGGCCAAAGGTGAACATGAGGCCAGCATCTTATTTTGGGAGGCAGCAGTTGCAGCAGCGGGCGCTGCTGGGCCTGCATGTCGAAAAGGTTCCCCTTCAGCACCGGGCACTCAGCTCCCAAGCAGGCATTACACACAGCAAGCGCAAGAAAGGCCAGCACACTGCCTGCCTGCCTGCCCAGCCTCCCACTTGTCTATCCATTCCCAACAGCAAGTGTTGGCGGACTGGCTGGCTGGGCTCCCTCGCCCACTTGCTTGCTTACTCCAAGGCCACTTCAGCTCCTGGCAACCAGCACCCCCTGGCCAACCCCAGAGGCACCATTCACCAGTGGAGCTTGTAGCCTTGGCTGCTGCAACAAACAGCTGTGCAAGCCTTTGGGAGGCAGAGAGGCGAGGAGGGAGGGAAGGAAAGAGGGACAGAGGCCAATGTTGCCCGTGGCACCCCTGACCAACATTCAATGCACTCCAGGTTGCCATGGAACACTGGGTGAAAACCACTGATGTAGGCGAGATGAGTGAGATGAACAATGGTCTGACTCTGTATAAGGCAGCTTCCTACGTTCCTGTGAATTGCTGTATTTGGGGCTTCAGCTCAGGGCAGAGGAAACCAGCAAAATTCAGCAAGTGGTGTCTTTGCATTAGTGAAGATGCTTTTTGCTCTTGTGGAGAGACCCAAGCCATGGCTGGTCAGTTTAAGGACGGTTGTTAAGCAGGGTTGGGGTGGGTCAGGCCCAGCCAGGTCAATCCATTTTGATACTCAAGCATCTTGAGTCAAGAGTGAAATCTAAATAGCAATCCCAACTGCCCTGAGGGCAGCTTCTGAAAGATTTTATCTGCTGGCAAATCTGCCACTTCAGGCAACCAACTCATCTTGTCTCATAGTAAAACTGCTTGTGAATACAATACTCCTCATTAGCCACATTTCAGTGGACATTCCTCTTGCTCACTCTACAGATATGCCAGAGGGAGTTGGGTTTGATACTGGAACCCACCCTCTGTGCATAACTTGACACTAACACAGCAGATATGACACTGATTATTGCCAGATCTTTAGCTCACACCGTGTTTAACATTAAAAAGAAGTCAATGTAACATTCCCCCCCAAAAAATACAAAAGATCTAAAATATACCCGGCATAAATTCTGTCACTCTCCAAAGCATTTGGTTATCCAAGTGCACTGTGTGTCCACCATGTACGTCAGTTTCAATGTGTAACATTTATGAAAAGAAATCCTAGTAGACTTGCAATTTGTGGATTTCTTTTTATACATGTCCATAGAGTATTCCGTATTTATCCTCCCAAGTCACCAAGAGTTACACATCAAAGAGCGTGTTTGCATTTCTATAATAGATAACAGCACTGACTCAGGCTCCAGGGTTTGTACAAACTATAAACTGAATTAACAATCTCACATTTGTATACTATAAAGATTAGGCTAGGAGAGGAGAAGAAAACCTTGCTGCAGGTGAACTAAACCTCCCCAATGCCACATTCTTTACCATTACAATGGAAATCCAAGTGGGCAACATCTTACTTTAGTGTGCAACAATTTTCCAATCTCCTTCAAGAGCTAAAGAGTCATCCTAGATCTTAGGATTCCATTATCTGAACTTCACGTAGTCCATTATTCATTACAGTGGACACTCGGGTTGCGAATGTGATCCGTGCGGGAGGCACGTTCACAACCCGCAGCATTCACAACCCGCAGTGCCATGACTGTGCCTGCAAAAAGCGTGATTTAGCATGTTTGCACATGCGCAAGCGCCGAAACCCAGAAGTAACCCGTTCCGGTGTGCAACCCGAAAAAACGCAAGCTGAAGCATCTGTAACCCGAGGTATGACTGCATTTCATTGGCTGTCTCTGTTGCCAACTTCACTAAAGCTACGTACAGGAACTTCATTCAATTTACTTGCCACAGGGCATATGAAGAAGGGCCTCAGAGGATGATCTCAGGGTCTGGGTAGGTTCATATGCAGAGAGATGGTCCTTGGGGTATTGCAGTCCTAATCTTTTTAATAATAATAATAATAATAATAATAATAATAATAATAATAATAATAATAATAATAATAATAAATTTTATTTATATCCCGCCCTCCCCAGCCGAAGTTGGGCTCAGGGCGGCTAACAACAATCAAAATAGTCCAACATTCTAAAACATTCATTATAAAATTAATTAAATCAAATTAAAATTAAGGCTTTATAGGTCAAAACTAGCACTTTGAATTGGGCCTGGAAACTAACTGGCAGTCAGTGCAGTCTGGCCAGATCGGTGTAACATGCTCTAACCATCTTTCCCCGCTGAGCAACTTGGCGACAGAATTCTGCAGTAGCTGAAGTTTCCAAACTGTCTTCAGTAATTAAAGTAATCTAACCTAGAGGTTACCAGAAGATAGACAACAGAAGTTAGACTGTCCCTATCCAGATAGGGATGTAGCTGGTCACCTTGGTGGATGACTTAGTCTGGGAACTGGACAGCGGGACTGTGTGTTTGTTGGTTCTGCTAGACCTTTTGGTAGCTTTCAATACCATGGATCATGGTATCCTTCTGGGTCACCTTGTTGGGGTGGGACTTGGAGGCACTGTTCCACTGTTCCAGTTCACAGTTTGGGCATACACCTGAACTCTGCCCAGAGCAATAGATGTCCAGGTCTCTGGGGTGGCCAGGAGTGCATTTGCACAGTTAGTTACTGTGCCAGCTTCATGCATTCCTCTAGATGTCTGATTTAGCCACAGTGACACATGCCTTAGTCACATCCCTTTTGGATTGTGGTCTCTACATGGAACTGCCTTTGGAAAGTGCTCAGAAATGTCAGCTGGCTCCAAGAGCCACAGTCAGGTCATTGATTGGGGCTGGTTATAGGGAGCATATGAGTCCCTTGCTAGAAGAACTCCACTGGCTACCCATCTGGTTCTGGGCACAATTGAAAGTGCTGTTTATCACCTGCAATGCCCTACACAACTTAGATCCAAGCTATCTGAAAGACTCTATACCCTCATACAAACCTGACTAGGTTTTCAGAACTTCAAGGGAGGACCTTGCTCTCAGTCCCACCACCCCCCTCGCAGGCACACTTGGTGGGCACACGGGATAGGACCTTCTTGGTGACTGCTCCCAGATTTTGGAATTCCCTCCCTAGAGAAGCCAGGCAGGCTCCCTCCTTGTTGTTCTTCTGCCATCAGGTGAATACTTTCTTGTTCCAACTGGCCTTTGGGAATTGACTACTTTTAATGAAAGGGAAGGTGCTATGCTGTTCTTTTTGCATGTTTTTTAAGCGCTCTCTCCCTCTCTATATACCGCATTTTTCGCCCTATAGGACGCACTTTTTCCCCTCCAAAAATGAAGGGGAAATCTGGGTGCATCCTATGGGGCGAATGCAGGCTTTTGCTGAAGCTTGGAGAGCGAGAGGGGTCGGTGCGCACCGACCCCTCTCGCTCTCCAGGCTTCAGGAAGACATCCGCAGCCTAGGCAGCCCTGTGGGAGTTCCCCGCAAGGCTCCCCACGCTGCGGATAGCAGCCTGCTGCCCAGCGCGAGGGGCGCCCTGAAGCAGAGCGCCCCCAGCGCCCGGCAGACATCTGCAGCGTGGGGAGCCTTGCAGGAGTTCCCCGCAGGGCTCCCCACGCTGCGGATAGCAGCCTGCCACCCAGCGCGAGGGGTGCCATGAAGCAGAGTGCCCCTCGCGCCGGGCAGACATGGGCCAGCCCCACAAGCTCGGGGGACAGCAGGGAGGCGCAGCGCCGCCATCCCGCTGTTCCTCGACCTGGTTTGGTTTCCCCAACCTGCTTTTGGGGGGGAAATAAAGGGGGGGAAATTTCCTTTATTTCCCCCCCCAAAAAAACTAGGTGCGTCCTATGGGACGGAGCGTCCTATGGGACGAAAAATACGGTATATATATATATATCTGTGTGTGTGTGTGTGTGTGTGTGTGTGTGTGTGTGTGTATCTCATTGTGATTTTATCAATGTTTAATTGCATTTTGATTTTTCTGTTGTTGGTTTTTTTCTGTTTTTAGCTATTATTGTTTCTATCTGTAAATTGCCTTGAGCCCTGTTAGGGGAAAAGGTGGGATATAACCTAAATAAGCAACAACAACAGCAACAGCAAAAACAGAAATCATGGCTAAAAGTGCCATAGGAATGCCTGGTGAGAAAATACCAATAGAACCATTGTAGGTTTTAGTGAATCTAAACTACATTGCAATGCAACCTGAATTAAAGAATTCACCATTCATAGTTCCCAGTTGAGAGTCTAGCAATTACTGTGTAGCTTAAACCACAATACTTGCTACAGTTAAAAGCTGTAGCACTTTAGCCTGCAGTTCCTTTGTTTTAATTGCTCTTCTCTCAAATGATAGAACTCTTCTGATGCAAAGCTACTGTATCTAAAGAAATGTGACATCTCTAGCTGGGTGAAAACAAGGGCTTGCAAGAGGAAACATTTTATTGGGGCCTGATGCTCTGAAGAGGAGCACCGAGCCAAGTGCCTCAACTGTATTCCTTTTTTCTGTGGTAATGAAGATTGTGATGGCTGCTTTACTCAGAGCTTCTCTGCTGAACACCACTGCCCACCCTCTTCTGGCCTGCTAAGCTTACAGCAGGACAGGCAGTGGCACACAGTTTCCAGTACAGGTGGCAGCACCCAGCAGAGAAGTGGCAGGTTAAGTAGCTGCAGCCACCGCCGTTATCTTCATTTTTGGAATGGCCACCTGGGTGGCAGCTTGCCTAGGGCCTCTTGAACCTGGTGCCAGCCCTGTCCAAATTTGCTGCTTGAGGCAGCTACCACATTTCACCTAATATTATGTGCCTAAATCCAAAAGAAGGCTAAATTCAATTTAGCCTCAATTTAGATTTCCTTGCTCTTGTTGTTTGCTCTTTACAATCTCTGTTTTAGTCATCATTTAGCTGTCTGCTTCTTGAGTACTGCCAGACTCCACAAAGAAGACACCATGACACAGAGATAAGACATCTTCTAAACAATACTACAAATCTCTATTCAAGACAACACATTTCTCCAGTCCTGGTTTCTACCCACATTTATAAGTTCCTATCATTTACAAACCTTTTGTACCTGTCTTGAGACATTAGCTTCAGTTACTTTCAGTGGGAGGTTGAAAGGATTATTCCTCTCCAAAATAAAACAGTATTTTCATCTGTTTCATGATGACCAAGAAAAGTTTACTCCATACTCAATGCACAATTTTATTATTGCAAACCACTCACAAACTGGCTCTGCCCTTTGCCAATGTGCAGTGGATCAGAAAAAAAGGTCAGAACACCACAAGAGAATGGGCGAAGACCATAAACCTAGAACAAACATGCAGATTCTGTCCTGTTGCGTTGCATTAGTGACTTGCTTGATAACTGCAAGTCTTGCACTTTTTCATGCCTATGGAAAGTTATTCATTTGTCTCTTCCTCTTGCTGGGAATTGCCGTGTTACTTATGGTGCAAAGCCATTCAGGAGAAGAGAACAGGCAGGCAGTATTTCACAGCTGTCCCACATCTGTGCAACTCAGTCAGCCTGCTTCCTTCTCTTAAAAAGATTTACAGCACACACAAAAAAAGTAATAGAATTAGAGCATAATGTCACTACTCATCGTTTCTTATGCACACATCAGTACACAAGCACATATGTACATTTGCACTGTACTTGACATCTTTACTGTGCTTTCTTCAATGCTTCCCCCAACGCAGATTTCTATTCTCCATTTTAGGGACTGAGAACTGAGGCTACAATCCTATACACATGGTTAACCTGAGAGTCAATACCATTGAACTTAATGGGACTTATTTCTGAATTAATTTGCATAAGATTGGACTATAAGAGGCTAGTGGGCTGATTAAAAAAAATCCTAATCCACTGAACCACACTGATTTCACAATTAGGTCTTTGCTTCATACTTATGCCTGGGGGCAAGGCAGGAATAAATAAGGTGACTTGTGCCACCAAGGACAGTGTATGTGTTTTTTTCCTGGAACAGTATTAATGAAACTTCTAAAGACATGCCCTATTGAAATGACTTCCCATCGCTGCATCATGTATTTTCAGATTATCAATCACCCAAATGGGGCAATGCCTTTCTTTGTGCTAAGTGACCCACTGATGAGCCTATGTGTTGAACCATCTTCCTCATTATCCGAGTTCAGACCAGTTTCAGGGAAAATCAAAGAGCTTCATGTTCGTCTGCTTCTTGTTTGAGATACTGCCTGTCACCTCTAGGTCACAGGTTTGAATCTGGCCCATGTCAGTGGTGACAGAAAGCTCTTACCATCTGCTGACAGCTCAGTGCCCTGTGTGAAATGAGCTGGAGGGTTGGGGGTTGTTTCTGGGAAAGAGGTGTTACAATCACACCCAGAAACACCAGCTGGTACTTTTTGATGCTAGGCTCACCTAAAGGGGCCGATTTTAACCTCTGGAGCTGACCTTTGCAAGATAATATTGAAAATTACCTATGAATACAAGGCATTTGTATTATCACTGCAAACTCTCTGCCGACATATGAAGTATTTAAACAGGGAGAAACAGCAGAAAAAGAAGGGGATATTGCTCCTTGCCACTGATACAATCTCATGATGCAGCAGTCCCTAGGTCTTGGCCATTGTGAAACTGGAAGAAATTAACATAAGCATTCGATCAGATTTAAAAACCAAACCAAACTTATAAAAAGAGATGATTGCAGTGGGTTTATATGATGTTACATAAAGCAATTGTTATACCGTGCTTTCCAGTTGTCTCATCCCTTTCCTTACTGCAGAAAGTTCTTTTTTTCTTTTTCTTTTTGGAAGCAAGTTTGGTGTGCACTGTGCAAGAATGTCAAATCCACTAGCTGAGCAACCTGAATTTGCTGGTATGCAGCTGAATCTCACTCACAAAGCACTGATAGCCTGGAAGCAGCTTGCATCGTGGTCACTGATTCACATCATGCAGTCTTCTACATAAGTGCACTCCTGAAATAATTGGAATGCGCCTATGTAGAAAACAGAATTATGTGAAAGTGTCCACAGTGAGCAAACCCTCAAGGAACTAGCCCCAAGTTTGCAATCCTTGCCTATGTACTGAAGACTAAGTCCTAGAAAACTCAGGGGACACATAGGCTTGGGCTGCAAGACATTTCTCAGTGCTCCTATGATAAGGCTGAGCAACATATTTAAATATTTTAGCTGTTCCTCTTGTGCAATGCTAGATGACCTACAACCAAATTTGTACAGTGCTTAAGTTGCCCATATTAATTAGGGCCTAGAGAATCCAAGTTCTTGCCACAAGCACTACTGATCTCTAAGCCCTTGCTTCTTGCACGGTACAATCCTATGCATGTTTATGGCAAGCAACTTTCTCTAGTAAGTACAGGATTGCAGCTTTAATATCCAAAGGCACTGGGTAAAAGGCATGACCTTTTTATGCTTGGAGCTATTTCTCTCTCGGTTATATTTTGCTGGAGAATGCTGGTACTGGAGAAACATTCCCGTTCTGGGAAAGTAGTTAAACTTTTAGCCCTTTCCACCCCTTTGGGTGCAATGCACAAACAGCTGCCCTTTGGTGACACTTGCCCCTTTCCAGCAGTACTACCATTGCAGGCAGCCAAGCCCTGACAAGTTCCAGACATATCTGGGTGGGGGTATACAATACGACACCACTGTTGCTATTCGTAACTGACCAGAGCAGTCACAACAACATCTTGGTCAAACGTTGCAGGCCCAGTATTCCTGGTTTCTCCTGGACCAGGCATCCTGCACACAAAACATCTGGTTGGAAGCTGTTAGGAGTGCTTTGTCTGGTTGCAGCAGCCTCAACGGAAGGTGAACAGCTGTTTAAACCATGCATTAAGCACTCTTATTGATTTAATCTTGTGATCCCCCCCATAGCTTCACTGGTCCCCATGATATTAAGGTAAGTGTAGTCCCTGTGAGGATTTATATGATGTCCAATCTTGACTTAAACTGTACAGCGTGCAATCTTCTCACACGTCACAAGACTATTCTTTGTAGCTATGTTCTCTTGCTAGAATGTTGAGAATCTCAGTCAACTTTTTAAGTGAGTTTCTAGCCCTGATGGTTGCAGAAATACCTGTGGAAATGTATACTGCTGCGTTCCAGGTGCTAGAAATTAACAAGGGCTGGATAGTGCTATTCAGCTTTGCTTTAAGTATATCAGCTGGCCACTTTCGGTAGACAGAATTCTGAAGCAGTGATGAAAGTGGATTTCAGCTGCCACAGAGCTATTACAGTGGTACCTCGGGTTACATACGCTTCAGGTTACAGACGCTTCAGGTTACAGACTCCGCTAACCCAGAAATAGTACCTCGGGTTAAAAACTTTGCTTCAGGATGAGAACAGGAATTGTGCTCTTGTGGCGCGGCGGCAGCAGGAGACCCCATTAGCTAAAGTGGTGCTTCAGGTTAAGAACAGTTTCGGGTTAAGAACGGACCTCCGGAACGAATTAAGTACTTAACCCAAGGTACCACTGTACTAGCTCTTTGAGCTCAAACATGGCTTACACAGCATGGCTTATTCTTATATGAATACAATGGCTGTAACACCTTTTTTGTGCTTGCAAATCATGTGAATCGGCTTCTTCCTTCACCTACTGAAGACCACCAGATTTGATCCTCTTATCTCAGATTTTTATATGACAGAAGAAGAAGAAGAGTTTGGATTTGATATCCCGCCTTTCACTCCCCTTCAGGAGTCTCAAAGCGGCTAACAATCTCCTTTCCTTTCCTCCCCCACAACAAACACTCTGTGAGGTGAGTGGGGCTGAGAGACTTCACAGAAGTGTGACTGGCCCAAGGTCACCCAGCAGCTGCATGTGGAGGAGCGGAGACACGAACCCGGTTTCCCAGATTATGTGACTACCGCTCTTAACCACTACACCACACTGGCACCAGAGGACAAAAAACATTAACTGTGCTTATACCTTGTTTTAGGCTGCTTGCAGATTTGGGCAGTTATCATCCCAGAGGGGCCAAATGCTGCATCATAAAGAATTGTGACTCAGCCTTATGCAGAGTAGCTGCCCACCCATGAGGCAAGGTGAGCCAACTGCCTCAGGTGGCAGGATCCACAGGAGTGGCAGACCTGGAATGTATTGCCTGCTGCAGCAGTGGCAGCGGCCGTGTATTCCTTTGGAGGACAGATCTGCCACTTCCTTAGCAGCCTTTCCCCATGCCACCTCTACCGTGGCCTCTCGACAAAGAGAAGGCACTGTTTCTCTCCTTCTGCACCCAGAGAGGAAATGGCGAGGGCCCTCTGGGGTCTCCTGGACTCTGCACCTAACTAGCCTAATTCAGAATGGGCCCCTTCCCCACCCCCGGCCCCCTTGATGGCCTTTGTTTCCCACTTCAACCATCAAGTAAGGTTGATTTTATTCTGCCTATTGTTCCCAATGCACATTTTCACTCCCTTGTTCCTGATGCACATTTCCCCACATCTTCCCAGGCAGGTATGTGTGCCTGCCATTTTGTAGTTTGCTTCAGGTGCCAAAACATACTGGGCCAGCCCTGGTAGTGGCTTTCCTTTCATTCTCATCTATCTGATGCTAGTCACTCTTTCACTCATGAAGCACAACACATCCCAAAAAGCAAGAAAAATATACACTTGACAGGAAAGACATCCAAACAAGAAGTCTATTTGTATCTTATCACTAATCTCCTTTGAGATTTGCTGGGGGTGGGGCAACTGAGCCACCACATAGCCCAGAATACACCTGCACCTAGTAAATGACTCATGTGAATAGTTTGCCAATAGCACAATGGAAGATTTTGCATACATCTACAAATGTACTGAAGTGATGTTTGGGGACTGGAGGGGAAGGAGCTGCACACCTCTTTTATACCTCTGATTAGCTAATCCTCCAGAATATCTATACTTCTGGTTATTCTGATATTTATTTATTTATAAAATTAACACACCATAAATGCTCTTGAAATATACCGTACTGAACACATGCCAGTAATTAATCTTCCCCTCTTTTGCTGCACCTGAAATCTCTTCTTCCCAAAACCCAAGACCAATCAGATAGTTGTAGGCAGATTTGTGGATTGTGTTTACAATGTGCCGTTAAGATTATCAGGCTACTATTGCACAATGCAGCCTAGGCTAAAAACAAAGTGAACAATTATGTGAACAGGACTCAAGACAAATTGGGGTCCTAAACCCCTATTAATGTTTACTCAGAAGTAAATAATCACCTGTAAAATGGACTTCCCCATTGTACATAGGATTCAAAACAATGGCAAGGGCAATTTAGGTTACAATCCTCTGCATACTTACTTGGGAGTAATTCCCATTGAACCTGGTGACAATTAGTTCCAATGAAACGTGTGCAATATCAGTAGGCTGATGTTCTACTCAACAGGTTCCTTAAGACAGTGTTTCCCAACCACTGTTCCGCGGCACACTAGTGTGCCGCGAGATGTTGCCTGGTGTGCCGCGAGATGTTGCCTGGAGGGAGGCGGGCGAGTCGGGCGGCGAGAGGCGGGGCGGCGGCGGCGAGGAGAGGCTGCCCAGCGCGGGGCTCTCGCCGTCTGCCTGCCTGGCTGCCTGCGAGCTCGGCGGGCAGCGCCTCCGTCCGCAGCGCCCGCCTCGCGGCTCTCATTCCCTGCCCTTGCCAAAGCTCACCCAGCCAAGCCGCGCTCTCCTTCCTGCCTCGCTTTGCTGCCTCCTCCCCCTCCACCCCCAAAGCTTGGAGGTTCCCCGGCAAGGGGGAGGGGAAAAAATTGAAACTTACACTTTTGTGCATCCCTCCCGGCGTGACGCTGCGCGCTGACGTCACGGGGCTGTAATGGTGGTGTGCCTCGAGATTTTTTTCATCAAACAAGTGTGCCTTTGCCCAAAAAAGGTTGGGAAACACTGCCTTAAGAGACAAGTTTACAGGAGAATCATGTGCTGTGCTTACTCCATTGCAAAGGCCTGCAGTCATGTAATGAAATCTTACCCATATTTACTTGGATGTAAGTACCACTGTATTCAATAGGTCTTGGCTATCTACCTGGTAAGTAGACAAATGAATGCAGACTATCCATGTTTCCCTGGAAGCAAGATTCAGTTCAGCTGGACTCAATGTGTCTCATTTCCAAGTAGACATGCATAGGTTTGTGCAGAGAAGTCGCTGTTCTATTCCATTTGCCTTTCATAATTTTAATTACACACCTTCGTGAATTATTTTAATTATTACAGGGAATTCTACCCTTCAAACAAATTTGCATTGTGGCTTTCAAAAAATTACAGCATAGTCTTTATACCCAAGTATTTCTAGTGGTGAGTTATAACAGCTTATAGTAGCTATTAAGCTCCTATATTTAGCTGAAAGCCATTTTGAGGATGTTTCGTTTAGTAAAAGGAGCTCCCTCCCTCCTATAACACTTACAAATAATTTGTTATTTGGGCAAAACTCTTAGCACACCTTGCCTGAGTCTGGGAGTATATTGAATTCATTTACAACAATGCAGTGTCTTTGATACAACTAATTTGTGCAGACTGATTTGGATTACATCCTCACAGGGAATAGGGAAACATCACTCTGCACATAATTAGAGGCACTGACTTCAGAGAAGTTTGATCCTATGCAGATTTATTCCGTAATTAAGTCCCACTGATCGCAAATATGCTTACTCCCAAGTAAGTGTAGGACCGCCACCTCACTATTACTCCAGATGTTCCGCAGCTAACTCGGGGTCAAAATCTCTGGTTTACATCAGCCTCTGCAAGGATGTTCAGTTTATCCAATGGAATCACCCAGATCACTGACAGGGGAGGGATTATATAGTTACAATTTTTGAAAACCATTTTAGTTTATGGTTCAGAAATAGCACCATCTACAAATTCTTGCAATGGCTCTAATGCGATGCAGTTGCTATGTTAGCAATACCATAGCTAAGGCTAATTCCATAGGAAACGGCTCCATTTGAAGAGCCTATTATAATCAGCAACATTACACGCATTTTGTTCTAAATATATTTGCCCTGGCAAAATTGCTGTGTTTTTAAAGGGGCTGTCACTCGGTGGTATTCTCTGACTCCTCCACCCCCAATCGCTGCAGATCTGCCAGAGCTTACTGTGTCTGAAAGGAGGCTCCCTAATTAGGGATTAATCTGGGAGGCAGCTCTCTCTCCCTCTCTCTCCTCAGTGTAGCACTGTTATGATTAAGGTTTTTGCAGTGAGTCATAAGGGGGGGGAGGGATAATAATAATAAAACCTTTCATCAGCACCTTTGTTCTGATTGTTTCAGCTGGAGGAGAGACGTGCGAGGCATATATTTGTTGCTGAAATAATATTGACAGTGGAAGACATCGAACTGCACGGAGTGCAAATTGAGAACAAGCCATTTTTCTTCTCCCAAAATAATTGCCAAATTGCCAAACAGAAATCTGGAAAAGGAGGCGCGGGGAGGGGAATCTAACTAGTTTCCGCTGATTGCTTTTATTTTTACACCATGTGTTCCCTCCAGTCAGTCTGTTGAGGGGGCTGGAATGCGTCCAGGCTTAGCTGATCTTCTTTTTCTTTTTTTTCCCCCTTTCCTTTTTATTATTTTCAATTCGCATTTCAGATCCAACTCCCGAAACTCTTTGATCTTTCTTTCTGTCTCCTTACCCGGAAGAGAACCCTCGCCTGCTCAGCTGGGAGCTCTAAGCACACGTGGAAAACCTGGCGCGGCTCCATGTTCTTGCCAAATTTAGTCACACAAAGAGGCCAGAAAGGGGAAGAACAAGAGGATGAAAGAGGCAGCCGGCGGGACATCAAAGGGAGCCGCCGCCCCGCCCCCGCGGGCCCCGCTAACCCCGCCCTTTGCCTATATAAGGGCAGCCTCGCTGAGGTGGTCTTTTCTCACGCAACTACTGCGCTGCGCCTTACGCATTCCCTTGCGATTCCCTGCTTCGCTTTTCCCACTGAATTGCTACACTTTCCTCTTCCCCCGCAACTCAACAAAAAGATTGATTTATAAAGAATGCTCGCTTTTTAAGACAGCCGTCGTAGCTCTCTTGCTAGGAAGCAAATGTCCCTTCCCGTCCTACACACATACACACAATTATTCCTTCCACTTTCCATCCCGGTTTATTTCTTTTTGTTAAGATCGTGGTTGCTGCAACCTTCTGCACGCTCCTCGCAGGAGTAAACTCCATTGGAAGACTAGAGAGGGAGTGGGAGTATACTTTTGCTTACTAGAGAGTAAATGGGACTTACTGCCGAGTAGACCAGACGAGGATATTTAGGTAGAGAGGAGCTTCAAAACAACAACAGCGCAGTACTTTTCTGTGTGCAGTCCACACAACAGCGCTTCAAGCGGGGTCGGCCCCCGAAAACCTGTTTGCAATGATTCCTCGGTTCAGGGATAAGAGAAGGGGCGTTTTTAGCTGGATGTGCGCTGAGTGGCTTCGCGCTCGCCTTTCGCCACAGATCTGAAAAGCCGGGGCTCCCAGACAACTTTGAGCCCCTGCATCTCTCAGTTCAGAAACTTCGCTCCTGAGCCTGCGCAAGGTCCTTTCTCGCTTTGCTGTCTGCATGCAACTTTTCTCTTTGATGATGCGAGTTTGCAGATGATTATTGCTTTACAGCCGCCGTAGTCATATCCTGATTGTCTGTCTGTGACGCTTGGAAATCACATCCCTTCCACTCAATGACATTCAACTCCCAAGTTCGATTCATCCCCGTTGCTCCATCACGCATCTACCCATCTATGCAATCTGACGCGGTTTATTCGGCTCGTTTATCGATTAGAGAATCTGACCCCCCCCCCACCCACCATTATTGGCCTTGCAGAGTCCCCCCCCCTTCCGAAGTTTCACTCTCTGACAAGGGTTTCAAATCAACACCTTTCAACTAGACCTCCCCTGGTTTTGTCCCTTATTTAACCCTCTCGCGCCCATGAGAGTCCTAAACCTATTAAGTGGTTAATAATTACTTAGGTAGACGTGGCCTGAGAGCTTTGGATGCGCGTCATGATAAAGGGTATGTTTAGCGGGAGGCGAAGGGAGTGGAATTAGCAACAACGCCGCGAGTTTGCCTTGTTCCTTCGAGAGAGAGCGAAACTGCTGAAAAACCCATTGTGTTCCTGCTTTGATGCCCCAAGCATCAGACGTAGCCAACGTGGTGGTGCGCTCCTCCCGACGACTTCCACCTGCCCCAGGCAGTAAGTATGGCCAATGGGGATGGGAGTTCAAAACATCTGCAATGCACAGTGCCGGATTTACGTATAAGCTAAACAAGTTATAGCTTAGGGCCCCACTCTCTTGGGGGCCCAAAAAAAATTAAAGGAAAAAAAACAGCTGGATGTACATTTCCAAAATATAAGACAAAAAACAAATAAAATAAAAGCTACATACAGCAACAGTGTTTTGGGTTGTGTAGGCTCCTATGATGTAAGTAATGGGCCCCACCTGCTATATAAAGGGCCCCATTACCTTCAGTAGTTTAGGGCCTCATCAAACCTAAATCCGGCCCTGCCAAAGAACCACCAATGCTGTCTCTGGTTTGGACAGTAGTAGCTTGCTACCAGAACGTGCTTTCCCCATTCCAGTTAGGTTTCCTAACATGGTTTCTTTTCCCTCAGCCAGTTTTTAACATCTCAGACAGACCATAAGTCAAGAACTCTCTACCTCTGTCTCTCTCTTTAATGCGTCCAATCAAGCATCCGGTGCAATCCTATGTGCGCTTACTCGGAGGTGAGGCCCACTGAGTTCATCCTATGCACACCTCAATGCAATTGGACTTGCTCATGAGTTAAGGCGCGGTGTGTAGGATCGCAGTCTCAACCAGGGAGTCATTCCTATTGAACCCAGTACAGCTTACAGCAGAGAACTGCATTGTAAATCCGGCTCAGCCCGACCCTATGCGTTTTTATTTGGATGTTGACTAAATCCCAAATAAGATAGTGTGCTGTATTGGATTATCACCTAAAGTAGCGATCCTAGGGGTGCTGAACCTGGAAGGGGAGAAATCTCAGCGAAACAGGACCCTGTTCCAAGGAAATATGCTTCCTTTGAGCTTTGTCTCTGGAGATGCCCAGGAACGTCGAGCCTCCTGGGCGCTATGCGCAGCCCGATCCTATAGACACTTAATCAGAAGAAAGTCCTACGCAGTTCAGTGATGCCAGACGTGTGGGCATTAGGGTGGCAGTCTTACGGATAGGCCCTATACGGGCTTAATCGGAGGTAGCTCCTGCTTACGCCAGATTAACCGCCCAAGTAAGAGTTACTTCTAAGCAAGCCTGTATGCAGTTCAGCACAGGGGTGCTTGAACGCCCCCTTTCCCTTTCTCGTAACTCTCCCGCTTTCCTAACCTCGCAGCCTTTTCTTTTTTCTTTTCACCTCCACCCACTTCTGTACCACGAGGAATCTCTAGCCCTCCATCCAACCTATGAACTCGAGAAGATACCCCTTGACAGCCTTGCGTTGTCTCCAGTCAAATCTGGCGTTGGAGTTGAGGTTTTCCTGAGTTTATCCCCTTGTCATAAATCATTAAGTTTCTAGCCCCCCGCCATCCCAGCTTCCCCCTCTTCCTCTTTAAAAGGCTCCCTCCGAACAAAAAAAAACTGGGATTGGGAAAACCTCCAGCCCACATGAAAGGCAAGAGGGGATCCTTCTTTGCTTCAATTAAAAGAAAACAAAACAACCGCGCCTTTCCCTTTAATTAAACACACAGTTTATTTTGCAGGAGACCAATTTGGCGCAAGGCAGCGCTGCTGCTGTTCCGATTTTAGCCCCTCTGGCTACGCAGAAGAAGGGCATCGCTGCAACCCGGCGGAACTGCGCACAACATGCCTCTACTCCCCCCCCCCTCCAGTAACTCAATTTTATTTTTTATTTTTTTAAAAAATAGCATCAAGAGCATGTCTTTTGCAAAGAGTGTGGCGGTGCTAGGAGGGAAAGCGTGTTTACCAGCCGGTGGGGATGCAGGCTGATAGAGAAGGGAGGAGGGGGAATAATAGATTTAGGGCAAATTTCAGAAAGAGGCACAAATCCTTCCCTAATTGTTTTATTAGAGGGATCAGATTAATACTAAACCTCCGTGTGAACAGTACTCCCTGGAGAAAGCTCCTCTCCTCCCCCGCCACCCTCCTCCAGGGTCCAGGAACGGTAAACAGCACCGAAATTGACACAAATCTCGTTGGAAGTGGAAAGGATTTCAGCACCCTTCCTCGATTTTTTTTTAATGGCAATAACAATCGATTAGACACATGCTAATTGGAGACCCAAATGCCTAATCGTTATGACAGCTAATAGAGTTCTTTTCAAAACAATGCCTTTCCGAGGGTATTATATTTGCTGTTAGTTATGAGAAAGGTTTCTCTTCCTTTTTTTATTGAAAAAGGCTGTTAAAAATATAATTTATTTCAAGGTTCCCTACTAATATATATACGGTTTTTTTAAAAAAAGGCAAACCCTCTCTGCCTTTTTAAAGGGGATCCCACGTAAATGGAGATATAAACAGCAAAACATTAAAATCATACATGCCTGTTAAAGAAAATCCTTAAGCTTATCGAAAGGGGCTCTTTGGTTTTCCGAAGCAGAAGATCTCTGTGCTAAAATACATCAAATGGATCCTTCCCTTTACGCACTGATTCTCAGCCCTCCTCCTCTCCATCTTCTCTGTCCCACCCCCCCACCCCAATCTACTTAAGCAGTCCCCATTAGGTAGTTCAGACTACAATGATCTCGAGGGCAAAGGGAGGGGTTCTGCAAATGAGTGTGGCAGTCATAACAATTAACATGAAGGAGGAAATAGGATTCGAATTAGGAGGAACAAGATCAAAACTTCACAAATCGCCCCTTCAACTTCCTCCAGGTCCCGAGCAGCCGCCTCAGCTGAGAGGGGGCGTGTAGTTTTGTAACACAACTCTGACAAGCACACCTTTACGTAAAGGTAAGCCCCACGCATTTCAATGGAAACTTGCCCTATCCCACTGATCTGAATAGAACCGATTCCAACTATAGTCCTTTAGGAATTTGAGAGTAAAGCCCCTTTTGAACAGAGTGGGGTTCTCTTCCGCATGTCCCATGCAACACTATGTGCCCCATTGTGCCCCGGTGGGGCTTACTTCTGAGTAAACAGGCGTAGGGTCATGCCTCGGAAACCCTACATGTTTACTCGGGAGCAAGACCCATTGCGTTCAGTGGATAGGAATAGGATTGCAGACCTGGGATCTGAGAATCCAAGCAACACCCCATGTTTTTTATGAGAAAGAGGAGCTGCTTCCTTTTTCTATGGAATGCACTTGCTTCTAGCTAGCACCGTAGGGTCTCGTCTCTCTCGCTCCTTCCCCTCGCACTTTTCTAGGGGATTTTGTACTTCAGGGGGGTTTTGATTACAGGTTGCAGGAAGGAAGTAGTGTCACGAAAATATGCCACATTTGCTTATTCCACCTCAATTTTTGAAGCAGTCTCGTTACCAGGAGCCGTTTATCCTTGCACACATACCCCGATGTCTTAGGAAGAGTTGAAAACGTTCTTAGGGAACGGACGAAGGATAGGACTGCACTTATGGGCTATGATATTCCTAATGTACCTTTCTCGTGTGCTTTTCGGGCGACTTAAAAACAACAGTAATTCTCGCACAAGACAGAAAGGATGCAAATAGCACAGTTATTGGGAAGACCTGTCTAACTTAACGGCAGTTGCTTCCGAGTAAAACATGCAAAGCATCACGCTAAGAGTTTGGATTTTCCTTTTGCACATCACTGATTTAAAAACATAATAGCATGCTCTTTATTTCACTTTATCATACTAGTAACTACACATTGTTACTGGTAAGGATGGTTTTAGTTATATGTACTGTGCCCATAACGTGTTTTGTTTTTTTAATGCAGCCATAACCTATACTTGTGTACTTGAAAGTATGTACCATTCAGTTCAATTGAACTTACTTTTCAATAAATTTAATGCACTCGAGACAGCAACCTTAAAATGGTAGGTGAATGCGTGGTTGTAAGCGTCCTCCTTTCCATTTTTGCTTCCTAATTCAAGATGCTAGAACTCATTACTATTCCGTCCTGAGAACCGGGAAACTATGTAGCTTTGTTCATTTTGGATCCCTTTCTCTCTCTCTTCCTGCATTACCGATTTTAGCGACTGTGTGTGTGTCTGTGTCTAAAACTGTAAATAAACAAGCAAAAAACACACCCACACAAACAAGCTCCCCCTTTTCAGCCACAAAACAATTGTGTATGTATAAGCTTCCCCCTCCTCTCCAAAAAGGGGGAAGTCTTAACAAAGCAGCCCTAGAAAAACATCCTTGTTCCAGATTTGTCTGAAGATGTTCAGATAACTATTATTTGCCCTCTCCGGAGAGGCTTCCTTGGGGAGGGGGAGAGTGAATTAGAAACCTCCACCCCTTGGAATAGCAATTCCCTTTCCGCCCTCATCTCTTTTTTCTGTCTTTTAAAACTCAGCCCATCTCAGATAATAATAAATAAGAATAATAAGCGACGCCAGGAGAATTGGGGAAGAGGGCAGTTATCAGAGTTAAAGTGATTAAAGAGCAAACAATTAGGAAAGAGATAAGGGAGCCTTTCTTGGTCGAGGGGAGGGGGAGCCACAAGCGCGCATTGCTACCTCTTCCCTTCCTTTTTCAGCTACACCTTTGCTTTATTCTCACGCAGGCACCTTTCCCTTGCGTGGAACTGGATGGCTGAAATTGTTTTAAACTTGGATTGCTGGGATGGCTTCGGGTGCATCTAATAAGGAGAGAGCTTCCATCCCACTCCCGTGCTTTCTACGCTGGGTTTAGGTTGTTTTTCCTCCCCTCCTTCTCTGTATGGATACATTTCCTTTTTCCTCTCCCTCTCTCAAGAGCGTCTATCAATGCGCTGTCAATCAAAGCGGCGGCTTCTCTTTCATCTTCTTTCCTCCCGCCCCCACCCTTTCAACAGGGCGGGCGAGAGGGGGAGAGACAGAGAGAGGAGGTGGAGAAGAAGTGGGTGGAGGGGATGTTAAAGTTACATTACAGAGGGAGCCAGAGAGAGAGGGAGAGAGACACACAACTGGCTTCCCACTTCACACGGCCCCGCGTCAGCCAGCTCATCCTAGCTGAGCGGCTCCAGAGCTGGCCGCCGGCGCGTCGTCCCCACGCGCTCGCACGACCACGGGAACACGTGTCCGAGCCGCCCGAGGAGCCCAGCAAGCGCCTCAGGCGAGAGAGAACCCGCTCACCTCTCCCGCGCGGGAGAGGGAGAGAGAGCGCGTTTCCGCGCGCGCGCGCGCACCTGGCTGGATTTCTTTGCCGCGCTAATTGGGCCGCGGCGGGGAAGCTGCGACACCTGGACGGAGAAGTCGACGGAGAGGAATCGCCCTTCTCCCCCTCAGACTTCGGCAGCTCGACCCGCACACTCCGTTTTGAGAAGCGGGGGACCCTGGAGGAGCTCTCGGCGTTTCCATCTTCCGGAGGGAGCTGACTTTAAAAGTTTCTTTCGAGGAGACACTCCCACCCCTTTCCTGTCACGCAAGAACTTCTTCACTCGAGGGATTTTTCCGGCACCAATTCTTCTTCAAGAGAGAGAGGGGCGAGGACAGCGAGCAGCAAAAAGGAGAAAGAGGGGCGAGAAGGTGGGGGGGAACCCTCTTCCGTAGCCAAGGGACAAAGGCAGAGGCGTCCTGGTGTGTGTTTGTGTGCGCGCGCGCGCCTTTCCCTCCTTCCACCTCTCCCACCCCAAGCGGAGGTGTCTCTCTGGCATTTTCTTCCCCATCTCCAAGTCACCACAGGAAAGGGGGTGGGGGTGGGAGAGCCTCTTTTAAGCCAGCCAAGCACCCACCCACCCGCCTCTCTCTCACAGCTTCCAAACATCCAAATAGTGCTGTTACTTTTTGGAGAAGGAAAAACCCGGACAGTTGTATTTATTTATATCCAAGAACGTGGCGCAGGAATAACACCGGGGTCAACGGAGAAGCCCACAGAGGTCTTCTCTCTTCTTGTTTATCAAAAGAGGGGCGGGGAGGGGGAGGCCAGAGGAGATAAACGCCTCTACGGGAAGGGACGCGGTCTTGCCCAGACTTTCCTGTCCTCTTCGCTGCAGACACAACAGAAACCGGGAGCGGAGGGGTGACGCCTCTTTTAAAGGCAGCCGGGCCCGGCCGCGCGCGAGCCCTTTCCTCTTCTCCCCTCCCCCAGGTGTTTGGGTCTGGATGGCATGGAGAGGGGCGGGCGAGGAGGAGGAGGAGGCAGCTGGGCTTAGGCAGCGAGGCGCGTGGGCTGCGTGGCTCGAGAGCCGGGGAAAGTGATCGCCGAAGACTTTTAACTTCCCTCGTTCCTTCTGTTCTCCTCCTCCTCCTCCTCCTCTCCCTGCCCTCCCTTCTTCCCTTTCCTTCCTCTCCCTTGATTCCCGGGGTGGAGCAGCCTCTCCGGAGCAGCCACTATGCCTCAGCTCTCGGGAGCCGGAGGAGGCGGCGGCGGCGGGGACCCGGAGCTTTGTGCTACCGACGAGATGATCCCGTTCAAAGACGAAGGCGACCCCCAGAAGGAGAAGATCTTCGCCGAGATCAGCCACCCGGAGGAAGAGGGCGACTTGGCCGACATCAAGTCGTCGCTGGTGAACGAGTCGGAGACGATCCCAAACAGCAATGGGCACGAGGTAGGTATGGAGAGAGAGGGAGAGATGGGCACAAACGGTTGGGGGTCTGTGCGAAGGGCAAGGGGGACGCGCACAACAGCTGGCGGAATAGCGCAAACTTTCCGGGAAGGGCGACGGTCAAGTAGCAGCAGCAGCACAATAAAAGTTGTGCACAGGGAACAATCCGGTTTCACTCTTTGGGTGGGCTTCGGGGTGGGTTGTGGGGGGAGGTTTCGTCATGATCCTTTTGCCCTCTTATCTCAAGCAGTAAATCAAGCAGTAAATCAGCCTGAGCTTGATAAAGTCGCTGGAATGCGTTCGAGTGGGTGGCTTTGCTATTCTGGGGCTAGAAGAAAGGATGGGGGGGTCGGAGTGGAAGAGTAGGTTTCTGGCAAACTCAAGACTACCGCTCCTTTTCAGGGATTTTGGGGGCTGTTGTTTTTTTCAAGTGTAGAAGGGTTTTTCTTTCTTTCAGGCTAGCTAAGGAAAGGGCGTGTGTGCGCGCAGCGTGGAAAACGGGAAACTGTAAGCCGCCAAGTGGGATACTGTTTTGACCACGGCGCTTTGAAAACCGATACTCCACAGTTCCCCATGAATGAGTAGCGCTTGGCGCGGCGGAGGAGGGAGTGGAGTTGAAAGCTCCGCTTGCTGCCTTGAAATTGGGGGTGGGGGCAGGCAGAGCAGTTGAAGAGGAGCGGTTGTATTGTTGTGAAGCTACTCTTTAATTTTCCTGTTACCTTTCCCCCAGTTTAAACCCATTTTCTGAGTGGTGGGGAGGCATGTATTGGGGTGCAAGTATGGCTAAACTGGCCTCCTTTGGTTTTGTTCCTTGTGCGTTTGCAGATGGCTATCGTGGCTCAAACGTAAACCTGGTCTGAGATTAAAACTTGAGTTTGGTGCCGTATTCCTTACATTACCATGGTTACTCTTGGTGCCCTGCCTCGCTGTGATGCAAATAAGAGTACATAGAGACACGTGGGTGGTTAGGTGGCAGCTCCCTAACTCTGCAGAGATAAATGAATGTAGCATGGGCAAAGCAAGAAAAACACTAGAAAGTTAACTTCCTGTACATCTTTCAGTGAGAGATTTTTGGGAACAGTACGTCACAACAAAGTTCAGACTTTTTTCTAAAGGCAAACCACAGGTTTTAGGGCTGTGCTGCAGAAAATCAGTGAGGAGCCTTAAGTAGACAGACCTATGTATATTTGTTGCCAAAAGAAATATCTGCAGGCTGAACTGACTCATGCCTAAATCAGAAGTTTGCTTGCTGTGAAAAGACAGAAGAATCAGAGATTTTGAGCAATTTAAGTAAATGGTTTGGGGGGGGCAGGTTACCTAAAAGATTGACTCCACCCTTTCATACCTGCATATACTTTTAAGTTATTCATCAGAGGATGGAGAGGGCCTTTTCTGTGCTGGTGCCCTAGCTATGGAATGTCTTCTCAGGCTTTCCTGGTGCCTGCATTAAAGTATTTTCAGCACCAGGCAAATACTATTTTTCCTTCTCCCCAGCAATTTTAAATTATTTCTTACTGGGTCTTCTGTTTATGAATGATGATAGAATGCTTGTGAAAATTTTTATTGCTCTTAGTATTTTATCAGATGGTTATTGTTTTTGTGATCTGCCCAGATGACATGGTTAATGGCTGGTCCATCATTTTTTTTAAAATAAACTATTTTTGTAGCATCTGTGGCTTACAAATTGAAAGAGCTCCTTTCCATCATTGCTTTTGGTGTTATTTTGCTATAGTGGTACCTTAGGAACCTAGCCAAGGTGCTGCACTCTACTACTAACAGTTGGGGAAATGGTCCCAAGTACACTTAAGTCAACTAAATTTCACTAATGATCAATACCACTTACAGTGAAGGGTTTTGTTTTCTGAATCCTTCAGAGTAAGAACTTGTTTCCAAGAAACGACTTCCAGCACACTGAGAAATGACCTGCAAACCTTCAGTGTTGGGTTGTGCATTAAAGGTTTAGTTTGAATTTCAATGTTTCTGGATTGCCTTTTAAATTTGTAGGAGCTTGCATTGATTCAAATGGAGTTTAGGTCTTTGAAATGTATTTAGTTACTTAATGCGTACTGGTGTGTGTTATTTGCAATCATTAACTACATATTCCTTATTGGGCAGAGGTGACTTGGCCATGGTATTCCCACATTAACTTTCCACATTGGGCTGTTGCAATGTGCTCTATGTAGGGCTGCTCTGGAAGACTTATCAAAAACTTCCAACTGGTTCAAAATGCTGGGTTGCTGCTAGAACTCCTATAACCTCTGTTCTAAAACAGCTGCGTTGGTTTACCCATTTGCTTTCAGGTTCAATTTAAGATGCTCTTGGCTGGTAATATGGGGGGGGGCTCCTCCTGGTAGTTCTGCTGCCCTAAAAAGTTCAGGGAAGTGGTGGTATAGAAGAGGGCGTTATCTGTGGCACCCCCTAAGTTCTGGAGTTCGCTCAGCACAGAGGTGTGTCTGGCATCTTCACTATATAGCTTTCAGTGAATGCACCTCTGCCCTGGCCTCGGCACCTGAGACATGTGTTTTCAGGACCCACTCTGTTCCTATGACTCTAATTTAAACTGCTTTTAATGCTGGATTTGAAATTGTTGCAATCTGCCTTGGGACCTGCTGGTGATGAATTTAATGATAATGATTGTGAGTGCATATACCCCCCCCAAAAAAAAATATATTGTAATTCATTATTTCCCCTGAGTATGGAATGCAGTGTGAGTGCTTTCTTCCCTAAATCAGTTTTCATGGCACAGGAAAAGGCAGGTTTGTATGAATCACAGGATCATATAATAGCATTAGGCCTTAAGAGTAGCCATGAAATTTCTCGGGTTAAAATCAGCAAGGTCAGAGCATTAGTCATAAACTCTTTAAAGGATTTGCATAAACTGTTGGGCAACTTACCAACACTGAAACAAAATAGGGATTTATTTTTATATATATATAAACCAAGGATAGTTCAGAGACACCCACAATATATTTTTCACTAAAATTAGGTTTGTGCAAATTAAGGAGAATGGAAGCTATTCTTGCATCACTATAAAACTAAATACTAGCAAAGTGGTGCAAATTAAACAAAAACATAAAACATTTTGTTTTAAAGCACAGTATCCTGTGGATAGATAGATAGGTAGAGAGAGGGAGAGACATAGAAGTGTTTATGTGGGAATTGGACATTATAATACATTTTTATTAAGGGAAGATATAAGGAACAAAATAAGGTAAAAATGGATGGAAAGGTAATAATGGCATGTGATGTTTTTTGTCCAGGTGTCCAGGCAAGGCCAGTCTCAGGAGTCTTACCATGAGAAAGGCAGAGAACACCCTGAAGAAGGTAAGATAGATCTTTCTTTACACAAGTTATAGATTTTGCTGCTATTTTGCCCCAATTCATGCTTTGCTTGCATGAAGGGCATTTTTGTATTGGCTGTGGGTTGTACTTTTAGCCCCACCCACAACTTCACAACTCCTTCCTGCAATTGCTGCCATTGCAGCAATTGCGCAGAAGCACTTTTGCTTGTATGTTAGGGGTGAGGCAAAAAGTGCAGTCCTTCTCCGCAGTCCTTAAATAAATGCCTTGCACCCTCGCATCGAGTAACAGTAGATCTCGATGTTGGTTATTGAGGCCAATCTGCATGCAAGTATTCTGTTTCAAAAATTGCCTGCATGTGTGTGTGTGTGAGTGAGTCTGGTCTGCACTGGGACATGTGTGTGTGTTTGGGGGGGTAGTGGGCTTAACTTTTTGCCACCCATTATGAGTTTGGGGTCCCTGGTTCCTGCAATTTTCCATAGGGACTGGAAGCACCCTTTGGCTTCAGTAGCAGATTTTTTAGATGCAAGTTGCAACTTCAGGCAGCCTGACCTGGATCATAGTGGGTTGCATGCCCCCAACCCAACTGTGGGGGTCACAACTGGAAACATCCACATTGGCATTCAAATATAAATAAAAAAAGCTTATACTCAAAAGACAAGCGACTAAGTAAAGTCACATAAAGCCTGGCCCCAACTAATGTTAATCTTATGGTTTTTCCATA
This sequence comes from Podarcis bocagei, assembly GCF_964188305.1. NCBI lineage: Eukaryota > Metazoa > Chordata > Lepidosauria > Squamata > Lacertidae > Podarcis > Podarcis bocagei. Next base: position 56,251,570 of record NC_138134.1, read on the forward strand.
TGAGCCACTTTTTGTGTTGTGCCATTTTCAACAAATCAGTCCTGTGTACAAAACATTTTGATCAATTCCCATGGTATGAATATATATTTACTGAAGCACGTATGTGCTTCTCTCCCACCGGCAGCTATAGGTAATTGTATTTGCTGGCTTCTTTCAGACTTTTAAAAAAAGTTTAGAGGGAGTTATTCTGGCAAGTACTCACTTGTTCTATAACACGATGTAGGAAGCATAATTCAAGCAGCACAGTGGTTATCTGCTAATTAACCAAATATTTTGGATGCCCCCCAAGCCACTAGTTTAGATGAGGGTTTTGTTTTTTTCCAGTGAAGCTGATTAGATCAGCATGATTCTTACTGCAAATACGTATCAGTTTCAGTTAAATTCTCAATATAGAAATGTGTTTTGTTTGTTTTTTTGTCACCAGGGAATGGGAGTGAAGAGTTGGGGGAACTCTGTCAGTAAGACTTGTAACATGGAGTCTGTAAAATTCAGCATTTCATTTGATTGCAAAATAGCCATTATTATTTAAATTACATATTAAGCAGATTAGAAATGGAACCCCCTGTGTTGAATAGGCTCACCATTAAGCAGCAGGTGTTGTTGTACAGAAGGCCAAACTCTCTTCCTTATTAATTGCTTCTAATTGGCACGGTCAGAACAAACTTTTTCCTGCTGCTGGTATAGACTACCAGAAGGAAGCCTTAAAAAGAATAAAGGGAAAAAACCTATCAAAAAACTAGTTATAATGTCCTGGTTCTTAACTGGAGAACAGAACATGCAGGACACTTTCCTCTAAAGATTAACCTGTTCTAAGATGTGGTTGTAAATGGACGTATTCAAAGTTTTAATATCTGTGATGCTTAGTGGGCTGAGCTTCCTCTTGCCTGGAAATGTCATAGCTTCAGATATAACACAACCCATTAAAATGTGGTGGTCTAAGGTATACTTTAGTGCAGTCCTTTTACCAGGTCTAGGAACTTAAAGATGCAAACCTTGAGCAGAATGCAACCCGCCCGCCCATCTTCCAAAAAAAATATATATGTAGGACTGCTGGAAGAATGAGTGTCATCTTATATAGAGAGATACATTGGAAAATTAAGTGACGGGGCTAAATCAGTAACTCTTGCTTTTTACAGGGAAACACAATGATGGTGGCTTATATAGTAAAGGACCTTCTTACTCTGGTTATTCTGGGTATATCATGATGCCAAATATGAATAATGATCCATATATGTCTAATGGATCTCTTTCTCCACCAATCCCCAGAACAGTAAGTTTACTTTTTAAAAAAATATATGTATGCATGCATATGTACACTCACAAATCATTCTTTGGAAGTACAAGCTTTGTTTACTGATTAGCAAGCCTCGGTTTTGGCAGGATTTGAGAGGAATGTTTCTTACTGCTAATTAAGGTGCTGACAGTGCATACCTGATCCTTAGGCTCATTTCTAGCTCTGTATATGCTTTCTAGGAATCTTGAACAGTTTACGGTGGAGCATAAGAGGTGAATCATACAGAATGGCATAGTGGTGTGAACCCATTGGCAAGTGGTGTATGTTTGTGGTACCCATTGTGAACTTGGCTTCCCTAGGAAGTTGCAGGTGGTTGCTAGAGGAGGTGGAGACTCCTCTTAGTGTTTGTCTTGGTTGGGCTGAAGAAGCTGAGTTACAATCTCAAGCCAGCCTATGTTGAACCATGCAATATGGCAGCAATCCTTTTGTATCAGAATTGGCGATCAATCTAATAATATATACAGGGTCTTGCAAACTTTTTCCTGCTTTAACACCCTTTTTCTGAGATAATGCATTCTCAGTGCCCTTGTAGCCCTCTTAATGCCTCCTTCTAACTTGAATATTATTATTATTATTATTATTATTATTATTATTATTATTATTATTATTATTTATCATCATCTGTATAAGGGATGTTATACCTCCTTGATGGTCTCAGTAACCTATCAATGGTCTTTAGATAACCTATAGTTATCTAAAGTAAGTTAGGTTTTTCTTCTTCATTGAAAGCTACTTCTCAAAAGTCCTAAATTCTATCTTTTTTCCTCTTTGTTGGACATTTTCTAGTATACCTGAACATGCTAGTTTGGGTTTACTTTATTATTATTATTATTATTATTATTAATATTATTATTATTTTATTATTTATTAACAATAATTGTGTAAGAACAAAAAAGCAATCTGATTTTAAGAGCTGTTGCATTAAACTGTATTTCTTATTGTAAGTTGTGAGTGGGTTAAGTGAACCAGCTACCTCTGAGTCCTTGGTGCACTGGAAGAGACCACAATTTGCATTCCTTTTTACCTCTGGTGCTGAAATTCAGTACATTTTTCATATAAACATGAAACTGTTAACTTTGGCATGTGTTGAGTGTTTTCAGTGCATGTATTTACGCAGACAGAACACTGGGATTGGCTGCATCTCTGTGACAAATATGTTTGGTTGTGAACATGATTTATCACTTTGTAATTATTGAAGTGACCCTAAAGTTCCAATTCTGTGCTTACTTATTTTAAAGATGGTCCCACTGAAGTAAGTGGAGCTTCAGAGCAAGCGTAATGATTGCACTGTCTGTCTGAGGACTCTTGATGTAAATATCCCTCTCTTGTCAATTGAAAGGATGATGATGACTATAGGGGTTAGGATCTATAGGGACATATACAGTGGTGCCCTGCAAGACGAATGCCTTGCAAGACGAAAAACTCGCTAGATGAAAGGGTTTTGCGGTTTTTGAGCTGCTTCGCAAGACGAACTTCCCTATGGGCTTGCTTCGCAAGACGGAAACGTCTTGCGTTTTTTGCAAGTTTGTTTCCTTTTTCTTAACACCGTTAATACAGTTGCGACTTGACTTCGAGGAGCAACTCATAGAACGCGGTGTGGTAGCCTTTTTTGAGGTTTTTGGTGATTTTTGAAGCTTTTCCAAAACTTTTCCGACACCGTGCTTCGCAAGACGAAAAATTCGCTAGACGAAAAAACTCGCGGAACGAATTAATTTCGTCTTGCGAGGCACCACTGTATTCTGTGCCACTGACCTTGAGTGAAATGGACAGATAAAACTGGTTATATATAGTGCATTTTCTTCTTCTTTTTATAAGTATGCATTACTTATGCTTCTGAACATGAAGGAAGTATGTTAATCTTTGCAAGTTCTGGAAACAAGCCAAATAGTTAAAGATTCGGTATGTGAAACAGCTGAGATCCAAAATTTTATTAAAGTTATTTCCTGGTTGAGTGCATCTCGTTCATGTTTGTGACTGGCTTACTCTAGAGGTTAATAATTGCTTTGGCTATCTGTATTTGGCACATGCACCTGAGAATACAAATAGTGTACTAGTAAGTTGTCATTGCATTTGTGTTTATTGCCTCATAAACTTCCAAGATGGTTATGGAAGGAAATAATGTACACATATAATCTAACACTAGTTGTATATAAATCATCAAACACTGGCAGAATCCTGTTGGAGGAACCAATGCTTCCTGGATGTTCTAAGCACATAGTGGTGGTTAATACTAGAAAAGGGAAGAGTGTGTGTGTTAACAACATGCAAAATAACAATGTGTTTATAAACACAGAGATAGTTTTAATAGCAAACTCTAGGAGCTTACATAAAGCACTATTGTCAAAATAGAGTTAAAATGATGGGAATATATTTTTGGCTTTCTGAAACAAAATCTTGCTACAGAGCGAAACAGTTACTTGAAACTGCTGTGCATTCTGCTTCGTTACCGTGTCTTGAATAAAAAGGCAGATGATTGACAAAATCGTGTGTTTGGGCATTTAATTTTTTTTAAAGTGTATTGTGCATAAGAAGTGAGAGGAGAACTTATCAGAAGTGAAAACTAAGGACTGTTCTTGCATTTTAGCGCATTTTCTGCCCTGTTGACATCAGGTTGGTTTTGTCTTCCCACATTGTGCTTTAAGTTATATAAAGGTCTGTGCCTTTGTGGGTATGGTTATAATGGTATTCGGTGATAGAAATCATGGCATTTTAAAACAGAATATTCTTGCACAACTTCCAAAACTTGTCTGATCTGAGGCAACTAGAGTTCCCTTGAGGAAAATCCCCATCTGATTGGGACTAAGGTTGACAGAGGAAAAATTGCCTAGAGGAATATTTGGAGGGAAAACTGATGGCCATGGGAGGAATTTGACATTCCTCTTCTTACTTGTTATTTTTCCGCTAGAAATCCTCCCTTCCAGTGGCGTAGCGTGGGGGGTGCGGGGGGGGGGGCCCGGCCGCACCGGTCACAACATCTGGGGGTTAGGGTTAGGGGGTGCAAATCCATGGGTTAGGGGGCGCAAATTACTTGCCTTGCCCCGGGTGCTGACAACCCACGCTACGCCACTGCTCCCTTCACCTTCATGTTGGTGACTCTTGTCAAACATGTTTTCCAGGGTAATGCAGTTTTGCCATTAGCTATCCTACATTTTATCATGGCTTCACCTTCTGGTTTCCTTGTCTATTATTCAACCAAGTTTTATTTAGGGTGGACCACTAAAATAAATTAACATGACAAAGTAAGCTCCATTAATTTCAATAGGCATACTCTGAATCAAACTTAGTTGAACTCTTTCTCTCCAAGGTGAAGATGGTTCAGATAGATTTAAAAGATAGACTTTACTTTTAAAAAAAGTTGTGTTGGACTGACCATTTGTTTGTGGATTTGATTCCTGTGGAATTTTTCATTAGCATAACAAAGCATCGGCCGGCTACATCTGTTGCCCCAGAGGTGTTAGGTAGGATTTGAACCACCTTGGGGGGAGTGAATTTTTTCACACTATTCTGGACAGCCTGATTTTCTTAATGTGCAGGGAAACTGATGAATACCACTGCTTATTTAAATTGAGTGGCTTGGGAATCATGATTAGTCAAGAACGGCCTACTGCTGATGAATATTCTGCTGCAAAAGTTTTTTGCTGTATGTAAATAAGATTTTTTTTTTATCAGATGCTACAAATTCATAGTGATTATTTCTCCTTAAGATGATGACCTAATTTTGCACTTCTGACTACTGCTGGTGGTGATGGGGAATTCCACAGACAGAAATATGCATATAATGTTTCACAGAAATTCTAACATCTTTATATTAAGCTTATATAAGGCTACAATATAGACTTGTATTCTATGCGAGTTTTTACCAATTTTTCGTTGAATAACAGTGTTTGCATGGGTTGAATAACAGTATTTGCATGGTTTTCAATGTGTGAAGGAAAGTATACTGCTGAAATAACGAGAGCCAGCCAGTTTGTAAAAACGGTTTCCCCTATGGTTTTATGTAAATGGCTTTTGAGTTGCACATCTATGTATATGATATGTTCAGTTATCTCTCAGGAAGATTCACGGAGGTGGCAGCCTTCTGAATATATGAGCAAATCCGGTTTGGGTATCAGTTTGGACAAATTTCTGTGTCTTGGATTTCAGTGAATTTAACTCATAATATTAGGCTTTGAAATGTATCATTTTCATGTGGCAGTGTGGCTCCCTTACCATCTCATGTTCTGAACCCTTTTCTTAAGACAGTTCATGCAGAAATGAAGAAAAGCTTCACTTAGCAGATAATACTGGGAAAGATGAAACAATATGGGTCTCTATAAGGCATTATAAGACGCAAGGCTTTGGGGGTCAACTCATGAGATGCTTGCGAAAAGCACATCCTGAAGCAGGGGCCTAAAAAGAAAGGATTGTAATACAACTTTTTGTGAAAATCTTGCCACCAGACCTGTTGTTCCAAAAGTCACCAGCTCTGTTAATTTTCACCTAGCTTGTTTTTTTATTCTGAACATCTCGGCTTTCAGGCTTCCGACTTACTGGGAGAAAAACTGCTATAACCATAGAAGAAAATGGTATGAACAGCTGGAGCAGCAAATGGCAGCAATGTTGTCCTTCATAAAGCAAGTGCTAATGCAGCACATATGTCAAGAGGGAGACTACAATACTTGTGAACATAGCCTTGTGTGCCTTTTGGCGGCTTCCATCCTAGCATAAGTGTGGTGTGTGTGTGTGTGTGTGTGTGTGTGTGAGAGAGAGAGAGAGAGAGAGAGAGAGAGAGAGAGAGAGAGAGAGAGAATAAAGATTGGTTCCCTCTATATTATGGCACTTCAAGTGAGATTGGTTTTAGGTATCTATCCTGGAGCGGGATCTATCCCGCATTTCTTGAGAGTTCCTCTAATTATCTCTCATTATTAGGCTATTTATATGTATCTCTTTCCAAAGCAATTAGATTAAGGCTTGAGTAAGATGTAGGGTGGCAAGTTTAAGTCATTCTATATTATGTGGCCTGTGTTCTTGGCAAGAAAAAGAAGGCTCCCCCTCTCTGCCACCCTTTGCATCTAAGCATCCTGGTTTTCATTCCCAGCTGGAATAATTAGACTGAACAATAGGCCTCTTGGCAGCAATGAAAGAGCCCCCATATGTTCTGGTATAGGCAGTGAACTAAATGCCAATTTTAACTTAAACTCTCACAATGCTATTGTTAGTATTTGAAGCTGGACTTCATCTTGTAGTTTTCACAGACCTCAGTCTTGGTGATATCCAAAGATTGTGGCTTATGGTTTTAGATTGCAGGAATTACATGCCGAGGGTTGTGTACAGTGGGGGTCACTCAACTGATGGTAAGGCTTCCATCAGTGGAACAGGGAAGGAAACAATTTTCAGTGATGCCTCCTTATTCCTGCAGCAAGCTCCCATCTCTCTCTCCTCTCCCACCCACCCCCTGAATTTAGTGGGGAGGCAGAATCACGGAAAATTGTTTCCCTCCCTGTTCTGTTGAAAGAAGCCTCACAGTCAGCTGAGACCACGTTTGAAAATCAGGCTGCTACTAAACGCTTGATGATATGGCCAGAGAGACCCAATTTAGCTTCAAATCATAATGCATTTATTTTATTTTGAAGTTCTCATGTGTAGCTCATGAAACACGTGCAGTCAGGGAAGGCAGCAAAACTATAAATGACGCGATTCCTCCATTGAAGGTACATACACATTATTACTGTATCCAAGGTATGGATCTCATATAGAAGTCAGCGACTCTTTTTTACACCAGAGACCTCACGATTACTAATAAGCTTGAGATAACACAGTCAGCTTGTATGCTTAGAAATATGGGTGTAATATTCATGTACACAGAACTTGCCAAATGATGTGTAGACATATTCACCCTGCATTCTTTATTGTGCTCTTTTGGGGACAGGAAATGTTTATACTTTTTAGGGGGTGGGGTCTGAAGCACAGAGTGATTACTGGCAAGGGGGGAGATGGTGCTGGGGGAGTGGTAAAGAAGATCTTGTAAAAGGGCTGATAGCCACTGTAAGCCCTTTTCAGTCACTTCCCAGCTCTCTGAATTCGGGTGATCACATCAGTCCATTTCCTAGTCTGGTTGTGCTGTTGATGAATGCCAGGTTGGCCTGAATAAAACATCTGTGCTCCATGATTCAATTATGAGATGAAGGCTGACCTGGTATGTGTTATGAAGAAGATCTTGGTGGGCAAGCTTGCCTCCCATGGTACCCAGTACAGCACCAGCCCAGATTGGAAGTTACTTTCATCCATTAGATTTCCATTGTCCTCACCAGGAAGCCAATCCATCCTGTCATTGAATTCAGTGGTCTGTTATTTGTGTTGGGCCTGAATAGGCAGAATAGGGATGCTGTTGGTGTACCACCCACCCCACTGCCCAACAGCCTCCATGGGTGTGCGAGTGGCTTCAGATAACCTCTTCATAGTAACGGTAGTTGGGACTTCAACATCCATGCTGAAGCCAACTCCACACAGTGGCGGAGGAAGGGGGCAGTCCACTCCAGGTGCCATATTTGAGGGGGATGACAAGAAGGCACCCTGTGGGGAGCTTGCCCTGCTGTCCCCGGGGGCGGTGGTGCAAGCCACCTCCATTGCTCCTTCACAGCCGCATGAGGATCCTCTGTTCACGGCTACACCCTCCACTGCTGTCCATACGCTGCTTGAGCGGCTCTGTTGGCAAACCGCCAGGCGGCGCATGAGTGACGGCACTACATACGGTGCTGCACATGCACCCTTCGTACGGCACACGCACATGTGTTGTACGTAGCAGCGTGAGCACATGCGCCCTACATAGTGGTGCCACACATGCACCGTACGTACGGCGCATGCGCCACCAGGCGGTTTGCCCCCTGGTCTGGTTCTCCTTCCTTTGCCCCTGACTCCACATTGCTTCCATGATAACTATGGGTCTAATATCCCCTTCCTAGGCAAGGTGCTGAAGAAGGTGGTACCAGAACAACTTCAGGCATGCTTGAATAAAACCAGTTATCAAGACCTATTTCAATCTGGCCTCAGGCCTGGTTTGGGGACTAAAACTGCCTTGCTCACCCTGGTCAATGAACTTTGTCAGGAGAAATATTATTCTAGAACTCTCAAGCATATTTGATACCATGGTATCCTCCTGGACTGCCTTCAGGATTTGGAAGTTGGGAATAATGTTTTGTGGCGGTTTCATTCCATTTTCTTGAGGGGGGGTTTAAAGAAAGTAGCATTGCGTGACTTACACTTGGCCCTGTATGAGTGATCCTGTGGGGTTCCTTAGGAATCTGTCTTGTTGCCCATGATCTTTAATATCTATCATAAACTTCTGGGAGCAGTCATCTGGAGATTTGGAGTAAAGTGCCATCAGTATGCTGCACGCTCGCCACCAAAAGCACACCTGCCCACTTGACGCAACAGCATCAGATTGCACACATGCCTCGCCGCTGCCATAGATCAATATCCAATTGCTGCAGCTGGAGCCAATCATCAGCAGGCCTTGCTGCAGCAACCAATCACACGCCCAATCGCCGCTGCCAATCTCCTGCTGGCTGCTGCCACCAATCGCCCGTCCCCCCTCTGCCTTCCTAGTGGTCCCTGCATTAAATGATGTGTGTAATGGAAAATACTTTATGGTGGTAGCTTCACATTTGTGAATGACTTCCTCATTGAAGTGTGCATGCACACGAAAGCTCATACCAAGAACTAACTTAGTTGGTCTTTAAGGTGCTACTGGAAGGAATTTTTTTATTTTGACTATGGCAGACCAACACGGCTACCTATCTACTACATTCCTCATTGAAGCGTGTCTTGCCTCAACTTTGTACTCTTTAGTTTTTAGCCTAAATGCAAAAGTTTGAACACTATGTGGAAGTAATAGGTCCTATGTTTTGTATCTAAATTCCACTCCCTGCAAAAAAGAAGTTGCAGTAAGGCACATTTCACTGGCATGCTGCTGCTTAGCTGGGCTGAGACAAGGTAAGTCAGAAGTAAGGTTACTTTTAAAAATGCAACACATCCCCCTCACAAGAAGACAAAAAGGCAAGTGGCAGGAATACATTAAGATAACGTTGAACACATCTGTCCAGCTCATGCTTGCATTTCTGCATATAATAGGAAACCTGTGGATGTATCAGGAGAGCTTTTATAAGTGGGGGGGGGCTGTACAACAGAATCAATCTTGAGCTGGCATTCGTACAAAATTCAATACTTTCCTTGTTAGAGGTTATCCCTATATCAATTCTAAGTTGTATTGTGAGTTGCTGAACTCTTTATTCAACAGACATTAAAAAGTTGCCTAGTATACTAAAACTTAATCAGTATAACTGTTTTTAAAAGAATTATAGTGAAATAGTAATTGTTGATGTGCTGAAAGACCATTGAATAAAAGGCGCATCTTCAGTACCACCAAAGTAAAATGCAAAACCTCCTGTAGGTAGAATAATTTTTAATATTTATATAGTCTTCCTTTTGGGGGGTGTCATTCAAGGATATCCAAATCATGATATTTTTTAAACATGATGATACAATGCACAAACTCAGAGAGAGGGGTGTGTGATGTATTATATATCATATATATATTTATTTAAAATTAGCTATGCAGTTAAAATGGTGCAAGAAGCAGAACTTCTCTGACTGCTGTAGTAAAAAAAGAACTCGTTTGTGGGGTATTGATTTGTTAAGGAATACATAGCATTTTGGGGGGGAGGGACAAAATGAACATACAAAACACTGTCTAGCTGTTGATGAATCCACTGCACACAACACCCCTTTTCAGCATTTGCTATTGAGTTGATGAAGAGCTTTTCCTTTTCACACTTGTTGAGTTTCTCACATTTTATTCTGTGTTTGTGTGTGTGTGTGTGTGCCCTCCACCCCCACAACAGCTAAAGGAAGAATCTTACTGGTACCATAGATGTGCACTCCTCTGTAATTTAAATGCCACAGACGGTGAAAGGTCACGTGGTATTTTAAAATAATTGCACTTTGTTAGCTTTCATAGGCTTAGGATTGGAACCCCATGTCTACCTCCACTGTGTGAAATCAAAGCTCTGGTGTTGCTTTTGCAACCTGGCATGGAAAGCATGTTTCCCAGTAGAGAAGCAGTGGATGGGAGGAGGGGGCTGGAAGAGAACCTGCTGTTCTTTTTCAGCGTCTGCCCAGTAGGGCCCCGATTCTGCATTTCCATCACAAGCGCAGGTCTAGAACATGGGCATGGGGAAAGTAGCTAATAAAAAGGAGAAGTTGGAAGGGTAAGGTGGTGGGGACGTTGAAAGGTTAAGCACCCACCAACTCTTCAGTGGAAATCGTGACCTCCTCAGCCTCTTCTCACAAAGTACTAGTTGCAGCTGGGCTTTGAATAAACAAGGCAGAGGCTCTCAGCTCTTGCAGTTCTGCCCTCAGAAATAATCAATTAGCAAGGAGAGCCACAATGCCCCCGTGTGTATTTTATTAGCAAAGAGACATTGTGCAACTAGCTGCTTTTGCTGTGTATTGCAGTTTTGGCTTGGCTTGTTGTGCTTGGTTAGAAAAGCATTGCTTGGATACAAATGTAGCTGATTATCTGGTTGTTAACATACTGGACTTGGCTGAAAATCTAAACATACCCTGAATTTCAAGTCCTGTTGAAATTGGTGATTTGTTTCCAAGTAAGCAGGTTTAAGATTAGGGTGAGTTTATGTAGCCTAACATTTTAGCTCAAAGTATTTTGAAGTGAGGTGTGTACTTGGTTATTCTATAATGTGAAATAAAAAAGGCTAGCTAACTCTCAGTTTATATAGCACTTGTAACTTATTAAGGTTTAAAATTAACATTCTACAGTGGTACCTCAGGTTAAGTTCTTAATTCGTTCTGGAGGTCCATTCTTAACCTGAAACTGTTCTTAACCTGAAGCACCACTTTAGCTAATGGGGCCTCCTGCTGCTGCCGTGCCGCCGGAGTACAATTTTTTTCTCATCCTGAAGCAAAGTTCTTAACCCGAGGTAATATTTCTGGGTTAGCGGAGTCTGTAACCTGAAGTGTATGTAACCTGAGGCGTATGTAACCCGAGGTACCACCGTATTTGCTTGATGGCTCTGTTATCCAGAAAGTGAATTCTTACTGTAATCTCTGCTTATATCTTCCTCCTCCTTGCAGAAGATGAAATAAGCGTTCCAGATTGTCTTCACATCCAATTAAGTGCTAGCCTCCTGAAAGGATTGTGTGAATCAGCTCTGACTATCCAAAGTGTTTGTGTATGTTTGAGGTCGTCTGGTTCTTGTTTTTAATCTTTCATGAGAAAGAAACAGTAACAGCAAGGATGATATGGTTGCAGAGCCAGCCACTTGCTAGGGGTAAGAAGCACAATGGTACCTCTGGTTACAGACGCTTCAGGTTACGGACTCCGCTAACCCAGAAATAGTACCTTGGGTTAAGAACTTTGCTTCAGGATGAGAACAGAAATCGTGTGGCGGCAGCGCAGTGGCAGCGGGAGGCCCCATTAGTACCTCAGGTTAAGAACAGTTTCAGGTTAAGAACTGACCTCCAGAACGAATTAAGTTCTTAACTTGAGGTACCACTGTATTCAAGTAGCTTGATAGAGAAATATGGATCAAACTGCCCTCCTTATATAAATATGCTTTGTGAGTTTTGGGTGGCAACCCTCCATCAAAATCATTTATATTCCAGGCTATATTGGAGACAAGTATATGGTATTGATAGCATTTTATCTGTTCAAAAAGTATATAAAATTTAGGATTTCTAAAGGAATGGCTTGTTGTTTTTCAAGCTATTCAACAAAAAAAGACAGTGCTTGTTGTGCACCTTTAGTAGTTGTGTTGAAGAGAATCAGAGGATTCAGGGAAGGATAGATTTTAGCAGAATTCTGAGGTCTCACCACATGCAAAGGAGAATTGGGCTTCTGTTGATTGGGAAATGTAGTTTGTTATGGATGCCAAAAGTTGTTTAGATGACCCCTCACAGAGCTTTAATTCCCAGCACCATTAACAAATAACACTTCCTAGGATTCCCTGCAGGGAACAGTGACTGTTAAAGTAGTTTGAGAATCCTTTAAATGTATACTGCGGATGTAACCTTAAGGGTGATAGAAAAGGGGGAAATAATAGCAGGTGCAGCCTGCTAAGAAAGAACACTCACTAGGTTATCCCATTGAGATGGTGGTTGCAGCTCAGTGCCTATGGGAGCCTGGCCATTTAAATTGGCCAATTGTGGGTAGGCAGGGCGAGGGGGGGCAGCTTGGCTGGCAGACCTGGGGTGCTTAGGCTTCACTCAGGTCCATTAGCCACCCATATAACGGGACTGCAGCTGTTCTGAACAGCTCATTCTGAGCTGGATTCCCCAACCTCCTTCCCCGAATTTAGTGGCTGATAAGCAGCCAGTCCATATTTAGTACTACTCAGCTGCCATATTTAGGACCAGGGAGGAATTTTCCTGCAGACAAATTGGGCCTGTCTGGAAGTTTTGCTTGCCTCATAGCAATTGTCACAACTTTCATTGGTGGCGGATAAGGCATTGGGTTTGTAGTCTATTGGGGGGGGGCAACCTTGATGCCCTTAAAACCATGGTCAATCCAGCTGGAATAATCAATGAGCAGCCAATGCCTGCTTACATCTGTAATACGTGTATATAAAAGTTGTGGCCTAGTCTATTCAGCCCCAAGGTTGCTGTCCTGTGGCTTCATTTACTGGTTTTGATGAGGGCCTAGATTGCTGTGAGCACACTGCACCTGAGCCCACAAATGCAGGAGAAAAGAATTCACTTTTCAGGACTATTAAAAACATAGATACCTACTTGCAAAGCTAGTAATTGAAAAGACCCATTGTTTGCAAGAACTGCAGTCCTGTCCTCCTTTGCTCCTGGCCGCCGTGTCTCTCAGGAAAACTACTGGAGAAGAATCTGCAACATGGATGCTAAATGCACTGAAATCAGAAGTCAAATAAAAGAGAACCCATAATATTTTAAACACAGTTGGATTATCTGGGGACTCAATTATTTTGTTAGCATTAGGGTTGATGAGGGATAAGTTCACTCATGCCAGAAGACTGAAATGCAGCACAAATACTGACTTAAAAGATTTCCACTCTGTCTGAAACCCAAGAGAGATGTGCCCCAGTCTTAGGAACATGCCTGGACTAAATGGACTTAAGCCTAGATCTTCTGGTTTAACAGGTTTAGATGAGAGCACTAGCAAATGTGTTGTTCTACAAGGACAAGTGGAAATTTGAGGCATCCAACCTCTTAAAAACCTATTTATTTCAGACCTTCTCCTCTTAAATAATGTATTCCTTGTTAAATTCTCTTGCCGCATTGGCAGGAATTTTATATTGTTTCTACTTGTTTTAATTGTCCTGTGTTTTTAAATGAGGTTGCTGCTGTTATAGGTTTCTTTGTATGGTGTTTCTTTTTTAATGCTGCGCTACCTGCATTGAGTGGGCTAAATGTAGACTTGTAAGTAAACAAATCCAGTCTTGGAGAAGGTAGAGGCCGAATGCTTGCAGGCTCAGTGGTCTGAGACTTTAACCTGGTTTCCTTAGGGTAGAGACCAGGTAGCAGGTGAGCTGAAACCAAAAGCTAACCAAGACAACTGCTGTTAGTTGTTACAGCACAGGGATTCTTAAACTGGTGTACAGAATAGTACCAAGGTTTGTGTAGGAGGGAGGAAGCAGCTCCTACCTCCTCCTCCTCCTCCTCCTCCTTTGTTGAATTTATAAACCACCCTATAATCAGAGGTCTGAGCGGTTCACAGAATAACCACTGTTCTAATACAAAGTTAGACATAAGCATTTTAAGCAGCCTGCAGCATGAAGCTCCGAAATATGTGGTGAAACTATTCTTTCTGACTTGCCACCTGAGGAGGAATTTGTATCTCTTACTGTGGTAATTCCTGCATCTGGGTAGCTTTATTTTTTGTGTGTGTTGTGTGTAGTTTACTACTGAAGGCACCACTTCATTATACCATTTTATATACAAAATTCTCACATGCGAAAATGAGCTTCTCTTGTTGTTTGTGACTAGTCATATGCATGATTTTTAGTAAGCTTCCAAGATACTTGCAAAATGTCTCAAGAGACATATCTGACATGTTGCATGTTACAAAGAAGTGAATATCCTGCCATTTTCCATGCACATTTGATTTGATTTATACCTCACATTTCTGCCATAACATTCAAGGTAGCGTACATTGGTTTCTAGGTGGTCCCTGACTGGACCCACATATACTTGGCTTTGGCGAGAGTCCTGACTGCATATCTTTAAAACCTGCCCCAACAACCTCAACTTAAAGGTGTGCATAGGGAAAAATCAACATAAATAAAAGTCCCTAAGCCGCTTGGACGCTTGGGAGCAGGATCTCTGTGTAGCACAAATTGAGAACAAATAGATCACTGCATTGCACATATGGAGAACATTATTCTGTTGCTGCACTTGCAGAGGCCATTGGCATTGGAGCTGGTTTAAAGAGTTCTTAAGATGTGCTCTTCCTGCCTAAGCTGGAATACATTTCAAATGCTTTGGGCTCAAACCAAGTTGGCAGGTCCAACTCATACTGTGGAAAGTAGTACGGAAATGTTCAACCAAATAGTGGGTTTCCACATGACTCCGCAGGCTGCTTCTTACAAGACATTTTGTACTTTGTTCAGATACCCAAGTATAAAATGCATGTCTGTCATGTCGGTTATAATGAATGGGGCACACATCTGTGTAGATTATCATTTTTATTCTTCAAAATGGCACATAAACCCTTTCCTAGTTGCCTTATGTTGAAGGGGGAAACCGTGATTCGAGCAAAGATTTGCCCTTCATACAGCGTGATTGATGGGGAATTTATGGTTTTATATTTATTGTACTTTTGTTGTCTCTTTCTTTTGTAATAACATGCTGTTCACTGCTTTGGGGGCCTTTTGACCAAAATGAGGTATATAAATGAATTATAACATATAACATAGCTGGTGTAATATGTATGTATTTTGTGCTGCTACAGGTGCTATCACTATTGCCTTTTAAACAAAAGTTAATTTGCTTGCATAAGAACCTACCCAGAAGAAGATGAAATAGCTGTTAGAGATTGGTGCAAGTATGGAGTTTTTGCATTCATCACTGAAATAGGTTTGGCATAGTCCAGTGCTTCCCCCCCCCCGGGGGTACGCGGGGGCACGCATACCCCCTAAACATTTTGTGAATCTAAGTTTGGCCTCATTGAGGGGCAGTATTTCAATATCAGTAGGAAAATGAGAGTACCCTTGGCTTAGTCTTTCAACCTTTTTTCAAAAAGCAAGGTGTTTAGTATTGGCTTTTGCATAGTTCAGAGAGATTTGTGTTAAACAGTAAGAGGGTAGGTACTGAAATAAGCTAGTGATCACTGCTATCTAGGAAAATGGACTTCCTGTATACTTCACTTGCAGAGAAGACAAAGGGGTATCTAACTGGAGAGGCCGAATTAGTTCTTCCTTGGGTGGAAGTTTTGCTAAAGGACTGCTTACGGAGCAGTATGTGTAGAAGCTGACCAAACTTGCCTCTGTTCGGAAGTAGAACAGTGGTCACCATAATTGATTTCTCAGTTACGTTTATTAGGTGTTGAGGGGTTGCATGATGGAATGGAGAAAGGTACAGCGACGATCTGACTAGGGATGGCTTCTTTAGCATTCAAATGCTATGCACGTGTTTAGCTGCTGGTTTCTTGTTCTCCACCATAAGAGTCAATAGCTAATTAACTCTGGTTTTACTGAATTTTGAGAAACTCTAGCTAAATGCATTAGTAGTTTAATGTGTTTTCCCAACTGGATTAATCAGCCAGAAATGCTCAGGACAGAACCGAAAGTATGTATATGTAACTTAGATCAGTGTTTCCCAACCGGTGTTCCGCGGCACACTAGTGTGCCGCGAGACGTTGCCTGGTGTGCCGTGGGAGGGAGGCGGGCAAGTCGGGTGGTGATAGGCGGGGCAGCGGCGGCAAGGAGAGGCCGCCCAGTGCGGGGCTCTCGCCGTCTGCCTGCCTGGCTGCCTGCGTGGCGCTGACGTCACGGGGCTGTAATGTGCCCCACATAGGCACACGCGGGGCGGCGAGCGAGCTCCCTCCCACATCCCATCGCCGCTCACTTCGGCCGGCCTACTGGGCTGTCGCAGGCGGAAGGCCTGCGCATGCGCGAGGTTTTCGCGCCTTCGGGATTCCCTTCACGCCTTCCTCCTCCCGGGTCCTTGAGAGCGCGGGAAGCGGCAGCGCGAGACCGGCGTTGAGCCTGGTAGGTATTGCGCTTGCCAAGGCAGTCATTTGGGAAATGAAAACTTGCAAAGCAAGCAACCAGTTCAATCTGAAGTACGTGTATGCTTAATATCCTGTATCTGAAACCTGTTCTGCCCCCTCCCCCACACTTAGTGCCATTTTCATCTACACATGCAGCAGAGTAAGTTGACCCAGAATAGTACCAATTCAGATGGCAGATGGGAGAATGACAGTGCTGAATGCTTTCCCATGTAGAACAGTCCCTGCAAATAAAAACCTAGCATATTTGGAAGAGGGATGCTAGCCTAACCATTACCTTCTATGCTGTTACTATTTTTTTATTTTTTTTTTTACATAAGTAAAAAGTGACCTTTCCCCATCTGGCATGGTGGTGTGCCTCGAGATTTTTTTCATGAAACAAGTGTGCCTTTGCCCAAAAAAGGTTGGGAAACACTGACTTAGATTGTGTGTGTGAGAGAGAGAAGGGGGTGGGAAGGCTTAAAAATCTATATCAGAATGCTGGATCACGGAACAAGAATGCAGTGTTTGTCAAGATGAAAAGATGGCTACGTGTACTTTGGCTGAGATAGTGAGTGATCTTGATCAATCATGGCAAGGTTACTTAGGAATGGTCGGTCCATGTCTACAGAGTGGGGGTTTTCGTTGCTAAGTTTCAGTGTGCATTCCGATAGTCCGATGGGCATTTCTAACTATTGAAAAGATATTGAAAACATACCATTAAATATAGATAGATAGATAGATAGATAGATAGATAGATAGATAGATAGATAGATGATAGATAGATAGATGATAGATGATAGATGATAGATAGATAGATAGATAGATAGATAGATAGATAGATAGATAGAAGATAGATAGATATATTGCCGAACTGATTTGTTGACAAAGAGTTTATTCAAACCAGTATTTCTCTAAGCCAGAGGTTGCTAGTCCAGCCCTTGCAGGTACCATGTTGCCTGTGAAAACTTCCAGTGGTGCTCTAGGCAGGTAGGTGCCCTGGACTCTGAACTTTAATTTTGGGGTCCATTAATTTCAGTGGGTCTAATCTTGGTAAAACTTAGTTGAATACCAGCCCTTTTATTTTAACATACTTCATAAATGTTATTTATTACACTTACTGTATTTTTCTGTGTATAATATGCCCCCGTGTATAAGATGCCCCCTATTTGGGGGGACTCAAAGTTAAGAAAATGGGTGGAGATTTTTGGGGGAGGGTTGCCCAGAGTTGTTGAGCTTTCTGGGGGGGATTTGCCGAGAATCACTCCCCCACCGAAACAATCTCCAGCTCCCGGCAGCAGCCAATCCCCCGTTCCCCCACTGCACTACCCGTGTATAAAACTAGTCCAATACTTCAGCACTACTTTAACATAAAAAAATCCTCGTCTTATACATGGAAAAGTACAGTATATTCTACCTTTCTTCCAATTGGGTGCTTACAACTTATACATAATAGGTGTTCACCAGGCGGGCTTAACTTTGGGTAGACTGTTGCATAAGGAGGTTCACTTAATTCCATTTCTGCTGGCTTTCTGTTACCTGGTTAAAACATTTCTGGCAGGCGTTTGTACTGTCAGGATAATGGAACTGCCCTGAACCAGCTGCCTTCTTGCTACAAAAGAGTGTTTTTGTCTGCTGTGCCTGTCTCTGATTTGCTTTTCTTAATGATGTTTATCTTGCACAGTTTTAATACAATACTAATAGGAGCTTCCCTAGGAAATTGTTCTATAATGAAAGGTTGGAGTGTAAATAAACCTTTTTAATTAATAAACAAATGCGTTGGTAACATTTCCCTGTTTCTGCACTCCCCCAAAGGCTAAGCATCCTATTTCCCATCCCATAGACCACCTGAAAACTATTCACTGAAAGACGAAACTGTGGATTTGGCAATGCCACTATTAGGGAATAAGGACAGCTTTCACTGAACTGAAAGGATAATGGATGCAAGAATAAGTAATTGCCCACTCATTTGAGAATAAGAAGCATTGGGTTTCAAATTCTAGGTAGGTAAGATATAGGAGTCAAAATAGTCAGGGAAACTTGTAGAAGAACAAAGATGTCTAGGGAGTTGTGCAGCTGGTTTCCTTGGAGGGACATAAAAGAAATGGTTGTGCAGGTAAAGTAATAAATGGGAATACAGTGTTGCAGAAAAAGTAGATTAAATAGGAAAACATTCCTGCTGTTGCTCTGGACTTTAGCTTTTCATAATTTTGCCAAGAGTTTCCCCTACCTGATAGAAAATGTTATTTTCCTGGAAGGCAATTTAGTGAATTTCGGTTGAAGACCAACATAATATAAACAAGAACTTCAGCACTATAAGCCTACAGTCATAACAGAATTATTAGACCATCCCATTATTGTTTACCCCCTCGCCATCTACTTTCTCCATTGCTTCTCCACAGCTGCCCCATTCCTCTTCCTCCAGAGCAGGAGAAAACAAGCTTGTTCGCTCTTCCATGTGATGGTCCTTGAGATAGTTGAAGATGGCTATCACATCTTCTCTCAAGTCTTCTCTTTTCCTGTCTAAACATACCCAGCTCCTTCAACTGTTCCTCATAAGGCTCGGTTTCCAGACCCTTGATCATCATTACGTATGTGCACATGGTGCAGTGGTTAGAGTATTTAGTTGTAACTTGCTCTCTTTGATACACAGGACGAGGTTTATGCTGCCAAGGCTTTAGACATCAGAGGTGCATGAGAGCTCTCCTAAACCTCAGGAAAAACATTCTGACAGTAAGAGCTGTTCCACAGTGGAACTGTCTCGCTCGGGAGGTTGTGAACTCTCCTTCCTTGGAGGTTTTTAAGCAAGAGGTTTGATGGCCATCTGTCATGGATGCTTTAGCTAAGATCCTTGCATCGCAGGAGGTTGGACTAGATGACCATTGTGTTCCCTTCCAACTCTACAATTCTCTGACTCCATAATTCTATGAAAGGGTGAAGCCAAAATAAATTGAAGTCAAGCAGGACCCGATGAGGATCTGCCAAGCTCTTTTCTGCACTCTTAGGTGGTTGAAGAGGCCATCTGATCACTCATACTGCTGGTGCTCATACATGATCTCACTGTTGCCTTTTTGTTATTTATCATTTACAAAGACTAATCCTTGAATGCGCCACTATTCCAGTACCATACCCTCATTCTGGTTTAACTCACCCTTCCCGGACCAGATGTTTATTTGTTGTAGTGGAATATTTTTTTGCATAGTGTCTGTCTAGGTGAGTCCCAATTTGGGTACAGCCCAGGATTAGGTGTGGGCTGCATAAGCTGCACAGGAGCATTTATTGGCCTCTGTGTTTTAAATGCACTAAATGGCCTCTGTGTTTTAAATGCACTATTAAATTCAGCTGACATCTTTTGGCTTTAATATGTGTAACTGAGCACACACACATTGGAGAAGTATGTTTCATTAAATCAACAGAAGTTGCTTCAAAATGAATTTGTACTTTTCGGGTGGCATGTTGCCATCTATCCTGCACCAAAATGATTTTAAACAGGACTTCTTTGTGTAAAGGACTGAAGGCTTTCATGTCTTGGGCCAAGGACTTGCATCTTTCTTTTCTTTTTTAATTATTATTATTATGAGTGAAGTTTGAAATGGTTTGTTTCACAACTTGATAAATCCATGTACTTGATTTCTTTTTTCTTTCTTTTTTAAAGTGGTAATTCACTGAAGCATTCATTACTAATTTAAGGGATTAAAAATGAATTTGGTTTTGCATTTCTTAATGAAAATTTTGTACTATGAGAATATTAAAAAGTTGATTGATTTCAGGGAATATATTACTAGAAGGAAAGGTGTCCATATTGTTCTATCTTAGATAAGATGCTGCTGCTTTAGTGGCTAATTTTAAAGCACTAATTTTTCTAGCCTGCCTTCCTCTGTGAAGTCACTCTTTATTTTACTCTTCAAGCCTCAAAATGTGTGTGAATAATAAGCAGTTCGTTTTGTGTGGTCCAAGCTATAAAAATGCCCCTTGTGTTCTTTCCGAATGAAAAACATGGTTTTCATTTTGAGAAATTTTGCATAATTTTTCCCCCCTGTGTGTGCTCACACGCTTTTCTTTATTATTTTGAATTAAAAACAAATGCTTCCCTGCTTTAACTTTGCATGTTCCAATTACAGAGTTGTGAAAATAAGTCATCTTTCAGCTTTTTGTTTCTTTAAAACAGCTATCGGTGATGTCAGAGTCAATACTAAAAGCATTAAGAATGCTGGCAGAATGCAATGCAGCTGCAGTCCAACATGATGCTGGAAATGGGGTTGAGAACATAAAGGCTTTCCATATTCCCAGGGCGCACAACTGCTTGCGGCCTTGGCTTTGATCTCTTCAAAGGCTGCTGCCTCCTCCTAGATGGAGAGACTTGGCTGCCACTCGCTTGCATTGAAAAAAGGCAGAGGTCTCTATTCAGGCAGAAATCAATCACTGTGCAGAAACAATTATGTGTAATTCAACCATCATGAAAACAGGACGAGATTATGGGTTTGTTACCTGAGTGACTGCGTAGAGATGGGGGAACTCTGAACACAGGAGTCCTGCTGACATGCCACATCTTGATGACAATTATAGACATATGAATGATGTAGCAGGCAGGGGAGGCGTGATGACAAATGCCGGGCACACTGTCCAGCAGAGCAGAAAATGAGGTTACAATTGGGAGATAATGTTTGCATATGTAACCATATTTCATCAAGCTGGGCAACTTCAGGGAACAGGCTAGCTGGGCTGTGGCGAGGGGGGGAAAGGGTGTGTGGTGGGGTAGTCGTGGCACTTGATATAAATACGGAGATAAATTATATATTGGAGAATGTTGTCAAATGATTATGTCGACAAGTATCCCAGCAATGTTTGAAGATGTGAAGGTTAGGGGGATGGAGAGAATGGATCATGAAGACTTGGAAGGGGCAGCGTAATTCTGAAATAAGCTCTAAGGTTGCTTTCTAGTGCTAGTGGTGGTCTGATGAATTGCTGTTTGTTTGAATTGCAAGAATGAATGCTCCCCACTGCTTTCCCATCCAAGTTGGACATTCAGGTGGCTTCATAACCATATTTTTGTAGAGCTGTGCCTTTTTTTACGTGCAGAGATCTTAAAGCACCTATCAAAACATTTCAGCTGTAATACTCTATTTAATATGCAAGCAGACTACTTAAAAGGGTTTTCCCCCTCTCCCCTCTCTCCTTTTTTTAAAGGAACAAGATGCATTTGGAATAGTGGGGGTGACGGAACAACATACTAGATATTTTTTTAAAATAGAATTTTATATAGAGAGCATCATTCATAGGTGGGTGTTGTTGTTTCCCTCCCAAAAAATGTCACTTCACCTTAAAATACATGCTCGCTTCCCCATCCCCAAGCAAAATAAAATGCAGAGAGATGGCTTATTATAAATGGCATCACTGCTCAGTTTGATACACAGGACTAGGTTTACCTTTTATGCTGCTCAGGCTTTAGACATCAGAGGCGTGAGAGCTGCTTTGAGTTACAGATCTTCAAACAATAAGTCAAAACAAAAAATCAATCCCTCCGGTCCCTGGCTGCAGTTATCTAGAGATAAAAGAGAAAAATAAAGTTATGCTAAAGCAGATAGAGGAAAGGAACAGATATGCCAAGGAAACACAGAGGACAAGTGCAGAGTTGAAGTGGGCCCAGTGTGAGCCAACATCAATGAATTTTTATCTTATCAAAAAGTTTTAGGGTTGCCAATTCTTTTCCGTCTGGACCCAGCCTGCTCCAGGGTAGCCTGAAGCGCTGGCTTCAATAAAGTCACTTTCTTCCACTCTTAAATATAGCTACAGAGGAATTATAATACATTTCACTCACAAGTGTAAAACTTTGCCACATGCTTCAATAATAAATTAAAGACTGGAATAATCCTCCCTTTGCTAAATGGAATATAAATTGAGATCTCTTTAAAATGTTGAAAGGCATATACTAACAAGAAAAAGTGACAAATGCATATTGAGTTTCCCGTTTCTCATTTCCCGTTCTCAAAGTCACTGCAAAAGTTTTTTGTCTATTTGAGGCAAAAGTGTAACTTTCTGCAACCAAGGGAAAGAAATGGAAACTACATTGCAGGGCTTGGACTTAGATGACCCTTGGGCATCCTTTCAACTCTGAAATTCTATGATTGTATGTCATTAGGCAGAGCGAGGCAGGTGTCAGATGCCTGGGGTCTGAAACCTTGACCATTCACTTATATTGGAGATCAGAGCAGTATATATATGTTACATAGCCTGTCACACACACCCTAAACTAACCTTTTGCACTCAGGGTGTAGTAGAAGCTGAGAATCTGTTGCCAGTATTAGTATAAACTCACCTGCCAGTCCAGCCAGCTTTGGTGCATAGCATAAGGGAAGCGTTATCATGTCCTTTGACTTTGGGCAGCAAAATGGTTGTGGCCAGTGGCTACTTCCTGAGCCAGGAAGCTTGTTAAGTGCACATTCTGGATGGTGCTGCACCTCTCCCAAGGGAGCAGATTAATAGTGTGAGGGTGCTCTGAGAGTTATCCTTATCACTTGAGGGGGTTGCATAGCCTTAGGGGCAAAGAGGCTATTCCTAGCTACAGGTATTACCTCTCTTGGGCCAAGACAGCCTAGCTGCGTTGGTAGATGCTGTGGCAATCTCTTGACTAGATGGCTGCAATGGTCACTATGTGTGGCTGCCCTTGGAGTTGATCAAAGAGCTGCAGATAGTTCAGAATGTGGTTGCCAGGATGCTGAGCAGCACACAGCACTACAGCATGGGATTAAGAATTTATCAGATTTTAAGAAACTTCATCTTTGCTACCTGGCTAAATTTAAGGTGCAGGATAATAGGAAGCCTTAAACAGACTGAGACCCAAATATTTTGAAGGATATCTGCCCTTATCTGCCACCCCATGTTTAATGATCTGCAGACAAGCTCTGCTTGTGCTTGTGGCTCACTACACAGCAATGCAGAGCAAGGGCCTCTCTGTTCCTGCACCTGAGATATGGTACGACACCCCCTCCCCAGTGATGCCCTTAGCCCCTGCACTGACGGCGCTTCAGCAATATATTAAGTTTTATCTTTCAGCAGGCTTATGTTGGCGACTCAGTTAAAGAACTGCACTCCTTGCTACTGACAACTGGGATAGCTCAGTTGGTAGAACATGAGTCTCTTAATTGCAGGGTTATGGGTTCAAGGCGATGGGTTATGGGCAAAGGATTTCTGCATCGTAGGGAGTTGTACTAGATGACCCTCATGGTCCCTTCCAACTCTGCTTCTATGAATTGCTGTTTTGGCATTGTAGTTTTTATATTGGGCCATGTTATATTTTGCTTAACTGTTTTTATCATGTGCATGTTCCAGTTTCATGAAATGCTGTGTGTTCCCCTGGGAATGTCTGGGTTGAAGGGTGGGCTGCAAGTTGAAAGAATATATAGAGAGAGAAATGACCACCCTAAGTGATACAGAATGGAGAAAGTTCAGAAGGAAAGAGCCACAGATAGCACATCCCCTAGTGCCACTGTTCTGATCATATTTGGATTACATTTTTGCCTGTTACACAAGAAAAACACCACTTGGGGAATCTCAGATTTGGCCCAAATGTTTTGCAGTTTCATAAGAAATCTAGTTTTTGCCTAGCACAAATACAGCTGAAGACTTCAACTGCCCTACATATTTGCAAAATAATAAATATTGAGCATCTATATCAGGCTTCCTCGAACTCAGCCCTCCAGGCTTAAAACTCCCATGATCCCTAGCTAGCAGGACCAGTGGTCAGGGTTGATGGGAATTGTAGTCTCAAAACATCTGGAGGGCCGAGTTTGAGGAAGCCTGATCTATATGCTTGTTTTCAGACAGGGCTGGCCCACTCATTAGGCAAGGTGAGGCTTCTGCCTCAGCTGGTAGGACCACAGGGGCAGCATACCCCAATGCAGATTTTTATTCCCCCATTGTTCCTAATGTAGATATTCACTCGCCGATTCTTTCCTGGTGGGAGGGAGGCACCATTTTGTGCTTCGCCTCAGGTGCCAAAAAATGTCTTGGGCCAGCCCTGTATACGGTGCTTTAGAACCTGAAGCACTATGGAAAAAAACACAGTATTGTGTGTGTTGAATACATTTTTGTGTTGTGTGGGCTAATAGCTGGACATAGGCAAAAGGATGGGCCCCCACCTGTTTAAATGGATACTTTTTCATATACAGTACTGTATATGCCTTTTCATGCAAACTATTTCTTTAGCTACCATAACGTAACATTGCATATAAGCTACAAATTACAATTATCTGTTTTGTGTGTTTCATGCCAGAATCTTGGGAATTTATAAGTTTTGTATCCTATTCAAAATTGAATCTTGAATGTCCAGATGAATGTAAGGTAGCCCTCCTTATTTTCTTCAGGGACGGGGATAAGATGGAGATGGTAGCCAAGTTTCTGCAACCTGCTGTTTGCAATAATGTAGTCACCACACTGTAGTAGCAGCTGTCCTGAAGCTGGGTTTTGCAAGTCACCAAATTCATGCAGAATTCTTTTTGTGGCATAGGACTTCCAATGTATGCTTTTAGCATGCTCCCTTTTAAAATCCTCACACTTTTGAGACTCTCCTACTTGAGGATAACCATGCATGGCAATTAAAATCAGTGGACACCTTCCCGCTAATGTCAATTAAATCTGGATTAAAACTAGTGCTGTCATTTCGACTTATACAAGTGGATAAACCAAGATTTCTTACAGTTTTAATTGATTAAATCTGCGAAAATTTGTATATGAATAACACAATTTCGAAGGAGAGGAGGGATTAACTTGTTTTAGATAATGCCTGTCACTTTTGCAGCATGCATCTTACGAGAGGCTATACAATGTAATGGCTGTACTTGTATGTCATGCTAAACCAGAAGTTAGCATGGTATGCAAAAGCATGAATTATTGCAGCAAAGCTTTGGGCCATGTGCTCCCCTGACATATCTTCCACTGGGGCTGGGAGGAGGGGTTCAGAAGCCTTTGCTTCCACTTCGGATTAACCACCTTTGGGACCCAGAACTGTGGTTATTAGTCTCCTTATTGTGATTAATTTAACAAGCCAGCCTCCCTAGTTATGGTTTTAAGTATGATAGTTAATGCTAACCACAGTTTGTTGATCCACACAACATGAGAAACCATTGTCAAGCAAAAGCAGAAGATTCTGAACAGTTCCTCCAGGAGGAGAAGCGTGGAATTTTTTCGGAATTTTTATGAGTTCCAAAATTCAGCTTTTTTGGAGCACAAGAGATTCCCTTACTACAGAATTTTATTTGAAGTACAGAGTACAAATTTATTAGAACCCGAGTAGCCGGTATCGTGTTTGCATGTGCTTCTAGCCAGTCAGGGGCTATCTCCCTATACTTTGTATGAGTGAATTTAAACCAAATATACTTTTTATTTGCCTTGCATTCAAAGTAAATGGTAACTACAGGTTATATTTCTGCTACTGGAAACTTACAGGGCTGCTATCTAATTTCAGATTATATGTTGCTATTTGTTGCCTCATTCCATTTCCTTAGAAGGGGGATTCTCTTTCACAATACTTGCATAATTGTTAATACTATATTAAGTAAGAATAAAACTACTTCTTCTTCTTCTTCTTCTTCTTCTTCTTCTTCTTCTTATTATTATTATTATTATTATTATTATTATTATTATTATTATATTTATACCCCACCCATCAGGCTGGGTTTCCCCAGCCACTCTGGTCGGCTCCCAACAGAGGACTTAAAACAGAATAAAACTTCAAACATTTAAAACTTCCCTAAACAGTGCTTTAAATGCTAGGAGTATTTACCAGTATATTTTCTTGCCATAATATTGATTACTTAACAAGGCTGTTGTATTCACTCCACATTCCATATTACTTCAGGGAGGGGAAGATAATTATGGATGTCCTAAGCATGGTGTAGTGTAGGCACCCCCAAACTTGGCCCTCCAGCTGTTTTGGGACTACAACTCCCATCATCCCTAGCTAACAGGACCAGTGGTCAGGGATGATGGGAATTGTAGTTCCAAAACAGCTGGAGGGTCGAGTTCGGGGGTGCCTGGTTAGAATGTCAGACTAGGATCTGGGAGATCAGTGTCAAAATACCCACTCAGCCATGTAACTTACTGGGTGTCCCGGGGCCAGTCACTGCTTCTCAGCTTAATCTACCTCACAGGATTGTTGTGAAGATAAAATTGGGTGCCGGGAAGTTCTCAGAGAGGGGCATTTTTAGTTTATCTTTGCTTTTAAATACCATTGACTTCCATGGGATTGTAACTGTGTGCAGTGTTGCAGCTTAAGTTGGATGTAATGAACTACCTCTAAAAAACAAAACACCACCCCAAAGATAATTTTGAATCTACCAAGTCTCTCATTAGTCATATAATTCATGTCTTTGAAATGGGTACAAAAGTACAATCTCTTCAAAGGACACCATGGGAGAGTATATCAATCTGCAATGATGCATTAATCAAGTATTTTGGTATATACACCCTTTAAAGATAAATTGTCCCCTTTAAAGCTTTCTTTCCCTTTCTGATTCTCCCTACAGCTTTCTAAGGTAATTTAATTACAGTGGTCCTTCTGCCAAAGAGCAGATTTAATTTTTCCCTCTGCACAGTATGCAGCAAATCAGAGACAAACAACATGACTGAGCTGAAATTACACAATTCCTAAGTAGAATTGTTTAGACTAGCTATTTTCCTCCATTTGAAATTAACTCTGAATATGATATGGATATGTTTGGCATAATGTTTAGCTGTTGTTGTTGTCACTCTACCTGAGGTTCTGGAAACAGCAGAGTACTAGGAACATAATTGATATAATGGTGATTCTAGCAAGATTGACTGAGCTTGACCACTAGCAAAATCATAGAATTTTAAAGTTGGAGGGGAGCCTGAGGATCATCTAGTCTGACCCCCCTATAGTGCAGTAATAATATGCAGCTGTTCCATACAGGGATTGAAACTGCAACCTTAGCAATGATCAGCATCATACAATAACCAGCTAAGCCATCCAGGCTGACCAAGTAATCTTATTAAAGCATATTGTAGAACGTCACGTTATGATATCGGGTAACTCAACTGTGTAGATTCTTACTTTGGGGCGGGGGGAGAACCATTTAAAACAATTTACTATACTGATTCTGATACATATACTCAACTTAAGCTCATGTTAACTTACAGTTATGCTGTGTGGTGTCCTTGTGTCTCCTTAGACACAATAGTTTATAAGAAATTAAGGTAGTATATAGGTACCATTGTCACTTGCAGAGCATTTAAAATTGGGCTTTTGTTTTATTTTTTCACCCTCCGTGTTGTTACAGAAGTTGTCAGACTAGAGGTTATGACAGGCTGTGTGCATCACAGACAAAATGTCTACACCACAAAACTTTCAACACTTTTGAGAAGGAAAATTATTTGTGTCTCCATAAGCATATTCAAATTTATGGTTTCAATTAAAGCCACAAGAAGGTAAAGCCCACTTAATTATCAAGATGTGCATAAGGCTGGGTGGTGATGGTGGCAGTAGATGTGGCAAGATCGAGTGGAATAAGTTTCCATATGTCACATTCAGCTATTTTAAGGCTGCCTAAAATCAGTTTCTTTTTATTTTTTATAGCAACACCTTCTAAACGTTTGCTATCAAATATTTATGCTACCAGGTTACTTAGCTGGGTGTGTGCATGTTTGTGTCTGCTCTTGCTTTTAAGTTCTGTGTAAAAGGACCCGGTAGTCCAGTTTGTTATCCAAAGAGGAAGCATTCTGACAGACAACCGAATCTGCTTTCTCATCTTAAAATAATTAGATTACAGTTAAGAAAGGTCTTAGAAACCTTTTATAATTTATAATAGCAGGTGGAAATGACACTGAATGGGTTCCAGAGTTTTTACTCAGTGCAGTGACATGGTGATTGCTTTCATTTACAACTTCTTATGCTTACTATTTTAAAGCCAAAGTAACCAAAGAACCTTCCTGAGCCCTACAGCTTCCTTTGTGAGAAGGACAGCTACAAGTGTAAAAGCAATTCTGCAGCCCAAGGTATAAAGACCGACTCCAGGTGGGACCACTTGAGATACACTTCTTTTTCTACATGGAAATAAAGCCAGCTGCTCTCTTGTGAATGGCTTTGTACGTTGAATGGATGCTATAAGGCAATAATACGCTACAAATGCAATGCCTGTTGTTTTTGGTATGGCTGCTACACTTTCTAGCTTACCCGTCTTACAACAGGGATTGCAGGATTCAGAAATGGTTTCTGGTTACTTTACAAAATTATAATGGGGAACAGCATCTTAAAAGTGCTACAGTCAAAGCCGTACACCAGAAAAGCAGCCATGCTCATACGTTATTAATAAACAGCATGTTTGACTTAGCTGACTCCAAAGCTTAGAGGAAAATACAGCTACAGCTAGTTAAGTAGATGTATTCATGAAATTTGAATTCTATTATCCATGGTCTTTCTTTCTTTCTTTCTTTCTTTCTCTCTCTCTCTCTCTCTCTCTCTCTCTCTCTCTCTCTCTCTCTCTCTCTCTCTCTCTCTGTAATCTCTCTCTCTGTAATCTGGCAAATCAACTATTTTATTTTATTTTATTCTTAATCAACATCTTGATCTCCTCCAGCTGGAATGCTTAACCCAACTTCATCCATTTAAAAGGACAGTGGGCAAAATATAATAACAATCCACAAAGCTTTATAGGGTTCCTTTATCTCTAACATGTACTTGGGCTGCAATACTAAATATAGCTACTAGGGAATATTCCCTATTGGACTTACTTCTGCATAAACATGCTTAACATTGCACTGCAGCATGAGTTCATCATTATTTAGCATTAGACATTTGATTTAAAAATGACCGGAAACTATTTTGAATATCAACAGTTGGATTTTCATTTCCATTTTCACCCTTTAATTTCAGTTCTCCCAATGGCACCCCACCCCTCAACATGCACATTCTGTAAAGATGTTGCTACTTCTTTGCCTGTATATTACCTTTGTCCAGCTTTCTTTTGTGGTAGTGTTTTACCCGTTTCTGTTTGCAATAAATCTAACTCAATGATGGGTCCAGCTATCTTTTGGGGGCAGCTTGGCTGTTGATCTGGGTCAGATGAATTACAGTACAGTGATACCTCGGGTTACAGATGCTTCAGGTTACAAACGCTTCAGGTTACAGACTCCGCTAACGCAGAAATAGTACCTCGTGTTAAGAACTTTGCTTCAGGATGAGAACAGAAATCATGCTTTGGCGGTGCGGCAGCAGCAGGAGGCCCCATTAGCTAAAGTGGTGCTTCAGATTAAGAACAGTTTCAGGTTAAGAACAGACCTCCGGAACGAATTAAATTCTTAACCTGAGGTACCACTGTACTAGGTCAGGGAAGCAAACTGTAGGCTGAGTCAGAAGCTATGTAAGGGGAATAGCTGGATGGCAACATTCTGTGAACTGGTTGCAGAGGAAGAAAGCCCAGGCAGACCAGCAGACTGTGAAGAGATACTACTGTACTGCAAGAAGCAGTGAAAGGAGGAAATGCAACAGTTACTTCGGCTTGAGGACAGTATGCAAGAGCCTCATCCTATGATTCCTATCCAGAACGGCTTCCTAAAGCTGTAATTTGTCTCATTACTATCATTTAAGCAAACCTGTACTGGGCAGGGCAGAGGAAGGGGTTGGACCACCCCAGGTGTCTTTGCTGAGGGGGGTAACGTTTGGAGCGCTGCCTGCCCATGACTCCCAAGTCTACTTCGAGCCATCAGGGGAAGGGGGGAGCTATGCTGCCTTGCCAGTGGCATTCCCCCCTTCCCCCTTCATTTTGACAGCTGGGAGAGACTTGGGAGTCATGGGCGGGTGGCCCACTGAATGTCCACCATGGGTGGCTCGCTCTGCCCCCAGTTCAGTGCAACCGAGCGGTGATCCCATGCCTGGGAGGGTACACTCCACACCCCACACCCCTCAAGAGCGCACTCGCTCTGGGAAGCACAGGCATGTGCTCCGCTGCTGGTGCTGGGTTAGTTAAAGTAACATTTAAAGGTAAAGGTACCCCTGACCATTAGGTCCAGTTGTGAATGACTCTGGGGTTGTGGCACTCATCTTGCTTTATTGGCCGAGGGAGCCGGTGTACAGCTTCTGGGTCATGTGGCCAGCATGACTAAGCCGCTTCTGGCGAATCAGAGCAGAACACGGAAATGCCATTTCTCTTCCTGCCGAAGCAGTACCTATTTATCTACTTGCACTTTGACGTGCTTTCGAACTGCTAGGTTGGCAGGAGCAGGGACCAAGCAACGGGAGCTCACCCCGTCACAGGGATTCGAACCACCAACGTTCTGATTGGCAAGCCCTAGCCTCTGTGGTTTAACCCCCAGTGCCACCCGTGTCACAAAGTAACATTTAGAACAGGTTAAAAATGGTATTCCTAGGGTTGCATCCAATGAAGTAGTCCCATTTGCATGAGGCCTTCTGCCTGTGCCATGGGACTTCCTTCCCTCCTCTATTCCTGCACACCTCTGCACCCGCCCCGCATCTGCTCATTAGCTTTCTTCAGTGGTCTATGTTGTCAGAGGCGCCACCTTGGGCCAAATATTGGGGGGGGGGCAGCAGCGCATTGTGTTCCTGTGATGTTGACACACATGTCATCATGAGGAGGAGGAGGAGGAGGCCTTTCCTAGCGTGGTGCAGTATCAACGGCAGACTCATTTTTATTTCTGTGGTTTCAGCTGGCTCCAAATAAATATTCAAGCATCAATTTGAACAGTACATGGAAAATTGCATGGGCCCCTGCTGAACTGAACTGCAGTGCAGTGTACACATGGACTTTTCCATACTGGCAAAAGTTCATTCCAACTACCCCCCCAAAATAATAATAATAATAATAATAATAATAATAATAATAATAATAATAATAATAATAATATAGTTCTTAAATTTTGTTCCTCCTGGACACAGTGTGTTGCTCTGTCAATATCTACTTCATGCCATGGTCCTACTAAACCACAAAATGTGCATGACTCGGCAAGTTTAAGAATTGTGAAAGCTACTTTGTCTAGTAGATATCGGAAGAGATGCACCTTGTTTGTTACTGTGTTATGCATTTTTGTTTTTATGTTATAAACTGCCCTGTGATCCTTGGATGAAGGGTGGTGTAACAATAAAGCCTTTCCAAACCTGAAACAATTGCACAGAATATTTGTGCTATGCGAATCGTGTGGCTGTGCTTCTAAAAATGTCCATAGAATGATGTATCTATATGATTTGACTTTGCACTGTACATCCTGAGGACAGACATGACACCGAAGAGCATTTATTTGATATTCAGGCGTGTGCGCACACCCCAGTTAAATATAGGCCTATTCTTGGGGGGGGGGCAATTGTAGAGAAATATGTGAAAAGTGCTTTTCTTCTTCCCAAAAGCTCAGAGAAGAGACAGCAGCTTGCCTGGCTTTACTCAAAAGTCTAATCTGCAAGTTCACCTGGTAACCAGATAAAGCGCTTCCGTTAGGTGCTGGGCTGAAGCTTCTGCTGTGAGAAATGTAGGCTGGAAGAGTGCTTGCAGGCATCAGTCTCACTCCTAGTGGAATGTCTGACCTTTCCCAGGGCTTTGATCATGCAGGCTCACAGTTTGAGATAATGAGCCCTTTGCAGAATCTGGAAGGGTGTGTGGGGTGGGGGGTTTAGAGGCAGCTTTGATGGGTTTTTTATTTTTTAACCTCTTACCTGTGTTCTTGGTCTCTTGCCCATGTTCTCAGTTGTGTGTGTGTGTGTGTGTGTGTGTGTGTGTGCGTGCGCGTCCTAAATGTGTATGCACTGATTTCGGAATATGATTACCTTTACTTTTTTTAAAAAAGAACTTTTACACAGTAACCGAGAACTCTTGTGTGCCCAGCGAAAGCAGCCAAATCGGAAAAAATCACAGGATATCATGAAACTGTGGTTTCCATTCAATGTTGTGTTGAGACTGCTGTATCTGGGGCATATCCTACCACAGACTCAAACTGGCTTAGTAGTCATTCACTTCAAGGGGGTGTGGGAAGGGGCCAAAGCAACAACAGCAACAAAATTCTCAGCATGTCAACAAACTTCATATCCAAGTATAGATCGTCTGGATACAACTAAAAATGATCAAAGCAGCTAAAAGTGGTATAAAACCTATATACGGTTGTTATAATGTCTAGCACTCCAGTGCATGTGGTGGTGCTTCGCTTCAGGTTTTGCAAGTACCTTATGTATATTAGCTTCCATTGTACAACTTCGAGATAGGATAAAAAAAAAAATTCCTTCCACTGACTGTATGCATCTGACTGTCTGCATCCTTGTATAAAATATTGCTGCTTCAGCCCATCTGAATTAGTCCCACAGCTGCTTGCCTAAATATAAATAGGATGCTAAGCATTTCACATCTGGAGGTTTGGGCAGGAATGTGCTAATTAGATAAATCCTGATTCATTTTCTTTAAGCTATAACTAAAGCCACATAAGCACCCAGCCTGTTTTTATGTATGCTGAAAATAGGCTTGCTTTAACAATTTTGCTCATAACTGTCTAATTCTTTGGGGAGAACACTGAAAAATGGCTTTGTGTTTGTGTTACAAGTGTTTGATGTACGATGATCTAGCTCTTGGTACACAGCTCTGTTCTGTAAACAGACAAACATTAAACTAATATATATCCTTTAGTTTTATCCACCTTAAGTTACTGAAGTTTCTCATTATGCGTACAGTTGCTGCTATCAGTCGAACATTGCAAATATATTAAACTACCTGCTTTCTCTGTTGTGGTGCATTACATCTCTGTTGGTTAGCATTACATCAAAACTTCAAAAATTAAGGTCCTTGTGAACTAGATTTGAGGCACACTCTGAAATTGTTTTGAGTTCGCACATGATGCTAAGCCAACCCATGTCTTCACATGATGAACACACAGGCTTCCTCTGGTCCTGCTGCACTACAGTGAGCAACGTCATGGTTTTGCTTAGCATGTTGTCTGAACTAGGGCTCATGGTTTATCTTGCACCAGAAAAACCATAAGCTGTAAGCTCAAGAACAAGCCTTGGTTACAGCTTGTAGGTTGTCTGGAGCAAGACAAACCAGAAGCTTGGGTTCAGATGACATGGTTAGCTAAACCATGGCTTAGGTCACAGCAGTGCAGCAGCAGGAGTGAAGCTGTCCTATCTGGGAGCCTATGCATTTGCACCAAACCATGGTTGGATTAGACCAATTTATGCAAATGTGTCTGTCTGTATGCATGCATGTGCTCACACCCACCCACATGATATGAATGTAGTATTGAACTAAAGTCTTATTGGTGTCTGCTGGTTATTGCTTGCTTCACTGGTTGCGTTTCTTACAATACCTTTTAATTGTCTTTTCAATTCTTGACAGAATTTAATCTGGCAGATATTGGGGTATGTAAATACTTTAAAGGGATGTTAGCTGTAGTCCTACCCCTAGTGTTAACCACAAGGATTTCTGATGGTTTTCGCTATGTGGCAAGATTGATGGCAAAAATTATTTCTCTTATCTCTTGCATATTTTATCTCTATAAATATTCTTTCTAATGGGGTCAGGAATATATATATATATATATATATATATATATATATATATATATATGCAGGTTTTGGTGTCTTCGGGTGTCTTCCCGTGTAAGAGTTGGGGTGTCTAGGCGACGTTTCGACGAGGTCTCACTCGTCATCTTCAGGCTGGTGCTTTCGGCTTCTTGTTACTGGAACAGAGCAGGATCTCAGTGTTTGAGTTCCTATAAATACTGTTGAGGGGGTGTGGTGTATAGCCTCCAACGTTCTGGGCAGAGAGGAAGTTCCCAGGTTAGTGTGCCTTTTCTTCTTTTGTTCATTAATTACTTGAGGGATATCTTGAGTGATTTCTTGAGTGATATTCTGAGTACCACTTAGGAGGGTCATTAGGTGTGGATTAGTTGCTAAAGCTTTCGTGTCTTGACCTCTTGAGCTTGTGAAGAGTTTTTTTGAGTTTTTCTGAGAAGAGTTTTTCTGAGAAGATGGCTAAGTGCAGTACAGCCATCTTCTCAGAAAAACTCTTCTCAGAAAAACTCAAAAAAACTCTTCACAAGCTCAAGAGGTCAAGACACGAAAGCTTTAGCAACTAATCCACACCTAATGACCCTCCTAAGTGGTACTCAGAATATCACTCAAGAAATCACTCAAGATATCCCTCAAGTAATTAATGAACAAAAGAAGAAAAGGCACACTAACCTGGGAACTTCCTCTCTGCCCAGAACGTTGGAGGCTATACACCACACCCCCTCAACAGTATTTATAGGAACTCAAACACTGAGATCCTGCTCTGTTCTAGTAACAAGAAGCCGAAAGCACCAGCCTGAAGATGACGAGTGAGACCTCGTCGAAACGTCGCCTAGACACCCCAACTCTTACACGGGAAGATACCCGAAAACACCAAAACATATATATATATATATATATATATATATATATATATATATATATATATATGCTTTCGTAGATTTTCACGGGTACAGGAATGCAGGTTTTGGTGTCTTCGGGTGTCTTCCCGTGTAAGAGTTGGGGTGTCTAGGCGACGTTTCGACGAGGTCTCACTCGTCATCTTCAGGCTGGTGCTTTCGGCTTCTTGTTACTGGAACAGAGCAGGATCTCAGTGTTTGAGTTCCTATAAATACTGTTGAGGGGGTGTGGTGTATAGCCTCCAACGTTCTGGGCAGAGAGGAAGTTCCCAGGTTAGTGTGTCTTTTCTTCTTTTGTTCATTAATTACTTGAGGGATATCTTGAGTGATTTCTTGAGTGATATTATGAGTACCACTTAGGAGGGTCATTAGGTGTGGATTAGTTGCTAAAGCTTTCGTGTCTTGACCTCTTGACCTTGTGA
Source organism: Podarcis bocagei (assembly GCF_964188305.1). NCBI lineage: Eukaryota > Metazoa > Chordata > Lepidosauria > Squamata > Lacertidae > Podarcis > Podarcis bocagei. Next base: position 56,286,926 of record NC_138134.1, read on the forward strand.
AGAGTTTTTTCTGAGAAGATGGCTGTACTGCACTTAGTTGTGCTCTGGCTTGGCTTCGTGTATAGGGGCGAGCTGTGGTTTTGTGCCGTGTGCCAGCCAGATCTGTGTAGGGATTGCAGGGGGGTGCAGCATCCGGAGGTGCCACTATGGTTTGGCTACTGGATGGTGTCTGTAATTTATCTGTGGAGAGGGTCTGGGTTTGGGTCTGGTGTGGTTGATTGGAGATGGCGTTCTGTGTGCCTCTGGTTCTGGTGTCGGTTTTTGTGGGGAGGGCTATTTTCCAGATGTCTGGCAGGCGGGACGTATCGTCACGCTTGTTCATGTTGTGAGGGTGTTTCTCTATCTCGATGGCTTCCATGATTATTCTCTTGTGGTGGTGTTCCATGTTAAAGAGCAATTTGGAATCTGAAAAATTAATTTCGTGTCCTGTTTCTTTCATGTGTTGGTAAAGAGAGGAAGTTTTTTCTTCTTTTTTGACGGCATTCTTGTGTTCTGCGATACGTGCATTTATTCGTCTGTTTGTTTGTCCAATGTACGTGGCTGGGCAGACTTTGCAGGGTATTTCATAGACCCCTTGGTTTTCTAACTGGATTTTATCTTTGGGGTTTCTGAGGATATTGGCTATTTTTTGGTTGGTGCAAAAGGCTGTTTTGATATTGTGTTTATGGAGGATTTTGCTAATTTTATCTGTAGTGCCCTTGATATAAGGAAGGAGGGCCATGCCATTGTTTTCTTCTGTGTCTTGCTTTTTGGGGGGTGTTTCTTTTTGGATTAGCTTCGTAACCCTGTTTTGCTGGTATCCGTTGGCGATTAACACATTTGAAAGATTCTGTAACTCAGTTGTCAAGTGGTCTTTGTCAGCCAGGCGTTTGGTTCTGGAGATGAGAGTCTTGGCTACGGAGTTTATTTGTGCAGGGTGGTGGTGTGATTGTGCATGTAAGTAGCGGTTGGTGTGTGTTTTTTTCCGGTAGATAGTGTGTCCTAGGGAGCCATCAGGTTTTTTGTAGATTAGGACGTCAAGGAAGGGAAGTTGGTTGTTGGCTTCTATTTCCATAGTGAATTGTATTTTGGGGTGTAGGCTGTTGAGATGTGTGAGGAAGCTATCTAGTTTTTTCTTCCCGTGTGGCCAAATTACAAAGGTGTCGTCAACATACCTGAGCCAAAGTTTGGGTTTGTGTTCTGACTTGTCTAAAGCATTGGTTTCAAAGTGTTCCATGTACAGATTTGCGATGACCGGTGAGAGGGGTGATCCCATAGGTGCTCCTTCTATCTGTTTGTATCTTTGTCCATTGTGGATGAAGTACGTGTTGGTTAGGCAGTGGTTGGTCAGGTCCAGGATGTATTCGGGGGGATTGTATTTGTTTTGAATGGCTGTCAAGGCTTCATTAATGGGCACTTGTGTGAAGAGAGATACAACATCGAAGCTCACAAGTAGGTCGTCGGGATGTAGGTTTTGCTTCTTTATTGTTTCTATGAACTGGAAGGAGTTTGTAACGTGTGAAGCGATAGATTCTGCATAGGGCTGAAGTTGCTTGGCGAGAAATTTAGCGAGATTTTGTAGAGGTGAGCCTATGGAGCTGACTATTGGTCTGAGTGGTGTTCCTTCTTTGTGTATCTTGGGGAGACCGTAGAGTTTGGGGCATCTGGATGATTTTTCTCTGGGGATGATTCTTAGCTGGATTTCTTCACTGATAGGAGAGGCTTTTATTTTGGATTTGGTGGTTTTTTCCAGATAGGTGGTGGGATCTGTTTTTATAGGTTGGTAGGTAGGGTCTTGGAGTAGATTTGATAGTTTTGCTTGGTAGTCCGATGTGTTCATCACAACAGTGGCATTACCTTTGTCTGCTGGGAGAATGATTATGTTGTTGTCTTTCCTCAGGTTGGTGAGTGCTTTCTGTTCTTCTTTGTGTAAATTGCTTCTGGGTGGTTTGCTGGAGCAGAGGATGTTGGTGACTTCAAGTCTGATTTTATTGGCTTCATCTGGGTTGATTTTGGTTAGGCTAGCTTCGACTCCGCATATGATGTTTTCCGTGGGGATGCGTCTCGGGGCGACTGCAAAGTTGAAACCTTTGGAGAGTACTTTGGTTTCAGTTGAGGTGAGGATCCTGTCTGATATGTTATGTACTGTTTGTTTCATGGGTTGTTGTGGAGGGTGGCTGGGCTTCTGGCGTTTCTCTAGTTTGTGGAGTTTGTTGGTGTGTGTGTCTGTCTTATGTGCGGACTCCGTTTCAGCTCTCCAAACGGCTAGTTGTTTGCATTTGTCCCAGAGTGCAGGGTGGATTTTGTTACAAAGTTTGAGGTGAAGAGTGAGCAGATCTTTGTTGGTTTGGTTTAGTAGGTATCTTTTCTTATGTAGTTCGTTTCTGATTAGGGATAGTTCAGTTCGTTTCAGGATCCTTTCGGTAGCTGGGGTTTTAGAGTGGAATTTAAGTTGGAAGCATGTGGGAATTAAGTTGTTGTCTCGGCAGTTGCGTAGGAACAAGAGATCACATAAGATGGTGGCTCTTCGGATTTCTAGTTTCTCGTAGGTTCTTGTCAGCTGGAAGGTTTCCTCCCCGTAGAGGTGAGATATTTGCTTTCGTAGATTTTCACGGGTACAGGAATGCAGGTTTTGGTGTCTTCGGGTGTCTTCCCGTGTAAGAGTTGGGGTGTCTAGGCGACGTTTCGACGAGGTCTCACTCGTCATCTTCAGGCTGGTGCTTTCGGCTTCTTGTTACTGGAACAGAGCAGGATCTCAGTGTTTGAGTTCCTATAAATACTGTTGAGGGGGTGTGGTGTATAGCCTCCAACGTTCTGGGCAGAGAGGAAGTTCCCAGGTTAGTGTGTCTTTTCTTCTTTTGTTCATTAATTACTTGAGGGATATCTTGAGTGAAAAAACACACACCAACCGCTACTTACATGCACAATCACACCACCACCCTGCACAAATAAACTCCGTAGCCAAGACTCTCATCTCCAGAACCAAACGCCTGGCTGACAAAGACCACTTGACAACTGAGTTACAGAATCTTTCAAATGTGTTAATCGCCAACGGATACCAGCAAAACAGGGTTACGAAGCTAATCCAAAAAGAAACACCCCCCAAAAAGCAAGACACAGAAGAAAACAATGGCATGGCCCTCCTTCCTTATATCAAGGGCACTACAGATAAAATTAGCAAAATCCTCCATAAACACAATATCAAAACAGCCTTTTGCACCAACCAAAAAATAGCCAATATCCTCAGAAACCCCAAAGATAAAATCCAGTTAGAAAACCAAGGGGTCTATGAAATACCCTGCAAAGTCTGCCCAGCCACGTACATTGGACAAACAAACAGACGAATAAATGCACGTATCGCAGAACACAAGAATGCCGTCAAAAAAGAAGAAAAAACTTCCTCTCTTTACCAACACATGAAAGAAACAGGACACGAAATTAATTTTTCAGATTCCAAATTGCTCTTTAACATGGAACACCACCACAAGAGAATAATCATGGAAGCCATCGAGATAGAGAAACACCCTCACAACATGAACAAGCGTGACGATACGTCCCGCCTGCCAGACATCTGGAAAATAGCCCTCCCCACAAAAACCGACACCAGAACCAGAGGCACACAGAACGCCATCTCCAATCAACCACACCAGACCCAAACCCAGACCCTCTCCACAGATAAATTACAGACACCATCCAGTAGCCAAACCATAGTGGCACCTCCGGATGCTGCACCCCCCTGCAATCCCTACACAGATCTGGCTGGCACAGGGCACAAAACCACAGCTCGCCCCTATACACGAAGCCAAGCCAGAGCACAACTAAGTGCAGTACAGCCATCTTCTCAGAAAAAACTCTTCACAAGGTCAAGAGGTCAAGACACGAAAGCTTTAGCAACTAATCCACACCTAATGACCCTCCTAAGTGGTACTCATAATATCACTCAAGAAATCACTCAAGATATCCCTCAAGTAATTAATGAACAAAAGAAGAAAAGACACACTAACCTGGGAACTTCCTCTCTGCCCAGAACGTTGGAGGCTATACACCACACCCCCTCAACAGTATTTATAGGAACTCAAACACTGAGATCCTGCTCTGTTCCAGTAACAAGAAGCTGAAAGCACCAGCCTGAAGATGACGAGTGAGACCTCGTCGAAACGTCGCCTAGACACCCCAACTCTTACACGGGAAGACACCCGAAGACACCAAAACCTGCATTCCTGTACCCGTGAAAATCTACGAAAGCAAATATCTCACCTCTACGGGGAGGAAACCTTCCAGCTGACAAGAACCTACGAGAAACTAGAAATCCGAAGAGCCACCATCTTATGTGATCTCTTGTTCCTACGCAACTGCCGAGACAACAACTTAATTCCCACATGCTTCCAACTTAAATTCCACTCTAAAACCCCAGCTACCGAAAGGATCCTGAAACGAACTGAACTATCCCTAATCAGAAACGAACTACATAAGAAAAGATACCTACTAAACCAAACCAACAAAGATCTGCTCACTCTTCACCTCAAACTTTGTAACAAAATCCACCCTGCACTCTGGGACAAATGCAAACAACTAGCCGTTTGGAGAGCTGAAACGGAGTCCGCACATAAGACAGACACACACACCAACAAACTCCACAAACTAGAGAAACGCCAGAAGCCCAGCCACCCTCCACAACAACCCATGAAACAAACAGTACATAACATATCAGACAGGATCCTCACCTCAACTGAAACCAAAGTACTCTCCAAAGGTTTCAACTTTGCAGTCGCCCCGAGACGCATCCCCACGGAAAACATCATATGCGGAGTCGAAGCTAGCCTAACCAAAATCAACCCAGATGAAGCCAATAAAATCAGACTTGAAGTCACCAACATCCTCTGCTCCAGCAAACCACCCAGAAGCAATTTACACAAAGAAGAACAGAAAGCACTCACCAACCTGAGGAAAGACAACAACATAATCATTCTCCCAGCAGACAAAGGTAATGCCACTGTTGTGATGAACACATCGGACTACCAAGCAAAACTATCAAATCTACTCCAAGACCCTACCTACCAACCTATAAAAACAGATCCCACCACCTATCTGGAAAAAACCACCAAATCCAAAATAAAAGCCTCTCCTATCAGTGAAGAAATCCAGCTAAGAATCATCCCCAGAGAAAAATCATCCAGATGCCCCAAACTCTACGGTCTCCCCAAGATACACAAAGAAGGAACACCACTCAGACCAATAGTCAGCTCCATAGGCTCACCTCTACAAAATCTCGCTAAATTTCTCGCCAAGCAACTTCAGCCCTATGCAGAATCTATCGCTTCACACGTTACAAACTCCTTCCAGTTCATAGAAACAATAAAGAAGCAAAACCTACATCCCGACGACCTACTTGTGAGCTTCGATGTTGTATCTCTCTTCACACAAGTGCCCATTAATGAAGCCTTGACAGCCATTCAAAACAAATACAATCCCCCCGAATACATCCTGGACCTGACCAACCACTGCCTAACCAACACGTACTTCATCCACAATGGACAAAGATACAAACAGATAGAAGGAGCACCTATGGGATCACCCCTCTCACCGGTCATCGCAAATCTGTACATGGAACACTTTGAAACCAATGCTTTAGACAAGTCAGAACACAAACCCAAACTTTGGCTCAGGTATGTTGACGACACCTTTGTAATTTGGCCACACGGGAAGAAAAAACTAGATAGCTTCCTCACACATCTCAACAGCCTACACCCCAAAATACAATTCACTATGGAAATAGAAGCCAACAACCAACTTCCCTTCCTTGACGTCCTAATCTACAAAAAACCTGATGGCTCCCTAGGACACACTATCTACCGGAAAAAAACACACACCAACCGCTACTTACATGCACAATCACACCACCACCCTGCACAAATAAACTCCGTAGCCAAGACTCTCATCTCCAGAACCAAACGCCTGGCTGACAAAGACCACTTGACAACTGAGTTACAGAATCTTTCAAATGTGTTAATCGCCAACGGATACCAGCAAAACAGGGTTACGAAGCTAATCCAAAAAGAAACACCCCCCAAAAAGCAAGACACAGAAGAAAACAATGGCATGGCCCTCCTTCCTTATATCAAGGGCACTACAGATAAAATTAGCAAAATCCTCCATAAACACAATATCAAAACAGCCTTTTGCACCAACCAAAAAATAGCCAATATCCTCAGAAACCCCAAAGATAAAATCCAGTTAGAAAACCAAGGGGTCTATGAAATACCCTGCAAAGTCTGCCCAGCCACGTACATTGGACAAACAAACAGACGAATAAATGCACGTATCGCAGAACACAAGAATGCCGTCAAAAAAGAAGAAAAAACTTCCTCTCTTTACCAACACATGAAAGAAACAGGACACGAAATTAATTTTTCAGATTCCAAATTGCTCTTTAACATGGAACACCACCACAAGAGAATAATCATGGAAGCCATCGAGATAGAGAAACACCCTCACAACATGAACAAGCGTGACGATACGTCCCGCCTGCCAGACATCTGGAAAATAGCCCTCCCCACAAAAACCGACACCAGAACCAGAGGCACACAGAACGCCATCTCCAATCAACCACACCAGACCCAAACCCAGACCCTCTCCACAGATAAATTACAGACACCATCCAGTAGCCAAACCATAGTGGCACCTCCGGATGCTGCACCCCCCTGCAATCCCTACACAGATCTGGCTGGCACACGGCACAAAACCACAGCTCGCCCCTATACACGAAGCCAAGCCAGAGCACAACTAAGTGCAGTACAGCCATCTTCTCAGAAAAAACTCTTCACAAGGTCAAGAGGTCAAGACACGAAAGCTTTAGCAACTAATCCACACCTAATGACCCTCCTAAGTGGTACTCATAATATCACTCAAGAAATCACTCAAGATATCCCTCAAGTAATTAATGAACAAAAGAAGAAAAGACACACTAACCTGGGAACTTCCTCTCTGCCCAGAACGTTGGAGGCTATACACCACACCCCCTCAACAGTATTTATAGGAACTCAAACACTGAGATCCTGCTCTGTTCCAGTAACAAGAAGCCGAAAGCACCAGCCTGAAGATGACGAGTGAGACCTCGTCGAAACGTCGCCTAGACACCCCAACTCTTACACGGGAAGACACCCGAAGACACCAAAACCTGCATTCCTGTACCCGTGAAAATCTACGAAAGCATATATATATATATATATATATATATATATATATATATATATGTTTTGGTGTTTTCGGGTATCTTCCCGTGTAAGAGTTGGGGTGTCTAGGCGACGTTTCGACGAGGTCTCACTCGTCATCTTCAGGCTGGTGCTTTCGGCTTCTTGTTACTAGAACAGAGCAGGATCTCAGTGTTTGAGTTCCTATAAATACTGTTGAGGGGGTGTGGTGTATAGCCTCCAACGTTCTGGGCAGAGAGGAAGTTCCCAGGTTAGTGTGCCTTTTCTTCTTTTGTTCATTAATTACTTGAGGGATATCTTGAGTGATTTCTTGAGTGATATTCTGAGTACCACTTAGGAGGGTCATTAGGTGTGGATTAGTTGCTAAAGCTTTCGTGTCTTGACCTCTTGAGCTTGTGAAGAGTTTTTTTGAGTTTTTCTGAGAAGAGTTTTTCTGAGAAGATGGCTGTACTGCACTTAGCCATCTTCTCAGAAAAACTCTTCTCAGAAAAACTCAAAAAAACTCTTCACAAGCTCAAGAGGTCAAGACACGAAAGCTTTAGCAACTAATCCACACCTAATGACCCTCCTAAGTGGTACTCAGAATATCACTCAAGAAATCACTCAAGATATCCCTCAAGTAATTAATGAACAAAAGAAGAAAAGGCACACTAACCTGGGAACTTCCTCTCTGCCCAGAACGTTGGAGGCTATACACCACACCCCCTCAACAGTATTTATAGGAACTCAAACACTGAGATCCTGCTCTGTTCCAGTAACAAGAAGCCGAAAGCACCAGCCTGAAGATGACGAGTGAGACCTCGTCGAAACGTCGCCTAGACACCCCAACTCTTACACGGGAAGACACCCGAAGACACCAAAACCTGCATTCCTGTACCCGTGAAAATCTACGAAAGCATATATATATATATATATATATAATGAAACAAGAGAATTTCTAGCTTGCCCTTTAAATTCTTTCCTTTTTGTAAACTGCTTTGAGGTGGTTTTTTACAATCAAGCAGTATATAAATTTTATGAAATAAAACAAATGACAAGTTACAAGTCAGCAACACTACAATAAAACCAATTCAGCATTGGTTATAACAGCTAATAAAAACACAGCATCCTAAAGCACACCGGGAGCTACAAATAATGAATATCCTTCCGACTGCTTCTTAATGTGAACTCCCTGCATATTGCTTTAACTCCAGTGGGATACCACCACTCTGGGAAGGCCGCTTGGTTTACACTGAGGGCCACGCTAAAATATATAATCAGCTGCAGAACTAGTTGACATAAGCAGCATATTTGGCTTTTTTCCCCCAAGAACTTGCTCATTACCGTATTTTTCGCCCTATAGGACGCACTTTTTCCCCTCCAAAAATGAAGGGGAAATGTGTGTGCGTCCTATGGGGCGAATGCAGGCTTTCGCTGAAGCCTGGAGAGCGAGAGGCATCGGTGCGCACCGACCCCTCTCACTCTCCAGGCTTCAGGAAGCTATCCGCAAGCCTCCCGCACCCGCCTGGAGGTCCCGCCGGGCGCGCGAGGCTTGGGGCGGCAGCCTGCATCCTGAAGCACGGGGTGCCCTCCGGAGGACGCCCCGTGCTTCGGGAAGGTGCCCGCAAGCCTTGCTCGCCGGGCGGGAGGTCCCGCCGGGCTCGCAACGCTTGCAGGCAGCAGCCTGTTCTGGGGGCTGGGGGCGGGGGAAGCTCGGGCTTCCCCCGCGCCAGCCCCGCGCCTGGGGGGGGGAATAATATTTTTTTCTTTATTCCTTCCCCCCAAAAACTAGGTGCGTCTTATGGGGCGGTGCGTCCTATGGGGCGAAAAATATGGTGCTTTGTGTACTGTAATTTTTTCATTATTAATTGTTGGCTTCACATGTGAAAAAGTGAGGTAGACGTTTGGGAGCAGTGGAATGGTAGAGTAATAATTATTAAAAATGTAGGTTAATAGATAATTAAGGAGAAGATACAGGGTCCAACAGGACTGGCAATTAGACCTGCTGTATAGTTTCCCTTCTGAGTCATGTATGGTGTGCAGACCTTCACTTTCTACCCCACTTGCTCTTCCACACTACTAATCCCACTTCCCCTTAAAGCAGGCATAGGCAAACTCAGCCTTCCAGATGTTTTCGGACTACAACTCCCGTCATCCCTAACCACTGGTGCTGTTAGCTAGGGATGATGGGAGTTGTAGTCCCAAAACATCTGGAGGGCCAAATTTGCCTATGCCTGCCCTAAAGCTTGCCATGCCCACTCACCTGTCTCCTTTGCACTTGCCAAACCACTTCTCTCCTCTTGGAGGTATTCCTCCATGGTCCTCCCTCCCCCACATTGCCTTTTCCTTGCCCTCCAAAGCCACAGGTTAGTGGCTTTTCTATCCTTTTCCAGTCACCCAACAATTGTTATTATGTTTCCTACCTCCTCCGCCTTTTCTCTATTAAATCCCACCCTACATGGATATAGAAAACCAAAGAACTAGCCAATATTTAAAAACATCTCATTTGTATTCAGCACTGAGGCTTGTGAGAAAAAATATTGTTAACTTTCTTAGCTTGAGCCTTGGTGAAGACTCTTGTGGTTGCTCGTTACCTCCCCCACCCCACCCCCACCATCAGTATATGTAATATACCCAGATTTCAGGCCTTGCTTGGGAAGTCCTACTTAGAGGACTCGAGCATTTGCTGAAATAGGCATGCATAATTTTTTAAAAAATAAAACAACCCATTGCCACTAAAATTGCAGCTAGTTCTTTGAAATTACATTAATGAATAGGAACTTCCTGTTACAATGATTTAGAGCAGGAATGGGGAACATATGGCCCTCCAGATGTTGTCCCTATTTTCCAGTGACAGTCCCGATTCTAAAGAAGCTGCCCTGGTCTCTGATTTGATCCTGGACTGTCCTGTTTTTCCTTAGGATTTTCACTGGATAAATGTTGGAGGGTATGGAGCTATCTGACCCCTGAGCCATCTGAAGGCAGCCCTGTATAGGGAAGGTTTTTTTAAAAAAAAAAAGTTTAATGTTTTATTATGCTTTTATATATGTTGGAATCCACCCAGAGTGGCTGGGGCATCCCAGTCAGATGGGTAGTGTATAAATAGTAAAATTATTATTATTGTGGAATAGGATGTCCCTATTTTCATCAGTATGCTCCTGTCCTGCCCAGCACTGTAATACAGTGGTACCTCGGGTTACATATGCTTCAGGTTACAGACTCCGCTAACCCAGAAATAGTGCTTCAGGTTAAGAACTTTGCTTAAGAACAGGATAAGAACAGAAATCGTGCTCTGGCTTCATGGCGGCAACAGGAGGCCCCATTAGCTAAAGTGGTGCTTCAGGTTAAGAACAGTTTCAGGTTAAGAACGGACCTCCAGAACGAATTAAGTACTCAACCCGAGGTACCACTGTATATATGCACTATCAACTGAATATCTGGCATGTGCCCACCCCCCTTAAGAGAAACAGCTCTGATTCCATCCCCCTTCCCTAAAGCTGAGCACTGTAGCTGTTATTTCTACAGTCATATACAGCACTGATTGTAATCTATGGCACAGGACAGTACCTGGAGTAACTTAAAAGCTAACAGTTCCTTTTCTTGGGCAGAAGCCATTGACAAATGGCAAGATGTTTATCAAACAAACGAAAAGGGCCAGGTGGCAATCCTATTCTTCATTTCTCTTTTAATTAACTCATCTTAATAGAAGCACACTAATTACATGGAGGCGTCCTGCCTTCACAGGGACTGTAGAAGTGAAGTGAAGGTTGCAGGCAGTGATATGGTTTTCTGGCAGGTGAGCATGCTTCTGTAGTCATAGACAACAAACCAGCACGTCCTGTGCTTTTGAAAACCTTTTCTCTTTGCATGCCAGCTGCCTTAATTATTGTGTGACTGTGTCCTAAAATAAACTCTTTAAGTAGTCCTGATTTTCATAGTAGTCATGTATTAAACTTGTGTTCATCTTTAGCAAGCACTCCTGGGCAAACCTTTTGTGTACCAGTACATCCTAAGAGCAGTGCTGTACTAATTTGGAGAATTTGCCTTCTTTTATCCTTTCACACACCTTGTGTTAGTTCAGTGTAAAAAAATATGAGATCCCACAGCTGTCAACTTTTCTCTTTTCTTGCGAGGAATCCTATTCGGAATGAGGGAATTTCCCTTAAAAAAAGGGAAACGTTGACAGCTATGTGAGATGAGCCTATATTAGGGAAGGTTTCTCACACAGTGGTAGAATGAATGCAGAGTTTAATGTGCCCAATAAACTGAAGCTCATCCTGGAAATATGGGTGAATGGTTCTAACTCGAGGAGGATTGCATTTAACCAGTTCTGGATGAGGTTGCACATGTCTTGAAAGAGAAGGGGATGTATCCAATGAAACCACCTCAGCCTGCACAATGGGATTTACTCACCCTTTCCTCTCCCCATAGGCTCCCTGCCTCCCCACCTCCAGTTTGCTGTGGAGGATTTGGGGGGCGGGGAGGCTGTCCACAGTTAGTTATCAGGTGATGCATGACTTTTTCCTAATGTCTGATCTGGCATGGGTCTCAAAGATGTTATTTATCTAAAAAAAAGAGAGCATAATATATTGAGTGACTGTGTGTGGATCAGATAGTCAACTGCTGCTGTGTAGTTAGATTTTGACAATCTGAATTCCATACTACTGAATTTGGAACACCTGTTCTGTAGCTTTCTTTAAAAGAAAAAAATCCTAATCAAACCTCTTTTTTTTAGTAGATAGGCCATTTTTAGCACAAGGCTACACTATTCCCACAGATGTTTTCTAAGATGTGATGCACTAAATCCTAGATAATTAACATACTTGGGTTTGAAGTTCAAATGATATAATATAATGTATTCAGTAATATCAGGAAATGAACTCATTGCACTCATTATCATGTTGCACATTGAGCCTAACTAAACAGTCACTCAAGATATGAATTCGTTTTGCTGTAAGAAGAATTAAAACAAATAGGGTAAGTGGGTTTGATGGGTACAAATATATCCCTGCTACATTTGAGTGGTAAATAGCCCTATGTACTATTCTGTTTGGAGGTATAAAAAACCCCCTGTGTATCACTTTTGGCTTCTACCCTAACCCTTCAAAGAAGTCTTCCAGTTAGCACTGCAGTGAGAATCAGTTTGGGGTCAACCACAATTGTCTTCTAAGGCTACCCTGGCACTGATGTGGGATAAGAAAGAGCAGAGCAGCATGACTGACTGATTAGGTCAGCTTTATTCCAATCTGCTATTGTTTTTAAATGATGTGTTCCAAGTGTTGCCAGTTTTCCATACGAATGAAATGCACACAGTCCTGCCTTGCTGGAATATAGATTGGCAGATCATAGTCTTGGAAATGCTTGCCAGCATTCTTAATTGTTCAGGCAACTCACAGTATTTGTTTTATGGCACATACACATTCTATGTGTCTGAATATTTCAAAGAAAGGCCAAGTTTCTAGATGGATATAGATATATTCCCTTTCAGTTTGAAAATTGCCCCAGAGGTCCAGTTCTCACACACACACAAACACCCCACTCCCCCAAGACAGCTAAGGCTGTACATAGAAACTCATAAGCAATTGAAGCCACTATACTTTGGAAATGATACTTAATACTTCAGAAATGTGTTCCCCTCCAGAACTGATTATGGGGGTGAGGTGCGGGGCAGATAAACGAACTCTGTATGTTTTGTAAAAGTGGTATGCACAGCACCAAGAGGTTAGTGGATAGTTGTGCACAGCAATGATTGTCTAGATCAGGGCGGTTCAATTTTTTATACCAAGTGGACCACAAGAGTATTTTGACAAGGAGCCTGCGTGCCACATACAGCCTTGTTGTGCTGGGCAGGGGGAGGGAATGAGCCCAAAATTTTATGCCCTTTTACTACCTTCCCAAAGTTGGCTAAACAAGTGCTTTGGGAAGGAGGCACAAGGCTCTGACAGGGTCCTAGAGCCCTTCCATTTCCTTCCCAAAGATAGGAAAGCACTAACTAGGCTTTGGGAAGGAGGAAGGAGGACTCTGGGACCCTGTCAGAGTCCTTACGCCTCCTTCCCAAAGGCTGGCACCTCCCTTATTTAGCTTTGGGAAAGTAGTGCAAGGGAGTGGCTCAAACATTGCTGAGGGCCACCAGAAAAGGCATTGAGGGCCACATGAGGCCCTTGGGCCGTGCGTTGGACCACCCTGGTCTAGATGCTGTAGTCCCCCTTCCCTTCTCCCCCTTGGATCAGTTTTACAATGGCATATAAATGGGTTGTGCTTTTAAAAAATAAAAATAAAAATGCGCCAATTGGAACTTTCCCCTTAAGCCACACCAATGGGGTGTGTGTGCATGGAGGGGGTTATCATGGCAAGGGAAGAAAATTATAATTCATCTCATGCTGTGCTCCCAATACCCCCCCTTCCCTTACACACAGCTGTAATTAATTACAGAAAATGAGGAGGCATAACTGCATGCTATTCATTAACCATAACATGTAGTGTGAACCTAAGATTCTGCTGGAATAATACAGTCAGAGCTGGGAATGATCAAAAGGCATTGGCATGGCACAACTGAGTTGCAGATTAAGCCCACAGTATGTACTGAGTTGGGAACTGAATCTTATGACTTGCCTAATATGTATTAAATTTTAAGAATTTCTAATCTTGTAGAATTCTGGGAGCAGAACATTTCATAACAAAAAGTACACATTTGCAAAATACAGTATGAAAAAGGTGCAATCTGAGTAACTGGGAGATTCAGTGTTTGTGTACTGTAGGTTTCAAATCCATTAAAAGAAAGGATTCTGCCTGTTTTCCTTTGACAAATTTGAAATGTGTGCTTCAGCTGCTACAGGAATAAGCAGGCAGTTCTAAGTCAAACATACGAAACTTGGCTAATAGCAACGCTCCAGCTTGGGATATGGACAGAAATAATCTCATCTCTCTTTCTGGCCTCAGTGCCAATGAGAGGTCCCTGGCAAAATATTTCAGATGAGCAACAGCTAAAGCTGTCAGGCAGAACAGTCCAAACGGAGAATCTGTTGTGCTGGAGGGCTTTGGGTGAAGCAGAGATGTTTTGCTAGCCTCTGTATAATTGCAGGAGGGAAGCCCGCTGGCGAGCACCTCAGTGTACTCACCCAAATAGCTGGTGAGTGAAAGCTACCACTAGTAGTATCCCTGCTGGCAGTAGCCAGCAGAGAACCCCAAAATGGGTGTTTCAGGGTGGGAAGCAGGGCTGGCACAATATCTATGAGAACCCTACTGTTGTCATGTGACAGCATAGAGTTCCAATTTGGTCCTCCTTACGATGCCAGCCTGCAACTTGGCTCAGTAGAGGGGCATTTCCCCCCCTTTCCATTCCCTTCTCCACCTCCCATCCTGGCTGGCATGAGCGCTGGGGCTGTGAATGTGACACTGCCTGCAGCACTCCATTAAGCTCTGCTGCTGTTGCTAGAGGTGTGGGATTAACTGTCCTCCTGTGATACTGTGGGTCTTCAAGAGGTGAGTTTGGGAATGTTTTTCTTGCAGGATTGGAAAATATTCAGGCCCTGGCTAGCAAACCTAATAGCTCTTCCCCTGTCCCCCATTTATACAATATCACTCTTTATGGATAGATTCTATAATCGAAAGTCCTTTGGACAGAAATTTAGAGGCTGTCAACTTCACCAGCCCATGATTCCTACAGAATCCAGAGCTGCAGATGAACCACACAGTCTTTGAGTTCCTGACAGATGCTGGAATTTCCCCCCTGGGGTGGTGGGGGTGTCATCCAATGCTGGCTTCCTCTGCATTTTCATATTAGTCTCCGAAAGGTCATGCAACACACCGGCCAAGGTGCTAGATACACTCTGAGGTCAGTCGATCACAATTGCCAGGTTGGCGACAAGTTTTCCATTGATGGAGCATTCTTTTTATTTTGTCTAACAGCAATTTTCTCTGGTCCATGCATGTATCTGTCCCCAGCCCTTGCAGGGTAATCTTTCCCCCTTTCCTCACAACCTGAACAGGACTAGGTAAAGAAAAACCAGATTCTGCCACTAAAGCTAACCATGCCCAGCTGCAGAGGAAAATCTTAAAATGCTGGTGCTGAATGGAATTCAATTCTAGCTCCAGGTGGGCCTGGCTTGAGAAAGCCCATGGGTGGCTGGGACAACCAAAAAGGCCCTTTCCCTAATTCTAAACCTACACGTTTCTTCCAGAGGGAGCACACTAAAGATGACTTCAGTTAACATGTGTAGAGTCTTTGATATCTTCTTGTTGGGAAAGGCAGTCAGTAAGGTATTGTGATCCAGTCTTGACACAGTGCATAAACTATGGCTGAAGTAGCCCGTCAGGTACCCTTCGGATGTTGTTGGAGTCCAACACCCATCAGCTCCTGTTAGCATGACCCGTGGAAAGGGATGATGGAAGTTGTACTCCAACATCTGGAGTGCACCACATTGGCTAACCAGAAGCTGCAGTAGGCTGCCAACGTAGCTTACTTTAAAAAGGGATTAGACAAATTCATGGAGGATAGGGCTGTCAACAACTAGTCATGATGGCTGTGTGTGTAATACTTCAAATATGGCAGTTGTTGGGCCCATGAGTGGGAGAGTGGCTGTTGCACTCATGTCATGTGTGCAGGCATCTCATGAGCATCTTGTTGGCCCCTGTGAGAGCAGGATGCTGGACCAGATAGGCCTTTGGTCTAATCCAGCAGAGTTCGGCTTAGGTTTTTATGACCAGCTTATGTGTAATACATTTCACTTGGCAGCTTTCATATTTCCTGTGTTTAATTGAAATACTGTACTCACGTTTGGGTTTTTGCTGACGTCCCTCTTTTACATAGTAATTTTCATGTACATATTATTCAGAAACCAATCCAAGGCTCATACTGCACATGCAACATTTTTTACTTCCTTCCTTAGCACTTGCATTGCACTGCTTCTGTATGGCAACCTTTACTTGAATGCTATTTTAATACTTTTTTTCTTGAGAACCACGCCACTTTTTGTAGAACACAATACACAAATAAGGGAAGACAGTGACATGCTTGTTTGTTTGTTCTAGAGGTATTTCTTTAGTTGGGCTACCATGTTCTGCTGCGAAAAAAGACATGTGGGCTTGGGAATTGAGAAGTCGCAATGGCCTACCAGATGCCCATAAGAAGCCAGAAAAGGACATGATTCTAGCCTTGTCCTCCATGAATTTGTCTAACCCTCTTTTGAAGCCATCCAAGTTGATGGCCATCATTGCCTCCTGTGGGAAGGAATTCTGTAGTTTAACTATGTGATGGTATGTGACAATACAGTGGTGCCTCGCAAGATGAAAAGAATCCGTTCTGCGTCTAGCGGTTTTTTCGTCTTGCGAAGCAAGCCCATTGAAGGATTAGTGGATTAGCGCTATTAGCGGCTTATCTGCTGATTGGATCAGCTGATAAGCAGCTTAGCGGCTTAGAAAAAGGGGGGAGGGGGGGAAACCAGCAGGAACTCACAAGACATTGTCATCTTGCGAAGCAAGCCCATAGGAAATTCGTTTTGCGAAGCACCTCCAAAACGGAAAACTCTTTAGTCTAGCGAGTTTTCCGTCTTGCGAGGCATTCGTCTTGCGGGGCACCACTGTAGTAGGTGTGGTGTTTGCCCTCCTATGTGTGTGACATCATACTGGGTTCATAGGGAAAGGGTTAACTAATTGTAAAATGACTAACCAATGGGAATCCAGGGGGCAGAGTTAACTGTGTATAAGGTTTAAGCACAGAGGGTTTTTTAGGGAGTTAGAGTTGTTGAGAAGACAGTCTGGAGTTAGGAGAGACGGAGAAGATAAGTCTATGGGTTGGGCTAGTCTGGTGTGAGAGAGTGAGAGAATTTGTTAAGAGGAGTCAAACAGTTGAGATCAGTCAGAAGGTATTAGGAAGGTATAGGCTAGTAAGGAAACTAAAGTTAAGATACTGACAGGAATATTATCTGAGAAACCATAAACTTGTTAATGTTTGTAAAATAAACTTGTTTTTTTTTTTGGTTCACTTTTAACAGCTGACTGGACTCAGTGTTTTACCAGAGAGTAACTGGTTGGTGGCAGTGGGGAAGCAAGCACAGTGGTGGCACAGAGATCAATAGACCGTTAAACGTCCGGGGACCCTGTGTGATCGCCACAGTAGGCTTTTCTGCTTGAACAGGGAAGTCATTCAATCTGTTCATGGCCACAAGCTTCCCATAGGCATTTTGTCAGCCTGTGTGGGGAACAGGATTCTAGGCTAGAGACACCTGTGGTCTGATCCAGCAGTGCTCTTACTGTGTTATTATGGATCCCTTTAAACGTTCAGGGTAATAAGCTTTTTCAGGCAGCATCCTCATTGTGCAGCTTCATCACCTAGTGTCTATATTCTATAAGAGGAGAATGGTTTTGAATCGGCAAATGGCAGGAAGGAAATTCTTCCCCCTCCCCTTTTCTGCATTTCTAATTGTGGCCTCCAGCTGCTACTGTTCTTTTTTTTAAAAAAAAAAAGTTGGGGGAAAGTTGCATGATGAGAGAGAGTGACACAAGCAAAGGCATTCCAAAGCTTTGTAGTGCTGTGGGAAATAATAATGAACTGCCTCATAGAGTTGTCATTGAATTGTAGAGTTGGAAGGAACCATGAGGTTCATCTAGTCCAACTCCCTGGAATGCAAGAATCCTTTGGCCCAACGTGGGGCTCACATCCACAACCTTGAGAACATGCTCTACTGACTGTGCCTCAGGCAAATAAATTGCTAACTGGAAAGTAAAGCAGTTCACCCGTCCACTCAGGATGCAAAATATTCCTTAAAGCTTGAATCATAAAGACCACATTCAAATTGCCACTAAAGTCAGATGAAAAGGTGTTATTTTATTTGTTTAAAAATGTGCAAATGTGCTTGAATACTTTTTTAAGTTCTACAAGATAATAATTTTGGCTTTGTTTATTGGGTGAACACAATGTGTTATTTTTTGTTTGTTTTTAGTATCTAATATTGCAAAAGAGCTGGAGCCTAGTATTGTATGTAACTTCTTTAAAAGGTGCCGTGAAACGCTATAGCTCTATTTGTAAAATACCCCCCGCCCTTTTCAAACTGGTCAGTGGGGGCATTATAGGCACACTCTCAGGTTAACAGGCTTGAGTGTTCCTTTGCCGTTACCCTTTCATGTTCATAATACATTATGGCATCCGTGTGACAAGGTGCTTTTAAGCATGACACTGGGCTATTTAGTTTTACAGACCTGTGAAGTTCTGCATTTTTCTGATACTTTTGCTTTGCTCATCCAGTCATCAGTGTGTGGTGCAACCTGTAGCCTAGACACTTAGATGCTAAGTGAAAGAGTTTTTGTTCAGCTACATCTGCATCTGAAAAGTGATGCTTCAATGCAGACCTTTGACTTTTCCAGGTATAAGGCCTTTATAAACTATAAGAACATAGGAAACTGCCTAATTCTGATTCAGACTGTTGGTCCATATTGCACAACATTGTCTATAATGACTGACAGTAGCTCTCTAGGGTTTCAGTAGGAAACATTCCCAGACCAACCCAGAGATGCTAGCAGTTGAACCTGACATCTTCTGAATGTCAGGCAGATGATCTACCACTGACCTATATCATTTCCCCCAGTGAGTAACTAGTTAGAGGCAATGTAGGTACTCAACCTTTCACCCTT
This sequence comes from Podarcis bocagei, assembly GCF_964188305.1. NCBI lineage: Eukaryota > Metazoa > Chordata > Lepidosauria > Squamata > Lacertidae > Podarcis > Podarcis bocagei. The sequence goes on from NC_138134.1 coordinate 56,305,723, forward strand.
TTGTGACTGTTATCATCACCATTCCACAATGGAAATTGTTTATTTCTCTTTCACATATCCATACTCATTAGTCATCTCATCCAACAATGAGTTGGCCAGCTAGGGCCCCGTTGCTTAAGAGACAAAGAAATGGAACACTGTGTAGCATTACTGCTGAGCAGGAGTGGCTCACTTTGTTTACTCTACTTAGTATATACAGGTGTTATTTCTGAGACTGAAAGTGCATATGGAAGGGAAGATACTTCATGTTGACCTTGGAGAGGGTATGCAGCTGTTTTGAATATGGTTAGCTGGTCTAAGGGAAAGATACGTAGCTTATGTTCTAGGTATGGGTGGAGATGTTACTTGGCTAAACTTTCATCATTCCTGACCACTGACCATATTGACTGGGGCTGATGGTAACTGATGTCCAACAATATCTGGAAGTCTACAGGTTCCGCACACCCATCTAATTGGCTATAAAGTAAGAAGTTTGCCCCAATTTGCACCCCTCCCCATTAGATTTAGTTGCGATGTGATTCTGTGATTATCTAATGGGTCCAATATGCGATGAATCACACCAAATCTGTTTGCTGAATATATTTCTTTAGATATCTGCTCAAAGGATCGTCTTTGTTTTTCTTCTCCCTCTGGGTGTAATACTGTGTTCAGAGGAATGTTTGCTTTGAATGGTAGCCCTTCTGGGAAGAAAAACAAAATCTTGTATAACTTTTTCAAGCATGAGATTAGTCAGAGATAATCAGAAAGCAACTTGTTTAAGGGAGCTTCCAGACTGTCAGTGCTTTGCAGGAGTGATTCAAGTGCATACTGACCTGGAGTGTTAGTTTTTTCTCGTTTGAAGCGGGATAAAGTGCTCTGTTGCCCTGGTGCAATAAATTCACTTTAAAAATTGACCTTTTTTGGTTAAGAAAGTGACAAGGAAATGCACTGAAAACTGTGAGATGGACAAATGGCTGACGTGTAATCACACCACAAGCAAATCAGGATGAATGTAGGTTGAACATTCATTGTCTCATAGCCACCCCATAAAAATTTCAGAATGAATGCTCAATAAACATTGGACATAGTCTAACCACCACGTAAACTATGTGTAAGCAAATTAGGATGAAAACTGAATAAACAGGTTGTGTGGAAGGAGCCCTAAGCAAAACCAGGTTAGCAGCAACATTGTTTAGAAGGAAGATATAAGTAACTTGTGCAGTTGTTTAGCTGAGAAGGAATCAATGAGTTGTTGGTCAAACAAAGTCCAGGTCCAGCCTCTCTCCTTACATCAGCTGTCCCAAAGCTATGCTTTAGTTTAGGAGAGACGGGACCCAAAGGATTGCTAAGCAGCTCTGCTTGCCATCATTTGGATCTGCTTCCAGGCAAAGACAACTCTAATTGTTAAAGACAACTCTAACTCTTCTGGCAGTTCCCTCATTGCGAGAAGCGAAGCTACAGGGAACCAGACAGAGGGCCTTTTCGGTGGTGGCGCCCGCCCTGTGGAATGCCCTCCCATCGGATGTCAAGGTGATGGACAACTACCTGACATTCAGAAGACATCTTAAGGCGGCCCTATTCAGGGAAGCTTTTAATGTATGATATTTTAGTGTTTTTTGGTTTCTGTGGAAGCCGCCCAGAGTGGCTGGGGAAACCCAGCCAGATGGGCGGGGTACAAATAATAAATTATTATTATTATTATTATTAATTGATCTATGCATAACTGTGAAATTCATTGGAGGCTTCTGAATTGGCTCCTAAGGGGACATCTCTGCAATCAGTTTCCTCCTTCAGCTATGTTGGAACAATGGTTTAGAAGATGGCTCCTGATTAAAGATTAGCAACACCATGCTGGCTTACTCTGAGCAGCTTCTCCCTACTGGTTGCAAATACAATTTTGCAGGTTGGATACATATCCTGTTGTATTAATCCCTGCAAGTTCACTTATTTTTCCTGGTTAGTTTATGGACAATTCTGTGTTGTCTTTGTATCTCAGGTTGCTACACAGGAGCCAACTCCTGGGGGGCCAAGGTAGCTTCACACACACCCTAAAATATTTGAGGAGGGCACCGCCTGCAGAGTTGATAGGCATGTGCCGTGTCATGTGATATGCATGTGCCGTGTCATGTGATAGATTATGCAGGGTGGGGCTTACCTGCCCTCCCCCCATATTTTATTCAAATTGGCACCCCTGGGTTGCTACATGCTTTGCATTTTAATCCATTGTCCATTGCCTACCATGTAGTCATAATGGTGTTTCATTTTGTGTAATTGAATTTTCTCCAGACTCTGACAAATTTGAAGAATCTTGACATTCCACAGCAGCTGTGGTGCAAGGTGGATATGTATGTCACAGGGACAGGGAATCCTTTTAAGCCTGAGGGCTATCATTTCCTTGTGGATAACCTTCTGGAGACCAGCGGAAAAATTGAGCAGAGCAACATATGTGATTCTTACCTTTGTATAGTAGGGTACAATCTATACCAGCAAAAGTCAGAATTTCCACAGGGAGGCAAGAGGCATTGTGACAGTTCAATGACACATTCTAGTCAGTCAAACGCACTCAAGAAAGATGTGAAGCAAGGCAAGTGGGGGGTATGTTGACCTGGCAAGGCGGCATGGCCTGCAGAGAGTCCTGAGGGCCGTATAAAGAGTTATGGAGAGCCTGAGGTTCCCCACACCTGATAAGTTAGCTCAATTTAATTTAGTACTGCGTGATTGTTTCTGTTACTATTCAATTCTGAATTGGGGGAGTTGTGCTTGGTCTTTTGCAGTGAATTCCTAAGTACTGTCTAGTCGAGAGTTGTAGTTAGATGCCTTGATGTTATTTTTGGAATTTTTTCTTTTTTGTTCTTGTCTACAACCACCTTCCAACTAACTTAAATTGCATCCTGCCTGCAACATATATAAACATTTTATTGGGGGGCGTGGAAAGTGGAGTGATGTAACATCAAGAAAACAAGTAAAAAGAGAGGGAAATCTGCTATTGATTTTTTGCGTGAGATGGAGATGGGAGTCTTTATATGCGAAACTGCCTTCCATGTATGGTATTCCTGTACCATAAGAGAAAAACTGTGAGCATACTATTGGACTGGACAGCTTGGCACTCCCTTCACCATCTTCACCTCACCTTTTAGGTGATGAGCTCTGACATGAGAAGGTCCCAGGCTCAATCTCTGGCTTCTCCAGATGAAGGGATCTCTAGCAGCTGGGGCTGAGAGAGACCTCTGCCTAAGACCCTGAAGAACTACTAGTCTTAAGTGAACTAATGGTCTGAACTAGTAGGAGGCAGATGTGTATGTGGCAGTGGAACACAAGATTCTACTGCTTCTTCTTTTTAAACCCTTGAGACCATTGGTTCCCAAACCATTTTTCCCCATGCACATTTTCAGATATAGCTTTCTAGAGCAAAAATGGTTAAGTGTTCTCCATTGAGTCTCTGAGATAATGGCAGCATGTTGTACCCGGGCAAGGTTCTTTCTTACAGGAGCGGTATAGGGTTTTGTGCATGAGTTAGGTTGCTACCATGTCTGCTGGGACAGAAGAAGAATTGTTTTAAAAACTTCAGTTCATAAAGAAAGGTGCAGACAGACCTGCAAAGCTTCAAAATACTAGCAGGAAGATTTTCAGGTTACCCTGTCCTAGAGATTCCTAGACCTTTATTTGTTTTTAATGTGCAACCCCACCCTACATATTTAACAAACAGCAAGCCAGTTTATAAAAATATTTAGAAATGCAAAAGGCCTAATAGTGCTTGTTTCTTGTTGCAGTATAATTATTGGGTCAGATAATATAAGTATTAGAATAATACAGATGATGTTCTTAAAAGTGCTTGAAAGTTCATTTTGTTTTTATATTGCCAATATTAGATCTAAAATGCCACTGCCTTAATTCACTTTGCAAACCTTGGCACACTTATGCTGGCTATTGCAAGAAGCACTTTTGTGGTTTATCAACTCAGTTTTGACTTGTTTTTGTTGCGTTTTGTTTCCTAACCACTATTTAGGAAACATAGTATCAGAAATAAATTCTTTGTAACACCCAGTGTGCCATATTGGTTCTTAACTGTAGTATGATGTGTGTCTACCTTGGCAAGTATTAGAAGAGGCTATTTTTTTTTAACTAAGGACTGAAGAATCAGCACCATTTTTCATAGGGGAACAGAGGCACTGGCTTGCGAGGGTGATATGTGGGGGGGGGGATGTCTCTCGTGTGATGTCGCAACGTCTAATATGTGAGCATTGCTCCTTCCTTCCAAAGCCGGGCAGAAGCTTTCCAGGCTTTGGGAAGGTAGTGCCAGGCCTCTGAGAGGATGCTAGAGCCCTGCTGTCTCCTTCCCAAAGCTGGGTGGGCTTTGGGAAGGTGGCATAAAGGCTCTTGGACCCTTTAAGGAACTAACCTAGCCCCCCTAGTCCACTGACTGCACACCACTGTTGGCTACACCCCTGTATGACACAAATCTTTGTTGTTCCCTGTTATGCACGTCAGCAATGGTTTTCCACAGTGCCCTCAACTTTTTATACACCTCAGTGATGTCTGAACTAAGGCAGCCAGCCAAAGTGCACAAATAGAAAACGTTGTTTTTAAAGGGGGCAGAAGGGGGGAAAGCTCTTTCTGGATGTCTTATGCAGAAGAAAGCAGCTTTTGTGCTATATTGAGAGCCTTTTGTATGGAGGTTAAATTGGAAGGGGGAAAATTTGGAGGCTAAAATGAGCCCACAAACCCTCAGTTGGCTTTTCATTTTTTAAATACACTTTTATAATCTTTTAAATAATAATAATAATAACCACTCATTCATTCAAACATGGATTCTCCCAAAACATCAATGTAGTATTTTTGAAGAAAAAAGCCAATAAAAATCAAAAATCAATATAATATCTGAGAGGTAATACATCAAATCTACTCAACCAGCTAAAACAATACAGTAAATAGCTTGGGCAATTAATTGGGTACCAAAAAGAAACACTGAGACTACTTGTCTTACCTCATTCAGGAGGGTATTCCAAAGTCAATCGCCAAAAAGGCCCTGTCCTTCCTAATACACCTTTCCTAGAGATAGAACTTGGAAAAGGACCTAATCTGAAGGTCTTCATGTGAGGGGCAGGTAGATATGGGGTGGGAGGAGGTGTTCAAGTGATTTAGCCCTTTAAAGGTACTTAAAGTACTTGGAACTGGGCTTGGGAACAAAACGACATCCAATGTACTGTAATTCCTTCAGTATATATGCTGCATAGCTCCCATCTAGACCAAGGTGGTCCAACTTTTCATACCAAGGGGGCTGCAAGATTACTTTGACACAGAACCTGTGGGCTGCATACTGCCTTGTCATGTGTGCACGCATAGTGGCGGGTGGGGGGAGCCCTACCTCCTAGTCCTTGCGCTGTATTCCCAAAGCTGACTGAGTGAGGCACTGGGCTTTGGGAAGGAGGTGTGAGGCTCTGGCAGGGTCCTAGAACCCTCCCATCACCTTCCTAAAGGTAGGAACTCTGGCAGCAGAATTCTACACTAATTGCACTTCTTAACCATTTTTAAGGGCAGCCCCACATGATTCTACTTGGAGGTTAACAAAGCATGGATTGCTGCAGCCAGGCTATCCTAGTTGAAGAAAGGCTCAGCTAACAAACCAGCATAAGCTGGCTAAGGTCTCTAGTGACAATACTAGATCAATAAGCATCACTAAGCTGCATTTCTGATCCTTCAAGAGGGAATGCAAGCTCATTGAGCACATGCACAGCCCATTCCTGATCCCAGGAATGATCAATTCACAGTGCATTCATCTTATCAGGATTCATCTTTAGTTACTGGCCAGATTTTATTGTTGTTTAGTCATTTAGTCGTGTCCGACTCTTCGTGACCCCATGGACCAGAGCATGCCAGGCACTTCTGTCTTCCACTGCCTCCCGCAATTTGGTCAAACTCATGTTCATAGCTTCAAGAACACTGTCCAACCATCTCGTCCTCTGTCGTCCCCTTCTCCTTGTGCTCTCCATCTTTCCCAACATCAGGGTCTTTTCCAGGGAGTCTTCTCTTCTCATGAGGTGGCCAAAGTATTGGAGCCTCAGCTTCAGGATCTGTCCTTCCAGGGAGCACTCAGGGCTGATTTCCTTCAGAATGGATAGGTTTGATCATCTTGCAGTCCATGGGACTCTCAAGAATCTCCTCCAGCACCATAATTCAAAAGCATCAATTCTTTGGCGATCAGCCTTCTTTATGGTCCAGCTCTCACTTCCATACTGGCCAGTTACTGAGCCCAAACAGCAGTTCAGCACCTCCTAATGCATGGTGGTGACAAAAGTTCCCCTAAATGCTCATCTTTGAAAATGTTGCTTACTCAGTGCTGTTTTCCGACGTTTTTTTTCTTTGTTTCTAAAGTATTTGTAAGTAACAGTAAAACTAATACGGTTTTCTTCCCAGATAGATAATCTGAATCTGGGTATCCAATTTGCATCTTTTGAAAAAGGAGAGATGATGGCCGCTTGAGCCTATCACCCTTGGAAGCCAGCTCCTATACCTTAATGAGAATCCATACAGCTTTTATTACTTGGCCACAAATAATGGGCCTAATGCTTGTTGGCTTTAAAACACCTATGAGTAGCACTGCTTTTTCTCTCCTGCCTGTGCACTGTCTCCCTCTTGCAAAATATAAGACAAGGCCAAAGCTTAAATTAAAATCCTCAGGTTCTTATCTCCTTCCCACAGGAAAGCAAATCTGTGTTGAAAACCGTAAAATTAAGAGGAGAGCAAGGATAGCATAATTTAGCAAAAATTCATGGCAGAAGATTCTGAGCCTATATGACTGGAGGGATAGGTCAGACATTAAGATGATACCACTTGCTAAAGCAGGCTCCTTAAGGTGGTGCTCTGAAAACAAGGGAAAGTATGCGGGGGGGGGGGGAGGAAACACACAAAGAAAAAAATATATGTCTCTGGCTTTGTGTTCGTTTGTTCTAAACTAGAAAGGCTTATTATACACAGACACTTCTCCTGCATTGTATTTTTAAATATGGGCCAACAAATTCTGATCGTATTAGCATTCGACTAAATCTGGATCAGTTTCCTCTTTCCTTAGCTCCCAATATTTTACATTATTTGAAGTTCTTTTTAAGCCATATCTGCATTTTGATCTCAACCCTCCCTTCCCTGTACAACCATCCGTCGTGATCTTAAATTTATGAGCAAAAAAATATTGCTTAAGGGGGATCCAGTAGGAGTCTCGTAAAAATACGCTAAGGTTTCTTTCTTGATAGCATAGCGCCCATCTACAGAAAAAGAGAAAATTAAACTACATGGTGTAATAATGCAAATGAGTCTCAAACATTTTCTGTGTTTTGCATAGACTTAGCCTGTGGGGAGAAAATTAGGAATTATTCTGGTAACTCCAGCATTTTTTTCAGCTTGAGGGGATTTCTGCATGTAGTAGTGGGATATCTTGATTTTTTTATATAAAAAAATGCTTTGCTAATTTCTAGCAAATACTGGATACAGTTTTGTTATATGAGCTTTGTTTTACGTTGACATCTATGGTAGCACTACTCTGATAGAAATGACTATGATTCAGTAATGTGGGGGGGGGGGTTAAGCACACTTCCATTATTATTCTTTTTGTTTGATATGAAATAGACTCCCCTCCCCCCCCCCCGCAGCATTGTAGTATCACTTTCAGAGTAACCTAACTTTGTGTTTTGTTTTTTTAAATGATATTTATTAGGAGTTTGAAAATTACAGAAAGAGGAAAAAAGCAATAGAAAATTAAACATAACAAAACAATATCTTACAATACATAAAAAAACAAAACCAAAAAAGAAGAAACAAAAAACAATACAATAAAACAACGAAAAAAACAGAACAAAAACATTTAAAAACACATCCAGCCTTTCCATGTCTTTACCTTTCATATACTTGTTTCATCGACCTCCTCGCACCTCCCTTTTTTGTATTCTAGTTCAATTAGCTATTTCAGCAAGTCCTTTCCATCTTTCTCAATTTTCGTTCTAAAATTTAACTTAAGACATTCTAACCTTAAATTTTCCACTTTGGTCCATTAACAATCTATTTTTACTTAATTCTTTATAACATTTCTGCTAAAGCCATATAACTTCGTTCCAGCATCCTTCTAACATTCAGTAATTTTGCAATATTTCTTTAAATATACTTTAAATTTTTTCCAATCTTCTTCCACCAACTCTTCTCCCTGGTCTCGGATTCTGCCAGTCATTTCCACCAATTCCATGTAGTCCATCAGCTTCATCTGCCATTCTTCCCGGGTGGGTAGATCATGTGTCTTCCAGAGTAACCTAACTTTGGGGTTACATGCAGTTTGGGAGTGGAATGGTCTAAATGAAAATGAAGCAGTATTGGGAATCTTCATATGATATCTTGGGAAGAAGATGCACTCGGTGAGATTGCAGTGAGAAGGGGACTTGCCTTGGAGAGTAGGTCTATGAACTATGGTGGTGGGCAGATTAAATGCAGAGAGGCAGTAGTCAATATTACTTTACCAGTGCTATAGAAGTCTGCCTTTCATAGTTGTTGTTGTTTAGTCGTTTAGTCGTGTCCGACTCTTCGTGACCCCATGGACCAGAGTATGTTATCAAAATAACAATAATATACACGTCTTTAACAATTTTTTTAAAAAGCTTGTAAGCCTTGGCACAGATTATCCTTAGGCACTAGAAACAAAAATAAGGTGATGACAGACACCAGTGCTGCATCTGTATCAAAGGTGGGGTACATGTGACCACCCAGATGTTTATGTACTCTCAATTCCCATCCACCCCAGCTAACATGACCATTAGCCAGGGATGATGGGAGTTGTAGTCTTGACAACATTTGGCGGACTGCAGGCTCCCCACCCCTGATCTCTATGAATGACTCCACTGAGACTTAAACATTCCCATGTTTAATTCTGGAAACGTCATGGCAGAGCCCAAATAGAAAATAATGGGTGCTCCAACCTGACAGTCACGCTGTTTACACCAGTTGTTGTTTACTGCTAGATCCCTGGCTGCATCTCTGACATTTTTACCATAATACATCGATTAATACGTATTCCCAAAGAGGTGGGCAGCTCCTCGTACCTGCCCTTTTGAACTGTTGTGGATAATGTGCCCATCCTGCTGTTTGGTGGCTTCCCACCCCCCACCCCGCCTGGTGATGAGAATATTGCTGTGTGTGAAGCAGGCCTGTATGACTTCTGACCAATCGCAACAAATGCTGCCCCAGCAGCCATTAGTTATAGCTAGCACACCTTGCGTTTTCAGTCCCAGGTAGATTGCAAAACCAGAAGGCAAGTCACCTTAAAAGGCTAGTGGAGTAAATGTTGTGCGGATCCGGGTGGAGTAAGGAGATTGTGGAGAACTTGCCTAGTCCGGTGACCTGAACGTGTGCTCTCTGTGTGTGGGTGTGGATGGGTGGGTGTTGTTTAAACTGTCACCTTTATGTACATTTAACTGCTTGGTTATTTAAAAGCTAGGCAGATAAACATGCTAAAAAAAAAAACCTCACAAAAACGTGACAAGCCCTATTTAAAATAAAATAAAAAATCGCTACCAATGCTTTTTGTTTTTTGTTTGCAGTCCAACAAAGTACCGGTGGTGCAGCCTTCCCATGCGGTCCACCCTCTCACCCCACTTATCACCTACAGTGATGAGCACTTTTCTCCAGGGACGCATCCATCACACCTCCCCTCAGACGTCAACTCAAAACAAGGTGAGAGGCCTTAATTTATTTGCAGCTGTTCGGCAGAATACCCAACCGTGTTTTGCCCTTAGCTCAGGCATGCTAAAGGCCACAGTTTTTCTGTCCTAAAATATATAGTAATCAAGGAGCCAAATGCCTAGGTTTTCCTGGTTCACTTTTGTGGAAATAACCGCAATTGAAGTCCTTGGCGCCCCCTGCCATTTTACCAGTGTAGTACATACATTCTAAATTACCAGTGCATTAGGAGGTACTTTCCCCCAAATTGGCTTCTGATAGGTGAAAAGCAGATGCTATGAACCTTTCTTAATGACTACCCAAATTCTGTTTTAAAGTTTAGATTAGGCTTCCTTTAGAGGAAACCAAGAGGCTATTCAACCTGAAGCGTTCCCTTTCATCCAGCTTTTTCATCTGCGTTTGAATAAATAATAGCCATTTCTTACTTGGTTGGTTGGTTTTCTGAAAGTTTAGCTTGGACACTAATCTTAATTTAAAATATTACCACAGAATCTTAAATGCTGTTTATGGTGTGCTTTCAGAATATGAAACTGATCTTGCATTATTATGTGTGTGTTTGCTTTCGGCTACTTGAATTTTTAACTTTGCTTTGTAATAAAAATTTCGTGTGTGTGTGTGTTTTCCTTTAAAGAAGTATTCCCCAAGTTTTTCTTACAGTAATATATGAAGTTTCTAATGGATAAAAATGTAGAGGCTGTATGTGCCTAGTTGAGTTGGTAGAGCATTTGCTTTGTGTCCAGAAGGTCTCATTTTCGATCCTCAGCATCTCCAGGTGGGGCCAGAAAGGTCTTCTGTCTGAAACACTGAGCAGTCACAGCCAGCCACTGTAGACAGAATTGAGCTGGACAGACCGATGGACTGACTTGGTATAAGGCAGCTTCTGTTGTTCCTGTATTTTATTGCCTAGACTGCTGGAGCGTAGTTGTTGTTCCTTTGAATTTTGGAGTGCAAGAGACAGCTTAGCTGGCTTTGGGAGTGGCCACTGCATTGAGGCCACTCTGCAATCATTGCTGGTGATATCTACTGTTCCAATTGCTTAGAATGTAGTAGAATATACATAGGTTAGAGTGGTTGTGACAGTTTAGGCTTGGTAGACCATGCTATGTTTGGCAGTGCCATTTCTGAAAACAACTGAAAAATCTATGGTGAGAGGGAGGAAAGACTTAGAAATAAGGTGCTGTTGGCTCTTTCGTGTCTCCTAAGCAATGTTGTGTCACATGATGTGGTCCTGTCCAAACATGCCATTTTGGAAAGAAGTGACCAGCCACATAAATGTGGTTTTGGACATATCCCTGATCCTCTCACATGTTGACATGTTGCTGAATTATATACCAACCCATTGGAATTTAACCAAAGGGCAATGAGATTGGCTGTTGCATGCACTCACAGTGGCTAAATGTTTAACTGGAAGGAAACTTCCTCTCTCCCTCCTCTCCATCATACGATGGACAGAAAATATGATCCAACTGGCCGTTTATCACAAAGAGCCTTCCGTAAGCAGGAAAATGATGGGAAATACTCAGATATATGGACCCTCTACACAGACTTGCTTGCATAAACAATGGATGCTGGGCAAGTTTGGGGTGATAATCTAATTCTCTCTCCCCTCTATTCACATTGGTACATAATGATTGCTCATTGTAAACTTCTTTAATTATAAATGTTCCTTGTATTTGTGAAATTTGTATTTATCCCCATTCTGTATATAAAATATTCACACACATAAAAGAAGGAAAGGTAAAGGTACCCCTGACCGTTAGGTCCAGTTGCGGACGACTCTGGGGTTACGGCGCTCATCTCACTTTACTGGCTGAGGGAGCCGGCATACAGCTTCTGGGTCATGTGGCCAGCATGACTAAGCCGCTTCTGCTGAACCAGAGCAGCACATGGAAACGGCGTTTACCTTTCCGCCGGAGTGGTACCTATATATCTACTTGCACTTTGACGTGCTTGACATTGTCTTGTGTCTCTGGGCAATGCTCCATAGTCTAGCATGCAGTTTAGCGACATGTGTGGTGAGGGAAGAATGGTGTGGCAAGACCGACCCCATCTCCTTGGCCTAGACATTGTCACCAGTTCTGTTTCTGAATCTGGGGAAACAGAGGAGCACTTGCCTTTATCAAGGGTAAAAGAGCCAGAACAGCCACTGTTTTTCTCATGTCTCGTGCCTTTTTAGATTTTGAGCTTGAGAGTAGGGACCATCTTAGAACTGATTCTTGAAAGCTGCTCCGAAAGCTTTTATTGTTATTAATTAATTGATTAATATACCACCCTTCATCCAAAGATCTCAGGACAGTTCCCAAGATAAAAAATACAGGATAAAAACACAAAATAAATAGTTAAAACAAAAAACAAAACAATAACAGATAAGGACAATAATGAGAGTGTAGGAACGGGGACTTTAAGCTTTTGTCCCCCTGGTGATTGTAGCCTGAACCAGGAGCCCCACACCATCTATTTGCCACATAAACCTTTCTGCCATTATGGCTTTCCTTCATGCCCCCCCCCCCCAAATGTTGAAACCTGTTTTGATAATATTGAATTTTGATGTAGTCAGCTCCTCCCTCCCCCCCCCCCCCCACAAAATGGCAGGGTCACTTATACCTCCTCTCACTTAGAATAGAGGACTTTACATATGAAAAGAGACCTGTGATTTTTGCGTTCGTTCTTTAATGCACTAAATAAATCAATGGTTTAATGGTCTCTGTGACCATAATTCTGTGTGCCTCCTTGGGGCATGAGATTTAGGTAGAGCATGAAAACCATAGGGCTCATCTGGGACTAGGATTAGCTTTAATCCTTGAGGTGGTTTTTTTGAGTTTGTAGCATTTCTATGTTCTTGAGAATGTGAGTTGATGGATCATTTCCAGTGGGACTTCCTTATGCCATTGCAAAAATACTAACCAATACAAAAGATTGACCTTGGCGCCCACAAGAGTCAGAGACAAGGAGCTTAGCTGAAGCTGGAGTGACAATCAGGAGCCAAATGAATCATATCAAGTGTGACCATTACACGCCTGAAAATGATTCTTAATTAACCACCGATCCTCTGTGGTAGCAAGTTTCCAAAATCTGTGAATCACAAGGGAACCACAGAAAATGTACAAGCAGCAATTTATCTAATCTAATAAGTCTGGTCTGCTGCCTGTTTGGAGCTGCTGTTTTTCTGCTCTCTCAGCCCCTCTGAAAATGTTTCATTCTGATTTGTTTTACAAGACTTCTTTCCTTTAAGAGAGAGAGAGATCAGATAAGCTTCGCCATATACTTTTATTTTATCATTTTTCACAGGGTGGGGAATCTGTGGTCTTCTAGAAGTTGTTGGACCCAAAAAAATCTCCCTCAGACAGCAAAGCCCAATGGTCAGGGATTAAGGGAGTTATTGTCCAATAACATCCAGCAGGCCAGAGGTACTCCACCCTTGACTTATAGGCTGTAACCTTCTTCCTCTCTTTCTTTTTAAATCAGAGTGAAAATTAACCATGCTATATAAAAACTACTGGTCTTGTGGCCTAAGCTTTTGTGAACCAGATCCTCCTCCATCAGAAAGACGAAGCAGTCACCTAAGTGGGTAGGTATATATATGTATATCCTAGTATAGAGAGAAGGAATCTTTTAAAAATTACGTATCACGTATAAATACTGAAGACAAAAGGTCAGTCAGTGCAAGGCAGGACAGCTGGTGCATCACAGTACCAACCAGAGCACAAATGAAAACTGAATCCAATCTGGTAAGCAGTCTGGGGAAGGGTCTCTGTAGCTCAGTGGAAGGGCATCTGCCTTGCATGCAGAAGGCCACAGGTTCAATCCCCATCATTTCCAGGTCGGGCCGGGGATGATTCCTGTTTGAAACTGTGGGGAACTGCTGCCAATCAGTGTTGACAGTACTGGCCTAGGTGGACAAATGGTGTGACTTGATATAAGGCTGCTGTGCAGTGGGGCAAACAGTTGAGCATGAAGAATGATGAACTCTCAAGGACAGAGCCTTACATAGACCCAACCTTCTCCACAAGTTTGCACTTTGCAGTATGTTCCCAAAACAAAGCAATCCATCTATATTTTTCAACGTTATTTTCTATGCGAAACTCCTGCATGTTGCAAGGACCCACAAGAGTGGTGCCCTTAACTCACCTGGCAAAATTGTTAACCTGCTCAGTCTCATGCTGACTTAGGCAGAAGAGCCACGTCTTGTCTCGGAAACTCTCTTTTGGCTCAGTGACATCTGCATATATGTTGCAGAGGTTTACAGTGATGGAAGTTTATTTCCACCATCCCCAATTCAAGGAATACTTCAGTCACATCACTCAGCAGTGCACTGGTGACAGCAACTATCCTCTTGACACTGGAAAAGGGTTAATGTGTGGACCTCTCCTGGTGGTTTCAATATAGATTGGACTTTTACATGGAACGTTTATATCTTCATGCAGCTTGCCGGGCTCAGAGCTGCAGGGGGAACCTTCCTACAGAATTTCAGGAACAAATCTACGCAGACACGCCCAATATTATCCTAGCTGCTACCCTGAATGCAGAAACTAGATAATCCTGTTTCATATTTTGGCATTCTCACAGGACAGGTGCCTTACTAAGAAGAGTTTATTCTTAGGACCAAAATCGCCTGCAGTCATACTTATCTTCCGCGCATCACAGTCTTCCTGGAAACTACAATTTGCTGACATACCGGTACTTACCGTATATGCTTCAAGCTGCCATCCAGGTCATACCGCAGAATACATTGTCTACTGGATGATGTAACTGCATTTATCCATTCCTTTGGTTAGAGACTACCACCTTCAAGTTTTACATAATGCATTCTTAAAACAGGAGCACTCACTTGGGAAGAAGGAAAACCAGATCAACTAAGTCAAGGCAGGTACAAAGGAGTTGCTGTCAGTGGATTGGACCCAGCAAAAGGCTAACTGAATGCCATTTGCTGTCTACAGCTCATCCTGGAAGATGATAATTCCACCTCACAACACCTTCTTAACAGATAGCACTTCTTAACTGAAGCAACTGCTAACTAGCAGAAATAGGCCACTTAATGGAGTTTAAAAATATATAAACTGGTGCCATTTTGCTACCCTAGCTATTCTGGCAACACTGTCATGGGACCAAACTACAATGGCCATAAAATCAAAGTCTTGTTCATCTACCCATCCTCTAACATTGTATGACTGAGCAGTGATGTCCTTCTATCATTGCTTTAAATAAGTTTATTTCTCATGCAAGAAGATAAATGGGGACAAATTGGTGATATTTGAATACCAGCAGGGGAGCATTTCAATTCCCAGGGCATTTTGTGGTCCCAGGAGATCACAGGATCACAGTATTCCTATGTAAGTTTCAAATGTGATGAGTATGATTCTCTTAGCAAATTTGGTGCTCTGATGTTTCATCTGAGCAAATCCTAGGAATTGCTAGATCACTGCAGAAAGCAATTGTTAGGTGTGTGTTTAAGCTATTGATCTTGCAATGCCTGTTCATTATCAGCATCCACTCGTCAGTGGGTTACATCCGTTCCGATTGGATCTTGAAGTCATTTGTGTTCTGCATAGCACTGTGATTCACTTACTGCTATGTCCTGTATTGCTTGACCTTTTGACTTTGCTTTAGAAATACAATCAATCACTTTTCCTTCTCTTTGTACTCGGGGTGTATATACTTACCTACTGAGTAGAGTATATATCTGACAAAGTGGGCTCTGGTGCATGAAAGCTTATGCCACAATCAATTTATTAGCACTTAAGATGCTGTAAGATTTTGTTGTTGTTGCAACAGATAGATAGCTATAACTATCCCCCTGGAACATGAAATGCATTCTGAGAGCCAGTGTCTAGATTTTACTATAGCTATTCACACCAGATCCAAGGCTTGGATTAACAGGTTCTTACAAACATCTGTGGGCCTTGGGTAGCTATCTGAATTTGCTAGATGCTGACACCAGCCATTCTTACAAAGTGGCTATATGGCATGTAAAATCACTAATTTGATTGTTCCTTCCAACTCTAGAATCCTATGATAGACTCTGTGACTGTTTCGTTGAATGACATTGTGGTTTTTAATTTTTTTACCATAAATGATGTGGTTAAGTAAGTAACAACTTAAGTCCCTTAATTTAAATGGGGCCTAAGCATGTATCTGAATCCAACCCTTAATATCTTGGGGTCAATAGCTCTGTTGCACAAAGCAGCTGTAGCAAGCACATTTCTGACCCAGATCATATCCCAGCTGTAGCATCTAAGAAATAGTTTCGGCAGAGAACATGCCAGCTTTTAGTCTTTCCTCTGTGTGTCTTTGGTTTGGTTGACAGTTCGGTCCTAGTTGCCCTGTTGCTATCAAGTAGGTAGGGAAAACTCTTAGACCCCCCCAAAATTGAAATTTAATCATTCATAATCTGGGCTGATGAAATGAGTCGTGCAGGTGTTTGTTTTTAAAGTGAATCTAAATGCTAAATGCACTACGGGCTTAGAGGCTTTGTTCCATTTTCTTCTTTTAATTTATGGACGAGTTGCTTCTATTTCTTTTTAACACAGTATTTCATAATTTGATGACCAAAATGACAACTTGCGCTCTATACTTTTCAACAGGCATGTCCAGACATCCTCCAGGTCCTGATATGCCCACTTTCTATCCCTTGTCTCCCAGTGGTGTTGGGCAGATTACTCCACCTCTTGGCTGGTAAGAACCTCCTGGTGCTTCCGAACTAAGTTTGTGTGTGCTTGCATAGTTGTGTATGTGCGTGTTTGTTTTTGTTTTAAAATAATCATAATTGCTGCCTTTATGGGCTTGAGAAGTATCTCCTACCTGTTTACATTTTTAAAAAAGTAGAAATCCGTGGAAATGCCAATGAGTAAATAACGAAGTAGCAATTGATTGTAACTAGCAATTGTTTCATAAACTGTAGATTTGTATTTAGAGTCATACCTCGGGTTACGAACGCTGCAGGTTGCGTGTTTTCGGGTTGCAGACCGTGCCGAACCCAGAAGTACCAGAACGGGTTACTTCTGGGTTTCGGTGCTCGCACATGCGCGGAAGCGCAAAATGACACCACGCGCATGCGCAGAAGTGCCGGATCGCTTCACACATGTGCACAGACGTGGTGCTGCGCTGTGGGTTGCAAACTCTGTGGGTTGCGAATGTGCCTCCCACATGGAACACGTTTGCAGCCCGAGGTATGACTGTACTGAACTCTAGTATGTATTGTACCTTCAACATGGTTCATTTGGCCCAGTGCTCACAAGGCCTTTCCTCTAAATGTTTGTAGGGGTCAGGATTGGGGCAGGCACATGAATGCCACTGAGCATGTGCATTGCCTTCTTGCCACTGAATAATTGCAATTGATTTGCTCAAGGCACTGTCCATGTGGCAGATGGGTCCTTTTCATAGAGTCCTAGAATTGTAGAGATGGAAGAGACCCCTAAGAGTCCAGCCACCTTGCCATGCAGGAATCCTGTCCACAGGTATCCCTGAGTGGGCTTGAGACACCACCCTTCCCATTACCAGACAGACACACTGACCCATTGCGCCACCATTGGGCACAGAGTGAAAACACAATTATTCGAGCACTTCATGGTGCAATCACATCTAAAGAAGAGCCATTGCAGAGTGACTGTGTATACCTTCAGTAAACCTTCCCCCAGTCATGTTAATAAATTGCACTGCCATCCAGCAAGAGAGTGATTCAGACGCGGACAACAAAAGAATGACATCTGGAGTGTAGTGAGCTAAAATGATATATTCTTTAGAGTTCTATAGTTGGCAATTTCTGCACCTCTTTGGATTTGTTATACTGGGAGTGTGCATTTTGGCATTTTGCCACACACATCAGACATGAAAATTCCACAGCTGTAGGCTCTCTACACCTTGTTAGATTGGGCCCAAATCTTTGAGTAATCTTCCCTCGATATTTTGGAAAATAACAGCAAAATGGCTGTCAGCACCATGAGTAAAAAATGGCTGCAACTTTTCAAAATGACCTTGTAATTAGAAGAGAATTTGAAAGAGCAGGATGTGTGGTGCCTGTTCTCTTTTGCACAGCTGCTTTTACACTATGGAAGCCTTTCTCATGGTTTTGATTCCAGCTTTTAAGTTTTGGCATTTCTTCGAAATGCTTTCTCAATGCAGATGTTTTTGCAAAGAGGGTGAATCTGGAGGAAAATGCTGATAACACAAATGATGAAGTCTAGCACAGATTACTCTTACACTCTGCTTACTGTAGCTGAAAATGTGCTATATTTGGATTTCTTTTTCTTTTCCCCCAACCCTTTGGTGCACTGGCCCTCCCTACTGCACACACGCAGAGCTCTGTTTAAGTGTGAAGACCGTCATGGTGAGCGAAAGAAAGGGCCAATAGCTTTGGAAATGCCAATTTCTTAAAACATTAAATCTGTCAATCGATAGCTCTGCTTAAATAGAATTGAGCGAAGTCTTTCAAGAGTAGATCAATTATTCTCTCTGAACTTTGCTACTTAAGTGTGTTGAATCCTGCTCAGAAGTTGCATCAATGCAAGCTGGAGGAAAAGACAATGTAAACTAAGCAGAAAAAGTTCAAAGTAGTTGAAGCAATCAATTTGTGCTAGTGAGATATGGCATTCTGAAGGAGACTGGAACTTCAAACCAAGAGTTCATTGGTTTGTTTTCTGTGTGCCCTGCTTTCTCTCTCCCTCTCTTAAGATTCATGTTTTGCACTCAAGTTGCTTGCATACACATCTTTCGGTAAAAATACATGCTTAGTTTTCACTACCGAAAAAAGAGAACTGTTTGCATTGTTTCAAACCATACTAGGTAACTTCAGTAGGTCATGGAAAAGTGATGCTGTCAACAAGACAATAAGCTGCCTCAATACCTTGCCTGGAAAAGACTAGGCAAAAATAGAATCTTATGAAGCTGCAGTGGTGCTTCTTATGCTTGTCTGTATGGTGCACTCAAACTACCGCATTTCAGGAATCTGAATCCACTATGCCCCCTTCATATAGAAATCATAAATATTAAAAAATGCAATTGGTTTACAAATATACACAATCTTTCCCAAAATATATTGATCCAATAAGATTTGGCAGGACTGTTAAAATAATTAACTCAGTATCCTATAATCAATATAGTTGCCAGAAAGGAATTATATTAATTATACTAAAGAACTAGGTTTGATGTTATCTTTAACCTGTATTTATTATGTATCATCTTATTTTTTCCATAAATTTATTGTGTGTTCACCCTCTTGGCCTTTTTTGTAATAGCTAACTTTAGTAAAGAGTGCTGCTTATCAAAAGCTACTATCCACTCACTGAAAGAAGGATTTTAAAGATTTTTAGTTACCACTGATCTAGCAATCTAGCAATAGGTAAGATAGTAGTCATTAATCCAAATCCTCTTCATTTAAGATCTCATTTAAATATGCAGAGAGAATCAGTTTAGATGTTTTAGGAATGTTGCAGCCAGTTATATTTCTACCAGCACTTTTTGCCAGAAAATAGATAAATAAGGAAAAGTCCAAAACATATGAAGTAACATCAGCTTCCAAAATTTAACATTTCCAATGTATGTCCTCTTCACCTCATCCTGATAGAAGAAAATATATAAATTTGAAGTACCACTGAAATTGAAATTTATATTTACTTTAATGGTTATTTGAGTAACATTTTATTATTTCTTTATTTTGCATGACAAAAACCTATCCTTTACTCCTAAATCCTGTTAATTTAAGAATATGTTTGTTAAGCTAGCTGTTCTTAGGATCTAGGCCTCATATATGCTCTTTTTGCTAGATGTGGAGGTTTATCTTCCCAGATAATCATCATAATGATATCTTGCAACACCCTGAAGTGACTTTACTGACAAATTAATGTTCTTTGGGAGTTACTGATGCTACTAACACTTTTCAGAAATATAATTAGTCCCATGGTAAAAACTTTCCCACTTTTAATGTACTGTATTGGCAGACTGACGTATAAACACCTGTTGGTTGCAGTGGAACTATGAGTATAAGTTTTGTCTCACTTTGACTGCCATGGAGCCCCCCTCAAAGAATCATGGGAACTGCAGTTTACAGAGGATTCTTTGTTAGAGGTCAATAGACACCCACCCTCTTTTTACAGAAGTATAGTTTCTAGGGTTTCATTGGCAAGTCAATACTGCACCCCTTATCACAAAGCAAATTCTAGTTTATTCGAATCCATTTTATAGAAAGTGTTAAAGGTTAAAGGTAGCGTTGAAGGTTATCCACTTCAAGTTAATGTTCCCAAGATCCGTGGTGGTGGTCTTTCTCAGTAGGGAATCTGTAGAACAGGCTTCCACAACCTCAGCCCTCCAAATGTTTTGAGACTACAATTCCCGTCATCCTTGACAACTAGTCCTGCTAGCTAGGGATCATGGGAGTTGTAGGCCAAAAACATCTGGAGGGCCGAGGTTGGGGAAGCCTGCTGTAGAATCCTAAATCAGAATGCAGTGCAGTATGCTTTCGTTGATAGCTCGCATCTCAACTCATTGGTGTTTGGTAAAAAGGCAGGCTCACTTCTGTTACATATTATTGATGGGTTCCTTTCTTCTGTGACCTCAGGCAAGGTCAGCCTGTATATCCCATCTCAAGTGGATTCAGGCAGCCCTACCCACCCTCACTTTCAGTCGACACTTCCATGTCAAGGTAGGTCTAGGTGCGGAATGAGTGGCTGAGGTGTAACTGCTGGAATTAGAGGGGCAGTTTGCTCCCCTGCTTGCATCCTGGTGTATGCCTCTGCTTGCTACCCCCTTCCCCCAGTCAGCTAAAATGCATTTATACCTATAAACTATACTGTGTTTATACAGCTTACCTAAATCTCATTTTAATGACCTTCAGCATATAGTCAGGGCTGGAATCTGAAACAGCCTACCCCAATATCTGGTGCCCTCCAGATATTTTGGACTACATCTCCCATCAGTCCCAGCCAACATGGGCCAGTAGTCAGGAGGGATGGGAGTTATAGTCCCAAACATCTGGAGAGCACCAGGTTGGGGAACGTTGGTCTAAAGGCACATGTTACCGCAGCCTTGCTGAAGCTAAACAGGTCTGGGTTTGATCAGTGCCTGAATAGAAGACTTCTTGGAAACCCTAAGTAATACTATGGGTAATGCAAAGAATGGTGGAATATAAATGTAAAATAATTATAATAAAAGACCAGATAGTCATTCAAACTGCACTGGTGTTTGTCGTTTTGCACCCCATGAATATAACCACTAAGTATAAAATGGTCACTCCTTTGATCAGAGTCGCTTTGGCTTCACTCCCTGCTCCTGTGCTTTACTCTTTTCATGTAGATTGCAGCACCTCAAAGAAATTTCCAAGCCCAAATCTGTTTTAAAATAAAGGCAAAGAAGCTGTGTACACATGGTTATATCTGTAATAGTGGCGTGTGAATGGGTGGCAGTGTTAGTGCAAGCAAGCAGCACTAACTGGGACATGGCAAGGACAACACTTTCGCGTCACACTTTACATTTCTGCACTATGGGAAGGTGGCCTCTATATCCTGTGCTTGGTGTACCCAAAGGTTTTAGTGAACCTCTGCATATTTTACACATATTTAAAACACAGAACTGTTGATTAACACAGGCATTTGCTATTTAGGTGTGGGTTCTATCACATTTCTTTACATGTGCTTTTATCATGTAGGGACCAATCCTATGCACAAGAAGCCGGCGTAGAGCACACTGGTGTAAGTTAAACTTGCATAAAGTTACACCAGATCCAAACCTCATTCAGCAGTAGAACTGCTGCTGTGCCTAAACCTGGTATTTAAAGTAGTGTTCTATGCCAGGTTGCCAAGTCACGTGATCAAGTTGAATGGGTTTAGGATCCAGCCTAAGTCCTCCCCTCTGATCACGCCCCACCACATCCCTTTCTGCTGATTTACGCCAGCCTTGGTTAAGGCAGGATGAGCAAATTACACCAGCATATCTTCAGCTGAGCCAGGGTTGGGACTTAATGCTGGCCAAGACAGGAATCAGCTGGCTGAGCCATAGATCTGCTGCATCCTAAACTGCTCATCCTGGTGGATTTTGTCATAGGATTGCCCCTTTAATCACTGTTTTTATGCATCTTTAGGAATAAGATGTCTTGCAAATTCCTAGTTGAGCAAGCCACCATTAAAAACATTTCAGTGTGCTCTTTAAGAGCACATGCTAATTTCCCTGCCCTGTGAGTTTCTTGATGGAATATGCAAGAAGGTTACCTTACCAACACATTTCAGGTGGGGGGGCGGGGGGGGGGGAGAGAAAACTAAAGAAACCTCAAAGGGGAAGTAGCAAATTAGTTCAGTAATGCCATTTTAAATATTTATTTCAATTTATCTGTAGTATGAGCCATCCCAATAGAAGCACACTGATTTGGATCTGTGCCTAAGGCAAAACACTAGCCCATATTCTTTCCCCCACACGCTTGGGGACTTAAAAGTTTGATATGTGATCAAGTAAGGTTGATGAAATGTAAGACAGGTTTTAATGTCCTTTTCTAAAGATACGCAACTTACCTTTGTTGGAGGTTTTTTTTAATTTTCTGCATGACAATTACTACCTTTTGTTGGCTGGTGGTGGATAACTCAATATCTTTTATACTTGTGTGGAAACAGTTTTTTTGGTTAAGGGCTTTATTCTTTTGAAATTATTGGCCATGTTAAATTCACTTGTGTCTAATTCCAGATTCCCAAAGCCACAGATAACAGGAGACTAAAAACCCTATTTGTAACACACGTTTTAGCCAAATAATTGTTTCCCACATTGGTGTATCATGGTTTCTTAAGTGGTATGAATGAACTGCCTCCTAGGCCTGTCTTGAGTGATTTGTAGGTATCCTATACTGTGTTTGAGTTCCCATTATGAAGAAGACTGTACTTTTTTCTCTTTTTTTAGGTTTTCACATCATATGATCCCTGGTCCTCCAGGACCCCACACAACTGGAATCCCTCACCCAGCTATTGTAACACCTCAAGTCAAACAAGAACATCCACACACAGACAGTGACTTAATGCACGTGTGAGTTTTCCTCTGGTCTTTAATTGCAATCTCTAGTCTTTCATCTGCAATGCCTTAAAAGTTGAGCAAGCATGGCAAATAAGTAGTCTCAGTCTCTCTCTTTTTCACTTCCCATGGGAAATCACTGAATCTGTGTCTAAATACCATGTCAATGTTTGGTATTCTTCAACAAAGAAATAGTGATTGCATTAGTATTTTAAAAATATATAAAAAAATTAAAAGGGGGATGGAAAGGGGGCAGGGTTCTGGGGAAAATGACTTTGGCAATCCTGCCCGCCATTGTACCCAATGGGTTTTGACTTTACGTAATTTTGGCTTTAGGTGCAATCCCCGGAACATAACTCCCATGTTAGTTGCATGCTTACAAAATCCTCACCTCTCAAGAGTAATGAGCATATCGGGATGCATCTGTCCACTGGACGTCAGGCTTCTCCAATGTTTTCAGAGTTTTAAGAGGATACACATGAAAGTACATATTAAAATGTTAAATATGTATTTAAATATTATTATTTAAAATGCAAGTTAATGCAGAGATAGAATGGAATTAGCCAAAATAATTATGCAAAACGTGGAATTTTGCAAAAGTGACAAGGGTCTAGAATAGTTGCCTCTATCCCTAGGACCAGTGGCATTCTTCAGTGATAAAGTTCCCAAGCTTGACAAAATGGGTCTTTTGGGAACTGAACCCTAGAATGAAATTCCATAGCTCAGCTTTCCTCAAGTACAGATATTTGTTCTGGAGATGATGTGATGTCCTCATGATTTTAGGCAGAATTTGCTGATCCAAATGTTCTTAAGTGGAAAAGACTTTCTTTCTTTCTTTCTTTCTTTCTTTCTTTCTTTCTTTCTTTCTTTCTTTCTCTGCTTCACATCCCCACCTGTCTCTCAAAAGATTTTTACCCATATCCTGTAAGCTATTTTCATGCTCTTCTTTGTACTCAACTTGTACCCACCACCACCCTCCTTCAAAAGAACAACACAACACATTGCCACTTTATTTCCTCCCTCCCTCCCTCCTGGTTCTTTTATATTCCCTTCTCCTTCCTACAACATTTCCCCTCTTCTAGCCCCTTCCTTCATGCCTTTCCCCACCCCTGCCCCACTCCTGGAACTTCTCTGGCCCCTGACCATCTTGACTCAGCATGCAAGGGGTTGCTGGTGCTAGCACTCATCTAACTAGAAGCCTGGGGTTATATCAGGGGTTGGTGGGGCAAGCCAGTTAGGAGGCACTGGATAGGCTGTGGCACTGAGGACTACCTGAAAGTGGGTCCCAATCCACTGGTGGAGGAACATTGTGATAGAACATATAGGGTGTTTCCTCTTCTCTCCAAAAATGTGATAACCAATCAAGCATGGCTGCTCAGAATAATAGTTGGTCATCTGAAATAACGTGTTGAAAATGGTAACAGTTGCTCTTTCTGTATTTCCTTTCCTCCTGCTCCCTTTAGGAAGCCTCAGCATGAACAGAGGAAAGAACAGGAGCCCAAAAGACCTCACATTAAGAAGCCTCTGAATGCTTTCATGTTATACATGAAAGAGATGAGAGCGAATGTCGTAGCAGAGTGTACTCTGAAAGAAAGTGCAGCTATCAATCAGATTCTTGGCAGAAGGGTATGACACAACCGTATTTGTGTATGTGCATGTTCTGTGTTCAGTATGTGCTGTCCAACAAACCCTTGCCCCGGTACCCACCTCGACAACGTAGTCACTGGCTACTGGGATGTGATGCAGTTTAAAATGAAAGCAAGTAGCCTTGTTGTGTCATAAAGCTGGGGCCCATAAGGTAAAGCACGTGTTTTGCATGCATAAAGGGTCAAATTTAAGTCCACAGACCTCCATTTACAGGTAGGAGAACCAAAAAGACTCCTGACTGTGACCTGCGTTTCAGAGAAGTCAACACTAGGCTAGACCAGAAGTGGGGAATCTCTGATTCACATAGCTGTCAACTTTTCCCTTTTCTTGCGAGGAATCCTATTCAGAATAAGGGAATTTCCCTTTAAAAAGGGGGAACGTTGACAGCTATGGATTCATGAGACTTCCCAGGCTGGTGGCCACACTCACCAGCCACACCCACCAGCCCCACACCTGCAGTCATATATGACACCAGGTGTGTGGCAGGTAAAGGCAGGTGTTGGCCAAAAGGGGCTTTGCAGGCTCTACCAATTGGCCGTGCTCGCAAAGCTCTGTTGCACTGTGCTTCCAAAGAGCCCAACAAGCAGCACAAAAGACCTTTCCAAGTGTCAATCATTGGCATCATTAGGATGTCAGATGATTGGCAGGTGGGCTGTCCTATACACCTGTCAAAGTTCGTTTGTGGAGATGGAGGGGAGATAAGATTCTGGCCTGCCACATGAAAGCAGTCCTCTACCCTAGACGCACCAGTAGTAAAAGGCAGCTTCATATTTCACGCAGGTGTGCTCGCCATGTGTCATAAGACTGTCAGTGGCAGTGGAACATGAGTGGGGGAAATCCTGTTGCACTTAGCGTATTTTTCGCCCCATAGGACGCACTTTTTCCCCTCCAAAAATGAAGGGGAAATCTGGGTGCGTCCTATGGGGCGAATGCAGGCTTTCGCTGAAGCCTGGAGAGCGCGAGGCATCGGTGCGCACCGACCCCTCTCGCTCTCCAGGCTTCAGGAAGCTATCTGCAAGCCTAGCAAGCTCGGCGGGAGTTCCCGCAGGCTCACAAGGCTTGGGGCGGCAGCCTGCAGCCCGAAGCACACGGAGCCCTCTGGAGGGTGCCCCGTGCTTCGGGCAGGTGTGCACAAGGCTTGGGGCGGCAGCTGCGGCTGGGGGGGGGAATAATTTTTCCTATGGTGCCTCCTATGGGCCGGTGTGCCCTGTAGGACGAAAAATACGGTATGTCCTGTTTGCGAGCTTCCCATACGCATCTAGCTGTCCACTGTAGTAAGAGAATGCTACACTAGATTGGCCTTTGTTAGGTACTTGTTTTCATGCTTTGATTTGAACAAATGTATACAAATAGCCATGGTAAAATATGCAGAAGTTGTGCTGGAAGAAAGAAGTACATTTTGCAGTACATGTTTCCTTTTCTTCTGCAATATTTTCATGTGATACTTTCCTTAAACTATTAGCCAGTACTTTTTTCTAAAAAAAAGTTTAGGGGTACTCTCATTTTCCTACTCATATTGAAATACTGCCCCTCAATGAGGCCAAACTTAGATTCACAAAATGTTTAGGGGTATGCATATCCCTGCGTCCCGCAGAAAAAACCCACTGGTATTAGCAATATGACTACTATTTTGTTGAATTTGCAAGTTGAGACTTTCATTTTAAGTCTGAATTTTAATTCTCTTCTGATATTTCTTTAGCTTTCACTATGCTTGCCAGTTACTTAAACCCTTGGCTTTTAAAATGAGACTTGGCGTCAGAGTGATTAGGGCTCTATTTCCAAAGAATACTATAATGTTTATTGCTTGGGTTCTATCAAAGCACGTTCTCTGTGTTTTATTATTATGCTGTGTAAATATACCATAGGACAGAATATACCTTCTTTGGTTTTCACAAACACTGAATTAGCTTAAGCTCTTGTCTATATTTTGACAGCTTTCTGCAAGACTTACAAGTCCAATTACCTCTCGTCTCCCAAGGTAGCTCCTATGTCCTTTATTCCATGATTGGTCTCAGTGTTTGATAATGGCTTACAAAGGATAGCACCTAGGCAGGAATCCAAGTGCTGCCTTTCTGGGTAGACAGCTGTAGCTGTACTCTAGAAAGTACACTCAAATTTAGTTCCATGGAAGTACCTCTTCAGAACCTTTAAAAAACTTTTCATGCCAAATATTTTGGTATTTAAAGGACAAAAGAGTCTGAATGTACTGTCTGCTACACTTGTGTTGTGAAACAAACCACTTTTGGGGTATAGAAGTTTGAAGATTATTGGGCAGGTTGAGAGAAACTTCCACACCACATTCAATAATATGCATACTCTTCAGAACCCATGGCATGGGTCAAAACAATTGATAGTCCTCCTAGATCAGGGCAGTCCAACATTTCATACAAAGTGGACTGCAAGAGTACTTTGACACGGAACCCAAAGGCTAAAATTTGACACTCTCCAAGCCCTCACACTGTCTTCTGGAAGCTAAGTGAGGTGCCATGCTTTGGGAAGAAGTCACGAGGTTCTGGTAGGATCCTGGAGCCCTCCTTCCTCCTTCCCAAAGTTGGGAAAGCACTAACTTAGGACCCTGTCAGAGCCCTCGTGCTTCCTTCCCAAAGCCCAGTGTCTCACTTACCAAGCTTTGGGAAGGCATCCCGAGGGCTGGGGGCGGGCATCAAATGTTGTCAAGGGCCACCAAAAAAGGTATTTCAGGCTGCACGTGGCCCTTGAGCAGTATTCTGGACCACTCTGTCCTAGATGAAGGCAGATGTAACATTGTTAAAATAGTGTTGACAATTTGGAAGCATTGTAGGTGTATTCAGTCCAAATTTCTCATCGCGCTCTAGCTTTGAGTTCTGGAGGATGGATGAAAATTTGCTACATAAGCTGGTTGTTCACTGTACTGGCTGGCTATTGCCTACTACAAGGTTCCCCAGTCCCAGAACATTCCTTAAGGAAAAGGGTTCCTTCTAAAAGTTAATGAGAAGGTGATGGGTTATTTATTTTCAAATGTATATCATGATTATTATTCTTTGTGCTTCACCAGGTTCAAGGTTGTATGCAAAGTTAAAATACATAATTAGCTAATAAACAATTTAGGGTGGTAGTCAACTAAGTTTTACTCAGAGTAGACCCATGGATATTAATGAACATGACTGAGTTAGGTCCATCAATTTTGATGGATCTAGGTAGTTGAATTACCACGCCAGTCTAAACCACAACAGCAATAAAACATTTTTACTTAAGAGCACTGAGTGAAGGATGGGGAGAAAAAAAATGTATGTATGCTGCTTTAAGAAATAAAAATATAAGAAAATAATAATATGTATACCCCACCCATATGAATGGGTTGCCCCAGCCATTCTGGGCAGCTTCCAACATATTAAAAACACAGCAAACATCAAACATTAAAAACTTCCCAATACAGGGCTACCTTCAGATGTCTTCAGAAAATTGTTTATCTGTTTGACATCTGATGGGAGGGTGTTCCCTTTGCCTTTGCCTTGTTCCCTGTAAGACAAGCCTGCAGGATCAGGCCAAGGGAACATCTCGTTAAGCAGCCTGTTCTCACAGTGGCTAACCAGGTGCCTATGGAAGCCTGTAGGCAGACCATGAGCGCAACAGCACTCTCTGCCCATCTGCAATTCCTAGTAACTAGTATTCAGAGGACAACATGCCTTAAGTAAGGGTGTACAGTGTGTCTGACGGCCAAGTGAGTATTCATTTTGTTGAAGTGCATGTCTGTAGCTTCCATGCCTGGAGGAAGCCCTTTGCAGGGCTCAGCCAAGGGACCTGCTCATTTTGTATTTTCTCATTCTCCGCTCTTACTTTAGGCTGCATTTCCGTGCAGCGTTGCACATATTGTAAAGTTACCAGCCCTTCCCCCCGCCCCGAGTTGTAAATCCTACATTCTCTACAGCTAACCACGTTTGACAAAGAAGAACAGAGAATGGTTATTCCAACATTTCAGCTAGCGATAGAGGGGGCATTATGTTTGCCCACCACTTTATGCACCGTGTTTGGGTTTTCCCAGCCACCGAATGTTTAATTTGCTTGCTAAACACACGCTGTTCAAGGATGAGGGAAGCACACTGACTTCTCACTGAGGCCCGTCCTACGTAGGCAGAACTTATGGGGTAATAAATGGACTGTTTGCTCACTCTGCCTCCGAAGGACATATTTGAAGTGAAAGTCTTTCCTGTGTCTGTACACAAGTTGCTTTAGCCTGAGGTCAGCTGGCTCTGTGCATCTGCCAACACACAAGAGGATTTGACTATTGGCATGTTACATCAAATATCACTTTTGTAGTATTTGCGATGGCCTGCTAAAAGCCAAACTTTGAACACAGTGGCAGATGGTGCACAACTGAAATCACCTTGTAGCTGGGGGTTGGAGGGAGGAGAGAACGGTGTTGTGGGAATCTTTCCAGACTTCTGTTGAGACTTCTTTCCAAAGCAACTTCAGTACACAAACTAAGAGAGAGAGAGAGTTCTGTTTAAAAGCGTTGAAATGTTGCTGCCGCAAAACCTTTCCCAACCCCACTTACCAAATAAATTAATACAGTCTTTTAAGCACTGTTTGTACATTTGTATAGAAGTCTGGGATAACTGTGCTACATGTTTCCACAGCTCTCGGGTTGCTATTGCTCCTAAACCCTAACCGATCCCATCAGTTAATTAAATTAAATTAAATTAAAACTGACCACATGTGTAATTGCCCACCAACAGCAAACAATAAACAAAGGAGACAGAAAAAATGAGGAGTTGCTAAAATGTTGGGTAACAACCGTGTCTTGCATAATGATGGCAAATTATTCAGAATATTGCATTTGGGTGATAAAACATAGATGCAGAGATGATGATCTAACCTTTGTGATTCCCTCTGGAGGACCCCCAAACCTTTTTATAAGAAAACTATCAGCCCCTTGGGAGGAAAGCAGCATACCTTCTGTGCTACTGCTCTGTCCCCTGCTGGCTCCCTCCCCTCTTCCCTGCTGTTTGGCTCTTGGAAGCCCTAAGCTTCTACCCTCACTTCCTGCTGTGAAACAGCTGACAGGCAGCTGCGGGGGGGGGGGGTTGGAACTGGCTGCTTCTTGAGAGCAAAAGCTGCTGTGGCTTGGAGAAGGTGTGTGTATGTGGAGAGAGAGAGAGAGAGAGAGAGAGAGAGAGAGAGAGAGAGTGCTGTTCACTTGTTCTAAAGATTGCCTTGCGCTGGAACAGCTGAAGTCCAGTCCTGAAATGCCAATTAATCAGAATGGGTTTTGAAACATTGAACTCAAAAGTTCGCTGAAGACTATAGTAGTAACCACAGCAATAAAAAATGTTGTTCCAGTCTCAGTCTGTGATGGACATCGGGAAATATAGATGCTCCCAAAGGAAAGGAATGACTGGAAGTGTGACAGAGCTCCCACTAAAGAATGAACATACCTGCTACCCTTTTGAGCGATGGAAAAACATGATATTCTATTGCCCCATCACTGGTGCTCAGATTAGAGCCAGTGATGCTTCTGACCATGCAAGGACATGAATGTACACAATGAGTAAGAGTAGCTGACTTTAAAAAGATGTATCTGAAGAAGTGTGCATGCACACGAAAGCTGATACCAAGAACTAACTTAGTTGGTCTTTAAGGTGCTACTGAAAGGAGTTTTTTATTTTGACTATGGTAGACCAACACGGCTACCTACCTGTAATTTAAAAAGATTGTTATTTTTTATAACTAGGGTGACTTCTTACTCCAAGCCCCTATCTCCTGCTTCTGTGTCCCACCTGTCAACTGCTACCATTAATCTCACTTGCAGAAAGCAACTAGCAAGATAGACTGCTTTTACCTGTCTGTCTGTTCAAATGGTACCCACTTCATGGTCTCAAAACTTTGCAATGGCTTTTGAGTCTCTTACGTACCAAAACTAAATATATTCTAGGTTTCAGGCCATTTTTTGTTCTAATAGTAACTTCAGATCCTGTTGTCCAGATTTCTTTTTCTTTCCAAGTATCAGTTCAACATCTTTAGCAGTATGATGAAAAGAGAATTTTCCAAGTTGAATTGCCACGCCAGCATCATGGAAGTCAGTCCCCGAGTGGTGAGGCCTCTGCACCACGCCGGTTTAGAGCAGGGATTGGCCGAATGGGTGGCAGGGTTCGCAAGGTCCGCAGGCTGGATTAACGAGCCCGGTGGGCCATATCCGGCCCCCGGGCTTTAGTTTGCCGACCCCTGCCTAAGAACATTAGAAGAGCCCTGCTGGCTGAAGGGCCATCCAGTCAAAGCGTCCTCTTCTGCCAGTGGCCAACCAGATCTCTATGGGAAGCTCTCAGACAGGAGAAACGCACAGCAGCACTCTCTCCCCCCATGTGATTCTCAGCATCTAGTATTGAGAGGTATACTGCCTCTGACTTTGGAGGCAGAGCATAGTCATCGTGGTTGATAGTCTTCCATGGAGGTTGAGTCTATCTTGAAACACTATCACCGTGGGTATGTCAACAAAGTGGGTTAGAATTCATACGGATCTTACTACTTAAATAATCCTCTGTGTATAATATGGAGCTTCTCTTACCTTATCATTGTTTTCCCATGAACCAGAGAAATTAGAACTAATGCTGTCCTTTATTTTTAGCACGTTCTTGTACAAAAACGTAACATTCGTTCTTTCTCTCCTTATTTGCAGTGGCACGCATTGTCCCGTGAAGAACAAGCTAAATATTATGAACTAGCTCGGAAAGAAAGGCAGCTACACATGCAGCTCTACCCAGGCTGGTCTGCAAGGGACAACTACGTAAGCCGATTATTTACACTTTCTTCAGCTCGCAATTTGCAGTAGTTAAAAGTCTAGGTGAGGGTAGCAGCTTGGCCATGAGATGCACCGTCGGCCTTGTGTTCACTTTGAATTAAGTGCCATTTATTCTCTTGCCTTTCTTTAGATTGCTTCTGCATATCCCAAACTAATCTGGAATTGGCCATGGGTGTGTTCCTGGTCCAGCTTTATGCCATGTGACAAATAACATCAAAACGGCAATTAAGGGATAGATAGCTTTGCAAACATCTGGAGCACTAATTCACATATGTCCCCCACCTGATAACTCTTTTGACACATGCTTATCACATGGTTAATAAAAACAGAGACAATGAATCTCTTCTGAAGGTGGCTTGTTGGATTTTCCTGGAACTTATCTGAGCTGTATGTTTGTGCTTTGTGTTTAAGGCTTGTGTATGGCTTTTATTTTATTTTATTAAGTAGGTAGAATGGATGTGAACTAAATTTCACACCTTGATTTGAAAAGAACAGTCATCTTCAGCTGCAGACGTATTATAAATTAATTATAAAAAACTGTTTAGTCAGTGCTGCTTTAAAAAATTATACATATTTAATTATGAAAAAAAATAACAAGCTACACCGCTCATACCAAAACCCAATAATGATACTGTTAATGTTGAACATTTTGCCATTTACTCATTGAAACTTATCTGTCTGTATTAAAAAAAAATTCCATACGCATGATAGCCTAGAAACTATTTGTCTGGGAATTAGCTAAGATTGAGCCTTGATCACTCCTAAATAAAGAATTCAAAGAGAAGCCTAATCCCAGACCTAGTTCTTACTTTGAAAATGCAGTGTGTCAGACATTCATAAAAAACCCTCAATCCTTTGTTTGCTACAGCCATAATCCAGTATGCCTAGTTAATGATAGGTAAATAGACTTGCCCCTGAGTAAAACTCCATAAAAGAGCCACTGAGCTTCAGAGCAGAGAGAATCTCTTTTGCCCAGAACCTACATTCACTTAATAAAACCTTTTGTCTGCTCTTAATTTAAATCTCTTCTGAAAGACTTGTTTTATCATAATGAATTGTGTTAAAATGGGCAAGAGGAGGGTAGTACTGTAACCATGCAGCTACTAGGAGCTAAGAACATGTGCTGCAGAGTATAGATTGGTTATACAGTGGTGCCTCGCAAGACGAAATTAATTCGTTCCGCAAGTTTTTTCTTCTTGCGAGTTTTTCGTCTTGCAATGCACGGTTTCCCATAGGAATGCATTGAAAATCAATTAATGCGTTCCTATGGAAACCGCCTTCAGACCAGGTCCGGGGACAGTCTGTCCCCCGACCTCTTCTGAAGGCTGGGGGGGGGGACAAGGGCTTTTCTTCCCATCCCCAGCATTTTAAAAAACCCCGGGACAGCGGAGGACTTCTCCGCTGTCCGGGGCGATCTTAAAATGCTGGCGGGCGGCATTTTAAAATCACCCGGGACAGCGGAGGACTTCTCCGCTGTCTGGGGCGATGTAAAAGCCCCTGGGAAGGCAGGCAGGGGGGAAAAGACTTTTGCCCCCCGCCCGCCTTCAGAAGAGGTCCTGGACCTCTTCTGAAGGCGGGCGGGGGGGCGAAAGTCTTTGCCCCCCCCCCCGCCTGCCTTCAAAAGCCGTCCGGGAAGGCAGGCAGGGGGGAGCAAAGACTTTCGCCCCCCGCCCGCCTTCAGAAGAGGTCCTGGACCTCTTCTGAAGGCGGGCGGGGGGCGAAAGTCTTTGCCCCCCCGCCTGCCTTCAAAAGCTCTCCCGGGAAGGCAGGCAGGGGGGAGCAAAGACTTTTGCCCCCCGCCCGCCTTCAGAAGAGGTCCTGGACCTCTTCTGAAGGCGGGCGGGGGGCGAAAGTCTTTGCTCCCCCCCGCCTGCCTTCAAAAGCCGTCCGCGATAGCGGGAAGCTCTTCCCTGCTATCCCGGACTGCTTTTAAAATGCTGGCGGTGGGGAGCAAAGCCTTTCGGCCCCCGCCGGCCTTCCTGGACCTCTTCTGAAGGCCGGAGGGGGGGAAAGGCTTTGCTCCCCACCACCAGCATTTAAAAGAAGTCCCCGGAGATTTCCCTATGGGCTTTCGTCTTGCGAAGCAAGCCCATAGGGAAATTCGTCTTGCGAAGCGCCTCCAAAACAGAAAACCCTTTCGGCTTGCGGGTTTTCCGTCTTGCGAGGCATTCGTCTTGCGGGGTACCACTGTACTGAGAGTTTATGCTGAAAACATGTGATAGCCAGTCCGACCTTTAAAACTGCGATCTCTTTCCAGTTGGAAAATGCTTTGCTTTCTGTCAAACACCCTGACCAAAATGTTTTGAGGCAGTCATGAGTATTTGCAAGAGCACAGATTTATATGTTACTCTTTGTTGCAGAAATGCATCATTTTGCAGCATTTCACGTTACCACTCCTTATTACAGTTATATAGAGCTTTTGGCTTACAAATACAGGCCTACAACTTGAATCATGGCTTCAAATGTTGTTTTAGTCTATTACTCATTATAATATATGTAACTGGGGTCCGGTAGCATTTTTCTGAAACAAGTTTCAATGTGTCTGCTTCCTGCAAGTCATCTAGGATATTTTCTTCCTTGAAATGATTTCTACTAAAAGAAGTACTCTTCACACTTAAACAACTGAGTAAGGTTTAAGGCACTTTGCAGAGCCTAGAGCTCAGTTTTGAGGAGGATCTTTTTACACTACACGGAAACTCCTAAGTTTTTTGTACCTGAATATAGGCAAAATTGTCAGAAGAATAATCCTTGTGGGATCACATAAATATGGAGATATTGAATTTGCTTTGGCTGGAAAACCCCAAATGAATATAATAGTTAAAAATAACATGGAGATAATCAGAAATGGCTTTTGATGTGCTATCACCCTTTCAGAAATGTTAAGTAGGAAGGTGATTATATGATTGTAAAAAGTGTCTGCCTCCCTCCCCACTTTTCTTGCCTAATATAGGGAAAGAAAAAGAAGAGGAAGAGAGAAAAGCTACAAGAGTCTACTGCAGGTATGCTTTATGAGTAGAGCTTCATGTTAAATATGTGTGCTATTTTAAAAATTCAGCACTTCCTTTTATGCATACTTCTGGTTCTATATATAGAATTCTTTGCACAAACACTTCTGTATCAAATAGTACATATTCTAATGGATACTACTGCTGTCTTTATTGCCTTTTCCTTCTACACTCAGTGGGGTGTCAAACTGTAGACTTGCTCTCATTTTGAGGGAATGTATGGAATCCAGCTCTGTACTGTGTTTCGACATTTGGAAGGGAAGCGTGGCCTTCCCTTTTCTTGGAGGTCAGTACAGGCAGAAAGCCTGGAGATCACTGATAACACCTGCAAGCACAGTTTACAATACTTTCCAAGTGCTCTTCGCCAGAGGTCTGCACAGACAGAAGCAGCACCATTTATAGGGCATCCAACCTTTGCTGCTTCTTTGTACAAGCTCATGCTCTAATGGCAATGGCAGCTGAAAATTGTTTGCAGTAGCTTCAGAATTGCCACCACTACCCCTACACATACAGGCATGGATGTTTTAAAAAGGAAGCAGTGGAGGGCTGTTTCCTTTGTTTCCAATCTGCATCCTGGTCTAGCTTCAACAAGTAGTAGCTGGGAGCCACTACT
The DNA here is from genome assembly GCF_964188305.1 of Podarcis bocagei. Classification (NCBI taxonomy): domain Eukaryota; kingdom Metazoa; phylum Chordata; class Lepidosauria; order Squamata; family Lacertidae; genus Podarcis; species Podarcis bocagei. The sequence goes on from NC_138134.1 coordinate 56,340,434, forward strand.
GGTTGAATCATAGTCCCTACTGACTCTACTGACCTCCAGAAGTAGGGGGGTGGGGAGGGAACAGGCAGCAACAGGTATCTTGGGTCTACACATTCCCTCACTGTGAAGATAACTGATTGACTGATTTGGTATGGGGATGCTGCACTGTTTCATATATTCTCCTATAGTTCTCTAATGTAATTAAACATTTTAAAAAAGACAGGAGGAGCTGGTCTTTACAGTTGCCTGGTAGGTTGGCTCAAAGCATCAGTGAGGTCCTTTCACTTTTTTGTATATTAAATAAAACAAAATGGCTGGTATAAGAACCATGAAAGGCAGAGGAAATCAATCGGCAATCAATATCCTAGTAAAATACCTTTTATTTGGAGTGTGCAAAAAATAAAATAAATTCTTCAATGGAAATTTGTTAAAAGCAACAATCTTCTACAGGTGCAGCCCCACGAATGACAGCTGCCTACATCTGAAGCATGGTAAGAATATTTCTAAAGCCTTTCTGCTAAATTTATTATTATTATTATTATTATTATTTTTAAAATTGTCTCTCTCACTTTGACTCTTGAACTATATAGCACATGGCTTTTTAAAGTGCTTTCTCCTCAAATGAATGCTCTCACAATTGATGGTTTTTATACCGGCTGTGTATTTTAGCCCCAACTCTTTTTGTTATTTAACTTGCATGAACCAAACTGATCATACCTCACTGACTAGCTGCAAGTCTGCCTGTAGGGCACAAAAATGATTTTACAAAGTCAGGGATGGGGAGCTTCTGGCCCTCTGGATGTTGTTGGACTCTGACTCCCATCAGCCCCAGCTAGTGGGATCATGGGAGTTGGAGTCCAGCATCTTCTGGGGACCCACAGGCTCCCTATCTCTGCATTAAGTAGTTGAACCATTTTGGCTGGCAGTGTACTGCACAAATCCTCATTAGAAGCGAGTTAAAATGGTTTCTAAGCACCCAAATTAATTCGCCATAATCAGTTACAAGTATATTGCAGGCTGGGCAGCAGAAGGGAGCACTGGCTTGACATTCTAATGTTCTGTTATGTTTGAACGTCATAGTTATGAATGCTATAAGGAAGTGGATCTTTATTTAATCTCTTTTGACTCCTATCTCCTATAAATGCATGTGTTAAATGTTGGGTGTGGTAAATACCGCAGTACTTACAAAGGGATTAAAGTTGCGAAGGTTAAGGTAGATATTGAAATTAATGCCAGTAATGGTTATGTGAAGACAGGAGTGCCTGGCATGCTCTGGTCCATGGGGTCACAAAGAGTCGGACACGACTAAACGACTAAACAAACAAGCAATGGTTATGTAACTAAATGTCTGCTAAAAATGCAAAAGTTAAGTTTGCATTGCCATGATAGGCTTTTCTACTGCTTAGTTTACTAGCAAATGAGCTAATGTGTTGCATGGTGTGTTTGCAGAAATCTAGATATAAATTAGCTTTGATGCTATTGAATTTGGGATATGGTGTTAAGGGTTCAATAACATCACACAGATTTTGTTTCTTTGCCTACCTCTAGAAAGCCCTCTGCTGGCTCATTTGCAAATGGATGCTTTATATCTGCTGCTCAGACTAATTTTATGAAAGGAAATGTAATGATGACGGAAACTGTAGCCTATCCTTAAGCAGTTTTGGAGGTTTTGTTTTGTTTCTTTTTTTTTTAATCCAAGTGAACCTTTCTCTACTTTTTTCTGTGGTGGATTTGGAACTTGATGATCCTACAGCAGTTCATCTCACATTTTTCATTGAAAGTTTGGATAATACAGAACAGGCTTCCTCAGACTCAGCCCTCCAGATGTTTTGAGACTCCAATTCCCATCATCCCTGATCACTGGTCCTACTAACTAGGGATCATGGGAATTGGAGGGCCGAGTTTGAGGAAGCCTGATATAGAATGTAGTCACACCAATTCCATGCATAGAAATCGCAAAACATGAGGTTGGAGTGAGTGATGGAATGAACGAATGAATAAAAGTCTTGTGTCGCAAGTTAAAGGCATGTCGTCTGGATCAGTTATCTTGAATACTGGGAACATCACATTTTCCCACCAAGCTATTGCTTTTGGGAGAATTAGATATCCTTAAATAGATAGGCTTCTCTGAGGATTCAATACAACAGATGACCGAACCACTGCTCGTTTTTTTGTGCTATAAATTGATCATCTAAAAAGCCTTGTGAGTTTAGGAACCAAATGAGACTCTAGCCGAAGGCATCCAGTGCTCAGGAAGAAAGGCATTAAATATCCTGGATAGCTCCTATGAGCTCCTTTCACTTGTCTTCCTGACCTCGTTGGGCTGCCAACACAACTCTCCTTACCCTTTCCTTCATTTCCTAGTGCTGTCCCTCTTCTTAATCCACACTCCTCTAAATCCCCAAATCTCTTGTGCAAAAAAAGTAGATATATGCAAATTGGCTTAATTTTCATAATCCTGTTGATAGAATTTGGGGGGAGGGGGTTGGCACTGTGTACACACAGCTGCTGCTATAGCTTGCCCTAAGCAGAGAGCAGGACCAGGAAGTACCCATCATAGGAAATGGGCTTCCAGCAAAACAAATGCAGATGATAAAAGCTTCCAACACACACGGCTGAATGTGACTTATTGTGGGGGAAAGCCTCTAACATGGCCATTACTTAATAATTTCTCAGGGTGGTTTCACACTTGCCCCCCAAGTCCAGCTGTTACATAATGTGATATACTTTAGTCATTGGAGTTTTATTAAGCTGTTTGTGGTGTGTGTGTGTGCTGTTTTATGACCTATAGTTACGAATATGACTTTAAATTATTAGTTACAAATATAAATAACTATTAGGAGGGAAAATGAAAATAAAACTGCCAGTTTTTTCATTATCCAGTTCTATGGTGTGGCCACATTTTCAACACTGTGTGCAGTTCTGCTGCCCTTGTCTCAGAAAAGGGTAGTATTTTATTTTCATTTATTTTAAAACATTTGCATTGTGAAAACAAGAGAAATGCAGTGCCCACAGAATCCAAGAGAATCCAGTACAAGTAGTCAGTCGGTGTAAACCACCCAGGAACACTTGGGTAAACAAAAAGGTTTACAGCAAGTGCCAAAAACTCAAAATAGTTTCTGCATCCCTAATTTCTGGAGGCTGTTTAACATGATAGATGCTAGTAAAGGCCCTACTCTGACTGGCTGCTAAGTGGACATGTGACTCCACCGGGGGGGGGGGCTTAACTAATGACCTTAGTGACTGAGGAAATCCCTATTGTAGAGTTGGGAATGGTGAAGAAAAAGTCAACCAAAATGATCACGGCTTGAATCTCTTTCCGATAAGGAAAGGCTAAAAGTACCGTATTTTTTGCTCTATAAGACTCACTTTTTCCCTCCTAAAAAGTAAGGGGAAATGTGTGTGCGTCTTATGGAGCGAATGCAGGCTGCATAGCTATCCCAGAAGCCAGAACAGCAAGAGGGATTGCAGCTTTCGCTGCGCAGCGATCCCTCTTGCTGCTCTGGCTTCTGAGATTCAGAATATTTTTTTTCTTGTTTTCCTCCTCCAAAAACTAGGTGGGTCTTGTGGTCTTGTGCGTCTTATAGAGCAAAAAAATACGGTATTTGGGACCTCTTAAACTGATGACTTCAACTGAGACTAGCAGCACAATCCTATGCATGTTTATTCAGAAGTAAATCTCACCATGTCCTATAGGGCTTATTTGCACCAAGCATGTATAGGATTGCAGCCTGCTGAGGAGGGCATGATAGAGGCTGATATCATAAAACACCTGGATTTTTAGGTAATATTTTCAATGAGTGCAGTAATCATGGTGCCCTCTGGCTACTTCAAGCATATTGAAAATGACAGAACATTTTAGACAGCCCTTGGCCCACTTTGTAAAAATATGCCCTCCCATCAGATGTTGTAGTAGTATGCCATGAGTGAACTATGCCATGGATTATTATTTTTTAAGGAAATGCAATCCAATCTGCATTTCCATGTTCTGATTTGAACACTGGCACAGGAGTTGTGAACCAAGGAGGTTTTCTTTAAACTGTGGAATGAACCAAATCTATCCCATATCCCTAGTTCTTTAGAGGAAAAACTTAACTGCTAAGCAAAATTTCTCTGCTATGAGACTATATACTAAGTTATCCAGAGGCAACATAGAGTAGTAGAGAAATTATGTGGTTTATGTATTTGCCTGCTAATAACTATTGCTTTGAAATGTCTAAGGATATATACAGTATTTTTTGCTCTATAAGACTCACTTTTTCCCTCCTAAAAAGTAAGGGGAAATGTGTGTGCATCTTATGGAGCGAATGCAGGCTGCGCAGCTATCCCAGAAGCCAGAACAGCAAGAGGGATTGCTGCTTTCACTGCGCAGCGATCCCTCTTGCTGTTCTGGCTTCTGAGATTCAGAATATTTTTTTCTTGTTTTCCTCCTCCAAAAACTAGGTGCGTCTTGTGGTCTGGTGCGTCTTATAGAGCGAAAAATACGGTACTAGAAAACGAAAAAGCCCATGTGCTAAATGGTGGGAATATGTAAACATGTCTGGCTAGCCATACCTTCAGTTGTGCAGCTCATAATGTCTTGCTGCAACACACATAGCTTCCCTAAACACTGAAATGTGTGTGTGTGTGTGTGTGTGTGTGTGTGTGTTTTGCTTTTACAGTGGTACCTCGGGTTAAGAACTTAATTCATTCTGGAGGTCTGTTCTTAACCTGAAACTGTTCTTAACCTGGGGTACACTTTAGCTAATGGGGCTTCCTGCTGCCGCCACCACGCAATTTCTGTTCTCATCCTGAAACAAAGTTCTTAATCCGAGGTACTATTTCTGGGTTAGCGGAGTCTGTAAACTGAAGTGTTTGTAACCGGAGGTACCCCTGTATTGAAATAAAAAGAATTAAGTAGCTCAATAGGTAAAAATTGGATGATTATATTAATCTTGCATTCCCCTTTTAGAGTATGCCTTTTTTTGTCCTGTTTGCATTTCCTAATACTTATCAGCAGTAGCTTTCATCGTACGTATGGATTTCAGCTAGGTGTAAGGGTGGGGGGAATCAGTCCTGACAAGTTCTCTAGAAAGCTATTGTATTTTTCCAGAGCTGGGTGTGCTGTATCTTTACCTAGAAAACATGGCTCTTCCTTACCAGCTAGTATATACCCTAATTCCACTTCGTACTTGTGCAGGTGCCTTGATGGCCACCTATTGGCTGTTGTCTGTGATGTTTCCTCCCTTTCCTGACTCTTTCCACATGTGAATTCACAGCAAAATTAACACTTCAGCTACACTTGAAGAAGTGTGCATGCACACAAAAGCTCATACCAATAACTTAGTTGGTCTCTAAGGTGCTACTGGAAGGAATTTTTTAATTTTGTTTTGACTACGGCAGACCAGCATGGCTACCTACCTGTACCTTCATTAATGATTATATATATGTTCTCATCCCCATGTACGATGGCCACAGTGACAATGGCTATTATTACTGTTCTGGTAAAGTAAGGCAAACAGAAAAAAATTTCAAGCCAAAATAGTGCAGTAATCTTTATCTACGTAAAGACCTATAAGGCAGGTTCATATAATACTCTCTTAACAAAGGAAGGCAAGCACTCTGCTCTCCTTCCTTTATGTTTTCCCAGTGGCCACACACCCCTCTTCCTCTTTGACCCCGCTACTTGCTAGCTGCTCTTAGCAGAAACCGCTGTCTTTATTGGCTGAAAGTGTCTCCCTGCCCCTGCTGTGCGGCTGTGATTTTTCCTAAGCCGTTTCAAAGGGGAGACCAAGCCCATTTGTCTAATTAGGGAAAATTAGTCTGCCAGAGAGAACAAGACAGCCAGCCAGCTAAGAGTACAGTACTGAGCAAAGCCTCCCATCAAGACCATTTTGAAGATAACACCATGTTGTACTTTGATTTAGGCCCAGATTGCATATTACTTTTTCTCACACAAAGTGAAATTTAAGCACATTGTCCTTCTATGGCAAATACATTTGATTGAAAAGCACTCTCTAGTGGCAAGAAGCTGGAATCATCAGCCCCATTATGATAAATTTGAGGATGTATTTAAATGAGGGAACAGTTGTGCAAAACCAATACATCAAAATTTCACTGCATGGCAACCTTCTTTAAAGTGCTAACATGTGAAGAGTCAGAAGGGGATCTTGCTCTGAGTCTTCTAAGAAATTGGTTGCCCCAGACTAGTTGTATATCTATAGAACAAGCCTTGAAAATCAGCCATGATGTGACAGGGGAAGTGATGGGGAAGATTACGTCTCTAACTATTGGAAGGAAAAAAATATTTGTGATTTTCAGTTAATTGTATGAAATCCAGGTTTAGACTTGTGGCTGATCTGCAATCGTGGTAAGATTGATTGATTGATTGATTGATTGATTGATTGATTGAGGTTTGGTGACACCTACAGCTAGTAAATTAAAATTCTTCAGCTGTTATCTCAACTCTTGGGCATAAATGAGAGTGCAAGTCTATTTGTTGATAACTGTTTAGTGTATAATATGATGACATCACTAACTCAGTAAGATGTAGCAGCAAATGCATTCTGTGCAACTCCCACTGAGTAGAGCAAAGGCACACCAGACGTACAGTCCAGCCTTCACTATTAAACTGTTAAGATTGCAGAGAGGTAACAACTTCAGTCTTCTTGTTTTGTGTATAACAGGGTGACACCTGGTGGGAGAGAGGGAGAATGAAACGCTTAATTGGACTTGCTTCTTTCCCAGTTAAGTGTTGCTGTTGCAAACATGTGTATTTCATGCTGTCATCCTAGAACAACTTCACTTGACCAAGTTAAAGGCTAATCTAGTCAGTTGTGTGTGCCCAATTGAATGCACCTGGGAGGCTCAAAGGATGCCATAAGGCAGGGGTGAATGAAGAACCTGTGGCTCTCCAATTGTTGTTCTCCAGCCCTCATCAACCTCAGACAGCATAGCTAACAGTGAGGGATTGTGGGAGCTGTAATCCAACAACATCTGGAAGACAAGTTCCTGATTCCTTGCATAAGGCAACAACCCTCCACTTCGTACTTGTTGAACTCTTGAGTCTGGTACCTGATAGCAAGAACTGTTGTGTTGCTTTCCCCAGTCTGGGGCCAGCAAAAATTGTTAAGACTACAACTCCTCTCCCACCATCCCTGAACCACAGGCCATGCTGGCTAGGAAAGGGACTGGCTAGGAATGGGAACTGGAATGGAAAAGATTTGAAGGACACCAGATTGGGAAACACAGCACTATGGACATGAAAGCTCCCTTTTGCTGTTATGACTTATAGTTGACTGTGGTTTTGTCTAACCCATCTTGTGGCGCAAATGTCCAGAAAAGACAAGGGAATTGTAGTATCCATGGTTAGTGCTGAATCTGGATGTTCCTCTTTGACAGTGCAGATTGATGAAGAATTGATGGGTCTCAGATAAAAAATGGCTTTTGCAGCACCTGCTATTACTATGAGAGCTGTATGAACCCAGTTGCTTTCCAGTTGTCCAGACCTCAGTTTAACAGGACAGATGAACTCTAGGCTATTTCTGGTTCAGCCGCCTATAATGTCATCATGATCACATTACTTTTATCTCCGACCCGGAAATAACTGTGGTCAGAGCCCATGTAAATAGACCCGTTCAAACTGACTTCCATGGGAATATCATGTTTCACAGCCCCTTCAAAGACTGTCTGTTGGAAATTACATTTAAGCTAAATTTCCAGATCTTAGGCAGTATCTTTTCACCTCTCCCTGGTCTCTGACTGCCTTGCAGATTTAGGGCCAAATATGTACACTTTTAAAATAATTGCATAATCTAAAACTCCATTGACAATGGCTTCATATGAATAGAGGTGGGGATGGAATTTGGGGTAGTAGTGTTTTACAGTGTGGTTCTAATCCTTCCTAGAGAGTAGATTTGATTATCAGATTTTTTAAAAAAATTCTTTACCGCTTAATATATTTGAAGTATCTATAAGTGGTGTAAAAAAAGGAAGCAACAACAGGCAACTTGAACAAAATGTTACAAAAGTAGAGTTATATATAAAAATGTTAGACTAAAACAAAGTTACTAATACGCACGCACGCGCACACACACAACACATCAATTCATTTTCCTTCTGACACACCCTCCTTCCATCCCTCCAGGTTCACACCCAGGGTCCAAACAAACACCTAGCTCACCCACAAAAGTCACACAACAAGAAGAATTTCTGGAAACAGCAGGCATCACCCTAGTGCCTCAATCTAGACTTGCTTTTTATGGGCAGGCCCAAGGTGGATGGTACTTCCTCAGGCTTCCCATGGCTGTGTCCCATTCAGCTGCACTCTCCACACCCAGTGCCAAGTGCAGCAGGTTTGCTGAGTTTTCCAAGGGGCCCAAAGGATGGGAAAAGACACCCCCCCCTCCACTCACAGCTCTTTCTTTATTCTCTGTCCTGGCCTCCTCCTCTTTAAGCTTCTAGGTATTAGAAGGTTGTGCTGGTAGAATTGTGCTTTTGACAACCAGGACTTTAGCTTATGTGTCCTGCAAGGTTCTCTCTCTCTCTCTCTCCTCTGCCCCTCCAAACCATTTAAAATATGCACAAAGCCACTGGACATGTTCATCTGGCAATTTGGGGTATGGTGCCATCGGTATGCTGACACCAATACTCTCCATCATGTCTGCGAAGGTCATGATTGGGTATTTGAAGTCAGTGAAGGATTGGATATGGGCTAAGAAACTGAAACTTAACCTAGACAAGAAGTACATGGTGTAGCGACATAGGTTCAACCCAATTTGACAACGTAGCACTACCCTTAAAAGAATCAGCTGTTCAGTTTCAGAGTGCTTCTAGCTCCCATTTTGCTCCTGGTTTTTCAGGCGCTGACTTTGACCAGGGGTGCTTTTGTACAGCTTTGGCTGGTGTACTAACTACACCTGTTCCTGGATAAGGCAGACCAGGCCACAGTTGTGCATGATTTGGTTACATCCAGTTTAGACCACTGTAGGGCTCTCTGTGTAAGGTTGCCTTTAAAAAGTATTTGGAAACTACAGCTGGTGGCAAAATGGTGCAGCCAGTTCTGCGATCAGAGTCATTTCTTTAGAGCGTAAGATTCCATTGTTGTGCAAGATTCACTAGCTTCTAGTCTGTTTTCAGCTAAACTCAAAATATTGGCAATTACCTTTAAACCCTAAACTGCTTGGATCCAGGTTACCTGAAAGGCTGCCTCCTCCAATGTGGCCTTGCTTTCTCAGCTCATCAATGGAAACTCGCCATTACATCCTACTGCCATCAGAGTTGTAGCTGATTAGGACACCCAAGAGGATGTGGAACTCCCTGCTCCAAGATATCCACTCCCTGCCCTCTTGGTAATGGTGTTCGGGCACCATTTATAATCACCTTAGCTTAGCGGGCTGATTTTGTGTTATTTCCCTTATTAGATTGCTCTTTATATGTCACGACGACTATAGTTTAGCTGGTTTAACATTTTTCACATGATAGTTTTTAGATGTGAGCTGCCCTGGGTGCTCTAGAAATAAAGTGGAAAGTGGAAAGATGTATTTGAAGGAGAGTCATGCATAAAGTAAAACCTTAAAGTGAAACTTTCCCCTTTTTCAAAGTCTAATTAATTTTTGAACCGGTTTATTTGCAGTCATTTATTGAAATGGATTGAAGCCCATGTTTCTCACGGGCGATGGGGTTGCACTGCTTGATATATTGCTTCTCTCTAAAATCTGCCATGAGAAGACAAAGCATTGCAAGTGTCACTATTGCCTCTCCCCCAATTACTGATCATTATTGGTAAAAGAATCCTGATGCACAAATCACTGATCATAATGTCAACTGGATTGTATCAATTCAGATGGGGCATGGAAGGTAAATGCCATTTCCTGTTATGATAACCTAGGATTGCCAACAATGGACGAATCCTTTGCCTTTTAAATTAACTAAGTAAACTGCATATGAATATATATTTATCTAATTAAAACAATAATTCTGGTACACTATTATAATGAAAATATCAAAAGATTAGCACCTGTATTGAGGTTATATTAACATACAGTTTAATTAATAATCAAATTTACTTGGTTGGCTGCCCTAGATATTACAATCAGCAGGAAATGGCATCTGCCTGCCTTAGATTTATAGTCTTCCCCCATCCTGAAGCCTTGATTTGATACAACCAGTGTGTCCTTAAATTGCACCCCAGACTGATTAATATCAAATAGCCAGAAGTTTAGTTGGTCAATCTACTGATTTATAAAACTTGCAGCCCTGACAGAATGACACAAGGGAGTTAGTGATTCCTTGACATTGCACCCTATTAAATTAGTGAGCTTGGGTTTAGATCATCAGGGTTTAAGAACTGTGGGATGGAACTGATAACTGAACTCAGAGGGGTGCAATAAAAATGATTATGACTGACATGGAATGCGTGACAAATGAGGAAATGTTGGAAGGCGATGGTCAGATGTTGCTTAGATTGGGGGGGGGGACGGAGATTATGGAATGTAGCTTTTCTCAGATATTTTAAAGCATGGGCACTGATCACTGGACCAGTTAAGGAAATGCCAATGGGAAGTTTGTTTAGGATGCAACCAAGTACACTATAGAGCTTAACTATAAAGTGTTGTAGAAAGGAACAAAATGCCTGGGGGAATGGAAGGGCACCCTCTAAGCAGCTCTGGAGTAAAAGGGCTGTCATTTCTCTGTGGTTTTAATCATGAGGTTGCTGTCATGGCCGAACTTGGGTTTCATTCACTTTCCTGTCCCTTTTAAGCTCCGACTCACTCATAAACGTTAGCCTGAAAACATATTTATTCATGAGCAAATCCAACTGAAATAATGTACTCCTATGTAAATGTGTCTCCGCTCGCTCACACACCCCTTTTAAAAATGCAGTGCAAAAAAGGCAAGACCTTGTTGGGTACTTTTTGTGGGGGGAGAGAATTAAATTTCAGCCTCTGATCTCTGCATGTCGCAGGTCTCAAATTATGCACCCTTTCTCGCTGCCAAAATTTCAGTGTTACCTTTTAACAGTGAACCGTTTTCTTCCCCCTTTCTGCCCAACTTTTATTTCTGAGGAACGGTTTCCTTCATTTCTCTGCAGTCAGTTCTCTGCACTACACCATAACCCAGCATACTGGGATCTCGTCGTGGCTCGGGCTCAAGGCTTCACATATGCTAAAATGTGACTCGCAGCGCTTTGCTTTGAAGCCTAACCACAGCCAGGGAGCTGTAATTGCAGTCTTTGATTGCGCCGACTTCACTTGCGGCTTGGACTTTGCTTGGGCATGCCTGGCTTGGCGAGACTTCAGCTGCAGCCCTCCAGTGAAGCCTTAGATGTGGGAAGTCTTCAGTCTCTGTAGCACATACCTGCGGTTTCTTGAAAAGAATCCTGGCTTGACCTGTTTTATATCTGTAAGGCAACACCATAGCTGTTCCTTTAAGGCTCCAATCAACTTATTGGCAGGGAATGGAAGCCGCTTCCCCTTTGTAGCTCATGCTTGCAGGAGTTTGGATGTTTATTAATATTTATTGCTATAGGTATTTAGAGCCGGTGGAGGACTTTTAGTTCATGGACTTCAGCAGAGCTACTGAATTGATTCACTATATGATTTCTTGGCAAATGTGTAAGCACAGACAAACGCACGAACCAAAATCAGAGGCAGAAAATCTTGAACTCTGGGTAGCCTCCAGGGAAATTTTAACTATTGTATTTGCAGACCCCCTCCACTTTGGGGGAAGGGTGGTCCAGTGTAGGAAAGAGGTATAAGGTTGTTAAGAAAGTGCAACTATGGCAGTTTGAAGGAAAATAATGGCAATTAAAAAGGTCCGCTATCATGAAGGAGGCAGCCAGAGCAAGGCCACGAACATTATTTTAACCTCCTCACTTCAAAGGAGGGCTGCTGGTAAGAGGAGGAAAAGTGTGAACCATCTCAACAGAAGGGCATTTCATTTCCTTCAGCAAGGAGTGCATTCCTGTCTGGTAACGGGGAATAACTCTGAATTGCAGTGTTTGTATCGGGCTCTGTGAACTGCTGGCCTGGCGCCTCAAGGCCGCTCCTCAACAGGAAACACAATGTTTTAATGTAAGACTGAGAGGAAAACCTTCCCAGGAAGAGCAACCTGGACCAAACCTTTGAAAATCTGGGATGAAAAGGCCCAAAGTAAATATAAATCAGCAGGGTGGCGCTCTCTTGCTCTCTCTCTCTCTTGCCAGTGTTCCTCTGCTGTTTGCTTTGCCTCTCTCCTTTGTGCTCCCTGGAAAACCTAAGCCCTTGTCACATGGCTCTTTTGATCCCCATGTTTTCTGGAGCAGTTTTCTGAGACAGGAAGCTGAGGCAGTTTTTTGGTTTTGGTTTTTAATTTGGGGAGTTTTATGAGGAAATGGGAAGTAGGTTAGTCAGTTACAGACCACCTCCACTGAAAGCAGCACTTTCCCAGAAAGCACTTGACTTTGCTGTTTAAAGACGTCAGGAAGATTTAACAAACAGTAACGTAAAATCAGGGTCCTAGCAGGTGCATGTCATATGAGCAAGTACAGGAAAAAGGAAACTATACACTGTAATCTTAAACGCTGTGCAACAGTCTTTGTGTTTCTATAGCAGTTTTATTCATGAAGCATTTTTGGTTCACTCCTCCCCTCGCTCATACGTACATGTGGTCGCACTTGATCGTCAGGCAGATGCCATATATGTTGATGGGGCAAAATAAAAAAAATAGGATTAGCGCTGTGGAAAGACAGTCAGTGCAACCTTCTGTGCAAATACAGGTGTTCATGTGAATGTATGTACTGCTTGTTGAGTGTCCATGCTTAAGTTCTGGTAAAGGTGTGCTAAAATTGTGACGTTTCCTGTTAAATTTAATCGGCCAGGCACACAGATTTGAAAACACTAGGTTTTTTTTCTTTTTGAAAAATGGAGTCAACCCTTCAAAATACAACCGTAGCATTAGTCAACAGCTGGATAAAACATGTAGCAACATCATCATGTCTCATACCTAAGTAGTAATGCAGGCATCCCCAAACTCAGCCCTCCAGGTATTTTAGGACCACAACTCCATCATCCCTAGCTAACAGGACCAGTGGTCAGGGATGATGGGAACTGTAGTCCCAAAACATCTGGAGGGCTGAGTTTGGGGATGCCTGTAGTAAGGGAATATTCTGTATCAACCCATTATTGGAAGTCAATATGAAAAATTGCCAGCCATCCATAAACCTGGCTTGATATATTTGCCCTAAGCACTCCAGGTTCTCCCTAGGGCTGTATTGTTTTTTAAAGCAACAACAACAATAGCCTGAGGCCCTGTAAGTGAGAAGCACTGTACAAAGAGCAACAGCGCAGAGTGTAGGCTTTTTACTATGACGCTAAGGAATCCTCTCTTCCCCGTAGCAGTTAGGACATTATTGTGTTTCTGTCGTTACACAAAGTCTGCGGGACCTGTTGTTTCAAGCTAGCTTTTGACTGCAGTCCTTCTGTGGGTGCTTAGTCTTAATTGTTGGCTATTGTTAGCAATGACCTTGTTTTGTAACCACTGTGAACAATGGAAAAAACAGTATAATGTATTTCAGTTAGTGTGCTTATAAAATCCTAGTCTGACCTTCAAACTACATTCACAGAGTATGTGAAGGAAAAGCAGAATCACACCTCTTGGCTCCCATCCCTGGTCATGTGTGAAAGGAACTATCCATGTGTTTATCTGTACAATTGTGTATTTTATATGCACACACACAAGTACCAAGCACTGTGTGATCCCAGTCACACACATATATAAGCAACATGGGCACAGCTGTGTTCTATTCTTATGCTGGACATGTGGACATAGCTGTCAACTTTTCCCTTTTCTTGCAAGGAATCCTATTTGGAATAAGGAACTTTCCCTTAAAAAAAGGGAAACTGACAGCTATGCATGTGGAAGTCAGGTAGGGACCCTGAGGTTCCATGCCCCTACTCTAAATGCTAAAAAGTAGTATAATCAAACAAACAAATAACAAAGTGTCTTGATACTTAAATATATACCCTAAAACTTTTCACCTTTCTGTTCCCTGCAGGTGGAAAGAGAAACGCTTTCTCAACGTGCAAAGCAAAGGCAGCGACATCAGGGCCCCTTCTGGAAATGGAAGCTTGTTAAAATCTCCAGGCATGTCCTTCATCTGCACAGACCACCATCAAGGAGTATGTCTAGGATGCCGACAACACTTGCCCCGATGTCACTGCTTAAAAAGACACTGAACCATAAAGACAATCGCTGCCAGGCCCCTTTGCTATCACGGAGTCCCAAATCTTAACACAATAAAAGAGAGCAAGGAGAACATGTCAGAACTTCCCCAGTCAGCAGAGTAGCTTCTTTCCTTTTCGGTCTTCGCCTCCGCCTTACACTCCTGTTTATCTCTCTCATGCGTTGTCAGTGCTGAGTCAGCAGCAAATATAGTTCGGCTGTGTTTTTGTTTTGCTTCAGGCAGCAGAATGATGTAAAAAGCCAGCAGCAACTCCCATCCTGGCCCTTCACACCGAAATGAACACACTTTAAATTCGTCAAGGAAGGCACAACCCAGTTTATTTAAATGCTGCAAAAGGATCGATCTTGGATTTTTAGCTTTTAAAAAAAGAAAACTTGAATGCTTTTTATGTTTTAGTTATTTCCTTGGTGTACATTTTTTTTGAGCTTTTAAAGAAGCATCCAAACGCCGCCCCCCACCTTTATTTTTTAAGAAAAGGAAATTCCTATCCTCTCCCCCCCCCCCCGCTGCCCCACCCTGCAGGAGAGGAACCAAAATGTTTGGAGGACTGTGGCTTTTTGTTCTGTTAACACTTTGTAGCATAACCATCCTCACTGTATATGTGTACTATGGAGTTAATACTAAACATAACACATCAGCTGGTCACCAGCCATGTTCATCTATTTCATTTACTCAATATGTGTAAAGGCAAGATATTTCATCAGGTCTGACTACAGCGAGCTCTCCTCCTCCACCTACCCTGAATTTCCTTGTAAAGAAAAAAAAAAGCCCAGCACTTGAATTATTATTACTTCAATTGTTCTGTATTTGTATCTGTTTTTGTTAGCCTGTTTAGTGGGATTTTATGCCAGTTGTTGAAATGAGCATCGATGTACCCATTTTTTTAAAAAAAAAAGTTAAAAAAAAACATTTTTGCCAAAAATACCTGTCAACCAATATATATTTTGTCATTCCAGTATGAGTTAATGTGCTGAGCATTTTTTTTGTTTTTGTTTTTTTAAAAAATAAAAGCTTTGTAATAAAACTACAAAATACTTTATGGCTGTTTAAATGAGTCAGGGGAAGAAGGGGTCATAACTCAGCAGGAAGAACATTTGCTTTGCATGCAAAAAGTTTCCTGGTTCAATCTGCAACATCTGGCTGGATAGGACAGATTGCCTGCCTTGTAACTCTGGCGAGCCACTGAAAGTCAGTGCAGATAATACCTGAGCTAAAAGGACTAATATACTCGGACTCAGTGTAAGGACACTTCCAGTATTTATACAATGCTCTCCAAAACAAGTGCAAGAGGACCCGCTGGGAAAAAATAATCAGCTGTTCCGTTAGTTTTAAATGCCTTTGTGGGAGTGAATCCCAATTAAAACCTGACAAGTGAGTCCTTGGGGGGGGGGGGGGCGCTTCAGCCCATGGACTACATTTTGTCCAGCAGGTGGCTCTTCTCCAGAACAAGCCCCCACCCCTAACATCACATGTCAGGTATGGGGCAGGTAAGAGATGTGGCTGGTTCAGCTTCATGATCAAGTTCGCCATGGGAAAATGTTGCGTGCAGTTAAATCCACGCGGAAAGCAGGGTGGAACTCAAAGCAGGGCAGGGAATTCAAGCTTGCTAATCTGCAGCTTCAAAGCATGGCTCTTTGGAAGCCTTGAGTGATGCTATGAAATCACTATCTTCCCCCAACTTCACCAGGTGGGCTGGTCAAGCCAGTTCTCAGTCACATGATACCAACTTTGCCTGCCAAGCTGGTGAGGAGGTACTGGTCTGCCAAGTCCAAAAGGTTCCCCCCACTGCTGTCCTAGAGTTTGTATCTGGACTTAGGTTGCTTCGTCTAGATCAGGCATGGCCAAATGTGGCCCTCCAGTTTTGGGACTACAACTTCCAGCATCCCTAGCAAACAGGACCAGTGGTCAGGGATGATGGGAATTGTAGCCCCAAAACAGCTGGAGGGCCACATTTGGCCATGCCTGGTCTAGATAGATGGTTATAAAACAGGCTGCACAAGGCACTGCCTTGTTTGAGCAGTGGCCTCTGTTTTTTCCCCAGCCCCATCCCCCTACAAGCTGCCTTCGAGTGGTGGGCTGGAATTTGACTTTCAGGGGTATGTCTCAGTGTTTATTGGGGGAAGATGTGCTTAGTTTTGCTGCTGCCATGGCACGCACAGCCTGTTTCCAAGCATCCCAACTCATGCAAGGCCATCAGCCGCCTTGCCTTCTGCCACCTGAACCTTGTTCACTGCCGCACTGGTGGTTCTTAAGGTCTGAGAGCAACTCTTGTAAACCTGTAGACCTTTTCAATGCCACTTCTGAGCCTCTGACCTCACTGCAGCTTTTATGTGTCTATGTGAGCCCCTGAAATTTGAACAATGTGCAGCAGAGTCTGCACATTCATTTTGATGTTTATACCACAAATTGGAACAGCTGGCAAAGGATGCCTTGACAAGGCCTGAAAACAGCTGCTCTTATCTTAAGCATTCCCCTTTCCCCCCTTTAAGTACTTATGTGTATCCTACCGTTTTGTGCTGCTTCATCTTCTGAAGTCTGACATAGTACTGCAACCTGCTGCTGTGACTGCCTCACTTGAGAAGTTTCTACTGTCTTAGCTTAGGCCTCCTTGTTCGATATGTTGTTGATATCGCAGACAGCTGAGCAAGTTAGGGGTCTTGAGCTCTGGAACAGAAAGGCTGTTGGCTTTGAACAGTGAACTCTGTTTTGAGAGATAGCAGCCACTTTTCCTATGCACCAACTTCACATACGGCCCTTGGGGATCTGCTGTGAGCATTCAATTACGCTTGCAGAGCACATGTTTTACAGAAACTTGGTATAACCTATGAGGACAAAAATGGCACTCCGATGCACAGGTGGACTCAATTTTTCAATTAGCAGTTCAAGGGTAACCTGCAAGACTATCCTTTAACAGTGTCCAAAATTCAGGCTGAATACTTGCACTTTTCCACCCAAAGGTCATACATAAAATGTAATGATTCACTAGTTTTAGCATGACTTTTCTATTGTTTTAAGAGTGATTTAGGCCCTTGAGAGAAGTGGAATCCCCAGCATCTTCTGGGAATGTCCCCTACCTGAAACCCTCAAGAGCCGTTGCCAGAATAATATATATAATATTGAGGCCACATTCACACCATACGTATAAAAGCACTATGACTTTAAACAGCCGAGTCTTCCGCCAAAGTATTCTGGGAGCTGTAGTTCATTAAGGGTGCTGAGAGTTGTTAGGAATCCCCCCTATTCCCCTCACAGAGCTACAATTCCCAGAGTTCCCTGGGAAGCGGGATTAACTGTTAAACCACTCCCTTACTTCTGTTCCACGTGACTGGCTGTTGCTGGCAGGAAGCCACAGCTTTTCCTAAATGTTGTAGGGAGAGGAGAACTATGAACAGCAAACATCACGTTTCATTCTGCACCAATAGAGGTAGGAGAAAAACACTGCACCATCAGTCAGGTGCCCAACTCAGATGATCAGTGATAGTACCAATAGTCTTTTTTGATAGGAGGTGGCGGCGGGGGGAGACAAGCAAGCTTCACAGTGAACTATATATTCACTTCAGTGAATGTTTAATTCACAATTAAATCTTGACAATTTAGGGCTCTGACAGGTATCCATTTATCATCTTGGTTTACAGCAGGCATAGGCAAACTTGGCCCTCCAGATGTTTTTTAGGACTACAACTCCCATCATCCCTGACCACTGGTCCTGTTAGCTAGGGATGATGGGAGTTGTAGTCCCAAAACATCTGGAGGGCCGAGTTTGCCTATGCCTGGTTTACAGCTATGCTGCCGACAGAAACACTTGTCACAGTACAACTTTCTAACAAGCCTCTGACTCCCACTTATTTTCCTGCATTTCTGTTCGCTCCAGTTCCTTCCTATCTCTAGCCATAAAATAATGCAGATCCAAACACTAATTTTCTTCCTTTCCTTTGCCAGCCCAGTATTCTCCAAAAGGGAAGGGAAAGTCAAAGTTCAGCAGAGAGGTCCCTCTTGGTAGTTCCACCACCCTCAGAATCTCAGGGAGGTGGTGAGCTGGGAGAGGACATCCACTGTGGCAGCCCCTTAGTTGTGAAACGACAGCTTTCGGCAAATGCAGAAGACCCAACTCTTTGACACCTGCCACCCTATTTTTGCAGGCGTAGATTGTTTAAGCTGTTTTTTAACACTGTATTTTAACTGTTGTAACCTACCTTGGGACCTTAGCGTGAACAGAGGACAACCTATTAAAACAGGAGTTGTAGTAATTAATAATAATACTGGGAAGGGATTAGGTAATACGAGGTTCTCTTTTGTGGGGATTGCGTCTATATAGAGAATTTAAACTTTATATAGCATAACCTGAACAAAAATATCCGTTTATCACTCATGCAAAGCACTTTCACTCCTGTTGGCTTTGCATGCTTGCCATACTCTTAATGTAATTTAAGCCAGGTATATGGAAAAAGAAGTAAATCCCAAACAGCTATACAGTGGTACCTCGGGTTAAGAACTTAATTCATTCTGGAGGTCCGTTCTTAACCTGAAGCACCACTTTAGCTAATGGGGCTGCCGCGCAATTTCTGTTCTCATCCTGAAGCAAAGTTCTTAACTCGAGGTACTATTTCTGGGTTAGCGAAGTCTGTAACCTGAAGCGTCTGTAACCTGAAGCGTCTGTAACCCGAGGTAGCACTGTACTTGCTAACTTGGCATTGTATCCAGTTCTTAGGTACCGCCCCCCCCCACATAGCCAAAAGCAGTTGTCTCAAACTTCATGCATAGTTTCTGCAAGGCTCTAATATTTTTCCTACCTGAGACTCTAAAGCAGAGGTGGAAACCTGTGCCGTGAATTTAGTGGAATCTGCATAAGTTTTAGTTGCAGTTGTAGCCACACTTAGATGGGTGGCTTTTAAATGAAGAAAAACGAAGGCTGGAAAGATCATACCTCAGTTTCCTTAGCAAGGGAGCCTCCTCCCCCCCTTTTAAAATTATTAAGTAGCTTAGGAACTCTCGGCTGCTGTCTCCTTCACCTCTATTTATTAAGTAAGGCAAGTACACGCGTCCAGGTTTAAAGCTGAAAACCTATACAGAGACAATAGAATAAAGGAGATAGCGGTTAAGGTATCACTCATTTGCACCAGTAGGTGCAAGCTTGCCTTTCATAAAATGTCACTGGTTGACATGCAAAAACTGTGTTTCCACTTGCATTCAGAACAATGCTATCATAATGCCACCTACTGGCCAAGAAAGAAAAAGATAAATTAAAAGCAGTGTGCTGCTTATCAAGATGATCTCAGGACTATTTTATTCGCATTCAAGTGTCTGCCTCTTAAACAGGATGCTTGTTACAAGTCTTATTAACTCAGACCCCGTTTATTTGGCCTTTGAGACAGGGAGCTTATGAAAGAAAGGCACTTTGAGAATGTAAAGCTCTCAGAATCATAGATCGAGAAAATCATTAACCCGGGAAAACAATTGCCTCAAGACACATTGTGCATTTTGATTATATAATAGTGTTGACTACTTCTTTTTAAAAGCCCTGATTAAGCAGCATTCCAAGTACATCCAAATGGCACAAGGAGGTTATCCTTAACTCTGGAAAAACGTGGCCAAGTTCATTTGTATTTGTAAAATCCTTCTCCAGTCTTCTTCCCCAGCTTCTTCTCCTCTACGAGTTTATCCAGCAGCGGGCTTGGAGCAAAGAGAGGGTTGTCTGGCTCTAACAAATGCCACCCTGGTGAGAGAGGGGGAAAGGAGCAGCGCATGTCCGTTACGTAAAGTCTCAATTTGATCAGATGCTGGTTATTTCCAAGGCCTTCATTCCCAACTAACTCACCTGGGGTAGTGGAGAATGGAGGGAGGAACTGCACACTTCACCTGCTCAAAAAGGACTGGAGGAGAATTCCAGGACTAAATTCTGAAAATCCAGCACCTCTTCCACTTTATTCAAGACTAAGCACAGGTCTTAGTGAATCAGGTGATGTTATGCAGATTCCCATAGTGATGAGAACAATAGTCCAAAATCAATAGAACCACAGGTTCCCTGACCCTGGCTCTAGGAGTGCGCGCGCGCACACACACACACACACACACACACACACACACACACAGCCCCAGGACCACTAAAACTCTCCCTAACATAGGGATTGTGCTGATGCAACTGTCATCTTTAGCACCTCCAAGGGAACTGTTGACAAAGACCCCTTGCAGTGGGGAGGGGGGGAACCTACCATAAACAGTAGTTTAGTCAAGCTCACTCTTACCAGAAGCAAGACTGAGACAGACAATAAGGAACCCTCTTCTGTGATTCTCAGGAACAGTCACTTTCCCCCCATGTGAGAACAGCAACAGAATTCAACACAACTGAAGTTTCACAAAGCCCCGTTAGCAGTTTGCAAGAACAGGGGCAGGGGACACACAACATATCTATTTTAACTTGTGAGCCACTTTGGGTTTCTCTTTCAATAAAGAAAGATGCATGTAAAATAGATACCGCATTTGTCGCTCTATAAGACGCACCTTTTCCCTCCTAAAAAGTAAGGGGAAATGTGTGTGCGACTTATGGAGTGAATGCAGGCTGCGCAGCTATCCCAGAAGCCAGAACAGCTAGAGGGAGAACTGTGCAGCGCTCCCTCTAGCTGTTCTAGCTTCTGGCTTAGCCGCACAAAGCCTCCGCAGGGCACGGGGAGCCTTCATTCCCATGCCCTGCGGAGGCTTTGTGGGGCTATCCCTGACTTTTGCGGGACGTGGGGGAAGGGACAGAGCGCACAGCTCTGCCCCTTTCCCCACCTCCCAGAAAAGCCCCCAAGAGCCGCGCTCCCTTTAAAGAGCAGCGTGAAACTTGTGTGCGGCTCTTGGGAGCTTTTCCCCTTGGGAGCTTTTCCACTGACGGGCTGCCCTTCTCCCTCCTCGGGGAAAAGCCTGCAAGCACTGCACACGCGCTCCTCGCGGCTCGTGAAAGGGAGAGCTGAGCAGAGCCTGGGGTGCATACAGGCTTTGCTCAGCGCTCCCTTTAAAGAATCCCCCCCTTGCATTCCCCCTCTAAAAACTAGGTGCGTCTTATGGAGCGAAAAGTATGGTATATATCATCAAGCTTGTCAGGAAAAATGTACATACCATCTATAATATATTTACTGGTATCCAGACCAACGTAGTCCAGGAGTTCGAACGGGCCCATGGGATAGCCTGCCCCGAGCTTCATGGCAACGTCAATATCTTCCTTTGCTGCATCTCCTAAGGACACAGTTGACAGGCGGGTTAACAAAGGTCAGCATCTGTACTCCCTTCTTTCGAGGCCTAAAACTTGGTTCCAACTCACTAAGGCATTTGCACTCCGCACTCAATAAAGCAGCAGCTTTTAAGAAGGGCTTTGCTTCAGAAACTGCACAACGTCCGAATACCAGTTAATAGATTATCACTAAAGATGTGGCTTCCCAGTGGTTTGGGATGGGGACCACCTGATGCCCTGCTTTTAACAGGGGTCAGTGGCTTCATTCTGAGCTTGACTCACTCCTCCCACCATTTAACAGCAAATGGAGGGGAGTGGGCACAATAGCAGGGTCTGCATGGCAGTAGGCACAGGCATTGAGGCTGATGCAAAAATGCAGGCCCAGTGCCCAGCAAACAGAATCCTGTGCAGTGTAAAGAGATTCCATGACAGGAGGCTTAGGCGATTCTTCAGAAAGCTGTGTTAAAGTAGAAAGCGCTCCCTGAAAATGGAAAGTCTGAAAAATCATATGCTAGAACTTCCATCTTACTTTGATTTTTTTTTTTTAGGAGGGTGTGAGCAAAAGGCCAAGGACCAAGCCATAAACTACAATTTAATACATAGAATTACACTGGCCTTTACCTCTCCTGCTGGAATGAATAAAACCTCTCTCAAGTCTGGCACAATTAAAGCAAAACATCGGGTTGCAGTGAGATGCCAACCTTTTTTCTTTTTTTTTTACCACATTAGTTTTAATACATTTTCCAACAAGTTCTTAAAATCCCAAGTCTTAAATTTTTTAAAAGCCACATCAAAAACAAAAATCAGGATGCTACTTAGCCGAAGGGAGGGGGCGAAGACTTAAATTAAAGAATACATTTAATCAGACAAAGCCACATCCCGTTTCTCACCCATGTAAATTTAAAATGGATATATATTTTATGCATGCAGGAATGCAACATTTAACTGAAGCACTTTATATGGTGAGCTTTCAGATAAAACAAAAGTTGTTTCCATAATGCCACTCCTTTGCTTTTTGAAAAATCACTCTAATTTGTTCTTATACTGCCTTTGAGGAGTAATTAGCAGTATTTGTTGATGGATAAGCAAGAAGTATAGTTAATTTTGTTTCACAAGCTGAAGACACTTTTATGAACTACAAAGGGAGCTTTTAATATTTAAAATATATTTGCGGAGATCCTGATAATGGAGGTCTTTCATCTGCAAGGGAAGGCTGCTTTCCAAATAAAATGTTTGAAATAACATTCTTAATAGCAGACAACCATGAAAGGGGGCTTAATCTGAACAGTTACAACAGAGTAACTTTCTCTTTAGCTCTTCACACAACAAGCGTGTTTCCTTTGAAGACGACAAGGCTCATTTCAAGCCAGGCTCTCAGGTATGAAAGACAAAAATAATAATTCCTTATTTCCATCAACACAGTACCAGGGCAGGAACTGTCCAGCACTTTGTGCTAGCAGTTAATTTGCCCTCGGCTCATTATTCCTACTCCCATCAAACTGCTTTCTTCAACTCCCATCTACCCTATGAACCACTGTAGCAGTAAAATGGTACACAGAGAAGAGAAATGGATCACAATGCCCCAAGACATTTTCATTGCTCAAAAACATTTGTGCTGGCCCAGGAATGTAAGAAAGCCTGGCAAAGAGAGAACTATGGGTAGATCCTAGGATCCAATCTCCCAAAGACCAGTCTTTTTAAAGCAAGTTTCCTATCTCTAACGGCATCAACTATGTCTTTTTGGGAAATTGTTTGTCCCCAATGCAGCATTTGGAAACCGCCTAAGGTATCTTAACCAAATTTTGTGCGATGGTTCCTGAGATCAAGAACCAGGCTTTTTGTCTGCAAATGGACACCATTTTGAATCAAGATGGCAGACTGGATCTTTTAAAATTGCACTGATTTTAAACACTGATGTAAAACTGCACTTATTTTGCTGGTTTCTTAAAATTCCCAAGCAATGCCAGATGCAAGGCTAATATTGATGACATAAAGATGGGTTTGAAAGTGTGAGCACCATGCTTGCAAACAAAAAATCTCTGAGCAAGATTTCCCACTGCTGCAGCAGGCCACCTGTACCTGACATAGGTCTTTACAGAACCCAATGTACAATTTGGATATTTTAGCCCAGAGTATACCCAGCCTGGGCAAGCAGAACAAAACTCATTATTAATTATGCCTATTCATGTATGTTTTTTAATACTCACTTTTCAGTTCATGTATCTAGATTCTTTTTGGCTCCAATTTTGTGCATAGAGTTAAAATAAAAAAGCTTAAGAACATTGTTCAGTACAATGCCTCCAACTGCAATTTGGCACTTCCCAGTTTAATTGAAATGGTAATTAATAGGTCCAGTTCCAGAGATATCCTATGTACCATAGCCCAATAAGCTAATTTTGGGTATGGGGGGGGGGAATCTTTAACAAATGAGTAAGAGTTGTAATGGCAGATAAGAAACACACTGTGCTCTATCAAAAAGGCTGGATTGTGGCCATGCAGACTGTACTAACCAAGTGCCACCAGAGTATGCAAAATGGCACCAGCTCTCTAGTCCATGTTGTATTGTCAACACAGCTAGATAATGAACAAACTGAGCACACAGGGAATATAAGAGCAATGCTGCACTTACAATGAAAGAAAAGCAGAGTGACTGGGTGAATGAGGAAACACATGTCAGAACGGATCTGGTGTGGACTCTCAATTTGTGTGCATATGCCAAAAGGGTTTTGTCTAACTGAACAAAAAAAAACAACCATTTTCACACATGTGTACCTACTTCACAGAGGTAATTTGCCCACATTAACAGGAATAGTTCCAAGAATTTATTTTTCTTTCTGATTTCTGACACAGTATGAAATGCCAGAGAAAATGGTTGCTCAAGAACAACATTCTACAGCACAACACAAATAAGCCGTTCATATCCCACAAAGCAGAACTCTGCTTATATTTACCCCTCTCAAAGAGCCGAACTCCTTCCATCAGGTAAGGCACAAGAAGCCTGTTGACAATAAACCCAGGCGTGTCCTGTCAACAGAAAGACAGGGATTAAAGTGGACCCTATCAAGTTCTATACTGGTAAGTTATTTCAAAATGTGCCTACTACGCTGAAAGCAAGAGGGAGGAGAATCAGCTACAGAATACAATGGACAAGTGATGCATTCCTTGTTTTGACAAAAATACTATGTTAGCATTTACAGAACGCATTCCAATGTTCAAAGTGCTTCACGTGCATTAGCTTGTAACTCTGCAAGTTAGACTAGTATTATTAACCAATGTTTGCGTGTTATTTCTCCTTCTCCTCCACTTCAAAGCAGATTACAAAAAAAACCAATAATAATAACAACAACCCATAATTAAAATGCAGTTACTAAAACAGAAACCAAACAGCAAGAATGTGAAGAGCCAAAACGAACAGTCAATAAATTATATTATGTAGATCTGGCAGCCACTGGTGATGGTGGCTGAAGCTGAGAAGCACTTGTCTAAGATCACCTACTGGCAGATTTAAATCAATGACTTCCTGAGCTTAGTCTTAGTCATTGCAGCACACTAGCTTGTCTCACGAGCATCCTGAATCTATTCTACAATATTTGTCGTTTCTACTATTCTCTTCCCGTCCTGCCCCAAATCTCTTCTATTTGGCTTGGACTGGCCTTTCAGATATGATGATCATTAGTAATCAATCTAGTCAGTAATGGCGGTGACTGGCCTCTGCAACTGGAAGAAGGCAGTGAGACCAACACTCGGTGGAACCACATCCAAGGGCAGACAGAGCCAACTAATTCTAGTTTTCTCCCCATCCTCTTCCCCACTCAAGTTCTACAAAGGCAGCAATGATATTAAGGAGGCAGCTAACAGCCAGAACCACCCCTCGGATGGTAAGAAGGCAGGCAGAGGGGGCTGGCAGAGCACTGAGTCTTATTAAAAAAATCATTTTTGGCAACCTGTTGCCTGTGATTTTTTTTTTTTTAAATTAAAATTTAAAGGATGACTTCATGAGCAGAGCAGAAAAAATCCCCAATGCCTCCAAGTCTGAAGCACTCTGAACTTACCTGGACCTCCCTCCTTCCACAATATAAAATATACTTGCCTTACAAGAGACCGGATTCTTCCCCAATGCTTTGCTGAAATCCATGAGGGACTCGAAAGTCTTTTGGCTGGTCATTGGAGTCTTGATAACCTAAGAACAAAATCATCAAAGGTGGGGGGGCTGGGGGGGCTGGGGGGGTTCTCTTTATGTCAACAACAAGTTTAACTTTCATAAAAGAAGCCATCCTGAGAGAGGGACCAACACAATACTTGCTCACACTGAACACAGGTACACACTGTTCCTACACATGCAGAAGGGGGGGGGTGATTATTGGTCTGTTGCTGTTCTTATTTTTATTATGTCTTCTGTGGCTTTTATACAGTGGTGCCTCGCAAGACGAAATTAATTCGTTCCGCGAGTTTTGTCGTCTTGCTATTTTTTTCGTCTTGCGAAGCACGGTGTCGGGAAAGTTTTGGAAAAGCTTCAAAAATCACCAAAGTCTTTAAAAACCTCAAAAAAGTCTACCACACCGCGTTCTATGAGTTGCTCCTCGAAGTCAAATCGCAACTGTATTAACGGTGTTAAGAAAAAGGAAACAAACTTGCAAGACGTTTCCGTCTTGGGAAGCAAGCCCATAGGGAAAATCGTCTTGCGAAGCAGCTCAAAAAACAAAAAACCCTTTCGTCTTGCGAGTTTTTTGTCTTGCGAGGCATTCGTCTTGCGAGGTACCACTGTAATGTAATTTTATGTTGTGAATTGCCCTGAGATCAACAGGCAAAGGACAGCATACACTTTTATGATTTCTACAGCTCAACTATTGTGTATGCAGACTATCCACTTGTTGAACATTATTACTGATATTTATTAAATCTGTATACCATCCTTTATCTGTAGATCTCTGGGTGGTTCACAATCCATGGATCTTGCAGGGGGGGCAGGTAATGTGGAGGTTTGGTGTACACATACCATGCTTTCCTTAGGTACAAGTAATCTATACCTGTGTCAGCTACTCATGAGAAAGAGTCTACATGCAGTGATTTAAAAAAAAAAAATATCATCTAACTCTTTTCTGGATAAAAAGCTGCATTCTGTTCACATGTAAGATCTCACTGGTCTGTCTATGTGGTTATGCTCATGAGGAGATTCCTATCCCCGGACAGTCATTTTGAAGAACTTTCCTTGTTCTTTTGGGGACGATCAGCCGGAAGTACGGTAAGTTCACCTGTTCCTCAGCAGCCCTCTTGTGGCTCCGGTTCTCTCGACTCTCACCATTAGAGGGAATAACGGAGCCCCACCTGAATATTGAGCGCCAGCTTAATTGAGCAGCTTTTACCCTCTGAACACCTGTGCTATCAAAATAGCACTAGAAATGACCAGAGCAGAACAACAAGCATCACTATGGGAAACCCTCACTTGGCGGGTGTGGCTAGCACAGACCCCACTCACTTGTTGGTGACATCTTCTCCCCCAGGCCTTCCGAGGGTGCCGACATAATGTGATAGTTGTGAATCAATAGTCTATTCTTTCTGCTCAATTTTTTTAAATTTTGTTTTAAAAAGTCTGATGTTTAAATCACATCCTGGTTTTTACTGTAGATTAACATGATTCTATCTGTGGGGCTGGGACATGGGTGGCGCTGTGGGTTAAACCACAGAGCCTAGGACTTGCCGATTGGAAGGTCGGCAGTTCGAATCCCTGCGACGGGGTGAGCTCCCGTTGCTCGGTCCCCGCTGCTGCCAACCTAGCAGTTCGAAAGCACAGCAAAGTGCAAGTAGATAAATAGGTACCGCTTCGGCGGGAAGGTAAACAGCGTTTCTGTGCGCTGCTCTGGTTCACAAGAAGCGGCTTAGTCATGCTGGCCACATGACCCGGAAGCTGTACGCCGGCTCCCTCGGCCAATAAAGCGAGATGAGCACCGCAACCCCAGAGTCGGCCACAACTGGACCTAATGGCTAGGGGTCCCTTTACATTTATCTGTGGTGCAAAAACCTGCCCTGGGATCATGACTGATCAAACGTGGAGACAGAAGGTGAAACAAACAAACAAACATGGAGAACCTCTGCAACACACAGGGAGCAAGACCATGCTGCAACATTTTAGAACATTTTCAAAACCCTTTTACCTCCACAAGTTTCATTAAAGGCACCGGATTAAAGAAATGTAGGCCGCCAAAGCGATCCTGCCTCGTGGTAGCATTGGCTATCTCCGTGATGGGCAATGATGAAGTGTTGCTGGCAAATATGGTATGCCTGTGGAGAAACAACATGCATTTGGCATCAGTTGCATGTTCTCTGCTTTCAGGACTCTATAGGCTATTATTTATTTTTATTCATACCCACATTTTTCCTACAAGGAGTTCAAGGTGGCATACATGGTTCTCTCTCTCCTCATTTAATTTCCACAACAATCCTGCGAGGTAGGTTAGGCTGAGAAGCAGTGACTGGCCCAACACCACACAGTGAGCTTCATAGATGAGTGGGAACTTGAACGCTGGTTTCTCAGGTCCTGGTCCAACACTTTACAGAAGTAAAGACACAGAACCCTGGAAACTTACTGCTTGAAATTAAAATGTCTGGGAGCAGGGACAGATAAGTCCCTCTCTTGCTTCCTGACCAAGCGTGCCTGTGAGGGTGGCAGGACCTCCCACTAAACATGTCAAAACCTGAACAGGTTCGTATGAGGCAGTATGGTCTTTCAGATAGCTCAGGCCAAAGCCATATAGAGCATTATAGGTGATAACCAGCATTTGGAATTCTGCCCAGAAACAGACCAGTAGAAAATGAAGCTGTTCTAGCAAGGCACCTGTATACTTCCTACAGCCAGCCCCAGTTAGCAATGTTCTTTGCGTCAGATGAAGTTTCTGAGCACTTTCCCAAGGCAGCCCCACATAGAGCATGTTAAAGTAATAGTTTATAGAAGATATCACAATTCCTGGGTGAACTTCCCTCTGAGGTTCAAACGGCAGTTACCCCAATGTTTTTTTGGCACCAGGTAAAAACGTATTTCCTCACCCAGTCCTTTGGCTTAGTTGTTATTGCTGGAAATGGGGCCTGGCCTTCTGCTACTTATACTGTAATGCAACATATTAACTTACATTAGTTATGCCTATTAAGTGGTTTTTATTAAGCATCGTGATTACTATGGACGCAGGTGGCGCTGTGGGTTAAACCATAGAGCCTAGGACTGTCCGATCAGAAGGTCGGCGGCTCGAATCCCCGTGACGGGGTGAGCTCCCATTGCTCAGTCCCTGCTCCTGCCAACCTAGCAGTTCGAAAGCACGTCAAAGTGCAAGTAGATAAATAGGTACCGCTCCAGTGGGAAGGTAAACGGCATTTCTGTGCGCTGCTCTGGTTCGCCAGAAGCGGCTTAGTCATGCTAGCCACATGACCTGGAAACTGTACACCGGCTCCCTCGGCCAATAAAGCGAGATGAGCGCCGCAACCCCAGAGTCGGTCACGACTGGACCTAATGGTCAGGGGTCCCTTTACCTTTACCCCGCTCTAAGGTTGAATTTAATAAACAGCAGGCTTAGGACACTTAATATAAAATAAATTGCAATTGTATTTTAAGTTGGTTGTATTTGTGTGATTTACTTGCTCTTTAGACATGCAGCAATTGCATTATGTCCCATGTACCCAGAAACAACAAAACCTTACTAGCTGCAGCCTTCAAAATGCTGTGTCTTTCTCAATCTCAAGTAAAGATTCAGTGACACAGAAGTCATAGCCAGATGTCCCTCCAACAAGCTTTCAGTTCTGAATAAGCGTCTACATGGCACACTCTTTTAAAGTGCATCCTTTAAAATTCCAGCACCACTCCAATACCCTTAATAAAATCTATTCCCATATTTGCAGCGCCACCTTGTGGGCTGTATAATGGGAATAAAAATTAAAATAGTATGGTTCAGAAGTCACCACTCACTGTTCTATATTCTGCTTCAGCTAGTGAACTCATTTTCTGTGATGAACTAATTTTATAAGTCTCAGAAAGAGTCAGTCTGTTAACAGGAAGACAGGAATGTGGTCCAAATGTATATTTTTAAAAAAGGGCTTCTAGAAGTGGTAAAGCCCAATCAATTCCAGTGAATTATTAACAGGTTTAATGCAAGATTTACTCAACTGTCTGGTGCAATTAATTAATAATAATATTAGCTGCAGTTTAAAGTTTGCCACTTGATTAATCTAGTACCCTTCTGAACTGATTATGTGTGACGCTCCTTGTTCCAAAGCCAAGGTGGCTGCAGTCAGTAGGAATGCCTTTTTGCAGTTATGGCTGGTAGGCCAGCTGCAACTTTTCCTGGACATAGGTACTTTTGCCACTGCAATTCATGCACCGATAACCTCAAGACTGGACTACCGTAATGCACTGTGAGGTTTCCTTAAAGGCTGTTCTGGAGGCTGAAACTATACAGGCGACTCCTCACTTGCACGTAACTGCAGGGAAATATGTTAGTAATTAAATTCTAACCTGAAATGGCGGGAGAGAGCTGGAAAGTCCCCATGGCCTGAGCCAAAGAGGATGTCCATGAGCCAGAAGTCCAGGAGGAGGACGACTCCAAGGGGTCCAAAATGGCGCGTGGGAGCTCTTGCTGTTGCCACACTACTCAGCTCAACAGCTGTTGGGCAGAAAGCTGCAGGCACTGCAATGGGCAACCCACTTACACACATTTCACTTATGCACACGGAGGGGCCTGGAACGAAACTTCTGCATAAGTGAGGAGTCGCCTGTATTGCAAAATGCAGCAGCTAAGCTATTCACTGGGGCGTCCTGCTATTACATGCCAAGAGGTTACGGGTCAAGTTTGATGCTTTGGTTCTCCCCTGTAAAGCTCTAAACTTGGAACCTGGTTAGTCGAAGGAACACCTTACCCTACTTGGTCTGAGGCCCCCACATTGTGCTCCAGTCCTTGGAAACTTGCATAGCAGCAGGTTGTGGACTCTCCTTCCTTGGAGGTTTTAAAGCAAAGGTTGGGTGGTCGTCTGTTATGGATGCTTTAGCTAAGATTCCTGCATTGCAGGGGGTTGGACTAGATGGCCCTTGTGGCCCCTTTTCAACTCTGCAATACTATGATTCTATGGCCAGGGAGGGCTTCTCCGCAGTGGTACCCTGTCTAGGGATTGCCGTCGAAGCTGATGCAAGCACCAACACTGATGGTGTTTCAAAGCCTGTTAAACGCATATTTATGTTCCCAGGCATTTGTGGGTAATTAATTTCAGTGAGACCTTAATTCTACCCTGGATTGTCAGCTGTTATCTTTATCTGACTGAAATGTTGTTGTTTTTTAAAATGTTACTGTACACCACCTTGAGACTTGATGCGAGAGGTGGCACAGAATGTTTTAGTAAATAATAAATGTAAAATGTAACAGACTACTGTCTACTGTGGAAGAAGAATAGGAGTCAGCAGACTTCCCACAAACATTCAGTAATAACCAAATCAATCTGATAAATATACCACTTTAGAATAGGTCTGTATTATATTATCCCCCCCCCCTTCAGCCTTCTTAGCTGGTTATTTTATCAATCTAGAAAAAAGTAATAACGTTGCTCATTTAAGGGTAGGATTCTTCAGAAACTACAGTGGTAGCAAAGATTAAATTTCTTTGGCATGAACAGCTGGAGGCCTGGGCGGGACTTTACATAAATAATTAGTTGGAGGTGGCTCTTTGGCACAGGGATATCTTTTTAATCTTTGCTCACAAGCGGAGACTGCTCCACCTCCGTTCGCTTCAGAAGTTAGTATCTTCACTCAGTTCTCAGGCCTCTCCCCGTGAGCAAAAAAGAAAGAAACGGGGATCTTCAAATGATTAGCTACCACCGAATAATATATACGGAATTACGATGAACTTCCAAACTTCCTGTAGAACTTAAATCTTCATACTGAATGCTTTCTTTTGAAGCATCTCAGTTTGCACTGCCAGTGAAATAGCTGCAATGTTTATTTTCTTTTTCACTTTTAATTGAAGAGGCACCTCTTTGCCCAAGTTTTTGGGAGGAGGTAAAAGCTCACCAATGAATCTTGAAATAATCACCGTCTGCTTAACGATCATAGGTTTTACATACCAGCTCACAGTCCCCTCTCCCATTTAATCTGCTTTCAGTAAGTGGGGAGAGAAACCCTGGAAGCAACAACCTATTTTGTGATATCCCAATAATCTGTCTACAAATTCAAGTCCCCATCTGGAAGCATCCGAAAAGTCTAAATATCGAGCTAAATATCAGTGGGAAAGGGTGACTAGATAGGAGATTTCAGTTTGCCTCCCCTCCTCTGTACAGGCCCATATTTTAGTGAAAACTACTAGATAACAAGGACATTCTGCATTAGTTTTGTAACATTTTATGAACATACTCTGGTGCAAACTTATCCAATGTCTTGAAGAGCTCGTTTTTTACTGCCAAGTTTTCCACAATGGCTTCCACTACGAGGTCAGTGCTGTGGACTACAGAGACTGGATCTGTGCTCGTGGTCAGGTTCTTTAAGGTCTTCTCAATGAACTCAGCACCAGCCTGAGAAAAAAACAAAAATCTGTTCACAGAGCATTTCATTTGCCTTCATGGGAAGGATTACAATTTCAACGGTAAAAATGTGTTTCAACAAATAAAACAAATATAGTGCTGCACATTGAAATTAAGAGCTCCTGCTAGCTGTGCATGAATGCTGCAATCCCCCAGTCTCCTAGCACACTGCTGCTCCTAACACACAATATAGACACAATATAGACTATTATAATTACTATTATTAAATTTGTATACCGCCCTGTATCTGTAGATCGAAGGGCGGTTCATAAAAAACAGAAAATACATAATGAAAACATAATGAAAACAAAGACAACCCAATAATTCCCCCCCCTTCCAAACACATTTTAAAGGGCAGCAGATGTCAATCAACCAAGTTTAACCTAGTTAAAAAGGAACATTTTTGCCTGACATCTAAAGGTGTATAATGAAGGCGCCAGCGGAACGTCCCTGGGGAGAACAGTCCACAAATAGGGAGCCACTAGCAAAGTACTGTATTTACTTGAGTCTAGTGCGCCCTTAATTTTCGCAATGTAATTTGTGAAAAGGTGGCCAAAAATGGTGAGCATTAGATTTGAGTAAATACGGTAAATTAACTCAAGAGAAAAGCAAATAGCCTCAATAACTGACTTGACAATGGAACAGAAATAATTCTGATGGCTACCTACTTGGGGACGCAATGCAAGCTGAAAAATGAGACTTTTTCCACAGTCCATACTGCCACATGGTACACATGATTATGTGTTATTTACCGGTGTGCAGCCAGTTTTCCAGCAAGACTTGAACCACTTGCGCTCCAGTTCTTGTCCGGCTTTTCATAGCCTGGAGCAGCTTGGGCTGCACAAAGCCAGAAGGGACACTCAAGAGCGATAATGTCAACCGCCCATTTCATCTCATCATTTCATATCGAGAGACCAGGGCTTTGACAGGATCACCAGCTTTCTCAATTCCCCAGAACATCCAGGAACATATCCGGCTCCATCAGTCTCTGAGGGTGGGCCATCCAAATGGGTCCACCACCCTTACAGCGGGGAACTGCCACTGTCAGTCCAAACTTAACTAAATAATGGTCTGGCAATGAGAAAAGGACTGCATTGCCCTCCCACTATCTGTCAGTGCAGAAAGTGCACTGATGTGTACAGTGGTAGATAGGTAGCCGTGTTGGTCTGCCATAGTCAAAATAAAAAAATTCCTTCCAGTAGCACCTTAAAGACCAACTGTGTATCTGAAGAAGTGTGCATGCACACGAAAGCTCATACCAAGAACTAACTTAGTTGGTCTTTAAGGTGCTACTGGAAGGAATTTTTTTATTTTGATGTGTACAGATCTTTCCTATTCTGATTAATACAAGACGATTCTATAAGCTACTAGAAGCTTCTCTGCGTGAGAGAAGCAGGCAGAAGGGTCATGAGTTGTTTGGGTTATACCTTCTGGGAAGCTGGTTTGAACAGGTTTTCTTATCTCTTCCAATTAAGATCATGCTGACTATAAATACAGTGGTGCCTCGCAAGACGAAATTAATCCGTTCCGCGAGTCTCTTTGTCTTGCGGTTTTTTCGTCTTGCGAAGCATGGCTATTAGCGGCTTAGCGGCTATTAACGGCTTAGCGGCTTTAAGAAAAAGGAAACAAACTCGCAAGAACTCGCAAGACGTTTCGTTTTGCGAAGCAAGCCCATAGGGAAATTCGTCTTGCGGAACGACTCAAAAAACGGAAAACTCTTTCGTCTTGCGCGGCATTCGTCTTGCGAGGTACCACTGTATAGGCCAGAAGGAGCCTGGTTTTTACTTTCTCTTTCTCTCTCTCTTCCTTCTGGTGTGGTGTTTTGTTTCGGTATGCTACAGTGTTAGGTTTTACCCTTGTTACAAGTTTGTAAGTTTTTGTAAGTGCTGCAAATGGATATTTTTATGGACTGTGCCAATCCTGAATGTATCTGGATGTGTGACCATTACACCCATTTGCCTTCAGCACAAGTAAAGCTCTGCTGGATGAAGTACTACTGCCTCTGGTCTCTTTTTGGGAACTCTGCATTAAGTTTTTCCCTACACACGATTGACGTCATCTTCATATCACTAGGGGCAATATGTGAGGATGGGAAAGGCAAGATTCAGTTCCCCAATTTGCTAAGACGTGTGTATGTGCAGGTCCACACAAGCAAGTGGTTAGAAGGGTTGTAGACTGTCGGCAGCCCTGGGTACTGAATGCAAGATCACCTTCTTACAATTCCCTTTTGCAAGGGTAACGTGCAAAAAATCAGCCTACGTATGGAAGTTTGCTTTTGCTTGTTGACTGAGGTTGGGGGTAGGGGAAAGAGCAGAGTTGTTATAAGTGTGGAATTCACCCCAGCTCTTGAAAGGAATCTATTTAAAATATTATGCTAATCTAACAATTGTCTATCTAGGCATTACAACCAAACAAACAAGGTAGATTTATCACATGCAACCATTATTTCCAATATTTATAAATAATAAAGATCCCACCTCAGGTTTGTCTGCAAACTTTTTCTTTGTCAGCTTTTTCAAACTATCCTCGATTCCTTTCTTGGATTTATTCAGTATTTCATCTGACTGGTCCACTAATATAACAGTGTGGCCAGTGGCTGCAGCAATCTACAGGAAAAACAGGGGAGAAAAATAACGATGAAAAAGGAAAGCAACCCATGGGAGAAAAGAGGTGAGCACCCATTACTAATATTTAATTATTTAGTACATTTATATCTGGCTAACAACCAGAGTTCAAGGTATGGTTCTGTCCTCACATTTTATCTTCACAACAAATCTGTGAGGTGGATTTGTGGCTGAGATTGTAGCTGGCCCGGATCACTCAGTGAGCTTCATAGAACTGCAGTCCTAGCCCAACACTCTTAACCACTATACTGCTCTGGATCAGCAACACAGGAACCTACTTATAGCAAATCAGACCATCACTCCAGCTTCCTCAGTACTGTCTATACCAGGCATGGCCAAACTTGGCCCTCCAGCTGTTTTAGGACTACAACTCCCACCATCCCTAGCTAACAGGACCAGTGGTCAGAGATGATGTAGTCCCAAAACAGCTGGAGGGCCAAGTTTGGCCATGCCTGGTCTACAATGACTGGGAGCATCTCTTCAGGGTTTCAGACAGGGGCCATTTGCGATGCTATTCGGACATGCCTGGGATTGAACTGGAAACCTTCTGCATGAAAAACAGAGGCTCTATAACTGAGCTATGGCCCTTCAGTGCCAAAAAGTGCAGCTAAACATCTACAGAAAGAAACCAGCATTGTTCAGCAGCTGCCAACAAGGATAAAGAGCTACCTTCTATATGGAGCTCAGATCTCTAACCCTATCTCCTTATCAGACAGATTATCCAACCTTCCCAGTGTTACATCCTTGCAAACAAAATATACCCATGATGAAAATTATAAAAGCAAAAAAGCAAAGGGCCTTGGTCCAGTTTATCATCTGGGTACATAAAGAGGATAAGCAGAAAAGAAAATGCCATGTGTGTTTTGTTTGAGTGTTTCGAATCTTCTTCAGCTCAACCTTATCCAGTTTTAGTGCCCAAACTCGGCAGCAAACTTTTGCAACAGTCTTCAGACTAGCAACTGAAACTGGTTGTGCCCAAGCGTGCCCCCTAAAGAATAATTCAATTTGAGAAGTGTTGGGCTTAGTAACAAAAACATATGCGTCTGTGCACCTAGAGATCTCCTCCCTTCAGGCCATAAGAAAATCTAGGAGCTCTGAAGAACTTCGAACATCTGTCATCGCTATGTGCCCAAAGTGGTAGTGATCCCAATTGGGAACAAGAATTTAAGCAAGCAGTCTTAAGTGGTGGGGTGAGGTAGTTACAGCCCTCTACCTTCTGGAAAAAAACAAAAAAGGCGGGAGGGGTGAAACTGATGAATTGTGAGGGA
Source organism: Podarcis bocagei (assembly GCF_964188305.1). Lineage (NCBI taxonomy): Eukaryota > Metazoa > Chordata > Lepidosauria > Squamata > Lacertidae > Podarcis > Podarcis bocagei. Next base: position 56,376,260 of record NC_138134.1, read on the forward strand.
AGACCAAACATTTCCCTAGGTACCAAAGGGCAGGCAGTATCACTGCAAATGGAAAATGTGCCTCAGCCAACCCTCACATTCCTTACTGGAGCAAAAGGCACTCAGCAAAAAGAGAGAAGGGTTTTCAAGATGAACCTTCACCTGTCACACCCACAGAGACCAAACATGGTAACAGAACTCATTTTCTGCTTTAGAAAAGTTCCTTTGTAACAGCAATCATTTCCCGCCCCCCAAAAAACAGACATTCTCTGACATGGCAAGACCTAGTTCTAGAAGAAAATCTCTTCTCTGCAATATGAGATGTTCTTGGAAATTTAACATATATATTTAAAAAATATATAAAGGTTTCTGCAATAAGCTGGGTAGTGCATTTTTATGATGTTAGCAAAATACCCTTCCTTATAGGGTGTATATAAATAAATGGTTGCCTTTTACTGCACCAGCTTTTTAGTGAATACAAGATAGCAAAAATGGTCATTTCCCTTGCAGACCATGAGTAACTTGAAGACTTGCATACTCCTACATAAAAGAATCTACAAAATGGGCAAGATAGTAAGCAGTTTTGGGAACAAGGCCAGCACAATACATTTTGCTGCCTGAGACAAAGAACAAGATGTCACCCCTATCACTGCATGTATAGAAGCCAACTGGAGAGGAAGATGAATCTTATTTAAGACTGTGCTCAATGGGAAGCAGGCTAGGAGTAGTTACAGGTGTTGGGTTTTTAATGTTTTTATAAGCAAAGAATGAAAGACATTTAAGTAAAGAACACAGAAATGATACTATAAAAGCAATCTGCAGTGCTTCTTGGATATGTTAAAAATAGAAACTTGAACAGTATAGTAACAGTCTGGTTATAGAGTTAATTGCTATATTCCTCTCACTTCAACACATCTGCAGGAGCGTCTCCACCCCCATCATTCCACCCGGACACTGAGGTCCAGCACCGAGGGCCTTCTGGCAGTTCCCTCACTGCGAGAAGCCAAGTTACAGGGAACCAGGCAGAGGGCCTTCTCGGTAGTGGCGCCTTCCCTGTGGAACACGCTCCCACCAGATGTCAAAGAGAACAACTACCAGGCTTTTAGAAGACATCTGAAGGCAGCCCTGTTTCGGGAAGCTTTTAATGTTTGATGTATTATAGTATTTTAATATTCTTTTGGAAGCCGCACATTATTATTATTTATTATTTATACCCCGCCCATCTGGCTGGGCGGACCATATTATATTATTATTATTATTATTATTATTATTATTATTATTATTATTATTATTATTATCATCATCATCTTATAGAGAAAAACACACAAGCACCAGCATTACAGGAATGGATCAGACCAATTTTTTAAAAACAAAACAGAGGGATTATGCAAAGCTCAAATCATTTTTTATTTGAAAATTCACTCAATTTCCCCACAAGACAGAGGTGTACTGTTGGAGGGGTGTGTGGGAAACACCTTTTGGTGTTCCCACTTTTGTGCTTTAGTCTGTTTTTATTATCAGGGCTTTTTTTCCAGCCCAAACTCACTTCCGGCACCTCTTAGGTAGGCCCCATCATTCAGCGCCGAAGGCCTTCTGGCGGTTCCCTCACTGTAACGAGTGAGGTTACGGGGAACCAGGCAGAGGGCCCTCTCGGTAGTGATGCCTGCCCTGTGGAACACCCTCCCATCAGATGTCAAGGCAATAAGCAACTATCTTACTTTTAAAAGACATCTGAAGGCAGCCCTATTTAGGGAAGTTTTTAATGTTTAATGCTGTATTGTATTTTTAATATTCGGTTGGGAGCTGCCCAGAGTGGTTGGGGAAACCCAGACAGATGGGCGGGGTATAAATATTATTATTATATTATTATTATTATTATTATTATTATTATTATTATTATTATTATTATTATTATTATTAGAGAACGAGGGAGGTGTTCATGGTGAGCTCTGGCACCTCTTTTTCTAGAAAAACAGCACCGCCATTAACCACTTTTGAGTCTCTGGAAAAACAAGCAGAAGAGCAAACATTTGTAAAGTTTTTCCTCTGCCTTTCCAAATAGCGGTTTACAATTCAACAGCAAAACCACAATTAAAGAATCCCTGCTAAACCCAATGTGACATGCATGTAACTTGCAACAGCAGTATTGTCTACTCCCCTGCAGCATATTGTTGAGCAACATCCACAACCTAAGAGAGACAGGCGCCAGCTCTTAACAGATCCAGAAAGGCAGATTACAAGGAGAGGTATAAAAATCACACATGACTGGAGAGAAGGTCCACAATCCTATCACCACACCCCATAAAAAACCCTCTCCCTTATCACTGCTCACAGCCTCACACAGAGGGAACTCAGGGTACAGTGCATTTGTATATTGTGTTTTATGGTCTACTATTTGCACAATCCAAGACCACTGAACAAAATACTGGTTTCTCCCTTGGCATAGACAGGGTGGTTTGGGAGCTCCTTTGCAGCTAGTGTTAATTTTGAAGTGGGAACCCTCAACTCCAGGCAACCAAGTCTTGCAAAGGGCCCTCACAGCTGCAAAAAAATTAAGCAACCCTATGACAAAACATGTGATCATGGAGGGGGATTAAGTTGCACTACTCTTTATTAGTCCTCCTGAGGTAAATATCCCACATATCTGGATGGTTAATGCATTTTTCTGCAGGGGCAGAAAATTCTAATTTCTCTCTCCCACCCTCCGGGATAAATATGTAATAATAACTTGAAATTTGATGCTCTCTCCTCCTGCCTAAGACCTTGAACACTTACCATGACATTTGCCCAACCACATTCCACTCAGGCCACATGCATTTTGCTGCCTATCTGATATGAAATGTGCATCTTCCCAGCCAAAACACCCAAGCGCAATTTTGCTTCTGCTCTTCAAAAAGCCATGCAGCCGAGGCACGAGAACCTGAGCAACAAGCCTGCACTAGCCATGCGCTCAAGTGGGCAGGAAGCCTCCGAGTTAATAAGACCTGCAACACACACGTGTGTACCGTACACACGTGTCAGGGGCAAAGGGGCGGGGCACGTTTACCACGTCGGGAGACCAAGCTTCCCAGCTGCTCTGAGACACCCTTACAATAACATTTGCATAACCTACCAATATCAAGAGGCGTTAAGAAATTAAACTCGAAAGGAGTTTTCCTGGCAAGAAGCTCCTTCGCCAACACAGAGGAACAAGATTGTTGGGAGTTTGTGAGGTTTCGGGGCACCCAAATTCCTCGGTGCAATTCAAGGAGGGATTAAATTTTTAAGAATAAAAAAAAATGAAAATGCTTTCTTGGCAAGTACTTAAGTACTGCTGCAGCTGCCGCCCCTTTGAAGCAGCAGCAGCGCCCGCGCAGCGCCCCTTCCGCCCCCCGCGCAGCTCACCTGGGCGATCCCGGCGCCCATGAGGCCGCCGCCGATCACCGCCACATGCTTCACCACCAGTTTCTTGGCGGCGGCGGTGGCGGACGAGAAGCGCACGAACGGGCGGGTGGCGAAGGCCATGGCGAACCGGGGAGGAGCAGGAAGGGTCGAGGGGCTGGGCGCCGCGGAGCCGCGCGCGGAGCTGCAGCCCAGGCGGAGGAGGAGGAGGAGAATGGGGAAGAGGGCGGGAGCTCGGGCCTTAAAGGCGTCCCCGCCTCCGCCACTTCGGCAGCTCTCCTCTGCATTGCCTTGCTGGCTTTAGGGCCCTTAGGGGAAATGTAGGTGTCCAGCTGGTTCCCCCCTGGAATATCCGACCCTACCCCGCTCCGGGCTGCTATTCAGACGTTGTTTTCCAGCAAAAGAAAAGAAAAAAAATGCACGCTCAAAATATTCCCCCGGGAAAACTCGTAGCAAAGGTCACGTCTGAAGCCTGCATTTAAAGCACCTGGCTCCCCACCCACCACCCGCCAGGAATCTTGGGATTTGTAGTTTGTACCGGTCAGTGTAGTGAAGGCTGTACTAGGTCAAGCATGGGCAAACCCGGCCCTCCAGATGTTTTGGGACTACAACTCCCACCACCCCTGTCCTGTTAGCTAAGGATGATGGGAGTTGTAGTCCCAAAACATCTGGAGGGCTGAGTTTGCCTATGCCTGCTGTAGGTGATTAGGGAGTGCAGCTCTGTTAGGGGTCCATGCTTAGGCGTTAAAACTTTTCATGGCTGCCTCAGCAACTGCAGGAGTTAAGTTTGTTACTGCCATTATATATAAAAGGGATTCGGCTGCAGTGCTAAAACATTCTAGGGAGAAAACCCCATGGAACACAATGGTCTTTGATTTTGAGTAAAATGGAGTTTGTGAGGTCGCCCTGCAAGTCTGTCGCTGCAAACTTTAGAACTTGCTGCGCCATTAAGTAGAAGATAAAATGGGCTCTAGCTTATGCCACAATGACATATGGAGCCACAAAACTATTGTTTACTTTAAAAAAGTGAAAGCAAATAATGACTGTTTGCCATCTAAAAAGACCTACCGTAATATTAATTGTTGTTGTTGTTGTTGTTGTTGTTGTTGTTGTTGTTGTTGTTGTTGTTGTTGTTATTTCTACCCCACTCTGGGTGGCTTTCAACAGAACATTAAAAACAGAATAAAACTTCAAACATTAAAAAATTTCCCTAAGTAGGGCTGCCTTCAGATGTCTTCTAAAACTCAGATAGTTGCCTATTTCCTTGACATCTGATGGGAGGGTGTTCCACGGTGCAGGCTGAGAAGGCCCTCTGCCTGGTTTCCTGTAACCTCACTTCTCACAGTGAGGGAACCGCCAGAAGGCCCTCGGACCTGGACCTCAGTGTCCAGGCTGAATGATGGGGGTGGAGACGCTCCTTCAGGTATACTGGGCCGAGACCGTTTAGGGCTTTAAAGTCAGCAGCAACACTTTGAATTGTGCTCAGAAATGTACTGGTAGCCAATGTAGGTCTTTCAAAATGGGTGTAATGTGGTCTCGGCAGCCACTCCAAGTCACCAGTCTAGCTGCCACATTCTGGTAGTACCATAGTCAGTACTAGCTGCAGAAATCCAGTCCTCTTGGCTGTTAGTATATTGCCATGTGCTCCACACTTCTACAGGTTTCTTATGGAGTGTACACTGGAGTTTTGCGTTGTGCCTGAGTAACATTTGCAGAAACAAGGGGTGTTGAGAAATTATCCCCTTCACCCGCATTACAGATTGTGCTAAACTTTTGTAAACTATACCTTTGCAGAATCGACTCTACAAAGTTATAGTGGGTTTTTTGGGGGGTGGGGGTGGGAATAGAGAACTTTCAAAGGAAGGAGAGATACATAACAGCATCATAAGCCAAAGGACAGCGCTATTTGTAATTGGCATAAAATTAACAAGAACATGATGAATTCCAGGGCAGTTCAAAGATGAATATTGCACAAGGATGCCATTTCCAGCAAGAGGATTGCATCCAGATCATAGGAGTGCACACTTAAAAGTTACAGTGCAATCAAAGGTTGCTTTGATTCTAAGTAAATCAGGCTGAGATGTTCAGGAGATAGCCATCAGTCAACTGAAATATTTTATACACTTTTAAAAGTACAGCAATTAAAAAATTGCAGCAAGAACATAAAGTGTTTTTCTAGATCACATCCAAGCTATATCCAGGCCAGCGTTCTTGTTTCCTACAACATCCAATGGGATTCCACTTGAAAACAGGGCAGCACACATTATTATTATTATTCCCGGCACACATTCCGTGTGTCTGTGTGTGTGTGTGTGTGTGTGTGTCCACTTGCATTAAACACTGCCAGATGATCCAGTTGTCTATTATTATTACAATTTATTACCTGCCATTCACCCCAAGATCCCAGCTGCTAAATAAGTGTGCTATGACCTTTGGGACTTACTGTTATGTGAGGTACCCTAAATTACGGGAAGAGTCACAGCTCAGTGGTAGAGCACCTGCTTTGAGTGCATAAGGTCCCAGTTTCAGTCCCCAGGATCTCCTAGAAGAGTTGAGAGACCCTCTGGAGAGCTGCTGCCCACCAGTGTAGACAATAATGAGCTAGATGGAGCAGAAGTTGGTACAAGACAACTTCCTGTGTTCCTATGCTAGGGTGCAACTTTTCCAGCCAGTCACTACAGCAACAGCTGATCCAGCTCAGCAGCTCGTTAGCATATATTTAAAATTATATAGTTGATTTAGAAATAATTTGAAGGCATATCTGTTTTGCAGCACTTTGTAAACCACTTTGTTTGTAGTTTCCTAGAATCATTGGAACAGGATTATTTGTTAAGAGATCCCTAGCATGTCCTCCTTTCCACATCGCCAATTCCAGTCCTCCTGCAAAAAAGCATATTCACTCCTCACCAGTTTCAAAAACAGAGTCCCCCCTCTGTTTTTGGTGTATCTGCAAATCTCAGGGGTTCTCTGAGCCTTCTGATAACTCCCCTTATGTGCAGTGATGGTATTGTTTCGGCTACATAAACTTACAGTACTCACTCGAAATATCTATTTGAGGGACCAATAAGAGACCAGGTAACAATAGATGCTCTAAATATCTGTTTAAAAAGCAAAATCGGCTTCCAGACAGTATTGGTTTTAAAATAAAAAGGTTTATTTAGACAAAGATTCATACTGAGAAACACATCTCAGGCTGTATTTAGAAAGATAGGCACCTTTTAAAAATAGTCAGCAATGATCTCAAATGCTAGTTTCTAACAGCAATTATATATTCTATACTAAAATTCTAAACAAGGCATTCATTTTGTTTTGTTTTTCATGGGGGAAGGGGAAGAAATAAAGCAGGCAAGGTAAACATCAGCAAGATATAGGCAATCCATGTAATATATATTATCATTCATGAGGCTCTTAACAACTACTAAAATATAGAAATACAGATCTTTGGATCCTGACAAAATTATAAAGTGCTTCATTAAAAAGGCTGCCTTATTACAAGAGGGCTTACATGCCATACAAAGAATCAGTTGCATTGCCAGCCATGTCGCCCCCGCCGCACTCAGGCTGTTTAACAGTAGTCAGCTGAAAATTAGCAGTGCAATTTTAGTTTTTCCATTGAAGTTTCCAGTTAACTAAGAATGGCCCAAGGAGTCCGAGTCACTTTTCCTAAAGGTTTCTCTGCACTGCAGGCTTTCTGTAGCTCATACCTGCACAGTGTTGATTCATAAGCTCCTACCCCGTTTGTCTCAAGTCACTACTTCCTTTACAAGGTAATGAATTGGAAATGAACTCCATGATTATATCAAAGCAGCTTATCCTCTGCCAAAAAGGCCAGCCCAAGGCTTTGGCAGTATGGCTTTACCTCCCAGGATATGCATGTATTATTATCATACATGCATGTGTCTGGGGGAACTGTTAAGTGCCAGCCATCTTCCTAGATGGCCCTTATTTAAAATTACCGTATTTCAGATGCACACACGATAGCACAGTGAAGGGATGCAATTGCCTAAATTCATGCTAACCACGCACACAAAATGTTCCTGTTGTGTGTGGATCCATGCATTACCGTTTGTGCCTTCATATCCCCATTAGCAGGAATAAACAGAGGTACCAAGAGACAAACCTCGTGTACCTACAGATGTATATATAATTTGAGCTGTGAGCCTCCTGTGGAAGTGATCTTCTCCCTCCTTGGATGAAGAGGAAAGAGATTCTGCATGGTTGAAGGCAGCAATGCTTCTGAATACCAGTTGCTGGAAACCACAGGAGAGGTGAGATTTCTTCTGCTGAAATCCTGCTTGCTGGTTTCCCACAGACACCTAGTTGACCCCTGTGAGAACAGGGTGCTGGACTAGAGGGGCCAGCAGGCTCTTCTTTATGTTCTTAGAAACCAGCTGTGCACAGCACTGATTGTCTGGAATGGTGACGTCACTAACCCACCTCCGCTAGAGTTTTCAACACTTCAGAAATGCTTCTATGTTTTTAGTGTTAAAGGGGATGAAATGCACATTTAATGGAACAAATGCACACTCGATGCTTTGAAAGTTAAAAGAAAGAAAAGCAGTCAATCAGTCTGAAACATGAGGGAAGGGCAACCCTGAAGACTTGAATCAGGGGTGTGTAAGGCTGCTCTTTTCACAGTGAAGGCGGATAGAAGTCAGACTCACCCCACAGGAGCAAAAACCACAGCAAATCCTGTTTTTATTACACATCTCTCTGTACCTTCAATGTGTCCATTTTAAAGGATGTCACAACTCCTGTATAAGAGAGAGATACCCACTGTTGTATGTAAAACTGAATTTTTATGTTTTTCCTCCTTCATTTCTAAGCTAATGTAAAAAGCCACTCAATGCCTGACATTAACAGTCTCTGCACCAGTTGTCACTTGTCATCCGGCAACTTCGAAGACTAGAAGCTTGTATTCCTTTTCCGCATTCAAAAAGTTTCAACACATTTAATGGAAGAGCCCACAGGCTAAGGGGAAAGTGCTTTATGAGCCTGTGAGTACCCTGTGGGCTGCAGGTTTCCCATCCCTGCTCAGGGTTGGCGATTTTGTTACTGAAGTGCATTTCATATATAGCCCTGAATTTTCGTAAGAGTAATACAAACTTCATGCAGTGTTCTTGTCTGAGGTTCCTTCATCTCTTTAAGGCAATGATGTTGAATGGAAGTGGAGCTAAAGTCAGGCCAAATCTTCCTGCCATCGATGGCTTCTCCATGTCTTCGGGAAATTGAAATGTGAAATTTTGCAGGAGGCTCACAAACATTAAGAACAGCTCCATCTTGGCAAGTTGTTCTCCCATGCACACACGTTTTCCTGAAAAGGAAAGCAAAGTGGGTGAGAGAGATGAAAGGGGGGGGGGACTTCACAGTTTAAATAAATATTAATAATCTCTGTGGGAATCCATTTTTAAAAAAAGGAAAGAAAGAAATGCTACGAGGTCCAGGACATACGCTATGATAACCAGGCTTTTATAAATCCATTAAGGCAGTTCCAAATTTATTAAGCACAAAGACCCCTGAAAAGAAATGGTATAAATCTTTATTCACTATCAGACTAAACTGGTTTTGCTGGATCCTGTCCCATATAAGACAGCTAAATATAACTTAACAGACCAGAGATGGGCAGAAGGTAGCTTAGAATCTCCCTGTTGAACTCTGGGTGATTTGACTGGGAAGGGTTTCCAACAATAGCAATAACTGCAACAAAAAATAACTTCCCAACTAAATTAGGCTGCTGAAATGAAGAAAGCAGCAGGAGGAGCAGACTGTTGTGTGGAATGACTATGAGCTCCATTCAGTTCTGGTACTGAAAGCAAATTCCAAGCAGTAGAATGTGCTCAGAGGTAAATCCTGTTCTTTAACTTTTGAACCACTTTAAACCTTGGAGTTTTAGTAAAACAAAGCCTGAAGACTGTCCTGCCCTGTAATGGACTATAATAGACTGTGAACGGCTCTGAGATCTTATGATGAAGGGCAGTATATAAACCCTAATAAAATAAAGTAAAAATAAATAGGAGAGAGACCAGCAAGCATTTTCCGGACCTTCATAAATGCTGAACATTTACTATCAAGAGATGGTGTCCCCACAATCTGCACCCCCATCCCTCCCTACACACACCAAACAGAGTTGAATTACCAATTCCAAAAGGAATAAATGTTTCTTTTTTGATGAGCTGGCCATTTTCATCCAGAAACCTTGCTGGGTGGAAATCATCCGGATTCTCCCATATGTTGGGATCTCGGTGCACGGACCACAAGTTTGGAATGATTATACTGCCCTTTGGAATAGTGTAGCCCTGGAGCACTTAAAACAACAACAACATATACACAACCAGAGAGGTACTCAAATTAATAAATGGCATTACCCTTATGGAGAGATTTTACACACAGACATATTAATCAAAGGAACATAAAATGCTTGTGTTTGGGTTGGGTTGGGTTGTGGGAAAGTGTTGCTTCGTGACTGAGAGAATGCATGCTTGTGTATTTCTACGTGCCATTAAAATGGTATTGTGGACTTCTCTAGGAGCGGGAAGGGGCAAATAAAACCTTCACCAAGGGTACAGAAAACGAAAAGCTTACCAAAAACACAGACCCTTTGTTATCAGAGCACTTTGTAAACACAGGGGTTGCTTGCTTTAAGTTTGCCAGCTGCTAACAGATACCAACTGACCTAAAGGAGGAGCACACTCCGTGAAGCAACACTGCAAAGTCCAAGCTGCAGTTTACAGCAGCTGAAAATCAGCCCTGGGTGACTTGACTAGTTGCAAAAGCAGCTCATTAATGAAGTATCTACTACATGTGCAATGCCTGGAGGTGCACAACAGTTCAAGCACTTAAGAAGAGTTTGGATTTGATATCCCGCTTTATCACTACCCGAAGGAGTCTCAAAGCAGCTAACAATCTCCTTTCCCTTCCTCCCCCACAACAAACACTCTGTGAGGTGAGTGGGGCTGAGAGGCTTCAAAGAAGTGTGACTGGCCCAAGGTCACCCAGCAGCTGCATGTGGAGGAGCAGAGACGCGGACCCCGTTCACCAGATTCCGAGTCTACCGCTCTTAACCACTACACCACATTGGCTCTCTTACGCCTGACCACAGTCCATTCTCACTTCAGCTCTGGTATTGCTCTATAAAGCAGATAAATATGTGATAATGGGCAATTTGCCTCTGAAACTCCAGACTCTCCTGTCCCTGGCAACCCTGGAAAGCTGCTGCCAATCTAGGATAGACCAAAAGACCTGATAGGACAGACCTAGTATAACAAAGCTTGTTCAAATTTCAGCCTTCCTTGTTTCTCTCCAATGTGAAAATCAGCTTTTGGCTAAATGAACTCGTACCAAAACATGAGAGCAGCAGCCCATCAAAAACACTTACCTGTAGTTTCTGAGGCCATTCGAGGAATTGAAAGAGGTACAACCACCGTCATCCTTTGAACTTCCATGATGGTTGCTTCTGTGAAGGGCATACGTGCCTTGTCCGCAAGAGTTGGAGGCCTACTGCGCCCAATGACCAACTCAATTTCTTCCTGGACCTTTTCTGTGCAAAACAAGAGACAGTAAGATAAGCACTGGGACTAAATGGCTAAATTACAGTTGCCATGTGTCCTCTTTTTCCAGGACACATCCTCTTTTTCAGGGGTAAAATTTCTGTCCAGGTGGATTTTGTTAAATTTGCCAAAATGTCTCTGGCTATACTTTCTGGATGAGACATAGACATAGCTGGTGGATGAAGGCTTTCCTCTTCTCTTCTCCTGCCCCTCTCAGCAATATATCACAGCTTCTATAGCCTACATATAGTAGGGGTATTTAAAATGAGAGTCGCCTCCTTTTTGCTCTTCAAATTAGGTAACCCTAGCTAAATGGGCTTTATGCAATTTATTTACTTTACATTAGGTTTCTATGATGGCATCATGCACTTCTGGGATTAGCGAGCAAGGCTGCAAAAAGAAGAAGAGAGAGATTACACTCAGACCTCTCTCTTTTAACAAATTAAATACTAATTGCATGTCAAACACTGCCCTCCAGTGTCTACAATCAGAAGTATTACTGCTGTGATCCTAAACATACTTGACTTAAGGGCACTTCCAGATTTTTGCTATTTTCAGGTGGGATTTAATCATATAATACTAGCAAATTCAGGTTGTGCAGTAAAAGTTTGCTGGGCTCTTGCACACATACAATCAGGCACTGGAAAATATGGGATGGAAATTGCTTGACATGAGGTCAGCTATTCTGCACGTAGAGCAAAACAAATGTTCAATAAGTAGCCAATGTCACCTAACATCCCCCCAAACTTTGCCCACACTAAACAGGATGGATGCTCAATAAACAGATTGTCTGGAAGCGACTTTAGCCACGGTAAATAAATGGAACTCTATGTGAATTAGATAAGATTAGAAAAGGTCTTTACAGTGAAGGCCATGTTAACACCTTTCAGAGAGCTTTGTGTACCACAGACTGCCATCACACCATCATCTTTTGACATTCATGCCACTACGCATCTAACAAACACTCAAAACGCAGCTGTCTGTTTTCTGGAAGAAACTAAGAGAATCAACTTTTGGGAAACAGAAAGCATTAAATGTACACCAAGCAGTAAAATTGACTGATTTTAGCTGCTCATCACAGCTATGTGATTTAGAAATCAAAATGGCTATGGGGTGGAAAGAGAATGAATAAAAGCTGGAATATATTAAAAACATTAGGTGACCATTAAAACCAACTTTACACTTTTAATATAACCCAACTATTATTTAATATAATATTTAATATAACCTGACTCCAAGGATACTCTAGGTCTTTGCCCCATGAGACATACAACCCAGTAATAAGAAAATCTGGCTCTGTATGTATAATAACTTATTAAAATGAACCCCATCTGCAGCCATCTACTTGAAACTGTCCAGGTTTTTTTTACAGAATTGGGGAGTGGGTTAGAGAGTGTTGTGGCAGAGGAGAAGAAATGTATTCAAACACAGAAACACTGATTCTGCCTGCAGCTACAACTCCCATCATCCCTGATCATTGGCCATGCTGGCTGAGGCTGATGGGAGTTAGAGTCCAACAATACCTCAAAGGCCAAACAAGTTCCCAGCCCTGCTATAAGCTGTTAGAGTCTCAAGGAATCCAATTTGCTATTCCTCCTTGGTTTCCAGTTTTTCTTTTTCCACCAACACTCAAAATGCCATGCTCCTGGGAAAACAACATGTCTGGAAACCAGGCCTTATGAGGAATGGTTGAGGGAGTTGGGAATGTTTAGCCTGGGAAAGAAGAAACTGAGAGGAGATAAGATGGCCATCTTCAAATAGCTGTCACATGGAGGATGGAGCAAACTTGTTTTCTCCTGCTCTGGAGGGTATAACCCAAACCAATGGATTCAAGTTACAAGAAAGGAAATTCCAACTAAATGTTAGGAAGAACTTTCTGGTGGGAAGAGCTGAACAGTCTCCCTCGGAAGGACTCCCCTTCCTTGGAGGATTTTAAGCCAAGTTTGGATGGCCATCTGTCATGAATGCTTTGGCTGAAATTCCTGCATTGCATGGGTTGAACTAAAGGACCACTGGGGTGGCTTCCAACTCTGCAGTTCAATGATTCTATGTCCAGTACTCACTGAACTTTAGGCGTGAGTGGGTGGGGGAGTTGTCATTTTGAAGTTTGCTTTTTGTCTCTTTGCATACCTCAGGATTCACAAAAGCATGCCCATAGCTATCTGCTTTTTCCTCAGTGACCCTGTTTCGGGTTCCTATAAGAACATAATAAGAGCCCTCTTGGATCCAACCAGAGCCTCATTTAGCTCGGGACCCTATTCACCCAATGGCCTGTTAGAATTCTTGATCTATGATTGCAGTCATGGGATTTTTGTCTATCACATGGCGGTATATGTTTTGACTCCACAGAGTGGGAAGTGACGGAGACAGGATGTTTGTGTTACTGTGTTCCATGAAGTGGGACTATTGTCCTTTGTTCTTTTTCTCTTTGCTGTCTGATGCTGGAGAGAGAGGAAGCTATGTTGCAGAGCTCCGCGTGTGTTTATATGTAGATAAAGTAGATTAGTCAAAATGCTGAGTTGTTGAGGTCTGTCACGCGCATGATGCACAAACTCTGCGGATCTCTAAATGTGCCAGTGTTGGTTGGCATCGGTCGCTGTGATGTTCGGACTGAAGAAAGCTTACGAAGCTCTGGAACAATCGACCAGGAGGGAGAGAACATGCCAGTCGGGCATGTGTCTCTGCCAGAGTCCTACTCGAGTGTAGGCTGAACTCCTGACATGGCCAAGCAGATGCCTATGGCAACAAGCCCCAAAGGAAGACCTGAGAACAACTGCTCCCTCCATCAGCTACTACAATTCAGAGGTATATACTGCCTCATAGATAAGATAGATAAAAATGGAAAGCTGTCTTTACACTGTAGCATGAGAGAATAGCAGGCAGGCAGGCAAGCGAGCAGCACAGGTGGCCACTGGCCAAGGCAAGCTGTTTGAAGGAGGGGGGGAGGTGCCCTATATTAAACACAGTCGCAGCGAGACATAACAGAATGGGACAGATGCTTCAGAGAGGAGTTTGCCGGACCACTCTCTGAAACGCCTCCCACCCTCCTTTAAAAGGGAGCGAGGATTGGGGCAAGCTGTGAGGGGACATGGGCGAAGTCTAAAGCAAGGGGGGGTTTGGTCACCCAGGTGTGAGGGAAGAGAGTTAGCAAAGGGGTTGGTGAGGAGGTGTGGTTGGCAAGCAGAGTGAGCAACAGGGGTGGCAGCCCTGTGTGTTGGTGTGTGTGTGCCTAGAGAGGGAGGGGGACATCGTTTTGACTAGTACCCATGGATAGCCCATCAGCACCAAAGTACTGTGTTCCCTGTTAGAGGCAGCGGGTGATGGTTTTCCATGCAAGATTTGATCAGAAGGGTGCAGCTGTAGCCATATTATACACCCAGTTCTTCCGAACAATGCTGTGGAAAAACCCCCCAAAATGGATAGCTTGAATTAAAAAGAGCAAACCCAATTAAGAATCAGCCACTGGAGAAAGGATGACATTTACTTTGTTCCTGTGGGTGAAGCGACATATAAAGCAGACTCCAGAGAAGGGTATTGGATGTGGTGTCTGTGCCTGCGATGAAAAGGTCCGCAATAATAAAAAACAGGTAGTCTTCAGTGAAGCTGCTCTCGCTGTCTATCTTCCTTTCCTCATCTGCATGAAGGAGGTACATGTCGATGAAGTCTCGGGGATTCTGGCTATCGAGACTTTCCCGGTGCTGTGCGATAATAGACTTCAGGAAGGCAGTGATATCCAGCTCAATCTGCCTAAGTACTCGGAAAGGATAGATTGGGAGGTAGTAGAGCCAAGGGCAGATGTTGACCAGAATCATGTGACTGTTCAGGCTTATCTCCAGACCACGAGACATGAGCTTCAGCATGGTCTTGAAGCCGGCGTCGTCATAGTCAAATCGCCTGCTAAACGCCATCGAGCAGATGACGTTCGCCACGGCGTTGCCAATTATGGGGAAGGGGTTGAACTTCTTGTCCCCGTGCTTCAGGATCTCGGCTTTCACATACTTGAATTCTTCGATTATTTTAGGCTCCAAGCTGTGCTTTCCTAATCCAAAGTGACGGAGGGTTGAATGGGAGAACTTCCTCTGTTTCTTCCACACCGGACCGTAAGGGGCAAAAACCACACCTGGAGGAAAAGAAAGGGGGAAAACATTGGAATCGAGAACAGAGTTTTCGGTTTTGTTTGTAAGATACCTTGAAGCTTCGAACTATAGGAAATCCTGGGTTCTCCCCTGTTTTCATTTCATGGGACGTGGGTGGCGCTGTGGTCTAAACTACTCAGCCTCTTGGGCTTGCCGATTGGAAAGTCGGTGGTTTGAATCCACAGGACAGGGTGAGCTCCTGTTGCTCTGTCCCAGCTTCTCCCAACCTAGCAGTTCAAAAGCATGCCAGTGCAAGTAGATAAATAGTGAAAGTAAACGGCATTTCCATGCGCTCTGGCACTTGTCATGGTGTCCTGTTGTGCCACAACCATTTTAGTCATGCTGACCACATGACTCGGAAAGCTGTCTGTAGACCAGTGTTTCCCAACCGGTGTTCCGCGGCACACTAGTGTGCCGTGAGACATCGGCTGGTGTGCCGTGGGAGGGAGGCGGGCGAGTCGGGCGGTGAGAGGCGGCGGCGGCGAGGATCCGCGTCGAGCCGGGGGCGGCTCCGCGGTGGTGGTGCCGAGCGGCGGGGCAGCGCGTGCAAAAGGGAGGAGCGCGAGACAGCGGAGGAGGAGGAGGCCGGCATGTCCGGGCAGCAGCAGCAACAACAGCAGCAGCAACTCCCGCCGCCGCCCCCTCCTCCGCCCGCTATCGCCGCCACCACCACAACAGCCGCCGCCGCCTCAGCTGCCGCCGTCCCTCAGTCCCTCGCTCTGCTGCCTCCTCCCCCCCCCATCCCCAAAGCTTGGAGGTTCCCCGGCAAGGGGGAGGGGAAAAAATTAAAAACTTTCACTTTCGTGCGTCCCTCCCGGCGTGACGCTGCGCGCTGACATCACGGGGCTGTAATGGTGGTGTGCCGCGAGATTTTTTTCATTAAACAGGTGTGCCGTTGCCCAAAAAAGGTTGGGAAACACTGCTGTAGACAAACACCAGCTCCCTCAGCCTGAAAGCAAGATGAGCGCTGCAAGTCCATAGTCGCCTTTGACTGGACTTAACCATCCAGGGGTCCTTTATCTTTACCTATTTCATATTTCATAATATTTACACACCGCTTGATTGTAAAAAACAACAACCCCAAAACCTCAGAGTGGTTTATGAAAAAGTTCATTGAATCATAGCATCGTGGAATTGCAGAGTTGGATGAAACCACAAGGGTCATCTAGTCCAACCCTCTGCAATGCAGGAATCTTTTCCTCAATGTGCAGCAGGAGGATGGACAAGATGATGCTCTGGGTACCTTCCAACTCGATGATTATGTGATTCTAATACTTTGTGTAAAGATAACCACATGTTGTTGCTGTTGTTGATGATGATAATTGGATCTAGTTACCAGCAAAATTTAAACAACTCCGGTTAAAGAATGGTTTCCCCCTAGGCAATAGCAAGATAACAGTAAGACAAGAAACAAACAAGGATAGCCAGTTTAGTCATTGCTCACTAGGATTATATTCAATTAAGCAGGAAAAAAATACAAAATGGAAAATAGAAAATTACAGGAAGAGGTAACAGAACAACCAGAGTTATTGGAATTATAAAAACTGCTCATCTCAAAGACCCCCTTCTCTTCTCCATTAGAATACATTGGCTGAAAATAGTATTTAAGCCCTAGATTTTCAATGGCTGTTAGTTCTCAAAGCTCCAACATGGACCCCTTTTCACTCTATGCTCTCAAGGACCAGCCTGACGCTATGCTTCACTACAGGACTGGTACCCCCTTCCATTTCTTGCCTTGCTAGTAGCATGGGTTCTGCAGCAAAATTGCCACGCTCACTTTCAGTAGGTTTTGAGGTTCTTTCACTCTTTCGATCCAGATGTGATTGAACTGTAGGATTTGCTGCCTGCTAAAATTGCAATTTTTCTGTCTCAAGCATTTATATATTCCATCCCTTTCATTTCATGTAATAAACCATAAAATAAATCTTTATTTATTTTATGCAAGAACTTATTGTGAGCATAAAGTGAAGGGTAAACAGATATTCATGACAAACACACACCTTAACTCTAGCAAAAGACCCTAAAGCTCTTGGTAGTGTGTGCATGAATACACATGAAAGTTGGACACTCTGGCTCCAATGTTCAAGTCCAAACTTGCATAATAGTATTATTTACACACAGTCTTGATAACAAGTTATCAGGGTACCATATCTTCACATCTATTGTATACCCAAGGGCATTTATACTTGTGATGAAACTGTAGTTGCACTGTTGCCAAGATATCAACTTGCTCAATTGGCTTTGAGACCAAGCAAGGGTATGAATTTGGTTGCTCCAGCTGAAAATGCCACAAGGGATCCCATTACACCACACCGACCCTTTTATCAGTAAGCTGCTGAAGAGGTATCACTTATGATTAGGTATGGGTGAATCTGCCAATTTCAGCTTCTCCCAGTTTCACGTTTTTCCAGTGTTCAATTCAGTTCTCCACATTTCCACATCAGTTTGCAATTCTTTATTTTTAAAAAGCCCCCATGAAAATACACCAGCATTTTAGCACAAATTTCTACTGTTATACCTATGTTTATATGCAACTTTGCTTAATATACACAAAATATAATTTACTTCTGTATGTTATCTTCACTAATACAGTGGTACCCCGCAAGACGAATGCCTCGCAAGACGGAAAACCCACAAGACGAAAGGGTTTTCTGTTTTGGAGGCGCTTCGCAAGACGAATTTCCCTATGGGCTTGCTTCGCAAGACGAAAGCCCATAGGGAAATCTCCAGGGACCTCTTTTAAATGCTGGTGGTGGGGAGCAAAGCCTTTCCCCCCCTCCGGCCTTCAGAAGAGGTCCAGGAAGGCCGGCGGGGGCTGAAAGGCTTTGCTCCCCACCGCCAGCATTTTAAAAGCAGTCCAGGATAGCAGGGAAGCGCTTCCGGCTATTGCGGACGGCTTTTGAGGGCAGGCGGGGGGGGAGCAAAGACTTTCGCCCCCCGCCCGCCTTCAGAAGAGGTCCTGGACCTCTTCTGAAGGCGGGCGGGGGGCGAAAGTCTTTGCTCCCCCCGCCTGCCTTCCCGGGAGAGCGGAGAAAGGCAGCGCGTTTCTCCGCTGTCCCGGACGGCTTTTGAAGGCAGGCGGGGGGGGGGGCAAAGACTTTCGCCCCCGCCCGCCTTCAGAAGAGGTCCAGGACCTCTTCTGAAGGCGGGCGGGGGGCAAAAGTCTTTGCCCCCCCCCTGCCTGCCTTCCCGGGAGAGCGGAGAAAGGCAGCGCGTTTCTCCGCTGTCCCGGACGGCTTTTGAAGGCAGGCGGGGGGGGGAAGACTTTCGCCCCCCCGCCCACCTTCAGAAGAGGTCCAGGACCTCTTCTGAAGGCGGGCGGGGGGCAAAAGTCTTTGTCCCCCCTGCCTGCCTTCCCAGGGGCTTTTACATCGCCCCGGACAGCGGAGAAGTCCTCCGCTGTCCCGGGCGATTTTAAAATGCCGCCCGCCAGCATTTTAAGATCGCCCCGGACAGCGGAGAAGTCCTCCGCTGTCCCGGGGTTTTTTAAAATGCTGGGGGTGGGAAGAAAAGCCCTTGTCCCCCCCCCAGCCTTCAGAAGAGGTCGGGGGACAGACTGTCCCCGGACCTGGTCTGAAGGCGGTTTCCATAGGAACGCATTAATTGATTTTCAATGCATTCCTATGGGAAACCGTGCATCACAAGACGAAAAACTCGCAAGAAGAAAAAACTTGCGGAACGAATTAATTTCGTCTTGCGAGGCACCACTGTATACGCATTTTAACAAACCCTAGTACAAAGCTGTATACAGCTTGAGACCTGGACTTTTGAAGGCATACCATCTGCCACATCAACCTGCGTTCCTCAGAGCCCTTCCCGATACCATCTCTCCAATCAGTAGGGAGCAGGGTGGCAATGGGAGAAGGGGGCCTTTTAATTAGATAAGGCCCTTAATTTAAGACACATGCTGGAATCACATTCTGCTTACTTCAAAGCAACGTTGTTGTTTAGTCGTTTAGTCGTGTCCGACTCTTCGTGACCCCATGGACCAGAGCACACCAAGCACTTCTGTCTTCCACTGCCTCCCGCAGTTTTTATTCAATTTTATAGAATCATAGAGTTGGAATGGGGGCACCCAAGGTCATCTAGTCCAACCCCCTACAATTTAGGGATCTCAGCTAAAAAGCATCCATGATCCAACCTCTGCTCAAAAACCTCTAAGTGTAAAACTTCCTTAGTATAAATGTCTCGGTGACAAGAGGAATGGGTCCCATGTTAAAAGGCAAACGCTTCTAGTCATGTTAGCTTTGCAGCATCGTTTTTTGAAGTAGCTACTGAGAGCTACTCTAAATTCCTTTGCTCCTTGTACAAATCTCTGAAACCTGCTATGGTGCTTAACAGGCTAGATGTTGGGCTACCTGAGAAGGCAGAGCTGATGTTTTTTGGACTTGCACAACCAAGAATTGACTATGTTTCAGAAGACAGTTATTCTTTGCCCAGGAGAACCAAATTTGGACATGTACGATTATACAAAAGAGTTGCACAATATTAATCTGGAACTTTAGGGGGAGTTTATGTTTGTTTATTGTTTTGCAAAATTAGCAGAGAAACTATGAAAATGGGCAACAGAAGGCAAGCAAGGGATAAAGGAACAGAAGGCAGACGAGGAGCAAGATGTCTCTTCATCTGAGCCATTTGAAGAACTGCCTCAATATTTTCAAACTCTACTTTCATCCTGCTAGAAACTTTGGCGGGGAACTTCCAAAGACTGTCGAAATTGCAACTCCTGACTACACGGCGGGGGTGTATGTGTGTGTTTGCTGACTGTACAATAATCCCTGTTAGTGTATTTGGAAACTACATTTATCCGCAGCGCTTCTTACAAGTCCAAGTGAATTGTTTGGGCAGAACTGGGAGATTGCCTAGTTATCTGGTGCTCCTCTCCAACTATTTTAGACTGACAGGGAAGCTGCAAAAACAAACACAGCATCAGATAGCAAAGTTTCTTTGTTAGAAAGAAGAATCCTGAATAGGGATAGAACTCACAAACGTATCTCTCTCACCACTGTCATATTATACCGCAGTATTCAACAACAGGTGCCTGTGGTTTCCCTTTGCAGTAGGTTATATGGGAAACCTGAAAGGCAACGGGAAATCTGCATATGCAATCAGCTACAACAGTCTGCAGCTTTCAACACACAGGTGTCGCTGGCAAAGAAATGCTGGAAACAGCTACATGTATTAATGCAGAAAAGATGCAGCCTGCAGCATCACCAGAGGCCTCAATGAAGTAACTTATCTTACTCTATCTGAGAACCAACTATCTGAGAAGTTAAGTACTCAGCTAGCTCCTGTTAAACTTTATTGCTGCAGCAATAAAACCGCTAGCACATTTACAAAGCTTAGCAGGATCCGGTAAGGTTTCAAACTGGATGAGGAACTGCATGCTGAGATTCCAGTATTGCAAGGGGTTGGACCCTTGAGGTCCCTTTCTAACTCTGCCATTCTTGGATTCTAAGATTCACTACCAACAGAATAGGGTACAGTGCTTGGTTGTGTGTTTTTTGTGGGGGATGCCCATGACAGTTTGCAAATGGGCTCACAGGCCCAAGAAAGGTTTGCAACCCCAGTGCTACAGGGATTGATGCCAGCGAAATTGGCAATTCCCACTTATATGAGCATCGCCAACAGATGGCCAGAGTAAAATCAGATCTATAGGGTTCTGTATTTTGCTGAATATTTTATGTACATCCACAGACGCTTCCTCGGTCCCTTCCACTTTAGAACTCTACAGCCCCCTGAATAACTGCAAAGTAATTATCACAATTCCATAGGCGCCGACTCCATGGGGCTTGAGGGGGCTCGAGCCCCCTCAAAAATTTGTTTGGGGGGGCTCAGCCCCCCCAATAATCTCGGGCGGGCGCCCTTCCAGCAGAGCGCCGCCGCCGTCCCCCGCCTCCTCCCCACCTGCTCCTTCGCCAGCCAGCCAGCCGCGCGCCCTAATCGGAGAGCCCCGGCCGTCCCCCGCGAGATTAGGGAATCCCCGGGGGCGGGGGCTCCTGCCTCGCTGCTTCGCAGCACCACCGCCACTGCCAAGGCACTGCCGGAAATCCCGCGAGAACAGGGGAATCCCGACTGGTCACACCTCCCAGCCAGCCAATCGGCTGGCTGGGGGGCGTGGCTTGCCCTATTTAGGGCCGGAGCCACTTTATTTGCATATTCATGAGCTTATTTATTATTCATGAGCTTTCCCGGGCCCCCCCAATATTTTTTCTAAGTCCGCGTCCCTGCACAATTCCAACATTCTTATATACCAGCAACTAGTGCAGATCTCTGAGTGCAGGTGCTATGTGCTCACAAGGTCTCACTCCTGTCAGCAATCGGGCTGCCGCATCCTGCACTAACTGCAGCTTCTGGATCAAGTGTGACAGAAACCCAACATAGAGCACATTGTGGTAATCCAGTCCTGAAAGTCTGCTGGTTTTCCTCGCAACAGAGTCTTAGGCAAACCACATAACACAGTCCAACAATAATGTCAGCCTACCTTACAGGGCTGTTGGAAGGATTACTGCAGGACAGTGGAAATATTAGGAAATACGTCCCACCATGTTCAGGGAGCTTAGCTGCATTGCTTCAAGTAGCCTTTGCCAACCTGGTGCATTCCAGATGTTATAGGTCACAGCTCCCAGCAGTGAGAGATGGGAGTTGAAGCCCAAGAACATCTGGCTTATGGCAATATATGCAAAGCACTCTGTTAATCCTAAGAAATATTCTCATCAAGCCCCTCAATCAAAGTCGTATTTCACTCCCTCCTGGCACTCCAAGGGAGCCCTGCAGCTGGACCTGCCACTCAATAATCCTAATAGGGCTTCCTTCTTGAGTGCTTATTATTATTCAAGTTATATACCCCAGCCACAGGTGCCACACTCACCCGGCCGCTGGCATCCTGCTTCACGGGCCAACGTATGCAGCTGCCAGGAGTCACAGAATCAGAGAATTGGGGAGTTAGAAGGGTCCCCACTCCCTGCAATGCAGGCCTCTTTTGCCTGACGCGGGCCCCAAACCCACGACCCTGGGGAAGGGCGGCCGAACTGCCCCTTTGCGGATCTGACCCCTTCCCCACGCCGCCCTCTTTGCCTTACCTTTCCTCTTGGAGATGAGGGCCACTAGGGGCACGCTGGGCCGGTCGCTGAAGACCTCGGCCTGGTTGACCAGGGCGTCCCGCACGGCCTCGAAGTCGCTGAGTATGATGAGCGGCCGGCTGCCCACGAAGAGGCTGAAGATGCTGCCGTAGATCTTGGCCAGGGCGGTGAGCAGCAGATGCGGGGGGTTCTGCTGCTGTGGTTGCTGCTCCCTCCCGGCGCCGCCTTCGCCTTTGGGGAGCTGCTTCTGCCGGACCATGTTCAGAAGCCGCTTGCGCACCAGCGGGTTGCGCACCAAGGCGAAGGCGAAGTTGCCCACCAAAGGCCACGGTTTGGGACCCGGCGGGAGCCCCTGCAGCAGCCGGCGGCGGCGGCTCAGCAGCCACCACAGCGCCAGCAGCAGCCCGGCGGCCGCCAGCAGCGCCGAGCTAACGGGATCCTCCATCAGGGCGGGCTCGCCAGACAGAAGCCGTGCGCAACGCGGAACCTCCCTTGCGCGCGCTCTGCGGCCCCCTGGAGTCCCCCTCCGCGGATCCCGCTACATCCTCTTCGCGGCGGCGCCTCCTCCTCCGCCTCTGGTTGGCCGCCCGCGGGGCAGAGGAGGCGCAATCAGAACGCCCAGCTCCGGACAGAGCTCCCCCGAGGCGCTGCGTCACCGGGGAAAGGGCTTCCCTGGCTTTGACCGTCCAGCCTTATCTCTCCGCTGCGCTCCACCCCAAGCCATCTATCTCTTTCTCTCTCTGTCCAAGACCCCGGCGCAAAGATTGCCGCAAAAAGCTGGGCGACGATGGCGACTTGCAGCGGCCTGCTGCAGAGTTCAGGGAGGGAGGGAGGGAGGGAGGGAAGGGAGGAGAAAGCGAAGGGGTCAAAGGCGAAGAGAAAGCGGAAAAGGAGGGGGACATCTTCCAGACCCATGTTTATTGCAGGACAGGTGCATTCTGCAAGCATTGTTTTGTTCTTGTTATTTTATGTATTTATATCTCTCAGGGTGGGATTGGAGTTTTATTAGTTGATTCAGGACGCGTCCCTTGATTCTGCCATATTGCACCCATCTGCAGTAGTTTCTAGTTCATAAGTTTATTGTTCAGCTGACTAAACTTGTGGCGATAGGGCTAATAAACTAATACAGAACATGCATTCATAATATAAGCCGACATCCATGATGTAAGAAAGAGAAGGTGCCAAAGACATCAACAAGCTTAAATCTAGCTTGATTTCAGAGTAAAGCTCTCAGTCACCACAACAATTTACAGGGATTTTATCTAAATGCGTTATCCTGATATTTTTGCAGCCAATGCATAGAGGGCCACTCTGTATGTTACAGAGCTATTATTGTTACTCAAAAGAAACCAAGCCATTTCTTCCAGGGGGTACCTGAAATCAGCTGTTTCAAACCCAAAGCAAGTGAACTGAAGTTTATCAAACGCCCTTTCAACAACTTTCTTCGCCCTGCAGCTGCCCTGCTTTTGAACTTAACTCCACCTCATGGCCCCTCCCTCCTCTTGTCATTTAACATATACAAACCAGCACACCCTCCATAATGTACAATAACACATTGTTGATAATAAGGATGCTCTACACTTAATTTTGTGATAGTTTATACTATGTGATGTGAACTGTAAAGGCCCTTGACAATAAACAACACAAGTCACCAAAACTGTTGACAACGTACTCATCATCAGCCTTAGAAACCAAGGAGGCAACCAGGATAGAATTAACCATTTTGCGCCCCGCGTCAGACAGTGATACAATTTTGAGATGCACAGTGAACCTGACCAGGTCCTTAGTCTGTCTTGCTGTGCCTAATCTATCCATCCCATTTCTACTGTTACAGGGCCACTCCAATCCCTGCTGAGCGGTAGCAAGAAATTTCAAGGGTCTTGGCACTTAACCAGGGTTTGTGTTCCTCTGAACATAGCGGGGAGATTGTGGTGTTTTCAGTACCCAGGACTTCAGGCAAGTACTTGCCTTCATCTTTCCATGTGCCACTGGTCATATTATGCAAAATAAAGTATTGCATTATGTAGCAGGTTACAGAAAGCAAGGATTCTTGCGCAGAATTAACTTTAATAATAAAAAGCACACTACAGTAGGAACCAGTAGTTCTCAACCATTTTTTCAATAGGCACTTTATTCTTATAGCATTGTTTTGCAGTGAAGTTTTTCAGAATATTACAAAACATACCACACCGCTAATACTGGTAAGTGTACATAAAGTCTGCAATTTACAGAACAAATAACTTCAAAGGCTGTGAAAATCTATGGAAAACAGATTCATGAATGAAAGAAAAATGTTTGCATAAGGCCAGTCACCTAAATCAGAATCCTGCCATAATGTTTATCTCTCATTGTATCACTTATCAATCACAGCACAGGCATACAATGCTATTAGAATGAGATTTTAAAAGGCACCATTTCTTAATGTAGTAGCAAAGCACTAATATATGCCTTTAAGTAGTGTTATTTTTCTAGAAAAAGAGGTGCCTGAAATTATCATTGTTCTCTTATCATGGCAGTGGTGCCCACCTGAGAGGTGCTGGAACTGAGTTTTGGTTAGTTCTGGCTGAAAAAAGCCCTGCCTTTAAGTAGTACTACAGGTTTGTTCCAGCACCTGCCAGCTCTTGGCAGCTCTCTCCTTCTCTACCACACAGAAGTGTTTATACTGTGCTGCTTCTGAGATCTGCGCACACTCACATAGTTTATTAAGAGATTGTGCAGTTTGACTGCATTTAACACTGCACAGGTCAAGCCAGCCTGTACTAAGCTCTTTTAGACTGCAGGACTGCCAAGAATTGATCGGTAGATGTTGATCAGTTGCTGCTGCTAACTATTGTGAATGAAGGACTTGGTTGAAAGAGATATCTCTCTTTTTTTCTAGGATATATCCTCTACACCCATTTTGTATATTACAAGTAGAACGTCACAAAGCTACTGTCTGGATAGGACCAAGACCAAAAAGGCACATCTACCACACATATTTAAATTAGCTAAAATTGTATTGCTTTCCCCCCAAGGATCATGAATTTGTGATTTTGTGCAAATGCTGATAACTGTGTCTTAGCAGTGATAGCTTCGTAATAGGTCTACAGTGGACAGGATTTGTTGAGTGGAAATACTCAAATATGTTTAAAACATATGTATAGCGTAGAAACAGACTATGTTCAGGGAAGTGTCTAGGGTTACTGCAGAGATAGCCAACAGATCAGGCATGCAGCCCTTGATTCCTTTTTTTTTTTTTTTTTTTTTGCGGTCCTCTGCAGCATTTGATGTACTTCCCAGCCCTTGTGCTACCTTTCTGAAGCTGGGTGAGGTGCTAGACTTTGGGACCCTGCCAGAGCCTCACCCCTCCTTCCAAAAGCTCAGCACCTAACTTAGCCAGCTTTAAGAAAGCAGTGAGGGCTGGAGGGGGCATCAAAATTTGGCCTCAGTGTAACAAGGTAGTGTGTGCCCTGCATGTTTCATGTCAAAGTACTCTTGCAGCCCACTTGGTATGAAAAGTTGGGCTGCCCCGTCTACAGATGTTGTGGACTACAACACCATGATAATCTGCCATGTTGGCTGGGGTTGTAGCCCCAAACATCTGGAGGACACCGCATTAACTACCCTTGCGCTATTGTTTCACTGCAGCAGGAGAAGGTCTTTAATCTTCAGTGTAATGGTGTTTTATATTAGGTAATGATTTGCTGACAATGTTCCTCTATTAAGAAGGGCAGCACATCCATTGATTTTCACAGTGGATGTTTGCGCTTGTAAAGGTTCAACATTAGTGAATGAAACATTACTGAGCAGTTTATGATCGTACTGTATTGAAGTGTTATTACAAGTTTGCAGTTCCAAACACACAGATATATCCCTGCTTACAACCTTTCCCTGCACAACTAGTATTTTGCTAGGGCATCTTTTCTAAATGTCGTTTGCTGATAATCAGAATGAGCAGACCTAAGTGTTTTTCATAGCAGGATACTTTTTAAAATGGAAACAGGTTTGCTTTTGGGCTATGGGGTGGGCAAGATAGAGCTCCTTTAGCTTCATGACTGCTGGAGGAAAACAATGCCACGATTTGAGTGATTAAAAGAAACAGCTGTTGTGAGTGTTGTTTGCAAACAAATGGAATCAGCTAAACACACACACTTATCTGGACTGAGTAAGTCTGTGTTTAACAGGGCTTATACATACATTTGTGTAAATTAGTTTGCACAGGACTATCATTCACACACAAGTAAATGTGCACTGCACTATCACTGGAGCTCCATGTTCTAAAAGAAAAACTAAAATGTCCTCATCCCCACACTTCATGTATTACAGTTGTAGCAAGGAATCAGAAGGGGAAAATCCATAACTACCAGAAAATAGCAATCCTAAATACAGCAGTAACCAACCCTGGTATTTTGGGCTGCTTTTTTTTTTTTAACTCAAGCTTCCCAAGCTATTCCGGTGATACCTGCAGGCAGTGCTTTTTTTATAAAAAAAATTTAGGGGTACTCTCATTTTCCTACTCATATTGAAATACTGACCCCTCAATGAGGCCAAACTTAGATTCACAAAATGTTTAGGGGTATGTGTTCCCCTTCGTCCCCCCAGAAAAAAAAGCACTGGAGGAAGTAATAAAGTACCTGCAGGAAGTAATAAAGTATATCAGGTGCGTGATGTGGATTTAATGCCGAGAGAATGTTAGAACAGGATGCTAGACTAGATGGATTAAGCAGCCTCCAGTCCCTGTTAGAGAAAAAGGTGGGCTATAAATGAATGAATGAATGAAACGAAACTGTGAGAATGCTCAGGCACAGTGTAAGACTGCAAAGTAATTATCCAGTTCCTAGGAGTAAGCTCTATTTAATTCAGTGGAGCTTACTTTTGAGTAGACATGTAAAGTCTTGCAGTGTGAGGCTCTATTTACAACAAAGGAATAAAACACTCTATGAGTTTTCTTTTAAAAAAATGCTGGCTGAGAAACTATTGTAATTAAAGTGTTTAAAGTGGATTGGTTACATTTTCCTTCAAAATGTATGTCAGCTTCACCATTCCTTCCTTCCTTCAGTTCAGGTATTTTATTTTCAGTATAAACAGGACTCTGTTTTTGTAGCTGATTGTATGCAGCAATGCCCTTTTTATGTATTCACATTGGTGTAAACATTTATGTTGTCTTCTAGATCCAAATGCACACAAACAAATATTATAAGCAAGCAATACCCTAGTGCAGTTTCCCAAACTTGGGTGTCCAGCTGTTTTTGGACTACAACTCCCATAATCCCTAGCTAGAGGGACCCAGTGGTCAGGAATGATGGGAATTGTAGTCCAAAAAAACAGCTAGAAGCCTAAGTTTGGGAAACCTTGCCCTAGTGCTCATCTTGCAAATTTGCCCTTATGTTCATTCATGGCAAAGGCTGTTTCCAAAAAGGACAGCAGGGGGAGGTCTGATCTCTCCATCACTTTAATGTCCGCATTAAAGTGTGGAGGAAAAGGAGAAAAGTAAGAAAGATAAAGGATATTCCCAAGCCTTTCCCAACCAACACTCATGCATCCACCCACCCACCCCAACGCTTGGGAGGAGTCTTGTGCATTCGCAATGCCAGTAAACGGTGTGTGTATCCAATGTAAACAAGATGCTGTAGCTCCTTTGCTGATTGCTGGGCTGCTGTAATAAAAGGGAAGGAAAGGCATCAGCAGGAACAACAGATGGAGAGGAAGAGGAAGAGGCTGAAGGGACCCTTTCCATCAGCCGCCTCTCTCCTGAGCAAAAGGAGAAGCGCCTGATGAGCAAGGAAGTGGGGAGCAACGGGTGCAACATATAAGCCTGGGGTGATTTTTGCAGAAGGGGGGGTGGGCCAGTGCCCTTGGTGGGGGCCAAATTTGCCAACCCCTAGGTACGCCTCTATGCGGTAGTATACAAATAGTGTAGTGCAACTTTTTTTTTTTTTTAGAATAATACTTGGAAAGGTATCCTAACTTTTCTCAAGCAACATTTACCAGAGTAAATTTTAGCTGCTCTTTTTGCTTCCTTTAGCATAAAGAAAGTGAATCCCAGTCAAAATTTATCTGGGGAAAAGCAGGATATGTTAGAGCAGGGGTAGACAACATTGTGACCTCCAGTTGCTGCTAGACAAGTGCAACTCTCACTATCCTGATTTTGCAGGGAGTTCAACATCTGCTTCTGTAGTATGATGACAATCCAAGCTTTGAAATATTTATTCTGCTCAGGGTGTTTATATCAAAATATATCAGCACTCAAAAAGTTCAGAGGATTTTTTTAAATTAAATACAACGAGCTGGATCCAGACTAACAGTGTAATTCTACACATGTCCACTCAGAAGTAAGTCCCATTGAGTTCAGTGGGCATTACTCTCAGGAAAGTATGAATATCAGATTGTAGCCAAAGTTAATTGAACTTGGGTGCCACTGGAATAAACAACTTGAGTATAACCACACTTACCTGGAAGTAAGCCCTACTGAATTCAATAGAATTTACCTCTGAGGAGACATGGCTAAGATTGTGCTGATAGTCATGATGATTAGAGTCCAACTGACTTCAATGCAACTAGATCCAAGCCATAGGATCTGTTTTGACAGATCATAGGTAAAGGGTTTGAAAACTTCATCCAGATGCCACTATCTTATACTTACAACTGCTGGGTTTAAACCCACAAAATACTGCATATCTAGTCATAATATATTCACTTCTGCCTCTTGAGCCAAACTAGAAAGACCTAAGAAGCATACACTACAACAGTGTTGTAGACAAAAAGTAAATTGAAATTATATTTAATGCAAAACATGTGGGCATACAGTGCCTTTTTTACTTGAATTAATAAACCTTTAAAGATTCAGCCACAAGAATATGCTCATTGAAACTGATTGACATTGAACAGAAATGCAACACTATGTGTGTCCATTAGGGGGCTAACAGGCACTACACACAGAGGCTACGTACACTGGATTATATATCTAGGTTTAGTAACATATCCAAGACTTCTGTTGCTAGTCATCATACTAAAGCACTCTCCCTGCCCCCCTTTTCTTTACAAAATACAACTATGGCCAAAATCTTTAAATAAGCACCTAAAACAGAACTTGCTATTTTAGAAATGTTATCAGAGGCACTTCACTGACATCACAAGAGAAATGCACATCCCACCCGGGGGGGGGGGACATGCCCAAGAAATTTCAACTTTACTGCTGTGGCTTGTTTAAAGAATATTTAATTCAATAAAAATTCATAAAACTGGAAGGAAACAAAAGGAGGATCGGCTGTGACCACAATAATGATTTTGAATGTATTCTAAGATTTTTGTTTGTTTCTCATTTGTTGGTTCGTTTTTATTTCGGGATGGACATTATCTACTTTGCTGTGCCAGTTACAAATTTGACTTTATGTATATCATATTTCAAGCTTTTGAGCTATGCTTTTGGGATGCCTTTGCTTTGACAGCTGAAGGAGACTTCAGAGTACAGACTGGTATTTTTTATAGTTTTAAAGAGATAATGAAACTTATATTTAAGCTCCTTCCTATCCTGTATACTTTCTTTTCTTACGATTGTTTTCAGTCGATTTGTCAAGCAATAAAGTTATTGGAAATATTTGGCAATAAAGTTAATACCCGAGGCCAGGCCTTCATAGCCTGTGACCATCTTGCCAAATGCAGCCTCCCAGCCAAATATGATCGTCAGCCAGGTACTCTACAGCTCCCCTGGTTTGGTTTTGTAGACAGCAAAACCAAGAGGATTATTTAAGCCCTCAGGTATCCAGCAGACATGTCTGTCATAAGTTGTGCAGGCCTTTTAAGCAATATACTGAAATGAACAAGAGCAAAAAAGCTCACTAAGACCAGAATAAACATGGTCAACAAAAATTGCATCATTTTTAATATTCTCCCTATTTCCCCCTATTTGTCAGGTGATTAATCCTGAAGCTGTTTTCAAGCAGTGTACTACTGTAGTTTACTAGGCATTCCTTTGCTAACAGTTATATACAAGCTTATCAAATTACACTTGCCATCTAAGGAGATGGATTCATTTATTCTCCACTTTAGTATTTCTCATCCAAAACAAGAATAATCAGAAACCAAGAAGCTCAAATTTCACTGTGAATTATGGAAATAGCTGTATAGCTGATTAAGTTCAATTATATATCTTTATTTTAATTAACTGGCCAGTGCATTTATATACTATTTGAATACCAGATCCTTGTGCTTTAGTGTTGAAAGCAATTTAGAGAAGCATGCCAAAGTCCCTCCGAATAATAATTTTTTTAAAAGCACAAAATTGCAGCTCAAGTTTCACCAATTTTGAATGGGAGATAAACAGTCCAACTTTCTCTGATCTACACTTGTCGTCTAGGAGATAAAATGTACATGTTTGAGTCACAGATGGTGCCCTCAAACCTAGGTGGTCTACCTTAGAAATTTAATGTACAGAAACCAGGTTGAGGACTTGAAGGAAGAGACTATTTTTGCAAGTGTAGCTTTCAATTTCTGGCTGAACCCCTAATACACATGCAACGTATTGAAAAGACACAAGGCCTTTTGTCCACACAGAAGTTTACCACGAACTTTGCCACTTGCTTTTGAAACATCTGAGTTTCAGTCCAGCTTGAGGGTTGCTTCAAATGTGATAAAATGCATCATGAGAACCACTTTGTTGTAGCAAAGTTGCATGCAGGATAGGTGTAGATTGTTAATGTGCAAACATATGCACACATTTTGTTGCTCTACACAGCTTGAGTGCTATATTCATACAGAAATGCTCTATACATTTTTCCATGTTTGAAGCTGCCCTGAAATAGGACTTGGGGTGACTGATGTATCAGGAGTCCCTCTACATACTTTCCTTTGTATTTATCAGGTCCGTGATGCAAATCAAAATAAGTTAAGTTTGTTTTAGCCTTGAGTTTTAAATCTGATTTTGTCATTTTATTAGCCACTGCATCTAATCGTTTACTGGTTAGTTATTAACCTTGTTAGTTATTAACATAAAAAAGTTATGTATGTACCTGTAACTGGCCTGAGAGCAAGTAAGTTAAATATTTCTAGGAAGGAAAAATTACCCATAAAAGTAAGGTTTCTGGCTGAATTATCATACTTCACTATCTTCTGTTCCCATGATGCATTATTTGTTGTACTAAGATTTGTTGTTGCCAAAGTGATAAGTCTGAAAAGCAGAATTAGCTTAACGGCCTGGCCTGTGAATGAAAGAAACACCCAGACCTACAAACTGAATTTTAAATTAGAATAAATTTTCCAGTCAAATTGTCTCATTACTTTTTTTTAATGTCACTCTTTAAAGCATTATTTTAAAAAAAGTTATAGTAACTGATTAGACTTAAGCAAATTCAATAGTTATTTCTCTAGCTGCTCCTTTTACTGATTTTTTTATAGAAAAGCAATTGGCAACAATGAAAAATACATTTAACTACTAGATATTATAATGGCAATGACACTGTTTGATTCCTGTACAAAACAGAACAAAAAAAGTGGGCCATGTTAGCTTTCTTAAACATTAACTTAATAAATGTTTGGGTGTTTTCACATATACAGTTTTATATTACACAGAAACATTTTGTTCAACCAAAAAAAATCTGTAAACAATAAAGTAGCAGACTGGCCACATGACCATTTAATAAATAAATATAGTGTTAGGTAATAGTGAAACAAACACACCTATTGCAGTGAATACCCTTGGCACAACAACTCAAATTCACACCAAGGAAAAAACAATGTGATGTTCATCTGTAGATGTATCACATCCAGCTCTCAGGCCCACTGTTCCATAGTTTTTGCAAAAATCGCACCATTTCTTTTTAAGCCTTCAAAAATTCCTTACAGAAGATCAAAGCCAGTGAGTGACTGGAGGATCAGGAGAAGTTTTGTCTCCCACAGCATTTAAATGGTTCACTCAAGTTTATGTATTATTTGCTATACATGTGTAGATGCACAGCCACGTACAATCACAAAAACAATGTTAACAATCCTGCAGGAATTTTATGACTATTTAAAATTACAAATTTATACCTCTGAGAGCCAACAATGTGGTTGTCTGCACTCAGTGGTATTTTCAGTCATTGCCTGAAGGAGTATCAACATTCTCTTTCAATTACAGATCCTCCATCTTTGAGCATTCGCTGCAAAGTGCATATACTCAAAATGTGTTATGCACATGCACCACACATTCATGCAAGCTGACCAGCAGAAATTTAAATAATTCCCTTGCCTTACATATATGCATTTTAACAATAAATTATTTTTTCCTGTTGTTGAATGCTGACAATGTTAGTAGACATTATTTCTAACTTACAGTATCCTCAGGTAAAATAGGTTTTATGGTCATATATGGATATATATATATATATAATTGCCACTTATTTTTTTAAAAAAATGTAAAAAACAATAGAGGGTAGCTAGAGTATATGGAAACAGTGGTGGCATTACAGGGTTATAATATATTCATTCCCATAAGAATGTATAAAAAGATCAAGGTTCACTTCTGGTTTCACCAGTTATGTAAAACAAGTCTTGCCTTCACTAGTGAGAATAGTAAGACCACTGCTTGCCAACTTCTGTTACTCTCTGCATATAGCTAGAAAGACCAGTATTGTGCCTTTTATCGTTTACTATGGTTTTGCTCTTCAAACTCCACGAGTCTAAAGCAGATATTTTGTTTCAGTGCTTCTGTGGGATGAGTGATATTTAACAACAGATGGTGTGATGTGTTCTTTGGCACCTCTGAATCTCATTAAGAAACCAATGTCCTAGCTTTCCTCCTCCTCAGGAAGTGTTCTGTTGGCACCAGAGTGCCACTGAGTGCCAGTGTCTACTAGCGCTGAAGAGTGGGATGAAACTGTACAATATGACTAGAAAAATATACCAAGGGGCAATAATTATTTTGTTTGTGTCTACAATTGTCTTTTCTCAGATCAGTTGCACAAAGTTTGGTCCACTTCTGCAGTTAACAATCTAGTCATCTTAAGAGCTTTGGTTATAGCACAAATGTTTTGGTAGAAGTAAAGAACAATACATTCTCTTGTCTTCGTTTTCTTCAGGTGGATTTTTCATTGTCCTCTCCCGTTTTCTGAACTCGGGAATACTTTTTGCATGAAGACTTGAAACAGCTAGGGGGCCAAGATATTGGCCATGAGAAACAGCAAGGCACGGAGCCCTGTATATTCTTTTCAAAGAAATTGAATATTGGAAACCACCATGCTCGAGAGAGAAAGTTTGTCTGTGATGAGATTTTC
Source organism: Podarcis bocagei (assembly GCF_964188305.1). Taxonomy (NCBI): domain Eukaryota; kingdom Metazoa; phylum Chordata; class Lepidosauria; order Squamata; family Lacertidae; genus Podarcis; species Podarcis bocagei. The sequence continues at coordinate 56,409,613 of NC_138134.1, forward strand.
AAGTTCTGCATTAAGAGGGGGGAGAAAAATATATTAAGATCCTGCTGAGACTGCTTTAAAAAGAGACATATTTAAACCACTGGAATAATTCTTATTTTTTCCTTAGAAAGAAAGCACTTCCATGGAGTAAAAAGCATATAAAACATAGGTATAATTCAGATAGGACAATCAGTTTCTCTCTGTCCTTCAGCTCCATATTGGTTTTCGTGCTGGAATTTTGTGATAACTGACACCATTTGAAACAGAGGGCAGTAAAGTAAAACCAGGCAAAGTAGTATTATTTATTAACTCCTCGTATTACTCCAAGGAGTTCAGAGACATACACGTGGGATTCCTAAACTCCCATGAAGGTAATAAGGCAGCTCAAACCTGCTTAACCTCATATAGAAATTTTCTTTTGGTCATTTTTTGTGCTACTTACAGCAAATGGCTTTACAGTGGTACCCCGCAAGACGAACGCCTCACGAGACGAAAAACTCGCAAAACGAAAGGTTTTTTCGTTTTTGAGTTGCCTCGCAAGACGAATTTCCCTATGGGCTTGCTTCGCAAAACGAAGCTTGCCCCGGGGACAGCGGGTCTTCTCTTTTGAAGCAAGGGGCGGCGGGGAGATCGCTTCTCCCCACCGCCCCTTGCTTCAAAAGAGGTCCGGGGGCAGCGGGAAGCGCTTCCCGCTGCCCCCGGACCTCTTTTGAAGCAAGGGGCTGCGGGGAGATCGCTTCTCCCGGTGCTCCGAAGCGGGGCGGGGGGGGGGGCGGGAACACCTTCCCCCACCGCCCCGCTTCAGAACGGTGCTCCGAAGCGGGGCGGGAACACCTTCTGAAGGCTGGCGGGGGGCAAAAGTCTTTGTCCACCCTGCCTGCCTTCCCAGGGGCTTTTAAATCGCCCCGGACAGCGGAGAAGTCCTCTGCTGTCCCGGGGCGATTTTAAAATGCCGCCCGCCAGCATTTTAAGATTGCCCGGACAGCGGAGAAGTCCTCCGCTGCCCCATGGTTTTTTAAAATGCTGGGGGTGGGAAGAAAAGCCCTTGTCCCCCCCCAGCCTTCAGAAGAGGTCCGGGGACAGACTGTCCCCGGACCTGGTCTGAAGGCGGTTTCCCTAGGAACGCATTAATTGATTTTCAATGCATTCCTATGGGAAACCGTGCATCGCAAGACGAAAAAACCGCAAGACGAAGAGACTTGCGGAACGAATTAATTTCGTCTTGCGAGGCACCACTGTATTTGTTTTCCAGACTAACTGCAATATTTTTGACCAGCATTCCATTCACGTAGTGAAAATGCCTCTCCACTTACAGTTAACTGGTTCACAATTAAGTAAAGGAAGTTCAAGAAATTTAGAAAGGCATTCATTTAAACTGAACCAGATTTGTGATAGACTTTTTTTTTAAAGCTTCACATGTATAGTGTAGTTAAGGTACTGGATATGATTTACCAAAACACAGTTGCAACAAATGTGTGCAGTTAGATGTGGGATTCCTGTGCACATTTACTTGAAATGATAACTGATTGAAAAGGCAGGTCTTACTCCTCAGTGTGGGACTGGGATGTTAGTGCCTTAAATTCAAATAAACTTCACCATGACTAACTTTTTTTTCTGGATTATACCAATATTTTCTTAGATGTTGACCCATGAGATTTCCAGGGGAGTAAAAATGCCTTTAAAAAGTCCAGCATAATTCAGCAATCTCATTTTAACATAATACATTTTGTAAAGCAGTACTATGTATCTCAAGTACCTAACATTAATTTAGAAGCTGGTATTCCCGTTACTCACCTTTTCATTAGCCATTGAGTGATACCACCAGAAGAGCCTTGTGGTGATATAATAAGCAATGACAACATCTATAGTATAATGTTCATGTCCTACTAGGATGCAGATTATTCCAGCAACACTCATACACCAGCAGATCAAGTGATACCACCAAAAGTGACGAGGTGAATCTGCCCAAGAAGGAAAGCATGTTAAAGAGGTTTCATATGAGAATTGTATCTAGAGCAGCAAAACAGATGAATATGAATTTGAACTAATTTGTGAATGCAAATGCATGGATATGCACATGCACACACAGAGACATAAACTAAAATATTATATTTAGTTCGCAGGAACAGGTTGCCATATAATTTGATCCCATAGAGTAAATTTAACAGGAGATAAATATATGAATGCTGGCTAATCAGCTGATTTGCTCAATTTGCACTATGTTGCCGGCTGGGTTTCCATACAATACATATCTGACTCATGCTCCTAGGGGATATGGCAGAATACACAACTGCCATGCAGAAGGTCTCGGGCTTAATCCTTGGATTATTCAATTAAAAGAATTTTCCATCAAGGAAAAAACCTCTGCCTGAGACTTTGGAGAGCTACTGCCCTTGGTGTAAATAGCACTGGACTAGATGGACCAATGACAGTCTCCTATGTTCAAGGCCAATTGTATAATCTGCACCACCAACATTGCTTTATAAAGATGGGTTAGCAATATGGGCTCCAATCTGGCACCCAAAGAGTACCAGCTAGCTCAACAATGATCAGATTTACTACCTGTTCCCCATATTCTTCCAACTTGCTGCAAGCCTCCTGTCACTCGTCCTTGCTATCTGACACTATGAGGAAGGAACATACTGGCAGGTAATGGAAGGAGTGTTACAGAACCATCACTACCATAACCCTTCATACAAAACTTACATTTAAGAGCTCTTAAAATTGTGCTGCAACAATCTGACATCCATAAAAGCATACGAGTAAAAAAGAAAATTAATCCATTCATTCAAAGGGGTAAATGCTTCCCACCACCATAATACTATCTTTTTTTTCAATCCATGGCCACTTTTTACATGGCAGCACACTAATCATAATTATATTTGAGGAAGGAAAGAAGATAGCGAAATTAGATCAGAGAATCATTCATTTCCTTTGTGTTTTTTGAAGAATAACAGCACCAGTACCTATTTCAAATAAATTCAATCCAATTTATGAAATTAACTAAAAATACAAACAAACCAGTGCACTACTGCATTTTATTGCTCATTCCAAAAATAAATGTCAAAATGGAGGGAAGGAAGCTTGTACAGCCATCTCTGGCCAGGGAGTTAAATATATTGATAAACAGGGATGAGAACACAGGAAGCATCTTTCAGATTGGCAAAATGCCTGTTCAGAAAGATCAGTGGAGCATATTGCACTCAGCTTCAGAATAATGGAGCAGTATTTGCTCTTGCTTCAAACAGCATCCCCCCAACCCCATAATCATACAGGAACAAGAAATTAGTAGATAATATCCTGATGTACAGTCCACACCACTTATTTATAAAACCCTGCCAGCAGTATGCCAGGGTTCACAGGACAACCTAGTGAAGAAGAATGGCTGTAATAGCCCCATGTCAGTAATAATTTCCTTCCTTTCCTTTCCTTTCCTTTCCTTTCCTTTTTCTTTTTCTGCAAAGGGCATATGCTAAATGCTAGATAGGTAAACTAAACAACAACATTAAATGGGATGATTAAACATGACCACAGTACATCTGTGACAACATCCTCACATAAAATAGTGCATGAAATGGCTATTTACCAACTACTCATGGAACATTATGTCCACATAATGTTCTCCCACCTCCACTAATGTATTAAAATGTAATATGTATATTACATTACCAGAAACTGTCACATATTCAGGCTTCACAGAACCTACATAGGTATATTCATGTTAATAGGAACATGCATATGCTAATGAAAGGCATGTTTTCCAGTTTATATGGAACCCAGTTTTTGACATGCTTGTTCTTTGTAGCACCAGCCTTCTAACAACCAAAATACAGTACTCATGCATAAGTCTTCTAGAACTACAAATTGGTGTAGTGAAGTGGGTAGAGTTTTGGACAATGACTAGGAAGACCCATCATTGGTTGACATTGGACCAGGAACTCTCTATCAGCCTACTTGACCCCATAAGGTGGTTATGAGGATGAAGTGCACAAGGGACCTTCTCTGCAACCCCAAGTTCTCTGAAGGAAGTGTGGCATAAACATGTAAATAAATAAGGGAATGTTTATTTTATGAGACCTCGTGGCAAAAAGAAACAAGGAAGACAATGCCAAAGAGAAAGGTAAGCAATTATTTCTGTCCTACACCAATTTATAGTAACTGAATTAGGCTTGGGAACACAAACATCTTTTCTTTTTTCTAACTGAAGGAACAGTTTGTAACAAGCCATCCAAATTAGATAGCTGTGTTTAAAAAACAACCAAAAACTAAGACCATGAGGCCTAGTTTGCACATTAGGATTGCCACACTAAGACCACCTAAAACCATACGAAACATTTAGGAAAATAAGAAAGGCTTTAGGTGTGGAGCAGTTCATCAAGTGATATTCTTGTAAAGAAGCTGGTAAAATGCGGTCTTGACTATGCTACCACTCAGTGGATTTGTAACTTGCTGACTGACCGAACCCAAAGGGTGCTCATCAATGGTTCCTCTTCATCCTGGAGAAGAGTGACTAGTGGGGTGCCACAGGGTTCTGTCTTGGGCCCGGTCTTATTCAACATCTTTATCAACGACTTGGATGATGGACTCAAGGGCAACCTGATCAAATTTGCAGATGACACCAAACTGGGAGGGGTGGCTAACACCCCAGAGGACAGGATCACACTTCAAAACGACCTTGACAGATTAGAGAACTGGGCAAAAACAAACAAGATGAATTTTAACAGGGAGAAATGTAAAGTATTGCACTTGGGCAAAAAAAAATGAGAGGTACAAATACAAGATGGGTGACACCTGGCTTGAGAGCAGTACATGTGAAAAGGATCTAGGAGTCTTGGTTGACCACAAACTTGACATGAGCCAACAGTGTGACGCGGCAGCTAAAAAAGCCAATGCAATTCTGGGCTGCATCAATAGGAGTATAGCATCTAGATCAAGGGAAGTAATAGTGCCACTGTATTCTGCTCTGGTCAGACCTCACCTGGAGTACTGTGTCCAGTTCTGGGCACCACAATTCAAGAAGGACACTGACAAACTGGAACGTGTCCAGAGGAGGGCAACCAAAATGGTCAAAGGCCTGGAAACGATGCCTTATGAGGAACGGCTAAGGGAGCTGGGCATGTTTAGCCTGGAGAAGAGGAGGTTAAGGGGTGATATGATAGCCATGTTCAAATATATAAAAGGATGTCACATAGAGGAGGGAGAAAGGTTGTTTTCTGCTGCTCCAGAGAAGCGGACACGGAGCAATGGATCCAAACTACAAGAAAGAAGATTCCACCTAAACATTAGGAAGAATTTCCTGACAGTAAGAGCTGTTCGACAGTGGAATTTGCTGCCAAGGAGTGTGGTGGAGTCTCCTACTTTGGAGGTCTTTAAGCAGAGGCTTGACAACCATATGTCAGGAGTGCTCTGATGGTGTTTCCTGCTTGGCAGGGGGTTGGACTCGATGGCCCTTGTGGTCTCTTCCAACTCTATGATTCTATGATTCTAAGTGAACTGAGTAACAGACAGGAATTCAATGTAGTGCAAAGCAGATTGCTCTTAGCGCAAGCATTGCTGCTTGCATGGTTTATCAATTTGCTCTTTCCTCCATCCACATTCTGTTCTAGGAGTTCTCTTCCCTTACCCAAGGCAACTTCAGGGGGCACCTGGGGGGGAGAAGAGGGGAAACCCCAGTTGTGGCCAGTGGAAGTCCTTGCCTGTGGTTTCCTGGTGGCACTCATTAATTAAATCCTGCCCATATTTTCCACTTAAGTACAAACTTTTCCTTGGGATAATTACATTCCCACAGAAAAACCTGGTAAGCTGCTTCACATGACTGATCTACCATGTAAGAGTCACCAAATGGAGCAATTTTAAAAGTATTTCATGCACTGGCCAAAACGTCAGAACTGGCCCAGACTTTCTGCTATTTTCAATCCAAAATCAGAAGCATTTGGTTAGATTGGTGCACATACAGAATACTGAAACTAGTATAAAAATCAGTGGAATAGTGTTGCTAAGCATTTATGAAAATAAAAAAACTGAAAAATTGAAACTTACATTCCTTGATAAATAGGTAAGTGAGTGTTAGCACTACAGTGTGACCACTGAACAGGAAATCTCCGCATAAGATGTGTGAGCCTGTTATAGACAGTCCACCGCCGGAAATTAGTTGCAGGATCCGCTGAACCTTGGCTTGAGAATTTCCATTTAGCTAGTTTGTCATAGGGAGAACAAAATAAGAAGAAACACAAGCTGAAGGAGACTGGAAGTGTTTGGCTGGATAAAGAACTCCAAGCCAACTGATTTGTAAAATAAATATAATTTGCATTTACTAGGTTTACCTTTGGAGCACACTGAAAATGCATTCCAGGCACAGGGAGAGTGGTGACATACATGGTAATGCAGCGGTAAAGGTATAAAGTTCCTATTATAAAGAAGAACCTTCGTCCCACTATTGATCTGAAAAATAATATTAAAGAGAGATTGTTCATGTAGTTATGCTATAAGTACAACTCCATAAAAAGACTATGCCTGCAAAATTCAACATATCTTTCCCACTCTTAATCTGTATTCCATAGCATAGGACAATGACTACAACAGGAAAACTGTTACAGCCACATTCTTATTTATTCATTTATAAAAAATATTTTTCTACTGCAATGTCAAAAAATATCAAAGTGGTTTGCAACAATTATATATACATAGACAATAAAAACCAAGCAAAAATTTAAAATCACAAACAAGCTAACTATTGCAGAATATGTTTCTTAATTGTCCACATAAACCTGCCAGCATAGAAAAGTTTTCAGCAGATGTTTAAAAGTTAAAATGGAAATTTCCTGCTGAATCTCTACTGAAAGAATGTTCCACAGGACTGGGCCAATGACACTATAAATTTTACAGTAAAGTTTTGCATTTTTCAAGATTTGCAACGTTTGACTGTAATATGTCTATGTTATGGGCACCAATATACTCCAAAAAGAGCAATTCATACTTGTGGAACTACTAAGACATGCACTTCTCTATTATTTAACCACCCAAGTGTATCTTATGGGTTCTGTTATCATTGTTGTATATCACTTTTAAGGTTAGATTTTAGGAAGGTGGCATATACATATTTTTGAGTAAAACAGCTGTAGAGCAGTGACAATTCCTGCAAGACTTGATTGCTTATTTCCCATACAACCAACTTTGGGAAGCTGCATAATTCATCATGTTACTAGCTTCTTCCTGTATGTGGTTGTGACCATAGAACTACTCTCTGCATGAAGGGTTTGGCACTGATGAACTGGAATACAGATAGTAGCACATATTAAATATTTGTTGTGCTGGTTTTCTTTTAGGTGAATTGAACAATTCTACATGTGTGATCTCAGAAGTATGTCCCATTGAGTTGAACAGGAATTAATCCCAGATAAATTGCTATAGGACTGCATCTTCAATCACATTCAGATTAAATATAAATATGTTGCATCTTTGTTACAAATCCATTTGTTTTAAACATAATTATATAAAGAAGGAAAAACTGATAATCCAAAATGTTAGGCGACACCACTTACCATTTCTATAGCAGCATTATTGCAGACTTGCATGTATCTTTTTTCTAGTATCTCAGTCCTTTCTTTTGCAAGTCCACATGATTAATAATAATTATGGTTAATAGGTAAACTCTGAATTCTCTCAGGGAGGGCCAAACTAGATGTGTCCTTAATATGTGTAATGTTCACTACATTTCAGTTTTTCCTAAGCTACCTGCACAGTTGAGGAAGCTCAGTTCTCACTGTAAAGGAATCACTCCCCATTGAGACTGGAATGGAAGTCGCCTCATACAGTTTTTTTCTAAAATCCCTAGCCATGCCATAAAACAGATTTCTATTCTGATCCCTGTAGGTAAGTGATTAATTAGTTAAAGACAGACAAGTTACATAATTGCCTATGTATTTAACTGACATCTAGTTTGGTCTTTAATAATAAGAAGAAAAGAAGCTGTGCAACTTACTTGTATCTGAGAAACAGCCACTGGATTGTCCATAATCCAAACAGTATAATTCCATTTATTTCTGATACAGAAAAAGCCCATTCTACACGATCAATATAATCAAAAAACTTATCTGGCAATGGAGGACTGAGCTCCTTGGGAGGCACCCTCTCATGTACCGCTGTGATAATGACAGTCGTTAGAATTAAGTTGAAGACAGCATACACAAAGGCAATGCCTGTTTTCCACCATTCTAAAGGAAGTTTGTTTCTAGATTCAGCGGGCATAGAAATCTGTATATAGTCTGGATACTTCTTAGTGCCTTTCCGCAAGCCATTGGATAAACCCTTTGGTTTGCTGCTGCTGTTCTTGTTCTCCTCACTGACAGTGAGTGTGGGTCGAGCATAACCATTTGCAGTTTCATTGTTCTGGACTTCCATGTGCTCTTCAAGCTTTGCTGTCTCTATGGTATCCATCAGGCCTAACACGCGAAGCAAAATTAACAAATTCTTGTCTGATTTCTAATATTATCTCCTGCTTCTTTTAAAGTCTGCCTCCCGTAATTCCAGCCAATCTTGGTCCTTTAATAAGCATGTAGAAACTGGAGATTCCAATTTAACTTTCAATTAAGGCTTCAGTTTTCCAGAAAGTCTCACAAGCTTTTCCTCCAGGGACCATCAATACATTCTCTGCAATTAAAGTTGACAAAGATGTAAAATTTGCAAAAATCGTCACAGTTACCTCTGCATGTATGTTGGACAGCACAGGTGGCGACCATTTCTAATGTCCAGTACAGCTTTCCTGGGAGATGGCTGGACATTAGATTTGAGCTCTTAATAGTTGCTTTCAGTACCTAGCAATTCTAAAATGCAAGTTGCTGGGCATCAAGCTTATCCAGAAGTCACAACTTCAATACGATAAGGTCGTTCCTTTTTATCAGAGTTCTACAAGCTTGTGATTTATTATGTAGAATGCAGCCCGCCAGTAGCCTTACAACAACCACACACAAAATTTATTATCCAATCACAGGTAAACACATCTCTAAAACATAGACCCATTTGAGCGCTAGGGGGCAGTTAGATAGTTGGTAGGCTGCATTTGACTTCATAGTTGTGCCAAACTACTATAATTTCATAAATATGGGAATAAGATGTGGCTATTCAGCAATGCCAGATAGTTACACTGTGTACACTCCTTTTGATCATCTTTACTATTTCAATTTTCCAGTCTGAGCCCTGCCCCAGGGAGGAGAAGATGCCTTTTGGTACGTGAAAGTCTAATCCACTGGTTCAAGGCATCTCCATGTGCTGCAAGTCACTTAATTCATGAGTAATATCAGATACAGATAGGGCAGATAAGTTTGATAGGACAGATAAGACTTCAGCTTTTAAAGTATGCCCATTTACAAAGGGGAACAGAATGTCCTTAAGAATGAGGAAAATACATTTCTGTCCCTATGTCTTATTCTGCTCTTAAATGTCCAACCATTTCCCTTTTAACATGCTTGCCCTTAGATACAGCTGCAAAGTTCTTTTTGATCTTTGCTTTCTCTCTCCCCTATCCATTATGCAAGCCAAGCCTGAGACTATCCTTTTGATCTCTAGAAGCAGCACCAAATAATCTGTAGCCATTAGAAACCAAGTAATTTGTATGCTCCAAACACTGAAAGCAGTTGGGTCAAGATCACCAGGAACAATACACAACCAAGTAAGCAGTCAAAGGAATGAGTCCTGAACATTCTAGTCACTGAAGTTTATTTGTTCTGGCTCACCTTTGTTTTCACAACAGTGTAAACAAAAGAATCCGTCAGTACAATATCACTCCTTTAGAAATAATGCAGTCAGTACAATAAATGTAAATCCAAATAAAGTTAAAAATAAAATGAAAATGAAAATCATTCAAAACACAAAGTGCAATTTTGAATGAGCAAACAGGCAGACATTGGCTTCTAATGTTCTAAAACCTTAACGTATGATGACTATATTTTTACGGACAGTAAGCAAAATCTAAGTTTTCTATTTACGTGGTGCTGTAAACTATAGACTAGCATTGGTTGGTCAAGTCATTGCCACAAGAGAGGCTGAAGTGCGCTTTGAAAGTTAAGGCAATATATTAGATATAATTCTATGCCCTTCGGAACCAAAAGATATTGTGGAACATTTTCCTATGGTCAGTATTAAGGGCAACAAAGAAATATCATGGGAAGGAGGGGAATGCAAGAATTTGTTGAGGCAGGTCACACTATAGCCAACAGACATGGAAGAGTCCTAGCAATATCAGCTGATACCTAGGTTCAAACTGAGTAATAGTTGTAGTCCTCGCCTGCCCCTCCAAACGCTGGGATATCCTGGTAAAGGGATCAGGGGGAGTGGCCATGTCCACCCTATTTGATGGGAACACCCTATTTGATGTAAGTCTTAGGAACCCCCACCTGGATTGACCACACGTCGCTTCCAGCAGGCGGGCCAGAAGTATTTAGATTGCCCCATGCCCAAGCCAAACCTCTTTCATCTGTGTTCAATAAATTTGTGGCCTGTTTTTACCCAAAACCCAGTCTTATTTATAGGGGTTGGGGTATAGGAAGTCCAATGCCTTGTTCTGCAACAGGATCAAGTATTACAGACTACCCTGAACTAGCAAGGAGGATGCCTACACATTGTTTTAGGAAATGGGTTTAGAAAATACATACCCATGTCTTTGAATGCAAGAATTAAGAATGCCTTCAATTTTAACCCAGACAAAAGAGAGAACGATAAACTAATTATTAGGTGTTTGAGAAATACTGCTTTAGATTGCAATAATTTGTGTGAAATATGTTTGCCTTCCAAGTAGCAGCTTAATCATCTCCCTCCTGGCACCTCATCTGTATGTATAGAAAGAAACAAGTATGTTCATGTGTATAACCTGTAAGCTTGAGAAAGAGTGATCCAGGATACCAAGTCCACATAAAAGATGTGAATTGGGAGAAAGTCTACTATATTGATTGTGCAATATTGTTTATTTAAAGAAAACTGGCTCCTCCTTCTCCTTCCAGAATTCAAGTTTATTAGAACTGCTCCTTGTCACTGGCTCTCCCTGCTCACTAAACCCTGTTGCCCCTTCAGCAAACTCCGCTGCCTTATGGGATATCTTTGGAAGAAAAAAAGCTAAGAACCCTACACAAATCCGGAGTTGAGTCCCTAAAACAGTAGGAACTAGTGTTTCTCTGCACTCCTTTCTTGCCTCACCTTTTTCTTCTTCCTCCGACAGCAAACAAAACAAAATCAAAAATCAAAATCAAACACAACAGAATTTCCCATGACATTTGAATGAGGAAACTGATGTCAGGGCTCCATACAAACCAGAATATCAAAGCAAGGAATGCCTACTATTAAAACTCAAATTCAGTTCAGTTTAAGCTGTTTTCAAAATGAGAAGATAAACTTCACTGCTTCAGTAAATGAACATATACTGAAAGGAGATAGTTTTATGTCCAGTAGTGCTTCTCTTTGGATATCTTATCCCTGTTGTTGTGATATTTAATAATGCATTCTACATGCTTCATAACTCTGCTGCACAACCTGCGGTTTCCCCAATATCATAGCTTAAAGTCATCATTAATTGGATTTGTTACATCCTTGTGTTGTACTGTACAAAATGATTTTACCAGGTTTTTTATATCCACTGGCTAGTGTACAAAACTGGCAATGTCTTTTAAGATACTCAGTCATAAAGAACCAGAATACAATTGCATTATGCTTTTGCTTTGGCCATAGGCTATTTCAGGCCAAAAGGCTGATCGCCAAGTATAGCTTTCAAGACACAGGAGAGAACCATCAAATCAAGGCAGACAGCAAGCTTTTCTCAAATCAAGCACTTTACTTTGCAATATCATTTATAAACATTAGGCATAAAGCTCATTAGACAAATGATTGCTTCTTTTATGAGCAAGAACAAAACACAGTGACCCATTATCACCATAGTTTCAAGCACTGCATTTTAAACACAATACATTATAAGCAAAGAAAGCATGTTGAGGATGAAGGATGAAGAAAGTTGGGATGTAGAGTCAACTTTTGGTTGTGCACTGGAATAGAGAAGAAGTCAGAGTTCAGGGTGGGGATGAACTCCATAATTATCATACTTGGTAAAAATAACTGTCCATCTGGGTTGGACTAGATCAGAGGTTCCCAACCTTTTTTTGGCCATGCCCCACCTAAGCATCTCTAAAATCCTGATGCCCCCCACCCAATGATATATAATTCTTATTATTCAAAAGTGAACTCCTATTCATGTGGAGGAAGCCTAAAAGGCCATTAACTTAATCTAAACAAGCTCGAATTGCCCCCCTGTGGGGCATGTGCCCCATGCTGGGAACCACGGGACTAGACCCTTGCGGTACCTTCCAAATTATGGAATTCTGTGATTCTATGATAAAGTATTCTCCAAAACCATTTGGGGCCCCAAGTGGATTGGAATTATTGGATTATCCCCATATCAGGTAAACCTGAATTTACAGAGACTGGTGTTGTTTGAGGGTAATGTGATGTGGACTATGCAAATTAAATGGGAATGCAAACAGCTGCAAACACACAGTAAAGTTTGATGTGGACAAGCCCAAAGTTTAGTCATAGGCATTAAAAGAGAGTGAGTGAGTAATATGTACTTTCCTTTACCCAGCTAAAAAGTGTGAGTCAATAGTCAGCAAAAGGAAAAGTGTAATTAGTCACATGCCCCACCAAGAAGAAGTGGCTCAGCTATATTTAGGATGTGTCATTTATATTTATTATCACCATGAGAGGTTGTCAAGTGACATAGGAATCTGGAATATTTGTGTATTAATTATATAAGAGTTGATACCTAACTGTAATTTGTTCCTAAATGAGGCAAGATGTTACCACAGAATACACAGCAACTAAAACATGGAGATAAAGAAATACAGTTACATTTTAAGTCAAGAAGCTTTACTATAGTTTTATTGTAGTCTCTCTTTCCATTTCTTGAAAATATAGACTCCTTGTCCATAGTGAAAAGTTTTGGCATTGGTACATAAATATAAAGTTACATTTTAAGTTAAGAAGCTTTACTATAGTTTACTGTAGTCTCTCTTTCCATTTCTTGAAAATATAGACTCCTTGTCCATAGTGAAAAGTTTTAGCATTGGTACATAAATATAAAGGGATGGCAAGAACAACTATAGTAGTTAAAAATTAAATCCAAATATACCTAGATTATTTTTGCTGTTCCTGACACATGATTTATTATTTTGTGTGACAGGAAGCAGCTACACACGCTATGCTGATGTATGACTCGAATGTTTTGGCTCCCGAGCATCACAAACCCAGAAGTGTTCCAGTTTGCAAACCTTTTTTGGAAGCCGAACACCCGACGCGGCTTCCGCAGCTTACGATTGAGTGCAGGAAGCTCCTGCAGCCAATCGAAAGTTGTGCCTTGGTTTTTGAACGTCAAACAGGCTTCTGGAATGGATTCCGTTCGAGAACCAAGGTACGACTGTATTTTTATTTAACAATTTCCTAAAATTTATACAAAACTTGATTGTAATTTAGCACTCTTTATTCAAGAAACAAGTTATTTCCTGCAAAAATCTAAATCCCTTATCTTTCTCTGAAAAAAACACTTATGGAGGTCAAAATTTGATTTAAGATGGCCAGGTGTCCTCTTTTCTTTTAGACCATCCAATATTTCAGGACTCTGGACAAAGGACTCTGGAAAGAGTCCTTTGTCCATTTGGTACCAGACATACAGGGTGAGATATGAAGTGGGTCCATCTTTCCTTCTACTATTAAAGTCAAACACAACAGCTACAATTGTTGGCTGGCTGGCTCTTGAGCTACAACAGAAACTAATGCCGCTGCGAAAGGCGAAGCAATGTTGTTCCTATGAACACTATGGAAAAAGGAATATACATTTCCTCTCATATAGTATCTCTACAAGGAAGAGGAAATGACGTTGGTTACCTCCCTCCACATTTGGAGTTTGAGTTCACACATGCAGCTTGTTTTTGGTTTAGGTTAAAAGAAAGAAAAAACACTGCCAGTCACCTTATCCATAGTAAGAATCTGCCACCGAGTAAAGGGAATCATGCTCTACTGCCAGTACACCCTATTTATTTTGTTTGATTAAATTTGGGGAGGGGGTAGTGATAAAATGATTAATAGGCAGTAATTGAAGGAAATTTTATTTTGGAGCAGAACCTGGATCATCTGGGTGGTAAATTAAGGATGAACCAATGCTGGTGATCTGGGGAGCATATAAATTGAATAATATGCTGGGGATGATTTGGATGGGGAAATAATTGGGTTTCTTAGGTAAAATTTAAATGTTAGTAATTATCTCTAACATTTGCACACAAACGAGCATATGCAACTCTGTGTCCTCAGCTTGGTTGTGTCTATCCTTTTTGCTGATGCATACCTGGTCACCCTGCAGGTATGCCCTTTACCTACACACTGGACCTTTTTTCTTAACTTGTTTGTTGCAATATTATGTCTATATTCAAAGCTGCTACACTTTCTGTATTCATGCATGCCTGACGCTAGAAGACCAACTGAAGTGTAAAGTAAGGCACAGGCACTAGTTGGAAAACACAACTGTCTTCTGCATTAAGAGGTCACCGTTGATACTACTGCAAGTACAGTATAAGAGACAAATGTGAAACATAACTCAGTTAAGACTGGTTGCTATCTGGCTCCTCCTTTCCCACAAATGTCTCATGGGTCATTCCACTTGGTCATGATTCATAACAGCAACTATGCAACATTACATAACCAAATTTAGGTATCAATTCTATTTCCCCCTTTCCATCCCCACCCATTTCTTTTTGCACTGCGTCTGTTAGGCGGTATAGCTGTACTGAAGCTGCCTTCGGTGCACTGGCAGATAAGTAATATATAAATGCAATAAATAAACAAACCAGTTGAGGCATGAAATATTCATCAACTTTAAAAAGCAACAACAACCAAAGAGCAACTAGTTTTAGCACTTTCAAAACTGCCAGCACAGACATTTCCCACATTTATATAAAGCATTTTCCCCTCATCTTTCTACCCAAGATGATCTCCATGGCAAAGATGTCACTAAAGGCCAGGGAAGTTTAGACCTCTGATGTGTTTCAGGTTGTGAGTTTGCTAGTGTAACATTGGTGGCACTTGCCTTATTCCCAGAAAATGTATTGCTTTTATCTTTTTAAAGTAGAAGGGGGGGGGCAAAAAAATCACAATTTGATAATGCATAACACATGCTTCTTAACACCTCTAGCAGGCCAGTACCTACAGTCAAATACTGGCACTTTGCAACAGTCAAGTTATGTAGCCACAACAATGACCACAGAAGCTAGGAGGAGTGCAGAGAGAAGAAATGCCACGGTGCATCTGCATTAGCAAAACCAGAAGCCTTCATCTGCCCCAGCTGCAATAAAACATGTCTCTTGTGTATTGGTCTCTAGACCCACAGCAGACGATGTAACTCTCCAATAGTTTGCCTTTACCCCTGATGAGACACTCTTCCATAGTCTTTTGAGACAGACAGATGCCAACAACAACAAAAAGATGAGCAGTCAACAGAAGGAGATGTTCTTTGCCACTAACATCATACCAAATATTTCTGCCATCATATAATCAAAGAGGAATGCAATTCCTTTGGGGTGAGGAGAAATAATAAAAGAAACTAAGTATACATATTAAAAGAGGATTCAGCAGGCTGCACAGCAGAATCTCAGCAGATCTATGTGGCCCAATCACCGTAGGCTATGCATTAGGTTGGGAATCAGTAAACATACACACAAGTTTAAAGAAAGTCCAAGAAGCTTAAAAGGGAAAGACATCCTACTTTTCCTTCTGACCTGACTATTTAAGATGTTCTTTGATCCAAATCCTAGGCACAATACAATGTCCCAAGTGACACTTTGAACTGCCATCATAGCCAGTTCATGCTCAACAGTTTTACATAATGGCTGAGCTGTACGTGTACTCAGAAAGATTCTGAGGCAACTCAGGGCAAAGTTGGAACTGTTTATGATGTAATCGTAATTCAGATGTGTAAAAATTCCTATTCAGAACTTTTGCTGAGCAGAGATTTGGTAGGTGGTAATTTTCATCAGAAGTCTTACATTTCAGATTCTTTCTTACGTTAGTCAATGTTTCATTTTAATGGTCTGTTAGTAATGATGTTTTCCATCAATATGTTTTCAACTGTAGTATCAACTACTATGTGAAATAAATACTTTGCTTCTTGTTGATCCCCTTGGCTTTTTCCTTGAACACAATATTTTCTTGCTGTCAGCCTCTAAAAAAACCTAGGGGTAAGTGCTCCTAGATCAAGTTACTTTTTCTCAGCCAAACCCATTTCATAAAGTTGCTAGGACACTAGAATTCCCCTAAGTTTCTTGTAGGAAAGATAAGATCCAATGTATGAAATAGAAAATTACCACATGCTTTGCATATAGAAGATTCAAGGTTCGATTTCTAGCATCTCTATGCAGGGCTGGGAAAGAATGCTGTTTGAAATGTTGTGGTTAAACTCTAAACTATGGTTTGTTTAAATTAAGCTAACTTCAAACTGTGGTTTATGAAGTTGCCTTGTTTCAAACAAACCACAGTCAAAATTAACCACAATTTAGAAGTCAGATGTAATGCTAAACTGCTAAATGAAAGCTTCCAATCACTTCATTGCAGTCACACTGGAAGAGGAGAGGGGGTTAGAAAGCCCTGGAATTTAAGGATCATCTAGGGTCATTCTCATCAAGATAAACTATGGTTCAGCATGATACCTAAATGCAACCAGTGTCAACTTTGACTGACACCAGTTCTCTATGGTCTCAGACAACAGTGCCCACCTCCTGCTACCCATGATCGTTCTAACTGGAAGTACCAGGGATTGAATGAAGATTTTATGCCTTCCAAGTATGTGCTCTATCGCAGAGCTATGGCACTTCACCTACTAGTTCCCATTTATGTGAAGAATGTTACGAAAAACCCTTCCTTGAAGCATCAGCCATACAACACTAGTGATCAAAGGTTTCACCAATTGGTGCACAGCAAACAGTATGGTATCAGGACTTCATATATCATTTATTATAGCCAGCCTCTTATTTTCTGCTGTTGGCCCACTGAAGTTAGGATGGGTGGCTTTTTAACCTTTGTATAACACCAAAATGGTCCCAACCGCCCTAGCTAGACCACTGTAAATACCAGCACAAATAAAGGTGTGCATGATACTCATTTGACAGTCTGGCTTTACCCAAAACAGTCTAAGTTAAAGAGGTTTCTATTGACACAGTTTAAAACTCTCACTGAAATATGTTATATTATGTGTCATAGTTGCCTTTGACTGGACATAATCATCCAGGGGTCCTTTACCTTTTACCATAGTAACTGGAACATTAACACTATTATTCACCAGTAAAATGATTGCAACATACATCAGTGAGGTCCTGGTTATTCAGAAGCAACATTAGACAATCCTAACCCATTTATCTCTATAATCAAGAATCACTATCACTTGCCTGACAGAAAAATAGACAACTGTGATCTAGCTGCTTTCTGGAATTATTAGCAACTACATTTTTTAAAAAAAAGTAAAATTGTAATTCTCTCATTATCATAGAAAGGAACATCAAAAGAGCAGTCAGTATATTAGAAAAGCATTTCATGATGAGAAAGAGGCATGTCCTGGGCCACAACTCTTGTCAGTTTTGCTGGATTTTTAGCCCTATTGCTCCTTGACAGCTATATCTAAGATAGCAGGGATATATATATATATATCTATCTCAGTCTTTCAAAAACAAAGCACAGGCTAAAATTGTGGGTTCACACATGTCCAAATGATTCTAGATGCCATGCCTGGCTTTCATACAGGCATGCATACAATCAGAGTACTAAAGCAGAAAACAATCTCAAATAATGCTGCATAATTATGGACGTGTTTAAATAGAGATAAAAGAGAAAAGGAACTGTGGATGAAGAACTTTGACCCACTATAACATTTATAATATGGTATTACCACCATAATACAGAAACAATGCATTTCCCCCAGCTTAATTAAAGGCACTATGCATATGGAAGCAGGATGCCATCTACATCCCTAGCTAGATGAGCATGTGTAATTAACTGCTGTGTGTTTGCCCCAATGCTAGAACACCCTCCGTCCGCAACAAAACAGAACAGAGGAGGGTGTTCTGCAAGGTCAAGGTCTTGCCGCTTGTCTGCTCTGCCCCAAGGCTGGGGAAGATAAGAATGCTGCACGCCAGAAAGCGTTCCTCTCACCAAGAGGCACATTCCAGTGGTGATGTTGCCACTTATGCTTTCTGCCACCTGAGGCAGCTGCTTCGCCCTGCCTCATGGGTGGGCTGGCTCTGATGACAGAAGATACATAAAAATGCAGCAGAAGTATATAGCATCTAAACAATCTCATGAACTTTAAAAATATAATACGATCAACAACATCGCTTACATACAGATTCACACTACCCAAATCTAAATACACAACCTCCACATACACAATCACTTAACAATCAGACTCTCCTTACACTACAACATTGCTCCACCACTCAATTCTCACTTTACTAAAAATGCTCAAAACATTTTATTTTATTGGCTGTGTTCAAGCATCACACTAAACTATATTTTTAGTTTGACACAAATAAGCCCAGGTGAACCTCAGGCTCACAATCTACTTACCCTCTTTGCTCTAGTGCAGTTGTGAGGAGTTTGGAGGTTTCTGCTTACCCAGCTTCTTGTCAACTGGCTAATTGTGGTTAATGTTAACTGTCATTTCTCTGAAAGAAGTTAATATTAACCATATGACACAACAAGCTATATTTAAAGAAAAACAGAAGGAGAAGTTTCGAAACTCATCTCCAATGCCACACAAAAAGGGGTGGGGTATGAGTCTGAAGCTCATTCACAACAAACAATAGTTTGCTTATTTATATTTGTATCCCAGCTTTCCTCTAAAAAGCACACAAAAGGGCATACATGGTTCTCCGTATCTTCAACTTATCCTCACAACAATCCTGTAATGGTAGGCTGAGATACATTTCCCCAGGTCACCTGGTCTCTCAGGTCCTAGTCCAACACTCTAACCACTACACCACAGTGATACTCGTAGCACAGCATATTAATGTTTGTGATGAAGCCTGAGGTTCTACCTTCACTATTTGAGGCACTATACCTCTGTGTGGCTGTTGGGAGTTGAAGGTGAGGAGAGTGCTGTTGAGCTCTGGTTCTGCTTCTGGGCATCTGCCCAAGGGCATCTGTTTGGCCAATGTGAGAGAAGACTGCTGAATGAGACAGGCATTTGGCCTGATCCAACAGGCTAAAGGAGGATGAACCACAATTACTGACAACATCCATAGAGACTAAGCAAACTTAGATTTAATGACAAGAAATAGAAACATTATTTCCTCAGTCAATAAGACTTACTTCTAAACCTAGGGAAGCTCACATAACAAACAACAGTCCAATACTGATTAAGCCTATTTGTTATGATCCACATCTGACATAATAAAGAGCATCTAAGAATAAGACTGTTGGCCTCATGAAACAACCTCAGGCTGCACTACAACAAAACAAATAGGGGTAATCTACAGGACTACAAGTTAAGAATACTGATCTGAAAATATAGCTATCTTGAAAAAATGAATTTCACTAATCCAAATTATTGTTCCTTGGGGGGAAATGTTTTGTCTGTCCAACAACATCTTGCCAATTTTTTCTTTTGGATAATAATTCAATAATACCCATTTTCCCCCTGTGATTTCTTCCATATCCCCCCCCCCCCACTTCATATCGTTACAAGGCAACCCAATCTCTGAGAAGTGCGAGATTCTAGAAGTACCAGGCACGCTTACCAAGCTCTGTGTTTCCTTTTGGAACAAAGAGACACAGTGGAGACTGTGATGTCTTTATGATATATGATTTATTTACACATGTATACAACCTGGACCTAGATGGAGAGAGGGCAGAGAATTCACACCCCAAGAGGGTCTTGTTCCTCCTACTGCTGCAGCATTGGATTCCAAGAGACCCCAAACATCATGTCTAATCTTCTCTGCAGCATAAAACAGACTGTCCATTTCATGCTCTGCACACACACCCCCCTCCAGATTGCAAAAGGGACTTTTCCCAATTCGCTAACCTCATCTCCCACTGCAATTTTGCCCTTCCCTCCTAAAACTATGGCCTTTTTTTTTTGTTAACTTTCTCATCTCATGGATAAGCTTTCCCAGTTTCTCTCTGACCCAGAGAGTCTCTGTTAATGGCCTTCCTAAAAGGCCCAACCATTCCAGTTATTATTTCTTGATGGTTCTCTTGCCAGGCTGTTTCCTGGACACAGAAAAACTGGTTTAAACTCCAGCCCCCACTAGACTTTGGAATATGGGGGTGGCTTAAATTCTAACCCTTTACTGAATCCAGATATTTTAGGATAGTATTGCCTAGCCACAAACTTATAACATCGTTGAAGGCTTTTCTGTCTATTATATTTAAGATTAGGACACAATAATTGTTTAACATGTATGCAAGTCCTCAGCAGATGTGTCATCCACATTCATCTACGATTTGCTCAAAGATATTGTGACGTGCATGGATCTCCATGCTTGGATGAACAGCCATGGACAGTACAATTATCACTTTATTACTATTTATTAAATTTGTATACCTCCCTTCATCTGAATATTACAGAGTGGTTCACAACATATGCACGTAACTTTTCCTTTTACAATTCTTATTTTCAAAGCAGCCATGAAGTGGAACCAGGTCTAAACAGCAGCAGATTTAGTGTATTGTACAAATCTCTGTGAGCATAGGATTGTATCTGTGTGAGACAGTGGCGGAGCAAGCTGATCAGGCACCTGGGGTATCTGCGCCCAGGGACGGGGCTAGCCGCGGCAGGATGCTCCTTGGGGCCTCCGAGGAGTCTGCCTGCCTTCTCCCACTCAGCTGTGCACACCCTATTTCTGGCACTCTTCCAACCCAGAAGAATACCGGAAATAACTTGAGAGCACAAGCGGGCGCGCACGCTCTGGCCCACCAAGAGGTCTGCCAGGGAGTGGACCGGACTGGTCTCAGAAAACATTGCTGACCCCTGATCTATACTATATACTTTATCTGAACTAAAGTTTATTAGCTAATCCACACTGTGACCTTTCTTACTAGTCTTCTGATACAGTCCCTTCACCTCTGTTCTGTATATGTCTAACATACAGTATTTCTAAATAAAAAAATTCCTTCCAGTAGCACCTTAAAGACCAACTAAGTTAGTTCTTGGTATGAGCTTTCGTGTGCATGCACACTTCTTCAGATACACTGAAACAGAAGTTGCCAGATCCTTCTATATAGTGAGAAGGTGGGGAGGGGTATTACTCAGAAGGGAGATTGGCAGATAGCTGAGATGAGCCTGTTGATGACTCTTAACGACTGCAGTAGGTCTTACAGGAAAAGGCAAGGGGTGAGAAGGTGAAAAATGGCTTAGTCATGTATAATGAGATAAGAATCCAATGTCTTTGTTCAGACCAGGTCTCTCCATGGTTTTAAGTTTGGTAATGAGTTGCAATTCAGCAGCTTCTCTTTCCAGTCTATTTCTGAAATTCCTTTGTAGTAAAACAGCTACTTTGAGATCTTGTATAGAATGTCCTGGGAGATTGAAGTGTTCTCCTACTGGTTTCTCTGTTTTGTGATTCTTGATGTCAGATTTATGTCCATTTATTCTTTGGCGTAAGGTTTGGCCTGTTTGTCCAATATAGAGAGCTGAAGGACACTGTTGGCATTTGATGGCATACACAATGTTAGACGATGAGCAATTAAATAGTCCCGAGATGGTATGTGTGATGTTGTTGGGGCCAGTAATGGTGTTGTCCGGGTGTATGTAGCAGCAAAGTTGGCATCTGGGTTTATTGCAGGCTCTGGTGCCTGTATTTCTATATAATTTTACTATGATTTCAGTGACTCAGAAAAACTGGCATTCCCCTGGTTTTGTTTAAAGGGAAAGACTGAGAGTCCTTTGCACTGGCACCAAATCACTTTTATCTTCCATCTAGTACCTACTGACATATAATATATACTAGCCACAGCAATGTGCATTCCAAAAAGTTACCTACCATTAAAAACTTGAAATAAAAAGCCCAAAAGTGTGCTATAATAGGCCTTGTAATCTTGGACAACTAATAAAGTATGGGTGGTTCACCTAAATTAAGTTTTTTAAATTAAAAAATGACTATATACAGAACAACTAAACTTGAAAACAAAAATTCTATAGCAATAACTGCTACCATGCACTTCTCTCCAACATGTTATTGCCTTCATTCAGGCAGCATCGGTTATGCAGTATGATGCCACATATCTATGCAGTCATTAACCACTCTTGCATGCAAAGATAAGCTATTAACCACAATTTACCATGAATGAGCAGCTATTCAACTGTTCCCACCCTTTGTGCTATGACAGGAAGAAACAAAACCAGAGTGTTGGCACATGTTCGGCCAATTATCTGTTTGGTTTTTCTCTCCCAGTTTTTCTGAACAGGATAACCATGGTATACACATTAACCAAGAAACGTGTATTTTTACTATCTTACAGTCCATGTTTTATTTTATTTTTCTCTACTTAAACTGGGAAATGTGCAAAAAATAGTGAGACGGTACAACTTACATTTTCAAAAGCCGAATATTTTACATAGGTCAGATGTACCGGTAAATCCAACTGATTTCAATTGGAATGTACTTTCAAATAAGTTGAACTGCAGTGTAGCTCAATCCTGTATATGGGAATAAGTCCCATAAGGTTGAATGGGCCTTACTCCCAAATGTGGTACCTTGGTTTACGAACTTAATCCATTCCAGAAGTCCATTCTTAAACCAAAGCGTTCTTAAACCAAGGCGTGCTTTCCCATAGCTGTGGGGGACTCAATTTACACTCAACAGGAAGCGGAACATGTTCTGCTTCCAAGGCAAAGTTCACAAACCGAAACACCTACTTCTGGGTTTGCAGTGATCTTAATCCAAGTTGTTCATAAACTAAGCTGTTCTTAAACCAAGGTACCACTGTATAAGACTGCTGCCTTCTCGGTAGTCACACTCTCCCCGTGGAATGCCGTCCCATCAGACGTCAAGGAAATAAAAAACTATCTGACTTTTAGAAGAAATCTGAAGGCAGCCCTTTACAGTGGTATCTTGGGATACAAACACTTCGGATTACAGACTCCGCTAACCCGGAAGTAGTATCTTGGGTTAAGAACGTTACCTCAGGATGAGAACAGAAATCGCGTGCTGGCAGTGCAGCGGCAGTGGGAGGCCCCATTAGCTAAAGTGGTACCTGAGGTTAAGAACGGTTTCAGGTTAAGAACGGACCTTCGGAACGAATTAAGTTCGTAATCAGAGGTACCACTGTATAGGGAAGTTTTTAATGTTTGATGTCTTACTGTGTTTTAAGTTGTTGGAAGCTGCCCACAGTAGTTAAGGCAACCCAGTCAGATGGGTGGAATAATTAATAAATAATAATAATAATAATAATAATAATAATAATAATAATAATAATAAAATTGTTATTATTTTATTATTACCAGCCCAATCCTATGCATATTTACTCAAAAGCAAATCCCACCAAGGTCAATGGCACTGACTTTGCCCAAGTTTCAGCTCATGGCCAGTATAGTTAAACAGTTCTCTGAGCAGATGCACATCTGAGGAAACAGTAGTTCATCTGTCTTGCAGAAACTTTCCCATCAATGCCTGTTTTAGTTCCTAAATAAATCTCACAGCATCTGCTGGGACAGTACTGTCTGTGATTCTTAATGCCCTTTGGAATAATCTGGGACAGTAGTGTCCATGGTACAATAAGCCTCCTAACAGGCTGAGATCTGCAAAGACAGCAATGTCTCTGTTAAGAGCCATTCTTCCAGCATCTGCTTGGCATATAGCTGTTCTGTATCCATATTAAAATGAAGTGTTATGGTACCCGCATTTATATAGTGCTAAAAATATTGTGTAAAGACTATCTTACCTAAATGCAAATTAGACAAGCTAATGCTTACCATAAATATTTTGCAAATAAAACAAATTAAATAAAAAATAATAGCCTATAAAAATATAATTCATAAGCTAGAGTAAATCATAGAAAAGGGAAAGTCCACATTCAATCCTATAGACAAGCAAAGTCCATTAATATACATCCCTTTGTAACATAGATTGCAAACATGCAGAGGACACCAATAGAGGAATGCACAAGTTGGCAAAGGTAGTTTTCTGCTCACATTCTTTTTGAGCAGTTGGTGATGGCAGCCCTAGAACATTAAAGTGTCTACTTGGCTGCAGTCTTCAAACCACTTACTCCAAAGTACTCCCATTTTTGTAAATATGATTATTCTCAGTGGTTACAGCCATTAAGGGCTGCTTCTCATGTTACAATTTCATATACACAAACTGATCCTTGTTTCGCAATGTGAAAATGGATGTAGCTGTGCTCTTTTTTTGCCCAATACAGAAACTGAATCAAAATCAAGGAGAGTATTGTAAGGAGAAGGGAATGAGAGGCAAACACCTACATGGCAATTCTTAAACTAGAAGATGCACGCTGTTCCATAAAACAACCTTGACTGTAGATGGAACTGGGGTCTTAAGATTTATTTACAGAAAAAGAGACCCTAAAGCTAGCAACCATTGCAGTCACAAACTTTAATATAAACGTAACAGTTACTAAAAATGTAAACCAAAATTCTCAACTGTTTTATGCTTCAAGATACCTCCCTAAGGAAATAACTGCAGTTAAAAAATGGCTTAGAGTGCAAATTATATCCCATCTATAATGAAGTATGGGATGCAAGTGGCGCTGTGGGTTAAACCACAGAGCCTAGGGCTTGCCGATCAGAAGGTCGACAGTTCGAATCCCTGCGACGGGGTGAGCTCCCATTGCTCAGTCCCTGCTCCTGCCAACCTAGCAGTTCGAAAGCATGCCAAAAAGTGCAAGTAGATAAATAGGTACCGCTCCGGCGGGAAGGTAAACGGCGTTTCCGTGCGCTGCTCTGGTTTGCCAGAAGCGGCTTAGTCATGCTGGCCACATGAGCTGTACGCTGGCTCCCTCGGCCAATAAAGTGAGATGAGCACCGCAACCCCAGAGTCGGCCACAACTGGACCTAATGGTCAGGGGTCCCTTTACCCTTTATAATGAAGTATGCAAACTATCATGCTTTCCTCTTTCTTTAACTGTAGACATATTTGTGTTTTAATAGGATTAAATACGTTGAAAAGAAATGCTTGTTCGATATCTGCTTTCTTAATTTTGTTCAAATATTAATATAATTAATTATGTGAATGGAAAAGAAACATGAAGTTTCCAATTTTCTACTATAGTTAAGAACTCAGAAAACATTGAGTTGGATGCAGAAAGTTTCTTCTGCTCACATTATTATAAACTCAAAGATGTTCTGATACTTGCTGAAGCTTGAGAGGAATCTATCTATTGTAGCACTAAATGAATGCTTGGACAAGCATTCGTGGAGAACTGCTAGTAGCTAATTGACTTTTGCTCATGGTTCTTTGGATGCAAATTACTACATGCAACAGTTTCACATGATACACATATAATCTGAAGGAAATGAGAGATTTCAATATGTGGCCATTAAAAGTTTAAACCCCAAATGATGTATAATGATGAGAAGTGTTGATTAAGAATACGTATGTTGAAGAGTTGCAAAAATCTTTCAGTATCAAGTGCTCAAGGGATTATAGGCTGGAATACAAAACAAAGCAATCAAAGTATAATTAGGATTCTTATGATATTTTAATTTATTTAAATGAAGTTTGTGAACTGATCATAAAGACTTTTATGGTCAGAGAGAGATTGATTTCTCAGCCTGATTCAAGAATGTGGCAGGCAGGAGTGTACTTTCAATGACAGAAAGAAAGAAAGAAGTCTTCTGGGAACAGACTGACAACTGTAAACTCATCAAAGTAACAGGTCACATATTTGCTAGTTATAGATTGTCTTCTTTTCCTGCCTAGTCTTCCTCATTCAGTAGTTATGTGTAATCCTCCAAACATTACAGAGTTATCTATAAGATTACTCAGGATTGAATGGCTTTGGGTTGCAACCAGATGGAAGCTACCTTAAAAAGTAATACACCTGAATGCTAAATTTGTTTACTTTAAAGACAGGCCTACTGTTGTCAATACCCTTCACTTCCAAATAAGTTTTAGATTTAAAACCTATATCTAAAAACCTGCTGCTATCTCTATACCATATCCCTCAAGCGAAATACTCAAGAATACAAGTACTTTTTAAAAGCAGTTATTTGCAAACATTTGTGCTTACAGTACCCACTACACAGCTGACAGAAAGACTATGAGACCACTTTTTGTGGGGGGGGGGCGACAATTGTCTTTTATTAACAAGACTTTCTACATCCATGAAACAGACTTACCAAACGCAATCTTACTAAGCAAAACAATGGGAATATGGAAAGCACTTTGTTTTGTTTGCAAGCCGAATTTTTTTGTTTTAAAACAATAATGGGAGCCAGGCTCAATCATGCTTAGCAAAACCCATTAAATTCAATGAAACGTCATTTGGACACAACAACCTTATGGAGCAAGGTAAACTCCTTCCACCCCGGTTGGATTTTACAGAGCAGAGGGCTCACAAGTACATTGCAGCCCTGCTATGCATGTAGCTGAGGTGGAAGATGGACCACAACACTGGCCTGGACCTGGTACAGCAATCAGATCCAAATTGCACGCAACACTGTCACACAGATGCAGGGCCAGCTCTGGATCCAACAGATCCAAGGCTGGCTCAGCCCTGCCCCTGAAATACCACATTCAGCAGACAGAAGTGGGGAAGCTCCACTCCAGCAGAGTGATGCACAGGTAACTGGCTAACAGCGGCTGGGAGAGGTACACCTCCATCCAATTAAACACCCCCAGCCTTACATAAAAAGGATTCAAATTGTTCTGCCTCTATTCTATGCAAGATTGAGCCTGAATCCAGCCCAAACTGCATTTCATACAGTAGTGGTCCAACCTCTGCTTTTAGATAATAAACTACGTAGTATAACAATGTTATGTGTACAAGCAACCTTACCATTTAAAAAAAACATTATTCCAAAGTCTCTAAAAACTATTCAAGATAAACTGAATTACAGAACATTTCTACACATTTCTAATAAAGCTCAGTCAAAACCAGCGGGGCATTACCAAGTTCAAAACTACTTCTATGTAATTGTGACACGCTAAGGAAAAGTTTACCTACATTTGAAGTTTTCACAATACATGTATTTTACGGCAATGAAATTGAGCCAGAAATGTTTTGTCAGTTTGTTTCATATTTACAACAAACCATCTTATACAGTCAACTTTTATTTAAGTCCCCAGAAACGTCCTTCTGCTTTGGATGCAACCTGCACTACCCTGGGAGTCAGTCCAATTGAACTCAGTGGGATTTACTGGTGAACTGACATGCAAAGGACTGCCCTATTAAAAACTGGAGTCAAGCAGATAGAAAAATAAAAAGGTTTTGGTGGAGATAAAGAAGTTTCGGAAGCAATATGAAGCATTTTAAGAAAAAGCAGTACTGGGTTGGTTTCATTCACATATTTGGCACCACAAACCTCTCCCATCCCCCCATTAGATTTTTCGGGGGGGGGAGCGCCATGGAGTTTTCGTTCCTTCCAATATACACAAGTAACTCCTTGGCTGACGCACCAGCTCTTGAACTTACCTACTTAATTTGGAGAGGGGAACAGCCTCCGAACTAGTTCTGCGTTCCAGCACTCAGCAGGAAAGTCTCCTGCATAGCCTCCAACCAAGCTCCTTGGCATTTGCAGTTCCTTCTGGCCAGAACTAGAGGCAAGGCACTCCCACCACTGGGCTAGGAGCCGCAAGAAGAAACAGCTAGAAGAAAGTTTCCTTTTCCCTTGCAGACAGCTCTCCCCCCCCCTTCTTCTTCTTCTTTATTTAATCCCAGCCTCTTTACGCGAATGCCATACGCACCGTTACCTCGGCAGTGCAACAGCTGGAGAGGTTTCCTCTGCGCGAGGGCGGCTCCTGGGAGACGGAGCCTCGAGGCAGGCTGGACTGGCGGGGCCGTGGCTGCTTCTGGAGGCGCCGCTGTGTTTACAGCCAGTTTCATGCTCTCCGCTCGTCCCCTCCCTCTCCCTGCCTCCCTGCCACAGCCTCGCCTGACATCATTCATTCTCTTACATTCACACACACGCCCACTCCATTTCCAAACAGTGAGTCAGCCTAGCCCTGCTCCTATGCGAAGAAGGCTGGGCTAGAAAAACCGGTTGAGACCGAGGAAGGGAAATAAAAATAAAATGAGGGGAGGGAAAAAATTAATCGAGCGGGGTGGGAAGCCCTGCTCCACAGTCTGTCGCTAAAGGTGGGGATAGGAGGGATCTGCTACAGGGATCAAGGCACGGGTTGGTGCATGCACTGAACTCGCGTTGCAATTAAGAGAGTGGAGAGAGTTGGGGAGCGGATTCTGCAAGGAAACGAGCCAGCTCCTGTCTGGATAATCCTGCTCCTGATCTTCAGGCTACCTTAAACCGTTCTTCAAAAGAAGGAACTCCCTTTAGAATCAAACATGGGCAGAATCCGATCGTTCTAACTGCTGCTGCTGCTCTTTTCAGCGTTTCAAGGATCCTCTTTCATGGTTTCTTATGCCTCCGTGGTGCACTTTTCATATCAGCTGTCGTCCTTCAAACTTTCCCCACCCACTGCAAACATAAGAGCCAACTCCTAGGGACCGAGGTTCCTTCGCTCCCCCCCCCCCAATAAAATATTTGCCTCCAAGGGACCTCCAAGTTGATGGACATTGGCATTCAAATAGTATGTGCACGTAGCGTTATGTGATCAATTATGCAGGGTGGGGCTTACCTGCCCCTCCAATATTTTATTCAAGTTGGCAGCCCTGCCCAGAAATGTGCTTGGCTGACTGCCAGCAATTTAGCTGAAGGGTTAAAGACAGTGACTTAAAAAGGCCACCTAGCCTTCAAGTAAGAGAGCACTGACCAACCTGCACTAAATTAGTTCAGGTTTCCCAGACCATCATGTATCCAGAGAGCAAAGTACAAGTTACAGCAGTGATGCTTGAAGTTACAGTACTTAACTGGAAATAAACCAAGGCTAGAATCCCTAGGCATGCTCAGGTTGCCATTCTAATTCGACTTGCCTGGGAGTAAATCCCACTGACTTCAATAGGGCGCCATCCGCACTACGCATTTAGAGCAGCCATGGCTTCCTTTCGACCCCCAATCCTGGGAGCTGTAGTTGGTTAACAGTGGCAAGAGTTGTTAGGAGACACACATTCCCCTCGCAAAACTACAATTCCCAGAGTTCCTTAGGAAGAGGAGCTGACAAGCTGTCAACATTTCCCTTTTTTAAAGGGAAATTCCCTTATTCCGAATAGGATTCCTCGCAAGAAAAGGGAAAAGTTGACAACCACTCTTAAGAGTTGTAGTTCTGGGAGGGGAATAGGCGCCTCCTAACAACTTTCAGCACCTTTACCAACTACAGTTCCCAGGATACTTTGGAGGGAAGAGGAGCTGTGACTTTTCTAAAGCAGCATGAAACTGCTTTCAGTGTATAATGCAGATGAGGCCTAAGATTTCCTTCAGAGTAGGCATAGATAGGACTGTGTTGTTACCTGGGAGTAAGCCCCATTGAGCAGTGGAGGTTAATTCCAAGTAAGCAGGCCTAAGATCGGATTGCACATCTATTAAGAGTCCTAGTAAGACATTTTCAACACGATTATAGAGCAGGAGAAAAGATACTTACATAAAGAAAGTCATTTTGAAAAATAAAAGTCCAAATGAAATGAATCAGAACTAGTCCTGGGCCTTGACAGTAGCCCGATATGCAGACCAGTAGCAATTCATAAAGCTATTTCCACCACTTTTGTCTCCACACCATGCTAAGTATCTTATTATTAAAGCCAGAGGAGCAAGGCTAGTGAAAAAACGGTGGCGACTTTACACAGAAAGCGGGGATGTGATTGCAACTGTACAAATGTGATTGGGCAGCGGAAGTGAGAAGCGTAACAAGGACCATCTGTATTATCTGTGAATGGAAATACATTTGGCAATATTTCACAGGTAAAAATGTTCACCTCGAGGAAGCTGCGCACGGAATTTCAATTCTGCACGGCTGATGTTTACTAACAACCGGTGGTCCCACCAGAAGTATGTCTTCTGTACCAAGGGCCTAAACCTGGAAGGAAATAAGAACATCATGCTTAGGTTTGAAAGCTTTGAGGTCAGGATATTATATAAATACCTGTGGTCAAGGGGAAATTTTACCTCAGAAAACTCCTACAAGTGGTGGTAGTCCTTGAGACAAGAATGGCTGCCCCATTTTCCGCGTGGCTTGGTAGGCCTAGCATTGAGCAGCCAGCTTGGCAGTGCCTAGGAAGTGTGGCTTGCGGTTGCTTAGCAACAGTGACAGATTTACCTCAGCCCCTTCTCCCAGGCCAGCCATTTTGCCTGTGTGGCAGATGAGCAATGCTGGCGACAGCAGCGTTAAAGGGAAAGGGCTGCGAGGAGAGTGAAGAGAGGCTTGAATTAAGTGTGCCCCATTTATCTGGAGTACATTATCCAGATGTAGTGGATAGGAGTGTACAGTATGGATACCCAAATTCCAAATTCCTATCACTCAGTGAATGGCCGCCTGCAATCTTTGTCTCAATGAAGTTGTTTGGATGGTACATGAGATCATCAGGATGCCATCCTGAGAATCTGGG
This sequence comes from Podarcis bocagei, assembly GCF_964188305.1. Lineage (NCBI taxonomy): Eukaryota > Metazoa > Chordata > Lepidosauria > Squamata > Lacertidae > Podarcis > Podarcis bocagei. The sequence continues at coordinate 56,440,279 of NC_138134.1, forward strand.
ACGGAGTAGGAAATAAGAACAAAATAAATACCATAAGTCACCCTGTTTGTTTGGGGCTTTTTTGGACAACAGGTTCCTGTTGATCAAAACAGCCAAGCTATTATGTTCTTCGTACAGAATGTTAATGAAATTGTTGCTTGCCACTTCTGGCCATTTTATGTCCTGCGTAAGGCTCAATATTAAGCAACAGCAATATTTAGCTTTAAATTCAAGTTACTTCATATGAGCCGGTGTGAGATAATCAGTTCTTGGGTTGCCTTTGGTCACAGTGAATTAATGCTACATTGCCTTTTTAAGCACAATTCACCTTCCCTCTTAGGAAAAGCCCAAGAGCAGGCCTGTGCTAAAAGCCCTGCTAATAAATTTATAAAGTTACCAACACCTATGTGGAGCCAAAATTATGTAGTCAATATTCCACATACTGGTACATCAAAAGGCATGGGGATGTTTCTGTAAGTCAGCGGTCCTTGAATTGTTTTTTATAGTTATAGGTATAACTTTTTACGGTCATATGACAAAACGTGCATATAATATAACCTGTTTTGTCATTTAGTGGTTTATAAGGCATTGAAAGGTATAACTGTAGTATGAGAATTTTAATTTTTCCCTCCCAAACTGAGATTATTTCACTAACTGATCACATACAGTTGATCAGCAAATTCCACTATATATTTCAAACAACAGTTGACAACAGATCAGTTAGCCCAGAAACAATGCTTGTTTTGTGATTTCAGGATTTTCAGGCCGAATAGAGCATGACTATAATATTAGATGCAACCCTTTTCATATTATTTCAGTGTGATATGCTGTACAATGACTGGGAAGGGTTGCATTACTCTTTTTGTTTGTTACTACGGTATATTATGTATTTTTGTGTTTTATATTGTAAACTGCCCTGTGATCCTCAGATGAAGTGTACATAATTTACTAAATAAATAAAACAAATTCTGTAGAATAAGAAAAAAAAACCCACACATTAAGAGCTTTTAATTCTAAATATGTAAGAAAAATTCTTTTCTCAACAAAAGCCTATCAGTAGGGCATTTGCTTTTCGATGGGGAAATTTGATCCCAGTCTCCTCTTTTCTATTTTCTTTTTCTTTTCTTAAAAAAATCCTTCCCAGGGCAAACTTTTATGTTCATCTGAGCTGAAGCAAACTCAATTTTCTTTTTCATTGCGGCATTTCTTTCATGAGATCAGCAGTGGTATTATTGGAGATGGTATTACTATAAATGGACACAGCCTAGCTCGTGCATTAAAGTTGTGATGATTTCCAGAAAGATGCCAGGCAGTTCTTTAAGTAAGCATTGTGGCTAGAATGCAGGAGTCGCACCAAAGTTCGGAAGGAAAGAGATGAAAATTTGTGTCCCTTAGACTGGCTGCACTGTTGTCAGGAGTCTTTGTTTAGACCATTTTTACACTCTTGCTGTATACTTATTTGAGTAGTTTTTCTTTGTCTATTAACCAGTACAATGTGACTTCTGTGTTCCACCTCTGCTTTACGTCAACTTTTTCCACCAAATAGTTAAATTTTAAAACAAACTCTCACCTGAGCACCTCCGTCATTAATGGACTTTTGTCTTTATAACAGGCTTGTCAAGTAAGGAGATATTACCCCTCGACTTTGAAGGAAGGTAATGAGTCAGAGAGCAAAGACCATACAGGAACTGCGCAATTCAGTATGTGAAACTAATCCTCACCCCAGCATTCTAATAATACAATCTCCACAAACCACACAGAACACCCATTTTGCTCCCTCCACCTCTGCTTTTATCTGGTGGCTTGAAATGCAGAATCATGAGATCAGCATCAGCAGAATTTCCACATTTTTGGGTTCCCTTTAATAATTATCTGCATGTCATACAGATAGTTAACAGATCCAGTGGCGTAGCGTGGGGGGTGCAGGGGGGGCCGGCCGCACCGGGTGCAACATCTGGGGGTTAGGGTTAGGGGGCGCAAATCCACGGGTTAGGGGGCGCAAATTACTTGCCTTGCCCTGGGTGCTGACAACCCACGCTACGCCACTGAACAGATCTCCACTTCCATAATAATAAATGCTACATATGCTAAATTTGTGGCTGTCACCAGGGGAAACACAACAAAATATGCACATTAGAGAACTCAGTTCAATAAATTTTGCCTGAGATTGCCCAGACTCCTGCAGAGTTTCTGCTGCATCATTTGCACCAGACATTTAAAGCACCATTATGCCAATTTAGCAGTCATGGCTTCCCCCAAAGAATCCTGGGAACTACAGTTGGTAAGGGTGCTGAGAATTTTGGAGGCATTCCTATTCCCCTCACTCACCTGCAATTCCTAGAGTTCCCTAGGAAGAGGGACTGATTGTTAAACCACTTTGAGAATTATTTAGAAAATATGGGAACACATAATGATTGTGAAAGTGTGACTTCCTCTCTAGATTGCATTGTATGTGTATTATTTGAAAATGATAACAAATATTTTAAAAAGTTTTTATTTCAGAATGCTGGGTGTCTATAATCATGGATACAGGCATACATATGAAGGTATAAGATGGAGAAAGTGGCTAGATGCATATTACCTATAGTTGCCAACCCCCTAGCTAATGTGGCTCCTGTGCCAGCAAGAGAAACATGACAGGAAATTCAGTGCTGCAGGTGTTTACATAACTGCAATTCCTGAATGGGAAAAGTTGAGTTCACTATTGAAGAAAGGTTTTTGGAATGAACACTATTCTTGCTTGGCTAGATGTTTGTTGTCCAATCTGACTCCTACTAATTGAATACTATTCACAGCTGTACAAACATTACAGCATACATTGATCAGAACAAGTATGGCTACTTTATCTAGACTATTTTATCTACTATAGTAAACTAATTCAGGTCTCTTTGTCTAAACTGTTTTGCTGATGTCATACATTGATCTGGTTTCCTCATCACGTTAAGCTAAACTATGTGTGGGTTTTCAGACTGAAGACTGTGTACGTAGCACTACTCCCTTGGTGCTGCTGCACTATCTGTGACTTAACCATGGTTTGGCTTAGTGTTGTGTCTGAACCCAGGTTTGTGGTTTGTCTTGTTCCAGACAAACCATGAGCCATAACCAAAGCTTGTTCTTTGCTTGCCTCTTTCATTTTGTCTGATGGAGACAAACCACAACCACATGTTTGGATGTAACACTAAGCCAAAACAAGGTTTAGTCATGGGTAGTGCAGCAGCAGCAGGAGCAGCAGCAGCAGCAGCAGCAGCAGCAGCAGCAGAACAACCAGCAGCAGAGCAATGAGACCATAATATTCATTCCATAAAGCCATGCATATATTTGTTCATGCAAAACCATGATTTATATTGTATTTTGCATGTAAGAGAGAGAAGACAACAATGCAAAGGATTATATGTGCTCTTTATTTTGAATGGGAGGTGTGTTAGTTTTAAACCAAATCCCATTAGAATAGGTTTTTTATGAGTGCTGGACATTCACAGTGTTCAAAATTGAAGTAAAGAGGAACTGTAGGTGTTTTAAAGCTTATATTGTTTGCTGAATGTCTTCACAGAATACGTAAACAAATGAACAGAATGAAACATATCTTTTAGGGAAACCACTAAAGACTCCATTACACAAACACAGGTAATGTCAATACAGCTTCATAATCCTTATTCAGGCCCTTTATACCTCTTTACTTGCATGGATTAACTAATCGATGGAACTATATTAGGACTGTGACATCTGCCACACATCCAAAAGAAGGGCTGTGACTCAGTGCTTTGCATGCAAAAGGTCCCAGCATAACTCCTCAACATCTTCAGGTATGGCTGGGAAGAGACCCCGGTTTGAAATCCTGGAGAATCACTGCCAGTCAGCGTAGACAATATTGAACTAGATGAACAGAATGTCTTACTCAGAATAAAGCGGTTTCTATGACCCCACTGGGAAGAGATACTGAGCATGTGTAGGATATTGCACTGGACACTCTTCCTGATGCACAACTTATGAAAAAGCGTGCATACAGTTTGTATGCATGTTCAGTGTATACTTTGGAAGGTCTGCAGCTGAGGGGTAGAGTGCATACTTTGTGTGCAAAAGGTCCAAAGTTCAGCCCCCGACCTTTCCAACGGGGGCTCAGAAAGATTCCCATCTGAAAACCTGAAGATCCAATGCCAGTCAGTGTACAACTTAGTCTAAGGCAACTTTCTATACAGTTATATCTACAGTTTCCCAAAGTATGTTTCTCCCCCCCCCCAAAAAAATGTTTTTATTAGCAATTTCAACATAACAACATATCAAAACATATCATATTGATTATTTCCCCCCACCCCCCTCAAACCCTCCCTCGCCCCCAGGACTTCCCTTAGCTTCTCTCTCTGATTTCTCAGCCCATATTATTCTCTGCATGTTATAAAATTATACAAATCCTCACATTATCTGTCTACCATGTTATCAATTGATAAATTTGTGTATGTTTATTCAAAACCTGCCAAGGAGTCCAATTCATTTTGTTGTCTTTTTAAGTAATTTGTGAAAATTTCCCATTCTTCTTTAAAGTCACAGTTGTCCTTATCTCATAGTTTGTATGTCAGTTTAGCCAGTTCTGTATAGTTCATCAATTTCTCTTGCCAGTGTTCTTTTGTTGGGGTTTCCTCATTCTTCCATCCTTGTGCTATCAAGACTCTTGCCGTTGTTGTTGCATACATAAATAAATTCTTTGTTTTCCTTGGCAGGTCTCGTCCTACAATCCCTAACAAAAATGCTTCTGTTTTTTTTTAACAAATGTCATTTTAAACATTTTCTTCAATTCATTATATATCATTTCCCAATTTTTTAAAACTTCTCTACATTCCCCCCACATAAGATAAAAAGCCCCTTCTTTTTCTTTACATTTCCAACATGTATTTGACCCGGTCCCAAAGTATGTTTCAAGGGCAGGTCTGAAGGGGAAGACTTCTTTGCAAAGTAGCACCATGTTTATGAATTAAACAAATACTACTGCAAACACTAAAGGTATCCAGTACTGTATTCTTTTCACACACAAATGCTCTTCTTTTGAAACTTTTGACTACTTATGGGAGTGGTTAGCTGCAAAGCTTCCCTTGCAGGGAAAGTAATAATTCAGTGTTGCTTTTCCATCCAGAAGAAATAAAAAAAATTGGGAGGTTAGGAATAAATACGTCTATGATATGCTGTTGTGGTGGTGAAAATACACTTTGTTTACTGTTTTTGGACACCCAGTATCTAAAGTTAGAAAATGACAGTAATTTCAACGCCACACTTTTGAAACTACACTTAACACGCAAAAGACTGTAAGCTATTTTCGAGGAATTCAGCCAAAAGCTTGAGTAATTAGCTAACCTTCCACTGTGTTGCCCAACCAACCCTACCCTGTCTCACCTTCTAAACCCAGGATTATCCCCACCCAAATGGTATTACCTCCCCTCCCCACTTCCTTTTGAGGCCAGACCTCCCATCTGTGCTCCGCTTTTTAATGCTCTGCAGCTGGCCCACCTGCATTGCATTGCAGGGCAGATAATCCCCAGAAGATTTTGAGTGCAAATGTTTTCTAAACAAATATATTCAAGAAGCCAAAGCTGCTATTTTAAATTGTAAGCAGGTTGAGCATAGAAACCAAATCTTCTTCTTTCAAGTCACACAATTTTCCTGCATTATATAATAAATTTGGGCAGGAGGGGCAGGAACCAGTAACTCTAACACAATACCCAAACTAGGTTGGCAATCTAAGTAGTTAATAAATAAATACAAATAACCAGAATTCTTAAGCCTTTATTCTTTCCGTAAGAGGAACGTACCCTGAAACATTATTATGAACAGCACAGTAGATTTTAATTTAACTGCCAAAAGCCTGAATAAATGGAAATATCTTACCTTCCACATATGTTCCAAATTGATTTATAACATATAATAAAAACAGTTTAAAAGCCAGTTACAAAACAGTACAAAAACAATGAGAGGAGTTAAAAATCAATCCAAAATGGACACCTATGGTAGAGAGGTATTCAGCCAGCTAGTAAAGCTTATCAGAACAACAGTGTCTTCCATTGTTTCTGAAAAGTGCAGATAGTGGGTACCTATTGTATCTTGACAGCAATCTTGTTCTGATATCTCTGGAACTTTAAGGAGAAACTCTCAGGATAGTTGCAAGAGTTTTGGAACAGTCCAGGAAAAGTGTGGGCTTGACTCAGATGAAAATCAGTCAGGAACAGATAAAACTAGGTGTGGTATTGAAACTGAAGTCCATTTCTCATGTTGCCAGACATATTTGCTGCTGAATGTATAGCCAAGATACAACCAACTACAGCTCTCCAGTTAGTGTGTCTTTATGACACTACATATGTTTGCAAACAGATTTTTGTCACATCCGTACTTTGTGCCTTGAAACAATATTTGAAAAGCCATTAGCTGTACACCTAAAAATGGCATGTGTCTACATTCTATAGGAAACACAGTGCTGCAAGAATCTTGTGTACTTTAGATTTGTTAGCTGAGCCAATGCAAAAGAATGAGCTGGCGAATTGTGATTTGGTGATGACATTCAAGTGACTCATGTGACCTGCACTGTAATGATCATGCCCTGACTGCACATTGGCAGTCTCTTGACAGACAGCAACTCTGCTGGATCAAAGTAGCAGGCCAGTACCATTGCTGGTGCTATCAGTTTTGGGTGTCAGAGTGTCTTTAAGAATGGTATCTGTGCCTTTGCCTCCTATTCTAATTAGATAGGATGGATGCATTTCATCATCCTTCTTCCATATTTATTTTGCATGACAACAATGGCAGCAGAAGACATCAATACTGGTCTTGGTTTACTAAAAGCAACGTAGAATGTACTTCAATTGGAACCTATTCCAAGGACGGAAAGTGCTACAGAGTCTATTTAATGTAACCACATGTCAAAGCAGCTACAAAAAGAAACCGGTAGTTCCACATAAGCCTGGGATGCTGAGCTAAACCTTGAAAGCCTGCCAAAATGAAATCCCTGTGCTTTCCAATCCATTAGTACTTTTTATGGCAGTGTTTGTCCAGACACTATGTTTTGTTCCCAGAATTACCAGTGGGCCTGCTTTGTGAGCATCAGCTAAAAGTGTTCACTTTTCTTTCCACACATAATCCAACATTTGTAAGCCTTGGTTTCCTGATGTTTTCCAAGTGATGGTTGTTTGCTTGTGTTCTGCTTAATATTTCTAAAAGAACTCCAGAATTTACTTTAAAATCAAATAATTATGCACACATAAGCAATGTGCAGATCTGAATGTACAGATGCACACTTTCTGCACACTTGACCAGTGGCAAGAAATTCCAGGGGCAATACTACCTAGGTTAGCTTTCTATTGCCTAGGTTGCATACAAAAACCAAAACATACATACCTAAAAGCAAATTACGAGGAGCATAGGATGCTGCCTTATACTGAGTCAGGCCATTGGCCCATCTAGCTCAGTACCATCTACACTGACTGGCAGCAACTCTCCAGGATTTCAGACAGGGTTCTCTCCCAGTTCTAGCTGGAGATGCTGGGAATTGAACCCGAGATCTTTTGCATGCTAAGCAGATGCTCTACCACTAAGTTGTTGCTGTTGTTTAGTCGTTTAGTCGTGTCCAACTCTTCGTGACCCCATGGACCAGTGCACGCCAGGCCCTCCTGTCTTCCACTGCCTGCCACTAAGTTATAACCCTTCAAATGCCAAATAACATTAATAAGGTGTCAGTTTTCCAAGCCAATATTACAACTTTTAAAAGCCTGATAAAAAAGGCTGCGGCATGAATCTGTACAATATTTCATATTAGTATATTTATTTGTGAATATACAAACATAAGTGGAAGCAAGCCCAATAAGCAGCAGACCTGCTATCCTACACCAGCTCTTCAGCAAGAGATGACTCCCAAGATGTGCTTAGTCTTCAGTTGATGTCTCTCTTTGCTTCTGTCTTTCTTTGTCTCTGTTCCAAGCTGGTTTGTTTCCTAACTGCATCCACCCACCTTTATGTCAGCTGCTCCCCTGGCAGCTGGTAGGCATCACTTTTTCAAAGTTGTGATAGCTAATTCTTGATCTTCAGAATATTTCCCAACCATTATGTCCCATTGGAAAAATATCAACCAATCTCCCTAACAAAGAAATGGCTCAGCTATAACAAACATGTACTAACTCAAGTAATACCAGATCCCATTTTGAAATGAATGTACAAGTCTCTATTTATCCTGTCGCAACCACACTGAATGTTGAAACGCACGCCCACCCAGAACTTTTCAACATCCTCTCCCCCTCCCACCACAACATATACATTCAGGGAAGGGAGCTGGTCACTGCAGGAGGGGAGTCAGCCTAGCTTCCTCACCAGCCAGACTCATTGCTGTCTCTTAGTCTCCTTCCTCTCTAGCCTCCCCTTCTGCCTCCAGTTCTGGACTGCTATCTACCACAGATTCTTCCATCTCACTAAACCCTGTTACCTCGTTAGCTTCTAACACCTCCTCCCCCCAGTCTGCTCTCTCTTCTCCCTCTGAGCCTTCTTTACTTGGGGTTTCACCAGGTAGTGCCTCCCACTACTCCTCTGCGTCCAGCCAGCACATGACATCAAGTAAAGAGGCCTTAGTATAGTTCAAAGACACATTCCGGCCAGGCAAAAGCACCTGAGAAAAGTGTGGACCAAAGTGGTGCATGTATGGCCTGGAGAGAGATTAAAGGACCAGAAATAAAGGATGGGGTGGGAGCTGCATTCAGGTCCCTAGTCTGGGATTCCCCATGCCTCTGTCAGGCCTTATGATGACAATGACCACTCCACGCTTAAAACGGGGGGCGCCCTTTGCGTGGACGCGCACAGCCCCTAGATCTGGAGCTGCTCCAACAGCATAGGCTTGGTTTGCCTTCCCTCAGGTGGGATACCTGGAGGTCTCCGCCTACCTCAGTCAGTTGTCCAATCCCACCTGGGGGAAGCGTTGCCAAGGAGACCAGGCCAGGTAGGGGAGGGATTACCTGCCCACACAATAGAGGGAGGATCTTACCTGGGAATCCTCACTTGGCTCCAGAGCTTCTCCCACCCCACCGACCCTCAGTTAATGTCTTATTTGCAGGTTAACTTTTCTTCACAGGTATGTGGGCGCTGCTACGTTAGGGTCGCTGTTAAAGGGCCGGAAATGAATTTCCCTGCATTGGCAGGTTTCGCCTTTCCCGTAGCAAAACGTCACAACTTTGGCGGTATCAGGCCTTGGGCGGAATCCTTTAGTCCTTCTTCCTCTTTGCGGCGGCGATACCAGGGTTCCCCGTTAAAGGGGTTTCTGAAGGGAGGCTTTGACCGTACGCCGAAAGGTCGTCATTGCTCTCCCCTGCAGCGGCGGTGTAACGGGGGCGGCTATCTCTGCTTGAACATATGTTCTCCAGAGCCGGCCCATCCCCCCAACACGCACTGGATAACCCTGATGCTCCCTAGGTCCCCGGCTGGGGATTGGGGAGGGAGAACGCCCAATGCCTGAGCCAAGGTCTACCCACATTTGAAAGTTAATAAAGTTGTGGCCAATTTAATCCCATAGCACGTTGTCATGAGTCGTTATTTCACATGACGGGGGGGGGGGACCGCGCGGGATCTGGGGACTCCGCCTGTCCACGCAATGATGATACAGACATAATAGGCAGAAAGAATTTTGAGAAATTTGAGGGAAGGGGGAATAATCAAGATGTATACCTTTCACCTGTGGGTTTTAAAAAAGTTATTTACAGTATTTCAATGTAATATTTTGAAGAGCAGAGCAGATTCGGTCAGAAAAATAAAATGCTTACCAACTCTCTCATCTACAGCTGTTCATACTCTTGGCAGTACCACTTTGGCTATTAATTTGAATCGCGCTGAAAAGAAAGGTGGAAATTGTGGTGGAGATTTACACTAGGGGAAGTAAATAACAGTGGTGGTAAAAATGGGATGAAATCAGCAGGTGCAGAGGAACAAGAAATTCCAGTAAAACATTTTCTTCACATCACTGTGCTTAGAGTACCAAATGCATGATGCAGAGGTTCTCTGGAAACATGCAATCTGCGTGCTGCTGAATTGCAGTCTGTGTTCTGAATATTAATTTGATTCAAGGTAGTGCCTGAAAGGACTTCGGAAGGAAATTACAAATTATGGGAATTAGATATTACATAGAAATGCTTTAGCATCTATAACTGGGACAAATTCCAAGTAACTGCCCTTGCAATATAGGACTGCTGCTGAGTCATCCCACAGTGCTCTATAACAGTGCCTTATTTTTGATTATTCATGCTGGCATAGCCTTAAGAGTTTCAATATCATCAAGAAATGATCTAAGATATAAAAAGGACTCTGAAGATTTTCTTTGAGAAGAAATAAGGAGGCTGTAGGGTGGGTGGAACTGATTCAATTTATTAAGCCTTATTTCCTGTTTCATTTACCAACCTATCTAGCAGCATGCTCATCAAGATTTGCTGCTGCAAATCAGATTTTAGTATGCAAACACTTAAGATTGAGCTGTGCCAATAGCTATGCCAGCACACCGCCACAAAATGTAATATTTGCCCATGCCAAAATCAAAGGAGATGGTAGAAGCATGGTAGAGAGCCCTTATAGACTAGTTTCTCACTCCCAGGTGTATTCTGCAACATTTCATTGATGCAATATCAGCACATTAGTGATGGATTTATACAGGACCGCCAACACATCATTTCACTTCTGCAATGCTGCCCCAGTGTTATTACATTTTTGCTCTCTGCAGGGATGCTGTTCCACTATACAGAACCAAAAGCAGGACAAAACCTTAGCACAATTGTGGTATAAAAAGTTTCAGGATTTCTGCAGGAAGTATCGGGATGTACACTGATTGGAAACAAAGCAGTATGTCAAGTATTCAATGCAGGATTCTACAGTATATAACTGCCCTGATATCATCCTGAGCACGAATCAGAATGAATGCACAATTAAAAATATATGCTTGGAGGACTGTTGCCATGTCGGCCATGAGAGATTGCCCCAAGAGACTGCAACCCTTCAAAAGAAAAGAAAAAAGTCTTTTGGTGCAGTGTAATCTATGTGATTTAAGGAATAAATTAGGAGCGTGTAAGGAGAAGAGTGTGGTTCTGTCCTAAAACAGAAAACTGTTGCATGTTTTTACAAAAATCAGATGTGCCTGGTGGTTTGCTGGGTTTGTTGCAAGCATGAAGGTGGTAAGATCAAACATTTACCCTGTTCGTAATTGAAAGGATTTTGAGAATTCATCTTTCTATTTTCTTTTTTCCACCTAGCAAATCTTGGATACAAAATTACAGAGCAGTTTCTGGGCAGCAAACTTGTGGGTGGCATATACATAATGCCAGCCAAGGTTAACATAGAAAGTCTCTGATCAAACTGTATCTCCTGGAGGGTGTGTGACATTTTTATAATATTTATGGAGAGTGGTGTATGCTCTGTAATTACTGCTATATATTGGTGTTAAATAATTATGTACCGTTCAATTAGCATATTCAGTTTGAATCTTTCCTTACAGATTGGTACTCCACAGTCTGCTATTTATATGGCAAATTTAGATTCCTCTTTGGTGATGAAAACGGCCATAGATTTTCTGAAAGCTGGATTCCGGCTCCTCCTCATGAATTTGTATGGATGTTTTAAAGTAAGGAAAGTGGCAGGAAAATGCACTGGATATTTGATGTGACCTTGTCTAACCTCCCCACAAACAAATCAAAATGAAGGAAGTGAAGCTACTATATATTTTGGTCAGGTTTTTTTCTTTGCCTGTGCATTTGGACACGTCTTAAGATATCTAACAACATTTTGCAAGGTGGTTCCTGAAATCACAGCAAGTTTTTATCTCTGCTTGGATATAGCTGGATGCCATTTTGAATCAAGATGGCAGACTGAACATTTCAAAACGGCACTGAGTTTAACCAAATTTGGCAGGATAGTTTCTGAGATCATGGAGCAGGGTATTTTTATTTATTTATTTATTCTTAGAATTCCCAAGCAACGCCAGATATAAGACTGCTAGTTCTCATTAAACAGGTCACCTGGAAGTGATTTCTATCCAAAACTGCAGGCTTAACTTGCCTTCTCCCCCTTGGTCACACAGAGGATGAAAGAACAAGCCATTCTCCCATCTTTCTTGCCCATTCACAAAGGCAAGAAAGCTAACATAGGACAAGCCTGTGCAATATCTTACCAAATCATTTCCCATAATATTTCTAATCCTGGATCTTTTACAGAGTTACTGGGTTAAAAGACACACTGTGGGTTATTGAAATCCACAGTTTCATCTCCCTTTCTTCCCCCAGCCAGGGTCTTTGCAATATACCCACACTACACACCCAACTTGCCATAAATAAGGGGTAGTTTTCAAGTAAGTAATCAGTTGTAAACAGTTACTGTTTCTTTTTTAATACCTCCTGTGGTGTTTGTGCATTCTTGGTCATGGAAATCTCCTCCTATGAGCCACAGCCATTTCTTAGCATTGCAAGCAACTGCTGTTGTACTTTGCCATGGAAACACTCTTGACAGGAGTTAATAACACCTGTGGTATACCCACTGTCCTATAGCTATGAGCCAAAAGTTTATTTTAGTTACCTTCAAGTACAACTGCTTCTCTCATTTCAGTAAATATAAGGACAAGCCCTTAACGGGCAGTCACAGTCTTCAGACTGATTATGCTCACATGGATATGCTCCCATTTTCAAATGGTACTTATTTGAAACCATCTCCTGTTCCTCCTGAGTAAATTTCAATTAAGTAAAAACTTCATTTATTTATAATCAGGTAGCAATCTGAAGAGAGCTTTCTAGGCCACAGATCATTCATAGTGCTAACATGGGCAATTGGTTAGTTTATTTGCGCCTTAAACAACAAGCTTAGCAGCAGTATGTGGCACCTGTAACAACTTTGGGGGTCCTTTGGGATTTTGAATGGGGACTGATTCGTAAATCTGGGGACTGTCCCCGGGAAACGGGGACGTCTGGTAACCTCAGTTAACTCTGACTTGCTCAATGTGATTTACTGCTGGCTCGCTCCTGCCAATCAGGCACAGCTTTCTGGTGCTGATCCCAGCACTGTTGCTGTTCCCGCTGCTACTGGCCAGGTACTGTCCAATAAGCCCCTCAGGTGAGGAGTGGGGAACCTTTCTCAGCCTGACGGCCCCATTCTTCTCTGGGCTGCAACCTTTCTGAGAGCCCCATGCCAGTGGTGTGTGGAGCCAGATTCAAAAGTGGGTAGACCTACAAATGTACTCCTTCTACGGTAGGCTAGTTCTTACAGAGTGTGGGGAGAGGAGGTGTGGCCTAGAGAGGATTCTAAGGACTAGATAGAGAGGAGTTGGGGGCCACATTTGTCTCCTGGGTCTGAGGTTCCACACCCTTGTCTCAGGATCTCCCAGTGTGGGAGGGGGTTAACCTCAGGACTCCCTCAAATCTGAGATAGCCTTGAACACAGCTCTGAACTTTTATATTGGTGGTATTCCATATATAAATTAAAATCACCATGATGATTACCGTTGTGTGTGATGCACAGCTCCTTCCTGCGAGACTCATTCTGCTTGAAATGTAGCCATCTGTAACAAAATCCAAATATTTATCTGCTTACTCACATATCAAAGCTGTTGGCAAGAAAAAGACCAATAAACTTTGTTCATATCCCCCCCCCCCAATCTTTTAAAATAATTTAATGTGTTTGAGTCTCTTGGGAAATAAACAAGATGAGCTTGAGCTCTTGGTACAGCAAACTAAATATGACATAATAGGCATCACTGAAACCTGGTGGGATAAGTCCCACGATTGGAATGTAATAATGGGGGGATACAATCTATTTCAGAGAAACAGACCAGACAAGAAAGGAGGAGGAGTGGCGTTATATGTCAGGGATGTGTATACCTGTGAAGAGATCCAAGATTTAGAACCTCAAAGCCAATGTGAGAGCATTTGGGTCAAAATTAAGGGAGAGAAGAATAACAGAGACCTCATTGTGGGAGTTTACTATAGATCCCCAAGCCAAACGGAGGACATAGATGATGCCTTCCTGGAACAGATGGCCAAGCATGCAAAAGGAAGGGAGATAGTAGTAATGGGGGACTTCAATTACCCGGATATTTGTTGGACGTCAAACTCAGCCAAGAGCATAAGGTCAAACAGATTCCTCACTGGCCTTGCAGACAACTTCATTGTCCAGAAAGTGGGAGAAGCAACAAGAGGAACAGCCATTTTAGATCTGGTCCTAACCAATGTTGATGACCTGGTTAGTGGGGTAGAAGTGGAAGGATCATTAGGCGCGAGTGATCATGCTCTTCTGAAGTTTACTATACAGCGGAAAGGAGCAGCCAAGCATACTAGGACTCAATTTCTTGACTTTAAGAAAGCCGACTTCATAAAACTTAGGGAAGTGCTGGGTGAGATCCCATGGACAGCAATACTAAAAGGAAAGGGAGTTCATGATGGCTGGGAGTTTGTTAAGAGGGAGATAGTAAAAGCACAACGTCAGGCAATACCAATGAGACGGAAACATGGAAGGTGCCTAAAGAAGCCAGGGTGGCTATCTAAAGAACTTTTAACTGAATTAAGATTAAAAAAGGATGTGTACAAAAAATGGAAAAGGGGGGAAACCACCAAAGAGGAATTCAAACAAATAGCCAGAACGTGTAGACACAAAGTCAGAAAAGCTAAAGCACAGAATGAACTCAGGCTTGCTAGAGAGGTTAAAAGCAACAAAAAAGGCTTTTATGGGTATGTTCATAGCAAAAGGAAGAACAAAGAAACAGTGGGGTCACTCAGAGGAGAAGATGGTGAAATGCAAACAGGGGACACAGAAAGGGCTGAACTCCTCAATGCCTTCTTTGCCTCAGTCTTCTCCGATAAAGAAAACAATGCCCGACCTGAAGAATTTGGAGCAAATGATTCAGCAAAGGAAACACAGCCCAGAATAACTAAGGAGACAGTACAAGAATATTTGGCTAGTTTAGATGTATTCAAGTCTCCAGGGCCAGATGAACTGCATCCAAGAGTATTAAAAGAACTGGCAGATGTGATCTCAGAACCACTGGCAGTCATCTTCGAGAAATCCTGGAGAACAGGCGAAGTCCCGGCAGACTGGAGGAGGGCAAATGTTGTCCCTATTTTCAAAAAGGGGAAAAGAGAGGACCCAAATAATTACCGCCCAGTCAGTCTGACATCAATAGCAGGGAAGATTCTGGAGCAGATCATTAAGCAAACAGTCTGTGAGCACCTAGAAAGGAATGCTGTGATCACCAATAGTCAGCATGGATTTCTGAAAAATAAGTCATGTCAGACTAACCTGATCTCATTTTTTGACAGAATTACAAGCCTGGTAGATGAAGGGAACTCAGTGGATATAGCCTATCTTGATTTCAGCAAGGCATTTGACAAGGTGCCCCATGATATTCTTGTAAAGAAGCTGGTAAAATGCGGTCTTGACTCTGCTACCACTCAGTGGATTTGTAACTGGCTGACTGACCGAACCCAAAGGGTGCTCATCAATGGTTCCTCTTCATCCTGGAGAAGAGTGACTAGTGGGGTGCCACAGGGTTCTGTCTTGGGCCCGGTCTTATTCAACATCTTTATCAACGACTTGGATGATGGACTCAAGGGCATCCTGATCAAATTTGCAGATGACACCAAACTGGGAGGGGTGGCTAACACCCCAGAGGACAGGATCACACTTCAAAACGACCTTGACAGATTAGAGAACTGGGCAAAAACAAACAAAATGAATTTTAACAGGGAGAAATGTAAAGTATTGCACTTGGGCAAAAAAAATGAGAGGCACAAATACAAGATGGGTGACACCTGGCTTGAGAGCAGTACATGTGAAAAGGATCTAGGAGTCTTGGTTGACCACAAACTTGACATGAGCCAACAGTGTGACGCGGCAGCTAAAAGAGCCAATGCAATCCTGGGCTGCATCAATAGGAGTATAGCATCTAGATCAAGGGAAGTAATAGTGCCACTGTATTCTGCTCTGGTCAGACCACACCTGGAGTACTGTGTCCAGTTCTGGGCACCACAATTCAAGAAGGACACTGACAAACTGGAACGTGTCCAGAGGAGGGCAACCAAAATGGTCAAAGGCCTGGAAACGATGCCTTATGAGGAACGGCTAAGGGAGCTGGGCATGTTTAGCCTGGAGAAGAGGAGGTTAAGGGGTGATATGATAGCCATGTTCAAATATATAAAAGGATGTCACATAGAGGAGGGAGAAAGGTTGCTTTCTGCTGCTCCAGAGAAGCGGACACGGAGCAATGGATCCAAACTACAAGAAAGAAGATTCCACCTAAACATTAGGAAGAACTTCCTGACAGTAAGAGCTGTTCGACAGTGGAATTTGCTGCCAAGGAGTGTGGTGGAGTCTCCTACTTTGGAGGTCTTTAAGCAGAGGCTTGACAACCATATGTCAGGAGTGCTCTGATGGTGTTTCCTGCTTGGCAGGGGGTTGGACTCGATGGCCCTTGTGGTCTCTTCCAACTCTATGATTCTATGATTCTATGATTCTATGATTCTATTCTATGATTCTATTCTATGATTCTATGATTCTATGAATAATCACTTAACTATCCATCTCTTTTAATGAGATTCTTCTTTCCAGTATATAGTATGTCTGTTCTGATATACAGTTATTGCTAAGTATTATTCTGTTGTAAATTTTGACTGGCTAACTCTTCTGACCCTTCTAGGATTGTCATTTCTCTCAGCAAAGGATGTAGGTTGGTGGTGAGTGTGTGTATAATTTATTATTATTATTATTATTATTATTATTATTATTATTATTATTATTCTCCCTCCTTTTTCCCTGATGGGACTCAAGGCAGCTTACAGATAAAAACAAGAATCACTCAAACAGAAAAAGTAAAAAAACACACAATTAAACATTGATAGAATTACAACTGTATACAAATATAAAGTCTATTAAAACCATTCCTATAATTGCAATTAAAACAGCACGGCACTAGCCCTTTCATTAAAAACAGTCAGTTCCCAAAAGCCTGCTGGAAGAAGAAAGTCTTCAACTACCGGCAGAAGGACAACAAGGAGGGAGCCAGTCTAGCTTCTCTAGGGATGGAGTTCAAAAGCCTAGGAGCAGCCACCAAGGCGGCTCTGCATTCATCCACACCAAACATGCCTGCCAGGGTGACAGGACTGAGAGAAGGGCCTCTCCCAAAGATCTCAAACACTGAGCAGGTTCATTTGAGGGAATATAGTACAGTGGTACCTCGGGTTAAGAACTTAATTTGTTCTTGATGTCCATTCTTAACCTGAAACTGTTCTTAACCTGAGGTACCACTTTAGTTAATGGGGCCTCTGGCTGCTCCCGGCGGGGAGGGGCTCCTGGGGGCTGAGGCTAGTGAGAGGAGGCCTGAGGGGGTCGGGCCGGGCAGCCAACCCAAGCAGTTGGAGCCTCCCACCTCCCTGGCCGGCAGGGAGGGAGGGAGAGGAGCTACTTCCTTTGAAACCCACAAAATTTAAGGGGCATCATCAATAAGGGACAGCAGCAGGACACGGCGCTGGGATAAGGGAGCTTCCCGCCAAATAAGGGACGGTTGACAGCTATGGGCAGGGAACACACAGGGGGAAGAGAAAGGGGACCGTCTTCTTGCGCAGGCCGAAATCCTCACATTGATGGGACAAAATTCACCTTCCTCCAGCCCTCACAGATGTCTCATGGGTGGCACAAAACCCCATAAATTGCTGGCCTCCTCTCCTGGGTCAGCGTCCCCCAGCCTTTGCCACACACTCTTCAGAACCCTGCCAGTCCCTGACAAGATACTGCCTGCTTCTGCATCAGATGCACTGTGCCCTTTGTCACTTCCCTATCATATGGCGATGACAGGGCAGTTGCCCTGAAAAGGTGAAGGAGCAGAGGGGAAGAGTCAGGAAAGGGATTGTGAAATACCTGTACTGTATCTGTATTATTTTCTGAATGTTGCTTGCTGCTTGGAGATTCCAGCGAAGAAGCAGGATACAAATCAAAGCAATCAATACAATTTTGTGCATTGTAACCAAAAGCATTATCTTTATACATTTCGACCCTCAAAATTACACAAAGAGAAAGGAATTTTAAGATATTATTATTATTATTATTATTATTGGTTTTTAATTTATTTTACCTCTTTGTATTTTAACTTGTTTTTATGTTGCTGTGATGCTTTTCTTTCTTGTACAAAGCAACAAACAAAGGCAATGAATAATATTTATTTTTATTTAAATATTTACAAACTGCACATCCATAGAAATTATAGCAAGGTGGTATACGGAACACCTAAAAACACAATCCTATAGTAACAGTAAAAACCATCAACAACATCTATCAATAAAAACTGATGGGTGAATTTCCTGTTCCTGTCTGTCTGAACGATACTGTTTTTCAAAGATGCCTGGAAGAAATCATGGAGGACTCCTGCTGAACATCTGTTGGCAAGGAGTTCCACAGCGCAGGGCCTGCCACACTAAAGGCTTGGTTCCTGGTAAAGGCTGACCAAAACTCAAGGATTAAAGAAACTACCCAAAGTGCCCATCAGAGGAAAGGAACAGACACAATAGAAAGAAGGTCACCTTCCACCTACATTTAAAGTGTTGGCTTCTCCAAAAGGATCATGGGAAGTGTAGTTTGTGACAGAGCTGCAGTTCCCAGCACACTTAAACTACAGTTCTCAGGATTCTTTGGGAGAAGCAAAGATGATAAAGGATCTGAAAACCAAGCCCTCTTTTTAATGTTGGGGGAGTTGGGTATGTTGAGCCTGGAGGAGACTGAGGAGGTATATCAATCTTCAAATATTTAAAAGGCTATCCATTGCAGTGCTGTTTTTCTAGAAAAAGAGGTGCCAGAGCTCACCATGGACCCACCCCTCATTCTCTTAGAATGACAATGCCACCCGCCTGAGAGGTGCCGGAACTGAGTTCCTGTGAGTTGCTGACCACATGGAAGATGGAGCGAGCTTATTTTCTACTGTTCAGGAGGCTAGGACCTGAACCAATGGCTTCAAGTTACAAGAAAGAAGATTCCAACAACAACAATTTATCATTTATATGTTGCTCATCTGACTGGGTTGCCCCAGCCACCCTGGGCAGCTTCCAACAAATTAAAACATCAAACACAGCATAACATCAAACATAAAAAACTTCCCTATACAAGACTGACTTCAGATGTCTTCTGAAAGTCAGACCGTTGTTTATTTCCTTGACATCTGACAGGAGGGTGTTTCACAGGGCGGGCATGACTACCAAGAAGGCCTTCTGCTTGGTTCCCTGTAACTTTCCCAGAAGGCCCTTGGAACTGGACCTCAGTGTCTGGGCTGAATGATGGGGGTGGAGATACGCCTCCAGGTATACAACTAAACACCAAGAAGAACTTACTGACAATCAGAGCTGTTCAACAGTGTAATGGACTCCCTCAGAAGGTGGTGGAGTCTCCTCCTTTGGAGGTTTTTAAACAGAGGTGGGATGGCAATCTGAGCTGAGATTCCCACACTTCAGGTGGTTGGACGAGATAACCCTTGGAGTCAACTCTATAATTCTATGAAAGGCTATCCAAGCAGTAAAAGTGTGCCTTAAATGTATGGTTTGATTGAAAAAGAAACAAGAAAAATTAAACCTCCAAATAACGTAAGTGCTTTAAACTTGTTCGTACATTGTTGCATCCTAAATCCTAAATGCTTTGCTTCAACAGCATTGCCCTTGTTGGTTTCTACCACAGGGAGTGGCAATAGTGAGTCACCTACTGTATTGTGGTAACCTACAGATTTGAGTGTGGTGGTAAGGAGAACAATACTGCTGAAGATGTGATCTTTACCTAAGAAGTGTCTTATATAATAATGTCTCATATGACACCAGCTCCGATGCTTTGTTTGTTTACCTTCCACTTCTGAACCACTTCCCAGTATGAGTGGGAGAGGTGCCACCAGGAAGCTGAGCAAGAGAAGTAAATTAGAGACTATATGTGTGCCCCTTTAGACTTTGTGCTGGGAGAGCCCCACCAAATGTTGTTTCCCGCAGACCTGCATGGAGGGACTTGCTCTGCTTTCAAAGCATCAGAAAAATTCTGGCATCAACACTGATTCCTTCATTTCTCACCTGTTTGCATGTCTAGCAACCAACACATCTAAGGACCAAAGATTGCTCATGTTTAAGCCATGAAAGCAAAGGGTCAAGAATTAATGGGAGAACGGGACAAAAACTAGCACATCAGCTACTACCTGGGTACAGGCGAACAACAGGGTTTGCGTGAACAGCATGGTTATTATGGGGTCTGTCCTGCCACAATACCAAGTTGCTTGGAATGGAATTACTGTGATTCTGGTCCAGTGTTCGAACATCAAGAGAGCAGTCAGGTCCTACAGGTGCTGCCGCACTGACTGTTACTTCTTCCCTTTATTTGCTGTCTTTCCCCTTACAAATAAAAGCTTTCTCCAGTGCTGGTCTGGCGGACCCATGAGACGAGGAGATTCAACCACCTCAAGCGGTAGGATCCATAGGGGCAATGGATCCTGATGTTGCTCTTTATTCCGCCTTGTCCCTGATGTCGATCTTCGCTCCTGCCTTCTTCCCTGGTGGGGAGAGGGGTGCCATTTTGTGGTTTACCTCAGGTACCAAAATGTATTCGGCCAGGCTTGCTCCAGTGGACCTATGCTCAAGCAGAGAGAAAAGCAAAGAGTAGAGTCAGGATTGAGGAGCATACTGGAGTTAACTGATGGTGTATTTTGCCACAGATTCTCTTAATGCAATAATAGGGCATTACTGGTATATTTATTCTGCTTAATTGTTCTGTGATGCTTCCCAAATGCTACCATATCACTGCTGTCTGGAAGGGCTGCAGCAAAAGTGGGACAAACCCCCTCCCCCAGAACATTTGCAGTATGAAAAGTTATTGGATTTCAGCAGGAAATAAAAGGCTACCCACTGACTGGAAATGAAGCCATATGACCACCCTAAAGCCTTTGTAGGTTCAAAAAGTATTGAGAGGGGAAGCACATATGACTCCCCTAATACCAACATGAGCACAATAAAAAGGATGTCTGGAGATGCCCAAAGTTAAACTGGATGCTGTAAATCTCATGTGGTAAGGTAAGGGTAAAGGACCCTGGATGGTTAAGTCCAGTCAAGGCGACTATGGGGTTGTGGCGCTCATCTCGCTTTCAGGCCGAGAGAGCCGGCATTTGTCCACAGACAGCTTTCTGGGTCATGTGGCCAGCATGACTAAACCACTTCTGGTGCAACGAGACACCATGAAAAGTGCCAGAGCACATGAAAATGCCATTTGCCTTCCCGCCACAGTGGTACCTATTTATCTACTTGCACTGGCATGCTTTTGTACTGTTAGGTTGGCAGGAGCTGCGACAGAGCAACGGAAGCTCACTCCATCGCGGGGATTCAAACCGCCAGCCTTTTGATTGGCAAGCCCAAGAGGCTCAGTCATTAGCTTTAAATCTCATGTATGGCAAAATGGATAATTATATTTGTTGTCATGTGCTAGTAATTTCTTAGGGGGTAAAAACAAACCTTTGAGGACTGTACCAAAATTAAAGACACAAGTTTTGGTTTTCTTTGAAATACAAGGAGACTTTCCATTTAAGGAAAAGATCATAGGGTTGAAATCCGGACGACTTCACTTGAATCCCCACCCCAGTGAACGGTGCCACTTTTCCAAAGGCTTCCTTGTATGTGGGTAAAACAAATTCTCGAACTGAAGGGATTTGTTGCCATGTTTAAAAGGTCTGTTTTCCTTGGTTATAAGTGGAAAGAAGCAAGCAAATGTTATGTAATAGGCACAGTAGCAATGAAAGGGATCTTCAAGATGTGGTGACGGTTCCTCTGGCAGGAATGAATAAAGGTAACAGTTGAGAGCATTCTTTCTCAATGTGTAAACACAAATGCTGGCTTCTTCATTTGGTGACCCTATTCAGGGTTGTGTCTACTGTCTGGGCTGCCTTGAGTGAGGGCTGTACAAGAAAACCAATAAAACCCCCAGTAAATAAAGCTTCTTCCATCCTAGTGCAGAACAGAAACTGACTAATTAGGGAGCAATTAAGCCCCTCTCCCTAGAATATTGCTAATCTCCTAGCCTCCCTGGAAAGGAAGCAAGATAGGGGGCAGTACTTTCAAGGAATAAGCTTTTAATTAACATTGTAAGGTACCGTTGGTGAATGGTACTTACTTCAGAGAAAACATTATAGAAGGAGCATAAACATGAGGGAGGGGAAAGTAACACTATTGGTAAGGAGGAGAAATTCAGTTCAGTTGGCATTTAAATGTGAACCAACCAGATTGGCGCCATTTGAAACAGCACGAGAACTAAAACACACCCATCCTCCAACATTTGCACTTCTCTGAATTTTGCAGGGCAGGGTTTGTTCTTGGCTACAGCTTGCATTTAGTGAGGAGGGGCCTTGACCATGAGTTCCAGTTGGACAACATGCTAAGCCAAACCTTGGTTTAGTTTAGTTTAGTACAGCAGCAGGCAGTGGCGTAGCGTGGGTTGTCAGCACCCGGGGCAAGGCAAGTAATTTGCGCCCCCTAACCCATGGATTTGTGCCCCCTAACCCGTGGATTTGCGCCCCCTAACCCTAACCCCCAGATGTTGCGCCCGGTGCGGCCGGCACCCCATGCACCCCCCACGCTACGCCACTGGCAGCAGGAAGGACACGGGGAAGAGTCTGCACGTGTTGCGTGATCCAGCTCATCAGCTGACCTTTTATAAGGCATCTTCCTATATTCCTATTCAGCTAGACCTGGGTACTGAAAGAAGACCTCAGTCTCTGTTCCTTTGTGGGCTGGGCAAATATTTAAGCAACGTTCTAATTTTAACAAGGGTTGTTTAATACTCTTGAAGAACAGATTCATAAGGTTGTCTTGTGGCAGGACTTCTATTTCTTGTTTCCCGTACCACTGCTAAAAGCGAGCAATTGAAAATTGGCTTCCCAAATATATTTCAAAGAACCCATCTGAAGTCTTTTCAGGGTGTGATCCAGCAGATGCAAGCACAGAAAAGAGAACTCTGTATTTTACACATTGGGCATATCAAATAGCTCTGCACACCCTCGCCTGATGACTCTGAAAAAGAAAACTATGCAGGGCCATAGAGAAAAGATATATAAATAGTTCACACCATCTGAGCTATAAAAAATCTTACAGATAACAATTGCAATGACCGGTACTGCAAAGGAAATAGAAGGAGGGCTTGCTCAGAAAATTAACATTAAGATGCTATATAGTAATCTAAAACAAAAAAGATTACAACAGAGAACAAACAGAACTACTATATGGTTATTAGAGGAAACAATGTGCAATTGCACAAAGTATATCAAGAGAAAACAGTTCACAGAGTGAGGATGTTTAAACGGCAATCATCAGGTGAGCTCTCTTTATATTAACAGCAAATTGAGGCAGAAAGAGGAATAGAGGGCAAATGTTTGGGCACCTGCGTTCTAGCAATTCTGCCAGAAAAAGAAAACATTTGGTCTTCTGATTCAAAGCTTTCTTTGTTCTTTAGCTTTTTACTAGCTTCTTTGATACCCCTTTGCCCTCCCTTCTTAAAAATTACTGGCAGGTTTCATTCCCCCCCCCCCCACTCTGCCCTAGCATTTTGAAGTATGATTCCACATTATAATTTTCTGGAGAACAAAAGCTCCCTATTAACATACTTTTCTGCAGCACACTGAAGGATTGCAATCTAATTTCAGAGAGATATTTGATTAAAATCTGATCAGTAAAGTCAACAACCTTTGAACATACTGCATAAAGGTATACAAATAGTAATTTGCACTTTGAAAAATATATCTCTTCGGAACATAGGTAACTGCCTTAAACTGAGATCACTTCCAGCTTGACACTATTTTCAGGTGGGATTCAATTAGCACATGTGGCATAGAGGTTAAGAGTGCTGCATTCTTACATTCACTTCTCCACATCAGTTTGCACTTTGTCTTTCTTTAAAAGCATGTCTTCACCAGCATTTTAGTGCAAATTTCTCCAAACATATACATTTTGTATGCCATTTTGCCTAATATACAGGACACATTTTGTAAAGCATTTCCCCCTGATATAATGCATTTCCATATGGTATTTTTGCTAACATATATCTTTATAAGCACCCTTTACCCTAGTATATGCATTTACTTGAGTGAAGAACCGCATCACAAAGTTCAGAGAAGTGCGGATTTCAAAGGATGGCTGAGTTTGGACCCATATGTTGTTTTAGAAATGTGAATTAGGTAGGTTCACCTTTGAATGCAAACTGAATTGAATTTCGCTCCCTTCCTTAGCTGTGCAGTCTGAGTAAAAGCTGACTTTAGAACACAGAGGCTGTTAGCTGTCCCAGATCCCTGGAGTCAAACTGTTTGCCTGGTTTCTATAAGAAACTTTAAGAAATGATGGTGATCGATTCTCCACTGGTGTTCAGAGGCTGAATGTGATGACATTCAGATCCTTTCCAGCTTCACGTTGGACATGCCTGCATTTACTCTCCTGTTATCTCTATTCTTAGAGATATGGATGCGTTTCCAAATCTCTTTAAAAGGGATAGGAAATAAACTGTTTATCCTTCGAAGATAAATAGGTGTTCCAGAAGTGTTCTGCTTTATATTATAAAGAAGCACGGAAGCCAGCAACAAGATGTTCCAAAGAGCAAAGATGGAACGGAAGGTGAATTAAAGGGCAATGGGGGTTGCAAATGGTGGAAGATTGGATGGGGTGGGGATCCAGTTTGGAAGAAGGAATGATTGCAAGCATGTTTGGCTTTGGAATGGAGAACGGAAAAAGAAACAGAGGAGAAAGTATTTTGAAGAAGCACCCAACCGACCACAACTGACCAATATTTTTTGTGAACATTTATCCTCCGCAAGGAGCTATTCTACACAATGTTGCTTTTTTTGAAGGGACGGTGAGCTCTCAGTAGGATCTCCTGCTACCTGAATCCATTGAGACTAGTTATAGGCCAACACCTGCTGAGGGCTGTTGCCCACGGCATGTTTTTAAAAACAAACAGTTCCTCTCCAGGGTCTTGTCGACCAGGCAGTTTCTGTTATGTAGCCAGTATTCACCCCTGAGAGTTGGTACTTAAAGATCTAACCCCAAACAAGTTATGGACTCTTGTTGCCTTAGGAAGGACTGTCAACATTCCGTGTGTGTACATTTCGTAGACTCCAGAAACAAAAGCAGAGCACACAGTGAACCAAAAAGAACACAACGTGAAAAGACTGACAGAAATTGTTCCAGGTGGTGACAAATTTCTGTTTTTGCAGAAAATTTATTTATATATGTCTTGACTAATTCCAGCATACCAAAATCTGGAAACATCCTGCAGAAACAGTATTTTTCCCCTAATGGTTTGGGGAATAAAGATAATGGTAGACGGTCTGGATAATAGTCCGGTGATGCATCCAAGGAAAGTCAGCTTGGAATGCAGGAATGCATAGAAAACCGTTTGTTTACATTGTGACTCATTACACCTGCCATTCTGTGACTTGTATGTAAGAGCAAGACAGAAAGGGTGGGGAGAGGAGGGGACTCTGCACTCTCTGGTGGGGCAGCTGGAGGAGGTCCAGGAGCCAAGCGACTCATCCGAGGCTGTTGTCTGTGCTGTAGATTCAGGCAGTCAGAAAGCGATGACAGGAGCCAACCATGTTGCAAATCCTATGGGGGTGCTTGACCTGGAAACTATGATTAATTCCAGGCCAGGAAAAGGAAACAGGAAAGCTGAGGACAAGCAAGGAGAAAGAAACAGGAAATGGCAGGCTGGGAAATGCTAAAAAAGAGGCCGAAGGCAGGGAGGGGTGAATCCTGCTTCAGCTCCACCCCAAACTGAAGGAAAAGTTGGGGAAGAGGTGGATAAAGGATGGTTGTTGACCTTCTTTCCTCCCTCCCGGCAGAGAGGGAGGCTTCAATCCTGTAGATGCCTGCTTCTCAAGAGCCTCCACCACAGGGAAAGATCTTCAGAAGCAGCAGGATGCAGGGGGTTTGATCCCGAGGAGGTGCTTCTTCTTCTTAGGAGCCTTCCCTGAGGGGTCTGGGGTGACTAGCGCATCATCCAAATCAGAGTTTTCTTCAGACCAGCACTGGGGACCTGAAGCAGTGAGCAAGACACTGATCACCTTCCACAAGTTGGATGGCAATGTTCTGAAATGGGAAGCCTGTAGGTTAAAGTTAGGTTCTTCTTTTGACACTGCATTGGAATGCAGATGGCCCCTTCTCCAGATACAGTGGTACCTCTGGTTACGTACTTAATTCGTTCCAGAGGTCCGTTCTTAACCTGAAACTGTTCTTAATCTAAGGCACCACTTTAGCTAATGGGGCCTCCCACTGCTGCCGTGCCGCCGCCTTGAGATTTCTGTTCTCATCCTGAAGCAAAGTTCTTAACCCGAGGTACTATTTCTGGGTTAGTGGAGTCTGTAACCTGAAGCGTATGTAACCTGAGGTACCACTGTATTAACTCTCAGTTCCTTAAGAGAGTTGTTGAATATTCTTTTAACACTGACAGGAGGCAGACTTGGGGGCCCATCCACTGCTGCTCTACAAATCTGAGGGAGAATGAAAGGTTTTGCTTCCTGCTATAGAAGCCGATTTGCTTTGAGTATGCTCTGCTTGTGTATTTATTATGCAAAACAAATATAACAAAGACATCACGCATCTCCACTATTTTCTCCGCCAAGGAAAACTAAGTCCTGCAGTGATATCTCCGGCTTCTTACTGCCTGGGGAAGAGGGGCTTGCATAACTCCATGAAAGTAGAGGAGACAGATGTTTTTATAAAGATTCACATATATACGCTATGTGATCATTTCAGTTTGTTTCTTCTTTGATGAACTATAGATCATGCACATTGATGAACAATAAATAGATAGGAGGTGAATTCAGCCTGATCTGCCCTTGGATTATAGGCTCATAAATTATTGTTTGAAAGATGCTTTGATCACATCTTTCAGTCTGACCCTTGGCTAAACTTCATTCCTATCAAATGCTATGTTTTTCACAGTTATGAAAAATAACATATTACACTCAATATTTGTACAAAGCGCTTCATGCTGGAATTCCAGACGTATAGGGGCAAGGTGGAAAAACATCAAGCTGATCTTTAAAACATGACTTTGAAAAGGAATATTTGATTACTGAAACTGCTTGAACCTTCACAGCTAGAGAATTGTTGTGGAGGCAGGTTTTTAAGTTTTCTAATTTAACTGGTTCTAATTCATTGGCTGTGAGGTTGCTATTATCCAACATGAGCCATTTGGAACTGGCAGGTAACAAATCTGAGAGACTGTCACTGTTTTGCAGGAGTGGTTCAAGAATGTACTGAGACTTCAGGTTTCTGCATTTGAAGTGGACCGAAAGACTCCAGTCATATCTGCACCATACATTTAAAGCAGTATCCTACCACTTTAAACAGTCATGGCTCCCCCTATCCCCCCAAATTTGGAA
This sequence comes from Podarcis bocagei, assembly GCF_964188305.1. Classification (NCBI taxonomy): domain Eukaryota; kingdom Metazoa; phylum Chordata; class Lepidosauria; order Squamata; family Lacertidae; genus Podarcis; species Podarcis bocagei. Next base: position 56,467,658 of record NC_138134.1, read on the forward strand.
ATTGTAGTTTATTAAGAGTGTTGAGAGTTGTTAGGAGATCCCTGTTCTCCTCACAGACCTACAATTCACAGAGTGGTTTAACAGTCAATCCCTCTTCCCAGGGGATTCTGGGAAATACAGCTTCGTGAGGGGAAAGGGGGTCTCCCAGCGACTCTCAGCACCCTGACAAGCTAATTATCATTTATTTTATGATGGAGTAGGGAGCCTCTACTCTGTGGGCCAAATATAGCAATTCAGGCCACTGTAACTGGTCCTTGGGATGGGCACTGTGCCATACCATTTACCAAGCTCATTCTGTACTCTCGAATACTTTTGCCTGGTTGGAAAGTTTCCTTGAACTATGATGAGGCTTCTTGCTTAACTGGACTGAGAGATAGAGAAGGGATGTAGAAACATCTGGCCTTTGCACAGCTGGAATGGAGCCCACGGTACAACAATAAATCACAGTCATTGCTCCACTTCCCTATGTCTCTGACCCTGCCCAACACTGGCATATACAGTAAACCCCTAGTAGGTCTCCCACAGGAGAATGCAGTCCTTGTGCTGGAAAACATATCCTAGACCAGTTTATGATGTCTTCCCACCCATTATTAATGCGATTAAAAGTGGGCTATAACTTTTGTTTTCATAACCAACAAGCACAAAGTTAAATCACTGCTGAGGTGCACTCACAATTGTGAGGCCTGAGGAGAAATGTAGAAGTTCAGTGTGTGAGCTCTGATGAGTCACAAAGACCTGGGTTTGAATTCCACTTCTGCTCCCAAGAAAAGGCCAAAGGGGTGGGGGAGATATGCTCTTCCTTTAGCTCCCCTCCCTTTCCTCTGCCACAATGTGGTCTTCCTGAGCCTCTCAACGAATCCTTTGCATTACTGGGATGGTGGTTTGATACACATTCTCCAAACACAAAGCCCACCCACCCACAACTTGCAATGGCTTTGGTGGTCAAATGTGGACTTGCGGTGTACAGCACTCAATTTCCCCCCTTTTGTTTTGAAGTTTCATAGCCACAAGGAATTTTTTTAAATAGAAACATGCTCTGTCTTACAGTTTTTAAAGGCTTGCCTTGGGTTGCTCCAGGTCATCCTCGAAAGAGGACTTTTCTACTAAGGGTATGGCAGAGCCACCACAGATTGGCACCACCAATCCAATGCTTGTTATTGGACCTGCATGGCCCCAACCTCAGGCCCACCCCAGAAGCATTCAGATAAGCAGCAACAACACCAGTGTTGACTCCACTCTACGTCTTTTCCATTTCAGAAGGTGGAAGCAGAGATGGAAAGTGGCCTTTGTCTTAGACAGACCTTAGATAGACCTTTGCCGGTGAAACTTTCCAGACAAAATGGAGACTTCAGACACAAGGTATGGGGTCCCACAATGGTGGCAAACTGATGTTCTCTGGCAATGTTTGTGATGGACTATAATTCCCCCCCCCCTTATTTTTTGGTAGGGAACTTGCATCCTCACTTCTCTATAATGGACAGATGCATCCTTGGGCATTATTACTTGGATTACTGTGAGCAGAAAGGAGGGGTTATTGTTACTGCAGCCTTCATGCTGCCCTAACTCCCACCCTACAGTCTTCAGTCTCCTCTAAGTACTAAGTGATGACAACTGCTCTGTATGCATTCAATACAAGAGCATCACAGACCACCAGCAGACCACTGACCCAAATATTAGAGCAAAAGTGTCTTCAGAGCACATTTAAAGATGTTTTTCCACACCTACCTAACAGCACATTTTGTACTTATTCTGTTACACAACCTAATCTTGGAAAAGACCTCACATTTATTTATGTCTGTCTGCAATGGAAAATACTGTCAAAACTGCTGACCTGGGAGTGGAAATGAAAGCAGGCTTAATTCCTTTGGTTTTGTTCATACCAGTGGCCTGCTTTTCCAACACTTTGAGGATAAGTGAATATTTTTGAAACTTAGAACATATAACTAACATCAACATAGAAGGAAACATTCTTAAGAATTCGAGTAAGTATATATTTATTTCACATTCTTTAAAAAAACCCTCATATTAAAATATTCCTTTCATAGTATTCAACTAGATTTTACTCAGAATAGGCCCAGTGAAAGTAATGAACAAGTTCATTTATCTCAGTAGATCTCTTCTGAATAAAGCTTAATTGAATACCACCTGAAATGCTTGCCTCTGGATCAAAAATAACCTTGGCCTTGTGGGCTAAATGTGACCCTCCATAGATGTACCCAGAGATCAAAAGAATTTGTTTCTCTATGTTACTACGGCAGTCCAAATGATATGTGCTCAGAAGTGGATGGAGGGAACAGTACCAATGATGGAGGAGTTGCGGATGAAATTGATGGAGTATGTAGAATTAGCAAACCTAACTAACAGAATAAGAAAGCAGGAAGGAAGGAAGGAAGGAAGGAAGGAAGGAAGGAAGGAAGGAAGGAAGGAAGAGTTTTTAAAGAACATGGAGAAATGTTTGTAGAATATCTGACGAATCATTGTAAATGGGTTAAAATGTTAGCTGTATTAGAGTAAATTCAGCAGAATAAATGAAGCCGAGATCTAATGAGAAAGGGGGAAAAATATGGAGCAATTAGAATATGCAGAAGCAATGAATAACTAAAAGGAACCATGGAAGGGGGGGAGGGAGAAGTCAATGATCAATGTATTGTTGTATTGGTTAAATACATACATACATACATACATACATATATATATGCACACGCGCGCGCACACGCGCGCGCGCGCACACACACACACACACACACACACACACACACACATACATGCCCTTCAGGCCTCTTATTGTGACTCTTTCCAGGTAACACTGCTTCCCACTCTCCAGGCCACACACCTCACTGGCTGTTCTTTGCATCCTCCTTGAGCGTTTTTGCCTGTCTGGAATATGCCCTTGAACTCTGATAACGCCTCTTACTTGCCTGGATGGAAGGTACAGAGGAGTGGATTTGAATGTGTGTAGAAACCAGCCTACTAGGCAAAGGTCCACTGCTGCTCCCACTTTGGCTTCTTGCCTCACCTCCCACTGGCATGCGGCCTCCATAAGGTTGCCTAAAACAGAATGTGTGTCGTAGCCCTGTGCTGCCAGCCATGGCAGAGCTCAGTGGAGGGAGAAGCCAGCCAACCAGCCGAGTCTCAGGGGGGAACTTGCCTGGAGGCAGCATCCATATACAAGGTCCAGCCCAGCCCTAAGGTCAGGAGTATCTCAGTTATACGATATGGTGGTCAAGAATGCCAAGGGTCCAAGGTCACAAGAAGCAGCAAGGTCTGGCCAGGAACAACAAATGTTGTTTCCAGCAACTGACTGAGGCTGGAAACCCTGCTTAATAAAGCTGGACCCTGCTGGTTCTCATCAGGAGCAAGAAGGCTTATCAGAAGCAGGTGGAATCACTTCACCTTCTGCTCCTTCAGGCTGCTGCTCAGCAGGTGAAGCCAACTCCTGGCCCATGACAATGTGGCCCTTGGGGTAAAAATGGTTCCCCACCCCTGCAGTCACCCACGAACTACCTTAAGCAGCTGGGCAGGACGACTCACCTCTCCATCACCTGATACCATTACAGCATCAGATAATTGACAGATGAGTGACTCCGCCCACCTGTCAAAGTTAGCCCACGAGGGTGGGGAGATGGAAGGTCTGGCCCACTGGTCCAGAAAGGACCCCCACTTCTTAGAGATTAACAACCTGTCTGAAGTGAGCCTCGGATTAAACTTAGAAACTACCTCTTCCAACACCTTCCCCCTGCCCCACAAAGATATCAGATAATTTTTCTGCCCATCTCCCACTTTTTCTGGTCAATATCTAAGGCAAGGTATTTCCAGCACCTTGGAAAGCTCCAATTGAACAACTTGCTCTGGTGAAGGTTGGAGGTGAACTGAGGCCTTAGAAGTTCTTGCAGACGCCCCTGCCCTCCCTAAGCTCCAGCTCCCTCAGTCAATGCAGTTTTGTCCCAGCCCAGGGGTACTGCCTGTACACTCCTCTCTCTTGCAATGATATTCGGGGGGCAGTTTCTGGAAGTGGGGGGTGTCTATTTTTCAACAAAACTAAAGGCAGCTTCTCTTACTTTGCCCAAGCCTCTGGTTTCTGAATCCCCAGATACATGAATGGCCATGGAAACTTGCAAGTTGCAAGCAGATGCCTGTAGACCCAGCCAAAGTTTAATACTTCAAAGCCCCATAGATTTCCCCCCACTGAAATCAATGGGGCTTCAAGTGATTAATGGGTGGTGCCCTATTTGGTGTTTGTGGTGTGTGGGTGAGGGGATACTGCTGAGTGCATTTCTGTAAGAATGCAGTCTTTTAAATTTCTTTAGATGTCCTCACCCATCACTGTTTCTCTGTTTTCTTTTCCTGTTGACTGTTATTATTAATCACGATCACTTTCAGGATGCAGAGGCTAAGAGACAATTGCCCAGACCCACAATTTCAATGGGATGAATCAAAACTAGGCAAAAAGCTACTTTCCACATTCCAAAGGTTATCTAAAACCATCATTACTTATCCTAAAATGCTGCATTTACATAATTAAAACCCATGTAGGCTAATTTTAACACTGCGTCCTTATAATCTGTTTCTTCGTGCGACAATAACATTAAAATACATTGCTGTGATTGTTGAGTTTTACTTAATAGTTCAAGAAATCTTAAGGGACAGTTGCTATAAATAAATGGAGATAAAATTCAAGAGGCCAGGATTATACCCCTCTACTGTAGAAAGAGCATCATAGTTTTTCTTTTTTTAAAAAAAATAATGTTTGAGTGACCTCTAGTGGAGAACACATACCAATACAGAAATTAAATTGCTTGCAATCTCTCCAGCTCTAAAATGGGTTACCTTTTCAACACATCTGCAAAACAGCTACAACATGCAAATGGGAAAATATATGCAGCTTCTTTCTTATAACAACATCTAAAATGAGATGATAGCTCAGTTGGGAAAAGCCTAAGGAATAAAGGTGTTTTTAACACTCCTTGAGAGCAACCCACTGCAAGATCCTCCGATATGGCTGGAGGGGAGTGTTCCAAAGTCTGTCCCGAATCTCCCATACTTGTGCTCCCTTGGATAAGACTCTGGGTTCTGATATTGTGAGAGGGGAAGAGAAAACATCTCTGTATCATTCATTTTCTTCACATTGTGTAATTGTTTGATCACTGCATCTTATTTAGACCCTCTCTGGGGAAAGTGTGAACAATGGAGAAAGTGGACAGAGAATTTCTCTCTCTCTCTCTCTCTCTCTCTCTCTCTCTCTCTCTCATAACACTCTAACTTGTAGACATCCAAGGAACCTGAATGCTGGAATATTCAGGACACATAAACTGAATTTCTAAACACGGATCTGAGAATAATCTAAAGCACAATGATTTAGCAGTGCACTACAATAGCCTAATATTGCTGACTACTCAGACTAGACCCACTAAAATTAATGTACATAATTCACCTAAACTTAACTGTTAATTTTGAGGGACGCGGGTGGTGCTGTGGGTTAAACCACAGAGCCTAGGACTTGCCGATCAGAAGGACAGCGGTTCGAATCTCTGCAACGGGGTAAGCTCCCGGTGTTTGGTCCCTGTTCCTGCCAACCTAGCAGTTTGAAAGCACGTCAAAGTGCAAGTAGATAAATAGGTACCGCTCCAGCAGGAAGGTAAACAGTGTTTCCGTGTGCTGCTCTGGTTCGCCAGAAGCAGCTTAGTCATGCTGGCCACATGACCCGGAAGCTGTACGCCGGCTCCCTCGGCCAATAAAGCGAAATGAGCACCACAACACCAGAGTCGGCCACGACTGGACCTAATGGTCAGGGGTCCCTTTACCTTTAACTGTTAATTTTAGAGGATCTATTCTGAGTACAAATTAGTTGAATACCACCCTGGTTTAGCAGGTCAGTGTGTGAAGAATTCTGACTGTAAGCAAACCACAAATGTCAAATCTTATTTAATTTAGATTAATTACATGTAATTATTTAATCATATTGAATTTAGATTAATGCCCTTTAATACATTTTAATTACACTTCTCACAATCGGCATGGTAAAAGGGCAAAGAATGAGCGAAGTTTATCTAGCGTAAGCAATATGTGTGTTGAAAGGATTCTCAAATAATCAGTAATTTTTGAAAGCTTGTTTTCCACTGCTACTGAGCTATTTAATGACTGCTGCAAGGGGTGAAAACTTCAGGAAAGCAGGCTTAGGTGTTAAGAAAGAACTTCCTGTTAAAAAGGAAGTGGAAGCCAATGGAAGTGGTTGTGCAGTTAAATATTGATAGCTTTTCTTTGTGGAGACTTTGAGCAAGGCGGTAGATCAGCCTACACTGGTTCAGAAGCAAATTTTCCTTTAAAATTCTGCCGTGCTTGCAAGAGGCTGGTGAACCCCTGAAAAATCTTCCCATTCTTCATTTGCAGGGGGTTGGACTAGCTGACACCTGGGATCCTTTCCAAATCTACAATTATATGATTCTATGGAAACAGGCAAATCTTTCCGATTTCCCTGGAACAAGTACATATCTCTGAAACTGCTTTAACAATGGGACGTGCTGATGCATTTGCACCACACCATGCTCATCCCACTCAACCTCCCCGGGAGCAGCTGTGGTACAACTGACCAGAGATGCGGGGAGTGGTGTGCAGGGCCGGATTTAGGTTTGATGAGGCCCTAAGCTACTGAAGATAATGGGGCCCTTTATATGTCCAGCTGTCCTTTGTCAACAACGAATTGTCACTGTTTTTTGTGTTGAATAATAATAATAATAATAATTTATTATTTATACCCCGCCCATCTGGCTGGGCCTCCCCAGCCACTCTGGGCGGCTTCCATAAAAACCTAAAATACAGTAAAATATCACATGTTAAAAACTTCCCTGAACAGGGCTGCCTTCAGATGTCTTCTGAATGTCAGGTAGTTGTTTATCGCTTTGACATCTGCTGGAAGGGCGTTCCACAGGGCGGGCGCCACTACCGAGAAGGCCCTCTGCCTGGTTCCCTGTAGCTTTGCTTCTCGCAATGAGGGAACCGCCAGAAGGCCCTCGGCGCTGGACCTCAGCGTCCGGGCAGAACGATGGGGGTGGAGACGCTCCTTCAGGTATACTGGACCGAGGCCGTTTAGGGCTTTAAAGGTCAGCACCAACACTTTGAATTGTGCTCGGAAACGTACTGGGAGCCAATGTAGGTCTTTCAAGACCGGTGTTATATGGTCTCGGCGGCCGCCCCCAGTCACCAGTCTAGCTGCCGCATTCTGGATTAGTTGTAGTTTCCGAGTCACCTTCAAAGGTAGCCCCACGTAGAGTGCATTGCAGTAGTCCAACACTATATGGTAATTTATGGACCTAATAGGTATCTAAAGCCATTTGTCACTGTTACTATTTTATTGTTTTTTATCTTGTATTTTGGAAATGTACATCGTTTTGTTTTTAAATTTTTTGGGGCCTCCAAGAGAGTGGGGCCCTAAGCCATAGCTTGTTTAGTTTATACTCCTCAGAGTACTGTAAAAGAATGATGTCAATCAACGTTTGATGATCTCCTTCTACCGGTCCACAATAGAAAGTGTCCTTTCATACTGCATCATGGTGTGGTACGCTAGTTTGACATCAACTGATAGGAAGTGCCTACAGAGGGTGGTGAATACAGCACAATATATTATGGGCTGCCCCGTGAATCCGCTGGATGACATCGCAGAAGAACGTTGCCTCAGGAGAGTGAGGAAAATTCTCAGGGATGATTCACACCCTGGCCGGCACTTTCTTGATCTCCTGCCCTCGGGCAGAAGATATAGAAGCATGATTAGTCGCACCAACAGGGTAAAGAACAGCTTCTATCCGTGGGCTGTTAGGCTGTTGAATGAAAAGATAACAACAGGGCAACTTTCGGGTTTGGTGGGTGTGCGTCAGAAAATGAGGGGAATTAAGACTAAGAAAGCTGGGGGGGGGCGGTGCTCGTGTAATCTCACTGTATACAAGTTGTACAAGTGACAATAAAGTATTTCAGTAAATCCGGCACTGCGTGAGCCCGCTCAACCTCCCAGGGAGCAGCTGTGCTCCAACCGACCCCAACTCCCTGCATTGCATGGTCCGCTACTGTCTAGCGGTGTGTGGGGCGTGGGTGTGTGTGGGGCAATGCAAATTATATTTTGAAGGCTATTAAGAACTGTTGTCTTTGTCCATGGAGTTTTCTTGGCAGGGATACTGGAGTGGCTTGCCGGTTCCTGCTCCAGGTAAATCACGTTTGGTCAAAACTCTCCACTATGACCTGCACGGCATAGCTCATAGCTTCTCTGAAGCAATGACAAACCTAGACAGCATCTTAAAAAGCAGAGACATCACCTTGCCAACAAGGTCCGTATAGTTAAAGCCATGGTTTTCCCAGTAGTGATGTATGGAAGTGAGAGCTGGACCATCAAGAAGGCTGATCACCGAAGAATTGATGCTTTTGAATTATGGTGCTGGAGGAGACTCTTGAGAGTCCCATGGACTGCAAGAAGATCAAACGTATCCATTCTTAAGGAAATTAGCCCTGAGTGCTCACTGAAAGGACAGATCCTGAAGCTGAGGCTCCAATACTTTGGCCACCTCATGAGAAGAGAAGACTCCCTGGAAAAGACCCTGATGTTGGGAAAGATGGAGGGCACAAGGAGAAGGGGACGACAGAGGACGAGATGGTGGGACAGTGTTCTCGAAGCTACCAGCATGAGTTTGACCAAACTGCGGGAGGCAGTGAAGACAGGAGTGCCTGGCGTGCTCTGGTCCAAGGGGTCACGAAGAGTCGGACACGACTAAACAACAACAAATTAAGAACTGTAAGGGTGGAATTTGGCACTCCTGTCTTCCACTGCCTTCCGCAGTTTGGTGGGATATATAAATGCAACCGAGGATGCTCAGCTGCCTTCCTCCCACCTCCGCCTCTCCTTCCTCCTCCACCACCAACAGCAGCAGGCAAGAGAGAGCAGCGCCGGCCAGGCTAGAGGGGCAAACCCGGAAGCACTGGGCCCCATCCGCTGCTCCGCCTCCTCCTTCCCTTTCATAGGCCGGAGCCGTCGTAGACGCCGCCCTCCCTCGCCTCGCGCATTTCCCGCCCCCGTCTGGCAAGGCGCGCGCGCGCGGAGAGGCAAGCGCTGTGCGGCGGGGCAGTCAAGAGTTGCGCGCCCGTCCTGGAAGGAAACCGTGAGCGCGCCGCCGTGCGCGTGGCCACAGCTCTCTCTCTCACTCCGCCCGGCCGCCTGATTCTCGCTCCTCCCCTTTCGGTCCCTTCTCCTCTTTGGCTCGCGTCCCACCTACTCCACCCGTCTCCGTTTCACTAGGCAGGCGCAGGCGCGCGCGCAAGAGCCTCCCAGCGCCAAGCCGGCATCTCCGAGCAAGCAGCAGCAGCAGCATCCTCCCCTCCCCTCACGCCTCGCCTCCTCTCTCGCTCCCTCTCCTGCCCCCTCGCCTTCAGGCCCCGCGCCGAATCCTAGCTCTCAGCGCGCGCGCCTTGCCTCTTGCGCTCGCCCTTCCTTTTTCTGTCCCCGCATCTCCTCCTCCTCTTCTGCCAACATCCCCGGCGTCCTGGGCTCTCTTGCAAATGGATTTGCCCGCGAGCCACTGCAAAAAAGTCAAGCTGAGCAACAAAGTGCAGAGTTGGGTAAGTCTGGTTTTTTTCTTTTCTTTTTGAAGCTAGCTGCAGTTTGGCAAAATAGCACACCTGGTGAGAGGAAGGTGGCCCCTTCCCAAGGAAGAAAACAGTCCAAAGAGAAAAGAGGAAGGGGGGAGAGGGATGCCTCCCTGCCGGGATGCGGCTTTGCTTGAGCAACCTTTTGGCGTGTGGTTTTTGCTGCTGGCTGCCGGAGGCTCGAGTGAAGCGAGCGCAGCGGCTTGCAGCGCCTCTCTCTTTGCGTTTGCACAAGATGGGGCAGGCTTGGGAAGTGGGTGGAGGGAATAACGCAGGCTGCTTGGGATACGAAGCCTTCCTCGCTCGGCGGGAGGATCGCATTTCAATAGATTCCACTGACGTGTCTGCATTTTTTTTTTTTTTTTGCTTTGAGGGAGGGAAAAAGAGAGGAAGGCAATTCATCTCTTTGCTCTCCTTGCTGCAAATGTCTCTGGTATAGCCTGTCTTTATGAATGAAGTTAAATATGCCAGTTCTCTGTTGCTAAGAGTGGCCTTATAGTGCCGTGTTTGCTTTAAAAGTTGTGGGTGGCAAGCATAACTGTGATGCAGAGGAGCATGTAACCTCATTCAGCATCACCCCCCCCCCTTTTCCTCCTTTTTCCTTCATGTCTATTGGAGGAGGAAAGGAGTGGGATCTCAAGAGTACAATGTGAGCATTCATAAATCTTGGGCAGCCCCAACACTGAAGTTCTTTGTGGGTTGCCTGTTGAATGAGAGCACTGTGGAAGGAGGCATGAGCAAACTTGGGTTTTAATTGCAAAGGTGCCAACAGGTCAATTTACAGTGCTGGCCAAAGGCTAGGAAAATACTGGGGGCAGTGGTGGAAAGAGGCCTTTGCTAGAAAAGAGGTGGTGGGTTTTGATGGCATAATTAATAGCTGTAATTATTGGGGGGGAGAGCTATGTTGCTTTCTTAATGCATGATTCTAAAAGCTTTATCATGATACTTTTCAAATGGAAGAAGAAATTTAAAAGGCGTCCTTTACCTACTTCATCTCAAAGATTATGCTTTAGAAAAAAGACTAGTCTTGTGATGTGTGATGAACATTCATTGTGAGACCCAGAATCTGGCCATGTGAACATAGGAACTGCCCGATACCACCAAGCCAGTGGTCCATCTGCCTCAGTATTGTCTACACTGACTGGGAACAACTCTCCAGGGTTTCAGATGGGGAAGTTTTCCCCATCCCTTTCTGGAGATGCTGAGGATTGAACCTGCGACCTCCTTCTTGCAAAATAGATGCTCTTCTACTCTGCTATATCCCTTTCTAAAGGGCTATCAAGGAAGGTGGGGTTGGGCAGTTAAGGTGATACAGAGAGCATGTTATTGGTGGTTAGAATTCCTTGATGGTCTGCCTTCAGTTGGTTAGAGTGTGGCGCTGGTAAGGCCAAGTTTGCAGGTTCCATCCCTGTTTGGGACATCTGCATATTCCTGCATTCCAACTCTGATTCCAAGGCCAGAAAGAAGTCTGAAATGAGCGTTGAATCACACTAACCTCAGATCCCCGCTTGAGTTCCATAGCTTCTTCTGGTATGCCTCCTGTAGTGGCACTTTAGCTAAAAGGAAAAGTGTTCCTGATGAAAATGTGTAGCCCAGAAGAACAGCTGGAGTGCTCTTAGTTTACATAACCCTTAGCCAAATCATGGCTTAGCACAGGGGTTGCCAACCTTTTCAGGCCTGTGTGCTGCCAGTGCCACTGGCAGAGGAAGAGGAGTGCGGGGGGAGTGCACTGCCCCTGGCAGGGTGCCATCGCGGCTGCCCCTCACCCCAGGACACGTGCCAGCCCTGCCCCCTTCTCCCCCCCCCCGGTGTCAAAGCATGAAGCTCCGCCACTGGTCAGTTCCACTCCTTCTGGTCACTTTTCTCCCCATCCCCTGACCAGATCAGTTTCCATCCCTCCAAAAGGCAGAAACAGAGACTGTGCATGTGCTTCACTTTTTCAAGGAATCTGGGTAAAACGCGAACCCAGCGGAATTGACCTGAGCCTTGAAAAGCCCAAAATAATTCACAGAGGAAGTGGGAAAGAATGCCACTCTTGCAACTTTCCCTTCAGCTCCATGTACTTTTTGAGGGAGAAAATGTTAACTACTTCCATCGCCTCATGACCAAGGGGGCATTTGGACGGAGGCTTTGTGGGGGCTAGGAAGAGACTCTAAGGGTGCTGTGTTGGGGAACGGACTTAGTATAAGCATGTGGGTTCCTAGAGAGAAGTTCATGACCACTTCTTGCCTCCCCTGGTCCTGCTACTGTCTTGCAATCTGTGGCAGAGACATGGTTTGACTTACCGTACCTTTGAAACCAGACTCGTCATTTGTCTCCTACAGACAAACCATGAGCTCTAAATGAAGATCAAGCCACAGTTACATCTCATAGTTTGTCATGTGACAAACCATGAAATCAGAGGCTCTACGCTCAGGGTGGGGTGCCAGATCTTTATTTCACCCCCCGCCATGCCAACGTTGACCAGAGGGCAGCAGCACCCTTAGTTGACATCAGGAGACTGATAGTTGGGTAGCTCTGCCCACCTATCAAAGTGGACCCATGGGGGAGGGTTCTACTTCATCTGCAGGAAGCATGTTGGCAGAACAGCAACCAGCTAATGAGCGGAGGGTTTGGTCTTGCTTTCTGCAGGGGTCTGCTTCACCCTTCAGTTCCCCACCCCTACTCTAAGTCACATCTTGGTTCTGCCCCTGTGCCTGTAATTTTTTTAAAAAAGTAAATTTTCTTAGCTCAAGTGAAACAAATTATTCCACTCAGCGTTCAAAACTCACCCGGCACCAGTCGCATTGCACGACAGGCAACTGGCCTTTTGCAAGCAAGGGGAGAGATGTCTGCTTCCAGATTTGGTGGCTAACATTTCCATCTGGCTGTCTGGTGATGCTGCACTAGTTAGCTGGTTAGTGGTGCACCAAAAGACATGTCTCTTTTGATGCTGCCCTGCCCTGTGAATCAGCTGATCTTTGGGGCAGTGCAGCACCAGAAGATGCACCAACAGGAGGCTGGACCTTTGATCTGATCCAAGAGGACTGGTTTTATGTTTTTATGGTAATGGATTGCCCTTTATTCAAAGTTTCAGATAATCAAAGTGTGGCTATCATAACAGCTTGTTATGATTTCTCATCCTTCTTGTAAAGTAATAATTCCACCTCTCAATGTCTTTCTGCACTAGGGGTGTATGCATACATGTGTGAGTTCATAAGCTTATTTATTTACTTTGACCACTTCATGTACCTGGTAATATGGCTTCCTTGAGCCAGAGGCCACAATAAATTTGTTAGTCTTCAAGGTTGCATAAGTCTCTTTTTTAAATGTTACTTATGGAAGACACCTGACCCAACACTCTTCTCTGGCTGTGCCCTGTAGGACCAGATCAGTAATAGAAGCCATACTCTTATTGACAGTCTCACTGCTACTTAACAATGTTGTCACTGAGGACTCCCTGGTAAGCTTTGAAAATGAAATTAGCAGGGTTCCTAGGAACACGGTTGGTTGTGCACACTTTTGTGTAACTTTATCATGCTACTCAGTAACTTTGTAGAACATCAATATAAATAGCACCGCTCCTTTTTAGTAATGCATGGCTGCTATAGGTAAGACCTATAGATAATTAGCTGCCAAGCACTCTGGTACTCAGTGGTAGAGCACCCTGTTGCTGAGTAAACCCAGCACAATCATGGACAGCAGATAAGTTACCTTGAGAAAAGCCAACAAAGCTGGATTTCAGCCCAGAAACCTAGTAAGTCAGCATTCTATCCCTTCAGACATCGGACATCGTGAAAGTTCAGGGTGCTAATTCTGAAAAGGACGTTACTGACATTCCGAGGCACAACTTTCAAAGCAGCTCAGTAAAAATTTGCATAAATGCTTCCTAAATCAGGACATGATTATTCTTCCCTCTCTTAAAATTTTTTTTTTTTAGTTTGGATTAATTTCTTTTTTGGTATTTATAGGGCTGGGAGGTGGGGATATTCCAACTGTTTCCCTTCTGTTTTCTAAGACGCAGAACTACCTGTTAAAGGCAGATGCATATACCCAGCCTTAAAGGCTGCTGTATGTAGGGATTCCTCTCAAAAATTTTAAGTGTGGGACAGTTTGCAGCAGAGAAGCCATTTCCCTCTCTTCCCCCAGCATAGGATTGCAGGCATGTGTTTTTTGGGTAAAAGTGGAGTTTTGCATATTTCTTCATTACACACAACCTTGCCTAACCTTGTATCATGCTTCTCTTGATAAATGTGTGGTTCTGGTTTGTTTAAATGCTCTGAACCTGGGCAGGTGACCTTAGCGGGGATAATTTCTGTTCAGTTTAGCTTCAGTAAAACAAGGAAGGGGGTGTTTAATTGGCCTTGACGTTGGATTGGTACAAAAGCTGCCAGTAGCAAGGTTCCAAATAGAACATAACAATTGCTTAGAGATTTTTATATCTTCTGCAAGTATCTGCATTGCCTGTTCCAAATTTTTACTGGAGTTCTGTCCAGATTACAGCGAATAGATTAGGTGGGTGGTGTTGCAGAGGTGGATTTTTTCCCCAGCCTTCCTCACCCACTTCTCTCAAAATGTTAGTGTCATACTTTCACGTCTGGTCTGTGGTATACTAACAAAATATGAACCCTATTAGGGAAGAACTGTAGCTCAGTAACAGAACATCTGACTCTCATGCAGAGGGTTCCTGGTATCTCCTGGGAATAGCAGTTGCCTGAAACCCTGGAAAGCTTCAGCCAATCAGCATAGACAACACTGAGCTAAATGGGCCAATAGTCTGACTGGATATAACAGTGCATAAACAATAATAGAACCTAAAATATGCAAACATACTATATTGTTCTCAAATAATATATATGCAATCGATATAGCAGAAGACTAATTTCAAGTCCTTTTTGACTAATTAGATTTTTTCAGTCATGACCAAATTTCTTCAAATACATACATCACTGAGAGAAGATCATTTCTTGTTCTCCACAAGGATGCAAATAGGATATTTCACTCAAATTACATTCTCCGGTTCTTCCCAGGACCAAAACACAAGGCTTTCCAATGTGGAAAATCTACCTCTCCTTGTGGTATTGGAATTTCTTGCCCTTTCTGGGAAGCTTATGACCATTTCTCGGTGTGTTTCAATATGGACTGTTTCTGTCAATTCTTACCAAACTTGAAAAACCTCCAAAACAAAGCTGAGCAAGAAGGGGCTTTTTTTAAAAAAAAAAGAGAGAAAAGCAATGGGTATTTATGACCAGAGAACTGTTTTTTCTTGCTGCTTGGCAAGCCAGGTAAGTATTCTCTGAAGTTGGCAAGCAGGCGTAGCCGACTGAGTTTCTGGACCTTCTCCAGTTTTTGTTTAAGCAAACTATTATATCCCCTGTATTTTAACACTTCAGTTTGCTATCATGATGGTTCCTATGTCCAGGAAAGCAAAACTTGAAGATTATCTGCTTGCTTTTCTTGTTGCTGTGGAGATAATCTCATACTTTTGCTTCTCAAAGGAAGTTCCTATATCAGCAGTTAGTGCAAGATTTTAGTTAAATGTTTTTGACCACAATGCCTAATTTGTTAAACTGTTGTTGCTGTTTGGAGGTAAGATTACCTTTGTAGGTTCACAGTGCCTGTATGTTAAGAAGTCAGCAGCCAGCAGGAAACTTAGAAATTGTAGGCCTATTGTATATTTGGTACGTGTTGTATATGTGACAGTTATTTCCCCACTTTTTAGGGCAGTGTCAGCAGAGTTTCTTGTGTCATGATTGTCAACTGTTCTTTGTTGATTCAGGTGCCATGGAAAGTTGGGATGCTTAGGGTTAAGTTATTTTAAAAATGCCTAAAATGTTTTAGGGTTGACCTTTTGTTACAGCCCAAGGCCCAAGTATTATTTCCTCTTCCTTGAATGGGCAATCCAGGTTGACCTTTGCTTCTCTGCTGCCACCATCCTGATGCAGTTCAGGCTACTTGTGTCAATTTCACAGGCAAGATCTAGAAATGCTTAGCTAAGTTCTGTGCTAGTGGACTTCAGCTGGAGTTAGCTGGTGATGAGGCCCCATGAAGTCTACATTGTTTATCTGCCAGGAGAATAGAGAGAGAGACTTCTGGTTCCAGGCTCAGCTGTTGCTGCAGCAGATAATCGAATCGTAGAATTGGAAGGGATCATGAGGGTCATCTAGTCCAACCCCCTTTTTGCCCCACATGGGTCTTGAACCCGCAACCCTAAGTCGTGCTTACCGACTGAGCTAAGCTGATAGTTCAGAAGTTAGAAGAAGCTTTAATTCTATCTTTATCATGCTCTGTATATTCTGCTTGGTTATAGTGCAACTGGTATAGTTTGATCCAAGGGGATTCTGAATTCACATTCTTATCTCCAGCCTTTTAGCCAGGCTACCGTAGAGTCATATTTCTCTGTATTCCGAACTAGCAGCCTCATATCCAGTGTTGCGCAGGAGTTTTAAGAAACAAAAGGAAAAAAGTGCAGTTATTTGAAGTCAGTTGCTAAAATCAGTGCAATTTTGAAAGGTTCATTCTGCCATCTTGAGTTAAAATGGCATCCATTTTTGTATTCAAAAATAGACATAAATATATAGCAAATATGGTGGGAGCTAACAGCTGTTCTACTAATGGTTATACTTAGATGCCCAAGTGTAGTGGTTGGGAGTTACTCGTGCGTAATCCTGCCCCGTTTGAGCATTGGATTGCCTGGTTAAACCCTCCGGACTGCACAGCCCATCTCAGCGTGGCTGCCCTTAGTCACTCGTAGAATCTGTCTGTGAGTGTTTCTTAAAGCGCTGCCAACATAAGAGCTGTTTGACGCCCAATCGTCTCCGCCTCTCACTGCGCGGGAGTCTCCTGCGCAGGGTGGGCGTGGGCAGCAGGGTGCTTGGGCTCAACTCACTAACTTCCAATGAAGAGTCCTGGAACCCCAGCACCTCCCTGTCCCGTTGCTCTCCTGGATCCCTGGTGTTACACTCATTCTCTTCCCCTTCTTCCCAGCTGAGTCTCCCCCTAGCGCTGGGACCTTCTCCTGCAGAATCAGAGACCCTCTCCTTCTCCCGTGCCTCTGATGTCAGTTCCCTGACACCAAGTAAGGTGGTATTCTTTGTGACCCCCTGGGGATGCCAGGGTGCAGAGAAGGGAAATAACTATTTTAAGGACCTCACTCTAAGTTACAGCAGGCTAAACCCGAGTAGCCAATTTGGTGCATTCCAGATGTGAACTGCAGCCCACATGATTCCTGAGTTATTGCCATTCTGGCTAGGGTTGATGGGAGTTGGGAGTCCAAGCCATCTGGAAAATACCATGTTGGCTATCCATGGAAACTTGTTTAGATAACGCATTTTTGTCCTGTGAAACAGCTTTCAAATCTTGCTCCGTTGAAAACAGGCAGGGCTTTACAAGCCATCTTTATCGGTCATTGTTTTTGTAGTGATTCAGCCTCCAAGTAACGGCTGGAGAGATTCAGCTAAGAATCTGTTGGGTGACTGGACCGCTGCTACCTCTTAGCATAGCCTACCTTGCAGGGTGCTTGCAAAGATAAAATTGGCCTCCTAAGCGGATTTAGCTTGGAAGTGGAGGTGGTGTAATAACTTACATAACACATTGTTAGTCAATGAAGGTCTAGGACATGGCTGGTGTAGAGGAGGGAAAAACCGTTGCGGCTGTGTAAATGGATGTGCACAATGGTAAGTAGTGGAACTGTGTTAGGTAATAACGTATTTAATTGTGATGACCTCCAGATCCTTCTGCTTTTTCTAGTTAGGCATAGACTAGAGGAGAAATGTCATTTAAGTAACTTGAGGTTTGTATATGTATCTTTTGAAAGACTAGTATAATTCCATTGTCAGAAGAATCCCAAGTGGGGTAAAGTAGATCGTAGGCAAATTAAATGTAGTAGAGACCAGAGTGGCTTTAAAAAGAAACTAAATTTTTGCCTGTAGCTTCTTATTTTTGTCTTGTGGTTAGTGCATAAGGCTGCACTCTATTTTTGAGAAGTTAAATTGTTTAAATGCTGGCATTGCAAAATCATGAGATTCAGAGCTGCCCGATCCAAGTGCACATAATTTTAATTTGGGAGTTAACGTATGGATTTTTGACTGCAGCACGGGGCAATACCCCCAAGACAAATATTGCAGAAGCCATGGGGAGCCCAAGAAGGAAGTTGGTGTGTGTAGTGGGGAACAACTATGAATCAGGAGTTCCCCAGTTTAAATCTAATCTCTGCCATGCTTTTGCTAGGTAATCTTTGTAGCTTGCCTATCTCTAACCTCAGCCCTATGTCTGCTATATGGAAATAACACTTACCTACTATACCAGGTTGCTGGCAAGAATTATAGTGAGATAATACATATGAATCTCTTTGACCTAGGGCTATACAGACACTGTTTAGATGCTGGATAGTTAATTTTGCCAACTAAAGGGGGTCATGGTAGTATCTTCGTAGCCAGAAGAGTTGAAGTGTGTCATCCTTGGACCAGTAGCTACCAGATTCTTGAGTGATGTGAGAGCATCCTGCTGAATTTTGAACTGCCTGCTTACTCCTCTCCTTTCTTAGAACACTTATCAGCAGGAAGTTGTGCAATTTAGGTCTCGCCCAGTCCTGGGATGCTACGAAACAGGTGTGCTTTTCAATACCCTGTCTTATGAGGAAGGCAGAACTGCCTGTGTCCCCTTCTTAGTCTTAACCAGCCTTCGCCAGGTGGATGCCCACCAGATGTTTTGGACTACAACTCCCATCAGGCCCTGCCAGCTGCAGTCCCAACAACATCAAGTGGCAAACACTAGTCTTAACAAATTTTGCTACAAGGAGCTGTGGAAGGCAGCCACCCCAACATGGCTACACGGTTAGTTGTCCCTTCCTTGCATCGAAATGGATCTTGTGCCTTTTTAGTGGCCCTGTTAGAAATCATGAAGAAGCTTTCAAATCTCTGTGCAATTTATGCCTGTTCAATTGAGCCTAGAGTTCAGTGTCGGCGGTTCTAAAATGTGATGGTGAAGTGCCCTGAAACGATGGACAATATCAACAAGTGTATGGATAATAGCATAAAAGCATTTTGAAACTCCAGTAGCCCAAAGAGGATTATCTTCTAGTTTTGACATACTGCTGCATTATTTTACATCCTTGAGGAAAATGTCACAGAACTCCACATTTATTTATTTTTTGATCTCACGGCATTCTGTTAATAGTTCTCGTTTGTGCCAGTTCGCTTTAATATGTTACCTGGATTGTCGAAAATTGATTATTTAAGGAACTGAAGAACTTTACCTGTTTATTTCTTTCAGGGAATGCAGAGAGCTACCAATGTCACCTACCAAGCCCACCATGTCAGCCGCAATAAGAGGGGTCAGGTAGTAGGGACCAGAAGTGGCTTTCGGGGCTGCACAGTCTGGCTAACAGGTACAGTATTGCTGCCCATATGTTTGCTCTGTTTTAGTGTGTTGTTTGCTCTCTTGCCATTATAAAGTGATGGCAGCGGCAGGAGGTACCAGCTAAATATTTTCGCAGTAGCTCTTGCAGGAGCCAGAATTGCAAATTGACTACACTGGTACCTTGGGTTGCAAACACTTCGGGTTACAGACTCCGCTAACCCAGAAATAGTACCTCGGGTTAAGAACTTTACCTCAGGATGAGAACAGAAATTGCGCAGCGGGAGGCCCCATTAGCTAAAGTGGTACCTCAGGTTAAGAACAGTTTCAGGTTAAGAACGGACCTCCGGAATGAATTAAGTTCTAAACCCGAGGTACCACTGTACCTTTACACAGATTCCCTTTCACTGTCTTCATTGAACATTTGTTTGTATGATCCCAACGTATCTTCACAGAAGGCTGGGGTTAGTGTTGGCTCCCTCATTTTTTAGGGAAGCAATATGACCTATATATATGCTTGGGAACATTTTAAACATTACAGATTGGATTGAAGATTCATTCACTTGGAGAGGCAGAAATTCCACCATCTTCCCCCTCCACCTGTAGCCCTTGCACCATATCCAGTCCGGAAGAGCCAGTGTGGCGTAGTGGTTCTAGTCCCCACTCAGCCATGAAGCTCACTCAGTGATCTTGGGCCAGTCACTTGTCTCTCAGCCTAATCTATCTCACAGGGTGGTTGTGAGGATAAAATGAGGAGGAGGAGAACCATTAACACCCCCTTGAGCCTCATGGAGGAAAGGTTGTTAGCAATTTCACTCCTCCGATGCTGCAGATGGGATTGTTGTAAATTACATGCCTATCTGGGACGACTCTGGGAAAGGAAGACAGTCTTATCTCTTCCGCTGCTAGTACTATTACACTGTACTTTTCCTTTTATTTCTTTCAGTTTGTTCTCTCGGAGCTGGAGAGAACGGACACCATTATGCTTTTGTCTGTACATAGTGTGTAAATAAATACAGTGGTGCCTCGCAAGACGAAAAGAATCCGTTCTGTGATTCTCTTCGTCTAGCGGTTTTTTCGTCTTGCGAAGCAAGCCCATTGAAGGATTAGCGGATTAGCGCTATTAGCGGCTTTTAGTGGCTTATCTGCTGATCGGATCAGCTGATAAGCGGCTTAGCGGCTTAGAAAAAGGGGGGGGGGGAGGAAAAAAACCCAGCAGGAACTCGCAAGACATTGTCGTCTTGCGAAGCAAGCCCATAGGAAATTCGTTTTGCGAAGCACCTCCAAAACGGAAAACTCTTTCGTCTAGCAAGTTTTCCGTCTTGCGAGGCATTCGTCTTGCGGGGCACCACTGTAGTAGATTAGCTCTACGGTGTCTCACTCTTCTTGCTGTGTTATGCCAGAAGATTAGTGTGCATTTATCATTATGATGTATGTCGTTAGAAGCGCACTGGAAGAGAAGGGAGATGCCTTTTCCAGAGCTGCGCGTACCGGAGGACGCTCAGAGTTTCGGGGGCTTGCAGGGCACCCCAGGGTGTTTCCCAACAAATAAAATAAAAAAAGAAATCCCCAAGGGAGGTGGGCTCCCTCTCAAACCATAGCAACAGATTCTAGAGTTGGGGAACACAGAGAAGACTTACTGTACTTTTCTGTGTATAAAACACCCCCATGTATAAGATGCCTCCTATTTTGGGGGACTCCAGATTAAGAAAACACCCCTCAGCGTTACCCGTGTATAAGACAAGCCCCAATTTTAAACCTAATTTTTTGATAAAAAACACCCCTAGTCTTATACATGGAAAAATACGGTAATTACATTAAGAGAATGAAAAGTTAGAAAGAAGATTATGAATTTCCCATGTGGCCAACCGTTTGACACAGGGAAAAATGAAATTAGCACATAGGCATGCATTTTTTGCAGTTTTGCTCACTGGCATACTGGCACGTGCCTATGCAGTGAAATGGATGCAAGTACTTCTGCCATGTGGTGATACATGCAGTTTGTTCACATTTTCCTGCACAGCGTGCTTTTTTCCTGTGTAGGAGATACGCAGCTTTTCAAGGCAGCTGATTTCTTGATGTTATCTTAAAGAGCGAACATTTTGCTGATGAACTCTGAAAAAGCAGGGAGTGTCAAGATGAGTACCCATTTGTCTAGATGGAAAGAGGGAGGGTAAAATTTTAGGGGGACTTGTGCGACATTTTAAGAATGTTATGTGAATGTTAAGCATTCACATAACACAGTCCCCCCCCCCCCAATTTCAGGCATATACTTAAAAGCTGCAGGAGTTGTGTGGCCATAGGCGGAGTCCTAAGCATGCTAAACTTGGAAGTGTATCCCATTCATGTAGTTTATTTTGGAGTGAACATGATTAATATTGCATTTCCACTCTCCTAAATATGATGAGCCAGGCATGATTTTTAAATGTCAGTCATCTATTGACTTTTATTGACCGGATCCTGTGTTTTTTTGGGTTATTTTTTTCTTTAAAACTAATGTAGGTTTGTCTGGAGCTGGGAAGACCACAGTTAGCATGGCACTGGAAGAATATCTAGTGTGCCATGGCATTCCATGCTATACCCTGGATGGTGACAACATCAGACAAGGCCTTAATAAGAATCTAGGATTCTCACCAGAAGACAGGGAAGAAAATGTCCGCCGGATTGCTGAGGTTGCCAAGTTGTTTGCAGATGCTGGCTTGGTGTGCATCACTAGTTTTATTTCTCCTTATGCCCAGGTGAGCACCCCATGTCCTCATTTTACACCAAAATTGCACTGCGGTGTTAACTATTTCAAGAATATGGTAAAATAATCCTTCCTTTGTTGAATGTGTTAAATTTTGGCTGAGATTTAGGAGCCCCTTACACACATCAGAAATTGTGTCTTTTCAGTGGGCGTTATATGCTCATCTGAAGGGGTTTATGAAATTCCCTCTGAGGGGTGTTTGAGAGGCCACGGTGAGGACAAGCTTGGTGTACAGCCCTTTGTTTCCTGTCCAGTAGATTCAGGTTACTATAAATTAAAAACAACTGAAATTAGACTCAGTGGCGCTGTGGTCTAAACCACTGAGCCTAGGGCTTGCCGAATGAAAGGTCGGCGTTTCGAATCCTCGCAGCGGGGTGAGCTCCCGTTGTTTGGTCCCTGCTCCTGCCAACCTAGCAGTTCGAAAGCACGTCAAAGTGCAAGTAGATAAATAGGTACCACTCCGGCAGGAAGATAAACGGTGTTTCTGTGCACTGCTCTGGTTCGCCAGAAGCGGCTTAGTCATGCTTGCCATATGACCCAGAAGCTGTCTGTAGACAAACGCCGGCTCCCTCAACCTGTAGAGCGAGATAAGCGCGCAACACCAGAGTCGTCTGCAACTGGACTTAATGGTCAGGGGTCCCTTTACTTTTTTAATGCTATAGAACACAATAAACTAAGCACTGCAGACTCCCTGTTTTTGAAAAGCCAAGCCATGAACCCCCTACTTTTGAAAATTTTAATATCTCTATGGTCGTTTTATTGGTGTAAATGGCATCATGGGTGGGTTACGCAGACCCCCCCGGGACCCACAGATCACCAGCTGGGAACTGCTGCTATGGAAAGGAAGACCTGTGGTGCAATTTATTTGCAGATGTGTCAGTTGAGCTAACCAGAGGGTGTAGCTAGAAGCACTCAGGGTACTAGGTTCATAGCCTCCTAAGTGAGAACAGCAAAATTGGCAACTCCTTTCCACTTTGCTTAACGCTCCCTCTCTCACTCCAGGCAAAACTGGCTCACACCTTAGTAGGTACTGCCAGGATTAAGGGGTTAGCTTCCCCTTAAGTCACATTTTTTAATTTTTGTAAACTACTTGTTTATTTAGAAGGCTTGGGGCAGGTGGACCTGCAAATGGTTAGGCAGGTAGTTAAACACAAAGGTAATACTGTGGAAGGGAAGCTGGCAATGCCTTGCATAGGCTTGGAAATGGTTCAAGAGAAATCTGAAGCAAGTTTTCATTGTATTTCAAAACATAGCCTTAGACTTAGTAAGGCAGAATTTTTAAAACATAATTAGCAAGGAGAAAATTGGCTTTTTAGAAAGAACATACCATATATTCAGTAACAAAACAAGCCTGTGTTACTTTCTAAACAAGTCATTTTCAAACCATGAGTTACAAAGCAGGCTTTTTAACCTTTTTATTTTTGAAAAACTTTTTTAAAATACCAGTTTTCCTGTTTCACACTTAACATTAAGCTGAGATCCTTTGAAAATAAACTCAGAAGATTTCCAACCCCGACCCACATGTGAACTGGGTGCTTTTTTCTGGCTCTCTGAGGCTCATTCACATAGTGCTAAATCTTGGTCTAACATTATGTGCAAACCAGTGCTTGGAAAACGTCAGAAGTACAATTCAACCTCTTCTGATCCTCAGTGTCTCTCTATCTCTCATCTCTCTCCCATCCCAGCTTCATGTTTAGGAGTAGGCTGGGACTCATCACATCCACCCCAAAGGGGTGGGATGCTCACCATGGCAAGTGTGGCAAACATATGTTTATGCTGGGCATATAAAAATGTTACCTACTGTGCAAGTCTAAATCAATTACTCGTTTGGTGTGCTCTGGAGACCAGCAGTCATTCAAGCAGATACAACATTTGATAACGTTTTCAGTTAGCTTGATACGTAAGCAGCCACTGTGTCTAATCACGAGACTTTGCAATGCCTTAGCGTGTTTCATTCCTGCCCCCCTTCCGACATAATACCCTCATGTAGACATAGCACTGGTTCCCTGAAAATTGTGGTTTTGTAAATTGGGAGTCAGATTCACCACCTTCCATGTGCATCAGCACAAACTAGGTTTTCTCTTAAACATGGTTTGAAAGCCCACTTCAAACTGATACTACACTCTACAGTGAAGATTTGTATTTGTTATTGATACTGAGAACCAAGGTTACAAGGAAGCCTTTTTGTGTTAACCGTGACTTGCATTTCACTGGGTCGTTGTTTAGCGTGTGACGTGGTGGAAAGTTTTATTTCTGCCATTGCTTTTCTATTTGTTACTTCTCAGGACCGTAACAATGCAAGGCAAATTCATGAAGTGGCAAGCCTGCCTTTCTTTGAAGTATTTGTGGATGCTCCATTGTACGTTTGTGAGCAGAGAGATGTGAAAGGCCTCTACAAAAAAGCTCGTGCTGGAGAAATTAAAGGTGAGCTTCATGCCAAAGTTCTTTTATGGTGTCCCAACTGGGGCTGTTGGGCTATTGCCTACTGTACGAATGAGCTAATGACAAATAAAATATAATGCAAGCCATCTGCTCTCTGTAATACTAGGGTACAGAAGAGCACCCATTTAATTATTTTCTTACTTTGATATCTTGCCTTTTCTTAAAAACCTGGCGCCCAAAGTGGCATAAATGTAGTTCCCAAGTGGTCACCTACCCAGGTGCTGACCAGACACAGACCTGCTTAGCATCAGAAAAGTGGTGGTTTCATATGCTATGTCTAAGCATATATATGTGATAGAGACACAACCCAGTAACACTGCAAAGAATCCAAATGGAACCAATGAGTCGTAACTGTTACTCATTCTCCCTGAGAGCAAAATTATTGATTACTCTGGATATTGTTTACTCTGGATACAAAGCTGCTTTTTAAAATCCAGTACCTTCTCTCAAACTGCTCATGCCCAACAAGATATGCTGTCTAAGCATATATATAAGCAATATATATATATATATGCACACAAACATTGCCCAGAAGAGAAATAAAATTTGAAATTACTGATGTATCAGTCTCCACAAGCTTTACTTGTAACTCATATTCCCTGTTCAAAAATGTGCTTATGACATTGTCTTTGTCCACAAGAAGATTTACAGTGAGACAGAAGGACCCTTTTAGTTACAGTTCAGTAATTATTTTGGGATGGACCAGAAAAGACCAGGAATGTTAGATGCAAGCAAGCTTTTCAGATAAGTAGCTGGAATAACATATTACAGCAGGAGAGTAGAAGACCCATCTGAAAAGCAGCCTTGTCCTATGTTCTGTTTTTCTCCCTCTACTCAGGTTTTACTGGTATTGACTCAGAGTATGAGAAACCTGAAGCCCCTGAGCTGGTACTCAAAACGGATTCCTGTGATGTCAATGACTGCATTCAGCAAGTTGTGGAACTTCTGCAAGAGAGGGTATGGAGTCTTGTAGTGTTGACTTGTAAACATCTTGTGAAGTTGCCAGCTTAATATTCGCTGCACATGTAAACGGGCTTATTGAAAAGTGGTGGGTGCAACATTTGGTCCCTTACTTGGTTAGATTCTTTGATTTAAAAACTTCCAATGGAATGGCAATTCCTGTGTATTTTCCAAGAACAGGTAAAATGTGTCCCTCTCTTCAGAAGTGTGGTTTTGTTAATATACAGGCTTCTGCAGATCTGCTCAATGCAAACTTGCACCATTAATCAAGTTAAGTTTTGTTGCTTGCTGATATCCCTGTTTGAGGGTGGAATTCATAATAGTGCTAAGAATATTGTCAAGCAAACATTTCTACTTGCCCAGTGGAGTGATCCCCACTTTCCTCCCTCATGTGCTTTGCTGGGGGGGGGGGGGGGTTCTTCCCAGTCTCCAAAAAGGGTTGGGGAAGCCCTGATGTGGTAGTGGAGGTCCTTGCACTGACTTCTGCTAGTGGAATGGGGTAGTCGAATCTGGTGAAATGCAACATTAGTCGCACTTGAGTGTAAAACCCCTAAAACCAATGCAGCGGGTCTAATTCTATTGGGTGAGACCCAACAATCTATATCTTGCATCGGTGAGCAAACAGTACTTCACCCGCCTGACTTTAAATATTTCAGTCTTTGCAATGTGACAGGAAAAAGGGCAGCAAAAGATAAAACCGAGAGCTGCTTTCGCATTTAGTGCTTGAGCAAAGCTATTGTTGGACTGCCATGGTAAGAAGTGATGATCTTACACATTCGGCTTATGAAGGGATAACTGCAGTTACTTCATGAATAAATGGTATTATACGCAAACTGCAGTTTTTTTGGTTTTATTGTTACAGGGCTGACTTGCCCCTTTTGTAATTGGATCATTTGAGGGTGGAGGAGGAGTGCCTGTATTAAAGTGTCTGTAATAAACGAACAGCCAAGAGCTTTGCGAGAGGAAAAGTTGTTCCGTTCTGAAATGGTAATTCCCAAAAGGCAGGTTGTAGCTGCTACCGTGGGCTTCCAGCTGTGAGTGGTGCAGAGATCATAGTGGAATTGCTTGAATGAAGAAAAGTGGGGAATGAATACGCTGAGCATCAATAAAGAGACTTTATGGCAGCGCTCTTATTTTTTGGGAACTCCCTTGCCCCCCTGGAAATGGAAATGAACTACCTGTTTTTTGTTCTTGTTTTGTAGCACTGTGAATGAAAAAAGAAAAGAAAGGCATGTTGCTGTCCTTTTTTTGTATGTTTCTGCTACATTAATGCACATTAGCAGAATCACTTTTTTGCTTTGTAAGTCGCGGAGCTATGTGAGATCCTTATCACGGAAAGGAGAAAGCAATTTGGGCTTGTATATGGCTGCTAAAACATAGTTTAAGTGTGTTTGGCTGATCCATGTGGAGGCTCCCATTGGGTACCCAATGGGGATCCAACAGTAAACAGTGATTACTTTTCAACCTTTTGCAGTTTATGTATAAGCTGCCTTGAGTCCCAGTCTGGTAAATAACCACCACCTAGATAACTTATTCAATAAGAAAGGGCAACCCCCCTGGCATGTTACTACTGTGAAAGCTATCTTACCTCCACTGTTGGAAGTGGTATGCTTCTGAATATCAGTTACTGGAAAACTCAGGAGGTGAGAGTGTGGCTGCGCATGGTCGCTAGTTGTGGACTTCCTATGGGCATCCTAAACAGGGTGTTGGACTAGATGGGCAACTTGCAGGTTATGTTCTTAAAACTTACAGAAGAATTTCAAAGGCATTTAAGAATTAACCCCCCCCCCAAGTCAGTGAATTCACCTAAACTCTCAAACTGCTGGTATTCCTTGTACCACAGAGCCTAGGACTTGCCCATCAGAAGGTCGGCGGTTTAAATCCCTGCGACGGGGTGAGCTCCAGTTGCTCGGTCCCTGCTCCTGCCAACCTAGCAGTTCAAAAGCACGTCAAAGTGCAAGTAGATAAATAGGTACCGCTCTGGTGGGAAGGTAAACAGCATTTCCGTGCGCTGCTCTGGTTTGCCAGAAGCGGCTTAGTCATGCTGGCCACATGACCCGGAAGCTGTACGCCGGCTCCCTCGGCCAATAAAGCGAGATGAGCGCCGCAACCCCAGAGTCGGTCACGACTGGACCTAATGGTCAGGGGTCCCTTTACCTTTATACATGCATTAGCACTTCCATTTGATGCTGCTGAGTCAGGTTTCTGCTGATGCCACAGTTGTTTTTTATTGAAATAAGTTTCATTTTGCACCATTTCAGCTCGAGAGTCAATGTGCCAGTATGAAAGACTCCCTGTTTTTTCCTTTGTGCTTCTTAAAATGGGTTTTGACCTGTGCGGCCATGATAGTTCTGCTTAGAGACTGCACATGTTCCATTTTGTTCCTCTTATTGCAATGGGAAGAAGATGACATGTTTTAAACTCCCCAGCAAGTATTGCAATTCGGACCCAAAGGAGAGAAAGCAGTCAGTTTTGAAAGTATGCTCCAGCAAATGTTCTCAGCTGAGTTATAAACGTGCTTTTCCTTTGTTTTGTCACTCAAAATAAATGGTTAGGTAAAGTGTCTCATAATATTTTTCATTGCTGTTATGTCAGACTTGGGTGAAATATGGTCTCTCTGTTATTGATATACCTCCTAGGATGTAGCATCCTGGAACTCGCCGTTTTTCAAATGAGCATTGTTCACCTGGCTCCATCCACATAGAGCTCCAGCAGATTCCTGACCCAGCCAGCTGTCCAAAACTGCTTGTGCTGAGCTGTGTGCATTCAAGTGAAATAGTTGGAAACTACTTTCCTTGGAGCCTTTTCAAAACCCTCCATAAACAGGTTGTCATTCAAATGGTAAATAAAAGAATTCAAAGCCTTGCATTACCAGAGATGAAAATAAGCAAATATTATGGGTGCTATTGGCCATGCTTGCTGGGAATTCAGGTTCAGCAACACCTGCCACTAAATGGTACATCAGGACACCAGAATGCAGAAAATGGGAAACTTTCAGATGCTGCCTCCCTGTTTATAGGAACATGGGACATTCCCAGTACTTTCTGAGGATGCTAGGAATTGAGTTTGGGACGTTCAACATGCTAAGTAGATGCTTTATCCCTGAGCTATAGCCTTAAAGTAAGAAACCATGGCTCACAAAGAGCAGTCAAACCAGAAAAGTTTTCTGCATTTCAACAGAAGTTTAAATCTTTATGCCCCGAGACACAAAATGTTTTTTTTTTTTTTAAATGCATGATTTTTATTGGTTTACAAAAGTCAAAGTACATAACAAACTTTATCAAAACTCATATCTGTTCACTTAAGGAAAAGAAATTGACTTCCTTCAGTCGTTCCACGAATCGTCCAAAATAACATTAAAACAATAAATCCGCATTTCCATGTTTGTAAAGCCATTAGTCATTCTCATCCATCCATTTTCTTTTAGCCTTACCCTTTACCTCTTACGGAGCTCCTTGGAAACCTACTAGTGTTATCTGTTCATCGATTAAGCTTTCCAGATATTTCGTTAGACTTTCCCAATTTTCAACAAACCTCTGATCTTTTGTGTATCTAATTTTACATGTCATCCTGTCCATCTCCACATATTCTAACAATTTACTTCTCCATTCCTCCGTTGTTGGAATACTCTCCTGCTTCCAATTTTTTGCTATTAGGACCCTTGCTGCCGTTGTTGCGTATTGGAACAATTTATAGTCTTTCTTCTTAATTTCCTTTCCTACCAAACCTAGCAAGAACGCCTCTGGTCTTTTATTAAAAGTATATCTTAACATTTTTTTCATTTCGTCATATATACTCTCCCAGAACCCTGTAACCTTTGGGCATTCCCACCACATGTGGTAGAAGGTACCTTCCCTTACCTTACATTTCCAGCATTTATTGCAGGAACCATACATTTTGGCTAACTTGACCGGGGTCAGGTACCAGCGATAGAACATTTTCATTAGGTTCTCCTTAAGTGACACACAGGCCGTGAATTTTAGGTGTTGTTTCCAGAGTTTTTCCCACTCTTCATAATAGATATTGCGGCCAAGATCTCTGGCCCAGTGAGTCATTACCGCCTTAACCTCTTCGTCAGCTAAGTTCCAGTCCAGTAAGTACTTGTACATTTTAGATAATATTTTTATGTTACTCCCCAGGATCTCGGTTTGGAATCTAGAGTTTTTGTCGGCGTAGCCTTTATCTTTTACATCTTTCCTAAACATATCATTTATTTGGTGGTAGTGTAGCCAATCGTATACTTGAAATTTAACCTGATCGTATGGCCTCATTTTCCATTTTCCTTCCTCCTTCATGAGCAGTTGTTCGTAAGTTGCCCAGTTGGCTCCCATATTAATCTTTTTAATGGCCATTACCTCTAATGGAGATAACCATTGGGGTGTTCTGGGTTCTAACATCTCCTTATATCTTTCCCAAACCTCCAACAGGGGGCCCCTGAATATATGATTCCCAAATCCTTTGTGGCCCTTCTTCCGCCCATGCCACAGGTAGGCGTGCCACCCATATCGGTTGTCGTGACCCTCTAAGTCTAGCACTACCCCGTCTTCTAATTTTATCCATGTCTTTATCCAGCATAGACAAGATGCCTCGTAGTATATCTTCAGAGACACAAAATGTTTTACTCATGTGACCAACAGAGTCAGATCATTCTGGCTGTAATCCAACACAGACTGATACTAGTGGTTTTAAGCATTTCTGTATTGTGGCCTTTGACTTCTTTTGGACACAGTTTGCAGTGTGAAATGTACATGGCTGTTAAGGGGCAGGCAACATCCTTGCTGTGGAACAAATCCTTTGCAATTATTTATTTCAATTTGTATCCTCCTTCCTTTCAAAGGAGCCCAAAGGAGATTGATTTAACTAAATCTAGGGCTTAGTTCATGCAATGTTGTGCACGTCACCTGGTGTATATATAGTACAGCTAAGTTCATTTTTCTAGTTACCTTAATAACAGCCACTCTGTAATATGCATTCTGTAATCTTCCTGTGGATATGCACTTGATTCAGGCAGTGTTAGAATTTTGTTATGTTCTGGATAGCTGTTAAAAAGAAGTTACCTCATGTTGCTGCATTCAGTTTTAGTGGGTGCAATAAACATCTTTTGGTTCCTAGTCCTCAATAATGAATCAATTAATATTGACTTAACAGCTCATTAAAATGAATAATAATAATTTTATTACAGCGGTACCTCAGGTTACATACGCTTCAGGTTACAGACTCCGCTAATCCAGAAATAGCACCTCAGGTTAAGAACTTTGCTTCAGGATGAGAACAGAAATCGTGCTCTGGCGGCGCAGCAGCAGCAGGAGGCCCCATTAGCTAAAGTGGTGCTTCAGGTTAAGAACAGTTTCAAGTTAAGAACGGACCTCTGGAACGAATTAAGTACTTAACCTGAGGTACCACTAGCTTTATACCCCACCCATCTGGCTGGATTTCCCCAGCCACTCTGGGTGGCTTCCAACAAAGAATAAAAATACAATAAAATAACATTACACATAGCATTGCAGCTATGTAGATAATAGAACACTATCTTTTTATGATGGGGTGGTTTTGCATTTTCTGACTAGTGATAAATGCATTGGTATGTCCAACAATTGCAGTGAAATGTGGAACAATGACTATGTTAAGATACACTTTAAAAGAAACTTGGAAACACATACACTAAGTAGAAAAATAGAAGCATTGCCACCCCACCGTATGTACGATCCCCACCCTCCAACTCTTCCCCCCTTTTTTCTTCCCAACCTTATACTGCATGCAACACTAACGCCTCACAACAAATGAAACTGAGCTGTAGAAAACAAAACTTGAAAAAAGAGACAATGCACGTAATTCTTTTTGTAAACGAAGACATCTTTAATAGAAGTTATTATTTTAAAAACACTTCGAAAAAAAGCACAGGCTTCACCACTAGAGGGCTTCCAAACACCACATTTTTCCCTGAGCTGTATGTGACTCCGAAGAGATGAGGTTCCTGCCTCTGTTTTTAATCTAAAGCGATGTTTTAAAAGTTGCATCTGTATGTACCAGGAGCATTAGATTTACTAATGCTATAAATTACTTGAATGTTTAGCCTTTTCATGTAGTCACGGTTTAATGTTCTGAAATGTATTTTGTGCCCGGGCACAAGTCAAGCTTCTCAGCTCAAGTAGCGTTGAGATGCTGCTGGTGTTTGCATCTTCGGCTAAGGGTGAAATGAAAGTATGTACGGTGATTGTGCCTTGTGTGTGTCATATTTATGGCAGTCAAGATAGTAGACTCTGCAGTAGTCACACAGCATGACTTGATTCCCACGTTTGGAACAACTTCATAAAGTGTAAAAGAAAAATGCTTTAATAATTTGCTAAAATGCTTCCTAAATGCTTCTTTTACTTTCAAAGCAGACGACAATGAAGGAGCTTTTAATATCATGTGGCTTTTAACAGAATGCAGTTTGATTGGAAACACTCTTTAACTAAAACTATATTTTTTGTTTTAAAACAAGGCACACCACATATTTAGATGCAGTCTCTTATATCTGTCTTGCCCACAGGCTTTCTGGCTATATACTTTAAAATATAAACATTTAAAAATAGACTTGTAGTGTTCACAAATAAAACATATGCTCCATGTGAAAAACGACTGTGCAAATGAAGTCCTTTTATTACGTTAAAAAACAAACACAACTTCGTTAAAATGCTTTGTTTCTAAAACGTTTGCCCATGACTACGTATTTCTGCAAAATAGCAGACAGTATCTTTAAGGCCGCTTACTAATAGACTTTGGCCACTAGGCGTTATGAAGTAAAGAAAGTAGTATTAATTTCAAAATAGACATAGAGTCTTGCAATAAAATGATCCGACTTCGTTGTTAACTAAATGGGTTCCTTCTCTGTAAAGCCTGGGGGATATTTGTTCTCTGCAGCTCACTGACATCTTTTGTAGACACACTAAAAGCAAGAGATACTTGCATCTCTGCAAGCACTGAAGGGTAAATGTGTAAATGGCTAATGCATGAATCTCAGCTGTGCTTGGATCTGCTTGCTCCAAAGTTCTTTTAATGACACCTATAAGGCTGTGACTGGGACTTTTGTTAACTGTGATTCATATCCATCTTGTTTTTGCAGTTACAATGGGGGTTCAGAACCAGTTTTAAGTGTCCAATCTGATCCTCATGATTATAGCTTATCCTAGCACTTCCCCCCCCAAAGACTGCCCCTAAATAGCCCCTGCTTCCATAATTCTTTGGGGCAGGATACAACATCTGATTTGCATGCAGAAGGTCTAAGGTTCAAGATCCGTCATCTCATTTCATTCATCTTTTAATATGTAATCCACCTTTCTATATTACTATAGACAAGGCATTTTACAAGCCGAAGAAACAGTGAAGATCGCACAACTTACAACAATCTGATCTGATACAGAAATGTCATAATGAAAACATAACTTTAAAATGAACAACGTATATAAAATACAGTGGTACCTTGGGTTACATACACTTCAGGTTACATACGCTTCAGGTTACAGATTCAGCTAACCCAGAAATAGTACCTCGGGTTAAGAACTTTGCTTCAGGATGAGAACAGAAATCGTGCTCCGGTGGTGCGGCAGCAGCAGCGGGAGGCCCCATTAAGTAAAGTGGTGCTTCAGGTTAAGAACAGTTTCAGATTAAGAACGGACCTCCAGAACGAATTAAGTTCTTAACCTGAGGTACCACTGTAAAGTAATATTCAATAATCCATTGGAATATAATA
This sequence comes from Podarcis bocagei, assembly GCF_964188305.1. Lineage (NCBI taxonomy): Eukaryota > Metazoa > Chordata > Lepidosauria > Squamata > Lacertidae > Podarcis > Podarcis bocagei. The sequence goes on from NC_138134.1 coordinate 56,500,495, forward strand.
GTACACAATAAAAATAAATATCAGCAAATAAACAAAAATTCACTCTTAATTGCAATAAATATTTTCTAAACTATAATAAATAAAAATAACAAGTTACAGTGCATAAAATAACACAGTACAACTTGAGAAGCAAAGACACACTATCTATCTCTCTATCTATCTATCTAATATCTCCCTGAACTCAAGGTTGGGCTGAGAGAGAATCCTATCTGAAATGCTGGAGCAATGCAACCAACCTGTCGTTGTAGTAGACAATTCTGAGCTTGGTTGAATGGTCTGACTCAGTGTGAGGCATGACCCTGCATTTCTGTGGATGCAAACCTTTACACACTTAACCCGAGAGCAAGCCCCATAAACCTCCACTGTTGGCCTGTAGGTTCATATTTTTTCTTCAGTATTTTGGTGCAGATCCTTAGGACGCCATCCTATGGTGTTAGTTACAGAGATCTAGATTGTGGTGGTGGTGGTGTCAACAGCCCAGCCAAAAACAGTATGTGCTTCATCTGAGCCATCTACCTCCTGGACCTTCCTGTTGGAAAGGCGGACGGTTTGCCACTTTTGGACAGAGTTGTGTAGGGTCCCTCTGCCAAACAGTAGCCAAGGAAGACCCCTGCTCGCTTCTTCTGTGGGAAAGGATAGGGCAAGGAGAAGCTTGCCAGCTTGGCTCCTCTGAAGTGAGGCATGCTAGACATCCTAGGTCAGGGATTGCTATGCAGCTGATTGGAGCAATCCATGCTTACATCCTGCAGGAAGGCTTGTTACTTACCAAAGGGCTACACCACAGTCACCAGGGTCACTGAAAAAAATATTAAAACATGGGTTCTTTGGAGTAAGGGCCCATGAAATAAGCATTTGTCCCCCCAAATGGACAACACGCCATTTTAAAGCCCTTTAGAGATATTGATACTGGCCCTGGTCACTGCTTTCTTACTCAATCTTTTGCAGCCATTATTCTTAACAGTTATTTATAAAATAAAAACTAGTGGAACATACCACTACCATTGTAAAGTTAGCAACACTGCTTACCTTTGGGTCTGACAGTAGATTCCTTTCTGTGCAGTATTATGTATGTGTACAGAACAAGTTAAAGCTGCCCAGATGCTATGAACTGAAATCTGAGTGGCAGGGTGTTTGCTTTCATTTTGTTAGTTTCTAAAATATTTTGGTAGATGCTTTTTGGATAATCAGTCAGTGTCTATATACAGCCCATCATCTTCCTTCTACAGCAATTGCTGTTTCCTTCGGGAAGGAATTAACATACAAATTTCTGAATGAGGTTCTCATCGAGCTGTTTTCTCAAACTATGCTAATTAGGTTTGGATAGAAGAATCCCCTGTGCATCTAGTTACTGAACCTTTTGACAGATTCCAAGCATATTGGTGTAGATGTTCCAGCCTTGTGAGGAATGGAAGAATTTAGGAGCAGACTTTGGTTTGTGTTAAGTCTTTTGAATGGCTGCCTTATTTTAAGACACCCTGCAGTATATTTTTCCAGATTCAGAATCGAAGCATGATAGACTTTTTTTTTTTTTAAGCGCACAGAACTTTTGGGTAGGGGGAGGGTGGGACAAAGAGGTTGCTCAAGCACCAATCTTTTAACATGTTTTAAGTTACTTATAGCATTTGAACACGTCATTGGCGAGAAATTTAACTTTGTGGTGACTCCGTCACGTTCTCTTCCCACTCGAATGTTGTTCTGGTTGTCTGTGTCCTCCTCTGTGCTGTCTGGCAAATGCTGAACTGCACTGTTTTTGGTTTTTTAATTCAAAATATTCCAAAAACCAGGCACCACATTTGTATTGTCTTATGCCATGCTTTTAAGTCTTAGCTGTGATGGGTTTGGGCCATCACACAGTAAGAAAGGGGAGGACAAATTTATCACTGTATAAGGTTTAGATTAGAAAGTGGAGGGAGGACAAATAATTCTTAGTTCCTTTGTTGCTGCTTTGTTGTCTCTCATGAAGTTGGAGGAGGAGGTACAAAGGGGAAGATGTATAGATGTATGGGTCTGTCCATCAGTTAGGAGAACGAATGTCTCCCTGTGCAGAGTAAGCAGCAACAAAGGAAGTAAGGTAAAGGGACCCCTGACCACTAGGTCCAGTCACAAACGACTCTGGGGTTGCAGCACTCATCTCCCTTTATTGTCTGAAGGAGCTGGCGTACAGCTTCCGGGCCATGTGGCCAGCATGACTACCGTATTTTTCGCCCCATAAGACGCACCGGCCCATAAGACGCACCTAGATTTTAGGGGGGGAAATGAAGGAAAAAATTTTTATTTCCCCCCCAGGTGCGCTGCGCTACACCAGGAGCTTGGGGCGTGCGGAGCTCAGCGCGCCCCAAGCTTCTGCGTGCCGGCAAGGTCTCCGCTAGCGTGGGAGAGCCGGCGCCTCTCCCAGGGCTAGCGGACCCCTGCGCTAATCCAGAAGCTTGGGGCGTGCTGAGGTCAGCGCACCCCAAGCTTCTGCATGCCGGCAAGCAGTCCGCTGCCGCCCCAAGCCTTGCGCACCCGGCGGGACCTCCTGCCGGGTGCGGGAGGCTTGGGGCGGCAGCGGACTGCTTGCCGGCATGCAGAAGCTTGGGGCGCGCTGACCTCAGCACGCCCCAAGCTTCTAGGTGCGCGCAAGCAGTCCGCTGCCGCCCCAAGCCTCCCACACCCGGCGGGACCTCCTGCCGGGTGCGGGAGGCTTGGGGCGGCAGCGGACTGCTTGCCGGCATGCAGAAGCTTGGGGCGCGCTGACCTCAGCACGCCCCAAGCTTCTAGGTGCGCGCAAGCAGTCCGCTGCCGCCCCAAGCCTTGCGCACCCGGCGGGACCTCCTGCCGGGTGCGGGAGGCTTGGGGCGGCAGCGGACTGCTTGCCGGCATGCAGAAGCTTGGGGCGCGCTGACCTCAGCGCGCCCCAAGCTTCTAGGTGCGCGCAAGCAGTCCGCTGCCGCCCCAAGCCTTGCGCACCCTGCCTTCAGGGCGCCCGACGCTCCGAGAAGCAGGCTGCTATCCGCAGCCTAGACATCCCTGCGGGTCCTCCCACAGGGCTGCCTGGGCGGCGGAATTGTTCCCGAAGCGTCGGGCACTCTGCCTTCAGGGCGCCCGACGCTCCGAGAAGCAGGCTGCTATCCGCAGCCTAGGCAACCCTGCGGGACCTCCCACAGGGCTGCCTGGGCTGCGGAATGGTTCCCGAAGCGTCGGGCGCTCTGCCTTCAGGGCGCCCGACGCTGCGAGAAGCAGGCTGCTATCCGCAGCCTAGGCAGCCCTGTGGGACCTCCCACAGGGCTGCCTGGGCTGCGGAATGGTTCCCGAAGCGTCGGGCGCTCTGCCTTCAGGGCGCTCGACGCTGCGAGAAGCAGGCTGCTATCCGCAGCCTAGGCAGCCCTGTGGGACCTCCCACAGGGCTGCCTGGGCGGCGGAATGGTTCCCGAAGCGTCGGGCGCTCTGCCTTCAGGGCGCTCGACGCTGCGAGAAGCAGGCTGCTATCCGCAGCCTAGGCAGCCCTGTGGGACCTCCCACAGGGCTGCCTGGGCGGCGGAATGGTTCCCGAAGCGTCGGGCGCTCTGCCTTCAGGGCGCTCGACGCTGCGAGAAGCAGGCTGCTATCCGCAGCCTAGGCAGCCCTGTGGGACCTCCCACAGGGCTGCCTGGGCTGCGGAATGGTTCCCGAAGCGTCGGGCGCTCTGCCTTCAGGGCGCTCGACGCTGCGAGAAGCAGGCTGCTATCCGCAGCCTAGGCAGCCCTGTGGGACCTCCCACAGGGCTGCCTGGGCTGCGGAATGGTTCCCGAAGCGTCGGGCGCTCTGCCTTCAGGGCGCTCGACGCTGCGAGAAGCAGGCTGCTATCCGCAGCCTAGGCAGCCCTGTGGGACCTCCCACAGGGCTGCCTGGGCGGCGGAATGGTTCCCGAAGCGTCGGGCGCTCTGCCTTCAGGGCGCTCGACGCTGCGAGAAGCAGGCTGCTATCCGCAGCCTAGGCAACCCTGCGGGACCTCCCACAGGGCTGCCTGGGCGGCGGAATTGTTCCCGAAGCGTCGGGCGCTCTGCCTTCAGGGCGCCCGACGCTCCGAGAAGCAGGCTGCTATCCGCAGCCTAGGCAACCCTGTGGGACCTCCCACAGGGCTGCCTGGGCGGCGGATATCTTCCTGAAGCCTGGAGAGCGAGAGGGGTCGGTGCGCACCGACCCCTCTCGCTCTTCAAGCTTCAGCGAAAGCCTGCATTCGCCCCATAAGACGCACCCAGATTTTCCCTTCATTTTTGGAGGGGAAAAAGTGCGTCTTATGGGGCGAAAAATACGGTAAGCCGCTTCTGGCGAACCAGAACAGCACACGGAAATGCTGTTTACCTTCCTGCCGGAGTGGTACCTATTTATCAACTTGCACTTTGACATGCTTTCGAACTGCTAGGTTGGCAGGAGCAGGGACCCAACAACGGGGGCTCACCCCGTCGAGGGGATTCAAACCGCCGACCTTCTGATGGGCAAGCCCTAGGCTCTGTGGTTTAACCCACAGCGCCACGCGCGTCCCTAACAAAGGACGTATGAGTCACCTATTATTTTTTTCTATCCTAGTGTACATTGTTCCATCAGTTTTGTCAGTGGGGTTGCTAGTGCAGGTTGATAATGCTGGGGGAGCAGATATAACTGGACAGCTGCTTCTTTTTCTACCATTCATTCAAGGTAGGGTGCGCCTAGTTCTCCCCCTCTTCATTTTATACTCCCAACAGTCCTTTGAGGTAAGTTATGATGAGAGACTGTGATTGGCCCAGAGTCACTCCATGAGCTTCGTGGCCAAATGAGAAGGGCTCCCCCCACCCCCGCTGGAACTCACCAGAACTCAGTTCTGGCACCACTCAGGTGGGCGCCATTGCCATTGTAAGAGAACAAGGGAGGTGCCCATGGTGAGTTCCAGAACCTCTTTTTCTAGAAAAAAGCACTGCACGTGAACATTTGGACACCAGTCTCCCAGGTCTTAATCTCAACACTCTTAATCACCACCCTGGGGCTTGGATTAAGCATTAATAGGTCTGGTTGAATGGCCACTTTCATTGTAGGGATGGGCAACTGGTTTCCTACCTGGGCTCCCAATTCTAAGACATCTTCTTTTTTGTCTGTATATAACTTGTTTCCATTTAACTAGGCCTCCCACTTCTTTTTTCATCAGATTATTTACATTATTGTGCGAAAGTAGGGTCAAGTCTTTCTTTGGTTGAGAGGTCAGTTCAGCCTTTTTTGGCTATAAGGGAAGACAATGAGACCTCTGGGTATAAGGCGGTATATAAATTCAATAAATAATAATAAAATGACAATGCAATCTAAACCAAATCTACTCAGAAGTAAGTCTTGCTGAATTCAAAGGGACTTAACTCTCAGTTAACACCAGAATGTTTTAGAGCCACTGCTGGATTTTTCAGCGATGTGAGATTTAAGAAGATAAAAATGTTTCTGCAGATAACTTGAATGGCAAAAGCACTGGCATAAATACAGGTTACAGCTAGTTTTAAAAGGCAGCAGGCTGCTGACCTGCAGCAGCACCATTTGATGTATGTAGCATATAAAATAATAATACGAAATTTTTAACAACTTTTGCCTTTTTCTTTCAGGACATTGTACCAGTGGATGCCTCTTACGAGGTTAAGGAGCTGTATGTGCCTGAAAACAAACTTAAATTGGCCAAAACAGATGCAGAGTCTTTACCTGCCCTGGAAATAAATAAGGTAATACAGGTTTGCAAAGGCCACAAAAGTATTTTTACTTGTCCAGATAGAACCTGTGTTATTTGTGGCATATTGATCTCCCAGTCTGCTAAAACTGTTTTGCCTTGGAGTCTTCACTTGCTCACCCCTTGTGATCGGCTGAGTAGCGATTTGCAAGCTTGAGATAGCAGGAATTGGTTTCTGTTTCCATGATTCAATTTCAAACTACAATTCTGATTGTTCTGCCTTTCAGCCATAAGTCTCCCCCCCCCCCAATGTGTCAGTGCTTTGGGACAACTTGCCTTACTTTAGGAAGTATCTTGTTGATATCATTGAACTGACCTATTTTCCCTTTCTAACTAGTGTGCCACTGTCTCCAGTAATTTTTTTTCTACAGCATCTGTATTGCATCTGAGTAGCTGGTAGTTTAATATAATCACGTTTCTGAAGTCTTCAGTATGCTATGCATTTCCCCTTTTCCACTTCAGTTTACAGATTTATGCCTCTGTTTTAATTGGTTAACTTCTCTTTCTGCAGTCCCGAATTTGACTGTTGACCCCTGTGGCATTCATGCAACTTCATTGATCCCTTGTTTGTTAATGGCTACGTGTCTCTGTTTATCACTCTGAGCAGTGATGGGGGATCTTTGGTCTAATACTATCAACTTTCCTGTTTTAGCTGGATATGCAGTGGGTACAAGTCCTGGCGGAGGGCTGGGCAACACCGCTGAATGGCTTTATGAGAGAGAGAGAATACCTGCAGTGCCTTCATTTTGACTGCCTGCTTGATGGTAAGACACCTTGAAATTTACATACAGTAGCATCAGTTTATGTTGGTCATGTGGGCGGGCTTTGGATAATCATCTCATTTAGTCTTTTTAAAACATAGCTTGTCATAGGTCCAGTAAAAAATTCAAAGTCAGCTTCATAAGCCACTTCAAACCATGAGTCATGAAGCTAGCCTATTAAAACTCCATTGTTTGTTTTTAAACTAGAATCATTGGTTTGAATGTGATGCTAAGCTGAGATTCTTCGAAAGACTCTCGGCTGAGTATGAGGAAAAGGGGAAAGTTTTGCCCAGGCTCCTTGAGGCAAAAGCCAATATTTTTGCAAATGTGGCTACTGGTAAAAAACCAAAACCCTCCTCTCCAGGGTTTTCCCCAAGCAATTGGAGACTGCGCCTGCACTCGACTGATCTTTCCCCTGCCCTTTTCATTTCTCTCTGTGTTATGGGGCACCAGGGAGCAGGGCAGCTGGTTGCAACAGGAGGGAGAGACTCCCTGGATTCTTAAGCAGCCTGTCTCATCTGTTTCCTGGTTCCCCTCCTCTCCTGCCTCTGAGTCTGGTCTGCCTTCTGCCGCAGTCTCTTCCTGCTCACTAAATGCTGTTGTCCCTTCAGCTTCCAACATCTCCTCCCCGCCAGTTTGCTCCCTCTTCTTTCTCTGACCTTACATCATTGTCCCACCCCCAATCCCCTGGTTCTGAGCCTTGTTCCCCTAGGGGGTTCCCTTGGAGTTTCCCCAGCTGGTGCCTCCTACCTCTCCTCTGCATCCAGCCAGACCGTGACATCACGTATGGTTGAAACCACATACATGAAATTCATGTAAGATGCGTGTGCACACACACACTCAACACACACAGCTCCCTGTCACATATAATATATATGCACATGCTTAAATATATTTATGCACACAAACATATTTATTGATTTATCTTGTGGACTAGTAGGGACCCAAAAAAATGATCTAGATATCATTGCTGAAAAAAAGAAGGAACCTGCCAGGAGTCCAGGGGTCATAGTGAGTTTCATAAAGGAGTGAGAAACATGTAAGAGAAGAGCTAATATGTCAAATGCATGGATAGCCATCTGCAAAACATTTACTCTACAAATATTATAACCTTGTATACTAAAATTTGTTTCTTTATTGGAAACAAATGTAGTTCTACGAATTCCAGGTAATAGCTTCCCGCAAGCATAAAATCAACTGGCAATCGTTGAAGCTTGAAGTGATAAATGCAGAACGTTTCTTTGTAAGGAAATGGATATTTAAAACAAACCATGTATTGTTGTAGGATCGCCATGCATTGCAGCAGGCCACTGAGTGTCAAATTTGCAAGTCATAGACAAAAATGCCATGTTCCAGATTAATTTTTCAGGAACTCCCTATTAATATGTGCATAAGCTTTTTCAGCTTGAGCATGTTTTGTCAGTGTTACAGTAGGCTCATATTTTGGAGTGCTGTTCTTGTTATTAACATTGATTTATTAATTGCCTTCTAAGTCAGTGTTTCCCAAACTTGGGTCTCCAGCTGTTTTTGGACTACAACTCCCATAATCCCCATCTAGCAAGACCAGTGGTCAGGGATGATGGGAACTGTAGTCCAAAAACAGCTGGAGACCCGAACTTGGGAAACACTGTTCTAAGTGAAGAAGCCTGCCTGATGCCGGAAGGCAGTGTTTTCCAAAGTGTAGGAACTACTACAAAGAAAGATTGATTTATTACGACTCCAGAACAGATGCTACGTGGCCATGCCAGTTCTGTGGATCGAAGTGGTTGAATGGGTATATATGTACTTTACCATAGTACTTTTGACGTTTGAGAGATTATTGTATTATTCCTACTCATTTTTATGTGCGTCGGTGAGCTCCCATTGCTCGGTCCCTGCTCCTGCTGACCTAGCAGTTCGAAAGCACGTCAAAGTGCAAGTAGATAAATAGGTACCGCTCCAGCGGGAAGGTAAACGGTGTTTCTGTGTGCTGCTTTGGTTCACCAGAAGCGGCTTAGTCATGCTGGCCACATGACCCGGAAGCTGTACGCCGGCTCCCTCAGCCAATAAAGTGAGATGAGCGCCGCAACTCCAGAGTTGGCCACAACTGGACCTAATGGTCAGGGGTCCCTTTACCTTTACCTTAACCACCTTAGTAGAAGTAATACTGGAGAATGGATTGCATAAGTAAAGTAAGTGTGTCTGTGTTTATATCTACCCCTGCCAAAATGTGAACTTCCTTTTATTTTCTCAAAATGCTTCAGTGGGTGCTTCCAACTTTTCTGCAGCAGTTGGGTATCTCTTAGCTTCCAATCTTGTGGATCACCAGAAGGAAAGATGTGTCTCTTTGCCCCAGGCATTAGTTATTTGCTTCAACTGCATGACAACAAGGCAATTTCAAGCCAATATGGCAGGGACAGTATTGGGGAACAGTCGTGTGTGCCCTACTCAATTATGGAAGAGCTGGGACTTCGCTAAGTTTTTACTGTTGAGTTGGCGGGTTTTTCCACAAGGCACGTTTCCTGGGTGTATCTGTGAAATGATGGCATTGCAACTCTTCCAGAGAACCAGGAACCATTGCAATAGCAGCCCGAATGCTGCATATGTTTGGAGAGTGCAATTGCTATTTGCTTTGCAGTGAGAATGAATATTAGAATGAGAGAGTCTTATGCAACTTGATTCCATCTTCCAGCTCGGGGCAAGGGATCTCCCACTTGCACCCACAATAGACCTTTTCCTTGGTGCCTTTACCTAGATACCAGTATGGAGAAGTAAAAAAATTCTGCAAAGGATTCCTGAGCCAGGCCTATACCTCAAGTGAACCCAAGGCTAGGTAGCCCTGCTATGCATTAGGAAAGGGCAGGCTCTCAGAACAGTAGGCTTTTAAGTACGTTTTTCGCCAGGACACCTGGATGACTTTTGCGTTTAGATGACAACAACCATTGCGTTGCTTCTTCTTTTTTCACCCTACAGGGGGAATCATTAACCTGTCAGTGCCTATAGTGTTGACAGCCACAACGGAAGACAAGGAGAGACTAGATGGCTGCACAGCTTTTGCTCTGCTGTATGATGGTCGCCGTGTGGCTATTCTCCGCAACCCAGAGTTCTTCGAGCACCGGAAAGAGGAACGCTGTGCCCGGCAATGGGGGACAACGTGCAAGGACCACCCTTACATCAAGGTAGCCTTTTGCAAGGCTTGCTAACCTGAAGCTCTTAATGAAGTTCCATACAGAAGTGCGAGGAATAATCTATATGCAAACCACAGCCCAGATTCCAATCTTCCCTAGCAAATTCTCTCTCCCGTTTTATACAGCTGACTGCTTGTGGACACATTCTGTGGCCATTCAGAGCGTGGAAGCCAGTCTCGGATGATTGTGTGTGCATATATAGATAGATATGTGACAGAAACAGATTTAGGATGAGCCCCATAGTCTGCCAGGGAAGATCAGAGAGAATTTTGTCCTCTCCTGTGGTTTATAAATGTAGCCTTGTGTGCAAGAGACATAGAGGAAGCACACCAAAATGAATTACTCAGCAGCGATGACAGGAAAACAGCTGGCTGCTTTGCTTCAGGGCTTGGCTCAGCCGGATCAGAATATTTAGAGCCCAGTCTTCAAGTTAATGATTTTATTTTTTTAAATGCTATGTTAATTGTTAAACGGCCCTAATTCAGGTCATAGTTCAAATTCTTAAATGGGGTAGAATGCCAGTTTTGCTGCAGGCGTGCTTGGGCAAAAGTGGATTTTGTGGGGCTGGGTTGGAAAAAACATCACGACGGTTGGGGGGGGAGAGAGAACTGCCTTGCTCCATCTATGGGGCAGGTGGGGAACTGAGTTGTCTCCCTCGTCCCCCACCAACAGAACGAATGCTCTGCCCCAACCATTAGTTGCCCTAGGTCTGGCCTCTGCCATAGGCCAGAGGAGCAATACTGTAGGATGAGTTGCAGAACATGTATTCAAGGAAGGCAGAGAGAGTCTGGCGTAGAGTCTGGCGTAGAGTATCGCACTAGGACCTGGGAGAGCAGGGCTCAAATCCCCAATCCGCCATGAAGCTCACTTGGTGATTTTGGGCCAGTTGCTGCTTCTCATCCTAACCTACCTCACAGGGTTGTTGTGGGGATTAAATGAGGAGGGGGAGAACCATGTACACCACCTTGGGCTCCTTGGAGAAGAAAGTGGGATATAAATGCAGTAAATAAATAAACAAACCACCAACAGTTTGGCCCCAAGTGGACACAAAGGCCCGTTTCCAACTCACCATTTTTGTTACGGCATTGTCAAACTGATCCCCTTCCTCTGCATTTCTCCCACCCCAATTCCCTTGTATATGTTTTCTTTTTAATTTGTGAGCTTTTTAAAAAAAATGTGAGTTATTTTGGGAAAAGTTGGAGGAAAATAAATATGTGAAGTATAGCTTGGTGTGATGGCGCCAGGCGCATATAGCAGCTCTGTTGCGAACTAGGTGAGGGCATCTCGAACACCACCTTCACTAGTCTGAAAGCGTCAACAGTGGCTCCTGATCAGATTCTGGGCCCAATTCAAGGTGCTTGTTTAAATGCCATAGTCCTGTTGGATCAATCAAAGGCATCTTGGTTCTGATAGTGGCCAGCTACTCCTCTTCCCAGCAAGTGGCCTTAAGTGGTATGCTAAGAGCCAGTGTGGTGTAGTGGTTAAGAGTGGTAGACTCATAATCTGGTGAACCAGGTTTGTGTCTCCGCTCCTCCACATGCAGCTGCTGGGTGACCTTGGGCTAGTCACACTTCTCTGAAGTCTCTCAGCCTCACTCACCTCACATAGTGTTTGTTGTGGGAGAGGAAGGGAAAGGAGAATGTTGGCCGCTTTGAGACTCCTTCGGGTAGTGATAAAGCGGGATATCAAATCCAAACTCTTCTTCTTTTTCTCTGATAGCGGAGCAGAATTCAGTTATTGTAACTATTGGCCATTGATAGCAGTGCCCAATCCTCAAATCTGAAATTCAGAATGAAAAACAGCTAAGACAAATTGCAGAAATAGTGTTGCATGCTGTTGAAACAACTCCCTTCCTTAAATTTCCTAGATGGTCATGGAACAAGGGGATTGGCTTGTGGGGGGTGATCTTCAAGTCCTTGATCGCATTTACTGGAATGATGGCCTTGACCAATACCGTCTCACACCTGCTGAACTAAAGCAGAAGTTCAAAGACATGAATGCTGGTAAGTTATTGCATGAAAAGGGGTGGTGTGAAAGAGAGCGAGAGACAGAGAAATTCATTTCCCGCTGCCCAGAAGCTCGCTAGCAATGTCTCTTTCAGCAAAGGGCGGCACAGTACCAGTAGGATTTTACTTTATTTCCCTTTTTTGTTTTGAACAAAACATAATTTCTGTGATTGCAGTCCTAAAAAAGCTGTAGCGAAGGACTGCGGTCAAAGTAGTTCTGAAATGGTTTGCTTGCCTTCCAAAAAGTGATTGGTGGTGGTGACAACTTTTCAAACACCTTTGGTGATGTGTGCCCAAGTTTTGCTGCACCATTTAAAAGACTTGCCAGGTAAACCCCAGTGTGTGGTGAATCCGATGATCTCTCTCAGTACTTCGATTGTTTTGCATTTGTTGAATTGTCCTAGATTTTCTTGTGAAAGCAATAAAAAAAAAGTCCTTGCAAAGGAACAAACCACATGTGTTTCACAGGGGACTCAGAGTGCGATGAAAGGTATTACAGTTTTTCTGAAAAATTAGTTTTGGGAATAGTTTTGCTAGCTTCACAGCCGAGTTGAGAAATCCGCAGCCTGTTAGGTTGTTTGTTTTGTTTTCCATTTTTGTGTTTCGTGTTAGAGAAATAAGGAACAGACCAAGCAGTAATAGTCTGGCAGCTGATTGTTCTGTGCTGTTTTAGCTGGGATAGTGAGAGCAGCCTCCTGTACAACTCTCAAAAGGGTGCTTGGGGGAAGGCGGCTGAAAACAGAGGCAGGGGAAAAATAAAAACCCATGTTCTTCTTTGAAATAACCAAATTATAATAGGTAGGACCCCAAGCTTGAATTAATTTTGGTTTTATATGGGAGAGAGGCGGGTTAAATCTCCATTGGTAAGGTTGATATTTAAGGGTGAACTTTTTTCTTTGAATTTATTTTGGCCCTGAGATATTTCTTTAATAGGGCAAAAGGGCATGGCAGCATATGTGAAGACGTTGTGCTAAAGGGTTGGGTTTTTGGAAGACAGTACTTTTAGAGTTACATAATTATAACTGGTAATTCATTCACCTGAGTTAGCTTTATTAAATATATTTCAGAGTCAGAATGCAGATATCTTATTTAAATCTCTCATTGCTTATCCACTGTTGGCCCGGTTTGGGAAAGACTTGGAAGGGGTGTCCTTATCAAATTGGCTTAAAGGAGCTTGGACTGATGGAGAAATTGAACAAAATATGGTTAGCTCATGAACGAGGCACAAGGACTCATTTACAAGGACTACATGAATATGGAAAAAAAATTCTGATTTTTTTTGAGACATCCAGACTTTTTGTTGTTGTTCTGTGTCTTTAGGCTGCTGATTTTGTATTCTTGTGTTGTATTTTCACAAGAATTTTGTTAAGGATTTTATGTGTTAATTTTCCAAAAAGTCCATAAAGTTAATTTTTTAAAAATAGAAAAAAGTTTTGTGCGTGTGTTTGCAGTGGGAAGGAACTTCTAGTAATGATTAGTAGTTCTAGAAAGCATTACCTAGAATATACTGGACCTAAAGTTTTGCTACTGTACTGTTAGTTTTACTTAAATTGATCAGCTCCTTCAATCAGTTAGAGCTATGAGTAGACAGCCCAGGGCATTCCAGATGTTCTTGGACTACAGTTCCCATGATCCTTCACCACTGGCCATCCTGGCTGGGGTTGATGGGAAGTGGGGTCCCATCTGCATGGAATCTCATTAGCTGCCCACGAGCTAGAAGTTAGGTAATGAAATTTAAAACCTTCCGTTGTCTTAAAAAGAAGCAACTTGACATTTACAGATCTTGAGTAGCTTGTTTGGAGAACCAAACATAACACGAGAAATGAGCTGCTGCACTTTTCTGTAGTAAAAAATGAGCAATGAGTAGAAACAGGACTTGTTATACTTGGGTTAAGAAAACGGAGGCTCTAGTCCAGTGATAGCAAGTCATGTGGAAAGAGATTTCCATGCGTGGCGAAGTTGAAGTGGGAAAACACACACACACACTCCATTATGAAAGGGAGAAGCATCTTTTCTCTCCCCCTGCTTTGCCCCATGTAGTGTCTGATTCTTGCCAGTTTTGATAACTGGCAAGGGGGAACTCGCTGCTCCTGTAGCAATGAGTGTTTAATTTGGGGTTGGTTTTTTGTGGCATGCCTATAATGCATACAAAAATTCCCTTGATTCAAGGGAATATGTTGATCGGCCAAGCCTCTTTTGATTCTTGGTTTCGCTACTCTTTTATTTTCAGCCATTTATCTAATTGAGAGCTATTTAATTATCCCTGTCAGAGCTCTCATCACTCAGTTCGCAGCATTGAGACATTACACGACCAGTGATGAGATGCGGCAGCCCTGTGCTGCTGGGCTGCTGTTTGAAGGATCCTTGGCGCCAAACTCAGGTGACAATAGCGCTGGCGAAATGTCATATGATTGTAGAAAATGCCAGGCAGCCAGCCACTGGCTGAGACTTTAAATATTCCCAATAGAAGCACAGCCCTGTGTAGTAGTGTTCATTGCAGCAACTTTGTTCTTTGATCTCTCAAATGCTTGGCAGAGGCAAGCGGACAGTTGTGTTGACGTATCTCTCTTCAGTCGTCTGGCAGGGTTCCTGTCACCCACCCATTCCTCTCCCAGCTGCATTGGGAGCGAAGCCTTTCTGCAAATGATAGACTGTGCAAGGTCTGAAACCGAGGCCTATAGAACATTGCAGGCTGCTTGTCACTGACGGCTTCTGCCTGAATTAATAACCGTCAAGCATATTGGCATCCCTCTCTCTTTCTCCCCTTAGACGCTGTCTTCGCCTTCCAGTTGCGCAACCCTGTGCACAGCGGACATGCCCTGCTAATGCAAGATACTCATAAGCAGCTTCTGGGTCGAGGTTACAGGCGCCCAGTCCTCCTTTTGCATCCTCTGGGGGGCTGGACAAAGGACGATGACGTTCCTCTGTCGTGGCGAATGAAACAACACGCAGCAGTCCTGGAGGAAGGGATATTGAACCCAGAAACGACTGTGGTGGCCATATTTCCTTCTCCCATGATGTATGCTGGACCAACTGAGGTATAACGAGTTGTGTTTTTGTTCTTAGATCGTCCCGACTGATTTCCCTGATGTTCGTTTGTCAATACGGCCTCCTTTGGAGACAACCACTACACTCCAAAACCCTTGTGTGGTGGTTGCGCTGCGAGGAATTTCCAGAGTTTGGTTTCAAGGCCTTAAATGGGAGGTCCTTCAGATACTTCCTGTTTACACTTCAAGGGGCTTGTTGCGCCATCTCTTCCTCTTCCCTTTCTTTCAGAGGTCATATGAGTGCTCTTTAACAGGTTGAATCGTGGCCAAAGCCGAAAGAGCTGGGTTCTCTTCTTATTCCAATGTTTTTCGTCTGATCTACATGGAGTTGAGGAAAACAACTGAGAAGGGAACATGCTTTTGGCAGGCTCCTTGACTGAGCAAATGGCTTCGAGGCATGACATGCAGTGCTATAAAGATGGCTTTCTTTCAATCTGCGATTTAGAAAGATTTGAGTTGCTTATTGGTGGGGATTAAGCTTTTTTATACCCTATTGCCATTCTGTATTTTGTAAAGCTTTTGAGGTCGTTTCACTTCTGTTCCTTCCTAATTGCTTAAAATCCATTTACTTTTAGGCCGTTTAGCTTGCTTGCTGGGGTGGTGGCGGTGGTGAGTAAAATTCATGCAGAAGACAGAACCACCTTAATCCCAGGATTCAGGTGAAAGATATCCTGCCACTTCTTTTGATGATCTTTCTAATCTGTGTCCTATCTGTATTTTGAAAGAGTCTCTCACTTGATGGACTATTAGGCCTAGGGGAGAAGACTGGACTAAGGTGAGGATAGTAAACTCTACTTGGGACTTCTGTCCAGGGAAATTCTACTAAAATGGTGCTAAACTCATAGCGTCAAAGCTGTGGGGTCTTGCAATGTTAGCTAGCTATCATGCCCTTTGTGTGTGTATATATATGTTTAAAAAAGGTGTTTGCCTCAAATAACTGCAGAGAGAGCTTTGCAAAAACTCAAAACAGAAAACTATAATCTTAACGATTCTGATACTTGGGCAATGCAAGTGTTTTTGTGTGGAGAATTCCATCCTTTGGTTCTCTGGCATCTTCCTTTCAGGCTTTCCTTTTCAAGACTTCCCTTATCTCCATTTTACATTCCTAAAATGCTAGTTTATTCTTGGAAGAGCACTGTCGATGCATATTTTCAATGCTTCGTACTATGGGCTGCAATCTGGAACTGGGGTTGGGTAAATTCTGTTCACTACAGTGGAAACAGATAACATGCCTGATCCCTTCACTACTTGCCATGTTTATTGTGTTTTCCGAAAACTTTGCATGTGAACATGCTTTCCCTTGTGGTTTTGAGATGTGCGTTTGGAGAACATGGAAGCAAGGAGCTGAACAAAACCTGTAAACACTGTTTTCAGTCATGGATGCAAATAAAATAAGAAATGTTCCTTTATTTATGCCACGTTTTTCAATGACCTCAGAAAACCATTTGCCAATAGTGTGTTTTAGACAACTAATAAAATACAACTCTTCCTTTAATCATTTTCTGTAGGTCATTTAGAAGGCATTGGTACCAGATTTGTTTCTGTAGCACAAATGACTTGCAGAACAACAGACAGCTGCTAAGCCAATATGGTTATCAACTGTCTGAACATAGTTTCCCACTCAGTAAAGATTTAATGGACATGTTTTGTTGCTCTCAATCTGATATATATTTTTTTGAAACTCCTTTAAAAACAAGCTTTTTATGGGGTGCTGTCCAATAAGCTAGGAAATTGTGTTTTCAGCCTATAGGTTTATTACCTACATGATAGCAAAGGATATGTTTGAAAAGTACAGATACTTTTGCAGGAGTGGGGTTGGGGGAAATCCTGATTGCTAAAATCATTGGGGAAGATCAGTGCATAGCGGCTTATGTCTAACGCTATCAGTCTTTTGGAAAACAACCTTGCTCATAAACCTTATTAATTTTTACCAGTAGGATGGGAATCTTGCTTTCTTGCTTGATTGGCCTTACAGCAACCTAAAGCAAATAATTTTCCAAATCTGTCCTAAACACCCAGAGCTGGAGTGGCACAGCTGTGCGTCATTGTTTCAATAGGACATACTGGTGTAGAGCAAACTCCTAAAAGTTTGGGATAACAAGGGATGGGGGGGAGGAACACACATGTTTTTGAAACATACCTCCCTCCAGCTGCAGCATAATCTGTAGTGCATGTCCCTCCTTTTTGTGGTCAAGGTGAAAATGTTTACCACTTGTTCACTCTGGCAATTGTTCAGATTAGCTGCTGGCTGTCATACTTGCACTCTGGTGTGCAGAGGGTTTGGGTGGTAAACTTCTTTTGCTAGTACAGTGGTACCTCGGGTTACATACGCTTCAGGTTACAAACGCTTCAGGTTACATATGCTTCAGGTTACAGACTCCGCCAACCCAGAAATAGTGCTTCAGGTTAAGAACTTTGCTTCAGGATGAGAACAGAAATCGTGCTCCGGCGGCGGGGTGGCAGCAGGAGGCCCCATAGGCTAAAGTGGTGCTTCAGGTTAAGAACAGTTTCAGGTTCAGAACGGACCTCCAGAACGAATTAAGTACTTAACCCGAGGTACCACTGTAATCTGTGCATTTTATAATGTTGCATTTTAAAGTGTTTTGAAAAAAGTTGTGAGTGTGATGGTTGCAAGGGTGCCCACACTTTTTTCAAAGAGGGCCGGATTTGATGAAGTGAACACGTGTGAGGGCCGACCAAAGTTGTTGAGCTCTTTGGGGAATCTAACCCCAAAGTTGTTGAGCTTTTTCTACAATTTTACCCCAAAGTTGTTGAGGTTTTTTATAGGATTTTACCCCAGGACATATACTGCCACGGGGGCTGGATTAAATTGACCGGCGGGCCGGATTAGGCCCCCGAAACGGGCCTTGGACATGCCTGGTTTAAAGCTTTCTCTGAAACCTGACATCTGACTTGCAACGTAATGTGCCAGAAAAGAAGAAAGAGCGTGACTGCATCTGTAGTGGCACTGATGTGTTATGTTAATGTTTATTTCTGTGCTGCCTTTCAGCCAAAAAAAAAAAAAAAAAAAAAGCCCCCAAGGAGACTCACAAGAGATAAAATAAATAAATAATGTTAGATACCAGATAAAAATCTTTTGGGCAGTATTCAGCACACCATGGAAAAGCTTAGAGGACACACTAGCCTGGAAGCTGTACAAAAACTTTATTATTTCTCTCCAGGAAGAACAGAACAGCAACAGGAAAACTCCTGAGTCTGCTGCAGTGCCACCTAGTGATTAAACTATATAATGACACAATCCAAGCACATTGCTTACTATGTAAAGTCTTTTTCCGCCCTGAATTTTGTAACTTCGCCTTTTGTGTTTTGTTTGTGTTGTCATTTCTGGGTAGATGAGAAACTCTGCAGTCTTTGACTACTTCAGAGGAGCTTGCAAGCAAGGGTGGGGGAGAGATGATTGAATGCTAAGACGCATAAACCTTTGTCAGCTTGCAGTTCTGGAGCTATTCCTAAGCATCCAGCTTAAAATGAATAATTTTTGTTGCAAACACTTTTTATTAGCAATTTATTTTATTATGTCAAAAGGATGTGAATTGGAAATCTCCTGGCTGGAATAAGCAAAATAGTGTTGTTGTTTTTCTTGAGCAAAGGTTCTGGAAAAAATTAGGAGGATCTCAGCTTACTACTTCTCTTTCCTCTGTGGTTGTGCAAAAGCCTCAGAAACTCACAGATGAATAAAAGATCTCTAACAAACCCACAAAATCCATCTCATGATTAGGGCTGCAAAGTTGGATTGATTAACTGGTTAGATTATTCTTATTTTTTAAAACAAAATCTGTCGCTTGACTACAAAGATGCCCTGGCTAACTTGTTATTTTTGTTTTAAAAAGCATTTTAAAAAAATTAGAAGTACATACTCAGGGTTGCAGGTTCAATCCCCGTATGGGACAGCTGCATATTCCAGCACTGCAGGGGGTTGGACTAGATGATCCTCAGGGTCCCTTCCAACTCTATGATTCTATGACCCATATAAGCCTATATCTTTCCAGGTTTATTCTGGTTTCAAATAAGGGTTAATATTATGGCATATAATGGTAGCATTCAGATTAACTGGTAGCATAGGAAACCCTCCTACAACAGGAAGGGCAACATGGCCACACACCCAGCAATTACCGTAATTTTCCGTGTATAAGACGAGGATTGTTTATTTTAAAATTATGTTACAAATCGGGGGTAGTCTTATACACGGACAGTGCAGTGTGGGAATGGGCACTTGGTTGCTTCCACGAGCATGAGATAGTCACTGGCAATCGGGCGGGTGATTGGTGACTGTGGCAAGGGCTGTTGTAGATTGGCTGTTGCTGCAGCAATTGGGCGGGTGATTGGCAGGTGCTAGTGGTGACCAGGCAGACGATTGGTGGCTTTGTTGAGGTTTTGAGATTCCTTGCATTTGTCTGGTGGGTGAGAGATTATCAGGAATCCTCCCTCCAAAAAACCCAACAAGTCTGGGCAATGTTGTTGCTGTTGTTGTTTAGTCGTTTAGTCGTGTCTGACTCTTCATGACCCTATGGACCACAGCACGCCAGGCACTTCTGTTTTCCACTGCCTCCCGCAGTTTAGTGAAACTCGTGCTGGTAGCTTCGAGAACACTATCCAATCATCTTGTCCTCTGTTGTCCCCTTCTCCTTTTGCCCTCCATCTTTCCCAACATCAGGGACTTTTCCAGGGAGCCTTCTCTTCTCATGAGGTGGCCAAAGTATTGGAGCCTTAGCTTCAGGATCTGTCCTTCCAGTGAGCACTCAGGGCACTTAAGAATGGAGAGGTTTGATCTTCTTGCAGTCCATGGGACTCTCAAGAGTCTCCTCCAGCACCATAATTCAAAAGCATCAATTCTTCGGTGATCAGCCTTCTTTATGGTCCAGCTCTCACTTCCATACATCACTACTGGGAAAACCATGGCTTTAACTATACGGACCTTTATTGGCAAGGTGATGTCTCTGCTTTTTAAGATGGTGTCTGGGCAATACTCCCCCCCAAAAGCTTAACTTTTGGCACTCTCCCCCCATTTTCTTAATTTGGAGTCCCCCAAAACAGGGGGAGTCTTATACACGGGGGCGTCTTATATACAGAAAAATACGTCTTTCTCTGGGCAATGGGTTCACTCATGACCTTGAAACCAGCTCACCAGCTTTTTGCTTTCTTCTTCTACACCCCATCCCACCAACTTGTTGCTCTTTTAAGAATCCAGTTTCCCTCCTTGTCCATTCCCTCCCACTTTAGCTAACCAGAGTTGAATGCATGACTGCGATTGAAAGCTTTCCTTGGCACTAATCTCTGTCTTGTCCAGAGGCATGCCTTTATGGCCACTTGATCAAAGGGGAGCTAATTGACACAAATGGGTAGCCTCCCTTCAAGAGTGCTAGTTTTGACTCCTGGCAGGAAGGTTTCTTTGCCAAGGGGCCGTCTACTGTTTTAGGGAACTGCTGTACAAATTACTTTCAAGTATTGCCTTTCCGAATGGTGTGTGTGTGTGTGTGTGTGTTCACCCATACCTAATAAACAAGTGGGTGACCACAGTAACTCTGCTGCGGGTGAGCACATGACCTGGAGGCTTATTTCGGAGAGCTGGATAATGTTTTTTTGCTTTCTTGTACAGCGAGCGATGGGCTTCTTCTCTGGTTTCCATGGTTCCATCCTCGCTTCTGCTAACTTTGCTTTTCCGATCTCATCCTAGGTTCAGTGGCATTGCAGGTCGAGGATGGTAGCTGGAGCAAACTTCTACATTGTGGGTCGAGATCCTGCCGGCATGTCTCATCCCGAGACTGGAAAAGATCTCTACGATCCAACCCATGGTGCCAAAGTGCTGACTATGGCGCCAGGCCTGATAACGCTGGAAATCGTACCCTTCAGAGTGGCAGCTTATAACAAGAAAAAGAAATGCATGGATTACTATGACTTGGAACAGTAAGTTTTTTCGGTTTTAAGAGCTGATTAATGTCCCACGGTCCCACACAGTACGCTGGATAGGGTGATTTGGAATTTGGCTTGGCACACCATCACGTCTCAGCATATACCTTCCAAGTAAATTCTCATTTCTCGGGGTCCAAGGTCCATTCACTCCTGTCTTCTTTGGAAACCAATGGCCCCCACTGGAAACCATTTAGCGATTTTAAGCTGGTATCTTGTGAACTTTGTATAACTCCCCCCCCCCCCGAAAACCAACTTGAATCTGCGCTGCTCTGAATTTGCTTTGCCAGTCTGGGTGGCCTTGGAATGAAACCAGGCTGTGTTCCCGCATCTATCATACAAAATATTGCTTTGCCATGATAATGTAGGCCATGTTTCAAATTTTTGTTTCAAACTTCTTCTTTTAAGAGTTTAGTTTCAGGTTACACTTGATACTGTTGTTCAGTTTTACAAGTTTCTAGGTTATGTTTCAGTTTTAGTATGTTTATAATTACGGGCAGTTCTTTTGTCTGTGGTACCTGTCTAAAATCCCTCTGTATAAATCTTTAATTTTTTGTTAGCACACTTTATGCAGAATGCTGCGCCGTGTAGGACAGAAATCAGATGCAAGGTAGGCTGTACATTCACGTCACTGACAGATTTAAGGAAGCCTATTTATGCTTCAGATAGAAAAACATCCTCTTATCACAGTAAATAAAGAACGCTAAAAAAGGAGACCTCAACAAAATACAGCGGATCAGTCGGTTTATTTTTATTCATTTATTTAATTTAAATATTTATCAGACACACTTTCATATAAAATATCGTTGGCAAGCAGAGGCGTTATGTTGCAAAGTTGGTGCAAAATCAGGCATGCATAATTTTATAAACTTCTATCACCTCATCTCTTACTCTCCTCCTTCTCTAAGCTAAAAAGACCCAAACATTGCAACCTTTCTCCATAGGGAAGTCTCTCCACCCTTTTGATCTTCTTTTCCAGCTTTACAATATCCTTTTCCGGGTCAGGCGACCCTACACACCGTATTCCAAATGCAGCCCACACCAACAATTTGTGTAATGTTATTAACGTTACTGTTTAAGTTTGATTTTCAAGGTTTTTAATTAAGATATGCTGCATCATGGAGGAGATTAAGGGGGGTGGGGGATGGTAGTTTCCATAACATCACCTCTCGTATGAGAGGCAGAAAGAAATTCTGACACAATTTCATGCATTTTTTAGCATGAGTTGCGCAAGCAGCCCTAGTGACAATCTTGTTCTGGCTCTGTGCACAGTGTCACAAATCCAATATCCTGTCATCTGTTGGGCTGGTTGGTCACACAGGGCTAATCCTCCATTAGAAAGCAGGGCCAGTGAATGTGGTGTTTCTTCTGGAACACACACACACACACACACACACACACACACCAGATTCTGGGAGGGCCCAGTCAGGAAGCACAGCTGGAAGTTAGCATTCTTGTTTTTATGCTCCGTAGCAACGTCACTCTTATTTGTCTCACTGCTTCGTGTGGACAGGCATTGTCTGTCACATGGATTAGCACCTTGGATGTGTCGGCTGGGAATGGTGTCTGTACTCAGGCCTGCACTCGCTCGCAGCCAAGCTCTGCCCCGAATCAAACCCCAGCGAAGTTTCCAGAGCAGCCTGCCTTGTGGCGCAGGTGGCTGTTTGCTGGTTGGTGGCGGCCTGGAAAATTTATACTTCCCCTGCTGTATAAAAAGAGCTCGCTGCGTGCTGTGGCCTTTTCCATCCGCGAGGCACGGCGGTGGTGCGGAAAAAGAAAAAAGCATGCGGCCGGGCAAAAGCTTCCAAGTGGTTCTTAATTAATTAGGCTGTGCCGATGTGTTTACTGTAGCTGGATTGGGAAGAAGATGGCTGGCAAGACGTGAAAGCAGAACTCCCATTTGGAATGGTGTCTGCAGCATGAAGCGCAGATGTAGGGTGAAAGATTCTCAGAAGAAGGTGCCTAGGGAGCGGCGCTTTAAATCCCCCTTCAAAAGGGAAGCATGCCAGCCGACAGAGCTACACACACACACACACACACACACACACACACACACACACACAGAGCTTGGCACTCTGGGGGAATATAAGGCTTTGATTGGCCTCCTTTCCCCTCTTTTAATCAAAAAGTCTGAACAGAACAAACTTGTAGGCTTTTATTATTCCATTTCCTGTGCCAGACAGCAGGTCATGCTCAAATCTTCTACATAAATATGGGTATTGTCACTTGAGGAATTTTTGATTAAACAAAATGCAGCGTTGGAGCAGTTTATTGCCTGAAGAGACAAGCAGCGGCCCTAGAGCGCGATACAGATTGTCTGTTCTTCTCTTCCCCTTCCCCTCACCCAGTGCCATTTGTATTTGAATCTGAAAGACGTTTTTGAAACCTTGGCAGGCACCAGCCATTTATTTTATTTTTTGCAGGCCCAATGCGCAAAGTGGAAAATTGGGAAGGAGTGTGCATAGGGAATGTTTCACAAGGGGGAAATTAAAATGGGTTTAGTCTTCCCAGAGTCCTAGACTCGGTCTCGGACTATCAATAGACAGCATGTTCCTCAATTGTGTAGGTAGCACTTTGTCAAGACTTCTGGACGATCCAGGCAATGACTACAGTAGGAGGGCTTTTGAAGTATTGAAAACATTGATTGTGATGAAAATTTGCCAGTAAACACACACACACACACACACACAGAGAGAGAGAGAGAGAGAGAGAGTTTGGCCAGTTATCAGACTGCATATGATGAAAGAACATCTGGCCTATTTAATTTTTTTTTTTTTAAGAGTACATGTATTTGGCCATGTGAGGATGGGTAACTATTACAAGACAAGACTTGGCAAGTCAACCATATTGTTTTGGTGGTGCACAGATTCATAAGCTTTTATTGGAAGCCTACTGTACAATTTAGCTACAGGGTGCTGCTCAGAACAAGCATTGTTCAGCATGGAAATGTGGCTTGCAAAAAACCCAAGAGAAGTCCCTTTGGAGAACTTAACGGTTCAGTGTCTTTGCAGTATCAGATGTCCCTTTATCCCTTGCAGAGTTTTTGTATACAGTAGCTCTAGGAAGTTTATATCCGCTTCTGGAGCATTTGTTGTTGGTCCAAGAGAATGAGAAGTGGTTGCCACACACACATGCTTCTTGACTGATGGCTACAGTTTAGCAGGAGGGGCCTTTAGCTTGGTTAGAGAAACACGGGCTGTGCATTCAGAATTTGATAGCTCAGCTAGAATGTGTACTGCTGCTTAACAAAGGTATAAGCAAGTCCCAAGAGGATGTCAAGCAGAATTGTGGAAAACTTGCCCAGGTGAGGAAGAAAAAACCCTGGACCAAAAACTCTTGCAAGTACCGTGGGGGGGGGGGGGAGCTTGAGCTTGAGCTTTCACTCTTTCCTGTTTTAATAAACCTCTTATTATCCAGCCAGACTAATTGGATTCAGATCAGAAGAGAGAAAATAGTTCTTCGAATGCAGTACATAATATACAGAGTTCTGTATTCCACAAGACGTCGTGATGGCAACGAAAGCTTAGATGGCTTTAGAAAACGGGGATTAGCCAGATTAGAAATCTCTATCAGTGGCTATTAGCCATGGAAACTTAAGCGGAAACACATTTTGTGGAGGCTGTGTGCCACTGAATGCTACTTGTTGGATGACATTGGATGGGCAAAGCTGTTGCTTATGTGCCCTGCTTGTGGGGCATCTGATTGCCCAATTTGGGAAACAGGACACCAGGCTAGAGGGGCGTCTGGCGCAATCCTGCTGGTGTGCTCTTACGTTACATCCTTATGACTTCTCATATGGCACGTGTTGTTTTGAAGCCAAGAGAAACATAAACGTTGCTCTTTCTGATCCTCCACATTTTAATGATTGACACTATGAGAATTGTTTTTTTTTACCTTTATCTTTTCCATTTATGAATTGCTTCCTGTTACGCATCCCGAAGCAGTTTACAATATAATAACATATGCAAAAGCATTTTTTTAAAAAATAAAAACCCCCAGTTATAAATACAAAACAGTTTAAAACAACAGCATATACATAAAACCCAATTCAAATCCAAGGCAGATACCAACTGGGATAAAGGTCTTAGAAGACTTTAACAGGTGCCAAAAAGACATTAGAAAAGGCATGGGGCTGATATGCAGTGGGAGGGAGTGCCAAAGGTTAGGTGCTGCCTCACTAAAGGCTGGATTCCAACAGACATCATGATCAGATGGCATCTGTAGGACTCCTTCTCCTTCAGAATGCAGTGATTGATTGGGGATGTAGGGGATGAGGCAATCTTTTTGCTGAGGTGGATTTAGGGCAGCGTGACCCATTCCACCACACTGGGCACTGAGGCTAGGGGATGCCGCAGGTCACAGCAACTATGACATAGTGATTTGAGCAGGTGAGAGGTTTGGGGGAGAGGCGGGATTTCGCTTTGTACAGGGCACCGCTGAAATTTGAAAGACCAAAGTCCGACCCTGCTTTTAGGTCTGTTTGTCACAAGCTGTATAGGACTTTGCACACCAATGCCAGCACCTCAAACCTATCCCAGTAGTTAATCGGCAGCCAGTGTTGAAATGTTGTTTAGTCGTTTAGCTGTGTCCGACTCTTCGTGACCCCATGGACCAGAGCACTCCAGGCACTCCTGTCTTCACTGCCTCCCGCAGTTTGGTCAAACTCAATGTTAGTAGCTTCGAGAACACTGTCCAACCACCTCATCCTCTGTCGTCCCCTTCTCCTTGTGCCCTCAATCTTTCCCAACATCAGGGTCTTTTCCAGGGAGTCTTCTCTTCTCATGAGGTGGCCAAACTATTGTAGCCTCAGCTTCACAATCTGTCCTTCCAGTGAGCACTCAGGGCTGATTTCCTGAAGAATGGATAGGTCTGATCTTCTTGCAGTCCATGGGAGTCTCAAGAGTCTCCTCCAGCACCATAATTCTTTGGCGATCAGCCTTCTTTATGGTCCAGCTCTCACTTCCATACATCACTACTGGGAAAACCATAGCTTTAACTATATGGAAATATTAAGTCCTTATAAAAAGCAAAACATCGTACGATATATTTTTTAAAAAATGTCCCTGCCCCAAAGATTGCAATTTAATAAACAGCATAGAAATTTCAAAAAGAGAAATCAGACACTCATCTAGCCAACTTGAGTATAATTGAAGCCTCTATTTGTTAAGGTTCTTAAAGGATGAATGAGTTGAGTGGACCAGATCTCAACAAAAGCAGAGTATTTCAAGCAAAAGAGAGAGAATGACTTGAGTTAGAAATCTGCTGCTTAGATAGAAAAGGGGGGGGGGGAGGACCCAGCTCAAAACAAGTGGCTTGAACAGGACCCAGACATGAATGGGCTTCAAAAAGGCAAAATCTGAATGTACCAACTCAAACCTGCTCACAGTCAAAGTTGATGGACATCATTAAGGATTGCTCTTCATGCACTTCTGCTCGACAGGGGCAATCAAAGAATTGCAACAATCCCACCTTCAATTGCATACAAAATAACTGGATATTGCAACTTCGTATCCAGTGAATCAAATCAAAGATGTATGCCGCTGTTGTGTTACATGCACTGTGAGAAAAACGTAGTCCCTGTTTGCTAAGTGTAGCTTAATATCGCAAACAAAACGATCCCCAGCAAACATTTGGCTTCTATTCTCCCCCTCCCACCACTACCCTAAGCCATATCCAACTGAGGTCAGCGTTTGGCTTATATTTCAAACAAGCTAGCAGCAGATGAGTAAGAAATAGATGCTGCAAACTGAATAAACAGAGTAAGTAAAACCATTGCATTTTATTGTTGGATTAATCGCTGTTGCTCCAGAGGATTTAGAAGTTCCTGTCTCTTTGCATCCTTATTTTTAATTTGTTTTAATAAAATTCAATCTAGGTACTTTACCAAAAAAAATCTTGTGGTGACCTGGATTTTTGGTTTTTGCCCCATGGGTCCTTCTGGCAATTTGATAAATGTTATGTTTCTGACTGAATGAAAATATTTTCCATTCTAGGAAAATGGCTTCACTCTTTTATTTAAGGTCAATAATTGCCATTCTGGGTTGCATAATACTGTCTCCCATAGCAGTCAGCTGGGTATTCAGGCATTGATGCCCACCTGTTTTATTTTTCAGTCTCAACACTGGTAAAAAGGTCAAGGGACCCCTGACCATTAGGTCCAGTCGTGGCCGACTCTGGCGTTGCGGCGCTCATCTCGCTTTATTGGCCGAGGGAGCCGGCGTACAGCTTCCGGGTCATGTGGCCAGCATGACTAAGCTGCTTCTGGCGAACCAGAGTAGCACACGGAAACACTGTTTCCCGCCGGAGCAGTACCTATTTATCTACTTGCACTTTGACGTGCTTTTGAACTGCTAGGTTGGCAGGAGCAGGGACCGAGCCTACCCCATCGCGGGGATTTGAACCGCCGACCTTCCGATCAGCAAGTCCTAGGCTCTGTGGTGCCTGGTATGTGGAGGGATATTGCTTCTAAGAAAAGCAGTCCCTTTTTCAGTTATCAGTCACTGTGATAAATATATAAACTCTCTCTATATTTTTCTAATCCTTCTAAGAAGCCAGTAGTTTAGATTTCTTACATCACATTCTGTAGCGATGAATTTCATAAGGTGAACAAATGGTTCATCTTGGCCTTTTCTCTCTCTGTGTGTACACGCATATGTGGACACAAACACATACATTTGCAGCAGAACTATTATTTAAGTGTGGATACTTATGCCATTAAAACAGCACCAGCCACACCCAAGAGGAAGACACCAGCTCGCTCAAGGGTACCCGGAGAGTTACAGAAGTACCAAAAAAGGGGTGGGACAATCCCTCTAAATGGCCCAATGAGAACTGAGAGTGCTTGGTGGCCATGGAATGCCAGCTGACTGTTGGCGGGGGAAGAGAAAGGGAGAATGGAATGGGCTATACGGTGAAGGGCATGGCTGGCTGGACCTCTGAACAGGAACATTCCAAAGACCAACATTTTATTGCAGGTCCAGCTTGTGTATATGGTTCTTCCTATTTGTTCTATTTATTACTGCATATAGAGACGCCGTAGAGCAGCAATTCCTGCACCTCATGCCTCCAGATCAGGCTTCCTCAAACTTGGCCCTCCACATGTTTTGGCCTACAACTCCTATGATCCCTAGCTGGCAGGACCAGTGGTCAGGGATGATGGGAATTGTAGTCTCAAAACATCTGGAGGGCTGAGTTTGAGGAAGCCTGCTCCAGATGTTGGACTAAAACTCACATCATCCCTGACGGTTGGCCCTGCTGATGGGATCTGTAGTCTGATAACATATGGAATGCCCTTAGGGTCTAGACTGCTCAGCAGTGGGCACTTGCAGATCACAGTTGTATATATAAAATATAAAGTTTAGTCAAAACTGTTGATTCACCTTCCTTTCTTGTGCTTTTGCTTTTTGTTTCAGCCACGAAGACTTTGAATTCATTTCAGGAACTCGCATGCGCAAAATGGCTCAGGAAGGACAAAATCCTCCTGAAGGCTTCATGGCTCCCAAAGCATGGACTGTGCTGAAAGAGTATTACAAATCCTTGGAAAAGGCTTAGGCTACTTATTTGTTGCAGATCAGCCTTTGACGTTTGATTTATTAGCAAGAAGGAGGACCACACAATCGCCGTTTTGGTGCTGCTTTGTTGTCGTGTCTGTCAGGAAGCATTTCCTCTAAAAAACACCAGGCCCTTTCTCCTTAACTTAGCATCGTTTTCTGCTTCTCTTATGGGTTCCATTACTTATTGGCACCTAACAAACTGCTGGTTCTAATGTCTTCTATTTTTATTACAGTTGATATTCTTGCAGTAAGTTTTCTAAACCTCGTCTTTCTAAAACATTATTATACCTCTGTGCCCTGCGGTTCTCAGTGCTGCTGAAACTCTCCCCCTCCCTCCTTTCACATTATTTAATGTATCTCATGTCTTTTTCTGTGTGGGTATGTTGCTTTTCATATGTTTACGGGCTAAATATGGCAGTTTGATTATACCAGCTAGATATAGGTGCTAAATCGAATCAAAACGAAAAAGATTTTTAAGAAGATACTAACCTTGTACTTTTCAGCCACTGCTCTTTGAACTTCTTGTATGGAATCTCCAGAATAGACTACACTGTATTGCAAATTAAAATTTCTGTACCAAATCTGTGAATTTTGTGGTTGCCAATCCTCAAACATTACTGATTTTTCTCTCTCACATACTTGTGGTAGGTTTAACACAGTTGCCTGCTTTTTTAAAAAAAAGTTTTGCAATTTTCTCTCCAACCTCGCCCCTTGTCTTCTGACATCACATTAATATTTTTTAGTTGTTGAAGATCTGGTTGTCACTTCCATTGGATGACTATCACTTAAGATACACTTTTAGGAAGTAGGAGCAGGGGAGCTACTTCAAAAGTGCTTCCTTGAACCTCACTCGTTTCTCGTTTCAAAACATGATGGTAACATACCCTTTATATGGGAAAGATAGGAAAGTCTATGTTTGCTAGATCCTGTCTCCTCATTACTTAGACACAATGAGTTGTATCTAAAGATGTTCTGCTCCCAGTAGACCCATTGCAATTAAGACTCGCTACCATCAGCGTGGACAGCACTAAGTGAGGTTGACCAATGGTCTTACTCTGTATACATGGCAGCTTCCTATGCTCATCTCAAGTCCTGATCATTCTAATTCCACAGCAAAGTATGTTGCAGTTGTAGGTGCATAAAAAGCTAAACTAATTTGCTCAGTATAAACACCAAGGAAAATGAGAAGAGCCCATAGGGTGCTTTTCCATGCATTTGTTCTTTCAATATTAAGTGAGTAACACAAACAGAGACCCTAAACTGTGGGCAGAAATATGACAATGCAAAGAGAAGATTGAGGAGGAAGAAGGTGGGAGGAATGTAATTCAATTTTTTTATGTATCCTGATGGGTAATGTCAACAGAAAAAAGGCAGAGTTTAAAATGGCTGTGGGAAAAAATGTGGTAGGCTTCCAAGACCAGGCCTTGGAAACCTGTGATCTTCCAGATGTTGTTGGGCTACAACTCCCACCAGCCCCAGCCAGCATAGTCAGAAAGGAGTTAGAAAGACCCTAGGCGGAGATTTCTGAGCGTGACTTCTGCTTGAGACCATGGGATATTACATTAGAAAATGCTGACCTAGGTGTTCCAATTGCTTCACTCTTGAGTAAATGAGCTCCTTCTATTCATATGAACTTTACCTAATGCTCACAAAGGTGATGGTATAGAATGCTAATGCATGACAGTAAAACAGTAAAATTGGGCATTTTATTCCAGCAATTGAGGATTTGCCATTTCCTTAGCTTAGCAGATGCTTGGATGCTACATCTTTGAAAGGGATGAGGAGGAACAAGTCATTTTCTGTTACTGCATTACTTCTGTAACGTCCAAAGAATGTACAGTGGTACCTCAGGCTACATACGCTTCAGGTTGCATACGCTTCAGGTTACAGACTCCGCTAAACCAGAAATAGTGCTTCAGGTTAAGAACTTTGCTTCAGGATGAGAACAGAAATCGTGCTCTGGCGGTGCGGCAGCAGCAGCAGGAGGCCCCATTAGCTAAAGTGGTACCTCAGGTTAAGAACATTTCAGGTTAAGAACGGACCTCCGGAACGAATTAAGTACTTAACCCAAGGTACCACTTTACTTGCATATCTGTCCCATAGGGAGATGTGTGAGTTCTAGATACAGTGGTGCCTCGCAAGACGAAATTAATTCGTTCCGCAAGTTTTTTCTTCTTGCGAGTTTTTCATCTTGCGAAGCACGGTTTCCCATAGGAATGCATTGAAAATCAATTAATGCGTTCCTATGGAAACTGCTTGCCAGGCTGGCGGTGCGGAGAAGGGCTTTTCTCCCCACCGCAAGCCTTCAGGACAGGTACGGGAACAGAGGGGAAGGGGCGCAGCACTTCTCCTCTGTTCCCGGGGCTTGCGGTGGGAGGAGGGTTTTTCCTCCCCACCGCCAACATTCAGAACAGCATTCTGAATGTTGGCGGTGGGAAGGAAAACCCTCCTCCCACCGCAAGTCTTCAGGACAGCCTTCCGAAGGCTGGCGCGGGGAGAAGGTCTTTCCGCCCCACCGCCAGCCTTCGGAGGAGCCTTCCGAAGGCTGGCGGTGGGGCGGAGAGCCCTCCTCCCGCCGCCAGCCTTCGGAGCAGCCTTCCGAAGGCTGGCGTGGGGAGAAGGTCTTTCCGCCCCACCGCCAGCCTTCGGAGCAGCCTTCCGAAGGCTGGCGGTGGGGCGGAGAGCCCTCCTCCCGCCGCCAGCCTTCGGAGCAGCCTTCCGAAGGCTGGCGGTGGGGCGGAGAGCCCTCCTCCCACCGCCAGCCTTCGGAGGAGGTCCGAGGACAGTGGGGAAGACGCGCTGCGCTTCCCCGCTGTCTCGGAGATTTCCCTATGGGCTTTCGTCTTGCGAAGGAAGCCCATAGGGAAATTCGTTTTGCGAAGCGCCTCCAAAACGGAAAACCCTTTCGTCTAGCGGGTTTTCCGTCTTGCGAGGCGTTCGTCTTGCGGGGCACCACTGTATAGTGATAGGGCAAATGAATCCCACCTTCAACTCCAGGCACTGTGGAAGACACTAGAATGGCTTGTTGGCTCCTGTTAACTCCTGCTAGATTTACTGGTCCAAATTGTCTCTTGAAAACCAGTGAAGTTTTCCACCTGGTTTCTCTAAAGCAGACTTCCTTTTGAACCTTTCCCAGTGCTACTCAGTATATGACAATCTATCCAAAGACCCTCTCTTCTTGGATCATGTTGAAAATCTTTTCAAGCAATGTCTTTGGGTCATTAACTTTGAATTTAGATACAAAATTCACGGAAGTGATACTTTTCCTGTCTAGCTATGGTCCTTGCCAGTGTGCTGAAATCTTCCGTTCTTAATCTTACGCAGGAGGACCATATGTTTGTCCTAATCCTGCTGTAACCTTGGAACTTTTATTTGCCCCTATCAGAAATCATCCTGACACATGGAGCATGACTCCCTCAGGGCTGGGCGGGGGGTGGAGAGGGAGAGTAATAAAATAAAACTCTTGATAGTTTTGAAGAACCCTAAAATCAATGAAGCAGGAGAGTGGGGGACACTCTTCTCCTTTCCCCTGAAACTGAAGTTAATGAGGTGGATGGAGTTTGCTAAATCTTGGTGAGGAGTTGAATAAGTGCTATAAAACCATTACAGTTCATCAATGAGATATCTATTCCAGATGATGCTTTCTTCTCTAACCTACTTTAAGTGACGTCAATTATTCCCCTGGGGTCAACAAAAAAGCTAAAGGCTAGGTATATGCCACTTTGCAAGATGGAGGCTCCAAGTTGTTTATTTTTAAAGCTATATAAATTCACGTTCAGAATCTGAGGTCCTGAACTTGGACGGAGAAGTCACTCTCTTAATGAAGATTAAGGGTGCTGGCGTGGATCTGGGATGCTCGGTAAGAGATCTTAAACCCTGGATTGCTCAATAAGTACTACCAGACGTGGGACTGTTGCATAAAGCTATTATTGAAAAACCCTGGAGCCAACCCAAAGGTCTACATTGCAAATAATACCACTAATAAAAATCAGTAAGGAGAAACCACAATGGATGTATTTGTGGGTTTCAGTTTTGTTGGTCTTTGATTGTCTAAGGAGATTTGCAAGTGAAGCACTGAAGTCAGCCCTGTTGACTGATTCTTAAAAGAAATGGGCCACAAAGACCTTGGTAAGCAAATTTTTAAATAGAAGCTTTATTCTAAAAGGAGCATCATGTTTGGCAAAATGGCATCATACCCTTCTGGTGTGATCT
Organism: Podarcis bocagei; assembly: GCF_964188305.1. NCBI lineage: Eukaryota > Metazoa > Chordata > Lepidosauria > Squamata > Lacertidae > Podarcis > Podarcis bocagei. Next base: position 56,532,867 of record NC_138134.1, read on the forward strand.
TGGAGGACTTACACCTCCAAGGGCCATATGGTGTGAAGTAACCTCTAGAGTCCTCAGTCAAAAGGGCCAAAAAACATTTCCTAGGCTGTTCTAAACATTATTGAATTGCCCATTTATTTTCTCTCCTCATTTATAGAATGATCGTTGACTTAACGCTGCCTAATTTTTGTGTTGCTTGTGTTTCTAGCAGGATAGGTCAGCGGTTAACTTCTGAGAAGTTCCACCATCACTATCCCATTCTTTTTTATTAAGGAAAGAAGGGAAATTATAAAAGTGGAAAAAAATAGAAGATGAAGAGAAAGGGGCAAGACACAGAATTGGAACTGAAGACTGCCCATCTGCATCTTGCCAAATAATTATTGAATTCTTTGCATGGCACCATGGGAGCACACATGAAGGCGGGCTATTAATCCCCTTAGCAATAAATTAAATTATATGGCCGATAGTCCAAGAAAGGCACATTAAAGTTGTATTGAAATGAATGGGATTTAACTAGTCATGTTGATTTTAGTAGGAGTTAAGCATGACCAAAGTCCCCTTCATGTGATGAGCAGGATGCAGGGGCTGTGCTGCAGGCTGTGCCAGCTCCCACCTGCTGATGTTGATGCATTTATTGTGGCTGACCAGCTGCTTATGTGTAAGTGCTCCTCTTCAGCCATCCATGCTCGATGCACAGGCCTTAGGATTTGGGCCACCTGGACCTCCCAATTCACTGTGTTCCCTCCTTGCACACATTATATGCATGAACTTTTTGTGGATTTGGCCACTGATGCTAAAGACCACCTCTTTCCCTACAGACCCCCCTGGGTGTTAAGAACCCACTATGGTACCCTCCCAGTGTTGTTGGACTCCAGCTCTCACAAGCCAGAGCCAACATAGTCATTGTCCAGAGATATTATGGGACTTGTATTTCAGCAAGATATGGAAATGTAATATAATGCTGGCTACTCCCTGCAGTGAGAGGCCTCTTGAGAGTCCCATGGACTGCAAGAAGATCCAACCTATCCATTCTTAAGTGCCCTGAGTGCTCACTGGAAGGACAGATCATGAAGCTGAGACTCCAATACTTTGGCCACCTCATGAGAAGAGAAGGCTCCCTGGAAAAGTCCCTGATGCTGGGAAAGATGGAGGGCACAAGGAGAAGGGGACGACAGAGGACGAGATGGTTGGATAGTGTTCTCGAAGCTACCAGCATGAGTTTGACCAAATTGCGGGAGGCAGTGAAAGACAGGACTGCCTGGTGTGCTCTGGTCCATGGGGTCACGAAGAGTCGGACACGACTAAATGACTAAACAACAACAACACCCTTCAGTGAAGTTCTTTCTCCACTGCTGGATTTCTGTAGCATTCACACATGAAAGTGTGTTCTTGATGCTGCTGTCAGTGCAACCGTGAAAGCAGCCCTGAGACCTATCCCTGAGTGAAGAATCAATGCAGGGCAATGGATAACAGCACAGCTATTCAGAGGCTGCAGTCCTGAGCATGCTTAGAGAGTTATTCCCACTGATCGCATGCTAAACATCCTTACTTTTAAGTATAGCTATTCCCTTAAAAGCCTAAGAGGATCAATATGCATTTGCAAAAGAGTAAACATTAGAACAAGTATTTCTGTACGAGCGTTTATGCACACGTAAAAGGAATTTAGAAAAATGGGAGTTAGGGAGGACATGTCAGAAATGTGTAAGATTATGTACGGTGTTGAGAAAATGGAGAAAGGAAGCTTTGGAAAAAAAATCTCCCTTGAACTTAGGGCTATCCAGTTAAGCTGAATGTTGGAAGTCTTGGAACAAACAAAAGAATGGACTTCTTCACGCAGTGCAAAGTTGGACTAGAATTTGTTCCCAGAAGATGTGAGGACTGGGCTAACTTAAAAAGAAGATTAGACAAATTCATAGAGGATAAAGCTATATTCTACCTCCACTGTTGGAGGTGCTGTTCCTCTGAATACCAGCTGTTGGTGATCGAGTTGTCTTATTTGGGTAGAGACTGGTAAATGAAGGGCAAAATTTGGCTCTTTCATGACATGTTACTGCTTTATTACCAATTTAGAGACAAAAGAGATATATGAAAGAATGATATTGGTGGTAGTAGGCCGCAGGCTTTTCATCTGGGGCTTACGGCCTAACATGTCTATTCCTGGTCCTTTTAAAAGAGACCTTTTGGGAAAACTGGTTGCTGACCAGGAGATTAGAGGCTCCTCCTGAAAGTTCCTACAGCATACCATGCAAAAAAACAAAAAGCTGTTCTTTCCCATCTCCTTTTTGCTACGACAGGGGTGAGGGTGGCTGGTAGGGAAGCCAAGTTCGTTCCTATAATGTCACCATCAATTTTCCTGGAAACTCCATGTTTATACTGCTTGAACTCTTCAAGTGGAAAGAGGAGGATAAGGCTGTTCCCCTGAAAACCATCACCAGGCTTTAAAGCCACATCTGCAACTCCTAAAAGACAAGAAATGGCCCCAAGTATAAATCACTTGAGTTCGCCCGCCCCCATAAAATTCAATGAGGCTTGGATGGAATCAAAGGAACCTGTCTCCAAACTCCTTGTGCACAAGACCATTGTGGCGAACTTAACTATGCAGTATGCTTTACCCTACACACGTAAATAAATCCCAACGGGAGTTAAACAAGTACTTGAGCCGTGCACTGAATCTCTTCATTATGGAGAATTTCACCCTCCATTTTATATAGCCATTAAAGAACAGCTACGTCATTTGTAACCCTACCCTTGTGTTTTTCCATTTTCCCACTGTCTGGTGGACTGAGAATGCTTAGTCTAGAATGGTGTCTTTCCCAGATGGTTAAATGGGCTTTGGTCCTCCCTCCAGTTCCCTTGATTATTGCTGCTGAGGCATAATCAAGAGTAATTGCTGCTTCACATTTAATTTAGATTCATTAGGAAGGATCTGATGTGCTTGTTTGGAGCTAAGGAATCCAGAGGGAGGCTTCCAGGACCTGAGATGCTGAGAGATGCCTTTGGCAATTTAATCAAGGCATCTGTTTGAATGGCTCTCCAGTGAAATATTGATTATCCCAACATCCCACCCTCCTTCAACCCCGAGGTCCTGTGTGGAAGTTACACAAGGGAGAAGTGAAATATATGTGACAAGCAGACAGAACTATAACATTAAAACTACTGTAGCTGTGCTTGTGAGATTGGTCTCCCTCATTTTGAAATCTGATTTTAGAAGTGATTTATAAGAAAACATCACTTTAAGTACAGTGGTACCTTGGGTTAAGTACTTAAATTGTTCTGGAGATCCGTACTTAACCTGAAACTGTTCTTAACCTGAAGAACCACTTTAGCTAATGGGGCCTCCTGCTGCTACCGCGCCGCCAGAGCACGATTTCTGTTCTCATCCTGAAGCAAAGTTCTTAACCTGAAGCACTATTTCTGGGTTAGCGGAGTGTGTAACGTGAAGTGTATGTAACCTGAAGCGTATGTAACCCAAAGTACCACTGTAAACTAGTTATTTTCTTTTGCTAGGATTAGGCTTTGTTATCCTGTTTTTACCTGGGGTTCCATCCTTTTTCTGACCTTACTCCGGCAAATTTCCCAGCCATTAGGAGTGTGTAAGTCTATAATCTCTGCACAGTTTTTTTTTTAATGATGTGGCAAAATCTGTCATAATCAAGTGAAATTATGAAGTTTCCAATGTGTAAGTTACAGAGCTTTGAGGTTGGATGCTCAGGAGGGCTTCATTTGCTGGAGCTAAGTGATGCTGGTACTACCCTCCAGGCTGAGACCTTAATGTGTTGAGTTTCTACATCCAGAAATTCTCTCTCTTTGCTAACATGGTTAGGTCTGCTGGTATCTCTATAACAATTTTTGGTAAATCTGACAGGCTGTTCTCAGAACTTAAATGTCTAGCAACCGGTTGCTCCATTTCCTTGGTCAAAATCACAGATTTTGTAGCTTCTGAAATGCATGTAGTTTTACCTACATACAGTGGTACCTCGGGTTAAGTACTTAATTCGTTCCAGAGCTCCGTTCTTAACCTGAAACTGTTCTTAACCTGAAGCACCACTTTAGCTAATAGGGCCTCCTGCTGCTGCCACACCACCGAAGCACGATTTCTGTTCTCATCCTGAAGCAAAGTTCTTAACCCGAGGTACTATTTCTGGGTTAGCGGAGTCTGTAACCTGAAGCATATGTAACCTGAAGCATATGTAACCCAAGGTACCACTCTACTGGATATGACTTCCCTACTTTTTGCACCAAGTGTTATAGATCCCTGTACAAAATAATCTAGTAAAAATATAACTTCTGTTGGAGAAGGCGATGAGCACAGAATGCCTGATTTAAATCTTCTTTATTTACAAATAAAACATGTAGTGCTTAATATAAAATAAAGTGGTTCACATACATAAAATGCAATTTTAGAGCTACAAATGTGAGAGTGCTAATCTGTTTCTCTAGAAACTGGAATATTGTTTTTATTAATTAAACTATTAATAAAACCTACAATTAATAACAGTATCATAAAAAATTAAGAACAGGGAAAAAATCCACATTTTAAAAACAATAAGCAAAATTGAAATGGTTGAAGCTAACCAGACTGATAGCTGGATCTCATTTCATCATTGGCAATTGGCCTGTACCCTCCTGAGGGTAGCAGTCTTGCTTAGAAGATGCAGAGGAGCTGCATGGCCTCAACCTATCTTTGTCCTCCAACAACTTACCCACTCTCCAGCACCTGTTGTTTGAAGGTACCTCCTCACTCTGCCTAATGCCAGGGCAGACCTTGTTCCAAATCCAGCACAAACTCTTTGGGCCAGATTTAGTAATGCTTTGAGCAGACTCATTGAAATGAACAGACCTGAAGTTAGGTATAACTAACAAGTCCCATTTATTCCAGTGGGTCTACTCAAACTACTCCATGGCCTTCTCCTTCCCTGGCTCTTTCCACTCTCATATCCCAATAGCTGCCTGCTCTATAACCTTTGCTCCTCCAGGCGTACTATTCTCTGCCATATGTGGTACTTGCTCTTTTAAGCAATGCCACCATTTGCCTCTTCAAACCCCACCTCTTCTGTTAACCCTGTTAGTCCTCATCACTTTCTGAAATGAAAGGAAGCTCCATGTAACTAAATGCATATTCTTCTCCCCTCCCCTCCCTTAATTACCTCTCACATGTTGCCTCTCAGGTAGTAAGTTGTCCTGGCTTTATTTTATGTGCCAAGTTCTCCTGACCACATTTAGGGAAGATGCACATGAAAGTGGGGGTGAAATGATCATCCTTCTTGGGGGAACCCAGGAGGTGAATTCCATGCATAGAAGATGCTCATCTTTGCTCCTTGTGGCAGCTGACCACCATTTTGGTTTTCTGACAATGCCTCACAGCATCATGTAGCTGTTAGAGATTTGCACTAGAATTGTGGAGGCCCACAATGTTTCTAAGAAGTTCGCTGGGTGTCTTTGAGCCAGTCACTGTCTCTCAGCCTAAGCTACCTCAAGAGATCTGCCATGAGCATAAAATGGAGGTACATGTACTCCACTTTGAGCTCCTTAGGCAAAATATGGGCTATTAATGTAATACATAATACACAATAGGTATTCCAGGACATCCTGAGTAAACCATTTCCAGCAGGAGCGGGGAGGATTTGGGGTGAGTTACTTATCAACTCGCCTACCTCAAAATTATCTGAAATGGATTCTCCCACCTTTCACAACCTGCAAAGAGGAGGGTGTGGAAATTGGTTTGTTGTGCTATTTCCTTCCAACTCTGATTCTAAGCTCTTTGGTAAAGAGAAACTCACCTCTTTTGTTATCAGTCAATGGCATGACATGCTCATGGGTGCCATGATCAATGGCTCCATAAAGGCTACTCGAAGCAATATTGAGTGAAACTAAATAAATTTGCTGAATGAACAGCGATGGTCTTCAGTGACAGCTTTGCTTGTATTTTGAACCTCTTAGCATGAGGTTCTTTGCTTTTTCCTGCCAGAACTTTGTTTTTCTAAAGCTGCTCAGCTTTGAGTCAAGATTCTCACAGTATCCAGATTTTTTATTGTATATAAAAAAATAACAACTAAAACCTTTCAATCAACATCATTTTTCAATTATGTGAGGAGTGGGGGCTGAGGCAGACAAAGCATGTGAAAGGGGAAAACTGATTTCCTCCTTTTAAAAACGCACAATATAACTTAAAAATAGCAAAACCTCTCTCTCTTTTTTGCACACACAATGCATACACCACCACCCCAGAAAACCCTGCCCTGTACATAAAATAAATGTTTTTGGCAGAGAATTTTAACACCAGTCATTGTTTTGCATTTTGTGAATTTTTTTAACAGGCAAATTCCTGTAATTTTGCAATGAGACATGTTAAAGCAACAATTGGATGGAAAGGAGTGGGAGGTGGAAGTAGCAGATGCTTTCTTGTACCTCAGCTTGTGTGAAGAGAATGAAGGGGCTACTTGAAAATGTTGGTTAAGGGTTTCAAGTTTTTAAATGGACTTGCTTTCACACGTGGATTGAGCGAGAAAGATCCAGACATTGCAGCAAGCTTCCTTGAATGCGTCACTGTCTGAGCTGGGTCTCAAGAACTAAGAAGGATGTGCTGGTTTTTTTGGTTCCCATTAGTAGAGCTATGCAATATAGAACTTTATGCAAGGTTCTCTTGCAGGACTGCAGCCACAGCAAAACTGGTGAGACACCATATAGTCGTTGAAAAGGAGGCAGACAGGATTCAGCTACCCCCTGCTGCTTCTCAGTCTCAGCAGGTGAAAAGGTCACCTTTTTGACTCCTTGCATCAAAGCTGGAAATAGATGCATTTAAGAGAGCAGTGGCCACCAGCAAGAGAAACAGACTTCCTAAATATGAAAATTCCAAGCAAAATTCCTAATATTAAAATCAGCCAAAAGGTAGCTCTATTATTATTATTATTATTATTATTATTATTATTATTATTATTATTTATTATTATTATTATTATTGCAGTGTTACATAGCTGGAAATTAAGGGAATTAATTGTTTATGGTAGCCCCTCATTTATTTCCCCTCTGCCTCTTTGGTGCAGAGCTAAGACATTATTCCAGCAGGCTGTCAAAAACACACACCACACACCAGCAATTCCTGTTTCTCTCACCTCCCTGCACTCTCTCTCTCTCTCTCTCTGTGGCCCAAATGAATAGCTATAACGCACTGCACTGGGACACATAGATGGAACAATTGTACCCAGATTTAAAATACATTGGACGCCACATTTAAGATGGGGAAAAAAGTGACTACAACCCAACAGATGCATTAAAAGGCATACAGTGTCCTACCATTTTCACTCCACATATTAAGGCCAAGCTCCCTGCAATACTAAATGTGATTTTAAAAAATGCAAAACTTGGATATAGTAGGAGCAGTGAGGGGATTTTCCATGATTGGGACAACGATGCTAATCTTTTCCTGCCCTACTGGATGTACCATTTTGTTTCTCTCCATTTCTCACTTTCTCAGTCTTAAGTTTCATTTGCCCCACTGCAAATTCTGTGCAAAAATTACTCTGCATTTTCATGCATATTTCTCCCAAAATCTGCATTATTATTTTTTTACACAAGTTTGTACACAATGTGGTCAAATCCGGCCCATGCATTTGAGGTGGATGACTTCTCCCAAAGATTCCTGGGAACTTTAGTTTACTCCTCACAGATCTATAACCCCAGCATTCTTAAGAAACTACAGTTCCCGGGGTACTTTGGAGGGAACCATGTACTTTAGAAGAAGAAGAGTTTGGATTTGATACCCTGCTTTATCACTACCCGAAGGAGTCTCAAAGCGGCTAACATTCTCCTTCCCCCTCCTCCCCCACAACAAACACTCTGTGAGGTGAGTGAGGCTGAGAGACTTCAAAGAAGTGTGACTGGCCCAAGGTCACCCAGCAGCTGCATGTGGAGGAGCGGAGATGCGAACCTGGTTCACCAGATTACGAGTCTACCGCTCTTAACCACTACGCCACACTGGCTCTGAAATTTGCTTTCAGCGTGGGGTGGATATAAGCAGTGGAACCAGCTTTGTTTTCACCCTTCTTTCCTTCCTTTCTGATTAGGGGACTGGAAGATTGCCCAAATGTCTCAACAAAATATCTGGCGCACTGTGTGTGTGTGTGTGTGTGTGGTGTGGCTTGCCTTTCTTTTTTTCTTTTCTGGTACTGCTTTTGATTTGGTATACTGCATTTCTTGAAGCTATAAAATTCTCAATAAATTATATAACTTGAAGAACTAACAAACCTCCCCCCCCGACTCACCATAAGGGTTTGTGCTGAATGAGCAAGAATCGTAATAGAGTTCCCCCTCCCCATCATCAAACCCCAACCAGACCTGCTGCTCAGATGTGACACACTTCGTTCCCTTCGCTCTGATCTCTTGCCCAAATTGGAAAGTTGGGGGCTGAAGGCAGTTTAATTATATGGCGATTAGAGACTTTATTCTAAGAAGGCAGCTATAGATTGCCATATATATTTCCCGCCCGCCCTTTCTATGCATGAAGCTTGTTTGCTTCATAAAAGGTAATCCAGCTGTGGTTGCCGATTCATTGTGCGGGAACCCAAAGGCATTGGGCAACTGCTAACTATTTCTTATGCACAGGCCCAAAAGACAAATTTGCACCCACTAATTCATGTCATGTTTTATTTCATAAAATTTACACACTGCTTGATTGTGAAAAGACTCCAGGTGGTTTAACAAAATAATAAAACAAAACAATATTATTGGTTAAAAACAACTATTTAAACATTAAAAAATCAGAATAAGCAATGAAATTACTGGTCACAAGATTACACCATTGAATCTAATTACGCCTCTTCATATGTGACGCCCTTCCTATGAGATATTTTTCTCAAGCATGTGTCATAGATCAAAGGTAAAAGAATATTCCAGATGGTGGTTTTGTTTTTTAGCCAGTGTGCTGATTGAGAACCTCATCGCTAAGACATGGGAGCCATTCCTTTTAAGAAGCAGGTTTTAACATATAATTAAATTTTAATTACTTTTAAGTTTTACTTATAATCTATTGTTACCTGCCTGGGGCCTTCTAGATGGGATAGATTAAATCAAAATTAATTAATCATCTATTTCCATATGTTCCTCGTGTCATCTAGTAGCCATATCTCATTGGCTATGTGATGCCATTATGACATCATAAGCATTCCACAATCCTTGATTAGCTGGCGTCATCCACTGAAAAAGCCCTTTAAAATAAATACTTTTTTTATTAAACAAACGAACAAGCAGTATGTATATTGGAGAAACTCTGCCTGGAAACTGGGGTCAGGGGGAGGGGTCAGGGAAGCAGGAGAACAGGAGATTAGAAGGTTAGGGGCCATCACACACATGCCCCATTGATGGCAACTTTCACCATGACCACCATGAAAATTTAGCACAACACTACTATTCAGTTTATGGAAGCTATCTTGCTGAGTTGGGCAGGGCTGGAGTTGACCACTGGCCAGATAGAATTCTGATGTGAGCCAGAATCCTGGCCCATAAACCAGGAGTTCCTAATCGCATCCTGGAGAGTCACTTATAGTCAGAGTAGACCACACAAATCTAAATGGGCAAAGAGTCTGACCAAGTAGAAGGCAGCATTCTCTGCAGGCTCCACATGTGCTTTGAATTATCAATATATAATGGGTGGTAGTGAGGGCACCATTTGCATTTTCCACTTCCAAAAATCTAATAATAATTGATTTATTACGGTATTTATACCCCACCCATCTGGTTGAGTTTCCCCAGCCACTGGGCAGCTCCCAATGGAATGTTAAAAACAATAAAATCTTGGGGCTGCCTCTGTATATGAATATGCAGGAGTGAAGATCCAGAGGTTGTATTATAGGGTGAGGAACATTGCACTCCCTGATGTTGCTGGACTACAACTCCCATCTCCCTTGGCCATTATCCCTGGCTGGTCCACTACAGCAAATACGGCACATATGTTTGCCATCAGTGACTCCCTCCTTACTTATGACCAAACCAGGGGTTGTGCCTGGCTGTTGGCTTTCTCCTCCATAGTCCCACTTTTGCCCTTATAGAACTCAGCAAGGAGGTGATGGGAAACTAGAATGTGTTGGCTCCTCTTGTCATTCACTCTGGTTCCACCTACAGTGAGGCTCCCAGCCTTCCACCTACCAATGGGCTGGGGATGATTGGAGTTGGAGTCAAATGTCTGGAAGACCACAGGTTCCCTCTCCATCTTGCAATACATCTCCTAGGCAGGCTTGTTTCTTCATGCCACAATCAACTGCTTCTACCACATAGAGTGCTGTCAGTGTTGAAATGCAGCTCTTCACCACAGACACGTGAATTAGGTTAAGGAGTGAGTCCTAACAGAAGAGTGAGGCAGATGGTTTGTCGCTAGCTCTTTTCTAAATTCAAAGCACAGCACTGGGCTTAACCAGGAGGCAACATCTACTCATGGGGTCGTTGCCACTCATCTGTTTTCTTTTGTGAGAAACCAAGTGTTTACTTCTGTTGGCATTGTGGATTGATAGAACAGTTAGGGAGCCAGCTGGACTCTATCCCACAGCACCCTTTTGCCAGGGCCAAAGCAAGCATTTTCCAATTGGAAAAATGATGTGGAGATTAAATAGTTCCGTTTCTTAGTAAACGAAGACTGCAAGATGTGTTGTAAAACATTGCCCAATTATTCCGTGCTCGGCAAACAAACACAAACATTGTGAAAAGCCCAGATTGTTAATAATGGCTTGATGGCCATTTCCCAATAACTATTCCAGAGTCCTGCCTCTGTTGGATTAGTAAATAGTATCCCCATTAGGGCTGGCTCATGAGAGCCAGTGTGGTGTTAGTGGTTAGTGTGTCAAACCAGGACTTGGGAGACTAGGGTTCAGATCTCCACTTGGCCATGACTCTCACTGGGTGACGTTGGGTCTGTAACTATTGCAGCCCAACCTACTTCACAGGGTTGATGTGGGGATTAATTGAGGAACAGGAGAACCATGTATGCCACCTCGAGCAGCTTGGAGACATAAACGCAAGGTGGGACATAAACACAACAAATAAAATAAACAATATTTTGCTGTTTGATGCAAAGGACAAAATGATGTACCATGTACAGAAGTTGACTGGATTATCAGGTCAACACAGGTGATGGGATAGCATCCTCCACCATACTTGAAGGCAGCATGATAACCCAGGGAGGTTCAGAGGAGGCCACATGGCATATATTGCGGTGTCTCCTAAACCCCATCATTATTGCTGTGTCTCCTAAATCCCCATCATTCCTCCCCACTTTCCAACATCTAATGCTTCACTCTGTCCTGATTTTTCCCATGTAACATGGATCAGTACACAGCCTAAATATAACACTTGTGAAACACATCTAACTTGTTGTCTGGCTATTTCATCTGCTTAGCTGATGCACAGCTTTCAATACACAAAGGTCACTTTCAATTCAGAACCCAGCAAGAGAAAACAGACCTACAACAGCACTGTGTAGTAATGATTCCTTGGGCAGGATTACGTGAGGTTTATGTAAAGTTGGGGTGAGGAACCTGGGGTCATACAGATATTGTTGGACTCCAACTCCTATCATCCCTGGCAGGCTGGCTTCCAGAAGAAGGTGTCAGGCTTTCCCTCCTCGCCTGGCTTCAGGTGATATCATCCTGAGTAGAGGGAGAACAATAGACCTGTCTTGTCCTTTTGACCTGGGGTTGAGAGTGAGAGAGAGTTGCCTTGCTCTCTGCTGAAACCAAAGCTGTAACCTAACTGGGTAGCAAGATCTGTTAAAGTGTTGATGCTGTGAGTCCTTCCATTTTATGCTCAGCTTGTATAAATATGAAGATGATGATGATGATGATGATGATGATGATGATAATAATAATAATAATAATAATAATAATAATAATAATAATAATAATAATAATAATAATAATAATATTTATACCCCACCCATCTGGCTGGGTTTCCTCAGCCACTCTGGGCAAAATATAAAAAATAATAACATGTCAGACATTAAAAACTTCCTTGAACAGCCTTCAGATGTTTTCTAAAAGTTGTGTAATTCTTTATCTCCCTGACCTCTGATAGAAGGGTGTTCCACAGGGATGCATATGAGATAAAGACACCACAGTCTCCAGTGACCTTCATTCCAAGGTATGTGATGGAATCCTTGAAGTATGTCACTGCTCAGAGATAGAGGTGCACACAACAATATGTTTGCACATTGCCTAAGATCAATAATATGTTAGAGGGTGAACCAAGAAGGCCCCATTGCCTTTCTGAAAGGGAGGTGACTGGCCTTTCACTTAAGGTTAGTAAACCACACATAAGATCTTGTATGGTGGTTAGTGTATTGGACTAGGATGAAAGACACCCAGTTATAAATCTCCATTTGGCCAATCATGATTTCTAAGCCTCATAAGCCAGGATTGCTGTGAGGATAAAAGGTGTGTGTGTGTGTGTGTGTGTGTGTGTGTGTGTGTGTGTGTGTAGGAATACCATGCATGTTACTCTGAGTCCCTTGGAGAAAAAGCAGGAAAAATATATAATCAATTAAAGCTCTGCTAAGAAGAATTTAAGGACTCTGGTGTGACAGCTGGGCTGATGACTCTGTCTGAGTGTGATCCAACATGTGACATGAGGTTTTTCCAAATCACGTTGTATTTCCCATTCTATTTTGTCTTCCACTTCCTGCCGTTCCACAAGAACCACCATCACATTGTCCTGCATTATAATCATGTTTAGTGTCTGCAAAGGACTATTGTGGAAAAATAATCCAGTATTGGGTGATGCAAAGGATATATCTGCATTACACATGGCATTCTAATTCTTGGTTGACTTCCATAAAGAATAAAGGATTTCATTGTTAATCCCCCCTTCCCAAATAAACATAGTTTTTCATGGACTCCTGCCAGACTCCCTTTTCTCTGCCTGTTGACATGTCAATGATACTGTCAGGAAGACATTTCTCCGAACTCCACATAGTATCCGGCCCAATTAGATGAGCAGACTGTATAAAACCTCACTTCAAGCTGATGTTCTTGGAAGCAGTTTGCATGGATGCAATGGCACGGACACAGCTATTCATGCTGGAGCTATATGATTGACATATGCTTTCCTGTTAGGCTTGTGATGATAAAGAAATTTTAATTGCTCTGGGCTTTCATTACTGTTCAAACTTTCACAGAGCCTGTTTTGAATTCAAAGTCTGCTTTTTCTTTTCTTTTGAATGATGTACATTACAGCACAGCCATGGTTTGAATTAACATTTATATTTATGCAGAATATATACTTGCATAGCCACCCTGCATTAACCCTTCCACCCTTTCGTGGACCCTGTGTGTTCTCTTGACAAAGCTTAGGAAATGCAGTTTGTGTGCCATTGCCGAAGACCTGTGGGAAGATGGCTCTGCATCTGGTGTGTGTACACTCACACGCTCAAACCAGCCTCATGCGAATGGAGTGGAAGGGAGTGATAGTGACATGTGGGCATGTGCTGAGCATGTGTGCTGGTGCTTTTTTACGACCAAGATACAACAAGGAGGTGGGAGATAATGAAGATTTGATTGTGGCTCTTTTCCCATATAAATGGTTGTTTTGAGTTTAACTGTGTATTGTTGTGCTGGGGGACAACAGGCTTTACTCATCAAAGCAAAAAGAAAAGAAAAAAAAAACTGAAAGGGAAAAGAATGAGGTAAGGATTGCTAACAGCAATAATAATTTCATTCTGTTTCGTGGTGTTATCCCCACCCCTCCAATCCCTGCTAGTGCCAGCCATTTCAGTCTTCATGGTTAATTTGACCTGAGATGGTGCCAGCACCTAGCATTTTTGGCCAGTGGCCAAGGCCCCCAAAACTGATTCCTGCCTGGTTCAACACTTCAGTGTCAGCTGGCTGGATCCAACCACCATTTTGATTTACTAGAAAACACCCTCGCCTGACTTGACATCACTGTAGGGCATTGTGGGAAATGAAAAGAGTGGCTGCATTCAGCTGGCTAGGCTTCTTCAGAGTGTAGCTGCTGCGGCCAGGTAAGTCACTTTACTCAGGACCCTTCAAACCTAGAACCACCCCTGAATCAGTGTTGATTTCTAGCTCTTCCTGTTAATGCTCCTGACTAGATAGCTAGTCAGGACGGCTCTCTCTTCCTAAGATTTGGTTGGAGCTCAGGTTGTTGCTTCCAGCAAGCCATGATGGGAAGGAAACAGTGCTAGTCCCGGTGGACCTCCATTTATTGATACATGATGAGATAATCTGGCTAAGCTTTGCTTGCGGCACACATTTCCAGAGTCTCACTTCATCTTAATGCAGGAAGTTAGCTGAGAAACAAGCCCATCACTGGAGTGATCAAGCAGGTGGAGATCACTTACCCCATCCACATCTTCCCATTTCCACCGGGTTCCATAGCGTTTCCCCTTTTTAAAGGGAAATCCCCTTATTCCGAATAGGATTTCTCGCAAGAAAAGGGAAACGTTGACAGCTATGCTGGGTTCAACAGTTGTTGGCATCTGTTTGTCTTGAGAGACAATGGAGTGGATCTCTAGGAGCCACAGGTGAGAGCTGAGTTTGGATTTGGACTGCATTTGCCAGGGCCTGGAAGTCAGCAGTGATACCATTTCTACTTTGCACGCCCCTCCTCTTTCAAGTTAGGCAGTTCCTGGTGCCAGCACTGCTAAGGGTTCTGTACTGATGCTGGGTATATTTAAGTATATTTCAGCTGTTTGAGAGCAGCAGTGCTCTGCAGGCACAGGCTTCCAGGATGCTGAGATTTATGCTGGGTCTTGGTGGGAGATCAAACAGAAAGGGAAATGCTTGGCAGAAAGGTCATAACTCTACAATGGAAAACACGTTTTCCATATATGAAGTCCAGCTCCACATTCAATAGGAATCTGGTATTGCAAGGCTGGGGAAGATTCGTAGTTCAGTAGCACAGCATCCACTTTGTATCTAGAAGAAGAAGATTTATTTATTTACCACCCTATTTATATACCATCCTATACCTGGAGGTCTCAGGGCAGTTCACAGAACAAAATCACAATATAAAATCACAAAATATATAATAAAAAACCCAATATCCTCCAAACCACACATTTTAAAAGTCATAGGTTGTCAATCAAATCAATCAAAGGCCTGGTTAAAAAAGAACATTTTTGCCTGGCGCCTAAAGGTGTATTAATGAAGGCACCAGGCAAACTTCCCTGGGGTCCAATCCCTGGAATCCCCAGGTAGGTCTGGAAATGTCCCCTGTCACCGCTGGTCAGTGTGGACAACACTGAGCAAGAACTTATAATGGTCTGACTCAGCAAAAGGCAGCTTCCTATGTTCCTAAATATTTCTGCTTGAGATCTCGGAGAACTTCTATCCATCAGGGCACACTACCACTCTATTGGTCTGACTCTTTCTCACTGTGCATGGCCTTCAGCTGTTTGGCAGAAATGCGGTGATGCGCATACCACGAGTAGTATCCACTCACTTACGCTTCTACAATGGAACTTCCAACCAATCTCCCCCCATGCACAACCTGCATGCACCCCAGAGAGCCTGTCAGGGACTAGCAGGGCTCTGGAGAGCATGTGGAGGAGGCAGAGGCACCATCTTCTCAAGATGACTGAGAGGGCCTGATGTGACTTCCTGATGTCTCACACGCAATGCCATGTGGAGTCAGGGTGAAGAAGCAAATGCCCTCTGAACATTGAGGGGGCCCAACCCCCTCAAAAAACAACAACATTGGGGAGATCAAAAAGTGCCTCAGTCTCTAGGAGCTGGGGCCTATGGGTGGAGGCAAGGGACCAGGGGAGGAACCCAGCAGAGGGGACCAGTGATATAAGAGATGTGACTTTACCCACAAGGCAGGAGACAGGGAAGGGGGGAGAGCCAGGGGAGTCTGAGACAAAGGAAGGTGCACCAGATGTGGCTGAAGAAGCAGAGGAGCAGCAGGACCCATCACCAAGGCCAGAGGGGCCCCTGTCTCCAAGACCACGGTGGGTTCTGAGGCATAGGGAGCAGCAGGAATGGTGCTCTAGGAGGCTGAGGCAAGTAAGGGCCCACAGCCCAGATCCCTTGCTGGCCAGGTGGGCCTCGGTAATGCTGGGAGGAGGGATGTGATTCCTCAGCTGGAGTAGGCTTGGAACAGGTGAGGATCACATGCCTCATCAAGCCCAGATGCTGCAATCAACAGGTACCAAAGGGCAGCAGAGCTGAGGTGCTGAGTCTGCTCACCTGCCCATGTTGGTGGACCTTGGCTTGGATGCTCCTGGACCTCCATGGGACTGTGCTTCAGGTTTGACTCTAGACTGTGTCCTGACTGCTGGACTTCAAACTTGGCTACTTGGACTGACCCTGAACCTCATTTCCTGACCTTTTGACTTCACTTGTGTGGATCGACTCTCAGACTTTGAAATTGGGACTTGGCATACTGGCTTGCTGCCAGGTAGGCCAGGGATTCAGAACACACAATTTCATCAATAAAAAAAGATGGGAGCATGCTACAAGAAGCACATGAACAATCAAAACTACATAAGCAAAATCAAAGATAATCAGCCAACTGTAACAAACATTTCTGCCTCCTTTTTAACTGTTTGCATAAACCTGGTGGCATAGAAGAGGTTTTGGAAAACATTAAAAAATTAAAATATAGGCGACACATGCTAAGGTAGAGTAGGGAGGAAGGGAAACATAGTGATGACACAGTGGTTCTTTTTGCCATCTGAACTGTGTTGAGATTAATAGTGATTACTTGTGGTGGTGGTGGTGATGAGAGAGCTTTCTTCTAGTCCTGTTGCAAGCGAACAAAAAAACCCACGTCACACTTTTAAACAGTTTATGTTAATAAAGGATTTGCTGGAGTCCTGCTTTATATGCTTCCCATGTGCTTATTGTTGTATTAATTTGCCACGTGTGAATCAGCAGCGTCTTTGGTACATTAAAGATCTCTCTCTCTCTCTCTCTCTCTCTCTCTCTCTCTCTCTCTCTCTCTCTTTAAATGAAGCATATGTTTAAAGCATCCGTATTTGTTGCATTCGGCGTAGATGTATTTGTTATTTACCTTTACCTTCAGGCACTGCTAAGCAGCTGGTCTTAATGAATAAAAATAGCCAGTGAAATCATACCATGTGGTGGTTGGGAAGGAAGAATTTATAGCTTGCAGTTTTATAGATTGAGGTGGGGCGGGGGGCAGGGGGGGAGGGAGGGAGAGAGACAGGATGCCCAGCCTCAGAAAGCATGTCCAATCTCTGCTTTTATGTAGAGCAAGGGCACCTGTACTGCTCAAGGCAATGGAATGCTGGGCTGATTAGCAAGTATTAATTCTCTTTCTACTGCTGATGACCATGGGAATTGGGAATCCAAAATGGAATATTTGAGATCCGCAGGACTTCCCTCCACCCCAGGTTTTTTTTTCCTTTTAAAGCCTCATTATTAGCATCCGTATCCTAATCACCTGGAGCATGATGTCATTCAAACTGGGCATACAGAAAGGAAGTTGATTTTCCTGTCCCATTTGGTGCCTATCAAAACAGTGTAACCTAACCAATAACCTAACTGAGAAGGCAAGAGGCTCAAGGTGACTGTTATATGAGTTGCAACATAACGCAAAAGGACTGAGTCGCATTTTCATGGGGGTGGCAAAATAGCCCCAAGCTATATTTTCACACCTTTATGGAGAGTTCCACAGTGCGTGAATGACTTTCACTGCTAAAGTCGTAAGGGAATAACCTGCAGGACCAAGTAATAATTTTGAAAGCTGAGAGGGTTTCTGCAGTTTAGGAATGCAAGGAACAAGGAGCTTGAGCTACCAGCTACAAAGGACAACAGAGTTCCTCTTACCTGCAAGAGTTGTGCTGAAGAGGGAATGCAGGCAGTTCTTGCTTTCCTCACTTCAGCATGACAAATGGCACTTGGTTAATGTCTGTCTCCAGTTGTTTGCTGGGAATCAGAAGTTGGAAGAGTGCTGCTGCACTCAGGTCCTGCTTGGCCACTGTGAGAAGAGCATGTTGGACTAGATGGACCTTCGGCCTGATCCAAAAGGGCTTTTCAAATGTTCTCTCTTGCATCTGGTCACTCAACTGGGAAGTTGATGGGCAGGATGATCTAGATAACTAAGCAACCCCAGGATATGAAAGGCTCACTTGGGTTAACTGGGCTGCCTTTATGGACTCTCCTGTCTGAAAGTTCTGTAGGACAATCAATTCATCCATCTCTAGTGGAAAAACAAAGTTCAAAATGGAGAGGTGTGTTGAGAAGTGCAGAAGAGCAAACAGAAAGGTCTTTGGGAAAGAGTACATGCACACCTGTATATGTATATGTATGCGTGAGTATATGTGTGATATAGATCTAATGCTTGAGCTGTGTAGGGGCAGCTAAAAGGGAATCTGGGCAGAAGTACCAGAGAGAGTAGACAACAAGGTCATGAAATCACCCCATTCCCATGGCACTGTTGGCCTATGTTCATTTGTGCATGGAACAAACACACTAAAAACTGATTTATATATTTCAATGAAAATATTGACGCACATGGTGTTTAGGAGACTTTTGAAAACTTTATTATGGAAGTCTCCATATGCAAAATGGGTGTGTATGCTGTGGGATAGGGGAGAAACACACTCAGTATTCATCAACAGTTTCTTAATGTTGAGCCATTTCTAATATTATACAGCTGAGCTTTGAGCTGCCAGTTTGCCAGCTCTAACTGTCCTTTAATAGCATTTTAATCTGCGAATGCCCTTCAGAGAGAATGACATCATACTTGGAAGACAAACAGTGTCAGGTGACAAAAAAAATCATGCTCATTTTATTAATTTTTTCGAGCGGAATGGCCTCACCCAGAAAATATTTTATTCATAATAACTGTCCTTTTTAATACTTAATCTTAGTATAACTTTTTATGACACCTTCCTTAGTTCCAAGATTAATAAACTAAATACTGTATGTTGCTGGTATTAAATGAAAGATTATGGAGCTATTGCAGAGATTCTCTTGTAATTACTAATAGGATGCATACCCTCCATTCCTCAGATGAAAATAGGAATGCTAGCCTGGGTTTTGAGGTGCAGCAGATTCTTTCATCCCAGAAGGCTCTGGCAGGTGCCCAGCTCCACCTCCAGCAAAGGCATTTTCCCCCACAGGGTCACCACCTCAGTGCTCGGCAGTCTCAGGACTTCAGAAATCCTTCAGCTTTCTCTGTGCCCCCCCAGTGCCACCTCCTCCTCCAAAGCCGGGGCAGGGATATAGAGTTGGTAGCCAAGCAAAGCATACCAGAGCCAAGCTACCATAACAGCCTCACCAACAGGCCCTACTCCGTTCGCTCCCCCACCTACTGGTTTCTTTATGGGAGTCCGACCTGCTGAGGAAACAGTGAAAGACTTTCTTAGGGGCATCCAAGCGACCAGGATCTTGTTTTCATAAAAATAGGAAGTAACGCCATATTGACAGGAGGGGCGGGAGGAGGAAGGGAGCGAGAGGCATATAAATGTTTTAGAGGGACTAACGTATCTGAATTTCCAGTAACATGTTGAAACACTGTAGTGAAGGGAAGGCCTCTTAGGAATTTGGGACTTGGCAAGAGAAACTGAGAAGCCGTGATGGTTTAAAGGTTGTTGTGATGCATTTGGGGGGCAGCTGGAGACTATGAGAATGCAATCACCTGCAGAAGATAGAAAATGGTGGAGAACTATTGAATATCAAACTGTGGATTGAAATATAAGAGAGAATGTGATTTTGCCAATGAAATGTTGGGTATGCAGTGGTGGTTGGAATGTGGCTATGTAAGTGTTGCAAGCACCTATTTTGTGTGGCTTATTTTGTGTCACTATCTTTCATCCTCACCCATATTTTTAAAAAATATTATGGGAACTTCTTTAAATGCTCCCCACTGTGCTACTCCACCACGGAAGTCTTCATGTTATCCTTTTCATTGCACATTTAATATAATATATTGTGGTAAGCATCATTACATGAAAACATGATAAACGTGGGATGCATAATACATAGTCCCTGACAATGTGACATGACTCACTTTCCAGCTGTTTATATTTGTCCTCCTGTCTTAAATTCAGACTGGATATTGAGCTAATTATTAACCAAATATGTTTCCAATAAGAAAATCAAGATGGCATAAAGATGCATCTCAAATGTGTGCATTCTTGCATATCAAGCTCAATTTGAGTGCATGACTGTCACATTGTCGCTTCTGAGAGTTTACTTGTCAGCACCTGGAACAGCTGTGCCTTGGTATAACGCCCTTTGCAATATTGTTGGATGGGTTGTGTAAAAGGTTACAGAGAACTTGTGCGCTAAGAAGAAGATGACTATCAATGCAAAAACCGCAAGTATAAATAGCATGTGAACCATTGCACCAAATCCATTCTTCCAGTCATGTACAGTACCTGCCAAGGGTCAACTCCACCCACATTTCCGAAATCTCAGACAAGCAGAAAAAATAAGGGTTGTTTGAATATCTGATAGGTTGTTATATTTGGCTGGTGAACTGTTTTTAGCTTGATGGGTCACCATGTATGTAGATATGAACAAGAATGTTTGAACTGTCTTAAATATCTATGCTTGCACTTTCTAGGCCAGGGGTGGGGAATCTGGGATGTTACAGGTGTTGCTAGACTCCTATTGTTCCTGATCATTTTTATGCTCTCAGGGCCTGATGGGAGATGGGAGTCCAATAACAGCAGGTCCTCAGCTATAGGCTATGCATTTTGGCATTTCTGTGGGAAGCCTACTTTAATCTTGCCAGACTTTCTGATCTCTTAAAAAGGCCTGCCTGTATTGCTAATAAATAAAACTCCCTTTTAATTCCATACCAGAAACAGTCTTAGATACTGTAACCTGTCTCCTGTGTAAAATCCACACTGTTGTCATCAACCCAGGAAATGAAGCATTTCAAATGGGAAGCGTTGAGTCAGTTCGGGACCATCCTCATAAAGACGTTCATTCCACCAGTCACGTGTGGAAGCAATCTGGGTTGGCTTTCTTAAACAACCTGTTTTTTTGTGGGGGGAGGAAAGTATTTATTTATATTTACTCATTGCATTGCATTTCTGCCAAGGCACCCAAGGCAGTTGGCCAATGTGAAAGTGCAACACAAATCATATAACAAGCATTGTGGCACCTGGGGGTGGTGAGGGGAGAAGGGGGCAGCCTGACAGGAGCAGGCCCAATGTCTTCTATACCTGCCTCTCTCACACATTTCCTCCTCCTCATAGGGCAGACTTCCATACTTGTGCATGTGTTTTGGTGGCTATTATTTTGACCAAAGGTAGAATAGCAGAAGCTTTTTGGTCTATGGAGTAATTGCAGCTACTTCAAGAGAATGAGTACGAGTGAACAATTACAGGAAGGTAGCAGAAGTGGGTCTACATTTTTTAATTGGTTGTCTTGAAGTTGCATGTTAATATTAATGTTTCGGACCTAGGTGTGCTCAAAACGGAACACAGCAATATCAAAAACAACACGATAGTCAGAAACAATCACAGCATAGAAAACTTTTTGAAATAATGCGAAACATCAAAACTATCAAACTGAAGTCTCTGAAAGTCCTTGAATAAGTCATGGTGCCAGACTTTACCCGGCGGAGATCAAGCTTGCAACACTGGGGTTTGTTTGTTTGTTTAAAACAGAACACAGTCAAAGTCTTGCCTCGTGTGTGTGTGTGTGGTGGGGCAGGCTTTGCCAAGCCCATGGATCTCATTTCCCCGTCTACAAAATGGTGCTGGCAATTCAAGGCTTGGGCAGCATCAGATGTGCTGGGGCGCTTAGCCTGCTATTTGGGTTATGGTGAGGTCAAGAGTTAGGACCTGTTTCCAGCTGATTTTGCATTCTATTCATGAATAGCATTTTCCAAAGTTAAATGCCAGTTGCACAAATCTTAGCAAGCATACTTATTCTTACAGAGGGTTTGTAGAATCATAGAATTGTAGAGTTGGAAGGGATCCTTAATGTTTGATGGACTACTGTATTTTAATATTTTGTTGGAAGCTGCCCAGATTGGCTGGGGAAACCCAGCCAGATGGGCGGGGTATAAATAATAAATTATTATTATTATTTATCCTGGAGGTCATCCCGTCCAACCCCCTGCAATGCAGGAATCTCAACTAGATCACACATGACAGATGGCCATCCAACCTCTGTTTAAAACCCTCCAAGGAAGGAGAGTCCATCACCCCTCATGGGAGTCTCTTCCACTGACAAACAGCTCTTACCATCAGAAAGTTCTTCCTGATCATCCGGACTCATCTCCTCCTTCTTAGGACCAATGGTGAGCAGTGGTTCTTCCAGTTCATTGTCAGACGCATCAGATGGTCTGACTGAGGCCTTTGCGCTCTTGTAGTCTGCTGTGTCATCACTGTTGCTGACATCAGCAGCAGTGCCGCCCATTGAGCTGGAATCCAAACTCTGATCATCTTCATCATCATCCTCATCCTCAGCTTCCTCTTCATTATCTGGTTTTTTCACATCACCTTCATCCTCCTCTGGGTAATTCTGGAAAATTCCCACATTTTCCCCCCATTTAGGATTGTACTCAACACTCTTTGTGAACTTAATGGACTTAGAGTCAGTCATCCATACCCTGTATGCACCTTTTTCGTACCCCATGAACAAACCATGTGTCCCACGCTTCCCAAGCTTGTTGCTCTGTGGGGTGTCTACCCACATGTCAGAACCAAAGATTCTCATGTGCTTGACGTAAGGTTTCTTACCAAACATCTTCTCATAGGGAGTACAACCAATAGGTGATGACAGTCTCCTGTTATAGGAATAAACGAACATTGACAAAGCCTCCCCCCAATACTTCTCAGGGAGATTGGCATCATGCAACAAGGTTTTCAGGCCTTGAAGCAAAGTCTGATTTGCTCGCTCCACATGTCCATTCATCCATGGCGATCTAGGCATTGACAAGTAATGCTGGATTCCCTTCTCAGTCAGGAAAGCTTCAAACTGCTGAGAAGTGAATTCCCCACCTCGATCAGTAAAGAGACAGCCGATACATTTACTGTGAACATTCTCCAACCAAGCACAGAATGCCCTGAACCTAGGAAACGCTTGCGATTTCTGCTCGAGCATAAACACATGAATGTACCTGGAAAAAGAATCAATTAGAACCATGAAGTACCTTGCTCCACCCAAAGAGGGAGCAAGTGGACCAACCAGGTCTGCGTGGACTAGCTGGTAGGGTTTGGAAGCCTGCCTGCTAGACTCCTTGCCTTTTGGAGCAACCTTCACCTTGTTCTCTGCACAAGATACACATTTCATGTGAAACTTACAGGGTTTGATGTTCAAACCCTCATCCAACTCAGGCATCTTGGCCAGTGCCTGCCAAGACATGTGACAAAATCTTCTGTGTGCTTCGTGAATACATCCTGCATGAAGAACCTTTTTAGTTTGTGCAACACAACAAAAATCAACATTAGACACAGCAACACCATTGTCATCATAAGTTATACAGAATAAGCCAACTATAAACTTTGCATGCAAAATGTCCTCTTTGCCTTTCCTGATGACACAGACGCTCCTCTTGAAGGAAATCTCAAAACCACACCCAGTCAGCTGTGGGACACTGAGCAAATTGTCTGCAGAACCTGGAACATAAAGTACATCTCTGATGGTAGTGTGCAGACTTGCCAGTTTCACAGTCCCGACCCCTGCAATTCGCAATGTCTTTCCATCAGCCAGGTGCATCTCACCATCTTGAGGTGTGAAGGAGATAAAAAGGTGCCAATCCTTTGCCAGATGGCGGGTCGCTCCAGAGTCAACAATAAACCTTCCTTTGGCTTTTGGGGATGCCGTGCCAGCAAACAGAACCTTGTTTTCCACTGGCTTGGGCTGCTGCTGCTTGCCCCCTTGCTCCTGGCCATCAGACTTGCCTTTAGCCTTTGGTGAAGCTGTGCCAGCAAACAAAACCTTGTTTCCCACTGGCTTGGGCTTTTGCAGCTTGCCCCCCTGCTCCTGGCCATCAGACTTGCCTTTAGCCTTTGGTGAAGCTGTGCCAGCAAACAAAACCTTGTTTTCCACTGGCTTGGGCTTTTGCAGCTTGCCCCCCTGCTCCTGGCCATCAGACTTGCCTTTAGCCTTTGGTGAAGCTGTGCCAGCAAACAAAGCCTTGTTTTCCACTGGCGTGGGCTCTTCACCCCCCTTCTGCTTCGGGCCATCTGCAGGCATCTGTCTCTGTTTACTTCTGGCCTTCCAGTATCTGCAAAGACGATGACCTTGGTTCTCATGAGAAACAGAGCTCTCAGCTGCCGACTCCTTGGCTCCCCCTGGAGGCTAGAATGCTGCAGGGTTTTACTTGAGCCGTGAGCCTTATTCACTCGAGAGAGACTCCTTATCTTGGCAGCTCATTAATCACGAAGCCTCTGGTGCGGCTCCCAGGCCAATTAAGCCAGCTGGACATCAATGTCACTCTGCTGCAGCAATTTTTCCACATACCTCACAGCAGTCTGTCGCAGTCTTACTCTCCTGTAAGTGCCATGAATCTGGGCCCATAACCTGTTGTTGGGATACTGCCAGGGAGACAAAGCCATCATGGACCCCACGTCGATTCCGGACGATCCATCAATCTCCCGTAGACACGCAGTATCATTCAATTAGCGACACGAGCTCCAGAAATAGCTTGCCACATTCCAGAGCTGGTGCACGCTTTATCAGCAGAGTTCGTTCAGCGAAAGATGCACTAAGGAGAGCATATTTACAACTTTATTCAGCGTTGGTCAGAACAAAGGAAAAAAATGACTGCCTGCTTGCGTGTTCAGGCACAGAGAGAGAAACGAAAGCAATAACAAAACATAAACTTCCTGTGAACAGGAAATACGCAGACTCTGTGACTCACAAAGCCTGCTCCCTTTTAAGGTGGAACGGAAATATCCTAACAGTTTAGTCAGTATCTCTTCTCTTGCGGCCACTCCTTTTGAATCTGAAAGACCTTGTTCATCACATCAAAACACAGGAATATAGCAACCTGCCTTACACTGAGTCAGTCCATTGGTCCATGTAGCTTGCTACTGGTAACTCTGACCTGCAGTGGCTCTCCAGGGTTTCAGGCAAGAAATATTCCTGGAGATGCCATAATTGAATCTGGGGCCTTCTGTATGCAGAGCAGATGCTCTACCACTGATCAAACTGATTCTTTCCTTTTGCCGACTCACAAAAAGCTCCAGAGCTGTAACAAAAGCATTGACAAAGAATCCCAGAAAGAGAATGCTAAAGATATCTTAGATGTTTAAGTCAAAAAGCCTTTGCATGAAGTCTTAGAGGATCTGTAGCCATCATTCTGATGCCCTTTCATGGTGTTCCAGACTCTGAACCATAACCCTCTTAGTATGTGTGTGTGTTCCCACTCTTTTTCCTGCTCCCACTCATTCCATCCCCAAAGGAGGAACTGATTATCTTGAACACAGGATGTGCCTCTTGAGAAGAAATTAGGAAGGTGACTTCTTGATGACTCTGAAGATATGTCAGAGAGTCATGTGAGCAACAGATGTGTTCTTTTGGTTTTGTTGCAACGCGTGTCAGATTATTTCACATGCTGTGCAAGCTGCAGTTTTGTAACGCTATAATTGCATCTAAGTAAAATGCTATTTTAATCTTGGCCCGCTAAACAGATACTCTGAAGCTCACCGTGACTTTTTTGTGTGTTAATATGAAGAAGGAAACTTAATCCTTCCCTCTTTGTGTGCCCCCACAGCCATAATATTTCTTTGTACGTTCTTAGTATTTTATAAGCTAATGAGTCCCCAAGTCACCATTAATACTGGGTAGATGACATTCAAAAGCAACAAGCTAAACAGTTTGGTCTCCATCCAAAATTTACTGGTATATCAAAGAAATCTAAGCATTGCTTTGATTTAATGTTCATGTTGAACCACTTCATTTTCCTATAAAACTCAGGGGAGTATTGGAGTCAGCCCACATTACATTTACATGAGTACATTTCTTTTCCTTTGACTAACAGCCTTGATACTACTGATCCATGTGGAAAACCTGCCGTGCTTCTGAGAGCCAGTGGATATGCCATGACCCCCCACATGGAAGCTCTTTGAAGGGAGCCTGTGGGCTGCCTGGTCCATGCCCCGGACTAATGCCATTATGCAGTTTTAGCTCCAAGAATTTGGAAGCTCTTTGGCAAGGAACCGTCCGTGAGTCCTTTTAACTTCAAAGAGCTAGAGTTGCAAATCTAGAATCCTCACTTACTAATTCTCATCTTATTTAAAAGTTTTATTTGAATGGTTTATATTCCAAAGCAGTTTACAAAAGCAAGATGCAGCACATAAATAAAATATAACAACTTTTATTTTGTATTAAGAAAAGTACATGAAAAAGATCAAGGGAATCAAAGCATCTTTGCCTGGTGCTGAAGGGATAGCAATGTTGATGCCAGGAGGGCCTCTCTGGGGCAGGAATTCCACAGAGGGGATGGGACTTACCAACATTGAGAAGGCCTCCTCTCTGCCTGCCACCTACCTTACCTCACATGGCAGGGGCGTGTGGATGGAAACCTCCAAAGATTACCTCAATGGTTTGGACAGGGTGATTTCGGAGCAAGTGTTCCTGCAGATACTTGGGTCCTAAACTGAACTGGGCTTTAAAGCTAAGCACTAGCACTGTGATGCTCTAAGGTGCCATTAGAAAGGCAACACTGCTGGAGTGATGGGGTTCTTGCTGGCTAGTAGGAATGGTTTGATAAGATGGCATGATTAAGAAGGACAGAGAGATTTTGTACCTGCACATACAAAATGGGACAATTTGCTTTGAACTGCATCCAGATGGATGATTAATCCCTGCTGGCACACTCTACCAAGAGATAAAATGTAAGGGCAATTTCACAGGCACAAAACTGTATGCTTTTTAAAAACCTTGTGTACATTTGGGCTTTTGTTTATTTATTTAGGATGACATTGCCATACATAAGTCAAGGTACAGATCGTGTTTCATTGCAACTGAAGTAAAATACTGCACTTGGATGTGAGGAACGCTAAAGTGGAGATTAAGCAGAGATAAGATTCTGCAAGGGGAATCGTGTGCTAGAGCAAGTGAAACTCTATTGACCTTGATGTCTCATACTTACTTCGCCTTCAAATTGTAAAATTGCATGTTTGACAAGTTTCAACTGAAATAGAATGGCCTTTCTGTCTGTGCGGAATAACTTGCATTGGAGAAAACATGCAAAAGGAATCTCTTGTGTTGTCGATCTGTGCAAAACTGTATGGCCTAAACTGGAACACCAAGAGCGAAGACTACCATTTGAGTTGAAAATGTCTGGGTATAAATAATATTGGCCCATAATAAAGGTGCAGTTTACAATTTATTGCAAAGTGGCAAGCTCCTTAAAGACAGGGGCTCTGGTCAAGTTAGGAATCATACGAATGCAAGGAGAAAGCTTTTGCAGCCAAAATCCTAGCTGGAGGTGTAATTGTGGGTGCACATAGGTGCTGCATGTGCAATGCCAATCCAGGGGCTAGAATGTGGACTTGTAGCACAGAATACTTTTCAATAGAGGACTGTCTTCTGACAGTCCTTCAAAACAGAGGACTATCTTCTGTAAAGTGAGGCATGTGGGCTACCCTAGCACCAGCTCCATTCTCTTGCCATTCCCACCTGAAGCTGGGTGGTGGTGATGGTGAAGCTTTTCTACTTGGGTGGGCTCCCTGTGCAATTTAGAACCCCAGTCTTCCAAGACTCTAAATCCTTCAGGCACCTTTCATGAGTAGAAGAGGATGCCAATGAGGATGATGATGGGTGGGTGGCAGAGCCAATGCGCTTGTTCTTGCTCCCCCTCACAATTTTTTTTTTTTAAAGGTAAAGGGACCCCTGACCATTAGGTCTAGTTGTGGACGACTCTGGGGTTGCGGCTCTCATCTCGCTTTACTGGCCGAGGGAGCCGGCGTACAGCTTCCGGGTCATGTGGCCAGCATGGCTAAGCTGCTTCTGGCGAACCAGAGCAGCACACGGAAATGCCGTTTACCTTCCCGCCGGAGTGGTACCTATTTATCTACTTGCACTTCGTGCTTCCGAACTGCTAGGTTGGCAGGAGCAGGGACTGAGTAACGGGAGCTCACCCCATCGCGGGAATTCAAACCACCGACCCACAGCGCCACCTGCGTCCCCCCCTCATGATTATAATTGCACGGGGGATGAAAATCATCTAATCTATCTATCTATCTATATCTATCTATCTATCTATCTATCTATCTATCTATCTATCTATCTATCTATCATCTATCTATCTATCTATCATCTATCTATCTATCTATCTATCTATCTATCTATCTATCTATCTATCTATCTATCTATATCTATCTATCATCTATCTATCTATCTATCATCTATCTATCATCTATCTATCTATCATCTATCTCCCTTTCTCTCTCTCATCTATCTATCTATTCTATCTATACTTATCTGTCGCATGACAAGTTTGGTGGAGATAGTTGGAAATGTCATTGCATAGATGACGCTGAGTTGCTTGTAATTTGCTATGAAAATCTGCCTATTTCAATTTCTCTCATTTCTCCGCATTTCAGTTTGGTTCTCCATGTTGTTGCATCATTTTCTGTTTTGTTTTTTTTAAAGTCATCTTGAAAATTCAGCATCAGTTTAGTGTGAATTTCTCCCAATCGACACATCTTTTAATACAATTTCCCTTAATGCACACATTTTTGCAAAGCACATTTCTCCTTATATAATGCAGTTTTGTGTGATTATGATTGCCACTGATTTGGTAATCACCTTCTAAACCACTGTGCAGCTTGGATAGCTCAGTTGGTTAGAATGTGGTGCTCACGATGCCAAGGTTGCAGGTTTGATCACTGAATGGGGCAGTTGTTCATTCCTTCAGGGGGTTGGACCAGATGATCCCTAGGGTCCTCTACAATTCATCTATGAAAGTGATTTATTTTCACTAATATATGCATTTTTGAACATATTTCTTAGATGTGGAACTGAAAAAAGTGTGGATTTTGAAGGATGGTTTGTGTTTTGGTTTGTGTCCTGTTTCACAAAGTGCAAATTAGGTAGATTAAATATGAACTGACTCAAATTTCTTGTGCTAACCAAGTAGCTGTATGTGTAATTTTTGTCTGTCTTCAAATGGATATTGGAGCAATGAATCTAGCCTATTGCTAATGCGCTACTGATGCCTTGTTCTTGTGATTCCTCCATCTTTACATATGTTTGTTCCCTTCCCCCCTCCTCGCATAATAAATAAAATAAAATTGTGTGTGGATCAAGGGATATAACATACAGATATGCCCTCAAGTAGGTAAGGAAGGATCAAAAGAAAAGCCAAGGAACTTTATACTAGCTACGGCAAACCTAGACATTATGAATAACAGAATTAAATCCAGGATCACTTCAAAGGGGATTGTTGAGGAAATGGATAAATAATGATTCTGAACACATCAGAGAATCCTAGAAGCAAGGCTTTAGAAATATACATTAGATGATCAACATGAGCAATAATTTTATTACCATACCAGCATAAATAGTTCAGAGGTCTTTATAGAGTTTTGCTGTTTTTCATTTCAGTCCATTTATCTGACTGGCATTTGAGGTACCGTAAGGAGTCAGGGTGCTGTGAAGTTGAAGACTTGGCTTGTAGCTGTCAGCTGATCTCCATAATCCTCTAGGCCTTGGATATTTTTTCAGGCTCTGGAAAGCCAGCTGGACTCCCATAGGTGATGTGGCTCAGAGCCACTGCTGCTATGGCGGCAGGGAAGTGAAAGTACTCTCGATGACTTCCACAAAGACTGCAAGCCACAACTTTATTTAATATGGCACCAGGAGGTTTCAATTATTCCCCACAGGGCTGGGGGGGGGGGGAAGCTGCCTGTTGATTCTGATATGCAAAAGTATGAGCTAAAAGACCATCTCATCCTTTATATACCACTGCTCTGCAGGAAAGGTCATCCTGCAGGTACCATCTTATCATGAGATCCATTTTGCACGATGTCGGAATCGGACCGTTAGTGTGGAAGCGCCTTCCCATTATGTATCAGACAGGCACCATCTCTATTGTCTTTTCAGCATCGGTTGAAGACTTTCCTTTTTGAAACAAGGATTTTTTTTAAAAAATAGATTCTTTATTGGATTTGAAATTGTCTCTCTATATGTAACTGCTTTAATTATTTTATATGTGTGTGTGTGTGTGTGTGTATATATATATATTGTAATAGGTATGAGTTACTCGTGCGTAAACTGGTGCCCTTCTTGGTTAATTTGCCTTGTTAAAACTTTCTGACTGCACAGCCTCTCCTCATGGTGGCTGCCTCAGTCACTGGCAGAATCCATCAGTGGGCGTTTCTTGAACCTCTTCCAACATAAAAGTTGTTTGACACCCAGTCTCCTCCTCCTCTCACTGCGCGGGAGTCTTCTGCACAGGGAAGGCGTGGGTAGCGGAGGACCTGGGCTCTCCTCACTGATGTCCAGTGAAGAGTCCTGGAGCCCTCTCTCCACTTCCCCCGTCTGCCCCCCTTTATCCCTGGTGTTGCGCTGATTGGCTTCCCCCTCTACTGAGCTGTTTCTCCCCCTGCTGCTGGGTCCTTCGCCAGCATCATCTGGGAGCCTCCCCTTCGCCTCTCGCTCCAATGTCAGTTCCCTGACATATATATATATATATTAGAATCACAGAACTCTGGTTAAAAGGGACCCCAAGGGTTATCTATTCCAACCCCTTCTATGCAGGAATCTCATCTGTGACAGATAGCGATCCAACCTCTGCCTGAAAACCTCCAAGGAAGGAGAGTCCCCAGCCCCCCGAGCCAGGCCATTCCACTGCTGAACAGTTCTTACTGTCAGAAAGTTTTTTCTTATGCTTAGTCAGAATCTCCTTTCTTGTAACTTGAAGCCATTGGTTCAAGTCCTACCTTCTAGAACAGGGTATGTAATGGTATTTTTTTTTAAAAAAATTAACAGCTATTTTGTTGCATTGTGAAATTGCTTTGATATGCTTCATAGGAAGCAATTCAGAAATGACATTAATAATAATAAAAATCATCATCATAGCAAGTTCTTATTTATTTATTTGTCTCCTTCCTTTTCTCTTTGGTGCTCAAGGTGACATACATGGTCCCAGGGGTGGACTATGGTAATCTTTCGTAATATGGCGCCTTGAGTGAGGCCAAAATTTGGTGCCCCCAATGGATCTTCTTAATTTTGCGCCCCTTTGGCTTGGCAACCTGTGCCTACACCACCCTAAATCTGTCACTGATGGTATTTTGCACTATTACCACCACTACTACTAATTTATTTCTACCTCGCCCATCTGGCTGGGTTTCCTTTCATACTGAGAAAACTATACTTCTTTATTCCTTGATGTGTTTATTCTTCCCTATTTCACAAAAAGTAGCCTCTCAATACCCGGTCCATCTGGATTGTCCTGCCCAAATTCAGAGAAAGACAAAACAGGGTCGGAACAGCAAGAAATATAATGTGTTCTAATGCCAATAACTTGTATTGAGAAGCAATATTCTAACCTGCTTGGATTTATGGTTTGGCCTTGGGCAAGTCACTTTTTCAGTGTCGGTCTCCCATCTGTACGCTAGCCCCACATTTCAGCACCGTGTAACATCTGGGGTTATATTTTAACTTCTATTAGCTAGCTTAAGAGCGGAAGGATTTGTTCCTGTTATGCCTCTAAGACTTCCACATTTCATTTGATTGTTCAGCCCGCAGTTGAATAGATTGAAGCTGTTCCTTCCAGCCAAAGGTTTTCAGAAAATTTAATGCTCAGGTAGAAGCTTGACCCGACCTATTTGTTGCTCATCAACATGCAAAGAACAGGGCTCAAGGATACTTACTCCTGTGGAACAGTGTTCCTGTCGTGATATGGCAGGTGCTTACTATCTGCACTTCTAATAAAAAATTGAAAACATGTTTGTTCCAATGACTTTCTCAGCTGGTTGAATGATTCTCTGCCATGGGTTTCTCTCCCCACCCCTCTCTTTTCATATTTAAACTGTACTTGGAGCAGATACCCCTTCATTTATCATTATCATCATTATCACTATCCTTCCCTTTCTCCCAAAGTTGCCTAGGGTGACAAATACACAAGTGGTAAAACACTTAAAACATCTAAAAAGTCTAATGCAAGCTGGGAAAGATCTTTTCTTAAAAGGCTTGAAAAGGAAGGTCTTCATTACAGTCCATGCCAGTTGTTTCTGCTCAATGCAAGTACCAATTGAGCCTTTAAAAGGTGAAGGTTGGAGAAGCTACCTCTCTAGCTTGGCTCTCTCTTCTTTAGCTGGATGTAAGTTCTGTTGTGCTTTTTACTCATGAGTTCCAAGTGTTTTGAATTAAGAATAAGATGGAAAGTTCACGACGAGAAAAGCATAATGTTGGCTGCGACAGAGCTAACCAAACAAAAACTGAGTAGTAGTTGGATAGTATTTGGAAAGCATTAAAATATTTCTCGCCCTCAATTTTCAGCGAGCGCTGTACATTTTACAAGTAATGAATGGGCTATATATCGCCGGCATTAGTCTTTGGGCCAGGATTATGACTTGTGTGATGAAGTTTTGATTGAGGGTGGGTGGGGAATATTTTTACTAGAGTGATAGATTGGAACAAAGGGAAATGAAAGAGGTAGAAAAGGCTTAAAACAAGTCACTTGCTTGATGGATGGTTCCCATGGGAATGACCATGGGAATCTATATAGAGTATAATGTGAACGGATTGAGATTCATTGCCTAGCCTTTTTCTAGGGTTTTGATAAAAGGGAGGCGGGTGACAGGGTTGTAGTGCTGCAGAATAGAGTCCGTGCAATGATAGTACTGGTTACTGATCTGTCATACTTCCTAAACTCACAGACTCTTGATCCAATAATTGGCACAAGACAGTAAGCCCTGGCAGTGGCATAGCATGGTTGCCAGCCCCTGGGGCCACATGTGAGGCTCTTATGAAGCATTCAGCCTGAGTTGTGTATAGAGCTGTCCATTAGCTTCTGTTGACCTCAGCCCTCTCAAAAGAATGCACACTCAGAGATAGGATATAGAAGTAGGAGAACTGCACAAAAAGGAGAGGATGGATGAGAGTATAATAGTACAGTGGTACCTTGGGTTATAGACGCTTCAGGTTACAGACGCTTCAGGTTACAGACTCCGCTAACCCAGAAATAGTACCCCGGGTTAAGAACTTTGCTTCAGAATGAGAACAGAAATCATGCAGCAGTGGCACGGTGGCAGCGGGAGGCCCCATTAGCTAAAGTGGTACCTCAGGGGAAAAACAGTTTCAGGTTAAGAACAGACCTCCAGAACGAATTAAGTTCTTAACCCGAGGTACCACTGTAATACCACCAAGAAATAAAGGAAGAATGGCAGAGTACTACTAGGAGGTAGATAAGTAGGTGGTTTTTCCAATATAGATCTGTCTTCCTCTTCTTCCTCCAACCCTACAAAGCTAGATTTAGCTCTGTGAATGTTTTAAAGAAACAGTGAGAGATATGATCACAGATCTCCCAATATATTCTTCAGAATTCAAAAGAAGCTAGGGGAATTTTGGACTGGTGCTGTGGTGCACAGGGGGCAATTTAACTCTTTCTTCGTGTACTCATTCAACTTCCCCACCCCAAAAGTTGCTAAATCCCTTTCTGGTGGAAAGAGAGAGACACTACAGGCTCCCTACCCGCTCTCCTAATGTGCTGTGGCGAGGCTTTCCCCGTCTCAGTGATATCTAAGAATGGGGTGTGTGTGTGGATAAATTCATTTTGCATATTAAAGTAACTCTACCTAATTTATACTTTCTGAAACACTACGTAAAGTGAAATGCAGCCATTCTTTGAAATTTGCATTTCTCCTAATTTCATTATGCAGTTTTCCTAACAAATGATGTGTACAAAACTCTGTATATGGGGGAAAATGTGCTTAACTGCATGTACACTACAAAAAAATGGGTCTACTCTAAGTATATTGGATGTTGGCTATCACCCAATGAGTCTAACCATGCAAAACAATTCACACAACTGAAAAAAACACTTCACTGCACTTTTTTTTTAAAAAAGTGAGACCTTCTTTATGAAATCTTTAGTGCTATTTACTTGCTTTTACATGCTTGACAGCCTGTAACGATGTGTGAGATGATAACTACATATGGTCACTTATTAACTGTAATAAAGTGAAATACTTGACTGACTCCAAAGTCACCCAGTAGCTAGAGCAGAACTTTCCTGTGGGCAGTTGCCACAGTCGACTTTTCTCCCATTCTCTTTATTTTATTTTTTAATCAGGGTCCAATTTCCTCCATTGAAAGGTGTGTCTCCTTGATAACTAGCAGAACCTGCCTTAAATTTGTATCATTGACGCAGACTTCCCAAGTGGCTCCCACAAATAGGCACGGGAGTGTAATTAAACTGACAAAATTACAGTGAGTGGAAAAGTTGCTTATCTTGTACTTGTCAGCATGTATATATACAGCCTTCCTTTTTTGCCAGAAGACCATTTTCAAGCTCCACAAAATTGGAACCTCCTGCTTCAGCTGATAGTTCGGCAAATAATCTCTTGCTACAGTTGAGCAAGAATTGAGCAACCTTCCCTGCTGGCTACAACTCTTTTTAATGTGCTGTTCTTTAAGGGGAATGGCCAGGATTGTAAATGTTTTAGGGAAAATGCAGGTCTTTTGCATTAGCTATTGTCCCTCCATGAGGGTTGATAGCTGTAGGGGGATGGACGGTAAGCACCAGATATGATACATGAAGTAAGGAAGAGCCTGTGTTGGGTAGTCATTATGGTAGCGGTCACCAACATTTTTCGGTTAGTGAGCACACTTCCTTTCACTTCTCCTATGTTTAGAATGGAAGCAAAGGTGGGTGTCCAAACCTGGTATCAGGTGGATTTCTAGGGGGTAGGGAACCCAGAAAAACACATGGAGCTTAGCAGAGGGACATTAAGGAGGTCCCGCGTGCAGAGATCTTAACTCCCAGACAGGAACATACAGGGAGAGGCACTCCTTCAATCACTTATTTGTTTTCTCGAAGCCTTCTGACATCTTTTTCTGTGTGTCCACTTCTCTATTTACCAATTTCATATCCCTCCAAATGATAGTTGTAAAAATGCAGGTCTGCTCTCACAGACCTGAAAAAATACTTGCAGAGGGAAGACTTTATTGCAATGATGTAATAGGTTAACTTCACCCAGCCAGTTAAGCAGATACAATTTACGAGAGGTCAAAGGTAACTAAACTAAACAAATGATGCTTTTGTGGTTTCATTTTCTGCATGTGGCCATGATAGGAGGGCAGAGTGGGAACCATATGAAAAGTGCAGCTTCAAAAGTCTTTTTCTTCACAAATTTCTGCGTTTTTAACTCCTCCCCCCTCATTTCTTCCTGCTGACCTTCTTTTTCCACTTTCATGTCAAGCCAAGTATATCTCACAAATCCCTGGACTTTTATAGTCCATCTCTCTACAGATTGCTAGAGAAGCAAACACTTTGTGAATGAAACAGGTGCAACATTGTTGAACAATCCAAGCCATTCTGCTTGAAATCACAGGTGGGTCTAGAAGGCAGCAGCATTGGGTCTAACTGTTCCTGAACAGGAGAGAACTTTTGATCCTGAAGCAATTCTCTTTTTATTGTCTCAATCTGTTCCTCTGCTCAGCATCCAGGTCAATATGCTATACACCTGGCAGATTAATTTTAACATTTCCCCCATATTCTTTTTGCACTTCACATTCCAAATTCATATTTGAACAAATGCGGACCTGCACTTTTAAAATTGCTAGCTGTTGCTTATTGAAAGGTGTTTGAGATTTGTGCAATAAAAGAATCCCCTCTTCCAAATTATACAGTTGATAAATCAAGATGTTTAAGAATAATCCTCTATTTCTGATTGCTTTCTCTCACCTCCTTTCATTCTCTACTACACCTGAGAGAAGCTAGCTAGATTAGGGGATGCAAGGCAAGCAGTGTGGCACACGCAATTCTGCCCTGTCA
Organism: Podarcis bocagei; assembly: GCF_964188305.1. NCBI lineage: Eukaryota > Metazoa > Chordata > Lepidosauria > Squamata > Lacertidae > Podarcis > Podarcis bocagei. The sequence continues at coordinate 56,568,735 of NC_138134.1, forward strand.
ATACCTAAGTGCAGCGCACTCCCCTCTGCCTCACACCTGCTTGCTGCCTACTCGAACAGATGCTGCAATTTAAGAGTGGTGTCACCAGTGTGTGTTACATGAGCAAAGCACGTGTGCAGAAGTGTTATAGTTTGCTGGAATTCCTAGGCCTAGACCTTTGATCTCTCTGCATGCAAACCACCAGCATTTCCTCACAGTGGTGCTGTTTGTAAGGAGTTGCTGGAAGGCTACTCTCAGGTGAGATAGCACCATTGTTGGAAGGTCAGCTCAGGAGGATGGGAGTAGCAGGGAAAACTCCAGAGAAATGACTGCAGGGGCTGCCGCTGCTCCCTAGCATCCACTGCTAGAAGTGGCTACCTCACTGGCTAATAGTAGGGCCAGCCCTGTATCTAGTTAGGAAGTACCTGGGTCAGTTAGAGAGGCTGCAGTGGGGCTTGTGGTGGTGGTGGTGGTGGGAGGAGGTTTGTCATGGAGGACATATTGCCTCGGACCACCATGGTGAAGGGCAGGTAAGAAATCTAATCACCATCATCTTCAGGTTCCTTTTTCTGCTGAACCCCTTCCCCTCCTATCTTATTCTGCAACCTGGACTTGGGAACCATTGACCCACAGTGCCCCATTCTTGCTAGGATTCACTCAGTTTGTTGGCCCAGCCTACCACCCCAAACAGGCACAGGTCTAGGGCTTGCGCACCCTTTAATGATTCAGATGTTACTGAGAAATAGAACTGGGACATCTCACCCCAAATTTTCTAATGGCTTCATATAGACATTAATTAGCAATAAGGGTCAGGATGATACTCTGTAGTATCCCACAGCTCAACTGTCAGGTCATTGAAAGACAATCACCCACTGCTATTTTCTAAAGCTGATCCCAGATACAGGACCAGAACCATTGTAGAAACAGGGTGCCCCAAAGCCATCTTGGTTCAGATGTATACCATGGTCAATGATGTCAAAAGCCACTGAGAAATCAAGTAAGAACAACAAGGTCACACTCTCCTTCATCTTTGATGAAGGCCAGTTCAGTCCCCAAACCAGGCTAGAAGTTAGACTGGAATGAGTCAAGGTGATCAGTTTCATTCAAGATCAGATTCGTTTGCTGTAGAAATAAAGAAACAAAACCTGAAACTTATATCAAGTCAAGACCTCTTCAAAGTATTAAAAATTCATTATAGCAATACATTGTCAAATGGAGGCCTATTCTACATAAATTATAAAAATATAGCTATATCTACTGCTCTGCTATGAGAGCATCACTCAGTTTGATATTGTACTGGCATTGCAAAGATGTTACTCTAGTGCCAGAATCTGTATCCACATTGCTACAGGGAAGTTGTTTGCCTATAGGTCTTCCTAAACTGTTCCCAAGAAACACATCATACCTATTATTCCAAATGAAATCACAGCAAACAGCTCATGTCTGTTTTCAGTTCCCATTTTGGTGCTTCAGGGGAATAGTATGTCCCTCCCCAATCCTTGCTCAATGCTTCGAAATAATGTTTTGCATGGTTGGTGGGTGGGTGGCAAGATCTCCTTCACATGCCTAGGACATATGCTGCAAAGAAAGATCACAAGAGGCAGATGAAAAAAGCAAAACAAAACACCAAGCTATTTGAATTACTTTATTTCTGATTGTGGAATTTCTGGCCACTTTTGAGAACAAAACCAGATGCTGAAAAACCAGGGGGGCGCCCCTCTGAAGCCTTCTAAGTGTCAGAGTGCTCCAGGCTTTGGTGCATGCGGGGGCTTGGCTCCCACTCGTCATCTCAAACAAGGCTTGTGTAGCAAGATCTCACTTCTAGGAAGCAGTGACTAAGTCAGGATGTTAATCCAATTTCACTGAGCCTCAGGGTTGTTTCTCTATTGGACCACTTGCAGGACCATCTTCCATTTCATCTTAGAAGGCAATCCACCCACATGTCAACAGCTGTTCATGAACAAATGTCAGCCTGCAGCTAAAAGGACAAATGTATTTTTCTTGAAGTTGCACCCAGTCTGCCTCATGACAATGGCATGTGAGTGACAGTCTTGACCGTTTTGTTTTGACCTCATGACCTTGAGATATGAAAATGTTACTGCCAAGTGTTTAGTGTGGTGATTGTCCCATATGTTTCTTGAAAAGGGGCTTCAACTTGCTTGTAGAGAGCATATGATTTGCCTGAAGACAGTCTCCAGATACAGTGCCCAGTACATTGAGTTAAAGGCTATTGGGTAGCCGGAGAATCAGTGCTAGTCACAGTAGATGATGCTGAGCAATGCTGACCAATGGCCTTGTTGCTTAAGGCAGTTTAATATGTTAAGTAAAAATGGTGCCAACATGTTGAATGGAAGTAACAAACAAACAAAAATCAGTTTGTGAAGAATCGGCTTCCAAGATACATTGCTTTGATGAGCATATTGTAACAAGGCAGGTGTTGCTGTGCTGAAGGACCTAGTCTAAGCCAAAAAGATATTCGATGGGTGTCTAAGAATCGTCACAGTAGGTGCCTGTCTGATTTCAGCTTGTAATTGAACAACCAACTAACTGCTGCATTCTTCACCAGCTTCAGCTTCTGGGTTAAGCCCAAGGGAAGACCTACGTAGAATGTGTTACAGTAATCAGATCTTGAGATTAAGCCTTCAACAAGCTGTGCTCCCTGCATTTCAAGTCAATGTGCCTTCTGCTGGGGCTTATATACAAAAGGACTGGCCTCGGTGGTTTGTGGATCATAGTTTGAAAGGTTGGTTACGTGGAGCACATTACAAGTGGCATATATCTGGTCTCTTTTGGATGTGATGAGTGTAATTTGTAGTGCTGTATGTGAATCCTTTGCATTACATTGAATGTCTCCATGTCACTGCTGGAGTTCCAGGTGGTTGTTGATAGTGGTGGCATGAAGATATTGTAGGATGCATGTGGTGAACTGTGCTGCATTATTCCTGCAGTGTGCAGAAACGATGTGGCAGAAGACACTTAGACCCTGCGGTCTTAGTTGTGCTGCAGCATGGTATGCCAGTTTGCAATTTTGGACCAATGAAAGTTTGGCTATGCAGCCTAAATATGGATGCAGAAAGCTGCGTTGCTCAGCCTTTTTTCTTTCTTTTTTTGAACCTTACCCAAAGCAAAGATCTTACAATCATGATGTGTTTTGGCAGGTATTTAGAATTTGAAGAAAGGTTTTCCAGTTCTGGCTAATCTCTTGTATATTTGCAAAAGTGAAATTTGTGAATCCCAATGGAAGGAGGAGCTGAAGGTCACTGAGGCGTCCATATGGGTCAACCACTTGCCAGCTCCCAGTGAGAACAGGTTGAAAGGAAAAGCCTGTGACAGTCTTGGATGCACAGCTAATACTGTATTATGTGATAAAATTGGCAGACATGTTGGCATATGTTTTAGCTTCCCATTTCATTTTGGTCTCTTCTTCTGTTAGTGAGCCAGAGATAATGGCTAGAACAGCAAAGAGGTGCCAGTTTAGGCTCATTTCCCACATTATACGGTGACTGGAGAAGCCTCACTAGGAACCATTGAGAACATTATTTAAGAACACAACTCTGGACAGAAGCCACGTGCTAATATTTAATTTCCCTTTCTGGTTCACGAGCACTTGCAATAGATGGACACCAGTATCGAGCAAACTACTGAGTAAGAGGAGGAAATTAAAATTTATTACGTGGTCTAGAGGATGGCCTCTTCCAATAAAGAAGTGCAAATTGAAACAACATGATCATAAATGATACAATGATGTGTGTTGTGAGATATTGCTCCCCCAGTATCAAATTTTCAATTGTAAGCTCCACAGGTAAGGGACTTTTGAAAGCCCCATGCACACTGCTGCTGCTATACTCGCAACAACAGCAACACAAAACCCAAAGGAGGGACATTCAAGCTCCTTATCCTGATGTCAAAGTCCATACTTAGGCCTAGGTTGAAATTTCTTACAAAACAACTAGGCCCTACTTCTTCTCCCCTCCATTATTTGTCCAGCACTTCTTCCCCACAACACTGGGGCTTTGGGTCAGTTGAAGGAACTGCAAGCAGTTCAGGCTCAGACATGTGCAAAGAAGACTGGACTTATCCCGGCCCAGGAAGTCACGTGACATCAAAAGGCAAATCAGCTTCTGCTGTGTGACAGATGGCTGCCAATTCTGCTGCTCCCAGTTCTATTGCTATCTACCCACAGTCTAGGTGACTTGCTGCTGAATGAGGACAGCAGGATCTATTTCTGTGTCATCAGTCTTGAACCTACCTGATGTTCATCCACTTGCCATCTATTCCATATTCTTGACTACCCCAACCCTTGGCTTCTGATAATATTTTACTTACAATTATGGCACTAGAACCACCAGGAAGTGAAAACATTTTAATACAGTGCTACCTCGGGTTAAGTACTTAATTCGTCCCGGAGGTCCGTTCTTAACCTGAAACTGTTCTTAACCTGAAGCACCACTTTAGCTAATGGGGCCTCCAGCTGCCGACGCACCACTGGAGCACAATTTCTGTTCTCATCCTGAAGCAAAGTTCTTAACCCGAGGTACTATTTCTGGGTTAGCGGAGTCTGTAACCTGAAGCGTCTGTAACCCTAGGTATCAATGTAATATGGTTCTAAGGAAGGCCTTCAACCCAGTTGGCATAACTATCTGATCCTTCAATTAACTATCTCAGCTGTCTTGTTGGATGCCACAAATACTAATACAATATAGAAAGGAAAAGAAATATAAGTCCACCAACAGAAACTGGATTAGAGAGCATGTTGATTTTTGAAACTCGTATACAGTGGTACCTCGGGTTAAGTACTTAATTTGTTCCGGAGGTCCGTACTTAACCTGAAACTGTTCTTAACCTGAAACACCACTTTAGCTAATGGGGCCTCCTGCTGCTGCCGCGCCGGCGGAGCCCGATTTCTGTTCTCATCCTGAAGCAAAGTTCTTAACCTGAAGCAATATTTCTGGGTTAGCGGGGTCTGTAACCTGAAGCGTATGCAACCTGAAGCGTATGTAACCTGAGGTACCACTGTGTTTCTTTTGTATATTCTACCTAAGTCCTAGGATGGGATTTTGTAGACCATGGTGAGCAAATAAAAGACTTTTGTGAAGACTGCGCATGGTAAAAGTAGGTGATGGTTGCAAGTTCTGACCATCAAAATAGAACCATTGGTGGGATGCATAGGAAAATGCCTTAAACCAAGCCTGACCATTGGGTCATCTAACTCAGTATTGTTGACACGGACCAGCAGCTCTTTAAAGTTAAAGATAGGGGACTTCCCCAGACCTACCTGTAGATGCCAGAGACTGAACCTGGGACTTTCTGCAAATAAAGCATGTGCTCTTCTTTACAATGGTGATTTCTGGATTACCTGTATTATCAAAAATGAAAATCAGTATTTAGTGTTAGATGATTCCATTGACTTTTGCAAGTATTTTGGATTGTGAACTATATTACACGGAGATTGATTGAGTTTACATTCAGCATACATTCAGCATGCTTTCCCCCCACCCAGAGTGAGAAAGAGCTATGAGAACTGGGGAGTCTAAGATTTTTAAATGCACAATAGGTTGGTTAATTTTCAAGAAGGTTTAGAGCAGAATTCAGAATTTGCCTCTGATAATACATGTGGATGACCTCCAGTTGGTTGATGTCTTCTTTAAGCAGAAACTGTATTTCTGAGCCAGATCCTTTGGCTCAGGGGGATGCTGACATATGTAGATACAATTCACCCTGCACTTCTATGCTCCAAGTCAGGAATTCTGAAATATAACCTTAGGAATATTTCTTCCTTACTCTTTTCAAAATTCTGAAGAAAAAGTAATTGTGGGCTGGAAAACTGAAATATGATTGCAAAACGTTGGGGAAGCAGCAGCTTTTCATTTCTTTTCTGGCCTCGTGTTTCTTCATTAAAATGCACTTAATATGCTTGTGTGATGAATTGTTTTCTTCTTCACACTAACCACAATAAACTTGGGAGGAGAACTTATCCCTATTAGAGCTTGCTCCAAGTACAAATAATTTATAGCATCCCCAACAGTGTCGTGAATATACCATTTCTGTGGAATGAATGATTCGGGGGATATCTTGAAGTTTCCTACCAGTCGCAGAGTTCAGGAGAGGCTAATGTATAGCTTTCACTTTTGGGGTGTGTGGGAGGGAGAAGAGAGATGTTCCTTTTAAATGGCTCATTTGAGAAACGCAGCAAAAAGCACACATCATGCCTGGTAATCATTTGTTTTTTCTTGCAGAGTGCAAACCTAGTGTAGAGACTTCCTAATACTTTTTGAAGCAGACTTGTAATTCAGCGTTAAGCTACAGAAATGCAGAATGTTGAAGATGAAAGAAGCCTCGTGTTTCTTTATTTTTGATCATTTCCAATCTGATCCATGTAAAACTACCCTAAGGTAAACAACTGTGTTCTTGTTGTTGTTTTCCATGGCTAAGTGAAAGTTTTCTGCTTCATGGGTCTTAAACTAGAGTCTTGGCTGCTCAAGGCACCGTTTTACTGCATATATAACACCTTTGACTCAAAGTGCACTTGTAGGTGTGAGTGAAATGTCTGTTTCTGCATCTGCACTTATGAAATTCTTTCCCACAATCTGCTTCTACTTGCTCCTAAAAAATGCATTCATGTCTGATCCCATAAGCTGGCCCATAAAGTATGTCAACTTCTGAGCCATGAACACTTTAAACAAGAAAGAAGATTCTGCTTCATTGTTTTGATAGATGATTTCTTTTTCTTCTTCTGAGAACCAGAATCATTGATAGATTGATGAAAGCACTCTGTGCAACTGCAACCAATCTGATAGTAAAAAAAATATATATGGACAAACTGGATTGATGATGAACAGCAAAAGATAATACGTTGCAGAGAAGCATTCATATGGCACAATCCGTCCACCCAAAATTTAGCAAGCCCCATTGAATCTATGCACCTACTCTTCTCTCAGGTCCCTACTTCTAAACCCACATTTTTTTATTGCCTCTTGAACCATTCTCCCTGACCTTGACTCCTAGGCTACTTTCAGGCTAGCTGTTTAGTCTGGATTTACTGTCCTTCGTCTGCTAATGTTTTAGGGAGAATCCAAACAGCCTATGGCCAGATTCACACCAAACATTTTAAACAAATCCAACACACATTTAAAAGACATTCCTGAAGTCTCCTGGGAGCTGTACTTTCCACCAGTGGCGTAGCGTGGGGGGTGCCAGGGGTGCCGACCGCACCGGGCGCAACATCTGGGGGGGCGCGAGTCCAGAGGGAAGGGACAAGTTCCTTCCTCCGCCGGGCTCCCCGCCGCCACCGCCAGCCTTGCGCCCTAGCGCGCGCGCCCCCCGCCGTCGCTGTGGCTGCGCTCCGCTCACTGCTCGCAGGAGGAGCAGCCGCTGCAGCAGCGCCGACGCCGCCACCGACGCCTGGCTGGCACGGGCAGCCTCCGCACCCTGCCGCCACCGCCGTCCCCTCGGCCCAGCCACAGGCGGCGGCTGCTTCTGCCTCCATCCTCCTCCGGGCAAGCAGCGTTGTTTGCGCGGCAGCGCCAGCGGCAACTCGCAGGTTAGGGGTTGGGGGGGCGCAAATTACTTGCCTTGCCCCGGGTTAGGGGGCGCAAATTACTTGCGTTGCCCCGGGTGCTGACAACTCACGCTACGCTGCTGCTTTCCACACACAAAACTATAATTCCTAGCACCGTTTAAAACCATAGCTACTGTTATGTACTATGTGGGGGACATTCCTTGGGTGCCAGCCACAGTAGTGGGAGTCACTGGACCTCGCTCGTACCAGGTGGCACTCGAAGACGGACGCTTGTGGTGCCGGCAGATAGACCAGCTTAGGCGCAGGGTTGGGGACTTGGACCCTACCGTGGTGCCCCCAACTGCGCTTGTGGCTCCAGAAGAGACACTTACAGAGAGCGAGGCTCCACCTACACCTCCCTCGCAAACTGCCAGCGTGGAGCCGAACCAAGCCGCTTCAGAGGGTCTGCCAGACTTACCACAGACTCAGACCACTCCACTTGCGGAGGCTCCACCCACAGCAGCGGATCCAGGGGAGTTGGTTCCAACGCCACCTAGGGTCGCACCACAGCCTCAGCGAGAACTGTGTGGCCCCCCGGACTTGGCTACCAGTCCCCGGCGGTCTGGCAGAGTTTCCAAGCACCCAACTTATTTAAAGGACTATGTTGTTGGACATGTATCACTGTTGATATAAGTATGGGAAATGTAACCGATATGCTTTTGTGCCTAATTGAACCATTACGTGTAGTGCTGTTTATAAGGAAACCATTACGATTGTAACTAACGCCTTATCTCGGTGGGGAGGGCTGTTATGTACTGAAGTTCTCAGCCTGGGCCAGCAGGGGGATACTGTAGATAGTTTTCACTCAGGTCCACGTCAGTTATTTTAGGCGGGAAACCCTGGGTTGTTGTTGCTACAATGTTGACAGCCGGCTGCCTATAAAAGCAGGCCGGCTGAGCTGTTTGCTGTTCAGTTCTGTTCCAGCTTACAAAATAAAGAGCTGCTTTGGAGAAATCACTATGTCGTCTGCCATGTCTACCCACTATTCTACAGCTACCAGGATTCTTTGAGGATTCCATGTGTTTTAAATGTGCATCGCCACTCTTTTATACTGACCTTATTATATTTTAATTCACTCCCTTGAACACTTTTTGAGAGGAAAGATGGCATGTAAGTCTTATAAATAATTTTGCCTTGTTTCAGAGCAAAGGTTAAAATGTGCTGGAGAGGGGATGGCTCATAATCCAATTAATGCTTATGAGCAGTTTAGCTTGTGGCAATAGTATTCTTTTCCTGTTAAACTAGATTAAAAACGTAGAACAACTTTTTGGCTCCATGGAACAGTCCTTATGTTGAAATCCTGCCTGCAATATAGTTGTTCTTTGATATTTCATGTTTGCAATAGGATAGACTGATCTGTTACTATACTCCAGAGCCACATTGTTTCCATAAAACATTGTCTCCCCATTCTACAAGAGAAGCACAGACTATTGTTTGACTGCTGGGATGTGCAGTGAATTATTGGGGGTTGCTGTCATCCATCTAGAGTCCCCGCAGTGCAAAATGGTACCTAGATGTCTCTGCATGGCAGGTGTTGGCTAATAAAAGGGAGGAAAGGCAAACTCTTTCTGCCACCTGATTTGTCAGGAACCATCCAGATGCACTGAAATTAAGTGAGCCCAGCTGCAATTGTTTTATTGTATACTTTACCACACGGCACATCTATCTATCTATATAAATAATCACCGAGCCAGTGTAATATGTAACATATGAGTGCTTTACAGCACCGATGCTCCAAGTTCCTAAAGAACAAACAGCATGGAAATGGATGGGCCCTGGAAAGATTCTATAGCTCACTGCAGCTATAGTTTAAGGTAGGATTCCTAGCTGAGGCAAGTGCTGATAATCTAGTGTGGTTTCCAACAGTTGCATCATGTTAGTGAGCATCCTTGGCTCAGCCTGTTTTGCCGCCTGAGGCCCTATGCACCCCTTCCTGCTACCCTGCCACAGCCTCACTTACCAGGGTTGCGTGTTGGTGGCTTCCAGGTTCTGGCAAGATCCTACCAAAAGCTGCCACTGCTTCTCCTGGCTTATCTAACGGCAGTGGGGTGGTCCGGCCACTCCTGGAGGTGCCAGAGAAGCGAGGAAAAGCACCTGTGGGGGCAGGTTCTGGTGAGATCTGATTGGAACCTGGAAGCCACTGCGTCTGCTCGCTTCTCTAGCAGTGGCCAGTGATCCTTTGGGGAGTCAGGTCTGCCACCCCGGTGAATCTTGCTGGCTGAAGTGGACTGCTTCATATTGCCTCATTAAAAGGCCAACCCTGATTTGGTAGACATGTGTTTAATCTGCACACATTCTAAGAGCCTAATGTATTCTGATCTTTCGGCAGGGGCAAAAGCAGGTCTTGGTAGATTTCTCCAGTAACTTACACTAGCACAGGTCTTAAAATTGGTTGAGTTCACCCCTTTGACTATCACGACATCTGTAACAGCTTTGATAATTTTTTTAAAAATGCAATCAAGTGGTGCATAATTTTTTATGAAATAAATAAATCTATTTCATGCTACTCTGCTTTGCTTGCCAATACCGGAGAGGAGCATCTTGCAGGCTTTTGTGGCTAACAGCCTGCCAAACGGCTGAAAAATCATTTAGAGAAACGACATTCTTGCAATATTTCTTTCCAAATGGACTTAATGAGTATAATTTTGAGAAAGTTGAAACGCATGCAGTCTAGTCCGCCTAGAGGAGTCTTTGCACAGGACATCCACGAGCAACTGGTGTGTTCTGACAGAAAGCTTTGAAAATTATTTGCGGCTGTTGAAGTTTAATAAGATGGGCTTGCAGATCCTATGAGCAAAACTCTGTTTCTGGGACGTGCCTGCTGGTGACTGACCTTTTTTTCTTGCAGCCCAATACATTTTACTGTCTTGGATGAAGGACAAGGTGCCACATGCCCTCCACTCCACACGCAGAAACAGATTGTACTAGCAGCTGAGTCTTATTTCAACACTGACCGTACGTCACACCTGAGGGAATCAGTCCAGCTTAGGCACACCAGGCAGGCTATATGGAAGCCAGCCTTGTCCTCCAGAATCTTACAGCCTCTCCAGCCTCACCTTTAGAAGCCTTGCTCTATACCAGTGGTCCCCAACCTTTTTTTGGCCATGGCCCACCTAAGCATCTCTAAAATCCTGATGCCCCCCATGACATATAATTCTTAGTGTTATACATTCCCTCGTTGATAAATTGTGAATTTCCCAACGTACTTGAATTTCTGCCGATCACCAGTGCCCAGAGCAGGTAGAGACCCAAAACACCACTCCAAAAAATTGCAACTGAGCAGCTACGGAGTGGTCACATTCAGGAGGAAATTCCATAACTGTTGACTGAGCGCTCCCGGAGCGCTGCTCCCCCTGAATGCGCCCAGTGTATTTTCTGTTGAGATAACCTTTTCCATTTAGATAACCTCTCCATTGTCACCAGCTGACCACCATGTACATTCTGATTTTAATTTTAAAAATGTGTATGTCACAATATAAATTTATATACCGTATATGAGGCCCCTAGAACCGTAAGAAATGAAAAAAAAAATCACTGTTAATAACTCATTGTCAAATTGCCCCTCCTTAAAAATCAAATTGCCCCCCTGTGGAGAGTGTGCCCCATGTTGGGAACCATGGCTCTATACCCTACTGCCATCTGAATTGTGGGGAAGAGTGACCTTTAATGTTGTGGTACCCAGAGCAATGTTGCTCATCTAGTCTCTCCACTGGTGGAAGCCAGCTCAAGGACTCCCACTACCACAGTGGATCCATCTTGCCCAGCATGCTGTTCTCACAGTGGCCAAGTGAATGCTTATGGGGCATCCTTAAGCAGGATCTGAGTGCAGCTGCACCCTTGTCACCTAGCAGTTCCTGGCATTCAAAGGCATACTCACTCCCACAGTGGAGCTGGTTCTTGTTAAACTTGGTTTTGAAATGAAAGAAAGCCTGTTTTTTTCACGAGGAAAGTACACAAGTTGTCAGTTATGTCCCTCTCATCTCCCCCCTCAAGACCCCGGAGAAAAACTATTGTGTGTCCTCCAGCTTGAAAGATATTCACAATCAAAACGGCAATGTCATGGAAACACCCTGACTAATGTTAACATGGCTATGAAGGAAATTGTGGGTGAAACTAAAGTTGGAATTATCCTCCTTCCACGTAATCAGACGGTAGGGTCATCAGCAAAAACGCCAGCGCCTCGGATAGAGACATAGATGGAAGAAGTCTGTAGTCATGCTGACATATGTGTGAGTGGGAAAGGATGCAAATGAGACATCCTAAAAATAAGTCATAATTTTTGTAACATTCGTGCTGTGCACCACATTGAAAGGAAACAGATTTCAGCAAACCAGGGTGGCTTTATTTAATCCACCAGGAATTTCATCTAGAGCTCAGAGGGTTCGCAGTTCAGTTCACTTACAAGCACCGACAATGTTAATTGCTGTGGATTTAAGATAGTTGTTATTAGTGGCCCGAGATGACTATTCCCCGAATCAGCATCTGATCTTCATATGCGGCTCCCAATTCAACACGGCTAAGTCTGCTTCCATGTGCACATGATGAATTTCACAAACCCCAATGTTGCTTGCGCAAGGAACCCAGATATTCGGGTGTAACGGACCCTCTGCTATTTGTCAAGTAATGGGGCCCCTAGGGTGCTACTGTATTAAAAATGCCAATTGATGATCAATTTTAGCCAAGCTTCTGGTGGGTTTATGACTGTTGTTCTTGGCTTGATGGAGTGGTCAGAGGGCCACAAGAGGATTTATTCATTAGGAATCAGCAGTGCACAGGCATAATTAACTATGTACTATTAGCATTCTGTTTGTAGTAATTCCTAAGTAGCACCTTTTGGTCATTTAAAGTATTTTGGCAGACTGTGGGGTAGGAATGGGGCTATTTCTCTTTCTTGTTTTTTTAAAATCAGCTCTCCACATTTCCACACCAGTTTACAAATTAATTTTTAAAAGTTTATGAAAATTCACCAGCATTTTAGAGGAAATTTATTTCAATGTACACATTTTTGTATGCAATTTTTCCTAATACACACATTTTTGCAAGCAGTTTGCCCCAGTATAATGCAGTTTTGTCTGTTATTTTCACTAACACAATGCATTTTATGCACACTTTATTAGATATTACTTGGTTGGAAAACAGCATTGTGAAATTGGGGGGAAATGAAAATTTTGAAGGAGGGGGTTGTGTTTTGGGTTGCATATTGTTTCAGACTGCAATATAGGAAGGGTTCCTTTTCAGTGCAAATCAAATCAAATTTCTCTCCCCCCCCAAACACCATTTTGTCTTTATAGGAGACCCCCTTCCCCGTTTACTCATTGCTGTGCTGGGTTTTATTGTTGTTTGGGTAGGTTTGGTGAGGGTGAGAAAAGCTAAACCTCTTGCTGCATGTGCTGATTCTGGTAGAAATTGACTCTGTTGCACCAAGGAATACTTTTAAAGACAAACAGAAATGCAGACCTGTTGAGGCTGCAACAAGCAAACTGGTTATTGTTCTAATTCTCCAAGGTTCTAAGAGTCAGATTAAACATATAACAGAATCACGGCATAATTTTTTTCCTGAACTGTACAGCCTTAGGTTCCATGTGTGAGTCTGAATGTTTCCGTTTTTCTCTTTGGTTATGTGAGAATTTTCAGATCTCTTGTACATATGATCCAGCATCCCAGGGCCAAGACTATATTGAATCCTTTTTCAATGGCCAGCTTATTTTCTGTGATCACAGCATTCCTTCCTGGGATGCCTTTCAGTCACAGTTAGGAATGGGGGAGAGATTTGATTTCATCTGCATTTACAGGCAAATCTACCTAATTTTCACTTTTTAAACAATACAGAAATTGCAATGCATCCATCCTTTGAAATTTGGAACTGCTCTGAATTTTGCAGTACCGTTCTCCAGTTAAGTAATGTGTACAAAAATGCATGCACTGGGTTAAATTATGCATAAAGATGCATAAGCTTGCAAAAATAACATAGAAAAATGTATTCTATTAGGGGAAATTGCTTTGCAAAAATATGTACATCATGCAAAATTGCATTAAAATTGTGTTATATTAGGATAAATTTGCATAGAAATACTGATGGATTTCCATGAGGACTTTTTTAAAATTGCAAACTGATGTGGAAAAATGGAGAATTGAATTTAAGATTGGAAAAGTGAAAAACTGAGAGAAACTGAAATTGACACCATTTTCAATCCCTTGTCACAGTCTGAAATGAGACAATGCAGAAGACATTTTTACTACTTGACTCTTCTTAATCAAACAGTTATGACTTCCAATACATTGTCACAAATAGAAATAACAGCTTAAGAAAAATCAACTGAGCCAATATTCTTATAGCCATAAAGATGAGATAAAACTGTATAATTGTATTCCATTAGTTTTCCAAAGCTTTAGGGAATGCCCAGTGTTGTTTTCTTTCTGATTTATGTGAAGGATATTTTTTTTAAGTTCATTTTTGAGGGAATTTCCAAATTGTTTCCTTAGGGAAAAGGTGAGGAGATTTCACCCCTCCCATATCCAAGAATCTCCTGATGAGTCTGGTGATTTTCCAGAGAGGAGGGGCGGTGTTCTGCTCTCTACTTATTCCGCTCCAGCACCACATCAAAGAGTCAGTCAGTCAGTGTCGGAGAGAGAGAGAGACTGAGTGTTAGAGAGAGATAGTGTGTATAGATAAGGTTGCTGCTAAGAGCAGCTGCAGATACTCAGTGCAGTGCAGCATTCATTTTGCTTAGACCTCATTTAGCTCTGTATATAGTTGTGTAGTATAGCTGTAGATAGAATAAAGAAGATATTCTACAGAGCTGCTCTCCGAGTCGTTTATGCTCTGCTATACTCTGCTACACTCTGCTGTGCGACGACTGTCTTCTTGTGGGAGTGAATCCGCTGCTCACAACTCTAAGCTGTGAGTCCACAGCACTTTGACCTGTTCCTGTGCGGAAGGTGGTCTCTGGAAGTGCTACCCAGCTCGCCTAGCCCAGTCGGGGCTGAAGTGGATGAGTCCAGTTGGTGGCACTGGCTCAAGGGCGATGCTGACAAAAGGTAGCTATTTTGAATGACAGTAGATCACATTTGACATATAAAGAATTTTGTCAACTTTTATCCATGCTGACCAATGACTCTGTTCAGAATTTGAAAGGACAAAGGGGCATGCAAAAACATTTCAGTGACTAAAGTATTGTTATCATTGGAAATAACCTACAATTGTCACCCCCCCCGTTACCTTCTTCTTTCATCAATTAATGCACAGATTATTTTATATTTCAATAGTAGTTCATTTTAACATATGCATGTGGTTCTTAAAACCCTGGCTGGATAGGATTTAGTGATTGCATATGTACGTTTATGTGAAACCTTTGTCTTAAATCAGAAACCAGAGCTGTTTCTTGACCTTTGGTCGACTCTATATAACTATCTAGTTCTGATAAGCTATAACAAATCTAAAAAATGTCTTGTATTGAAGCCAGGAGTAACAAAAGGCCAACTAAAATGATGAAGCACAATTTCTCTCAAAGATCTAGTATCACATTTCTTGGTTACTTTGTCTATTGAGCAAAACCCAACTAATTTATTATTTTTATTATTGCTCTTAGTCATTCCTGCTTTGGCTCCATTAGTGAGACTGGGAAAAGGCTTTTATTTAGGTCACTATTTTCCAACCTTTCTGGTATGGCGGCCCACAAGTCCAAATCTCATTGGTATGGTGACAAATGATTTATTGTCACATGAAGTTTGGACCATAGGTCTTTGGCAGCCATCAATTTCATGCATTTTAAATGTAAGTTTTACCATCTTCTAGCTGGAGTGGTATAGCAGTTAGAGTAGCAGCTTGGGAGACCACATAGGTTTATGGCTGTAGCCTTCCACAACCTGGTACCTTCCAGATGTTTGGACTATAATTTCCATTTCAACTCCCACCAAAACATATGGAAGGCACTGTGGGGAAAGCTACCAATGGACTTTGAGTAACCATGTTTGATTGGGTTGCTACTCAGTGTGGTGAGTTATACTTAAGCCAGTGTGGTTATAGTTATTAGGATTTTGGACTAAGACTTGGGATAAAGGTAAAGGGACCCCTGACAATTAGGTCCAGTCATGACCGACTCTGGGGTTGGGGTGCTCATCTCGCTTTATTGGCTGAGGGAGCCGGCGTACAGTTTCCGGGTCATGTGGCCAGCATGACTAAGCCACTTCTGGCGAACCAGAGCAGCACACGGAAACGCCATTTACCTTCCCGCTGGATTTAAATTTACCTATTTATCTACTTGCACTTTGGCGTGCTTTTGAACTGCTAGGTTGGCAGGAGCTGGGACCGAGCAACGGGAGCTCACCCCGTCACAGGGATTTGAACCGCCAACCTTCTGATCGGCAAGTCCTAGGCTCTGTGGTTTAACCCACAGCGCCACCTGCGTCCCTTAGGACTTGGGATACCTGGGTTCAAATCCCCACTTGGCCATGAAGCTCACTGCGTGATCTAAGACCAGTCACTGTCTCTCAACCTAACAGGTTGTTATGGGGATTAAATGAAGAGGGGGAGAACTATATATGCCACCTTGAGCTTTTGGAAATAAAAGTGGAATATAAATGCAAATGCCAAACAACAACAGCAACAACTTGTTAAATTACACATTCAGAGGAAAACACACACACACATATTAAGAAATCTCTGAGCTTCTTCAGCTTGGGAATCTTGCTTGGCTAAGGCTAGCTCTGATTCTTTTGCCAGCTGAGTTCAAGAATGGTGTTGCTGGGTTCCGTAATTACCGGTACCTTATCTCACTGAATCTCTAGGCCAGGTTTACAAGCAAAATAATGCCTTTTCTCACTGGCAGCCCCACAAAATATGATTCCAAGGATGACCCAATTCTGCATGGCTTTCCCATCTCTTACAGGCAGCATAAGTTATTAAACAGGACAATCAATAATATCTTATAGAAATCCCTAACAGTGATTGAATTAAGATGACTCCAGAGTCTTCTATTGAAAACATTGCTGAAATTATTCCCAAACCTCAGGATGATAACCCTTAGTTCTTATGCTCCAAACCAAGCTAAACAGCCATGCTACAGCTGATCAATACAGATAAGATTGTCTTGAGAAGCCTTAGAAAATAATCCACTTCTATTATATTCCATAGGCATTTCCTGTGAATGAACCTAGACAACTAATAAAACAAAGGTTCTATTGCTTGTGTTTTATTAGGTGCTGATAAAAATTCCTTCTCTGATTCAAGGTGATGTTAGCGGTATTTCATTAAATGGAGTCGATCTATATGTAGGATTTTCCCGTTGGAATTACTCAGAAGTATCACAAGGGGCTTTCAAAGTGCTGATTCTGATGTAATGTTATCCACATCCATCTCTCTCTCCCTCTCTCTCTCCTGCCACTGTCACTCTTAACATTCTTTTTGCCTGAATGAAAATCCATGGCTGTGATCCAAAACTCCAAAGGGCTCTGATAAGCACACAGAGCCTCAGTTCAAGCAAAAACAATGCAATTTCCTTTAATTGTGTTGATTGTTCCATGTGTGGATTGTACATCTTGCTTGCTCCATTGTATTTTTTGTATAATCTGGAGCGTCAGCCCAATCACACTTTCGGACATGTTTTGTTGCAGCTGGGGCAGATGAAGGCATCTGGTTGTCCTGACGCAGGTGTATTGTGACATTTCTTCATTGTGCACTGCTCCCATTTCTCTTCTGGTCATGCTGACGGATTTTTTCCAGGCACTGTGGTTGTCTGCAAGGGATTCCCACACAGCTGGTGACAGTTACTAAGCTATCCCTATTCAGGAACAGGCATAGCTGGCATACACGCTAAAGCTGGTAATAGGTGCTCCAGAAGTCATTTGAGTCTGGGGCGCTGACTTGCCCACCACATTGGGGGCCCCTGGTGTCATGTTCTGTCCCTGCCTGATGGGTCACATTTGCCCGTCAGCGGTGGGGGGCATTGAGGGTGAAAACAACCCTCTGTGCATCCTGTCCCCACCTGCCATACCACTGGTCACTCTGGGGTGGCAGGGCTTGCTCCCCTGCCTAGAAATATTGAGGAGGCTGAAGAGCAGCCGCCCACTATAGTTGGTGCACCTGTTTGATCTTCCAGTAACAATGATGGCTCCAAAAGCATTCCCAGACTACATACCTGTTACTTCAGACACACTGCAGGCACAGGAAACCTCCTCTGCCTAATTCTTGGTCCCCGGATCCACTCAGCCCAGGGCCTCCATCTTAGTGGGATTTAGTTTTAGATTATTGGCCCACATGCAGTCAACCACCGAGCCCAGACACTGGGCTAGGCCATGCATGGCCACTCCTGACTCAGAGGTAATGGAAAAAACAGAGCGTATCGTCATCAGCATACTGATGCCATCTTGCTCCAGATCTCCTAGTGACAGCTCCCAATACCTTTACATATATATGTTGGAGACAAATGTTCCATCTGAAGTGACCAAAGGAGTAAAAAAAATGAGGAAAAGCAGCATATTTCTCTTTGAATAAGTTGTCTTGCTGTCTTTTCAGACAATGGTTTCTTTGACAGCATCTGATATGAGGAAAGGACATTCCCCCCTCCCCAGCACTCCATTTCATAGTTCTCAGTAAATATAATACAACTTTCATCACAGCTGGCACTTCTACTGTGACACCCGCACTAGCATGGTGCTTCTGTGGTCCATAGGTCAACCACCCTCTATAACTTTTGCTGACAAGTAAGGACTTGTTTAATTCCCCCCCCCCCCGTGACTACCATGGAGTGGATATTGAATGTATAGCTACAGATTTGGGGTACCAGAGTTTGGGGGGTGCAAAATGCCCATAATTATACGAAGTTGGTGAACGTTAGAAATTACTGAATGCTAGGAGTCTTCTCCTAGGATAGAAGTCGTTCAGCATGACAATGGTATTGATGGCCCATCAAAGGAGGATGCTTAGGTCTGTGAAACAGAGGTTGCCAGGGTAACGTTGGTGTGATGTCACACAGGAAAAATGTTGTCATATAAAAAACAGAAATCTGAAGAAAGGGGGCAAGCAGAGAGAAGGGGAGGTGTTGCGTTTGGCAAGGCATTCTGGGAACAAGAAGGAGGCTGTACTAAGAGACTGGGGGCCATGACTGGCTGCTGTGTTGGACCCAAGCTTGCTTGAAGCTATTAAAGGAGCAATGTTCTGCAACCCTTCCATTGAATGCTCTAGGTGTAAATATGTGTAAAATAAACCATATTTTTTAAAGACACTTGTCTCCACCATGCCTTGATTCCCCAACAAAACCACAACTCAGGGCGAGTGCCTGGAACCCCGCCTGGTATCTTGCTACCTCTTGGCAGAGATTGAGGGTGCTGTGTAACCTTGTATAGTTCTAACAGGTGCTATTATTATGTTTTCACCCATCTTTTAAGCAAGAGGTATTAAACGTGCTTTTGTTGTGCCTTTTACAGCTGTAAGAAGCTTTTAGTACAGAAAGCTGCTCTACGGTATGTCATGCTCAGCAATGTCCATACTGGCTGACAGTACCTCTCTAGAATCATAGAATATGTAAAGTTGGAAGGGACCATGAGGGTCATCTAGTTCAACTCCCTGCAATGCAGGGATACTTTGCCCAACATGGGTTTTGAACCCACAACCCTTAGATTAAGAGTCTCATGCGCTACCAACTGAGCTATTGAGTTTCAGGCATGCCAGAGGTTGAACCTGGAGACATCTGTAGGAACAAAGCATGTCCTCTACTACTGAGCTACCCCTGGAGGGAGGGAGGGAAGAATGTATGATTCTGTTGTTGGTGGATTTGGGGGTGGGGCCCTCTTTGCAGTGGCTCTCCACCCCTGAATTAATAAATATAATATAAATTTATAAATAATAAATTATTATTATTGACAACTGAAGGCAGCCCTGTTTAGGGAAGTTTTTAATGTCTGACGCTGTATTGTTTTTAATATTTGGTTGGAAGCCACCCAGAGTGGCTGGGGAAACCCAGCCAGATGGGCGGGGTACAAATAATAAATTATTATTATTACTATCTCACTTTTGAGGTGTTTCTAATACTGACCTTATTTTCCTTTCAGTGGCAGCTCAAGACATAATACTTTCAGCCTTCAAGGTTGAATGATACTGTTGGTCTATTAGATATGCTGATTTTTGCTTGTTTATTAGAAGCTGCTGTTGTTGTGCATTTTTTTGGTATTATATTTGCAACGTTGGGTTTTAGTCTGCAATTATTTTGTCATGTATCATCACCCTGGGACCTTTTTTGAAGGTAGGATTACAAATTTGGTGCATAAAATCACTGACTCCTATATGCATAGAGGAGGAATTCAGTATAGAGTTATAAAGGAAAAAGGGACTTGACTCTAAGGTATTGTCTGCACATATAAAGTATATATAGGTAGTCTCTCTCTCTGTGTATGTGTGCTTGCAGTTGGGCCAATAAGAACAGGCACACATGCTACATTTCTGTTGGTGTTGACCACATAGTACTTGTCAGCTGCTATCTACAACTTATTAAGCCATCTACTTTTTTAAAAAGGAAGAATTGGGTTTATTGTGTAGGAGATTTTCTTATATATAAAAAGGAAATAATCTCTATGGTGACTTGAAGGTTATCTGATCAAGAGTCAAGTCGTTGGATTCATCTGCTGAAGAATTATGTAAAATCTAGTTTATTTTTTCGCTTTTACTTACCCTCTGTGTGTTGTTATGACATCATTCCTCATAAAGGTAGAAATGGATTATCAAGCCCACAAAACAATGAGTTCGTATGCGATCTAGTGAATATCCCAAGAGTGGAGGGAACAAGACATAATTTGAAGCTGGAGCCGAGAGTGATTTATGATTGTCATTGTCTTGCTAGTTCAGATCCTTTCCATATGTTCCTACAGAACCCCCCTTAACGTACAGTATGCAAAAAACATATGTAGCAAATTAGGGACTCTTTAATTCTTTCTCCCCCTTGGATATGTTTTGATTTAAGAATGACAGTGTCTTTGTTTATCTGATCTATTGTGTCCAGCCTAATTTTTTTAAAAGGGGGCACTTGGAACAAGAAAGAGAGTTTCTAGAAGACAATAGCATGTTTTGCTTGGGCGGCTGTCGGAAAGCAGGCAAGGTGTTCTTAAGATGCTAAAGCGTCCCATTGCTTCAGATTTATGGCTTAACTTCTGTATCACGCTTAGCTTGCCTTACACATAGCATATTCTGTATCATAACAAAAAGCCCTCAAGGTGCTCACCTCTTCCAATCAGGGGGAAATGCATGCCTTGTTCTTTTCCTTTCCTTTCTCCCAGCTGTTGTATATTATGGCCACATAAGCACCATACAGTAAAAGCACCATCATACCACTTTAACAAGTCATGGCTTCCCGCAAAGAATCCTGTGAGCTGTAGGGTACTGAGAGTTGTTAGGAGACTTCCTATTCCCCTCATAGAGCTCCCCTTGGAAGGGCCAATTATTATGCCACTCTGGGAATTGTAGGTCAGTGAGGGAAATGGTTTCCTAACCACCCTCAGCATCCTTATCAATCTCCAGTTTCCAGAATTCTTTGGAGGAAGCCGGGACTGTTTAAACTGGTACAAAAGCGCTTTGAGTGTGTAGTACAGATGTGGCCTCATATCTATCTTACATTACTTAAATGGAATAATTTGAAGATGAAACTATTCCTCTTATGGTAACAGCAACACTCAAACTGTTGTGGCACTACTCAGTATGTTTTAATGACCCATGAAAAAACACACTATATTAGATAGGCTGTTTGATCTTCCCCATTTCCCTCCACTGGTTGTTTAATATATGAGGGAACATTTATGAACTAAATAAATCAGCACCACTCGAAACTCAGCCTCAAAGTACCTACAGAGAAGACTTTGTTTAGTACCCATATGGAATAATTTACACTGTGTCATCTTTGTTCTGTTGATTATTCAGTCACAGATAGCCATTGTCTGCAACAAATCTTCCCGACCGATTCTGCTGTGAGAACAAAACCATAGAAGTATCTTGGCAATGTTTCTTACTCATAACTTCTGTTTTGTTTTGACGATATGATGCGGATTTGACTAAATGTCAATTAATTAAGACAATACAGTAGTTGCTTCTTTTAGGACCGCAAATAGATATCTGTAGAAAGACTTTGATAGTATAAGGCTGCTTCCTTTGTTCCTAACTAGGGTCAGCTGGAAAACTCATTGGGTGCCCTTGGGTCTGCCATCCACCCCACAGGGGGCCTGGGAAGGGGAATACACAAGAAGGGAAAAACCTTGTTCACCTCTCTGAGGTTATTGGAGGAAAGGTGAGATAATATATTAGTATTTACATATATACTATTTAGAAGCATGTATGCAGAGCTCAGCTGTGCAAGTAAGCCTCACTGAAATCAATGGGATGTACATCTGAATAAACACATTTAAAACTGAAGCATTACTACAATTAGCCAAAATATATTTGTAGGGACCTATTTTTATGTTCTCTGGCAATTATGCAAAGCAGAAATTGTTCCACCGTTCAAGTACATGACAAGGGCTTGGTTTTTTTTTTGGTAAGTGGTTCTTCTCTTCCTTCCAGCAGGTGGTGCTTGAGAACCTAAAATGCAAGCTTCTGGTCACTGGATGCTAATTGTTCAGAAAACTGTCATGCTTTATCCATGAGATGGCTGTCCAGGATTATTGCATCACAGATCTAACTCAGAAAGCTCCAAAGTCAGATCAGCAATGCTGGGAAAGTAGGGGGAAAAACTGGCACACCCCAACTCTTTAAATGGTAAGCTTCTTTGTCAGTTTCCCCCCTTGTTTAGATTACCAGTTTATTCAGTGTTCATCCTGATTTGTGTGTAGAAAGCATACATCATGGTAGTGATGAGTGAATGAGTCTATTTCAGTTTCTCTCAGCTTCTCATTTTTCCAGTCTTCAGTTTTGTGCCCCATATTTCCACGTCACTCTGAGATTTTTAAAAATAAAATAAAAAAGTTTTCATGAAAATTCATCAGTAATTTAATGTGAATATCTCTCAATAGGAACATAACAAGAGCCTGGGGGATTAGGCCAATAGCCCATCTAGTTCAGCCTCCTGTTTGCCCAGTGACCAACCAGATCACTGTGGGAAATCAGAGAGCATAGCATGAGTGCAAGGCCACTCTCCCCTCCTGAGGGCTCCAGCATGCCTTGTTGTTGTTTAGTCGTTTAGTCATGTCCTACTCTTCGTGACCCCATAGACCAGAGCAAGCCAGGCACTCCTGTCTTCCACTGCCTCCCGCAGTTTGGTCAGACTCATGCTGGTAGCTTCGAGAACACTGTCCAACCATCTCATCCTCTGTCGTCCCCTTCTCCTTGTGCCCTCCATCTTTCCCAACATCAGGGTCTTTTCCAGGGAGACTTCTCTTCTCATGAGGTGGCCAAAGTATTGGAGCCTCAGCTTCATGATCTGTCCTTCCAGTGAGCACTCAGGGCTGATTTCCTTCAGAATGGATAGGTTTGTTCTTCTTGCAGTCCATGGGACTCTTAAGAGTCTCCTCCAGCACCATAATTCAAAAGCATCAATTCTTCAGCGATCAGCCTTCTTTATGGTCCAGCTCTCCATACATCACTACTGGGAAAACCATAGCTTTAACTATACGGACTATATACATCATGTCTAGTAGCCAACACTAGCCCTTTTCTCCATGCCATGAATTTGTCTAATCCTCTTTTAAAGACATCCACATTGGTGGCCGTCACTGCCTCCTGTGGGAGCACAGTTTTAATGCAGTTTTGTCTATTTTAATGCATGTTATTTTCACTAATAAATGTATTTTATGCCCTTTACCTAGAACATGCCTATTACTTGACCAGAGAACTGTATCACAAAATTCAGAGAACTGCAAATTTCAAAGGAGGTCTGTGTTTTGATTCACATTTTCTTTTGAAAAGTGAGAATTAGGTCAGTTCACCTATAAATGTGAACTGAGCTGGATCCAATCTTATATTACTAACTTTATTTCAATATCAAATTCTGTTATTAAAAGGGGTGAAAATTACTGGTCAGTTAATTATTCATACATGAAAGACATATTATGCCTCTTATGCTAATAATTTGGAAAACAGCCACTTATTACAGCATTCACAGTGGAAACAGATGCTGACTCCTTCCAAAGACGTCTCCATATTGTTGCTGAAATGCTTTTTCCCAAATCTGTCTTCAAGGCCACCTGATTATTTTGGTTACCTTGTCATTCATAGCTAAAAGCTATTTAAGTATTAAGGTTGTAATCCTATGCATGTTTTTCTGGCAGTAAGTCACGGTGAACACAGTAGGATTTACTTATGAGTTTGCCCTGACAGGTGTGATTTGGGGCCCTGTTACAGTGGTGGAATAACTAGACAGGACACAAGGTTGGGAAAAATCAGCCCAAATCTGAGAGCAGTAGAAAGCGTTGTTCACATGGCAGCAGAGCAAGATCCTGTTACAAATTGCAGCAGTCCTTGCTGATGGAATGATCCTCTGCCAGGGTTGGGAAATGCCCCAACCTCCTCAGTGGGAATCATCCAGCATTGGGGCCTGGTAATCAGGGTGAAAGATTCTAGCAAGGCTGTAACCTGTGTTCAGGGCATACTATGACCAATCTTTCTCCAAGGCCCCTTGTGGACCCCTGTTGTACTATGTTGATCCGGCCCAATGCCATGTCCACCAGTACCCTCCAAGTGTCCCTATTTTCCAAGGACTGCCCCAGATTTACCAAAGCCATTCCAGTTTCTGATTTGATTGCGGGATGTCCTTCTTTTCCTTAGGATGTCCCTATATTCATTGGAGAAATATTGGCGGGTATGGAGTTATGTGACCCCCAAGCCAGGGAGATAAGTAACCATACAATCTTTAGAAGACACCTGAAGACAGCCCTATATAGGGAATTTTTTTATTATTAAAAAAAATAATATCTTACTATGTTTTATATATGTCGGAAGCTGCCCAGAGTGGCTGGGACAACCCAGTCAGATGGGTGGGGTATAATAATAATAATAATAATAATAATAATAATAATAATAATAATACAGTGGTACCTCCGGTTGCGGATGGGATCCATTCCAGATCTCCTGTCAGATCCCAAGGTTTCCACAACCGGAGGGACCGCTTCTGAGCATGTGTGCGGGGCGAAACACTTCTGGGTTTGCCACTTTCGCAACCTGAGGGTAACGTAAGCTGAGGTGCTACTGTAATGGAACAGGACATCGTATTTTCATTGGAGAAATGTTGGTGGGAATGAAGCACCTAACATGAGCAAGCCTAATGTCACTGAGGGAAATACACCCCCCCCCCACACACAAAGAGGCCAATTAAAGCTGGGAGAAAAAAGCTAAATAGCAAGCTAGATAGCTCAGTGAGGTGTTAACATGGAGGGTGGATGGGAAACTCGCAAGGGTCAAAATGGCCCTGAGGACACACGAGCAAGGCTTTTTATCACCTCACCCCCCACGCTATATCATGGTTTATCACCACCCTGTGAGATCCCATGTGAAATCAGGAAGACACAAACACCTCCCCCCCCAACTGTTAGGGCCCCATAGCCCCCGGGCAAAGTTGCCCTGTGCTCAAAGGTGCCTGGAACAAGGCAAACATGCACAGAATTGAATGGCACATCTCTAGATTTTGAATTACAAGGTTCAGCAAAATTCTAACTTATCTGCAGCCAGTCATGTGGTGATTTTAGAAGCGATTACTGTTTCATTTTAATGCTTAGGTGCTCCATTTTGCAAATCTCTACTTATAAACTGTTAACAATGAATAAAGCCTTTGAATCTGTGCACTCTGTTTTTCATCCAAGTTTTGAATATTTGAACCTAGATCTCAAGTCAAAAATTTATGCTCAGCATATGTGGGGGATAGGAGCATGTCCAAAACACATTTCTTTTTATACATTTATGCTTATACACAATCCTTCCTCCAATTGCCCAGAGTAATGCATAAAACTATGAGATATCTGTCAATCACACAATCATTTACAGCAGAAATGAAAACATATAAAAACTGCAAACTTTGTGAGGTTATAGTAGATGGATTAATGAGGTCAGATGAACCAGATTCAGGCTTGCATCCCAACACTTCTTTTTCACTGAAGGCAAATGGCAGAATATACCACTATCTTTTAGCAATATACATTTGTTCGTACCAGTGTCTCCACTGTTATAAGAGATGTACCTGTCAATATTATTTTCACAGCTAAAAGGACAAGAAACAAGGTCTCCTTACAGCACTTAAAAAAAACAAAAAACACCCTCAAAATTAACAGCTCTTCTAAACACAGCACCTAAACTAATATTCGTAACCATTTGACAGAATAAATCTCTGAAAATGCTGACACAGTAATGACTTGAAAGGAAGTAGATACTTATCTGGCCAGATGCTTGAATCCCTAGGGATAGCTTCTTCCAGAAAGGAGTCAAGGTTAGATGCCCCCTCCCCATCAGTGGATTTTGCCCCTTTCACCTTCATGGATTATTTTACTCCCCGTTGTGAAATTACCTCTGGAGGTCTGCGGTAATGCATTTTAAATCATATACAGTGATAGGAGAAGATAGGAGTGAGGCTAAGGTTCTGACTTTGAATCGGAAAGATCAACTTAGGTATTATTCTATTGCAGCTGAAGCAGAACAAGTGCATTAGGGCTTCTTTGTTTTGCTGGATTTATCATTTTCGTCTTCCTTTTGTGTGTGTAAGACTCTATATTTTAGAGCTGTCATCTGCATCTGCCTAGCTCATGGGTGTTTTGTGTGCAGGGATAAGCTCTTAGGACTCAAGGGAAAGGTTCGTGGATGTGGTCCATTAGGCAGGTCATAAGGCATGTGATCTCCCAAATGTACTGGGAAGCAGCAGAGTGACTGCCCAGCACTATCGTTTGTCAAGGATTGACGGAGAACGATCAGACTGCAACCCTGTTTCCCTTTGCACATTGCCATTAGTTGCAAATTCAGAGGGAGCCTAGCTCAGTGGTAGAGAACGCGTGCGCACAGAAAGCCCTGAGATTCAGTCCACGACAACTTCAGTTAAAAGGGTCAGAGAATGGCTTATGTGGCACACCATCTGCTTGAGATTCTGGGGAGTCACTGCCGGTCAGAATAGACAATGCTAAGCTATATGGACAACAGTCTGAAAACGGATTCTAATGCCCCTATTTTGTGCTATCTCAGCAGTTACATTTGTACTTCTACAACCATGTCGGCACAATTGCACCAGCATTACCAGGAAATGCGCTTCTCATGCACTTCCTGCATTGCAGAAGGAAGTCCCTTCTAGCTCTACAATTCTATGGTTCTAAGTAGGTAAATAAGAACTGTGATGTAGAAGGGATCTGGGAGAGCTGAGTTTAGTTGCAATTTTTTATTAAATTTGTATCCCTCCTTTCTTCCCACAGAAGCCGAAGGCCCAGTCCAGAAATTACCGTAGCTGGTTTACCGGTTGTAAAAGGAAAAGGCACCACAGGTAAGAGTCACTCATAGCCACTGGACCTCTAGCTCCTAACAAATCACTCTTTACTGTGGTTACATGCTTACAACTCTGCAAGACAGACATGTTCAACCAGTCGACCATGATCGACAGGTAGATCCCCGGGGTGATCCTGGTCAATCGCGGGTGATCATTGTCAATCACTGGATTAAATAAATTGGGCAAGGAATGTAGACGGCCCCCACCCCTGGCGCTAGGTCCCTCCTCAGCCATAGCAGCATCAGTCATTGATTGGAAGTAAGCGCGACTTGTACGAGTGGCAACGTAGGTAAGGCTTTTTGATTGATTCTCGGCATTTTCCCCTAAGAAAAGCTAAAGAACTCAGCTCCCAAAAAAAGCTTAACAACTGTGGGCACCGTTCCCCCAAAAAGGCTCAACAACTCTTTGCAAACCTCACCGCCAAAGCCCAGCAACCCTAGCCAGAAAAGGGTCAACAAGTGTCCTTCCAAACAGCTCAACAACTCAGGGCAACCCTTCCCAAAAGAAGCTCAACAACTATCCCACGCATGTTCCTCCTCCATCCAATGACAATGGGTAGACCACTGCCAGTTTTCTTATACTGGGAGTAGATCGCAGTCCCTTGGGAGTTGGACGTGCCTGCTGTAAAACAACGACAGTCAGGGGTGGATAGTTGCCCTACAGATGCTGTTCAACTCTGACTCTCAGAAGCCCAAGCCAGTATGGTCAATGGCCAAGGATGACATTAGGAAAGGCATAGGTTCCCTATATTGCCATGGACAAACAACACAACATACTCCAAAGCTAAGGTGTAAAAATATCTTAATGAATTCACATTAAGTTATTATATATGACAACCATATAGCTGTTTTATGTTGTGAACCATCCTGACACCTGCGAGTATAGGATGGTGTACTACTACTACTACCACTACTATTAATAATAACAATCAGTGCTTTTCTCTGGGGGTACGCAGGTTACACCTAAACATTTTGTGAATCTTTGTACTTTTGTCCGTTTACTGTATTACTTTTTCCCGATTTGAACCATAAAATGGTGATATTCTTGAGTCAAAATGAGAGTACCTCTAAACATTTTTTTAGAAAAAACACTGATAAATAGTACATTGAAATTAATAACTAAGTCAAAATTGATTAAATAGCCAAAGGGGATTGGTTCTATTTATAATCATAAACTGTTGGTATTGTTATCAATTAATGTAGCGTGATCTCTTAAGAGTAATCAAATGAAACTTTAACACAAGGCATGATAAAAGTCTGTAATTTTATCGTTATCTGTTGTTTGCTGTTGTAGCAATTGTTTTCTCAAAATTTATCTTCTGTACCGTTAAAATAATTAAAAAACAGTATATATATATATAGAAGAGTTTGGATTTGATATCCCGCTTTATCACTACCCTAAGGAGTCTCAAAGCGGCTCACATTCTTCTTTCCCTTCCTCCCCCACAACAAACACTCTGTGACGTGAGTGAGGCTGAGAGACTTCAGAGAAGTGTGACTGGCCCAAGGTCACCCAGCAGCTGCATGTGGAGGAGCGGGGAAGCGAACCCAGTTCACCAGATTATGAGTCCACTGCTCTTAACCACTACACCACACTGGCTCTCCAGGAGAGAGAGAGAGAGAGAGAGAGAGAGAGAGAGAGAGAGAGAGAGAGAGTATTTAGTATTCTAGAATCACTACACAAACTTATTATAATATTATAATGCTGCACCATATCTTTTTTCTTTTGCATATATTTATCCAAACTTCCACAGCTAAAGAACCATTTTAGTTCATGCTTAGAGGGGAAAATAGCATGATACACAACTGCAATGTCAAGTCCCTCAAACACACATTTCCCCCTCCCACCACCATGCACAACAGGCATTCCAGCGAATACCAAAACAAAAATAGCTTTTCAGCGGAAGTAGTCACTTGGGTCCATCAAAATACCCAATTCTCTGAGGAAAACCAAGCTGGAGAAAGTCACTAAGTAGTTCATCATCATGTCAGCTTCTATGGACACAGACAACAGCCATCATGTACAGATGACGGTACGAAAGCTAAAGAGAATTTTCATCTTCCTTCAGTGACAAATTCTTCGCCTCTCCAGATTAAATGAAATCAAATCCTCCAGTGCATCTGGAGGGTTTAAAGTTATGCTCAGGCCCCCCCAGCCTGCCCTTTTTCGAGGCCAGATGAGGCAATCAAATGTGAGCAAGTCTTTCTCTCTCTTGCAGCAGCTGCTGATTCTTTTGATCAAACTTACTCTCTGTTTTCAGTGACTATAAATCTGAAGAGAGAAGTACTTTAGGTTGACGGACATGACATGAATCACCCTCTCTGCTTCTCAGTCAATGGGCCCTTCCAGACTGCCATTATTTTTGGGTGGGATTTAATCAAATACTAGCAAATCCAGGTTTCATAGCCATAGTTGATTGGGAACTCTCATGCAACCCCCCCCCACCCAAAAAAAGAAGCATCTTCCTAAAAGACAGCACTTTTTGTGATCTGGAAAGTGACAGGAAAATGTAAAAAAACAAAAACAAAAATGAATGCTTACCAAACAGTAGCCACTATTGAACCGCCCTGCAAACTATTCAGGATGTAGTCACGGATTCTGGTAGTGACCATTTTCTTCCAATTAACAAGTCACACAAGTAAGGTTGGGGGAGTAAGCTGATTCAGCTTGCATTTAAAGGCAAAACTACTAAATCTGCAATTTCTGAAACAATACATAAACAAAAACACAGCCACAATTTGAATTTTGCACTGAATTTTGCAATGTAGTTCTTCAGCCAAGTAATGGGTTACATAAATGCATACACTGAGGTCAAGTGTGCATGAAAATGGAGAAACTGGTGAAAATAACATACAAAAATGAGTAATATTAGTGATGGAATGCTTTGCAAAAAGGTACATTAGGTAAAATGTCATAAAATGTGTATTAGTATAAATATGCACTAAAATGCTGATGAATTTTACGAATTTTAACAACCTAAAAATAAAAATAAAATCACAAACTAAGGTGGAAATGTGGAGAGCAGAATTTAAAAGTGTAAAAATGAGAAACAGGGAGAGACTGAAATCTATGGATTGTCCCATCCTACTCATGACTGAAACAATGAACCATATATAAAACAGCAACTAAACTGCAGGCAGTTTAAGTCTGCAGATCAAAGAGTTTGGTTTCCTGGTATAACACCTCTGCACATGCAGCTATACTTGATTAATTTGTCTAATCCCTCTTTAAAACCATCAAAGGCAGTAACCATCCCATGTGACAACAGCGAATTCTACAAACAAACTATGTGAAAAAGAATTCCCTGGATCTACTGCCAGTCGATACCATTGAATGACTCAGAATTCGAGTGTCAGCAGGGAGGGTTGAGAAAAAGTTCACTTCCTCCACAAAAAATGCATGACATATAAGCCATTTGAATTCAGTGGGACCAAATCCTGATTAGCATGCATAGATCTGGACTGGGAATCATACATCCCTCCCAATGACGCTTTTGCTTTAGCTTGTAGGAAAGGTGCTTAACCCCTTAATCATTTGATACCTTCTGCTGAAGGAATTGCACTGGCTGCCAATTAGCTACAGGGCAAAGTTCAAGGGGTTGGTTTGGGTATATAAATCCTTATGCAGCTTGGGATAAGGAAACCTGGACACAGTGCTGGATTTACGTATAAGCTAAACAAGCTATAGCTTAGGGTCTCATTCTCTCCCCCCCACAATATAAAGGTAAAGGTAAAGGGACCCCTGACCGTTAGGTCCAGTCACGGACGACTCTGGGGTTGTGGAGCTCATCTCGCCCTATAGGCCGAGGGAGCCGGCGTTTGTCCACAGACAGCTTCCGGGTCATGTGGCCAGCATGACTAAGCTGCTTCTGGTGAACCAGAGCAACGCACGGAAACGCCATTTACCTTCCCGCCTGAGCAGTACCTATTTATCTACTTGCACTTTGACGTGCTTTTGAACTGCTATATTAATATACTTCTTCTTAATTGTATTTCAGTCCAATAATTACTTTGATAAAATACATATTTTGTTATGTGCAAATGGCTTTAGATACTTATTAGGTCCATAAATTACAATATAGCATATATTCAACACAAAAAACAGCGGCAATTTGTTGTTGACAAAGGACAGCTGGACATATAAAGGGCCCCATTACTTTCAGTAGCTTACGGCCTCATCAAACCTAAATCCGGCCCTGTCTGGACACCATGCTATCAGGAGGTCCACCCTGCACAATGTAGAACTACACTGGCAACTACGCTTTGGAATGCCATCCTGTTAAAGATTGGACAGGCGCTGTCTCTGTTGTCTTTTCATCACCCTCTGAAGACCCTCCTCTTTCAACAAGCCTTTTCAGTAGAGATCTTTCCCAATCTGTACCTGCCGTGAAATTGTTTTCAGTATGTTTCTATTGCTTGTTGTTTGCGTCCCCTCTGGACTTCCTTTTTAAAAGGTGATGTTCCACTGGCTATGTCCCAGTTGTCTTGTGGAGAGGCAAATTTTAGTCCTGTGATTTTTATTTTTTATTTTTGCAATTTGTCAGGCCTGGGAGTTCAAATTTTGTCATCTCCAATTGATTTTCAATTGCACACACATTTATTCAGAAGTGATTCTCACTGTGTTCAGTATAGCTTACTTCCCAGGTGAGCATTAATGGGATCACAGCCTTAGTTTTTCAGATGGTAAACATTAGATCATGGGTAGGCAAACTAAGGCCTGGGGGCCGGATCTGGCCCAATTGCCTTCTAAATCCGGCCTGCGGACGGTCCAGGGAATCAGCATGTTTTTACATGAGTAGAATGTGCCCTTTTATTTAAAATGTATCTCTGGGTTATTTGTGGGGCAGAGGAATTCGTTCTTTTCTTTTTTCCAAAATATAGTCCGGCCCCCACAAGGTCTGAGGGAAAGTGCACCAGCCCCCTACTAAAAGTTTGCTGACCCCTGCATTAGATGCTTCTTTACAAGTATGTTAAGCTATGTATATCTGTCCAAAATATTCCATAGTGATGATAGATACAAAGATACTCTGTGACATGAAGTGGGGGATGATTTAGTCTATAGCTTGAGTCTATGTACCCACTTTATATATCTCCAATAGAAGAACCACCACTCATAGGACTGTATCCAGCACTACAGCTCTGCTTATGCAACAGGCTTTTCTCTGTGTAATGAAACTTCCTCTCCAGCTCCCCATGCACCCTTAAAACCAGCTCAAGAGGGCTGAGGGAACCCCTCAGAGCACATTTTGGGGATGCACACTGTGAAGAGAGGAAATTGAAGTCCTGTTACACAAGCTGGGATTGTTGCTTACAACTCATAGGAATTACAACACTCTAAACTGGGAGTTAAGGAGGCACAACAAGTTGTAGTCAATTAACTTTTACTCAGAGTAGACCGATTGAAATCAATGGACGGGACCAATGTCACCCCAGTAATTTCACCGAATTTATTCTGAGTAAAAGTCAATTGAATACAGCCCCAAATATTTGATTATATGATGGGTTAGATTTGTTTCTTAAGGAAGTTCAAGGAATAAAATGCGTTGTTTATTATCACTGGGGATAGTTAATTTTCTCTTCAGTGGCCCCTGTGTAATCTTACTGACCCTATAGCTTTATGGCTGAGGATGACTGGCGGCTGTACAGTAGCTATAGAATGAAACAACAGACAATTGATTCCCTATGTTTGATGGAGTGCCTGTTGGAAGAGATTCTTTCCTTTTGTCAGACTATAAAGTTGTGTTTGTCAAGCTATAATAGTTGTTCCGTAATAAAAACCAGACAGAACCCACCTCTCTGTTATAACCTTGGGTAAAGTCTTGCAAACATGAAAGCTGGCTTTCTGTTTCTAAGGTCTAGAAAAGTCAAGTCTCTTGTGATGTATTGAGTAAGGGGATTTAAATGTGGAACTAAACCAGATTACAAAAAGTCAATCTTACGTGTTCCAAGTTTATTACTTTTTAAAAAAATAATTCCACTTAGCAGCTGAAGACTGTGGCTTTGTCCAGATGTTCTACTTATTTCAAAAGACCACTCATTGGTAATACTAATGCGGGATGAATTAGATGGCTTGATTCATATGAAGTTAATCCTCGAAAAGCCGGTTTACTCTAAGATGTTGCAAATTTCTTGGAATCTTGCTTTGTTTTATACTCAGCAAAGAAGAGCTTAAGTCCCAGCCACTTGGTAAGACAACTGTTAACCATAATGAAATGCATAAATTCCAGCTATCATCTATGCAAATGCATCCCAAAAAGTTTGTGGGTAAGAAATTGGTACAATGGGCAGTCACTCCATTAGTGCAAGATTGCCAGATGACCAACATGCAACAAGTATTCATGGAAGGAGCAGGGTTGCAATGGAGCATCGTTTCTTTTCAGTCAGTCATTGGCCACAATCCTAAGTATGCTTATTTAAATGTAGGGATCGGTAAATCTGTCAATTTTTGTTTCTCAGTTCCTCATTTTCCTAGTCTTAAATTCATATCTTCATATTTCCACATCAGTGTGCAAATTTATTTCGATTTACATTTTTTTTGGCAAAAGAATCCCCCCCTAATATAATGGATTTTTGTATGTTATCTTCACTAACATATGCCTTTTTCTGCACACCTTACTCCAGTACAGTTGTACCTTGGGGGTTCTGGAAGTCCGTTCAACTTCCAAAGCATTCAGAAACCAAAGCGAGACTTCTGATTGGCTGCAGGAATCTCCTGCAGCCAGTTGGAAGCTGTGGAAGCCCCATCGGATGTTTGGCTTCCAAAAATAGTTTGCAAACCGGAAAAGTCACTTCCAGGTTTGCGGCGTTCAGGAGCCAAAACGTTTGAGAACTAAGCTGTTTGAAAACCAAGGTATATATGCATTTTTGAACACAGTACTTAGCTGTAGAATTGCATTGCAAAATTTACAAAAGTAAAAGGATGGTTGTATTTTGGTTCGCATGCTGTTTTGGAATGTGTTAATTAGCCAGAATTTCTCCTCCACCTGTACTAAGTTGTATTGAAATCTCCAGGAGATTTCTACGCATACATGGTTAAAACTATTCAGTTAGATATGTAATGCAAAGAACCAAGGTCAGTTTAATTACCACTCTTCTTCTTGCTTTTTAAGCCTGCCACTAACTGTTTATAAGCCTTGGCCAATCTGGTGCCCTCCAGCTGTTTCAGATGATAACTTCCACCAACCCCAGTAAGCCTCAGTTTAGATAACAGCTGAACTGCAGGTAAACTAGTCGGCCCATGTCTGCACAATTACAAAGACAATTGACCATAAAGCTATACAGTCTGCGAAATTTCCAAACACCCTTCAGAACTGCTCAAGCATGGTTATGTTTTATTGTGTATCTAATACATGTGGCATACCATACACAGAGTCCACAAACAGACTATGGCGGTTAGGGAAGAAGTGAGTGAGATCATCTAAAATTTGACATTGCATATGGACACGGAGGGAAACTAATGTTCTAAATGACCCAAAGTGAAAACATCAAACATGGAAAATCCAGAATAGGAAATGGTTGCTAACTGTAATAATAAAAATATCCAAAACAGGAAAAGGAATTGTAAATGTTGAGGTTACTGAGTTATGTAGAAGTTAAATATCCTGAAAGTGCATGATTAAAAAATCTGTTACTCATATAGTGGTGTTCGAAGTATGTTGTTTATTCCCTTATGGTTGATGGCAGAAAAACCTGGACTAAGTCCAGAGATCGAGTGGCAATTCGATGCAGATACTCATTCGCAACTGATAGAAGAGCGATCCAAGTTTTCGCTTTACATTTTCTGGTCTGCAATGACTTTGACCATATTTCTGCATGCAGAGCACTGATCTTTGAATGGGCACTTGGTTTTTTTACCTGAGTACATCAGCATCCATTGTATTCTGTGCAAACAGAACAGCTGAGCTTGCCATCACTTTCTGGAGGAGAGCACTTCTTGTTCAATTTGGGGGAAATGAAACACAACAGTTGTAGCCAATGTTAGTCCTACTCAGAGTAGACACCCTTTGAAATTAAGGACCATCACTAACAGGTTCAATAATTTTAATGAGTCTTCTCTAACTTGGTTGGATGCTACTAAATGGTACTACTCAACCCCCCTCCCCTTTTAAGGCCAATTTCAGCGATTGATCCTGGGAACTGGTGAATTTTGAGACCAAGTCGATAATATTTTTCACAAATGCAGATTGCAAGCACATGTTGGGCACAATCCATAAGTGTCAAGGATGCTTAAATTTACATTGAAATTAATTGGACATCACCTATTGATGCCTCATTGATTTCATGGTTTTAGAATGCTTAATCTCATTGAAATGCAACAGCATATGATGCACAAAACAAAAGCAAACTATTGGCCACAGTTGGAATGACAAAAAAGCTGCATTTCTGTTGTATGCCTCATACAAATGAATGTCTTCCTATCCACATTTGTAGTATAAAAGAATAGTTTATGTCTTGTTCCTTTATTCAGTTTTGGATCATCATGCAAAGATTGTGCAAGCCGTAAGACTCCCCCACCCCTCGAAAAAGTAATTTAATAATCTGTTGTGTAAGGCTGAAAATATCAGAATAAGAATTTGCCAAGAAACCTGAAATGATTCACAACAGAAAACCCCCACTGGACAATATTTCTTTCCTATGCAAAATGAAATCTCATCTAATTACTTTCACCAGGGCCCTATTTAAATGCCTTTAAATGATGCTTTGGTGCAAAGGGAAATGTGCTGAGTAAACTAGAGCTTTACTTTCAGTGAAAGGCATTTAAACCATGTTCACAGTTGCTTTTGCTCCACAGATGTGCATCAATGTGCTGG
The DNA here is from genome assembly GCF_964188305.1 of Podarcis bocagei. Classification (NCBI taxonomy): domain Eukaryota; kingdom Metazoa; phylum Chordata; class Lepidosauria; order Squamata; family Lacertidae; genus Podarcis; species Podarcis bocagei. The sequence goes on from NC_138134.1 coordinate 56,604,508, forward strand.
TGCAAATATTAGAATCATAGAATCATAGAATCATAGAGTTGGAAGAGACCACAAGGGCCATCGAGTCCAACCCCCTGCCAAGCAGGAAACACCATCAGAGCACTCCTGACATATGGTTGTCAAGCCTCTGCTTAAAGACCTCCAAAGTAGGAGACACCACTACACTCCTTGGCAGCAAATTCCACTGTCGAACAGCTCTTACTGTCAGGAAGTTCTTCCTAATCTTTATGTGGAATCTTCTTTCTTGTAGTTTGGATCCATTGCTCCGTGTCCGCTTCTCTGGAGCAGCAGAAAACAACCTTTCTCCCTCCTCTATGTGACATCCTTTTATATATTTGAACATGGCTATCATATCACCCCTTAACCTCCTCTTCTCCAGGCTAAACATGCCCAGCTCCCTTAGCCGTTCCTCATAAGGCATCGTTTCCAGGCCTTTGACCATTTTGGTTGCCCTCCTCTGGACACGTTCCAGTTTGTCAGTGTCCTTCTTGAACTGTGGTGCCCAGAACTGGACACAGTACTCCAGGTGAGGTCTGACCAGAGCAGAATACAGTGGCACTATTACTTCCCTTGATCTAGATGCTATACTCCTATTGATGCAGCCCAGAACTGCATTGGCTTTTTTAGCTGCCGCATCACACTGTTGGCTCATGTCAAGTTTGTGGTCAACCAAGACTCCTAGATCCTTTTCACATGTACTGCTCTCAAGCCAGGTGTCACCCATCTTGTATTTGTGCCTCAATATAAGGCATTGTACATTGATTAGGGTACATTGATCTAGCAGCATTCTACATGAGGCAAGTAGGCAAAAATAAGGCGAGTCTGCTAGTCCAGCAGCCTGTTCTCACAGTGGCCATGGTGGGACCTAAGCACAACTGCACTCTCCACTCCTGTGGTTTCCAGCAACTGGCATTCAGAAGCATGACTGTTTTTGACCATGGGGGCAGAGCACAGCCTTCACTGTTAAAAGCCATTGGTAGCCTTAAGTTGTCTAATTCTCTTTTAAAGCCATCCTTGTTCGTGGCAATCACTGCCTGAGAAAAAGAGAGGGGATTGTCATTGCTGGGTGTTTTATGAACATGGGAAAGGGTTTCAGAGTGGCAGACAGACACTGTGTTGTGCCAAGTACCCACAGCTGTGAGGCGTACTGTTTCTGTAGCCACTGCTATACAACGTTGAAATATCTCTATCTAGCATATTGTAGAAGAGAATTGAGACGCCTGGTTAAAATGGGATGTCGTCCCAGCACAGTGGACTTGATCCGAAGGCTGCACATTTCTGACAAGGATTAGGGTCTTGTGGAACAACCCAGACTCCCCTGCTAGTCAGGTGGGGGTTTAGGGAACAGCAAGACCACCAGAGTGTCCATAATCCCGTCGTGCATGGCAACCAGGTGGAAGATGTGGGATGCAGACAATTGCTGCATCAGTCTTGAGGTGGTGCAGTGATCAGGACTGGATTGGGCCCATTGGGGGTCTTATCACTGGCTGCTGCTAGTGGGGATCTCTCCAACCCCCACTTCTTTAGTAGACAGAAGGAGGAGCTGTATGGGAGGCTGATAAGGCTAGCAGAGAGGGACACCAAACCTCCTTCAAGCCTCACACAAAGGGGGTTTGGATTGCTCAGTAAGTTATATTGTGTTATACTATGGATCCTACATTGGTTTCAGCATTAATTTATCCCCTGCTTTCTAGCAAAAAGCAAAGACCCTCAAGGCAGATCACACATGTTTTGTTATTTTTATTTAATTTTAAAAGATCTTTATCATCTTTCCCATTCCCATTTATATTTTTTCATCATTTTAATGTCTTCCCCCATTTAAATAATAATATTCTAATCTCCTTCATGGATCACTGCAATGACAAACCTAGACAGCATCTTAAAAAGCAGAGACATCACCTTGCCGACAAAGGTCTGTATAGTTAAAGCTATGGTTTTCCCAGTAGTGATGTATGGAAGTGAGAGCTTTACCGAAGAATTGATGCTTTATGGTGCTGGAGGAGACTCTTGAGAGTCACATGGACTGCAAGAAGATCAAACCTAGCCATTCTGAAGGAAATCAGCCCTGAGAGCTCACTGGAAGGACAAATCATGAAGCTGAGGCTCCAATACTTTGGCCACCTGATGAGGAGAAGACTCCCTGGAAAAGACCTTGATGTTGGGAAAGATGGAGGGCACAAGGAGAAGGGGACGACAGAAGACGAGATGGTTGGACAGTGTTCTCGAAGCTACCAGCCTGAGTTTGACCAAACTGCGGGAGGCAGTGGAAGACAGGAGTGCCTGGCGTGCTCTGGTCCATGGGGTCACGAAGAGTAGGACACGACTAAATGACTAAACTAGAACAATATTCTCATAAAAATGTGACCCCATCCCAGAACTGTTCTTCAGACTCCATGTATGATAAGGACAGGTTTTGATTCTTGCATAGTAAAAAAACCCCACTTTTAATGGGATTGTTTTTGTAGGGTGGCAGACAGTGCACCAGTTCCCGCAATCCCTTTCACGTGCCCTTACTTGGGGTAAGACTCCATGCTGATCAACCCTAGTTCTGTTGCTGAACTCTCTGAAACTTTTTATAAAATGCATCTGTAATGTTTATGAGGTGTTGCTGTTTTTATAGTGTGCCAGTGTCAATTGCTGAGCTGTTTATTGGAAGGAGATATATAAGGCCTGTGGTAAAAAAAATACGCATTTTCAAAAGTTGAGTCTTCATTAAAAAGGCAAGTACTTTTCATACGACTTTTGAGGGATGCATCAGGGAGAAATGGAAATATAAAAAAATATGGCTGGATGCTCTCTTTACCACCTTTATACAAATAAGAATGATTGCCTGCACAAGCATTGGATGTTCTGCTGTCTCTATAGTTTATGCACAAGAAAATGAATGCTGTACCATCCACGGACTACCCACTTGAATATCTGATTTCCTGCATGTGCCTTTATTCGCATCCGGGAGCAAAAAATAAGCCTGGAATAACCCAGACTGTGCAGTCTCCCCCTCTTTTATAAATTCAATTTGCTCTTAACTGATTGATGGGGGAATAGCAATAACTTCATGGTACTGATCTGCTTTGTAGCAGCACATCCCTATATTAAAAAGTCTGCTTTTGTTTTAATTGGTCAGACAAATGATATTTTACATTGATCATAGCAATGTATTTCAGCAAACTAATTGCTTGATCAGCAAGGGACAATCTGCATTTGTTTTCAATCAAGTAAGCTTCAGAAACCAGAGCATTTGTTCTTGTGGCTTTGATCCAAAGCCTCATTAAAAGTCTCTTTTAACTGATATAGAGCTGCATCTCATTAATATAGAAATGATGATATTAAGGAGCCTTTAACATTTAGCTATGATGTGACCTTAGTCATGCCCTGCTTAATAAACTGGATTGAAGGGGGGGGGGCGGAGAGATATGAGCTTCCTGGAGCTTGGCTCTGAATGCATGGATGGGATCCCCATAGGCATTCTAGTAAGAGCTCCCTCCTCCCCCATTGGCTCTTAGCCAGGTGTGCAGCTGTTTTACTGTGTGCCGCATTGTGTGTTTGGACATTGCTGAGTCTCATGTACAGCTATCTGGTGGAATATTTACTTTATTTCTTAAAATATTTATATCCCACCTGCTATGCCAAGCATCTCGAGGTGGTGGTCAGCAGATCATACAATGCAATACAAAAAGTGAAAAATCATTCAAGTAATCAAACACAATAAATAACAACCAACCAACCAACCAACCAACCCCTTCCCCTTTCTACAAACATCAATAGACTGGGAGTGGCTGCCGAGACCATATAATACTGGTCCTGAAAGACCTACATTGGCTCCCAGTACGTTTCTGAGCACAATTCAAAGTGTTGGTGCTGACCTTTAAAGCCCTAAATGGCCTCGGCCCAGTATACCTGAAGGAGCATCTCTACCCCCATCATTCAGCCCAGACACTGAGGTACAGCGTCAAGGGCCTTCTGGCGGTTCCCTCATTGCAAGAAGTGAAACCACAGGGAACCAGGCAGAGGGCTTTCTCGGTAGTGGCGCCCGTCCTGTGGAACGCCCTCCCATCAGATGTCAAGGAAATAAACAACTATCTGACTTTTAGTAGACATCTGAAGGCAGCCCTGTCTGGGGAAGATTTTAATGCTTGATGTTTTATCATGTAAAACTAAAATAATTGCAAAAATTTATAGACTTCTTTTAGATTACGAAGCAAAATGGCCTCTCTTAGTGACTAGGCAGGTGTATATTGAAGAAGGTGTTCAAATATTCCTATTTTCATTGCAGAAATGTTGGAGGGTATGTGCTCCCTCAGATAACCTAGTTAATTGTGGCTTTGTAGATTAATAAGACCAATAAGTTGGCCCAGTAGCATATTGGCAACCTGTGTAGCAATGTGATTTGCTTTGTGATGAACCCCTGCTCACAAAAGCCACCAGAAGCATATTGTGCACTGAGAAAATGGAAGGGAGTGGACCACCAGATGAAATATGTAGGGAAAGTGTTGGAAGAGCACATGTTATTTGCAGTGGCATGTTGCACTCTGTGGAGGGAGGTGAAGTGAAGGGAACGGGAACAGCTCCAAGAATGTCTATAAGGAGGCTAGAGGTGGTGTGATAGAGGGCATGGTAGCCGGGAAGCTAAACAATAACTTTACTGTCTTTCTTAAGCAAGAACAAAATAGCAAAAGAAGACTCCTGAGACCACCCAGATACAACTAAGTTCCTAAATGCTAAAATGCGACACTGCACAATTGGTGTAATCTGTTGATGGGAGATAGAGACAGGTAACCAAACAGAGAGTGGTGTCATTTGTTGCTACAAAAGTGTTCGGTCCAAAGCCTGTGTGTTCTATGGAGCTGCCCATTATTTATTTCAAGGCATCTGTAGGCCAAGTTTCATCTAATGATTCTGAAGGGCTAAACAGTTTTGAAAATTGGAGTATACAATAGTCAAATGCTGTGTCTCATTGGGATTTTTTTATCATTATGCTGAATCTTGGTGAAAATGTTGGTGTGGCCCTCAGAAGGCTGTCCAGAGGGGAATGTGGCTCTTGGACGGAAAAAGACTCCTTACCCGTCAAGTAGAGAATTCACCCTGAGCTAGCTACTGTCCTTATATTCACCTGGTCTTGGGTGCCGCCCTCCCTCTTAAAAACACCTCCATTTTCTTCCCTTGTGAGCAAACTTCCCACGTCCATCTTTGGACCTATTCCCCTCCTCACATGCAGTTTCTCAGTAACTTCTTGTAAATAATGTTAAATGGAATAAATCTGACGTATTTTTTAATGAATAATCTCTCCTTTGTAGCACTTTATAAATCAGCTACTTTCAAATGGAGCCCATCAGGAATTAAGTGTGCTTGGAGGAGTTAGGTCAACAGATTGAGGAAGAAACATAAAAAGAGCTCAAAGCAGATATGATTTGGCCAAACAATCCCTACTGGGGATGGTGGTACAGTATGGGGAGTGCAATAACCTCATATTTCAAGGGTATAATCATCAGTAGAAGATGAGAGTAATTTAAGAGGCTTAAAACAAAGGAATGGAGAGGATCTTCTCTATGCAAAGAGGGTGGCCCTGTGAACTACTTTATAGAGGACATCTATTTGACAGCATCTTCTCTCTGAAGGACTACCTGGTCCAGGTCTGGTTTAATATAAAATATCATAACAAAGGAGAGCAGACAGGGTCTTGTGTTTTCCTATCAGAAGTTAGCACCTGGGCTCAGCAGGCAAACAGCCATACCACTGTGGTAAGGTTCAATCTATTTCTATTTAAATTATAGGGTGGTATTGAACAAAGTTTTACTTAGAATAGACTTCTTGAAATGAATGAACCTAAGTGAGGTCAACTAATTTCAATAGATCCCCTCTGAGGAAAACATTGTTCAATACCACCCATAACAATTATTTCCAAATTTGCATCTAGACACAGGAGGATACGTAAAAGTTATGGAAATATGTGTCCTCTTTTGTCCTCCATTTGGTGATGTGATTCTGCCACATCTCCAGAATGAAAGGGGTCATGCTAAGAGATAGCCAACCACCAGACACTGGTGGAATGTGCATTCCGTGATAGTATGTGAGGAAGGGCTAGAAAACCACCGGAGGTGAGAGTGCTCTTGTGTAAGGTCCTGCTTTGGGGTTTCCCACAGACATATATGTTTGGCTGCTGTAACAACAGGATACTGGACTAGATGGGCCATTGGCCTGAAGCAGGCTCTGTTTAGGTTACCTTTGTTGTTTGTTGTTTAGTCGTCTTAGTCGTGTTCGACTCTCCGTGACCCCATAAACCAGAGCATGCCTTGGAAACTCTTGCTTTCTTCTCAAAGTTTCTCCTTTTTTAATGTCCATGGAGTTTTCTTGGCAAAATACTGGAGTGGATTGTCAGTTCATTCTCCAGGTGGATTACATTTAGTCTAAAGTCTCAGCTATGACCTGTCCGTCTTGGGTGGTCCTGCATGGCATAGCTCAGAGCTTCTTGGAGTTATTCAAGCCCCTTCACCATGACAAGGCAGTGATAATAATAATAATAGTAGTAGTGGTAGTAGTAGTAGTAATAATAATTTATTATTTATACCCTGCCCATCTGGCTGAGTTTCCCCAGCTACTCTGGGCGGCTCCCAGTCAAGTGTTAAAAACAGTACAGCGTTAAATATTAAAAACTTCCCTGAACAGGGCTGCCTTCAGATGTCTTTTAAAGATAGGATAGCTGCTTATTTCCTTCACGTCTGAAGGGAGGGTGTTCCATGAAGGGGTAGTTTATCTTATGTTCCTCTTTTCTTTTGTGTTATTCTGGTGCATGGGGAATATTGGATGTATTTAGGTTGCATTCTAATTCATGTGGGATGATGGTGAGGCACAATAGGCCCAGCCAGGGGGGCCACTAGGGGCGCATCGGAAGATGGCTGACAATAACATCTCTCCGACCCACACGAGGTAATTAGGAGGCTGTGATGGGAGTAAATAGCCTCCCTACCCCCCCAAGGTTGTGGGGGGGCCTGCCCTTGCCTGCAGTGCCCTATACCACCCCCGAATTTGTGGGGATGGGGGCACTAGGCAGAATGCCCTCCTGTGGATCTCGGCACTCCTGGACGCTGTCCCTGATCCGCGCCTCTAGCTGCAAGAACTTCAAAAGAAACAATTAGGAGGAAGCAAATGCACATATTTCAAGGAAGGAGGGGGAGTAAAGACTGCTAACTGAAGAGATCTCTGATAAACAAGACGGGTCGGAGGAACAAGATACGCCAAGGCTCAGTATAGCAAAGGGACTGGATGGGGGAGGGGGGGAAAACTTTCCTTTCCCCCCTCTATGTGATTAAGCAAAAATCCCCCCCCCCACAAGTCAGAAATGTCGTTTTAATGACTTAAGCTGTGGATTTATGACTGTGTGGAGATAAATTTTCTAACCAAAGCATGTTTTAAGAAGATCGCGCAAAGTATAAGAGCTTTGGAATGACGCAGTTAAAAATACCGTCACCATGTTGGCAAGTTCTGTCGGAGGACTTAAGTCTGAGAGGAAAAATAGAGCTGTTTTTATATTGTGGGTGAGACTTCTCAGAGGGACTTAAGAGCGACAGTTTTGCGAGATTAATGATGGAAAGAGCGATGTTATTTATGAAAGCGATGATATATGGAAACCATCTCGATATGAGGATTGGACGAACGGAAAAATTCACACAGGATTATAATTGGTGTTTATCTGCTTAAGGAGATTATCAGAAGAGATCATAAAGAAAAAAAGAAAAAATATATACGAACAAAATGAGATGTGGAAACAGCAAGATAAGGCTGGATAGAATTATGAACTTTATTTGGACTGATTTGGATATTAGCGCAGTAGCAAGAAGATGATTGGAATCCCCCTTCGGAACTTGAAATATGGGTCCCCTCAAGAAAAATTTAAAATTCGGCTTTGTAATTCGGAATTTATGTGATTTGATTTGATTTGATTGGTCGGTTAATAAAAATTATTTTTTTTAAAAAAACAATAGGCCCAGCCAGTGTTTCGAGCGTGCATCCTGCAATGCTCTCCAGAATTCTCTGCAGCACACTGGAGGTTTACAGAGCCATCTCTGCTATTAGGGAAAGTGGGGCGTCTGCCTAAGTGGTCTGGAGTAGGCTGGGTGGTCGCCAGGAGGCCCGGGGAGATTCACTGTGATTTGGGGGTCATGGATCAGGGCCACAGGATAGATTGGAGAGGTCTGTGAATTGCCTCATAAGTGCACTATACGTTTAATGCAACATCACACCATTTTGAACAGTCATGGAATCCCCCCAAGAATCCTAGGAACTCTAGTTTGTTAATAGTGCTGAGAGTTAATTAGGAGACCTCTATTCCACTCACAGGGCTATAGTCAATCCCTCTTCCCAGGGAATTCTGGATCTTGTAGCACTGTGAGGGAAATAGGGGGTCTCCTAATAACTTTCAGAACTCATAACAAGCCACAGTTCCCAATATTCTTTGGGGGAAGTCATGACTGTTTAAAGAGGTATGATACTTCTTTAACTGCATAGTTCAGATGGGCCTCAGCTTAAGCCAATATTAAGCATCTTCTTACGGTGGTGTGATGGAATTTCCTTTTGAGTCCAGTTCTGAACTCCTGTTTAGCTCTTTTCAGAGTGTTTAGTGCTTTGCAATTATTATCGTGAGCCTTTTGCCCTTTGTTCGCAGAAGGCCTCAAATGGGACCACTTCCAGAACAAGCAGGAGGAGTTAACTTCCCTGACCTGTTAAACTGCCATCAATCTTCCGCCTTTGTCCAGGGGTTAAATGGTTTGAAAAATGTGGTGTTGTACAAGTTCCTCCCTAGTTCACCATGGGAAGAAACCTGGCCTCCTGTTTTCACTTTCTCCTTTCACTTTCCCAGTGGATATAAAATATATGAGCATCCCACTATCTTGGCAACAGCTAACACTTTCCAAATGCTAAATAAATGCAGTTTATGTGAGTATGCTAATTGTGATATCTAAATGGAAAAGCTGATTCTCATTTTTGGTTTAGAAGCTTTGTGCTTATGAGGTTTGAATGAATAAAAAATTGGTGCAGGACTGTGGGGAGGGGAAAGTGGGAAAAGTATCCTTTATGTCTATAGTGAGAAAATACCGGTAGTTATTGGTAGGGTGGCAAATCTTCTTGTCAACAGGATCTCTGTCAGATCTTACCAGGATCTCTTCCAGGTCTTACCAGGAAGGAGGGGTTGATGTGGGACAAATGAGCACTGAAAATACCAGAGGATATTTGGTGCAGTTGTTAGATTTGTTTTTGCCAAAGTGCCATTAAAATGTTATAGATATAATTTAGAATCATAGAATCATAGAATCATAGAATCATAGAGTTGGAAGAGACCACAAGGGCCATCGAGTCCAACCCCCTGCCTAGCAGGAAACACCATCAGAGCACTCCTGACATATGGTTGTCAAGCCTCTGCTTAAAGACCTCCAAAGTAGGAGACTCCACCACACTCCTTGGCAGCAAATTCCACTGTCGAACAGCTCTTACTGTCAGGAAGTTCTTCCTAATGTTTAGGTGGAATCTTCTTTCTTGTAGTTTGGATCCATTGCTCCGTGTCCGCTTCTCTGGAGCAGCAGAAAACAACCTTTCTCCCTCCTCTATGTGACATCCTTTTATATATTTGAACATGGCTATCATATCACCCCTTAACCTCCTCTTCTCCAGGCTAAACATGCCCAGCTCCCTTAGCCGTTCCTCATAAGGCATCGTTTCCAGGCCTTTGACCATTTTGGTTGCCCTCCTCTGGACACGTTCCAGTTTGTCAGTGTCCTTCTTGAACTGTGGTGCCCAGAACTGGACACAGTACTCCAGGTGTGGTCTGACCAGAGCAGAATACAGTGGCACTATTACTTCCCTTGATCTAGATGCTATACTCCTATTGATGCAGCCCAGAATTGCATTGGCTTTTTTAGCTGCCGCGTCACACTGTTGGCTCATGTCAAGTTTATGGTCAACCAAGACTCCTAGATCCTTTTCACATGTACTGCTCTCAAGCCAGGTGTCACCCATCTTGTATTTGTGCCTCTCATTTTTTTTGCCCAAGTGCAATACTTTACATTTCTCCCTGTTAAAGTTCATCTTGTTTGTTTTGGCCCAGTTCTCTAATCTGTTAAGGTCGTTTTGAAGTGTGATCCTGTCCTCTGTGGTGTTAGCCACCCCTCCCAGTTTGGTGTCATCTGCAAATTTGATCAGGATGCCCTTGAGTCCATCATCCAAGTCGTTGATAAAGATATTGAATAAGACCGGGCCCAAGACAGAACCCTGTGGCACCCCACTACTCACTCTTCTCCAGGATGAAGAGGAACCATTGATGAGCACCCTTTGGGTTCGGTCAGTCAGCCAGTTACAAATCCACTGATTGGTAGCATAGTCAAGACTGCATTTTACCAGCTTCTTTACAAGAATATCATGGGGCACCTTGAATAGAATATCTTGAACCAGAAGACTTCACAGTAATAAGGTGCTTTTTGAAGGTGGGCCCAAATGTAAAGAGATGGAGCTGGGATGGCTCACCGTTTTTGGCCTGAAGATACCATTCACCCTTGGTTAACTTTCCAGAGTGGTCACATGCCAACAGTGGGTATGCCCAGTGCAAAAGGGGCACCGTCCTACTAACCTCACTCTACCCTCAACCGTATCCCACCCTGCCTGCTTTCTTACACCCAGCCCCAGGGGGTGGCATTGAATATCAGCTTTCTCTTCCTTAGTCCCCTTATTGCCTTTGCAAAACCTGCCTGGGAAAAGGACTAGAACAGGTTGGCTTTGCCTGCCATTGGCTTTGGTTCCACTTGTCATTTGCCTCCCTGCTTTCTGCCCTATTAGTCCCAATGTGCAGCAGCCACCGCTGAATGTGTCCACCCCACACTCACGCATTCACACTCATCCCTGCACACACAAAGACTTACACAGTGTGTGTACATACACATATACAGTTCATCAAATGATTGATCTGATGACTGGGGAGCTGGTCATTTGCATCCCTATCAGGGAGCTGGGTTAGAGAGAGATGCAAACCCCTCTCTCCATCCCAGCATTATGTCTTCTTGATTCTCCTCCCACCTTTTGTCTACTTCACTTCTGAAATTAGAGGTGTCTTGGGAATGTCCTTGGGGGAGCAGATCTGGCCCTTGTTTCAGTGGTTAGTAGACCCCGAGTGAAGGAAGGGACTGCAAGTCTTGTGATTATGCATGAGCTGAGCTAGGAGCTACTGCCTTGAATGGAGTTCAATTGTATTCCTTCCAGTCCCAGCACTGAGGATGGTGTTTTAGAAAACATATGGTTGTTTCCTTTTCCTTTTCTCTGCAGAAATTGAAGCTGTATCAGAATAGAGGTTCTTACGACTTCATTGGAGGCATCTCAATTAACAGCTGACTAAGGCTGTTCTCTCCCACTTATTGTTCCAAAGTTAATTTCCTTGAAGGTGTGTCTTGCAAGTGTTCCCACATTTGCTAATGGGGTGTTTGGCTTGTCTCTTGGCATGTGCAGGAGTTTGGAATTAGAACGCACATGGCTTTTATTTATTTACATGTGAATAGTCTTATATACCTCACTGTAAACAAAGTATTAAGGTGATGAACCTAACACGTCCATTAAACAGCATAAAAATACTTCGTCTGGACAGTGTTATGCAGTAACCCATGGGCATACATTTTGGACTTAGATTCTTGAGGCCACTGTGATCAAAGAAATTAGGGCCGAGTTGACATGGAAGCCTATGAAATGGATGAAATTCTGCAGGTGGTATTGGGTTGTGGTGAAGTTTTTTTGCAGAACTTCCATCATTTTAGTGGGACTCATCCATGAGAATTTCTACACAAACTGTGAACTTTGTCAGGGGAATCGATTTCATTTCAGTGGAGCTGCACGAATTGTACTGCTTACACAGACCCTCCAAGTGTCCCTATTTTCCAGGGACGTCCCTGATTTAGAGAAGCCATCCCAGTTTCTGATTTGATCCCAGAATGTCCCACTTTTCTTTAGGATGTCCCTGTTTTCACTGGAGAAATGTTGGAGGGTGTGGAGTTATCCAACCTCTGAGCCATCTGAAGGCAATCCTGTACAGGGAAGGTTTTTTTTTAAAAAAAAATGTTTAATGTTTTATCATGTTTTTATATATGTTGGAGTGCTGGGGGAACCCAATAAGTTATAAATAGTAAAATTAACATTATGGAATGGGATGTGCCTATATTCATTGGAGAAATGTTTGAGGGTATGCTTACAGTTAGTGGGCATACATGGGCCTTCTTGAAGTGTTGCCCCACATGTTTTACTAACTAGCTGTGTGCTTTTACCACTGCCTAGTTTTCATGAGCAAAGTGCAGTGACAATTCATAAAACAGTGTCTGTTTTCGTGTGTGTTTAGCTTTACAGTCTGAAATGGCAGTCGTGCGTTATAAGGAGAAATCCCAGCAGCACAAACAGGAATAACAGCCTCCTTTCGTAACGTGCATAAGTGATACAAAACTCCTTTGTTTTAGAGGTTGATTTATGAACTTCTTCTTATATACTTTTAAAGAAGTTTGAATTCTAATAAGATTACATCACCCCCTGGGATTCTGAGAATCCATATGTGCTTTTATTAGTCCAATTCTGTCATATAGCTTCTGCAGCAGGGATAGGAGCCAGGCACACTATTCATTTACGGTCGGAATGACCCAGGGTTTCCGCTGACCCATGATTGTATCTTAATAGGTAGAATCGACCTAACAAAGGCTGCAACCCATGGCACTTAAACCGGTGCAACAGCTCTTAAGATTGTAGCCTGCATGCACGTATGCAGGTATGTACGAAGTTGAAGATTTAGTTATAGCCCACCTCTTGACTGGATGATCCTCAAGGCAGCTATTGTGTTTCGTCATTGGAATGGAATTATCCTAATGCTTGCTATGTTAGCTGATCAGCACATAGGATTGGGTTCATTGATTGCTGGTCCAACAGAAGGTCATAACACATGCATGTTCAGGAGACTTTGATCTGATATCCGGAATTCAACCTATGTGGTGTTTTTTAGTTCTGGCTTTTGAACCCAATGATAAGATCCCAGTTCAGGCATGACCAAACACTATAGGATAGGGATAGCAATTTAAATTGGGTGGAAGGAGCAAATTGTCATCCTCCCCCACTGACATAGTTTAACTGACTCAAAACATTGGACCCCACGTGTCATAAAGGATGTTGTTAAAGGAACACAACCGTGGTCAGCAGTGCAGCATGGATTTCCCAGCCAAAAGCTACGAGTGTCTTGTCATCTTTAGGATATTATAGCAGAGGGTTTTCCTGTTGAAACAAAACAAAACTTTCAAACAACGTGACAAATCTTTTCCATGGAGGCTTATATAAAGAGCTGGTGTCTGTAATAAATCAGATACCAATAAAACCACACAATCTAAAACTAAAATATTAACAAGCTACAACATTAAAACAGCAGCAGTTTAAACCATATGGAACACCACATTTTGAAAAGCTGTTTGAAATAGGAATGGACAAATTTAAATTTGCTTTGTATTTTTAAGTAAATAATTCACACCTCTTGGACCAAAACTTTGAATTGAAAGTAATTGATCTCCAGATTTCACGCTTCTCCAAATGTCGTGATACAGTTCTGAGCTAAAAACAAGAACAACAAATGCATAGACGTGCATGAAATGTATTTTAGGGTAAAATAATTATTATAATTATTTTAATTTATTACCTACACTTCAATCTAAGGTCTCAGGGTGGGTTACAACAACCTACATCATTAAATACACTTAGGGATCTGTACTTTGAGCTAAAATATGTATTTAAATGTGTATCTTGTGAACAAAATATATATTTAAATATGGATTTTCATATGAATGGTTTTTTTTAAACAAAACAAAACAGATTATTGCAAAAGAAAAAAGTCAGTATGGACTCAAGAATGGACACATGAGAAAGTGGTGAGGACCAGAAATTGACTGTTTTCTCCATCTCTAAAAATAAAAAAGAAATTTTCCAGGTGTGAATAGTGCTTCACAATCACAGAGCCCCTCCTGGAAAAGGTCTTATCTTCTGTGCTTGTCAGTCTCATAGATCTTGACCGTTGCAGTGTATGTGCTTCTGCATCTTAATTCCTTGGCCAGGTTAATGTGAGAAAATGAGAAGATGCCACTGAGCTGTTTACTTAAAGGGGAAGACCAAGTATTTTCTTAGCACCACAGCAGTTCAGTTGGTGTACATTCTTACTTTGTCACTAGCTTCATGCACAAGGAACAAGCAGGTGGCATGCAAAGTAAGCTGAGCCTTGCCTTGGTAAGTCTTTGGTGACTCAGCACGAGCCAGCATGGTTATCCTCAAAGGGCTAAACCACTTCAGCAGTTAGCTTCAACTCCTCAAAAGGATGTTTGGTGAAATAAAGGCAGAAAGCAATGGACCAGCTTTGAGGTGTTATCATGGGATATGCAAGCTGTTTGTCCACCACCATGCACTGCCTCCAGCAAGACCTCTCTTTCATATGGGAAATAACAATTGAACTCAGCAAGGAATGGTTCCTTATTTATTAAGCATGCCCCCCTGCCTTGTTCCCATTCCATTTTGAATGCTACATAATTTTTAGATATGCAGAGCCGAAACCTGCCCAGTAAGTCCTATATCCTGAGCAAGGAGACAATTACAGTGCTGAGATGAAGGAAGAAACAAACCAAATGTGAATGGATTATGGAGTCAAGAATCAGCTCGACACACTTGTCTGATCTTTCCCTTTGCTCAGGGGACCGCTGCATTATTGCTCGCAATTCTCTTTTGTTTCAGTTGGTTATTGCAATAGTAATTGCTCATCAGTGTATAATAAACCATGTCTTGTTTATCTCATAAATGGCTGGGGCTGTTTGTCATTCCTCCAGGGAGAGTGTTGAAAGCATGGTGGGTTTCTCAGTGGCGTCATGGTTCTGGGAATACTCCTGCAAATGGGCTCCAGATGCCCATTCCCCCCACCCCATGTTAGCTCTCTTTCTCCAAGGTGAAATAATCTCTTTGCACCAGGCTGTGAGGCTGGGGAAAATCTTATCTCCACTCTTCCTGACTCCCACCTGTGGCAACGAATCTCCACCACCTGTCTCAATATAGGTATTTCACCTATATTTCTTGATTACACGAAGTGGTTTTCTGCCATCCTGTGCTGCTTGGGGAGGAAGATCAGAGTATAAATTTAAAAAATAAAAAATCCAACAAATAACCAATTTTTAGAAATTTCTTGTTGCAATGTGCCATCACCGAAATTTGTAGCCCTGTTAACAACTTCCACATTTAAAATGTCGTTTTCATTGGTAGACCCATTTTAGATCTGATGAAGAGTGATTTCAATATGTGAGTCTCAAAACCAACCTTTGGCTAAAGCTGAAGTCATGTAACCAAATGTTTTTTTAAAAAATCTCTTTCTTTCTCCCAGTCATAGACACATGAAATGAATTCCACTCAAATAACTAAAAGTTAAGTTTATGAAAACATGTATTGGGAAGTCGCTTATTCTTATGAATGCTGATGACACTCAGCTCTGTATCGCCACAATATTTGACTCATGAGATGGCATGTGAGCCATGGACTGGTGCCTTGATGTAGTGGTGGGATGGATGAGCATAAATAAGCTGAGCTTTAACCCTGTCAGGATGGAGGAACTGTGGATGAGTGGGACCCATGTTCAAGAAACTGGTCAATTGTCTGTCTTGGATGGGATTGCGCTCACACTAAAGGAGCAGGTATGTGGTTTGCAGATGCTTCTGCATCTAGCTTTATCAATGGAGGCCCAGATAGCCGCAAGGATTAGAAGAATGGACCCATGGACCAGAGCACGCCAGGCACTCCTGTGTTCCATTGCCTCCCACAGTTTGATCAAACTCATGCTGGTAGCTTTGAGAACACTGTCCAACCATCTCGTCCTCTGACCAGCCATAATTAGTATGAGACATATGACTGTTCCTGGACTGGGAGAGCTTGACCACAATAGTTCAGGTATGGATGTTACAGGTACCACAGCGTACTTGTTTTGCACTTGTAAGAAAATAGGCAGGCAACGTTTTTCTATTCTTTTTGATGCCTGCTTAAAATTTACCTGTTTACTCAGGCTTTCCCCATGGAGTGAGTGATCCTGTTAAGTTGCTGTACTAATCTAATCTATTGATTATGTATTTGATTAATGTGTTTAATTTTGTTTTTGATTTTATGATGTTTGCCAGCATATTTTTAATGTTGAAGGAAGAGGTGGGTTTTTTTTTTGTTTTTTTTGCAAGTAGATAAGGTGACCTTGGACTTTCTCTTATATTCAAATACTGCCTTCTGCCACTATACTGCAACGTATAGCATGGGCTGGAATTAAGACCTACTGTAATAATCTTATGCCATGCCATTGTTACTTTTAAAATGTATTTTGATAGTTGTTTGTTTTATGTAATTTTTAAATTTCAGATCCAGGATGTAACTACATCTTAAACTAGCGGTAGCCAACATGGTGCCTTTCCTATTTTGCTGGGCTCCAGTTCCCATCAGCCTCGGCCAGCTAGATCAGGGATAATGGGTACTGTAATCCAGTGAAGGCTCACTGGGTACTACATTTGCTATCCCTGACTTAAAGTGCGAAAGAGCAGCTCCAATGAAACCCTCTAATGAAACCCTCCATGCTTACCTACAACTTCCACTGGCTGTGTTGCCCAGCTACATTCGGAGTAAGATCTGGAAATACTTCTGTTCATTGGGAGCACATTTCAAAGAGCAGGTACGAAGACTAAGGCTGCATTCAGACAGCACTTTATTCCATTTTCTGAATGTTTCCCTAACTGACAGTTTCCACATTTTATGATATTTCACACAGCTTCTGGAAATCTAGTGGACTCTAGCAGAAGTTTAGTAATAATTTCCATGTTAATTATTTCTAGAAAATAATCAGTTTGCAACCCCATTAACTCAGAAAACAAGCCTAGGAGTTTTGCACTATAATTTCATGTGACAAACTTGGGGCTGCATATAGTGTTTAAAACTTAGCACTACATGGTGTTATAAAATAAAGTCTTCACAAGTAAAGGATTAAAGAGTACTCTCACCAACATTAAACCCCACACCCTTTGAGCTGGAAACCTGAGCAGATGAGAGATACTTAAAAAGCTTCCTTCAACTAGAGCAATTTAGTGGTGCTATTCCTGGATGTGAAATTCCTGGATGTGAATGCTGCCAAACTTTAGCAATTTTTTCCTCCCAAAGGGAGATTCCAGTATGATGCTGCTGATTTGGAATTCATTTACAGATTTTATATTATCAGATGTGAACTGAATAGAATTTGGGGTCGGTGAGCTCCCTATTGACAAGGGAATTGTCCTTCTGCAGGTGATAATATACATGTCTTCATCTTGCTTTCCTCATTCATGATTATTTGGGAGAGGATCACACCCACTCTAATAAGTCCCCCTCCCCTTTTATAACTACATATTGTTTGTGCCCATGCCTAGTTTGCAAAATAACAGGCATATCTTCCTTTTGCATGGCTTGGCCGTCAGGCTTTCAATTTGTAAGAACTTTCTGCACAGAGATGTTCTCTTAGGGAGCTTATAGACTGTTGCTCTTTCCAGGTGGGATTCAATCACTTACCAACAAATCTTGGTTGCACAATTATATGGGAGACTTGCACCACAATCTCACTTCCTCAGAAGATCAGACAAAACAAAACAATGGGAAAATGCCATGGGAATAGTGGGATAATGCTTGATGCATCTAACTTTGCCACAAACAAAATAAGATGAATGCTCACTAAATAGCCTATTATTCCTAATCTCCGTGAAAACAAATCACATGATTCCTAAATAAACAGGTCATCTTAAAGCTCCCTTATTCTGTTCATACCCATATATATATATAGAGAGAGAGATAGAGGAGAAGCAACCTGGAGCGATGCTTGTCCCAGGGTGCATGTCCCAGGGAGCGTGGCACGCATCTTAGGGGGTGTGGCGAGTGTCTTGGGGGGTGCGCAGCAAGTGGTGCACACCCTGGGAGGTGCCACTGATCGGGGATCGGCATTTTGTCACTCCCACTTTGGAATGGTACCCGGGACGGACTGCCCCCCGCCCCTGCCTCGGAACGCCCCTGCATATATATGCCAAATAAAAAAAAGACACACTTTAGAATGATAATGATGGTGATGATGATGATGATGATGATTTATTTATACCCCACCCATCTTTCCCCAGCCACCCTGGGCGGCTTCCAACAAAATATTAAAATGCAATAATTAATCAAATATTAAAAGCTTCCCTAAACAGGACTGCCTTCAGATGTCTTCTAAAAGTCTGATATGATGAACTGAGCTGTGGACTATTAAACATATCCCTCTATATCTATAGAAGTCTTCAAGGTTGCAAGGGTCTATGGCTACAAGCAAAAAATAAATAAATTATTGGATAGTTTTGAAGATGCTGCAGGGATCTTTGTGGTCTTCATTACAACAGACAAATGGTGTTTCTGCTACTTAATGTATACAGAGTTTAATGTCAAAATAGGCTTTTAAGCAGTTTGCAAGCACAACAACCATTGGCACAAACATTAATATATAAAGATCCATCATTTTTTTTTTTAAAAGTCCAATAAAGCTACCCCATTAAAACAACACACCAATTAAAGCAAAAGACTCAGGTCAAGAAATCAAGGGCTAGGGTCCTAAATAAAACAAATGGTACACATAAGAAATGATTACGGCTGTTACCAAGTAGAATTCTGAAGAAAACTATCAATGCTTAGCATAGTTATGTTTGAAGCGATAGAAAGGTTGTTTTCTTCAGCAGCAACTATAGTTGGATCCAGTTCTGACCTTTTACCAGCATCCAGATACGGACACAATAGCCTTTTACCTCAAGTTCAAACTTAGTGCTACGTGTCAACAGGATTCTGCCATGGTTAATATATTAATGACATCAAATACCTTCACAGGTGCTATTTTAACAGAGTGCCAGCATTCTGTTATTAGAGGTGCTTGAGGTCTTTGGGAAAGCTGGATGATTCAATAATAGTCACTGGAACTATTGTTTTGTCCAGACAATCATTTGGGGGTGGGGGGGGAAGCAAAGTGCATTGGAGCTGGGTCACAGACAGCGATACATTTCTTTCGCTATTTGAAAGGTATCCTGAGAGAACTAGCGCTATAAATTGGAAACAGATGGGCAGAGATGCATGTTTGGCCATGGAGAACTCATAGGAGCACAGCACAGTTAAGTCAGGTGTCTGACACTCTGTGACATTTTTGTGTCTCGGTAGAAAAGGAGAAAACACCTGGAGAGGCTTGAGTGATTGGTCCTGGTGGTGGTGAGTTAACATTTTTATAGTTAGGATACAATGGTAACTGCTTTAATGATGTGCTCAAAATTTAATAAACTCTGCATTTGCAAAATTATATTTATTTATTTATTTGCATCACATTCGGTCTTATGGATAACACACAGAGTACATTCTGTAATGCTTCATGCTCTCACAGAGATGTGCATGGAGTGTGGAACATCATGGCTTTTACATTGGTCAGTAATGATGGTTCCTCTGGTGCGTGTGATGCTGGCACATGCATGTTAAGTAACATGCAACTATTATGCAAACGAGTGCCTTCTTTTGTCCCACTTTTGATGACGAATTGTGTCTTTCTGGCAATGTGTAAGTGGCCACCCTATTGATGTAAGACCTGAAGGAGTCTCAGTATTGCCTGTGTATCAGAATGAGTCTACTTTAGAACCATCAGCCTATGCTGTAGTAAACGTAAAGGGACCCCTGACCATTAGGTCAAGTCGTGAACAACTCTGGGGTTGCGGCGCTCATCTCACTTTACTGGCCAAGGGAGCCGGCGTACAGCTTCTGGGTCATGTGGCCCAGCATGACTAAGCTGCTTCTGGTGAACCAGAGCAGTGCATGGAAACGCTGTTTACCTACCCACTGGAGAGGTACCTGTTAATCTGCTTTCACTTCGTGCTTTCGAACTGCTAGGTTGGCAGGAGCAGGGACCGAGCAATGGGAGCTCACCCCGTCGCGGGGATTTGAACCACCGACCTTCTGATCGGCAAGCCCTAGGCTCTGTGGTTTAACCCACAGCGCCACCCGCGTCCCTATGCTGTAGTACCTTGAAACTATGGTGATGGAGCAACATATTGACATATCCATTTAATCATCACATAGCATCTCTAGGTGTTTTTTGTGAATTGTTGTTTTTGTTTTTGTTTTTTGCTCATATCTTGCAGATAAGAAGTCCACAGCCCCGCTTTGCTCATTTCACCTTTGGGGGAATACATGCCCTGGATGCATTTAATTTCCAGGTGCTGCATTTTTACCTCCTTGGATGTAATGTTTTGCCTGTAAATGTATATTTTTGAACATTTATTTTTCTCCTGGTCCTGTGTCGCCTATAAAGTACTCATCTGTCTCACACTTCTTCACCATACAGAATGCTTGCAAGTGGCCTCTTTTGCTTCAAGTTACTATCCCCTGGTTTCCAGAACAATATGTGTATCTAACCTCTGGGGATCAGGGGGAAACCCAAAAGTTTTCTATACATACAGATGGAAATTATTGTTTCTGCATTTGCAATATATTTCACATCACCATTATAAAACACCTTTGTGTCATATCAGACAGCTTGGAAGGTATTATTGAAACTATGCCGTGTATGTTTTCTCCCATGGATTTGTTAATTGCACAGCTAATACTTGATACATGTGTAAAATATTACTCAGGCTTCGCTGTCATCTCCCTCCCACCCCAATAGTATTGAAACCAGATCAAACTGCAATGAAGTAATGGGATTTTGTTATTGTCAATGGTTTTCAAGCTTTCTCACTTCAAGGAACCCTTTCCACATTGAAGGCCTGGAAGACTGGTGCTGAATCCATGTGTTCTGCAGGGGATTCTGGGAAATCTATTAGACAGGGCAGTATATAAATCACATTTTAGACTACAGCTCCCACCAGCTCCAGATGTACCCATCACATCTGCTGGGTACCAGGTTCACAAAGGCTGAACCGGGGCACATGCTCAGTTCATGCAGGGTGTTTTTCAGGCTTAATGTATTGCTCGCAGCCCAATATCCTAATATATATATATATATATATGTATGCATGTATGTATGTATGTAAAATTCACATTTACAAATCCTAGTGCAGTATACAAAGAACATGACAAAATCATCACACCGAACTAAAATGCAATAGTCCCATCAATAAAGAGATAAATAATAACAAAGAGAAACAAAGAAAATGTATTTCAGACAGCAGCTGGCAGACCAACAGTTAGAATGTTTAAGCCAGGGTCAGCAAACTTTTTCAGCAGGGGACCGGTCCATGTCCCTCAGGCCTTGTGGGGGGCCGGACTATATTTTGGGGGAGGGAATGAACGAATTCCTATGCCCCACAAATAACTCAGAGATGCATTTTAAATAAAAGCACACATTCTACTCATGTGAAAACACGCTGATTCCCAGACCATCCGTGGGCCAGATTTAGAAGGCAATTGGGCCGGATCCGGCCCCCGGGCCTTAGTTTGCCTACCTATGGTTTAAGCTGTCTGGTTCAGGGGGAAGGGTTTAACCTGGGGCTGAAAAGATTATAATGTTGGCATGAGTCGTCTCTCTCCATGCAGAGGGGTGCTCCTCCAAATTTGGAGCACCAGCATATTGCAAATAAATGCAACTTAGAAGGCACCCAACATATTTCTGCAGATGTACACTGGCAAGGGAAGCTTGAAATCGTAGGGCAAGTGGGGGGATGCCTTGGAGACAATGCCCCCGGCAGCGCGATCCCAGTGGAGTGGAGAGCAGGTGGGGCGGGGCTGATGCACGCCCCTGCGGACGGCACGCCACACCCCTGGGATATGCACCAGCCCCGCCCCTGCCTGCTCTCCACCCCCCAGTGCTGGAGCATGAAACTCCCCCACTGCCTCCACATCTCCTCCCCTCCTGAAATATTCCAGGGGGGGAAGCTTGGGAATGGGCATGGGAAATCAGTTTGGATAAGGAAAAGAATGGAGCAATGGAGGGTGTTTTTTAAGAAAAACACACATGAAATACTAAAATCTGGATTGAAGACAGAGTTATATCTGCTAGCTCCGTGGAGTTTTTGGTTCCCACCCTCTCAGTGTCTTAAACACAGACCTCAAGGAGTGCACTTGTGTCTGTGTGCAATGCAGAAGTTTGGAAAGGTCTATTCTTGGTGTTAGAAGAGAAACTTTGTGTGAGATTGCTCCAGATTGCTTTCTGCGCCAGGCAGGCAGACCTGCACAGGTGATCTTGTATGTTGATGTTAGTGTTATGTGTTCCTATGAACTCTTAAATGGGTTCTTTTGGTTTTGTTTTTTCCGAACAAGGAAGAATGTCTGGTGGCACCTTACATAGCTATCAACGTTCCCTTTTTTTGCAGGAAATTCCCTTATTTCAGCGCCGTTTCCCACTAATTCTCGCTGCTATCCCGGATTGTTAGATATCCCGTAGACTGTCTCTGGGACAGGTGAGGCTGCTGATCCCTTATTTTCAAATCTGAAAGTTGACAGCTAGGGCACCTTACAGAATAATAAGTTGTGTGTGTAGATAGTAAGATCAGAAGGAACTTATAAATGCATACAATACTGACTGGCAATTGCATCATTAACACTGGCAGCTCACAACAAGCAAAGGAACAAGGATTCATCCACACTTCCGGTTGCTCTTCGACAGGTCCAAGAGGTCCCTGGGAAAACCCACTGTTAACTGCTGAATCACAGCAAATGCCAATTGGGCTTTCTGCAGATTGGCATATGCTCCTATTCAGTAGTAAACAGTGGGTTTTCCTGGGAAAAGCAGCAGGATGAAATAAAAACCCCTGGAACCTGTGCTTAGTAGTCATGGACCAAATGGAAGAAACTGAGGGACAATAGGAAGTGTGATTGAGCCCCAGCTCCTTTAAAAATGGTTTCCATACAACCACTAACATATCTGCTCATTTGTTTTTATTTGAATCACATGCTTTCAGTGATTGTGGTTAATGCTTAAGCTAGGTCTCAGGTTCTGGCATTGAAATCTCATGGTCTTGAATGAAATTGGGACCCGTTTCTATAGTAGTTTGATCAAAACAAATTCAATGGTATGCAACATTATTGAACACAGATATGACACTTAGTTGCTCCTCTGCATTGCTTTGCTGATTCTTGCTCCCTTCCTGTATCCTACCTTCCCTTGTGTACGTAGTACAATGAACCAAATATATAAAATAAATTAATAAAGATTTACTTCTGCTTAAGATAAATGGGACATGGGTGGTGTTGTGGGTTAAACCACTGTGGCGCTTGGGCTTGCTGATAGAAAGGTCGGAGGTTCGAATCCCCGCGATGGGGTGGGCTCCTGTTGTTCTGTCCCAGCTCCTGCCAACCTAGCAGTTTGGAAGCACGTCAAAGTGCAAGTAGATAAATAGGTACCCCTTCGGTGGGAAGGTAAACGGTGTTTCCGTGAGCTGCTCTGGTTTCACCAGAAGTAGCTTAGTCATGCTGGCCACATGACCTGGAAAAACTGTCTGCGGTTAAAGGTGTACAGGTCGGAGATAAACATTATAAGTTAAGGGCATTTGCAGATGACTTAGTATTGACCCTACAAGAGCCAGACACTAGTACGAAAAGGGTGTTGGAGATAATCCAACAATTTGGCCAGGTAGCTGGATTTAAATTGAACAAACAAAAAACTAAAGTCTTAGAAAAAAATTTTACAGCCACGGAGAAGGAGAAATTTCAAGAAGAGACAGGATTGACACTGGTCAAGAAGGTCAAATACCTAGGGGTTTATTTGACATCAAAAATTTGAATTTGTATAAGGACAACTATGAAAAATGCTGGTCAGAAATTTAAAAAGATCTAGAAATATGGTCAAATTTGAAATTGTCAATGTTAGGCCGAATTGCAGTGATTAAGATGAATGTATTGCCTAGAATGTTATTTTTGTTTCAAACCTTGCAGATTCTTGACAAGATGGATTGTTTCAAGAGGTGGCAGAAAGATATTTCGAAATTTGTCTGGCAGGGCAAAAAGCCCAGAATTAAATTTAAAATACTGACAGATGCTAAAGAAAGAGGGGGATTTGCCCTGCCGGACTTAAAATTGTACTATGAAGCAGCAGCGTTTTGCTGGCTGAAAGAGTGGATGCTCCTCGAGAACACAGACATTTTGGATTTGGAAGGTTTTAATAATGCATTTGGTTGGCATGCATATCTATGGTATGATAAAATCAAGGTGCATAGGGCCTTTAAAAACCATATTGTCAGAAAAGCATTGTTTAATGTTTGGATAAGATATAAAGATCTGTTGGAAAACAAAACCCCTAGATGGGTGTCACCCGTGGAGGCTAAGGCATTGAAGAAACTCAATATGGAGGTCGGATGGCCGAAGTATTGGGAAATCTTGGAACAGGAGGGAGATAAACTGAAATTACAAAGTCATGAGAAAATGAAATCTAAAGTACAAGATTGGCTTCAATATCACCAAATAATGGAGATCTTTAAACAGGACAGGAAAATTGGCTTTCAGGTGGAAAAATCAAAATTAGAGACTGAACTGTTAGAACCCAATACTAAGAACTTGTCAAGAATGTATAATTTGCTGCTGAAATGGAACACACAAGATGAAACAGTCAAATTGGCTATGATTAAGTGGGCACAGGACATTGGTCATAACATTATGTTTGCTGACTGGGAATGGTTGTGGAACAACCATTAAATTCACGGCATGTAATGCCTTAAAGGAAAACATTATGAAAATGATATACAGGTGGTACATGACCCCAGTCAAGCTAGCAAAAATCTATCATTTGCCTGATAATAAGTGTTGGAAATGTAAAGAAACTGAAGGTACTTTCTATCACCTTTGGTGGACATGCCCGAAGATTAAGGCTTTCTGGGAAATGATATACAATGAAATGAAAAAGATACTTAAATGTACTTTCCCTAAAAAACCAGAGGCCTTTCTCTTGGGCATTGTCGGCCAATTGGTGTCAAAGAAGGACAGAACTTTCTTTATGTATGCTACAACAGCAGCAAGAATACTCATCGCAAAGTATTGGAAGACACAAGATTTACCCACCCTGGAAGAATGGCAGATGAAAGTGATGGACTATATGACATTAGCTGAGATGACTGGCAGAATCCGCGATCAGGGAAAGGAGACGGCGGAAGAAGAATGGAAGAAATTCAAAATCTACCTTAAGGACTATTATAAACTTGATGAATGTTAGAATGTCGAGGTTTGAGTAAGAAAGGGTTACAGCGATATAAGACTAGATTGAAGGAAAGATTAAGAGGACAGAGGATTGACAGATATATTTAGAGTTGCTAAAAACTTTTGGACATTGGGATGCAGAAAGGGGAGGTATGGGGAAGTCTGAGAAACACGGTTTATGAAAAAAAAGGTTATGAAATTATACGTGTTTGTATGTCTTTTTATATGTTTGTATTGTCTTAAAATTTTTTTGTAAAACCAATAAAAAAAATTTATATAAAAAAAGGAAAAACTGTCTGCGGTCAAATGCTGGCTCCTCGGCCTGTAGAGCGAGATGAGCACCGCAACCCCAGAGTCGTCTGCGACTGGACCTAACGGTCAGGTGTACCTTTACCTTTTAAGATGAATGAACATCCAGAAGATGTCCACACACACACACACACACACACACACACACACACTTGGAGGAACTGCCCAAATATCAATTGTTTGCACCTGCCCTCCTCTGCCATCTCCTGTAGTTTATGGGACAGAGGATTTTGAGAGGCTACTTTAGTATTGAAACGAAAGGTTACTCTTGTAAGACAAGATGATTAGGAACTGGCAAATAATGGAATGCAATTAGAGGTGAGATCAGATGGTAGGCTTAAAACAAACTACTCTGTTGATGCCTCTGCATTAAAAGGCATTTCAAATGGTTATCCAAATGGATGTTCAAATTGAATCAATTATAGCTGAGTATACATTAGTGCATATTTTTTCCTCATACTTTGTGACTTTGAATGAACATATCTTCTGAGGAACCTAATGGCAAAATAAGCAAGAATGAAAAAGAAAAAGAAATAAAACCAGTGAGGTATTTTTCTCTCTTGTGTCAACAAGATATATTGGCTACATTGACTTACAGTTTTTTGTTTAAGGAAAACAGCATACTGTATCCATGACAACTGAGATACACAAAGAGGAGTGTAAGAAAAAATTCGGAGCACCTTAAAGTCCCTCTTGTCTCCTACTGGGAAATCTCTGAAAACATTCAGTGTGGAGCAAAGCATGAACAACACTTTTTAAGAAAACATGTTCATGTTATTTAAAGGGAAGTCTGTATGAAAAGAAGTGCTTTGTTTGTCCTTTATTGGCAGGAATTAAAATTTCCCCTTTGTTATATCACAATTTATTGCCTAGGGCAGTGAGAATTATGATGTCCATAGATTGTTACTTTGCATCAAATAAGTTACAAAAGAGGGCAAATGCCTTGCATCTATCGACAAAAAAGAGCGTATGCAAAAGAGAGGACACAAATTTGCATAACGTTTATATTTTCTGATATATACGTAGAGATCGGGGTGAGGAACCACATACTGCGGGCAGGCTTGCTCTTGGGTTCACCAAATCCTAATAGAACATTTTGATGTCAGGTGACACATTTTCCCATTGTAGTGTGGCAAGGGGTGCTATAAAATAAAATTCAATACAAGTGAATTTTGCAGTAACCACATACCAGCAGATAGATTTTCAGCAGGGATTGGTACTTGGCCATGCATCCAATCCAGTGGTCACAAAGTCACCAAAACTGTTTTGTGCAAGGATTGGCTGCATGACCAAATACCTTACAATGAACTTGAGCAGGCAGCTGATCAAGCGAGCTTGAAGTCACCACCTATCTGTTGGCAGTGGGCAAGCCCAAGCCTCAGAACTGGTCCCATCAGAGGGGTTTTCTGAAATAGTATACAGTTATACATTCAGGGAGGGACACTGCTAGGTACTTAAATGACTATGTATTGTTTACACTGACTTGCAGCAGCTCTCTCCAGGGTTTTCAGGAGATCCCTGGAGATGCCAGGGATTGAAGTTGGGACCAATGCTCTGGGACCATTGAGCTAGGGCCCTTCGTGCATCCAGGAAATAATACAGTGGTACCTCAGGTTACGGATGCTTCAGGTTACAGACTCCGATAACCCAGAAATAGTACCTCAGGTTAAGAACTTTGCTTCAGGATGAGAACGAAAATTGCACAGCAGCAGCGTGGTGGCAGCAGGAGGCCCCATTAGTTAAAGTGGTACCTCAGGTTAAGAACTGTTTCAGGTTAGGACTTCCGGTTAGCGCCAGTGACTAATGGCGGATTCCCTCCGAGCTCCGGAGGGAATCGGCTCTGCAGGATCGGGTCTTGCTGCTGCAGCGAAGCGGGGACCCTAAAAAACCACAGGCGGAGAAGCCTGTGAGCGTGGTGACTCGGCGGGCACCATTAGCGCCCCCCAACCCGCGAAGGAGCCTTTCTAAAGGCTCCGGAACGGGGTCGGGGTGCGGCACGGTGCTGAGAGTACTGCTTCTTCTTCTGTGTAGTGAAGCTGCAAGCCATTGTCGGAGAGCGCTGACTTCTTCTTTTGAACAATCGGACTCTAAAGTAACAACCCGTGAGTTGTTTGAATTAGGAACGAGCGGGGAAGGGTTAAAAAGGAAGTCCGCCCCCCCTTTGTAAACAACATAAAGCAAAGGACCTGCTAGCTAAGGTCAAGAGAATTTCTCTTTTCTTTTTCGCAAAAGACTTTAATTTCACGGTTTGATATTACAAGAATTTTTACTGGAGGATTAAGAACTGATTTTGAGAGCCGAAGTTCCACCCCCCCCCCGGGCCCGGGATCACCCCATGAGAGAGCCTGTTTGAAGTATTGAAGAGCCTGACAGCTGTCAAGTCAGCTGTCAAGACGGAAAGAGAGAACCCCGTTTTTGTTGCTTCTGCCGGTTACACTGGTTACAATTTGTTACAATTTGTTGACAATAAGGAAGGGCTGTTACAAAATAACTGGATTTCTGGACTCGAGCTGAAAAGAATATTAAGGAACTAAAATCCCCCTAGAGGGACTTAGTGACACTACAGAAATGGCTGGAGGAGAGAAAATCCAGGCTGAATTGGACAGAGCATTTGTTCTCTTGGGAAAGTTACAAGGCCAATTTGATGTTATGGCTACAAATGTTTCAACTCTGGACTTAACAGTAAATAACATTCTTGGATCGGATAAGGATTGGAAACAAGGAGCTTACTTAACTGGACAAATAGAGAAATCCGAGAGTTTTGAGATTATAGAGAAGGAGACATACGTCGCCCCTGAAGAAAAGGAAGGAGGAGCTGGTGTGCAGATGTTAAAAGAGAGTTCTACTTTGAGGTCTGGCATGATGGCAATAAAGGAAAATAAAAATCTGATGTGGAAAGCCCGGCCTGAATTGGAGATTGAGAAATGGAGAGATCTTCTTATGTGGAGATCAGAAGACCTAAGGATTACAAATGTGATTAAGGTGGAGGTTAGAGCTTTGGGGATTTTTGAACTGGAAAAGAGCAAGAAACAAGAAATGGAACACCCCATAGGCTCTACTCTTAAGTATGAAGGCCTAGCTGGAAAAAACATGGACCCTGTTGGGCCGGAGCTTCTCCAAGATTTGGTGTTTAATATCAAGGTCTATCAAAAAGACCGGCAGAGAGGAACTGAGAGACAATTAAGTGCCTCGGATGTGAGATCTCCAGGCTGATAGTAGATTAAGACTGATGGACATTGTTGGGGGCTGAAACCGGGAAAGGGGGGTGGAGTTTGGGAATCCAAAGGGTTCATAATTACAATTTATTTCGTTTGTTATTTCGTTTGTTATTGCTATATAAATTGGGAAATTCGTGGAAGGGAATTTTGGTCGACCTTAGAAAAAATGTTTTAAGAATAAGAACTGATGTATAAGTTCGATGATAAGGTTATCAAAAATAAATTGAAGGAAGGGCTGAGAAATACTGTAAAAGTAATGAATGTTAGAATGATGATGGTTTAGAAACTAAGTGGTTTACAGCAGTAATGTTTAAGTTAAAACAAAAGAAAGGTTAAAAACTAAATGAAATTAAGGGAGAGGACTTGCTGAATAAATATTTTGAAATTGGAATACAGAAAGGGGAGGTAGGAGGAGGTCAGCGAAGTAAGGTATAAGAAAATAAGGGATCAAAATTATACTTGTTTTTTGTCTGTGTTTTGTTTGTTTTTTTTATATAATTTCTGAAACTTCAATAAATATCTATTATATAAAAAAAAGAACTGTTTCAGGTTAAGAACGGGCCTCCGGAACGAATTAAGTTCTTAACCTGAGGTACCACTGTATCTGTAAAGGCAGGAGAGGCAGTCTGAAGCAAGAGTTTCACTGAGTCAAGACCGTTCAATTT
The DNA here is from genome assembly GCF_964188305.1 of Podarcis bocagei. Classification (NCBI taxonomy): domain Eukaryota; kingdom Metazoa; phylum Chordata; class Lepidosauria; order Squamata; family Lacertidae; genus Podarcis; species Podarcis bocagei. The sequence goes on from NC_138134.1 coordinate 56,633,897, forward strand.
AAGGTTGTATAAAGGTAAAAGGTAAAGGTACCCCTGCCCGTACGGGCCAGTCTTGACAGACTCTAGGGTTGTGCGTTCATCTCACTCTAGAGGCTGGGAGCCAGCGCTGTCTGCAGACACTTCCGGGTCACGTGGCCAGCGTGACAAGCTGCATCTGGCGAGTCAGCGCAGCACACGGAACGCCGTTTACCTTCCCGCTGGTAAGCGGTACCTATTTATCTACTTGCACCCGGAGGTGCTTTCGAACTGCTAGGTTGGCAGGCGCTGGGACCGAACGACGGGAGCGCACCCCGCCGCGGGGATTCGAACCGCCGACCATGCGATCAGCAAGTCCTAGGCACAGAGGTTTTACCCACAGCGCCACCCGCGTCCCTACAAGGTTGTATAAGGAATTGCTTAATTAGCAAATATTAATAATATCAGGCACTTTCTTTTTATTTTTGGCTGAGATCGTTTTCTGTTTACAGTTTTAAACATTATGTTTCTCTCCCTCCGCTTAATTATCCACAAGTGCAAGAACTTAAACTGAAAAAGGATGATGAACCTTAGTACTGTATAAACATTGAGATTATCAATCCAAATTATTGAGAAAATTATTTTTTTTGCTGAGCACAGCAATGAGAGAACATTGGAGGTATTTGCCACAATAAACCAAAAATGTGAATGTTTTATAATACTTTGCTCTGATGGACTGTGGGAAAGAGGATGAAAATGACCTTGAGGTTAGCATTTCATGTACTTGTGTTTGACAGAGCTATGTGAGTCAAAGAAGGCCATGGTTCAACCATCATTCAGTCGGGTTCAAATGTAGGCATCAGAGGTGAACTTCATTCATATCCGCACAATGAGAGAATTCAGTGAGATGGATATGGGGAAAAATATGTAGCAATTTTCTTGGGGGAGCTGAATAAAGTTATTATGTGAATGTGTGAGTAGCACAATGATTTCTTATTATTATTCTTATATGTAGTTTGCTCTGATGAGAAGTTCTCTACCAGCAGTCCTCTTTTAAACAAAATTATTCAGCTTTCTTCATCAAGTTTGTTAACTTGATGGTTGGAGGTGTTTTCCAGAGCAATTTATCTCCTCCTCCTCCTCTGATATCATTCAACAATAAGTTGCAATGCAATACAAGTGCAGCACAATCCTATGCATACTCAGCTACTCAGAAACAAGCTCCATTGATTTCAGTGGGACTTGTCCCCAATTTAACATGTCTGGATCTAACTAGATATATGTTAATGGGACCAATTCTATGCATGTTAAGTTGGGAACAAGCCCAAATATTAAAACATATTTTAATATGTCTGTGTCAATTTTATTTATGTTGTCTTACTTTCTCGTGGATATTGTGTTGTGATGACCCCAGGGGTGTGCTTGACCAGTACTAAAAGCTGGGCTTTTAGTGTTGGAGCTCTAGCTCACTGGAATCAATGTTGTCTTTCCGATTTCTTACATTTATTTTCCACCTGTTGAGGCGCTCTCAATGTGTTTTAAAGGTAGAGTGTGTACAGAGCCCAACTTTTCACACTGATTCCAATGGGACCTGAAGTGCAGCTTAGTCTGGATCCATTTATATAAAATATTATTATCATTGTGGATATGTATGGAAATGTTCTGGTGAAAATTGCTGTAGAGAGATATTTATGTCATGGATGGCTAAATTCTGTGCTTTCAGGGGTTGGATAATGTGGTCCGGGGGGAGAGGGTGCTCTGAGATGATAATTGCACTGGGAACACAAGGCACCAGGGCCAGGTGACTCAGTTTCAAATGATCACTTAGCCATGAAGCTCATCAAGAGATCTGAGTCACTTCACCATCTCTGGACTTAATCCACAGGGTCGCTGCAAGGATAGCATGAGCATATGAAACCTTGTGGATTGCTGTGAGCTCCTTGGAGGATGAAGGGTGTGATATAAATACAATGGATTATAATGTGTTGGATAGTCAGGATCTGCTGTGCTTCATCCAGCAGTAATGCTTTCTTTGTGGGCAACCTAGCAAGATAGTTAGCATTACAATGTTTCATATCTCTGACCTGATACAAATTCGTAAACAATTACCGACTCCCCTTTTTCTGATTAAATGCAATTGGCAGCATTTTTATTGCACCTTAATTATCCTTTGGAGGGTTCCCCCCACCCCACATTTTATTGCATCATAAGGCTGTAAGTCCTATGCATAAGGTAAAGGGACCCCTGACCATTAGGTCCAGTCGTGGCCGACTCTGGGATTGCGGCGCTCATTTCGCTTTATTGGCCGAGGGAGCCAGTGTACAGCTTCCAGGTCATGTGTCCAGCATGACTAAGCCGCTTCTGGCGAACCAGAGCAGCGCACGGAAACGCCGTTTACCTTCCCGCTGGAGCAGTACCTATTTATCTACTTGCACTTTGACGTGCTTCCGAACTGCTAGGTTGGCAGGAGCAGGGACCGAGCAACGGGAGCTCACCCCGTTGCGGGGATTCAAACAACCGACCTTCTGATCTGCAAGTCCTAGGCTCTGTGGTTTAACCCACAGCGCCACCCGCGTCCCAAGTCCTATGCATACTTAGGACTAAACATTATTGAAATCAATTGGACCTCCTGTGAGTAGACATGCACAGGATTGGGTCACATGCCTCCTACACACTCTTGAAAATATTTCTTCTTCTTCTTCCTCCTCCTCCTCCTCCTCCTCCTCTTCTTTTAAAAACCTGTTTAATAGAACCTGATAGTACATTAATATTAAGGTTTTCAATGCACATATGTTTAGTGGGTGCAATCTTAAAACAGTAAAAGATGAAGGGTGTGAATTATGCTTTGCAGCAGTTTATTTAATTATACATTAGTCATCGGGCTGGGCATAAAGATTATATTGAAGGGCTCATATACTATCATGAGCTATTCTTTTTCCTGAATGTATGATTACCACCCTCCTGATCAAAGAAATGGAAGAATGCGATTGCGAAGGGACTTTGCTTGTTGTTTTGCCAGAGGATCTGTGAATCTCCTTTGTGTTGTGTTAACAAAAAAAGTATTAATAGTACACTGATCCTTTATCTGAATGTGTTAAGCTTTTCCATGAGACAAGCCTACCTCCACTGGAAGTGGAGGGATTATTTGAATAACCAGAATATGCTTTGTGGCGGTTCTTGTTCAAAACAATGCGTTTTTATAGAAGATGTGGGCATTAGAGGTCTGGATAAATAAGGCTGCAATGTCCTGGGACAAGCTTAGTGTTAAGTCCCCTGTCATAAAACCACTGGAACACTGGCACTGTGGAAGAGGATTGCTTTTATTAAGCAGCAGAGTCAGCAAAATTTCCTTCAGAGAAACACTACTCGTTTTAGTGGGATGTTATGACCATGAATCCACCAACACAGTAGGGCAGCCCAAGTTGCTCAACCCAAGGACACCTTGCTTGGTCCTCTGATAACCCCACATACTACATCCCTGATCTTCACCTCCAGCTTCCAGACCCAGCAAGAAGTTGACTGCTGTTGGACAAGCACTCATCTGACAACTAGAGGGCTTCACTATCAGGGGTCTTCTTGAAAGGTTAGAGAGGCCAGGGAAGGAACAGGTATACTTTGGGGCCCACCGAAAGGATGACCAGCAAAGGGTAGGATATGAGAGGAGATAAACTTCTCTGTCTCTCCTGGGATAACTGTTCTCTATTGTGCTCCCATAGGAAGCTACAGTTTGTTCCAGCACCACTTACGAAGAAGTTTTGAGCCCAAGTTTTGAGATCAATCTCACTCTAGCTCCAAGCGACTTTCTGTTCAGTTACGGGGAACTGGTGGTTTTGTCTTCCATACTGATGATGATCAGTGATGGGCTGTATGTGGAAAGGCAGATATCACATCACAGGCTAGCAATCTGTACTCATGATGAACCAACTCTGATAGTTACACATAAATTCAGGTTGCACGGATGAAGGAGCAGCTGAGTTTGAAAACCAGTATATTAGCCAATGATCCACTCCCATTGTTTCCCCAGATTTCTCCATTGGCTAAAGTCATAGCATAAGAAAAGTTTGCAAGGATGGTTCCTCGCAAGACAGAATCAATGGACTCAATGATGCTTATACTGCATACTCAGTGTAAGTGATATGTAGCTATTTGGCAAGTTTATTTGGGATTGTGCTCTAGACCATTTTTTTGGGGGGGGGGCAAGATGGGAAACAAGAATGAGGATCTGCAGGCTGTGATCCTAAACCAAAGTACTTGCGAGCAAACTTCCATTGACTTCAGTGGGACACTCCCCAAAGTAAGCATCTTTATAAGTCACTTAGGTGCTTTTGAAAACATTGCGGCATCTCATGCATCATGCATACGTCTCTCCCATGTTTATCCATCTGTGACCGCGTTAAAGGAGATGGAGAAATGAGAGGAGGGAAATGGAAAGAGACCCGTGGTTTTCTAGCCCTTGGGGCTTGTGAGCTATAGGTAAAAGTGCAGAGGAGAGGGATCCATAGCAGAGAAGCTGATTAGAAGGTCTGGTTTAGATCGCTGTGTAAGCAGGAAATGATGAATCTTGGCAAGGGACCAAGAGCCAAAACAAAGCAGCAAGGAAAGCTGATGCTGATGCTTTGGAAAGACAAGGGAGGAGAAAGAAAGCAGCTGGAAAAAGCTGGAGAAAAAGGACCTAAAAATAGGAAATTGTGGACATATTTCAATTCAGCAAAGCTCGAGAAATGGGTTCGGTTGTCTCTTCCTAGGAGTGCTTATTTGTTAGCCAATATTATCTGAAGAAAAATACAACGGGGTAGGCGTTAATTCTTCAAGTAGATGTCTGAGAAGAATGGGAGTGATTTGGGGATTTGGCGGGGGTAAGTTAGTTGGACTACTTGTGCATGGTTTGAGGAAACCAAATTATAAAGGAGAATGTATTCACTTGGTGAAAGATAAATAGGAGAGATGCAAAGCATTTGCAGGAGTCCACAGTTCATTACCTTTCTGTGAAATGGACACAATAATAGTAGCAATAATGATGATTTTATTAACAACAACTATGTATTCTTCTAAACAGGTCCCATTTTACAATTTTATAGGGTCCCAGCCAGGTTTCGACAATATAAAATAGAATACTAAAATATTAATTTCTCATCATTAATTAAGAAAAGCCTATCAATATGTAAACTGCATTCTTCTCTGCATATTATACTATACACCCATGATGCATCAGGATAATGTTTGGAAGATGCCCATCAAATAAGTCACACCATTTCCTACATGGAGAATGACTGGCACCACTACAGAAGTCAATATAAAGATGTTTAATAACTGCAGTAGATTTTTGGTCTATCCCTCCCCCCCCATAGGACTATGAGCCAGAATCTTTCTTCTCTTGTTTTTAAAAGTAAATGATTGTGGTCTCTGAATCATCTGCTTTGGTTTGAAAATTTAGGTTTTGTGTCTTATGACTCCTAGAAATGATCAAATATGTTAATGTTGGTTTTTTTTACTTATCTTTGTTGGTTCTGTACATGTTTCCAAAGCTGTATATCAGCTTTCCCCAACTGGGTGCCCTATGGATGTTCTGGGGCAAATTCCCACAATCCCTTCCCATTGACCATTCTTCCTGGGACTGATAAGAATTGTCATCCAAAACATCTGGTGGGCACCATGTTGATGAAGGCTGGGAGCATGCCATTCCAGCTTTTATGCATTAGTAAATTGCCGCCAGTTATACGTCACTGGATATAGTGCTGATTTTGTCATTTAAAGCCCTATACAGCCTCAGTTCTAAATATTTCAAGAGCAGTCTTCTCCTGTATCAGTTCCTAGTATGTATGCTTAGGCAGACAAATGCTCCTTACATTTCTGCTGGACTACTAATAATTGGGAAGCAAGGGAACTAATATTAACTCTTCATTATTCCATTTTTTCCCTCTTGTTGGCAAGTCTAGAAGTGAATTCCTTAGTTTAAGAAAATGCTTACTTGCACAGAAAATATTGTAATAGTTTTGTCTTCTCCTGCTGGATATTGTTTTACACATAATTTTAGTGCTTCTTTGTCATTTTCTTTTGTTTGTAAGTAAAAGAAAGCTTTTAGATTTTTTTTTTAAAAAAGGTGTCTTCAAGTTGCCACACTACTCACCTGATCGGTGAAAAAGGGAAGGCTAGCATAGGCATCAGTGGTGGACTTCTTCTGTTTGTATCTTAGACTCCATTCCCACTGTTTCCCCCCCTCACCTTGCTCCATCAACCTAAGGGAACCTGAGCTAGAGAATATACCCTCCATGTCCAGACCCAGCAATGATCACCCATATCTGAACCTGGTGGCTGATGTCCATTGGGAATGGTGGAACACTAGGAAAGAAGACCACCTTTAGGTGGCGCCAGAGCCAATAACAGGCTCCTGCTAACGGTTTTTAAGAAAGACAGCATGCAGGTAGAGGCTGATGGAAGGCAGACTGAGGTTGGTGGAGCAGTGCCCCATTCAGCATAATAGGCCAGTCTCCATTATCTGCTACCACATACCTTGTTCAGAGCAACTGTCTCCCCACCCACAGCTTTGCAGCTGTGTCCATGGCTTAATGGTGCTGCAAGGATCAGAAAGCCCTGTCATATACTGACATATATGTGGGTGGGTTTCTCTGAAGCTTTCGGCACTATCCATGTTGAAAGAGTGGTGGGAGAGAGCTTTGGCACAAGGCCCGGAGCATGTAGAATCCCAAGCATATCCCAAAGCCCATCCTTGCCATTTTTGTCATCCGATTTTGCTTTACCCTTTCATGCTCTGCATCAGCTCAGTGTCAGACTGATCCGAGAATGGTTCCTGCTGCATGGAATTTATAGGAGATATATGCTAGATTTTCAGGGCTAGAAGGCAAAACAAAACAAGTCATCTGCCCTAGGGATGGGGGAGAAATTTAGTTTACTTTGCATTTTAATGAGAAACCTACCTAATTAATTAATGGGATGTGGGTGGCGCTGTGGGTAAAACCTCAGCGCCTAGGGCTTGCCGATCGCATGGTCGGCGGTTCGAATCCCCGTGGAGGGGTGAGCTCCCATCTTTTGGTCCCAGCTCCTGCCCGCCTAGCAGTTTGAAAGCACCCCTAAGTGCAAGTAGATAGATAGGTACCGCTTTCTAGTGGGAAGGTAAACGGCGTTTCCGTGTGCTGTGCTGGTGCCAGCTCGCCAGAGCAGCTTCGTCACGCTGGCCATGTGACCCAGAAGTGTCTCCGGAGAGCGCTGGCCCCCGGCCTCTTAAGTGAGATGGGTGCACAACCCTAGAGTCGGACACGACTGGCCCATACGGGCAGGGGTACCTTTACCTTTACTAACAATTCCCAATACAATACATCAATTGAACTGCAGCTACCCTGCAAAATTTGAATGCTGTGGTCCTGTTCTCCAACCAAAAGATGTGTACAAATGTGCATATATCAGATGAAATTGGGCATTAAAAATATATTGATAGTGCTATGATCCTTTTTCTAAATGTGTTATAATTTTACATGAGGAAGGCTCAAGAAAAGAGAGGGGATGAAAAAGATGTTTTTAGTGGGCACAAATAAATCCCAGTGGAACATTGACAGTGTGAAAGAGTGGTGCTTTTATTAAACCACAAAATCAGCAGTCAGAGGAACACTATTTACACATTAGTGAAAATAATATACAAAACTTGCTTTATTAGGGGAAATGTATTGCAAAAAATGTGTTCATTAGGAGTAATGCACGCTAAAATGCTAACAAATTATATATATATATATATATATATAAACCTGCATATATATATATATATATATATATATATATATATATATATATATGCAGGTTTTGGTGTCTTCGGGTGTCTTCCCGTGTAAGAGTTGGGGTGTCTAGGCGACGTTTCGACGAGGTCTCACTCGTCATCTTCAGGCTGGTGCTTTCGGCTTCTTGTTACTGGAACAGAGCTCTGTTCCAGTAACAAGAAGCCGAAAGCACCAGCCTGAAGATGACGAGTGAGACCTCGTCGAAACGTCGCCTAGACACCCCAACTCTTACACGGGAAGACACCCGAAGACACCAAAACCTGCATTCCTGTACCCGTGAAAATCTACGAAAGCATATATATATATATATATATATAATCACAAACTGATGCAGAACTATGCTGAACTGATGACTAGAAAAATGAGAAAGCAACATTGACAGTTTTGCTCATCCCTCATCTACTCAATTTTCCTGCTCCCCCCCAAAAAAACTCCTCTAAAAAAGCCACTGTGAGAATGTGAGAAATGGTGTGGAATGGGACTGCTGAAGGAAACGACTTGAAAATAGATTCTGAAATATGGAAAGGATTGGTTTGTGTTTGGGCTAATGTATGAATTGGTTGGGTTCCAAAACAATGTATCCAGCTATCCCTAGTGAAAATCTACAATGTATAAGTTCTCTGTAGCAAGCTGAAAAATTACCAGTTCCTTACTGAGGTAACCCAACTAGGATTTGGTTTGTCAAGATATTCCAGATAAACCATATTTCATGGTTTCTATAAAACACTCAGCTATTAAGATTCTACGGCTTTTGTTTTTATTGGCTACACATTTTTCCACCAAAAGGCAGTCAAGAGAGCAAATTCAAACAGCTGGTCAAAATCCATCTATGTACGTAAAACAGCACCTGCTACCAACAGCGTTGTTTAGAGCGATCTTTCTTTGTTTCTTTTAGAACGTGGCTTAAGCACAGAAAGGCTAACTTTTAAAAAATGGCCTATTCATTTATTTGGGTTCAATAGGCCGTGATCCATCCTCCCAAGCATGCATAGCTGTAAATGTGGAAGGAGGAATTGTGACTCCGTCATTTGTTTTCTGTCTCGCTTGTGTACAGTTCCAGGAACCACGCAGTAACATTCCAGTAAAATCACTCAAAATAAAACCCATACATAGATCAAACACACAATCTTGCAGATGCTTCAGAACAACATAAGGCAATGCTTCTACGTGAGCCTGTCAGTAGCACTAAGATCAGTGCAGGTCAGACATGATGAGGACACAGTGGCAGAGTGTGGATCATGGAAGAACAGCTGTACAGTAAGGACATCTCATTGCTCAGTAATAGAATTGATGTGCTGCCTGCATGAGGGATGGAGGTCAACCTCTGTGGCAAATGCAGTAATGATGAGGAAAGACCCAAGGCAGACAACACCAGACTTGAAGGACTGATAGCATAAGATACCTTCACACAGAAGAAAAATATTAACTTTATGAAGGGCCACAGCTCTGTATCAGAGCAGATACTTTTCACATGCAAAGACACAGGTTCAATCTCCAGTCAAAGCAGGGATGAGGAACCTGTGGCCCTCCAGATGTTGCTAAAGCTCAATTCCCATAAACCCCAGCAATCATGGCCAAAGGTTAGGGAATAATAGGAATTATAGCCCAACAACATCTGAAGTGCTACAGATTCACCATCCCTGAATTAAAGGGATTTCAGAGAGCAGACCTGGGAATAAACCTCTGCCTTAGATTTGGAAACAGCTGCCAGTCAAATAGTACTTTGACTCAATATAAGGCTGCTTTGTATGTTCATAATAATATGGGTTTCCACGCTGCATTGTGCTGATCTGTGAGGTATGATGCCCAACTGCAAGCCGTAGGACTTACTGTGAGCTGTTACTGGTCATGGTACAAGAGTCCCTTCGTTCCCAGGTAGGAAGCCAACTAGTTTCTGACTGTGTAGCCACTGTCTTCAACATGGGATGCCCAGGGAGAGCACCAGCCTTCTAGATCCTCACACCAGTACTTCCAGCTCAGCACTGTATCCCAGTGCTTGAACCATGGCTGAAAAAGAGTGGACAAAGACATCATGCAAGCCACCAAGTGAACTTGGCTTAACTTGTTTCCGGAGGCCCCCAGTGTACTTGCAAAACCAATACTTATGAGGAAGCATAGTTAGCAATGCCCCACGTCCAACATATTGACCTGCCATTGTAATGTCTATGGAGTAACCTTGACATGTTAAAATGTTCCGAACTCAAGCCATGAAATATTCTGATTAGTATTTGTTTTTTTAAAAAAGAATGTTCACCTGCCTACTATTTGAACAGGATGGTTATTAAGAGTGATTTATTGGTGGTCTCTCACAACTGATGCTAACCTTTGGACTTCAGCTCTACAGCAACAGAATCTAACACTCTCCAAAAATGCTCTGTTCTCACATCCAGGTGAAATGGTGCCAACTCTTAACAAGTTTTCCTGGGGTTTAATGGCTTAATGTGGGACCCTCAAACTGTGTTTTTTAACAGCAGCCTGCATTTGCTAGCCATAGCAGCCATTCCTATGAACTTTGCTCCTTGTGCCAAGCTTAAATAAAACTGCTCTGATGCTTCTTCTGATCCTTTCCATGCCAAATAAGGCCAAGGCCGATGTGTAATTTTGGCAAGGTGTCCTACAAATGCTGGTATAATTAGTCTTTCTTGCTTGCTTTTATTTGTTTGGCAAAAGACCATTTTCCACCATGATCTGAATGGGATAAGGACAGTGTTCCATCTGGCCTTAGTTTCAACATTCAACCCCTTTCATCAGACAATCCATGGGAATCTCTGCCTTTTCCTGAATGCAAAAGGTGAGCCTGGCTTGTCTGTCACATTATAAATAGCCACTTTCCATGCAGTGTGTGTAGTGGAATAATATTCTCTCTGTATCATATGCATGTGTAGAAAGCACAAGTAGGGTTGTTCCTGCTTTTGTTTCCACAAATCTTGTTGTGTGCCTTGTTCGTCAAGAGAGCAGAGCAGAATTGTCCAATACACATCACCACATGCAGCTCATTACTGTGAATGCAGATCGATTTGTATCTGCAGAGTTGCAACTCAGTAAGCACACATTTGGAATGAAGAGTGAATTAACATACCGAAAAACTGACCCTGGCAGTATGGTGAATTCAATAGTCATTACACCTGGGTGTGCAATGAACAGGCTTCCTGGTTGCTCAGTCGTGTTGCCAGGTTGATTTTCAAGCCATGTTCTGAGGTGCATGCAAAAAGTTACATCATTGTGAGCTGGAACTCAATCTGGCTCCATGATGGAGCACCTTAGGCATTATGCCTTGGTTAACAGAAATGTGTGTGAAACTCACTGAGGCCCGAGGGCTGATTTGCAAAGGTGTGAACTGGCCCAGCTTCCCATGCACTTCATTCGACCATATCGCTGAGTATTTGTGTGCAGAACCACAGCCTACATGAGTAAAGATACCAGTCAGCAATAGAAGCTGTTGATGATCATATGCTGCAGCCATTTTTTTAAAAAAGTGTTCCTATTTGGCTGGGTCAACCATGTCTGGTTGGGTCAACCATATGCCACGGAGGTCTGTCCATGATTGATGGAGAGGGATCCCTCCTCAGTATGCCATCAGCAGCCTCCCCTTCAGTACTCGGGGATTGTTGTTGTTGTTGTTAATATAAAATATTTATTTATACCCCTTATAGCTGAGGCTCCAATACTTTGGCCATCTCATGAGAAGAGAAGACTCCCTGGGAAAGACCCTGATGCTGGGAAAGATGAAGGCACAAGGAGAAGGGGACGACAGAGGACGAGATGGTTGGACAGTGTTCTCGAAGCTACCAGCATGAGTTTGACCAAACTGCGGGAGGCAGTGGAAGACAGGAGTGCCTGGCGTGCTCTGGTCCATGGGGTCACGAAGAATCGGACACAACTAAACGACTAAACAACAACAACATATTTTCCCTACAAGGTGGCTTGATATCAGCAGCAGCATCACATTTTGGTATTTTTTTTAAAGCTCTTGAGTCTCTTCTTTTATTAGATTGGTAACAGGGACAGCCGTAGAGCAGAAATGCTGTGCAAGGATGGCCCTAGGATCTTCTCCATCTTGTCAACAGCTTTGTCCTGGTAAAGAGCCACTTGAGATGGAAATAGCAATGTGACCCACCATTCTCCTATAGATGCAGTAAAATAGGTGCAGTACACACACACACACACACACACACACACACACACACACACACAAATACACTTTGAACCATGAGGAAATACCACAGTGGGATAGTGATTGCAGATGTGTGTGTGTGTGTGTGTGCAGGAACAAAAAAGGACAGGGAAATTAATTATTCCTGACCAAAGAAAACTAGCAAACAATATGAAAGTGAGGGGAAACAATATACTACAAGGCACATTGTGCATTTTACACACTCCCTGTCATAAAATGATTAAAAACAAGCAAAAAAAAACCCATGTACAAATACTTTAAGCACATTGATTATAGGAGGTTTTCTGCCTGTGGATGGTGGATGGCAGAGGTGACCGGTGGCTGAGGCAGTGCCAGGAAGTCCCTAAGTAGTTGTGTGAACAGACACAGAACTGCCTACATGGGGCTATCACTCTTCTTTTTCTGAACCACCCCGTGCTGGTCCATCTGTGGTGTGAAGTTTGCCATCCTCCCTGGCACACACTCATTGGTTTGTCCATTAGGTGTGTACAGTGGTACCTCGCAAGACGAATGCCTCGCAAGATGAAAAACTCGCAAGACGAAAGAGTTTTTCGTTTTTTGAGTTGCTTCGCAAGACGAATTTCCCTATGGGCTTGCTTCGCAAGACGAAAACGTCTTGCAAGTTTGTTTCCTTTTTCCTATGGGAAACCGTTTCAATGCATTCCTATGGGAAACCGTGCTTCGCAAGACGAAAAATTTGCAAGACGAAAAAACTCGCAGAACGAATTAATTTCGTCTTGCGAGGCACCACTGTATTGCATATTCATCCAGTGCTTTTCAAACTGCAGTGGCTCCCAGTAGAGTACAGGGTCAGATTTAAGGTGCTGCTTTTGACCTTTAAAGCCCTTCACGGCCTAGGACCCTCGTTCCTACGGGACCTCCTCTCCTGGTGTGCCCCACGGAGAGCCTCAAGGTCCATAAATAGCAACACCATAGTGGTCCCGGGCCCTAAGGAAGTTAGATTGGCTTCAACCAGAGCCAGGGCCATTTCAACTCTGGCTCCGGTCTGGTGGAACGCTCTGCCTCATGAGACCAGGGCCCTGCAAGATCTGATCTCTTTCCGCAGGGCCTGTAAGACAGCGTTGTTCCACCTGGCCTTTGGCTTGGAGCCAATTTGATTCCCTCCCTCCCTCCCTCCCTCTCTTTCTTTTTTTCCTTTCCTTCTCCTCCTGCGATGAGGCTACATTTTAATATTTTAATGTTTCAGTATTTTAATGTTGTATTTTAATTTTGTTTTTAAGTTGTAATCATTCAGCTTGTTTTTATTATTGCTTGTAAGCTGCTCTGAGCCCGGCCTTGGCTGGGGAGGGTGGGGTATAAATAAAAATTATAATTATTATTATTGCAAGGAAAATTTGCTTACAGGCGATATATTAATATGAATATATGTGAAGATGACCCTTGATCTAAGTAAACCTGAATTGTCTTATCAGACTCCGGAGGAGCTGTAGCTAGTTCCCTTTCCCCAACATTTCTGTCTCTAAAGAAGATCAAAAGCTTGAAAATCACCAGGCAGTTCGGATTATTATTCACCACACGGCAAGGCATGGCTTATATTTGGTGGCATCCAATGCCCTTGTTCCATCAGCCCACGAAACACAGAGGACATCCCCTTTCTCCTTTCTCCCCTGAAACTCTCAGTGGGCCCTCAAAATCAGCTCTGGGGGTTTGGGAACCCTCCAGGGAAGATATTTTTGGAGTGGTTAGAGGAAACAGAACTGTGGTTGTATCAGTGGAATCTCACTAATGCTGCTTTGGATTCAACCCATTATCTCCACAATACCATTCTGTTGAATGATGCCAAACTATTTGTATTGCCTCTATGCAGTCTCCTTTTACATTGGCTGAATTGGGCTATGTTGACAATTATAAATCTATATTGAACTCTGAATAAAACTGTGTGATATGCTTTCAGACCTACTTACTTTCCATTTGTATGGTGTTGCATTTTTGCCCATATGTGTAACATGGTGCAGTTTCCAGCCTTTCACAGTAATCTGAACAAAAGTGTTCACTTCAGTTATTCAAATTTCTTTACAGAAACGTCTTTTTTTTTTGGGGGGGGGTGTTAGTCAGGAGTCAGGATAATTGCTCCAAATAATGAAGCAACAGCATCATGCTTAGTTTTCTAAGGCAACATTCGAGTATTTCACGTAGGGTGATCATAGCGATGATTGATAGACCTCATTATCATGAAATACCATTGCACTGTAATGTAACCAGATGTTTTCCAATGGAGTATCTTGCTGCTACGATGGGGAAAATATCATCCAGTAAATAGCCCATATCATTCATTGCTGGGCTGTGGAATCGCAGGTTTTTGATCTTGTGGTTTGGCTGTACACACAAAAGAATGTATCAGTTCAAATACATCTTGACTTTGCTTGGTATAGTGCAGACCTGCAATAATATGTTTTTTGAGTTTTTGATCCCATCACATATTGTTAGCTAAGCAATACCAGTCTGATGAATTCTGGGAAAGGAGTGCTCTTGGGCGTGCGGTTGGGGGTGGAGACTGTACATTTCCTCCAACACCTTACCTCCCCTTAAACCATTCCCTTAAACCACTTTCCCCCAATCCTGCACACTTTTGTAACAAATCCAGGGCCGTGGTCTGAGTGCCTGTGAGTGATGTGGCCATCTTGGCAGATTAGGAATGCTAGTACACTCAAATAATGCAGACCAAGTCCAGATAGAAAAGAAAAGAAATCCTGAAAACAATTACTTGAGGAAAAATGGAACAAAACATAGTGTATAATTTAAGGAGAATGTAGAGGACAGAGTGGTTTTGTCTTTCTTACTTCAGGCCTTGTTCATACACCCAAACACACAGAGGAAAACCTCCCACCTCCCACAGAAGTGTACAGCCAATAAGGGCACCTGCTACTTTAGCAAACATCTTGTCACACAACCTGGTTGCTAAGCAACATCTCCAATATATATACAGTGGTACCTCAGGTTACATACACTTCAGGTTACATATGCTTCAGGTTACAGACTCTGCTAACCCAGAAACAGTGCTTCAGGATGAGAACAGAAATCGTGCTCTGGCGGTGCGGCGGTAGCAGGAGGCCCCATTAGCTAAAGTGGTGCTTCAGGTTAAGAACAGTTTCAGGTTAAGTACGGACCTGCGGAACAAATTAAGTACTTAACCTGAGGTACCACTGTATATATATATTTAAAAATCATGCAATGTATAAATGTTATGAAATAAATAAATAATAAACACTAACAGAATTAACCTTTAAGTTACACACTGAATGATCCCTGCTGTTGCACTTCCAACAAGGACCCGGTCTGTGCCTGATTGAGATATGACCTAGAAATGCCATGAACAAAGCCTTGAGTTACATGATGGTTCGAAAGGCAGTATATAAATGTCCCCAATAAATAAGGAACTTATTGGGTTGGGTTCAAAGTCGTGTGAATGGAAGGTGGCTCATTCAAAGGGACTTGCCTGCCTGCTCTTATCTACTGCTGCCCTGAAAAGTCTCTCCTGAAAGCTGGGAAACCTGAACAACGTGGGATGTAGTGGGAGGAGGAAATCTCTCAAAATCTGGTGTATAGCTTGAACTACTGGCGCTTCCACATGCAAAAGGTGCTTCCGTCAACTTTTTTTCAATCCCCTCCTTTGACTGCAGCTAACTGACCACAGCCTAGGCCTTTACTGAAAGCCCCCTAAACCCACCAGTGAAGAGGCCTTAGGGATTGGGCAAGTGCAGGAAATTCCCATTACATGTTCCATGCTCCCAAATTCTGGATCCAATAAATGATTGCTTTCATTGCTTATTTTAGAAAATGTCTACCCCAAAAGAGCCCTGTAGGTGCCTTCTATTTTTTTTTTAAACCCACAAATATAATACTATATATATATATATATATATATATATATATATATATATATAGGGTTAGAAGCTAATGAAATTGTACAGCAATAATACTATTGCCAATAATATCCTACACTAATGGCCTTTTGACAGCAAATTCAAACAGTTACTATATCAAAACTTCTTTACAAATATTTGCCTTTGTCTTCATGTAATGAATCTCAAGGCAAGTTGAGAGTTTCAAAGACAGTAGTATAAAAAATGCAAGCATATATATATTCATATACTGTGTGTGTTTGTGTGTGTGTGTGTGTGTGTGTGTGTGTGTGTAGGCTGTACACACCTCTGTCTGTCTGTCTGTCTGTCTGTCTGTCTGTGTCTCTTTTTCTCTTGGCTGTACACCTCTCTCTTGTGCCTACTGAAAGCTAGCCACCACAATGTTCAAGGGTTTAAGAGTTCCGCTTTGAAGTGTGATACGAAAGTTCAGCTTTGAACTGTAACACATTTAGAGCTTCCTGAGATCTGACATTCAAGTGATGTGCGGATCTTGCATGAATTTGAAAACTCAGGATGTGCAGGAGCACATTTCTCAGAATTGCATCAGAAATTCAGCTGAGTTTTGTGATGAATGTGTCCTGAAATGGTACGTTGGTTAAAACAGTCACAGTCAACGCAAGATCCAGGAAGGCCCTGACACTAGTCAGACTGAGCCAACTACCTCTTCAAAGTGATGAGCATGCCAGGGAGCTTTGAAATTAGTTAGAGACAAGGTCAGTGCTGTCATGGCTTGTATGGCTTTATTCCAACTTCATCGTTCTGCCCTAAGAACTTTTATTTCTTCATAAATGTGCAATTGCAGAAAGAAGAGCTTAAGTTTCAGATGCTGCCTTCTTAATTGCATTAATGTTCACACAGGGGGGGGGGTCATAAAAAGCCAACAAACTTATTATCAGGATGTTCTTTTTGATTCTGAACAAACCAAAAACGGGGGAGTGGGAAATGCTTGATCTGGCAACATCAAAAGCTAAAGCTAGCTGGGCTTAGTTAGTTTTGCTTTAGGATTTCTTCTCCCTCGATTGCAAAATAGGAGGATTTACTTGATTTTTTTTCTTGGATCATACAGCTGCAGTTGTCTTATTTCATGCCCATCAGCATACACACGCATCCTTATGGGGCACATTTTACTAAAGGCAGTTGCAGGCATGCAAGGCGTTCCCACATTGCAGTATATTGGGGATGGCAGAGCTTCTGCACATGCATGCAAGGGTTGTTGTTGTTGTTGTTTAGCATCCACATGACATCCTGCGCATTAAATTATCATCCCACAACCCCCACTTAAAGCTGGATTTAGCATTCCCATTTTAACTGTTTCAGAAATTGTGCTTTCCACTGACAAATAGTAGGAGACATGAAAATGATGTTGTGTGTGTCTAGCACCCCAAAGGGTGCCTGCTATGAGCACTGAATGCACATTAGCATGCAGTGCGTACATACCCATTCTGTTCTACATAGAGTTCTTTCTTTCTTTCTTTCTTTCTTTCTTTCTTTCTTTCTTTCTTTCTTTCTTTCTTTCTTTTTCAGAGGGACAAGAGTTTCAATGGGCAGACCTGTGGCTTTCCAGAAGTTGCTAGTCTACACTGTCCACCATCCCTGACCATTGGCCATACTGGCTGGGAGTCCAACAAGACCGGGGATGGGGCTCAAAAGTCTCTCCATCTCTAGACTAGAGCAGGGGTAGTTAGTGCTACCAGACTACAACTTGTAGTCCAACAAAGATTTGTTATCTGGTTAACAAATCTATCTCTATCTCTCTTTTATTATTTTAGTTCTGTTCTTCCATGACTGATGCTTTCTGTTATTTGATACATATTTTTAAAAATAATTTTATAGGTCATGGGTAGTGCTAAGTTAAAGTCACTTAGCTGTATACTTGTTGCACTGGAAGAAGCTTGTTGCACAAGGGAAAACACAAGTACATTACCAAAGACTGTGGCGCAGTGGATAGCACCACAACAACCATCTACTACTGCAATTGCTGCAATGAATTCCTTTGCTCCACAACAGCAGCAGCAGCAGCAGCAGCAACAACAACAACATTTGTATGCCCCAGCCACTCTGGGTGGCTCCCAACAGAATATTAAAAACACAATAACCTTGAAGCTCTATCATCCACTAGCAGAAGAACTCTTGTGCTAATGCTGGATTGAGTATGTTGGATATGGCCTTTAATGTGTTGGGTGATGTTTTTAATGCTTTCAGCTCACTGTCAAAAAAAGTCAAGCGACAAGTTATTTCAAAAAAAGTAAATTTAAACAAAGAAATATCTGTTCAATTGCCACCTTTTAACTAATTAATGGACCCTGTTTGGATCAATGTACGTCATCACTCAAGCCTCAGTGTAAATGCTTGTTTGAGTTTCTGAGGAAAGAGTGAAATGGTTTTTCTGTATGACTTTCTCATTGGGACCCTTTGGTAATCCCTTCAAACAGTAACCCAGAGAAAAAATGAGCAGGCAGAATGGGAGGAGAACAGCAGCATGGCAGCAAGCTCCTCTTCCAGTCTATTCACATTCCTGTGTGTGTGGCGTCCCAACGCAACACCCCACCCAACAGAACTGGACATTTGGGCAATCTGGTTGCCAGTGAGAAGGGCCTGCTACCTTTCTTCTTTTTAAAAAGAACACCAGACACTCTTTTCTTCCACAGAGTATCCTACCGATCTGGCAGGTAAATTTAAAAGCTCTTCCAGTGGCTGTAACAGATCAGTCAAAGGCTACATTTTTGCAAATCTATTATCTACCTTAAAAAAAAGCAAGAAAGTATTTTAGCTAACAGAGTATGGCATAAACTTTAGCTAAGCTGCAATTTACTCTGAAGCAGAAGGAAATGGCTACATTCCAAGCTTCAGTCAGAGAGCCAATCTGACGTTACTGCAGTGGAAATATATTATGTTTCTGCATACATCACATAATTGTGTTTGAGAGATCCCAGCGTACCAACCTGATTAATGGCCTGCAACAAGTTCATATCCCAACAATGAACTGATGCTGTCTGTAAGCTGTGCTACCTGGCTTCTCTCCACACTAATGCATCTTGCTATTTTCGCTGCAGGCTAGATATTTAGTGTATTCTTGGCCAATGGGTTCCTTTCCACCAAAACACATTTGTATCACCCTGTAAAGATATCAAAAATGGTCAGAGTTTTCATTTGTGCGGTTTCTGACCTCAATAAAGCTTAATATATTTTTGACAGGGTTACCGATGCTAACATTACATGAGGGACAACTCAGTGGCATAGACAGACACCTGAGGGTTGACCTAAGGATAATGAAGTGTTGCTCTGCATAGTCTGAAAGTGATATTCACCAAATGCAATTCCTTCCTAACATTCAACACTGAATTGCAAACTCAAGGCGACAGCTGGAAGGGCCCCCCTCCTCCATTGTTTCGTGCCTTTTGATATTGTAGGAAAGTATCAAACCTATAATGAGTTCCAGAAAGCCAAGAGAATTTCCATTGTGTACAGTATCAGAATGTTGGATGTGTGATCAGCAAGAAATGAAAAAATAACAGAGTTTTTGGTGGGGAGAAGAAGGTTGGATAGGAAGGAGGGTGGGTGATGCAGGGGATTCCTTGTGGAAGAAAATGACCTAGTTTGTCTTTACTCAATTAAGTTCAGGTGAACAGTGGCCTATGGCAGTTACCCATACAGTCCTATTGGGTGGTCTTTGTTGAAGAGTATGGGGTCTAACAAAAGTATTTGCACAGCTGCCCTGATGGCAGTGTCTCAGTCCTCAAATTATTTTTGAATATTTTTATTGGTGGAAACATCCTGTGAGGTAGAAAGGTGTCACAATTCCCATGCTGGAGGTAAAGGGTGTTAAGATGTAAAAGACTGATTGACAAATCAATTAGACCACAGTGCTTGGTATGGAGGAGATTGAATCCTTACCGTGTGAAGACATTCGCAATAATGCAGAAGTATTCAGATATTAGCCCTTGGGAATTGTTGGGACATTCACTCAATCTTCGTTACATCAGCACTGGTGATGCGGCCCCCTTGTAAATAAATGCAATGCTATTGTAATATTATTGCCTTCCACAAAGCTTCAACTCCTCCAGTTGTCACCATTATGCACCAAATTAAGAACTGAATAGGTCACAACTGCTGTGTTCTACTTTGTAGATCCTGGAATAAACTGGTTCTGCTAAATCAGGGCAGACTGGGGAATATGGAATGTACCCTGCAATCTAATCCAGGTGCCAGAATTGAACTTGGACTCTCCACTGCTCATGGCTTAACCATTCCTCTTGCTTTAGAATGAAAGGTTATGTAGTTCTGGATTAGTACTGCAGTATTAAGCAGGCTGGCATTCCCCACCCCATTTTATATCACTGTGGCATAATAAATCTACCCTGACTGACTTGTTTTGTTGTATTACTCAACTCAGTATCAATTCCGATGTAATTGATCATTCTTTAAAAAATGTAATAAGGGGAAGTCTTAAAAATGTCCAAGTGCTAGGAGATGAGTCTATAACATATTTCGGTCATATGCCACTGAGCCTAATTCAACAAAAGAAAAATAAGGAACACCAGGCCAAAATGTGTCATATTTCTTGTCTTAATAAATCAGCTGTACATATTTACCTTTTCCTTACATCACTTTGTGATCCAATCCTGCTCTTTAGTTTTGAACCAGCTGTGGTCAGTAGCCATTTATGTGATCATAGCAGCTGGAAGAATTAAAATCATGATCATGGATATTGTTTGTAGGCCTGTCATCTGGGGAAATAGATAGTAGCATTAAATGAAGTATACATTTGTATGAATGTTGGGCAACAATGTATTGCTTATTGATATGCACTAAAGATAAAGTGTAGATTTTTAAAAAAGAATTGATATATGGCAGTAACATCTTCTTACCCAGCATTGCTCGGGAATTCTAAGAAGCAAAAATAGTGCAGGCAGAAATCAGCGGAGTTCTGAAATCTGTGGTTAAAATCAGAGCAGTTTTGAAAGTTTAGGACCACCATCATGATTCAAAATGGCACCCAACTGTATCCTAACATAGAAAAAAAAAATCCACTCCTTAATCACAGGAACCAGCATGCACAATTTGGTAGCAATATCTTAAGAGGTGTCCAAATGCATAACAAAGGAACAAATAACTTTCTAAAATATGTAGTAGATTGTACCGGAAATAAGAGAAATTCCAGCATGAAAAATTCAAAGTTATACAATTGTGAAAGGCAAGGGAAGAGTCTGTGTGCTTTTGTTAAAAACTGAAAATATTTTATTGCATATTGTGATAGTCTAGTACAATATAGCTGATCTTGTGAAATTTTGGAATTTTCAAATAAGTATTATTTATAAAAATAAAAAATACATGTGGGTGATTTTGCTGCCAGCTGCCAGTTATTGTTCCATCACATAAGCAACATACCAGGGAACACAACCAAAGAAAATGTATTTTGTCTAAATCCCTCCATTTAAGTTTTGTTTAGCCCTGTTAGACACATCAATGCTTCACTGTTGGACAACTTGCAACAGAGAGTGATGATATTTCTCCATCACTCTATCAGTTAAAAGACACAACTAGGAGTAATAAACGTGTATTAGAGTTACAGTCATCTAACTGTTTGCTGCAACTGTCTTCATGAGGGCAACATTTCAAGAGCAGAGCAAGCTATGTTTTGACAAGATGTAATCTTTTATTTTCTTCCTACAATTCTTTATACGGATTCCTCCTCTATCCCTCCACTCTCTGGGGGAAGTAGAGTTCACACACATGTTGCTGGACAAGAGACAAAGAGAATCTGTCCAACACGTGTAGAACAGATGCTTGCGAGCGGGAAGGAGGGGGGATCAGTTCAATTGCTGCATGACTCATTTCCGCTGTCTTGCTGTCCAAGCAAGTGTTGACCCACATGGAACTGGTCTTTGGGATTTTTCCATGTCAGAAGCAGACAGACAGCCCACCCAAGAGATCATCCACAGTCAGTATTTGTGAACCACAAACTGTTTCATGTCGGGTACCACCTGCTTTTATGGAGAGAAGGCTACAAAGAAAATGTACAATACAGTATGAATGTAATAGGAGGGGGAGATCTTAAGCATGGTCGAGCATCTGTCTTGCATGCAGAAGGTCCTAGGGTCAACCCCTGGCATTTCCAAGATCTTGTCGGAAAGCCTGGAGAGCCACTGCACAAAAAGTCCCCATGAAAATTCACCAGAAATTTAGTGTGCATTTTTCCTAATACACACCATTAGAATCCTTGTGAATATGAAGTAACTGTAAGTAAAGAACCTTTTTCCTTGTGCATTTTATTTTGCCCTTGTAAGCAATCCTAGTGGTGTATGAATGAGACAGATGATGTGTGCTGGGTTAGCTTAAGGTTACCAGATTCTTTTCAATGAATCCGGGGACACTTTTCAACTTCAATGGATTTTGTATGGGGACTGATTTGTAAATCTGGGGACGGGGACATCTGGTAACTTTAGGTTAGCTCCAGCTTCCAAGCTGTTTTTAGTCTGCTACATATACATAAACTACAAGCCAACCAATTTTATATGTAGAACATTTTTGCCCAGCAATTTCCTCAAATGCAACGCATGTTAATGCATTTTTCAGTAATTTATTTTTCTGAACACTTCACCCCAGTATATGCAATTTTGCACACACTGCTTAGCTTGTACACCATGGGTGCTATGGTGCCCATGAAGGCTTTTATCACTGTTCCTGCAAAGGTGCTCCAGACTCTAAGCTTTCATTTGTTTAAAAAATGAAGTCTCTAGCCCTTCTAGAAAGAAAGCTATGGGGCAAAATGTACAGGTACCTTCCAAGTGATTTCTGTGAAACTTGAGTGTGGTGTGGCCGGCATGTATATTTTTCCTGGTACTGAAGAATCTCCCCTGTTGTTATTAGAGAACAACAACATCCCTCCCTCCCTCCCTCTCTGTGTGAACAATATTCTGTGATCTTCACAACCAGGACCAGCTGCACATAGCTGACTTCCCATGGCAAGCATACAGGGTTTTTTGGGTGGTTGGCTAATTTTGTCTTATGCCACGTCACCCAAAGCAGCTATTTTGTGACTGGTGCTCCCAGAATTCTCACAAAATGTTCCCACTGATCCAAAAAGTTTGGGGACCCCTGGTTCATAGGAATGACAATGAGGAGCCCATTCATTCCTTGACTTCCTTTCTCTGCCTCCAGTCTAATATCCTGTGGAATTCTTTGGCACGAAAAGGCTACGCAAGCAAGACATCCGTGGTATGCTTGGGGAGGAAAATATAGAGAATGTAAATCTAGGCTCCATGTAAATGTCAGGAGCTATTTTATTTCTAATGTCAGTAGCTTAATTTACAATTCCCTACTTCAAGGTGGTTTGGAAGAGTTTCGGAAACTGTCCTGCTAGAATTTCTTATGGATAAGAATCCAGCTTTGAAATCTGGCAAGCTTCTGTATCTCGTTTTGGCAGCTCATCCATTTTGCATGTGTGAGGCCTCAGGTATAAAGAGCTACAGTATTCTTCAGTTAAAGGTCCTCCAATAGTATCCTGTGCTCAAATGACACTATGTCCCAGTCATATACCAGAGATCCTTACACAATGATGTAATATAAGTAGGGATGGGCAAACCTGTCATTCTCTCACTTGCAGTCTATTAGCTGAGGGTTGTTGTTCATCACGAAAATTCATCAGCATTCTGGTGCAAATTTCTCTGAATATACCATACAATACTTGTACACAAACAGCAATTTGCTAGTGCTCTATAGCAGACATGTCCAACACGTCGACCACAATCGACCAGTAGATGCTGGCATGAATTCTGGTCAATCTCTACCTGCCCTCCGCTGAAGACATGCCTGGGCAGCCACTGCCTCCTCTTCGTAGTAGACCAGTATAAAGTAAGCAGCACATAAGCGGCACACAAAATGCTACCAAACCATTCTCCGTTCTAAATCTTATATTAATAATCCAAAAATTGAGAGAGCTATGTACAAGATCTACTACAGAAGCCACAAACAGAAAACTCATTCAAATTGTGTCCAAAAGGAAGATTCAGTCTTTAAAGTTCCTTTAGCCAGGCTCCTGTAGATATCAACAAAGGTAAGTTTGATCAAACAAAGCGTTGACGATGTTGCGCTCAAGGGTTAGATATCACAATTGGACACATAGCTCTCTCAATTTTTGGATTATTAATATAAGATTTAGAACATGGAATGGTTTGGTAGCATTTTGTGTGCCGCTTATGTGCTGCTTACTTTATACTGGTCTACTACGAGAATTGGCAGTATAGGTTCATTTCTTCAGTCCTGCCTCCTCCTCAGCTGCTTTCGTGGGAGGGGTTGTTTTGACACTGCATGTGCACCCATCCCTGCTCCATAGGCATGTGCTCGACCACCCTGCACCCATCCCTGGGTGGTAGATCACTGCCAGTTTTTATATTGGATCGTGGATCACAGTCAACTTCAAGTTAGACATGGCTGCTCTATAGCAACAAATCCATTCTCTATCTAAGCGATTGGAAATATCCTCAACCTGCTTTGGATACATAGAACAGCAAAGAAACAATCAAACTTAACTAGCTCACAGCCCTTTGGATTTGATGACCAGATCGTAAGCATGAAGGAGGCATGATCTGTCCTTCCTGATTGAATCCTGCAAATAGTTAACAACAGGCCTATAAGTTAACAAAGTCTGGAACCCTTTCGATCCGTGCTCCCTACAAAGCAAGTTCCAACAGTTTTCACTCAGAGGAAAGGGTAATTCCTGCATTGAATGCTGGCAAATGCAGGCACGCTGAATTTCTATATTTTGAGTACCTGTGCTTTGAACTTTAAGGCTGCTTCCAAATTCTACTGCAATCTTCCCCAACCAGGTGACCTCCAGATGTTATTGGACTTCGGCTTCCATCAGCTCCAGCCAGCATGGCAAATGGTCAGGAAAGATGAGAGTTGCAGTCCAGCAACATCCGGAAGGCCCCAGGTTAGGGAAGGCTGCTTTAGTGGATATGTTTTGCAGATTATACAGGTTCAAAAAATCTATGCTTCCTTTCCCCAAACTATATCAAGTGGGATGTTAAAACAGTCAGACGGCAAAACAAAGCAGCAAATCATGCTATTATTATGCATTAGGATAGGAAACACTTGTTTATTTTTAAAGAAACCATAATGTAATTATATGGTGGATGGTAATCCATGTATAATACCTTACTGCAGATATTTACTTTTTTTTTTTAAAAAAAGAACCCCATAGCTAGGTGGCTTTATTTTTAATGAGTTTTGAGGGCTATTGCTTTTTAAAATCAGATTAGTTCCACAGCAAGAAAAAAAGGAAGAAACACAATGATTACCTTTTCCAGAAACCTTCCTAAGGTCTTTGATGTGCAATTGATGGTTTTCATTTTGGTATAGTTTTAATATTGTTTCATCACCATTTTTATTACTGCCCCCCCGGTGTTTCTTTCCTCCTTTACTGGCTGATTTTGGATTTCTTTTAACACATATGGTAGGACTGTGGCAAAAGGAGGAACCATTTATACTCGATTATTGGGGTGTGCATTGACTATGTAATAAGGCAAATCCAGTGATTTGGTAGTGTACCCCCTTCTAAGTCAAAGTGCAGTGGCAGTAAAGCCCCTGAACAGGATCATGACCTTACAGATAGGAGGAGAACCATTGTAATGTAGTACCTCCAATTCCTGATTTGCAGAGCCAACCCAGGAAGAGATCATAGTCATAAGCCACAGCTAGATCAAGGAGCACCAACAAGGATGCATTTTCTTTGTCCTCTCCTGATAAATGTAATCAATTGGGGCAACCAAGGCTGCTTCAGTACTGAAGCCAAACTGAAATGGGTTTCAATTAGCTTCCTCCAGGCAAACCTAAAGCTGTCTGTCCACCACCCTCTTGCCCCCAAATGTGACATTTGAGACCAAGGAGAGCCTCTTGAGAGGACAATACAGATTATTAGCTTGCTGAGTGGTTGCATGCATGCCACAATATAATACCTGGTTTGCACCACAAGTAAAATTGCTGGAGTGAAGTGATTGTCTGTTAACTTGACTTCCAACTTCTATTACCTCTTGACTTCTATCCTTTTGCCTCAAATGTGTTTATCTGCAGCTAAATTCCCAACCCCTAAAACAGCAAAATGGCTTGGGTTACGTAAATAATAACATTACAACAGAGGTGTCATTAAGCAATTTTATAAGGTTATGCACATCAGTAATTACTATGAACCCAGATGTTTTCCTTCTATATTTCTATTTCCCATAATGTGGCACATAACTATCAGTGAATAGAAATGTTTTGTCTTAGCATGTGGGTTCATCTCAGGATACAGGTTGTGTGCGTGTTTAGACCCTGTTTGTTTGTCGTATTGCTGCTTCCTGTTAGCGTTTTTCCACCAAAAAAAGCAAGAGCTAACAAATAAATATGGCATGATTTTTCATGGGAAAAGACAAGGAACATAATAAAAGCATGCTTTGGACAGACTGAGCATCTCTGTATCTTAGGTTATGAAGGATTCAACTCAAGCACATTTGCTTTTGATGCCTTGGCTGTTTTTTGTATAGAGCTTTCTATGTTGGATCCTGAATTTACTCTCCAGTTAGAAAGCACCCATCGCTCTATTCACCTCTTCCTGAACAAATTTTGCTCCATCCCTTTCTGCTTACCAGATGTCCCTTGGATGGTGATTCTCTCCCCGCCCCCTGGGAGGGAAACAAAATGGCTAGTATAAGCAATATTAATCATCATATGAGAAACTACATAATGCACTTTTCCCCATTAAGGAACAGTTCAAAGGCTAGCTTTTAATGAAATATTTAATTATCCTCTTTACTAATGCAATGCATGGGTTCCATAAAAGTAGTTTAGAAAAAAGGAAAGAAAAAAGCA
This sequence comes from Podarcis bocagei, assembly GCF_964188305.1. Classification (NCBI taxonomy): domain Eukaryota; kingdom Metazoa; phylum Chordata; class Lepidosauria; order Squamata; family Lacertidae; genus Podarcis; species Podarcis bocagei. The sequence goes on from NC_138134.1 coordinate 56,660,548, forward strand.
GTGAGTGCCACTGCCTGTTTGTATAAATTGGGACTGACAAATCCCCTATAAACAGACTTTCCCATAAAAAAACGTGCTAAGGTTCGCTGTTCAAACAATGTGGACACTCTGGACTTTACTTCATCTAAAAGTCAGAATTTATTGATGTTCCTGTTTCATATAACATCTAATCAATAGCCCTTTAAATCAATTTCTTTGTTTTAAAAATGTCTTGTGCATATTGCTATAGCTCTGAAGTTGCCAACATGGTGCATTTGAGGAATCCTCCTGGCACTCACAAAGGCTCTGAGTCTTGCCTACTACCCCCTTGCTCATGAGGTGGCTATTCCTCACTCCCCAAGATACACAGAGAAGGAAATTTGAAAAGTGATGCTCTATGGGCTTTCCCACTTCCCCATTCAGCTCTATGGGCCTTAAAGGCTCAGATTGGCCACTGCCAATTGGAAGGGGACTGAGCTGGGAGTCTGGCCATCAGATCACATCTTTCTCCACTGTTTGAATGGTCAAAATTATAGATCCAGTCCTTTCCAGCCAGGATGCAAAAATGTGAATTCAAGGCATGGATCCTCAAAACTTTTACAATGGATCCCTCCAAAACTGCCATCAAGTTGCCTCTTATTGTTGGAGGTTTCATTATCATCTTATGTAAATACATGGAGATCCATGGAAACCTGTGCCTTGGTTCACTGCTTTTCAGATACCGGAACAATCCACCACTGTAGGCTGCAGCAGACCCAGTCCACCATTGTAGGCTTTATTTGGTGATGGTTTTGGAGGGATCCTTTGCCAAATCATGCCAATTCATGAGGATCCATTTTCATTCAGTCGGATCGGGCTTTTATCTAGACTCTTTGGAAAAACAAAGACTCTCTAGGTTTCTCTTTGTGTGCTTTCTGTCTTTGTATCTGTCAGGGGGAAGTGATCTATGAGAAGGGACAGAAAAGGACCCAGAAGCAGTGGTACCCATGGCACCCTTCCAAAATTCCAACTACACACATGAGCTGAAAATGGTTGGCAACCCTTGCTTTCAAAGTATCTGGTATCTACAGTGAAAAGATTTCTTTTAACACCCTTTCTTTCTTTCTTTCTTTCTTTCTTTCTTTCTTTCTTTCTTTTTTTGCAGTTAAATCTTGACTCTATCCCTGGGCAAATATTTGAACCTCACTCAAGAGTCCCTCCCTGCAATGTCGCCTCTGAGTGACTGATAGTGAGACTTGCGAGCAAAATGTACCGGTAAGTTATTAAAATGAACAGAGGGTGGGGAGAGAGAATGGCAAAATGTGTCTTTAATGGTGAGCAGAAAGAAGGAACAAAAACTTTGATTTAATTTATTGATTTGCTGTTAAGTAATAGCACAGATGTTTTCCATTATATCCCTGGAGAAAATTCAGTAGGCGCCAGTAATCCTTATGGACCAGAGGCCTCTGATAAGAGGAAAAATCGACGTCTGGTCTATTGTTACCAAATGGAAGTGGCAGGTTTCACCGCTGTAGGTTGCTTGTGTTTCCGACAGCACTTTTAACGCAGGAATGAGATCGCTTTTCCCATGCAGAGGCTAAAGGAAGACCTCTTTTGCCAATAGCGGCTCTCAGTTCCAAAGAAGTGTCAGGTCATGATGCTGAAAAATCTTTCCAGGAGATTTTTAACATTTACGGTAGTAGGGGTTGCTCTTGACACTATTGAATTACTTCACTTTAATACTGAAAGATCCCTGGTGCGTCAAGGAAGACAACCTTATCTTCATTTGCATCATTTCTTTCTATCAGCCAACTCTTTGGATTTCTAATTATCTCCACTGGCGCTCCAGGATATATGGCTATATTGCTGAGATGTAGAAGCCAGGTCATGTTAACCAATTGAACCTCCTCCAGCAGCCCCCCTCCTCCAATCTTTATGCACAAACATTAACCAGACCACTATTTAATGGAAGTTCAAAGCTCCCTCAAATAATAATAATAATAAAAGTTTCAGAAGGCTTTCTTCACTTTCAGATATTCATTTCTCCTTTCAGACTTCTTGGAACCCATGCAGAGGACTGTAATTGCCAAATTCAAGCTGTTTGGGGCTGCCTATGAATCAGGATCATTGTGCAAAACTTGTTGGAATCAAAGGGGGGGGAGAACTGGGCAGATGCAAAGGGGTAAGACACTATTTTGGAGGTAAAGATGCTTAATAAACTAAATACGAACAGAGGAATCTGTCTTATACTGAATCAGAACACTGGTTCATCTAGATCAGTATTGGCAACATGGCTCTCCAGGGTTTCAGACAGGGATCTCTCCCAGCTCTACTTTAAGATCCTGGGACTGAACCTGAGACCTTCTTCATGTAAAACAGATGATTGACCACTGAGCCATGGCCCTCCATATTATCTGGACACAAAACCTTGCCACTTTTTGCAGGAGAAACTCTGTTTATGCTGGATGTGTCGGCCCCAATGCATCCATTGCCTACACAATCAAGGCAATGGATTTCCCCACCCAGATACAAGTGCAGAAATTGTTTGATGTTCGAAGTCTGATCGCCTAGTTCATATGTTGTATGTTTCTCACTATTCGTATTTATCAGGGACAATCCTTGGGTACCAGTCAATCATAAATAACAACCCATAGTTTGTCTTGGAGGGATACCTTGTTTAAAGACCCTGTTAGTGTGAATTGCTAGGGTTTGTGGTAGGGCTGCCATAGTCCCCAAACTGAAAATCTGGACAGCTTTTTGGGCGAACATCTGCCTTCCCAAAAATTTGGGCCTTTTCTTTGATTTTTAAAGATCCCCCCCCATAAAAATAGCCCGACTTGCCATACTTCTGGGTTTTTCAGACATTTTGCAAATTCAGCAAAAATCTGCCTGGACACCTTTTTTAAAAAAACTATTCCGTGATATGTTGGGGAAAACCTGGATGTATGGCAGCCCTAGTGTCTGGAAGTTATATCTTTGTCTGAGTGGATATATGTGCACATGTAGATAAACTGATAGGCATGAATAGTCAGCCTGCCATTTCACACTGTGGTTGCTGAGGCCCTTTACAAACAGTGGGTTTTAAGGACAATTACTTTTTACTCATATATACCTAACCAGAAGAACTATCATCGTCTTGGCTTCTAAAGAAGTAGATAAGACGGTATTGCGGAAGACTGAATCAATACAACTGGGGACTTCCGGGTTGGCGCCATCGCCGAATGGCGGACTCCCTCCGAGCTCCGGAGGGAGTCTGCTCGGCAGGGGCTGGGTCCTACCGCGCCGGCGACGCGGGGACCCTCAAAAACCACGGGCACGGAGCCCGTGGACATGGTGACTCGGCTGGCACTGATAGCGCCCTCCTGACTCGTGAAGGAGCCTTTTTAAAGGCTTCCGATCGGGTGCCGGGGAGTGGCGTGGTGCTGTGAGTCCTTCGCTTCCCCTGCCGAGCGCAGCCGCATGCCATTCCACGGAGAGCGCTGGCTTCTTCCATTGGAAATTCGGACTTTTAACAACAACCCGTGAGTAATTGGGAAACCGGGTACAAAAGGAGAAAAAAAGGAATTTTTTTTCGGATTCGGCACGAGCGGGGGGGATCTAAAAAGGAAGTCAGTCCCCTCCTGATTGTAAACATGCTAAAACAAGGACTGGGTAACCAAGATCGATCCAGAAGTTTATTGCTGATAAAAATTATAAATTCCACGATGGGAAATTACAAGAATTGTGCTGGAGGAGAAGAGTGGAGAGCGAGAGGGAAAAGGCAACCCCCCCTGGGAACCGGGGCGATTCGTAGAACCTGGCGAAGAGAGACGGAGAATTTGACAGCTGTCAAAGTAGCTGTCAAATCTTGAGAATATAAAGAGGACTTTGTTACAAGTATTTTGCTGGTTAATTCTGTTACAATTTGATATAATATGGATATAAACTGTCGGGAAAAGAAAAGAAACAACTATTTGACTTTTGGATTAGAGGATACAAAGTTACTGCAATCCCCCTAGAGGGGTTTCGGGACATTACAAGTGGTCGTATGTGGAAAATTACTCTGGGATGTGTACAGGTCTTATTCTCTGGGAAAGCTGCAAAACTGAAACAGTATTTTGTCTACAGAGGTGTTTACATTAAAAGGAGACAATAGAATTTTCTATTGAAGAAAGGAAGGGACTGGACGCAAGTTTTTGTTCCTGAATAACAAACCTCTGTAGAGATACCAGATCTCGGAATAAGAACGTTTTAGCAGCTGAACAAGACAAGAAACCTGAGAAAGTAAGGAATAAAAAGAACAAAGGACCAACTACGACACTGAAAGAACAATGGGAGGAGCAACAAAGACCAAGGAAACTAAAGGCCTCTATTAGACTGGATTTTTGAAGTTAAACATCATTGAAACAAACAAATTAAAAGAAAACCGGCAAGGTAGAAGGGGAAAAATTTGGCTATGGACTTGAGACCTCCAGGCTAACAACAAACAGACTGATGGACATGGGGAATTCAAACCGGGGAAGGGGGGGGGAATCTTGGAATCCAAAGGCTATGTAACCAACTTTTTGAATCTTCTTATATCTTTTGTCTTCTATTTCTTTATATAACTTTGGTATTTTGATTTAACATGTTTTAAAAAAAGGGGGGAACTCGTGGAAGGAAATTGGGGCAGATCTTGGGGGAAAATCTTTTTACTTTTTCTGTTAAAGACGAGGAGTGATGGTAAGATTGTATAAATTTTGGCTAATGGGTTAAACATATTGGTTTTAAATTGGGAATGAGAGCTTGTGGAACCAACTTAAGGAAAGGGGAATACAGTAGGGAGGGGAAGGAGGGAGTCCTAGAAAGAAGGTTATGAAAGTAAGGATTTAAGCTTCTCTTTTTTTTTCTTTCTTTCTCTATCTTTTCTATTTTTCTTATTCTGTTATTATTGGAAAATTTAATAAATATGATTATAAAAAAAAATGAATCAATACAACTGTCAGCGAAGAGCACAGACAGCTGACATTTCATTGGTCCATTGAAATAAGCATTGTCTACACTGATTGGTTCCAGTCCTATCTGGAGATCCTGGGGATTGAACCTGGAATCTTTTGAATGCAAAGCATGTGCTCTATCACTTAGTTATGCCCCTTCTCCATAACTATGTGCAATTGTGAAGGGGATGGGGCATACTAAGTCATCTGCAATATGAGAATAGGACTGTAACAAACATCAAGCACGTCTCTATTTTCAACTATGAAATGTTGGCAGGTATGCTAGTGCTTAAGCTAAGAAGGTGTGGCTGAAACATATTGAATGAATTGGACCCAAGATGCCTTCAGAAAGAATGGGAATGGCCATAGGCCCTGATATCAGCTAATTTGGGGATGCAATGCTAGACAAGCTTACCTGGAAGTCAAGCCTCTTGAATTCAATGGGGCTTTATGCTAAGGAGACATGCATAGGGTTGTTCTGTCAAGCAGGCATTGCTAATGGTTAACTTAAAATTGTCATAATTAAGTCCAAATGCCTGAGGACATTTTCCTATGCAAAGCTAAATGTAGAATGACTTGAAATGCAAATTCAAGCAATTTGAATTCCATAGTTCTTGTGGAACATGAAAGAGCTCCAGGAATTACAATAATTAGATTACCAGCAAAAAATCAGAAAATGTGATACATGTAAGAAAGTGAATTCATTGTATTTTTTTTAAGCCAGAGCAATTTAGTTATATGCTGGATAGCTAATTTCTTGTCTTTTTCCATATCAACTGCCATCTCATCCCACCATTCCAATGCTAGTCAAATCTGTTCAGAGATAATATTATGAGTGCAAATGTTGGTTTCACTTTTAAAAAACACACACAAAAACTGTCTGATTCTCAATATAGAAAATAAATATGCTGTGTGATGTGTCTTCTGTGGTTTTGGAAAATACTGGTTCTCTAGATGTGGTGATATACAGAAAGCTGTTTGTTGGTTCCCAGTTTTGTACAGTCATAAACTTGCTTCTTACTATTTGTGTGGTAGTAGGACATGGAATATTGTATAGTTTATGCTGACAGGTTATCGCCTAGGTGGGTCTCTGGTCATTTTATGGTTTGTGGAGAGGACCCTGATTATTCTATTGTTGGAAGACACTCATGGTAGCTTACATGCCTTGAATTCAGAAGGTCCCAGAAAGAGAAGCTGCTTGCATCAAAACATTATGGTAGAACTTCTTCCAAATCCATTTCTTGACTATAATGATACTTTTATTATATTATTTAGGATAACATGGTACTTCCTATTGATTCAGACTACATTCCTGTTCATACTCATCTAGCTGTATGAGTAAATATACAGAGAGCTATGTTGTTAGGAACTCAAATACAGTGGAACCTCTACTTACAACCATAATCCGTTCCGGAGATCCGGTCATAACTAGAAACGTACATAAGTAGAGGCATCACTTTTCCATAGGAAGTAATGGAGAAATGAATTGATCCCTTCTAGACGATGAAAAACACCCCCTAAAACAGCAATTTAACATGGATTTTACTGTCTAAGAAGACCATAGATCCATAAAATGAAGGCAATAATCAATGTACTGTAAAGGTACCCCTGCCCGTACGGGCCAGTCGTGTCTGACTCTAGGGTTGTGCACCCATCTCACTTAAGAGGCCGGGGGCCAGCGCTGTCCGGAGACACTTCCGGGTCACGTGGCCAGCGTGACGAAGCTGCTCTGGCGAGCCAGCACCAGCGCAGCACACGGAAACGCTGTTTACCTTCCCGCTAGAAAGCGGTACCTATTTATCTCCTTCACTTAAGGGTGCTTTCAAACTGCTAGGTGGGCAGGAGCTGGGACCGAAAGACGGGAGCTCACCCCGCCGCGGGGATTCGAACCGCCGACCATACGATCGGCAAGTCCTAGGCACTGAGGTTTTACCCACAGCGCCACCCGCGTCCCGCTAATCAATGTACTGTACTATAAAATAAATAAGACAGTATTGTAGATGAAAAAAAAATTAACATTTTTTCCCTTACGTGCACTGAGGATGGGTGGGCTTACTTGGCTACAAGCTGGGGGTGGGGCAAGGGTCAGTAAAGAGCTGATTCACTTCGGCCAGGGTCACTTTTTTCTTGCCAGGCCAGGTTCTTCTCTGGACTTCTTCAGCTTAGTTCCTCGGCTGGGTTTGGGGCTGCAGTGCGCCCTGCTGTGCCTCTTGCAGGCAGCACCTCTTCCACAGCTTCGGGAGTCGGATGGGGACCCTCTCCCCAGCAGCAGGGGCCTCAGTGCTGCTCCACAGCCAGCCGGCCGAGCTCTGGGATGCTGGCAAGGCCTCTGTTCGTATCTGGAGGAAAGTTCATAAGTTGAAGCATCTACTGAAGGTCGTAACTGGAATTGTACGTAAGTAGAGCCGTACGTAAGTCGAGGTTCCACTGTAGATAAATTGGGGTTAATATCTAGGATTAATTTGGTTTTAACAGAGGTGGCACTATTTAGATGTGAAGAGGTAAATATATGCAAAAACTAGACCATTCTATATATTTAGACAACAGCGAGTCCACGTCTGTCATCCCAAAACTTTGAGGAAGCTGAACTGAATCAGCTTTCTAAGCAGGGATACATAAATATATAATCATAAGCATCTTTAAGCCAATGGACATAAATAAAAAACAGCTCATGTGGGCAGATGACAATGAGTTTGAATTTTAGCTGCCATCTTTAAATAGGCAAAGACTTTGGGATACATTCACGTGTTCACTTACCGGCCAAAGTCCTCAGTTTATTCTAACCATGTTAAATCTTGTCGCTTATACGTGGAAAGGGATCATTTTCAAGAGTAATACCTAAAGATATCAGGTTTCCAGACACAATCCATATCCCCATCCCTTTGTGTGAGGCACCAGAAATAGCATTCTCCCTTAACCACCTGCACACATAATGGAGAATAACATTCCTTGGGAAATGTAAGTGAAGACAAGGGACTAGTCCTGGCATTCAGTCTGGCAGCAAAATCTTTCATATAGTGAAAAGTGGAATTGAACTTAGGCGTTGAAATGGCAAATACAGTGGTACCGCAGGTTACATATGCTTCAGGTTACATACGCTTCAGGTTACAGACTCCGCTAACCCAGAAATAGTGCTTCAGGTTAAGAACTTTGCTTCAGGATGAGAACAGAAATCTTGCTCCGGCAGTGCGGCAGCAGCGGGAGGCCCCATTAGCTAAAGTGGTGCTTCAGGTAAAGAACAGTTTCAGGTTAAGAACGGACCTCCGGAACGAATTAAGTTCTTAACCCGAGGTGCCACTGTACAGTGTACAATTCTACATCTGAAAAGGGTATTGTAGAGCTGGAAAGGTTCAGAAAAGGGCAACCAAAATGATTATGGGACTGGAGCAACTCACCTATGAGGAAAAGTACAACCTTTGGGGCTTTTTAGTTCAGAAAAAGGCGAGCGAGAGACAACATACTAAAGATGTATAAAATTATACAGGATGTGGCGAAAGCGAATAGAGATATGTTTTTCTCCCTCTCTCATTATGCTGGAACCCAGGATTGTCCAATGAAATGGAATGCTTCAAAACTCAAGAAATATAAAGTAAGCACTTCATTGTTAAGTTGCAGAACTTGCTACCATAAGGTGTAACAATGGCCACCAACTTGGATGGCTTTAAAAAGGGGGTTGGACAAATCTAGAGTGATGTGGCTGTCATAACCATTTGCTGCCTCCTGTATCAGAGGTGGTATACCTGTGAAGGCCAGTGGTTGGGGAGTGCAAGTGGGAGTGAGAGTGCTTTTGGGTTTAATTCCTGCTTCTGGACTTTCCATGGGGAATGAGTTGGTCACTGTGATGACAGGGTGCTGGAATAAATGGGTCTTTTGGTGTGATCCAGCAGGACTCTTACGTGATGGATGCATGTACCCATGGCTGTGCATATGCCATTGTATATTAGCTCAGAGTTGGCATACATAGTCACATGTCGACTGATATGGTTGGTGGAAATCAGGTGAATGTTGCACAAATCCCTAACCCTTACACAGGGTCATTCACATCACTCGAGGTGCGTTCTTTCTGAAGCAGGTGCCTGCTCCTTTCTATGGGTTTGCCAGGTCAGATGGCTGAACCAGTCCTTTGATATATTGCAAGCACCTGCGTATCCACCCTTAGTCTATTCCCTGAAGCAGAAACTTGATAAAAATAGACAGTAGTCATTTAGCTAACATCCCACTGGGTGTCAGTGTTTACTGCATACAAATGAAAGTGAATTAAATTCTATAGTCTTTCAGGGGGGGAAAGCGAGACTCTCATATCAAGAGGTAGGGATTCGAAAGAAAGTGTTGTATTAATTTTTTTGGCCATCGCAATTTTAACGATTTTGCAATAAGATCAAAGTTCACATGATTTTGTAACAGAGTGCCCCAAAGACAAGTCCTAAAGACCACCTTCTTCCCAAACAAGATGATGGTTGCAATTTTGATGGAGTTCCTAGCTTGGCAAGCCAAGCCAAGCCAAGTCAATTCCACACAATTTTGAACTGAGCATAGTGACTTCCAATGTGATGTCTTTACGATGCTGATTGCCTTATTCATCTGAACAACACAGAGAATGTTAGCGGATGGTTTCTGGGTGTTTGATAAGAGGTGATCCTGATGCAAGCTGGGCTGTGAATTTACAAGTATCCTCTCTCAAGTGGTTGTGTGGATCAGTCTTTTGATATAGTGCAGAAAGTGTTCTGAATGTTTCATTCAAAGGCTTATTTGCACAAGGTTGTGTGTTCCACTAACACTTGAATCTGCTTCAGACGGTACAGCTGCTTTGGATCTCAACTCTGAAGCCACAATCAACACTGGTAGTTCAAAAGTTAGCACAACTCTGCAGCCTTTTGTTATGTGTCTTTGAAACTGAGCTGACGCCTCCCAGTTTGAAAGGCTGTGTTGAGTTAACCCAGTAAACACTACAATGTCCTTTGATAGCTCTTTTAGTGTTTGTGTGTGTGCTAAAAATGAAGAAGTTCTTGGAGCACTGCATTTCATAATAGAGCAGCCATGTGTCCTTCTTTAGAGAATGGTCCTCTGTTTGCAGTGCTGTCTAGCTCATGTATGGTTTAAAGAAATATCAGAAGGGAAAACAGAGGCCTTAAGCTGCTCATCAAAAATCTGCACCCGAACAGGTCACCTAGTTGCAGACTTTCCCTCTACAGTGAAATCTACATTCTTTGTAATTTTGCATTCACACAAATAAATTAGCACATGTTAATTTTATGCAAATCTGTGGCCTTGTTTTTGATACATGAGAAATTTCCTCTTTTTCCGCAACGCTTAAGTGGCCACCTCACTCTATAATGAACCGAAGGGCAAAAATTTGTTTTCACACAGCTTTCCTTTGGAGTTAATGATAGAATTGGTGTGCATTACTGGGTGCTGAATATAATCCAGTGTGTCATTCAAAATAGATTTAGAAATGGTCGAAGAAAAGTGTGCACAGATCTTCTCACTTCATTGAAATGAATGTAGAAGCCAATATTGCTGGTGGAACTCTGGGCAAGCATCAGAATTATCCTGTTGATTATGGATTGGGGTGATGATATAGCAATGTGTGTACCAAAAATGGATGACCATCTCTGCAAAACCAAATTTCGGGGGGGGGGGGACCACTGTGTGAAATGAATATCCAGCTCTAAGTTGATTATACCTCTTCCTAGACTTTAATTCTAGGCATTTTTGCTGAAAAGTAAATCCCATTGTTTTCAATGGTTCTTACTTCCAAGTAGGTTTGTTTCAGATTGCAATGTAAAGTTACAAAGCAACTTCTATTTGCATAGACAGGTGGAGTCCCCCCAACCACAGGTGACCCCCGAGTGGAATAATGACTCAAGACAATGTGCTATGGGATTAAAATTGGCCACAACTTTATTAAGTTTCAGATGTAGGGAGACCTTGGCTCAAGCATTGGGCATTTAGCCTTCCCAGTCCCCAACTGGGGATCTGGGAGACATCAGGGTTATCCAGAATGTGTGGGGATTGGGCTGGCTCTGGAGAACATATGTTCAAGCAGAGAGCCTGCCCCCTGTTTCGCTGCTGTCACAGGGGAGAGCAATGACAACCTCTCGCTGTATGGCCAATGCCTCCCCTCAAGACCCCTTTAACAGGGAACCCTGGGATCACTGCTGCAAGGGGGACATGGGTCACTGCTTCAGCCCCCCCCCCCCATTTAGGAAGATAAAGGATACCTTCCAAGGCCTGAAACTGCCAAAGTTGTGATGTTTTGCTACGGGGAAGGCAAAACCTGCCAATGCAGGAAAATTCCTTTCCGGCCCTTCAACAGCAACCATGATGTAGCAGCACCCGCGGACCTGTGGAGAAGAGGTTAACCTGCAAAAGAAGGCTTAACTGAGGGAGGGCAGGGTGGGAGAAGCTCTGGAGCCAACTGACACTTTGCAGGTAAGATTCACCTTCTGTTGTGTGGGCAGGGAGGTCCCTCCCCCTGCCTGGCCAATCCCTGGCAACGCCTCCCCAGGCAGGATTGGGCGATTGGCTGAGGTAGGCGGAGACCTCCAGCTATCCAGCCTGGGGAGGGCGAAGCCAACCCATACTACCGGGAGCTACACTGGGATCCGGGAGCCTGTGCATGACCACGCAAAAGGCGCCCCCCATTTGATGTGGGGAGCAGTCATTTCCCCCATTTCCAACAACACTCAAATCTCAAACTCTTCAAATCAAAGCTGATTTCTTTTTCTTTGCTTTTCCCCTTTCCTTTTCCCCTTTACAAAAAGCCTGCCAGGAGTTCTGCAAACTTCATGTTTGTGTTGCATTGCTATAGATTCCTGCAGAATCAACAGTCAGCTGAAAGTGGTTTGTAGGAGGCGATGTCGCAGCTGCAGCCCTGCTAAAGAAGGACGCCAAGTGAGGTGTGAAGTTGCACAAACATTTGTGTCTAGGATCTAGGGGCCTCTCTTTCTGCATACGTACCCATCTGAGTTCTGCATTTAACTGACAAATTTTGTTTTTACAGCAAAAGGCAGAATAGACTCCAGCTGACGCCCTCCCAGCTGTACTCACTTTGCTGCTCTAAGAGTAGCAGAATCACAGCACTCCTATACGTGCTGTGTGTTCCTTCACCAACTTATGCTCCTTGGTAACATAAATAGCCAAGACTAGGAAAACAACAACACGGCCATCAAAGCAGATGTCCTGGGCATGAAAGCCTATAGTCTGAGTCAAGCAGTCTGTAAGTGAAATTGAATTTTTTAAGTGCTTTGAGACAAACCTGAGAAGAAGAAAAAAGCTCATACCTTTGAAAGGCTGTCAGATGCAACTGGAAATATCTGGGTCACCCCATTTTTTACATTCTTGTTTTCAGTCATTGCCCACCCACCCCCTGAATTCTATGCCATCCATTATGGTTTTGTTTTCCATTTTAAATCATCCCAACGATAATTTAATTAGATAGATGATTGATAGATAGATGATAGATAGATAGACAGATAGATAGATAGATAGATAGATAGATAGATAGATAGATGCATTTTGGAAATGACAAAGCACATTGATCGTATTGATTTTCTGCCAAGGAAATTATAGATTTGATTCCAGGGCTACCAGAAGGAGAACTTTATGAAGCATGACAATTCTTCGATATTTAAAGATTTTAGTTCGTATAGTTCTCAAAGGTTCAGACAGGGTATGCTCCAATCCTGACCTGGAGATGTGGGGAGTTAAATCTGAGCCTTTGTGCATGCAAAGTAGATGCTGTATCGCTGAACTATGGCCCTTCCCTTTTCATTTTGTATTAATATATTAATAGTAATTACAAACCACCCTATGGGCAGTTTCCTTGCTATATTATTTTTTTCATGCATGACATGTAAGTATATGTATGTATACATGCGTAGCACATTTCACCCATGTAATTCCTACATATAATTATTCTTGCTGTTAAGAAATATGATGAGAGCCCTCTATATGTGAATATTTTCCCCACCCCTACTAAGTGTGCATCCTATAAATTCAGCAATCATTGCTCTGAGATAGGTTTCTATAGTCAATTCATGATGCCTACCTGAAAATTCTAGGTCAACATTCATTTTAAAATTAAAGGTTTCAGTTATCCAATAATACCCTCATTTCCTTTCATCCTGCACACAAGAAACAAATGCCGGGGGGCGGGGGGAGCAACTGTTTATCTGATGAACATAAAAATACAATTCAATGCAAAGCTGTGCTACAAGTCACAAGATGTTCCAATAAATTAAAAGAATGATAAATTTAGCTTTGGAGACCAAGCTCCAAAATTGTACGAATTGATCTTGTTTGCTTTGGAACTTTCCTGTGTTATAATAGAGTCATGATTACAACTCCAGCTATCTGCCTTACTGCGAAAGTCTAAGACAATCCCAGATACGTTTTATAAAGATTAACAATCCAGCGAATGCCAACAGTTAAATAAATGTGGTCTGGGATTTACTGGTGGATATGTTGGGAAAGCATACAGGAAGCTGCCTATACTAAGTGGTCTATCTAGCTCCGGAACCTACACTGATTGACAATGGCTTTCAATGGTTTCAGACATCTATCTTTCCCAGTCCTACCAGGAGATGCAGAGGATTGAAATCTTTTGCATACAAAGCATCTGTTCTACTGCTGAACAACAGTATGTGTGCATGCACAAATGCTCCTATTTAGAAATTCATCACACACACACACACACACACACACACACACACACACACATCGTTTCTACAAATTTCTGGGCACTCCCTACTAGTTAACCATATTTGGCATATTCGGTGCAACATTATATATTACCTTAGATAGATGGATAACTATCTAATCCATATAAAAGCTAATTCTTCAGTTTGTGTGGTTCTTTGTCATGCTTCAAGTACAGTGGTACCTGGGGTTACCGACACTTCAGGTTACAGACTCCGCTAACCCAGAAATATTACCTCAGGTTAAGAACTTTGCTTCAGGATGAGACAAGAAATCGTGTGGCAGTGGCGCAGTGGCAGCAGGAGGCCCCTTTAGCTCAAGTGATACCTCAGGTTAAGAACAGTTTCAGATTAAGAACGGACCTCCAGAATGAATTAAGTTGTTAACCTGAGGTACCACTATATGATGAAAATGATGAACTAGAGACAGTAGACTGGCTTTGTGCACCTTCCCCTTTACAATGTTCTTCCTTGGTGTCAGCACTGAAGAAAGAGAAAGGCGAGAAGAGGGGAAGGAGTGAGCAGTGAGCTCTTGTTTCACCAACCTAGGAGAAGACCTTCTATCCACAGCAACAGAACCACAAGGGAATGTCAAGTTCAAAAGTTATAGGGGTGGTATATGAAGAGGTATGGGGTGGAATGGGTAACCTCCTTCCCCAAATAGCCCCTGTCCATCAAATTGACCAATCATCATCCTGTCTGTATGTCTGCCTCCTGCCTCCACTACACACACACACACACACACACACACACACACACACACACACACTTTCCACTCTTAAATGCCATATTGTATGTATTTTAATTAACTAAAAAAGAACCTTATGAGAAGGAGGTCTTTGAAAAGCCCTTGAATTACTTACCCTATGAATCAAGCCAACATTTGGTTTGAGTTGTTTGAAGTCACTTGATGAAAATTAACGAATAAAGGAAGAACTTTAAAACATATGACACATTTCTCATCACTTTATTGTGAGTTAACTGTGGGGCTCTTCAAGCATTACTCTAGCCTCATGGGAGCTGCTGTTCATGAGTGACTCCCATACAGCTGGGATAATGTTTAAATAGCCAAACCACATGGGTGGGGGAGCGATGGTTTGGGTTTATCCCCGTTGACTCCACACCCAAGGTGCCAATTTTGTGGTTGGGACCCATATGGCCTACCTCGCCATGTGGTCGTGTTATTTGAATTTTATGTGCTCGTGTCACTTAAATGTGCCAGCTCCGGAGATATTACTCAAGAGAAACTGGCTCTATGTAGCTAGGGTAATGTTTTCAATTTATTATTGTATTTTAACATAGAGAAGATAGAATAACACAAAACTGATGCTAAGCCAAGTAAAAGAAAAACGGTCTCCACCTAGTTACAGCTTAAAACTAGGTGAATACTTTTTGCCCAACATTTTACTCTGGCTTATTGCTATTCCAGAAAAACATTGTTTATTGTGCCTGCTTGATTACAAATGTCATTTCAGAAGTGCTTGAAAAAAGGCAGTTGCTTCATCGGAATAGCATGTCATAGGTAACTCATTTCTACTCTTGAGAAACATTCCAACATATGTATATCTATATATCTATATCTATATGTATTAGTAGAATCATGAAGAAACCTTCAACCTCACCAAACATCTACGATCCACTCTTAAGAATTATTTAGGGAACCTGATAATATAGCTTTCAATCACAATGGAATATCATATGTACTCATAGCCTTTTACAACATTGTTCCAATAACCCTGGACATATGTACAGTCCCACCATATATGTAAGAAAGTGCCAACTACTTGATTCCATCACAAAAACTGGTATTAATTCAATAGAGTTTTTAGATTTTTTATTTGTGTAGATGTATGTATATTTTTTTTTACCTTCTATTGAATAAACAAGAGAGTCCCTGCAAATGTAACTTCATTTTATTATCTGGCATTTTACTTTGGAAATGTTATTTCATGCATTTGAAAATTCATGAGAATTATGTAAACTTTAGAAAGCAGCTTATTCAGATTAATTTTTTTAAAAAACCCCAGTTTAATTAACTTTTAAATTTGATTAATCTTCTGAATATGTTGTCATTTCTTCATATGACTTATATGGAATTTCTAATTCACAAGTACTCAAAGACTGCAGGAATCAAATGAAACATTTCCCGCCTTTTATTACTGAATTTAAGGAAACATACCCTGTAATCCTCAACTGAATCAGTGTACCTCAATACCCATTGCTTTTTTTAACTCCAAAATAATTTTGTCTTATGACAAGGGGCCCCCTGCCTTTATTTCACACTTTAAATACTGCATTCTGGATGTAACTTCTTTCTAGTTTTATGTAATCATAGAACTATAGAATTGTGGAGTTGGAAGATACCTCCAAATATTATCTTATTCAACCCCCTGCAATGCAGGAATCTCAACCAAAGCATCCATGACTGATGGCCATCCAACCTCTGCTTAGAAACCTCCAAGGAAGGAAAGTCCACCACCTTCTGAGATAGTCATTGTTTTTAACCACAACAAAGCTGTCTGTCTTTTCTGTTTTCAGTTTTATAATGGTTAAATGTTGTATGCATAGGCTGGGGCTCATCTGTCACTGAAATAGCTCCTTACATTTTTCCTGGTGTACTAGTGACATCACTATAGCACACTATTTGCTTTTGCATTTGTTAATATTCCCTGCTCATAAAAATACCATGCTGATTGTTTTCTATAGCAGAAAATAAAGCAGTTGTTATAAACTTTTTGGGTTTTTTGTTAAAATTTTATTCATTTTCAATACCAAGCTTCCAATTAATGACAAATTAAATAAAATCAGTCCAAATTACAATAAAAACAATACCACCAATTATATATTCCACACACACGCACACACACACGCGCGCGCGCGCACACACACACACACACGCACATATATATATATATATATACATATATATACACACACACATACATATATAGGGGACTTCCCATGTTCCAGATGTCTAGAGATAATCATCCTCATTCATGTCTCTGCATTTTCGGCTATTTTTCAAATTCAAAACTAATATTATCCATCCTTATTCTCAGTCTGATCAGTAATTGTTTCTGTGGCTCACATCTTCTGTAGCAAAGTTTTTATACAGTGGTGCCCCGCAAGACGAATGCCTCGCAAGATGGAAAACCTGCTAGACGAAAGGGTTTTCCGTTTTTGAGCTGCTTTGCAAGACGATTTTCCCTATGGGCTTGCTTTGCAAGACGAAAACGTCTTGAGAGTGTTCCGATTTTTCCCCGCTTTCCCCCCCTTTTTCAAAGCCGCTAAGCCGCTAATAGCCTTTTAGCCGCTAATCCGCTAATCCTTTAATAGCCGCTAAGTCTTTAATAGCCGCTAAACCTTTAATAGAGCTAATCCGCTAAGCCGCTAATAGGGTTGCTTCGCAAGACGAAAAAACCACTAGACGAAGAGACTCACGGAACGGATTAATTTCGTCTTGCGAGGCACCACTGTATTGTTAACACACAGGAGGCGTCCCCCCCCCCATCTTATTCTCTGTCCAGTTATATTGTTATAAACATTTTGTATCACTGAAGGTTGTTTATGTTTCTCAGTAATTTAGATAGCCTGGCCTAAGCCAAATAAAAAGGGAAGTAGTATCCAGATTCTTAAATATGCAAATACAGTTCGGGATTTTTTTTCCTGAGTCAACATGTTGTTTAAATAAAAATAATATGAATTAGAGAGTGGGTTACAGTTCTGCCAGAGAAGAATAATTAGATTAAACGGCTACACATATTTTAATAGATTTTTTTTTTGCCTGACTGACATGTATTTGAATCAAATTTCAGGGCCGTTGTTTCATAAAATGAAGAAATCCAGAACAACTACAATGCCCAGAACAAGGGAAAATGTAATTTACATTTCATAGAAGTTTTTTTCATTTTCATTTTTCATTTAATTGTTTGCTTACATGGGAAAATGATTCTATGATTGATTGAGTTCCTTTTTAACGGAAGACACATTTCATGGGTAATGGACTACAGTGGTACCTCGGGTTAAGAACTTAATTCGTTCCGGAGGTCCGTTCTTAACCTGAAACTGTTCTTAACCTGAGGTACCACTTTAGCTAATGGGGCCTCCTGTCGCTGCTGCGCCTCCGCTGTGCAATTTCTGTTCTCATCCTGAAGCAAAGTTCTTAACCCGAGGTACTATTTCTGGGTTAGCAGTGTCTATAATCTGAAGTGTCTGTAACCTGAAGCATCTGTAACCTGAGGTATTACTGTAATGGGTGATGTTCAGAAGGCAGAAGCAAAATATACTTCTCTGAATCTAGACCAGAGTTTCCCAAACTTGGATCTCTAGCTGTTTTTGGACTACTATTCCTGACCACTGGTCCTGCTAGCTAGGGATGATGGGAGTTGTAGTCCAACAACAGCTGGAGGACCAAGTTTGGGAAACCCTGCTCTAGACACAGAATAGTGAACCTATGGCTCTCCAAATGTAGCTGGACTCCCATCATCTTGACCATCATCTTGAGCCAGTGTGGTGTAGTGGTTTGGAGCGGTGGACTCGTAATCTGGTGAACCGGGTTCGTGTCCCCGCTCCTCCACATGCAGCTGCTGGGTGACCTTGGGCTAGTCACACTCCTCTGAAGTCTCTCAGCCCCACTCAGAGTGTTTGTTGTGGGGGAGGAAGGGAAAGGAGATTGTGAGCCACTTTGAGACTCCTTAGGGTAGTGATAAAGCGGGATATCAAATCCAAACTCTTCTTCTTCTTCGTCTTCTTGGCCATGCTGTCTGGAGCTGAGGGCATTGTAGTTCAGCAACATTTGGAGGGCCAAGGATTCCCTACCCCCTGCTCTAGTTTTTCCAGTTAGCTACAGTCACTAATTCTTTTTTCAGTTTTCCATTTTGGCTCCAGGATAAAAGTGTTCTCCCACACCTGCATCAGATTGCCCAAAGACACTTCCAAAAATCATTTGGGGCTGCAGTGTTCTAACAGCTATTACTGAAGTTTTCTAGCAGATGTCAATGGTATGATTCCAGACCAAATATTGACCATCTCAGCCTCACCCCTGCCTCTTTGCCCAGAGTCTAATGTAAAGAACATGTTGCCTTGAATTTGCCTGCTTTTGGGAGGTCACCAAATGGCAAGACTTTGGAAGCTGTCCTTTCAAATAGCCAGAAGAACTTTGCTTTCTCTTTTTGGCCATCTTTTCTCTTTTGCAGTCATATGCATACTGCCTACTCTGAAGTAAGTGCTATTGACTTCAGTAGGACTTACTCTCTCCCAAGTTAGTGTGTATAGGTTCGCAGATCAAAAAGCAGGCGAGAAAAAAGACTGCATGGCTTTCTATTTCTCTTGTCTGTTTTGCAGACTTAGGTTAACAATTGCCTGTGGCTTGTTTCACACAACATGATAAGCCCAACTATGGCTTACCAGGACTGTGTGAATGTTCTGGTTCTTGGAAAGGAGCTTCACTCCTATCCAGTTCCACTTGGAGATGCTGGGTTTGTAGTTGGGACCTTTTACATGCTAAGCACCCATTCTTCCATTGACCTTCCCATAAACATCCACCAGCTGTGTCCCCTGTGTGACTTGATGTTAGTTGGCTAAAGATGCAAATGAAATCTAGCATGCCAGAGGCACAAGATGTCCTGGTGTGGCTCCATATTTTCAGATAACGTTTTATCTGGTGTCTCATTTTCGAAAGGCAATAAATATGACTGTTCCTCTCTAGACTCCCCTCCCCACTTCCCACCAGTCATGTGAAGAATGTATTAATATCACTTTGATATATTTGTGGAATGTGGATTCTAATGGGGGTTTTTTCTGAACTTGGTGGGGGGAGCATAAATGGGAGCAGGCTCCAGGAGGATGGAATCTCTACTCCCTCCAGGAGGCAGGGATGGAATTTCATTTGTACCACACTTTCATTCTGCAATGCCTACCACTTCTGCCAGAGTATCGTAGCCCAATATTAAATCATTTGTTCCTAACTGCGGGTCAATGTGAACGTCTTCTGAATGACCTTGAGACAATGAGGCGGTGGGGGGGGGGGATAAAATCAGCCATACAGCTTTATTTTCTTCCTGGGAACTGGAACAGTGGAGGTTCAAAAGAATTGCTTGAAAGCAGGTTCAAAAGAATTGCTTGAAATTGTCCACTGTTTAAATATTTGCTATTATATTCAGGTTGATTGCAGATGAAATGCAATAAGAGAGACATGTGTTTTCTTAATGTGTATTGAGAGTTGCATCCAATAATCCTTTACAAAGAGCAGACTCATTGGAATTAATGGCGCTGTTAGTAATGTTAGCGACTGGCTAACATATAAGGATTTAGTAGAGGAAACAAGTAGTGATCCGAAAATAAAGGACCTAAGCAAATTGAAACAGAAGGGTATAACCTGGCTGGAGTATTATCAATTAAAAACCGCCCTTGAAAAGGATAAAAGAACCAAAGGATTTGACAAAAAAAGTCCTATCTGAAGAAGGATATTTTATATAATAATCAAAAGACACTTTCTATAATGTACAAACTACTTTTGAATTGGCAAAGAAAGGAGGAAGATATCAAAGAAATTACAGTAAAATGGGAGGGGGACCTGGGACATACGATCAAACTCAATATTTGGAACGAATTATGGACTAAAAATATAAAATTCACGGCTTGTTTCCTTATAAGGGAAAATCTTATGAAAATGTACTATAGGTGGTACCTGACCCCTGTAAAACTTGCAAAAATAAATAAATCAAACAATAACAAGTGCTGGCGATGTAAGGAACAGATAGGAACATGTGGTGGTCCTGTCTAGAGATACAAAAATTTTGGAACATGATTTATGAAGAGATAAAGAGATTGATAAAAACTACATTTAGCAAGAAACCGGAAGAATTTTTACTAGGAATGGTTTCAGATAATATTCCCCAAAACAAAACTAGGCTATTTATGTATGCAACGTCAGCAGCAAGGGTTATAGTGGCAAAACACTGGAAAGATAAAAATATACCCACTAAAGAGGAATGGGTAGTCAAATTGTGCGAGTACTTGGAGCTCACAAAGCTGACAGATGCAATAAGAGATAAACCTAAAAAATTGGTGAAAGAAGAATGGGAATGTTTAAATAATTATTTAGGGGACAAGGGCTCAGCAAGAAAGATCTGGCTATGTTTAGAATGATACCGCATAGACAGGGACGCGGACTTAGAAAAAATATTGGGGGGGCCCGGGAAAGCTCATGAATAATAAATAAGCTCATGAATATGCAAATAAAGTGGCTCCGGCCCTAAATAGGGCAAGCCACGCCCCCCAGCCAGCCAATTGGCTGGCTGGGAGGTGTGGCCAGTCGGGATTCCCCTGTTCTCGCGGGATTTCCGGCCGGGGCTCTCCGATTAGGGCGCGCGGCTGGCTGGCTGGCGAAGGAGCAGGTGGGGAGGAGGCGGGGGACGGCGGCGGCGCTCTGCTGGAAGGGCGCCCGCCCGAGATTATTGGGGGGGCTGAGCCCCCCAAAAAATTTTTTTGAGGGGGCTCGAGCCCCCTCAAGCCCCATGGAGTCGGCGCCTATGCGCATAGAGAAATGTTCCCTGTTACCAAGATGAGGGATTCCTTTGGAATGCAGATAGAGATAATTGATAAGAATAATGATCTGTTGTGAGCTTGACAGAAGTGTACAATAGATGAGCTTTCCTGCTTTGGCTCATCTTCCCTTTTCTTTTCCTTTTTCCTTTTTCCTTTTTCCCTTTTCCTTTTTTCTTTTCTTTTATCTTTCCCATAGTTGCTTATGTTCTGTGTCATGTACTTCGATATTTTTTGTAGTTTTTTTTAGTCCCCCCCCCATTACTATTAAGGAATTTTCCTTTGTAATTTTGGTAGTCTATATTTATATGTACCGTACCTGTTTATATGTACCTGTTTAAAGCAAAATAAAAATTATTTAAAAAACAACAACAACAAAATGAAAAACAAACAAACTAGGCTAAAATGGTAACTTGTACCTTAATTTTCAATCATAAACTGGAAGTTGTTAATGCTTTCCTGCTCAGTAGCCAACAAGAACACTTGCAAACACAAGGCAACTGCTATTTCTATAGGAGTTCAAAGAAAGCATTTGCATGTGTGGGCAGCAAAGCAGAAAATAAATATTACTAACATGGAATTAATGGCGCTGTTAGTAATGTCTATTAATGTCAACAAGTCTACGTTGAGTAGGGTTGGGAGAGAAATTTGATTCAATTTACAGTTCAATATATATCTATCAAATTCACACTTTCTGGAGCACTTTGAGAACCAAAACACAGCCTTTTTTTTTTTTAATTCAGGTGATGCAGGTGTCTAACCAAACAATGTTTACAAAAGTATTAGGGGAAAGTGTGCATTAAAGTAAATAGATTAAAATAACATACAAAAATGCATCATGTTAAGATAACGTGTTTGCAAAAATGTGTGTATTAATCAAAACTGTTTACAAAAATGTGTTTATTAGGAGAAATTCGCACTTACAATGCTGAATAATATTCATAGGATATTTATTTTTTTAAAAAAAGATAGCTTTTGCCAATAGCTGCAGAAATGTGAAGAACTGCATTCCGGATTGGAAAAAAATGAGAAACTTAGAAAAACAAAGCTGACAGGTCTTTCCATCCTTGACTCAGAGTACCAGTAACATTGGATTTAAGCCTAAACATCTATAGCTAGTACATGCTACATAAGGTAAGTGCATGCAGTTTCATGAATGAATATTGTAGATTATTATTTACTAAGTCCTTATTAAAACTTTATTGTTAAAGTTTGCAGTGAACTGAAAAGACATGCAACATTTTGAAGTGGAGGCCACTCTGAAGGTGTCTCACTGCAGCCAAGTCATACATCTGCAATAGAATAGAAGCTGGCTGTGTGTGGTACCCATTGTCTAGCCTCTGTGGCATTCCCAAGGTACAATCCCCCACCCTAAGAGCAGCTTTGCACCTTAAAAAGAACCCTTTTATTTTTGTGATAGATGGACTGATAGGAAAGCTCCTGCAGTGTTCTTGAGCAGAAAGAAATGAAGACAGACAACATCTGAAGCATCAAGGAGCAAGACTGATAACTGAGAGCTGAAGAAGGCAGACGAGTCCACATGTATCGGCTTCTCCTCCTTTCCTGCTCTCTCATTGCTTCGCCCTTATCTAAGAGTCAGTATTATCTTCTCTGCAATACAGTGGTACCTCTGGTTATGAACTTAATTCATTCCGGAGGTCTGTTCTTAATATGAAACTGTTCTTAACCTGAGGTACCACTTTAGCTAATGGGGCCTCCTGCTGCTGCTGCGCCACTGCCGCGCGATTTCTGTTCTCATCCTGAGGTAAATTCTTAACCCGAGGTACTATTCCCGGGTTAGTAGAGTCTGTAACCCGAAGTGTTTGTAACCCGAGGTACCACTGTACAGTAGTTTCCTCTCCCATTGATCCAAACAACAAAAGCATAATCACATATTGAAGTGTGCAAAGGTTAGAAGGGACTGACGGAAGGCAATTTATGCCCAGGATGTATTGGGTATGGCAGGATTCCTGCCCTGGTGTCAGTCACAGTAGCACCGCAATATGTACATAAGCTCCTTGTTAATTCAAGGCAACACAGACCTGGGAATTCACTGTAGTGCATCTCTGTAGTAGGGGAAAAGAATAGTTTCAAAGCATGAATAAAACAAAACAGATTCAGAGCACCAGAGGCTGCGTTTTATTTTCTGGAGCATGTCCCCATTCCTTTGCGGATGTCAGTGGCACCTTTCCCAGTTATAACAAACCAGCTTTTAAACTTCTCTTCAGAGTTCTTCCTGGGGCAAACAGCCATTGACGTCAGTAAGATATTTTTTATTAGACAACAAAATGAACAGTGATCAGGGGTGGCTGTGTTGTTTTCTGTGTCAACCAGTAGCAAAGGTATCTCACTGAAAGTTGTGTGACATCTTGAAAAGAATTCAGCCATGGAAATTGAGGCATACTCATGAGATCCACTGCTGACATTTGTGCATAGTTGTGCATTTGAGGCACGGCAACCATGTGGTCTGTTAGCAGAGTCTAAACTCAAGGCATGAGAGACTTAAACCTTGTCCTCGATCAGTTCGAGTTGGGGATAAACATTGACATGTAGGGTGTGCTTGGGTAGATATAAATAAGCTATCATGAATTAGACTTAAGCATTTAATAACAGGATAAAGCTAGGTAGGAGAAGCTGAGCTCCTGGCTAATTGTAACCAATGAAGGTAGCTTCATGACGGCAAGGTGTCTGAGAGACTTAGATCTATGGTGGTCAGGCTCCTTCTTGAAAGCATTCCTAATGCTCCAATATTCTCTTTAGTTACGGATTGTGTGGTTGCCTCTCAGCAGTCATTGAACTGCAGTCGGATAACAGCATTGGCAAGCCATAGCCATACAGTTTGAGGGCCTAAAGGCACAAGGAGTTACTGCAGAACAGCCAAAAGATACATTACAGGTAGCCTAATAAATTTAAAGTTACTCAGATGTAACACTTTGTGGTGAGCAATTAGATGGGATATTACCCAAATACCTTTCCTAATATCACTACAAAGGAAGAGATGGACATCTAGAGAGGGCTGGTGCTTCATGGTATTCTTGAAGTGGGGGCATCTCCTCACCCCTGGTCCATGTGGCTATGACCCTGGGCTTTGATCAATTACCCTCTGCAATTGGCAGGCACAACCAGATTCTTCAGTGGCTTCTGAAAGCTATCTGCATGGTTGGAGAGGGGTACAAAAGAGCAGAATATACCTTGGAGCACTTTGCATAGTAACAAAAGACCACGAGGCACTTGTCATATAGAATGCAAAGGTAGAGACCGTGCTCGCTGCCTCTGATCAGGCCAGTGAGAACCAAGATGGCAGCGCTGACTCATGGCAAGTGAGCCCTGACAGGAGTGGGGATCAGTCAGAGAAGACGATACAGTGAAGGGCCCCTCAATTCATGATTTGGTCTCATGATGCTATTGGGGTGGTCGCACATGTTCTCACTTTCAGTATTGTTTGCTCCAGCAAAAGTTTTGAAGTGGCCACACTGCTTCATTTCCATTCAGTGTATACCAGCTCCACCTGGTACACAGACTGAGACCCTACCTGCCAGACTGTCTCGCCAGAGTGGTACATGCTCTAGTTATCTCTCGCTTGGACTACTGCAATGTGCTCGATGTGGGGCTACCTTTGAAGGTGATAAAGAAACTACAACTAATCCAGAATGCGGAAGCTAGACTAGTGACTGGGAGTGGCCACCGAGACCACATAACACTGGTCTTGAAAGACCTACATTGGCTCCTAGTACATTTCTGAGCACAATTCAAACTGTTGGTGCTGACCTTTAAAGCCCTAAATGGCCTCGGCTCAGTATACCTGAAGGAGCGTCTCCACCCCCTTCGTTCTGCCCGGACACTGAGGTCCAGTGCCGAGGGCCTTCTGGTGGTTCCCTCGCTACGAGAAGTTACAGGGAACCAGGCAGAGGGCCTTCTCTGTAGTGGCACCTGCCCTATGGAACACCCTCCCACCAGATGTCAAAGAGAAAAACAACTACCAGACTTTTAGAAGACATCTGAAGGCAGCCTTGTTTAGGGAAGTTTTTAATGTTTAACAGACTATTGTATTTTAATATTTTGTTGGAAGCTGCCCAGCTTCATTCTAAAACCCAACCAATGTTTATTTTTGTCCCATTTAAGTCACTCAATAGCCCCTCCAGATAGCAATAATGTGGCACCATTAAATCCACCACTCTTATTGTGTCAATAATATGTTGCAGAATACATCTGCCAAAAAACCCCTCAACACACAAATTTTGAGAGGCCCTTAGATGCACAAAACAATTTGCTCTACAGTGAGGTGTGCTCTTATGTTCCAGCCACTCAGACCTTTGTTATGTTTCTGTAGCTGGCTTCCTTGAAAACCAAGAGATTCGTAGGATGTTTAACATTCACAAGGATGTGCTGTCTTGTACAAAATTCCCTTAATCCTATGATCTAAGTATATTAGTGTTTGGTTTGGGAACAAGGTAAGATGATTTCTGTGGGATAGCAACCAGGTACTCACCGCTAGAAAATATTTTACCCCCTCTTTTCCTAAATTAAACAAAAGCCTGAGGCATTTTGTTGCACTGTGGTAGATTATGAACAGATTCAGAATTGTGACAGACCAGGAAATTTGAATGGAATAGATTGCAAAGTCAATGATTTATCTTCTTTGCGGTGTCCCACATTTAACAAAACTAAGATCTGAAATTGTCACTTTGAATTTGCTTTCAGTTCTTTCCAATTCTAAGACTGTTTTGACTCTAGCGCTTGGCTCTAGGATTTGGAGAGATTAAAGAATATTCTGTATGACAATTATAAAATATTTTCCCATATTTTATCAGTCAGTGGGCACATAACATGTAAAAAGCAACTGACCATCTGAAAGTCGTTTGGTTTTGAAGCTCTGGAAGCTGTTTGAAAGCTCTAGAAGCAGTGCTGTTTTCTGAAGTTTTATTTCAGTGTTTAGCTATCTGTCATCCAGAAGTGCAATGTTTACTTAAATGCTACAACTTCAGTGTTGCAAAT
Source organism: Podarcis bocagei (assembly GCF_964188305.1). Taxonomy (NCBI): domain Eukaryota; kingdom Metazoa; phylum Chordata; class Lepidosauria; order Squamata; family Lacertidae; genus Podarcis; species Podarcis bocagei. Next base: position 56,686,700 of record NC_138134.1, read on the forward strand.
TAACAGGCACTGTCGTAAATTAGAAGCGTTGGCTTTAAACAGTTGCGTTGAATGTTATAATTAAAAACAGCTCCACAAATGTTTTTCTCTTTGGGACCAAAATTGCAGAAATATCTATATTTAAAAAGTCCCAAAAAGAAACAGTCAATATGTACAATGCTAAATGTCCAAAAGGGTTATATTATTGGCCAGAGAAAAATGCCGAACAAAATTTAAAGTGCTGAAAAGTTTGAGGATTGTTACAACTGTTGTTCTGAGTTTCTCTTTGGATTGCAGAGATGATGATGATGATGATGATGATGAGAAAGATGCTGCTGCTGCTGCTGCTGCTGCTGCTGCTAATAATAATAATAATAATAATAATAATAATAATAATGGGATATCTTGGTAGAATTAGTTTTTAACTGATGTTTTAGTGTGTAATCAGATAACCATGCCAATTATTTCTCTTGAGTCCTGACCTAGGGATACTTGTATGCATTGGTTGAAGTATTAGAATACTCATTGTCATTGACACTGAAAAATGAATAGTAATGCACACCTTCATCGATACTGGCTGTCACACTGAATGGATGTTTGTTCATCCTTTCCTACTGGTCTGAATGCACACGCGTATATGTCCTATAGAAGATGTTCTCTGTGCAATGGCATTTGCACAGAGTGCTGCCTTAGGCATTCAGAAGGTGGACCTATAGGCCCAAATTTCCTCCTTGGTAGGGTGGGATCCTCTACTTACGTAAGTGGAAAATTTCTTCCATACATGCAATGTTCATTCCATGCAGCTAAGGCAATTCCTGGATAGGCTTTTGGATGATTGAACAGCCTTCTACGTGACGCTTAGGTTGCATACACACTAGGACATCTGTAGCAGAAAATTATATATAGTTTTTCTTCATTTTGGAATTGTTCATCCTTGCCCTCAACATGTTGGTTTCAGTCTAGATTGATTCTAGATCTAGATCCTGTTGGATGGAGGTTTTGGTTACTTGATGCATTTTTGAAAACTCTGCCCTTGATTATATTATTCTTTCTTTCTTTTTCTCCCTGTGCATGTCCCAAGTGGATGAAGAAGGAAGCAGAGACTGTGATCTTGCTCACCCACAACATCATTGAGAAACTGGGCCTGCCTCCATCTGTGTTAATCTGTTTTAAAATGGACACACTGTAGGGAAATGCAGAATCATTCTGCAATGAGATTTTGTTTTCACAATGTAACCAGCTTCTCAAGAAGCACTTAACCGGAACAAAAAAATCTAGATTATGCATGGACTGAATAGGGGGGGAAAGTACTCAGTCTCCATTGATTCTCTAATAAAATGTCATATGTATGCAGCTGATGGGTTTTGTTTCTACATAATGATTAAGATATCATATCTAACTAAATACAATAAAGCCATCAAGTGTGGCTTACTATGTGGCCACATGAAGTGATTTTAAATCAGCCTCCATGTGGTAAGCATCACATGTAAGCCAGCCCTACATCACCACAAGCTAACTTTAACATGTCAGTTTTAAACCATGGCACATATGTCATCCGAATGCACCTCCACAGGGTGATATACCTTATGTAGTAGGGCAGCTCAAAGCCATGTTTTCAGTGTTTCATCCTGGTGTGTTAAATGACAGATCTTATATTCAAATGAAGTATTTGTTTAGCATATGTGTTTCACATGATAAACTATCCTATAGTGACTACATTTAAAGGGTACATTTGATTGTAATCATCAGCAGGGAAGAAAATGAGGTTTAGCAGTGAGCGCAGAAGAAATATATTTGATTTAATTTCTATTGATTTGATTTCTGTACTGCGCAGCATTACAAATCCTTGAAACAGTTTACAACATTAAGAAAGACATGAAAATGCTATACAAAGAGCAAATACCATGTCAAAGAGCCAGTTGTACATGCCAACCATCTTCCAACTGTACTTCCTCTAACCATCTGGAAAGGACCCATTGGTGCTGCAATCAGTGAGCAGCTGTCCCGTGTGGTGAGGTGTCAGCTTCTCATTGAAGGACCATATGACTTTTGACTGGTTGGTCAACTGGATCCTCCTGGATAGAAAGTATTGTAGCTCTGTGAGGGGGGGCGAACTACCATTCCCAGGATTCTATGTGGAAGATGTGCTTTAAATGTGCATTGGATGTGCTTTAAATTAATGGTGTGGATCTATCCATTATGACTCTGAATACTGATTGCGGGCTATTGCCTTCATGTCCTGCTTTCCAAAGGTATGTGCTTGGCCACTTTGAAAGAAGGGATGCTAAGCTAGATAGCCATTTTTTGTTGAATCCTGTTGGGAAACCAACTCATCCACCCACTAGTTTTGACTTTTGTTCATGCCAGTGATTTGTTCAACCCCCTTTCTGGTTAAAGGTAAGCTGATTAGATGGGGCCTGGTGTTCTTGGATCCCTTCACCACAATAGGACAATTCAGACAAACCTCCTTGTGTGATCAAAGAACACAGGGGAGGCATTCTATCCTTGATGTACTACAGATGTGCAAGTTGAGTGTGCATTGGCTTGCTCTGCAGTGCAAAGTCTACACAATCAGGAATATTGCAGCAGGTGGAGTTACTGAATGTGTGTTCAGTACTAATATGCATATATAACTGAATGTGTTATAGGCTCTGCTCAGACATGAAGCATGGGACCAAGGGGCCAGGGGTTTGCCCTTGATCACCCTGCAGATTCCATAGTGTGTGTCAAGTACAGTGGTACCTCAGGTTAAGTACTTAATTCGTTCCGGAGGTCCGTTCTTAACCTGAAACTGTTCTTAACCTGAAGCACCGCTTTAGCTAATGGGGCCTCCCGCTGCTGCTGCGCCACTGGAGCACGAGTTCTGTTCTCATCCTGAAGCAAAGTTCTTAACCTGAGGTACTTTTTCTGGGTTAGCGGTAACCTGAAGTGTATGTAATCTGAAGCGTATGTAACCCAAGGTACCACTGTAATGTCTTTATCAATACAGACAGCCAAGCAAATTCATGGCGGAAAAGCTTATCACTTGATGAGTCATTTATTTGTTTGGGACTGATGTCAAAGAAGAATCTATGGTTTTGTCTTAGCATTTTACCCGCAGTTATCACCATGGTGTCTCAGGCGCTTCAAAGATATTGTGTAAAATACACAAAGACATACTTTTTCTTCTTCACTTGCAAATTATGTGTTAGAGGTTTGGGATTGTGGATATTTTTAACTTTTTATTTGGAGTAGTTAAATTTAATGGATGGTAAAATCCATGGTCATTCTCAGCTCCTGAAGAAATGAGTTCCATACTCAGTTTCTCCAATTACTGCACTTCAAGTTAGCTATAAATTCTTATGGTGAGATTCCTGTTTTTGGTGGAGGAAAGTTGCTTCAATTAAATGATCAAACTGAGCTGATGGGGTGAGTGCCTTACATTAAATGTGCAATCAGAGAAGTCACCTCCATGTGTTTGTTGTACTTTTTTGGAGGCGGGTAGGTCTTTTCTGTTTTACCGCCCACCTTGTCATTATGCAGAAGATTGGATCAAAGTCTGGAGGGTTTTGACAGGAGGCAGCTAAAGCTTTTGGAACTCTGAGAAACACAAGAGGCATGGAATGTGGAATGTACAGGCAGGTTAAATCTTTCCCATAAAATGATAATGATTAGCAGCAGGGGAGGTGGGGTCAATATCTGCATTCCTGCTATTGTTAAAATTGTCACCTTTAACAGTCAGATTACAGTTTGTCTTTCTGCAGGTTCAGGAAGGCATTGTTGCTTTGGCTATATCCTTTGTACAGGTAATACATGGGTTAAAAAAGAAACAAGTACATAGAGCACCTGCATTTTAAAATTTTGAAGTCACATCATAGTGCCATTATGGCCATAGGAATAAAATGGGAAATGTTTTTTACTTGAGAATATTGTCAATATTACAATATTACAGATATTAAGGTAAAGGTAAATGACCCCTGGATGGTTAAGTCCAATCAAAGGTGACTATGGGTGCGGCGCTCATCTTGCTTTCAGGCCAAGGAAGCCGGCATTTGTCCACAGACAGCTTGCCATCTCATGTGTGACTAAACAACTTTTGGCGCAACAGAACACTGTGACAGAAACCAGAGCACACAGAAACACCGTTTACCTTCCTGCTGCAGTGGTACCTATTTATCTACTTGCACTGGTATGCATTTGAACTGCTAGGTTGGCAGAAGCTGGGACAGAGCAATGGGAACTCACCCTGTCATGCAGATTCGAACTGCTGACCTTCTGATCAGCAAGGCTCAGTGGTTTAAACCACAGTGCCACCAGCATCCCCATCAACCTCAGTATTGTCTACACGGCCTGGCAATGGCTTTCTGGGCTTGAGACATGAGATGCTCCCAGATTTACCTGGAGATGACAGGAATTGAACCTGAAACCTTTCACATGCAAAACATGTTCTCTATCACTGAGCCATCTCCAAAAGGATGTTTGCGTGACCTGCTGGGCACTTTCATGCCTGTTTTTGACTGTATGATGTTGGTAGGCCTGTCTGCCACTGCCCTAGTTACCTGCTGCTCTCCAGGTGGCCATTGGGGGGGGATGTCCCATGCCCTGTGGGACCCTGGACTTCTCACCTGAGGTCCAACCCTAGTTGCACCATTCCTACCCTTCCTTGAGGTGCCAGACATTGAACCTGGTACCTTTTACATGCAAAGTGAATGCTCTACCATTGAGCTATGGTCCTGTTCCATGCATTAATCTGGAAGTATAAATTAGATTGGTTCACTTAAAAATGTGGACAGAACAAAATTACCCTGGTAACAGCTTTCAACTCTTTTAAAAGCTCTTGACTGTCTCCAGCTTGTCTAACTCTTTCCCAATCAAACTGAGGAAGGTTTGGTTCAGAAATTTCTGCTTCCTGTCTGAGGGGTGGGTGGGAAACCTACCACAAAATTTCTCACCTAATCATTTCATAATGACCCATCATGAAGTCTTCATCTTTTTCAGAGGGCGGAACTGACCTGAGGACCATTGTTTGAATAAAATCGACAGACTAAAACTACAACGCAGCTTCTTTTACAACTTGTCCCTTATGCTTCAGTTATCAATAGGAGCTGATTTAAGACAGCAGGCAAATGAGAAACATGCGTGCTACATTGTGGTGAGTGTGGTGCCAATTAAAATGCCATCCTTTGTGAGACTTCAAAGATAACAATCCGTTCCCAGCCCACAAAAGCATTATTAGAAAATAGAACTGAAGTCTCACTGAGGGGCTCATTGAGATGGAGGCTGGGACAGACAAAATGGCCGCTTCAGGACAGCGGCTTTCAATATCTTGGCTGATCCTTCTGCCACAATTTATGTTTGTTTGGTGTTGATGCTGTTGGTTTAGATTTTGTTATTTCTTTTTAAAAATGCTAAGATAAATTAATTTAAAAACAGTATATGATTTGCTGTGCCCAGGGCCATATTTTAGACCTCAAAACATGTAAATTTTGAGAGGTTGCATTCTAAAATAAACACAACACAAATTATGCACAAAGCTAATTGAATAATTAGCATTTTCAATTAGAAGTGCAAAGAGAAGGCACCTGTCAGATTTATCTAGGATGGAAATTGCATAATGAACTGTTTTAGTCCTGTTTGTCTTGTCCAGTGCAACTAGACACTCTGAAGTCTGAATCTTATTTACCACACATTTTTGAAGCGCTTTTTTGAGGTCTAGGACAGTCCAAAGAAGTAGACCGAATGTCTCCAGCTTCAGAGGGGCTACTTCACATCCCATATGTGGAAGAATGGAGAACAGTTTCACTACCAAACTCATGACAAACAAGTATTATGAATAGGAATTTTTTTTTTAAGAGAACATTACCCCAAAATCTAGTTGTCCATGGCCCACGCCTTGAGCTGAAATTATGTTTGACAAATGGGTAAGGAGAGACAAAGGACAAGTGCTTTTGAAAACAACTCCAGAAAATTTAGATGCATAGAGATCAAAGCCGAAGAAATATATCCATTGCCCAAGCATCGGGAGTTTGTGTTCTCTTTTCAGAACTTGAACATGTGTGGCAGAGTGTGGTTAAAGCTTTTAAGAAAAGCAGAGGACTCTTTCCAAACAGTCCTTTTATGGAGGAAGGCAGTCGCATGAAGCTCGCTCTGAAGAAACCCAGACGCTCCAGGGTCAAACCACATGGGATGCTCAGTTGCATGTAATCTCTCCTCAACCACCACCCTAATATTTTCTCTTTCTTGTTTTATCTCCTACAAAAACCCTTTTTGCAAAGGCCGCAATCTGCAGGGGAAGATTGGTGTGGGGCGTGAAGGGTTTCCTTTAACCCTTTCCCCTCAGCCCCATCTTTTGATGTGAATCGCTTCTCCCAAGCTGTTTTCCACGAAGCGACAAAAACACCAGGGGACCCATTATTTTACATGAAGGGAGGCAAGTAGCTTGTGTGGGACGGGCAGTGATTTTTAGCTGCTTTCCCATTGCAGGTCATAGTCTCAACATCTGTGTCTTGTGAAAAAGGAAAGAGCACATCAAAACAAAACCAAGTGACTCATTTAGCTAGATCATCAGTATTGCTACTTTGGTCCGGTACAAAAAGTACAGGGTCCAGAGGCTTTACCTTGTGTCCGCCCCCTGCCAATTTTTGCCAGTCATGCAGCTTTCTAAAAACAGGAGCTTATGAAGCAAGCCCCAAAGAAATGGGGATATCTCTCCCCACTCCCACCCCTATAATTCAAGTACTGTTCCAGTGCTTGGCAGTCTTTAAGTAACATGGATATTGTGCTTGGTAGCACATAGGAAGCTAACATATACTGAGTCTGTCCACTGGTCCATCTAGCTCAGAATTGGGTCCGCTCACTGGCAGCCAGATTTCAGTCAGGATCTCTCCCTGCCCTACTTGAAGATGCTGGGGATTGAACCTGGAACCTTCTGCATGCAAAGGCAGATGTTCTCTCACTGAGCTATGTCCCTTCCCACAAGTGGAAGGGGATGTTATGTCCCTCAGTCTTTGCCCATCTTCCATGCAGATACATTTTCAGGACTCGGCTTTACACTGAGGGTCAAGCTAGAAGTGAAGTTAGTTCATATGCATTTTGGTGATGTGAAAAAGCAGCGATGGGGCAGCCTGAGCAACCTCAATACAGCAAGGGTAGAGTGAGCAGGGCTGAAAACTTCCCATGAAATGGCTATAGCTATTTTAGAGATGAGACTTTTATGGGGGAGAGAAAGAAGAAGAGTTTGGATTTGATATCCCGCTTTATCACTACCCGAAGGAGTCTCAAAGCGGCTAACATTCTCCTTTCCCTTCCTCCCCCACAACAAACACTCTGTGAGGTGAGTGGGGCTGAGAGACTTCAGAGAAGTGTGACTGGCCCAAGGTCACCCAGCAGCTGCATGTGGAGGAGCGGAGACGCGAACCCGGTTCACCAGATTACGAGACTACCACTCTTAACCACTACAGCACCCTGGCTCTCTAGAATTAAACTTACTCACTCCACCATGGTATACTGGAGGAAGGCGAGAAGCATCAGGGAAAATGGGACAAAAACCTGAAGTCTTAATTCTCCTGGTGCTGTGAGTATCATTATCCCACTGCCTGTATGGAAGCTGAATGAGAGAAGCACTTTTCCCCTTTTGTGTCCACCCCAACTCAACCTACCACTATCAAGAGAATGAAGCCTGTGCAGAACCTCAGCCGGGACAGAGCCTGGCAGTCAGGTGGATGACTGAGTGGCTCCACCTTGAGACCAGGAAGCTTCCAGCCCTCCTGAAACTGCAGAACCACCTGGGAGGGGAGGGAGATCTTTCACTTTGTACGACCCTCATGGATTGGCTGAGACTTGCTTGTGAATGGAGGAGGCACAGTCCCCTAGGCACAACAGCATACACGGCAAGTGTCTCATTTTAAGTGGGACATCCCAGATCACATAAGCCTCTGTTTGGATCCCAGATTGTCCTGGTTTTTTGGTCCAGTGCTCTGGCTTGGGTCCTTCCAGTCCAGCACTCTGGTGATCATCAGCAGGGTTGCGCCTGAGCACTTTCTTTCCAGTGCTCTGGGATGACCCTGCAGACAATCACCAGAGCACCAGATCAGAAGGCATCTGCCCATTTTGGGGATGAAAATATAGGGGGGAAATATGCATCTGAGGGGCTTATTCTTGAGGAAACAGGTGAGGCAGTGCAGAATGTTGCTTCTTACTGCAAAACTTTTAGCCCTGGGTCCACTGAGCTGGATCAAGGAGCATCAACTCAGCAATGCTGCTATCAGCTGAATTGGATGCTAGTTTTTGGGTATGTTTTTAAAGTATTAGTTTCCTTATGCAAGGCAGGAGCTCTTTCACCCCATCCCATGCACGACTATTTCAGTGATCACAGGAGCAGACTGTCAGCCAGTTCTACTGTCAGCTGAATGAATAGCTGCTGCTTCTCTTTTGTGCGATTCGTGGGTCCAATTTCCAAGGAGTCGGTAGTAGGGCCAAAGGAGGAAGGTGGGAATTCTTAGAGTCTAAGACTAAGACCCTGCCAATGTCACTCAGTTTTCAGGCAACCGAAAGCACGGAAATTACAAAAAGATGTTCTTACAAGCATAAGGAGATAGTGCCAAAATTACACAGTCAGCATAGCAAATGACTGTAATGGATTTTGACACGAAGGCTACTCAATCACTGCTTCACCAATCAGGAAGGAAGAAGAATGGGAAACTTCTGCATGTTTCGGGAGATGTTCACTACGTTCTGTGAAAAAGAGGGGCTGGGAGCCCCACACCGCTGACATATTTATGGCTCTTTGTTTCACACATGTGTGGATATTGGCCCATAAAGCGAGGCTGTATGTGCATGTGTGCAATTTATCTGGCTTCTGGTAAACAAACAAATAGGAGATTCCTGTGGCTTTATCCCTTGGCTGTGATCCACAGAGGCAGTGGTCAATGGGGAGTGGGGACTTAATCTACGTAATGGATCATTGCCTCTCCCCCCACCGATAAATATCTCTCTGATTGCATTCACTATGGAGACAAGCAGGAGTTGGAGCAGAAATTAGTTATGCTGAAAACATGCGAGAAATGGAGAGCATCGAACCATTAAGGCAGCCCTTTCCATTTAAAATGGCCTGCTTAGGGCCCATGTATAAATGAATTATATGACTTAAGGGAGTTAGTACATTTAGATATCGGTTCCCATATACATATTGCAGAGAAGCAAAGAACTCTCTCTGTCTCTGTCTCTCTGATCTGGCCCTTGCAGAAGCCCTTTTTTTAGGGAAAACGGACACCAGCCTCATGGATATGCAGTGGGTAAGGAAGAACTGTCAAACCATTTTTAATTCTTAAAGGCTTCCCTTGAAAAAGTAGCCATTTGACCTCGACTGTAGCAGGAACATTCTGAAGTGTGAGGTAACGGAGTTACTGTCATTGAGACTGGAACTGTTTTAGCTGTTGTCGAACAGCAGATATCTGAAGCACCTTCATTTCCCAAAGAGAATAGCCCTGAGCAGATTGATAGGAGGACCTCCCATATGAAATGAATATGCAGAACTGCCATGTACTGACTCAGAATATTGATCCTCTGTGTCCAGAGTTGGGGAAGCTATGCCACTCCAGATATTGTTAAACTACAGCTCTCATCATCCCTGACCATTGGCCATGGGAGTTGGAGTGTCACATATCTGGAGGACCAAAGGCTTCCCAACCCTTGATCTAATCCAATACTGGCTAACCCAGTGTGCTCAGGGCTATTTTTCTAGGAAAAGAGGTGCCAGAGCACCTCCCTCATTCTCTTGGATTGGCAATGGCACACACCTGAGAGCCACAACTCAGTTCCAGCAAATTCTGGCTCCAAAAAAGCCCTGAGTGTGCTCCCACCACTGGTTTGGGAAGCATTATGACTTCAGAACTAAGTGTGTGGAATTCTTGTTTCAAATAAATTGCATTATCTGTTTAGGGAAGCTTTTAATGTTTGACAGACTATTGTATTTTAATTTTTTGTTGGAAGCTGCCCAGAGTGGCTGGGAAAACCCAGCCAGATGGGTGGGGTATAAATAAATTATTATTATTATTATTATTATTATTATTATTATTATTATTATTACTACTACTACTACTATTAGATCATAAGAAGAGCCTTCTGGTTCAAGCCAATGGCCCATCTAGTCCAGCATCGTGTTCTCACATGCTTTGTTTCTTTACACCTGAATTGACCACCCTGAACTTCTATTCAATGAAGCCGTCATCTGCACATGTGCAACAGCTGTCTGAAATGTATGCACCCCAGCTTAATCACAGCTTGCATTTTCAAACTGGATGGATGCTGCTTTGAAAGAAAACACATCAAACTTCAACATTTCTCAGAAAACTGCAAGGTAGATATGGACTGTGGCTAACAGCATGTGTACTTGGCCTCAGACACCAGCAGTGGGAATGCACTGGAGCTGGAGTAAACAGTAATGTGTACACAACCAAATGCCCAGTCCCAACACGTGACCCATCACTGAGCATTAAAAGCAACTTAGCTGCTTGCTGAACCAATACCTATTTGTGTCTTCCCGGATGAGGAATTAGGCAACAATACCATGGGAATCCCAAGGCTGGGAAATAGCATTCTTTTTTTTTTTTTTTTACAAGAAATGTGATATTTGACATTTAAAGGAAATGCACATGGAAAACAAATGCTCAAAGCCCAGACACACGCCATACTGATTATTATCATATTGGACTAGTCATCTACAGTTTGTTTATTTTAGGGGGAAGGTACAGAGATTCAGTCACATGTTATTGTCGCACATTGAAGCCAGAGCGGAATAAATTCAATGTGTCTAAAATTGAGTGAAAACCACACTGGCCAACAATAACAGCAGAAAAGAATTAGGACTGATCTGGGGCAGCAGAATGGTGGAACTGACTGCCTTGTGGAGGTGCCCTAGCGGTGATTTTGTACAGCTCTATAACTGCTGGGTGCTGAGGAGTACTGTGAATGGGCCTTTGCGAAACACAATGACCAGCTGGTCCATGGCACTTGCAGAGTGCTGTTCATGGGACTAGGCAAGATTTGATGATCGGCTGATGGCTGGAGTCTGCAAAGTCCCAGGCACAGCACTTATCTTCACGGGCTGTAGCTTCGCCTGCACAGTTCGATTGCAAACTGTGTGGACAAAAATGAGTCGCCTGACGTGACAATGATCTTTGGTGATTGACAGGTGGGTGACACTGCCCACCTGTCAAGCATGGCCTACAGTGGGTAGGGGATTTACAGGTAAGTAGCGTAGTGTTGGTCTGCCATAGTTGAAACAAAATAAAGAAAAATCCTTCCAGTAGCACCTTAGAGACCAACTAAGTTTGTTATTAGGGACGTGGGTGGCGCTGTGGGTTAAACCACAGAGCCTAGGACTTGACGATTGGAAGGTTGGCAGTTCGAATCCCCGCGACGGGGTGAGCTCACGTTGCTCGGTCCCTGCTCCTGCCAACCTAGCAGTTTGAAAGCACGTCAAAGTGCAAGTAGATAAATCGGTACCGCTGCGGCGGGAAGGTAAATGGCGTTTCCGTGCACTGCTCTGGTTCGCCAGAAGCGGCTTAGTCATGCTGGCCACATGACCCGGAAGCTGTATGCCGGCTTCCTTGGCCAATAAAGTGAGATGAGTGCCGCAACCCCAGAGTCGGTCACGACTGGACCAAATGGTCAGGGGTCCCTTTACCTTTACCTTTAAGTTTGTTATTGGTATGAACTTTCTGAAGAAGTGTGCATGCACACGGAAACTCATACCAATAACAAACTTTGTTGGTCTTTAAGGTGCTACTGGAAGGAACTTTTTTTAGTGGGTAGGGGAGACAAGGATTCAGTCTGCTGACCAGATTTGGTTCTCCACAATAGAGATTTTAGGCTAAGGGTTGTGAGACTCCTTCGGGTAGTGATAAAGCGGGATATCAAATCCAAACTCTTCTTGGAGAAGCCAATGTTTGTTCCCTCCCCCACCAACCTTTCAACCTGGAAAGGCTTGACTAGAGGAGGGCATATTGGTCACCACTGCCTAAAGGCACTCACCTCTCCAATGGGTAACAACACCCAAACATGTGTACTCCTCCTCCATGACTGAAATCCAAATAAAAGGCTGGGTGGGAGGATGGAAATGCCTTTGAAAATGTGGGTTGGTCCAATGTCAGCCAGCCCAGTTTGCTCGTTCAAATGCCTGGATTGCCCCGAGTCCTGCTTGAGGTGGGAAGGAGAGAGAGGGAACAAGGTGGATGGGATGATAGGGAGGGAGGGCGGTGAAAGCCCGAGGAGAGCTTTGAAGATGCAAAATGAACCAGCTGACCCTGTCAATGGTGTACATCAAAGCCAGCCAGGCCCTGACTGACTGTGTGGCCCCCAATTGATTTTAATGTGGCTTAATGGCCCTTGTTAGGAAAAAGAGCCCCTAAGCCTGCTTTAAATTACAATCCTGTAAAATGTCATTTCATTTCTTTCTTTCTTTAAAGCAACACAAGTCTTTAGTCTTCATGGCTGTAGAGCAAAGCTGAATCACATTATTTTGATGTGTTTTCAAAAGCTTTCTCATAATTCTCAGGCACTGTCTTATGATTTTCAACTTTAGAGTAGATCTACTTTCCTTGCAGCTGCACACCTCCTTATAAAAGGCACTTCTGTTGGTGTCACAAAGGGCCACAACCAATTCATCAGAAAATAAGTACTCTATATTAATGATACTGAAAGTCAAACGAGATATGACGGTGGCAGTTCCCTCTGTTTACATACAATGAGTAGCAGCAGAAAGGGCGATGGGTAAGAATCCTCCATACGTCCGTTGTTGCAGCTTATTTTGCTTCGTCTCTGCTAATGGAGCAATTAGGTAACTTTAGAAGCAATTCTAACTTCTAACTGGAAGAAGTGGAGTGGAGTGGCAGAACTACCACCACATTCGAAACTCTGTTGCTAGTGCAGACCATAATGTTTCCTCCCTCATTCTTTGCTGTGCCATCTCCAGGCTAGTGCAGCAGATGAACCTAGATCAGGCCCATTGCCGGTACCTGGACAGGCTTAGGAGCCAGCAGATCCTTGGCTGGACCAGGTCCGCCCCCTCTCCACTTCCTTGATTTTGGAGGTTTACACTGGTTACCTGATGGCAGCAATCCACCTTCACACCTCTTCTGCTGTGAAAATTGGACCCCAATTTCTTTTCTTGTCTATACAATCAGGGCAGTTGCACATTTAACTTTGAGGAATGACCGGGCAGTTGCTCTGCTCAGATGCCCAAGATCATTCCACAGTGCCTCCATATGATGAGATGCTTTGAAAATGGGAGATAATGGGCTTCGGATGGAAATGGATGGGTACTTCCAACCAGGTAGACTTCGACTCATTTGTCTGAAAGTCTGTGTTAATTATGCATGCATGGGATGTGTCTTCCTGGGCCGAGATGCATTTGTAAGGCAGCCAGCAGTGATGGATGAAATGCAAGAACAAGATCTAAACAGCCCCATTAGATTGCTTCTATCAGATCGTTTCTACTCAGGGGTGTTTGGAATGTGGGCTCTGGCTCAAAACTTCTGCTAGCAGTCCAAGCATATGCAGCTCATAGATAACTTTTAGGAAATATTGTTATATACCAACAGGTAATAAAGAAGGGAGAAAGGAACATCTTGAGTCAATCAGACATAGCTGCCCCCCCCCATATCCAACATGTGCCAGCATCTTCATGTGTGTGCAGTCTAAAAATATGCAACTGTATGTTCATAGTTTTTCCTCCCTGCTAGTGGGGAGAAAGCACTAATTGTTTACAGTCATAGGCTCATAGAATTGTAGAGTTGGAAGGGACTACAAGGGTCATCGAGTCCAACCCCCTGCAATGCAGGAATGTTTTTGCCCAATGTGGGGCTCAAACCCATCACCCTGAGATTAAGAGTCTCATGCTCTACCGACTGAGCTATATAGGCTCTATCTCAGGACAGGGAAACCTTTGGGCCTCCAAATGCTATTGGACTTCAGCTCCATTCATCCCTGACCATTGGCCATACTGGCTGGGGCTACTGCTGTGCTGAAATCTGTCCTACCATTTTCTCAAAAGGTTCCCTCTACTCCAGGAAAAAGGCTTCCATTATCCTGCCTCATTCTCAGGACAATTGAAGATTTCTTTAAATTTCCAATGGATTCAGGGTTTCACTTACTTTATCATGCACAAGGAAAAAGCTGGTGGAGTTCCCCCCCCCTTTCCAGCAAACATTTCCCCAGTCTCACTGAAGCCTTCCTGGCTGCCTGCACTTCCTGATCTGAAAAAGCCCCACAGGATTGTTGGAAGTGCCACAGCAGGGATCATTCAGTCTGCAACTTAAGGGTTATTTTTGTTAATGTTAAAAACTAGCCCATAGGGGCAGACGTGCTGCTAAGCAACCAAGCAGAGTGGAATGACTTTCACTGAGGCACCATATTATAAATACACAACCAACCAACCAATAAAATCATAAGCAAATTTGAAGAACCCTCTTACAGTATGTAGAGAGATTTGGTAATTTGTTTAATGACAGAATTTTAGATGATTTTAGTCACTTTCAAATAAGGACCCTGGGCTTTTTTTAAAAATGCTACATTGTACTGTTCTGTTGCTTCCTTGTAAAACAAAATGAATAAAGTTAAGAAATCTGATAAGTATAACCCAATCCAAATAAAGCATGGCTAGCTAGTGATTAGTGGGTCATATTAGTCCCACAAAATGATTTGTCCTGGTCCCTGGGAGGTGTTTCATAGCACCATTTTCATTCCATGATGATAAGCTGTTTCCTCCTCCAAGAACAAAGGTGGCCAATATGGTGCCCTTCGTTGTTGAACTCTTACTGCCATCAGCCCCAGCCAGCATGGCAAATGCTCAGGGATTATGGGAGTTGCAGCCCAACAACATATGGATGGTCACATGTTGGCAGCCATTGTTCTGCAGCAATAACCTCTTTCATGAGTTCTTAATGGAATGATTCCAACCCGCTAGGGTACCACTCCTGCCATCTCTTTCTGGGAGCATGAATGAAGAAGCCATAAGCAGCTGGATACTAAATTATGTTTTCTTCCAGGCTTGGGAAGTCAGCTCTCTCAGAGCCAAGCCATTCATAAGAACAGTCAACATCACTGGACCTGCCAGAAGATAGTTAAGAGGGGATGCTATGAAAAATGGTTGTTCAACTGGACAGGTCTGATAGACGATTAGGGCAAAAAAGACGAAATACATGATATAAAAGAGGGCAAAAATGGGCACAGTTTTGCATGCCATCTGCATGTGCTAATTTATATAGATGGGTGCTATTTCTGAAATAATTCCTGTAATTTAAATAGGAATAAAATGGCGTAGACTGGAAGACTGACCTGGTGATCAGAGTGCCTCCTCATTCTGCTGTTCACGGGCATCTTCTGGTCTCCCTTCACCTATATTTAAACTGAACCTGGGCTAGGAAGCCCTTTAAGCAGGACACTGTCCTCAAACAGTCCTCAAAATAGATGATGGCCTCTGTAAAGTAGAACACATGACGGCCCTCCTACTGCGAATGTCAGGGTACACCATGTCATTCAGATCATTCCTTTAGAAAAACCATTAGCCTCTGCTAAGCAAATCCCTTTTGAACCCCATTTTACTTTAAAGTTGCCAGTCTGATTAACCATGGTCTTTGACAGTTGCTTGGATGTTATACCTTGGAATCCGTTTCCCCCGCACTTGTCACAAACATTTCAGTTAACATTTCTCAAGGAGGCGGTCTGGATTTATCATAGTAGGCAGACATTCCTAATTTGTTTTTCGGTGGGATGTCGGCAGCTAATTCCTGTCTGATGTATTACCT
The DNA here is from genome assembly GCF_964188305.1 of Podarcis bocagei. Taxonomy (NCBI): domain Eukaryota; kingdom Metazoa; phylum Chordata; class Lepidosauria; order Squamata; family Lacertidae; genus Podarcis; species Podarcis bocagei. Next base: position 56,702,464 of record NC_138134.1, read on the forward strand.
AGCTATCTGAACAAGGAAAAGGAAATGGGTAAGATTTGCACATTTTCTGTTCCTCTTAATTGCACCGTGGAAGCAATCTATCCATATATATTTACCACCAATTATTCAAGAACATTAATGTGATTTACAGCCAACTAAAACACAAGTTTATTAAAATCAGTATGTTAAAAAACCCCTATAATAAATGCATATTAATAAAAACAACCATGACTCTTAGCATCCTGAAAAAACTACAGTTCCCAGGATTCTTTGGGAGAAGCCATGACCTTTTAAAGTGGTATGATGCTACTTTAAATGTATAGTGAAAATGGGTACTTATTATTTTATGCCAGAGGACCTTTGGCTCTCCAGATGAGAAGTATAATTCTCATCAGCCCTAGCAACCATAGCCAATGGCTGAGGCAAAATTGTAGTCTGATTTGCAGTCCAAGAGCACCTGGTGGGCCAAAGCTTCCACACTCTTGCTTTAACACAAAAGAGAAAGCAACATGTTATCAGACAGCAAAGCTTCTATTGGCAAGGAGTTCCACAGGGCAAAGCATGCCACACTGAAAGCTTGGCCCTAGTAAAGGCCAGCTGAACTACAGGGTCAAGTGCGACTACCAAAAGTGCCCCACCAGAAGACCTTAGCAATCAAGGCAGGACATAAGAAATCAAGCAGTCCTTAAGGAACCAAGTTGTTTTACACAAGAACGCGGGTGGCGCTATGGGTTAAACCACAGAGCCTAGGACTTGCTGATCAGAAGGTCGGCGGTTCGAACCCCCGCGACGGGGTGAGCTCCCGTTGCTCGGTCCCTGCCAACCTAGCAGTTCGAAAGCACATCAAAGTGCAAGTAGATAAAGAGGTACTGCTCTGGCGGGAAGGTAAACAGCATTTCTGTGCGCTGCTCTGGTTCGCCAGAAGCAGCTTAGTCATGCTGGCCACATGACCTGGAAGCTGTACACCGGCTCCCTCGGCCAATAAAATGAGATGAGCACCGCAACCCCAGAGTCGGCCACGACTGGACCTAATGGTCAGCGGTCCCTTTACCTTTACCTTTAAATTAGTAGCCAGTGCTAAGTGCTTCTAGATGCCACTTCTGCATGCCACCTTCAAACATTTCAGTATCAATGTGTGTGGTATTCAACTGTAGTCCTACTCGGAGGAGACTAAGTGAAGCTAATGCACATTACAGTCATACTTTGGGTTACAGACGCTTCAGGTTGTGTTTTTCGGGTTACGGACCTGCCGAAACCCGGAAGTACCGGAACGGGTTACTTCCAGGTTTCGGTAGTTGTGCATGTGCAGAAGTGCTAAATCACACTTTGTGCATGCGCAGAAGCACCGAATCGCAACCCGCGTGCAGACCTGCCGCTGTGGGTTGTGAACATGCATCCTGCATGGATGACGTTCGCAACCCGAGCGTCCACTGTATTAGATTAGGTTCACTAATTGCAGTCGGTCTCCTCTGAGTTGAACTTGAATAAAACCTACTTTGCTTATACTGGGGGGAAACCGTATGTGCTTCAATGAAGACAACAACCTTCTATGGCAGAGTGCTGCAGCAATGAGGGGCTTGTCCCCAGGCCTCGCATAATATCCTTTTGTGTTCTTTCCCAGAACAAATCTAACTACTTTTTGTGTTAAACTCAGTGCTTTTCTTCTAGGAAAAAAGGTGCTGGTATTGCATACCCTCAAGTACCCACAGGGGGAAAAAGCACTAGTTAAACTGTATGTTCTAAGTTTGTGTGTGTGTGTGTTTTATAAAAGAAAGAGAATTGTTTCCTTTAACAGCAACAGAAAGCCTCCTCTCCGTCTGATATTAACGTTTGATGGCGGCTTAAGATCACACAATAAAAGTCAGGGTGGGCTCCATCAGAAAAAGTTGCGTTTCACAGAACATTTGCTATTGATATGTTGGGAAAGTGGCAGACTTGGTGGGGTGGGGCGGGGGCTGCTGGGGAGAGCTTGCATGATCCATTAATAAGAAACAGTTTGGCACACTAGATTACTAAAGCATGGCTAATCTCTCAGCCAAAACCCACACATTCTTCATTTGTGTTTCCCAGCCTTTTTTGAGCGCGCGCGTGTGTGTGTGTATACACACACACACATACAATACAGAGGAACTGGCTAATTAAATCTTGGAAAGTAAATTCAGGTTTCTTTAGGCATTTCTGAAAGGGAATTAAAAACACAGTGGATTGGATTCATAGAGGATGTGCTTTCAAACAGCAGCGCAGAAAGAGGAAGACAATTGCTGTCTTTGTTACGAGAGTGCATGTTTGTAGAAAAGTGAGGAGGTGTTCTGAAATATGATGAATATATGGATATATACTCTGGAAACAATCGAGGACATTTTTGTGTTTCAACAAGCTTTTCCAGCTGGATGAAAAGGTCTCTGCCTTAGATGTTCATTTTGTATTGTTTTAAAACCTGTCTTCAGATATATATATATATATATATATATATATATAGAGAGAGAGAGAGAGAGAGAGAGAGAGAGAGAGAGAGAGAGAGAGGGAGAGTGGGAGAGAGAGAGAGAGTTATAGATGGGGGAACCTGCATAAATCCTAGAAATTAATACCGTAAATGGTAGGATTTTGATTATTTGTAGTATTGAAGGGAAGATTGGAGGCCAGTGGAAAAATACAAGCTGAGCTTCCTTCCAAGCAAGTGCCTCACCTGGGATAGAGGCAGTGCTATTTTTTATAGAAAAAGAGGTGCTGGAACTTACCACCATGAACACCTCCCTCATTCTCTTAGAATTGCAATAGCACCCACCTGAGAGGTGCCAGAACTGAGTTCTGGCAAGTTCTGGCTTTTTAAAAGTCCTGGATAGACACATTAACATGACAAAAGGTGTTGACACCCCATCTAAGAGGAATCTTGGGCCTCGGCAGACAGAAGTTGCCATGGTGATGGGGCGTGTGGGAAAAGAGAGTCTTTAGAGAAAGGTGTGTTGGGAAGGAAAGGGGGGGAACGAAAGGAAGGGATCCATCTTGGGCAGACCAGCTGAAGGCTGGCTGGGAGAGATGCCTTGCAATCCAGTGCAGAACTGCTGTGGAGAACAAGTCCCTCTCGAAATGACCGTGCTGTAAGATCTGGACTCCCTCCATGCAGACTGAAGGTACAAATATGTGAATAAATCCTATTTCTTAAAATTATGACAGCCTTCACACCACACCTTCAATTCTCCAAAGGTGTACAAACGCTAGGTATTCACCTGGAACCCCCTGGAACCTTGCTATCGCTTGGCAGAGAGTGGCGTGGCACCCAACTTCTTTATTTGTAAATCGTTTTGATGCACATATACAAGGTGATCCATAAATGTATAGTTATTGCTAATAATATTGATGATAGTAATATGCTGAGTTGCTGCTCACACTCCTTTCTTTGTTCACTGACCTCAGTTTCTTTCATATCAGAAGAGGTGTTTGTTGGCAGCTGGAACTGAAGCTATCAGAACCAACCATCATAATCAATCAGCAGTTTCCAGGGACGACAGGCAAAAACTGACCAAATCGCTGGGTTTGGGCTGGAGACCATTTTTTATGACAGTTCTCCTGCCTAGAATTTGTGTTTTCAACATACTGTGGTGTTGGGTGGAAACAGAGAGCTAATAAGCATTTGCTTTGCTTGGTTTAGGGGCAATTGCCATAGTGTAGAGAGAAATTGGTGGGTTGGCGGAGCAGAAAGCATATTTCCTCATTTGTATTTCATAATGTTGGCATATATCAAGGCATGATACCTTACTTACAGGCTTCCCTTTCCCAGGTCTTCCATTCAAATGAATTACTGGATGTCTTTGTTTGCCATAAGAAGTTAGACTTCCATGAAACAACTTTAACATGATTTACAGAAGCATAGCTATGTTAGTCTATTACAGCAAAAACAATAGAGTCCTTTGGCATCTTAAAGACTAACATATTCATTGAGGCATAAGAGCTTGTGGACTAAAGCCCACTTGGTCGAATCGGAGGCCATGGGACTCTTGGTTGTTGTTTTCTCTTTTAAAAGTTGACATTGAAAACTTGTCTTGTTCTTTTTGGGGCTTCTGGGTTTTAGAGATGTAAGTGTTCAACTTAAGCCTTTCATCTTGGGGCCTTGCAAAGGTTTTGGACTCCAGTTCCCATCACCACCAGCCATCACGGTCAATGGTGAAGGATCATGGGAGTTGTAGTTCAAAACATCTGGACAGTATCTACCAGGTTGGGGAACGTTGGTTTAACTGGTTGGGAAGCATTGTGAAAATCATATCAGATCTATATTGCAAGGGTATTGCTTGGCAGTTTCTTTGGTGTTAGCCTTTGCATTTCCCAAAATCCATAACGGTTTGTTTGGTGCCTGTAGCAGAAGTCAAGCTTACCAGTATGAAGTTGCAGAGCATCAAGTGAATGTTCTCTGCCAAGTGCAAGCTCAGTTATCCAAGGTGTTGTTGTTGTTGTTTAGTCGTTTAGTCATGTCCTACTCTTCGTGACCCCATGGACCAGAGCACGCTAGGCACTCCTGTCTTCCACTGCCTCCCGCAGTTTGATCAAACTCATGTTGGTAGCTTGGAGAACACTATCTAACCATCTTGTCCTCTGTCGTCCCCTTCTTGTGCCCTCCATCTTTCCCAACATCAGGGTCTTTTCCAGGGAGTCTTCTCTTCTCATGAGGTGGCCAAAGTATTGGAGCCTCAGCTTCACGATCTGTCCTTCCAGTGATCACTCAGGTAGCAGGGTTTTATTATTTATTTATCTATTGCATTCACATTCCCCACCCCACCCCACCCCCAAGTTGCTCAAGGTAGCATATGTAGTTGTCTCCCACCATTTTTATCCTCACAACAACCTACAGAGGGATCCTAAAGAAAGAACATGGAGGTGTGGGAGAAATAGTACCATGGGAGCAAAGAATTTGGGAAAATAAAGGGAAGGTAGTTTCTGCAAGCCTTGGATACCACTCATAATATTTAATATTTCATTTGGTGACAAGTTTAGTTAACTCCTCTTAAATTAGCATGGTGATTAGCACAGACATAGAAATGATCAGGCATAAGTTCTGTAAATATAACAGAAAAATAGGATATAAACATACTGGTATCCTATGCAGAAACAACTTGTTTTCCTTTTCTTCAGTGTTTGAGTGGTCTACTAGTCTCATTGACTCTCTGGCAAGTTTCCTGCATTCAGCTTTTTTTTATTTAAGGGGGAAAAATTGTATTGTTCATTTTTATGTCTTTTTTTAGCTGGTTACACCAAAAATTCCCTCTTGACCAGCTTTTTTATAGGTTTTCCCCCACCCCTTCATTTAACTTGCCAGAGTTTATGCTCCCTTCTGTTTTCTTCATTTGGACTTGACTTCCAGGATATATATATATATATATATTGCTCTAAAACTTCTAGTAACACTTCCATTTGCTCCTAAACCACATCTTTCTAGACTGATGTAAATTGGTCCCTTTCTCCCTGCTCATATGGGTCATTTCCCCAAACAGGCAATTCAGACAGCCTTCCCTGATGTCTCGTTCGTTTTATTCTTTCAGAAGACTGTGAAGAGCAATGAGCAAGAAAACATGGAAAGATGTACTAGAAGAAAGCATGCAGAAATGCGGAAAAGGCGAAGGAAGTGTAAAGGGAGAACACATGAGAGATATTGCAATAATATTGTCCTCTCAGGACCCAGATCACTGCTTGACTCTTTAGGCCTCATGCCTAGATCTTTAATGTTCATTACTCTCAGGCTGTTGGCTGAATGATGTTAGGAGACCTGACCCATCTTCTTGCTTGGCCGGGTTATGCCACGATACAGGTCTCATTCACACACAGCACCAACATGTTTCCTTTACATGTGGTGGGCACTGAAGAAAACCTTCAGATCATCTATATTTCTGCTGTCACCCTGCACCTTTAATATGAACTGGAGCCCATGCAATTGGAGTCCATATTTAATATGTGTGAAGGTTCTGCTAATGCAATCCACCTACTCTGTAGGTTGGGTGGTATCTGAAGAAGAGCTACTCTGGTAGACACTTTACTTGCACTTCAGCCTTCTAGTTGCATTGAAGGCAGAAGCGGCTAATGGCCTGATGCTATGCATGTTTATTAAGTCAAGTAAGTGTGCAGGAATTGAAATCCATAAGCAACTCAATTCAGAAAACTCCATGGTTCGGTTCGGTCATTCCCTTCAATACAATAAAGACTCAGGGTGGGCAACAGCACACCATGTGCCACATTCAGCCCTTGACTTACTCTGTGTGCCCCCAATGCTGCCCCCTCCAGCATCTTCCAAATCTCCCTTTGATCAAGTACCAGCTGACATGGCAACTGAGCTGCCTATGGAGAAACAGGTTGCCTTGTTCTTGCTCCAGCAGATCGCTTTTCTTCCCTGCTAAGCTCAGAGAAAGAGAAGCCTCTTTTTCTGCTGCTAGGATGCCAGTGGAGAAACAGATCATTCTGTTCTTGCCCTAGCACCTCACTTTATTTCCTTGCTAGGCTGGGGGGGAATGAAGCTTTGATTCCCTCACCCATCATGGAAGGAAAAGAGAATGGGAATTGTGTGATTATGTGAATGGGTGGGAAAGAAAGTGTGGGATGGAAATGGATGATGCTCAGTCAATAGAGCATGAGACTCTTAATCTCAGGGGTGTGGGTTCAAGCTCCAGATTCCTGCATTGCAGGGGATTGAGCTAGATAACCCCAATGGTCCCCTCTACAATTCTATGATTCTATGAATGTGTGTGTGAATTAGTATGAAAAAGAGAAATGGAGAGAGGAGTAGTGAAGAGAGAGACTGATGTGTGATGATGATGAACTGGGGAGTTTGTAATATATGACTCTGTATTTGTGTGAATGTAGCTGGATGGATGGATGGATGGATGGATGGATGGATGGATGGATGGATGAATGGATGGATGGACGGATGGATGGATGGATGGTAAAAATGTAAAGGACCCCTGGATGTTACATCCAGTCAAAGGCAACTATGGGGTGTGGCTCTCAACTCACTTTCAGGCCGAGGGAGCTGGCATTTGTCCACAGACAGCTTTCCGGGTCATGTTGCCAGCGTGACTAAACCGCTTCTGGCACAATGGAACACCATGACAGAAACCAGAGAGCATGGAAATGCCATTTACCTTCCAGCCACAGCGGTACCTATTTATTGACTTGCACTGGCATGCTTTCAAACTGCTAGGTTGGCAGGACCTGGGACAGAGCAACGGGAGCTCACCCCGTCGTGGGGATTTGAACCGCTGACTTTCTGACTGGCAAGCCCAATAGGCTCAGTGCCACCCCCATCACCCATGGATGGATGGATGGGAGTGAGAATGAGTGCATGTAATGACTGGATGAAGGAGAGATGGGGTGCTTGCCAACTTTTGACACACCTACCATTACTTTGTGTCCCCTGGCCACTTTCCCTTGAGGGTACACTACCCTAAAAGCAAAAAGAAGAAGAAGAAGAAGAAGAAGAAGAAGAAGAAGAAGAAGAAGAAGAAGAAGAAGAAGAAGAAAGATTACCCACTCTTGAAAACACTGTGATCCTAAATGAGTCCCAACAGCAACAACAACAAAGCTTCCATTTCCAAGTTAGCATTTAAAACTAATGTTTAGTGCACTCATGCTTAGCTGGCTTATAGAATGGACAAACTTCAGCATAAGTATGGCAGCCTAAATTGCTTATGGATTGCACTATGGTTATGATGCATAGTCAGTCAATGCATTACTCCTGTTAGTAGAATGACATCATGAAGCCTTGCCTTTAAATGTTTGAAGTAATGTTACTGTTTTGTTAGACACAACATCTTTGATTCTAATAATTGCTTTTGTGTGGGGGACAAGTGTCGTTGATTGTATTTGTCAGAAATTCCTGGTTTGTGAGCAGGAATGATGGCAAGAGAACAATGCTGCCTCAACTGTTCTAATCATCCCATTTTTGGTGGGAGTTGTGGAAGTTCCTAATGACAAATCAATATCCATGCCCATAACCGAGTGACACACATCAGGGAGAATCAGGATATTGACCATCTTTTTCATAGACTGCAGTGTGAGTAATGTGGCCTGATACAGAAGGCTGTTGATTAAGGAAGCCATTTCGTATGAGCCATAAATGGAAACGTATCTGACATGGGTGCAGTGGGAAAAATGGGGAGGCAAGCACAACAGATCCAAAAGTAGATGTTTCTTGGGCTGCTGTTAAATAACTCAGAATGCCAATAAAGAAGTGGGAGTCCTGATGGTAGTTTGGTCTGGCTCCAGAGGCAATGAGGCTCACCAAGGAGGCACAGGTGATGGAACTGGGCATCCCCCTTCCCCAAACTTCATTCCAGCTTTGCTAGTCACATAGAAATTTCCTTCCTCTTCCCTATAAGTAACCAGGACTTCATGCTCTCTTCACACACTTTGCTTGGTCCACTGTTATTATGGACAACTGGGGAATGTCTTTATGACCTACAATATATTTTTCAATTGGTAATTAAATAAAACTGCGAAGGGAGCACTTTGGGGAGAATACGTCAAGGGATGAGCTCTTACTATATATGGCTTATAAGAGTTGCTGAATGGGATGTCAGAAATTCATTGCAGCTGGAAAGGAAAATTGTAAAAAAAGACCTTCAGAATCACTGAACAATACACCTTTATTTTTTTATACAACGTCTTTCATTCAGTCATTGTCTCTGAAACTTCACAGAGAATGAAAAACAGATTTCATTTTTTAAGAGCAGGTAATGTTGTTTATTTAAAGGGGGAAATATGCAGGATCTGAAAAAAAAGAATGACCTCATGCTTGTGTAAGTCAGGTATGGTTGCATTTAAATGATTTGACTTACTAATGGTTAATGCAGCCTAAACCAGAGTGAATCTACAGAGTGATCACCAACATTAGTCATACTCTGAGTTGGCCTGCTTAAATGACTGGACTATTGATTTCAATGGTCTATTATGACTATGATGTTTGGATACACCCTCCCATGAAGATGAGTGAGATGCTGAAGTCCTATGGTGGTATGCTGGGCAGGAGCAGGGAACTTCAGACCTGGGGTAGGTGACTGTCCACTGTATCTGGCCCACAGAACTTTCCAGGACAACATCCTCTCTCTCCAAGGTCACACTCCTAACCAGTCCTGCTTTTCATCTTCCCCTAGTATTTGCCTGCCTGGAATTAGGGGAAGGATTTGATTCAGTTCACTGATCTAATTCACAATTTTTTTTGAAACCATCCATGAACCAAAACACAGCCATCCTTTGAGATTCACACTTCTCTAAATGTTGTAGTGCAGTTCTCAGGCCCGCTAACGTGAGCAAAAACACATATACATGAGTAACTTGTGCATAAGGTAAAGGTAAAGGGACCCCTGACCATTAGGTCCAGTCGTGGCCGACTCCGGGGTTGCGGTGCTCATCTCGCTTTATTGGCCGAGGGAGCCGGCGTACAGCTTCCGGGTCATGTGGCCAGCATGACTAAGCCGCTTCTGGCGAACCAGAGCAGCGCACGGAAATGCCGTTTACCTTCCCACCAGAGCAGTACCTATTTATCTACTTGCACTTTGACGTGCTTTCGAACTGCTAGGTTGGCAGGAGCTGGGACTGAGCAACAGGAGCTCACCCCGTTGCGGGGATTCGAACCGCCAACCTTCTGATCAGCAAGTCCTAGGCTCTGTGGTTTAACCCACAGTGCCACCCGCGTCCCTAACTTGTGCATATAAAGCATATATTAGTGAAAATAACATATAAAAACACACATTTTACGTTGGGGAGTGGAAAAATGAGACATTGAGATAAGTTGAAATTGGCAAATTTGCCCATCCCCATCTGAAATGTGTCCTTGAACTGAGATGTTGCATCTTACTTGCCTAGATAGAAGATAAAGAGATGGATGTTGTTGTACATGTACAGAAGCATCTGTGTTGCTAAAGCAAAGCCTATTATAATAAAAGACATGTCCCATCTGACCACAGACATGTGGCCCTTGCAAAGTTCCCTTGGGCTGAATAAGTTTTCTCACTCCACTTCAGGCTGCATAGGAGGCATTCAATTTTTGAATGTTCCCCCGAAAAGGAAAAACACCCCAATGCATCTCTTTATAAGTAAAAATCTAACATATCAAGGGGAAGACTATACTGAATTCTTCTCCCTGACATGCTCATTTCCTGCATGCAGGAAGTTGTTTAATGTAACAGTAATTCAGAAATGCTTTTTCACATCTGTACCCTGAAGTGCAGCCTATAGTTCAGAGACTATCTCTGTCTCACCTGAGTCTGGCCTGCACATGCAGGAGGAGAATGCAATGATTGCACAGGGATTAGAACCCAGATCCCGTCAGGCCTGAGTCCAACTCTTTCTACACTATATGTGTGCGTAAAGGTAAAGGTAAAGGTACCCCTGACCATTAGGTCCAGTCGCGGACGACTCTGGGGTTGCGGTGCTCATCTCACTCTGTAGGCTGAGGGAGCCGTTGTTTGTCCACAGACAGCTTCCGGGTCATGTGGCCAGCATGACTAAGCCACTTCTGGTGAACCAGAGCAGCTCAGAGAAACACTGTATACCTTCCTGCTGGAGTGGTACCTATTTATCTACTTGCACTTTGATGTGCTTTCAAACTGCAAGGTGGGCAGGAGCTGGGACTGAACAATGGGAGCTCACCCCATCATGGGGATTCAAACCAGCGACCTTCTGATCAGCAAGCCCTAGGCTCTGTGGTTTAGACCACAGCACCACCCACGTCCCTTATGTGGGTGACAAATGTCAATTTACCAGTACTCAGCTCGGAGGCCTTTTCTGATCCCATTCCACCTCCTTCTCAGCACAGCCTGCATCTGGCTAGGATTTGCTGCTAAAGTTTTCAACTGTTTCCCTGTAGCATCCAATAATGTCGGTCTTCCTTCTGATCCAATCCCTCACACTGTCTTAGAAATTTAGAATGCCACCCCACATTCAGAAATACTTAGAAAGCATTACTTTGTAAGATGTTTCTTACAGACGGTCAGATGCTATTCAGAGGAATTCACTCTCCAGAGCAGGGCAGGAAATCCTTTCTGGAGGAAAAGGAATTTTAAGGCTCAAGGACTCTTGGGAAGCTACTTAATCTGCTGCATCGTTTAGATCCGAGTGCAGAAGAACGTAGGTGCCTATGGAGGGCACTAGGGCAAGTGATTAAAATTCACTATTGGGGTTCCATTTCCACAGCTTCTCGGAGCTGAAGTCTTTGTCTGAAGAGAGTAGATAGAGTGAATGAGATCAAAGGAATTCACAGTCTTTAAGTCCAGAAACAGTGTAAATAAAATGGGGTAGCATGCTTTGGACACTGCTTTATGGACAACCTCTTCCGGCAGATATTTAATAGAATCACAGAATTCTAGAGTTGAAAGGGACCCCAAGAGGCATCTAGTCCAATCCCCTGCAATACAGAAGTCTCAGCTAAAGCATCCATGACATGTGGCCGTCCAACCTTTGCTTAAAAAACTCCAAGGAAGGAGAGTCCACAACTTCCCAAAGGAGACCATTCCACTGTCAATTAGCTCTTATTGTCAGAAAGTTATTCCTGATGTTTAGTTGGAATCTCCTTTCTTGTAGATTGAAGCCATTGGTTTGAGTTCTACCCACCAGAGCAGGAGAAAACAAACTTTTTCCCTCTTCCATTTGACAGCCGTTGACATATTTGAGGATGGCTCCGTCTTCTCTTTTCGAGGCTAAACATATCCAGATCCTTCAACCGTTCTTCATAAGGCTTGGTTTCTCAGACCCTTGATCATCTTGGTTGCCCTCCTCTGCACACGTTTCAGCTTGTCAATTGTGGTGCTCAGAATTGGACACAGTGTTCCAGGTGTGGTCTGACCAAAGCAGAATAGAGTGGTACTCTTACTTCCTAGTTGCAAGGCATCTTTTGAGTGGCTTTGCTCAGTTTTGATGAGAAGGCTCCTTTGGTGGTGGAAAGTGGGTCAGCCTTCCTTCCTTTCAGGAGCTCCACTCCAGTTCCATTCACTTCCACTCAACATATATGAGACACTAGGTGATATTATGGATAGCTATGGAGTGCTTGCCACTGCTGTGAGCCAGCTTTCATCTTTTCTTAACACCCAACCTACTACCCTCAGTTCTTAGACAGTGTCCATGGCCGTCACTATTTCTCCATGTCTGGGAACTTGCTGTATCCCAGAGGTCTGTGATCCTGTGGACTTCTTCCTGTGACCCTCTGAGGCCCTCCTCAAATCTGTCCATTAAAAAAGAAGTATTTAATTAAATTGAATTGCTGCTGTCATAGCAATAAGTTAAAACAATGATGCCCAAAGGGGTTTCTTCCCCAATTTTCCAATTTCTTTTCAAATTTTAAATATTTTATTGATCACTTCCATGTGCCCCCTGCTGTGATTCTGTGATGCCAAAAGGGTATTTGTGACCTGTCATAACCTCCCCATCTTGAAATTTAACATCTCCATGCAGAATATAAGAATGATGAGAACAGCAACCATGTAGAATATTGAAACCATCACTCACATTTTGGTGTGGTTTAGATTTCACAAAAGCCTAAAACTAGTGAATAGATTTACATATATCTAAGCCAAGTTGTTATGAAAATGTTTCTCGATCTTCCCAGGCCAAGTACACTGTTTACTACTAACTAAGCAAACTTTAGCTGATACTCCCTTTTCTGTAAATAAATACATCTGTCAAATATGAATCAAACACCCTTGTCCTTCACTATGAAGCCAAGGAACTTTGAATAATTAGAGGAAGTTGCCTTACGCCACTCAGTCTGCTACACTGATTGGCTGCAGCTCTGCAGGGCTTCAGAGGCCATTTTGGCTGTGTGTCCTGGAAGACCTGCTCCCTTGCGTTGCAGGACTTTCTGCAGCTGGTCTGGAAGGGCAGGGCCCTGACTCCAGCTGCAAAAGCTGAGGACTCTGAACAGACTGTTGGGCTGTAGTGTTGTTTAGTTTGCAGCTGTCATTGATACTACTATGCTGTTATTGATACCCATAGCATAGGGGTTTTTTTTTTTTTTTTAGCAATGGTATCAAATAACTTTTTTTTTTTGGGCGGTGTGTGTGTGTGGAGTGGGAGATGAAATATATGCAAAGGTGTTGGGAACATTTGATCTTCCAGATGTTGCTGGAATGATGAGTCCATCATTCCTGGCCATTACTCCGCTTTCTGGGGCAAGGAATTGGCTATCTTTTGCCTGGTAAAGAGGAGACTGAGAAGAGATCTGATAGCTTGGAGGGCTGTCTCATGGAGGATGGAGCAAACTTGGTTGCTCCTGCTCCAGAGGCTAGCATCCGAACCAATCAATTCAAGTTACAAAAAAGGAAAGTCAAGAGAAACATCAGGAATAACTTTCTGAAAGTAAGAGCTGTTTGACAGTGGCACGGACTTCCTCTGGATGTTGTGGATTCTCCTTTCTTGGAGGTTTTCAAGCAGAGGTTGGATTGCCATCTGTCATGTATGATCAAGTTGAGATTCCTGCATTCTTTTTTTCTTTCTTTGGCAATCACTGGTAGCCAAGTAAGATTGTCTTCCATAAACACGGTTTTAACAGTGAGTCCATAAGTGACTGTGGAGGCTAATTCTGGATCCACACATCCTTCCACAGTGGTTTCCAGTCAGGAGTTGATCCCTCAGGGTCCCTTCCTACTGGACAAATCTATTATTCTGCTCCTACACAGGGAGCAGAATAATAGCGGTATGGGGGCATCAGATTTCTTGGTTACAGGGAGAATGTATAAATTTGTACTACTTCAGACTGCCGGAGGGAGTGGGGACGCATGTTCTCAGTACTCCCCAGCTGTGTTAGCTGGGACTGATGAAAACTGTAGTGCCAAACATCTGGAGGGCACCAGGTTGGCAAAGGCTGCTGGAAAACCTCCCACCCCCGCCTTGAGGTAGATTACATTTTCCCAGGCCTTCCGTGTGAACTTTTTCTGCCAGTCGAAATCTTTTCCACTCGATCACAGCAGGAAGACTTGGAAGTAAATCCCAGTGACTTCAGCGGAATTTACTCCGAAACCCCATCAAAGAAAAACGTCGAGATGTCCCTTGTTTGTACATCGGCGCTCGAGTCTCTGCCTGGCTATCTTCCTTCCTGCCGGTCTCAGCTGGAAAGAGCCCGTCAAGTTATCAGTCCTCTTCTAGGCAGATGAAACATTTCCTTTTCGTCTTCACAAGGTGTTGGTTGTGTGAGAGGCGCCTACACACAGAGAAGCATAAACTCCCAGATAAGTAGAAATTTTTGATTGTGTTTCGGGGCAGGATCTCCGGAGCGCCACGTTCCGCATAAATCTTTGCAAAAGGATCGCGCCCCTCAGTCCTCTTTCCTGGGAGTAAAGACCATGACCACATAGGCACTTAAACCTAGTCTGTCTGACACGTGTAAACCATCAGTCCATGATGGGACTACCTCAAAGGGTGTCTAAATGCCCCCCCAAAGGGGATTGGCACCTGGGTCCTTTTCATAGAATCAAAGAATTAAAGAGTTTGAAGGTATCTCAGGGTTCCTCTAGTCCAACCCCCTGCGTATCTCCTGCGAAATTTAATAGAACTTTCTTCTCGCTGCTTTTATGCTGCAAACCAATACCCATTTTGGGGGGAGTAAGCCCCGTTGAACTCCGTGCACCATCTTTCTGAGTAGGTACGCTCTCATCCTTCTCTGGACAAGGGCTTGTAGCCCGATCCCATGCGTGTTTACTCAGAAGCAGATCCATCCCGGACAGATCCCATGGGGAGAAGAAATTTGATTCAGATTCGCTGCTTCTGGTTGATAACAAATTTCTTGCGCCCAGGAATGGGGGGAAAACCCGTTGAAAGCTAATGTTCAGGACCATGAAGCCACCTCAAAAGCACCGTCCTGCGAGGTGTTGTGTTGTGTGTGTGTGTGTGTGTGTGTGTGTGTGTCCTCATATCCTCCTTAGATCGAGATTTCCTGGATCAAGAGGATTCCTATGCTGCCACTTTCCTGAACCAGGCGAATCCGGAGGAGACCTCCAATGCCCGTGGTTTACAGCCCAGTCCTGGCTGTGCCTACTCAGAAGTAAGTCCTGTTGAAAATGAGGCTTACTCTCAGGTAAGTGGCGTTAGGAGGATACCCAATCACTTCTGAGCAAGACACCTATAAGGTTGCACCCTTGGTGACTCTTTAGACAGGTAGGAAAGAAATTGACCAGAAAATGCAGCCTCTCCGCTCCTTCTCTGGGTGATCTGAAGTAGACCAGGAAAGATTTATGAGCCTTGTTGTTTAACAAAGGGCCACGACAAAATCACACACACACACACACACACACACACACACACACACACACACACCGTTAAAAGAAAGGACTGAAATGAAGAAAGCTGGAGCGGATCTTTGCGTGGAAGGACTTGAACTCAGCTCAGTTCTGCAGCTCATATTCCTCGGATCAGAATACGTTGGTCCCAATGGATGTGTCTTGCACCTGGCTCCATTTGGGGGATCTAGTAAAAAAGAAAGCAGGTGGAGGCTGAAGTCTGCCCGCCCTCCTCCGGATCCCATCCCACTCCATATCGCAAGGACAGTAATCTCTTAGAACATATATTCTTATTGATTTATGGTTCTCCTCCTCCGCATTTTATCCCCACAACAACCCTTTGAGGTAGGTCGACCTGACAGGCAGTGACTAGCCCGAGGACACACAGGGAGCTCTATGGCCCAACGGGATTTGAACCCTCGTCTCGCAGATCCTCGTCCGACAGTCTTAACCACTCCACCATCGCTGCCTATAAATATATTTTGAGAGAGAGGAAAGAACTTACGGCAACAGCAAGCAGACAGGTCAGTTCAATGGTCCTTCTGACCTCAACCTCCTTGGACTGCGGAGTCTATTATATTTGTTGGGACTACTACTCTACAGCTGCTTACCGGATGGAAGAGGAGCGCAGCGTTATAGCTCTGGGCAAAGGTGTCCTTGACTTTCAGAGATCCAGTATCTTTTGCTGCCTTGGACCCAACCGTGGTACACGTGAAACAAGCGGAAACTCCAAAACCCGAAGTTCACCAGCCAAAGATGCCACAGAAAGCGAGACAAGAACTTATCAGACAAGAAGTTTCGCGAAGCAAGAGATGGAGGGGACCAGGGTTTATTTTTTATTTTTTAAGTACCAAAATTAGAAGGGTGCTGTAGCATGAGATCGTCCATGCTCTGCGAGAGAAGTGTGTTTCTCTGAGCACATGCAGAGAGCCCTCCCCGCCTGGACAGGAGAGCTCCCCTTGATTAAGAGCTCAAAGAATCATAGAATTGTAGCGGTGAAAGGGATCCGAGGGTAATCTAGTCCAACCCTCTGGAATGCAGGTCGGGGATATATTAAATAAATGCCCATGGGGGAGTGAGATAACTTTCTAACAAGGGCTCCTCAACCTGATCCATACAAGCCCGCCGAAGCAAAGAATGGAAGCGTTTTGAATTCAGCTCAGCCAAGAACAGGGGAAATATTTTGATGGATTCGAAATCATGGGTGGTGGGTTCTTTTTCAGGCAATGGGTGGGGGTGGGGAGAGAGGCTCAGCTTGGCTGCACCCAGCAATAAAAGCCAAGGGTCTCCTCTGGCGTCAGGGACAAGACCCAGTCCCGTCGGTTCTGTTGCAGCAGGAAAGAGCTACAAGGAGTTTGGTGGCCAGCAGATTTGAACGCAGCGAAAGCTTCACAGGGCCAGAGCGCACTTTGCCCGGCATGTATGACTGGCGAGCCTCGGTTGGTGGTTGATATCGAAATATGCCCTTTGCAATATCAGGTGGAATGCGAGCAATACTGCCAAGTCCTGCTGATGTGAACTGCCCCGTTGCTTAAACTTGGATACATTTTACAGGTTGCAAAATAATGGCATAGACTTATATCATTTGTATTTCATGGAGGTCTGGTCTGACTTAGAGCTCTCTCTCTCTCTCTCTCTCTCTCTCTCTCTCTCTCTCTCTCTCTCTCTCTCTCTCTCTCTCTCTCTCTCTCTCATCTTCCTCCATATCTATATATGGTGAGTGAGCGCCAAATAAGAAGATATATATACTATGAAACGCGCCAGGCAAACCTATGAGTTTCTCAGGTGCCTCCAGTCTCCAGACGCCTAAGAGTTTAAGCGCAACTAGAAAAATCCTCACCCCCCACCCCATCCGTTTCGGATTCCGGAGCAAACTGTGCAGTGTGTTCGCTGGCGAGAAAAGCCTATTGAACAAAACTATGTGTCTAAGGTTCGCAGGCTTCCGGTCTCGCACAGAGCTCTGAGCGCAAAGCGGAGAAGCGTTCTGTGCCTCCCGATGCCTGGCAATCCTGACCGGTCCACAACATTTCTTGGGGGGGGGGGTTCCATTTCCAAAAGAAAACGAGGGCTCTAACCTCCCTAAAAGCCCTCTTACTATGAAAAGAAAGGGTTTTTCTCCGGGGTAGGGCGAAGAAAGGTACTCTAGACCCGGACAGAGACAGGGCAGACCGTTTTATTTATTCCTTCTGTACTCCGAGGGCTCGAGAGGAGGAGGAGGAGCAGGAGGAAGGCGCCGGGTGGGACTTGGGAGGAGATGTGGGGAGTGGGAGAGAGGAGGGCGTATGAGTCAGCTTCCCTCCCTGTCAACTCGGCTCGGCTTTTGGGGGGCGGAGGGAAAACTGCGCTGGGGGAAGCTATAAAAGCGAAGGGGGTAGGAGGAGAGCTAGGCGAGTTGCCGGGGACCGGGCTGGAGCGCGGACCGACGGGACGGACGAGGCGCTTGAATCCACTTCTTCCCGGCTAGGCGGGCTGGGTCCTTCTCCCCCAGCCACCCACCCAGGACTTTCGCCTGGCCTCCCCTCGGGATGTCCGGGACCAGCTAACTACAAGCGCGAAGGAGGCGAGCGTGTGTCCCTTTTTCCCCGACGGAAGCGCGAGCGAGAGGGCGCTAAGCCCACCCGGCCAGCCATCCAGCCTTGCCTCGACCGGGAGCGGGTCGCCTTGGAGTTCGCCCCGCGGGCTGCTCCGGCAGCAGCTAGAGGCGGAGCAGGCGGGCGGCGAGCAGGGACTGTCTTCCTTTCGCTCCCTCCTTCTCCAGAAGCGCAGCCGCTGCCGCAAGGACCGAGCCGCCCGCCAGCCCGCCCCCTCCAGGGAGCGCTTCTCGCGCCAAGCTCCTCGGAGTCTTTTCCAAAATGCCATCTGGGGGGCTTTGATGTGCATCGCCTGCGCTTCCGTGAATGAGAAGAACATCGCAATGCAATAGAAGCAGAAGCAGAAGGTGCTTTGAAATATCTATATAAAACGCACCAGTCAAGCCAAGAACAAGACCCACACCCCAAACCCCGGAAAAGAAGCGTCAGCCTTCCTTTCTGGGGCGAGGGGAGATGATCATGCTGAGCTGGAATCAGTTCTCCACGTCGCGCCCTCTACTCTTCCTGGCCGCGCTCCTGGTGGTGGAGAGCTCCCAGCTAGACGGCACCAAGGTGAACTCTATCAAGTCCACCCTAATGGGTGAGACGCCGACGCAGGCGACCACCAACAGGTCGACCACCTTCCACCAAGGATTGGCTCTCGGGAGCAGCAAGAAGGGCAAAATCTTGGGCCAGGGGGGCAAGGGGCTGAAGCATTATCACCGGCAAGGCGAGGTAGGACGCCATCCCTACCTGCTCCTTCCTTCCTTCCTTCCTTCCTTCCTTCCTTCCTTCCTTCCTCCCTCCCTCCCTCCCTCCCTCCCTCCCTCCCTCCCTCTCTCTCTCTCTCTTTCTCGGTAGGATACCATCCCTGCCTTCCTCCTTTCCCATCCGGTTCGCGCAGCCCGCTCTTCTGCTTGCGACCAAATGCTCTGTATCAGCCCACATGATGCTTCAGGAACTTAGCTCTAACCCTCCTTTCTTAAAAACAAACAAACACCAGTTTCAGGTTTAGGGGGAGCTCCTTCCCCTCTCAGGTCCGTCCACAGCATTCAAAGATAGACTGCTCCTGAACATGGAGGGTCTCTTGTCTTGGGATCTCTAGCTAACAGTGGGTTGTAGCCAAATGTTGGTCTTACTCAGAGTAGACCCACTGAAATTAATGGACTTAAGGTACTTGGCTGATTTGAATGGGCCTACTCTGCGTAGGACTTACACTGCACGCAACCCAAATATAAAGAAATAAAAACACGGCAACCCAGTAATGATTGCCAAGCCCTATCACAGTGTTTTCTCTCTGTTGTGTGTGTGCACAAATAGTACACTTTGCAGGGGTGTTGTGACAATAAAATGGAGGAGAGTGGGACTCATGAAAGTTGCCTTATGCTCCATGGAGGAAATGTGAGATGTATTACATTTTACACAGTAGTAGAAACAGTGGGCGCTACTAGGAAGAATGATAATTTTTCATTGTTTTGCTATTTGTTGTGTGACATTAGTGCATCCAGTTGGCAGAGGTGCAAAATTGCAAAGTTGAGCATGAAATCAGAACAATGTAAGACAGTGATCCTAAGCCGGCTTGATTGAAATCAGTGGGACTGATTGCTAAGCGCTTAAGGATCAGGATATAAATGTGTCTCCAATTATAGGAGAATAGTTGTTGCTCTCCTAAGTGAGGATACGGGCATCAATGCTCACTCTCATAATAGAGGTCAATAGCTGGAGAGCCCAGGAAACAAATTCAGCTCCCTGACAGAACAACTCTCCACCACATACACTCACAGTAAGAAAGACATTAGTGGCTGTGGAAAGAAGACTTGCTTCTAGTTTATTTGGGGGGGGGGCGGGGTGATACAGGAGCTGCAACTCTAACCTCCATGCCACTACTGAAGTGTCCCCACACCACCAGATCAGTTGCTAGCCAGGGTTTTGGAGTCAAAATGAAGTAACTCTGGAGATCTGTGATCAGATCTACTGAAACTGCTCCCCTCCATAATAGCTGCTACTAGTTCCACCTCTCTAAGCTCTGGTGCAATTTGCACACACCCCAATAGCTGTTTTTAATTAATTTATTTTTAAGTGTGGAGATCTGATAATGGACCTCTTGCACCACGTCTGTTTTGGCCCTTAGATGTTCATAACGGAAGTTGGCATTGTTTTTGGTCATACCTGGTGTGGTAAGCACAGAGGAGGTGGTAACTGGGTGGCAACCCACCCAAGTTTGCCTGACAATAAGGTTTCTTTTCCTCCTGTCCCATCTCCCCAATACGAGATTATTAGGGACATTGTACTCTTATTGAGTCATGGGATTTCTCCCCTTGCTTCCTGACTTGAATAACTTTGGTGTTCTGCATTCCACAAAAAAGCAAAGGGCATAGAAATTTGTGTATTGTTGGTGATCTGCCCAGACAGTGTTTGGCTGCTAAGGTAAGGCTGTTTGATATGAGCCACAAGGAGACAGACAGTGCAGCAACTGGACCGCTAAGATTCAGTTAACAATGAAAGGGGCACTGGGTACAGTCCCTCTTTATCCTTAACAGGCTTTTAAAAAGAAAAGTTTGCTAAGTCACTTCATTTGCTGACCAAGTGACCGGCTCTCCTAACATTTTAACAGTACCTTCTGAATAATAGGATGTACGGTAACAGTTTATGATGGAATATGTGGTCACCAGGTAGGAAAATTTATAATATTTGGGGAGGGGGTGAGTCACAGATTCATTGTTTGAATTTTGACCCCTTTCCTCCATTCTGTTAACTGCAAACCCGTTGGTTAAAGATGTTAACAAAAGATGTTACAGCAGATTACATTTTAATGAGATGGTATGAAACATGTGCTGCCATTCACAACTGAGTGTAATTGACAAAGTGGCATCCTCAAGGAAGGAATTTTTCGCCAGCATTGGATTTAAGATGGATAGTAAGTGGAGACAGGCACTTCTGCCATGAGGGATTGTAATGCCAGCTAATGGGAGAATTAATGAGCATTCTGGCTTGTTTGTTTGTTTTTACCCATTGAGAATGTCGGAAAACAATGCTGGAATTTAGCCCAGACTATAGACAGTTACACTAGATCAGTGAATGAGGTTGTCACCATGTATTTGTGATCATTTGCTTTGCAAGGGTTCTGCTTCATTGGTGGATAAGGTAGCAAACACAGGTATTGCAAAA
This sequence comes from Podarcis bocagei, assembly GCF_964188305.1. Lineage (NCBI taxonomy): Eukaryota > Metazoa > Chordata > Lepidosauria > Squamata > Lacertidae > Podarcis > Podarcis bocagei. The sequence continues at coordinate 56,723,426 of NC_138134.1, forward strand.
ATAGTTTGATCTTGTACCACCCTAATAATATGCACTATATTGATAGGATTTTCTCCCAGTGGGGTTTCCAGTGAAGTGTGTTTTATAAAATAAAAACCCCAAATAAAATAAAGAGGGTCAAAGTCATTGAGCCATCCCCTCCCTTTTCTTCTTCCATTTCCAACTGCATGCCTTATACCATGCTGCCCCATGTGGTTGGATTGATCTCCTTTACATTCAGCAAATGACTTATGAATATTGTAAGCGACATTATACAGAGTCAGTCCATTGATCCAGCATGACTCAGTCTATCTGCCCAGAATCTTCAGGGCCAGACAAAATAAAATTTTAGCTTTGCTACCTGAAAATCCTGCCATTCGAAGTCTACCTAAAATATCGTTCATTCCCTTTAAGCTCTTCACTGATAATTAATGTTGAGCCAAGCCCTCTCCAAAGTTCCATCTTAGCCTTACCCTCACTTTAACCATGAGGGTCTTCTATTCTATTCTAATACCCTGCAATGAAGGAATTTTATGCACCCTGCACATTATTTACAGTGTGCATAATAACAAATAAATGAATACCCAGTACAGCACAGTAGTTGGGACAGAAGTAAGAGCTACGGCCAAGGTTGCTTTTCATTCTGTTTAGTCACTGTCTTTTCATTCTATGAAAGTCAGTGTCTGGGATGCCATTGAACACGATTTTAAAGGGTCAAATAAAAAGACCTAGAACGACATGACACACAGTTTGATGAAGTTCCACAATAATAGTGGAAAACTCATTTGCTACTAAAAATGAGGATGGCAAAAGCCTTGCCTTCAATGAACTCCTGTAAAGCCTTTTCCATTTGCTTTTGCCTGGAATTTTATTTTGAAATAGTTATAAATGCAGACAATGAAAAGGAAGAATGCATTTAACAATACAAAAGGTCCACTAAATTAAGTGAAATTGACTGATTGCACTCCTTAGTCCATCATGGGACGGTGAGAGTAAAACAGCCTGAGGAGAAGCTGATTAACTATCAAGAGAGTTTTCATGTGTAAGTTAAGTAGCTGAATCACGGAGTGGGGGGAACGTCCTTGATCTGCTTGATAGATCCTTGAAGGGCTTCCATTTAGATGATAAGTGAAAACCATAGTACTGTAGCATCTTTTCCTTTCAAGTTGAGATTCCTTGCTTGTTGCAGTTGCTGATATTTTTGTCATCTCACAACTTCACCGCTGTGTACAATTGCCTAAGAAGGTCTTTATGCAGCAACCAGGGTTGCTTGGTTTAAAAAGGTGATGCGAAAGTCGCCTTTAATGTACAGCATCCACAGCCGTTAGGTTTAAAATAATGCCATGCAAGAAAACTTTAGTACATAACGATTGCCAAACGTTATGATTTATATGATAATTTCAAAGGCGTTCTGCTCCTAAGGAAACACTGTTCAAGTCAGTGCTGTTTTGGAACTGGGGTTTCAGACAGTGAACAAAGATTCTAGCAAATGGTATTGGATCTCCCTATCATTGATGTAAACTGGGGTCAGTTCACCCAACAAAAGTAAGTGGCAAAGTCTGGACTCTTCCACGAAAGGCTTCAGGAGGGATATGATTCATTTCATTTATTTATTTATTTTAAAACTGTATTGCCTATTTCTCAAGGGAGACTCAGTGAGGTTAAAGGTAAAGGAACCCCTGACCATTAGGTCCAGTCAGGGATGACTCTGGGTTGCAGCACTCATCTCACTTTATTGGCCGAGGGAGCTGGCATACAGCTTCTGGGTCATGTGGCGAACCAGAGCAGCGCACGGAAACGCCGTTTACCTTCCCGCCGGAGCAGTACCTATTTATCTACTTGCACTCCGTGCTTTTGAACTGCTAGGTTGGCAGGAGCAGGGACCGAGTAACGGGAGCTCACCCCATCGCAGGGATTTGAACCGCCAACCTTCTGATCGGCAAGCCCTAGATATAATCACTAAAATGTATACATTCCATTTGTGTTTTTTTAAAAAAATGAATAGTATCCAATCCCAGCACAGCACAAATGCAACAGAACTGAGCCTGCACAATTAGGCAGTTATGCTGCCTGAAGCGGCAGGGTGATGGAGACTGATAAGCCTCATTTGGCAAGGCATTCCATAGATCAGTGGTTCTCAGAGGGTGTGGCAGATGCAGATTTGGGGAGCACGACTGGAACGCTTGCATTGGGCGCCGAGGCGAGAGGGTGCTACAGGAGGCACTGCAACAATGACTTAGAATGGAAGGCAAGAGGGCACCAAATTTTGACACCTCGCAGGGCGCTGCTGAAATTTGAAAGCCCAACATCTGCCGCTGGGTGTGGTGCATCACTCTGGTGTGGCAGGAGAGGATGGCAAGCATGGCGGGAAGATTCAAGGACAGTCAAACTCAATGAGTTCTTATATACTTATGGTACATATCTAAGTGGCTTGTTTATATTTTGGGAATGATTCATGTTCTTATATAGCTGCATTTTTTAATCCTTCCTGGATGTCCCATGATCTTATTATAAAGTGGTTGTGTTCTGTGTTGTAAATCAAGCATGGCTAGGAGCTGTTTCTTTTGGTTTTCCTGCGTATTTCTTATCAATGAAAAAGTTGGTGTGGCAAGAGCAAAATTTTATTCTCGGAAGGCACAATGGAAAAGCTTGAAAGCTTCTCCTCCAATGAAACCCCCCCCCCTCCCCGGTACCTACAAACCTAGCATGCCAGTAGAAAAGCTCATTCCACTTTCTCCTTGCTTTCCTGTCTTTCTATGTGCAGGGAATTTTCTCCTTGACATGCTGCTTTTCAGTGTGCAGAGAGAGCATTTAGACATTATCCTGAAGCCTGAAACCACACAGTCTGGAAAGAACATAACCATTTGTTTCTGCTAAACATGTAAGCTATCCCTTTATCTCCTCTATGAAGCAACTTATAGCAACAGAGCGGAAAGCAGTAGGGGCCTAGAATGATTATACAATGCATCAATTTTATTATGCCTTGTTAACATGACTTGCCTAATCACACAGACCACTTACTTGAAAGTAAGTTCTGCTGAAATCAGTTGGGTTTATTTCCTCGAAGTTGTAGTTCTGAAGCCTAGAAGGTTCAGAAAAAGGTGGACAAAACTGTCAATGGGATGTAGCAACTCTGTGAAGAAAGGTTGCGCCATTTGGGGTTTCTTTTAGTTAGGAGGTGACGTGATGGAAGTCTTTAAAATTCTGCACGGGATGAAGAAAGGGGATAGAGAAGAGTTTTTCTTCCTCTCTCGTAACACTAGAAATCGTGGGCTTCCAAAGAAGTTGAATGTTGGAAGATTCAGGGCCAGGCCCATGCAGAGTGTGTGCCAGGCGCAGCCAGGTACACTTGCCCCCAGGCCTTGGAGAGTTAAACTAGGGTGGGGGCTCCTGCCAGGAGCCCTTTGGACTTACACCACCATGCCAAGAGTTTATAACCTTATTCTAACAAGACTCCTGCCCCGGGCCTCAGGCAAACTCTGCTTGGGCTTGTTCAGGACAGTGAAAAGAAAATATGTCTTCACACAGTGCATAGTTAAACCTATGAACTTGCTCCCGCAGAGGGAGTGATGCACACAAACCTAGAGGGATTTAAATGAGGATTAGAGAAATTGGTGGAGAGGGCTATTGAAGGCTATTAGCCATGATGGTTATGCTCTGCTTCCACAGTTGGGGCAGCAATACCAGTTGCTGGAAAACCACGGGAGCATGAAGTTTTCTTGTACTGAAATCTTGCATGTGGGTTTCTCACAGCTACTGTGAGAACCGGATGCTGGACTAGGTGAGTCATCCAGCAGGCTCTTCTTACGCAAAGGACGTTTCCAGAGTTGCCCATGGCAAGAGGGAGAGCCTGTGATGAGGCACAGGAAATTCATTGTCACCTACAGAATTATGGGAAGTAAGTTTTATAGACAGACTAGAAAGACTAGTTTGGAGGAGCCAAGGAGTAGCGAAAGTGTTTATTATATGAGCAACTATTTAATCTATGCTATTAAGACCAGACCTTAATATACTGTGGCTAGGATCTGTGTTTTGGGGGTTCACCCTAAGGTATTCCTGGGTGCCATCCTTGTATAGCTTGACACTCCTTCAAATTGTGGCCAGTATGTTTAGCCCTGCAAGTATCTGCAGTCATTATCCTTTTATGAACTGATAATGATTTTCTTCTTCAGATGATCATCTGCTTTGATGGCATTAACGGTTTCAAAGCTAGAAGTCTTGCCTTTAAGAAGAGCGGTGTCATATATCCTAAATAATTAGCACATAACAGTCAAATATTTTTTGTTTTAAATGAACCTTTATTAGATTAGTACTTCTCCCTGACTTGTTTAGACTACAAAATATTGTTTGGAGGAACACAAAACTCTGTTTGTTAAAAGAACAAGGCTTCCTTTTTCCCCCCATTCTCTCTCTCTCTGCCCTCTTTCTTTTCCTTTTCCTTTATGACATTTTATTTCTTTGATATGATTAGTTTCTAAGATGGTTGCCTCCTTTCATAAAGAGAGAGAGAGAGACTTTGGAAAAAGAGGCAAAGGCACAAAACGAATGGGATAAAGTGGCTTTGTTTGCTACTTGTAGCTATTAGAAAGCTACCAAAAGCGATCCCATTGTAAATTAATGGAGTGCAGTTGGAATGATTCTGCCTTGCACATTAAAAATGATTCCAGGCTACACAAAAGAACAGTGTCCAATGTGTGTTGGGTTAAGCCGATTAACCAATTTGCCTTCAAAATACCTCATAAATAAATAAAGGCTTCAATCTTATGTGCACACTTCTTGGAAGTAAGCCCCATTGAACTCAATGGGGCTTTCTTCTGAGTAGACATGGAAAGGCCTGCACTGTTAGGGTGTGTCCAGAACAGCAGTTTTTCCATGTGATTTGCTACTGCTTATCCACATCAGAGCAGGCCAGTTTGTAGTGCATTCCGTTATAGTTTGCATTCCTGTTGCACACAAATGTGTGGGGGCCATTTCATGCCGTGTGCAATGAGACAAATGGGTTTCCCACCAAGTGTATACACAACCAGGAGCTGCACTCAATTGTGGCTTTCTAGAAGGTGTATCTGTGTCATGCAAGAGTTTTCAAACTCCTGCTTGTTATATCCATACGTTACATTTTTAGGTGTAAACTTTGCAATCCAGGCATACACCTTGAAAAATAACATGTGCTTTGGCCATGCCTATTTTTGAAAAGAAAAAGAAAAGGTCTGAGTTTTTGCACAGCTGGTCTAGAGACTGGACCTGTGGTTCTTCTTTTTCCTGGCAAGCAGTGTGCTCCATTACACAGCGCTTTGAATTTTTTGCCAGAATCTGGTTAAGGTTTTCAAGCGTACCCCTCCTGATTCTTGACAACAGAGAACCATCAGGTTGTCCTGAAGGAAGTGCCAGCCTGAGCACTGATTCCTTAGTCACAAAACCTAGAATCATAGAGTTGAAAGGGACTCCTAGGGTCGTCTATTCCAACCCCCTGCAATGCCTAAAACTTGTGTGTCAGCAGGATAGCATAATGTGCTCCAGTGTAACTCTGCCCCAGTCACTCTGGGGAATAGCCATTGCTCAGTGGTACGAGGTCCCAGGAGAAAGAATTCTTTCTGAAATCCCTCAAAGCCAAAGCTGGTTAGAGTAAGCTGGACTGATGTGGCTTACAGCAACTTCCTGTGCTCTACCACAAGCAGAGTGTGCAGGATATGGTTAATATGCCAAAAGGGTGCTTGGGTGGGGAGTGTTGCACTCCCTGGCTTGCTTCTGTTACCTCTGCCACCTGTCCTCAAAAGTCCCTTTTCATGCCGCCAAGTTTGATAGTGGACGCTACCCAAGCTGGGAGAAAAATGCTGGCACCACCATTGGGCAAATGAGGCATTTGCTTCAGGCCGTTGAGAGTGTGTGCGTGTCACCTTCACCCTCTAAGCTAGCCTGCTGACTTTGGATACAGTTGAGGACACTGTCTCATTGCAACCAAAGCAGAATTGAGCTTCCAGTCTGGTTAGCTTCTATAGGTGGATGGGTGAAGGCAGTCCTGGTGGGAAGGGACCAGAACTTCTGCTTGTGCATTCATTATGTGCATTAAATCACACCCCCATCTTCTGATATTATGGAGGACTGCATTTGAAGTTGGGTACCTGTTTTTCTTTACAGACAACAGTCTGATTTAGGCCCGGTTTAATAATACAGAACCAGAAGATGGGAGAGCAGCGGTCTTGAGATCAGCACCTGGACAGCAGACTGAACAGGCTCACAGATCACCTGATCACAGTATTCCTCACTAGAGTGATACACATCGTATTTCTATTTAAATTATAGCAATCAATTCTAAATTTGAGGTCTGGGCTGAATGCAGCTATTCCACTCTTCAATGGTGGGACATTTATTGAGACGCTCCACCCTGGGAGAATGATGGAATCCAACGGATTCCTGAATGCTCTGGAGGTATTTCCTCTGGAGGTATGACCTGCCTGGTGTTCCCGTTGAGCCTCTTCTCTCACTCTGGAAGGGTGAGATGGGAAGAGCCATTGACATAATTGGTCCTGAGTGCCCTTGTCATTGCTTTGGAGCATGTAAGTCACCTTGGTACTCTAGTGTCCTATGTGACAGTAGGATCAGCAGTTAGAGCACAGGTGGTGTAAATCTTGGTCCAAAAACTGACCAAACATGGATGAGATTGCACCAGTGTGCCTACCATGTGTTGGTGGCAGAGAAAGCTAACTTCTTCACAGCCATTATATCTGCAAGTAGTTGTCCAGAAGAGCATTTCTGAGTGGTGAATGGGCTTTTGTCACCTGGCGAAGAGAACATTGCTCTGACACCCTTGGAGGTCAGATTTGGAGAGATTTGGAGGCAGCCAGCAGAACCATCCATAGTATTGTCTGTTCCATCTGTACTGGATCACTTTCAATGACTGTGGCATGAGGAGGCAAACAAGCTCCTTGAAGAAATGAAACCATTCACCTGTCCCTTGCCCATCTTGGCTTCTTAGAGCTAGTTCTCTGTAGACATTGACAGTGTTAGGTAAAAACCAAGAAAATATGTGATGCAGTATTTTGACGGGGTATAATCTGAGATCCTCATTTACATTTATCAATCACTTGATTATTGTTGCAATTATTATTTATTCACTCGGATTTCTAAGGAAGCTCCGTGGGTGGAGAATTTAAATCCAAACCAGAACATTTCTGTTTGGGTCCTTTGTGTACAATTCCCCCCCTGGGCTGGAGCATACCATTAAAACTGAGCTTGTCACATCGCGAGAAGAATCCCTAGCTGAAGTTTCATACCAGTGGGCAAATAAAACTGTACAACACTGAATAATTGACCACAGTATCCTGAAGGCACAGCCATAATAGGCCCTCTTGAACACCAAACATGTAACCACAGTATCTTAAATAATTAGTAACCCAGAGAATTCCAAATCCTTAACCATGGGACCTCAGCAAAATTTCACTATGCAAACCAGAAGCAATTGCAGTTCTGGACGAGCAGTGAGAGCTGTTTGCCATTGTGCTTTGCTTTATAAAGTCTTAAGTGTTTATTATGATGAAGCTTCCTTGCTTACTGTTGGTGTTCCTATTCGCTTTTCCTTCCAGGGATTTCATCTTGTCATGTGGAGGCTCCTTTGATTTACTGCATTTTTAATATGGCAACTTGAAAGAGGGGAAAATACCATAATGTATTTTATTATCTCTACTATAATAAGCCCCAGCCTGTAGTCGAGATCAGAGTCCTACTTGGCTGAGCCATGTACAAAAACCCACCAGGATAAGAGCATCCTTGATTGGATGATCTTGTAATTCAAACCAGTAATACAGCGAAGCTAGGAAAGCATTGGTACGATAATGATTTCCCCAGTATAATGGCCCTCCATATTTAGAATGCAATTCCACAAGGGGATGGGCGGGCGGGTGATGGGATAGGCATAGACAACCACAGCCTTCAAGCTTTGATTGCATAGATTAGTTTTGCTATGATGTCAGATATGGATGCTGGTCTTGTTGGTAAGCATTGTTGCAGGACCTCCTATGGTGCACCTCTTGACTTGCACATGCAGATGCCTCCTAATGCTGGAGGTTGATGGGTCAACATGTATTTGGTTGGAGATTCCCCCCCCCCCGGGAGCTGAAAATGCTTTGGCCACACCATCATTATGGATTGTATAAACCAGGGATGGGGCATCTCAGGTCTGGGAGCCAAATGTGGCCCTCTAGGCCTCTCTATCTGACCTTTAGGATTCTCCTTAGCTCACAGCCTATCTTCAGCCATACCCCTGACCTGGCTTGCTTTGCATCCAGTGTTTGGCTAAAATGTGTTTTTGAACTCCGATAATGCCTCTTGCCTGAGAGGGAGAGAGATGTGCAAGCAAATAAACATTAGTTGCTCAACCAACTTTTGACCCACCACCAGCATATGGTCCCTGGAAGGTTACCCAGAAGGGAATATGGCCCTCAGCACAAACAACATTCCCCAGTTGTGATGTAAGCACTCATTTGCACTGTCCATAGTGTTCCAGAACTTGCAACATCTAGAACTTGCAACACTGAGTAGATGCATGGTGACCACAGTATAGACAGCCATGTTGTTGTTGTTGTTGTTTAGTCGTTCAGTCGTGTTCGACTCTTCGTGACCCCATGGACCAGAGCACGCCAGGCACTCCTGTCTTCCACTGCCTCCTGCAGTTTGGTCAAACTCATGCTGGTAGCTTCGATAACACTGTCCAACCATCTCCATCCTCTGTCATCCCCTTCTCCTTGTGCCCTCAATCTTTCACAACAATCTGTCGTCCTGTCTCTAGCTCTTTTGCAAACAGTTATCCATCCAGAAAATACTTTGCTCTTGCTAAAGTTTCTCCAGAAAATTATTATGACAGAACTGATTTGAGAATTCACACCTAAGAAGAAGACAATATGTTAAAGAAACTGCTCAGCTCCCGCTATTTCTTTTAGAGAATTAGTACCCAACTGAGGAAATGAAGGTTTATGGAGTACTGAATAAAGAGATCTTGGAAAAAGAGGGAAAATGTGGTGGTGGTGGAGGAGAAAGTGTATAAATGAGATGAGGGTTTTGTATGGGACATTAAGCAGGCATGGCAGGCAGATTACTCTCCAAGGAAACAGAGCAACTCTGCAAGCCCTGAGAAATCATTTCATAAATATATGCACTGTACCATTGTTGTAGGATAATATTATTAGTTATGTGTGAACATATGGAAGGAGGCCTTCAGGTGTACAGAAATCCCAGATGTCTTGCAAAAGAAGAAGAAGAAGAAGCTCTCTCCCACCACACACACACATTTTGGCACGAGTATTTATTTAGTGTGCTGGAAGTTCTTCAGCCAGTCTGGGAGCAGATGTTACACCACATGACTGCAGTAACCAATGGGAAGCCCCCAGATGCTGAGCCTCAAGTAGATGACATACAACAGTTTACTATTCACTCATGGGCTGAATGCTTTTTCATCCAAGGTTTTTGGGGGATGCGTGCCAATAACAAATGAAACAGTAGAGATCAGGATCTGGTCACGAAGGATCTGGGGACTCCATTTGTAACAAGCATTATTTACAAAGAAACAGTTCAATTAGCATAGCACTGTTCTGAGAGAGCTTGTGCTGGGCTATGTATAGGGTGTGCATTTGTAGGGAAAACATGGGTCCCCCCCCCACTGAAGTGGCTTCCAGACAGCTACAAAGCAAAACTGGCCACCAGCCTTCCTTTCTATGGTTCCCAGAGCAAATCCGAGTGATACATTTTACCTCATGTGCGTTTTGTTAAGGGTAATGTGTTCACTGAAGCAGAACAGCTGTCTGTCAAAAGCTAAGTTAAAAATTCACTCGATATTAAAAGTTTCATTGGAAGGGCTCCTTAACTCAGTAAAAATGTTTTTTGGGTGGGTGTGTTTTTTGTTTTGTTTTTTGCAATTGTTTGAATTAATATAATGCTTCCAAAATGCTTTTTAGGAGTGCTTGTAAAATTCTGGGCTTGTTTCCCCCCCCCACCTTTGCTATCTTCCAGAACTTCCCTTGTAAGGAAATGGCTTTTTAACCAGAAGAATCCTCTTGAAATTATAATATTTTTTCTTCCAAAGGGGTCCTCGCCACAGCAGCTGCAACAAATTGAAAGTGAACTTTACTCTCAATTGGTGTTTCAGATTTAAAAGTATGAGTGACCAAGTAATTATGATTATTATAACCTGAAAGACAACTTATTGGGAACTGGATCTTTTTAAAAAACGAAACAAAACAAAACAAAAACCCACCCCAGATTCTATTAAAATAAAGCAGGTAATACAAACAAAAAGCATCAAGCATACATAAAAAGCAGTGCAGGGGGTTTTGAGAATAGTTTATCAATAGAAAAGTATTGTACTTGAGTCTATCAAGTTAGCCAGATTTCACATTCTATCGCAGAGGGAGTCTTGTGTAGCTATGTTCGAAGTATGCAAGATAAAATCCCACCAAATAGCACGACATTTTTCAGGATTGTCTGAACTCTTAGGAATTGGATCTTTTGATACAGAATTTACCAGTGAAACAGAACAACAGGCATTATTCACAAAACTATCCCTGATATCTGATGTCTAGAAATATGAGGGAGATGCATCTCTCAGTAGAATTCAGGGTTATTTGCCCCTGTTTTGAACCTCATCTTCTGTGAGATGTTCATACATTTATATTTCCCAAAATCTATCTTTCTTTCTTTCTTTCTTTCTTTCTTTCTTTCTTTCTTTCTTTCTTTCTTTCTTTCTTTCTTTCTTCTTTCTTTCTTTCTTTCTTTCTTTCTTTCTTTCTTTCTTTCTTTCCCCACCCTTGCCTGCCTCATAATAAAGCTCAATGTGATTTAATACAAGGGAATGAAATCATAAATGTATTGTGATGCTTGTTTCATTCTGAGACACGACCTTGCCACCTGGGGCACTTTCACAAGCTCTTTTGACTCCATAAGGAACATAGAAAGCTGCTTTACATTCAGCTAGACCAGGCATGCCCAAAGTCCATTTTGGGGGCCTAATCCAGCCTGCCGGTAAAAAAACTCAACAACTTCAATCCTAAAAAAGGTTAACAACTTTAACTTTGGCTGCCCCTTTGGTCGGCCCTCACAGCCCTTCACTTCATCAAATCTGGCCCTCTTTGAAAAAAGTTTGGACACCACTGAGCTAGACCATTGATCCATCTAGCTCAGTATTGTCTACACCAGGGGTTGGCAACCTAAGGCCCATGGGCCACAAGTGGCCCACGGGGGTTGTTTAACTGCCCCTCGAGTCACCCCCGAACCAAACCACCAGCTTGGCGAGTCTCCACGCACTGCGCTAGACCGGCACAGTGTGGCGTGGGGACTCGCCAAAAATTGCATCTGCATAGACGCAGACACCGGAAATCGCGTCTGTACATGATCCGGCCCATGGAGGGATATCCACTGGAGTGAACCGGCCCAGGCGAGGTAAACCTTGCTGACCCCTGGTCTACACTGACTGTCAGAGGCTCTCTAGGGTTTCAGGTGAGGGCCATTCCTGGCCCTATCTGGAGATGCTGGGGCTTGAACCTGGAACCTTCTGCATAAAAGGTAGAGGTTTTACCACTGAGCTATGGCATTTCCCCCATTGCAATGTGCTGTTACTGTTGCAGTGCAGCACTATGAGAAGAGACTGCTACTTACAACCCCCCCCTCTCTCTCTCTCTCTCTCTCTGTAGTGCTTTCCTTAAGCTCTCCATTCTGTGTCACTTTATGCGGAGTCATTCATACATTCCCAGGAATTTTTATATAGATTACGGTGATGCTTTATATGTGTACTCCAGACGATTGCCAGTCTGAGGCCTGTAGCCATCATTCAGTAGCAATGAGATCAGCACTGCACTGACAATCTGAGAGACAACTGCTGGGCAGGATGCATTTCATCTGCATGAAACAACCCTTTCACCAGCAACCCATAATCCTTTATTCCTACACTGATCTAATGCTTTCTATATAAAACTGGACAGGGATGCAAGGATGTTACAAGCAGAATTGTGCCTTTTTCTTTCCTTTAATGAATCCCTTCCTGGCCTTGCCGACGTTTAGAAGACAAACTGGTGCCCCATGTGTTCTGCAGCTGGGAGAGCCGTGCCAATTCAGACCGGCAGCTCTGCATGTCTGTTTTGATTTTGCCCTTCCAGAAGCTCAGGCACCGCGTTGTTCCCCAGAAAAGCATCTAAGCGATTTCCCATTGACCAGGAATATGGTGCTAGTGGTAGAAGCAGTGTGTGAGGTGAGACTCCCTAAATTCAGAATGAGGAGAGCTCTCTCTCTCTCTCTCTCTCTCTCTCTCTCTCTCTCTCTCTCTGTGTGTGTGTGTGTGTGTGTGTGTGTGTTAGATGCAGACTTAACTATGGCCAAAATTCTGGTTTTGATTTTCCCTCTTTTGTTGCACGGCATTTCTGCCGCTCACCTTTCATCAATCAGCATTTTGGCTGCCTGATAGGAAGGGCAGAAGGTCAGCAGTAAAATACAGAGGGATCCTCTCTATAGAAAACAACGGCTGTCAGATGAACCTGGTATATCATGTATTATTAAGACATTTGAGCCTCACTCACTTACTGACCCAGAGGGTATCAGTAAATTGCTGGAGCATTTCCCCATCAGACAGAAAGCTGTAATTTGGCACACATGCACTCCGAAACACTGCTGCTTTGATGCAAAAGTCTAAAAATGGAACATTTTTACATCCTCTGTTGAATACCTGCAATGCGAGGCTTTCTCCATAATAACGGGCAGAATTCTAAGTGTATTCCCAATTCTCTCCTTCTTTCTTTACAGCCCTGGCTTTAGCTGGGGCAGCCGAGGAAGGTTTCTGGCAGCCATGGATTGAATTCAAGACGCAGATTCTTGCCCCAAATGGGGCTTGCAGTCTGCATTGAATTTAATGTGCAAATCTACTTTGGCAGACATCAACTCTACTCAGGGGTTCCATTCAGAAGTTCCAGAGTAGAACAAATCCAGTGGGGTTAGTATGAGGTGCCAGAGATGCTGGATCCACAATTGAGAGCACACTTGTTCCTGCCCTACATTTTTTTGGGGGTGGGGTGGGGTTGAAACCAAAATCTTGCTTTAGGCCACTGGGAGTCATTGATCTCAGTACATGCATTAATAATGTCATTCATTCATTCATTTTTTCATGTACGCCTGGCCTTTCTGCTGAATGGAACCCAGAAACAAAACAAATAGGATTAAAAAAAATTGAGATAAAAAGCAGAACTTAGCAATTCACCAAGCAGTGGACTGAATCTACAAGTCAAACTAAACATTGGAAAATAAAACGAAAAGCAAATAATAATAATAATAATTCTACATTGTAAAGTTTTTGTGTAAAACTTTGTCCCGAGGCTTGGTATTTGGCTGCACCTGCATAAGCTGCTACAATAGAATAAAGAATTTCATAGCCTGTATCTATCACTTTAGATGCATGGTAAGTTATTGGACTTGGCACACAGTGGGGTTAGAACTGATGGGGAACCATGGAAGAGAGAGAGGAAAAAATGAGAAGTGGTTGTAAAAGTTTTTTACCATCTTGTGAAAGGTTTCTGAAACTAAATAAAAGCCGTTGGTGTATGATGAATAAATAAATTAATAATAATAATGATAATAATAATAATACTAATACTAATAATAATAATAATAATAATAATAATAATAATAATAATAATAATAATTTATTTCTACCCGGCCCATCTGGCTGGGTTTCCCCAAACAATACAATACATCAGGGGTTTCCAACCTTCCTGTGCCCCTAAGCACATCTGGAATACCCAGTAACTGTCATGGGCATCACAACGTGGGCAACACTTGATGCAGGACACCCATGTTATCCAGATCAACTCTGGTAGAGAGAGAACCAGTTCACTCAACATCTACATGGATATGAATGAAAGGAATCTCTAGCCCCAACCTTCACAGGTAGATTGGAAGCTCTGAACAGAGCCTATATGTATACAAGTTGTAGAAGCATTTTACATGGACCTCGGTTGGGCAAATATTTTGTGCAAAATCTACAGCATGTGTGCATCAGGCTAGGGGTGTGGAACCATTTCTCTCTCAAGGGCTGCATTCCTCAGCCCGGGGATAAATTCTGAGGGCCAGTAGTTGGTAGGGCCGAAGCCAGTGCCATTCTCTTTTCATAGAATCATAGAATCATAGAGTTGGAAGAGACCACAAGGGCCATCGAGTCCAACCCCCTGCCAAGCAGGAAACACCATCAGAGCACTCCTGACATATGGTTGTCAAGCCTCTGCTTAAAGACCTCCAAAGTAGGAGACTCCACCACACTCCTTGGCAGCAAATTCCACTGTCGAACAGCTCTTACTGTCAGGAAGTTCTTCCTAATGTTTAGGTGGAATCTTCTTTCTTGTAGTTTGGATCCATTGCTCCGTGTCCGCTTCTCTGGAGCAGCAGAAAACAACCTTTCTCCCTCCTCTATGTGACATCCTTTTATATATTTGAACATGGCTATCATATCACCCCTTAACCTCCTCTTCTCCAGGCTAAACATGCCCAGCTCCCTTAGCCGTTCCTCATAAGGCATCGTTTCCAGGCCTTTGACCATTTTGGTTGCCCTCCTCTGGACACGTTCCAGTTTGTCAGTGTCCTTCTTGAATTGTGGTGCCCAGAACTGGACACAGTGCTCCAGGTGTGGTCTGACCAGAGCAGAATACAGTGGCACTATTACTTCCCTTGATCTAGATGCTATACTCCTATTCTCTCTCTCTCTATTCTCTCTCTCTCCTCTTCTCCAACCAAGTAGGCTTGTTGGGAAGGAACAGGTCACTTTTATTATAGACCTGGACTGCCCACTAACAGAGAACTTTCCCCCTTCCATCACCTCATCCACATGGGCTTCCCCCTATTTCCCTTCTGGTCCTTCTCTCTTTGTGGTCTCCCCCATCCATGTGAAGTTGTAGGTTGCCCTTGGCTAATCTAGGCTCTGTTCAGAACTCTGGATGAAGATATGAAGGTGGGTGGGTGCAAGTACAATCCTGCTCCTGCCAATCTATGCTTCCATATACAAAAGGAGTGGCTCATCTGGTGGGATTGAGCCACAGCCAGAGCTCCTGGCAGCAGTGTCACAGTCACTTCCCAAGACAGGTGGGGAGGCAAAGTGAGGGCTCGCACCAGTGGAACCAATCTGGCACTCCAACAACATTTCTGCACAGTTATAAATGCACCACCAGGCCGCAACTTGTCCTCCTGGTAAGCTGCAGTCATGTTACTATCATGAAAGGCTGTTGCTGCAGCTCTGACCCACTGGAACCTTGTAGGGTGGGAGTGGCAGCAAGGCAAATGGCTGACAAGGGCATTGGCCGGTGAGACAAGTGAGTTGGGGTGTGTAGGGTGCTAACTGGCTGCCTTCTGTCTCCACTGTTTGAGGAAATTGCCTCAGTTTGCCTCACAGTAGCACTGGCCTTGCGTATGAATGGGACTATTGAGGTTTCAGAGCATGAGGACAGCTCTCACATTATTGAGGGATTTGGGAATTATCTTCCATGCATGGGGAATGATATGTGGGAGGAATGGGGTGTGAAGGAAGCATGCCTCAGTATTGTTCCCAATCTCAACTCATGTGGAAGTATGTCTGCTTCATGGGGAATGTTGCCCAAACTGATCCCCAGAGCCAGAAAGTTAGGTGGGGAGGGCCTCTCCTCTGTTTTTAATACATTCTTAGGGAGCCTTGAAGAGATTAGAACCTGAGTAATATGTTTATTTTGTGCTGGGTAGTCTCTTAACAACACATCTGTGAGGACAGAGTTCTTTGTTTAAAGAGACTCTTGACGGGGATACAGCAATTTCAACCACACCAATGAAACACGCTCCAAATCAGAAAGGCATAGTTTACCTCATCACGACTGCCTTGGGAGCAGACTTGGGATTCAGCTTCATTGAATGACCCTGCATATTCTCCCTCTCTCATATAATACTCCAGTATTATATAACCCAGGGTTATCCAGCAATTCAGAGCAGACGGGAAGAAGTATTTTTTCAGACAGTTAAACTATGGGATCCGCTGCCACGAGATGTGGTGGTGCCCACCATCTTGATTGGCTTAGAGGAATCAGACAAATTCATAGAGGACCAATGGCTAATTTATTTATTTGTAGTAATATTTATATATCAATTCATAAAACAATATCAAAGTGGTGCATAAAACCATACAGTAGAAACCATACATATATATGAAAATGAGAAATCAGATAACTCTACAGCTCTGTGATTCTATGATTGTGAAGGTTTTCAGCAAATGTTGAAAATGTGACAATGGGCTTGCTTCAGTAGTAAGGGAATTCCAGAGAACTGGTGGCACAGCAATAAAAGCATGAGCTTGAGTCACCACATGCTTTACCACACAGGCATGTGGCATTGCCAACAGATCTATAGCCACATATCTGAAGAACCAAGATGGGATGGAGGGAGAGAGGCCACTTCTCAGATACCTTGCAAGCTGTAGCTCAGTGGGGAAGCCACATGCATTGCATGATGAAGGTCCCATGTTCCATTCCCTACATCTCCAGATCAGACTGGGAATGTGCTCTGTCCAAAACCCTGGAGAGCCTCTCCCAGTCAGCATAGACAGTGGTAGGCTGGGGCGACTAATGGTCTTACTTTGATAAGGACTTCCTGTATTTTCCATAAGACGCACCAGACCATAAGACGCACCTAGTTTTTGTAAAAAAAATTCCTTCCTGTAGCACCTTAAAGACCAACTAAGTTAGTT
Organism: Podarcis bocagei; assembly: GCF_964188305.1. NCBI lineage: Eukaryota > Metazoa > Chordata > Lepidosauria > Squamata > Lacertidae > Podarcis > Podarcis bocagei. The sequence goes on from NC_138134.1 coordinate 56,740,128, forward strand.
CTTGGTATAAGCTTTTGTGTGCATGCACACTTCTTCAGATAAGTGTGCATGCACACGAAAGCTTATACCAAGAACTAACTTAGTTGGTCTTTAAGGTGCTACAGGAAGGAATTTTTTTATTTTGACTATGGCAGACCAACACGGCTACCTATCTGTACCTAGTTTTTGGAGGAGGAAAACAAGAAAAAAAATATTCTGAATCCCAGAAGCCAGAACAGCAAGAGGGATCGCTGCTTTCACTGCGCAGCGATCCCTCTTGTTTTTCTGGCTTCTGGGATAGCTGCGCAGCCTGCATTCACTCCATAAGACGCATACACATTTCCCCTTACTTTTTAGGAGGGAAAAAATGCATCTTATAGAGCAAAAAAATACGGTACTTTGCAAGTCCTAAGTTCTTATTCAAGTCCTGCTTGCAAGCTTCGCATAGGCATCTGTGGGAAGAAGGATGTTGGGGTCACCAGACCTTTGGTCCAGTTCAACAGGGATCCTCTATGTTGTGTGCACCAAATTTATCCCTGTTCTCTGCTTAAGGTTCATTATGGCCCTAGATTACATGGGTTCCTCATGGGATACAAGGGGATTCTGGGGGAGGAGGCGTTGCTGTCTTGAGCCAGGACTAAATGGTCCGAGTTCCCTTTCAGGCCTATTATTCCATGTTTTTTTACTTAAAGCTGCTAGAGCAAGCATGCAGGAAGTTTAAGAATGCTAATAAAAGGTTACTATAGATTTGAAGTAGACCTTTTGTCCACTTTGATGTTGAATCAGAAAGGTCTGGCTTCCTATGCCGGGTGAAAGCAAATGCTTGCATATGGTCTAAAGAAGGAGAAAAAAAACCCATTCTTTTCATTCCCTCCCACAGCTGCAGTTTCCTGTTACAAGTTGTGATTTAATAAATATATTTAATAATGATTTTTCTTTTTAAAAAATCATTTTCTACAATGCCCTTCCCTTCCAGCTGGAGTCACGATAAATACATATGTTAATTTCTTCTTCTCCCCCTCCCCAAAGAAACTAATAATCACCATTCCACCCTAGAATCCCTCTCCCCCTCCCCCCGCCAACATCCCAGCTGCAGATTTCCAGCCCCATGGCATTTTTCCTTCCAGCTTTTATTTACAGAAATACTTCATTGAAAAAAAGGAAAAACCCAAACTCTCCAAGCATCTCTCCCAAGGCTTCCTCTGTTGCTTTCTTACACTGCTTCTAACTGCTTCCAAAACAGGGCAGAACAGTTGGGGGAGTCAAAAAAATCCCCTAAGGGGACCTTCTTGGATGGTAGAAACAGTCCCCTGGTGAGATAGACAATAATAGTGTTGCAAATTGTAACAAATGTGGCAAGACCCACAGCCTTCGACTGCGTTTGATGATCGTAACTCATGGTTTCTATCACACACATACAATACACCATGCCTCCTACGTTGCTTTGAAGGTTCCTGCTGGGCTTTGGGTTCCTCTGTCCCAGAGTACAAAAAGAACTTCTCGTCTTAGGGCATCGGCTGACCTCTCTGTGTGTCTGTACAAGCAGGGAGTTCTGCAACGCTGCCTGGGGTATAGCCAAGGATTTGATCACTAGCCTCCTTCTGCCTGTTAAAATGTGTTCAATGGCTGATCTCTGAGGGTTGCTTCGTTTTCCAAGCCAGAAATAAATATTCATGTGGAAGTATGGGAAATACATTTGAATTCATAACCCAAGAGCCTTATGGTAACAACGGATTAAGGAACAAACAGAAAATACCCATTAAAATGCAGTTATTATTCAATTAAATGCTTTAAACCATAACAAATGTTCTGCTGGCTTAAGACCAGCATCCCAAAGACAGGCACCATTCAGTGGGAACACCTTCAATAGTTATTTAAATTATTGTTTTGTTTTTACTCACCTGGTTGGGCACCATTGGGATTGCTAGTTTTATTAATGACCTGTGCTGGTTTTGCTCATAGATACCCAAAGGAAAATGTGTTGCAGAAGTTCTTACACACAATAGGCTTTTCCCACAGAGCTGCAGTTCCATTAGGGTGGCAACGAATACATCATCTGGGTGGACAATACTGGGTGCAATGCAGTATAAGTCAGAACTATAGTCAGGCTAGATAACTGCTTATCACATTTCTTAGGGGCTCATCTGTTGGGGGGGTGTGATTTCAACAATGGGAGGGGCCAGACAGATCCACCTTTTTTGCTTCCTCTCTGCCACCCCCTCTCCTCTCTGACCAGCAAGCTGCTGTGAGTGGGTCAGGGAATTCATGCCATAGGTCTGAATTAATCATTTGCAGTGGGCTTTTGAAATGAGGTCTAGGGCTGCATGAAGTTAAGCCAATAGTTGCCAGCAATCCTAGGGCCACAGCTTGTCCACTCCTGATGTAGATCATAGTGGCGTGTTGCTGGCCTGCTTCTGGCTGCGGAGATAGAAAAAATATTAGCAGAGAACTGGGAAGAAGGTAAGATCATCTCAGGGTTGAGGAAGAGGAATGTACTGGCGTCACTTGGTCTGTTTAAAAATCAAGGGAAACTAATCACGATGAATTGCTCCATCAATGAAAATGTTAGCAATGCTCTTTGTGGATTTTAATAGTGTCCTATAAAAATGAGCAGGCAGTCATATCTTTCTAAATTTCAATCATGTCCACTAACAAATCACTGCATGGAAGAGGCATGTTTTCTAATATCCCCTTGACTGAATGTACAGAAGAAGCTAGTCTTGTTTTTGTTTTAATGACAGTGACCAGCGTGGTTCAAATCCTTGTGGGATTTAAAATTCTTGTCTAGTACTTGCACATTTTCACTATGTCAGCTAGGGGGTGCACATGCTGAAAATAACAGGGAAACAAACACCAGCTAGAACACACACAGTAAGCAAAATGCTGCTCATTTTTCTAAAGAGAATAAGGCTTCTGTCCCTACCTTCTATAGAAAGGAAGCATTCAGCCAACACAGGTTTTTTCCTCATTTTATTATTATGGAAACCTGTATCAGGAAACTCCTGATACATGGACTTTTATCTGAGACCCGCACAAATTGTCTATTGGAATTGGGGGGCGGGTAGAACTTGCCTGGAACATCTGAATTGATGTGTTTTCCTTAAAATGTTATCCATCTGCTTGGGTCAGAACAAGGAACTGGCATTCCAGACAGTATCTCTGTGAACAGAAGATTAGTTTTTCCTTAATTAATTGCTTTCTTTGTCTTAGAAATAAGACAGCTTATAAATCAGAACTGTCCCCAAACATTTTCCATCACCAGCTTAGAACTAAAACCAACATCAAAATAAATAATAATGGCCGAAGCTGAAAAAGGCTTCTACCTCGATGTCAGCAAAGGCATTCTAAAGTTGCTTGTTTGCTTGTTTGTTGTTGTTTTGTTGTCTGAAGTGCCTAATTAAGTGGTCTTGCATTTGAAAATTGAATCCAGATTTTTGTCTGCCAAGTGGACTAAAAGTTCCATGTCAGATTCAGGGACAGCCTTTGCAAAAAGCAATAACCTCAAGGTAGTACTACTTACTAACTGTGTTTTAAATTTTAGATCTTATTCGTCTTGTATTTGAATAGTGTTATTTTTGCCTTGAGATCCAAAAGTCAGATAAAGTCATTACTAAGTCTAATAAATGAATAGTAATTGGTGCAATGCATTTGAACCCAAAAATAGCAGTAAAACTATCTGTGTATGTCTATTGGAACCTCAACAAAATTGTGGATTGGGAAAGACTAATTTCTTCTACCTAGTTTATCTATTTATCAGTTAAATTTGTATCCTGCCTTTCTGCCAAATAGTGCTGCTGAGGACACTTAACAGTAATAATAACATTGTTGTTGGCGTTAATCTGTCAAGAGGCAATGGATGAAGTCAAAATGCTGTGTTAGCAGCAATAAAGTGACCTCCTTGGGGTGCAAGCCTGGGCAAAGTGTATTGAGGTCCTGGGCTGCCTAGACAACAAGACCCCACTCTTGGCTTCACTGATGTGGTCCAAAGGAAAGCAGAGCAATATGTTTGGCACCAGCTTGGCTGCATGAGTTGCTGGAAGGAGGCGTACAAGGCACATCCAACTGTCTTAGGGACTCTAGCTTTGTGAAGGGTTTACACCTTAGCCTTTTCTTCTCCCGAAGATATCCCACCAGGCAGGTGAGGTTTAGGATCAGAGTTTTCCTTTTCATAGATGGACTACCTTCCCAGCTTGACGACCCCCCATATGCCTCTCATATTCTTCTACAACACATGCAGAAACCACCATTGACCATGTTGAAATGTTTGGTAGTCCAGGTAGTAACTTATCTCAAAGGTTGGTAAATAACTCATACAGAATGCATGTCACTCTGAGTAGTATCATTGTGGTCAGCCTTATAAGATGGTGCAAGCAGGCCCAGATGATGGACTTGGGTTTTCAGGTAATGCTTTTGCATTTAGTGATTGCCTCCTCTTGCAATAAGACAGTATCAACAGTTTCTGTTAAGTATTCCATGTTCAGTCTCAACAGAATATGATCTGGGTTTTCCATATCTTTTTGTCTATGTCCTTTGCTATAAACTCTCTGCTGGCTCTAACCATGGTAGCTCTCACACTGAATGGCACCAGTCATAGAAAGGTTAATCACCTCTCTTAACTCGGTAAGCTGACAGCTTCTAGACCAGGTCACTTTGGAATCAAATTCTTTTCTAGGATTGTTCTGATTTGACTTCCTGTTCTCATTTCTGCTGGGATACATCCTGTTGTTATCAGTAGTGTTGGCCCGTAGCTTAGAAGACCAATATGTAGCTCATTCTGCCTCGGGATTTTCTTTGCAGTCTGTACTGCCTTCTCTGCCACAGCAGTAATATGGCAAAAGTGGTAAAATGGTTGCAGTTACTGGAATTCTGTTAGTCATGAATTCATCTAGATGGCCAAAGAGAAGAAAGGTTGTGCTGCAGCAGGTAATGTCAGAGAAGGTTAATGCCAACATCTTAATATAGGCCCAACTCCATGGAGTTGTCTTGCACATATTGACATGGACCACATTCCCTTCTGGGCCTCTTTCTAGGGAATGCATGCCAGTGGTGGGCAGCGATAGAGGCAAAAGTGGCAGATCAATGGATTGAAATTTTACTTTTATACTGAAGGCTAGTCGTCCCGTCCCCCCCTTGACCTGCCATTTAGATAAGCTAGAGCCACTACCAGGATTCCAGGGCAAATACCAGCCACACAATGCCACCCAAGGAGGGTGTGAAGCAAGGCCCGTGAGATGTGCAGTCTAGGGGAGGGAGAGTGGTTGGGGAAGGGGTATGGCAGGGGAAGACTTTGGTCCTTCAAATTTCAGGCACACCCTGTCCAAGGACAGAATTTGGCACTCTGCCCCCCCCGCCTCTCACCTGTTCTGCTCAGATCTCTATGTCCATTGGTGTAGGAAGTAGGGTGTAGTGGGTGTGGGCCACCCCGGGTGTCATCAATGAGGGGGGTGACAAAATGGCAAAAATATGTGTTTTTAAAATAAGAAATTCCCATCACAAAATGTTAAGTAAATAAACCAGAAAACAATACTTGCAACTGTAAGTATCTTATTTTCCTTCTTTTAATACAGTGGTACCTCGGGTTACAAACACCTCAGGTTACAAAAATTTCGGGTTATGGACTCCACTAACCCGGAAGTAGTACCTCGGGTTAAGAACTTTACCTCAGGATGAGAACAGAAATTGTGCACCAGTGGCAGCAGAAGACCCCATTATCTAAAGTGGTACCTCAGGTTAAGAACTGTTTCAGGTTAAGAACGGACCTCTGGAACGAATTAAGTTCATAACCAGAGGTACTACTGTAATTTCAATGTGTGTGTGTGTGTGTTGGGGGGTAGCAAGACATTTTCTGCACTGGGTACCACCTGACCTTGCTACGCCACTGTTAACGTCATATTTGTGATGCCTCGCGGCACCCCCTAGGCTTGGCACTCAATGTGATAGAACTGGTTGCACTGCCCTAAATCCAGCTCCGGATATGGCTTGGGGAAAGTACCAAGGGCCAGACAGAGAACTATGTTTTCCTCCTGGGCCTGATGCTCATCATCCCTTACCTGGATAGTTCACCTTGTCCAGAAAGCGTTTTAGTTCTATTGTGTTAAGTGGTGCTATCAGCTTTGTTATGGCATCGACCTTCTTTGTCCCATGTTGTGCAATTAACTATCACAAGAATTCTCCTTTGCCTTGGCAAAGTTGACCTTTTTTTCTGTGATGCAGTATTGTTCACATGGGGCATTCTGTTCCAGGAATGCTGTGGGATTGCTGGAGGCGGCTGCGTTGCTGCTGCCAGCTAAAATAAAATACAATATAATAAAATGGGAGAGTAAAGCTCATGTATGCCATTGAAAGTGACTGGGCTTACAACCAAAGAATTGTTGGAGTCGTAGGGAGCTTTGAAGACTATCTAGGATGCTCTCTGCATGAAACCCAGGGCTAGAGCCTCCCTCAAAATATTGATGGTGCCCAGCCTCTCACAGTTTTCAAGCAGTGGCGGAAAATGCTACCCAGGTATAAAAATAATTAGAATTGTAATTATTTATATCCCACCCTTTTCCCTGTCAGGGTCTCCATGCAGCTTATAACTAAAATAGAAACAGGTAAAGGTAATGAATGGCACAATCCTATGCCCAATTACTTGAGAGTAAGTCCCATTGAACACAGTAGGACTTATCTACTCATAGAACTGCCATGTAAAAGGTTAACATTGGCTGGACTGTGGTCTTAGCGTTTAATATTGGCATTCCTGCCATTAGTAATTCTGCTTGATTAAAAGGAAATGCGGTGAGACCAGCATTGTTCTAAGGCTGCCTTTGTGAAAGCACTCATGAGAAGTTGTGGAATAATAATCAGTGCACCGGTGGAAGCAATTGCTAAAGTTGGTCTCCCTGAGTAAGTGAAGCAAGCTTTTGCATGCAACTTCCATGCTGGGTTGGTAACTGATCACACAGAACAGTGCTGTGCATATGTTTCAGATGATTCAGTTGCTTGCACCCAACATCTGGATATTGTTCATGCAGTCCCTCGATCATCAGGGCTAGCCTGAGACTTTTTACTCCCTGAGGCAAAGGATAAGATGGTGTTCCCTTCCCAGTCCACATACAGAAGCTGACCAGATGGGGAGTCTAATCATTTGACACTGGCAGCATCCTTCACAACACCTGGGGCAGCAGGCTAGCTTTTGGAGGGCAGAGGGACAGGACACTTCTGTCCTCCAACAGAGAGGATTTGGGAGAACAGCTTGGTTGCGGCTTCCACTGCCCTTGAAATCTGTCTCCCGAAGTCGTCACCTCACCTTGCTTAATGGCAGGCCAGTGCCTCATAAATGGATACACAAACCTGGTGGTCAGTGCTGTCAGCTTCTGTAACATCAATACCATGTTTAGAGGGCGGAAAGACTGAATTCAGCCCTCTTTCTTCTCACTCCTCTTTTAAGAGGTGATGGGCTCCAACCCATCTGGTAGCATCAACCATTTCTAAGGTTCTCACATGCACTAATGCACACAGCAGGCTTGTTTGTGTAGGGATCTTTGAATTACAGCCTGCAAGTGTTGAGGATGGGGTGATATAAGCTAACAAGATGTCTCTGGGAAGCAAAGGGCAAAACATCTCTCCTGAACTTGTTCTCCACAATTGGTATTCAGAGACATGCTATTTCCAATCCTTGAGGTAGTATATAGCCTCATGCCTTTCCTCAAACATGCCTCATTCTCTTCAAATGCAACTAATTTGGTGGCTATCACCACATGTCATGGTAGCCAACTCCACAGGTTCACTATACATTATATGAAAAACTGTACTTCCCATTCATTGTCTTGAATCTCCCACCATTCAGTCTTTCTTGGATGGCCTGAGGTTCTAGTATTGGGAGGGAGGGAACTAAATGTCTCCTAGTCTAATTCCGCACTACCATACATACTTTTATATACCTCTATTACGTCTGCCCCTCCACTTAACCTTTTTTTCTGAACTGAAAAACCCTAAGCATTCTAAACCTTTTTGTAAAGGTAAAAGACCCCTGGAAAGTTAAGTCCAATCAAAGGTGACTATGGGGTTGCGGCGCTCATCTCACTTTCAGGCTGAGGGAGCTGGCATTCGTCCACAGGCAGGTCATGTTTCCAGGTCATGTGGCTAGCATGACTAAACTGCTTCTGGTGCAATGGGACACCTTGATGGAAGCCAGGGCGCACAGAAATGCCATTTACCTTTCCGCTGCAGCGGTACCTATTTATCTACTTGCACTGGCATGCTGGGCCTTTGGTGCAACCCCTTGATCATTTTGGTTGACCTTTTCTGAAGCTTTTCAGCAACCAGAACTTGACTGTTATAGTATCAGGGCACCAGGGCTGCATCACCAGTTCCTCCTTGGAATTTCCCGTCTTGGCCATGAGAAAGGGCATGCAGGACATCAGTTGTGCAGGAGATCTCCCTACTCCAAGGAGCAGAAAGTGGTGGGCATATTTAACATGGTGATTAAAAGTACCTAAAGCACATTTCAGTCCTTCTTATTGCTAGAGTGCACCAGCACACAAGGAATCACTGGTTTACAGATTTCACAATATGTTTTGCCTAATATTTAACTCCTACCTACATTTTCATGTTGAGTTTTCATCAAGTAATGGTAGCAACCAAGAATTTTAATCCCCCCCCCCTTTACCTCTGTGTAGGACCCTCACATGCTAGGCTGCTGGCAACATGGAGGAAAGGAAGTTGCATGTGCATGTTTTGCTTTTTTATGATTAATCATATGTCAAAATATGTCATATGATGAACAAAACCAGCTGAACTAAATCTTTATACAGTATTTTTTTTAAAAAACACACCTAAATCTTTATAAATATTGAGGCTAAAGAGCTATAATCATGCCTATGTGTTGTATATATTGATGGCCCACTTTTCATGATGGATGCTCTGTAGATTAAACATCAGGGTTGTAATTTTCCATGCCTCGTGTTCTACCAACGCTCAAAATATTTGTCGCAACTGCGGCTTTGCAGTTTACAACACTGACACAGAAAAATTTCCTTTTAAAAAGACATCGTGCTATAGCTTGAGAAGTAATGGTCCTAAAGTTGTTGCTTTTCAGAAACAATTCCCAGAAACACCAGGAAAGTCAGAGGGACTTTCAAGTTTTTCTGGAGATCAGTCATAAAAAACATGTTTTGTATGGAGAAAACCCTAGATTCAACCCCTGGCATCTCCAGTGAAGAGGATCAAGTAGCAGCTGATGAGAAAGGTTTCAGCCCAAGTCTCTGCAGATCCACCTTCAGCCAGGGTGGCAACACTGGGCTCCATTAAGAAATGGGATGCTCTGGAATAAGGCAGTTTCCAATCTTCTTAGCACAATGCATTTTTAGGCAAGCAGGTTAAATAGTACGTTGAGCCAGCATAGAAGCATTTCCGATGGGGTGTAACTATTCTAGCACCAGCACAACACTTTAATATATGGAATTGCTTGGGCTCTGCAAACTGACTAGTTTCCCGGGTCTTATCAGCTGTGCCACTCAGATCTTAGCAGCAAGGAGTCAGCAGCAAATGGCTACAAGCCACCTTCTTATTCCTCACAATGCCTCGGAGTTATGTTACATTGGGGGAATTGTGGAAAAATTCAAAACATGGCTCAAAAACCCGGCCATCTTATGGTGAGTGGGTGGGATCTAGGGCAGGTGTTAGCCCTGGTGGGTGGTGTTTTTTTTAAAACATATTTTATGTATTGTGACTTGTCATTTTAATTGGTTATAGTTTAGTAATGATTTATTGAAGTGGTTGAGAATGAATTTCTGTTTAATTAGTATTTGCTGATATTTTGAGGGTTATTTTTTATTGTGTACTATTATAGCCCATTGGGTTGTTGAATATTACTCTGTTCAATATAAGTTGCTTATTTTCAAGTTGTATTTTTTATTATGACTTATTTGTATTGGATCAGATTGTTATAAGGTGTGCGATTTTTGCTGCATCCCTCCTGCTTGTAAACTGCCGTGTGTATAGCCATACAGAAAGACAGTAAGTATATAAGTTGAAAGTGAAATGAAAAATGGGTTATGCTGGACAATTACTTGAAGCTGCCAAAAGCTGACAGCAAGGGATAGTAGCAGCATAGTGAAAACAAAGATGCCATTGATGGCTGAAATGGCACACACACTTCTCCCTGGGCTTGATGGATTAGTCTTCTTAAAGCATTCAAGGAGATGATTTTATTTGCAGTCACCTTTTTCAAATGATCTTCCTCTTTGGAGACCATCAATCTAGCTACATTCACATTGGTAGCATGGATATTGCTCACGTTTCTAAATTCTAAATTCAAAGCTGCAAAAGATGAAGTGATCTATTTTAGTTACATCTCTGCAAGGATGTTGAGATGCTTCTGCAGAACTGGAGACCAGTTTAAGTACAGAAGGAAGGTCTGACCTTGACCAAGGACACTTTAAAATCCTTTTGCCAACCAGCTAGTTTTCTCCTGTCTCACCTACTTAAATTTTCAAAAAGGCTTTTTATGTATGGAATGTGCTCTGGATCATACTTGTTCTTGAGCAGCCCTGGCAGCTTTCAGAGATTGCCGGTGACTCCCAGATGATATGTAATACTAGAAACAGCAGCCTGATGCTAAACATCCCCACCTGTTCTCCATTATCTTCCTTCAAAAGAAAACAATGTTTGGCTAAAGTTACAAACTAATGGAAACCATTTTCACTAAATAGGTACATTTGGTCTTATGTAATTTGGTAGCTCATAAAAGGGAAAAAAATACATAGAAAATGGCTTCGAACAGAGAGAAGGAAATGAAATGGGGGAAAAAAATCCTACGGCTGTGATCCTCATCCCACTTACTTGGAAGTAAATCCTATTCAAGTCAATGGGGATTATTTCCAAGCACATGTGGTTGGGGCGATGATGAAATAAAATCTGCATTTAATATGCAGGGCATGGATGGAAGAATGTATTGCCAATTTGACATGGTGCACATAAGGTTGAGATTCTGCCCCACTCAGCTTCCCCACCTCCATTCAGCACAAGCTCTTTTGGGATATGTGCTAAGCAGCAGGGGTGTGCACAGACCACAAAATTCAGTTCAGACCCTGATTTGGCACCAGTCACAAAAGAGCTCCCTGTTCTTTCTCTCCTAACCCTGCCATTTTTCGTATATGGCAGCCTTGGGGAGAAAGATTTCTGTTCTGGCAGCAGTCTTCTCGATGTCTAATCCTCTGAAGCATCCCAAATTGCTTCACAGTCCCCTGCAGGGTGCTTGGGAAAAGCCTGCTTTGGTCTGGACCAGGCCTGAATCTGTCTGAAGATTCAATATTTGTCTAAATCTGATGTGCACCCCTAGTGAACAAACCCAGAAAGGAAGCTGTTATGGCAAATAGAAGAGTATTTTCCCTCACTTCATGTGCAGTATGTACTTTATATATTTCCTGGGGAAACCCCCTAAGCTTTTACACCTCCTGGATAACAAGGACATAGAAGTTGTCCCACATCAAAATTTAGAGCTGCCATTACAACGTATCTGGCAACAACAACAACAAAGTTGTTAATCAATTCAAACCAAGCTGTGGAGAACATGCAAGAGAACAGTTTTCAATGGCTCATGGATTCCATTTCCCCTGTGGATCAAGTCACAGTTTTAGTCTGTGGTGTCCTCACCTACAAAGTATCAGGGCTTGAAAAGACACTAGTAGGGTTGACATACGTCCAGAACTCCCTGGACATAGCCGGTAAACAGTTTCCGGGTGATAATTGCTTAAATCTCCGGGAAAATCTGGACGTATGGCCATCCATGTTGGAAGTGTAGAGTTTGGCAAATTTCATTAAAAATTTCATTAAAAATAGCTTAACAACTTTGAGCAAAACTAGAGAGATAGCAAAGTAGATCTGATCAAGCAGAGACATAGGAGGCTGGCCTGGATTTGAAGGTATTTATATCCAGATAAGGTGACCACTTAGTCACCAAAGAAGAAAGGCATCATCCAAAATGAGGGGGACCAAAGGACAAAGATTTGCATAATAATTTACATGTTAATTTGTATATATAGATGCAAATGTAGAAATGATTACTATAATTTAAACAGAAATACAATGGTGTTCTGGCGTCCTGTCCATCTGCTTAGTCTGCTGCCAAGTTGATAGGCAACTTCAGTGCCCCTGCTTTCCATTCATTGGGTTCTTAGGGTTCTTTATTTCGAAACCAGGCTTGGACTGGAAATCCCTTCAGTGAGAGAGAGAGGTGTCCTCTGTAAAGTTGGACCCATGCCAGCTGTCATCTAAGCTGGAATACAATTGCCACCTATCCATTTCCACAGGTCAAGCAGGACCTTGGGTCTATGATGAGAGTTGTTGCTTCAATAATGATGCAGCTCACCCTTATATTGGTGGAGGCTCCACCCCCTTCCCTGCTCTCTCTCAGGCCCTGATCTATGCAGGTGTTTCCATGTGATTCCATTTCCTCCTGAGTAGCTTGAGGAGCTGCTAAGGCACTTTGGTGGCAGCTCTGGCATTCCTACCTGGCTTGTCATCTCCTCTTGCTCCTGCAGCCTGGGATTGGTCTAAGAACCCAAGAACCCAGGAACCCAAGACCTCCAGACCTGGGACCAAAATATTCAGATCTATTGGATTGTCCGAGTAACTAGCAATGTGGAGCTCTATGGCAGGGTGCATCTACGTTTGCTTCTCATCTCAGGAGACTTCAGGTTCAGGATCTGAGCATAGCTGAACCTTAAACACCACCTCTTTTCCTTTCATATATACAGTGGTGGTTGTTGTTGTTTAGTCGTTTAGTCATGTCCAACTCTTCGTGACCCCATGGACCAGAGCACGCCGAGCACTCTTGTCTTCATATACAGTGGTGTTGTTGTTGTTTAGTCATTTAATCATGTCCGACTCTTCGTGACCCCATGGACCAGAGCACGCCAGGCACTCCTGTCTTCCACTGCCTCCCGCAGTTTGGTCAGACTCATGTTTGTAGCTTCAAGAACACTGTCCAACCATCTCGTCCTCTGTCGCCCCCTTCTCCTTGTGCCCTCCATCTTTCCCAACATCAGGGTCTTTTCCAGGGCGTCTTCTCTTCTCATGAGGTGGCCAAAGTATTGGAGCCTCAGCTTCACGATCTGTCCTTCCAGTGAGCACTCAGGGCTGATTTCCTTAAGGATGGATGCGCTTGATCTTCTTGCAGTCCATGGGACTCTCAAGAGTCTCCTCCAGCAACATAATTAAAAAGCATCAATTCTTCGGCGATCAGCCATATACAGTGGTACCTCGGGTTAAATACTTAATTCGTTCTGAAGGTCCGTTCTTAACCTGAAACTGTTCTTAACCTGAAGCACCACTTTAGCTAATGGGGCCTCCAGCTGCCGCCACGCCGCTGGAGAACGATTTCTGTTCTCATCCTGAAGCAAAGTTCTTAACCCGAGGTACTATTTCTGGGTTAGCGGAGTCTGTAACCTGAAGCGTCTGTAACCCGAGGTACCACTGTATCTAACATCATCACATAATGGGGAGGGGGGGATAAGCATATAAAGGAGTGTGAGATCATGAAGTATCATAAAAATATGTAATTGTTACTGCTTTGTTTTCTATTAGAACTGTTCTATGTAACAGGACAGAGCAAGAGATACTTTATTCTGGAAGATTTAATCACTGACCATTGCCCCCCTCCACCCCATAGATGTAATTCACTGCCCATTTTTGTTAATTAAAAGACTCCCAATGATTCTAAGCCCCCAAATGACAATGCTTGCTTTTGAACTGAACATTTCCAAGTCTATCCCTTTCTAGCAAATTAATGCTTCCAGGTTTGAAATATGGTTGGTGTTCTTTACATTTTTGGGGCTGTAAGCTGTTATCCACACGAATGGGCTTTGCTTGCATTGCTAGAACTCATTAACTTACCCTATGGAAGCCAATGCAATTGGCTATGTTAGGTCCAGACCATGACTCTTTAGCTTTTTCCAGGGCTAAGTCAGTTAATAACATAGTTTTGATTTTGGCAAGGTGAGGTCCTTTTGTTGGTCCACTACAACTTTTCCATTTATTTGTATCATTTCCCTCCCACCAGGATAGGCAATATAAGTGCTGGCCTGACTCTATAGAACAAATTATTTCCCAGAGTTTCTGCAAGTATCCAACAGCTGTGGATAGCCTCATCATTGTTTGGAAGCAAGATTTGAGTCTAATGGATTCTTATGAAAGCCATTGTTTGTTGCTTTTCTTTTGAGCTTTCCCAAAGCTCTTCTTAAACTCTATGCAATCTAACAGATAAGGACACTACTGTGCATTCCTCAATGAATGTGTAACCAATGAACATTTTCAGTGTCTCTGTGTGCATAAAATATGAGGCCAAAGTGAAAATATCTGAGAGGGATGTTCTTTACACCAGCTAGATTGTTGTAATGGGTCTCTAGATCTAAACAAAGAGATTCTGCATCAGGGAATGAGATATGGGACATGTCTTCACAGTAGAGTGAAAAGAGTGACCAGAAACAATGACCAAACAGAGTGAAGGCAGCCCTGTTTAGGGAAGCTTTTAATGTTTAATAGACTATTGTATTTTAATATTTTGTTGGAAGCTGCCCAGAGTGGCTGGGGAAACCCAGGCAGATGGGCGGGTATAAATAAATTATTATTATTATTATTATTATTATTATTATTATTATTATTATTAGTCCTATGCTACAGAGGACTGTCCTCTATTCAAAGGCGCCTTCTTTTTGAAAGGCTGCCTGTTCCTAATCTGATTTAAATATAAGGGAAGAGGATGCAAAACTTTAAGTTTGTCCCTATACATATACATCTACATTAGCATATACAATTTTTCTACAATTTATCAGCCACCATTCTATGTCCACTGATCCTGCTCAGTTCTCACTGGTTTGTTATGGGTTCCCCCACTGTATCATGGATGTGGGGTGGGATAATTCTCTGCCAGGAATTGAACCTAAGACCTTCTGCATGCAAAGCAGATGTTCTACCACTGAGCTACAGCTCTCTTCCTGTCCCATCCCTTTGGAGCATCTAGCAATCTAGCTTGCAAGCTGGTTGATGTATGAAAGCAGTGAAAGGTGACACTTAGACAAATGAGGGACACCTGGCTTGCTAGTAGTACATGCAAAAAGGATCTCGGGGTCTTTGTGGACCACAAGCTTAACACAAGTCAACAGCTATTCTAGGCTGCATCAACAGTAAGTGTCCTGTATAGTGTCCAGATCCAGAGAAGTGATAGTTCCACTCTATTCTGCCTTGGTCAGCCCACACCTGGAATACTGTGACCACAATTTAAGAAGGATATTGACAAGCTGGAATGTGTGCAGAGGAGGGTGACCAAGATGATGAAGGGTCTGGAAACCAAGCCCTATGAGGAATGCTTGAAGGAGTTGGGTTTCTCTAGCCTGGAAAAGACGAGACTGAGAAGAGAGTGATAGCCAAATATCTAAAGGGCTGTCATGTGGAAAAAGGAGCAGGATGGAGGTTTTTAAGCAGAGGTTTTATTTATGTTTATTGTTTTTATTGATTAGATTTACAGGGGAAACTCAAAAAATTAGAATATTGTGGAAAAGTTCATTTATTTCAGTAATGCAACTTAAAAGGTGAAACTAATATATGAGATAGACTCATGACATGCAAAGCGAGATATGTCAAGCCTTTATTTGTTACAATTGTGATGTTTATGGTGTACAGCTGATGAAAACCCCAAATTAGCGATCTCAGAAAATTAGAATATTAAATGAAATCAGCAAAACAAGGACTGCAAATAAAGCAATATTAGACCTCTGAGAAGTAGAAGCATGCACATGTACTCAGTACTTGGTTCGGGCCCCTTTTGCATCAATTACTGCCTCAATGCGGCGTGGCATGGATGTTATCAGCTTGTGGCACTGCTGAGGTGTTATGGAAGACCAGGAAGCTTCAATAGCAGCTTTCAGCTCTTCTACATTGCTCGGTCTCATGTCTCTCATCTTTTTCTTGGCAATGCCCCATAGATTCTCTATGGGGTTCAGATCAGGTGGGTTTGCTGGCCA
Organism: Podarcis bocagei; assembly: GCF_964188305.1. Classification (NCBI taxonomy): domain Eukaryota; kingdom Metazoa; phylum Chordata; class Lepidosauria; order Squamata; family Lacertidae; genus Podarcis; species Podarcis bocagei. The sequence goes on from NC_138134.1 coordinate 56,756,111, forward strand.
ATCAAGCACAGTAATCCCATGGGCATTGAGCCAGGTTTTGATACTTTTGGCAGTGTAGGCAGGTGACAAAGTCCTATTGGAAAATGAAATCAGCATCCCCATAAAGCTCGTCTGCGGAAGGAAGCATGAAGTGCTCCAAAATCTCCTGGTAGACGGCTACGTTGACCCTGGACTTAATGAAGCAAAGTGGACCAACACCAGCTGATGACATGGCTCCCCAAATCTCTGTTCTGATGAGAGCAGCTTTTGCATCTCACTTGGAAACGAAGGACCCAGAGTCTGGAGGAATAATGGGGAGGCACACAATGCCAGATGCTTGAAGTCCAATGTGAAGTTTCCACAGTCTGTGTTGATTTCATCACAAGATCTCAGGGTAGTTCATATCATAAAAATACAAGGTAAAGGCACAAATAAATAGTCAAAACAAAAACAATAACCCCTCTGTCCCACAAACACATCCCAAAGGCCGTAGGTTGTTAAGAAGCTAAAGGTTGGATGGACATCAGTCATGGATACTTTAGTTGAGAGTCTTGCTTTGCAGGTCGTTGGAAGAGCGGTCCCTTCTAACTATACAGTTATAATGCTTCTATGCTTCTAAGCCTTTGTACCATGTGTTGCCTTAGCCTGCGGTTGTGTTAAGAGCACTGAGTTTTGAGGACCTTCCCTGAATATCAAAGAGCAGAGACCTTCAGGTACTTTATCAATGAAGCGAATGTGAGTTCTGCCCCCCTGCCCCCAGAGCAATCAGTGTTTCACTCGCTTTGTTACACATACAAAGTGAGACGGATGTCTTACAATATAACAAATCATTACTAATGAATCGTGATATCTGACACTCAGTGCCGAAGAAGGATTTACAGACGTGCCTCTCAGCAGCAGCCGTTTCCTGTATTAGGAAGTCTGACTTTGTAGCAGGCCTTCCCGTTCATTCAACTATCCCAAGAGTGTGAAATTTGGAATTAGCAGAATTTGGAAGGAAGCTATCGGCTGCACTTGTGCCTTGGGCACTGAAAGCGAGAAGTCAATGTGTCTCTGGGGTTTGCGTTCCTTGACAATTTTCAGAACTGGCAAGAGAGTTCATAATCAGTTGCATCAACTTTTATGACCTTTTGCCCCTTTTGTAATGCAGAATTAATAGTCAGCAGAGGAAGGGTTGGAAGGAGACTGGAATTTGGTCACTGGCTTCTCCCCCCATATGGTCAGGATTACATAAAAAATAATAATACAATGAATATCTTCAACTCGCTTCTTACTGAAATTGTTGAAAACCACGTGGGTTCCAGCGCAACACTTCTGCTGATCTCAGCCATTTAGTCCATGATAATTATCATTTTTATATTCAGTAGATTTTCAGACCATGGGAATATAGACATTTGCACAAAAAACCATGAATAATGTAGAGGATGATGATGATTTAATTTATTACCTGCCTTTCACCCTGAGGTCCCAGGCAGGTTATGACATTAAAACACAATTTTACAACACAATATTAAAAACAGTTTAAAACAACTTACAGAAATAAGGTGGGTTCCAAAAAAATATACATCTCAAGTGTCAAAATCCAGGACAAAGAGGTGTATTAGATGTATGTTATAGTGTACACTATCACAGATGTACAGCCTAGTCCCTTTCTATTAACAGATAATTTTATTGAACATCTACTGTTGGTGTAGACACAGTGGTACCTCAGGTTACATACGCTTCAGGTTACATACGCTTCAGGTTACAGACTCTGCTAACCCAGAAATAGTACCTCAGGTTAAGAATTTTGCTTCAGGATGAGAACAGAAATTGGGCAGCGGCGGCGCAGCAGCAGTGGGAGGCCCCATTAGCTAAAGTGGTGCTTAAGGTTAAGAACAGTTTCAGGTTAAGAACAGACCTCCGGAACGAATTCAATACTTAACCTGAGGTACCACTGTACTGCAATACAGTGTGGTCATTTATAGAATGTGCAATGCTGCATATAGTATGAAAAAGTACAATTTGTGTGAGCTGATGGTTCAGAGGAAAGGATATTAGGTTGGATCTTCTGAAAAGCTCCTCTAGAGTGTTGAGGAATCATCCAAAACAGATAGTTATGAGGGGCTTCAGGGCAAGGGGAAATTGATGAAAAATTCCTGCCTCTCCATACATGTCCACTCACAGGAGCCTCTGCAGGTGGCAGGATTCACAGTAAGCATTTTAAAATTGGTCTATTCAATGATAAGAGGAGTAGAAATGGGGAAGCTCTGGTTGCGGACTAAACAGGATATTTAAAAGGCCTAACAACCTACTTTCCTCATGCTATACAACTGCTTGCTTTTGTGATGTTAAAACTCAGCTGGGGTCTCTCTCTTGCTGGAAAGTGTGTTTAGCTCTGCACTTTAGATCTAGGGATCCAGCCAAATCTTTTATTAATTGCCTTACACAGGTGATCTATATACACTTTCCCTCACAAGAGATTGTTGTAAGAAATGGAGGGAGAAATATGGTTCACTCTACATTTAAAAGCGAGTGACCAAATTCACAGGTCCTGGGCTTGTATGTGGATCAGAAGCCAGCTGTCAATTACTTTCTGAATTCTACAGGGCATTTTTAGTTTAAGGAAATGCACATAAAATGCTAGGGTTTTTACCCAACTAAGTCCAGTCCAAGTAAACCAACTGAAATGAATAAACCTAAGTAAGTCATTAATTTCAATGGGTCTGTTCTGAATATTACCGGCATTGGATACAACACATATATTTTACAGAAAAATGCATGCAGTAAAACATCTTTTATGGGCAAACACGCTGAAAAGCATACAAAAATACATATTTATGGAAAGAATGCAAAAATTAGGGAAAGGCAAATAAAATTTAAGATGGTGTTGTGGGGTGTGTTTTTTTAACAATCTGAAAAAGAAGTAGATGGAATGGACTTATGGAGCCACATAAAACTGGCACAGAATGGGAAGAGGCTGATCTCGCCTTCTCTGATCTGTTGTTTCCTTGGGGATCCATAAAGCAGCACATTTGAATGAAATTGCATCACAATAACCTTTCCTTGGTTTTGAAAAATGCGGCAGTTGAGTTCTTTTAGGCAGTGTTGTCTGAGGGGTGGTAAATAAGCACAAAAGGATGAATGGACAATTGGGCCACCCACCGGACAATAAGAGTGACCAGTGTGAAAACAAAAAAACAACAACGGATATTTATTCTACAAAGGAACAACCCTTGGTCTGATGTTGTGCCAAACCCAGAGGATTTTGTGCTTTTTTAAAGAAGAAATGACTGAACATTGACTAGTTTCAAAGACATCCAAGAGGGAAGACGAGGTTCCCAAACGGAACTTTCAAGGAATATTGTTTTGAGGAAGCCAGTGGGCTGAAGCAGATCAAAAGGCTATTGTAAAAGAGCAGAGGCTGAAGTGTACTGAAAAAAGAGCCATTGCAGTCGAGATCAGAATGCGACATCGGGCAGTCTTTCCACATTTTAATTCATTGAATGTATTTGAAACACCCTGGCGCCTAAGGACAGGCAGTAATACTTAAAGCAACCCAGTAAAATTTTGCACTTAAAAACACTAATAAAAAAACTAAGACAATATCTAATAAAACCATGGCAATTGAAATGCAAAAATAATTATAATAATTAGCATTAACATAAAATTAAAATGACCTGCTTTTAATTATTGCATTTATATCCCAGTGTGGGCTACCTTGGGCTAAGAAGAGCTATAGCTCAGCAACAGAGAACATGTTCTGCAGACAGAATGTCCCCAGCCTCTGCAAGTGTGGCTTTGAAAAACTCATTTCTGAAACCCTAGATAAGCCACTTCTAGCCAGTAAAGAAACTGAGGCAGACAGACCAGTATTCCAACTTGTACAGATGTAAAATATATACTTATTGCTCCATTCACTTCTGTCTCTGGCCCCACCCAGCACTGGCCCCTGGTATGTCGTTCAGAAGGGAATGTGGCCCTTGGGGTGAAAAAGGTTTCCTACCCCTGGTCTAGTGTCCGACTCTCAGCCATGAAGCACACTGAACAACCATGAGCCAGTCAAAATCTCCCAGCCAAGCAGGGCTGCAATAGGAATCAATGGGTAGAATTGTGTAGTATGCTGCATGGTGCGCCGATAAACATGTGTGTGTCAGTTTTGCTGCTCTTTAATTTCAGAGTTTCACTTATCTAGCTGTGATTTCTCCAAACTACGTTCTCATGTTCCCATTCCACCTTCATTACCTTGCCAAAAAGCTTCACCCCCAGACTTGATTATGTGACAACAATCTCCCATGTGTACAACTAGCCTGGAATGCATTTTGTGAGTTCCTCTTGTTGAGAAGCAGGGACAAAGGCCGTTGTGGTTTCATTTAGATTTCTGTTTCTTCCATCTATCTATGCCTAGCTAAATAAAGGTGTCTGAGGAAAGATTTTGTAGTGTTGAAAAGTGAAATGCAGCGCTGCAGACTACAGAGTGGAAGAGCATAAGCAGTGCCAGTATGGTGTAACATCAACATTGTGATCTTGCTATTCTTCATTTTGCTGTAGAAGATTGTTGAGCTTCACCTCTTCATTAAAAGGGTTTAGAAGGGCTAGGGGTTGAGTGTGGCCCACTAAGTCTTTCTAGCTGCCCCTCGGAAATCTCATACCCCTCAACCTCCCTGATTTGAGCAGGACACCCCAGAATTACAGAAACCATCCAGGCTTCTGATTGGATCCCAAAATGTCCTAATTTTGGTCCGCTGCTCTGTCGCAAGAGTGCTGGACCAAACAATGCTCATTTTTGGTCTTACACTTTTGTGTGAATCAGCTGGCTCACACCAGAGCGTTGGACCAAAAGATGGTTGTTTTTTGGTCTTGTGTGCTCCCACAAGAGCTAAGGAACACAAAAAACCGAGCACCCCAATTTTGATCAGTGGGATGTTGGAGAGCATGAAATCTCCCCAGGCCACACCTCTCATTGGTGCTGGTTTGCACCCCAAGAGTTTTTGCCTGACTGGAATATGCCCTTTGATCATGCTGCTTGCTTGTCTGGATAGAGGATGGAGATGGGTGTGTGCAGGCATGTACAACACTAGCTACTGCACACACAAAAAAAATCCACATTTGTTGCTCCACCTGATTTTGCCTCTGGTCCTGCCCACCACCACCATGCAACCCTGGGCCCAGTATACCTGAAGGAGCGTCTCCACCCCCATCTTTCTGCCTGGACACTGAGGTCCAGCACCGAGGGCCTTCTGGCAGTTCCCTCACTGTGAAAAGCAGGGAACCAGGGCAGAGGGCCTTCTCAGTAGTGGCACCCGCCTCGTGGAACACCTCCCATCAGATGTCAAAGAGATAAACAACTACCTGACATTTAGAAGACATCTGAAGGCAGCCCTGTTCAGAGAAGTTTTTAATGTGTGACATTTTAATGCATTTTTAATCTTTGTTGGAAGCCGCCCAGAGTGGCTGGGGAAACCCAGCCAGATAGGTGGGGTACAAATAATAAATTACTATTACTATTACTATTACTATTACTATTACTATTACTATTACTATTACTATTACTATTACTATTACTGGGTCATTAAACCGCTTCTTAAAAAACCATCTTTAGACCCGGCCAGTATGGCCAACTATCGCCCAGTCTCAAATCTTCCATTCTTGGGCAAGGTGATTGAGCGTGTGGTTGCTGAACAACTCCAGGCACGCCTGGAGGATGCGGACCATTTGGATCCCTTCCAATCGGGATTCAGGCCTCATCATGGGACTGAAACTGCCTTGGTCGCACTGGTTGATGATCTCCGGCAAGCTAGGGACAAAGGTGAGAGTTGTTTCCTAGTTCTGCTGGATCTCTCAGCGGCCTTTGATACAATTGACCATAACATCCTTCTGGACCGTCTAGAGGGGTTGGGAGCTGGGGGCACTGTTATACAATGGTTTCGCTCCTTCCTCCTGGACCGTGTTCAGAAAGTGGTGGTGGGGGATGAGTGTTCAGACCCTTGGGCCCTCACTTCTGGGGTGCCTCAGGGTTCCGTCCTCTCCCCCATGCTTTTTAACATCTATATGAAGCCGCTGGGAGAGATCATCAGGGGGTTTGGACTGGGTGTCCATCAATATGCAGATGATACCCAGCTCTACCTCTCTTTCAAATCAGAACCAGTGAAGGCGGTGAAGGTCCTGTGTGAGTGCCTGGAGGCGGTTGGAGGATGGATTGCGGCTAATGGATTGAAGTTGAATCCTGACAAGACAGAAGTACTGTTTTGGGGGAACAGGGGGCGGGCTGGTGTGGAGGACTCCCTGGTCCTGAATAGGGTAACTGTGCCCCTAAAGGACCAGGTGCGTAGCCTGGGAGTCATTTTGGACTCACAGCTGTCCATGGAGGCACAGGTCAATTCTGTATCCAGGGCAGCTATCTACCAACTCCACCTGGTACGCAGGCTGAGACCCTACCTGCCCGCGGACTGTCTGGCCAGAGTGGTGCATGCTCTAGTTATCTCCCACTTGGACTACTGCAATGCACTCTACGTGGGGCTACCTTTGAAGGTGACTCGGAAACTACAGCTAATCCAGAATACGGCAGCTAGACTGGTGACTGGGGGCAGCCGCCGAGACCACATAACACCGGTCTTGAAAGACCTACATTGGCTCCCAGTACGTTTCCGAGCACAATTCAAAGTGCTGGTGTTGACCTTTAAAGCCCTAAACAGCCTCGGCCCAGTATACCTGAAGGAGCGTCTCCACCCCCATCATTCTGCCCGGACGCTGAGGTCCAGCGCCGAGGGCCTTCTGGCGGTTCCCTCATTGCGAGAAGCAAAGCTACAGGGAACCAGGCAGAGGGCCTTTTCGGTAGTGGCACCTGCCCTGTGGAACGCCCTCCCATCAGATGTCAAAACGATAAACAACTACCTGACATTCAGAAGACATCTTAAGGCAGCCCTGTTCAGGGAAGTTTTTAATGTATGATATTTTAGTGTTTTTTGGTTTCTATGGAAGCCGCCCAGAGTGGCTGGGGAAACCCAGCCAGATAGGTGGGGTACAAATAATAAATTACTATTACTATTACTATTACTATTACTATTACTATTACTATTACTATACTATTACTATTACTGGGAGGTTGTCTAGAGAGAAATCTGGGCCCCAGGCTGAAAAAGATTTCACATTATGAAAACTTTGAGCTGTCCGAGGCCTTTTAGGCAATCTTGTCCAAGAGTCCAGTAGAGGCTGGCCCATGAGGGGAAATGGGGCACTGCCCTACTGACTTCAGCCTGCCCTCGACCAGTCCCTACTTTCCTGCCTTCTTACAATCAATCAAGGTGTGTGTGTGGGAGGTGGTGGCCATGCCTAGCAGCTTCCTTCCCTAAGTCTCAGTGTTGCTCCTTGTAGATGTCAGCAGGGAGGATGGTGGAAAAAACTGAATTAGTGTTGCCCTCCTTGCCCTCCACCCCACCAGTCTCCATGGGCGCCAGCCACCACTGTAGCAGTCTGCTCATTGCAGGAAATCCGGAACTAAAGCATCTCCAGCAGACTGTGGTCTTGCCTCTGCTTGAGAACCTTGTACAACGGCGAGCCCAAAGCCCCTTTAGGTAATCGGTTCCACCATAGGTTTCAGCCTCTCTTATTGTCAAGCCATTTCTCCAAACATTCGGCTGAAATCTACCCTTGTGTAACTTTAAGCCCATTACATATGATCATAAGAAGAGTCTGCTGGATGAGGCCAGGGGCCCATCTTGTTCAGCATTCTGTACTCATAGTGGCCACCAGGGCAGATCTACACACAGGGGGGGGGGACTATAAATATGTCATAAATCAAATCTTTATAACACAAAAAAACCCTATGTAAAATTGCATAGAAAAATTTTGTGCTCTACAGCACCATCTGGTGTTGCATGTTTATAAAGCATTTAAAACGCTGTTTTTTGACTAATGTAGCTGAGTCCTCAGATACCTATGAGAAGCCTGTAAGCAGAACCTGAGCTCAACAACAAACATTGAGTATTGCCTTCTGGGGGTAAATGAGGACAGGTCTTTGTGCTATCATATCCTGTCTCTAGTTTCTCCTTTCCAGACTAAGGACACCCTGTTCCTTAAAAAAACAAAACAAAACATTTTTCCTCATAGGATTTGTTTTCAATTCTGCTATCCTCATCACCATCTTCAGGATCCATTCCATCTTGCTATATCCTTTTTAAAGTGAGGCACTCAGAACTGGACAAAGTAGCCAAATAACAAATTATGTCAAACATAGAATTGTAGAGTTGGAAGGGACTGCAAGGGCCACCTAGTCTAATGCTCTGCAATGCAGGAATCTCATGCTCTACCAACAGAGCTGTCCCAGCTTTCATTATAAGGGCAGCTGGATGGGGGTACTCAGGGCTTGAGCCCCATTGAGAGCATCTTGCCTAAGTACAGTGGTACCTCGGGTTAAGTACTTAATTCGTTCTGGAGGTCCGTTCTTAACCTGAAACTGTTCTTAACCTGAAGCACCACTTTAGCTAATGGGGGCTCCTGCTGCTGCCGCACTGCCGGAGCACGATTTCTGTTCTCATCCTGAAGCAAAGTTCTTAACCTGAGACACTATTTCTGGGTTAGTGGAGTCCGTAACCTGAAGCATATGTAACCCAAGGTACCACTGTATTCTGCAAAACCTGGAACTGATGCTGACTTGATGGCTTGACCTGATATTTGAGGGGAGTTCTACTGTTCCGTAGGGACACGGGTGGCGCTGTGGGTTAAACCACAGAGCCTAGGACTTGCCAATCAGAAGGTCGGTGGTTCAAATCCCCGCGACGGGGTGAGCTCCCGTTGCTGAGTCCCAGCTCTTGCCAACCTAGCAGTTCAAAAGCATGTCAAAGTGCAAGTAGATAAATAGGTACTACTCTGGCGGGAAGGGAAACGGCATTTCCGCGCGCTGCTCTGGTTTGCCAGAAGCGGCTTAGTCATGCTGGCCACATGACCTGGAAGCTGTACGCCGGCTCCCTCGGCCAATAAAGTGAGATGAGCGCCGCAACCCCAGAGTCAGTCACGACTGGACCTAATGGTCAGGGGTCCCTTTACCTTTACCTTACTACTGTTCCATGACTATTAGTCCTCATTTTGTATACTTCTCCAACGCTAGTCACTGGGGAACAACATCAGGGCTACTGACTTTGGGCCCTGTGTATGGGTTCCCCAGAGGCATCTGGCTGACACTGTGGGAAACAGAATGCTGAACTAGGTAGGCCTTTGGTCCTTTCATTCTTATGTTCTCCCAAAGCGGCATGCTGACTGTTCAAAATGCCAGATCTAACTCAAGGCCAGATGATAAATAACCACTCAGAGATTAAACTAAAAAGCTAACTAGCAGATGGGGGATGGGTGGGAGAGGGGAAAAGCAGAGATGAAAGACCAGTAAGATTATTAAAAGAAACAAAACCTGGATGGGGAACAAAGTGCACAGACAAGCTTCATCTTTCAGTGACTCTTTGGTGAAGCACTCAGACATGACATAAAATTAAGTGATAAAGTCTTCTTGTCACAGTGGGTATTAACAGAGCATTATGTGACTGTCGGTGACAATGGTGGTGGTGGTAGTTGATGCTTCTAACAACATGCGCTGTACAGACATACTCTGAAAACGCATCCCCAAAATTGTGATCAGCTCTGCAGAATCTAAGGGACACATAATTTCGCTCCTGTTTGCTTTTCCTCTCGTTTTTCTCCTGGCCATAAATTATCTCCTGGGAGGATTTATTTAGGCAACCCACTGCAAGAGGAGCACTTCTCTTGATTGTCATCCTGATTGTCCTTTGGAATTAAGTCATAGTACTAGACATGGGCATTCAAGTAATTATCACGTACCGCTAATAAGAGGTAGACAAACCACAGTGGTTTCCAGTCAGTTCTTTTGTGGCTCAGTAACTATGTTATTTCCCTGTACGAAAACCAGGAAATAGCTGCGTTTTATCAGAAGCAATGTGGTCTTGTGAGAGGAATAAATGTCCACCACAGGCAAAACTGAGCTCATCAGACTCATTTTCACTTGGTACTTTGTCAATATGTCATCTCCAGTCTCCAGAAACCATTAAGCACACTCCCTCCTTTTTCCTATAATAAGAGGCAAATTCATTATTACTTTATATTCCTTTAAGAAAACTGATTAATAAGCTGCCAGATCTTCCAAGTGTCCCTATTTTCCAGGGGCATCCCTGATTTAGAGAAACCACCCCAGTTTCTGATTTGATCCCAAAATGTCCCACTTTCCCTTAGGATAGCCCTATTTTCATTGGAGAAATGTTGGAGGGTATGGAGTTATCTGACCCCTGAGCCGTCTGAAGGCAATCCTGTATAGTGGTACCTCGGGTTACAGACACTTCAGGTTACAGACTCCGCTAACCCAGAAATAGTACCTCGGGTTAAGAACTTTGCTTCAGGATGAGAACAGAAATCATGCGGCGGCGGCAGCGGGAGGCCCCATTAGCTAAAGTTGTACCTCAGGTTAAGAACAGTTTCAGGTTAAGAACGGACCTCCAAAACGAATCTGTGTCTTCTTTCTTCTTATTGTTTTTGGTGACACATTTCCTCTTTTTTAGCGATGTGTACTTGGCTGTCTTGGGTTAAGAGTGCAGTCCCATACAGTGGTATCTCGGAAGTTGAACGGAATCCGTTCCAGAAGTCTGTTTGGCTTCCAAAACGTTCAGAAACCAAGGTGCGGCTTCTGATTGGCTGCAGGAAGCTCTTACAACCAATCGGAAGCTGCAGAAGCCGTGGCGGACGTTCGGGTTCCAGAGAACATTCGCAAATCAGAACACTCACTTCTGGGTTTGCGGCATTCGGGAACCAAAAAGTTTGACTCACAAGGCATTTGGGATCCAAGGTACGACTGTATGTCTACTCTGAAATAAATAGCATTGAATTCATTGGGACTTGTTGTTGTTTAGTTGTTTAGTCGTGTCCGACTCTTCGTGACCCCATGGACCAGAGCACGCCAGGCACTCCTGTCTTCTCATTGGGACTTACTCCATGAGTATAGGATGGCGACCTAAGTGGGGATCAGAGGCGAATTTAGGGCAGTGTGACCAGTTCTGCTGCACTGGGCATTGCAACTATGATGTAGTGGATTGAGCAGAACAGAATGTAAGAGGCAGGGGGCGTCAAATTTTGGCCTCACACAGGGCGCCGCTGAAATTTGAAAGACCAAAGTCTGCCCCTATGGGGATAACTTGTAATCTAATCCATGAGGAAGCCTTTACACAGCTCACATGATTCTGACTTTTTGGCTGGGTTATGGTGAATGGGTGGGTGGGGAGCTCTGTGACTTCACCCTGAATTCACTGTTCTTGCAAATATGCTTTCTTTCACTGCAAGCTCTTTATAATTGAAGTATGTCGCAAACACTCCTTGTATTCTAGCAAGGGAGACAAGACTCCAACATCTGATTGTTTTAAAATACAGATACGAAGTAAAAGCTTTCCAGGGAGTCTCTGGGGAGTTTTTCTCTCATTCTGTGCCATGGCATGTACTTTTTGGATCATTCCTCAAGGAATATTGTGTGCCAGCCAAGTCATGAAGAGACCTAGACATGAAATGAAGAAGGAGCCTCTAGCAAGAACATCTTAAGTTGTGCTTGCAATATCAAGGGCTTTGAATGAACCATAAGGATACCCCAGGGAAATTATAAAGTCATAAGGCAAAGCCAGAAGTCCTGGATGCAAGCAGCAGCCAGTCTGTGGTAAAATGAACCAATCTATTTTCCATTTCCAAATACTAGCAATAACAACAGTTGGATTTGTTGGAAAAGATCTCCATGAAGCTCAAAAGCTTATGTGTTCCCACTAGCAGAACTTGTAACCCACCACTCTAAGAGAGTTGATTTCCTAACACATCTCCCTCACAAATATTTATCTTTCCGCCTGATGTCTTTATCATTCCATAGATATTTTCAGAAGGTTTATGTCAAGTGACCTGAATGGGAAAGGTCTGCCACAGGGGATAATCTTGCCATGTCAAGAACAGGCATGCCATCTTTCTGATCTTTTTAATTCTGACTGCACAGCAGTGGTGGGAAACCTCTTTCTGCTCAAAGGCCACGTATCCTTCTGGGTAACCTTCTGAGGTCCACATGACAGTGGTGGACAAAGGGAAAAATGGGTGGAGAAATAAACGTGAATTTTACCCTAGGCAGAAACATTCAAGGAAGGTGCAACACAGGACCAGCAAAACAGTGTAGCATTGCCCTTCTTATGGTCTTATCTGGTTGCATGGCACACTGCTCAACTGCCCTAGGAAAACCAGGACATCCTCTCTTTTTCATGCGAGAGCATGGCAGCCATCTTGGGCACCACAAACTCGCTCTGAAAAAGTGTTTTTTTTGGGGGGGCACAATCTTTTTATTATTATTATTAGTATTATTTGGTTATACAAAATTAAAATTATAATAATACCACAACAGGGACGCGGGTGGCGCCGTGGCTTAAACCACAGAGCCTAGGACTTGCCAATCAGAAGGTCGGCGGTTCGAATCCCCGTAACGGGGTGAGCTCCCATTGCTCGGTCCCTGCTCCTGCCAACCTAGCAGTTCGAAGGCACGTCAAAGTGCAAGGAGATAAATAGGTACCACACTGACGGGAAGGTAAATGGCGTTTCCGTGTGCTGCTCTGGTTCACCAGAAGCGGCTTACTCATGCTGGCCACATGACCCGACGGCTGTACGCCGGCTCCCTCGGCCAATAAAGCGAGATGAGCGCTGCAACCCCAGAGTCGGCCACGACTGGACCTAATGGTCAGGGGTCCCTTTACCTTTAATACCACAACACATTCACAATTAAAAGATCCCTCCGAATCTCTGGACTTCCCACCTTCCCCTCCATGGTTTCTGTTGTTAAACCTTTTCTATTGCATCTTTTTTCAATAATCCATACTCCTTTATATTCATATCTCTCGTTACAGTACAAGTGTTATTGCAATACTGCTAGTGTTTTCAACTGCTTACAGTGATCTCCAAGATAAATTATGATTTCCCCCTCATTTCTTATTAAAGTTTTGGTCTTCCTTGTTCCTGAGCTTTCTGGTCAGTTTTGCCCTTTCGGCATAGTCCAACAATTTAATTTGTCATTCTTCTATGGGTTCTTTGTTCTCTGTGACGTACAGTGCAGTGTCGGACGGACGCTCCTCCCCCCAGGGCAGAACACAAAGGAGGCTAACTCTATAACCGCCAAACTCTACAGGGACTTTATCTTCTTTCCATCTCAGGGGCAGGGGCAGAGGAAGGGGGTGCGGTGGGTGTGGTCCACCCCATGTGTCACCACAGCGGGGGGTGACAAAATGCCGGGCGGCACTCCCCGGTTAGGCCTGCCGTGCGCCCGAGCCATGCGTTTCTCCTGGGAGAGACATGGTGGTTTGGGCACACACAGGTTTCGTGCTGCCCAAATGGTCCGCCCGCTGCCCAGCTGTAGGGCAGCTGAGTGGGAGGAGGCAGGCAGACTCCTCAGAGGCCCCGTGGTGCACCCCACCCTTATGGGCGGCTCACCCCACCCTTGCCCCACCCTAGGTGCCCAAGCAGCTTTCTTCACCCAATCTCAGCCCCCCCCCAATCTCACCTGTTGATGGATCTCAATCAAAACTGCTACCTGCTACTTAGTCTGTGTAGTCCAGGATGATGACTCAGGAACATAAATTGCTGAACTGTAACTTGATTTGTATTTGCTTTTATTATATACAGAGTATAGCACAGATTTGTAGAAGTTACTATATACACAGACTCGATACAAACTCTACACGCCAACCTCTGAACTCTAAAACCAAACTACTGTGTCATGCTGCTTATAAGGGCAAACTTTTAGCCAATCATCACCTGTTGCTAGGCTTCCCTGTCTCCAAGCAGACTTTCTCACGTACCCTTGCTTAACTTGGCTTCTTGCCAACTCACTAATTGTCCTCTTCAAAGCTGCAGTTTCTCACAAACCTGCTCAGGGGCCCCCCCACAATCTCACCCAGGACATGTGGCTCACATGAGAGCACAGTCCCGGAAGACAGTGCCCTGGTTTGTCACCTCGTTGACACCTGTGTTGAAAGGTATGGCATGGGTGTCTTGTTTGTGTGGAGTCCCTACACAGGAGCAGGTTGGCATTTCTCAGCAGACAAGCACACTCCACTGGCAGAAAGAAGTTTCTGTATTGGGGACAGGGCTCAAAGTGCTGTCTTGCTCCATAGTCACCGTGGAAATGCCCTACATGTGAGTAATACAAGAATAGAGTTTAAAGAGCACAACAAAAACCAAAACAACAGGATGGTGCTAAATATTCGATAGAATTAAGTTTATATAGTCACAGAGAGCCCTTTCCCAATATTGCCACACAATTTGCAGTGCGATCCTAGTAAGAAGAAAATCTTCTCGAATTCAGTGGGGTTTTCTCCTCGGTACACTTCCAGCCATAAAGTTAGTTATGTGAACCCAGCAGACAATAACAGGGCAGTGCTTGCTCATTTATGGTTATTGGGGGATGGACAGACGGACAGACTTTTTCACAATTTATAGCTTTTGATGGCTGAGCTCTTGTATATGGACTGGTTTCTTTTGCTGCATGAGAATATCAAGATGCTTCATGAGAAATTAATATATTCCCAGTAGTTTGAGACACCACCAAAGAACAGCTGGTTCTCTTAAATCCAGCATCTCCAGGCAGATTGTTGGAATATAGATCAAACTCCACCCTGTTAAGAGAGTGGGGGGGTGGTCATAAAGTGACACAAACCAATGAAATCTGTAATGTAAATTTAAGGCTCCCTCCCCGATATTTTTCTTTCATCCACACACACATTTTTTAAAAAATCTATCCATCTAGTCTTTTCAGCTTCTTAATGACAAGACCTTGCCAACAACCCAAGAAGCTACAGTAATAAGATTATTTTTTATAAACACTCTATTTTTATTATATATATTTTTAAAAATGAATCTTCTGGGTGTCTCTTACACTCTCCTCATAGTGTTTCCTGCTCGCTTCAAATTAAGAAGCACCCTGCTGGGATTCTCACAAGCCCACTGGTTCTCATTGCCAAATTTTCTAGATCAAAGACACTGTAATAAATTCAGATAAGTGTTTCAACTTTATAATGTTTTGCCAAAATGGGGCTCGTTGGTAGAGGAGGAAATTTATGTGAGAACATTAGGAGGCATTTCCATGTACAGAAACCAAAGAGGGTAAAACGCTGGAACTTAACTGATTAATAACATTTTCTATGCAACGTTAATAGCTTTTAAGTACTCATCTATGAATACAAAGCTTTTGTGGTTTGTCATTTGTTTCTAAATGTAGATCAGCTAGGATCAACCATGTCAAATACACAAAAGAGAAATCTGATTACTTACGGTCTTTTAAATGATAGGCATACTATATAATGGGAGCTCTGTTAATTTATCCAGATATTAAAGATTTGTGGAAAAACTGTAAGTTAGCTTCTTGCTATCTTCCTGCTGGCAAATAAATAGTAAATTTCATAGTCAATGTGTGTGGATATTGCCATAAAATAGTTTAGTCACCAGTTGCTCTGTATTGCTTTATCTGAATATTCAGGTATTGTTATCTTAGTCCTCTGTCTGAAAACGATGATGAATAGATGAGGCTAAATGATCTGAAGCTGAATCAAGACACAAATGAAGCTGATGGGAAATTCTAAAGCCTGTGAATGTATTGTTGTTATGCTTGCACAGGGTGAGGTGCTCAGGGGTGGAGGAAGGGGGTGCGGTGGGGGCGGTCTGCCCCGGGTGTCACCACTGAGGGGGATGACAAAATGGCGGGTGGCACTCATCGTAGGGCCTGCAGCACGCCCGAGCCACACGTCTGTCCTGGGAGTGATGTGTGGCATGGGTGCCTGCAGACTCCGCACTGCCCCAAACGGTCCACCCGCTATCTCCCTCCCAGC
Organism: Podarcis bocagei; assembly: GCF_964188305.1. Classification (NCBI taxonomy): domain Eukaryota; kingdom Metazoa; phylum Chordata; class Lepidosauria; order Squamata; family Lacertidae; genus Podarcis; species Podarcis bocagei. The sequence continues at coordinate 56,771,956 of NC_138134.1, forward strand.
TGTAGGGCGGCTGAGTGGGAGGAGGCAGGCAGACCCCTCAGAGGCTCCACTGAGTGTCCTGCCCCAGCTCGCCCCACCCCATGGGTGGCTGGCCCCGCCCCTGGATGCACACCGCTCCAGGCGCCCAATCGGCTTGCTCCACCACTGGGGGTGCTCCCTCCGTCACAGCAGGTTCAAATCCTGAGGTTCTCCTGGATCCTACTTTGCTCCTGGAAAGCTAGGTAGCATAAGTGGCCAGGAGTCTTTGGGATAAAATTATTGCTGGAAGCCAAATGCTCTACAAGCTGAACAAAGGCTGAAAATTCACACACACTTTCCTTGGAGTAATCCTGGTTGAAGGCATTAGAACTTGCTTCTGAGGACTACATACAGTATAAGGCTTCATAGTTGCTAGGAAAGTGTGGCGTATCATTCTAATGTCCATTGTCACCACAACTTAGTTTCAGTGGGACCTGTACAACTAACTTTCTTTGTTCCTGCCTTTAGGGCCAATGTAGTGGGAATCACTTTGATCCTGCTGTGTATTGCATGTGCATCCCATGCCTTCATGCATACAAAGAAATCTGTTCAAATGTACTGCACATAGTGGTAATGGTTTATCTTTAAAGTATAAGCAATATGAAATAACCAATACAACTTACCTTTGCAACACCAGTTCACGTATGTAACCAGGAATGATTTTCTTCCTTATATGTCTTATTCTCTGAAATCCACTTGACACTCTCTGTTTACCCTCCATGTAGAAATTATCAAAGCAAGCCATGAGAATTGAGTTTGAATCAAATAGTTAGAAACATGTGAAATTTGCACTATTTATTCCATTTGAAGAACATGGTGTGTGTGTGTGTGTGTGTGTGTGTGTGTGTGTTTAAGGACTAGACTCTGAATTTCCTGCTGTTCTGGTTTATATAGATTTATTGACTGATGACTAATTCTGAGAACAAATGAGTCTTGCCACTTGACAAGATGCTTTCAGCCCAAGTTGTCTGCCTTCCATTGGTTGGAGAAACACAAAAGGACACCAAAAATCTTTGTGGGTACATATTTTCAGTAAAACAGCAATCCATCTGGCCCTTATCTCTAATATTCTTCTAATACACGGGATACTTTTGGACTGCAAGTTTTTGTGCCATCGGTTATGACCAATAAAGATTACAGGGTCATAAATTGAGGAATTGGAGTGTCATTAAACTTTTACAGTTTGAATGCCATTCAAGTTTAACATCTGGAATTACCCTGGGTTGTACTCTAACTTGTTTCTTCATTTGTTCCATTTTATATTTGGCAAGGTATTCTTAATGAATCACTGCATTCTTTTTTTCCTACCACCCAGGCTTACCCTTGCACCAATGACAAGGAGTGCGAAGTTGGGAAATACTGCCACAGTCCCCATCAAGCGACGTCTGCCTGCATGATTTGTAGGAGGAAAAAGAAGCGTTGTCACAGAGATGGCATGTGCTGCCCTGGGAACCGCTGCAACAATGGTATCTACTATATGTACCACTTTGATGCCCTTTTAACAACATGAATGGCTCAATGTATTAACTGTCAGTTGACGCTCAGCCCACATACTCTAGAACTGCACAGTCAATAAGTAGGGAAGTCTAGAACCACAAAAACGGATGTCTACAGGATCGATCGGGCAGTCAGTGTTGATTATGGCAAACAGCCAGCATATTAAACCAGAATTTCTGCATAACTCTCTACATAAACAATAAAAATGATCAATATGGGGTTTTACAATCAATATACTAATTAAGTGTACTTGAAATACATGTGACTACAGGATCTGTCTGTGGATTCATCTAACAATTGTAGAATGTGAGGGCTAAAGTGGGTAGGGGATGGGGTGAATGCATCAACCCTGCCCCCAGTACTGACAGGTGAGTCTCCTTCATCCCTGACCTTCACTTCTTTAACATGAAGGTCTGAAAGGGACTTGTAAGCGCATTTGGCTAATCTCCTCCGTATTAGAAACCCTGTTAAGGCAGGGTTCTCAGTGGAAGCAGGCAAGAAAGCATGTTCTCTCAAACTGGACTTAGGGGAAGGGACAAGCCCTGTTGATTTGCCAACGGTAAAACAAAGTAAAATTAACCTTTTAATTTTTTTTGAAAAAGGTTAGCTTGTCAAATTTGAAATACCAAATATAAGCACCTATGTATTCATTGTTAAATGAATCAATAGACAGATCCTGTAGATAGAATCATAGAATCATAGAGTTGGAAGAGACCACAAGGGCCATCGAGTCCAACCCCCTGCCAAGCAGGATCTTAATGTTTGATCTTAATGTTTGATGCTTTACTGTAGTTTTATAATTGTTAGACGCCTCCCAGAGTGGCTGGGGAAACCCAGTCAGATGGGCAGCATTTAAATGAATTATTTAAATACATCATCATCATCATCATTATTATTATTATTATTATTATTATTATTATTATTATTATTAAAAATTAAAATCTCATCTCAGTCACAAACTCATGAGGTTAGGTTAACTTAGGCAAGCCTCTCAATACCCCAACTGCCAGATGGGAAAAATTTATACTGGCCAGCATTTACAAGACTGGGTGAAGCACTGTGGAGATACCGAATACAAAACGATCTACCATACCAAGGGTAGTCCACATGGTGCCCTCCAGGTGTTTCAGACAACATTAATACTAAATAACGCTAAGCTGTCTGCCATGTTAAAGAGACCTGACTGGACTTAAACTGGACTTCAATTGGGGATTTAGTGCCACCCGTCTCATGCTGTGGAATAGTCTTCCAGCAGATATTCAACGGGCATCCTCACTTTTGACTTTCAGGCGTCGCTTGAGGACTTTTTTATGCCTTTGCAGCTAGCTAGCTAGCTAGCTAGCTATTTATTTATTTAGCCAGTCAGCCAGCCACTTTAATGGTTATCTGTAGGGTTTTAATGGTGTAACCCTGATATTTTATGATTCCTATACTGTCATTTATATATATATATATATATATATATATATATATATATATATATATATATGCAGGTTTTGGTGTCTTCGGGTGTCTTCCCGTGTAAGAGTTGGGGTGTCTAGGCGACGTTTCGACGAGGTCTCACTCGTCATCTTCAGGCTGGTGCTTTCGGCTTCTTGTTACTAGAACAGAGCAGGATCTCAGTGTTTGAGTTCCTATAAATACTGTTGAGGGGGTGTGGTGTATAGCCTCCAACGTTCTGGGCAGAGAGGGAGTTCCCAGGTTAGTGTGCCTTTTTTTTTCTTTTGTTCCTTAATTACTTGAGGGATATCTTGAGTGATTTCTTGAGTGATATTCTGAGTACCACTTAGGAGGGTCATTAGGTGTGGATTAGTTGCTAAAGCTTTCGTGTCTTGACCTCTTGAGCTTGTGAAAAGTTTTTCTGAGAAGATGGCTGTACTGCACTTAGTTGTGCTCTGGCTTGGCTTCGTGTATAGGGGCGAGCTGTGGTTTTGTGCCCTGTGCCAGCCAGATCTGTGTAGGGATTGCAGGGGGGTGCAGCATCCGGAGGTGCCACTATGGTTTGGCTACTGGATGGTGTCTGTACTTTATCTGTGGAGAGGGTCTGGGTTTGGGTCTGGTGTGGTTGATTGGAGATGGCGTTCTGTGTGTCTCTGGTTCTGGTGTCGGTTTTTGTGGGGAGGGCTAATTTCCAGATGTCTGGCAGGCGGGACGTGTCGTCACGCTTGTTCATGTTGTGAGGGTGTTTCTCTATCTCGATGGCTTCCATGATTATTCTCTTGTGGTGATGTTCCATGTTAAAGAGCAATTTGGAATCTGCAAAATTAATTTCGTGTCCTGTTTCTTTCATGTGTTGGTAAAGAGAGGACACATGAAAGAAACAGGACACGAAATTAATTTTGCAGATTCCAAATTGCTCTTTAACATGGAACATCACCACAAGAGAATAATCATGGAAGCCATCGAGATAGAGAAACACCCTCACAACATGAACAAGCGTGACGACACGTCCCGCCTGCCAGACATCTGGAAATTAGCCCTCCCCACAAAAACCGACACCAGAACCAGAGACACACAGAACGCCATCTCCAATCAACCACACCAGACCCAAACCCAGACCCTCTCCACAGATAAAGTACAGACACCATCCAGTAGCCAAACCATAGTGGCACCTCCGGATGCTGCACCCCCCTGCAATCCCTACACAGATCTGGCTGGCACAGGGCACAAAACCACAGCTCGCCCCTATACACGAAGCCAAGCCAGAGCACAACTAAGTGCAGTACAGCCATCTTCTCAGAAAAACTTTTCACAAGCTCAAGAGGTCAAGACACGAAAGCTTTAGCAACTAATCCACACCTAATGACCCTCCTAAGTGGTACTCAGAATATCACTCAAGAAATCACTCAAGATATCCCTCAAGTAATTAAGGAACAAAAGAAAAAAAAAGGCACACTAACCTGGGAACTCCCTCTCTGCCCAGAACGTTGGAGGCTATACACCACACCCCTCAACAGTATTTATAGGAACTCAAACACTGAGATCCTGCTCTGTTCTAGTAACAAGAAGCCGAAAGCACCAGCCTGAAGATGACGAGTGAGACCTCGTCGAAACGTCGCCTAGACACCCCAACTCTTACACGGGAAGACACCCGAAGACACCAAAACCTGCATTCCTGTACCCGTGAAAATCTACGAAAGCAAATATATATATATATATATATATATATATATATATATATATATATATATATACACAAACAAACAAACAAATAAATAAATGACAGTATAGGAAGATAGATAGATAAATAAATAAATAAATAAATAAATGTGCTTTCTTTCAGCATAGAGGCTCTTCTCTGTGTCATTCTGTGAAAATTGCCCTCTGCCACATTATTCTCCCAAGAGCCCTTCCATTGTAACTCATTCTGTTCATCTTTCTAGGTATTTGTATACCAGTAACTGAGAGCATTCTTACTCCCCACATCCCAGCCTTGGAAGTACCTCGCAACAAGAAAAATAATCATTATCCCACTAAGGACTTGGGATGGCAGAATCTTGGGAAAGGGCAGACCAAGCTGACACACACAAAGGGTAAGGCCGTGTTGTCCATAAAGTGCCTTGAGGAGATGGTCTTCTGAAAAGCTTTTTGCTGTGAAATGTTTAACATTGTCATGAGAGAGAGAGAGAGAGAGAGAGGGAGAGAGCGAGAGAGAGAGAGCAGTATGCTGTCTAGTGAATTGCAGTCTGATCCGTACCTGGCTTCCCATTTTGTTTACCCTCTTCCTCTGGGACTAATCCTCTGGGACCGATACCAAGTCAGATCCTTGGTCCACTGAGCTCAGTGTTGTCCTATCTAGTAGCCGGTCTGCAAGATTTCCAACCTGAGCCTTTTCCAGCTCTACCACTGAGCTGCATCCTCTTCCTCTGAAAGGAGAAAAGGAAGGCAAACATTGGCTCCCCCTCTTCTACCTTTATCCTGTCACTGTTTACTCACTCAGAGACAGCAGGTAAACAAAGAGGAGGAGCATCAGGGTGAGGGCATGACATCAGTTAGCAATGGGTTCCCTTGAGCAGGTGAACCAGTGTAGCTTTGAGTTCAAATCAAACTCGATGAATGGTCTTGGGCACTTGCTCATATATTCTATTTAATTATTTGAAGCATTTCTATCATTTATCGAAAAAATTCTAGCTGCTTACGAAATTATTAAAGACAATGAATACAATGCCAAGCAATAATTCAAAGATTAGTAAAAACTATATTGCACGGTAAGACCGAAAGCAGGTTAGAAACAAATCAATTTAAAGAAGGGGATAAAAACAATGCCATTGGAAGAACACGAACAATGGTGAACTACTTTTTAGGGGTGGTTGTTGTTTAGTCTTTTAGTCATGTCCGACTCTTCATGACCCCATGGACCAGAGCATGCCAAGCCCTCCTATCTTCCACTGCCTACCGCAGTTTGGTCAAACTCAAACTCATTCTGGTACCTTCAAGAACACTGTCCAGCCATCTCATCGTCTGTCGTCCCCTTCTCCTTGTGCCCTCAATCTTCCCCAACATCAGGGTCTTTTCCAGGGAGTCTTCTCTTCTCATGAGGTGGCCAAAGTATTGGAGCCTCAGCTTCAGGATCTGTCCTTCCAGTGAGCACTCAGGGCTAGTTTCCTTAAGAATGGATAGGTTTGATCTTCTTGTAGTCCATGGGACTCTCAAGAGTCTCCTCCAGCACCATTATTCAAAAGCATCAATTCTTCGGCGATCAGCCTTCTTTATGGTCCAGCTCTCACTTCCATACATCACTACTGGGAAAACCATAACTTTGACTATACGGACCTTTGTTGGCAAGGTGATGTCTCTGCTTTTTAAGATGCTGTTTAGGGGTTAGCCAACCCAAAAATAGACATCTGCCCCCAAAGCCAGCTTTGGGGGCTCAAATCCTTAGTAACAGCTTGTGTTGTACTGATGTGAACCCTCTTAACCATGCAACCTTTGAGTATGAAAGCTCCTACTGTAATAAACTGGTTAGTGTCTAAGAGGAACCAAGGAAGGGTGAGTGCACACCACAGAATTTGGGTGGTTGGAAATGTGTCCACAATGACCTAAAAGTGCAGTCCTGCAATGCAAGTGCATTTATTCAGAAGAGAGCCCTGATGCATCCTACGGGGCTTATACCCTGAAAAGTGAGCATATGATTGCAGTTATAGCCACCTATGTAACTATTTGCAGCCTTTTGTTTCTCTCTCTCTCTCTCCCTTCCCATTTCCCCATGTTTTCGTTCTGTTCCTCTGTGTACTTTTAAGAATTAAAACAGCATGCTCCCACTCCCCCCTTTTCAGTAAACGGTATTTACTGTGGAAAAGTCGTGCAGCGCATTGCTTGAAAGGCTCAAATGACACATTTGTAATGCACCTCTTTGGTACATAAACAAGACACCCACACCAAACAAGAGAGCAATGACTTGGAACAGCCCAAGGAGTGCCTCTGCAGAGACAGATCTTAACTTTGTGTGGCCACCTGATTTGAAAGAAGAATCCTCCCCACTTTTATGAAGTCCCGTGCCTTGGCAATGGAAGCTTGTTTGTTTGTTTATGAGTGTTGCATCCAACGATAATCCAATTCCAAGAAGATTCATTGAAATTAGTGAACCTCAGTCACGTCTAGTAGTTTCAATGCGTCATCTCTCAGTAGAACTAACTTTGGCTACAACTCTTTCGATCCCATACTTCCATGGCAAAAACAATGTTCAGGGTGGGTTATAACATATTTCTCAAAACCCCAAAATGCCATGTGAGTGTTTTGCAATGTGCATTTCGTAATCTTTAGTTTCACAGGATGCAGAACTACTCCATATACAGCGATAGCAATACAGCATGAGTTTCCTTCATAAATATGACTGGAAAAAATGAGGTCCTTTTTAATTGATCAAAGCTGCAGTCCTAAGCACACTTACCTGGATAGGCCCCACTGAAGAAAGTTCTACCTCTCTTTCAAATCAGAACCAGTGAAGGCAGTGAATGTCCTGTGTGAGTGTCTGGAGGCAGTTGGAGGATGGATAGCGGCTAACAGATTGAGGTTGAATCCTGACAAGACAGAAGTACTGTTTTGGGGGATAGGAGGCGGATGGGTGTGGAGGACTCCCTGGTCCTGAATGGGGTAACTGCGCCCCTGAAGGACAAGGTGTGCAGCCTGGAAGTCATTTTGGACTCACAGCTGTCCATGGAGGTGCAGGTCAATTCTGTGTCCAGGGCGGCTGTCTACCAGCTCCATCTGGTACGCAGGCTGAGACCCTACCTGCCTGTGGACTGTCTCACCAGAGTGGTGCATGCTCTAGTTATCTCCTGCTTGGACTATTGCAATGTGCTCTATGTGGGGCTACCTTTGAAGGTGACCCAGAAACTACAACTAATCCAGAATGCAGCAGCTAGACTGGTGACTGGGGGCGGCCGCCGAGACCATATAACACTGGTCCCGAAAGACCTACATTGGCTCCCAGTATGCTTCCGAGCACAATTCAAAGTGTTGTGTTGACCTTTAAAGCCCTAAATAGCCTCGGCCCAGTATACCTGAAGGAGCGTCTCCACCCCCATTTTTCTGCCCGGACACTGAGGTCCAGTTCCGATGGCCTTCTGGTGGTTCCCTCACTGTGAGAAGCCAAGTTATAGGGAACCAGGCAGAGGGCCTTCACGGTAGTGGCACCCGCCCTGTGGAACGCCCTCCCACCAAATGTCAAGGAAATAAACAACCATCTGACTTTTAGAAAACATCTGAAGGCAGCCCTGTTTAGGGAAGTTTTTAATGTTTGATTCTATTTTTAATATTCGGTTGGGAGACGCCCAGAGTGGCCGGGGAAAGCCAGCCAGATGGGCGGGGCATGCATAAATAAATAAATAAATAAATAAATAAATAAATAAATAATAATTAGTGACCTACATGCATAGGACTGGACTAGTAGGTTGCAGTCTTAGGCACACTTACCAGCATTAAAGTCTGTGTCACCTTTGAGTAAACTTGCCTGGAACAGGTGCTAAAGAACATAAAAAGAGGCTGCTGGATCAGGCCAATGGCCTATCTAGTCCAGAATCCTGTTCTCATAGTGGTCAAACAGATGCCTGTGGGAAACCTGGAAGCAGGACCTGAGCAGAAGAGCACTATCTCACCATAACCATCATGGCCAGGAGCCATGAATTTGTCTAATCCTCTTTAAAGTTATCCAAATTGGAGCCTTCCGATTGGTGGGTAAGCCTATAGCACAAAATTTCACATCGCAGATCCCACTTCTGGCATTGTTTCTCCCTAAATTGTATTGTGTTGTGAGTTTTGTTTTTAGAAAGCCCATGTTTGATTCCTTTCCGTGCTCTTCTTCCCTGTATATTAACTATGCAGTTGTTTTCTTTAGGCCACGAAGGAGACTCCTGCTTAAGGTCTTCCGACTGCACTGAGGGCTTTTGTTGTGCTCGCCATTTCTGGACCAAAATTTGCAAGCCCGTCTTGCACCAGGGGGAGGTGTGCACCAAGCAACGCAAGAAGGGGTCCCACGGCTTGGAGATTTTCCAGCGATGTGACTGTGCCAAAGGGCTGTCATGCAAAATCTGGAAAGACGCCACTTACTCTTCAAAAGCGAGGCTTCACGTGTGCCAGAAGATCTGATGGTGGATTGGGAGACTGCCATTCACAGGCCGCGAAGAACTGGCAAAATGTACACATCGCAGCATCGTAGAATGCCAGGATTGTAAATAAGAACCAAATGGCCGAAGTGTCCATTGTTGTGGGAAGAAACAACATCCCAAACTGAATTATATTTCTGCCCTGGAGGTGAATACGGTGGCAGCTGGCCTTTGATTTGTGACGTGGTGCCTCTCTGCCAATGCTGCCAGACATTTGTGGAAAAGCGCCGCGCCAATGACATTTGACATTTAACTCATGTTTGACGTATGGCTTTGTGAATTCTCCACATTCGTTGTGGTTAGGTCCCTCCCCCATTATGATTGTAAAATATTGCTATATGACATATTTACAACACAAAGCAGTGCTTTGCCAAATGACTCTTCTATCGGCACCTTCTTGGGTACTGAACAAAAAACCATGTTAGTAAACTGAAGCTATCAGAGGCCAAGGGGAAAATAACCATACATGTCTTTATCTGTTAACATTACCCATGAACAACCCAAGGCTGTCACTTGAATGATAAATCTTCTCCTGCCAAACAAGGGCTACATATGGAAGGCTGCAGTGCAAATGGAAAAATATCGTTCATTTCACACACACAAACACACACAACACACAACACACGTGCCTGGCAAAATCTGCCTTGAACAGAGGTAATAAAGCAGGGATGATGTTTTTGATTTGCATACTGTTAAGCATTTGGACCACAACACCCAAATCATTTCATCTTCATAGCCAATGGCTTCTTTTTGTCGCAGTTTACTGCTAGCACACAGGGGGCTAACAGAGAAAAAAGCAAAGTGTCCATGAATGCATTCTGAGCAGAATTGTATGCTGAGCTGCTAGCTGTAAATAAGGGGGGGATTTTTGGGTTGTATTGTGAACTATTTTTCAGCTTTGCCTCTGGTGGAGGCATCCAGCGTCCATTGACTGTGTGTACTACTAAATAACAGCATCAACAGGGCTTTCAGTACAGATCTTCTGTGGTTTGAAGAACTTAAAATGGAAGCATCCTATGCCAGCAGCAACAGGGGAAAAATGAAAGGAAAACAAGATGGACATGGAGGCCCAAAGTGTGATTAGCAAATGACATCACGTGATACAATATAACAACTCAGACTTGCAAGTATTTGGAATGTGGATAGTATCAATTGCTACTGGATTCCCATTGACTGTAGTGGATACCAGTGTTCACTATCACCGCCACAGTATTAATGGACTGACAAAGATGAATGGTGACCTGTTCAATCATTCCACCATCACCCTTCTAACACTCTTGCATTTTCTTTTACTATACTCACTTATTTTTCAAATGTGTTATTTGTGTAAGCATCGGAGCCTTGAAAAGGGGTAGGATCACTCTCCAGGAAATATTGTTGATTGGAGAAGAGAATGGTATTCCTTTTTTAAATGCTACTCGGAGGTGGGGTGTGTGTGTGTGTCTGTGTGTGTTAGACTGAGTTTTTTCCTGCTACCATGTGCCATTTGCAACAGCAGTGTGATTGATTGTATCTATGTGAAAATGAAGTACCTGAAGCAGTCTAATGAAAAAGGGGTTCCCTGGCTATCTCACTTTCTACAAGCCATATTTTCCCGGCTTCCCGTAGCCACCTTATGACAATGTGCCATGAAAATTATGGTCTATTTGTAACCAGTATCGAAATTTCTCAGTAAACGCAAGCCTTATGCTACATTTTCTTTATCTCTATTTTTTAAAAAAGTAACTCTCATATATTTGTGAATAAGGAGAATGATTTATCATGTCATTATCAAACAACAGGGTTGGAAGGTACCTAAAATTATCTAGGAGCAAGTGTCTACACTACAAATAGAAACTGGATTTGAACCAGTCTATCTGCCATGGCTTCTTCACTAACTGTCCTTTAGGGAGAGTGCTGAAAATTATTCTAAGATTCCACTTTGATGGACTTCAAAGAAAGCCATGACAATTAAATAGTTTTAAGAGCATAGTGAATATATATCCTGGGTCCAGCCCTTTGACCTCAGGCCTTAGTATCAACATCAATGCACAATATTCGGGATAATGTACACTGTCTCAGGCAAGGGCAAGGAACCTGTGGGCTGCCTAGTGCTACTGGACTACCAGTGACCATCCTCCTTGACCCTTGGCCATGCTGTCTGGGGCTGATGGGTGTTGAAGTCCAGCAACATTTGGAGGACCAGAGGCTTGGGGAGCATATTGAGTGAGAAAACAGTGGTGGGAAAATGGCAGACTGACCTCTCTCTTTCCATGCACAACTTCATTCGAAAATTCAGCCTTCTGGTTCTGTTTTTCACTGAAAAACAGATAGGTCTTCATTTCTAGCATTTGTGTACAACATGTAGTTTGCCTGTTGATAGCAACATATAAGTAGCTAAGAACAGAAGCAAACTAACTAAGATTAGGCCAGAGGGATTATGCCCACGGTTATATTTTTCTAAATAATATTATTATTTACAAAGGACTATGTAAACTCTAAAAGCAAAGGCTTAATTCTGTATCTCACTGGGACTTATTTTAAGGCTGAGTACAGGATACTGTAATTGGCTTACTTTAGTGAAGAGGTGGGAAACCTCTTCCACCTCTCTTACCATTGTCTCTGTGCTGCCTAGGGGTAGAGAGACCCAGTTTCCTCCCTACTGCACCACATGGAGAACTACAGGTTTCCGCCACGGCTCTATTGCAATGAAAACAAGACTAAGGCTGGAAAAATGTACAGTTTCAATAAGACATTTTCATTTCTGACCGCCCTTAAGGGATGGAAGTGCGTATCTGAAATCCTTTTGCCTCTGTGAGACTACAGGAAGGAGTTGGTGTCCCTCAGCGCAGCCAAAGTAAAGCTCCCACTCATTTAAGCGTTATCTGATGGCTTCTGCATGCCCTTCCCATAACTCTCCTGCAAGAACTAGCATTTGAAGTAATTTATTTACAGGAAATGTTTAATGAGATGTATTTTCTTATAGAAGATATTTCGTACAGAAAGCTTTTTGCAGCAAACTATACTTGCAACTTGTTGACTTTGTAATTTAGAAAGAAATGTATAAAAAGATTAAATATATTAAAATGTCCCTTTGCCCACATTTGTCTTTGCATTCTTTTCTCGTTTCCTCACATTAGGGGCGTAGGCCCTCCCTGGACTCACAAGAGTCCTCTTCCACTGCTGAAACAATTAAAAAACAAAGATCACTTGAGCTGTCAGCCTAAAATGGGGTTGCCGGTTGGGGAGGAAGAACCGAAAGTGGACAAATCCATTGACTTACTGAGCTGGTTTTGGCAGGGGGGAAGTGAAATGATAGGAACAGCCTTCCTCTCCTCTGTCCTTTTCTGGTTTTCTTTTGTTTTAATCCAATTTCTCTCCCACTGAGGAGCAAATTATGCCAGTCGTCAGCAGACTTTTAACATACTCTCTGCATGTAGGAGGAGTAAGGGCATTTTCCTTTCTCTGATCTGGCCCTCACATCCTTTCCACCTCCCTCCCTTAAATGCCCCACCTAGAAATATGGCCGCCCCATCTAAATAGGAAGTCTGAGCTGGAAAGCTGAAGCTTTCATTGCTTGTGAAATTCCTCTTGCCAGCAGAGAAGAGTGGACAGGAGTAATGCGCTTCCTACTGCTGTTGTTAATTCCCAAACAAACATGGACTTCCTTCAGATAACCCCAGTTGCACTGCAAATAAGCAAACATCATATATTGTTTACCATCTTTTTAAGTGTACCCCTGGGCTCAAAATTTAAGCATGTTTTAACATCAAGGCCAGGGAAATATTTGTGCAAAATATTTGTACAAACAACCACCCTTATCTTTGCACCTCCCAGTATTGCCATATGGAATGCATCTGATTCCGAAGCAAAGGGTCCTTATTTCTTTCTGACTTCAACCCACAAGAGCAAGACCCATCAGGATATAGCCCACAGGCTGCACACTTCAAACAGCTCACAATCAGATCGTTGAGACTTATCTTCTCCCTATGTCAGGCATCATCCTCCCTCCCTCAAACTGAACCCCCAAGTTTCATAAAAGCTGTGTTTACCTTTTTTTAATAAAAAATCCAAAATCCAAAACATATACTATTTGGTTTGGGAAGATCATCGGACTGATTTCACACGGACTGATTTCTATAGTAACTAATTTGATAAAGGTGAGACGAAGGGAAATATTACAAGACAGCTGTATGGTGAGCAATAGACTGTGCAAACAATATTCATCAAATTTATAATACTAATTATCAGAGGCAGTGGTCTTTGTTCTATTGCCATTTCTCAGATGGCTGGGAAATGGGACAGGACCTTTTCAGTTATGGCATCCAGATTGCGGAATTATGTTCCGCAAGAAGCCCAACCGACTCATTATTTACTGGCATTTTGCTGCGTTGACTCATTCAGTGTTCTTAGTTTCTTTCTCCCCTTCTGCAATCTTAACATCTGGTTGTTGGTTTTCATCTGGGTTCTTTGTTTTAATCGCTTTACCAATTGTATGTTGTTTTAACTGGCTTTTTTGAGCCATGTTGGAATGGGGCTGAAAATATAAATATTTTCATAAATAAATATGTTTCCAGCAATATGTCTCTGCTCATTTTCAGCTCGGTGGTTGTGGGGTGGGAGGTGGGATTCAAATTTTGTCACAGTTTTGTAAGCAGTTCAAATTATATCAATTGCAAGGAAGATTTAGAAGAGAGCAACCCCCCCCCCCCCGATAGCTTGGTTCTGGTCCTGAAATGCAACCTATAAAACACATTTAAAATGAAAATATTTTGACTTGAACATTTGAACTTACAACCTTATTGCAGAGAAAACAGAAGCCTTGAGCTCCTTTCATCATTACAACAGACTGTTAGCCCTCAAGTGGTTTATTTTCTGTCCGAACACTAAGTGCTTTGTGAACAATAATTGCCCCACACATTATGAAAATCTTATGTGTAAAGTCATTTCTGTGTAGGACATTTCACAACTGCCATATGTAAATCATCAAATGTGACAGTCATGTAAATTACTACATGAGCACATAACACTTTATAAATATGTAAAACCTGATGATATATGTGTGGGGATTTCTGATTTTTGCTCTGTATGAACTGACCCCCAAACCGCTGTCCTTGTTTTAATGCTTTAAGCAACCCATCTTGTGCTCTATAATCTACATTACAACCAGATTATATGCATATTTACTCTGAGATCCTACTATGGTCAAAAGGGCTAAACTTAAGAACAGCATTGCAAAATCAGTTCTAAAATTGTGGCTTAAGCTGCAAACCTATAAACACTTAGTTGGGAGTAAGCCTCAATGAATTCATTGGGGTTAATTCTGAGTAGACATGAGCAGCATTGCACTGTAAGGCTGCAATTCTGTGCTTACTTATTGTGGTGTAAGTTCCAAATAATAACTTTGGCTAAGCATTAAAAGGATTGGACCACACAGCCCCATTCTGTTGCTTTTATCACCTTGGAATGGTGTGTATCCATTTCCTGTGGCTTGACCTCTGGAGAAGGCTAAAAAAATGGCGCGAAATGGACATGAAATTGATATGCATTTTTAGACGCCGTGCTGGCACATATCTTTGAAACAATCGGAGCTAAAGATGATAATAGGAAATCGCTAACATTTAATACCAAATGACTTCTGAAACAGCCACGAACTTGCAGTTGTCCTTTGTTCCTTGGAGTGAGTAGCCAGTGCATTTTCTATAAAGGGTTGAAGAAATTATGGCCTGCTCCCATCAGCCCCAGTCAGCCCCAGTTAACCTATTTAATAGGTCCTATTATAACTATGTATTTTCAACCATTGTCGATCCATTTTTGCATATTCTTAATAATCTTTTTACCAATACTACTTATTTTCCGTTCCAACATCATTTTAACATTCATTAATTTTACAATATTTCTGCAAGTAGCCTTTAAATTTCTTCCAGTCTTCTTCCACCAACTCTTCTCCCTGGTCACGGATTCTGCCAGTCATTTCTGCCAAAGGGTTGAAGAAATTATGGCCTGCTCCCATCAGCCCCAGTCAGCATGGCTAATGCCCAGTGATATCTGAGGGGGCACACATTCCCCATTCCTGCTATAAAAAGCTACCGGTACTTCTCAACATTTAGTCTGAGGAACCCAACATCTTATCACTTTCGACAGCAATCAGTAAACAGAATCCAAGAAGCAATACAGATGAATGGCCAAGCAGGAAATTTGATAAAAGCGGGAAATGTAGCTTTAAACCTGGTTCCTTTGCTGGAGGTATCTCACCCTCACACAGTCACACTCCTGTTGCTAACCACCACTGGGTGTGACCATGTCACATGTATGCAGCAAACCACATGGTGTCCCCAGAGGCAGATATGGGGGCAATGTGAGAGCCAGTGTGGTGTAGTGGTTAAGAGTGGTGGACTCATAATCTGGTGAACCGGGTTCGCTTCCCCGCTCCTCCACATGCAGCTGCTGGGTGACCTTGGGCTAGTCACACTTCTTTGAATACTCTCAGCCTCACTCATCTCTCAGAGTGTTTGTTGTGGGGGGAGGAAGGGAAAGGAGATTGTTAGCCACTTTGAGACTCCTTAGGGTAGTGATAAAGCGGGATATCAAATACAAACTCTTCTTCTTCAATGGCAGAGGGGTCAGCAGCACTGGCTGCCTGGGGGACAGGTTGCAAAATTACTGCATCTGCCTGCACACCATGTTTATTTTGCTTCTGTTTGAAATATGGCAACCCCAGTTTCTGCAGCTGTTCCTTCTTCTCCTTAACCACCTAACCATTTTAAAACCCAGGGGTAATTTCTTCTGTGATATATGATTTATTAAATAGTGGGTGGACATAGCAGATGACACAGAGATTTCTCCAAGTAGGTCTTTATAAGTAAGCTGGAATTGAACTGAACAGCAAACAGCTCAGCCGGCCTGCTTTTATAGGCAGCTGGCTGTCAACATTGTAACAACAACAACCCAAATTAATTGATGTGGACCTGAGTGAAAACTATATACATGATACCCTTGGTGGCCAGGGTGAGAACTTTAACACATAACATGATTCGAGGCTCAGGACATTGTTGTGGGGTGGGGGAGCAGAAATCACAGGTGTATGAAGTACAGGTGGAATCTTTTGTGTGCCTGGCTAGTGGCCAAGCCCTCATATCTGCTTGAAAAAGAAGATAAGAGTGGTGGCCATCTATGGCCCTGACAGATTAACCCCAAAAGGAACGTGGCTATCAACAAAGAAAAGTTCCACCAGCCTTCCTTCACGAGATAAACCAGCTGGCATAGAAACTTGGGACCAAACTATAAATGAAATGAGGGGGAAATACAGAATCTTAGCAGGGCAGTGGGGCTGATTGGGAAAATATCAAAAAAAGGGGGGGGGATAAACAAATCTCTGGCAACATAGACTTTTACCAATTCAGCCTTTGCATCCCATCCCTGTTGCATAGCTATTTTTAAAGTATAAACAGCAGGAGATATTCCCTGTTTCATGCAGTTGGGCCTTCATACAGGAGAAAGGTGCCATTCAGTGATCATTTCCTTTAAGATACAAACCAAGGGACTCACATGCACACAGACACACACACACTTCCTAAGAACAAAAAGAAAGAAAAACAAACTGTGGAGGGGTAGGGCATTGCCACCACCATGGCTTCCTTTATGTCAGGGCTATCCAGGGATAAAATGTGGAATCTGTTTCCAGTACTGACTCCTGCAGTATGTGAGAAAAAGTTCCTCTGAGCATGAAGAGAGTGCATATTCTCAATATTGATAAATTAGAGCTTATTCCCCCTGTTCCGGAAGTTTCAGTTATTTAGAGAGTTTGTCACCGTTGCATGAGTGTAATTACTTGCAAAGCCCTCCTAGAAATAAATGTCTGTATCACCAAATACAAGCCCACTATTAGTTGTGGGGAATTGACTGTTGCATACAGTTTCTCCTGAAAGAGAATATGATCTTGAATCAGAGAGACTACTTTTTAAGTAAATAGAGGAGGACCCACATGGATGACAGAAAAGATGACAGAAAAAGTAATCGCAGGCAACAGGAAAATAAACAGTAGTTTTTAAAAGTTCATCTACTCTTCTCTGGACAGCTCTTCATATTTCCTATTGATCTTAAAAGTGTTACGAAACAATGAGGTTCCCAGAGAAAATGGGTAGTTGCTGGAACAGATAGAGAAGGCAACTTTATTGCTATATTTTTGCAGCATCATAATAGCAACATGTGAATTTACACTGGCTTGCAGCACAATATAAAATACCACAGCTGAGCTTTAAATTTTTATTGTCAAGAGAAGGAGGGCATGAACTGTTCTGATGGATCGTTCCCCTTTTTAAAAGATTTATAACAAACCACAAGATTTGGTTTGGAACCCAATTTGGTGCTTTGGAAACCAGCTTGATTTGGTTCAGGCCAGTTCAGAAGATGAGTAATTTGGTTCAGATCCAATCCAAATCACAATTCAGAAAAATCCAATTGCATGACTCCGCATTCACCATCATGGGGAATTTTTTTAATGGCTATTTTTTCACTGTTTGACAAGATTGGATGAAATTTGGGGTGGGGGAATGCAGGCATTTTAGCTTCTTTAGGGTGGATGAAGCCTGCTAAAATCCAAACAATTAAAAAAATAGCCAACTTTAATTTGTCTTTAAAACAAAAACAAAAACACAAATGGACCAAATTGGATTACATTTGCAGACCTCCTACATGGGAATGAATTCTGCCATATTTCAGAAGGGTAATCACAGTGATTTTCCTGCAATGGCAGCATATACAGTTTTGAGGTGATTTTTAAAAAAGACTAAAGACTAAAATATATTGTTTTGTGAGCAATATGTATGAAAAGAGCACACATCAGAGAGGTGCCCCTAGGTAAGAAATTTGCAGTGTTTCAGAAGGATAGATGTCATCCTACCTCCCCTCTACACACTCACACTCACACACACACACACACAGTTCTAGTCTCAGAAGTTGACTGAATTGATGCAGTGTTCAATGATTCAGTTCAGGGCACTTCAGAAAGATCCTGCTTTGGCTTGAACTAGCACTGATTTGTTCCCAAGTGTCCCTCTTTGGCTTCTGATTTTGGCTTCTGATATCTGATGCACACCCTTAATTTCTATATACAGTGGTACCTCAGGTTACAGACCATAGCTGTCAAAGTTTCCCTTTTTTTAAGGGAAATTCCCTTATTCCGAATAGGATTCCTTGCAAAAAAAGGAAAAAGTTGACAGTTATGTTACAGATGCTTCAGGTTACAGGTGCTTCAGGTTACAGACTCTGCTAACCCAGAAATAGTACCTCGGGTTAAGAACTTTGCTTCAGGATGAGAACAGAAATCACGTGGCAGCAGCGGGAGGCCCCATTAGCTAAAGTGGTACCTCAGGTTAAGAACAGTTTCAGGTTAAGAATGGACCTCCGGAACGAATTAAGTTCTTAACCCGAGGTACCACTGTATCATTTATCTGAATATTAAAACAGATCCCATGGTGCCAGAAGCTCAAGCTCTGGACTTAATCATATCAACATAACTCTCTCACATCCACAATTTTCCCAAAAAGAATAACCATCTGAGCCTGGACTGATTAAGTGAATATTGTTAAAGGACATCGCCATCTCTTATAGGGTGAGATCTTCCTTTTAGCCTATGATGACTTTAGCAATCAACACCCACACCTGGTACAGTCAGCTTCAAAGCTCATTTCCCCATTGATTGGTCCCAAATGTGCAAGTGCCATTAAGCTTCATGCCTCATCCTTGTGTCAGTATTTTCATCCCTCTCATTGCAAGGATAACCTGATCATGTTGTTTTACTTTCATTCTGTGAGAAAGGATGGGGTGGAAGCTACTCTTCGAGACTTCCATCTCTAGTAATGCAAGACTTTTCCTTTGAACTGTCTAGAGACAGGATGGCTGTATGAGAGCTGCTTCTCTCGTACATGTTTGTTATGTTCTTTTATTTGTTTAATTAGGAGAAATAAATTAGGTATGCTACAAAACCTCCACAGCTTTGCTTCCGTTTACTCTGCTGCATTTGGGTGCTCACATGAGCAGATGTGAGTCCACAGCTCCAGGACCTATTCCTCAGCAATGGTGTGTTGCTGTTCCTGCATTCCTGTGATTGGAAGGTCAGAGAAGCCCATTGCCCAGCCCATGCAGGCTCTGAAGACGTGGGCTGAACATGGGTGTATAGAAACCTTGACTGGCTAAGACTCCCAAAACAAAGTTCAGCTTACCAAAGGGTCTCAGAGAAACTCTGAGAGCAGCTCTAGACCTCTTCACAAAAGACCAGAGGGAGAATTCACTTGACTGCAACTTCCATCATCCCTGACTATAGGCCATGTTAGCTAGTACTGGCGAGAGTTAATACCCAGAAGGCCACAGGTCCCCCATCACTGTTCCAGATGATATGTGAACTGCGTGATTATAATCCATGTGTGTTTATGTATGTGTTTAATTTCTTAAACAGCACCCAAAGGTAAGTCCTGCCCCCTGCGTCACGGTCCCAATGAACATTGTCTCCCGATCCCCTAAAGCTTCATTTTCTAGAAATTGCTGAAACATATGTATTTTTCTGTCGGTATGCATGCATTAATGATCAGTGGTTTCTTTTCAGAAATGGACCTGTTGTTTTACAGAACAGACCAGGGCAGCCTTCATCCTGTCCTGCTGCTACCATGAAGTATTGATGGGCCATTGAATGCCTAGCACTGACAGTTATGATATATTCTTTACCACATTGTTTTCATTTCACTGCACCTCTGGACTTTCCAGTTCGAGCCAAAGCTGTAGGTGTGCCAAAACAGCTCAGGGAACTCTGTCTCTTCATAGTATTTCCAGTCGGATAGAAAGACAAAAATTTGCAAACCGAAGATGAATCTTAGTAGGATTCATATGAAATGGCTGAGTCCAGGGATGGAGAACCTGTGGCCCTCCAGATGTTTCTGGCAACAACTGCCATAATCCCTGACCACGGACTATGATGACTTGGGCTACTGGGAGTTGGGAGTGTAGCAACATCTGGAAGACTACAGGTTTCTCTTCCCTGATTTAGTCCTACACAGGTGATTTACTCACGCATTGTGCCATGTATAACAACAACAACAACAACAACAACAACAACAACAACAACAACAACAACAACAACAATTTTATTATTTATAGCCCGCCAATCTGGCTGGGTTTCCCCAGCCACTCTGGGTGGCTTCCAAACACATAAAAACATAATAAGATGTTAAAATCTTCCCCAAACGGGGTTACCTTCAGATGTCTTCTAAAAGTCAGAGAGTTCCTTGACATCTGATGGGAGGGCGTTCCACAGGGACGGCACCACTGTTGAGAAGGCCCTCTGTCTGATTCCCTGCAGCCTCACTTCTCGCAGTGAGGGAACTGTCAGAATGCACTCAGAGGTGGACCTCAGTGTCCAGGCTGAATGATGGGGGTGAAGATGCTCCTTCAGGTATACTGGGCCGAGGCCATTTGGGGCTCTAAAGGTCAGCACCAACACTTTGAATTGTGCTTGGAAACATGCACCTCTAATGTCATTGTGCTGACTAGCCACATCCCCCAATGTTTATTCATTTGGTCCACACATCAGCAGGGAGAGAGCTTTCACGTTTACAGAGGATTCCACACAATTAGAATCCCTGAGCAACTGGGGTTCCAGATCACATGCAAGCCTCTACACATGCAATTGTTTGTGTGAAGTCTCCCTGCCTGCAGATGTTTGCACTGTGTGCAGCTGTGTGTGCAGATGCCAGGGGTGGCTGCTTAGCATGGCTCTATTCCTTGCTCATGTATTGGCAGCTGTGATTGGCTACACATTCCTGCTGCACACCCACTCCATGTTTGGATACCAAAATGTATTCTTCACAATTTATGCATTCTCCTTGGCTAACACCAAGGTAGCCAGGGCAGCATCAAAAGTAAGAATCAGCTCTAAGTATCCCATCTCTTGTGCAAAAGGTTGTGCTCAAGCACCTTGATTAAATAGTTGACTTTATCAACTGCTGGGAGCTCACTGGTGAAAGCCACTGATTCTACAAATAGATCAACACATTGACCAATACGCAGATAAACTCTGGGGCTTTTGTTTTAGCTCCGAACGAGACATGATGTTATTGCATTTTTTTTGTTAATAACACCCATGAGGAAACCCAGGCAGCTTCGATACCATGGGAGGTAGAAAGGGAGAGTTTAACTCTTTCTCTCTCTGCTACAGTCCTGACAACAATCTCCTCTCTGGACCAGCTACTTCTTGTCAGGAATTCAAGCCTTATCAGGAGAATCTGGCCACTCTCCAGGCACCCGGCTTGATCTCCTTGTTGACCTCCCTGTCTGCGTTTCCCGGCAGGATACAGGCTAGGTCGCGATCGGCGATCCTCCTCAGCGTGAGAAGGACACACCACTCTTCCCTGCTCCCCCCAGGGAGGGGAAAGAGATAGACAGAAATGTATTTACATGTTTTTATTTCTGTCCTTGCAGCGTCACAGAAAACACGTCTGCTCTCCTCAAACTCCAACAGCCGAGAGAGTAAAAAACTCCTCCTTCTGTACTTCCTGTACAGCTCATATTACACTCTGAGCTAATTCCAGTGCTCTGCACAGTGAATAGACTGTCCCTCTGGTTCCCACGGTACAGCCCCAACATTCCCATCATGTTTTGTTTTCCAGCTAGCTGCAGCTCGCTGCCGCATTGCTTCTATATCGTAACACTTCTATCTCAAGGGAAGCTTCTATTGGCACCAAGGCACCAAGGGGAACCTCTCATTACTCGTGACAATTATATTTACATAGTTCATGCCACATATAGCTTTAGTTTTACCACTGTACCAATAGATAGTGCTATGGTTCATCTGGTAGCTACCTTTAAGCAATGGGTACAATAACTTAACAGAAGTCAAATAAAAACTTCAAATTGCCTCTAGTACTATGTGAACAGCTGGTTACAAAAATCACAGGATATCTGTCAGTTAGACAAAGATCTGAAATGATCCTGTGGAGTTTGTGGCCAAAACTGAAAGCCAGAAACTTGTGTTATTGGTTTTCTGGCAACCTCCAGAACCTCTCTCCCCATTAGTTTATCTGATCCTATCATTTCTCAAGTCCAGCACTACATCTAACACTTCCTATCATTTTTCCTAAGGTTGTGACCTAGAAATTTGCATTGGGCTAAATTAAGGGAAGTCCAGAGTGCAAAGAGGAACTCAGGGCAAGAGTTTCAGTCAGAGCAAAGGCAACCATGTGCAACGTGATCTTCTGTATCTCCCCTGTACAAAATGGAAGCTGACTTGGAGTCATTTGAAAAAATAATAATCTTGCATTCGGTAAGCCCTTTCATTCTTCTTTGCAGTGGCTTGAAATCTAAGTTCATATATAGCTAACCTTGTGTTTTCTGAACTCTTGGACTGGACAATTCAAATGTCATCATCATAATTGTACATGCCATGAAAGCAACACAAATACGAGGCATCCATCCAGCGCTTCAAATCTAATCAACATTTTCTCAGTCCCAGTTCAGGTTCCCTTTTCTGGTTTATGGTTTCATGAGACACTCCTGGCCACGGCAGGACTGCAACCCAATCTGTCTGACCAAGAAACCTGCAAGAGCTGAATCAAAGTCACTGAAACAAAAAAAGGGGGGGCAAGAGAGCAGTGTTTGCTAGATGCATTCTTGGATTACTGAATACAGACAGTTTGGCCTAAACTTCTAACATTCCCAGGCCTAAACACATTGGCCCTGGTCCAGAGAGAAGAGATCAGTGCCCGGAAATAGGCTTCTGTGTGCAGATCCCTCCTAGAACACATGCAAGAGACTACTGCAGGAAGGGAAAGAAATTGACCACATCCATCATAAAAATGCTTATCATTTATATACAGTGGTGCCCCGCAAGACGAATACCTCGCTAGACGAAAGGGTTTTGCGGTTTTTGAGCTGCTTCGCAAGACGAATTTCCCTATGGGCTTGCTTCGCAAGACGAAAACGTCTTGCAAGTTTGTTTCCTTTTTCTTAACACCGTTAATAAGTTGCGACTTAGAGTGTGGTAGCCTTTTTTGAGGTTTTTGGTGATTTTTGAAGCTTTTCCAAAACTTTTCCGACACCGTGCTTCGCAAGACGAAAAATTCGCTAGAAGAAAAAACTCGTGGAATGAATTAATTTCGTCTTGCGAGGCACCACTGTAGCACTTCAGTGTTCAAATTGCTGCTCTGTGCTGAATATCTCTCTCCCTCTCTCCCTTTTTGAATCTGGCATCACCCCTGGTAGCAATGTGCAATGTGTTGTTAATGTTTACAAGCTGCAGTCAGCTAGTCTATAGGCTTGCTTCTTCCATATTTCTGCTCCTTCCATTGTTGTTCTATCAGCAACAACCGAATCATCCATGCTACTCTCCACGGGGAAGAATTCATCTGCAATTACCTTGGGGACTGTGACTGCAGAGCAGGGGTGCTGTACTTGACAGCTTAGCACAGGGATTGTCAAAATGGCACCCTGGAGGTCTTCCCCTGGTGCCCACAAAACCTCTGTCCCCCTAATGTCTCCTTGGCCATTAGATGGTGTGGGCTGCTGCTTTCTTCTCCCATGAACAGTACATAGAGCTGAAGGAGGAAATTAGAAGAGTGACATTTTCCCACTTCCTCTTTCAGCTCTATGTACTTTTCCAGGTTTGGACTTATAGTGGTACCTCGGGTTACAGACGCTTCAGGTTACAGACACTTCAGGTTACAGACTCTGCTAACCCAGAAATAGTGCTTCAGGTTAAGAACTTTGCTTCAGGATGAGAACAGAAATCGTGCTCCGGCGGCGCGGCGGCAGCAGGAGGCCCCATTAGCTAAAGTGGTGCTTCAGGTTAAGAACAGTTTCAGGTTAAGAACGGACCTCCAGAACGAATTAAGTTCTTAACCCGAGGTACCACTGTATTCTACTAGACGTGGCTAGAAGTGGTTGAACCCATGGCACTCCCTAAAAAAATTGCAATTGTGCCCACAGGTATGAAAAAGTTGTTTAGCATTTGCATCCCACACACCTTCTACAGTTAGGGGGAGAGAACACACAGAATGTACCTATAGCAAAGACAGGCCAGTAATCCTAGTGTTACCCAGTAGTTGGAAGGGCACCCTTGGTGTCTTCTATTGACCCTGCCTGAAGTGTATTAAACAGAGATGAGCAGTCCCAGAGAGAAGCCACAGCTCAGGGACAGAGAACATTCACAGTTTCAGTCCTTGGCATCTCAAGTTCAAAGGTATCAAAATGGGAGAAGACCATGGAGAGCTACTGTCAGGGAACTCCTTGGCAAAAAAAAAAAAGTCCAATGGTTGAAGCCAATGAAATCATTCAACTCATGGGATGATGTCTGCTTGTGGCACAGAATGTCCCCTCCCTCTCCTCCCTGCATGCACACCTCCCCAAATCTACTTTGAGGGGTTCTCCCACTCTCCAGAGCATATGGGGGGTTGCATACAGAAGGAGGGGAGAAGGAGGACAGGAGGTCTAATGCAATATGTTCCTTATGATCCTGTTCCTTATGTTCCTATCAGCTGCAATTCATTGGAGCATCCAGGGGCATTCCTGTTAGAATTCCTGCTCCATGATTGCAGTCATGGGATTGTTGTCTATCACATGACGGTGTATGTTTTGACTCCACAGAGTGGGAAGTGACGGAGACAGGATGTTTGTGTTACTGTGTTCCATGAAGTGGGACTATTGTCCTTTGTTCTTTTTCTCTTTGCTGTCTGATGTTAGAGAGAGAGGGAGCCATGTTGCAGTGCTCTGTGTGTGTTTATATGTAAATACAGTGGTACCTCTGGATGCGAACAGGATCCGTTCCGGAGCCCCGTTCACATCCTGAAGCGAATGCAACCCACATCTGTGTGTGCGCAGGTCGTGATTCGCTGCTTCCGCGCATGCGTGTGACGTCATTTTGAGCATCTGCACATGCGCGAGCGGCGAAACTCGGAAGTAATGCGTTCCATTACTTCCAGGTCACCGCAGAGCGCAGCCCGAAAATGCTCAACCTGAAGTATATTTAACCTGAGGTATGACTGTAAAGTAGATTAGCCAAAATGCTGAGTTGCTGAGGTCTGTCACGCAGGTGTGCAAACTCTGTGGATCCCTAAGTGTGCCGGTGTCAGTTGGCATCGGTCACTGTGATGTTCTGGCTGAAGAAAGCTTATGAAGCTCCCAAACGATCAACCAGGTGAGAGGGAACATGTCAGTAGGGGCATGTGTCTCTGCCAGGGTCCTACTCGAGTGTAGGCCAAACTCCTGACAGAGATACAACAGTCTCTTCACAGATTACCAAGAGTACCCATAGAGGTAGGGGGTGAGATTGAAGCCTTCAACCTTTCTTCCACCTCCTACATGCAGACAAATTCTACTCTCATGTGATGTTTTCTCTTGGTTAGAGAACATACCCTTTTCAGGATTTATCAGCTGCGTGGGCAGATTCTATGAACTGCTTTCTGAAGGTATGCTGAATGAGCATAGAAGACAGGAGACAGGACAGTGGGTGTGCTGTGCTTCCACACAAGCGGCATTTATCAAATTGTATGAAGATGGCAATGGTCTCCCTTCATTTCTTGATCAAACTGGACCACCTGGCGAATGCTTGCCCTCTAGAGGACAAGATGGTGCAATATACTGGAAAATAAGCATGACAAATAGGCAAAGATGCTTTTCAGAATATGACTGAGCAATTCAAAGGTGAGTCTATGCGGTTATCCATTGTGCATTTCAACCTTCTCACAGGTTTAGTCAGTCTGCCAAGCCTTCAGCAAAACTCACAAGCTGCTGTTGGCCACAGCTGCAGATTGTACTGTCCCAAAGGTGCAATTTGTGGTCATGTGCCGTATACCACCCTGGCTCAGTTTAAAAGTCCTGGCACCAGTTGAGAGCTTTGAGGATCAAGCTGAATGCTTGCCCAGTTCTTAGCAGCCTCCATTCCCACCACATGACACCAGATGCATTTAATATAGCTGGGATTCTAAAATGCTCCTAAAGTGCTGCCATGATTTAAATTGCATTTGCCGGACCCGGCAAGGAAGGTGGAAATGCTGTAGATGGGACTTCCAGTCCCCATATTTCAAATGAAATGATGCATGATAGTCATATGCTAAATATGGTTTGGAATATCACTTTCAAGCCATTGTCTGGAAAATGTGAGCAATCCACCACTCGCCCTGTTGAATGAAGACCAAGAGCTTGTGAATTAAACTGCTGTCAGTTGTCGAAGGGTGAAGACAGGTGCAATCTTGACCTGCCAGCTGCAAACAGAGCAAGTTCAGTGCTTGCAAAGAAGCAGCCCAGACCACATTGCGATCATCCATTAAGAAATGGAAAAGTAATGGAGTGCTTTATAAAGAGAATGGGTGGCTTTTCACTCAAATCATCCTGGTTTGAATCCAGCCTCAGTCAAAGAGACTAGAACTTAATTTGATGATGTGATGGTAAAATATTCAGCTTGTATGATGCTCAATGGCCCAAGCCATACTGCCAGAAAAAATAAAACTTCCCGCACAAGTCAACTTTGGTCCAAATGGCAGACTCTTATTTTATTGGATGGGGTGAGGAGGTCAAAAATGGGTGGGTGGGTGGGGGCTCAAGAAGAACACACATATTGGCTGAAATAATACTACCAATAAAGTTCTCCTGAAGTCCTATTGAAATGAATGAGACATAAATGAGTCACAACTTGTACAACTGATTCCAATAAGGTTTAAGGACTCCTAACTTTCTCTGGATTTGAGATACCAGATTTTGGGTTGAGAAGATCAGAGAGAGAGAGAGAAACAAACAAACAGGCAGACATGGAGACAGGATGAGCCCCATAGAAATTTGAAAATACTGCTATGGGGAAACTGGTGCCCCAGTATGAAGAAGCCTTCAAGGAATTGTGGGTCAACCTGCAAATAGAAAAAGGACTCCTAGCCTCCCAGGCTTATCAAAGTTGAAAAGCAGGCTCTCATGAACAGAACATTTATCACTCGCTAGAGCAGAATGATTTCATTTATGACCCCTACAACACAGTCCACAAGGAGATGTGATGAATAAGCTGAGACATTCTGTTTTACAGACCTGTTGACTTTGCATTGTGGGGAACATTGAGCCAGTTGCAATGCCGATTAGAAACTGCACACCTGCACATTCTTAGACAGACAGGGAAATTCTGGGACTTTAACTCTCTGATTATGCCATTTTCTGCAAATGGGTTTTTTTGGTAATTTTTATAACACTTCCCCAATGAATGTGTATTATTATTATTTTTTGCAGGATAATAATTCTTCATAGTAGTTTGCAGCAGAAGATTCCACAGAAGGCTTTAATTTTCTTTTTAAAAAGTATTTTAACAATTAGTTTATAATTAATCTTTATTGCATTATCTAAGGATGCAAAAAAAAAAATATCAAATCATGAGATTAGTGATCAGATTTTCTGCTTTCCAACTCCACCTTTTCCCAATTAACCCCCTCCCCAAGTTGCTATGATGAAAATGAACAGGTAACATACCACTCTCAATGCCATGACTGGTTGTGCTAAGCAATTGTGTTTTGGCTAAGCATTTGAGTGATCAAAACAGAGGACAAATGACCTGGACATGCCAATTTGTAGAACACCTCTAATAACAACCTTTTGCATCAGATTAATTATTAATACATTCAAATGATTTTGCGCAATATAGTATAAATGGAGAGATATTTTACAATGCCCAATAATTAATTTGTATAAAACAGGATCGGGCTATATGGTGTAGTGCAGTGGTCTTAAACTTTTTCAGAATCAAGAGTCACCTTTAATCCCAACTTTCAATATGTTTAATCCCATATTCCTCCACTTACATTTTGCTTTCCAACTTCCTACCACTTTCTACCTTACTCAACTGAGCCAGGAGTCCTTAAACACCCAATGCTGAGAGCAAAGTTCTCAGGGGGAGCCATTTTAGATTCTCCCACCCCACTCTCCATATGATATGACCTCCTTCTGTCATTGTGCTGGGAGGAAACTTAACATGTATCCAGTGCTTTTTTCTGGGGGGATGCAGGGGTATGCATACCCCTAAACATTTTGTGAATCTTTGTACGTTTGTCCACTTACTGTATTTATTTTCCCTGATTTGAACTATAGAATGGTGATTTTCTTGAGTCAAAATGAGAGTACTCCTAAACATCTTTTTTTTTGGGGGGGAAGCACTGCATGTATCTCTATATTCTTCTTAGATAGGTTTGATCAAGAATGAAGCTTTGTGGTGCAAAGTATTTGACACCACAGCTAAAGCATCCTGTTGATCTATACAAGGCCATTTGGTACCTTCTCAGTCTCCTTGTTTCTCGATTTCTCTGTCCTCGAACTGTACCTCCTACTCTCATAGGGCTACTTTCCCTTTGTTAGTACCTGCAACAGGCACAGACCTGGTGGGTTTTTATGCTTCTGGCAGGACTTCAGATTGCAGAGCTTCCCTTGCTTTTGGCCCTCTCCAGTCCTTGATCAAGAGCTCCCTTGTGCATCCAGATCGAGATGCCTGTTTAACTTCTGTCCGCAGCATTTCAAAGTGATTAGTCAGGTCCTGGATTGTGGCCATCGGAATATGACTTTTTTTTATTAAAAAAAAAGCACAGTTCCTCCCATATTTTCCTCACCCTCCGCATCTGGAAGACAGATAATAACTCCCCCAGTGTCTTGCTTCTCCTTATTCTATATTAATTTCAGTTACGAGGTTAAGCTAATAGCTTATTGCTGGCTGGTGACTTGAGGAAAGCAGAATGGGATCCATTGACTCATTGTGGGGCAACTTAACCACAGAGGGCCTTGAGAGATGTTAAGTGACCACAAAATGGCTTTTGGGTGGCAAAGCCCCAAACTGGTCAAATAGTACACCTGTGTTGTCAAGCTTTTAACCATATCTTGAGTTTCCTCTACAATTAATAGCTTTGGCCATTTCCAGTCCAATAAGTCAGTCTTGTGACAGTCTGAATTACCTGTAAGATAATTGCTGGCCAACTTTTTGTCAGTGCAAACTTCCATTACTAAAGCCTACTAAATCCCTAGGTTTTCTAGCCTCCAGCTGCATTGCCATAAATAAGTTGCTTGCACTCCTGAGGAGCTCAACTGTTAAACTCATCTGTAGGTGCACTGTGCCTTCAACTCATCACTGCAAATTCACCGGAGTCCATCTCTTCTTCATTTCAGATTATCTCAAGTTTCTTCTCTCGAGAGAGACCTAACACTTACATCTCTAACTCCCTCTTTCTAGGGAGGATCGCAGAAGACCCGAGTTTGTGAAAGGAATGAAGACAGGCAGTGAAAACTTCAGGCTTCTCATCCTGTCAGTAGCAGACTTGAGATATCGTTGTCTTGGTCTAAGTGTTTGTTTAATGTTCTCTCAGCAGCAGACCTTTCCAAAAGCTCCTTTCACATTCTCAGGCCGTCTGTCACGCAGGATTGCCATATATGTACAAATCATAACATATGTTCTTTCATTTTAAAGGACTCGCTCAAAGATGTTTGTCTTTCCGTCAACGAAATTTGTCTTCCTTGTGATGAAATGCACAGAAACTCCACTTTCGGGCTGCACGTCGCACCATCAAATGCTTTTAAGAAACTGAAATCTTCTTTTAGAGATGTTTTTATTGAGTGCACATCCTTTCTGGCCACTTAGAGGCACGCTTCCCTCCTCACAAATGCATCCTCTTTTTGTTGTTGTTGTTCTATTTGTTCAGTGTTTTGAGCATTAGCAGAAGTTAAGCAGCATTGCTCATTTATTCCACCTGAAAATGCAGCTCCAATAACGTATTCCAGTAATGCAATGGGTACAGTCAGTGCTTTTATTCTGGGGCTACTCAAGCATACACAGTACTGGTTCCAGTGTATCATTACAGATTTAAACTGTTCATCTTTTGTATGCTGGAATTTTGACCCCCCCCCCCAATTGTACTCCACTTGCAGACTATTTTGGATACAGTACACACAAACACACTCTGTCATCCACCTGAAGATCTTCTTCCCATTGATCCCTCCCCTTCCATGCTTGTGACCCAAATGTGTGACTGCGACAAGGATACTCCATGCAGATACTGAATTGTTTAACTTTCTTCTCATCTCAAAAGTGGGAAGAAAAGGAGGACACATGCTTTCAGCATAAAGTGCCCCTCTCACAAATCACATCATGAACATAGTGGAGGCAGTTATAGCAGGTAACTGGTGCAGGTAAAAATGTCTGAAGCTGCCTTACATTTCTCCGCAGAACTGACATCTTCATTTATCAGAAAAACAACAACACAGTCATCTTTTATGTATATAATCACTTATCCTGACATGAAAGAAAAACCCGTTAGTCTTGGCATGGATTTTTGACTCCCTGACAACTAAAGTCAAACGAGACAAGGATTCATAATTGGACCCCGTGTCTATTTCAATTTCAAAAGAAGCTGAGAGAATTTGATTCAGACTAGCAGTGTGGGGAAATGCTCTGAATATGGAAAATGGTATGGTATGATAATTCCCATTTTCACTCTCTCCCATTGCTGCACTTACAAAGAATTGTACAAGAAGATCTGGTGTCTCACATAGTTTTTCTCCTTTTCACCCTCTAGCAATCTGTAAAACCTGTGGCTCTGCAAGTGTGGCTGGACTCCAGCTCCCATCATCCAGTGTCACCCTGACTGGGACTGATGGGGGCGGGAGTTCAAAATCTGTGGAGGGCCACAGATTCTCCACTTATAAAAGGAAAACAAATGCTATAAGGTAACGGGTTGTAGGAGCATTGTTTAATTATGCACGTCAGAGAAGGAAACCACCAACACCTTTCTCCCTCCCTCTCGCTCTCACACACAGTCAGTTTGTATGAGGTGGAAGTGATAAAAATAAACAACACAACAGGAAGGCAACAATTTAGCTGTGTGTCGGATAATAAAGACGTTAACAATCAAAGCCAAAAGCAGACAGTATGGTGGGGGAGTGTGTTTGTGTGTGAAATACATTTGAAACATCATCCTGTGTGAAATATTGTTACTTGGCAGTTTATTGAGTGATTTTTATATTCCACGGGCCAATTGTTGATCTTTGATTAAATGTTACAAGGATTTAGAGCTAGTATATGGCCACTAGGGGGCACCCATTTTGTTTCGTGTAAGCAATTACCATTATATTCTAAAGAAATATATTAAAATGCACAATTTGAACATATTGCTTTTCAGAAAGTTAGGAATGGAGAAAGCTGCCATATACCTAGTCACACCAATGGTCCATCTCACTCAGTGTTGCCTGCACTGACTGGCAGCTGCTCTCCAGGGTTTCAGGTAGGGAGTCTCTCCTAGCCTACCTGGAGTTGCTGAGAATTTACCCTGGGATCTTCTACATGCAAGGCAGATTCTCTACCGCTGAGCTTTGACCCTTCCCCAAGCAGTTTCTGTTGCCTCTTCTTGATTTCCTAAATGAATTTTAGGAACGAGCTTTTGTGAACAGCAATACCTCGCTATAGAAAAGGGAATTAGCTGTTTCTCCTCCAGCACAAAACCAGGTTTTGTCTTCCACCCAAGCACAAACCCTGTGTGTAAGTACAGAAAACCATAAGTACATAAATGGGGAACGACAACACATTTGCCCATTACTTAAACGTGTGCTAACTGCAGCCAATCCTGTGTTTTGCATTAGTCTGTGGTTGCTGCAGTTGCATCCTTAGTTACTGGCTTATTCTATGAAAGGAAGGAAGACCGGTCTGTCCATGCTATAAGGTTTTGTCTCTACTCTCAACTTTTTGTCTAGGGGACTAGATGGTTAATCTGTTTTCAGAGTTTGCCTTCAAACCTTGTTCATACTGAAAGTTGTGTTCTCTTAGGTGGGGCGAATCTGGCTTTCTTTCTTTCTTTCTTTCTTTCTTTCTTTCTTTCTTTCTTTCTTTCTGTTGTACTGCTTCGAAGTTTGCAAAGACATCCATTGACTCGTGTGAGATTTCTCATCTTAAAAACAGTTTGAATCAGATACCACACACAGAGCTATAACTTCAGGTAAGCAAAATATTAATGGCACCTGCCAGTGAGGGACAACTTTCCCGCCCACCCCCCAAATAATGCTCTTTGGAGCAGTGTTATGTCATGATGTAAATATTATGCTGGGCATTTTTCTTTGAAACAACAACAGTGGCCAAAACTCACTGATGAGTTTTGCTGCCACCCCTGAAACCAGCTGAAACAACCCACCCATTTTTGCAGCCTGAATACTTGCATGTGCAACAAGGGCTGTCTCTTTGCCCCTCAGTTCCAGTTATATGTGTTTATGAAAAATTCAAAAGCAATCAGCGGTATAAAACTAACCCAACTTTAAAACGGCAGGGCACCGAGCATAAAAAGGCTTAGTGATTTTTCACTGAAGGCAGTGGAAACAATCTTTCCCTTGTGAAGGAATTTACAACGGAGCTGGCATTTATTGAACAAGTAATCAAAAACATCTGAAATCACTGCACATCCATCAAGAAGCTTCATGTAAGGAAGTTTGGAGCATTTCTCTTTGTCTGAAATAGCTTCTCAGCAGCGCCCGGCCTTGGAATGTAAGCTTACCTGAGACGATCTGAGCCTCTCTGCTTTCTATGGCTCTGGCCTTCCAGCAATTGCAACCTCTGGAGAAGGAAAAAGGAAGAAGGACCCGCTGCTGGCTAGGAATGGGCCAATCCGCCCATTTCCAGTCACATTTCCACATTAGTTTGCAAATTTTTAATTAAAAAAAAAAAAGTTTTCGTGAGAACACACCAGCATTTCAGTTCTCCTAACATGCACATTTTGCTTGCGATTTTGCCCAGCATACACAGTTTTGCAAAACAGTTTTCCTGGAGACTGCCATCTCCCCCACCAAGGGGACCATCTGCATTTGCTGCTGGGGGATTGACAGCCATTTTATTCAGAGGGTGGGGTTGTTTTAAATTGCTGTTAAATGTTATATGTTAATTCGGATCCTTGTATTTGTATTTGCTGGCTGGAGTATTGTTTAGGGCCTTTTCATAGAATCATAGAATAGAATCATAGAATCATAGAGTTGGAAGAGACCACAAGGGCCATCGAGTCCAACCCCCTGCCAAGCAGGAAACACCATCAGAGCACTCCTGACATATGGTTGTCAAGCCTCTGCTTAAAGACCTCCAAAGTAGGAGACTCCACCACACTCCTTGGCAGCAAATTCCACTGTCGAACAGCTCTTACTGTCAGGAAGTTCTTCCTAATGTTTAGGTGGAATCTTCTTTCTTGTAGTTTGGATCCATTGCTCCGTGTTCGCTTCTCTGGAGCAGCAGAAAACAACCTTTCTCCCTCCTCTATGTGACATCCTTTTATATATTTGAACATGGCTATCATATCACCCCTTAACCTCCTCTTCTCCAGGCTAAACATGCCCAGCTCCCTTAGCCGTTCCTCATAAGCCATCGTTTCCAGGCCTTTGACCATTTTGGTTGCCCTCCTCTGGACACGTTCCAGTTTGTCAGTGTCCTTCTTGAATTGTGGTGCCCAGAACTGGACACAGTACTCCAGGTGTGGTCTGACCAGAGCAGAATACAGTGGCACTATTACTTCCCTTGATCTAGATGCTATACTCCTATTGATGCAGCCCAGAATTGCATTGGCTTTTTTAGCTGCCGCGTCACACTGTTGGCTCATGTCAAGTTTGTGGTCAACCAAGACTCCTAGATCCTTTTCACATGTACTGCTCTCAAGCCAGGTGTCACCCATCTTGTATTTGTGCCTCTCATTTTTTTTGCCCAAGTGCAATACTTTACATTTCTCCCTGTTAAAATTCATTTTGTTTGTTTTTGCCCAGTTCTCTAATCTGTCAAGGTCGTTTTGAAGTGTGATCCTGTCCTCTGGGGTGTTAGCCACCCCTCCCAGTTTGGTGTCATCTGCAAATTTGATCAGGATGCCCTTGAGTCCATCATCCAAGTCGTTGATAAAGATGTTAAATAAGACCGGGCCCAAGACAGAACCCTGTGGCACCCCACTAGTCACTCTTCTCCAGGATGAAGAGGAACCATTGATGAGCACCCTTTGGGTTCGGTCAGTCAGCCAGTTACAAATCCACTGAGTGGTAGCAGAGTCAAGACCGCATTTTACCAGCTTCTTTACAAGAATATCATGGGGCACCTTGTCAAATGCCTTACTGAAATCAAGGTAGGCTATATCCACTGAGTTCCCTTCATCTACCAGGCTTGTAATTCTGTCAAAAAATGAGATCAAGTTAGTCTGACATGACTTATTTTTCAGAAATCCATGCTGACTATTGGTGATCACAGCATTCCTTTCTAGGTGCTCACAGACTGTTTGCTTAATGATCTGCTCCAGAATCTTCCCTGGTATTGATGTCAGACTGACTGGGCGGTAATTATTTGGGTCCTCTCTTTTCCCCTTTTTGAAAATAGGGACAACATTTGCCCTCCTCCAGTCTGCCGGGACTTCGCCTGTTCTCCAGGAATTCTCAAAGATGACTGTCAGTGGTTCTGAGATCACATCTGCCAGTTCTTTTAATACTCTTGGATGCAGTTCATCTGGCCCTGGAGACTTGAATACATCTAAACTAGCCAAATATTCTTGTACTGTCTCCTTAGTTATTCTGGGCTGTGTTTCCTTTGCTGAATCATTTGCTCCAAATTCTTCAGGTCGGGCATTGTTTTCTTTATCGGAGAAGACTGAGGCAAAGAAGGCATTGAGGAGTTCAGCCCTTTCTGTGTCCCCTGTTTGCATTTCACCATCTTCTCCTCTGAGTGACCCCACTGTTTCTTTGTTCTTCCTTTTGCTACGAACATACCCATAAAAGCCTTTTTTGTTGCTTTTAACCTCTCTAGCAAGCCTGAGTTCATTCTGTGCTTTAGCTTTTGCTAAAAAGCAAAACTCCTTTTGTTGGGGAGTGTATTGTTTAGTGGTGTGTATACATTAGTATTGTTAATTGTTTTGATTATTTTTTATTAAGTTTTTTGTGTGCTTTGTATATTGTAACTTTTTGTTGTGAACTGCCCCAAGACCTACAAGTATAATTTATTACACATGTATCAAATTATAATGATACCTTGGATGTTAGTATATTATTTTTGCCATATATGCATTCTTTATAGCAAGATGGCTGCAGTTAGTTCATGTATTCAAGTGGGAATTAAGTACGGTAAGTTCAGTTTTGGAGCTTTGAAGATAGTGGGTAAAGCAGTATTTTTGCTTAATTTGTTTGCTTTACACTCCTTTTATGGCTTTTAAAAATGCAATTGTTTTTATGCTTAATTCTGTTAACTGTTTTTAAAATGTTCTTTATTAACTTTCAGATTTTTAAAAGTTGCATTGAAACAAGTGGACAAAAATGTGTTGTGGAAATAAATATGTTCTGCAGCATGAACAAATGCATGTATATCCCGACTTTTTGCTCCATTGAATTTGGTAGGCTGAGCCATACACCCGAGGAAGCACATAGTATTCCATTCATCCTCAGAAGTCTGGGTGAGCATTTTCTGTAGCAGCCACTACATTATGGAATTCCCTCCCCACAAAGGTGTGTCTGGCCCCTTCATTGTACTGCTTTCATCATATACTGAAGACACACCTCTTTAACCTGGGCTTGGACACCTGAGTTATATATTTTTAGGACCCACTCTAGTTGCGAGCATAGTTTGTTTTAAAATGCTTTAATGATGTGTTTTATATTGCTGTAACCCACCCTGGGACTTTCTAGTGAAGGGAAGGTAAATAATAGTAGTAATAATAATAGCAATCCTTAATTGCTGCCTAGTATGAAAATGAACTGGTACCACTGAGACTGTTAAATCTTGCGCAGTTAATTGGATGATTCAATTTGGCACAATCACTTCACTGGATTTCCTCCCCTAATGAGCAGATTCCCTGTTCTCCCCAAATGGATGTAGCAAACTACCAATAATGAAGTCAACCATCCCATGCCAGAAAATGCAGATGTGCTGGGCTTTGCGCTAGTGACTCCCAATGCCGAGTCCACGGAAAGCTTCAGCCAGGAATAGGTACCACGCCCAAAAGAGCCACAAAAGCTGTTCTTCTTGCTCACGCACAAAGCATGAACCTTCCCAACACTGGGACAGCATTCATATCCAAGCCAAGAAGACCAACAAGAGCAACTGGGTGGGAAACAAGGGGAAATATGAATACACCATGAGTATACCCTTCTTCCATGCTCAAAGGAAGAAGCCAGCCATGAAATTCTGGTCTCCCAATGATCCCCTCAGGTGATTATAGAGGATGGGACAAAGGTAGGCTGCAGGCACTAGATTCATGGAAACATTGCACCCAACTCCCTAATGATTAAGCTGTGTGTGGTCTGCACTAAGACTTCAGTACTGTAGCTCAAGGTTCAGTACGACATCCTGGCTTTTAGAAGAACAAAGAACGAAAAAGTCTGGATTGAGCTACAGTGTGACAGCCATTATCAGAAACTGTTTCTGTGTGTTTCCTAGGACAACTAGGACAACATTTCTGTGTGCTTCCATAGCAACATAAACGTATTATGTCATAATGCAAAATACATCCACTATATACGGAAAAAATTTAAAATGGCTTGAACAACAGGACAACAGGACACAACTAGGAATCACGGTTCATATCTAGCAGATTTTCTCCTGGAATACATGTAATGTCAACCAATACTTAAAAGGTATATTGCTTAATTAACATTCATGGAGATAATGGATTTCCCCCCTCCTGTGCAAATAAAACTCATATTTGGTTCTGGTTTCTACATTTCTTTGTAGTTATAATAGACCTTATAAGACATCTTCATTCTTTACTTTGCCCTCTCCGTGTGCACCTGAGATGCATCTACATCTGTCATCACTGGTCATTACAAAACTTGTTGAATGTCTGCTGTTATCATTTGGGAGGGTGCAATGCCGAAACTGTAGAGCTGCCAGTATCCATTGATGCAAAGAGGTTTGAAAGAATTATATGGAGAAGAATGCAATTGTGACTGAATTTGGCTTCCCAAAAGGAAAAGGAACGTTGGTATGAGTTTCTGGAAATGCGATTAAACTTGATTGCCTTACCGCTGTTTGGTGACTGTTTAATGCAATTCAAAATTCCACTTGTTCTCCTCAAACAAGACATAATTGCACCACAAGGTTCTTCATTGCATCTTGATCAGCTTAGTACTAATTAGCAATAATGTCTTATTTTATTATTTTAACACTACTATGCCACCTCCTACACCAGCTCCAAGGCAATATACAGCCAATTTAAAAATACGTATCCAACACTCAAACTACAAAAGATAAAACCAGCTGGTAACTCAGGGCAGTGTTTCAAAGCACAGTAATTTGCTGGAGTCAAGCACTTGCAAAGGCTTGAACTACAAAGTAATAATAATAATAATAATAATAATAATAATAATAATAATAATTTACTTTTAACCCACCTATCTGATTGGCTTGCCCCAGCCACTCTGGGTGGCTTCCATATGTGTGTGTGTGTGTAATGAAACATCAGACATTAAAAACTTCCCTATACAGGTCTGCATTCAGATGTCTTCTGGAAGTCATATAATTGTTCATGTCTTTGACATCTGATGGGAGGGTGTTCTACAGGGCTGGTGCCACTACTGGGAATGGCCTGTGCTAGTTCCCTGTAACTTCACTTCTTGAAGTGAAGGAACTGCCAAAAGGCCCTCAGAACTGGACCGCAGAGTCTGGGCTGAAAGATGGGGGTAGAGACGCTCCTTCAGGTGTACATGTTGACAAGGGCTGAGGAGAGATGTAGTTCAAAACATCTGGAGGGCACTAGGTTGAGGGAGGCAGCCCTGGTGGATTTTTCAAGTAATCCTCAAGGTTTCCAGCAAACCTATTTTGAAAATCATAGCAGTAAATACACACTGAGTGGATGCTGGGCAAATAGAATAGTTTTGTAACACTCCATGCCAAACTTCATCCCTGTTCACCATTCAATCGTAATTTTGCCATCAATATACTTTAAATTAGATCTGGGACAACACCAGTACATTGGTCTAGTCTAGAGTGACTCTATTGGAGTGATATCATTTCAAGAAACTATCCTTCAGGGTCACTTCAGCCCCAGAGCACTTTCAGAAGAGAATGAACTCCTATATTTCAGAATTTACCACTGAAATGATTTACCAAATGGTGGCATGGATGGGTCTCAGACCTCAGCTATTCTCTCTCCAAAATTGACATGCAGGGCAACCACAAAACATTTTCTACCTCTGAAAGCTTATTTCATGACCTTTTCTTAGAATAATCTTGCTGGTCTCAAGATTGTTGCTTTTTGGATCAAAATTCATAGCAGCAGAACTGGTAAACATTTTCTTTCCCTCCCTCCCTCTTTTTCCTTACATAAGACAATTCCAAGATGATTTCAAATTAAGGTAGATTTTCTGCCTTGCATTGGAGTTGTTCAAACTTGTCTAAATAACTGTACTCTTTGGCTCACACCATTTTAATAAGCCCCGGGTGTATTAAGCCAGATTATATGACACATGTTAAGGTTCATGTTTGATATCAAATTAAGTATCTGGATGATTTATGGAAAAGACTTCACCTCCCTTTCCCCCACATGAGGTTTAATACTAATCTTCAACTAGATCTTCCAACACTTTCTGAATTTAAACCTTCCCCACTCGAAACTGTCAATGTTGTTTTTAATTTCACATGAGACTGATACCCAGCCTTGCATCTGTTATTATTCCCTTGACTTCTCTCTCTGGGAGTAAGTATGAGTCTAGAGTATATCAGTGTGATTACTGGAGGCTGCTAAATTCCTACGGTTAAAAAAAAGGAAAGGAAAGAAAAATGACTTTCCTTTGTCTCATAGCAGGATTTGATTACACTATTACTCTCTGCATTAATGTGCTATTTGGCTATAAAGGGAATTGCTGAAGAGTTTGTCTTCAAAATCCAAATGCATTCCTTGAATATGTGGAAATCCATTATTAGCTCTTACCCACAAGAAGGAGCAAATCAACTAATATTAATGTCAACAAAGCTTCACCTGGATTCTGTTTTGTTGACAGAGGTAGAACTTCCATCAACTAGCTTTGCCGCAACACAAGGTTGTTTTACTGAAGTCTGGTTGCATGACATCTTTTCATTCATGGCATTTAAAAACAAAACAAAATGGGAAACATTCAGTTTTAAAAGCCACCTGTGGAAACTCAATATTTCCACTTTTCAGCATGTTTGGTGATTTTTGACCATTTACTTTTTTTCAGAGCTTGCTTGCAATCCCTTGTACTTGATGCCACTTCCGCAGCGAGCAGAAACAGGTGTGGGGTTTTCATCTCCTTATGCAATTATGCGAAACGACCTCTTGGGCATTGTGTGCAACATCTAATGGGTTATTCTATTGACTTTTTCTTTTTTTTGGAACAACAACAACAAAAGAAACTACAACCAAGTCTCATATATTTTCAGAAAAGGTGTAAGGCACAGCTTTCTGCATGTGCAAGAAAGGTGCAGGTGGACGTCTGGGCTTGCATGTGCACCATGATGCTCACGAAGATCACACTGAACTGGAGGGATGTGACTTCTAATGCAAACAGGGGTGCAGCTTCCTACCCAGATCCGCTAAGTGACACATCAACTCTACCAGGTGATGTGATTATATGTCAGGGACTGGACTGAGAGGGACGAGACTGAGGTGGAATGGTGGAGATCACCCACCCTCCTTCTGAACTTCCCAGAGAAGAGGAAGGCAGTATTGAATTACAGCAGTGGTTTGAGGAAGGCCACAGCTCAGAGACAGGTGAACAGAAGAGTTAGGAGGTGTTGGGAGAAGAGAAGGGGGAGACAGCCAGCTGACACATTATCACTGGAGAGCATTTCTGGCCCCCCCTTCCTCCCAGAATTCAACGTGCATTGAAAGTGAAAGAGCGAAGGACTCCGAGACAATTAGCCCCTGGTGGCCACCATAAGGGGATTTGCTGTTGCTAGGAAGGGAGGGGGCAGCAGCTCAGTTGGAGCAGCACCATTATTTTAGAGACAGCGTTCTTTTCTCTCTTTCTGTGAATACTGAATAAATCATGTGGTAAGAACTCTTTCGGTTATCTGCCTTTTGACTGTCACCAGGGGAAGGAATCATAATTCCCCGAAGCTTTGTCATTAGAAGGCCAAGCCTGCAATCCTAAACACATCTACATGGGACACAATGGCACTTGTGGGTAATGTTGTATGTATGACACTTCCCAAACCAGGAGTGGGAGCACATTGGATGCTAAGTAAATGAGTGTTCACATAGCCATAATGTATAGCTTACACTCGCATCCTTAAAAAACAAACAAAAAACAAAAAACACACGTGAATAGCAGGTGCAGGTCACATAGAAAGCTGAGTTGTACCATTGGTTTGTCTAGGTCAGTATTCTCTACACTGACTGGCAGCAGCTCTGTAGGTTTCCAAACAGAGGGCATTCCCAGCCCTTTATAGAAATGCCAGGGATTGAACCTTGGACCCTCTGATTACAAAGCAGGTGTTCCACTATGGAGGTAGGGTCTTTCCTCATATACTGATTTCATCAGAACCACAAAGGGGGCATTTTTCCTCAGGGCCATGATGGGAAAGGAAAGGGTTAAGCTTCCCCTTTCCTGCTTGCTAAGGTTTTAAGGATAATCCTGGGGGCCTGCACACACACACAGTCACATTTGGTTCAGCCCTAAGGACTGGGTCAATATTTGAGACACTTGTGGCACTTTAAAGACTATGAAGCACATTGTGCCAAAAGATTTTGTAGGCTCCAGCCTGCTCCGTTTGATGTCTCAGATGACCTGGAAATTTAAGGCTTATTTGCAGAAGAATCTGGGTTTTATTTGTTCTAGAGCTAATCCAAATCCAGCCTTTTCATTTGTGTCCGGTGCCAGGTCTTATAACTGGAGTATGAGAAATAAAAATAGCTGAAAGTGCTACTGTACACAGCATTCAGACCCCACACATCACAAATCAGAGGAAGAGCTTTCAGACAAGTGAGCTGGTTCCCTGGATAAATTTAAGGCCTTTAAGCCCTTTGTACCTGATATGAAGCACTAATAAGAAAAGAAACAGCTTTGCACACTGAGACTGTTACAGTAGAAGGGCTTCACACAGGCCCATCCAGAGACTACATGGAGGGAGCTGGAGGGCACATGGGGTTGTGTCTGCCCCTCTCAGTATTTCGCCAGCAGACACCCATGCATTTGATATCCCTCTGAAAGAGTTTTACACAGACACACATGGACACTGATGTGATTTCTGCAAGATGTGCCCTCAGCTCTGCCACTTATTTCCATCTAGCCTGGGAGGATGGAGCCCTGGCTGATTCTGTTGCTGCTAAAGGTACCAGAGACTATACTGATGTGAGTCTGGAGTCTGGAGTGTTTGGGATGCCCAGAAACAAACAGAAGTTGGGTGGCGTTTAAGGGTTTCTGCGTAGAGAAAATACATGGACTCCTTACGAGAACACCTTACAACATATAGTACATCAAAAGCACAGTTCCTGTTTTGGAAATGTGATGTTCATTGTTCTTTGATTTAAATGTCAAACAAAATATTTTTTTTAAAAAAAAGGAAGGAAAAAGAGAAGAGAAGAGAAGAGAAGAGAAGAGAAGAGAAGAGAAGAGAAGGTGCAGAGGTTGCGAGAGCACTGTGGCAGTGAGAGGACAAGGATAGCCACTGCAGGCCAGCAACTACAGAAGGTGGCTGGCTTCTTTTTCAAAGTAAACAGATATATTCTGGTTGTTTCCTAAAGGGCACAGATTGTCAGGACTTCACCTTGCTTAAAGAAGGATCTTTCCATCTCAAAGTTCCTGCATTCCTCCTGAGACACTTGCGAGATACCTGAGACACCTACCGATGCAGAAACTGTCTGCTAGGGATACTCTTATGTATATATCATTGGGACTGGAGCGCTCCGAAAGCCTGTTCTGTATCCGAGGCCATTAGTAACCCGGAAAGAGCAGGCAGCTGTCATCACTTGCAAAGCACTGGCTGGTAAAAGGATTACGGGAAGATTTTGCTTGCTGAGTGAGCATCATTACTATGGACGGTCGAAAGCGTCAGATGGAGGCAGGGATCTTGAAGCTGAAGTGGCAGAATCCTTTCTTGTCCATTGTGCAAGTTGCTTAAGACAGCATTGTGTCTTATTCCATGTTATCAGTCCCATATACACAAGTGGACTTGTATGTCCGAGCCCCAAGACTCTTTGGCACTGTATTCAAAACACACACTTTTGTTTTTTTCAAAAAGGGGTGGGGGAGTGAAGTTTGACATCTCAAAGGAGGGGGAAATATATTAGACATTTGCAAGCCCATGTGCTTGTTTAAAATGGTCATTAAATCTGCATGTGTTTGTGTGTGCCACATGGATGGGGGCAGCATGTGTTTCTCCTCTGCTCCACAGCCCCAGGGCAAGTGTCTGTTGGAATGGAGTGTTCAATTTTTGGCAGAGAGAGGACAAGGGGGAGAGATATTATCTACCCTCCTGCTGCTTTTTCTCAACCCTATAGATAGGGCAAGGATGGTCCTCTATGGAGAACAGTTGCAGCCATAGCTGTCAACGTTTTCCTTTTTTTAAGGGGAATTCCCTTATTCCAAATAGGATTCCTCGCAAGAAAAGGGAAAAGTTGTCTGCTATGCTTGCAGCATTTGGGATTTTTTAGTTTAGAGAACCGGTGAGCAAGAGCTGACATGACAGAAGTTTATAAAATGATGCATGGCATGGGGAGAGTGGTGAGATGCTAGAACTCAAGACTATCCAAGCAAGCTGAATGCTGGAAGATTCAGGGCAGATAAAAGAAAGCTCTTCTCCACACAGCTCATAGTTAAACCATGGACCTCGCTCTCCCAGGAAGCAGTGATGGTCACTGTCAGGGAACTGACATTGGAGCCAGAGGCGGAGGGAAGGCTCCCAAGTGATGCTGGAGAGGGACCCAGCAGGGAGAGAGGCAGCTCATCAGCTGGGGAAGGTAATCAGCGCAACACCAGGGACAAAGGGGGGCAGATGGGGGAATCGGCGAGAGGGCTCCAGGACTCCTCGCCGGACACCAGCGGGGAGAGCACGGGTCCTCCGCTACCCACACCCTCCCTGCGCAGAAGACTTCCGCGCAGGGAGAGTAGGAGGAGACTTGGCGTCAAACAGCTTTTATGCTGGAA
This sequence comes from Podarcis bocagei, assembly GCF_964188305.1. Classification (NCBI taxonomy): domain Eukaryota; kingdom Metazoa; phylum Chordata; class Lepidosauria; order Squamata; family Lacertidae; genus Podarcis; species Podarcis bocagei. The sequence goes on from NC_138134.1 coordinate 56,815,140, forward strand.
AAGGTTTAAGAAACGCCCACTGACGGATTCTGCTAGCGACTGAAACAGCCACGAAGTGAAGGGCTGTCCAGACAGAAAAGGTTTAACAAGGCAACATAACCAGGAGAGGCGGCAACTTACGCACGAGCAACCCCTATATTCATTACAGTCACCAACTTGGATGGCTTTAAAAGAGGATTGGCCCAATTCTTGGGAAATAAGGAGACCAGGAGCTACTGATTTGGATGTCTATGTTCTGTCTCCACGGTGAGAGGCAACAAGAAACCACAGGAGGAGAGAGGGCTCTTGTGTTCAGGTCCCACAGTCATCTGGTTGGCCATTGTGAGAACAGGATGCTGGCCTGATCCCAAAGGCTGCTCTTATATTCTTACTTAGTTTATTATATTTATGAGCCAACCTTCCTCCTCAGAGCCCCAAACCATGTATAGCACAAGATAAGCCAACAAAATGCATCCCTAAATAAGTCACTAAAACCCTCATTAAAATGGCAGTCACTTAAAAAACCCCCACCAAATCCAGAAAATTCTATTAATGATGACATTACATTATCAAGGACGCGGGTGGCGCTGTGGGTTAAACCACAGCGCCTAGGGCTTGCCGATCAGAAGGTTGGCGGTTCGAATCCCCTGCTCCTGCCAACCTAGCAGTTCGAAAGCACGTCAAAGTGCAAGTAGATAAATAGGTACCACTCCAGCGGGAAGGTAAAATGGCGTTTCCGTGCACTGCTCTGGTTCACCAGAAGCGGCTTAGTCATGCTGGCCACATGACCCGGAAGCTGTACGCCGGCTCCCTTAGCCAATAAAGTGAGATGAGCACTGGAACCCCAGAGTCGGCCATGACTGAATCTAACGGTCAGGGGTCCCTTTACCTTTACATTATCAAACTGAAAAGACCTGGGTGAACAAAAGCACCTTCAGTCGATGTCAAAATCCCAGCAATGAAGAATGCAGATCAAACTCCAGGGCGCGATCATTCCAAAATTGAGGCCCTGCTATGGAGAATGCTCTTCTAACCACCCTCTCACCAGAAATCCCCATAGAGACCATGAGCAGAGCACATACACACCAAAATCTTATGGATCAAGTCACTTGATGCTTCTGCAGGTACTTGAGCCCAAGTATCCTGCTGTCAGGGACTGGGCAGAGGAGGAATGGTGGAGACCGCCTCCCAAGCTTGACCCTTCCAGAGAAGAAGACTGTTCAGAATTGCAACAAGGGGTTGAGGGAGGTCACAGCTCAGAGGCAGATGATGGAGAAAGCTGGGAAATAATAGGAGAGGAAGCACCAGGAGAGCAACAGCTGACAGACACTGTGTCTAGAAAGCATTCCAGACCCCACCCCCAGAACCTGGCGAGCCTTGAAAGTAGTAGAGCAAAGGACTCAGAAGCAAAGGGTCCTCAGCGCCACCCATAGGGAAGAAGGTGACGAATGAGGAAGTAGGAGAAAAGGGGGGACAGAGATTTACTCAGGACAACGCTATTATTCCAAGAGATTTCATTCTCAAGCCTCTCTCTGTAAATATTGAATAAAAGCAGATGGTAAGGACTTTTCCTTGTCTTATCCGTTCCTGGCAACGTGTTGTGAGGGTCAGTTCCTCTGCCTCCTGGCACCTGCATATACTTCTCCTTGCCACAATGTTCTTCCTTGGAGGCAGGTGCTTTCGACTCTCAGAGACCCTTGGTCTTTGCGCTGGTGGTACAGGCACATGTTTCCCATCAGCTCTGCAGTGCCTGGGCAACTCTCACATATTTTATAACACTGTACCCACAGTTTAGAAATGCCCCATTGGCTGCGTTTCACCACATATTTCTGTTAAACAGACTTGCATAATTTAGATTTATCATTATCTTTTCATGTCTTTCATTTCACAGGCAAATTCCCCTTAGAACAATAACCCCCAGTAACTATATTAACCCATATGTGTAACCAAGAGAACTTTAAAGGACAGCCATCCTGCATACTGCTGCTGCAATATAGGTTAAGAATTGCAGATAACATTTTATCTGTTTGTAAAGAACTGCCTACATTCCATTAATCTGCCGCTGAGGATCTAGTCATCAGCAGAGCATTTTTCAGCAATCTTATTTTAATGAAACACGTTTGGAATCTTGTTTTAATGAAACACGTTTGCCTTTATATGCGGAGAAATAAAATGGAAGGGTTACATTCTTCCCTTCACAATATCACAAGCGGGGTTTTTTAAAATCACACACACACACACACACACACACACACACACACACAAAAGGAAGAGAGGGATGGAAAAAATCTAAAAGTGAAGAAAAATAAGAAAGCAGTAGAACCACCTGGACTTCTAACTGTAGGTCTCATCCCTCTTTCATTTCCTCTGGTTAACCGTAAGTCACTTTATATCTCCCCAGATGAGAAATTAGAGGAGAACATTTCTTATCCTTTGCAATCAGGGCTTAATTTTAAACACAGCATTAGAGTCTGGATAGATTATAAGTGACCAAAAGTAATTTCACACCATTGCTCTTTTAGTTAATATTGGTAGCTCTCGAACCGGTGTGAGGCTTAAGGAATTTAAGACATTTCACACTTGCTAAAATCCCTTTGCACCTCCGATGTCAGAATCAGAGTGGAGTAATGAACATCAAATCCTGTTTGCTGCTTTCATAGATTGCTATGCAGTGGAACATTCTTTAACCTCTTCAGGACAACCATAACCCACCCATTTCCCAAGCAGGAGGATGAAAGATACCAAGTATGCTTGAAAGAAGTGAGGTGAGGGAATGCACTCACCACATGATTCAAGAGCCCAATTTAATGCTTTGGAAAATAATGCTCCTTAGTCCAAGGCACTTCATGGACTGCCTGATTTGGCCTGGGGTCTATTTAAGCTAAAATAGAGCGGGTGGCTCTGTGATCTAAACCACTAAAGAGTGGGTGGCATTGTGGTCTAAACCACCGAATGGAACATCAGTGGTTCGAATCTGCACGCTGGTGACAAGCTCCTGTTGCTCTGTCCCAGCTCCTGCCAACCTAGCAGTTTGAAAGCATGCCAGTTCAAGTAGATAAATAGGTACCACTGTGGTGGGAAGGTAAATGGCATTTCTGTGCACTCTGGTTTCCATCACGGTGTTCCGTTGTGCCAGAAGCAGTTTAGTCCTGCTGGCCACATGACAACGGAAAGATGTCTGTGGACAAATGCTGGTTCCCTCTGCCTGAAGCCCGATGACCCTTTGACTGGACTTACAGTGAGTAAGAAAGGAATCACTTAATCTCTCTTATTGCTTTGTGGAGAAGTACTGTAGTCTGAAAACTGTAGAGATGAGAGATGTGCCCCTAGGTAGGAACCTACTAAATTACAAACAAATAGGTCCAGGGCCTTATATACTAGAAACATTTAAAGTTTTTTGTGGGGGGTGGGGTGGGACGAGAATTAAAAAGGATTTGCTTTTCAAGTAAAATAATTTCCCCTGTTTACAAGCTCAGCCTGTCAGCTCTCTCCATCCACCTTCTCCACCCTCTGGTAAATATGGCAAGCTTTGAGATATTACCTCAGCTTTTAAGGAAACACTTTTCCACAGCAATTTTTTTGCAGTCAGATTATTGAAGCATTGTCTGATTTTTCGCATTCATTGGGAAACTGTGTTGTTTCAATGCCGCTTGGCCCCAACTTGTTCTCCTGCCTGTTGCTTGATCTCAGCACAATTATTATTCTTATTTGCCCTCTCTGTCCTTTCCCTCATTTGCCCTCATTGGCATTTAATCTCCAATGGTGCCTGTAATGATTCTAGGGGTTGCTTGTGTGTAAATCAACGCCACTCTTGGCTGGTTGCCTGAATGAACCCTTTCTGTCTGGACAGCCACACGCCCGTGGCTGTCTCAATCGCTGGCAGAATCCGTTAGTGGGCGTTTCTTGAACTTCTTCCAGCAAAGAAGCTCTTTGATGCCTAGTCTCCTCCTAGCCTCCCTGCGCGGAAGCCTTCTGCACAGGGAGGGTGTGGGCATCGGAGGACCCGTGCTCTCCCCACTGGTTCCCGGCGAAGAGTCTTGGAGCCACCTCGCCGATTCCCCCATCTGCCCTCCTTCTCCACTGGTGTTACGCTGATTTCCTTCCCCAGAAGATGTGCTGCTTCTCTACCTCCCGGGACGCTCTCCGGAATCCCTCTGGAGCCCTCCCTCTCCCTCTGGCTCCAATGGCAGTTCCCTGACAGTGACCTATGTCATTTTCTGGGTGGAACCCAGGACGCGGGTGGCTCTGTGGTGTAAACCACAGAGCCTAGGGCTTGCCAATCGGAAGGTCGGCGGTTCGAATCCCCGTGACGGGGTGAGCTCCCATTGCTTGGACCCAGCTCCTGCCCACCTAGCAGTTCAAAAGCATGCCAAAGTGCAAGTAGATAAATAGGTACTCTGGCGGGAAGGTAAACGGCATTTCCGTGTGCTGCTCTGGTTTGCCAGAGTCATGCTGGCCACATGACCTGGAAGCTGTCTACAGACAAACGCCGGCTCCCTTGGCCTATAGAGCGAGATGAGCGTGCAACCCCAGAGTCGTCCACGACTGGACCTAATGATCAGGGGTACCTTTACCTTTACATATTATTATGTTATGTATTCTTGATTTTGTGTTTTTTATGTTGTAAACTGCCCTGTCATTTTCGGATGAAGAGTGGTATATAAATGTAACAACAACAACAACAACAACAGATGATGTCGCAACTGCTAGTACAATAGATTTGAACAAATCACTACAGATTAAACAGTGGTAAGGACAAATTGGGTTCGTAGACAGTGAAGGAGGAGAAGTTCAGTAAAGAAGCCTGGGAAGAAAGGGGTGCCAAACAGCACTGAAACAACAAGAGAGCAAAAAGTTATGTAACTACCTTTTCTAGCAACTAGTTTGGCTGTAGACAATGAGCTAATTTCAAAGCAAATATTATAAACTGACATTAGGGAATATTTAGTATAGCCCTAATTGTTTGAGGGGACGCGGGTGGCGCTGTGGGTAAAAGCCTCAGCGCCTAGGGCTTGCCGATCGAAAGGTCGGCGGTTCGAATCCCCGCGGCGGGGTGCACTCCCGCTGCTCGGTCCCAGCGCCTGCCAACCTAGCAGTTCGAAAGCACCCCTGGGTGCAAGTAGATAAATAGGTACCGCTTAGCAGCGGGAAGGTAAACGGCGTTCCGTGTGCTGCGCTGGCTCGCCAGATGCAGCTTTGTCACGCTGGCCACGTGACCCGGAAGTGTCTCCGGACAGCGCTGGCCCCCGGCCTATAGATGTGAGATGGGCGCACAAACCCCAGAGTCTGTCAAGACTGGCCCGTTCGGGCAGGGGTACCTTTACCTTTACCTTTAATTGTTTGACATGGTTTTGGCCAGAGTTAAGGATGGTTTGCTGGTTCTCTCTGCATGGACAACTCTGTTTTTTGTGTACTCCTGTGGCAACAGTTATACCAGGGGTAGCTAATATGGTGTCTGCTGGACTACAACTTCCAGCATCCTATAGGTTGTGCTGGAATAGGACTGGACAGGCACCATGTTGATATCCTCTGAGTTATGTGGTCCTTGTGCATCTTCTACTAGCCCACAGCATCTTGGTGTATGAGGGAGAATCGTGGGGGGGGGGGGTGTCAGTCACAACTATATAATGTTTCAAAAAGTATGGAGAGTGCCATTTGTGCCATCTGAAGGTTTAATGGAATTATACCAGTTTGTGTCCAGTTAGAAGCACAGATCAATAAATTCACCCTTTTGCAAAGTCTATCATCCACTTTCAGCATAAGTGTCATTTTACTGTATTCACAAGAGCTACTCCCAGGCTAACTGTTAAACAGGTTTGCAGTTTTAAGACACAGGGCCTAATTGGGAGAGTGCATGAACTTGCTCACCATATGCGCCATTTAGGTATGGATACAGCTGGCCAATGATGCTCTATTAGTTTGTAAGCATCCATGGATCATTAGTGAAAGGGCTTTTCATTCTGTTTCCGTTTGAGTCCTGGGTCTGGCATCTGCAAAGGACAAAAGGCAGTACCGTTGCACTTAAACCAGGGGGGGCTAAGACGATTTAAATGCAAGCTTTATGTGGTATTCAGGTTGTGCTAAGCTAGTTTATTCTGGGTGCAATCCTGCACTTCTAGGAATCAGTGGCAAAATCTGTGGATATTAATGGAGCAGGATTGCAGTCACTGGCTTTTGCATCGAAAGTCATGCATATTCCCTTAATGCAGCTTTTGGGACTCCTTTCTCCTTGCTCCATTATCCTTATTGTTCCAGTACATTTTTTTCCAAGCTTAAAATATGTAAAAAGTACAGTGCAAAGGAAGTCTGATGTACATTAAAATGCAAAGGAATAAATCCACTGGAAAATCTGGAAATAGGCCCACTCTAGTTATCAAGAATAAAAGCAAATGAAAGTAATTCTTATTTAACCAAAGCGGTAGAATCTAGCATTACAGCATTCCCATAGTCCCTTGCTAAAACACATGGAAGGGCCATAGCTAGTGGAAGAGCATCTGTTCTGCGTGCAGAAGGTCCTATTTTCGATCCCTGGCATCTCCAGGTAGGCCAGGGGGAAAAACTCCATCTGAAATTTTGGAGAGGCACTGCCAGTCAGTGCAAACAGTACTGAGGTAGATGGACCAGTGGTCTCACTCTGTATAAGTCAGCTTCCTACGCTTCAGTGTTACAAGAGTCTTGCGCTGCAATCCAATGCAGGCAGAAGGCATTACAGTGGTGCCCCGCAAGACGAATGCCTCGCAAGACAGAAAACTCGCTAGACGAAAGAGTTTTCCGTTTTGGAGGTGCTTCACAAAACGAATTTCCTATGGGCTTGCTTCGCAAGACAACAATGTCTTGCGAGTTCCTGCTGGTTTTTTTTCCTCCCCCCCCCCTTTCTAAGCCGCTAAGCCGCTTATCAGCTGATCCGATCAGCAGATAAGCCGCTAAAAGCCGCTAAAAGCCGCTAATAGCGCTAATCCGCTAATCCTTCAATGGGCTTGCTTCGCAAGACAAAAAAACCGCTAGACGAAGAGAATCACAAAACGGATTCTTTTCGTCTTGCGAGGCACCACTGTATAACTATTTTGTGGTGTGCCATTAAATATACGGTTTCCAGTAAGTGCTAAACATAGACCTCTTGGACAAGGGGAAATGCTTCTGAAAAACTCCTTCAAAGTTGGTCGCAGAAATTCATTCTCTTCTTCTTACGTCGTGCAATGAGACATCACTTTGCTGCAGATTTCAGCTACACACATTTCCTTGTTTGTTACATTCCTGCCTTTCTCTGAGGACTCCAGAGTGGCATACCTGGAGCTCCCACGTCCTCCAAATATTGTCCAGATGTGAATCAGGCTACATCCTAGAGAAGGTGTGAAACTTTGAATGTAGTGAGGGGGGGCAGCGACAGCTTCTCCCATTGGATTCTCCCTCTGATCCCATCATCTGCCTGCTGTACTGACTAGGGATAGGGGTGGGATTTAGTTAAAAACACGAATCTACCTAATTCAGGCTTCCTGAAATACACAAACCAGAACACAGCTATCCTTTGAAATCCTCACTTTTCTGAATTATATGATGCCATTCTCCAAGCAAATAAAGTGTTTAAAAAAAGCATACGTATGGAAAAAGTGTACATAAAAATGCATAGATTAGTCAGAACAACATGCAAAAATGCATTATATTATGTTAATGGTATAAAAAGAAAATTGTGACTGTGTAAATTATGGATGTATTGCAATATGGAAGGGTTAAATAGCACGACTGTGCTCTATTACTGTTATTTATTCATTTATTAAATTTACATTCTGCCTCTGTTCCAAGGAGCTCTAGCTGGTGGACATTGTTCTCCCTCTCCCCATTTTATCCTCACAACAACCCTGTGAGGTAGGTTCGCCTACCTAAGGTACATAAGGTAACCTAGTGAGCTTCTTGCTTGAGCGGGGATCAGAACACTGGTCTCCCAGGTTGTAGTAGATCACTCTGCACCACACTGCTGCACATATGCATATAAACACACACACACACACACACACACACACACACGTATAAAGACTTCCCTGTGGATTTGGGCAAAGACTACAATCTTGCTCACAGCACCATAGAATTTGGTCAGGTGGTATCCAAATAAATAGTTCCTCTAGCTTTTGATTGTGCAATTGAACTTCTCTTCTGCTACTCACCCCGTGCTCACCCCAAAATTTGTTCTGGGGTTTCCTCCAGCCCTCCTGAACAAGGAGGGCACAGGGGCACATGGGGAGAGGAGAAGAAGGGGAAGTTCCCTTGTGCAGGCAGAAATCCCTAGAAGAGGTACTTCATTGGGTACTGTCCGTAAGATTTATCTCTATTTAATTAGAGTGAAAGACCCTGGAAAAGACCCTGATGTTGGGAAAGATGGAGGGCACAAGGAGAAGGGGACGACAGAGGACAAGATGGTTGAATAGTGTTCTCGAAACTACCAACATGAGTTTGACCAAACTGCGGGAGACAGTGGAAGACAGGAGGCCTGGCGTGCTCTGGTCCATGGGGTCACGAAGAGTCGGACACGACTAAACGACTAAACAACAACAAATTAGAGTGAGGGCTGCACTTACAAACAATACCAGAAAGGCTATTTCCATAAGGTTTGAACAAATATGTAAGAGCTATTCAGTTTTTTTTTTTTACTTTAAACATAATGCTGAGTATGTTAAGTATCTTAGCATCCAGGGCTCCAATATAAGCAGCCTGATCTGAGTCTATTACATCTTTCATCTTTCTTTGTCTGCATCCAGATGGCTTACAATGACCTATTAGCATTGTGCCAGTTCTGTTCAAGTCTTTTAAATATCCCCATGGCTTGGAAAATTATCAAATGCCTGCTATGAAATAATAATAATAATAATAAGACGCAAAACATCCGAATGCTCACTGCTGAACATGCTAAATGAGCTAAATAATGGGAAACATATTTACAATGCACTTTAGTAGTAAACCTATCCAATTTGTGATTTAAGAGGTCAAACTATTGGGGTTTTATTTTATTTTCCTTTTTTGCATTCTTCGTAATTTTAGAAGAAGCAGGCTAGGAAATCTGCACTCGCAGGCCTTATAAAACTGCCTCCCTTATTTTGAATAATAGACATCGATTGTAAAAACGGTGCGGATGGACCCCCTTCCTTCCCCTCCATCCTTCCGTTCATTCACACATTCTGGCTGGAGAGTCTGCCACCCGTGAGGCTTACAATACAGATGAAACTTTTTCTCCTTTGTTTCTCCCTTTTCTTGGCATCGATCATGGAGAATCCAGCCACCTACTTGCTCCATGAATCAGGGCCAGAAGAGCTGCTAACAACAGATGCAAACATTCCCAAAGATGAGTGCCAGCCTTCATGTTCTGAGTTTAACTCAAGAATGTGAAACAAATTATTTCCAATCACCAGGCTGCCCAGTGTTGGGAGTGCAACAGCAGAGATCATTCAGTCTATAACCAATGGATTAATTCTGTTAGGCTCAGTATACCTGAAGGCGCATCTCCAGCCCCATAGTTCAGCCCGGACACTGAGATCCAGCTCCGAGGCCCTTCTGGCATTTCCCTCACTGCGAGACGTGAAGCTACAGGGAACCAGACAGAGGGCCTTCTTGGTAGTGGCACCTGCCCCATGGAAAGCCCTCCCATCAGATGTCAAGGAAATAAACAACTATATGACTTTCAGAAGACATCTGGAGGCAGCCCTGTTTAGGGAAGCTTTTAATGTTTGATGTTTAATTGTATTTTTTATATTTTGTTGGAAGCTGCCCAGAGTGGCTGGGGAATAAATAAATTAATAATAATAATAATAATAATAATAATAATAATAAATAATAATAATAATAATAATAATAATAATAATAATAAATAATTAAGCCAAGACAGGGGAGGGTGAAGGTGGCAACCTGCTATGTTCAAGGCGTGACCTAAGAAAGAACTAGCCTCTTTCTTTCTCCTCAAATTATACACATTTTTCTTTCGGTTGGCTCAGTAAATTTTTGTTTTGTTCTATTGTTTGGTAGAAAAACATGCAACAATAAATAAATTATACAAGAGGGCAAGAGTAGATGTGGATGCAGGAAAAAAAAATCAAAACTTCTTGGGCTCCATTCCTCCTTTCTTCCTGCCCAGGGTCGCCCTGCCCTCTGCCAGCTGGGCCTTAGTGGCAGCAGTCTCTCTTGCTCCTCACTTGCACTCCAGCAGCTGCTACAAGCTGTTCAAGGGAGGAAGCTGACAGTTGTGGCCATGGAGAGGCAAAGGGGTGCTCCCTTGCCACTGCCCAGTGTCGCTGCCACTGCTCATCCTCCTTGGTGGCGGCACAGGGGGTACGCTTGGTACGCTTGGAGGGTATGCTGAAGCGTACCACAAAACAGTGCCCCTCTTCCCCAGCAGGGAAGAAGGGTGTGAGTGAAGACGTACATTATAGCGAGAAGCTGAGCATAAAGATCTACAATGGGATCTGCTGCCTCTGTGGATCCTGCCACCTGAGATGGTTGCCTCACCTTGCCTCGTGGGTCATAGTCACTTTATTTGTGTACTGTTTCTCTGTATCCTTAAACCTAAGAGTGTCGCCATGCCTGCAGCTGACTGGCATTTGGTCTCAGAATATTGCTCCAAAGGGAATAATGCACCCCTCAGACTGCAACGTGTTCCCCAGTGACATAAAGTGACATAGCAAGCTTGTGGCTGCTGTGAGATCTGAACCAGGGACCACTAGGCTCCCACCAAACACACTTAGCCACTGCACACCATTTCTAAATGGCAATTTCTTCGGGGCCCTTAGTCAAATGACTGCAGCGTTTAAAAGGGGTGAATGAAGATAATAAAGTGGAGCTCTGTGGATGTTGCCACCTACTGGCAAGCAAGGAGAGCTTCCTGCCACCCAGGGCCGTCTTAAGCACATCAGGTGCTGTGGTGCAAAGATCCCTCCGCGCCCCCCCCATTTCCCAGAATTGCCGACCTTTACCCAAGCCTCTGTGGGGATCGCTCTCCTCCTGCCCACGTGTCATATTCCTAACGGGGTGGGGGGAGCCTCTCCCACAACAAAGCGACGGGGGCCCTTTCCTTTCATTTAAATCACACCCGACTCGTTTGAAGCACACGCCTTCAAAGAATCCTGAGAAGTGGTGGTTTGTTAGAGGTCGCTGGGAATTGTAGTTTCCAGAAATCTTGGGTGCGGGGTGTGGAGCCATGTGCTTTCAATGAGGGGGGGAGGTCCTGATCAGCTGCCGCATGCGTAGATCTGGATTAGAGCCACAAACCCCCCTGGGGAGAAGGGAGCCCAGGCCTTCAAGCTGGGTCATGATCCAGCACCCAGCACTGCGTCCTCCTCCTGCCGTGTGACTCACCCAGTGCCACAGGCCAAGTCGAGCACCGTATTGCAGCGCTGGGCATGCAGCAGTGACACCAGCCAGTTCTTGTACTCGGCAGTGCGGCTTCGCGTGTCGCCGATGTAGAGTTGCCAGACCTGTGCTGCACGGCCATTGACATACTGGTCTGGCAGCCCCTCGGCTCCCACGCCCAGTGAGCGGGTCTGGTAGATGCTGTCCACCATGGCAAGCGCACAGAGGCTCCTGCAGGCACCAACGGATGGACAGGAGAGCGCGCGCATCCACGAGCGAGCGCCTAGCTGCTGCTACTGCTCCTGCTGCTGCCAGCCATATAGTTGGCAGGGCACAGCTTCCATCCTAAGCCTCTGCAGGGAACACTCTCCTCCCACAGAGGCTTTGGAGGCAAGCTGCATGCCCGCCAGTCATATGGTTGACGGGGCACAGCTGGTGGGCGTGCAGGGAAAGGGGAGGCCGCCAGCAAAGCCACGCAGCTCCCCCACTTGCTGGGGCGCCCCTGAGAGGCCAGCGCCCTGGCGCAATGTGCCACTAAGCCCAATAGGAAAGACGGCTCTGCTGCCACCACAGTGTTAGGATTAGGTGCAAAATCGGTATGTCGAAACTGAGAAGCTCTGGTTTGCAGTTTTCAATGCACGCCTTAATCAGCTTTATACATTTCTGCAGTCTAATTCACATACAGAAGACCCCATTCTGCCTGACGTTTTCTTAGCCCAGTGATGAAATCTTCATGCCAAGCCCTGGCTCTCTCGCACACCCATCTCCTCCCATTCCTACCTCTGAAGCTGCCAAGTTTTCATTGCTCTGAAGCCAAAACTAAACAATATTACTGTCTTGCACCTTGAATAGCAGCTGTGACTCCCCCCCCCCCGCATGGTGATTTAGGAATAGTAAAGTTAAGCAACTAGATTTTTTTTAAAAAATCCCACATGAACACACAGGTGTTTTAGCTCTGTAAAATTGAAAAATACCTAACTTTGAAAAAAGTTGTGACATGATTACTTATGCATAGAAAACCCACGCTAGGTGGTTTTGGAGCGATTAGTACATTTGCTTTCTCTCTTATTATATTTAGTGCTTTCAGAGGTCGAAAGCCTCATTGAATAGGTGCCACATGTAAAGAAAGGGCTGTGGTCAGTGGCAGAGCAACTGCTTTCCTTGCAAAGGGTCCTCGGTTCAGTCCCTGGAATGTCCAGGTAAAGCTGCAAGTGTCCCTTGTCTGAAACCCTGGACAGCTGCTGCCTGTCAGTGTAGGTGTCATGTGTGGAGAGTCCTGTCCTCCCCCGGTAACTTCATAGGTGAGAATCACAAGCAGTTTGTATGTTATAGTCGTTTTTATTCAGTCATCTGGTTGCAAAGCAAGAATCCATATCTTTCCACAAAGAGAGGTCTTGGCTACTCTGAGCCCTTCCCCTTCTGCCCCCAGCAACATCCTGGGCACCAACAGGAAGTTCTGCCTCTCTGCGCTCTCTGTTCCCTAATATGGAGAGACCTACGAGCCTGAGGGGAAGAGGGGGTCACCCAGGCTCTCTAGGGATGTCTCTGCTGGCTGTTCTCTCCCTCCCCTCTCTCCCTCCACTATCTCATAGCTCGGTAACTCCTGTGGAGGCTATGCAGTATTCTCCTCTCTCTCCCCTACTGAAACTGCTGGGGAGAAGGGGGGTGAGTCTCTCCCCCCCCCCGCCTTCGGAGAGAAGCCAATGTGATTGCGGGTACCCTTCCCAATCCTCCTGTTCGGACCATTCCCTGACAGTAGACAATACTGAACTCTATGGACCAAGGCTGGCCCTACCATTGGGCAGAGTGAGGTGGCTGCCTTGCGTGGCAGATTCTGCTAAGGGTGGTAGCACTAAGGCAATGGGGTGCAAAGCTCTGCTCGCTATGCGGCCTGCACTGTGCAGCCTAAATTAGCTTGCTTTCCTGAGGTGTGCTGGAGGGTCTTTTCCCATCATCATTGTTGTGGGTTCCTTTAAAGAAACTTATTGCTGATCAGATAATTGTTGACATTCCATGCTGTAGCAACTCCATAGCAGCTCTTTGGTTCAGAACTTGAACATGGAGGCTTTCGCTTCTCATTGTTTTACATTTAATTCTAATTTAGGAATTCAGGGTTTTAATAGAAGGATATCTGGAGTCTGATGGGTTAGAGGAAGTAGATATTTAAATACAGTGGTACCTCGGGTTAAGTACTTAATTTGTTCCAGAGGTCTGTCCTTAACCTGAAACTGTCCTTAACCTGAAGCACCACTTTAGCTAATGGAGCCTCCTGCTGCTGCTGCACCGCTGGAGCCCGATTTCTGTTCTTATCCTGAAGCAAAGTTCTTAACCTGAAGCACTATTTCTGGGTTAGCGGAGTGTGTAACCTGAAGCATATGTAACCTGAAGCGTATGTAACCCGAGGTACCACTGTACCACTTTCTCTCTTCATAACAAATGCCTTTCAACCCCCTGATGATGAAATTCCAGATAATTACCTGAAGGGCTTTAATGTTTGTGCTGGTCAACAGGCAAAGAGGTGATATGCATAGCAACTGGGACTCCCAAGCTGCAGAAGTCTTCACCATATCCATCTGACAAATTAACATTTTGACAATTAACTCATCCAACAGAAATAATTTAGCAGTTTCAATGTGCAGCGTATTTGTTTTCTGATAACAACCATTTAAACATATGTGAGTCCACAAAGAGTCAATGCAAAAGGAGTCTCTGAGCCTTAAATTTCAGTGCCAAAAGGATTGTTAATGGTGTAGAACTAGTTTTGGAATGGCGAGTATTGATGGCTAAAGGCAGGCAAGATCACTCCTCACTAATCCTTGCTTTTGGTTCTTTTTCTCATGGGCTCTCCTATCTAAGAAGGACTCTGTACTGCCAAGACAATGTCATCCACCTTGCAAATCATAGTTGTGTGAGTAAAGAGTTTTAGAACTAAGCCAACATGTGCAGTGGGATAAGGGGAAGTGTCATATAATTCAATATAATATCACATAACAGAAAATGTAGCAAGTTTTAATTTCAGTTTTCACTGCACATAAAACACTTTCTAGGTTGAGGTTTCTCATCTTTTTATTAAAATACACGCATGCATACAAACACATTCTCCTACAATTTACTGTTAGTACAGCGATTTTTGGATTGCTCCTTTGATTTGCATTTTTAAAAATAATAACATTTCGTTTGGGGTATATTTAATTTTTGTTTGTTTCCCTGACAAGCCAAATCAAGCTTTTATGAAGTGACCTCCAGTCTAGGGATGTGTACCAATCACAATATTTGGTTTGGACTGCATTGGTGCTTGGGAAACAGCTCAACTTCATCTGAAGACGTTCAGAGGCTTCTTGGTTAGACTCAGGATCTGTGTCCAAGTCAATTTCAGGAAGAAAGAGGGTTCGTTTCCCCTCCTCCCACTCCCTCTTTTCTTTTGACATAAGTGAATGAAGTGTGTGGCCCTTACAGAGTGTATGAAACCTGCCAAATTACAGGCAGATTGTTGCGGGGTTTTTCCTGCTAGATAACTTTACATTTTGATATAAAATTTTAAAGAAACTTTTTCATTTTGAGGGCAGGTTTGGATTAAATCTGAAGGTGAATTCTGACAAATTCCAGGAGGAGGGATGCAGTGATTTCCCCAGAATTTCAATCTTTCCAGTACTGGAGAGGAGACAAAAGTGAATCACTTAATCTCCCCTAGTGTTTTGTAAACAATTGGTCTGAAAATAACAGGCATGAGACAGATGCCACTGGGTAAGAAACCTGCCAAATTTCAGACAAATAGGTTCAGGATTTGTGTGTGTGCTAGAAACCTTTAAAATTGATTTGGGGGAGGATTAAAAGCTGCTATTTTGGTTCTGGAGACCAATTCAATCGCATTAGGCAGGTATCCCTAGATGGTACGCTAGCAATATCTTTTGATTCAGGAAGTAGACTGGAAATTCATCACTGGAAATGTTCATCTCTTGGAGCCAAACGTCCTTCATTCCAAATTCTCCATAGCCATTTTCCTAATTTGAATCTGCTTCGGCTTTTAGGTGGTGGTGGTGGGGCAGAGTTTGAGAGTGTGCAGAGACTTCTTAGTCTTGCTCTGCCTTGCACACCTCTCATCATTTCTGCTTGACTTCCCTGGCTCTTTTCTTCCCCAAGCAAAAGTACTGGTGCCACCAGCGCAGACATAGGCTGCTGGTGTAGCACTCTGAAAGCTTTCCCCTTATCGACTTCTTCCAGGAATACAGGCAAGGATCCACTCTCAGCTCAAATGGATCCTAGGCTATGCTCAGCCATTTAGTCCCAATTCTGGTGCAGGATCCAACCTGCTGCTGCTGCATATAATCACTGCCTGCAACAGTAAATGTGTTTCTTGAGCTTGGGGCGAGGTGAACTCAGAAAGCCAGTGCTGCTGCCACATCTGTATTTTCTGCACACACTTGGGCACTCTGGTCTTGGGAGCGCCATGTGTTGTTGTTTTTTTGCCAGCAGTGCATATGTGGCTCACAATCAGACAACAATAATGACTCGATAAGGCAGACCATGACCAGTCAACAAAATAAATAAAAATCACCTGGGACAGAGTAAGGCAGGGTTTTCCAAACTTGGGTCTCCAGCTGTTTTGGGGCTACAACTCCCACCATCCTTAACTAGCAGGACCAGTCAGGAATGATGGGAAATGTGGTCCAAAAACAGCTGAAGACCCAAGTTTGGGAAACACTGGACTAAGGCATCCATGTGAAAAAGTCAAACACACACACAAAGTGCATGGTGATGATGATATTAACAGCAACACAATAAGACAGCCTATGGTTTGGCAATAAAGTAAATAAAATTACCTGGGACAGACTAAGGTGTCTGCATGCCAAAGCCACAAGCAGAAAGGAAGAGGAATTTAACTACTGTTACTACTACTACTAAATAAGGCTTGGCAGTAAAATTCATAAAAATCACTTGAGACAGACTAAGGTATGTATTAAAAAGCTATACTCAAAGACTGAGAATTTAATAATATTGTCCCATCCTTTCTTCCTTATCTTTTTATTGTTATTACATTTTATTGTCAGGGCTGGTGGGTTGGCATGTCCATGGTTACAGATGTTCGTTTTATTATTTTTACTTTAATGCATATTATCACCTTCTACAACAAAATGGCACTTTCCCGCAAGTAGACGCATTCACTGTCAGGTCTAACCAAGCCCCATTTTATTCTTGCAGCTGTAATGGTGCTACGATTTTATTCAAATTTAAAATACAAAACAACAGCTGCTCTGAGTGTTACTTTTTAAATAAAAAAGACTCAGGATGGACAAGCTGAACTATGTCTCTCTCACACACACATACACACACACACCAGGAATATACAGTTGTGATGCAGGGGATGGTGGTTGGGGATCCATTATGTGTGGGTCACCTTTATAGTATGTTCACCAGGATGGCTAGGTGAGGGTTAATATGTTTCTAATGCATATGGTTCCTGTCTCCGTTGTGAGATCAGTTATAGGTCTCTGGCCAAAGATAACAGCTAAACTGTAACAGATGCTGGATCCTCCACAGCTGAGGTGAAGTATTTCCTTTCATCCTAACTAGTCATTGATAATGTCCCCACAGTTGGAAACGTCAAGGGCACGAGCAGGTTATTACAAAATTAAATAAATGAACTGCCTAAAGTGAGTTAAGATCAACAGATACGCTGTTCATCACTCCTTTTTGAAAGGCATCAAAATTAAAAGTAAAGTAACGGCCCTGCATTTCTACAGGAAGATATCAGGCTTATTAAAACCAAAGCTAAACATGCCTTGGTTGAGTAGCCCTACTGTGTGGCTGAGGCCAGCCCTACCAATCGGCAGAGTGAGACAACTGCTCAGGCAGCACATGCCAGGGTGCAACAGCACTCGTTCACTCATTCCTCCCGAATCTCAGCTCTGTATCTCCTGCACTAGACTGCATTTCCTCAGGTGGAGAATGTTGTCCCATCAACAGGACTGAAAGACGTTTTGACTGTCAATCCAATCCTATTCTCTGTGTTGTATCCAGAGTAAAACCCTCTGAACTATGGGCCCCACCTGTGTTATACATTTAAGGCGGTACCATTCGACTTTAAATGATCCTGGCTCCCCCTGAAGAATGCTAGAAACTGAACTTTGATGCTGAGAGTTATTAGGATACCTGTTATATACTAACCTTGGACCCTAGAACAATAGGCAAGTAGGATGCTAGAATGCAGCAACTGAATGGCTTGCACGAGAAGACCAATCAGGCTCCAGGAAGAAGTTACCGTAATCAGCCTATTAGGCTGGTAGGATTGTAGAATGCAACAACTGAACTGATTGGCCTGCAGGAAAAGACCAATCAGGCTCCAGGAGGGAAGCAGAGTCAGCCAATCAGACAGGACTCATTGTGTAAATAATGTATATAAAAGCCTGAGGTCTGACTGTGATTCAATCACAGTTTTACAAGCTGCAATAAAGAGCATGAAATCACTACAGGACTCTAAGTATATTTCAAAACCCCTATTTCCCTCACAGAGCAGCAATTCCCAGACTTCCCTGGAAAGAGAGGTCGGCTGTTAAACCATATTGGGAATTATAGTTTGTTAAGGGTTCTGAGAGTTGTTAGGAGACCCCCATTCCCCTCATAGACCTGCAGTTCTGAAACTGGCTTAACAGTCAATCCCTCTTCCCAATGAATTCTGGGAATTGCAGCTTTGTGAGGGGACCTAAGGTATCCCAACAATTAACAGACTACAGTATTCTCTGAGGGGAGCCGTTGCTGTTTAAAGTGGTGTGATACTGATTATGAATGCAAAGAACTGTAGAGTTCAAAAGGACCTTGAGGGTCATCTAGTTCAACCCCTTGCAATGTAGGAATATCAGCTAAAGCAGGCTTCCTCAAACTCGGCTCTCCAGATGTTTTTGGCCTACAACTCCCATGATCCCTAGCTAGCAGGACCACTGGTCAGGGATGATAGGAATTGTAGTCTCAAAACACCTGGAGGGCTGATGTCAGGGAACTGACATCAGAACGAAAGGAGAAGGAGAGGCTCCCTGATTCTGCAGGAGAAGGTACCAGCCTCAGGGGGAGACGCAGCTTAGTAGAGGGGGAAGGAAATCGGCGTAACACCAGGGATCCAGGAGGGCAGATGGGGGAAGCGGAGGCAGAGCTCCGGGATTCTTCCCTGGACATCAGTGAGGAGAGCACTGGTCCTCCACTGCCCACGCCCTCCCTGCGCAGAAGACTCCCGTGCAGTGAGAGGCGGAGACGACTGGGAGTCAAACAGCTTTTATGCTGGAAAAGGTTTAAGAAACGCCCACAGACAGATTCTGCTAGCGACTGAGGCAGCCACGCTGAGATGGGCTGTGCAGTCAGGACGGTTTAACCCAGGCAATTAAGCTCCCTAACGGGGACAGTTTACGCACAAGTAACTCAACCCCATTACAGCCGAGTTTGAGAAAGCCTGAACTAAAGCATCCATGACAGATGGCCATCCGACCTCTGCTCCAAGGAAGGAGAGTCCACAACCTCCTGAGGGAGACCGTTCCACCGTCAAACAGATCTTACTGTCAGAAAGTTCTTTCTGATGTTTCATTGAAATCTCCTTTCTTGTAACTTGAATCCATTGGTAGCGGTCCTACCCGCTAGAGCAGAAGAAAACAAGCTTGCTCCATCTTCCATGCCTTTTAGATATTTGAAGATGGCTGTCATATATCCTCTCCGTCTTCGCTTTCCCAGGCTAAACATACCCAGCCAACCAAGGCTTGGTTTCCAGACCCTTGATCATCTTGGTCACCCGTTTCTGCACCCATTCTAGCTTATCAATATCCTTCTGCTTAATATGTCCCTTCAAGTATCTGTTAGGTTACAACCAGGGCTCAGTGGCGTAGCGTGGGGGGGTGCAGGGGGGGCCGGCCGCACCGGACGCAACATTTGGGGGGGGGCGCTCGCACTCGCAGCTCTCTGCCCCTACCTGGCTCACTCAGGGTTAGGGGGCGCAAATTACTTGCCTTGCCCCGGGTGCTGACAACCCACGCTACGCCACTGCCAGGGCTCACATCAGATAGATGAGGATGGGGGTGGATTGTGTACCTCTCTCAAATACACCACCTGCAGGCTCACATGCTTCAACTCACTAGCCAGCAGATTGGCATCTTCTTACCCACTTGCTGCTGCCATACAGGGGGCCTCTGTAAAAGATCCCAATTATTGGGTAGGATTCTGCTGTATTGTATTATCTGAAAAATATTACAAAAGTAAATCTAAATCTAAACATAAATTGCTTTCTGTTCCCCCCATGAACAGTATTTCAGCATTCAGGTTACATTAAAACACAATATATTCTACAAGTAGGACCAATAATCTTCTATTTAACATAGTATTCGATCTACTGTGATATATAATTCATTTTTTCATTTACAGTGTTCATTGTTTTTGATAACCTATAATCAAAACAAATGACTCCCTTAATTAGAGCCACATTTCAAGTTTCCTCATTCATCTAACCCTCCTCTAGTTGATCCAATTTTCCCTTTAAAAAGGCCAAACGACTTTTAATGTAGTTGGAACCAATCTACCAGATTCCTGCCTCTTTATAAAATCAATAGACGAACGCCAGCCTGCCAAAAGCTTGTCCATTTTTGTTTGAACTTGAAATCTGTGAAATAGTCATTCCACAAGAGCTATTCGCTTTATTTAATCCACCAATTTTCCAGATTCATGAATCCCCCCCCACCGTTTACTTAGTTATTGTCATTCTTGCTACAAAAAGAAGATGAATAATCAGTTTCCTTTGCCTTAAGATACTATTTATCATCCTCAGATAAGTTCAGCAAGGCCACAATTTTTTTTCTTGCTTTACTGATCTATTTTATTTTTAAAGCATTTTTACTTCACTTTTCAGCCAAAAAGGCTTCTAGGGCAGCTTATAGATATATATGTTTTATTTTAATTTTTTAAAGGCAGATAAAGTGACCCTTCAGGTAAGTCATTGTAGGTCAAAAGCTGCACTTTGAATTGTGCTCAAAAATAAATAGGTAGCCAATGCACACTATGCAAAAGCCTTTGACTGTATCGACCACAGCAAACTATGGAAAGATCTTAAAGAAATGGGAGTGCCTGATCACCTCATCTGTCTCCTGAGAAATCTCTATGTGGGACAAGAAGTTACAGTTAGAACTGGATATGGAACAACTGATTGGTTCAAAATTGGGAAAGGCGTACAACAAGGCTGTCTATTGTCTCCCTGCTTATTTAACTTATATGCAGAATTCACCATGCAAAAGACTGGACTGGATGAATTCCAAACTGGAATTAAGATTGCCGGAAGAAATATCAACAACCTCAGATATGCAGATGACACAACCTTGATGGCAGAAAGTGAGGAGGAATTAAATAACTTTTAAATGAAGGTGAAGAGGAAAGTGCAAAATATGGTCTGAAGCTCAACATCAAAAAAACTAAGTTCATGGCCACTGGTCCCATCACCTCCTGGCAAATAGAAGGGGAAGAAATGGAGGCAGTGAGAGATTTTACTTTCTTGGCTACCATGATCACTGCAGATGGTGGCAGCAATCACAAAATTAAAAGACGAATGCTTCTTGGGAGAAAAGCAATGACAAACCTAGAAAGCATCTTAAAAAGCAGAGACATCACCTTGCTGACAAAGGTCCATATAGTTAAAGCTATGGTTTTCCCAGCAGTGATGTATGGAAGTGAGAGCTGGACCATAAAGAAGGCTGATTGCTGAAGAATTGATGCTTTTGAATGATGGTGCTGGAGGAGACTCTTGAGAGTCCCTTGGACTGCAAGAAGATCAAACCTATCCATTCTGAAGGAAATTAGTCCTGAGTGCTCACTGGAAGGACAGATCCTGAAGCTGAGGCTCCAATACTTTGGCCACCTCATGAGAAGAGAAAAGACCCTGGAAAAGACCCTGATGTTGGAAAAGATTGAGGGCACAAGGAGAAGGGGCCGACAGACGATGAGATGGCTGGACAGTGTTCTCGAAGCTACCAACATGAGCTTGACCAAACTGTGGGAGGCAGTGGAAGACGAGAGTGCCTGGCGTGCTCTGGTCCATGGGGTCCCAAAGAGTTGGACATGACTAAACAACTAAACAACTAGACAACAACAACAATGCACAGTTGGTACAAAAGTGCGGGCAACCTGAACCCTCCATCTCACCCCTGTGAAAAGCCATTTTCTACAACATTTATATGGGTAGTGGCTTAGGTTAAAATCTACATGGAAGAATAGATTTCTCTCTCTCTCTCTCAACTAACATATGTTAAAGGTATTATTTCATAAAATATATGTTTATTGTGCAGTTATCTCAGCCTGCAGGCTTATAGTTCTCTAGTATGTATAAAACAGTACATAACTATAACCCACAGAGACTGCAGGTTTATTCAAATCCCTTGACTGTAAGGGAAATACCAAAATAGCAGAATGTAAATAGGAGGCTGCGTTATATGTAATGACCTTAAAATATTTCTGTAGCAAACAACAGCACTTTTGTCTAATTTTCAGTTTCATGGGTTATTATCTCTGTTGAGATTCTTGTCGAGTTATTTACATGGAATTCTTCAGCTTTCTACAGCTTCAGCCATACTTTCTGAATAAATCATGCAACTATATAAAGATGTTTAAATCGCCAGATGTATTTTGGTTTCTCAGTAGTGCAGATGATGTACTAAGGCACATCTGTTAAGGAACCTGTCCAGAGAAGAGCAATTTTCCCCCTGTAGTGCACATGCAAGCAGAAGATTCTGCACAGTCTCAAAAGTCCAGCCTCGTTTCCCAAAGCCCAACCCTCACCTGTGGTTGATGACCCTATTTGTCTGGAAATCATATCATCATATTTCCTGCTCCCATAAGCAAGTGTGTCTACAATTCCAGTAACCAACGTATTCTTCAGAATGTGTTCGCCCTCCCCTTTTTAATCTTTTGTTAGTCTGCTAAATCAACACTCCATCGAGGAACCAAAACAGATGTCAAGCTTCTGAATCTCAGGAGGTGTCAGAGAACTTTGTAAAATAGCTAAATAAAATTTCACACCTGACAACTATACACAGTAACTTTCTTTTCCTCCATTGTCCAAGGTGCTGCAGATAGAACTCTAGGAGTCCCAGCTATCTATCACACCAGTTTGACATTTTCTGCACAAATCATTAACATTTTTGTCTGTACTTGGTAGCAGGGAAGTTGCATTACAAATGATGGATCTTGGACCACTGTCTTCAAATCACTTTTTCTGGAGAAATCCCGTTGGAATCAATGGAGCTATTCAGGGCTGCATCTGCCATTATATTTCCCTGACTGCGTTTTACAAATACTTGTGGGGAAGTAGCTCAGGATGCATATGCCATAAAAGTCAATGACAAATTTGAGATATATGGATTCAAAAAGAAAGTCTTAGAAGCTTTCTGAAACACGAGTTTCAGGCATAACTCTAAAACCCAATTGACACAGGAGCCCTAAATAGTTACATCC
The DNA here is from genome assembly GCF_964188305.1 of Podarcis bocagei. NCBI lineage: Eukaryota > Metazoa > Chordata > Lepidosauria > Squamata > Lacertidae > Podarcis > Podarcis bocagei. The sequence continues at coordinate 56,837,916 of NC_138134.1, forward strand.
TCCATGTGGCTAGAAGCCTCTGAGTGACTGTAATAGCTCTTAGTGGCTATAGTCACACACAAGCGGCACCCTTCTAGCTCTTTTTCAGTACTGTCTGTTTGTTGGCCCATAAGCTCTGCACTCTTTAGAAATGTCTGGCTTCAAGAAGTAGCAGCCCAGAACAAGGAAGCAGACTGGAATGGGCTTTTTCCCCCCAGGGAGTGCAGGCCATATTAGTTCATACAGTCACTAGAAGCTTTTCACTACATGAATGCTTCATGTGGACTCCTAATGAGCAAGCTTTATACTGAACCAGCATTACAAAGATGCACATCCTCAGGTGTTTTTTTTTTTTTGCCTGCCTACCTTTTGAAAAACTGATGCAAGAATATTCACTTGGGAAGGCGTTCTACAATAGTGCTTTGTTTGAAAATTGTAGAAAGGCAAGTCGTAAGGCCATCTGAGATAGTTTTCTAAAAATGGCTCTACAAATTAAACAAGTTCATTACATGTTAAGAAACTTGGTCCAGGACCTTAGCTGGTGTATATCAGGTTTGTTCTGTTGACATCAGTATTAAGGATGCAAATTTCCAACAGCTGAGATGCTGGTCTTCTGCTTTTCTTTTTTCCAGGAGGACTCATCACAATAACTCCCAAGAGCACTTAAAATTGCTAAGGCAGCTGTGTGTTTACCTTAGGAAACAAAAAGGAAATCATTGACATTCGTGTAATAACATTCTCGTAGAAATGTAACAGGATAGTGTGAAAGTGTTTACACGGAGGGAGAAAGGCTTAGCTTCTCTTGACATGTTGTGTTGTGTTTTTCCTGTTACAGCAGCAGAACATAATAAAGACTTGGATGCATATAATGGACATGCAGTCTGGGGCCTTTAAACAGAAAGTTTGCCTAAACCTAGTCAAAGTGTGAGTTCATTTTCTTTTCTCTTTTTCTAAATGCATTTAAAGGAATGCCAAGGGTGTGGGGCTTTTCCCCTATGAGGATAGGTGTTTCTTTTGGGGAGTGGGGGTACTTTTGCTGCTGCATTGTCCTCAGACTAAACTGAACAAATATTTGTCCAAAATATCTGTATCATAGAGTTGGTTGGGTCACTAAAATGGTATAACAAAGGCTTTAAAAGTGTTTATAAAGTATCTCAAGATAGTTCCAGCTTGATTGCTGGTCCAAGGGCTATGACCTGAAAACACACAATGCATGAGCTTTGCTGAGGAAAAGCATTTCTGGGTCTTTAGCATGTGCAGCATCAGAAGTGGCTCGCTGAGTGGGGCTAGCTTCCCAGCAGGTGGGTCACTGTTGCTTATCAGGAGGGAGAAGAGAGAGGTGGCAGAGAGGTTGTGCAGTGCAAATGCACTGGTGAAGTCAATCTGGAGCTCCTGCTAGAGTGTTTGCATTGCGTCAACCTCCCTGTCCCCTCTCCCTCTCCACTTGTCAAATGATAGCACTCAACCACTTCCAAAGATTCTAGTACACGTGGCAGAATAGCATAGGTCTGCAAACATAATTCTGGATCAAGGACTGGGCTATAAGGCTGATTCACATCTGTTGACATACATCATCTGAAAAGTATTGGGCTTGAGGTGATACAAGTTGAGGAAGAAGTGCAACATCTAGCCTCAGTGTGGCGACACTAAAGGAGTGTCTGACCTTCGAGTTGCCTCTTCAGAATGTGATGAGGGCGAGGGCAAAGCCCCATGTGGTTGTAGATGGGCTTGCTCCTAGGTGAGAGTTTGGAGCAGCCAGAGGTGAGGGAGTTTTGAGTTAATATGGCCTCCAAGAGGCAGGTGAAATGCTGGGGAGATGTGGGTGGGTGGTAATTGCATGAATACAGCTCACAAATATTATTTGTGGATATCTGATGATTGCATTGTTTTATATTGTTTTGATTTATTTATTGTACTTATATTGTTTCTTTTCTGTTAATATGCTGTTCATGGCTTTGGGAGCCTGTGAGTTCTATGGTGTGGAGTGGAGGTATAAATATAATAAATAAATTAAAATAGGTTATTCATCTTGTTTTTAATTCTAGACATCTTTTTATGTAGAAACTCAAGATCAGAGTGGCTAACCAGTGGTCCTCCAGATGACTCCAGCTTCCATTAGCCCCAACTAGCATGGTCAATGGTCAGGAATGATATGAGGAAACACTCATAGGGCTGTACTGCTAATGATATATGTGTGTGTGTGTGTGTGTGTGTGTGTGTGCGCGCGCGCGCACAAAGTCATATTGTTTCTGTCAACCCAACTCCACTAAAAATGAAGTTATGGTCAATTAAATTCTACTCAGACACACTGACATTAACGAACATAAGTTACTGTGTATAATAATTTCAGTAGCTCTTTTTTGAGTAGGACTTTGAAAACCTTAAATACTAAGAAAATAATAAACCAAAAAGGATAAAAAGTAAGAAGCCAATACAGTCATACCTTGGTTTTCGAACAGAATGCGTTCCGGAAGTCCTTTCGACTTCCGAAACATTCAGAAACCAAGCCGTGGCTTCCAATTGCGCAGGCGTGCTGGAAACAATAGTGGAAACCTCATCGGATGTTCGGCTTAAAAAAAAAATGTTCAAAAACTGGAACACTCAATTCTGGGTTTCGATCGTTTGGGAGCCAAAACGTACAAGTACAGTGGTGCCTCGCAAGACGAAATTAATTCGTTCTGCGAGTTTTGTCGTCTTGTGATTTTTTTCGTCTTGCGAAGCATGGTGTCGGGAAAGTTTTGGAAAAGCTTCAAAAATCACCAAAGTCTTTAAAAACCTCAAAAAAGGCTACCACACTGCGTTCTATGAGTTGCTCCTCGAAGTCAAGTCGCAACTGTATTAACGGTGTTAAGAAAAAGGAAACAAACTTGCAAGACGTTTCCATCTTGCGAAGCAAGCCCATAGGGAAAATCGTCTTGCGAAGCAACTCAAAAAACCAAAAACCCTTTTGTGTAGCGAGTTTTTTGTCTTGCGAGGCATTCGTCTTGCGAGGTACTACTGTACCAAGGCATTCGACAACCAAGGTACAAGTGTATAATAAAAACTAGGTAAGATGAGGGTGTTCAGTTTTGGTTTTTATCGGTTTCTCATTTTTCCAATCTTAATTACCATTCGGCATGTTACCACATCAGGAATTAGGAACACTGAGGTTGCTGTTTGTTTTAAAGCTCTCATGGGAGTTTATCAACATTTTAATGGATGTTTTAATGGATGCTTTTTAATGCCTGCCTTGCCCCACCCTCCAGCCCTGGGAGTCCTCATAAGGGAGCAGTGCCTGGAGGAAGAGCTGTGAGGGGAGAGACTTCATCAGGCAAGGCCTCCTTCCACCTGCCTTGCCCCACCCTCCAGTCTCTGCTGCTCAATTTGTATTGCATTATTTTATGCACTGCGACTTCCCGTTGTTTTTATTGATTATAGTTTAGAAATTATTTATTATAATTGTTAAGAGCAGATTTCTGTTTAATTTTTATAAGCTGGTATTTAATATTATTCTATACTATTCTAATGGATTGTTTCTTCAGCTTGTAAACCGCCTTGGGTATTGTAAAATAGGAAGAAGGTATACAAATCAAAAGTGAAATGAAATGAAATGTTTTCTCCTCGTACACATTTTGTGTGGGATTTTGCCTAATGTGCACAATTCTGCAAGCAATTTCTCCAAATGTAAAGCAATTCTGATGTTATTTTCACTAATATCAAATGCATTTTTGTGTTCCTTTTCTCATAACACATGCATTTTGTATACATTATATGGTTGGTGAACTGCATCACAAAATTCAGAGAAGGGCGGATTTCAAAAGAAACAGTGTTTTCATTAACATATCATTTTGGGAGGTGTGAAATAGGCAGATTCACATAAAAATGTGGACCAAACAAAATTTCACCCTCATCCATAGGTGAACCTAGGAAAAATGTATTCATTGTAACATTCACAAAGGGGTATCCAGGATACCATATATTAATAGCACCTCAAGCATCTACTAATTAAATAGTATAGATGAATAAACCAGACAGGGCCCTGCCCGCAGGCTCATAGTCAAATAAAGCATGGAAAAAAGGTTTAGGGAGCATGTCGCTACACATCATAGTACGTTGGATTTGCAAGGGGCAAGCATTCAAGGATGAAATTTGAATGGAGGCTTGTTCTGCACCACAAACAGCTGTGATGAATCCACACAATGACAATAGGCTTCCAGCTGTAATAAGAGGCCCTCCAACATGGCTGCAAATCCACAGACATAACTTAATTCCTTGTTCTTTTCTGGGCGGCAGAAAAGTGGTGGTTCTAGGCCGGATGAGGTGATGAGTTTTTAAGGAACAATAAAGGCAAATGACTCAGAAAATATAATTACCCTGGTTTTGGAAATTGCATTGGAGGAAACAGGGGTCATTTTTTTTTGCCTTTGTTTCTGTGGTTTGCTCTACTGGAAAATATTAAATAGCCATATGACAGTGCAATACGGTGAACGCCTGCTCAGAAGTAAATCCCACTGTGTTCAAAGGGTCTTACTTATTCCCACTGTGGTGGGAAGGTAAACGGTGTTTCCGTGTGCTCTGGCTTCCGTCATGGTGTTCTGTTGTGCCAGAAGCGGTTTAGTCATGCTGGCCACATGACCTGGAAAGCTGTCTGTGGACAAACGCCAGCTCCCTTGGCCTGAAAGCGAGATGAGTGCCACAACCCCATAGTCGCCTTTGATTGGACTTAACCGTCCAGGGGTCCTTTACCCTACCTTACTCCCAGATAAGTGTATTTAGGGTTGCAGCCATAGTTTCCTAAGCCACACCTTTTAATTGGGTTTTGTTTTGTTTTGCCATGAAGCCACACATCTCTGCATTGTTCCTCAAACTGAAGAGTCCAGGCATATCTTCCTTCATCTCTTTGGGTGGTAAATTCTCGCAACCCTAAGAAAACACAAAGGACTCCACAGAGGGCCTTGATTTCAACAGGCCGCATAGAGGGAGTCTAACTCTGCTCCATGCCCACAGACGTGAACAAGGTATAATAACCACTGTGGTTGTCAAGGATTACCTTTGGTATTGTGGTTAGCACATATCAGCACTCAGCTTGGCGAGCACTCTGGTAGGTGACTTGATCTACAGTGTGAGACCCCATGGCTTTCTGAGGTTCTTAATTGAACCCAGCCTTGTGGCTGGACACTTTTCATCAAATGTGTCGGCCACCTGTGCATGCAGCAGGAGAAATCCAAGACCCACTAAGATTCATCTCACCCAAACCAGAATTGTTTGTCAGACACCATGCCTGTCTGGGGAGAAAATGAAATTGATGGCACACAGCTAGATTCCACAGTATTCTTTCAACAGAACATCACAGGGAAACAATACCACAAGCATCCATAATGTATAAAACATGAAAAGGAGCAGAAGGAATAAACATGTCTCAAAATGCACTTAATCAAGCCATCCTCTTACTAAAACCAGTAATTATTCTGGATTATGAGAGAGAGAGAAAGCTTGCAGTATTTGGAGTGTACAAAATTGTTAAATTCACAAGAGTTTAAAGAGAAGTTGAGGGACAAGGACATCTTCTCCTTTATTTATCCCATTGCTAACCTACCCTTTCTTGAAGGAGCTCAGGGTGGCTTATGTGGAGCTTATTTTGTTTTCAGCAACCTTGTGGGATAGCGTAGGCTATTTTCCCCATGGTCACCCAGTGGGCTTCATGGCTCAGTGTGGATATGAACCCAAGTCTCCCTGGCAAAAATCTAACACACCACACCAGTTCACTTCGGAATAGCTAATTCAAGGAGATGTGCCCACCTTCATACTTCTCTGGCCAAACTCTATCAGTAATTCTTCCTAGGCAATTACTCACACAGTAAAGCCTATGATATCTGAAATTATACAGCAAAATAAGCAAAATTATACCAGTTATACTTAATCCCTATGGACAAGATTCATTTAAGAACTGATAATAGGGATTGTGTGCATTCACCATATGGAACTTTAAAATAATAACTAAAAAGGCTTGAGTTTTCCACATTTTTTAGGGCCAACAGGATTTTCTAGGTCTCTACTTGACATCTCGCTTCCGCCCAATGTTCAGTTTCTTTCCAGAGACTATTTTAGACTGTACACATTTCGCAGAATCATAGAATCAGTGAGTTGGATGGGATCTTTTTGCCCAACATGGGGCTCAAACCCACAATCTTAAGATGAAGAGTCTTGTGTGCTACCAACTGAGCTATTCGAAAAAGTAAAATGTATATGCACATTCACAGTGAGTTGCTGGGGGTCCCCTCATGACCATACACAAACACTTCCATATATGCTGCCCAGTATGGGGGCCAGCACATGTTCCTAGAAGTCAAGACAAGTACGGTCGTCAGCCCAGGAAGAATTTAGCTCAACCATTTCTGTGGAATTTGTGGGCTGGAGGAACTTGATGGAAATACCTCAGGTGCTTAAGCTATCTAGGTGCTGCAAATGTATATTTTAAAGTATTGTATTCCCCCCCCTTGATTTTCTTGTTTTTACCTTTTTGTAGACCACCCTGGGGTTTTTTGTTTTTTTCCAATCACATGGTATGTAAATTTAATGAAATAATTAAACAAAATAAATGCATGGATGTATGAACCGCACACACAAAAGCAGCCTATATCATTCTACAGATAAAGCTGGAAACATCCCAAAGCTGCTAGCTAATGCAAGCTTGTAAAATTCCTTCATGGATTATAGCTATGCAAATCAACTTAGTCCTGAGTATACAAGCAAGACTGACTCTAGCCAACACCAGGGCACGATGTGTGTGTCTTTTTTGGTCTGTTGTGAACTAGGGCTGGGCAGCACCTGGTTTTCAACATTGTGATACATAACCAACTAAACATTGTTACATGCTGGTATAGCACGGTGTCTGAAATAAGGATGGAGCTGTGTAGAGGCATTGGCTGGTTTCACCGTTTTCCCCACATCTTGATTTTTTTGCATAGCACACAAAAAACACATCATGATTCATGATATATTGCCAAGTCAAAAATGATGAAACTGCTATCACGAAACGGTTTTGGACGATATATCAATATATCTCCCAGCCCTACTGTGAACCATCCTGGGATGCAGGGCAGTATATATACAAATTTAATTAATTAATAATACTGAAGTCCGCAGGGCCTGGATCTCCAGTATCAAGGTGAAACATACTGGTTTCTGGAAATGCCCTGGGTCTTTTCTGGAGACGGTCACCATGAAGAGAACCACAAACATTTTGTTGCATTCTTCTTCATTTTGGACTCTGGTGGCATCTCAGTTCTGTTGTCCATTATTCAGTCCACTGAAATAACAATGTGTAATTAGACACAGGGCTGTGGCCTTGGTAAGTATTTAGAAAACTTTCTAGCTATGCATGAAACATCCACTCCTTATGGTTCAGGAATATTATCGAAACTATTTGCCTAAACATTAATGCAAGAAGTATTTCCTATTCATTAGTCTTCTGTTTAAAATATGCCAATCACCCTCCAAAGGACCAGGAACAATAGTGTTGGACAAAACACAAGTAACAAGGAGCAAATGGTTTGAAGTAAACATTTCGCACACACAAAAACATTCCGAAACTCAGCTTCACTGGCTATTTGGCTAATAAACATGAATGATGAACACATTCAAAGAAACAGATGATGGTTTCCATAAATATATGAAGTGGAAAATTCATAATGAAGCTTAAGAATGATTGATTGCTTGGCTAATTATATTTTCTGCTATGCTATTTATTTTATCCCTCTGTGTAAATTCACAGAAAGAGCACAAACATATAAATAATATAACATATGCTGGTGTGTGTGTGTGTGTGTGTGTGTGTGTGTGTGTGTGTGTGTGTCTCCAGCACTGTGGTCTGCAGACCACCCGTGGTCCATAAGCAGTGTGTTTGTGAAGAACACTTTCAATCTGAATTTTATGGAATTCAAATCGTAATACAATAAAACAGAAGCAATAACAGAAGCAATAAAAACTTCGACTGAAAATCATATAGCATCTAGCACAGGGCATTACAATTGCTACAAGAGGCAGATTTTTTTTAAAATAAAACTTTAAATGGTCCACTAATACCCAGAACAACTTTCAAGTCATTTTTTTTTGGGGGGGGAGGCGAAGTTTGGGAACCAGAGGCATATGCAATTTTATTCCTACGTATAAATTCACAGAAGCAACGGAAACATCTATTGATTAACAGTGCTGGGTGTCTAATGTAGCCAACAGTTTATTCCAAACAAATGGTTGCAAATAGACTAATTTAAATGGTTATCATTTAACCATTTATCATTTATTGTCCATTCTGGGTCTCCCAACCACTGCTAACAGTGTCCTTTTTCTTGGCAGATCAAGATGAACAGGTGACAGCAAAAGTTGCAAGGTTTTTAACCGGGGCATATAGAATTAGATCCATTATTTGACTATTGATCCAAACCCCCAAAATGCATTTTATATAATTAACTTTTTACCTTTATCCTCCTGTATACTGCATTTTGTTTTATTGTTATGGCTGGTGGCTGATGCAAATAAAGATTCATTCATTCATTCATTCATGGCTACGAAGGGGAGAATGGATTTTTAGTTAAAAGTGATCATTTTAATTAACTGGGGATGGTTAGACTCCATAGATAATTCATTAGGCTGAATGATCTGAAGCTTCCTAACAGATGGTTTGGTTTCATGTTCCGAGTGATACTGAAAGATTTTTCCAATGTCCCAAAGCTATAGCCCATGTGAAACATAATTTTTTATGTAAATAATTCTCCAGCAACAAAGAGGGAGAATCACTGCAAGGACTGTGTGTAACGAGCTTGATCTCTTACTGACAGCAAGGGCATTTCATGTCTGAAATGCTGCAGAAAGTGAACAGAGCGAGGCTGAGCAGACTTACCCTCCACGTCAGAGACAGAGTACCTGGATAGATTCATGGGGTCTGTTGCGGTGGAAACGCAGAGTATCACTGACCACATAACTGCGGCATGCAGTCCTACGACCGCACGCAGCCAACTGTAAATGAAACCAAAGGAAACATATTGCACTCCTTTCAACCATTTAAACATCCCTTTTCCTTGCCAAGTTGTGAGTAAGATGGGCATTGTCCTTGCTCAGGGGACGGGGTCTGCTGTCGCTCTCTGCAGCTCGCTCATGTCAGCAATCAAGAAATACAATAAGGGATCCCTGTACATTAGCACTTAATTTAAGGTTAACAACTCCAATTTCTGTGAGGTCATCCCAGCCTCTCTCTTTTTGTTTTGCTTAGCCTGACAAAGACAGACTGAGTCCAAAGAAAATGATCAGTAACCAGTGTAAGCTCTGGTCCCACCTGCACTATACATTAAAGCAGTATCGTACTACTTTGTGCAGTCATGGCTTCCACTAAAGTATCTTGTTTGTGAAGGGTGCTGAAAGTTGTTAGGAGACCCCTGTCCCCATTAGGTAAAGGTAAAGGGACCCCTGACCATTAGGTCCAGTCGCAGACAACTCTGGGGTTCCAGCGCTCATCTCACTTTATTGGCCGAGGGAGCCGATGTACAGCTTCCTGGTCATGTGACCAGCATGACTAAGCCGCTTCTGGTGAACCAGAGCAGCGCATGGAAACGCCATTTACCTTCCCGCCGGAGCGGTACCTATTTATCTACTTGCACTTTGATGTGCTTTCGAACTGCTAGGTCGGCAGGAGCAGGGACCGAGCAACGGGAGCTCACCCCGTTGTGGGGATTCAAACCGCTGACCTTCTGATCAGCAAGCCCTAGGCTCTGTGGTTTAGACCACAGCACCACCCACATTTGTGAAGGGTGCTGAGAATTGTTAGGAGACCCCCGTCCCCATTACAGAGCGACAATTCCCAGAGTTCTCTGGGAAGAGGGACTGGTTGTTAAATAATTCTGAGGATTTTAGCTCTGGGAAAGCAATAAGGTTCTCATAACAACTCTCAGCACACTTAACAAACTGCAGTCCCTTTCTTAGCCTTGAGAGACACATTTCCTTCGGGGGGCCACCAGGTGGCGCATTGGAAGATGGCCGACAATAACATCTCTCTGACCCATACGAGGTAATTAAGGGGCTGCTATGGGAAGTATGCAGCCTTCCTACTCCCCCTGGATATGGGGGAGCACTGCCCTGCCAGCGGTGTTCACAATGCACCCCCTGATCCGAGAGATGGGGGTGCCGAACACTTGGCACAAGCCCTCGATGAAGTCAGATCTTCCTGACGCCGATTCCAATTAGCGCGTGCTGGTTGCTTCAGCTCGGAATTATAATTGGAAATATATGATTGGAAACAAAGCTGAAGCACATACATCAAGTAACGCTCGACAGATAAGACCGCTGATTAATGGATCTCTGTGACCAGGAGTGACGGATGGATAAGTAAATCTTCTGATGAATCACCACAAGGAGACTGTATGTTTGGAACGAAGGGGGGGGGTGGAGGAAAAAACTCTTTTTTTCTTTGCACGATGTGATATTAATATTAATAATCCTTCACCCCAGATAGAAACAAGATTGTCGCGTTTTTATTAATCATAAGCAGGATTCTAAGACTGTGTGGGATGGATTACAACAGGAGAGAAGACTGGTGAACGGTGAGAAAGAGGACATTTTTTATGACGCAGTTTAAAAATGGCTTCTCGCCAAGACAGGCTTGCCGGAGAAAGAAGGACAGGGGGAGGAGAATCAGGATCGTTAGAATGAGAAGGAATGTTGGAATGTAAGTTTGACCTGACAGAGCCCCCTGATTCATTTGATTTATTTGGTAAGCCTGAGAAAAATAAAGGACAGACCGGAGATTAATTTTGTTTATGGAAGCGTTGAACAGAGGCTGTCCCTGATCGATATGATTTTTGGAAGAGTACAAAACCCACACAGAGATACCAGTTTTCAGTCTGCTTGTGAAAATCATCAGAGATCGCAAAGAAAGGAATACACGATAACAACAAGAAGAGAAAGGAAGTAACAAAGGACTATCCGGATCAAACTGGATAGAACTGACTAATTAAAGCAGGAAGATAAGTGATGCCTGTTTTGGACTCGTGCGGAGCTTGATGTATGGGTACCCTCAACAAAATTTAAAATTTGGCTGTATAATTTGGAATTAATGTGATATGAATAATGTGATGTGATTGGCTGTTAATAAAAATTATTTATTTATTTATTTATTTTAAAAAAGAGAAACACATTTCCTTCTGTGTAACCTTTTTGGGGGACACATGCTAGAGGTGGGCAAGGCCAGAGGCAAACAACATATATGATTTTTTACCTTTGCACAGTAGGCTGGTCACTGCAGATTTGCACGCTCTTCTTTATCCTTTATTCAAGCAAGCAAGATGCTTTATGACAGTTCAAGGGCTTTTAGCAACCCGGAGATCTCCGGACAAAACAAAGTTTTTAACTGAAGCTCTTTTTAACTGCAGCAGTAATTTTTAACTATTTTAGAAAAAAGTGGATTTGTTTGGTTCCGTGGGCTCCTTCAAGAGGAACAATGGGATATAAATTTACTTAATAACAGATAAATGAAATAGTTTCAGACAGGGAGTTGTATGTTTTGAAGTATTTCTCAAGAAGATGAATGAGTACATAGGAGCAGTCCAATTTCTAGCAGCAGCAAATGAGAAAACATCTTCTGTGTTTCTGTATTCTTATTTGAATGAAGAAAAGTTCCACTTTCTGTGAGTTATGTGAAATCAGAAAAGGCTTAAATAGAGTAAGTTAAGTTCAGTCCAGAAATATATACCAATAGCGAAGCTGGGAATATTTGCATAAGCACACAGATCTGCTACGTTTCAGTGTTGGTCACCTGGGGGTGGCAGGCTGCCAAGAAATGTCTTTGAAATCCCCTGTGTGGATAGAGGTGAACTTTCTCCAGTGCTGCCGAACCTTTCAACCCCTGAGGTTAAGCATATGATTGCAGCTGCAGCCAAGGAAGGTCTGCTGAAGGGGATTGCATATGTGCCACAGGAGATTTTCATTTCATTTCAAAGTGCTTTGTCAAACTCTTAATATCTGTGTCCATCAAAAGGTGTGGGATGGGGGGAAAGGACCATTTAAATCATAGCATTCTGGGTCTGAAAAAGGACCTGAGGATAATCTGACCTAAACTCCTGTACCGAAGAAGAGTGAACCCACATTAACTTGATTTATAGTATGCCACAAATAGGGAGGACAGAGGGAAGTACACTAAGCCAGATGTGCACATTCAATGCTCAGGTCCCAAGCATGCAAACAAGGCACAATCATTATTCCCTTTCCACCCACCCACCCGAAGAAGGAGCGGTTCACTGGGAAGCTCTGTAGCAATATGGTAGTGCACATAGGTAAAGGGACCCCTGACCATTAGGTCCAGTTGTGACCGACTCTGGGGTTGCGGCGCTCATCTCGCTTTATTGGCCGAGGGAGCCGGCGTTTGTCTGCAGACAGCTTCTGGGTCATGTGGCCAGCATGACTAAGCCATTTCTGGCGAACCAGAGCAGTGCACGGAAATGTTGTTTACCTTCCCGCCGGAGCAGTACATATTTATCTACTTGCACTTTGACGTGCTTTCGAACTGCTAGGTTGGCAGGAGCAGGGACCGAGCAACGGGAGCTCACCCCGTCATGGGGATTCGAACCGCCCACCTTCTGATCGGCAAGCCCTAGGCTCTGTGGTTCAACCCACAGCGCCACCCGCATCCCTGGTAGTGCACATACTTAACATGAAAAGGATCCAAGACAGGTCCGATCCCAGCATCTCCAGATATGACAGGGAAAGACTCTCTGCTTAAGCCACTGTCTGTAAGCATTGAGAAGATTAAGCTAAGAGTACCAAAGGTATAAGGCAGACCTCAAGGGCCACCTCTCTCCATATGAACCTCCCTGGACCCTGAGATCAGCTTCTGAGGCCCTTCTTCATGTGCCTCCTCCACAAGAGGTCCGGAGGATGTCAACATGAGAACAGGCCTTCTCTCCAGTGACTCCCTGTCTGGAATGTTCTCCCCAGGGAGGTTCACCTGGCATCTTCATGATACACCTATAGGCACCAGGCAAATACGTTCCTCTTCAATCAGGCCTTGGGCAGATTGACATCCAATGCCCTTTTAAAATGTGTTGGTGAGGGAGGGATTATTGGGTTGTTTTTGGTATGCTTTATTGAAACAAGATCAAAATAGTTCTCAATATCTGCAGGAATGTATGTTCTTTCAACTCAGGTTGGTTTTTACAGGGCTAAGGTTTCAATCAGTGCTTTCAGCATACTTGGATAGAAGACCAAGTGTCATCAAATTCCAGTGGCTTGCCTGTATTGTATCAGTGACATTGTCCAACTTAATGGTGTTGCATGCTATGTGTTTGAGTGTGCACTGAATAATGGACAGAGATGGCAATTTTTCTCACATCCTTCTACATTGCATATGCACAGGCCTTTAACTGATATTTCTTGCTTGTTATCAGAGGAACATGCATAGTCTAGCTTTATTTATTTTTTTAAATGGCCAAAGTTTTTATTTAGGTAGTTGCTAGTTGTTTAGATAGTTCACTGGTCTAACATATGCTTAGTCAACAAACAAACTGCCAGTGTTAGGCAGAGTCACTGCTTTGTATCGGTCTATAGAATGTGACTTGACTGGAGTGGATTAAGCCTAAGATGTTTGGTCCTTTAGTCATATGGGTCATATGACCCATACCTGTTTTCTTGAAAGAAAACATAACATCCTGTTTCATGAGAGAAACTTCTCAAGCAACTTATAATGAAGTCAAGCCTATCCTTTTCTCATTTGTTGGAAAGTTCTCAGTGGCAAGAGTTCTCTATTTGGCTGAGCAAGGAATTGGACAACTTCCAGAAAGTATTGAAACATCAACTACAGTTATCAAAGGCTGTAATTATACTTTCATCAAATGCTCTGGCTTGTCCAAAGGTAGTCAGAATACATTAAAGGAGGCAAATTTAATTGACTCTAATACGTCCTGGCATGAGGCTTAATAATATTGTATAGAACTCATTGTCTTTGATTTACTTCATTGAGTTGTAGGCCTAATCAGCCACCACATTTTTGCGGAAAACTAAATAGAGGAATATAGAAGAATTGTGTATCTTGGGTCTTATGGGATTTCAGAATCATGTTCTTCTAACCAGGTTCTTAGAATCTAACTACATGTCTCAGAGAAACTTGTATAACCAACCCTTGAAAGCTGGATTCATCCTCCACTTCCTCTTCCTTGAAAAGCCTCTTCAAGAAGGGCCTATCAATCACAAATCCATTTCCCCCTTCTTTCTTCCCTCCCAAAAATGATAAACATGGCAGATATTTGGTAGATGTGCAAAATCCGAACTACATTCTCATCTGTTCACAAGGGAGGTGCAGATAAGGTAATTTAGTATTGAAATCAGAAAAGAACAAGTTCTCTGAGCATCCTAGATAGGAATATTGTAAAACACTGTAATATTTTGTGGCACTGGGGAGGCACTTTTGTTGATTTCCCCCACACATTTCACTTGTCTAATTTCCAATTAGTCACACAACTAACTTTAGCTGGTCTCAGCAGTCTAGGATGAAATTCCCCCAAAACCTCACAGATGATTTCCCCCCATTAATAATCCTGTGCATAAGCCATCAATTTAGATTGTATCCTGCAGCCCATGAGCCAAATCTGGAATTAACACATCAGACATTTTACATCAAATCTATTCAATAACTGAAGCTGCACATCCACTGCATGGCATCCTGATCACAGGGTTCAAATTTTTCATATGTTGATGCAAACAGGGTCTAAAAAAAATCATTTCATGAAAAATGATCTATACTTCCTAACAAAATGTAAATGTTGAACCTTTGGCCCAGGTGCGATCCTATCGTGGCCACTGGGTATTTGGGCTTAGTCATTAGTAAAAGCAGGACCCTTTTGTAATCCAAAATGGGAAGTAGATGGAGTCCTTGATGAATATTGCAGAAAGAGTGATTTTATCCAGAGCGGAAGCAATGCTCTGTGAGCCACTTCCAGTTCTTTAATCTGATGTCATGTTGGGTACTGCACGGCTGCCAAAGAAAGGCAAAGAAAGGCAAGATACCATATTATCCAGCTTCAATAAAGACATTAAGTGGCAATTTAAATCCTCCCAGCAGAGATGATTTGTGATTTTGCAGAAATGTATACGGAAAGGAAATGGAATAGCTTAACAGCAGCTGTTTGAACTGCTCTGTCTTCTTCATTTGGAAAAACAAATGCAGCAAAAAATGAAACCCTTGCTGCTTCCGATATATATTTTTCTTACTGGATTTTTAGGCCTGCTGCAATCTTAATTCTTCATAATGCTGCACTACAATCCCACTTGGCAAATAATCCCATGCAGCTATGAATTAGAGCTAGAACAAATGTGATGGACTATATGCAGAAAAGACTGTTGGACATTGCCCCGTGAAACATCCTATATCCTGCAATGTCTGGGATGTGACAGTCTGGAACATGGCACAGAGTTTTCACAGCAGAGGCCTTCCTCTGAGGGACATAGGCTGCTGCCTTATAGTGAGTCAGACCGTTGGTACATCTTCTGCAGCTTTATGGTGCTGGGTGATCCATGAGCTATCACATATGCATCGGACAGGCACAGAGACTAGTAGGGGATACAGGCAGCAGACAACTCACTGTCTCCCAATATCACATTATCCAATGCTAGGCAAAAGAGTTTGCCAGTGCTGTTTTCCTTCCAAGGCAATTGAGTGAGGACTTTTTAACAGTGCAGGGATATGCATGTTTGCTTGAATGTATCTCTAGTAAATGTATGTTTAGAATTGTGGCTGGAAACTCATAACCCAGCAAGTGAATTCTAGGTATGAGGCCCATTTTAGATTTAATTTTACTTGCTAAAGCTCTAGACACCAGGTTCTCCTTACAAAGTGTTTGGATTTTCAGAAAATTCACTTAGGTTAAGATATTTCAGCTTAATGTAATATGCAGCAAAGTCTTTAGAATGCTGGCTATTTAGTGTGAATGTGCTGGATCATGTCATTCCTATTTCTGTAACCTGTCACTCATTAACTCACCCCTCTGCTTACTATGACCATTTCTTTCAGGCGCCTTCTTCTCTAGGACTTCTGCCATTTAGATCTTCTATTGCTGGCATCACCTCTTAGCCAGTTTTCCAGTCCTTAGCCTTTCCCACACAGCTCGTGCGTCCATAGGGTCCATGTGAAGGAGACAAACAGAAAGTCTCCCTTTCTACCGGAAGCTGAATTGTCAACATTTCATTGTTGACTGCTTTGTTCTTTGAGCACTTGTACTGCTTGTGAACATTCTGTGGCCTCATGGCAGCTCAGCCAATTGATGCCAGAGGCTTCACTGCTATGAGTCTACAGGGGTTTCACACCAAATGCATTGTAATGGCATGGAAAATCAAGCATACCATTTAAAATGTCAGAAGGAAACAGGTTTCGACATCAAGCTTGCGGAGGCTGATTAGACACAGCAAGAGAGCTTTGGAATGGGAAAGATTTTAAAACATTGTGAAAACTACCTTGATGGTTCTCTTTTAAGTTTGATGAAGTCCTGCAGCATAACATGGAAATATTTATGTACTGAGGAATTAGGCAATGCCCTCTTTTTCCTTTCTCCCCTTGTCCTTTTGAATTCCTAATTGTTTTTGAACTCCTGACACAGTTAATTAGACACTAAAAAACACAAAAAGAATTCTTACTGGCATTTGGCAATCTGTAAATTGTGTGTACATGGGTCATGTTTTGTTAACAATCTACAAAGCCCCCTGTTCTCAATTTTCTCCATTCTTTCATGCAATAATAGGTTTGGTTAAGCCTCCAGATACATGGTAAATTGGATAAAGTTTGAAGCTTTGACTCCTAATGGCTTTTCTTGTAAAGAAAAGAAAAGAGAAAAGAAAAGAAAAGAAAAGAAGGAAGGAAGAAAGAAAAAAAGAAAGGCCAGCTTATATATAATTAGTTCTTTTGTTCTTTTAGATGGTGCAGATTCAAGGTGAACTGAATGAGGTAGAATGTTTGGGGTGACAATGAGGTTGTCTGGACCATCCTTATATGTCGTCACAACTGCACCAGATGCACCATGCACTTTACTGTCATGGCTTCCCCCAATGCATCCTGGGAACTGTGCTTCCTTAAGAGTTGTTAGCAGATCCCTCTTCCCCTCACGGAACCACAATTCCCAAGAGTTCCTTAGAAAGTTGGATTGATTGTTAAGCCAATGAGAACATTTTTATTTTAAAAAAACAACCCATTAAAAACAGCAATAATAGTTAAAAACAGCCACATACCCTCACAACTAAAATAAATTCAGGGTTGCTGGGAACAATATATTTCAGACATCAAATCCCTGGGTGAACAGAAATGTTTTAAAAGCCTTCCTCTTGAGTCCTATAGAGGAAGAGTAGGATGGCTAGACTTCACTGAGTATGAAACAGAGATGGTATCACAGGGTGCCGGCCAACATGGTGGGCCTGCAAGTACCTCCTGTGGTGTCTCTTCTGGTCTTGTCTGCACTGGCTGAGCATCTCCTACATTGAATATGCTTCCTCAGACAGGTCCACCTTTCAGTGGATTCCAGGATTGGACACCCATCCTTACTTGCCACACCTCCCACAGCAGCTATTTTATGAAGGTCACCCACAGCTAGGTTTGGATGAGTCTTCCAATGTTTGTTTCTCTCAATTGGGGGGGGGGGACTATTCATTTCAGTTTTCCATATTTCCGCATTAGTTAGTTTGTTTTTTTAAAAAAAGAAGTCCTGGTGAAAATTCATCAGCATTTTAGTTCAAATTTCTTCTAATATATCCATGTTTGTATGCAATTTTCCCCGAGGTATACATTTTTGCATAGCAACTTTCCCTGATACAATGCGTTTTTGAATGTTCTTTTCATTTTTACCCAAGCAAATGCATTTTTGCACATGCTTATTGACCGGCATTGCAAAATCTGGAGATCTGTGAATTTTGAAGTATGGATGTGTTCCGGTTTGTGTGTTGTTTTAGGAACTGTGAATTGCATAATTTTACCTTTCAATGTGAGCTCAGTCAAATTCTTCCCACATCCCTATGCACAGCACTGTCTCAAAATTCCAAATGTGCCCACTGGATCTTAAAGGTTGGTTCAGAGGATGCTCTCTGTTAGTAAGCAATAGATAGACACAGGACTGTTCAGTTACCAAGATCCCATTATTTGTTACCAACTTGTGCCCAACTCAAAAAACTTTCACCATCTGCAAATAATGAAAACATATATATATGTTTGTGATCTGTCAGATCCATAATTATTGCTGCTCTCTCCTACCTTTCACTTAGGATAAAGCAAAGGCCCCCTTGCTGATTGCCACGAGAAGAGTTCACATTCTTCAGCGAATGGTTTGCCCATGAGTAATGCCATTGACTTCAAAGCAAGAATGTTTGTGGGTAAGAGTGTGTGGGACCTTTGCTCATCAAGCTGCGCCTGCCTGTTCAAACTTCTTAAGCATCACTAGAAAAACAATGGTGTGTTGTGTTTAGAGGGATCATGTGATTTTCTCTTCACTTGGATATTAAATGAAGAAGACAGGCACCTTAAAAAAATAAAATAGCCTTATAGGAAGACTGGGAATGTCCACATCAACTGAAGTAATTTAAAACTCTATTCTGCTCCATCCAAGTGGATGTCTTCCAGCACTCCACTGGTTCCCAATTTTTGTCAATGTGCTGCTACAATTGTGGTGCCAGAACAAGCCATATCCCTACTGGTGATACATACCAAAGGCTATGCCTTCTCCAGAACTCTTCCATGCTGTTTATAATGTTTCTTCTCAACATGTTTTTCCTTGTTGCCTGTTGAGCATTGCACACTGAGCTCTGGTTACAGAGCTTAGATGCATGGGTGCAATTTCTGCATGCATTTCTGCATGTGTGCAAAATTTAGGGTTCCACTAGATTTGATAAGGAACTAACTGAGACCACCTATCTCTTATTCCTTCAGCAAATCCTCCCCTTCCATTCACGAAGCCTGTGTAGCTCTGCACCCTCAGAAAGAATGACTGAACCCAAAGAAATCTAGCCAAGACACAATTCACACAATGTAGTGATTGTCATAATTAGGTAACTGTGTGAATGCCTTTCAAAAGGAAACAGCTGCCATGGGAGGCCCCCTGTCCAGATTGGTACCCTGTTGGTAGGTAAGAGGGCTTTAGCCCTTTATGCAGCTTACAACTTGGCTGAACTACATCCCTTTGAACTCTTTGGATGCAGCAATTATTTTGTTTTGTGTAGGGTTGGCTAGAAGTTCTTAAGCAAAGAGGCACGCCAACTCTGCCGTATTTAGGAATGGTCCAAGAACTCTGAAGGGAAGCAAAACAGATACCTTCCCAATCACTTCCCCCCAAAACTGGCCTAAAATTTGTTGAAATATCTGTGCTTAATTATTATTTTTAAAATAAATGGCTGCCTATACCTTTAGAAGGTTTACATCAGATCTTCTGAAATGCTGCCCAGAATAGATAATAGGCTCAACAAAGATGCTTGCAAGAGCATGAAAGAGCATTTATATACATGGGCTTTTCTCAGTAATGTTTTAATTTCTTCTCCAGCAGACACCAGCAATAATCAACTGCCGTGTGCTCATTGTAGAATAATGATGATGATAATTACAACTAGTTCTGTGTTCATTCACTGCACACCAAGATTGATTAAGTATTTTGGGTTGGATCTAAAGATGTACTTTTCACACACAAAAATGTGTCTTCCGTCTGCAGAAGGGCTATTTTACACTTAGCACTGCAGCACTGCATAAGAAAAACATTTTCTACACGTACTTACACAACCCTCTCTATCCTACGCCAAGCAAGCAAGAGGCATTATCAGAGTACAAAGAGAAATCCCAACCAGGCAAAAACACTCAGGGCGTGGAGCAGGGCCATTGAGAGGTAAGGTTTGAGGAAAGTTTCAAGGGCCATACAAAAAGGCCAAGAGGGCACCACAATTGTGTTGTTATGGATTTGCAGTGATCAGTTCCTGGGTGCCAGGTCTTTCCATAATCTCTACATTCAGTGAAGGGTCAGAATTTGAGCAAAATCATAAATTCCTGAGTTTAGGAAGAGCTGGGAATACATCGGCTGACTTCCTCATGGTGATGGTGAGACATTGAAGAAACAATGGTGCTGATGGCCACCCATTAGCCCCTCAGTGGAAGTCATCTACCAGGCAGAAGGCTCTGTCAGGCACAGAGGGACGTTGTCAGGGTAACAGGGGGGCATGGTGTCACCTCAGGGAAAGAGAGTGTCATTTTACAACAGATTTTGGGAGCAGGGATTTCTGGTGCAGGAAGTAGGCAGAATTCTATGCATGTTGGCTGGGTGAGGTTGCACCAAGAGACCAGAGGTCATGACTGGCTGTTGTTTTTGACCCAAGATTGCTGAAGCTATGAGAGGAACCATGAGAGAGACACCTGGGGTGTGATGTTCTGCACTCTCTCCATGAAAGGCTTCATGGAAGGTGTAAAATAAACTGTATTTCTTAAAGACACCAGTCTCCACTGTGCCTTGATTTTCCAATGGAAACACAAGTCTGGTTAGGTGCCAAGACCCCCGGAATCTCTTGCTGCTACTTCTGAGCTGAGATTGAGGTGACCTGTAACGATATGAATGAATGTGTAAACCCTAGTTCAAGCATTTGCAGAATAGTGCCCATGGCTAGTTTCCTTCTACTCATATTCTTTGGATCCAGCCCTCCAAATCTGCCCACACAGATTTATGCTTATCTACTGAAATAGAGAGCAGCGTTCTATAGAAGAGAAAACCATGAACTGTGGAAATAAGCATTGGTTTATTTCCACAGTGAGGTTAGCAGTTTTCTCATGCCATCCAAAAGGAAAAATATAAGACCTAAAATCTAATGAAGCATTAAGGGGGAGGACACAGATTTCTTGAATTCATGTAATATTGTTAGCCGAAACTGATTGTAGATTTCAGAATTTGGAGGGTAATGCTACATGATTAATATTTCAAGAGAACCTGTCATATGTCCACATAATTTTAATTCCACCTTTTAAAAGTACCATAGTGTCAGTCCCACTGCAGGGCTTTTAAAAAAACATTATGTATCCTAGAGCCTTCCTTTCACGTATTAAAAGCCGGAACCTGGAATGCGTCCAAGTTAGATCAAAGCTATGAAATATTCCCAATAGATGGGGCTAGAGAGTACCAGGAAATATTCTAAACATGCTATAGTGTGTTCTGAAACAACGCAGGTATTCTGGCATGGAGACCCAACACCCAACACTAATTATGACTACTAATTAGTAGATTTTTTAAAAATGTGCGGCCAGATTTCTGTAGATAAGCTGGATAACCTTCTGTTTGGGGGATCCTGCAAAGCAGATTTTGGGGTGCATAGAGGGAGGTGGGGAAGAAGTCCAGCTATATCAGAGGAACCGTGCTGGCACAGCACTGAACACAGCCCATAGTTGAGTTGGAAAATAGGGTAGCTAGTTGAAGAGAAGAGAAACTATGGAGGCAGAGATATGAAGAGTTGAAGAGCTGCAAAAGCAAGAAAGAACTGAAATCTTTAAGAGAGTTGGAACACTGTAAACTGTTAAAGAGCAAAGATGAACCAAGGAAGGAGCTGAGAGAAGGCCAGAAAGGGACCCAGAAGATGAGCTGACAGATGCAAATTGATAAGTTCAGGCTTAGTTAGGGGGAATCGTAGGATAGGTATATCTGGATGCATTTAGCTCTGTACACTTTTTTTTTATTTGCGGGTAGCTACTCAAGCAGTGAAATTGGGGTTTATTCCTAAAATTATTTTCTCACAAACTATTTAACTTCTTGTCCTACAAAAACCTTATGTAAAAACATACTTTGTTTGGAGGTGGGGGAGAGAAATTGTCAGAAGTCTTGTTATTCACATACAGTGTAAGGACTGGTTTGGGTAGTTAAAGTCCGAAAGGGGTTAGTAGAGGTAGCCAAAGAAACTTACAATTTATTTCCCTTCTATAAGCACTAACAATGAAGCTTTGGTGATTTTCTGCTTTGCTCAATCAATTGGTTAGTTAAAAGGAAGCTGATAACCCTTATTTTGGCTTTACATACCATAAATCGCTCAGGGTAAGTGCTTTGCATGTGACCATAAGCATTGAAATGTATTAAATGGCCAAGAATATTAGCCGCTTCATTCCCAAGAGACAGCTCCTCCCCTGTAAACATTGGATTCCTGCCTTCATAAAGTTAAAGTGCTGAAAGCAGATAATGACGCAGTCTTGATAGCTGGCCAATAACTATGAAATGAAGTTATATTTATCTTAACATCTATGCATTTCTCACATTCAACAATACTTTTTGAAAAGTTGTTTTCAATGCATGGAATATGTTCCACTGGACCAGGACACTTCAATGATATTTTGTGATTTTGGATATATTAGTTGTGTTTAAATTCAGTCCACAGACATATTCAATAGACTCATCTGCCCACCCACTCTCAGAGGCATAACCTTTAGATATGAAGGTAATCAGATCAGTAATCTGATTAATGGTAACTCTGAAGATGAGTGCACACACTGCTTCTTCCTCTTTTTAAAAGCAGAATAGGGACTTGACGGGGACTGTGGATTTACCAAGAAAATATAAGAAAATAAGAATTGGTCCTGTTATCTCCCACCCTATTTCAAGAAAACTCAATATGGAAAAGCACTGCCTGAATCTATCTCAAAAAATGATATTGTACAGCTGGAAAAGGTTGACTGGTGTGAGAGTCACACAGCTGATATGGCATTTGCTGCCACAAGATGAAGACATGGTCACCAACTTGATTAGCTTTGAAAGGGGATCAGTTAAATTCACAGAAGATAAGATTATCAATGGCTACTAGCTATGACAGCTGCATTGTTCTTGGCACCTTTCTGCCCAGAGAGACAATGGAGTCAAATCACTGTGTTAGTGAAGTGATTTCCTCAGGGTGCATGCCTAGGCAATGTGTATGGAGGTCCTGGGCTGGCAAGACAACAAAAGCCCCCTCTTGGCCTCGCTAATATGGTCCAAAGGAAATCAGTGCAATATGATTGACACCAGCTTGGCTGCAGGGATTTCCATCCAACAATCTTAGGGATTCCACTCTGGTTTTGTCTAGGGTTTAATCCTTAGCTTGTTTTTCTCCTGAAGATATCCCACAAGGCAGCAGAATTTTAGGACCACAGTTTTCCTTCTCTAAGATGTACGACCTTCCCAGGTTGACAAGCCCCATCTTGTCTGCTCAGTGTGCCAGAGTCTGTCTTCACATACAGGGGAAGTCCCTAACTCACTGAGGGTCTAAGACCCATCAGATGCCCTCACCTGGTTTAGCAGACCAGTTGAGATCCTTTCCCAGGGTGTGTCTGCTGTCACATCCTGATGGCTTCTGGAAGCCACAGGTGAGAGTGAGTGCAGGGTGGGGACCAGAGGTGGACAAACTACCCCAGAAGGAGCGCAACACGTTCCCCATGAGAGGTACTGTCAGGGACTGGCTGGACGACGAGGAATGGTGGGAAGCGCTATCCAGGGAACCCACAAACCCCAGGGAAGGAAGGCTCAGAGCCAGGGAATTGGTTCTGACTGAGGAGAGGTCGAGCAGATTGGGAGGAAGCAGATTGGGAGGAGTGGCTGGATGCTGAAAGGGCAACAGGGTTTAGTGAGGAGGGAGAGCCAGTGATAGGGAGCCGTTCAGACCCTGAGGCTGAAGCAGAGGAGGGGGGGGTCAGGTCAAGAGGATGCTGAAGAATCCTGGAAGTCTCCCTCTCCTGCTGTCCCCCCTGGTCTCCAAGAATGTGCAGGATAATGACGAGAGGAGGAGGAGGAGGAGGAGGAGGAGGAGGAGGAGGAGGAGAAGGAGGAGGAGAAGAAGAAGAAGAAGAAGAAGAAGAAGAAGAAGAAGAAGAAGAGTTTGAATTTGATATCCCGCTTTATCACTACCCGAAGGAGTCTCAAAGCGGCTAACATTCTCCTTTCCCTTCCTCCCCCACAACAAACACTCTGTGAGGTGAGTGGGGCTGAGAGACTTCAAAGAAGTGTGACTGGCCCAAGGTCACCCAGCAGCTGCATGCAGAGGAGCAGAGACGCGAACCCGGTTCCCCAGATTACGAGTCTACCGCTCTTAACCACTACACCACAGTGGCCAGAGACCAGAGTTGTGCAGACGTAGTTTGAGACTGCTTGGGAAACATCCAGGAGCCTGGGAAAGGATGGAAGGCAGGGACCTTCAGTCCTGGCAACAGCTCTATAGGGTCAAGACCGACTGGGAAGTGTTGCTGATTTGTATGCCATTTCCTTGCTTGAATAAAGAGTTAACTTCACTGACAACTGCCTCTGCCTCTTCGTGCCAACTTGCACCTGATAGGTACTACCCCTTCCCTAACACCCTATACATCCAGATAGCTGCATAGTGCCTCCAATATCATAGGAGGCATGTCTCCAAACACCAGCTTCCAGGGAACAACAGTGAAAGAGAGCTAGTACACTCATGTCCTGCCAGTTGGATTCCCATGGGCACCTTGATTGGTCACTGTGGGGATATGTTTGTGGTCCAATGCAACAGGATTCTCTTCTTTCGTCCCAAATGATCTTTTCTGAACTGTAGCTATGCTTGAAACTAGGAAAACAGCAGCTATGGTAATGGATTATTCATCTGAGTAGACATTTTGTCCACTCAAACCACAGCAGAAGCTTGTCTTCTCTGCATATTTTGCCTTCATACATTATTACAGTAAGCTGAGTAAATTAATGTAACGAAACAGAAAGGCATTCCCAGCTGGCCAGACTAGCAGAAAAGAGAAACTGGATAACGTCTGTGAAAATTACTGTGGTGAAATTAGATGTGTACGTTAATAGAATATTATAGGAGAAATAAAGAACTCCGACTATTAAATAGCCAATCACCCACCAGAATCGCATGCAAAAATATATTATATGTAGCATGCCAAAGGGGGGGGGGGCTTTCTAGAACAATTTGTGACACCACATAAGTTAATTTGGGCAATGTAGAGATCTCTCAGGGGGCTACATGCATCCTGCAAAGTTTGAGGTGGGGGCGGGGTTGCTCAAGGGTAATGAAAGAAAAAAACCCAGAAAATTGTTCCTGACATATATAGCGCACTAAATAATAAAGGCCTTAAAATTTTATGACACTCCCAGGATAAAGGGAAGTCTGTTTTGATAGCAGATTTAATTCTCTGCAGTTATAAAACACCAAGATTTACACAAAATTAGGGAGTGTAGTGAACCGGTGATGTACGCCAGAAATGTCACATCCTAGCGCACCATTAATTAATATATTACGGAACTGTCCCGAGACTCAAGTATTGTGGGCAGAGAAGTATTAATGGTAATAAAAGATCGCCTGAGATGGGATACCTCTGCGACTTCAGAAAGGATGCATTCTAAGCTTCAGAATGAGACTACCACATGCAAACAATAAAAATGAAAAATAAGATGTCACTTTGAATTTGCCTGGCTAGGCAAGTGCGTGCGTTGCTGATATTGGGGTGGTAGGGCTGGGGGGGGGGGAGGCGTATTTCCTATTACACTTGTTGCAGAAGGATCAGAGAAGTGACAGAAGGAGGCTTGAGAAAATATATTGTTCTTGGACTCTGCTACGAGGTTGTAAAGTTGTTTCGGATATGAAATCAAAGATGGCATTTGCCTCAGGCTTTCATGGGTCAGACAGCCTGTTCCTGACAAACTTTTCTTGAGGTTCAGGAAGTCTTCTCTTGGTCAGTCTGCCTCTGACAGAAAAGTAGTAACTTTCCAGATTTGAACTGTTCTGGCATTTGCGTTGGGGCGATCTGCATGCCTCTCTACAGCGGGAGCAAATGAGAAGCATCTGCTAGTGCCGCTTAGTCAAAAAAATCGCTTTACTGAATGTGTCAAACAACAGCAGCATAAGATCTTGAGGAAATCTCCCTATCGAAAAAGAAATGTGTCCATAATGCTAAAGGAAAGAGAAGGCCTCTTTGCAGGTGAAACATCAAGCAAAGACAGCACCACTAACTTTCATTAAATGTATACTAAAGCAATAAGGACAAACCTAGACAGCATCTTAAAAAATAGAGACATCACCTTGCCAACAAAGGTCCGTATAGTAAAAGCTATGGTTTTCCCAGTAGTGATGTATGGAAGTGAAAGCTGGACCATAAAGAAGACTGATCGCCGAAGAATTGATGCTTTTGAATTATGGTGCTGGAGGAGACTCTTGAGAGTTCCCTGGACTGCAAGAAGATCAAACCTATCCATTCTTAAGGAAATCAGCCCTGAGTGCTCACTGGAAGGACAGATCGTGAAGCTGAGGCTCCAATACTTTGGCCACCTCATGAGAAGAGAAGACTCCCTGGAAAAGACCCTGATGTTGGGAAAGATTGAGGGCACAAAGAAAGAAACTACAGAGGACAAAATGGTTGGATAGTGTTCTCGAAGCTACCAGCATGAGTTTGACCAAACTGCGGGAGGCAGTGGAAGACAGATGTGCCTGGCGTGCTCTGGTCCATGGGGTCATGAAGAGTTGGACACAACTAAACGACTAAACAACAACAACAACAAAGCAATAAGCCTCCATGTGAATTTTCGTTCCCATTGCATAACCTTGCAATACGAAGTGGGATTCAGGAGCAAACCATGTGGAAAAATTCAGTGCAGAGTTCAGAAGACAGCTCCATAAAGTTGGCTAGCTCTGAAGGAGAGGAAAGATGGAGAGAAACACCCAATGGCAGCAGCAAATTGACCTTTTGCTGCCCTTCTTTGTCCAAAGAGCAAGCATCTGCAGCACTCAGAGATTTGTACAGCTCAGAAGGAGCATGTAAACATTTTCCTGGAGCACACCTAAAATATCCGTCACCTTTCCTTGCACCACTTGAGCCCTTTAAGCTGTTCAACTTTTCACCTGTGCACCTGTTAACACATTTTAAGGAAGTGCTAATGTTACCCAGAATGTATCAAACTAGCAAATACATCACCTAAGTGCATCCTGGCAAGAATAAATTAAGTGAGTTCAGAACAGAATGAGCTGTTGCAGTTCAAGATACTGGAAACTAACCAAATAATTAATAGTTCACTGAAAGATTATCCTCATCTGATATTTCTACACTTGTGAGGAATCCATCCCAGCTGCAAGCGGATGCAGGCATCACATCTGTCAATCCACAATGCTGGCTAACTTTAAACATACAGGCGCCCTGTGCTTGTTTTCCGACATCTTCAGAACAAGCAGACAATGTTTCAAAAGCAATAGGGTACTTGTTCCCATTTATTTAAGCTGATTATTTAAATGGTAAAAAACCTAAAAATAGCATTTGCACTGATTTCATAAGTTATATACGCTTCTGACCTCATTTTCTTCCCCAAGCAAAACATGGTTTTGCTGAATCTGTTGGTAGTAATCAACTGATCACACAATGGTGTTGACAGAGACAACATAAATAATCACAAATATGTGACATTTCAGTGAACCCCTGCCCCCAATTTCAAAATCTAAACTTTGGATGAGGAATTTTGAATTCAAATTTACAATTTGAATGTGAAATGTGTACCTGAAAAATATGAGTTATTTCAGTTAAGGTTGGAGAATTAAAATGTTTGAAGTGCCTATAGTTGACATTTCTTGTGGCAAATTTCAAATATGTGTGTTTCAAATATGAAAGTTCATAGGTTGTCAAATACAATTTACTACTGTATGCTGTTTGCCTGATGAAGTCTGTTAAAAATTGCTTTCACAGCATGCAGATTTTGCTGAATACCACAACAGAGATGGGAACCTATGACCTCTAGATCAGTGGTTCTCAACCTGTGGGTCCCCAGATGTTGTTGGACTACAACTCCCATCATCCCTGAGCTCTGGCCTTGCTAGCTAGGGGTGATGGGAGTTGTAATTAAACAACATCTGGGGATCCCAGGTTGAGAAAGGTTGCTCTAGATATTGCTGGCCCTCCACCCCTGACCATTGGCCATGCTGTATAGGACTGATGGAGCCCAACAACTTCTGCAAGCTCTGGTACATTGAGTGGCCAAGACCAGCAGCAGGTCCAACAGTCAAGAAGGCAGTTTCTGCATGTCATGTAGAGGGAAGTGATGGGCAGATGGGGCTCATCAACCTGGGAAGGTAGCCCATCTAGGAGAAGGAAAACACTGATCCTAAACTTCTACTGCTTTGTGGGATATCTTCAAGAGAAGAAAAAGAAGTAAATCCTACACAAATCGGGAGTGGAATCCCTAAGATTGTTGGATGGTGCCTTGTATGCCTCCTTAGGCAATTCCTGCAGCCAACCTGGTGTCAATCATATTGCTCTGCTTTTCTTTGGACCGCATCAGTGAGGCTGAGAGGAGGGTCTTGTCGTCTGGGCAGCCCAGGACTTCCATACACACCAACCAGGCTTGCACCCCAGGGAAGTCACTTTGGTGATGCTAATGCAGCACTTTGACTTCATCCCGAGAGGTGCACTCCATTTTCTCTCAAGACAGACGGATACCAATAAATTCAACTAAGTTTTACTCAGTGCAGACCCTTTGAAATGAATGGACCTAAATTGGTCATGTCCATTAATTTCAATGTGTCTACTGATATTGGACACAACCCCTAGCTTGTAGGATTAAAGAGTTCTTAAATATGGTTTTCCTCAGATAACGTGTGCTGTATGTGGGGTAGAAGTGTAGAAAATCCTTAATGTCAGCAGATATATTTAGGCATTCATGGAACCACAATCCTGGAATGAGGATCTTTTGTTTGTTATTGTTGGATGTCATCCTTCACATGATATAGCTTACATTTTATGGCGCACAAATGCTATGAGTGCTTCATATAATACAAACTGGAATTCTGAAAGTATTTTTCTTATTATAGAAATCACACGCATCAGAAGCATTCCTGAAACCATTTTGTCCAGAGTAGACCTCTGAAGCTGGTGTGCTTACTCCAGGGTCAATGTTTTCAGACTTCTTGTGTGAAATAATTTCATAAGTTCATTACATAAATACCAGCTTCTCATGTCCAGTCCCCAGCCTAGTTCAGCTGGAACTCCTGAATTAGAATTAATCTCATTCATCCTGATTTAAATCTGCAGACATCATCTAATGCACACACAGAGCACATAGACTTTACATGGGGCCTTCCTCTCTTTGAAGGACTGCCTGGTCCAAGTCCAGCTTAGACAAAGAAACCGTAAGAAGGAAGACTAGGGGCCTTGAAGCTACTCATCAGCTGACATTACCTCAACAACAGACTGAGCAGGCACACTGGTCACCTGAAAACAGTATCCCTTACTATAATGGGATGCAGAGGCACCTAGATGCCCCCAAGTTTGAGAGGGCCCGGCATGCATTGTGTATGTGTGATGTTGGGTTGTTGTTGCTGTTGTTATATCTTGTAGACAGTGATGCATGTTAAAACACTGTGCCATTTATCACATTAATGTTCAAGAACAATTTATCAGAACTGGCTTCGTTGTATTTTGGTATGCAGCAACAAATGCCCAGGCTATCACACTCTTCTGCCCCAAAACCCAGTGATCCTAAACCAACATATCCCAACTCTTTTAGCAATGGGTCCTTGGCGTATTGAGAACAACTAGAGGAAGGAAATCCTATAGACTAATATTTCAGCTAATGCCTTCTTCGTGAGGCATTCCGCCAAAATGTTAATCTGAAGCATTTCCTTCCTGCCGTTTTATTCAGACTTACCCTTGAGTGTTTGCAGTGATGGATATAGCTTTTAATGGACTCACTCCGACTATGGACAGTCTCAAAGGTAGGCAGCGAAAAATCACAATGCGATCAGTCTGTACCTGGAACATCTGTACCATGAATGCTCATAGATTTCCATCATTGATCTCAGCCAACTGCTTATATTCCAGAACCAAATCCACAAAGCAGTCACCCACCGATAAATCCTTCTTTTCCATTATTTTAAAAGACTTTAGCAGCAGCTGGGATGACAGAATTTCCACTCATTGGGGATTCTTATAGAGATTGCACAATATTTTACCAGATTCAGGACATCTTTCATCGTTTTCGGGTGTTTATTTTGGGAATCGCCTCAGCAAGTGTGCTTTAAACTACATTTACGCTCATGAGATACTATTAAGGTTCTTTATTTTTAAAAATAAAAAAATTATCTAATACATTTGAATCTCAGTTCTTTCTAAAGCATTACCTGTTTAACTTCAATTAGCATTGCCATACAGAGGATGAGGCTGGAACCGTATTAGATTTACTCCACTGGGATCTTTCAACTAGGGATGTATGGATCAGTTTATTTCACATACGCCTACTCACAAATCAAGACCACTTCATCCATCCTCATCATCATCATACTGTTTCCAGATTAATCTGAGATTTTAAAAATTGATTGAAATGTATTTATTTTATCACATATTGCATAGTTGAACAAGTATTTCATCTTAATATACATGTATTTTATTTTAATATACACATTTCCAATCACATTTGATCCTAAAAATACATATTAACACATTTTAGGACATTTTTTGAACTCAAAACTATACCACAAAATTCAGAGTAGCACAAAATATATATAATTATATTCTGATCCAATGATTTCTGTGGGAGTCCTCCAGCTGCACAGTGAGAATGAAACCATTATAACTTCTCTCAAAGCTCATGTTTCTTTAAGGAAGCGTTCCTATATGCATAGTTAATTTTATTTATTTCATAAAATTTATACGCTGCTTGGATGTATAAAGGGGGGGAACCCTCAAAGCGGTTTACTAAAAGATAAAACCAAAAAAGAGAGAGAAATTCACAGCAGTACAAAACTTACAACTTACCTTGACTATTTAATCATCAGGTTGTCTTGTCTAAACAAGAATGTTTTTCTCACGCACCAAAACAACAACAACAACAACAACAAAAAGTACAGTGAAGGCACCTGCTTGATCTCAATAGGCAGAGAGTTTCCAAATGCTGGTGCTGCCATACAATGCAATTAAGTTCTTACAAATGTGGAACAGGTATTATGTGCAGTGGCATAGCGTGGGTTGTCAGCACCCGGGGCAAGGCAAGTAATTTGCGCCCCGTAACCCGTGGATTTGCGCCCCCTAACCCTAACCCCCAGATGTTGCGCCCGGTGCGGCCGGGCCCCCTGCACCCCCCACGCTACGCCACTGATTATGTGGCCCCTTTAGCAGGGCCAGTTCTGCTGATCTAAAACTAATAGCTGAGCAGGGCTCTACAAGCAAAGTGGAGGAGGGGGAGAAGGACTGCTAACTGTTCAGAACTACATAAAAAGAGCTTATTGGATCAGAACTGTCAGGTTTGCAGGTGGTTCCCAGGACTCTGACCTGTCTTTTACAGGTTTTCTTTAGTGCAAACTATGTACAGTGCAGAAACCCAAAGTTCATGTCTGTCTCAGTCACTTGCAGATTCCGGGAGTGCCCCCTCCCGGTTTTTCCCCCAGCATAAGAACTTGGCCACCCCAAATCTCCGCCTCCTCTCCTTCCATTTCACCCCTCTGCGAAAACTGGGCGACGGAAGTGGCATGTCTGTTTCCTGACCAGCCTGGCTAAGTGAGGCGCCTGGGATCACAGTAGCATCTGTGAGCCTTTCCCTCGCCTCACCCCTCCTTTCCCCCTCTGCTTCACTGGAGGCGTGGCTCTCTCCACCGCCTGACGAAGAGCAACTTCTCAGCAACGTTGGAGGCTCCCTGTATTCTTGTGGCCCCCCCTTTTTCGATGGCAGTCCCCTGACAAGGCACATAGCCCACACAGTCCAGCATTCTGGTCTCACAGTGCCCAAAAGTTCATAAGGAACAGCTTTCTCCCCTCCTGTGGTTTCCAGCAACTGGGGTAAATTCCTCTGTTTTCAAGTTATGATAACTAATCCCTGAATTTCCTGATTTTTAAAAAATTGCATCTGCACCCCAGCTTACGAAAAAAACCCAACCCTAACTCTATTGCTTTAGAAGAGTATTTGAGGATTATATAACCAGCCCTGTTCATTCAGAGAATGAAACGCACTTAGGAGATGGTCCAAATTCATTCAAGATATTAGATCCTCCCACAGGCTTGGTGGCCTTTGAATAAACTCCAGGCTGACACAACATATGGGGTGAAGAACAGATCCCTTGTTATTCCAGGGCCGGGGAAAAAACTGGGAGGGATGCCTCATTTTGAAAGGTGTGGGTCTGTCCTTCTGCTCTGTGTAAAAGGAAAATTGTGTCACCCAGAAAGACAGCTCACTACTGCAGAGAGCTCCAAAGGAACTTTCCCTCATTGCATGCATCAACAACAAATAACAAATGCATGGAAATGAAAAATGTGTGAGCCAATTCCAGTTATTACTCTATGCAGAATGCCATTTCCCTCCCCCCCCCCCCCATATTTGGAGTCTCTCACATGACTCTGAAGTCATTGTTGTCACCAGATGTGTGGTTTTCTTCCTCCTTCAGAGATGACTTCATGATCAAACTGGGACTTTATTGCATTTTTGATCCTCCTAAAATCCATGGCTGTGCAAATTAATGTTTTGGGTGCTGGAGATAGTGTGCTTCAGAATGCCAGTTGCAAGAAAGTGCAGGGACATGGAGAATGCCCTTCTGGGCTTGTAGACTTCTTCTAGGCATCTGGCTGGCCACTGTGAGAACAGAATACTGGGCTAGGAGAGCTAGCAAACATTATAACTGCAACCATGTTGTGTTTTTTCCCAGCCATGGGAGGTATCAACTTCTCAAACACAAACTGATGCTAGGAAGTCATACTGAGTTATATGTTATTGTTATGCTTCTAAAAACGAAACAAAAACCCACCCAAACAATGTGAATCTTGACCCCTGACAGTTGGGTCCAGTCGTGGATGACTCTGGGGTTGCGCTGCTCATCTCACTTTACTGGCCGAGGGAGCCAGCGTTTGTCCGCAGACAGCTTATGGGTCATGTGGCCAGCATGACTAAGCCGCTTCTGGCGAAACCAGAGCAGCGCATGGAAACGCCGTTTACCTTCCCGCTGGAGCAGTACATATTTATCTACTTGCACTTTGAAGTGCTTTCGAACTGCTAGGTTGGCAGGAGCAGGGACCGAGCAATGGGAGCTCACCCCGTCGCGGGAATTCGAACAGCCAACCTTCTGATCAGCAAGCCCTAGGCTCTGTGGTTTAGACCACAGCGCTACCTGCGTCCCATGTGAATCTTGATAAAATGTAATAAGAAGGTTGAATTCACTCTGGAGGGGCACTTCTGCCTGCACATTTCATTCACTTACATGAAAAGCAAGGGAAAGACATCCCTGTTTTTAGTTCCAGCATTAGAGTCAATGTGGGTGAAACAGAACTTCAGATTTAACAAATAAGACTTGAACCCAAATAAAATTGGAATGGCACTGAGTGGACATGGGACATTTCAGAATGCTTCCAAACTTAGGGTTGCCATATTTCAAGTAAAAATCTGGACATTTTGCTGAATTCCCAAAATTCCCCCCAGGTGCTAATTCTGTCATTGGAAAATCTGGACATATGACAAGCCTATCAAACTATACTGTAGCTTTGATTAGTGAAGATATGTGTCAGGGAACTGACATCGGAGCCAGAGGCGGAGGGAAGGCTCCCAAGTGATGCTGGAGAGGGACCCAGCAGGGAGAGAGGCAGCTCATCAGCTGGGGAAGGTAATCAGCACAACACCAGGGACAAAGGGGGGCAGATGGGGGAATTGGCGAGAGGGCTCCAGGACTCCTCGCCAGACACCAGCGGGGAGAGCACGGGTCCTCCGCTACCCACACCCTCCCTGCGCAGAAGACTTCCGCGCAGGGAGAGTAGGAGGAGACTTGGCATCAAACAGCTTTTATGCTGGAAAAGGTTTAAGAAACTCCCACTGACGGATTCTGCTAGCGACTGAGGCAGCCACGAAATGAAGGGCTGTCCAGACAGAAAAGGTTTAACAAGGCAATATAGCCAGGAGTGGCGGCAACTTACGCACGAGCAACCCCTATATTCATTACAATATGCAAATGACAATTTATTGAGTTGCCTTGTTTCTACTCACCATAATTAAGATTAACTGCAGTTATGGGTTCAGATGACACACTAAACTTCAGTTAATATATATCAGAATGGAAAGCTTTAAATTCCTTTTTCACAGCTGTGCCAGCCCAGGATTCACTATGACTTATTCTTCTTGCACTAAATCATGGTTTAGCATTCTGTCTGGATGCAGCAAAAGTTTCCCTGCATGCAAATAACACCTTATTCATTACAGTGAAGTCAAATCTATGCAAGCATTCCTTTGAATATCCAGATGGGCAAGATACTTTCTCCATTTATCTGAATGATTTAGCTGTGAACAAAAGCTCTGGACTGTGGATCAGGGATGGGGATCAGGTATAGATTTTCAGTTGCCATCAGGATGAGGAGTTAGAAGAACAAGTAACTTTTTGCATATGGATGGGAATTGGAGCTGCGATCTTCTCCCCCTTTCTCTCCACACTTTGCACCTCTTGATGGAAAAGAAACTAACACAAACAGAAAGCCTCTTGACTCCAAGGTATAAATGAAGAGCATCAGGCCAGGATCCAAACAGCCCCATAGCCATGCACAAATGCTTCCACATGTGTACAAAAGCTTCCCTGGAGGCTGTTGTCCAACCGCAGCTCTTTGCACCATGTTGGACGCTGTTCTTGAAAATCCCTTGTGTTTCAAGACAAGCTTTTCAGGTTTGGGAGCGTTGTGGTCAGGGGGCCTCAGCATCCCTATTGCATATATGGGACTCCCCACACAGTCCTTTGAATCCAGGCCCACAACTATTTTCACCATCTGGCCAGGACTTCAAGAACATTTGCTCCACTCCACTGAAGTCGATGGCAAAACTCCTGCCAACTTTAATGGAAGTAACACCAAGCCTGAAATTTAAGTTTCAAGGAATGCTGAACTGTGAAACAATCTACTTTGTTTTTCCTTTTACCCTTACGAAACAATTTGATTCCTCATAAATCATCCATATGCATGTCACTTTCCAGCAGAAAGGGTATTCAAGCAGCAGAAATGTTTATAGATAGAGGCAAAGGCAAACAAATGTTATTAATTTCATCTAACTCTAGAGAAATTAATTTTAACACTTGCCAGAAGGTGGTTTGCTATGCAGTAGGATCTCACCCAAACATGTTTCCTTGCTCCTCTTCTCCAAAAGGACTTCCAAAGGCAATGGCACCATGTGAAAAACAACAACGGAAACTCTCCGTCAAAATTTATTAGAGATATTGCTAACTGTGCAACCCACAAAATAAACCAAGCCTGGGACACATGCTAAAAAGGAGGCCCATGGATATATTTGTATGGGGTGGGGGAGCATTCTGGGCAAAGGGAACCTCGTAAAAGGATTAATAAACATGGGCAATCATTACCTAAGTGATAATCAGCTAATTTGCATGGTTTCCCCTATTTGCATTGTGTTTCCTTTGCAATGAAATGCAAATGGGGTGGACAACATAATTTATGTAATTTCAATACAGCAGACAGTGAGAGAAACAATATGGTTTTTGACAGAAGGCAAACTTCAGAGGAAGAGAAACAGCGCTGCATGTGAGGAATACAAGTGTAAATGGGAAATGATGCCTTTTTACACCCCTGTCTCTATGCCACTAAACACACATTTTATTTTATTTTTGGCTGGAGAATGGTATCACAAAAATCAGAGAAGTATCTGTGTTGAAGTATAGCTGCCTTTTGGCATGCATGTTGTTTCAAGAAGCATGAATGAAAATGCAAACGAAACCTCAATTCTCCCCCCAAACCTGCTGATGGGATTGTGCTTCCAGGCTAGAGACCAGAGCTACCAAGTGGATTTGAACCTGGCAACCCTCAAGTGCCTATGGAAGATAGGTTAGTGACCAAATCCCCTTGGCTAAGTGTGTTCCCTCCCATTAAGATGACAAAGAAATATTCCAGACAACATTGAGAGTACTGGGACGAAGCCTGTGGCTTTTCGAAAAGAGCTCACTCAGATCTCTGAAATCCCATTGCATTTGTCTCCATCTCTGTTACATTTGCTGCTTTTCAAATCGCCTGAGTTATGTTCACAAAGGCCAAGATAAATACAGCATCACGATACAGCAGGCAACCGCTGCCCCTCCAAGCAGCATTTATCAACTATCTCTCATTGTTTGCTGACAGATGGATTTGTGTGCGGAATCGTAGCTGAATCAATGAAAAGCAAGTCCAATTGAATCCATTTGCGCACATGAAGCCTATTCCCACTTGATACCATCAAAAGCCGTCTTGGTGGCTAGTGATGCTGCAGCTGTGCAGAGAGGGCTGCTTTTTTGGACAGGTGTATCATATAACCACATTTCTTGGCATGGCTTGAATATTGAACGCTTGGAGGAAACCAGTCTTGCCTGGATTTGACACTTCCTGTGTAATAGCTTCCAAACAATACATCTATATGTATAACTCTCTCCTGCTCCCTTTGCATCATTATTGATGTCTGAAGAAAGCTGATAGATGCTTCAGTATGTTAGACTTTATCCAGATGGGTACTTTGGGGAGGGAGCATCACAACTGCATTTTCAGAGAAAGATCATTCAGGGTGAGTTGCACCATTCTCGGAATCAACAGACAATACAATGCAAGTCAAATTGGAATTATTTGCAAACCGGGGACCCATGTAGTTGTCTACTGTGCTCTTGCGCCTCCTTTTCTTTCTCTCCTTTTGCTGCTATAGCTAGCAAAAAGTTAAAAGAAAATGGCAGGTCTCTGACCCAAGGAGCTTACAATCAATGTGAGGGTGCTTCTTTTTGGGGGGGGGATTTTGAGAGGTGTTAAAACAACTTAATAAGCATAGGCAAATCTTTCAAGGGGGTCTGGCTCAGGCAGGTTATCTACAGAAGTGCTGTGGAATGTGACAATGACATCTTTAGGTTCACCATTCTGGCTCCCACAGAGCCATCTATGTTAACAGATCCCCACGAGTCAATTTTATATTTTCTCTATATATAATAAAAATGTAAGAATGTCATCACACAGCCACCATTGAAGTATTTGTAGTGCCATATCACAATCCTTGATTTTCATTGTGTGGGAGGGGAGCAAATGTGAAAACAGCAGTAGCCATGGCATAGGAGCAAGATGGGAAAAGCACTAAGAGGGGGAAAGCAGTGGTTTAAAACAATGGTGGAAATTTGAGTAAATCAGGGATAAAGGGAACTGAGAGGAAGATGGTGGTTTTAACCAACAGCAGAGCTTTGAGGAAAATACTATGGAATATTTGAGGGCTCAACATCCATTATTGCTCTCACATAAGGCAGCTGAGCAATGGAAGAGCGAGACGTTTGAGTATAGTGAGAAGGGAGGAACACTGAAAGGAAAATGAGTGACTGTTTTAAACAATGGCAGAAGTTTGAGTAAAGTGGGGGTGAAGAATCACTGAGAGGAAAACTGTGGTTTTAAACAACAGCAGAGGTAAAGGGTTTCCCCCATGAGGTTTACCCCATATGCTTTCATCAGGATGATGCCGAAACTAAGAATCTGTTTTGCAATGACATGGTAACACAGCTTTCTGGGAGTGGGTTGCAAATCTAGATTCAATACAATTCCACATCAAGGTGCTAAGCACTTTCATCTCCCACAAACCTCAATGAGAACCCAAACACTCAGCACCTCACTGGCAAAGCTCAACACCTTGCAGGATTGGGTTCTTTCGGCACTGTAATTAACTCTATCACTTCAGTTAACATTTGATCTCAGGCAGCACATTTTGCATGGGAGGCGCTACAGGCTGTTAGGCCACGTCTTCGCTCTCTGATGTCTGCTTCAAGGAGTCCTTGTGTGCAATGCAAAACAAGGCAGCAAAACCCCAGCCATTTGAGAGAATTATATCTGATGGCATTTACGGAAATTGCAAGACATAAATCAGCTAATTCAGCAAATGGCTTTAAAAAAAAAAAGGAAAGGGGGGGGGGAGAAAGAAAAGAAGAAAAGAAAAGAAGAATTGTTTTTAGCAACAACATGTCTGTAATCTAGACCAGAAACAGAAGGGGTGGGGGTGGAAATTCAGACCCCAGTGATCCAGGTTCTTTTTCTTCCCAAGCTTTATGATTTATAGCCCTGAATTTAAAGAATGTGAATTAAGACACGTGTTTGGTGACTGAAATGCGTACTCCACAGCTCTGCATGAGTGTGTGTGTGTGTGTGTGTGTGTGTGTGTGTAGGAGTATTGCAGAGTATAACACAGATGTTAAGAACTACAGCAGGAAATGTTGCCTTAGGCCCGCAACATTTGTCATTGTGAACTCCAGTTCCCCAATCCTTCCCGGTTGTTTTCCAGCAACATACTTAGCATGTGACCTTTATGTGGCTGCACAGTTTCTCCCAACTGTTTTCATAGCTCATAAAGCGTTTAGGAAGTGTCTATAAAAATTGCTCGAGGAACCTGTGCCACAGAGATCTTGAGTTGGGGTCTCCATGGCCCAACTTCGATTTAGTTCACAGAGAAGGGATAATTTTTGTGTGTGCGCGCATATTGTAAATGCCCTAGTAACATCTGTACACGAAGCCTCCTGGGGAAACACCGAGACACAGTCAGGTTTAATGTGTGTTATTTGGCCAAGTTTCTCGCACATGTGATGCTTGACTTACTTCCCCCATGAAATAACACATGCGAGTGCTTTCCTTTCCTTCTTTATTGATGGTCACTTTCAGTTATCTGACTGCGGTGGGAAGAGATATTATGTCATAAACACCACAGCAACATCTGCAAAGAATCCTCGTGGAATGCAGCATATTAGCTGTCAAACCCAAAGTTGACACTCGGATCAAAAGTCCACAATGTATGGCACTTGACCCATCATCTTGTGAGTATTCGCACAGCTTTTCAAGTGCGCTGTTGCAATTGGCTGCAGCCAGAGATAAGTCACATCCAAAATCTCAGGGTACTGCTCCCTCAGAGAATGCTCTGAAAGAGGCACAGGGAAGCACAGCCATGTCAAACTAAGACGTGTGGGGGCTTGGTATCACAAACAGGTAATTCAGATACCACAAATGGAACATCGGCAATAAGGTTCCCACACTCCACCCCACACCTTATCAGAGGGCCCATCTGAACTATACATTTAAACCATATCATACCATTTTCAACAGCCAACTCCTGGAAATTTGTTAAGGATGCTGAGAGTTCTTTCCCCAAAAGTGTTTCCCCAAAAGTGCTAGAGTTCCAGGGGAAGAGAGATTGATTATGAAACCAATATGAGAATTGCAGCTTTGTAAGGGAGATGTTGTTGTTTAGTCATTTAGTAGTGTCCGACTCTTCGTGACCCCATGGACCAGAGCACGCCAGGCACTCCTGTCTTCCACTGCCTCCCGTAGTTTGGTCAAACTCATGCTGGTAGCTTCAAGAACACTGTCCAACCATCTCGTCCTCTGTCGTCCCCTTCTCCTTGTGCCCTCAATCTTTCTCAACATCAGGGTCTTTTCCAGGGAGTCTTCTCTTCTCATGGGGTGGCCAAAGTATTGGAGTCTCAGCTTCAGGATCTGTCCTTCCAGTGAGCACTCAGGACTGATTTCCTTAAGAATGGATAGGTTTGATCTTCTTGCAGTCCATGGGACTCTCAAGAGGTAAGGGAGATAGTACTTTCCTAACAACTCTCAGAAGCCTTAGCATACTACAGTTCCCATGATTAAATGGGGGGGGGGAGCCATGACTGTTGAAAGTGGTATGATACTGCCCTCATTGAACAGCACAGCTTTCCTGCATGAAGGATAAATCCTGATTAAATTCAGGGGAGGGGACACATGCTGGCATTTTGATGTCAATAGCATCCTGCGGATGCTGCAAAAAGCTTGCAGGCACGAGGAGCACCAATCCCACAATAAACCCCCATTTGGAAGCACCCTGCTTGAAAAGACCACAGCTAGCCAAAGTAATTAATGAAGCTATATTTCTTGCTAATGCAGATGTCGCTTGCTTCCCCCAGGAAATTGAATTTTCGTGAATTTCACATTTCCCCTCATTACCTCAGCCTCAGAAGAGGGAAATGTTAATTTCTATTTTTTCCAATTTGTGTTCTGTTAAGTATCCTTTGCCAAGGGCAAGTGTTCCAAAGCAGCACACGGAGAGAAGAGGTGTATGGCATTTCAAACTGAATGCTGCAATTGCAGAATACAACAGGTGACTGCAGAACCCTCTACTTCGGAAAAGTGAGTCTTATACAGGAATCACATGCACTGCTTATAAAATTGTTGAGCATTCTAGGCTATCTAGTCCAATTTGCCACTCAGTGCAGGAAATGTGGTGCTAGGGAATCTGGCTATCTGGTCCCTGCAGCCAGAAATGAAGAATCCACCACTCTCTTAGTTAGTAATTGCTTCAATCATCGGGTTGCTCTAACTGCTAGTAAGTTTCTCCTGAAGTTCCACCAACATCTACCCTAGTATAACATAAGCCCATTGGATCCAGTCTTTGCCTCTGGGCCTCCGCCTTCTTCTACTGTATGTGACAGCCCCTCTGGTATTCGGAAGCAGTCATCTCCAATAGCAACAAAGGTTTGGGCTGTTATTCTCTCAAAAAGGAACTATACCATTGGTTTGAATCTAAAATGGGTCCTATTGGACAGTATCCTTCTACAAGCACAAAGTCTTTTAATTGAGCAGTACAACTTCTTCACCCTCTTCTCTCCCTCTATGGCCCCTAAGTTCTGGGAGAGAAGGAGAAGAGGAAGAAGAGGAAGAGGGGGAGGAAGATGAAGATGAAGAGGAGGAGGAGGAGGAGGAAAAAGAAGAAGAAGAAGAAGAAGAAGAAGAAGAAGAAGAAGAAGAAGAAGAAGAAGAAGAAGACAGCAGCAGCAAAAAATGGTTGTTGTTGTTGTTGAACTGAGCATTGTCTACACTGACTGGCTAGTGGCTCCCTGGGGCTTCAGGCAGTGTTCTATCCCAGCCCTACCTGAAGACACCGGAGGGTGAACCTGGGACCTTCCACATGCAAGACCCTTCCCATAGCACTATGCAAAGTTCTTCATGCATCATGCTGGAAATTGGTGGGAAAATATGAATATACTGCAATGGATAAACTGACTAATTATGTGTGGGTAAAGGAAGGATGACAGTCTTTGAGGCAAAGTGGATGCTCTTTATTGAGTTCTGGAATAACAAAGACATGGTATAATATATGAACGTAATGTTTTCAAGATGTTTTAATGTGTCAGATTTGAGATGTACATGCTTTTTAATTAAAAAAATGAACGTTGGCTTGCTTCTTCAGCCGTTGGAACCAACCTAGCATCACTTACAGCCGCTTCTCATGAGTTAGTTGAGGTTGTTTTGTTTTTTTACTCAGGTATTCATAGGCGTATACAGTGTTGATTAGACAGAGTACATCCATGAGCACCTCTAGACTGCCAGTCTTTTGCAGGACGAATTCAAGCATGCAGGGAGATTTCAGTTTGCGCAATTAAAATGGATTAAAGCGCTCTGTCAGCCTAGTGGAACAAATCCTCCTTTTAAAAAAGAAACTGACCTTTTGCATTGAAAAGCATGGAATGAATGAATGTTTAACACAAAGATGCGTAATCACCCATCAAGAAAATTAGGATGAATGTTCATTGCTTTATTACCTCCCTGCAAACAAATCAAGCTGAATGCTCAATAAATGGGTCATCTGGAAGAGTCCCGTGTCTTTCAAACAAGAATTTGGTTAGTAAATATGAATGATGTAGAAGTTGACATTCCTGGTAAAACATGATCTGTGGTGATTGCAAGTGTTTATAACTGTCTTTGAATCATAGTGAGTAGAGGGGGTTGGGGAGGGTGAATCCAAGACCGGCTCATCCATTCAAAGCTATCAATTAATTATGGCCAATAAAGTATTTTTGAAGATGAAATTGGGTGAGGCTGAAAAGGGATGTACCTATTGGGCTGATGTAGCCGTTTTTATAGCAATCATGAGTACCTACCTAGAAGTGAATTATAGGTTTCCTAAACTTTTATTATACCTCTATTTTTTAGGAGAAATCCTGCCAGCATCTTGCTCCTTTTGTGAGCCACACAGCTGGCTAGTGTTAGAGGGAGAAATAATGCTAGGCTAAGCTAAGCTCTCTCTTTTTTAATCTAACATGTTCATTCTTTTGAGCAGCTGACTTGAGATGAAAACAAACCATGGTTTAGGAAGGAGGCAGGGAACCTCAGGCCCAAGGGGATGATGCAGCCCTCCACTCCTATCTATTTGGCCCTTGGGACTGTCTCCAGGCTATGTTCCCTCCCACTAGCCACTCTCTCCTTGACTACTTTTGCCTGGCTGGAATGTGCCCTTGAACTGCCAAAATGGGTGGCATTCAATTTTAGAGGATACTCACTGAAATTAATTAACCTGTCAAGTTAGGTCTGTTGGGAGGGATTCAACTAATGAGCCCCACTGGGGAAACCTATGCAAGGAGGTAATGTGGACATCAAGATGAAGAAGGTTCCCCAGTCCTTGCTTAAGAGGTAATGTGAATAAGCCCTCATTTCAGAACTGGCTTTACCATGAGGCAGAGTGAGGCAGGTGCCTCAGGCAGCAACTATTGAAGGGAATGCTGTGTGTGTGTAAGCCACTGTCCTCAGGGTGCAGCGGAGGATGAAGATTCAATGGTCTGCTGAGCTTTCATACTGGGAATGGAACTGGGAGGAGGCAATTTTTCTGCTTCAGGCAACAAAATGTCTTGAGCCAGCCCTGCCTCAGTTAGAATGGATCATAGCTCAGTGACTGACATGTTTTGCTTGCATCCTTTCAATCCTTCACTCACAATCCAATTTCCTATTATGACTTGGAAAAACTCCTGAAATCCTGGGATGCCACTGCCATTTAGTGTAGCTAATGCACCACTGGTGTAGATGGACCAGTGGTATACTTGGTATAATGAACTTCCTGTGTTCCTGTGACAATGCTCTGCTAGTGAATTACAGTGTGACATGTAGTGAATTATAATATGATTGTGCTGAACGAGCGGAAGTATTTTTTGGCATTTAGTTGGGCATTTTCTTAGGCAGTAAATGTCCATCAAACTTTTCAACTGTAAATCTCAGAGGTAACTAAAGAGAACTTTGTATTTAGATTCAGGTCCTTGTAGAAAAATAGACAAAGCTTGATTAGTAAGAATTTTTACTAGGTCTTCAGTCTAATCAAGAAGCAAACAGGCAGGAAGAAAGACATAACTAAATAATAAAATCAAGCTTGATATTTTTCTTAGCTATCCTAGTGTAAACCTTAATTCCAATGACAGCAGTACAGTCATCCTGGTTGCCTTTGATGTAAAGGAGAGTTTGCTCTAGGGCTTTCTGGATTTTAAGAACATAAGGAGAACCCTAATGATTCAAACTAAAGACCCTTCTAGTCCAACATTCTGTTCTTACAGTGGCCAACAAGATGCCTAAAAGAAGCCTACAGGTTGGAACTGAGCACAACTGCACTCTTCATTGCGTGACCTCATAGAATTAGAGGTAGAAAAACTTCTCTTTGTGTCCACTTCCTCCACAACATGTTATGTGGCAACCTTAGGAATATAGGAAGCTGCTTTATTCCAAGTCAGACCATTGGTCCACCTGGCTCAGGTTTGTCTACATTGAGGGGCTCTCCAGGATTTCAAACAAGGTACCCTCTCAGGCGTACTTGGAGATGCTGGGTGCCTTGCCACTGAGTTGAGTCATGGACCTTTGCAATCATTCCTCATGGCATTCCTCTGATCACCCAGTTACCTTTTTCAGAAACTTTCCCAGCTCTACAATATCCACATTAAGACACAGTAACCTGAACTCTATTCCGTGGGGTTACATTGTGATGTTGCCCATTTTATTTATTATTTATTTCATAAAATTTATATACCACATGCACAGAGACAAATGTATCTGTTTGTATAAATACATTTGAAACTCAGAAATGAAATGGAGTATTTATGTCCCTTTTGGCTTGAAAGATATCATACTCTAACAACCAAAATGTGTTGAAAAGCAAGTACTAATACAAAGCTGAGTTGGACTATTTTTGCAAAATGAAATTGATGCTATCAGATTTGGGCTTATAGAGAGTAGACCAGGAGCTGCTAGCTCATTATAGAAATCCTTGCCTCCTCTTTATGAGGTGATGTACATCAGGCTTCCATAAGCTGGTGCCCTTCAGATGTTATGTACCCCAACTCCACACTTCTACTGATTCCCACCTGCAACAGAAATGTGAAGACTTTTCTTGCTCTTTTCAGTACCAGGAACAACAGTCATCTGGGGTGCTAAAAACAACAACAGATGACTGGATCTTCAATGACCTCTCACAAACCCTTCCATCAGATTTCCAGTTTGGTGTATATGCGTATATTTGTGTGTGTGTGCACAAGTATTTCATTACTCGTGGATTTAGATTTGGGAAGGCAGACACTCTTTACCCATTTGGAAGAGGCAGGGTAGGATAAATGCCCAGACATGGCGTCAGCCTGCCACCACTAATTCTGATTGGATGTAGCAGCTATCTGAGCATAGCACAATAGAGAGATTACTTGCTCCAGTGTTTCAGCTCTTATGAATCCCAATAAGTGTGTGTGTCTAACTGTGACACTGTTTCTACAACTGGATTGTATTGGGCTATCCAAGAGCAAAACAAACATTGAACACAGAACTCTCATATGTATGGTATTAATATACAAAAATATCAAACACAAATTCTGATTAAACCAATTAAGGGGAGCTGTGCAAAACTTGCAAATTCTTACAGGCCCGGAAATGTTCATGGTGGCCCTGGTGATGTAGCTGTGGCTTCCTTCCTGCTTTTTTATTTTTAATCTATTTTTTTCTTCCTCTGGTGCCTTCAGGCTTCTTAAACATTGTGAACTTTTGCAAAACATCAG
This sequence comes from Podarcis bocagei, assembly GCF_964188305.1. Taxonomy (NCBI): domain Eukaryota; kingdom Metazoa; phylum Chordata; class Lepidosauria; order Squamata; family Lacertidae; genus Podarcis; species Podarcis bocagei. The sequence goes on from NC_138134.1 coordinate 56,882,637, forward strand.
CTTGCTATCAAAACCATCCGTCCTCCATTCTCCCTTAGTCCAGTCTCTGACAGATAGCCTTTTCTTTTCATTCACAGTGTCTCTCTGTTTCACTGTCCTCACTGGCTATGTTTGGAAAGTTCAAAACCATTTTCCTAATGTTCGTTCATGACAATGAATGCAAACCGTATGTTTTGGCGAAGGCCTCTGAAGGGATGCGCATCTTAAACAATGACAACAACAAAACCAACCCATGTTCAGATCCAACACATTTCTCTAGCTAATGGTTTGCTAAACGGAGCACTGTGTGTGGCATTATTACTTTAAAGGAAAGTTGTGCGTAACATATATAACCCTTTGTCATTCTTTAAAATAATAATAATAATTAAATACTGTACAGTATGTTGTGTGGGTAGTAAGAGTTATGGTCCAAGCAATGAAACACAAGCCTGCTCATTTGTTCTTAACATAACCCTGACCTGGGAAGATGACCATCTCTGGGGTAGGAGATGATTTAATTTCCATGCACCTAAGAGGTTTGTTTTCCTTTGGCATCAAGGCAGCAGATAAGTGTCAAATTCTGCAAAATCGGGTATTCGAGTTTGGGGATGTAAAAGTCTCCCTAATGGGACCAAACGTAGACCACTGAGATTAATTTGCGTCAAGCCCACAGATGGGCCTAAAACCACCGATTGAAAATAAATAAATGTATATTCTTCGCTGCAAAATGTTTTCCCGCTTTCAGCTTTTATTCTGGCTTTGAAGTATTTTCTGCTCACGACAGCTTATGTAACCAGTGCTTCATAGGAGGGAAGGGCACATTTCAGACATTCGGAGTTTCTCCTTTACAGTCTTTGGACCTGTCAGGGAACTGCCATCAGAGGGAAGAGGAGAGGAAAGTCGCTCCAGTGATGCAGGGGAGGGAACTAGCAAGGAGAGAGAGAGGGTTCCCACGGGGGAAAGAAATCCAGGGGACACCAGGGAGAAAGGGGAAGCCGAGAGCAAGGCGGAGGGGAGGCTCAGAGATTCTTCCAGTGAAATCAGCGGAGAGAGCACAGGACCTCCGCTTGGCACGCCCACGCTGCGCAGAAGGCTTCCACGCAGGGAATCTAGGAGGAGACTTGGAGTCAAACAACTCCTATGTTGGCGCAAATTTAGGTCCCGCCCACTGACGGATTCTGCCAGTGACTAAGACAGTCGCGTTTCAAGGGCTGTCAACCGGGGAAAGTTTTAGCTACACGGCTAGCTTGGAGCAGTTTGCAGTTTACGCACAAGCAACCCCAATTCCCATTACAGGACGGAAGGAAATGGTTAAACTCGTTCATCTGGAACATTGAAATTTTATAACTGGAATTAGTTATGAGATGCCCATCTCTTAGCACTTCTGGGGGGAAAAGAGGAAATAAATGAGTTACTTGCTCTCTCTCCACCACCACCTGCCTTTAGCCTCAGTGTACTTCCAAAGCTAGGAGAAGTGATCAGTTGTCTAGTTTGGGTTGAAATTTCTTTTCCCAGGCCCCACTGATTCTATAGGTGTGATACAAGGAATGGGATGTGTAACGTGTTAGCCCATTTTGCAGTCATTTATTTCATGGGTTGTTACTGTTATGCTTCTAAACTGCCCTTCATTCATGTGAAACATGAAACCAGCAATAAAACATTTTTTTAAAATATTAAAGCAGTTGTAAGGAACCTCCAACATTATTTGATGTCATCTGTCAATCTTTGATGTCATCTATCAACCTAGTCACTTTCTGCACTAACTGTGGCTTTCCTAGATTTTTGCAGATTTTATGTGAATGTTATGCATCTTAAGTACATTTTGCAGAATTTACATCTAATTCTCCAAAATGAAATGTGAAATAGCTAAATGTATGTAAAATATATAACATAGTTGAAAATTAGCCACGCCCTCTTTTGCTTTTTGCCTCTAGCGGTGCTCCTCATTTGAAAGCAGACCCGAGAAGTTCAGACAGGTTTGAATCCGGTCCTCAGACTGAAAGCACCATCCATGCCATAAAACATTATAAAATTAGATTCATATTAATTTCAATAAAGTAATCAGCTGTGGCCAATCTCAAAAACATAAAAACAGATACACCCTGATGTCCCAACTAAAGGCTTGAATGAATAAACGTGTATTTAAAAGATGCCAAAACACAATACTGAGGTTTTCAATTGTACGGTGGTACCTTGAGTTACAGACGCTTCAGGTTACAGACTCCGCTAACCCAGAAAAAGTACCTCAGGTTAAGAACTTTGCTTCAGGATGTGAACAGAAATCACGCGGCGGCAGTGGGAGGCCCCATTAGCTAAAGTGGTACCTCAGGTTAAGAACAGTTTCAGGTTAAGAACAGACCTCCAGAACGAATTAAGTTCTTAACCCGAGGTACCACTGTATATCCAAAGGGAGGGAGTTCTATAATTGGGGTGCCACTGTAGGGAAGACCATTTCTTATGTCACCATCAACTAAGTAGAGTCCATTGACAGCATCACTAGGAGAACCTTACCAAATGATCTCAGAGATATATGGAACAAGGTACTCTTACAGGTATTTGGCTTCCAAGCTTTTTAGGGCTTTGAAGATTGAATTGGCTCAGGTGGTTTATAGATTTATTAATTCCCAAAGGCCAGGTGTTAATTAAAGCCCTTTTAGTGGTGCTGAAAAGTGTCATTTGATGCCAAAAATGCCAAGTGAGGTGGGAGACCTCAGGGAAGGTATTGTAGCCTAAAAACATCTGAACAAGAAACATTTAATATCTAAGGGCACTCAAAAGTATAAATCAGAAGGTATTTCATTCCCAACTAAACAAAAAAAATTTTTCCAGGACAGGCTCAAATATATCTTATAATTAAATTCTCTTTTCCTTTTTATTTGTTGTTAATTAGAATAGGAAGAAACAAAATTTACTTGTCCAGGCCCCCCTTTGCTGTTGCTGTCAGAGAACTATCAACCACCCAGACACCCAGCTTCAAAGGAAGACATTGCTGCGTTTATTTCTCTGTTTATCTCAAAGCCGGTATGATAGGAAGAATTATCTGTGCCTTCAAGCCAAGATCCTTTCTGCTCATCTAGCCTTCAGCCTAGGCATAGGCCTATATTGATAATCATGGCTTACTGAAACTGAACATTGGTTCATATTGAAGGCAGTTCCATCCCTTCTGAACACACACACCCGAAACTTGGAAAATAAGCCTTAAAGGGACCCCATAAATAGTGAGATACATCCATTGACTCACCCACTTTTCTCTCTGGCACCACCTGTCACTGGGATGCAGCCCCTGGAAGGTCATGCACAACAGAATGAGGACTTGAGGGTGGGAATGGTTCTGCAGAATGCAGAGGGTCTGTCTCAGAGGGGAGGGGTATGTGCACTGAGCCAAGGCTCAAATGGAAAATCATTCACACTGCTGGAATTAGTCATTTTTTCTGGTTTCTGGCAGCATGTTGGAGTGTTCAGTTGCTCATTAAGCTGCAGTACTGAGCCAACGTTCCACAGTCAAGGATTTGGTTGTAGGCACCCATCTCTACTAGACAGGCCTGATTATTCTGGGGTAAACTCCAAGTACCAGAGATGATAATTGCATGGATGTCTTATCCAGCCCATCTCTTGGCTTTTCTCAGATCCTTCTTATAATAATGTAGAAGTGGCCACTCATTATGGAACCGCTTCCGTTATGGGCACACGGCCAACTCTTCTGTCATGCCAGTTCCTAGAACCGCTTCCTAGGTCCGATTTCTGTTTTGTGTTTTTGTGTCTTTATTTAATACTATTGGAGCCTGCAGAGTGTCTGCGGAATTATCTGGGGACTAATATATTGCCTTTTGAAATAGAATCAGGCCCAGTCACATGCCAATCTGATCTTGGAGGTGTTTCAGGACAAGACATGTGAATATATTTCCTTGGTCAATTATGAGAGCTAAAAATCCCATAAAACCTTCTTGACTGAAGGCCTTTACAGGCACACTGTTTATAGCACATAACTGCTGTTTGTTCTCATGCTTTGGGAGGAGATATTGTAGTGAAATGTCCATAGCACTCAGTTGCATGTCACTGGCCTTTTGTGCATTACTTTGGAGGGTGGGTGAGCTTTTTCCCATTCACGCCAAAGATAGGATGTGGTTGGACTAAAAAAAGTTCTGTAGATAGCCTTCCATTCCCTTGTTCCTCCAATCAAATGTTGGTGTTATGAACATTGTTTTATTTACTTACACATTTATAATCCACACTTTTGGTTCATATATATATATATTTAATATAAAAAAGCAAGGCAGAAAACAACGTGAGTTTGTGAGCAAGGTAGCCATTTCACACAGGTCTGTGTGTGTTGGTATTTAATACCGGGTATTCTGTCTGTGAGGGAGGTTAGTTGGTAGGAGTCTCTTGAGTTCGCTGTTACATAGGGATGGGAAGAGATTCAATTCAGTTCACATTTAAAGCTGAATTTATCAAATTCGCTTTCTGAAACAATATGAGAACTGAAGCACCAACATCCTTTGAAAATGCACTTCTCCAAGTTTTGCAATGCAATTCTCCAAGAAACCAAAATTTACAAAAATGCGTACACTAGGTAGAGGTGTACTTAAAAACTAATGTATTAATGAAAATAACATACTAAATGCATTATATTAGGAGGAAATGCTTGCAATTGTGAAAACTATAGAAATGCGTTCACGTGGCTTCATGAGTACAATATTCCAGGATAGTGACAGATTGACAATGACATCATATGGAAGCATGCAGGGGGGGGACTGTAAAGAAATAGCAGTTATAGCATGACAACTGCTATGTTTGAAAGGGGCATATAATATTGCTGGGTAGCACTTATATATACACCAATATTTATATTAGATTGTGTGTGCGGATGGGGCCCCAATGCAGACGTGGCTGAGCTGCTGTGAGGCCTCAACTCAGCTAAGTGAAGTCATAAAGTGTAATCACCAATCTAATCTAGTCAAGAGACCTTGTCATCTTCAGCTACTTTCACAGCAACTCACTATATCTAATAGTTTAGAGAGGAAGAACAGTGGCCAAATTGTAAAATGAAATGAGAGCATTCAAAATGGTTCAAGTTTGAATGACTGAGAATCCTGAAAACTAACCAGAAGGAATAAGGAATATTTCCTTTGATAGCTGAAAATAAACTCTACATGTTAGACGTGGGGCTCCCTCGCTTGAGGAAGAGTGCACCGCATTTCTTAGGATGCAACTTAATCCCATCCTTAGAGCCAGTCATCACAACTGCTTCCAAATCAGTTAAGGATTGCATCTCCACTAGCTGCTGATAACCTTTCAGTAGTCTAGTCAGATCTTTTGCTCATGGAAGAAGAACAGTGTGTGGAGCTCAGCATGCCCAGGGGAGGGGAAGAAGCTGCACAGATTGATTACAGGGCAAAGGTGTAATGACATCACCATGAAAACTCATTTCACTTCTCTCTATGCGTTCAATTAATAATGTCGGCTTCAGCCAGCAAACCACCTGACCATCCTTTCTTACCAAGACATTTGCCAGAAGGAGAGTGATGCATATGAAGACTGCAGGCTTAAAGGTCAGCCACAGGGCAGAGCACTGGAAATGTATTATAAGCAAACACAGAAAGCCTGTTCTAGTTCCTTGTTCTCCATTAAGAAGCAGGGGAGCCAAACATTTTCTGTGTTTCGTAGCCAAGGACGTGCTAGCAAGCAAAGGGGAGAGCTTTTATGAACATGACGGCAAGAGAGCAGTAGCCTCATGCTGAGGGGAGCCATATCAAAAAGGGAGCAGGGTGAGCTCCTAATGCTTTTCTTCTGTCTGTTTTCTATCCTATGAAATAACCTTAAGTAGTCCAGCCCTTATTATTATTACATTAAAGCATATTCTCTGGCCTTTGGGGTGTAGGGGAAGGGTAGTCATTTGAATTTTAGTAGGGCTTCTGTCCAACGTTAGTCCAATGCAGAGTAGACCCATTAAAAACAATGGACCTAATATTTATGGCTAATATTTCAACAGGTCTGTTCAACCCTAGATGTCTTTTCAACACTATGAGTTTTCAAGTAATCACCACCCAGCCCCAGCAATAACCTGCATAGGTGTAATGGACATTTTATTTTTATTTGTGGTGTTGGTTTTAATCTCCAGGGACTAAGAATTCCACCAACTATGCCTTTCCACTTCCTTTCAACTGATTCATTTTTGAGAATTTGGTCCTTCTTGAAAGAATGTGTGTTGTTGTTTTTTAATGGCAAATAATTCTAATAGTTTTTTTGCCAAAGACATTCTATTTATTTTCTTTAAAAAATCCAAAATTGCTTTTCATCCAAATGGATAGGATGACATTCAACAACAAATAACAACAATATCAACAACATATGATAGATGTAAAACAGAATCCATCATAAAAACATTAAAACAAGAGACAACAGCTTCAAAGCCCAAAAAGCAGACTAAATACAAATGTAAGATCTTCAAAATCCCCAGGCAAGCAAGAAAGTCTTAACCCAGTGTTGAGACCAGTTTTAGAATGCCATTTTCACTCAGCCTTACCTTAAACTAACATTCTAATTATTATTATTTTTACACAATGTCGCCCTTCTTGAAATAAAATATGGCTATCCTGGATGTTGTGAGCAGACAGTTACTATTTCTAAACAGTTCAACAACGCTTACATTTCATGCTGGGCATCATTTAGGATGAAATGAAATGTCCTTTGCAACTCCAGCCACCTCAGTTATTTCTGTGATATTGTTCGGCAACTCAGAAACATCATCAGTGTTCGGTTTAGAAGTACACTCATTAATCTTTAGTACGAAGAAGGTCTGGGGCATTGAATTCCTAGCCACAGTGAGTCTGCAGGTACACTGGCTTCTTTTAAGATTTTAGTTTATTGGCTCTTTTTGAAACAAATGGTACCTCCATCTCCAGTGTGATGTGTCCTGTAAATCAGGGGTGGCTAAGGTGTTGACAGGAGCAAGCCAGCAGTAACTCACACCATGCACATTGGAGTTAACTCTTTATTAGCTAGAACAGGATCTGCCCAGATCGATGGAGCTTCAGGCCTGATGAACACAGGAATTCTTTCCTTGTAGGTCTTGCTTCCATGGATCAGTTGCTGAGACTGAAGGTCCCCGCCTCCACACAGCTGCCTAAGTCCCCTCCTCTCCAGCGTCCCCCCCCCCAAGAAATTGGAGACTGTGCCTATGTGTCTGCATTTGCACCTCCCACTTCATGCCTCATCTGGTTCTGGTAGACAAGCAGGGAGTGGAGCTTGTCACAGCAAGGAGAGAGAGACACATCACCAGACTCTTCTCATCTCTGACTCTTGACCTCCTTCCACCTCTGCTTTTGCTTCTGCCTCTGATTCCGAACTTCTCTCTGGCACAAACTCTCCCAGCTCACGAAGCCCTGTTACCCCTTCATCTCCCGATACCTCCTCTTTCCAGTCTTCTCCCTCTTCTCCCTTCTCCTCTTCTCATCATTGTCCCACAGAGCCAGTGTGGTATAGTGGTTAAGAGCGGTAGACTTGTAATCTGGTGAACCAGGTTCGCGTCCCTGCTCTTCCACATGCAGTTGCTGGGTGACCTTGGGCTAGTCACACTTCTCTCTGAATTCTCTCAGCCTCACTCACCTCACAGAGTGTTTGTTGTAGGGGAGGAAGGGAAAGGAGATTGTTAGCCGCTTTGAGACGCCTTAGGGATATCAAATCCAAACTCTTCTTCTTCTTCTTCTTCTTCACTGCCACTCCCACTCCACTTTGAGCCTTCTTCCTTGGTGGTTCCCCAGCTGGTTCCTCCCACCATTCCTCTGTGCCCAACCAGTCCATGTCAGCTGTGCCCCCCAGATATTTTTGGACTCTTAACTCCCAACAGTCCCTGCCTGCCTGGACAATAGCCAGGAATGATGGGAGCTGTGTTCCACGGCTTAGCCACCCCTGCTGTAGCTCTTGCTTCCAGCTATGATTGCAACCCGCCTTCTCTCTAATATGTCCTCCGTCAACTTGCTCAACAATCTGTCAGACACTTTTGTTTTTGCACGAGCGTACAACAAGCTGTCCCTCTTTAGATGTCTTGTTTGTGTGTGATTTTCCCTCTAACACTTTTGATCGCCTGCCATTTGTTTCTGTGTACTTGTGGCAATGGGGATGCGAACTGGATGTACAAAGCTAAGTCTCCGCTGCGTTTTTTAAGTGTGGAAAATGTTACATCAGATGCAGACCTCAATCAATTGCTTAAGATTGTTTATAATTGCGCTCCTCCAATAACCAAAACCACAGCCCTAAATTCATTTCTTCCCTCCAGACGTCCTTTGACTGTGCGGAAAGACTTGTAAGTTGCTCTAAGATGGCAGACCAACTTAATATGGACATGGCTAGGCCCTACACTTCCTGCCTGAGCCAATTCTTAATTGGTACTTCAGACGAAAGCTAGGCAACTATCCAAGTGGCTTCATTCATATGTTAGTTTGGTTTCTGGAAGAAAAAAAGCCATGTATAGGACTGGAAATAGCTAGTTAAGCACAAGCAACCACATTTACATCTTTGGTCAATTTTCTCTTCAGTAAGAAGAAAGCAATTGTACAACCCAGCCAGTCCAGAGAATGTTAGTGGTACAATCAAATGGCATTATTTATTTGGGTTTTTGGAGGATTATGTTTAATTGAGGTTTGAAAATCAAAGCCAACATCCTAAATTGAATTTCACTATGTCTGTCAGTCCCTTTGGGGGCGGGTGGTGGAAAGACCTCTTTCACTTTTAGTTTTCACACTGCCTAGCAAGACCTTACTGCAGAAGTGGAGGCTGGATCTGTCAGCAAGCTCCAGAAATCACCCCACTACTCTGTGGACCACTTTAACAGGTGGGTGGAACCATCCACCTGTCAATCACCTGGTGTCAGGTGACACCAGGTGACTCAACTTTGAGCCTGTAACTTGCAGAGGAAGAATCCTGAGTGTACTCTAAGTGTTCTCCAATTCTTCTTTTCCAGCTGTGATTCAGTGCTTCTTGAATGTAGCACCTTTTTCTGACCCTGCGGACGTCTTGCGGCAGAGGAGGCTTTAGCGCACTGCAGTGATGGAGGAGGACCCTGAGGCCTTGCTGCGGCGGTGGAGAAGGAGGCCTTGCAGGTGAGGTTTCACAGTGGTGGCAGCATCAGCAGAGGAGGAGTCAGAGAGACAGCCAGCGAATGTAAGGTGGCAGGTGGTGGAGGGAGATAGTGTGGAGTGTGTATCCCAATTTTACCTTCCAATATGTTGGAGGGTATGCTAAGGTTGCCATGTTCCATCTTGAACTTTAGTGGGTTTCTTGTATTTCAAAAAGTAAAAACCAGGACACCAAAAGTGGCTGTTGAGGTTTTTTTTTAGGAAACCGCCAAAATTATTGATCTTTCCTCAGGAACGCAATTTTTTGACCTGCCTAAGATCCAGGACAAAGTGCCACCTTTTGGAAATTCCCCCCCAGATGTCAATTCCACCTTTGAAATCCTGGTAATGTCTGGGAAAATATGGCAGCCCTACTTCTTGAGATTTAGTGGGTTAATAATTTGTTTTAGCTACCCAGAATCCAATTTGATAAGGGGCATAGCATGTTTGGAAGTCATCCATCACTGTGCTATAATGTGTTCTTTAAAATTCTAAAGCATTCATAGTATAAGAAAGCTTGTTTTAATTTTTTAGATCTACTGGTTGTCTTTCCATACTCAAGGTAAAATTATTTCAGCTAACGTTATTCCAAGTTAGATGGACAACTCTGTTTGGAAATGAAAACTGAACACCTTTAACCAGTAACATACGAATGGTCCAAAGCCCAGATATGGGCCTAGATATTGGTTTTCACACTGCCTTTAAGCCAAAACATATCCACTGTACACATAAGAATCATTTCACTAAAGTTAGTAAGGCTACTCAAATGAGGCATTGCAGCAAGTTTTGGCACCGTGTATTTGAGCACTGCAGATGTGGAAACCCTATCATAGCCAAAGACAAATAATGAGTTCTGCATTACAAGCGAGAAATGGCTGGAATTTATTTCTGATCATGCATTGTGACCCACATCAAATTCCCTAATGAAAAGGTTTTTATATGCTAATGTGTAATTTATAATTTCAATAACTTTTCCCCAAAATGTCATTCTTGCCAAGTCAGCAAAAGGATATAAACAGGTAATTGTAGAAAAATTATCCTTGTTATGAATTAATGCTACAAAACCCTTTAATTTTATTCACAATGGGGATGGGGGGGATTTGGTTTAGTTCACATTTAAAGGCACACATGCTTAATTCACACTCCTGAAACAATATGGGAACTGAAATGCAGCTGTCTTTCAAAATTCGCACTTTCCCAAATTTTGCAATGCAGTTTCCCAGCAAAGCAATGTTTACCAGAGAGAGAGAGAGAGAACACGCATTGGGTAAAATATGCACAAAACTTCTGTTTAGGTGGAAAGAACATACAAAAATGCATTATTGATCCAAATATCAGGGGAAGTTGCATCAAAAATGGATATACGAGGAGAAATTTGAACTAAAATGCTGGTGGTTTTCATGAGGACATGTTTTCGTTTTAAAAAATATATGCAAACTCATGTGGAAATGTGGAGAACCAAATTTAAGATTGGAAACATGAAAAACTGAGTGAACCCAAAATTGACAGAAGCCCCTGTCCCTATTTCTTGGTGACTAAGATGTTGGCGCAGTGCACACCTCTTGTTCTGAATTTGTTGGAATCAGTTTCTGTGATGGAGATGTAACTCTTCAGTTGATGTTGGTGGCATCACAACAGCTGGGTTATAATCCTAATCTGTTTTGAGCCACCTCCATATACAGCTGGGAATCTATAGGACTAAACTGTATGCTTTGGGAGGGTTAGTTCAAGGGGTAAGAAAAAGAAGGGCACTTAGAAGCTGGAATTGAATGTCTAAGGGGGCAGTGTATAGCTAATTCACTGTGTCTGGATATAACAAAGTTGTCACATGCTTTCTAAAGGAAGTGCATTCCAGCACCCCTAAAACTTTTAACAGCACCACTTTATTACTCGTACACCTTTCCCCTATACTACGCAATTGAAATCAGGCATTGGGTATAAGAAGACCAAAATCAAAAACAGCCAGGTTATGGCTGCAAAGATGTCATAAACTAAGAGAACAATTCAAAAAAGATGAACAAACTGGGCTTAAGACAACACCATGAAATTTAATTCACCAGTATCAACAAACAGGATTAACGTTTTGTTAAGTCAAATGGAAAATCTGAGTACACACATGTATAATGATGGCAACAAATTGTGCAGCAGGATCACCGAAGGGGATCAGAGAGTTTCAGCAGATGTGCATCTAAGCATGTTTACTCCCTAGCACATAGGATTGCAGCCTAAAAATGAGACAAGGCTCCACAAGGCTGTCGAAGCAAAAGGCAGACAGTGTTGCTGTTGAAACATAGAAATCAACCACTTCCACACACCTATTGTCGGTCTATCATTTGAAGACAGGGTGAGTTAACAGAGTGTTCTTTTCTTTTAACTGAGACGTAAAAGACAAAATAAAGGGTGGTTAAGAAGGAAAGGCTGAGGGACAGACATGGAAAATATATGAGGAAGAAAATGACAAAGAATGAAAATAAGGATAAGCTATGGGGGAAGTGGTAACTGTAAAAGTTTTTAAAAGGCTACCACAGGCCATTTTGTGTGTTCCTCCCCAAAACCACTGTAGTTATGCCTTGTACTTCAGGACGTCACAATCCTAACCAAGCTGCTTAATACTGAGCTAATCATTATGGTGACCTCCAGATGACATAGGACTACAAATCCCATAATCCCCTATCATTGGCCATGCTAGCTGAGGTTGATGGGAGTTGGAGTCCAATAAAATCTGGAGGGCAGCCTGTTAGTGACACCTGGCTCCTGCTCTCCCTTCTTCAGCCTCTTTAGCTGGCTGTGGACCAGCCAGCCCTTCAAAGACAAGAGTCCTTTGGATAGAGGACTGTCTTCTGTAAAGTAGATTCCCGGTTTGGGAATCTTACTTAAAAAATTATTTTGCCACAACTGACTGTATTGCTAACACAAGAGATGAATTTCAAGAACAGCTTCCCCTCTGGCCCCCCACCGATCCGGAGGACATCCATGATTTGATCGTTAAACTCAAAACAGGGAAAGCGCCTAGGCCAGACCTGATCCAGGCAGAAGCTATAAAATACCATGCGGACTGGTGGGCTAAAGTCCTGGCGACCATTTTCGATGCTGTTAACAACTCTGGAATGATCCCGGAAGTATGGAAGGACGCTATTATCGTTCCAATCCACAAAAAGGGCTCACCAGACGACCCAGGAAATTATAGAAATATCAGTCTGCTCTCAATAGTGGGGAAACTGTATGCCCGCTTCCTGTTGAACAGACTTATCCAATGGGCCGAAGAGAAAAAATTAATTGGGCCCGAACAAGCTGGATTTCGCCCAAAACAGTCAACAATTAATCATATTCTAATTTTACAGCATCTTGCCTGGAAATATTCCACCCCAAAGGGTGGCCAACTCTGTGTGGCATTCATTGACCTAAAGGCAGCATTCGATAGTATCCCCAGGAGCATCCTCTGGGAAAAACTCACCCGCTGGGGCATCGACAGAAGGCTTCTCTGGCTAATAATCAAACTCCATGAGAACTCAGTGGCCAGAGTGAGACTCACCCCGGAGGGCGATCTCACCAATTCAATTCCCATTAACAGAGGTGTCCGACAGGGTTGTATAGTGGCTCCATTCCTGTTCAATTTGTTCATAAGCGACATGAGGACTCCCCTAATAGAGGCTCAAGAAAGGATTCATGCACCCCGCCTAGCACTTTATCGTTGCCCTTTGTTACTATATGCGGATGACGCAGTCATCCTTTCCTTTTCTAGAGTAGGTCTCAGGAGGGCCTTAAATTTTTTTGGATCATATTGTAATACAAATTCCCTTACAATTAATTATGGAAAATCTAAGATTCTAGTTTTCTCAAAGAGCCGAAAACTCCACAATTGGAGAATTGATGGGAGAGTCATCGAACAAGTTTATAGATTCCAATACTTGGGAGTTTGGTTACAACATAACCTTAGATGGAAGGCCCATGTAGCTTATGTTACAAACAGAGCCAAAGCTATCTCCTTGGCGATCTTGCGATTCTTCTTCACCGATGGAGCCCTCCACATCCCATCGGCGTTGAAAGTGTTCAAGGCCAAGGTGATCCCGACAATTGCCTATGCCATCTCAACTTGGGGGACTTTTGTCAACCTATCTCACCTAGAGCTTATTCAAAATCAGTTTTTAAGAGGGATATTGAAACTGCCCAACCGTGTAAGTAATACAGCGTTACGCAAGGAACTTAATATTGTATCCCTGGAAAACGCCCTGTGGAAGCACATACTCTGTCACTGGTTATCTCTATGGCACAATCTCCCAAACTTGTATTTGATACAATGTATGTGGAGAGATGATTTCCAGAGCCCATGGGTAAAAAATTTACAACTGAAAATTACGGCAATGGGAATCTCCCCATCTAAATTACTAGAGCAGGACATAGTTCCAGCTAAAAGAACAGTAACCTGTAAACTAGAGGAGATGGACTTGCAGCAGAAAATGGTGTTGGGCAATGGTACCTGCTCACCTCAAAACCTTGGTTTATTACCCCTCTTAAGGCTCCCAAATTATTTGAATTCCTTAACTTCTTCGGCTCATAGATATGCCTTTATAAAGGCAAGATTCAACACCTTCCCATCGAACGTGCTGAAAAATAGATTTTCCAATGGACAGATATCGCTCTTATGTGATTGTAATTGTGGGGCACCGGAATCGTTGCATCACATAATCTTTGATTGTGCTTCTCACTCATCGGCCAGGAGCAAGTTTCTTGATCCATATCTAAAGGGAATCGCCGATGATTCGAATGAAGCCAAACTGAGATATCTACTAAATGATGAAGACCCCCTAAGATCACTCACGGTTGCCAGATTCTTGATCAGCGTCCTATCCCTAAAGAAGAAAAACGGACTCCTGTGCGGCCCTTTTAAACCATGATCTATGTTTTAGGATGTAACTAGGTGATACCACCACTGATGTCTTTTATTAACTTATGAGCAGAGGGCGATGTTTATGTTGCAAATTTATTGTAATGTATGTTGTTGGTCTTTTGCTTATTTTGCTTTGGTTCTTGTCTGTTTTCTGTAAGTTTTTGGCTGTTTTAAATTTGGAGGTTTAAGTATATATATGTTGGTGGGAAACTGTCATGTGACGGGCCAATGGCCGTAATAAATATCAATCAATCAATCAATCAATCAATCAATCAAAAGTAGACACCTGCTGCCCAAAACTGAGTTTCAACAATGCTGAAATATCAGGTAGTCCCAGTCTGGCCCTTCAAGCTGCTGATGTGCCATGAATTACAAGCTTTTTGTGAGCTAGTAACATTTGTGCAGGCAAACTAAGATTGAAGGCAAATCATTTTTTGTTGACTAAGCAAGGGACGAAATTCTTCAAATTAACAGAGGGGGTTGTAGCTTTCTATCAAGCCAAAAGGAAAGAAAGCAATGGAAAATTGGCCAGGTATGCAATACACACACCTGCTGTGCAGCATAGTACTACTATATCAGCTTCCTGGTCCCCAGCCAATCCCAGACCTGCCTGGGATCCAGGTGTTTTCCTCTCTACACATAATAACAAGGGGGGCAGGCATGAGTTGCATGGCAAAACTGGTATGAGAGGGAAGGATTAGAACCACTTCCTCACTGCACCAAACCCCCTCCAATTGATTTTAAGAAAGAAAGAAAATATGGACAGTTCCAATCACAGAGCTTCCACATAACATGTAGCTTGATGTTGACAGTGAGATGTTAAACAGATGTCCATGTCTTGAGAACACCACACAGGATCACACATAGGAACATTCAGCCCATGCCAGCAGTACTCACAGTTTGGACCCCATATTTTATTTTAGCTCAGTCCATTGTTGACTTTTATAGTCACCACTTGTACAGCCATTCACACAAACGTCTTCCACATGCATCCTGACTCCTTCTACAATGTGCGCATTGTACAAGTGTAGAGCCCTTTGTTTTTCCAGCAAAAAGGAGGAGGAAGAGAGGCAGCTCTAATGAGCTGCAATTTTAAAAAAGCAACGGGCTTCTTCTCTCCTGTGAAGGATCAAATGCAAGCATGCCCACATACACTTCAAACGGCTCTGTGAAAAATGTAAATTTAATGCTCACCCAGATTAAAGAGGATCAGATCAATTAAATAAGCTGGCAATGGTTCATCATGCGGTTCCATTAGCTAGCACAAGACCCATTAAAGTCAATGGAGATTATGCCAACTGGAAGATTGTGCTGACAGGGAACGTTTATTTTCAGCCTCTAGGCTAAGGAGCTGATGTTTTGAATTTTCTGGAAACATTGAGAATGCTGATCGCAATTTGTTCATCTTCCCTCCCTCTCTCAGTGTTGCTGCAATTTTTTCCATAACACCAAACAAAGGAAGGTTTAAGCACAGAGATGTGTATGCTGGATGTTGTCATTGCACTCTTAGTAATTAGTTTTGGGTATTTGGCTTTCGGGAGATACAAGGAGGGCACTCTAGATGAGGCACAAATGTCCCTCACCCCAATCAGATGGACAGAGATGTCTGTCAGCATCAGAGATTTGTTGAATCAACCCACAATTAACAATCATTATTCCTTCCTGTAATTAAACTCCTCTATTATCACTAATGTCTTATATATGTGCGCAATGAAATGTATGTCAATACCCTGGACATGACTCTTCCAGCAAAGGCACCAACTCTAGCAGGCTGCAGGGCAGAAAAATGGAACAATCATGCAATAGAATGGGAGAAAGTTGCTTATCCCTAAGAAAACCATGGCCAGCACATTCACTAGCAAAAAGCATTTCCTGTGGAATAGCTGTATTTTAACTTGCTTTTTTATTATTTGTCTCACATGTGTTGCAAAAGCATCTAAATGCTTGCAATATTGAAGCTGGCTTTCCCTTTCAGTCTGTGAGCAGCTCCAGTCAACATTTCCAAAACGTAAACAACTACAACTGGGAAGCGTAATTGGATGGTAGAGAGGGGAGCAAAATGTAAGCAAATACCCCTTTAATATTTCTCGTCTCGTTTTGGCAGCTTCTTCTGAGCCACCACAATCTCGCCATATCAATCACACTCACTATGGGATTTATTCATCAATGCTTGCATCTCTATGGTGGCTCCATGGGCTCCCCTGACTTATGCAGAAAGATGAAAGGGAGGAAATGTGCATAGCAAGGCTAAATAATGACAAATTTGGGGGGAGTATTTGAACTGTTTTAAGAAACAAAGAGGAAGAAGAATAGTTTCTGGTGGTCCAAAGGATGTAATTAGAACAGATAGGGATGGAACTGAGCAAAGAATTTAGGCTGACTGCCATGAAATATATACAACCCTACACACACACACACACACACACACACACACACACACACACACACACATATGAATGAGATCCATATTCTCCCAATGGGAGCAATGGAAACCTCATAGTTTGAGCAAACCATTTATAGAAATTTGTTCCAGTGAGTAGAAATGTCAGTCTCATGGAATCACTACATCGCCTTGGACAAGTTCATATCTCTCACTTCCTATCTGTTAAAAGGAACAACAGTGACCGCCATCTGGGTGGGCTGCAGAGAGGGCCAGCTCATTGTGTGATGGGGGACCCCTACAGAATTTTTAAAAGGTTGCATTTATTAAAATAATCACCACCACAAAATTCATTTCATTCATTCATTCCTTTCATTTGTATGCCACTTTTACACACGCACAATCATGCTCAAAACAGCTTACAGAAAAAAGAGGAGTGCATTTCAAACTAACAATACATAAACAATTGCATAATGACAAAGCAAAACTATAGCAATAATAATGACATACAAAAAAACCACATTTCAATACTATAAACATAACAAGATTACACAAACCCCATACAGCATCCAATGGCAAAAATAACAAAGGAGTGTCACTGTTTCACTTCAGTCCTAGAAACACCCTCCTGAAGTGTTGCTCACAGTCTCTCTGCTGCAGTAGCTCCGTATACGGTTTCCAAATGGTGGGGCAGTTGAAAATACCTCTCCCATGAATGATTGAGTATGAAGAGCAACAGGGACAACAGAATACCATTATTATTATTATTACAGTGGTACCTCTGGTTATGAACTTAATTCATTCCGGAGGTCTGTTCTTAACCTGAAACCGTTCTTAACCTGAGGTACCACTTTAGCTAATGGGGCCTCCTGTTGCTGCCGCGCCGCTGGCGCACAATTTCTGTTCTCATCCTGAGGTAAATTTCTTAAGCCGAGGTACTACTTCCAGGTTAGCGGAGTCTGTAACCTGAAGTGTTTGTAACCTGAGGTGTTTGTAACCTGAGGTACCACTGTTTTATTATCTTGCAAAGATCAACATTTATTATTTACTAATTTAAGAATTTATCATCTGCACTTTCATAAAAGTATAACAAGGCAGTATACACATATAAGATTATATCAAGCTCAGTAAAAGCATCAGTAAAAATGTCAGCAAATGCTGGATCTTTAAAAATAAAATAAAAATCATATTGCAAAGGTTTGTCTGAACAGTATTTTTCAGAAGTGATCTAAAAGAAGGCAGGTGCAATTCTTGATGAACTGCTACTGGTAGGGAGCTACAATGGGCAGGTCCTGCCACGCTAAAGGTCAACTGAACCTCAGGGACAAGGAGGACCAATAGAAGAAGAAGAAGAGTAGAAGAGTTTGGATTTGATATCCCGCTTTATCGCTACCCTAAGGAGTCTCAAAGCGGCTAACATTCTCCTTTCCGTTCCTCCCCCACAACAAACACTCTGTGAGGTGAGTGGGGCTGAGAGACTTCAAAGAAGTGTGACTGGCCCAAGGTCACCCAGCAGCTGCATGTGGAGGAGCGGAGACGCGAACCCTGTTCCCCAGATTACGAGTCTATCGCTCTTAACCACTACACCACACTGGCTGAAGTTCCCCATCAGAGGATCTCGGTGACTGAGGCAGAGCACAGAAGATCAGATGATCCTTTACATGTGCTGAATAAAGCTGTGGCCATTCTGCACAACATAATCCCTCCTAGAGACATAGGGATCCTTAATAGGAATGAGGTAAGAAATGCACCAATTATGATGGGAAGCTCAAATGGACTTGTGCCATGTCCTGTTGTAATGCAGAGGAAGAACGCGAGAGAATTTGTAAGACAGCAGCCACTGAGATGTGACGGAGTCCCATGAGTCATTTAAACTATTTGAGGTCCAACTCTTTCTTACATTTATAACAAGAATGTGAAATCAAGAATAACATGCCTGCAGATTAGCAAGACGTCAAGTATTACATTGTTCTTAAGCAGAGAGGGAGGCTGGTAGTGGAATATCCGCCTTCTCTTCTTCAGGCACCGATACGGTCCAATTAACCCTGACTGTACGCTTCTTTGACGAACGACTGAGCTGTAATTTGTAGACAATTTCCTGATGCTTTGAGTCAAATACAGGAGAGGGATAGGGTTGGAAGCAAATCACATATGTTCCCATACCACCTTTTTCATCTAAAATGCTGTTTGTTGGAATTGTCAATCTCACCTCAAGAATGTTAGGTATCCTCTGTGACTACACTGAGCCCAGCTGAGAGAGCTGATTTTTGGTGACAACAAAATTAGAATTAGAATGTGCTCGCTTCAAAATTCGAATGGGCTGCTGTGTCAAAAACAGTTGCCAAACAGAAAAGGGGGGGGGGAAACAACACCCCGCTTGAGGCCCTGCTGGTGGAGATTGTCCGTAATGATTCAACTCTTTGGGGATATGATTCAAACCAATACTTATGGTGTAAATTAAATTCTGGTCTGCACTTCGACTGCCAATTGTCTTGGATCCTTAATCTGGCTGGCTGGCTGCTGTGCATGTTTCCAATCTTTCCTGTTCGTCCCAGGTGGATGGGTTCTGTGGACAATAACCAAAAAGGATCTGGACATGCAGCTATGCCAGGAGCTTTATTAGTAAGAGAGGCATGGGATGGCAACGATTTGAGCTAGATGTTTGGTTCTTCCTTTTATTTTATTTTGTTAAAAAATAAATAAAAAGCCCATTGTATTAGTTGAATTTCCTTGAAGATTTTTGTCAAGAAGCACATTCAGCACAACAGGAGAAAAATCAACCAAATAAGCAAAGAAATCAAAATAACACAAATTGGTCAGGTAGGTAGCCCAGGGTATGTACAGGTAAGGTTTGTAGCTACTAGAAAAAAGTCATCAATGAGGGGGGGAAATCTAATCAGTCCACTAGGTATTTGGAAATTTGATTTACCCAAAACCCAGCTAAGTTGACATTTTAGATTCTGCCCTTGTGGACAGAATCTCAAATGCTCAGTTGAAGCATTGGCCCATGTTCTTCTGTATTGTGTTTTTAATAGGGATATAAGATCCCAATTTATGTGTTCAGTACTCTCTTTAAACTTAGGGAACTCAGATAAAGTTTTACTCCAACTCTAAAATCACAGAATACATAGCAAGTTCTTTGCCATAGCCAGGAAAACTAGGACACAATTATTAATAACAGACAAAATTGTCTATTATTTATATATTTTTGATCTTTATTTTAAAAGACACAAACTGTGTGCATTTATATTGTGTTTTTTCTCTCTGTATTGTTGTCTGGATAACCCTATATAGTGTCTGATGCTTATGGTCAGAACATCAAATAAACTAAACTGCACTGCTTTTGAGGCATCCTAATCACACCCGTGCAATTAAAAGCATGCTTGATGTTTTAATTTGCTGGAACCAGCCCAGGGTGGCTACAACAACCCAGTCAGATGGGCAGCATATAGATTCTTCTTCTTCTTCTTCTTCTTCTTCTTCTTCTTCTTCTTCTTCTTCTTCTTCTTCTTCTTCTTCTTCTTCTTCTTCTATAGAGAATGGAATTGGGCAGAGTAGTTCCAGCATCCTCATTTTCCTTCACAAATTGGAGGCAAACATCAGCGCAGAGAGCCTCCTCTACACATTTAGGCTCCTTGCTCAGTTTAAAACCCTGGAAAATCAGGCTTCCAACTTGCACAGGGAAACTACAGGAACAGAAAAGTCTCCACAACTGCAACAGTTATCCCTCCAGCCTGTGGGGGCCACAGCTCAGTGGTGGAGCATCTACCTGGCATATGAAAGCTCCCAGGTCCAATCTCCAGCATCTCCAGGTAAGACTGAAACCCTGCAGAGCCAACAATGCTGGCAATACTTAGTTTGATGGGCCAGTGGTCCCCCCACACACACACAATGTAGGGCATCTTCCTATACTCCTAAGCTGGTGGTGATGGCAACGGGGTAACGTGTAATGTATCAACAAAAGATTAATTTCTCGCAGAGCCCATTGCTCTCAATTTATGAAGCTAGTTGCAACAACTTGACTCATCAATAAAGACACTTTTACAGCTTCGATGGGCTAAATTTACATGTCAAATGAAGGAGGCCGGACTCAGAAGAGTCAGCAATCCGATGACAGTATGTGGTTCCTCTTCTTTTCCCGCATGAAGTCTCCTGTTGAAAAATATGTTTGGTTCTCCCTGGTCATTTGGAGTTGGAGTGGGAATATGTAGTATTGCTTGCATAGAGCAAATTGTTCTGAGAGACTCACTTGGGGAAGAGCAACAGCACCTGGTGTTCATGACTCTGCATTTCCTGCAAATCTTTAGCGTTGTTCCTGGGGCTTTTGGAGCCAATATGAAAAATGGTGCTTTTTTGTTATGGAAGTAGCTTATCTCACAGTCCATGTAACAGTTGCCATATCAAGTAACTCCTCCTGAGTAAGCTTGAGTCACATTTACATTTTGTTCTCTTGAGATACGATGCATGCTTCAGTTTTACAATGATGTTTTCAGGGCTGGATAATGAAGTATCATGATTTTTTGGGGGGGCTGCTTTTACAGAATGTAAATAAATTTGATGAATAAATAAAATTAAAATAAATAATCATGAGTAGTGGAAAGTTATACCCATCCTAGAAGGTTGTCCATTGCTCAGTGTGCCACTGATACTTTAACATCTGTGGTCCTCCAGGGTCTTTTTGTTTTCAAATAGGCCCAGTTCATATATATCAATCTTAGGCTGATAAAATCATGGTTTTATGAGCCTGAGAATAACATGAGTCAAAGTTGTTGGACTTCTTCCCTCATCTTCACTCATCTACCTGGTTCATATGCTTTGATCCTCACTTATCAAACCACAGTTTCCTGTGACATCTGAACTTGGAAACTGTGTTTTACTTGCAGATTATAAACCAGGATCTGGCTGTGGTTTAATAGTGAGTGATCATGATGCCTGAAAAATGGCTGTTGTTGCTTTCATTTCAAGTAGTTACTGGAGCCAGATGCCAATGCCAGTCATTGGGTAAATGGGACTTCCCCTTGCTTTCATATGGAGGGAAAGAAAACATCATCTGGTGTGATGCCGAATCTCACATAGACTGTCTTATTATTGCTCTTTATAAGACAGTTTGACAGCTTTTTCTCCCTTCAGTTGACAAGTGGGGCACAATTGCTATCATTAAATAAATAAATTTCCCATTGTCGATCCCCTAGAGCCTTCATAAGTCACCACAGCCATTGAAAGGAATACTATGAAGAGTTGTTACAAATTCATTTTCACTTATTGCCAGCTGCCCTAGAGGCCCGTTATCAGGCAGAAATACATAGCTTTAAATAAATTAAGAAATCCCGTTCTCCAAAAGGACAATCTGTCTCCAGCTTAAGTGTTTCTGGTGAAAGTCAGCCCTGGAACGTATTAAAGTTGTCGTTTTATAGCACAAACTCTGCTTTTGTTCTTTTGCTCTGTCTTTCTTAAACAAAACCACTGCTGGCTTCCACAAATTGAAGAAATGGACAGACACTGGTATTAACCATATAAATTTTCTGCTAAAACTCAGCAAAAGGTCACCTGAATGAATTATTCCTCGAAACCCCCCCTCCCATCTTTTAGACATAAAACCATTTGTTTGCCAACACGTTGCTTTTCTTCCTTGCTATTCATTGTGTCTTGATGGGATTGCACCCAAGTGGCTCTGCTCCATAAATATGTTCGGAACAAGCATAAAAGCTCAATTGTCAAAAAAAGAGAGAGAACTTTGCAAAATATTTATTTTCAAGCAACATTTTTCATCTGGTTGTTTTTGCTCTTCATTTCCCCACCACTTGAAAAATCACGGGGGAACTTATTGAGAGAATTGAGACATATGCCCAAAATGTGCCATGGTTAAAATGGGGGGTGACAGCAGAGACTCACGTGCACATCCTACTCTCAATGTCCCTATGTGCATTTGCCCTTGTGTGCATCAGCCTTGACCCTCCCACCTTCTCATCTACAGGGGTCTTTTATTCACATGGAATTCTCCATGCATTAGGGGACTAACAACAACAACAACAACACTTTATTTATACCCTGCTCATCTTTTAAGTGCCTGCTAAAAACTTTTTTATGCCACCAAGTCTATGCAGGCAATTAAGAGTTCATTTCCAACAATGGTTTATTGATGCATGCTTTTAACTTTTCAATGCTTTTCTGCTTTTAATTTGTTTTTAACTTTTTATGTTTTGTTGTATGGCTTTTATCTTTTAAATGTTGTATATGCTTTGTGATTTAGCGGTGTGTGGGTGTGGGTGTGTACACACACACCATACTTTTCCGTGTATAAGACTAGGGTTTTTTTACTTTAAAAGAAGGTTAAACATCTGGGGGTGTCTTATACATGGATAGTGCATATGCCCATTTTCTAAATTTGGGGTACCCAAAAGTAGGGGGAGTCCAATACATGGGGGCATCTTATACACAGAAAAATACGGTAGATTGAACCTAAGGTAGCAGAAAACTCTCCCCATATTTTGGTAGACAGTCACTTCACTTACCATATCTAGATTCTCAGTTCTAGCAAATCGGGTCTAGTTAATTATAGACACTGACAGAGATGCAACAGTTTTTGTGACTCATTGGAGATATACTGTAGTCCCAAATGTTGAAGCAAATAAAGAAGAGCTCGCAAAGAGCACATGTCACATTTTTGAAGGGTACAGTCCAAGGAAATGTAAGCCCAGGGTTGTCCCAAATATTAGCAATATGGGCTTGGGTTGCAAGTTATATCTGAAGAGGACGTAGCCCATAAATAAAAAGCGAAGACAATTGAGAGAACTGGGAGCTAATTTGGTGGCAGCAAACTAGATTTAGGCAACAATCCAACCAGTTTCTACTCAGAAGTAAGTCCCATTGTATTCAATGGTCCTGATTCCCAGGTACGTGAGTTAGAATAGCAGCATTACAGCACACGTCCACTAAGAAATAGCTCTTGTTGAATTCAGTGGAGCTTCCTTTTGGGAAAGTAAGGTGAGGCGTGCAGCCCTAGCAACCCTCATAAACATATGAAACTGCCTTACAGTGGGTCAGACCATAGTCCATCTAATCAGACTGGTTTACTCAGACTGGCAGCGCTTTCTATGGGCTCTTTGTCTGCAGGTTGCTGGAGATTCAGTATCTGCTTTGTCACTGAGCTGTAGGCCCTCTGGAGAGCTCAGAGAAAGCACATAGATTGCTCTATAATGCGCTCAGTACTGAGTTTTGTGCTCCTGATAAAACAGAGCCCACAAGGTCCTTGCAGTGCATCAGTTGCAAGTAATTACAGAAGCTTAATTTATCCAAATTGATCATTATGGCTTATGCTTTTAATAAAACCCAAACCCTCCAGCCCTTCGTTTTTATTAACGGCAAACTCCTCTTGAAGTCACGACCACCACCACGTTCACTGCAGCCGAAGCAAGGAAATAGGTCTAAATCTTACATCTCTGAACAGAATATCAAACACCAGTGATGTTATTTGAACCTGGCAAAGTCACTTTGAATTAAAATCCTTTTTATGTTCCGATAACCATCTTACTTTCTGGAAAGATAGAGAGTACGAAAACATTAAATAATCTATTCAATCAAAAAATCACGTTTGGTCATATTTACCTTATTGGAAAATATTTTGAAGACCATATGGGAAGCAGCTGATTAATTTCATAAGTTATTATTTAATGTGGCTCACATTAAGGTCTTAAGAGTTCCCTTCTGAAAATGTGTATGCACCCTCTAAGCCTAAAATAAGGTATTTCCTGTCAATTTCACTTTAAATTAGAGACAACAGCCAATTTCCTTCCATTTGCTAGCCTGAAATATTCCTGCAATTACTACATGCAAGCACCAGTGAACTGAAATCATAAAATATATTCTGCATGTGAAGTGAAATGAGGCCACCCAAAGGAAAGATGAATCAATGTGTTGCTCTTGTTCAGCCAGAGATGGGGGAACCAATTTTGTCCAGGACCAAACTGGCAACTTCAATTGGACAGTGACAGTACTTAAAACGAGTGTGAAATATGGGCTTGTATTCACACACACAGTAAGCACCTTCACACAGGAATATATTGTCTCCCCACTCGCATGCATTTTATGCATTCTCACTGTCAAGCAGCAGTAGCAGCAGTATTTAAAAAGGGATAGCAATTTGGAATTCATTGATGGAGAAGATGGTTTTAGAAGGTTCGAAGGGCCAGCGCAGCCGTTACTCTGTGCTCCAGCAGTTTCACTTGCTCTGACCTATGACTCCACAATACTTGCATCATATATATATATATCTACATCTATATTCTCAGTTGTTCCAGCTACAATTGGCTCAAGGCATCTAGTGCTTTGCAGGTCAGTTTGGGAAGTCTGCACACTCTCTTTGGGTGGATGGTAACCTTTTTTATTTTTATTTCTGCAAAACTGACATCTGGTAGTGTGATTGCACTAAGTCTTCCAATAAACAGCTTCTCAAAACCTTGGTGTACATTGCTCAGTTCCTAGACTTACGTGTCCTGCACTCAGCATTTCTTAGGTTGTGTTGCACTATGATTTTATCCATTTTTAAAATTTAAAAAATCATAATTGTGTTTTAATGTTGTAACCCACCCTAGAACCTTGGGGTGGAGGGTAGGTTAATAATAATAATAATAATAATAATAATAATAATAATAATAATAATAATAATAATAATAATAATACAGAATCCACTACCTCAGCTGGGGCCGCCTGCTTATGGAAGCCACTCAGAGTTGCTGGGGAAACGCAGTCAGATGGGTGGGGGTAAAATCATCATCATCATCATCAGGGAAAACACAAGTTGCAAGGATTAGCAGTTTCATAAGACATCAGAGGCATAGCTAAGTGTGAGCTATGGCACTGAGCCAACAAGCAATACTACTGGGAGGACAGGTCAGGACCAGCATTTAGCTGGAGTCCCCAGACTGGTAAGCAAATGGGCACACCTTCTAGTGGCCTGGCTAGGTGAGGTTTGTGTGTACTCGTGTTGGTGTCTCCTTGTCCTAGGTGACAGAGGTGAAATGGGTGCCATCCCAGCACCAGATATACTCCCTGCTGCCTAAAGGGGAAAGTTACTGTATTTTTCCGTGTATAAGTCGCCTCCATGTATAAGACGAGCCCTATTTTTTAAACCCAAAATTAAGAAATTAAGTTGTTTAGCTTTTGGGGGTGGGGGAGGTCACTTCCACCAATCGCTCACCCGCCTGCCTGCCACTGCCAATTGCTTGCCACAGCCACTGCCGATCACACACCTCGCCACAGCCGCCAATTGTCTACCCACTCGCCGCCACCAGCAGCCCACTCACCTACTTGCCACAGCCACCAATCGCCTGCCCAATTGCCACAGCCACAGCCAATCACCAGCAGGCCTTGCCGCAGCCACCAATCACCCACCCAATCGCCGCTGCCAATCTCCTGCTTGCTGCTGTCATTAAGCACACGTCCCCCCTCTGCATTCATTCTCTGTGTATAAGACGACACCCAATTTTTGCCTTATTTTTTTTTTTAGCAAAAAGCATCATCTTATACTGGGGAAAATGCACTACTTTGTAACTGTGTAGTTGGAGAAGCTAAGGAGGCATGTCGGCAAGGGAGGTAACAGGAGGCACTTCCAAAAGTTTGCCTGAGCCTTCTCTGGGGGGCAGGTATCCACCCTCTATCCTACTGAGACCCTCCCCAGGATCAGACATCCACTGGAGTTCAGAAACCACTATCCCAGCCATTGGGATTCCTCCTCATGGTCTCCTCCATGACACCTCAGTGGGACTGGTTTTCATCTTCCTTGAGTGATTGTGCTGTGAATTCTGCTAGTGCCTCTTACTTGCCTGAATGGAAGATAGAGAGGGAGGGTAGAAATGTGCCTATTGTGCAAAACAAGAAGCAAAAACACACAGCAAAAAAACACACCATTTACAGTCATTGGTTCAACCACTTTTGCTGCTAGCCTTGTCCACCAGTAGCATGTGCCCTCCCCCATCCCCTGGTGTACCACCCCTTTAGCCCTTCCATATTCTTGTGCTTTCTTCTTCATTCCCTACCAGTTCTGTGACCCTTCTGATAGCATTGCTTCTTGGACCACTGGGGAAAGTCAAGGTCACACCAAGGTCAACCATCCAGCATCAAGGAATTCCCTGCCCAAGTGCGGGACAAAATAGATTCAGAACAATCTGGATTTAAACAGGTTTGTGATGACTTTTCTGAATCAAGACCTGAAGGAGGGATAAAGATCCTAAAGGACAGAACACTTAGGTGCAAAAGAAAAGCTATCCATCATATTTCAATATTTTTACTCACCTGTATGATAAGCCTCTGGCAAAGAGCAGTGACATGTCACTAAATGTGTTTCCTATTTTGCTTTAGAGCGTCAAGCATTTAGACTAATTTTCCTTGACATCTCCCTCTTCGTATCATTACCATTTTTTTCATCAAAAGAGAAAAATGCAATAATATAATAGATCCCCATGAGACACATTTTTCCACTGTGAAGAATTTATATTGAGAGCCTTGTCTAATACAAAACAGAAAAAAGAAGACAACATAATACGAATCATGTCTCTCACTTTCCCTCCCATCCAATTTTTTCTCTCCCTCTTCAGAGTATTATGATATCTATCCAGGCATACCATGAGATTGCAACTCTACTTGCAATTAGTTTTCATCTTGTAATGCTTTTGTTTTTTGCTTTTTATATAAACAAGTTTTGGGGAAATGATAAAGATTCTTCATCTCTAACCTCAACCCTCTTGCAAAGAATTTTGGGGAGAAGGGGGGAAATATCAGTGAATATTTAATAAGTTCATTGTACCCGTGAGTTAATTTTTCTAAACACACATCCTTAATAAATTAAAAGATTGTCACTTTTTCATTGGTTGAAAGCTACAATTTGAGTTCAAATCTCACTGGCTGGGATATTTTCTTTGGACAATATAATACAGCATGCTCACACTGCAGAATATTAACTACATAAGGTTAAGAACCCTTACCCCATCCATGGAGATGTCTCTCAGAAAGAATATCATGGAGAAGGGGTGATTCAGTCGAAGAAGGAGTAGCTACCAAGAAAAACAACAAAACGCTTAGAAATAAGAACCTAGATTCAGCCTAGGTTTTGCAGATGCATAGTTTTATTTTAGAGTTTCTTCCTCGCATAAAGCTACAGTGGTACCTTGGGTTACAAATGCTTTGGGTTACAGATGCTTCAGGTTACAGACTCCACTAACCCGGAAGTAGTACCTCGGGTTAAGAACTTTACCTCAGGATGAGAACAGAAATCCTGCGATAGCGGCGCGGCAGTAGTGGGAGGCCCCTTTAGCTAAAGTGGTACCTCAGGTTAAGAACAGTTTCAGGTTAAGAATGGACCCCCAGAACGAATTAAGTTGTTAACCAGAGGTACTACTGTATACACAGACCATTGTCTTCCAGAATTCCCGCTCTCCTTTCCACTTACAGCAAGTTCTGGGATGCACTAATTTGTGCTTAGCTCAGAGCATTTTGAATTTCTAGCTTGGATCAAGGAATAGATCAGCCATCTGGGCACCACAGTTCAAGAAGGACACTGACAAACTGGAACGTGTCCAGAGGAGGGCAACCAAAATGGTCAAAGGCCTGGAAACGATGCCTGGAGGAACGGCTAAGGGAGCTAGGCATGTTTAGCCTGGAGAAGAGGAGGTTAAGGGGTGATATGATAGCCATGTTCAAATATATAAAAGGATGTCATCTAGAGGAGGGAGAAAGGTTGTTTTCTGCTGCTCCAGAGAAGCGGACACGGAGCAATGGATCCAAACTACAAGAAAGAAGATTCCACCTAAACATTAGGAAGAACTTCCTGACAGTAAGAGCTGTTCGACAGTGGAATTTGCTGCCAAGGAGTGTGGTGGAGTCTCCTTCTTTGGAGCAGAGGCTTGACAACCATATGTCAGGAGTGCTCTGATGGTGTTTCCTGCTTGGCAGGGGGTTGGACTCGATGGCCCTTGTGGTCTCTTCCAACTCTATGATTCTATGATCATGGTTGCATTTGCAACCATGCATTTGCATCCCTCTCCATCCCTTCCAGAAAGGACAGTCAGTTGCTCTGGGACTGCAAAACTGAAGGGAAGCATACTCTGGTCCTATTTTACAATATGTACCCCCCGCTTCCCAGAAAGAACACAATGACCAGAGGAAACGGCTCAGGACTGCAATACCTCAAGGACTGCCTCTTTCCATATGAACCTTCCCAGACCCTGAGATCATCTTCTGAGGCACTTCTTCGTGTGCCTCCTCCTCCAGAGGTCCAGAGGGTGGTAACATGAGAACGGGCCTTCTCTGCAGTGGCTTCCCATCTGTGGAATGCTTTAGGTGCAAGGCAAAAACATTCCTTTTAAACCAGGCCTTTGGTTGATTTGACTGACATCCTATGCCCTTTTAAAATGTGTCGGGGGAGGGCTATTGAGTTGTTGTTGATCTTATTTTGATTATATATTTTTTGGTTTTATATTCTGATTTTATTCTGTGACCCACTTTGAGACCTGCGGGTATAGGGCAGCATATAAAAGAAAGAAAGAAAGAAAGAAAGAAAGAAAGAAAGAAAGAAAGAAAGAAAGAAAGAAAGAAGGAAGGAAGGAAGGAAGGAAGATAACCCCATCAAAGAATGGCCCTACCATCAGGTAAAGTGGGATGCTGCCCCCTGAGGCAGATGTTGTGGAGCACAGAGTGGGTAGGACAGTATGTGCCACATGAGCTGCCCTGCACCCCCTAAGTTAGCACATTGCCCTCAAGTACAGCAGAAGCTGCCGGTCTGTCCACAGTGAACATAAGAATATAGGATATTGCCTTATACCAAGTCAGAGTATTGGTCCACCTGGCTCAATATTGCCCACATTCACTGCCAGTGGCTCTCTGGGGTTCCAAACATACCTGGAGGTACCTGGGATTGAACCTGCAAAGCAAATGGTCTACCACTGGGCTGTGCCTTTTGCCTTGCACACTCTGGCTCCATCCATCAACAAAGTGTTGAAGTAAGATTTAAGTGCCCTGTTCCAGCTGGTTTCTGTACATGGAGGGAGGGACCCATCTCGCCCTTTGCTTCAGGGAGCTGACTCTGGTCCCATCCATCTGCTGCAGGGATCTTGCTTCCCCACCCCTAGAAAGAACATTCTGTCCCAATTGCTAGATACTATGGGACTGTGGATATGAAGGAAATCACACTCCGGCCCTATTCAACAGCCAACAGGCTGAGGAGTGCCAGGTTGTGTGGGTTTGTGTTTGTGTGTGTATTTGTAAGCTGTTCTTGAGAATCACTCAACTGAAAAGTGGGATAGAAATCTTCTAAATAAACAGTTGAGACTGGTGAAACCCAACAGGCTCAAAAGGCATTACTAGTGGCCATCTAGGACCATGTGTGGGCTAAATAATGGGGGCAATTTCTCCCCTTGTTTGCAGCCTTTCCCCTGACTTATTCCATGTAGTTTTGTGGTTAGAGTGTCGTACTAAGATCTGGGAGAGCAGGTTCAATCTCCATTTAGCTGTGAATCTCAGTGGGTGACCTGGGTGACCACGGTCTCTCAGCCTAATCTTGTTGTTGTTGTTTAGTGGTTTAGTCGTGTCCGACTCTTTGTGACCCCATGGGCCAGAGCACGCCAGGCACTCCTGTCTTCCACTGCCTCCCGCAGTTTGGTCAAACTCATGTTGGTAGCTTTGAGAACACTGTCCAGCCATCTCCTCCTCTGTCGTTCCCTTCTCCTTGTGCCCTCCATCTTTCCCAACATCAGGGTCTTTTCCAGGGAGTCTTCTCTTCTCATGACATGACCAAAGTATTGGAGCCTCAGCTTCACGATCTGTCCTTCCAGTGAGCACTCAGGGCTGATTTCCTTAAGAATGGATAGGTTTGTTCTTCTTGCAGTCCGTGGGACTCTCAAGAGTCTCCTCCAGCATCATAACTCAAAAGCATCAATTCTTCGGCAATCAGCCTTCTTTATGGTCCAGCCTAATCGACTTCTCTGTATTGTTGTAAAGATAAAAGGGAGAGGGGGAGAACCATACGCACCACTTCAAGCTCCTTGGAGAAAAGGTGAGCTCTAAATGTAGTCATAGTAAATCCCTTCCCATTGGTTATATAGAAAAGAGGCATCATTTGGAGAAACTGTTTAGGAGGAAACGCAATTGTCTTCCACCCAGAACAAGATGCTGGCTCTGGGCATCCTCAGTTGTTTAAGACTACCCACTGGCCTGAGATTTAAATCAGGGATTTCCAGTGCACTTCAATAGTCCTGGAATATCTTGCAGCCTAGAAAAATCTGTTCCCACATGAGCTTTCTTGGGCTTATTGAAGATCATGCTGCAATAAATTTGTCAGACTTTAAGGTGCCACAGCCTCTCTGATGTCTTAATGTCATTAAGACATTATTAAGATTATGGCAATAATCTCACAGCCTTAATGTTCTTATAGGCCTGCATTTCATCAAAATCATCAGGGCCTTCATCATGTTCAAACTGCTAACTTCATTTGGATCAAATCATTACTGAAAGAAATCTTTTTTAAAACTCCATAATGGAATCCAGAGGTTCACGATGAAAGTTTTTTGTGTCTGTGTGTTACCTTTCGGAACTGATGGGGAAATAGTTCTCCCTTGGGAGCCCCAATTGAGAGGTAATGGGGAGGACACGGGTCTTTCTGTTTCTCAAAAGCAAACAAACCAAACAAATAGCCTTATATTAGCACTCTTCCTTCTGGCTGTGGAAATGAAGCCATTTATCAGCCGGCTGAATGTGATCTGTTTCTCCTTTGTAAACCTTTCAACACAAGACACATTTGGCTGGGCTCCTCCCTGTCCCTTGGGAGAGTCGTCTGGAATACAACCACATTACCAGCAGGATTAAACCACCACTTGTAAAGAAATGGATCCATTTTCATTTGGTTCCTTTAAAAACTTTAAAACAGCCTAGAGCTGTCCTCATAAAAACACATATACAAAATGGAGCATTTTTGCATGTTTCTCAGGCTTTACAAGTCCATTTGAAAAGAAAAATGACCAGTTTGGCTTTAGAATTTCAGTGTGCTGCAGGCCAGAATGTTACTACTGCTATCCTTTTGCACAAAACTACCAATAGTAGTATAGGGATGTGGGTGGCACTGTGGGTTAAACCACAGAGCCTAGGACTTGCCTATCAGAAGGTTGGCGGTTCGAATCCCTGTGACGGGGTGAGCTCCCGTTGCTCAGTCCCTGCTCCTGCCAACCTAGCAGTTCGAATGCAGGTCAAAGTACAAGTAGATAAATAGGTACCACTCCTGCAGGAAGGTAAACAGTGTTTCCATGCGCTGCTCTGGTTCACCAGAAGTGGCTTAGTCCTGCTGGCCACATGACCCGGAAGCTGTATGCCGGCTACCTCGGCCAATAAAGCGAGATGAGTGCCGCAACCCCAGAGTCATCCGTGACTGGACCTAATGGTCAGGGGTCCCTTTACCTTTACTTACCAATAGTAGTAGTAGTAGTAGTAGTAGTAGTAGTAGTAGCAGCAGCAGTAGTAGTAATTTTATTTGTACCCTGCACATCTGACTGGGTTGCCCCAGCCACTCTGGGCATTGAATTTAAGAACTAACTTTCAAAACATGGTTAACAGTGACAGGGCTGCCATACGTTTGGATTTTCCTGGACAGTACTGGGAATTAGACATTAGGTGGAAGTGACGTCCAGGGGAAATTTTCTTGTGCCGTAGAACCTAGAAAATGTGAAGCACAGAGCTAAGATCCAGCCATGGACAAAATGTGTCACCTAGGCTAAGTGACGCAGATGGTGGCAACATTGTTGGGGGTCCAGCACACACTAAAGACTTTGTTTCCCCATGCTTTCAAAGGCGATATTTCATTTGATTTTATTTTTTTTACCCTCTAATATTTCTGCATTGTTATTGCTTTATTGTTGGCTTTTCATTATGATTTCACTATTTTTTTGTAACATTATGTGTCTAAGAAGGCCTTGTTTTCCATTTTATAATTAATAATAATTTTATTATTTGTACCCCGCCTATCTGAATGGATTGTCCTGTTTTCATTTCATGCAGCATTGTTCCAATACTGCTGCAGTTGGTCTTCTACCAAAAATGAAGGTTTCACTGTGGCAAAATGACATAACTTAAGTAATTTACATAATTAATCACATAAATTAAATTGTCATTGCATTATTCCACTCTATTCATTGCAGTGCAAAAGAAATGCAATGCAAAGGGATGGTGAGAGAAATAATCAATTACTTATCTTTTACTGACTGAATGCATCAACAACCATGAAATCACAGTTGCTGAATTAATTTATGTTCTGGATATGGGATGAATAGGTGTGTATCAGCAATTTGCACTCCCATTTCTTTTTTTTGTTAGAATTCTTCAACATCCCTACTCTTATTGATACGTTTCCTTTGTTGTAAACCATTTGGAGGTCATTTTGAAAAAGAAGGCAATAATAATAATAATAATAATAATAATAATAATAATAATAATAATAATAATATTTAGACCCTGCCCATGGATTTAGCTTGCACACTTTCATCCTTACATGGCTGAAGGCAGACCAGTTGAAATTGCACAAGTTAACTCCAAACAAGGCAGAGAGCTTGAAAGTTCTTTTAGCACTCGGTCCACTTGGGATTAACCATCATGAAAAAGGCTTTTAAGCACTCCACCTTGCTTGGAGGGTAAAGCCCATTTTAGCCCATCAGCTCCCGGATGCTCTTGAGAGACCTCATGGGGCCATGACAGGATTGTCAAAACCTAAACATTACCTGGTCATGTTTTAAATATTAAATGAATGCTATGAAAAGCTCTCTCTGTGTATGTGTTGACCAATAAGCCATCTCACTAATAATATTACATTGGAAAATCCCATCATTTCACATACAGGCAAGTGCTCAACGTTTTTCTAGAGATAAATAGCCTGTGCTGAATGGCCCGTTAATGGAGGATTCGTTGCCTCCACAACACTCCAAAGCTAGTAAACGGAATATGGGGTAATTCAAACCATACAGAAAATGCAGGCTTGAGCATTAAAAATGTTTCATTAGGATTTATGGTCAATGCACTTGGATACCCAATCTTCAATATGATAAACAACAACCAGCTACTTTTAATTTAGATGCGTCTAGGTGCCAAGAACAATGGGGAGGTGGGAGGAGGGGACCATTTCCGAGAGGCACACAACCTCCCAGAAACAAGTAAGATGACACTGGTAATTGATCCTGAAGTTATGTGGAATTTTTTTTACAGTTTTACCATCCCATTATCCTCTGTTTGTTTATATTCCTTGCCACATTTTAACTAAAGCCTCTGCTGTGTGGGGAAGCTGCATGTTTGTTGATAGTGGCTGCATGGCGGTTACAGGGATACCAGATGTCTCTCATTTTCGTGGATGCCCTTTAAGTTGTCTTTACTTTGGAATTGCACAGAGGGAGAAATGTACCTCCTCTTCCAGAACTCCTCTGTGTACATTGGGGATGGGAAAACTGAGGCCCAGGGGCCAAATGGCCCTCCATCTCTTTCTACCTGGCCCTTGGGCTTCTCCCAGCCCATACCCTTCACCAGCCCTGCTTTGTACCCTCCTTGAGCTTTGTTCTCTTTGGGGTTTTGTCCTTAGAATCATACAATAACAGCATCGTAGAGTTGGAAGATGGGTCAAACAGTCATCTTGTCTAACCCTCTGCAATGCCTCCCTGGAATCTGTCCTTGAACTCTGATAGTGCTGTTTTCTTGCCTGGCTGGAGAAGAGATCAGGGTGTGAGAGGGCACAGAAACTAGCCTACTTGTACAGAAGTAAAATTCACATTTGTTCTGCTGCCCACTTTTTCCTCTGGTCCCACCCACAAATGGCATGCGGCCCTCGGAAGGCTGGCTAGCAAAGAAAGGGGCCCTCAGACTGAGAAAGGTCGCCCACCCCTAGCACAGATGACCAGAAAGTTTCATCCCATTCCCAGCATCCTCTATGACAGTGCAAGAAATCTTGAGGGCCACCCTCTTCAATGCCACTTGAGACCAACCTAATGTTCGGGTCAGTTCTGGGTCTCTTGGGCCACCAAAGAGGCCATTCTCTGTTTCCCATCCTCCTTGCCAATTGTATTTATACAAGCAACATTATTCCTATAAACACACTATACAGAGTTTATACAAAGTTATGTTATGTCAAAATCTGAGCCGCTGAATCGTTTTGGGAAGGTTGCTTGCAAAAAAGAAAGCCATATAGGTTTGCTTAAAACCATAGTGTTAAAATAAAGTTGGCTTCCCATCCCACATTTAACCACGGCAATAAGTGGCCTGATTTTCAGGCATTTTAAGCACCCAGATACCCCTATAAAAAGGCTGGGGATCTTTTCCAAAGAACCTTTAAGCCAAAATGACTGTGGTTAAAAAGTGGAAATAATCTTCAACGTGGGATGGGGTTGGGGAATGCCTTTGTGTTCCAGGGGAAATGGGTTTCAATTTAAAAGTGTTCAGCTGACTTATACTTGGCTCATGCGTAACATCCATGGATTTTTCACCAAGACTGTGAAAGGGCAGCTAAGAATAGCTACGCTAAATGTGTGTGTGATTAAATTGTCTTAATGAAAAATGATGGGGTTGTGGGGGGTGCAAGGGCAGAATGCTGGCACAATTTCTGCTTGCAGAGCTGTCGAAAATCAGAAATAATTGCCTAATCCTACGAGAGACTCTGCTGGCAAATAAATAAAAAAGAAAGTGTGTTAACATGGGATGTAAACACTGCTATTGCACAGTCATGACCAGCACCATCATGCCGGAAGCTGGTCTACAACATTGTCCCACCAACAATTTGCTGTGGGTCAATGTTGCCATGCTAGAAAATGCTACTGGATTGGCTCTAGAGTTAAGGACATGTATGGATGGGAGAGTAACTAATTCAAGTTGCATTTTGATGCCAACAAACCTCACATTTCCTGAATTAATATGCAAACCAGAATGCAACTAGCTATACTTTGGAATTCACACTTCTCCCAATTTTGTGAGGAACTTATCCAATCCAAAACTTTGCACAAAAAAATGGATACAGCAGGGGGAAATGCAAACAAAAATTAATACACTGGTGATTTGTATGCTGCTTTGCCACACACACACCAAAAAAAAAAAAACATGTTCAAAGCAGCTTACAACAAAGCAAACAAATGCACTTCAAAATCAAACACCATGTATTATGTTAAAGGAAATAATTTGCCAAAATGTGCACATTAGGCAAAACCATTTACAAAATGCTTATGTTAGAAGAAACGGGTGCTGGAACTGTAGTTAGGATCGCACTGCAACTTTGGTGCATTAACTTCAGTAGGTCTACTCTGCATGTAACATAGCCTTTGGCTTGTATCAATTCATGATGTTATTCACCACTTCATTTTGTTTTTCTTATGATTAAGTGGTATATGGTGGGTGTGGGTGTGTAGGCGTGTGTGTAAAGGTGTTTACTCAGGAGTTGAATTCATGCATGCATTCTAACAAGTATGCAGAATATTGTATGATGAGCAAACCACACACCCATGCCTCCCCCCACCCCAATCCTTATGATCCTGTATGGATTCTTGTGACCAGATAATATTATATTATAATTCACATATTATAGGACCCAAGCTGGCCATCCTGTCTTTGGCATTTCCTGATTTCTGAATGCTGCACCATTCTCTCTTAAACTATTTTTAAGGCCCAGTATTTTCTTTTGTTTGGTTTCCGAGACACGATTTGTGTGGCTGTTATCTCACTTATTTATTGTTCCTTTGGCAGCAGTCCTTGATCTTTTGCCTCTTCTCACTCACAAGTGCTTTCAACAATAGATACTTGGCTGGAACCACTGGATGGAAGTCTGAAGTGCTGACTTTCTGAACGTTGGAGCCCAAAGGGCGGAAATAAAAGTTGTAAGCTCTGTTGAGAGGTAACAGACGATATCTTAATATTTCACTAGAGGCAGATTATAAACCATTTATGCTGCAACCGTAGAAATTGATCTATGACATCATGTCTAAGACTTCAGATTGATCACTTTATGCTCTCAGCGTGTCACTCACTCTTTGAACAAAACTGATTGACAGCACCCTTGAAATCAACAGACTGATGCCAATTGACACTTTATCTTTGTTAAGTACCATCTGTTCATCGAAAAGGACACTTGTGTTATGTTCACTGTAAGCTTCTGTGTCTCAGAAGAACTTGGAATTGCATGCATTTTGTATCTTTTGGAATCGAAAGGACTTTCTGAATTCTTTCCCACTCAAGTATGAGTAATAAAGATCCTTCAGATCAAATCCATTCCTTTTGCCGGCAGCCCAATTTTTAACTGAAGACAGAACGTG
Source organism: Podarcis bocagei (assembly GCF_964188305.1). Classification (NCBI taxonomy): domain Eukaryota; kingdom Metazoa; phylum Chordata; class Lepidosauria; order Squamata; family Lacertidae; genus Podarcis; species Podarcis bocagei. The sequence goes on from NC_138134.1 coordinate 56,919,309, forward strand.
GCACCATGATTAATTAGTTAATTCTTCATCCGGCAATGAATTCTTCAGAACGTACTCACTTTCGTTAGTCATATTGGCTGCTCAACTCCAGACATTCCTGGATGAAATGGATTATCTAGACTGATTTTGGTCTGGTGCACAACCCTGTTTAGGGACTAAAACTACCTTGGTCACCTTGAGGGGAGACTTTGACTAGGAAAGAGCCAGGGGGAGTACAACAAAGCCCAAGACCTTTCTACTATTTTCAGAGCTATTGACCTATCCTTCTGAACCAACTGTTGTGGATAAAAATGTGGAGACACCATATTGTGGCGGTTAACATAAGAAAATCCAGATGGGTCAAAGAAAGACCTATCTAGTCCAGCACTCAGTTCTCAAACTGGTCAGTCACATGCCACAGGAAGCCTGCAAGCAAGACCTAAGTGCAACAGTGTCCTCTCCATTTGAGCTTCTCAGCAACTGCTACTCAGAGACATACTGCCCTCTGACAATGGAGGTAGTTGTATTTATCTCTGAGAGATGGGTTCCAGAAGGTGGTAAAGGTAAAGGACCCCTGACCATTAGGTCCAGTCGTGACCAACTCTGGGGTTGCGGTGCTCATCTCACTTTATTGGCCGAGGGAGTTCAGTTTCCGGGTCATGTGGCCAGCATGACTAAGCCGCTTCTGGCAAACCAGAGCAGTGCACAGAAACGCCGTTTACTGTGGTTTAACCCACAGTGCCACCCGCGTCCCCCAGAAGGTGGTACTGTGGATCAATTGCGTACCAATACTTTTTGTTGTTGTTTTATAGACTGCTTCACAGCATATAGCCATCCAAGTAGGGTACAAGATAAAACAGAATAAAGGTCTTAAAACAATAAAATCAATCCAGCCACAAACAAACTACAAACAGTGAAACCACCCATACAAACACCAAAAACAACAAAGCCCTTTCATCAGGTATAAAATGACTGCGTTACATCTCAGGGAAAGCCTGTCTCTAACAGGTACCTAAACATCATGACGCTAGGCACCTGTTTGATTTTGGCTGGTAATTGAGTCCAGATTGCTTAAGGTGCAACACTAAAAGCCTGGTTTCTAGCACATGCCTTTGGGGTTATGGTACTTTCAGCTTTGCCCCATCTCAGGAGCATAGGTGCTAGGCAGGGATATATTGGGCAAGGCAAGTCTGTCTTCTGCGCTTTTGACAGGAAACTGGTGTTAAACTATAGCACCCCATTTTGGACAGAATGGCTGACTAGTTTAACTAGGATGTAAGCGCAAAGAAAGGGTAGAAGCACAGGGGTGCAGGGGTGGAAGAGGACAGAAGGCAGGCAGGGATGGTTTTTTGGTAATCTTTGGTAATATGGCACCCTGGGTAAGGCCAAAATTTGGTGCCCCCAAATGAATCTTCTCAACAAAGGATCTTCTCAATTTTGCACCCCTTGGCTCGGGAACCAGCTACACATCTCTGAACCTGGCACCGATGCCTTGTTTTGTCTCTCTGTTTTGGCTGCTAAACTATGGTTTAGCAAGCCAGGAACTGATTGCCTGAATTGCGCCAATGTGTCCCTTTGAAGTTACTGAAATAATATATTTATGGATTATGTAATGTAATCACAACTTGCATGTAATTAACGTGAGCAATTTGAACCTTGCCTGATTGAGAGCTGGCTGGTTAAAATTGCACAAATTAATTTCACGCAAGGCGGGGAGCTTAAAAGCTCTTTTGTACCAATGCTTACCTGGGAATCGGGAGAATTACTTTTCAGTAAGGATGCAAAGGAGCTGTTAAATGCTCTTTTTAAATTGATGAAGTATGACAGCTTTAACACTGCCGTTGTTTCATCTTAATAGGTGAGCGCCTCTCTTTCCTTACCAGGGTGTCAGTCTTTTCTCCAGCTTCCTTGATGGCTAGCATGAAGCCATCTGCGTCAATGCCTGTCTCATGTTAATCATTCTGTTTTGTTTTCCATTCCATGGGCTTATTCCAGTTAACATCATGCAGATCCTCCTTTGTGTTTTCATTATGCTCATCAGTATGGTATTTGATGTGAATACCCTGTCATTTGGAAGGTACAATTTGTTCCACTCACTGGGCACACACTTATTTATTTATTTTAAGTACAGTTCAGAATATTAGCTATGTAATAACAAAACAAACAAGCAAAAAAATCTTTCTTATATGGGCTTTGGCCTAAACAGTCTCAGAAATGTCAATGTCTCCAGTATAGAAATTGGGGAAGGGGGATATTGCTCAGCGCTAGAGCAACTGCAGGTGGTTCCATGTTCAATCCTGGCATCTCCAGGTAGCCCTTGGACAGACCTTTGGTTGAAATCTTGGAGAGCCTCAGTTGTTGTTGTTTAGTCAGTCAGTGCTAATTGTAGAGGTAATTGTAGAGCTGGAAGGGACCTTGGGAATCACCAAGTCCAACTCACTGCTGAGTGCAAGATTTGCAGTGCAGTATGTGATTACAACAACCCTGACAGGTGGCCATCCAGCCTCTGCTTCAATATATTTATGTATAAATACATACTGAGACATCCCAATAGCACACATCCCTACTTGTGCAATTGGGACTTCCTTTCCTCTACCCTTACACTCCACCCATGCGCCATATCTGTTGTGGGGTTCCCTCCGACCCTCTGGAGCAAACATGGAGGACACAGAGAGCATGGAGAGGGGAAAGAAGTCCCATTGTCCAGGTGGAAGTCCTTGCCCTAATGGGATGAGCCTATTGCATACAATCCATAACTTGGCAGTATATGTGAATGAAACTATACTAACTCCATTCACATATAGTAGTCAGGCAGCTCTATTTTCTTCAGGAAGAAAATGCCTCCTTTCTCCACTTCTATGATGGGTTAAGCAGGTGTGGGGGACACGGGTGGCGCTGTGGTCTAAACCACAGAGCCTAGGGGTTGCTGATTGCAAGGTCGGCAGTTCGAATCCCCACGACCAGGTGAGCTCCCGTTGTTCAGTCCCAGCTCCTGCCCACCTAGTAGTTTGAAAGCATGTCAAGTGCAAGTAGATAAATAGGTACCACTCTGGTGTTAAGGTAAACGGTGTTTCCGTGTGCTGCTCTGGTTTGCCAGAAGCGGCTTAGTCATGCTGGCCATATGACCCGGAAGCTGTCTGCGGACAAACGCCGGCTCCCTCGGTCTATAGAGCGAGATTAGCACGCAACCCCAGAGTCATCTGCGACTGAACCTAACAGTCAGGGGTACCTTTACCTTTAAGCAGGTGTGATTTACATATTGCACTTTGAATACATGGTTTTAAAACATTCAAGGAAATTAGTTGGTAATGTTTACCTAATTCAGGCTCCACACAGGGTTGGGTGACCTTTGATTCTCCAGATGTTACTGAACTACAGTTCCCATCAGCCACAGCGAGTGTGGGCCAATGACCAGAGTTGATGGGAGATGTAGTTGTGGAGCCCCCTTCCCATAAGAGGTGGTTATGGTATCTTCATTATGCAAACACCACGCCTCTGTATCCTGGCCTTTGACGCATGAGATGCATACTTCTAGGGCCCATCTTATTTCTGTAATGCCAGTCATTTTAAACTGGTTTTGATACTGTGTTTTAATTGTCAATAACCCACCCTGGCACTTTGGGGTGGAGGGTGGGTAAATAAGAATAAACTTGAGGGCCAAATGTTCCTCAGCCCTGCCTTAGCAGGTTTCTTAACAGGGTTAAAGAAAGAAAGAAAAGCTTGCTTATTGTAATGTGTAATTCGGCCAGTAACAGCTGCCCAGTGGAGTTTTTTCCCATTAGCATGGTAAATATTTCTGTAATCCAACTAAAGCATATAATTGGTACTTGAGTATGTTGCTGCTAGAACATGGACCCCAACTGCACAGAACTGTTTCCAGTAGCTACTTGCTGCCAAGGTTATCTGTCTTATCATATAAAGGAGAAAGGCTAATCACAAAAACTCCTGCAAATCAAGTTTCTTGAAACTAATTATCCAATTGCAGTAACCCACTCTGCCTCAACCAATTTCCATATGTATTCAACGAGCATGTAAACTATGTTTTCTTAATCAAATTCTCGAGAATAACTTGATTCTGTGAAATCAAACGGGGGGGGGGGGGAGAGAAGCTAATACTCTCTAACCCTTGAGGGAATTGGTGACACATTAAGTGGACCCTGAAGTAAAAATCAGCTCCTGAATGGCACTTTAAGAGGAAGAATGCTGACACTGATGACACTTGTGCCTGCAAAACTAGTACAGTAGAACCTTGGTTCCTGGATGACTTGGTACTCAAACATTTCAGCTCCCGAACGCCGAAAACCTGAAAGTAAATGTTCCTGTTTTCAAACGTTTTTTGGAAGTCGAATGTCTGGGGCAGCTGTCAGCTATAGTTTCCGGGGTGCCTGCGCCAATCGGAAACTGTACCTTGGTTTTCGGACTTCCGGAATGGATTACGTTCAAGAACCAAGGTACCACTGTACTTGGATAGGATCATAATTAACTTTTGTGTTGCATTTCTCCGAATGTTGCAGTACAGTTCACAGCTCAAAAAAATCATTTCCAGATGTATGAAATAAAACACATATTTCAGAATAAAATATATTTAGAAATCCAAACACTGAAGTAAGATACATATTAAAAGATGCATTTGCAATAAAATACATATTTAAGAGTTTAAACACAAATTTCTGTTTTTTTTAAATAAAAAAAATCACAGATTAATACAGAAGCAGGATGGAATGGGCTTTAAAATAAACACGTATGAAATTAACAGGAACCAGAATAGACAGATTCACCCATCTCTAGTATTAAGGGTAATAAAATGGACAAGCTGGGCAAACAAGGATATTTCTCAAGAAGAAATATGTGATGGTAAGGAGGCAACTGCTTCTCCTCCATCAGCTTCTTAATCAATTAAATTTACTTGTAACATTTGGTTTCTCTTTCCCTGTTTCGGGGGTGTGAAAACTAGATATTCCAAAGCAATTTGTTGCCTTATTCAGAGAGAGATAATATTGTAGGCATATTTATACTTACTTTCTGGGCTCTGACACTGCTCTTTTTCTTTCTCCTACACCAGCTGGGTACACACCATACCTTTAAAGGACACTCTCAACCCCAACCCCGCCTCAAAAATGAGAATCCTGGGAGCTGTGGTTTGGTGAGGTTGCTGGGAGTTATAGTTCCTTCAGGGATAAAACTACAGCTCCTGGGATTCTTTGAGGAGGGAACTGTGCTTTGACTGTCTGGTGGCTGTGCAGCCCTAGTCTCACATCACTTCCTCTTATTTCTGCTTTGATACCCGTGCAGTCTTCCCTCCCTGTTTCCTAGACACTGGCTGATCAGTGTCCCCTGCAGGTCTGGCAACCAGAACAAACATTTCATGTGTCTCTTGGTTGAGCCATCCCTGCTCGTCCTTTTATAGAGATGTCCAACATATCTTAAAGCAATTTGACCATATCGAGCATGGGTTTCTTTCGCCAAATTTCCATTTGTGAATTCATCCTGCTTTAATTAAACAATGCAAACAAACACAACATCACTCAGGGCTTGAAATGTGTTGTGGTACTGACATGTCTGTCTATAAAACTGCCAAATGGATTCACTTGAAAGAAGTTATTTTTAAAAAATAAGAAAATAAAAAAGCTGTTCCTAACTGTGCCTGCACAAGTAACGAAAAGGATAATCAAAGTAGCCATTGTATACTCATCATCATTATCACCCTCATGTTTAATACCCAAGAGCAGGTTACAACAATTCAGAATTCAGAATCAGAAACAGTTAAAACAAATTACAGTCACAGGAACAGGATGAGTGCTGAAAGCACATATTTCAATTGCCAAAGTCCGGGGTAAAGAGACGTACAGTGAAAATGAAGAGGGAATTTCACAACTTCACAACGGGACTTAATTCATAGGCTCTGACCCAATCGTGCTCCAACTGTGTTTCTTTCTACCTGAAGAAAACTTTGAATTTTGTGGTATGGAACATTTCACAGCAGTAACACGGTACAGGTGCATAAATCCTAGATTCTATAGTATCACATACCACCAGTGCCAACTGAAATATCTGTTTCTTAGGACTGAGAGCAAATATGTATTAGATCCCAGAGAAATCCAATTTAGCATCCTTTACCGGGTGGCGCTGTGGGTAAAACCTCAGCGCCTAGGACTTGCCAATCGCATGGTCGGCGGTTCGAATCCCCACGGCGGGGTCCACTCCCGCTGCTCGGTCCCAGCGCCTGCCAACCTAGCAGTTCGAAAGCACCCCCGGGTGCAAGTAGATAAATAGGGACCGCTTACTAGCAGGAAGGTAAACGGCATTTCCGTGTGCGGCTCTGGCTCGCCAGAGTAGCTTCGTCACGCTGGCCACGTGACCTGGAAGTGTCTGCGGACAGCGCTGGCTCCCGGCCTCTAGAGTGAGGTGAGCGCACAACCCTAGAGTCTGTCAAGACTGGCCTGTACGGGCAAGGGTACCTTTACCTTTACTTTACCTTACCTTTACTCTTTAATAGTCAATGTCTGGGCTTGCTCTTTCTTCCAAGTTGCCATTCTACAACAACAACAATATTGCCAGCCTACTGAATCCCCAGAGCCCTTTGTCAGTCACTTCTCTTCGTTGTCCTGGCCTGGTCAGCCCCCCACAGAAACACTCAGGAGTCAGGGCTCATGACAGAGCTGTCCCTCCCAATATCTGTTTTGTTGCTGGATTAGGTCAGAACAGGCCCACTAAGGTAAGCATCTAGGCAAGAGTTGGGAAGCAGGTTCTGCCAACCACGCATCCCACAATGTGGAGAATGCAAACATTACACTTAAAAAAATGCTAGTTGGGGCCCCCTAAGCAGAACTATCACAGTGGGGGGGACAGCAGAGCCAGAAAGCTTTTTATTCTGTAAAGGTAAAGGGACCCCTGACCATTAGGTCCAGTCGTGGCCGACTCTGGGGTTGTGGCGCTCATCTCGTTTATTGGCCGAGGGAGCCCGGCGTACAGCTTCCAGGTCATGTTGCCAGCATGACTATGCCGCTTCTGGCGAACCAGAGCAGCGCACGGAAATGCCGTTTACCTTCCCGCCGGAGCGGTACCTATTTATCTACTTGCACTTTGATGTGCTTTTGAACTGCTAGGTTGGCAGGAGCAGGGACCGAGCAACGGGAGCTTACCCCATCGTGGGGATTCGAACCGCTGACCTTCTGATCGGCAAGTCCTAGGCTCTGTGGTTTAACCCACAGTGCCACCCGCATCCCTCAGTATTTTATTCTGTAGTTGACATAAAACAATGAATTTGCCTTATTTGAATCTGAATTTGTCATCTGATCCAGCCTTCCCCATGCTTCTCTTGAGTCTGTTAACATTGTGTTGCTTTCTGCAATTGCACAATTCATTTGTTTTGTAATAAATCTTAAGGCTCCTAAAGTTAAATTGGTTATCTCCAAAGCACTCAGTCCAAACCTTATTCCCTCTGACAAATACAGAGACTACACCAAATTGATATTTATTTGCAAGGGGACAGATGCATAGTCTGTGCACGTCTGATTCTGAATTAATATACAGTGAGTTGAGGGCCTGGGAGGAAGATGAGCTTTTGAACAAACTGATTCTGTATGGTGCCATCCCATAAGCAGCAAGGAATCAGGAAATTTCAGGCTTATGGTGCCTGGGTCTTTCCTAAAACCACAAAAATAGGCAACTGAATGCAGCCTTTCATTTTTTTCATTTGAATATGGCCCTCAGGTTTTATAGGCAACAGTTCATGTCATAGGTACTGCTGTATTTGCAGCATCTCTTGAGAAAAGGATTAGAAAAATCTGTTTAAAACAAACCAAAATACCTAACCATAGCCCACAACAAAAGAAGGCAGAACTCATAAGCTAGTCACAGAATTGAGAGCAGGGGGGAATGTCTGACAGAGAAAAATGTGTTTTGGCACCCATAATAATTTATTCTTATTTCAAAGAGCGATTGAAACCTTACTCAAATGGACTCATCCACTCCACTGATCCAGTGGAAGGAAATCCCTATAAATAAACAGGGACCATTTTTGCTTCTTTTTACCCCATTTCTTAGTAGGGCAGATGCTTTGGAATAAAGCAACATAAGAGACAATGAAAGAAGCTCCTTCCGTGCTGGAGCAACGGGCCAGACTGAGAGGTCCCATCAGAGACAACTCTTTTGTATAACCAGTGGAGATCCTATTGGCCCCTTTTGTCACATGATCACTGCTAGATAAATAACTGCAGTACCATGTTCTGGCCACCTCCAGTGATTGTGGCTAGCAATTCTCTTCTGATTTCTGCTGTTGGTTGGAGGTAGCTGAGGAATAATAATACTAGTAATAGTAATAATAATACCACAGTACTCTCACCCTTTAAAAACCTGCTGCTGGAACTTCCTATTTCTTGGCAAGTGAAAAGCATGAAATGATATTTAAATATCCACAGACACACTGGAAAACTACTTACTTTCCTGTTTTTTCTACTGGTCATCCAAGCACATGGAAGAAGGATGATCAGCCAGAAAAGCATGCCGTATATAATTTGCACCCAGAAACAGTGCTACCTGATCTTTGCTCAGATCAGTATAGACCTGCATAGGGATTAATCATTGTGAAACCATATGGGAAATGAAGTAGGTGCATTATCAAAAATATTCTGGCATCCCTCTCTCAGATAAGGAGAAAAACGAAACAGCTGCAAATCTTGGCATTTGCTACAGAATTCACATCAATATTCAATGAGACTCAAGCAGATGGAGGAAACTATGTCAGAAATAAAATTGTGTTCTGAAGAAATGAAAGTTTGTTTTGATTCTGGTCAAGACTGTTCAAGGGTTTGGTTGTTAGTTGATTGGCTCTGATAGCGGTTTCCCATTCTCTAGATTTTTTCTTCCCGGCTAATATTGTTGGCTTTATAATTGTTATCCATCCCACATTACAAAGAGAAGGACAAGCTGGAATTAAAGAAGGGTCCCCCCCTCCTTGACATATTTCAGGAAACCATTAAGCTCCATCTTCTGCCAAACGAATAGCTCGGCATAATTAATGCATTAAAGACTTATTAGAGTTGATCAGACTAATGCAAGTCGAAGTTTACCCCTAAATATATCTCTGGTGCTGAGTACAGGAACTAAATGGGAACAGTCACAACTGAAAGCAAGCCGGATATGTTCTGCAGCCTTTGTTCTTTCTTTTCTATAGCCAGAACTATGTATGAGGTAGCTGAAGCATGTCTATGAAACCTAGGAAAATAAGCAGAGCCTTCCTGGATCAGGCCAAAGGCCCTATCTAATCCACCATCCTGCTCATCAAAATGGCCAACCAGATGTCTCTGGGAAATCCACAAACAGGGCATGGGGACTGAAATGTAGGTGGGTTCCCACGAGGCAAGACACAGTGATAACAGCAAGAACCTTTATTAAACTAACAGAACTGGACAACAGAGGCAAAGCAACTGCTTATATACATTTCTGAAGGCCTGGGCCACTCCCACTCCCAACGTGATTGGCTGCCTAAACTTCCAAGCTGTGAATCATGACTCAGAGTTTAAGGGCCAACAGCAGAGGCTAAAATCCTGAAATGTTCTGTGATTGGATATCACGTATTGAATCAGAACACAGGGGCTCAGAATCTTTAGTCCAGACTCAAGTTCAGGCAAACACAGACCACTGAATACATAACACCAGCAATAGCAGTCTCCCTCTGCTGCTCATCAGCAAGTATAGTGCTTCTGATCCAGAATGCAGTGCTAGTCACCATGACTAGTAGCCATTGGTACTCTTATCGTCCATGAATTTGCATAATCCCATTTTAACTCCACCTAAGGGAGTGGCCATCACCAGCATTGATGTTGAGATATTCAGGCAAAACTACTAGTCATGCTGGGACACGGGTGGCGCTGTGGGTTAAACCACTGAGCCTCTTGGGCTTGCCAATCAACACAATCCTGTTGAAAAGCTAGCCCTGAAACCATTGTTTACACTGTAGTGCCCAGGAACAGTCTGCCTACCAATGGTGTTTCAGGAGGCAATAAATTTCTTCCACCACAATCTCTTGGTCCTAGACCCCAAATCCCAGGGCTGGCCCTACCACACAGAGAGCGAAGTGATGCATACCCTCCAATATTCCTCAGATGAAAATAGGGACATTTTATTCTACATCAGGGGGATGCAGGTGGTGCTGTGGGTTAAATCACAGAGCCTAGGACTTGCCGATCAGAAGCTCAGCGGTTCGAATCCCCGCGGTGGGGTGAGCTCCCGTTGCTCGGTCCCTACTCCTGCCAACCTAGCAGTTCGAAAGCAGGTGAAAGTGCAAGTAGATAAATAGGTACCGCTCCGGTGGGAAGGTAAACAGCGTTTCTGTGCGCTGCTCTGGTTCACCAGAAGCGGCTTAGTCATGCTGGCCACATGACCTGGAAGCTGTATGCCGGCTCCCTCGGCCAATAAAGCGAGATGAGCACCACAACCCCAGAGTCGGCCACGACTGGACCTAATGGTCAGGTCCCTTTACCTTTTATTCTACATTAGTATCGCTGCTTGAGCATTTTCTCCTGGTCATGTACAAAAGTTATTAGAGGAGACACACAAGACTGCAGTATTTTAAGCACAGAATTTTTTTGAATTTATGTATTGCATTTAGGGACACTTGAGGTACCCTGCCCCCAAGGTCCCATTTCTCAATAGTCTTTCCACTCACCCCCTATTTTGTGACTGCCCCTTGCTGGATCTTTTCTTCCCTTGGCCGGAGCAACAACCTGATAATAGCTTAGAAATACTTCCACTATTTGGCTTGGGCAAGTTGTGGGACACGTCTAAGAGCAAGGATGCCAGGACGTGCACACAGCATAAAGAAAGCACTGCGCTGTTCAAGCCTAAGCAGAGTGTTATGTACTGAGTTGAATAGGATCCAAACTGCAGCAGTCTGACTGGTCCTAGAACAATAGGATCCAAATTGCAGCAGTCTGATTGGTCCTAGAACAATAGGATTCAGAATGCAGCAGTCTGATTGGTCCAAGAACAATGCAGCAGTATGATTGGTTGGCAGGAACCACCCAATCATGCTCCAGATATAAGTGAATCCACAACCTGATTGGCTTACAGTAGAATTCCAGAATTAACCAATCATGTGCAGCCCGTTGTGTAAATAATGTATATAAAGCAGATACTTTGAGGGGACTTTTATTCATTCCTCCTCACCACTATGAGCTGAATAAAGAGCATGAAATCACTTTGTGACTCTGAGTATATTTCACTGGCGACAAAGGTGGGATCCCGCTGAGCTGACTGCCACACACAGCACCACAGCACCGCCACCTGCCGCACCGCTGCCTCACACCGTGTATCCAGGCTTCTGCTCCGGGACACAAGGAACTCAGAATGGCAACCGACAGCAGCTTCCCGCCGTTCAACCCAGCATCTGGAGACTGGGAAGCGTACGCCTCCCGTTTCACCTTCCTCCTAGAAGCCAAAGGGGTCACCGATGAAGAAGACGCCAAGAAGAGGGCAATATTCTTCAGCATCTGCGGAGAGGAGACATTTGAAATCGCCCGGGCTCTCATTGCACCTGAAGATGTCGCTACTGTTCCATACAAAACAATAATGGAACAGCTGAAGGGGCACTTTTCGCCGCAGCCCTCAGTGGTGGCTCGTCGAAATGCCTTCTACACAAAGCGGCAAGCCCCTGGGGAAACCTTAACTGGGTTTGTGACCTCTCTCCGCCAAGCTACCCGGTTCTGCAACTTCTCAGAGCTGGAGAACATGCTTCGTGACCGCCTCGTCGGTGGCCTGAAGGATGAGAAGCTGCAACGACGCCTCTACGCCAAGAAGGACCTAACGTTCCAGGTCGCTCTGGAGGAGGCCCTGGTCAACGGAAGCTGCCAAGAGGTCGACGCAAGAGGCACGGCTGAGCCTGCCACCCCAACCAAGGGTCCTACAGGGTCCGTGGGCAAATTGCATCTAAACTAAAACTGCAAGTTAGCTGCAGTTTTGCCCATGGTCCCTTTAAGAGCAGCTTAAAGTAGCTTGTGTTTGGGAATTCGGGATTCCCCATGACAAAGTGAGAAGTTGTGGTGGCTTAAGGGGTTTTCGTGAAGGTCCAGGCATTTTCATGGCAAGACCATGAGCGGTGTGCTTCAGACAGCATCATGAGATAATAGGTGAAGGCAAGAACTGGTGTTTGGATGGCACAGCAAGACCTTTAAAAGTGTTTGGCCCGAACAGAGGGCCACATCATCCGGGCTCCACTTCAGGGGCAAAATTTATTGAGCCAGCAGCACCAAATCCAAAAGAAGACTCATGCAATATGCTTTGAAGTGGACAAGGTGATGAATAACCTTAAAGAACACAGTCTCTTTCTGTCCCTTTCCCACTCTCATTTTGAAGAACAGTTTGCTTGCACCAGCTCCACATGTGAACTGCAAGCTGTGTGACAGAATCCCTGCACAATAATGGGCTCTGCTGTAGCCCGTCAAATTTGTCTAAACATGAAAAGCAATATTGGCATCTCTCAGAAGCTTTGAAAACATGAGTAATTCATTTGAGAAAATGACGGCAATATTTTTACTGGAAAATCGTTGCATATCAGAGTTCTTCAGTGTTATTTCTGGGAACAAGCCTACAACATGTTCCTTTTGTTTATATATTCATTGTTGCTTGCCGTGGCCTTCTCAATTACCACCAAGAAAATGTTGAAGCCAGAGCAATGATACTGAACCAAATATTATAGATACATAGATATGCTGCTGCTGCTGCTGTCTTGAAATCTCTGGATGATGTCAAATTGGCTAAAACATGGTTACAAGAGAAGTTGTAGCTTCTGCAGCCTTGAGAAGTCTACTTTGACCACATTACAGATGGGAGGTATCAAAGAAGCAATGAAGCTTTTATGCTGCTGGTTTTAACTGCTGTCTGCAATTTGTTATAGTGTTGTTTTAAAATTGTTTTTATGTAATTTTATTATTGTGAGCTGCCCTGGGCTCCCTTGGAAGAGGAAGGGTGAGTTATAAATTTGAAATAATAATATTATTATTTTTAAGTAGTAGTAATAGCAGTACAGTGGTACCTCAGGTTACAGGTGATTCATGTTACAGACGCTTCAGGTTACAGACTCCGCTAACCCAGAAATAGTACCTCGGGTTAAGAACTTTGCTTCAGCATGAGAACAGAAATCGTGCGGTGGCGGAGCGGCGGCAGCAGGAGTCCCCATTAGCTAAAGTGGTACCTCAGGTTAAGAACAGTTTCAGGTTAAGAACAGACCTCCAGAACGAATTAAATTCTTAACCTGAGGTACCAGTGTAGTACATTTTTTCCCCATGCTTCTTCCAAGCAGCCTGGAGTGCCACACATAGCTACCTTCCCGTAATTTTATTCACACAACGGCCCTATAAAGTAGATTAGGCAGTAGGTCCATGGTTTACCCAAGGTCACTCAGGGAACTTAATGGCTGAGTAGGAATGAGTTCAGGGTAGTGTGGCAGTAGACAAAGCCGTCTTTGTGTTTCTATACAAATAATACAAATACCATTTCAAAAATGGCAAGAGTTTCTAAATTATTTGCATAGAAACAAAAAGATGGCTTGCTAGAGCCACACAGTCTAAGCTTGGAGCATTCCGCTTGGATGTTCATACTGGTCGGTTCTCATGGTGGAAAAGAAAGGGTGGAAAGCGGGCAAGCAAAATGTTTGGTAGTGCTTTCTTCCAAGGTGAGGGGAAGTGGCCTAGCTAAGCTTGGCAGGACAGCTTACTCTATGGTCTTAACCCCTCCATGCATTAATTAGAGTTACATGAGACTGGATATATCTCACAGTTTGAACCTAGGTCACTATGAGCTTAGTGCAACTACTAGTCAAATCTGCTAAATTAATGCTAACATGATGTGCAGGGGCCTTATCAGGACCTTTAGTGGTCCTTTGTTTGGGCTGCAGTACCACAAATTATTGAGCAATCTTCAGGGGTGGGAAACTGGTGAATTACTGAAGTCTATTTGTACATTCCAATCGGCTAGCAAAGCTTGCTAAAACCTTAGATCCGAGCAAATATGTTGTAGCAAAGTTTCATCATCAAAGTGGCAAGAAGAGCTGAGATCATCCAGTGTCCTGCTCTGAATTCAGATTCTGTAAGGACGTCAATTAATTCCCAAGTGAGGGTTTTTATCCTGGGAAGCTAAGCCTATTGGCAGCAAACGGTGGCATAGTGTGGGTTACCAGTGCCCGGGGCTGCTTGGAGGGGTGGTGGGAGGGAGGGAAATGGACAGAGTGCATAGGCGCATTCAACTGCCTAACGGCGTCCACGTCACCCAAGGGATCACAGCCGCAGAGATAAACAAAGAGCCATTCAGTTGTCTGGAGAGCTCACTTCTGGTTCGCATGGAGAAGCCATTTTCAACAGAGCCCCGCCACAGAAGTGCGCAGCTGTATCAAGGCAGCACTAGGTGTTGACATTTTGTGCCCCCTGACAATTCTGCAGTCATCCCTGTGCCCCCCCATGCTATGCCACTGGCAGCAAATAATACTGTATAGAGGAATTTAACACAAATATAAACATTTTGCAGCCCCTTAACTGAAACTGATCATTCCAAAATTGCTCAGTTTTCCAAAACTGGGAAAGAGTAAGTTCCTCTATCAGTTTTTCAAAGCTGGAGGATCTCAGTGCCCTCAGAGCCCCCTGAAGCAGCCATGGCAATTTTGCTGGCAGAACAGCTTTCAGGGAGCAAAGTGAACCTTAATCTGTTGCCTAGAAATTAAAGGAAAAACAACTCCGAGATAACGCAATATTACTTAAATAATCATCTGCTGGAATTGCTTATTTATGGAATGAGAACCTGGATGGAAACACATGGAAAATACCTTTGTAATTTACACTTACCTCAAAAAAGCCTTTGTTTCATCTCTGGCCTTGCCAACATACTTCTGAGCTGAGCCGTGTGTCTTAAGTCCTGTCTGTCTTTCGTTACCGCACAGGCGTGTGGCAGGCAGCAAGCCAGCTGGAGGCAGAGATTTTGACTACTAACTGTTACCAGCTGATTCCCTGCCTCCAAAAAATTAATGTGACCCACTGGTTCAAAGACCTCACAATTCATTTCTAAAATCCATATCAGAATGCTTTAATCAAGATAGTCCCAAGCATTTCGCTAAAAGACCCACCAAGAACTTTTGTCTGCAGTTTGGGACTGTGCCTGGGAAGGCCAGCCATATTGCGGACACGAGGGTGGCAAAATTGCTTGAGTGCTTCTCACTGAATGAAGCATACCCACCATTCTTACGCATAGGAGTGTGCAGGCAGAAGTTTTTCTTGCAACCATCGGTTTATTTATTTTCCTTCTAAAGCCATTTATATGAGTTGCCGTTGATTCGTTGGAACACCATTCACTGTGTCATGAATTTTTGCCTATACAGTGGTAGCTTGGGTTAAGAACTTAATTCGTTCTGGAGGTCCGTTCTTAACCTAAAACTGTTCTTAACCTGAGGTACCACATTAGCTAATGGGGCCTCCCTCTGCTGCCGTGTGATTTCTGTTCTCATCCTGAAGCAAAGTTCTTAACCCGAGGTACTATTTTTGGGTTAGCGGAGTCTGTAACCTGAAGCCTCTGTAACCCAAGGTACCACTGTATTCATTCTGAAACCTGTCATTCATGTCCTTGTTGATTTGCTAGATTAGAGTTCTCTTCCATGGGTTTTTGCCCTACTTTTGTTTTCCCATTCTGCTTTCATTTTCATTGATTTCAGCGGACTATTTAGGTGATGCTGCAGAGCTTGTAAATGCAGGTGCTATCCATCTTACAGTTTTCAGGCATCACACTGCCCTCTGTTAATATAATATAATAATAATAATATAATCCGGCCCAATCGCCTTCTAAATCCAGCCCGTGGATGGACCGGGAATCAGCGTGTTTTTACATGAGTAAAATGTGTCCTTTTATTTAAAATGCATCTCTGGGTTATTTGTGGGGCCTGTCTGGTGTTTTTACATGAGTAAAATGTGTCCTTTTATTTAAAATGCATCTCTGGGTTATTTCTGGGGCATAGGAATTTGTTCTTTTTTTTTCAAAATATAGTCCGTCTCCCCAAAAGGTCTGAGGAACAGTGGACCGGCCCCCTGCTGAAAAAGTTTGCTGACCCCTGAAATTATAATACTTTCCAAATTTTAGAAAGATAGAGACAGTGATGCCCATTTTATAGCTAATTTGTAGTGTCATGGGTCCTAGCCCCACATTGGACAAAAGATTCCTGCGTTGCTGGGGATTGGACTAGATGACACTCATGGTCCCTATGAGTCTATGATTCTATTATTCTCTCCCCTCCCTGTTTCCCATTCTAATCTTCACTCTCCCCTTGATAGGGGAGAGTCCTAGCATATAACAGGTTTCATTCATTTGTTTATTTGTTGCAAGGACACGGGTGGCACTGTGGACTAAACGACTGAGCCTCTTGGGCTTGCTGATCAGAAGGTTGGTGATTCAAATCTGCACAATGGGGTGAGCTCCCATTGCTCTGTCCCAACTTCTGCCAACCTAGCAGTAATAATATAATAACATAATAACAATAATTTATGATTTATATGCCGCACATCTGGCTAGGTTTCCCCAGCCACTCTGGGTGGTTCCCAACAGAATATATAAAAAAGCGATAAAACATCAAACATTAAAAACTTCCCTAAACAGGGCTGCCTTCAGATGTCTTCTAACAGTCAGATAGTTGTTTATTTCCTTGACTTCTGATGTTAGGGCATTCCACAGGGCAGGCACCACTATCGAGAATGCTCTCTGCTTGGTTCCCTGTAACCTAACTTCTCACAGTGAGGGAACCGCCAAGAGGCCCTTGGAGCTAGACCTCAGTGTCCGGGCTGAACGAGGGGGGTAGAGATGCTCCTTTAGGTATACTGGGCCGAGGCAGTTTGAAAGCACGGCAGTGCAAGTAGATGAATAGGTACCACTGTGGCGGGAAGGTAAACAGCATTTCCATGCGCTCTGGCTTCTGTCATGGTGTTCCATTGTGCCAGAAGTGGTTTAGTCATACTGGCCACATGACAAGAAAAGCTGTCTGTGGACAAACACCGGCTCCTTCGGCCTGAAAGCGAGATGAGCGCCACAACCCCATAGTGCCCTTTGACTGGACTTAAGCATCCAGGTGTCCTTTACCTTTCACCTTTACCTTATTTGTTGCATTTTTATCCCACCTTTTCCTCCCAGGAGTTCAAGGTGGTGTGCATGGCTCTCCCCTTCCTCATTTAATCCCCACAACAATCCCGAGATCAAGATTAGGCTGAGAGGCAGTGAACTTAATGGCTGTGGCGATTCAAACCTTGCTCTCCATGGTCCTAGTCCAGCACTCCAACTCCTAGCCCATGCTGATTCTCAATTGGTGTTTGGATCACGACTGCATCCTATCTGACCATTGCAGACTGTTTATCTACAGCATTTTGTGTGACAAAATTAAAACCAATTAAAAAATGGTTCACGATTTCATGAATTATGTATGTTTATATGCATCCCTAGCAATATGAATTAAGTTATATGCTGTTCAGGCAACTTGCTTTTTATGAGTATTATATTTACAATCTGGATAACATTTCAGTTTATTTATTTATTTTTGAATTCATGGCCCTATATTCCCTGGTTAGGGAGCTTCATTATGAATGAATGGCTTTGCATATTCTTAGTGGCTTCATAAGAAACTGATTTAGGGAGCTTCATGTTTTTTACATATGGGTAAGTATATAACATTTGGGCAAAGGATTATATTAGAAAGCATGTAACATAAACAAAAAAGTTAAAGTAATAGATGCAAATATTCAGGGAAATTGTTCTTTCCCAAAAGATATTAAAAACATAACTTTTAAGCTTTAGAAAGCAAATATTATTTCCCTGGTTAAATCCAGTACTGGTAACCACTTGAATTTCAACTGCACCAAAACACATTACTGTTTGATTTAATAATATAAGAAAATACTATTGGGGAAAGTATGTTACCATAAGCATAACAAAATTATACCATTGAGCAATTCACAAACAATCCATAAGCAATAATGCAATAAATTTTTTGCTATTCCTTTATAAAGCATTTGGAGTGGATAAATTGCTTTACGATTCTTATTCTTCCTAATGAGCTCACGCAGTAAGTCATTCTTATGCATCTTCTTGTTGACAGCAAAGTCTCTCAAAGAAACGTTCCCATCAGTTCAGTCTGTTGGTCTACCAAAAAGGCTTCAGCCACTTACAACCAAAACTGCAAAGCATTAAAGAAACAGAAAGAGAAATATAGCCTAAAAAGACAAAAATAGGAAAATAATACCAAATGCAAATCATCTGCTAGGCCACCAGCCACTCTATAAATTCTTTCTTAACTTTCCAGGCTGGGATGGCGAAACTGGCCCCTCTAAACATCATAAATGTCACACAATAAGAAAGTTAAAAGCTTGGTCCACTATTATTAGTATGATTATTATACACATACATATGATCTAAATTGACAGCTGATGGTGTCCTGGCCCTCAAAGTTAATGTGACCAAAGACTATACCATTCAGTGTTTAAATCCATATCAAACCAGGTTGTTTCAAATGCCAAACCCAGGGGAATTTACATCTGAATCTATGGCATGATGGTATTACCTGAGATGTGTCTGAAATTCCCCTGGGTTTGGCAGTGAAACTTCACTTAGCATTTGCAAAACAGACTTACCGCCTGTTCAAGTTCTTGGTTCTTTGAATCTAACCCTATGACTGGGATCCAGTTTCCCATTTGTATACTGCCTTTCATCTAAGGATCACAGGGTGGTTTGCAATATAAAAATACAAAAATACATAACAAAATACTGTCACCACCATGCCACCCCAATCTCTGAGTGGTGCAAAATTCCAGGGGTTCTGACCAAGACACTATACTTCTGTTGATGCAGCCTAGAATAGCATCAGATTTTTTTCTGCTGCATCCCACTGTTGACTTAAGCCTGTGGTCTGCTAAGACCCCTACATCCTCTTCACATGTACTCCTGGTTATTCCTGCCGAAGTGTAGAACCTTACTTTGTCTCTACTGAAATTCATTTTGTTAGTTTGGGCCCAGTTCTCCAATCCATGAAGTTCATCTTGAATCTTGATTCTGCCTTCTTGGCACTTCCTCCCAGTTTGGTGTCATCTGCAAATCTGATGAGCATCTCCTCAATTCCTTCATTAAGGTGGTTTATAAAGACGTTGAACATCAACGGGCTCAGGACAGAACTCTGAGGCACCACACGTCACTTTTTCCCAGGATGACGAGGAACCATTAAGGAGCACTCGTTGGGTTCAGTCAGTCAACTAGCTACAAATCCACCTTGCCCAGTCCACATTTTATCATCTTCCCTGCAAGAATATCATGAGGGACTTTGTCAAAAGCATTACTGAAATTGGGGTACACTATGTCCACAACATTCCCCTGATCCACCAAGCTTGTAACTCTATTTTAAAAAATAAAGAAATGAGATTCATCGGGCATGACTTCTTTTTGAGAAACCATGCTAGGTCTTAGTAATCACAGCCTCCTTTTCTAATTGCTCACATACCGACTATTTAATTTTAGGGCCTTTCCTGGTATCGATGTTGAGCTGAGCAGTGGGTAGTTGCACAGGTTTTCTTTTTTCCCTTTTTTGAAGATAGGGAGATATACAATCTGAGCCCACAATGGAGGGGCTCACAGCATTAACATCCCAAAAGGTCTTGCTTCTCCAATAGTCACAGCCTTGGATTCAAGCAGAAATCAAGCATGGCTCAGTCTCTTTGGCGTCTCCCTGCTTCTAGCACACTACTTTGACCATTGTCCTTCTCACTACTAGCCAGGTGAGGGAGGGAGGGCCCAACTATCTGGCCGTTGGCACAAAGTCACTTCTTTGTTATACTAACAACCATGGTTAGTGTCCATTAACCCACCAAGAAGCTGACCTGGCTGCTTCAACAACTGAGTCCCCCAAACTCACAACAGTATTATTTATAAATGCTGAGCACACATGTCAACAGAGTAGAATTCAAGTCACTGCCAAAGTTAGCTTCTTACAATAATTGCTCTAATAAATTATGGATATTATAACATGCTTTTCGTGATCATAATCCAAAATTCTGTAAATGTGTTTTGTGGATTACTAGTCTGTGAGTTCTACTCAGTCCCATTGAAATGAATAGACCTAGGTTACGCATGTCCATTAATTTCAGTGGGTCTTCTCTGAATATGACAAATGTTGGCTAGAACATCTGCATACATTTTGATGAACTATAAGCCAAGAATGAATTACAGGCATTCTTTCATTCTAACAGCAACACAAAAGTTCCTGACAAATGCTCATTTTGAGATATATTTCTATCAGGTATTCTAAACATGATCAGTACATGGTCTTTAGGTAACTTAATACCAATTATTCTCTTACTAACAACTCTCCAAACCCCTTTAAACCTTTGGACAACTCCCACCATATGTGGAAAACATGGTCTACCAGGTTTCCTTGACAGAAGGAAGAAGCAGTTGCCAAAACTGTAAGATCAAATCAAAGTCAATTAAGGATTCAGGATTTATGGGCAATGACCTCATAAGGTAATGATGCCTTCGGCATCATTTCTGAGATATAAATTTACTTTTGCCCATCAGTAGCAACTGCTTATTTTTGCTCAGGCCATGTGTAGTAAAGGGATTGACCACAGAGTCATGCACTTCATTACAGCACATCCCCCCTCCCACTTTGACAGCTTTTAACAAGGTTTCTGTTTGTCTCAGAGGACTACAGTTAGAGAAAGTACAATTATCTAGAGATTACCCAGAAAGACTTATAAAAGGCATTGGAGTTCAATACTTCAGTTCCAGTCCACCTAAAACTTCAGCCTCTATTTTAAGAGCATCTCAAGATGTGTGTTGTAAAACTGATGTGGCCTTTATACAAAGCAGCTCAAACCTGACACTTAAAAGGGGAGGTTTTATACGGGGCCATAAAATCACACTCGAATAAAAAATTATCTGCAGATGAATCTTGAGGGCTTTAACCGTGGGCTAACCTTGCTTACAGTATGTGGTACTCAGAGAAAGCATCTAGTCAGGCAAGGGTAGGGCTGTGGTGTGGTGGGGGCTCATACAAAACAGCAATTAGATTTTGCCAACAGGAAAGCATTAAGTGCAACTGAAAATTATTGTCAGCGGTATTGCTTGCAAATCCAAACGAATGCCATTCTTCAATTTGTGCTGCATTCTGTTCCATCCTATCCACGGTCCCTCGGGTCTTCTTTACCGCAGCACACGAGCACCTTCCAGTAGTGCCTTGAGTGATGTGACTAACATCTGTCATGTATGACTCATTCTTACTCCGGGAGAGAATTGTGAACACAGCAGGGGGTTGGCTTTTGTTTAGTAGGTGTGGGTTTGTTTGCTTTGGTTGGCTTTGGGTAGGAATGTGCATGCTGCTAAGAGTTCACAGGAGCCATGGGAGACCAAAGACATTTCACCTTGCACTCGGAGCGAAAGGTGATGGAGCCTATG
Organism: Podarcis bocagei; assembly: GCF_964188305.1. Classification (NCBI taxonomy): domain Eukaryota; kingdom Metazoa; phylum Chordata; class Lepidosauria; order Squamata; family Lacertidae; genus Podarcis; species Podarcis bocagei. Next base: position 56,940,747 of record NC_138134.1, read on the forward strand.
AAGGCTCTTGGCTTTGGCATGGGAGCTGTCCTTCAATGAAATTTTGACAGAATGAAAACACAGGTGTCCTCTTTTATGGAGAGAGCAACAGGCTTTGTTTCCCTCAAAGGCCCCTGCCACAGATGATAGTTCCCCTCCCACCTCCCTGACTGGCTTCCCCATCAGATTCATCCCCAACAACCAGTTGCCATAGCAGCATCCTAGCAGTCTCTGAGGAGTAGCATCAAGTTATAAGTCAACATCGCTGCCAATACTATTCGTCAGTTAAACCAGTGTTGCCAGATGTACAACCATTCTCGTTTGCCTATAGGCCTTGCCTATGAAGTAGTACAACCCCTTTTTCACAAATATACAATAATCCCGGGTTGTTCTGGGGACCATACTAACTTGGGCAGCACTCTGGCAACTCCCAAAGTGCTTAAGAGGTCTCATGCGGGAGCAGGAGAGAGAAATTGTACTGGAAGGTGGTTTTCTTCTGCTTTTACTCGTATTTCCATCCCAACCTGAGAAAACAGAAGGAGTGTTCACACATTTCGTTCAAGAAGTCTACCAGCTGCTCTGTACAGTCATACAGCTGTTCACATGTAACGTTCAACAAGTCCACTAGGGGCAACTATGGGAGTCAACCCACTAAAATGAATAGACTAAACTTCCGCATTTTCATTAATTTCAGTGGGTCTTTACTGAGTAACACTTCGTTGAATATCACCTTGTATTCATAAACTGCTGTGAGTTCAAGGAATGAGGCAGGATAGGAAATTACATAAATTAATATCAGAAACTTGAAACTGCATTACTATAGCTAAGGTGGGAGGCCATTTCTTTTCTTTCCCTCCAATAATATGGAATTGTGGAAGGATTCTCTTTTTTCAAACCCCCCCCCCCCCCAGAAATGTAGGCTTACTTTAACAGTCCTGCAGCTGTTCTACAACATTAGTGTTTAGTTTCCACATAGCACTGATATTTTTCAAAGGGAATAATGTCTAACATATATACTTCAACTGTATTGGGGCTTTTCTTCTTAGACATTTCTTAAGCCATTACTACAGAACCCTGTGGATTATCACAATATTGTGAATTCTAAGAACTGAGTTGACATACCAGTCGATTAATAAGGAGGTGACAACATTACTTTGGTCTTCTGGTAACCACTCATGCCCTGTGGAATTTATGAATCCGAAGGTATTTTTGTTTTCAGCCAGCCACGGGTGTCCGCTGTTAATATTGGTCCAGCACCTTCTCCAGTTCATATCCAGTGTGACATTTTTTATATATACAAGCAAATCTCCTTTGGCCCCAAGGATATCAAATCTGAAGTTGTTCTGACAACATCCATCAACTCTATTAGTTTTAATGGGAGCTGAGGTGTGTATGGGGTGGGGGGAGGTGGCCAGTAAAGAGGTGCTACAATAATAATAACCAACTTTCAAAGGCGAGAAACAGCTTGATATGTAGCCAGAGAAGTGCCAGTGTTCATCATTTTTGACAAAGAGGAATTTCACTAAGAACAGCAAGTTTTGCTTTCCTTAATATCCACTGAGACTCCAAAAGAGAGGGGAGGAATACATAACATGGGGAGTATCCAGTTCTTATGCTTTAACTCAGCTTAAGCCCTTAGTTGGACTCATGGAAAACAATCTTCCCATAACATATTTCACCAAGATTCCTAAGGTGTCTTAGTCTATCTTGTGCACCCAAATCCAATTTTTTGTTTGTTGCTTTGTTTAAAAATAGAAATAGAAACCATACTTCTAAAGCACATCCAAGGCACATCACTTTCCCCAAAGAATTCTGGGACAACTGACATCAGTCAGGCACATTTGCTGTATTCTTTTTGGTGCCTGCTTTAAAAAAAATAAAAATGTTTAAGCAAGCCTAACTAGACAGATAGATGTTGATGTGTTTTAATCTCTTTTAAATATGTTTAAAATGTTTTAATTGCTTGTTTTTAACTAGTCTTTTATTGATAGTTTTATTCGTTCTTGCAAATTGCTTGGAGGCTTTATTACAATCGAGTAGTATATAAATCTTGCTAGCTAAAGCAATTTTCAATAGCAACTAATGTCAGTGTAAAATTAAAATATTAAACCAGTCCACAAATACAGCAGCACACACAAAGTCTGGAAATTCCCTGGTGTGAGGGGAAAAGAGAATTCTGTTTTATCAATTATTTTCTCACTTAATCTGATCTATTAGAAATATAACTGAAACGTAACACAACATGTATTGAGAGTTTATGCCTCACATTTTTTACACCAGCTGTTTTTATTTCACTTTAAATCAGCAAAGCTTTTACACCAAGCCTTTGGAACTGACCATCCCGAGCAGCAATACCGTTAGCCCTGACCACATGTTTTCTATTTGGTGTTTCTGAGGTAAAATCCCCTCATGAGAGTGGGAGAAATGAAAACGTGACTTGCAGGAAATATAAAAATCTGTCTCCCCTTCACCCGAGACTTAAAAGAGGGCATGGATTCATGAGGATATAAAGCAAAAGAAGCCAATACTTTTGTATTTTATTTTTTTAAAGCAAAATGTGGTAGAGTGAGTTTCTAAAAGTTTACTAAGTCACGAATGATCGGTCAATCAGTTGTGTTGAAGGCAGTGGAACCTGCGTTCTCTGGGAGGCCTCATAAAAACTTGCAGTCCAACTTGCATTAGAAAGGCTATTTGCCTTGACACATTTAATAAGATTTTATCATGACAGTATTCCTAGTAGTGCAGAAGCTTAGTGACAGTTACATTTTCTTTGGGGGTCCTTCTGGCCAACCCTCCTTCCCCATGAGGGCAAAGCTACTTAGTACTTTACTAGTCATTCCTAGTCACATCCACCAACATCCTTAACTCTGTGTAATAAAAAGGAACAGGAAAGGAAATGTGGCTGGAGGGTAATCTTGCTGTGAGTGGGATAGCTCTGCTTTGGGATGGCCCAGAAACTGTAGCTGGTGGGGAAAAAATACAGCCACTTGATTGCTCACTGGGATGGACCATCAACATCACCTGGCACCCCTGTTGAGAAAATGGCACAGGCTGCCAGTTACCTACTAGGCTAAGTTCAAGGAGTTGGTACTACTGTACAAAGTCCTATATAGCTTGAGACAAGGATATGTAAAAGGTTGCCTCATCCTTAATAACAATTCCTCACCAGCCTGGAAAAAAGTGACAAGTGGGGTGCTGCGGGGTTCTGTCCTGGGCCTATGGTTGTTCAACATCTTTATAAATGACTTGGATGAAGGACTTGAGGGGATGCTCGTCAAATTTGCAGATGACACCAAACTGGGAGGGGTAGCTAATGCTGCAGAAGGCATTCAGAATTCAAGATGACCTTAACAGATTGAAGAACTGGGCCAAAACTAACAAAATGAATTTTAAATAGGGACAAATGTTAGGTTCTACACTTAGGCAGAAAGCAGCAGCTGCACAAATATAAGATGGGGGACACCTGGCTTACTAGTAGTACATGTGAAAAGGATCTGGGGGGTCTTAGTAGACCACAAGCTTAACACGAGTCAACGATGCAGCAGCAAAAGCAAAACAAAACCACTAATTCTATTCTAAGCTGCATCAAGGGAAGTCATAGTCCTGGTCTATTCTGCCTTGGTCAGAACACATCTAGAGTACAGTGTCCAGTTCTGGGTGCCACAATTTAAGAAGGATATTGACAAGCTGGGATGTGTACAGAAGACGGTGAGCAAGATGATCAAAGGTTTGGAAACCAAACCATATGAGGAATGGTTGAAGGAGTGGGGTATGTTTAGCCTGGAAAAGAGGAGACTGAGACGAGATATGATAACCATCTTCAAATATCTCAAGGGCTGTCACATGAAAGAAGGAGCAAGCTTCTTTCCTTCTGCTCTGGAAGCTAGAACCTGAACCAGTGGCTTTAAGTTACAAGAAAGGAGAATCGAACTAAATCTTAGGAAGAACTTTCTGACACTAAGAGCTGTTCGACAAGGGAACAGACTCCTTTGGAAGGAGGTGAACTCTCCTTCCTTGAGCAGAGTTTAGAGGGCCATCTGTCATGGATGCTTTAGTTGGAATTCTTGCATTGCAGGAGTTTGGACTTCTCCCCTGACCGCATTTCAGGAAAGCTTCAAGTGGACTGAAAAAACTTCAAAAGTCAACAGAAAGTAGGACAATAAAGTTTAGTTTCTTCATGAACCAGAGCCATTAGTGTCGTGGCACCAGTAATTTGGAAGGCTTATTGAAATCAGACTGGCACATATCATTCTGATATTTTTGTCACCTGCTGAAAACTGTTTTGCTTCCAAAAGGGGGGGGGGGAGAGAAAATAGTTTTGCTTCACCAAGTGTTTTTAGTTAATTAATTGGATTCAGTCCTCGTCTTTTGTTCTGTATTTTACAAGTTTAGCATTTTACGATTGTTTCATGATTTTATTGTACACCCCACTGTGTTTTTATAAGTTGGAGGTTGTAATTATTCTTACAAATATATTAAAAATAAAAACCCTCAGCTTCCCATTAGGAGGCTTCTCAACAATAAAGAGTTCTTCCATTCACCCAAACTCTTCAAGTTTCTTTCTTGAAGCAGCAAACTACCATGGTACTTATGACTTGAAAGATACATATTCATATAAACCAATGAAGAATGTCCCTTGAGGGCGCCAGTCCTCCCATTAGGCAGAGAGAAGAAGCAGGCAACTGATTTTCAGTGTCCTAGAAAGGCAGCACTTTAATTCATTATAACTGTATTTTTACTTCCGGGGAAAGGATCTTGAAGATTTTCTGCTTCAAGTGCCAAAATAGCTGGACTGGTATTGGGTAGTTACAGGTAGATAGCCGTGTTGGTCTGCCGTAGTCGAAACAAAATAATTTTTTTTTTCTTCCAGCAGCACCTTAGAGACCAACTAAGTTTGTTATTGGTATGAACTTTCATGTGTGTGCATGAAGAAGTGTATTTGAAGAAGTGTGCATGCACACGAAACCTCATACCAAGAACAAACTTAGGTGCTACTGGAAGGAATTTTTTAATATGGTATTGGTATGGTCTTTGACTTGTGGGGAGCAATCTGCTGTTTCTGCATTCAGCAGCAAAATATTTTCGACCAGTCCTGTTGAAGAAGTCCTCCAGTGTGTCTCTCAGGGAGTAGAGTATTTTATTGTACTTAACAAAACATTTTCATCACAGACAGCACTTCCAGTTTGTCACTATTTTCAATTCAATTGCTTACCAGCAAATTCAAGTTGTTTGGGAGCTCTTCCACAAGAAACCTGCTTCCATAAAAGATCCAACTTTTGCAACATGGAAAATGATGGAGAAATGTGGGACAATGCTTGATGCCATTTTTAACTCCCCACAAACAAATCAGAACGGCTGCTCACATAATAGCCAATGTCACCTAGCATCCTTGCTGACGAATGCTCAGTAAACAGGCCTGAAAGCCCCCACAGTATGTCACTGAGAGCACGATCCTATGCATGTTTACTAAGAAGTAAGTAACTGAGTGGCACTTACTTCAGGTTACCTGCATTTAGAATTGCAGCCCAAGTCCCTGAGGGGGGGGGGAATCATCTTAGCCAGTGCTTGGAAGGTCCCTGTACTGTGTTACTGCCTAGAATGATGTCTGAACTGACTCATTCCACGGCAGAAAGTGATCCATTGACATTTGGATGTCATTGATGGAACCTGATGAAAAGCATCAAGTGAGGAAGAACTGTTATCCTACTCTTCGTCATTAAGTAAAACAAAATGAGGAAAGCTGTCATTCCAGTGAGTCCCATCTAGAAAATCACCCCAATCAGTCTGTCTCACTGTTTCGTGAGTGGTGCCAAAAGTAGATTGATGGATGATTTTGTTTATAAAATTATAAAAAGATTTACTTGATTTAGACTCCTTATGTCTGAACCGGGTCAAAAACTTTAGCCTTTTTTAAAAAAAATATTCATTCAGTTCTCTGTGTTTCAGTAATGGGAAGAAGCTCTTGGTTCTTTTCCGAATCCTGGAGTTGACAGATCAGTCAAAAGCCATACTTTTCAAGCCATGCACCTCAGAAGACTCCATGACCTTCAAAAGGCTGCAAGGGAAAAGAAGGAATGCAGGGCACTATTCCACGTTCAGCGACAGAAGCAAAGAAGTCATCCTGGTTGGCTTATCTTTGGTAGTTTGGGTAGAAGATGACAGACATGCTCATCAGATTTTTGGAAGTTGCTGTGCATTTGGACATCATAAAGTGCTCTTACAATGTCAGCGCCATGTGGTAAAACTATTTGAATGTGCCATTGCATGGTGAAAAACTGCTCTGATGCTCACTGGGCTACTGGGTTTGCTTTAGAATGATGATAAATACCAGCTTCCTCTAAGAGATTTGAACAATTTATTCCCCCATGAGGAACTGAATGGTAAAGTCATCCAGTGCTGTGTATATCATATAACATATCAGGCCTGTCCAGGCTTCAAGTTCTGATATGGTTCTGCTGAAATGGAGTAAAACAAGCATCTTGAGATTTCACTTGTAACCACAAGTGTTATTTCTGATTTTTTCAATTTCATAGCCCAAGAACAGAAGATCAACTACAGTCTATTCTTATCTCTAGCCTCAAGCTATCCCTTGAGCTCCATGGCGGAGCAGTGATTAGACCCTGGCCGTAATATCCTGTCAACTGCACCACAATACAGTGGAATTTGCATTCAGCCAAGCGGTGCTACAGTTGCACAGCCCTGGATTGCAAGCTTGCCCATAGCTACATGTCGTTAAATCCAGGAATAAAACTTGTTCTGCCTTCAGGGAAACAACTATCTCAACGAATAACTTGCTGCTCAATTTATCAGCCTACCCAAACACAGAAGACCAGGTTGAACATACTGGGATTTAGACATGTGTTCTCAAGGAGTTTTGAACTCCAAAACTTGCACTTGGATCACTAATCCACCCACTCCAATTTACATGCATTGTGTAGGATTTTTACATTCCAGTTATAGCAATTGCAGGCCTTCCAAACAATTGCATTGCCAAAGAAATCCACATTGGTTTGTAAAGTAATTTCCATGTTTTATTCTTTTTCAACGTTGCATTTGCAATGGCTTGGAACTGTATAATGTATAGGGAAAACATCCTCATACTGGGGTCATTAGAAAGCTTGAAATATTTTTTTAACATATCTGGGTCAAATATTATGATCTAAATCTCCAGTGAGTATTGGAATATAGGGAAGTCAAGAATTTACAGCGGATATTAGTGTTTACTCTACATCACTGTTTATTTTGGGTGAATGTCCGCAAACATATATCCTATAGAACAACTCAATATGAACTCAAAAAGGTGATCCTAGAGCTTTAATGGACCCTTTGGTTAAAAAAAAAAAATGCAATATACAGACTTAATACAAATAATGCTGATTCCACAGGATGTAAGCCCAGTGGCCTCATACATAAGAAAAATGGGAAACTGTCTTATATTGAGTCAGTTTACTGGTCTATCTAGTTCAGCATTTCCTATGCTGAGTGACAATGGCTCTGGAGGGGGTTTTCAGATAGGTGTCTCTCCCAGCCCTTTGAAGCAAGAGATTTTTCCAGTCTGTATTTGGAAGCCAGGGAATTAAGGTGGAACATTCCACATGCAAAACAGCTGCTTTCCCACTGAACCAGAGTCCTTTCTTGCTATAATGGTCCCTCATACCAAGAGTAAAGGAAGCTGCTGGTTCATCTAACTCTGGAAGGTCTTTCCCAGACCTCCGTGAAAATGCCAGTGATTGCCCTTCTGCCACAAAGCTGTGTCCCTTCCCTAATTGTCTATGCCCCCCCCCCCAGATGTCCTTTTTATTGCACATTCATGGTGATTTGTGTTCATGATGCTGTTGGGGCAGGGACATGTGATCCCTCTTTTGATGTTACTTGTGCCTGCAAAAGGTTTGGGGTGGTCACACTGCTTCTCTTCTGATCAGTCCATATCCCGTAACGTCCTGCTGAAATCCCATAACTTTTCATACCACAAAAGTTCTGGCTTATTTTCGCCCTGCTTTTGTTGCACTATAGCCTCTCTGGACATCAATAATGTGGTAGCATCGGGGAAGCATCATGGAGCAAACTAAAGCAGAACAAAATCTGCCCCATCCACTATTATTGTCTCAAGAATATGCTGCGGAATACAGCCCAGAAGAGCCCTGCACAAAAACTTAACAGTGAAAGAAGGGAAGGCAGATGAGATTGGGCAGAATGGCTAGGTAGAAAGAATTCACCAAAGGGGTTCAAGTGAGATTCTTCATTGAAATCAGTGACTGCTTATTTTGAGTCATCCCAAAGGTGCTTAAGGCCATTGCCTGGTACAGAGTTGTTGGACTTTGGGTCTCCAAATGTTGCTAGACTACAACTTACATCATCCCCAGCTGGTAATCTAACTCCTTGGAGATGAAGGGAGTTGTAGTCCCAAAAACATTTGGGGACCAAAGGTTGAACAACTCTGGCCTAGCAAAGCCAGTTTGCTTGGTTGACAATCCACTTGCAACCACTAAATTCCCTTGCTCAAACTGAGCAGGGAAGAAAAGAAATTGAAAAGCATAACCACTCATTATTTTTCAGAGATCTATGGCAAAACCAGAGTGGAAGCTTCCCAGATCACACACAAGGAAGTTTAAAGAGAAACTTAGCATTGAAGATAGTAAAATAAATAAACAAAATCGCAAGGCATGTCAGAAAATAAGAAAATATACTGAAGACAAGGTGGCATTACTGGCTGCTAAACTTTGCGGTCAGCAAATATCTCAAATTTTCTGGAGGGTTAGCTACAAGGGGAAAAAACAAGATCAGTTCTCATGTAGTGTTTGTACAATTGCCTTCTATATTTGTGAACCAAAATCATGACTCACTAACCATATTACAAAGAATAATGTTTACAACTTACCTCGAACATAACAAATAGAAGATGCATTGACTTCAGTAGACCCTACTTGCATATAATGGCTGGGATCAAAGGTGCTACTTCGAGTGGGCTCAAAGCCTTGGCATTTACCAGAAGGATGTTTGGTTTTTCTGTCCTCCTTATATAGCAGACCACCATGCTATGCTGCAGACTTTTTTGGAAACTCTCCTTGGTTTGAAAAGTAATTTGCCATGTAGAATGAAGAAATACTGATTGAAAAACACATGGTTGTAGGAAAGTAGTTGTGCAGTTCTTTTGGATCTAGGCCAATGTTTTTAGGGTATTAGATTTCTGCTCCCTTCCTCCTAGCAAGCTTTGAATTGCATTCATTTCCTATTGTGAAGCAGAAGTGGAACTTTGATTGCAAAAGGAGTGCACAGTCTACATTCTGTTTCCATTATCGGATGCTATCAGTGTTTCCCATAATTTTATGAAACAAAGGGGTAAGCATCTGCAAATGGCCCTACATCAATTGATGTCATTTTGTTTCCCACCAGAGAGTGTGAAATGCACGAGGGCACATCTTAAATTGTTTATTGTGGCATTATCTCTGGCTATATCAGAGTGCCTGTATGCAATGAAGTTCTAAAGAGCTGGAATGCATGGGAACCAAGAATCAAAGAGAGTGAAGATATGGGCGGCAACACAGCTTATCTAGAAGATATATCCCACAGTCAAAAAGGTACAGTTCTTCTGGACATATTTCTATTTCCCAATTAAACATTAACTATAACAACCATTGTGACATAGTTTCCTATATACATAGAAACATAAGGCTGTCATCATAGTGCAGTTTGTGTGGCTGCCAATAGGGGTCTAAGGAAATGCCAGCATGACAGCAGTATGGCAGGCAGGTGCATGAGTAAATGGCACAAGTGACAGGCCACCTAGGTAAGTGTCTAACAGACATAGAAGGTGCTTCAGGGAGCAGTTTGGCAAGCCATTTTCTGAAGTGCCTTCTCCTTTAAAACAGGTGGGGCTTGGGAAGAGCTGTGAGGGGAGGAGCAAGCTTGGGGTAGGTGAGGGGGTGGGTAAGATGTAAAGGGAAGGGAGTTTGGTCATGTCTAAAGCAATGAGATGGTGACAGCAGTCATGAAATTAAAAGACACCTGCTTCTTGGGAGAAAAGCAATGACAAACCTAGACAGCATCTTAAAAAGCAGAGACATCACCTTGCCATCAAAGGTCCCTATAGTTAAAGCTATGGTTTCCCCAGTAGTGATGTATGGAAGTGAGAGCTGGACCATAAAGAAGGCTGATCGCCGAAGAATTGATTCTTTTGAATTATGGTGCTGGAGGAGACTCTTGAGAGTCCTATGGACTGCAAGAAGATCAAACCTATCCATTATTAAGGAAATTAGCCCTGAGTGCTCACTGGAAGCACAGATCCTGAAGCTGAAGCTCCAATATTTTGGCCACCTCATGAGAAGAGAAGACTCCCTGGAAAAGACCCTGATGTTGGGAAAGATTGAGGGCACAAGGAGAAGGGGACGACAGAGGTTGAGATGGTTGGACAGTGTTGTCGAAGCTATCAGCATGAGTTTGACCAAACTGCGGGAGGCAGTGGAAGACAGTAGTGCCTGGTGTGCTCTGGTCCATGGGGTCACAAAGAGTCGGACATGACTAAATGACTAAACAACAACAAAGTGACAGGGGGTTGGCCATGTGGGGAGGAAAGTGGGCTTGGTAACGGTGGGCAGGTGGGGTTGATGAGCAGAGCAAGCAGGGGTGGCAGCCCTTAGTAATACTGTAGATATGTAAGAAAACATTTTCAAGATGTTGACTGGGTACAACTATATAAACATAAAACAAGATTCCCAACATACCCTCCAACATTTCTTCGATGAAAATAGGGACGCCCTATTTAATAATAACAATAACTATATTTTATACCCCACCCATCTAACTGGGTTGCCCCACTCTGGGCAGCTTCCAACATATATAAAAACATAATATAACATTAAACATTTTAAAACTTCCCTATACAGGGCTACCTTCAGATATAGTCTAAAGACTGTATACTTACTCATCTTCTTGGCTCAGGGGTCACATGACTCCATACCCTCTAACATTTCTTTGATGAGAATAGGGACATCCTAAGGAAAAGTGCTCCCTCGGCCTATAGAGTGAGATGAGCGCGCAACCCCAGAGTCGTCCATGACAGGACCTAATGGTCAGGGGTACCTTTACCTTTTAAGGAAAAGTGGGACTTTCTAGAATCTAAGGGATTTAAGGATTCATCATGCATTGAATTAAAATATCAACAGGATCCTCCTTACACTCTTTTTAGAATGCCCAGCTTTACTTTTGACAGTACAGTGGTACCTCAGGTTAAGAACTTAATTCGTTCTGGAGGTCTGTTCTTAACCTGAAACTGTTCTTAACCTGAAGCATCACTTTAGCTAATAGGGCCTCCTGCTGCCGCTGCACCGCCACTGCACAATTTCTGTTATCATCCTGAAGCAAAGTTCTTAACCTGAGGTATTATTTCTGGGTTAGTGGAGTCTGTAACCTGAAGCGTATGTAACCCGAGGTACCACTGTACAGGTAACTAACAACTTACACACATTTAACTTGTGCACATTCAGCTTTATGCACTTGGCAAATTTAAATAAAAAAGGTGGGGCGGGCATCTGGGGGAAAGGAACTTTGACAATCCCATTTGCCAATCCACTCAGTGTATTTTGACTGTATTCATCCTCACTTTTGACTTTTAATGCCACCAGGCCTACGCAGTTGTTTTAAGTGTTCTTGACTGGCCAGTCCTTTAAATGATTGTTTTCTACTGCTTTTAATTGTATTGTTCACATATTGTTGGGTGCAAGCCTTATATTTTTTAATATGGTGGCACACAGTGCCATATTTCTAGAAAAAGAGGTGCCGGAACTCGCCATGAATGCCTCCCCTGTTCTCTTATAATGGCAATGGTGCTCACCTGAGAAGCGCCAGAACTGAGTTCCTGTGAGCTGCAGCTGAAAGAAAGCCCTGGTAGCACAGAATATAAATACATTTATAAAGAAGTAAATGAAATGGAAGCAGTAGAAGCAATCAAGAAGATGGCTTCACTTGCTGAAGCATCAAATAAGTCCTTGGTCAGGGTGAACCCTGCCCCAAGTATCTACAAGCACTGCTGGTTGGGTTAAAGAGTTTCCCCAGTGTTTTGTTCATTTCCTTGAACAGCCCTCTTCCCCCAATAATCACCTGAATGTTAAAACAAAATTCTTAATTGTCCTTAACTTGCTGTGAATGGGAGAAAAGAAGCTTTCAGCTAGTTGCATCAGTACCTGTGAAACAGGCATATGCTGCCACCTTGGGGAAGACTCCTTCCCTGAAGTTGAAGAAGCCTTGAGCGTTGTCACATAAATCAACTTCAGGTTCTGCTTGTCATATCCCCACAGGAAGAAAGGTTTCTTAAATCCTTCTACTCATGCGGTCATAAGATCTTCCAGATGTCATGCACATTACGATGCTCATTGTGGAGAACTGCCATTGTTCTGAGTTGGAGAAGTACAGTCTGATAATGTGTCGTTTCACCTTGCCTGCTTTAATGTGATATTATCTTGCATTGCAAGCTAATAAAATGGAACGGTCCAAGGGTCTATGCTAACCTTCCCCAACCTGGTGCCCTCCAGATGTTTGGGGCTACAGCTGCCATCATCTCTGACCATTGGCCATACTGGCTGAGGATGATGTGAGCTTGTAGTCCAAAACACATGAAGTGCATCATAACAGGAGAGTCTGGCCTATGCTGTTTTCTATAAGAGAGAGAACTAAATTCAAAGATTCATAGAATAGTTTTATCCAGCTTTTCTCTCTGAACTTAGCTGCTCTTGGGGGTTTCAGACCATGTTTTCTAGAAGGCATACACAGCAACCTACAGGACCGCCTCTCCTGGCATACCCTGTGAAGGACCTTAAGGTCCACAAATAACAACACTTTGGAGGTCCCAAGCCGCAAGGTGGTTAGATTGGTCTCAACTAGGGCTAGGGCCTTTTCAGTACTGGCCCCGACTTGGTGGAACGCTCTGTCACAAAAGACCAGGGCCCTGCGGGATTTGACGTCTTTCAGCAGGGCTTGCAAGACGGAGCTGCTCCGCCTGGCCTTTGGTTTGGACTCAGTCTGCCCCTTATGTTTCCCTCCCCTTATAGTTTTGATTTATGGGCTACTAATAAAATGAGGCTACATTTTAAATTGTATTTTAACCTGTATTTTAATTAACTGTTTTTTCTTCTTCTTTTATGTTTTATTGTAATTTTATTGGTGTTAGGTCAGAACCTGAGCCTGGTTCTGGCCGAGGAGGGCAGGGTATAAATAAAAAAAATATTATTATTATCATTATAACACTCATGCTCATGTAACAGCATGCTGAACACCCCAAATAACTCAACCAGGAAGGCAATAGAAATTCAGAGATTACTATTAACTGGTAATTATTAATACACTAGCAAATGCTCATCACTATGATGGCTGGACTGATCAGATGGAGGGTTTGAATATTGCAAATACCACAGAAGATGGTGTGAACACTCTTGTGGAAACCCTGAATTGAGACAGCAAGAGGTTTTTGCCTTACTGCAGCACTGGTCCCAAGTACAGTGTTTTCCTTTTAATTATAGGAATTCATGGCAACCGTTCAGTTAACCCTTCAGGTGCCCTCAGGGACACAACTGGAGTTGAGCCTGTTCACTGTCCATGATGATCCCAGCCATCAAGCCAGCCCATTCCTGCATTCTCTTCCTTAGTCAAAGAAGAGCCCGAAATAATTTTAGGAAAGGAAGATGAAATATTGACAAATGACTGTTGTACCGGTAGACAAAGAACAAATAGGTAGACAAGGGTCTACAATAAAATATTGTGATGTGGAATACTCTCGTTGAAAGTTTCAGCAGCAAATGATCCATGGCCTTTTCTAGTATACTCCATTGCATTCTCCTTCCTCCTTAGTTTTCCATCCAATAGTCAGTGTTCTGTGGCTATCGAGCATGCTCAGTCTCCATTGAGCTGGTTTGTTATTGTTTACCACCCTTAGGGCCCTGCTCCCTAAAAATACTTCTGTACTTCTGTAAATCTTGGAGTGCCTATCTTAGATGGTGCTGTTTGGGCTACATTAGGACCCACCCTTGGAAAATGAATTCACCAGAGCTTGCCACCGCGTGTTTATGATGCTTAGAAACTACCCAATGCATAATGGCAGGAAGAAAAAGGGAGATAGCAGAAGTGTAAAAGGAAACAACAGCTGCCTTATACAACATAATAGCCATTCCAAACGATAAGGCAATTGAACAAAGCATTTTTTTCGTGACAAACCTCTTCTTATGAGCTTTGGGTGAAAGCAAACAGAAAATTGCAATCCTGCTGAACAACTAGAAGGAAGCAAAGTGTCAAGGCAGATTATTGGGGCATTTCTTATCAGCTATAAATGAGGATCACTCTGTAACCGATTAACCTGAGTAAAGAGTCCGTGTCAGTCTCACTGTGGTACAATAGCAAGATCTGCTTCAAAGTACAAGCTGCCCATCAAAGACAAAGGCTCTTAAAGAGAGAAAGTGGCCAGAGAAAGACCTTTAGGACACAGTAAGGTAAGCAAAAACTGGAGCACTGCCTGAAGCTCAGAATGTTATTTGATGCAGTTAGATGAAGGTAGAAATTCTTCGTGCTATATATAAACAAACGCTAATATACAAGACTCAGCAACCATGGATTGCGGCAGCAATCTCAGCTCACAGGTAGCTCCTGCTATATTTTTGTTTTAAATCCAGGGCAGAGTACTTCTAGTCTGCAGACCAAATGTGGCTGTTTCCCTAGGTCATGTTCCTTACTGGATCTGCTACACAGTTCTTTTGCCTGGCTGTAATGTGTACTTCAACCATAATAAGAACTTTTACCTGCTGGGATGGATAGATGTGCATGTATGGGAAAGGGATTCAGGAACTGCAGGCTTTTAAACAATAACAACAATAATTTTCATGTTATTAACAAACAAAATAAGCCATAGATAAAAAGCAAGCCCCGTGCAAAACAGTTGTTGCCTATATAAAACTACGGCTGTTTTCATTCCTAACAGAAGGAGCAGTTGCTGAAAGAGACATTTCTTCTACAGGTACTTATGAATGTAAGAAGAACCTGCTGAATCAAGACCAACATCCTTTTCAGAGCCAGTGTGGTGTAGTGGTTAAGAGCGGTAGACTCGGAATCTGGTGAACCCGGGTTCGGTTCCCCGCTTCTCCACATGCAGCTGCTGGGTGACCTGGGGCTAGTCACACTTCTCTGAAGTCTCTCAGCCCCACTCATCTCACAGAGTGTTTGTTGTGGGGGAGGAAGGGAAAGGAGAATGTTAGCTGCTTTGAGACTCCTTAGGGTAGTGATAAAGCGGGATATCAAATCCAAACTCCTCCTCCTCCTCCTCCTCCTCCTCCTCCTCCTCCTCCTCCTCCTCCTCTTCTTCTTCTTCTTCTTCTCACAGTAGTCAAACAGATGCTTCTTAAAAAACCTCAAAGCAAAATTTAGTGCAACAGCACTCTGCCCACTTGTGACTCCCAGCAACTGACGTACCTCAAACCTTCCTTTGCCTGGCCACCCAAACTGTGCCCAGCCTATACTTACAGTAGTTATTGCAGGAGAACATTGTTACTTTTGGAAGAGCCAAGACCTGATGGAAGAGCATTTGCCTCACATGCCCATTCAGGGGCATGTGAGGCAAAAGGGGAGGGGAAAGAATCCAGTACCACAGGGTTCCATACAAGTGACCTCCAGGAAGGGCTAGAAATGTCTCCCGTCTGAAACTAGTCAGCGTGGACAACACTAGACGTATCAATGGTCTGGCTCACTACAAGGCAGCTTCCTATTTTGCCAAGCATTATTAATTCTCTTTTCTGTTTCCAGAGATTTGTAGGAGGGAAAGCACAATGTCCGACGATGGCAAGATGACGCTCAACCTCCTCTTGCTTGGGAAGACACAGAGTGGCAAAAGTGCTACAGGAAACACCCTTCTAGGCAGCAGAGACTTTGCCAGTTTTCTTTCCCCGTCCTCCGTGACCACATCTTGCAGTCTAGGCCGCAGCTGTCCCATTTTGGGCTTTGCCCGTCGCCGAGGCAGTGAGCTCACTGTGCAGGTCCAAGTGCTGGACACTCCCGGCTACCCTCACAGCAGCCTGAGCAGAGAGCAAGTGAAGACAGAGGTGAGAAGTGCTTTAGTCCGGCACTTTGGAGAGAAAGGCCTTCACTTGGCCTTGTTGGTCCTCAGGGCCGATGTTCCACTGTGTGAGGAGGAAGAGGACCCTACAATCCAGCTAGCCCAGGTAAACTGTGTATCAGAAAGCATAGCCAGTAGAATGGCATATCAAGATTTAACTGAAAGAGCAATGTCACATTTCCATGCAATTCTCTGCGTTCAGGAAACATGAGCTTCAAAGTATTACTCAAATGTGTATTTAAGATGCTGGGAAAGAACTTTAAACCAACAAGGTGGGTTGGCTTCTGCCTAGTGTGCAATGATGCTTTGCTGATTCACCAGATGACAGATGGCTCAGTGACAAGTGCCCACGTTGCATTCAGAAGGCTCCAGGTGTCCTTCCTGGCATCTTCAGTTAAAAGGAGCAGGTAGAAGATACTGGGAAGACCTCTTCCCAAGAACCTAATGAGCTGCTGCCAGTCAGAGACAACAACAACAACAACTTATTATTTATACCCCGCCCATCTGGCTGGGTTTCCCAAGCCACTCTGGGCAGCTACCAACAGTACAAACAGTATTCTTACAGCTTTTCATGTGTTCTGTGTTGCCTGAAAAACCATTGATGGGACAATCCTATATTGGGACAATCATGCATTCAGGTGTGAATATATGCATTCAATCCTAAATTAGGACACAGGCCAACTCATCACTTGGATGTTAAGGTGGGGGAAGCAAATAGGAAGCGGATTTTAGTAAGAAGGCAGAGAGCATTAATGCCTACTGTTCCTCTTCCGTTATCATAATTATGGTCCATAGTTGATGTAATATTTGGCTAATTATTCATTTTCCTAAAAGTCCAGATGCTATGATTTCATTGTTCATAAAATAAATGGGGCAAGAAAGCTGATGTCGTCCTAGGGAAATAAGTGTATCCCTAAGAACATTGTTTATACATCACAGTGAGTGTTCCTCAATAATATTATAGCTATGACCGCTCAGCAACCACAGAATGTAGTTCCTGAGTTGTATAGAATTCAGAATCCAACCACAAACTGTTCCCATTATGTCAGGATTTGATGATTAGTTAGTCCAACCCCACTGCATTGCTTTTTATTGTGTTTTATGTTGTTGGTCTTTGTAAAATTATTGTTTTTCTATGCGTCAGAAGCTTCCCTAATTTCGTAGGAGGATGGCACAGAAATTCATATACAGAATAAGCCACTCCTTTTCTCAGTGCAGGACCAAAGAGGGATGCAACTACAGCAGCCCTGTAGCCATTCAGCCTCTGCGTAAATACCTCCGGGGGCTGAAAGCCAGCATTCAGCCACCGCACAGTTAATTTAAAATTGCACCCAAAACATCAGGGCTAAAAATCATATTCCTTGGAAGTGGTTATTTAAATGCACTGCTTGCTGTTGTCCTTCTCCCTTCCTCCTGTTTCTCTAAGGGCTCTTCCAGACATCCCTTGCATTGTGCATTCCTGATTATTTGTGCTCCTAATGCCATCATTGGGACAACCCAACTTTAATACAGTTTTCCACTTGCAAATGTTTTGGGGTGGCCACACTGCTTCACTTCCAGTCAATGCATATCCTATAAAACCCTGCAACTTCTTAAAGATCACAAATGTTCTGGGTTTTGTCCCAATGTTGTTCCACTCTAGCAGCAGATAGCAATAACATGGACACATTGGGTCAGCATTGCAAAACAAAGTACAGTGGTACCTCGGGTTAAGTACTTAATTCGTTCCAGAGGTCTGTTCTTAACCTGAAACTGTTCTTAACCTGAAGCACCACTTTAGCTAATGGGGCCTCCTGCTGCTGCCACGTGATTTCTGTTCTCATCCTGAAGCAAAGTTCTTAACCTGAGGTATTATTTCTGGGTTAGCAGAGTCTGTAACCTGAAGTGTATGTAACCTGAAGCGTATGTAACCCAAGATACCACTGTAAAGCTGAATAAATCCACCACCGATGCGCTATTATGTTGACAATGCTGCAGAATATATCTACAAGAATCTTGAGGAACCCCACGACAGGATCTTCCCCCTCCTATGGCCATGGGTTGCCCAAACAAGTTAAAGGGTGTTCAAAGAAATGACAGGAGACTGTCTGCAGAATGAGGCAGTTGTAAAAGTTGTTCAGGATGCATTTAAATCATGTTTACTGGGCTTGCAAATCTGTTCAGAACTGGGTATGGGGCCCCAGCAAGTCACCCACAGAAAAAGAAATTTGTGGTACCCAGCCTGTCTCTGATTCTGGGTATTACACACGTTGAGCTTGGGACAGTGCCACTTAGGAACAGGACCGCCTCTCCTGGTATGTCCCACGGAGGACCTTATGGTCTTCAGATAAAAACATCTTGGCCACAGGGAGGTTAGGCTGGCTTCAACAAGAGCCAGGGTTTTTTCAGCCGTGGCCCCGATCTGGTGGAACGCTCTGTCACAAGAGACTAGGGCCCTGCGGGACTTGACATCTTTCCACAGGGCCTGTAAGACAGAGCTGTTCTGCCAAGCCTTTGGCCAAGGCACAGTCTGACCCCCTCTCCCCTTCTGCAATCCCCATAGAACTCTAGCCCAATTGTTACCATTAATTTGATTCTGAATTGATTTTAGAATGCATTTTAATTAATTGACTGTGTGATTTTATGTACACTATGCTATTTTTACTTGTTGTTAGCCGTTCTGAGCCCGGCTTTGGCCGGGGAGGGCGGGATATACGGTAAATAAAATTACTATTATTATTATTATTATTATTATTATTATTATTATTATTATTATTATTATTGCTGCATCAAGGAATTTCATTAATTCAGGCTCTGAAAGTTTTAAAACCTTTGGGCATCATCTTCCTTTTTACGGTGACTGCTTGGTTCTCAACTGTATTATTTTCAGCCACCAAACTTGCTTGGCAACCCCTAATTAAATGATGTGTTTTGATCCCTGAACATACATATGGGCTGTGCCAAGAATCCAGGCTTAACTTTGTATATCTTGCCTCACAAGTAGAACAAATTATCATCCTTTTTGCCTTTGTGGGTTTGGTGAGCTCTAGGAGCTGACAATTCTAACACAGTACACAGTCCTTGAGCTGGGATTATTCTGGCAATTGCAACCTCCAATTCAGCCACAAGATGGCAAATTGACTGCCACTCCTCAGCAGGTCCTGTTGTAAATGGACAACATGGATGCCATTGAAACAAGTGATTCCCCCAAAGTCAATGCATCATATTTATTCATTTATTCCAAGGAGCTCAAGCCTGCACTTCTCAACATTTAAGCCATTCAGGCAACTGGCAACCCACTATAAATTCATCTTTTATCTAGACCGATTGAATTGAAGTCAACTTCCAAAGGAAGATTGCTCATAAGGACTTCCCCACTATAGGAAAGAAAAGCCTCATTGCAGAGCCAAGCCAATGCATTGCTCTTTGATGAAATAATGCATGAAATAAATGTATTAAGGAACTTTCTCTCTCTCTCTCTTTTAGGAACTCTTGGGTCCTAACTGGAAAAGTTATACTGTCATCTGTCTTACTCATTCTGACCAGATTGAAAAGGCCAGATTCACTACAGAACAGTATTTGCATTCTGCCACAGACACACTTCATAAACTCCTGCAGTCAGTGGAGCAAAAGTACATTTTTGTAGGCAATCACGAACAGCCTCTGAAACAGGAACACCTAGAAGTTTTAAGGAAAATTATGGACTTTTTGAAGCAAAACAGTTACCAGACCCTTGTATTTAAACAAATGATATAAACTTAAGCAGCTGATTTACTTTCAGCTTGCTTTTGTGTCTTGTCTTTTAACTTTAAAGCTCATTAGGCATCTCGTGAACTGCCCTGAGACCCAAGAGTATAGGGCGGTATGCAGATTTAATAAATAATAATAAATATTACTTTTTGTATCTTTATTTTTAGATCTTATTTTGACTTATGTGGAAATTGTTTCAGTTTGTGTGCTTTTTGATGCGTTTTATTAGGTTTGTAATTATGTAAATCTTGCCAAGCTGTAAACCAGCTTGAGCATGGGTTTTAACGATGGAAAGGAAGCATACAAATAAAATGCTGCTGCTGCTTGTATAACTACTCAGAAACTCCCACGCTGCTCCTTACCTGCTCCTGCTATATCAGTCAAAACAAGCCAGAGTAGCTCTTGACATATTGTTTTGTTTCATCCCCCCAAAACCATGAGTAATATGCCCAGAAGGGACGTGGGTGGTGCTGTGGGTTAAACCACAGAGCCTAGGACTTGCCGATCAGAAGGTTGGCGGTTTGAATCCCCATGACGGGGTGAACTCCTGTTGCTCAGTCCCAGCTCCTGCTAACCTAGCAGTTCAAAAGCACGTCAAAGTGCAAGTAGATAAATAGGTACCACTCCGGTGGGAAGGTAAACGGTATTTCCGTGCTCTGCTCTGGTTCGCCAGAAGCGGCTTAGTCATGCTGGCCATATGACCTGGAAGCTGTACACCGGCTCCCTTGGCCAATAAAGAGAGATGTGCGCCGCAACCCCAGAGTGGGCCATGACTGGACCTAACGGTCAGGTGTCCCTTTACCTTTTAATATGCCCAGAACCATAGGGTGGAATTCAACACTATACCTACTCAGAGTAGACCCGATGAAATTACTGAACATGACTAATTTGTCGCTTAATTTTAGAGAGTCTACTCTGAGTAACAGTTGAATTCCACTCATAGCTACTGCTCACAATTTGGCCCAAATCTGGATGAAATGGCATGCATAGCCAATTTGTTTGTGGTGGTGACAGGAACAGGAGAGGACCACCATGGGAACTTTTGAGCCGCGTGCACCAGCATGCTGATCGATCAGATTAAATGACTGCTTTAAACGATGTTTTAATGTGATGTCTAAACAGACCAATGTCTCGATTTACAGATTAAGGATAGTTTACAACGAAGTAGCTAGCGCATCAAACTAGAGGCTCTTTTCAACTGTGTATCAGCTTCTCCCAACTTAGTTGGCTCCGGCTCCTCCTCAAGTAAAACCAGGGAGAAGAGGCCTGCCAGACAATCTGGTCATCGTTTGCTAACCCGTCAGCATTCACATAAATTGTGTTATAAAGTAATTAGTAATGGTGCACAACCTCAGTGAAATGCCGCTGAATCCAAAGAAATGGTTGAACTCAGTAACACTGCTGAGAAAGAAGGTAAGATGTAGGGAAAGGTAGCTATGCCTAAGCAAGCATACTGTTAAATACTTAAATCCTGTTCATCCAAAGGAACTTTGGGACACTTAATCTCTCTAGATTTTGCCCAGTAACTTTAATACTAGACTACTTAAGCCTATGGAAAAAACAGGGCTTGTTTCCACACCATATGTCCAGGATCAAATCAGTCTCCTGCACTCAACCCAAGAATTTTCTTAACCTCTCATTTTCACCTCTCTCATTGGCTGAACACTTCCTATGAATGCTGTACTTCCCTGATTCACAAAACGATTAACAGGGGGTAAATCATTAGCTTGGCTTGCACACATTAAAGTCAGAGTTTAAAACAAACAATGGTCTGCTCCTGATTCTGCTGGCACCCAGAGTCTGGCTTCTATGCAAACCCAAACTTGTGATATGTTGCAGGAAGGGAGCAAGCCTCTAGTGCACTCTAAACCATTGCTTAGTCCAAACTATCAGGTATATGAACCAGGCTCTCCCTCCCATCACAGACACCCCCAACCTTCTCCCAGCCCATTTGTAATTAATTTATATTAACCAGCCCTGCAATTTTAGTTAAATTGCAATGCAAAGTTCCATAATTTCCACATCTGTGCTCCATTCCGTCTCTTCTTCATAAATGCATTTATACCATTTTGGAAGAAACAGAACTGTTATCTTCAATACCCCGTGAAAGAATGCCAGATATAATTTTACAGAACAATGGTATGTTATATACAAGTCAGTTTTATTATTATTTTGTTTCAGTTTTAAATTGCTTACTGAACCATGCCCTGGGATTGCTTGTGATGAAAGGCTAGAAATGTTTTTAAAAATAAAAAAATATGCAATGTGTGACATAAAATTTCATTACGGCATTTTTTATATTATTTTTTTAAAAAACAGCTTTTAGATTTTCTGGTATCAGGTCATATCTAATTGAGTCATATCTAGTCTTCATCTTAGCCTACTTCTCAAATTCAATTTAGGTAGGAACTTGTAGGTAAAATTTGTATGCCAAATTTAGCTCAACTGGTGATTTCGGTTATTAAGTGATCAGTAACTACAGCTGTAGTTTTTCCAATATGATTTAATATAAAGTAATTATAGTATGGTACAGTCACTCACTATCCTTAGCAGGCAAAGTCAACTTGCACATCCATCCAAACACACACACAATTTATCTAAATGTTGTTGTTTAGACGTTTCCGACTCTTCCTCCACCAAATAATCATTATCCTGGTTCCTTTGACTTAATCTATTCCCCACTTCACAAAAATTGAACCTCCTTTTGCCCTTTTAAAAGCCATTTGCCCTGAAAGCAAGAGTTACGCTCCACCTAATGAATGCCTATATTCAGATTCCAGAAAGCAGGAAGCGATGAAAGAGAAATATGAAGTTGTTAGCCGTGGAAACTCATTATTTGGTAACAGGTGTACAAAAATGAATGAGCATAGTTTCGGGTGAGGCAATTATTTGTTTTTAATTGTGTTTGCATTCCATTAAAAATGACCTAAAGCGCTTGCAGAACCGATAAATGTTTATTTGATTCCACTGTTGGCCATGGTAGCAGCTCTGCAGACCCCTTTCCCCCTCACTTCAAATGGCACTCCTTTGTACGTAGCAACACATTGGCCATCAGTATGAAGGTCAGGCTGGATCTGCTCCCATATTTTCTTCTTAGGGTTAAGTTCTCGTTCAGGGTCACCTAAAAAACAGACAGACATGAAAGCAGGATAAATCATTTTAAAGACTGTTTCCTTTCAAAATGTATTGGAGCATGAGCTGCTAGAAATCAACGTATTAAGTACATTTTTTTTGGAGGGGGGAGTTCTTTTTCTGATCCATATAAAATAGTTTACCCACCAAGTAAAGGGTTTAACTGTAACAGATCTAGCGGGCTAAAAGGAAGAACTCTTGGCTGCCACAGTCATAAGAACCTTTATTTTAAACCGAAGGTTAAGGAAAGTGTGCCATGAAATTGCAAACTCCCCTCCCTCATCCATCTTCCCTCCCACATGCCAATTCCTTTCACCCTGCACCGTGGTTAGCTATGCACCATGGTTAGTCTGCATCAATACTATTGACCACACTTAACACTCACCATGGTTTGCTTCTAACCTGAATATGAAACCAGTTATAAAGCCATAACTTCAAATTCTGGTTAGGAGCAGACTCTGGTTATTAATAGCAATGCTTAACATTTGTTCCAATCCACAAGTAGATTAGATATGAAGCATCTCTCTGAGAGGAACTGGAATGCAAAGACAAACAAAATATTTTAACTCCACTAATTATTATTATTTTTAATCACTCAGACATGTTCAAAACAGGGAAGCAGACAAGGATTACCAATTCTGTGGAAAGCTGGAGCTAGGGAAAGTAAGTCTAATGCTCTTTTCCTACTACTTTTTGAAACTGCTGTGAATGGTTAAGGGAGTCACAATAGTGGAATAATACAAAGCCCAAGAGTAAGATCATCAGAACTATTTAAGTGAGCTAGGTGTTCTGCTTCCCATCACAAACATGAGAGGCCATTCCGAGCAGCAGTAATGCTTTACTCCTTATTCCCCTAGTGCAAGATTCATACAGCAATTAGTGTCCACATTAATACATTTGCTAGGTACACGTGCTTGCTGAAAGAATTCTTGGTTTCAGAAAGCTCATGGAGCTGCTGTATTGCAAAATTAGGTATACAGTATTAGGACCAACGTCAAATGACACCAACCTATTCTTAAATAAAAATAACAACTAAAAACTTCAATGGAATTCACAAGTAGAATAAAGAAAGCAAACCAAAACACATCATAGAAACCAGCTGCACGGGCAAGAAAAACAGAGCTAGAGAAAGAACGGGTAGGGGAAGACTCTGCCCATAGGATCTGATGGCATAAAGAGATGACTTTTGACAACTCACTTTTTCCTGCAGCCCTCAGTACCGTTTCCACACAGTTTAGATTAATTTAGGGTTTAGGCCTTCCAGGACAGTGTGGAGGATTATACGCTGGGGGCTGCAGGGGATGTGGTAAATCATAAAAAGTCACACCCACCCTTGCCCAAACACCACTGTTATTGCTCCTCTAGATCAAAACCCTTCTGTTCATAGATGGTGAAGCCTGGGTCTAACCCTATAGGATTCTGAATGATGTATGCATACCAACAATGGAAAGAAAAGGTACAAAATGTGTTACTTATTCCTTCTTGTAAGAACAAGCAGGTTTCAGTTCATAATTTAATGCTGATAAAACAAGGATTTAAATTGTCCAGCCAGAATGGCCTGGGATATCTTATCCTCTTTTGTACAATTCCTTCTAGTAAGTGCAACAAACTGTAACAATGGTGAGCCTCAATAACAATCATTTTCATTATCAGCCTTTCTGCCAGCTAGGAGCCTCATTTAACATCTTAGTACGGGCTGAATGGACTTTGTATTTTGGCTGCCCATTCCTTTTGATGAAGCCTTTCAAAACTCAAGCCCACAAGGCAGAAAGCACCCAAGACTATTTAAAAGGCAGCGAAAGCAACTTGCACAATTTACTGGTGACTTACCAGTTCTCAAATAGGAACTGGAACATTGTTCGTAGTAATATATTTTCATCTGGGGCAGTGGTACATCCTCACCACCCCTCACCACACTGGCCCCTCTGAGCAGAAAATAATAAAACAACAACAGTGTAAATCCTGCCCAAAAGATGCCTTAACCTAGTAGTCCACTTACTTTACATCTTCCCCTTCACCTGTAAATTAGAAGAGCTACTTTAGACATGTGTAAGGGCTTTGGGCAAGCCAAGAGGGATTTCTGCCTTTTCCTTCTTTGCTTCCCACAAACCTTTTAAAGCCCCCTTCTCCCCCTCTCATTTTCAAATATTGATTTTGCCATGTGTCATGAGAGGGCTGCTACTCAATAAACACATGCCCAAAGCTCCCTGGGGAGCACAGAGCTAGTTGCTTACTTATCTGGATCCCCGTCCATGACATTTCTTAAATTATCATATTTTTCTGTGTATAAGACTAGGTTTCTCTCCCCCCATAAAAAATAATGCCAAAAATTAAGGGGTTTCTTATACACGGATAGTGTCTCCCCCCATTTTCTTAAATCTAGTCCCCCCAAATAGGGGGTGTCTTATACATGGGGGCGTATTATAGACTGAAAAATACGGTAATCCCCCTCCAATCTGCTTTTATTTCATAATCTCATACTGAAGAATGACTTACAATTAAGGGGGTTGAAAATGGGCTCAAACCAGAGGCAAATATCAATTTATGATTTTCTGGGTGCTTGGAAATATCCAAATGCCTTATTGTTTAGCGACAGCTGTATGCCTGTCAATTCTACTCCTTTGCAGCAATAAGGGGTGTGGTGGGGACAGAAACTCTTTGCTTCCATTCAAACTCTGCGTTAACTATTGAAAGGGAACCGAAAAACAACAACCACTAACTGATTTCATCCTGAGCATACTAGATGCTTACAGGTGCAACTGCCCCATAAGCCACCTTTGATTAATTTTGGCCACAAATGTATTAATAGTACATCAGGTTTATATGTCAGAGAAGCTGAGCGCAGAAATGGCCACAGCATTTCCTCATGGAGCTTGCTGGAGTTTGGTGCAACCCAATTATACTACCAGATGGCTGGGGATCAGCTTTCCACCTCAGCAACAGCCATAGAATTAATTATGATTAACCCGCTACAAGTCTGTTAAACAGATCGGCTTGTGACGAAGAGAAGCTTCAGTGCATCAGCCATAGGCAGCGAGTAATTTATAGAGAAACAGTTCACCTCTTAGAGAAACAATAAAGCACCCAGAACAGGGTGGCTAACCTGTAGACCTCCAGATGCTGCTAGTTCTGACACCCATTAGCCCCAGCTGGCACGCCCAATGGTCAGTGATTACGGGGGTTGTCAAACAACATCGGGAGGACCACAGGTTAGCCAGCCCTGCCCTAGAGGATATTTAAGATGATCTGCCCCATAGTAAACAAACAAACAAACAAACAAATCAGTGCCCACCCCCATCCCAACTTTTGGAGCAAGCTAGATACGGGGGGGGGGGGGAATTCTACGCAAAGCAAAAATTATATCACCCCAAAGGTGAAGTCAATCCTTTTCAAATGCAAACATTATAAAAGCAAATTTAGTTTTCAAGAATAAATTAAAATCTGGCTTTTATTACACAAACACCTTCTGGATCTTATTAAAACTTGCTTTGGAATACCCAGGCAAGCTCCCCTGGGATCTGTGGTGGGCTTGTATTAGATTAGCACAGGCACCACTTTTAAACATTACCAGAGCGCTGTGTTGTGCGTTCCACAGTAAACCTCCCCTCTGCATCCCCTTCTCGCAAGAGAAACAACCACTGTGAAGGACAGCTAAAAATAAGATGGGAGAAAACTCATGATTCCTACTCTTTGGGGAGAGCAGTTAGCTTTCTTTAAATTTGCAGAAAAGCTAACTGACAGGCATTATACTGCTCTGCTGCGCTGGCTCGTCCAAGCACTGAAAACATACCAGAAGTTGGAACAGAACAGGCATGGGATGCTTGAGTGAAAGGCCCAAAGGTAAGTAAAGAGATATTTTCCTCCAGTAAGTGAGGAACTCGAGACCCAGAAAAGCCTCTCTTCAGAATTGTTACAGTACACTAAGGTAGTGTACACATTAATGCTTATTCTGGGTCCAGTGGGCTCCCACTGCTAGTGTTTGGAGCAGAGTACACAATGTTCGCCACAATCCACAGGTATCTTGTAGCTTCTCGATAAATACTCCCATTTGATGGGCTTTCCATCAAAGAAGTTTCCACCCGATTTGAAAACGGAAGCTGCAGTTAAGTTGAGATGTGTACATTTTAGGCAGCCGTTGTGCATGCAAATGAATCAGACAATGGGCGTAGGTTGAAGATATCCCTGCCCGATCTCTGGTATGTGCAGCAACTTGAAATGCAACAGGGTGGATGAGTTCACTGGGTTTCAAGCCATTAATGTGTACATGCTTCCAAGTGAAAAAGTCCAAACCAGAGATGGGGAATCTGTGGCCCCTTTTCAGATGTCGTCGGAACTCCCGACTCCCATCAGATCCAGCAAACATGGTCAATGGTCAAGGATGATGGGAGTTGCAGTCCAGCAATCTCTATAGACACATTCCCCACCCCCAGTCTAAACTGAGTATTAAATAAAGCTACAGTAAGTATTTAACTAGAATTTTAAAATTTGCTCTGTTGAGTAAACTATCCTGTTCATGTTAAAGGAAGACAAGAAAGATAGTATCTTTGAATGTGCTTTTCCAGAGAGGCCCTTCGTGATCAGAATTCGAAACCTGTGAAAGCAGTGACGACTCATATGACTCATTACTGCCTCCAAGAGGCATCGACACATCAATTACTTGGGGCAAATAACCTTGAAGGACAATGAGCTCCTAGGTGCCGAAATCCCAAGGGAGAAGAAAAGACTATTTATGTATGCGACCACAGCTGCACGGATGTTATTGGCCCAGAGATGGAAAGAAGATGAAGTTCCTACCAGAGAAGAATGGCAGATGAAGTTGATGGACTATGCCGAAATGGCTAAAATGACCAGAAGAATCAGAAATCAGGAAGACCAAAATTTTAATAAGAAATGGGGAAAAATTATAACTTATCTTAAAAGACCATTGTAAACAGTTAAACTTGTTAGTGGGATTGGAATATCACTTGTAGTTTAAGGGTGAATTTTGGACACAATGGAGATGTAAAAGATTTGGATTATCATAAATGATGCAGGAGGAAATGATTAATAATAGGACCCACAAAGAGGAGGATGGAAGTCCAGGAGATTTCTCGGAACCTTGTTTTTATTATTTATGTTTGATATATCTCTGTAAAATGTTAATTTGAAAAACCAAATAAATTATTTTTTTTTTTAAAAAAAAGACAATGAGCTCCCAAACTGAATCCAGAGATTGCTGCGCACAGCTCCTGTCTTTGCATGAATGCAAGCAAATGACATGCGCAAGTATGTCAGGGCAAATTTCCTGGGAGAACTACTTCTAGGCTGCTGTGTGGCACAGCAGAGCGCTACACTTGAGTATTTCTGCTCCTCTGGTAAAAGCAAGTGGCTGGACCCAAATTCACTGGGAATTAACAACAGGGCTTCACAGGCCCTGGATCACGTTTAAGCTTCAGCAGCGCGAGCCACTAATGGCTAAACCAGCAGGTTGTGGTTTCAGAAGGAATTTTACAGCATGCGCTGTGTCCTTACTCAAACTTTCCAGATGTCGTGGGTTATTATGTAAATAAAAGTATGTTCCAATCGCCAGCGAGGAGCCATGGTATACACCAACGGTTAAAAAGAGAAAGCGATCCAATGTGCAGTTCAAAAATATAAATTGCACTTCCTTGCTTTGGACATCAAAGTTGCTTTCGCAGTTGACGTCCCCTTTCCCTCTTCAAGATAGCTAAGACCAATTGCTAGGTGGGAATTAAAGAGGGGAGAGAAAGAGAGATGGAAGCAGGCAAAGACCACATCAGGCACCTGCTCCAACTGGGTTGGTCTTGCTTTATTTTAAGTATCTGGCTTTTAATGTATGCCTTGCATTATATTCATGATGTGAGTTGCTCTGTGGGCAGTGAGAGCCAGTGTGGTGTAGTGGTTAAGAGCAGTAGTCTTGTAATCTGGGGAACCGGGTTCGCATCCCTGCTCCTCCACATGCAGCTGCTGGGTGACCTTGGGCCAGTCACACTTCTTTGAAGTCTCTCAGCCCCACTCACCTCACAGAGTGTTTGTTGTGGGGGAGGAAGGGAAAGGAGAATGTTAGCCACTTTGAGACTCCTTCAGGTAGTGATAAAGCGGGATATCAAATCCAAACTTTTCTTCTTCAATCAAAAAGCACAACATAAATCTACTAAATAAACGAAGAAATCAAGTTGGGACACTTTCTTTAAGTTGGTTGGTTCAATTAAAAAAGTGAGGCAGCTCTAACAGTTCTATATCTTTCATCTTTTCTCCACCACCTTTGCCTTTTTTCTTTTTCATTTTTTTGCAAACTAGTCATCTTCCTATAGAGACCCTCCCCCCATTCATATATTTATTTACCCTATACCACAGTATCAAGAGAATTAATACAAAATAAAAACATGCTGTGCTGTCAGAATGAGACTCTTGCACTATTCGGTACAGCATATTCTCGGAGAATATACTGCCTTTATTTCACAGCTACCAGATTTGTGAGCAGCTCTTTCCCTTTGGTGCTTTAGGGAGCACTGTTTTATTCCGCAGCTAAGATATATAGCCTCAGAAGACCGAACTTACTTAAAATGGGTTATAAATCCTTCACTCAGAACTATTAAAACTCCTGAGTTATCTCTGGTTTCCTATCAGAAAGGAAGCAGTGGTAAAGTTCACAAAGTCTTCTCTCACACAACACTGTATAGCTCCTCAGTGCAACCTTTGAATCATGTATGTAATACGGATTGGGGTGGGGAAAGACGAGACTCTTTCATAAGCAATTTATATGGGGGGGGGAGTTTACTCCAACTCTCCTTTCCTTGAGAAAGTAAGATGGGACTGCTGAATCGGGCCAATGACCCATCTAGTCCAGCATCCTGTTATCTTGGTTGGGAAGCCCACAAAGAAGGACCTAAGCACTCTGCCCGCCTGCAATTTCCAGCAACTGGTATCCAGAGGCATATTCAATTCTTCTCTTAATGATCTGAAGCAGGGAATTCGCCTTTTTCAAAGCTGCCGCATGCTGGGTCAATATCTCCATCCAGCTGTCTACTGTGACCTCAAGGTTCCTGGGTTTGTTCACGCCCCATGAGAATATATGTAAAACTAAGATGTTTCTGCCTCAACGTGCATCACTTGACACTTGCTTCACTTCGCTTAATTTGCCATTTTATTGCCCATCCACTCGGTTTGGAGAGGTCCTTCTGGAGCTCTTCAGAATCTCTTCGTTTTAATGACCCTGAACAATTTAGTACAGTAAGCCTGCAAACTTGCGCTTGCTTTACTTATGCGATCACCTTATATTGGTGTGTGGGGGGGATAAATAAATGGAGAGTCAGGGAAAACTGACCCAGTAGTGATGCATGGAAGTGAGAGCTGGACCATAAAGAAGTCTGATCGCCGAAGAATTGATGCTTTTGAATTAGAGGAGGAGACTCTTGAGAGTCCCATGGACTGCAAGAAGATCAAACTGATCCTTTCTGAAGGAAATCAGCCCTGAGTGCTCACTGGAAGCACAGATCCTGAAGCTGAGGCTTCAATACTTTGGCCACCTCATGAGAAGAGAAGACTCCCTGGAAAAGACCCTGATGCTGGGAAAGATGGAGGGCACAAGGAGAAGGGGACGACAGAGGACGAGATGGTTGGACAGTGTTCTCGAAGGTACCAGCATGAGTTTGACCAAACAGCGGGAGTCAGTGGAAGACAGGAGTGCCTGGCGTGCTCTGGTCCATGGGGTCATGAAGAGTCGGACACGACTAAACGAGTGAACAACAACAACAGGGAGAACCACCACTCTCAGCTCTCCATTTATTTATCGTTTCCCCACCCATGCTTCCAGTGAGCTTTTTCCTCGCTTACTGGGCTTTGGGAAGGCAGTGCAAGGTCTCTGCCAGCAAACTGGCTCCCGGAACCAAACCCTTGCATAAGGGGGGGGGCACTTTCTCATCATTGGCTCACCCCCAGTTCTAGATCTTTTATGAACAAGCTAAAAACCACAGGTCCCAATACCATTCCTTGGGGGGCTCCACTTTCTATATCTCTCCATTCAGAGAACTGTTCATTTATTCCTACTCCCTGCTTCCTGCAACTTGACCAATTCCTGATCCAAAAGAGGACCTCTGCTCTTCTTATATGACTGCAAAGTTTACACAGAAGTCTTGGGTGAAGTACTTTGTCAAAAGCAGACTATAAATCAATAAGATGCAACAATAATATCCAGTTAAAAATAAAACTACAACCTACAATAAAGCCATATCCAATTACAACTGGACCCTAAGCATCCCCAAAAGGAAACAACAACTGGAGCTTCAAGTGCTTTTCTCAAAGTGTAATGGGGTTATTTTTAATAAGGACAAAAGCACATTAAAATAAAACTCACATTTAACAATGATTTAGAACACTTGTAGGCGCATGTTTTTTGTTTTACTTTTTTTGAGGGGGTGATGGCAATTGAACATTCCTTTGCTTTCCTAATACAAAGTTCTAAACGGAAATAGATGAGCAGTAAGCTTTTAACAGAATCATTTACAAGCATTTAGGCAAGTGTGAGAGAAGGAAATGATGTTAGGATTAATAAGACAGTCAACTCAGAAGAATACATGCAATGATGCTCTTTCAGAAGTACTACTATGGTTTATGCCAGGCTTCCCCAACCTGCGACCCTCCAGATGTTTTGGCCTACAACTCCCATGATCCCTAGCTAACAGGACCAGTGGTCAGGGATGATGGGAATTGTAGTCCAAAACATCTGGAGGGACTGGTTTATGTTATAGTTTGATATGCAGGTCAAAGTAGAAAAACGTTTCCACTGACACTTTAAAAAGGCATATATTTATGGATCATGTCCCTGTTTTGTTTAGAAATGACAGACAACAACTCTTAATTTATCAGAACTAGCTAGAAAATAAATTAAACTATGATTGATGACACTTCTCTCCTTTGAAAAATAAACATCATAATGGAAACTTTAAAAGGACTTGTAAAAGAACAATTCATCAATCAAATACTGTTTACATGTTTAGTAAACTCTCTCTCTCTCTCTCTCTCTCTCTCTCTCTCACACACACACACACACACACACACACACAACTTGAAAGGAGGAACGCCCAAGAAACTATAATATGGTGGGTTATAATCATGTGATTTCCACACATAAATCTAATTTCATGCAAGCAAACAAAACCGAGTCTGTAGAATTTTAGAATTTAACCTCTGGGAATGAAAACATTTGTTTGGTTGACATTTAGGGATAATAGGCCCTAGGGGAAAGAAACATTAACTGCAGTTTTGATTCCCCCAGACATTTTTATTTTAAAAGCGGTGATGTAATTTGGTATAATCTATCACTCTTCTCAATTCTGATAGCTAAATGGGCAGTGTGCACACTTTGCAATTATGCATAAACAGTACTTTTAGTGTGGTTGTTAACTGTCCTAGAAGCCACTATAGCCCTTGCTAATAAAAAAAAATTATTGCAACCATGAACCTGCATTTTAAGCCATTTGACAACATCTAAAGGCATATGCTCTCATCAGTTCAATAAATGTCAGAGCAGAGCCACACATGGAATCTCTACATTTAGAAGCAGTGCAAATCTAATCTAATCATCCTCTAATGTGGACAAACAGAGGACACACATATCCATTAAGCCAATTCCGCTGGGAGGCATATGGCCGTTCATTGCAGGGATACAGAATGTTTGACAAGATGTGTTTTTTGGCTTACACGGCAACACAATTTCGGCTTCAACTGAAAAGCTGGTTTGTTATTGACTGCAGAGTCTGTTGGGCAATGCCTTCTTTGATTTTATGTTCATGGTATTAAGCCTATCATATTATATTGCCAGATCAGTGGGAAACAGCCAACTTGATTGCTCTTGGATAATATACAGTCTGTGTTGTTCTCTCTTTTCTCCAAGTCTTGATGACAAAAAATATATATGTTGCCTTTCGTAGAAAATAAAGTAGCTTCTAGGTTAAGAGTATGGCAATGCAATCTATGTGTTGCTTCTCTTAAGGTTGGGTCCAGAAGTTGCAACTGGTGCAGAATGCTGTACTGACACTGCATGACACCTATGTACCGGTCTTGCTTTTGGCATATAAACTCTAAATAACTTGGCACCAGGTTACCTCCAAGAACTCCTTATTACATACCCTTGCCCAGCCTCTTAGATCCTCAGGAATGACACTTTTGGTAATGTTGTAAGCTCTGGAAGTTTGTCTTATGTCTACCAAGGGAAGAGCCTTTTTAGTGTGGTGGCAGCTGTCCTGCAAAATTCACTTCCAAAGAGCATCAGGCAGGCACAGGATTACCATTTAGGCATGGGCTCAAAACTCACCGGTTACAAATCTACAACCAATGGACCATCAACTCATGTTGTAAAGTCACTAGAAATCCAAGAAAAGTTAGCCCTGGGTTGCACTAAACCATGCTCTTGCACAAGTGGGACAAATTTATGCCCCAGCAACAGCATTTCCCCTTCCTCTCCTTTTCCCTCTGCGCCCCCCTCCAAATAAAAATAAAAATCTGGTCTGTACAGTTGTGGGATTCTCCAGAACAGGGGTTTAAGTGGCACAGGAGGAACACAGGAGGAAGAGAAAGTCCACTCATATCAAATAAAATAATAATAATAATAATAATAATAATAATAATAATAATAATAATAATAATAATAATAATTTATACCCTGCCCATCTGGCTGGTTTTCCCCAGCCACTCTGGGAGACTCCCAACAGAATATAAAAAACACGATAAAACATCAAACATTAAAAACTTCACTAAACAAGACTGCCCTCAGATGTCTTCTAAAAAATAATAATAAAAGAGTTGGATACTATTCTTAACATTTATCTGAACCAAGACCATTTTACTGGAACCATTTCATTTTCCTTCCTATGCACCAGTTCTTTCCCTACAATTTCTCAGTAAAAATATACCACTGGTACACTCTCTACACCATCATTTATACCTCCTAATTGGTGCTGCTCTTTCATGCTTTTTCAATATGAAAATTTTGTACTTCATTAAAGCACTAACTTCCTGGGCAATTCTCAAGTATTCCCCAGCTTGGCAGTCTATTTCCTTCAAATACAGGACAGCTTTATCCCTTTTTTAAAAAAATAAGTTTATTTTGTGCAAACCCATCCATTTGTCATACACTGCTTAACAAGTTCTTCCACCAGTCTCTGCAAGTTGATAGTGACATGCTCCTCCTCCTCTTGGCAAGTACCAACAACCTCACACACAATTCACAAATGCATTTCAAAGTTCCTTCATGTGGGGTGTAGGTGGGTGCAGAGAAAAAGCAAAATTATTTTCAGCAAATTTTGCATGCAATGGGCTACACTCACGGGGAAGAATTATTTCATTCATTAGAGTTAATGATAAAACTACTGGATAATGTTGTTTCTGTACACGTTGATATATATATTTCCTCAGTAATTTCTTTTAATACCCCCATCTCCAAGATGCTCTTGCTTACCAGGAAAACCTTCAAATGTAATTCTGTCTCCAGGAACAACCCCACTAGGAGGGATTAGAATCTCCACCTTCTCTGGCGTGCTAGCACACATCAGCATGGCTTGGGACAAAACTCCTCTCATTTTCACCGGCTTCAGGTTACAGAGAAATATCGCCATCCGGTTTTGCATCTGTACATGGGATGTAAGTTAAAACAAAAATGAAATTTAGCTAGGCTTCTCTGCATTTCTTTCACAATGAGGAAGCAAGGGGGGAAAATTAATGCATGCAACTGCACACAGCAAAACACACAAAAACACCAAGTATGCAGATACAAATATGTTAGCAACAATTAACATTCTTTCAAGACTAATTCAGTAGTAAAAGCCAGGAAACAATTAAGGATAACCGTCTTCTAATACAGACACACAAGAGGGTGCAATAAAGACAACATTGTGTCCTGGTACTTGGGTATAATAGCTGAAACAATGTTTTACTGACTTTCCATTCTTTGTGGTCCTGGGTTCCAACTTTTAACAGTTACTTAAGGAATTTTTGTAAAAACATCCTTCTAAACTAATCAGAGAAAGCATGCCCAGGTGGTTTACCATTCAGGATGTAATTAATCCAAAGACAGGAGGACATTTTTGAAGCATATTTTATCAAAACAGTTGTCCATAATGTGCACTGCAATTCATTTATTTAAAACTACAAATGCTTCTGGGGTTTTTTCCTTCCCCCCACTAGGGAAGGCTACAATGAATAAGCAGAACAATGAGGCCTCATTAGCGAACATTGCAACTAACAACTTGGTCAAGAAAACAGATTGTTGTTCTTTTAATAGACATAAATCAAAAAAGATCTTTGACAATAAAGTTACTGATGATATTCAAAAACCTACCAGGCATACAAACCGATGTTCGTGTTTCCACACAAATTGTAATTTAAGCAGCAGTTTTTAATTAAGACATTTGCCAACTTGAGGAGAATGAGACTAAAAATGGTTATTAGACATTAATAAGTTTAGGTTGGAAGCTGCAGCCCATTTCTAACCACCTTATGTATAAAAATATACCAATGATTTTAAGGCAGACTGTTGCATATCATTGATTACAATTAACTGTTGGATAAATTTAAGGCAGTCCCAGCTGTCTTAAACTGAGGTACTAAAGGGATGTTTGGAACGCCAGGAACTGTCAGAACAAGGAACAGAATTCCTTCTCCTTTCCTGAATATTATATTGGATAAATATTGCTTAAAATTCAGGATCTGGCTTATTTCAATATGTTCAGCCAGAAAGGATGTTTTCCTTACTGCAGTTCCGTATAGTGTGGGTGTCCTTCAAGCTGTCTGGATTGTGGAGATTCCACTGTATTTTATGTAAGAGGCAAAACACAATGCCCTAGATGCTTCAAAACATATTGGGACACAGATGAAGCCAACAACAAACAGTCTCTCATATTTTTATTGCAATTGCTGGTATAATATAACTACCAAAACACACACAGAGCTGACTAGGGGGGTGGAATGTCCTTTTTATATTTCCTAGGAAAGAGAAAAAGTGAGCAGTAGATCCTAATGAGTGCTCCATGCAAATACAACTATCCATGGGGCTAATTATGCAGGACTAGGGGAATTCTGCGCCCATGTTTACTGAGCTACCACCCTTGCTCATGGCAAACCTCTTCTGAAACTTAGGTGAGTTTTTCAAACATTCCTGAACTTTGGGGGAGGCTGAAAAGGAGGACAATGCCAATAAAGGGCAAAGAAGAAGAATTGCACTCCTCAATCTTTAGGCATGCCTTAAGAAACTGCACAGACGCGGGTGGCACTGTGGGTTAAACCACAGAGCCTAGGGCTTGCCGATCAGAAGGTCGGCGGTTCGAATCCCCGCGGTGGGGTGAGCTCCCATTGCTTGGTCCCTGCTCCTGCCAACTTAGCAGTTTGAAAGCATGCCAAAAAGTGCAAGTAGATAGATACCGTTCTGGCGGGAAGGTAAACGGCATTTCCGTGCGCTGCTCTGGTTCGCCAGAAGCAGCTTAGTCCTGCTGGCCACATGACCCAGAAGCTGTACGCCAACTCCCTTGGCCAATAAAGCGAGATGAGTGCTGCAACCCCAGAGTTGGTCGCAACTGGACCTAATGGTCAGGGGTCCTTTTACTAAGTAACTATACAGCAGTGTTTCCCAAACGTTTTTGGGCAACGGCACACCTGTTAGCCGGAAAAAAATCTCGCGGCACACCACCATTAAAGCCCCGCCCCGTGACGTCAGCGCGCAGCGTCACGCCGGGAGGGACGCACAAAAGCGAAAGTTTTTTCCCTCCCCCTTGCCGGGGTGGGAGGAGGCAGCAGAGCGAGGGCAGCTGAGGCGGCGGCGGCTGTTGTGGTGGTGGCGGCGATAGCGGGCGGAGGAGGGGGCGGCGGCGGGAGTTGCTGCTGCTGTTGTTGCTGCTGCTGCCCGGACATGCCGGCCTCCTCCTCCTCCGCTGTCTCGCGATCCTCCCTTTTGCGCGCACTGCCCCGCCGCTCGGCACCACCACCGCGGAGCCGCCCCCGGCTCGACGCGGATCCTCGCCGCCGCCGCCGCCTCTCACCGCCCGACTCGCCCGCCTTCCTCCCACGGCACACCAGCCGATGTCTCACGGCACACTAGTGTGCCGCGGAACACCGGTTGGGAAACACTGCTATACAGATCCTACCTAATGAGTCTGGAGGGTAAGACTTGAAATAATGGATTTAAGTTGCAAGAAAGGAGATACCAACTAAACATCAGGAAGAACTTTCTGATGGTAAGACCTGTTCGACAGTGGAATGGACTCCCTTGCGATATGGTGGACTCTCTTTCCTTGGCAAAGGTTGGATGGCCATCTGTCGCCAATGCCTTATTTGAGATTCCTGCATTGCAGGAACATTGGACTAGATGACCCTTCCAACTCTAAAATTCTATGATTCGATTATTCAAGTGACAGTGTACATGGGCGCTCCTGATTTCCTTCAAGGTATGTCTCCATCCTTCAAAATGGACAAAGGACAGAACAGATGCATATGTGAAAGTTGAGCATTTTCCAGCAGTAAGTTAAGAAGAGAAGTTTACATCCAAAATATTTTTTTTGTCTCCTCCACCAGTATTACAAGAAATAATTTCAAATTACACATTTACTCAAAATTACCCAGAACATTGGAAGGTGTGTTTTGCTATCAAACAGCAGAATTAGGGACTCAGCTACATTCGCAAAGATAAAGCGCTTTATAGGTGTTATAACACTATGACCCCAGATGGCACTGTTGAGTCTCGTTTTTCACCAACGGGATTTCCCTGTATGAAGTTGACAATGCATTTAAGTGAGTCACTTCTTTGATGTGTCTAGATCCTGCCTAGAGATCCAGCCTAGAAAATACTGTTTCACATTTCCTCCCTGCTAGGGGCTTCTTAAATCCCAAGAGAAGAAAACTCCATATGCTTCTGGGAAATATGGCTATGCCTTACACATGGATGAAAGGCATTTTTAGTGCATCCTCTGCTTGACAGACAGGCTGCAATAGCTCATGTGGCATTACTACTTGGTTAAAGTCGAAGAGACATCGTACCTTGACCCACTTCCTGCAGCATCCTATATATAGCATCAAGAGCAGAAGAGCACATTCCACTGAAATATGCCTGTGGAGAGCCTGTGGTCCTGCAGATGTTGGGTTCAAACTCCCATTAGCCATAGCCACAATGATCAGGAATGATGGGAACTGTAGTCTAGCAACATCTGCAGGGGCACAGCCACAGCCCCCCCCCCCACCCTTGGCCAGGAAGATGCAGACTGAGAAGTTATTACTGGCTACTCCAGGTGTGATGCATACAGGAAGAGGACCACCAAGGTTCATCGGGTTGTTGCTGGAGTCGAATTCTGATGCTGGCAGAAGCTAGATTTGTTTTGGCTCCCCTCTATTTAATTTGTTTCTTAAGTAATAAGTTCGTGAACTTGAGATTATTTCAGTATCCATCTGCTGCATAACTTTAAGTGCCAAAACTAAATGTTGAATTATTATAAAAAAACCAATTTTAAATATTTAAATTAAACTTTATTTAGCAAAGAAAAAGAAGTATCAAAGGAATTCTTTATGTACCTCTTCTAAAGGAACATGTTTCACTAGACCACTGACAACAGTTCTAGGGTTTGTTTCTCCCACGTCAACTTCCTCAACGTACAGAGTATCAGCATCTGGGTGTTTCTTTGCTGCAGTGATGCAACCAATTCGAAAATCAAGTCGGGAAACATCTAAAGGCTTTGAGTCATCATTCGCAGCTGACTGCTGCTTTTTCTCCTTCTTTTCTGCTAAAACAAAATCGGAAGCCATTTAATTACACAGGCACACACATCCCCGGGAATGCAATTCAAGCAAGTTTTCTTTTTCCCTGCCTGAAAAGAAATCCCACGGTACATTTTAACATTCTTTGATTTCAACAGAGACCCAAAACATTACAACTGTGTGACAACAGGCTTCCTTAAACATGGATAACTAGATAGAATTGTGGTACCATTTCCTTTAATGCTTTGCTTAGAAGCAAAATGCACCTACCAAAAAATAAGGTTACAATTTCTGCATACCTGACGGGATCCCTAGAATCACAGAAATATATTAACTTGTAAATATAGGTTTAAAAAACAAAGATTCATAATGGACCTAACCAACTTGGGTCCATTAATTTCAATCTACTGCAAGTAGGCTAGAACCTTCACCATTGGCCTGCTGAGGACTTGTTCTCAGTAGTCCTTGTTCTTCAAGGACTGTGGAATGTTGAGGACAGTTAAACCACAGAGCGTTCCCTAGATTGTTAAGGGTATCAGTTGTGAAAAAGGGGAAAGAGGTGGCAGTGAACGGAATCTTGCCTGCTTGGGCTTCTACTTAGTATAGGATCAAGGAAGGAGGAAGCTGGGAAAGATTCTTTCCCCCCATTCCCATTGACCAGGAACTCTTCTTGATCAACTGCACCTACATGGCAATAAATCACTTAGGTTCAGGACATCCTCCTCTCGATTCCCCCTTGCCCCCCCCCCCTCAGAGTGGCTGCTGAGACCATATAACACCCATCCTGAAAGACCTACATCAGTTCCAAGTATGTTTCTGAGCATAATTCAAAGTGTTGGTACTGTCCTTTAAAGCATTAAACGACCTCGGCCCAGTATACCTGAAGGAGCGTCTCCACCCCCATTGTCCCAGGGCCTTCTGGCGGTTCCCTCCCTGCAAGAAGTGAGGTTGCAGGGAACCAGGCAGAGGGCCTTCTTGGTAGTGGCGCCCACCCTGTGGAATGCCCTCCCACCAGATGTGAAGGAAATAAACAACTATCTGACTTTTTAGAAGACACCTGAAGGCAGCCCTGTTTAGGGAGGTTTTTACTGTTTGATGTTTTATTGTGCTTTTAATTCTGTTGGGAGCTG
The DNA here is from genome assembly GCF_964188305.1 of Podarcis bocagei. Taxonomy (NCBI): domain Eukaryota; kingdom Metazoa; phylum Chordata; class Lepidosauria; order Squamata; family Lacertidae; genus Podarcis; species Podarcis bocagei. Next base: position 56,980,539 of record NC_138134.1, read on the forward strand.
CCCAGAGTGGCAGATGGGCAGGGTATAAATAATAAATTATTATTATTATTAACCCACCCCGGACTATATGGCCCCTGTTCCAAGATGGCTGGAGCACTGATCAAGAAGTGGGGATACCATACAACAGGTTTGTTTCGTGTCCCCACTTGTTTCCTCCAATTCTAACAATTCTCTTTTCATTTCTAAGAATATTGTATTAAACTAAATTATTTTGGAAATTTTGGAGCATTTTTAAATGGAAATCATTAGTTACTTCCAAGCTTTTATTTCACATAAGCTACACAGACATTCACCTTGCCTAACCTAATCCAGAATAATTTTCCTGAAAAACATCTGCATTGATAACACTCCTTTCTGGTGTTTATTAATGACACTGAACTTCAAACATTTCCAAGTAGCATATGTAAAATCACCTTTCTTTTCCGTCTTGTCCTTTTTCTTCTTTTCTTCATTTGTTCCTTTAATTTGGTCTTTAGGACCAGATGGGGCCGCTGCAGCAGTGGCGGGCTGAGAGACTTCTTCTGAAAAGGATGCTGTTGCAGAAGGTGTTTCACTGGGCGGCAGAGAGACTTGTTTCACTACATTAAACACAAAGAAAGATTCAAAACATTGCCAAGATATATTTAATGCAGGAATATTATACATTTATTTAATAAAATGTATAAAATGCTAAAATTCAATCCATTAATCAAAAACGAGAGTTCTGTAGGTTTCAAAGGTTTTGTGAAATATTAGTAGTAATAAAATGCAGGGATAAATTTCAATATTGGGATTCTGTCATCTCCAAATGTCTGGGTTCACTTACACATATTAAATTTAATCCTTCTGGCTTTTATGGGTAAGCATCATGAGAATTAATAGGCAATCATATTGTTGATAGCAGCAAGAATTAATTGTGCCAATCACGTTAATTAGAATAAATTCTCATTGAACCGAGACTTGCTTCCAAGTTAGAAGAATAGTTTTGGATTTGATATCCCGCTTTATCACTACCCTAAGGAGTCTCAAAGCGGCTAACATTCTCCTTTCCCTTCCTCCCCCACAACAAACACTCTGTGAGGTGAGTGGGGCTGAGGGACTTCAAAGAAGTGTGACTAGCCCAAGGTCACCCAGCAGCTGCATGTGGAGAAGCAGGGAATCGAACCCAGTTCACCAGATTACAAGTCCACCGCTCTTAACCACTACACCACACTGGCTCTCTGTTAGATTGTAGCCTTAGCTAAATGTGGCATTTTAGTCAGCAGATTAAAATAGATGGGAAACAATAGGGATGAAATACATTGAAATATAAAAATCAATAGGTTGAAGTTATTGCTTTGGACAATAGCTTCATACCAAGCCAGCGGACAAGCACATCATAAAATTAGTATAAGATTACTAACATAGTATAATATAATATTACTAACATAGTACATAAAATTAGTATAATGTTACTAACGTATGCTTTTGAACTGGTTTACAGTTGAGTGTTCCCCCAACACAACAAGGATTGGACAGGGCTAAAACATTTCTCTTCTCCACCCATTCATTCCAATGAGACAAGTTTTTTACTTGCAGAGTGCACCACACACACTCTTTAAGTGATAACACCACCTATCCTTTAGATGATATCATCTCATTTGGCTGCATGTATACGGTAGCCAAAGTCCCTAGTACACAAAGTTCATAGTACACTATGGCAAGCATAAAATTAAGTTTGTAAGTTACAAACTTAGGCAATTTCTATGTACTTAAACTCAGAGGCTCGCAGAAAATATTTCTGTATGCACAATTTTGAAGGGAGCAAAATGTGGATAACGGCTTCCAATATCATGCAATCGGATTTCTGCTTGTGCAGCAGGATTTCCTCTTCATCTCCTGTCCCCTTGGACAGCTCCCCTCATTCTTTAGAATTAAGAAGAAAATGTCACTTATAAGGGTTGTATGTATTTTGCATGTACACACAAATAAAATTCCAGTTTATCCCTTTTTCCCCTCCGCCACCAGTTTTCAACCAAAACAGCTTAGAATTTGCGAATTTGATAAAAAGAGCACCCAAGATTGATTCGTGATGCTCCAGTTTGTCTGCTGGTTCAACTTCACCTCTCACAACATTCCAGATCCTAAAGGCATGTAGAGTAACATTTTAGAAAGTGTAGCATGCAAACGTTACTATGGTTTGCTATGATGCAGTAGAACAAAATGTATAGGTGGTGTCAGACAGGTAGTGAATACTACCCAGACAAGTAGCTTACCACCAATATTTTTCTTCATAAATCTAAGAATTGGGGTAAATATCCCTCTACACCCCAAAATACACTTTGTCCCTTCAGTGCCTCCCAAATATTTCTCCGCTTGGTATGGGAAATGAGTGTTCTGCAGACTGAATGAAGAAGCCACACTTGCTTAAGACGACATTGCTCTCCCAACCCCCAACCCCATTTCAGTCACCTCCATTCCGAATTTCAGCCTGGATCAATTCTTGTTTCAGCACATCAATTTCTTTCTTCAGTTTGGCATTTTCTACACGAAGCTTCTTTTCTTCCCTCAGAGATGCCTGCAAGACTACAGGAGACAAATTCTCCATTAGGAATCACATACACAATACTGTCATAAAGAGAAAGCTTAATTTCACAACTCTGAAATTCAGGGTTTCAGGGTTTAAAGTTGACTTAAGACCCACTTATTCTTAAAACTTCAAAAAACAGAAGAATCACAATTTGTGCATTCGTGCATGCAATTCATTGTGATCCCCCTCTAAATCCTTTCCTATTAAAAAAAACCTAGGGCAATAATCAAATTAAGACAAAAAAAATACGGGAGTACAGAGCACATTAGGAGTTTCTTGCAGTGCTCAAATTCCAGATTTATTCTGTTGTAGGGGGGAAATCGGAAACTATCAGCTTTTTTAAAAAAAAGCAAACAAGGGGGGAAAGTCGTGACAACAGAGAAAGTCTCAACATAGCAACTAAAAGGAAAGATGTTTTTTCCATTAAGGTTCTGGAAATGAGAGCAGGAGATGTGAGTTCTATCCCTTGCTTTTCCACAGAATGCCCATATATAGCTACTTAACACCTCAGTTTTCTCAGTTATTAAAGATATTTTACCATCCCACACAAATGTCAAAATGACACACTAATATCTGTTATTACTGCTGAGTCTTAGGTATTTTTTCAATTAATTCCACAGCATAGCCAGAATTGGACTTTTTAATCACATTGGGCGCCTCCCCCCCCCCCAGCTCCCCTTTTCCTTGGCACCTGCTCTGAGAAACGAGCTGTTGCTCTAAGGTTCTTGCGGGAATACAATTTGGAACTGTATTGTATCCCTATTACAATGGAATGCATAGCCAAACTGTTTATTCTTTAGTTTAAAAGTCTTCCTTATAACTACATCAGGAAAGCAGGGGTGGAAGGAAGATGACAGAGCATTTCTCTGTAAACTATAGTGAAATGAACTCTAGAGGCACTACCTGAGGGCAATGCAGAAACTGTTGAAAAGTTTGATCTCTTGTATTTATAAGCAGAACATTTGTCTGTTGATTCTAGGCCAAAATGACTCCTTTGGAATTTTAATTTTTTAATGTGAGGCTTTGGTTTAGACACACTGAACAATATGCTGAAAACCCTGGACCTGGAGATAATACAATCAAAAAGGTGGCAGACATTTATTTTTCGCTTTGTGCTATAGTCCACAAATGTTAACGCAGCCTTTGTCAGCTTCTAGTGCCCCCCAGATGTTTTGGACTCCAAATCCCATCAGCACCAAGCAGCATGCGGTATGTCTGGGCCTGATGGGAGTTGAAGTCCAAAAATCTTTATAGAGTGCTAGAGGTCAGTAAAGCCTGCTTTAAACCACTGGAATATATAATTATGTACACAAGCACATAAGCATAACAAAAGGTAAAAAATATGCTTAAAGAGCTTCAACTGGGGCTCTAGATCATTATATAACACAGATTGGGGCTTTGTGGTTTTTTAATCTTGACCTAGTCAAAGAATTTCATAGGTATCACAACCAACTCTTGGGCAAATCAATGCTGAAAGCAAACAATTAAGAATCCATGCAGACGAATTGTTGAAGGGTTATTAAAGTCACAATAAACTGCACAAAGTTATTAATTAGCACTATTACAGCATGGGCTAAAAGCTTAGTTATCAATCACATGATCTACATGTATAAAGTTGTATGTCCATCTCCAGAATCTCTCGTTAAAGGATCATGGGTTTAGGGGTGGGATTGCCCATAACCAAGACCTTAGAGAGATTCTTTCAGTCAAGCGTAGAAATAGATCAATCATCTGATTTCTATAAGGTGGTTTTATATGGTGGGCTTTTAACAATGCTAGAGAAGCAAACTGTAAATTCTTCAGAGTCAGGTGGCTTACATTTACACAGCTCTCACGCAGTATTTTTTCTTTAAGAGGAGGATGCCACCATTCAGAAGTCAGCTCTAGTTATAGCAGAATTCTCTCTGCACCTTGAGAAGGACTGGACTTGGCCCTTTTCTGGTATCACACACACGAGCAAGAGTTTGCTATTTTGCTCTTTAAAGAGGGCTTAATATTTCAGCACCCTGTGGATTTAAACTCTCCTTATCCCCATGAATAGGAATTACATTTTTATTCATCTAATACAGGGATGGGGGGCCAATGACCCTCAAGATGCTGTTGGATTACAACTCCCATCAGTGCAAGCCAACATAGTGAAGAATGAGAGGAATTATAGTCCAACAAAATCCAGAGGGACACAGATCTGATTTAATAGGCCTGAATTGAGCTCTCAAGACAGTTTACACACTAATATACAAAAATTCAAACTAGCACCACAACTCTAAAACTTTTAAATTAAAATCTATGGGAACCAGCAGAATAAATAAAAACTACCCAAACACTTCTAGAAACAAGCAGATTTGAACCATGTGTCTTCACCGTATTATTAAATTGAAGGAACTGTGTATGAAAATATCCAGTGAGTGAGTATTCTCAAGATACACACATCTTTTGGAAGGCATTAAAATATACATGCTATACTTCAAATCCATTTTGTGGTTGGGAGCTACAAATGTGCACACCATCTCCTACATTTCTGCAGCACCTACTATTTAAATGAGTTCAATATTGGGACACCTATCTTATGTTTGTTTGGAAGAAACAGGAGAAGATCAATTCCAGCATGCCACAATGCAGAATGCACTGTAAAAATCCTCCATTTTAAGTTTTCTGGGTTGCTACAACGTGCTCGCATCATCTTTAAAACGTTGGCATGCTTTTAGTCCTGGCAATCAACCTGGATGTCCAGAAGATAATAGTTGCTAGAAATGTTTTATTAACTGAATTTCATGCACTGGCTCCTATTCCTTGTTAAATCACAAAGGTACTGGCCTCCCAGTTCAGACTACTGAATGCGCTCTATAGAGGATGTTCTTGAAAATTCAATGTGTTTATTATTGTCCAGAAAGCCCTACATGGCCTGGCATACCTTTTTCCATATGTACCTTCCCCGAGAAGAGAAGACCTTGTGCCATCAAGTATAAAAGTTAATTCAGGAGTTGTTCATTTTACAGCCATGACAATAATTAAGGTTGGGGGCCTGCCAAGTATCAACAATGTTTTGACACCTGGTAATTCCTTTGCTTTTTAAAACGATAGGAAACTTAGCACGTTTGTTGCTTTATGCAGGGAAGGTATAACCTAAATTCTGGGCTTTACATACTGGGCTAGATTCACAGTAAGAAATTCTCAACTCTGCTCACAGATTTTGCATGCAAGTTTTATGACAAAGCACATTTAAATGATAAGGTCAAAGACTGATGCCTTACTGGCTTTTTCCTTTAAAAGAGCCACTTGCTGCTTAAGGTATTCGATAACTTGATCTGCTTCTGCGCCCTTCTGCTCCAGCCTGTTCAAAACTGCGTTGTTGGCTGCCATTTTCATCAAGGAACGGACGAAAAACCTAAATAAAAGGAAACAGGATGATGTGAACGTTTTATTAATGCAATTATCTGCAGCTCTGTTTTGAATTGACTAAGAATTGAATTGACCAGCTACTGCCAGCGCCGTAGAACATCTAACAATAGAGCCCATTGGGTTGGCCCTGTCTAACTTAAAACACTCAGATTAAAAGGAATTGTCAAGCTGATTTTGCTGTGTGACATTATTTTCCAGTATTCTGGAAGAAAGGTGATTTTGGTCTACCTTCTGTAACAAACATGTTTCTCAATTCTACTTTTTATATAATGCAAGGCTGAGTCTGCTAAAGTTAGGTCATTTTAACCACTATTGATTTCCAAAAGAGCACTAAGGAGTAGGGCAGGGGTGGGAAACCTGCGCTCCTCCTGAGGTAGCTGGACTCCAGCTCCCATCATCCCTGACCACTGGGCCATGATGGCTGGAGCTGATGGGACTTGGGTGTCCAACCACATCTGGGGGCCCATAGGTTTTGTGTGGCACTGCCAACTTATCAGTAAAAAAAAAATTAACTTTGCTAACTGTCAACACTGGAAGGGCTATGGAAGTTAAAGGGCAACATCCGGTGATGTTGACCCATGTGTGCACGGAAATCCATTTCTGCAATAGAACTTTCTCTTTTTCCCCACTCCAGCCCTAGCCCCTCTTGCCTCCGCCCTGACACACCTCCAATATTTGCTCTGGAAGGTCCTCCAACCCCTCCGGAACATATTTGGGAGGATTTAGAAGGGGAAGGAAGATGTAAAAGTGCCATTACACAAGCAGACATATGCTCTTGCTACTTTGGGTTTTACCCAGTGTAGTTATTCATGTTATTTTTTTCTGAAAATATATTATACAATGATATTATACCTTTTTTAAAAAAGAGCACATAGTTAATAATGATCTCTACTTCTGAACAAACCTAAAACAGCAAGCCTAAAACAGAAGCAGCATGTATCCGTTATAGATCTCCAGGAAGTGATATAAAGGAAGAATTTTGTATAATCAAAACTGACTGAAACCGCCATATATAAGAGGAAAATTCACAGTGCAAGTATAAACTTCAAGGCAGTAAGCTGTAGTTTAATTCTATGAGCATGAAGATCCAGAGCAAAAAGACTAAGAAACATCTTGTGTAATCTGAACAGAAAAGCAATTCACCTTTTGCAGCATGCAATTCCTGGTTTTCAAAGATTCCCCTTTCTTTCTTTTCGTACCAAAAGAACCTAGCGATTAAAGCTTAAGGACTGATGTTCAGAGAAAAAAGGCCTCAAGTAGGTTTTAGATTCCAGTCCTGATTCCAGGGAAATTTTTAAATTAATGCAGGATTAAATGGATGTTCTATGTTACTAGACAAACACAGCCAAATGTTGTTTTCTATTCTTCCCTCCGTTTGCTACAACAGCACTAGAAATGAGAACGGTTGTTTTCCCCAAGTACTCTACAAAATATAGAATACTGTAGATAGCAGAAACTGTATGATTGCTGAAACATGGATCTACAGCATAGCTGTCTTGTCTGAAACAACAAATTCTAAATTGTGTCCTTTGCTGTTGCCCCATTCATCAGATCACTTCAATTGTACTTTATATAAAAAACCTAGTTTCTGACAAAAACATTGTCTAAGAATACAGTGGTGCCTTGCAAGATGAAAAGAATCCGTTCTGTGATTCTCTTCGTCTAGCGGTTTTTTCGTCTTGCGAATCAAGCCCATTGAAGGATTAGCGGATTAGCGCTATTAGCGACGTTTAGCGGCTTATCTGCTGATCAGATCAGCTGATAAGCGGCTTAGCGGCTTAGAAAAGGGGGGGGGGAGGAAAAAAACCAGCAGGAACTTGCAAGACATTGTCGTCTTGCGAAGCAAGCCCATAGGAAATTCGTTTTGCGAAGCACCTCCAAAACGGAAAACTCTTTCGTCTAGCGAGTTTTCCGTCTTGTGGGGCATTCGTCTTGCGGGGCACCACTGTACTATTCATTATACTTATGGGCTAACCAAGTCACTATATACAAAACATGCTAGCATACAACATAATTATTAAAGCAATAAAATATCCAGTTTTTATTGGGATAAAGACTTCTCAACTTCTTATAATTTGTAGAAGATAAAATTGGAGGATTATTACAGGGATTATTCTAATACATTGTAATTACAGGAATGTTATTAAAAAAAAACCACAGCTATAAATCAAACTAATTTCTGATGAAGATTGGAGGGGAATAACTTGCTTCAGTGACATGATTATCTGGTTATTTATTTAATGTTGAGAAAAACACTGGGTTCTTTTTGCTAATCTGAGAACAATTCTAGCTGATAAAATAATTATGAACCAAGAGATCTCACAACAAAGAAGACATTGTGATATTCACAAGTTGTGCTTTTGGTTCTATCTAGCCTAGTATTATTCTTTAAATTCGTTTCTGAAGCATCTGCTTTCAATATACAAGTCTTAACACTTCAGACACAGCATTTAAACAAAGAAATAGAGGCTTCTTACTAGCAAACTGTGTTTTAAGGATCCAAAAATATACCCTGACAATTTAAGAAAGCATGCAAGTTACATAAAATCAGTATTAAATGCAACCTGGGCTTTATAGACCAAAATAACGAGGACAGTAACAATAAAGGAATCCCCCAAATGACTGCACTTAATCATGTGTCAAAGAAACAGAACAGTTGTCTGATAGAAAACATAATCACTTTACCCAGTGTCATTCTTTTACACCCGCAGTTCACTATGCCATGCACTGTCAAATCAAGTAGAAAGAAAAGAAATCTATCTTCTTAAGCCCATATAACTGGAATGGTTAAAAAAGAAGGGACAACCCTTATTATTCTGCTAGTTTCTGTATTACCTGAATATTAATATTTGGTCCAGTGCTGAAACTGAAAGCATAAACCAGATCCAAAAGCACCCAGCCACACTGTTCGGCAGCAACTGGCCCTGGTCAGCTATTTATAAACACACCACTTCAACAAGATATTAGGATGGTATTTCAGTCATATATTTGGACTAGTGCTTAGGTTTAGAAAATATTCTACAGATGATATGCATGCAGAAATGTACTGGTTTCAGAGTTATCATACTGAAAGGCTGGAAAGACCACTTGAATTTGGCCACAGTAATTGCTGGATTAATGAGTTTTATGGCTACACGGCAGAATTTTTGAAGCCAACACCTCTGGCTTTCCCCCTTTTCACTCTGGGAAGCTCTCTGGTCATTCAAAAGATAACAGATTTTCAATTTTCTACTCCAATAATAACTTACGGGTTCAACTATAAGACAATTACTGCTTCAAAGCTGCAGTGATTGAAAAGTAACCTATCAGTGCTTTACAAATATTTCACAATTTGTTTAATTTGTGTTCAGAAACAAAAGTGAGAGAGCCTAGCAGTGTAACAGTATAGACTGTCATTTTATGCCAGAGTGACACTAGTACAGGACTGTGGAATGGCATGAATGTAATTAACCATGGTTTAATGATCAAGCAAGAATGGCCCAGTTCACTAAACCATGGCTTAGTGAGAATGTGTGAGGTTTCCTAGACAAGAGACGACAGGTGCTGAGCATAGCCACAATTTCACATAGGGTGTCATCCAAACCTAAGTTTGCAGTTTGTCCTCTCCAGACAAATCACAAGCCGTGGACACTGTTTTATAGCTTGTGGTTTATCTGGAGTGCAACAACCCACAAGCTCAGGTTCACATGGCAGGTTCAGCCAAACCAAGGTTAGCTCATGGCAGGGCAACAGCAGGAGAAACAAGGGAGGAATGTAGTGGACGTGATCTCTACTCTGGAACCAGCACACTCACGATTTCACATTGAGCCATAGTTTTGGCTTAGAGCTACATGCAACATGCAAGCCAGGTCACAGTGTGTGATATCCTACAGCCGATTACTTTATTATTCCATAAATCACAAATGCTTAAAAAAAAAGAGAGAGAATGCAAGCAAAGGTCCTTAGATTTTGTATTCCAACCACAATGACACAAGGCAGATCAAGCATCCCCCCCCCCCCCGTTTGGATTAAGCAAGGGAAACAAACATACAGAAATATAAACTTTGCTGCAAACTTTTTTTTAAAAAAAAACCCTAGCACAGCTGTTTTAGTAGAACATGAGAACTTCAGTAGGTTAAGTTCAGCTGCGGGACTCTTGAACAAGTCAAATCACGATCCTACTCAATTCACATTGCGGAAGCTTAGTTGAGAGCTCTTTAGTAGCACTTAGCAGATTTCAGTTGAATCACTTCATAAACTTTTTACTGCTGCTTAAACCTACCAATTTCAGCCTACCTGCGCAACAGATTTCTTAAATAAATAAATAAATGTGTGATCTGTTGTAAGATAGTATACTTCCACTTAAACTTTCTTCTATTAAGCTGCACTTACTGGGAGTAAGCCCCACAAAACTCACAAGAAATTTACTTCTGAGTAAGCATGTACAGGACAGTGATGTTACTCAAAGAAAGCAATGAAACTAAGAGTACAAGGTTAAGCACTTCCTCAGTAGCACTATATGTAAGATAATCCTGATAACAGCTGAAAATAGATCACCGGGGAATTTTTTTAACAGGTTCTGTTACAACAGAGAAGTCTCCCTATGACTAGTGTATCTATTTTGAACTGCTAGGATTTCAATCTCTGTTGTCTAGTTCAGGCAGTGCACTGTTATTCTACACAATTTCTACACTGAGCAGAATACAGGCATACAAGAACCCTAAGTAAAACTGTTCAACATCTACAGTTCTAAAGATAGTCATTGCAGAAGAGGTATGCCAACAGCGGTACGGAGACAGATTTTACCGCTGCCAAACAGGCAAGTTGCTTTTCTTTTTAAAACCAGAATGCCTTTTCAGCTACAGATTTTTATTTTTTTAAATCTCTGGATACACTCTTCTCTTTTGTCTGCGCTGTAGCTGCTTAGGACAGTGGCCCTAGTTTCTAACTCTCAGAGTCCCACATCTCTTTGTCATTTTGGCAGAACATTTTACTGTATGGTAATTGGAATAATTAAGCCATCCCAAGTACATTTTTAATATCATTCCTAATAGGAATACAAACCCATTCAGACCACAAAGTCCCCCCCCCCTTCTAAATACAGTCTATAAAGTATGTTGAGTTATGTGGGAACAATCACACTTGCTGGTCTAGCAAATCTTTCTGGCCACCTATTCCAAGACTGCGCTAATGATTCCACTTCTGCTCTCTGGATACTAAAATAAGGATGCTATAACAAAGACGTGTACAATAACTTCTCTTTCTCACAGGCTACAATGGTGCATTTGCCAGCTAGCTAAACTTATCACAAACACACCCACACCATGTTATATATTGATTTGAGTTCTAAGCAGCGTTCTAAATCTGCAGGTTGCATTTTGTACCTGGCTACTGGCCACCTGAAACCAAGTGAAGATGCCTGGGCACCAGTATGGTGCCTGATGTCTCCACTATCTGTAGCCATGGGGATCCTTGGATCTTGACTGTTTTCACACACTAGTAACACATTCTGTGGAATTCTATCCGTTATATTTTATCTATGCAATTAGAATGAATTTCAGAAACCAAAAAGTCATACAGTGGTACCTTGGTTCTTGAACGGGATCCATTCTGGAAGTCTGTTCAACTTCTGAAAATGTTCAAAAACCAATTGGAAGCCATGGAAGCCGTGTCGGATGCTTGGCTTTCAAAAAATGTCCGCAAACACTTCTGGGTTTGCGGCGCTCGGGAGCCAAAACGTTCGAGTCACAAGGCGTTCGAGAACCAAGGTACGACTGTATTCAAAATATGACTTTCCAGACATCTGGCCCCAAACTGGCAACTAGGCATTCTGTTTTGGTGACTGGTAACCCTGGTTTAAGAAGCCATTTGGCGCCTAACTTATATAGCTGAGTTTTTAATACTGGTTCTAAGCTACCATGCACCCATGTTACTCGCCCTTACAAGTTCTCTGTCGAAGCTATCATGCTTTACAAAAATAGAAAGATAAAAGCATTATGCCTAACCGTGGAAGTAAAAAAAATAAAATACAACAAAAGCCTGAATATGAATTTGTACAGAAGCATTACCTTTGAAAAAAAATGGGAAAATGCAATATTTTTCTTTGAAAAAATCTTTTTATATTGGTTCACCGACACATAATCATATAGTTAATTCTACAGCCCTGAATGGGCAAGGGAGTTAGCTTTCTTAAAATTGAAGTCACACAGGAGAACAATTTAAATTGCAAATTGGCTCTGCTTGGCAAGCAGGACTTTTCTCCTTCCAGGTGCTGAACAAAGATGAACCCAAAGCAGTCTCGACTGAAATAAAGCCTCAACCAACACTTCTACCTCTTTCCTCATCTTCATACAACTATTCTTAGTCTAACTTGGGTGGAATGGAATAGTCACTTGAATTTAGACTCCCAGATGACAGCTGCACTGACAAGATAGAAATCACATTCATCAGTCATCTGCCTATTTACTCAGAATCAAGTCTCTCTAAGTACAAAGTATGGTATCCAATGAAGTAATTTGCTTAGTGCAAGGACTTCTGGCTGTGCAACATACCGTATTTTTTGCCCCATAGGACGCACCTAGTGTTTTTTTTGGGGGGGGGAATAAAGGTTCCCCCGACCCCAGAACAGGCTGCTGCCTGCAAGCCTGGCGAGCCCAGCGGGACCTCCCGCCGGGCGCGCAAGGCCTGCGGACACCTTCCCAAAGCACCCCGTGCTTCGGGATGCAGGCTGCCGCCCCAAGTCTCGCACGCCCGGCGGGACCTCCCGCCTGGTGCAGGAGGCTTGCGGACACCTTCCCGAAGCACGGGGCGTCCTCCGGAGGGCACCCCGTGCTTCAGGATGCAGGCTGCCGCCCCAAGCCTCTCCCGCCGGGCGCGGGAGGCTTGCGGACACCTTCCCAAAGCACGGGGCGTCCTCCGGAGGGCGCCCCATGCTCCGGGCTGCTGCCCGCAAGCCTTGCGAGCCCGCGGGAACTCCCCCGGGCTCGCAAGGCTTGCGGATAGCTTCCTGAAGCCTGGAGAGCGAGAGGGGTCGGTGCGCACCGATGCCTCTCGCTCTCCAGGCTTCAGCGAAACCCTGCATTCGCCCCATAGGACGCACACACATTTCCCCTTCATTTTTAGAGGGGAAAAAGTGCGTCCTATAGGGCGAAAAATACGGTAACTTCCGGTTCCACTGATTGCACCCAACTAGAACTGTTCTGGAGGTTCCTCCAACCCTGTGGAGCAAATCTGGGGAAGATGGGGGGGGGTGGCGAGGAAGTTCCATTGCATATAAAGAAATATATGTGCTAAACGGAACTACTTCATTGAACACTACCTAGCGAAACTAAGGATTCCCGGCCTGCAATGGATGCCTAGGATTACAGCCAAAACAATTTCAGCTAAAAATGCCGGCTGTTATCAGCATGGATGTACCGTAGTTCACTTCAATCCAAATGAACCCAATACCTTCACAAAAAAAAGTAGTAAGCAGTGAAGTTTGGAGAATTAATCAGCAAATTTTCAATTAACTTTAGTACATACTGAAAAATAGGTATTTGGTCTATTTAGACTGGGATCTTAGGTGTTTGCTGACAGAAGGGGTTTTTAACAAGGAAGGGTTCCTCCCATGAAGGAATTCTTCCTCCGTGAACAGAAGCTTCTCCTGATCACAAATAAAAACTTAGGACCCAAGCCACTAATAATTTATTTTTCGAACACCTTATGCCTGAATGAACTTCCTTCTATAGCTAATGGCAATCTTCCTCCTACACAAGGGATAGTTTGAAGTCCCATATACAGTACTGTTGGATATACATGAAACGCTGTCTGGTGTTCCACCCAGAAACAACACTTACACAATAGACATGTTTAATAGCCTCCACATGGCTCTGGTACAGCCACAGTTTTCTGATCCATTACCTGCTTCTGGCTTTTTAAATTCCAGACCAGAGCTGCAACTAGCAAATTATCAACCACTGACCAGAGGATTGGCTGTATGCATAAGAGCCAATTTACACTCCTACTCAGCCAAAGCTCACTGGAGGGCCATGGGCGGTCACCCTCTCTCATTCCGTAGGCCAAGCCTGCTTTGAGATCATCTGCATTCAGCACCTGGAGGGAGAAGGGACCTGCTTGCCAAGCAGAGCCAATTTGCAGTTTAAATTGTTTTCATGTGTGACTTGAATTTTAAGAAAGCATTCTATCCAAGCAGTTGCTAAGTTCCACTTAAACATTTGCACAAATAAAATCTCAAGGAAAGCGCAGAGCACTGGAATGCTTTTGGAAAGGCAAGACTTAATGTGTGACTGAAGAAAGCATCATTGGATGAGGAAATCTCAGTACGGGTTCAGAATGGGACCAGTGTGGAAACAGAAGGCGAGATGGCACAACTCTCATGTTAAGGGTTGGGAAGAAAGAAGGTCTATGGATAGGCATCTCCTTTCACAGAATCCAAAGTTATCTTCATTGTTGGGAAGTTACTGCTAGTTACAATACCATGATAATCTGGATAAGTGTTAACAAAACTGAATCCTGGCAAGACAAAATAAATTATGATTAGCAAGCTGGAGAAAGTGTGCATCTTGGGTGTGCTCCACCACAAGACTTTGATGCTTGACGCCTAAAGCCACAGCTCTGGTTAGAAACACATTTTACCAGATTTAGATGGTCAAAGAGGCTGCTATAACTTGTCCTCTAGCCAAGTTCTCACCACTGTAATTCATCCAATGGCAAGGTCTAACTTAGATTACAAAAACATGCTCGACGTTCGGCTCTCCTTAGAAAGTTAGTAAGCTTAACCAGTTTAAAATGCAGTAGCCTGCTTTTTGGAAATAGTTCCAATCCGGAGTCCATTTTAACTGGCTGATATCTTATGGAATATTCTCCCTAGAGAACTTCAGAGGACTTCCTTTTGCATCCACCATCAGCAGCTTAAGATACTTCTTCCACCCAAGCATTTATGTTGGATAGATTTATGGTTGATCTGTTATTAGTCTTGTTTTGAGCAGCTGTTTTCTGATATTTTTATGGGCTTTTAAATTCATTAATGGTTTTTTAAAAAAACATTTTACATGTTGGTTTGAATGCCCATTTGGCTGGAAAGGTGATTAAGTAGTTGTATAAATAAACTTGCACCACAGGCCATATTACTATGGCACAAACATACAATTATTCCTTTCATTTATGTTACTACCCACAATTAAATTTACATTCTCCTCCCCAAGTTCCAAAATGCCTACTCCCTGCACTCATTTTAAAGCACAGTTACCAGAGCTTCATACAAAAGCTTCTGCTATGGGCTAAAGAGTGCAATCCTATGCGTGTTTTATTGCTGGTTTGGAAAGAAGTGTTATGTTGTCATAGTGAACTGCATTTTATTATAAATTCTTTTTTAACTGATGGGCTTTCTGCTGGAATGAGATATACTTCCAGGTAGGTGACTAGGGAACAAGCCCCACTGAAGACAATAAAATTAATTTCATCGATCATAGAATTTTAAACTTGGAATGTACCACAAGGGTCATCTAGTCCAACCCCCCTGCAATGCAGGAATGTTTCACCCAATGTAGAACTCGAACCTGTAATCCTGAGATTAAGAGCTGAGATTAACAGTCTCATGCTCTACTGACTGAGCTATCTCAGTAAACAAGCAGACAACCAAGCTGTGAAGCACATTAATTCTAAGTGATCTATTTAATAAGTTAAATATTTTTGAAGTGATACATTGAACAATAGCACAAAATGCATTTTGAAGATCCAAGTTTCATTACATGGAAATGTTTCCACTTAAACATATGCAAGCAGGAACAAAACTTAACAGAAGTTTTCAATTGAGATCTTAATGCTTATACATTTTATCTTTTCCATGCAAGAGGCATTTTAACCGAATTATACGGAAACATCCATTGTTGATATTCATCTGATATCTTTTTGAGCTAATCGTTGTGCTATGTTTTAAAGAGTGTTTCCATTATAACTGTAACCTGTGCTATATATGCAAACACAGAGTAAATACATTATGTGTGAAGCAGCATAGAAGCTGCCAGAGTTGAAAACAACTCCAATACTAAAAGGAAAAAAATCTCTTAACTATCTCTTGGGAGACCACGATGAAATATGGAAACAGATGTTCAGTTTATTTAAGACATTTATATCCCACCTTTTGCATAAGCCTCAAGGCAGTTAACATAACCACATATAAACAATAAAACACAAAAGACATAAAATAAAGCCACGGTGAGCTAGTACAAAAACTATTAAACAGCAACCTATACAATTTTAAAACGGGTGACCAGATAATATGTAAAAATAAAAGGCTTGGGATTGGGATGGACTTTACCTGCTGCCTAAAGAACAGTAAATAAAGGGGGGGGGTACTACTACTACTACTACTAATAATATTTTTTATTTATACCCCGCCCTCCCCAGCCAAGGCCGGGCTCAGAGCGGTTTACAAGCAATAATAAAAAGAAGTTAAATGATTACAACTTAAAAACAAAATTAAAAATACAACATTAAAATATTGAAACATTAAAATATTAAAATGTAGCCTCATCGCAGGAGGAGAAGGAAAAGAAAAAAGAAAGAGAGGGAGGGACTCAAATTGGCTCCAAGCCAGGCGGAACAACTCTGTCCAGCTTACAAATAAAGAGCTGCTCTGGAGAAATCGCTGTGTCGTCTGCTATGTTCGCCCACAACTTAACACTGGTGAACTAACACACTTAACTACTAAGTGAACATACTTATGGAATAAATTTATCCATAGAGAAGGTCCTCCAGTTCTTTAGATCAGCATGATCACTGTTCTGTATTATAGTAATAAATGCTATTAAAAATAAAGGATACCACATTAGACATTTTAATAAAAGGTCACAGCTAAATAAATGGTTGGAAATATGGTCTGTATTTGAAGAAGTCAACCACAGTATATTTACAGAATTATTTGGCAACACCACTCAAAGATGTAACAAAATGCCCGGGTATATCTTGTACATTTAACTTATTTAACTTACTGCAGTCATTTGCAGGTTTTTACATACTCCTCAAAGATCAAGGCACTCTGACTATACACTCTTGTTTGTTGGGCAATCACTGCAGCTAAACGAGTTAGGTGGACTCAACATCAGCTACATATTTGAAAGTCAATGTCAGCTTGTTTCCTTGGAAGTGAGAAAATCTGCAGCAGAGAAAGCTCCAGCTGCACACTTGTTTCAATTATTGTGCAAGACAAAAAGATCTCCACTTTTAGCATTGCCTGGATATGTATAACGCTCAAAACCTAAACAGGACTGCTTCTTAAACAATATTCTTTTATTCCTGGTTATTGTAACAGGAGTCTCAAAACTTTCCTCCTCACCTCTACAAATGTATAGAAGAATCATGCCTTGAAAACCAATTCAGATGCTTCCATTTTTAGTATGTTTGTCCTTCATGCCTGAGACATAGGTTGCAGTATTCCCAAATGTAGAAAGGCACTCACTTTTACGGTAGCTTGCCTAATCCCAGAGAACAATGCATTACAGAAAATTAGTCAACATATATAATGAGTGAGTCTGGTTTTTATAAAGGGAGAGGTAGTCTCAGACAACTTACAGTGAACTCCTATAACGTCTATTCAGAGGTAAATCCAACTGAGTTCACTGGGATTTACTACCAGGTAGGAGAGAACAGGACTTCCGCCTAAGAAGCAAACAGAACACCCCAACAGGCACTGAGTGCCGTGTAACAATAAGATTTTTTAAAAATTCAGCGGTATAAGCCACAAAACATGTGGCATTTCAGCAGCATCACAATGCAGGAAATAAGCAAAGTTTTAATTAGGAAGAAGTTAAGGAAAAGTGAAGTGAGAGAAGGAAAAAGGTTGATTGAATGGGCAAGAAGAGACTCAAACTGCAGGAGATACAGTGGTGCCCCGCAAGACGAAAAACTCGCAAGACGAAAAACTCGCTAGACGAAAGGGTTTTGTGGTTTTTGAGCTGCTTCGCAAGACGAATTTCCCTATGGGCTTGCTTTGCAAGACGAAAACATCTTGCGTTTTTTGCAAGTTTGTTTCCTTTTTCTTAACACCGTTAATACAGTTGCGACTTGACTTTGAGGTAGCTTTTTTTGAGGTTTTTTGGTGATTTTTGAAGCTTTTCCAAAACTTTTCCGACACCGTGCTTCGCAAGACGAAAAATTCGCTAGACGAAAAAACTCGCAGAACGAATTAATTTCATCTTGCGAGGCACCACTGTATCAAAGAAAACAATTTCTGGTGAATTTCCTCCACTTTGAAGAAAGCTTACAACTTTAGCGGCTCAGAAAAAAATCAAGAGGGGAAACTGAGTAAGAAATGCACACACACATTGAAGCCTAGAGGGTTGGAGACTCAAGACAGAAGAAAGCAAGTACTTGCTCACAAAGTGCATAGTGCAATTTGCTCCCACTAATGGCAGATGTCAACTTGACCAGCTTTAAAATATCAAATTTGTGGAGGATAAGGCCATTGACAGAGAGGCCAGATGACAAAGCTTGCCTAACCAACGACAGAATTCAGAGTCCCCACCACCCTCTGCACTGCAGCAGGTTGTTCAACTCTCATAGCAAGCAAGATTAGGGAGAGCCTAGACTGAGAGAATTCTAAGCAACTGGAAGAGTGATTTGCCAACTGTGAGCCAGCTGCCATTTCAAAATGCTTTTTGCCAATGTGCACAGAGCAGAAGCATAAAAGGAATGGAAGCTACTTAAGGCCTCAGGACAAGCATAGTTGAACTCTTATAGGAAGAACTGTACCTGCCAGTTCTCTCACATAAATGATCCCTCAATCCTCACCTACAGAATAAAAATGTCCTCTTTTCGTTCCTAGTCTAAGGAAAAACAGTTTTAAAAATGAAGCGCTATGGGGGCAGGACACAAGACTCAGAACCCCACTTTTGCTCTTTAACATGGTCCACTCACTGCCAATGCCTACGTTTTGCTTCCCCTTAATTCAATGTTACATAAATAGATGTTAGCACAACTCACATTTAACAAGCACAGTCAGCGCAGAGATCCACGCTGCAAAATTCAGCAGAAGACAGGACCGCAAATCTGCTTCCTCTTCCCTGCCAAATCTGTAAGCACCTGATATCAGGAGAGGCAGTATTAAGCACACAAATATCTCTGGAGAAAAGTCGTGTAAATTTAAGAAAGCACTGTGCTCTCAGGACATTGCACAAACAATAGTAATCACCATTAAGTATTATACACCTCACCATAGGGATTAGTAATTTTTGCACTGTGTTAAGCCACTATGATAATTTCTATGATAATATATTGTAACTCCTACATGGCAGGAGGAGTTACAATATATTTCAGAAAGAATTTGATGGAGAGTTACCAACAGAAGCACGCACTGTGGAGAAATGAGGAGTGACAGGGTTAGCTGAGATGAGTAACCACCAACTCACTTCTGATGAAGCAGATACACCCATAGTTTGGGAGACTAGCTGCAGGCTAATGTTGTGCTTCCCATAATTCAGAGATTTAACCTGGCCACAACCCATCCAGCATCGATAGTTTCTCTCTACATTCGTCCCCACACCCTTCACTATCATATCTCACCAAGAGTCAATCTCAGAAATTGTTCTTTACATTCTCACGCTGCACCTTTCAGCGCTATGCTTAGAAATAATTGCTTCAGGGCAATCTGATAAACCTAATAATTTGAACCAAGGCTTGGTGGAACTTAAATCTAGAATCTGCATCCATTTCCAAGGTTCAGTCTTGTGAAGATAAAGTACCTGTGAACATGTACCAAGGACTCTTTCCCATCCTGTCAAGTAATAACCACAACCAACTTTCAGGATCCAAGAATGAAGATGAAGTTGGCATGTAAAGGAAATAGAAGGAATGTTTTCTTAGCTCCAGCATTTCAAAGCTAAACACAGACTGCAAACCTATTATATGCTTCCAGAGGGATAGCTTTGTTAATGTGTTGCAGCAATCTTTTGTGACATCTTAAAAGATGGATAAATTCATTTGTACACTAGAATTAGATACATGATGTGCTAGCACTTGACAGGAATGTAAATAGCTGCCTTGTATTGGGTTTATCTAGCCAAGTACTGTGCCCTCTGATGGGCAGTTGTTCTCTGCATTACCTGGCGCTGGTTTCTTTTAACTGTTGATGCCAGAGACTGAACTTTGGACCAAGCATAAGCTGACAGTATGTACTTGTATCTCCCTACTGAGAAAAATGGGACCAAATAGCCCCAAAACTCTAGATAAGACAAACTAGTTTAAAGGAACGACAGCGGCATCAGCTTTGGAACAAGCTTTCACCCAGACAAGACCAACGAGTGCCCACACAGCCACCCAAGTTCATGACTTTCCGGTCCTTACATCCTCGCTGTGTCCACAGGATACTTCTCTCCCCTCCCCCAATTGCTACTCTTTACCCTCCCTTCATTTTTCTTCCAAAATGCCTTTTGTGACCCGGCTCCTCCTGTGCAAGTAATAAAAAATAAAATGACAAGACAATAAGAGGATTATGACTGTCCATAGGGTCTCTTTCCCCCACCTCCATTAGTGTGGCCTCTACAAATAGGCACTGTCACTATTACTTACATTTCATTTGCCACACTGACTTTACGACCACTTGCCTATACGAAATCCCAGTTGTGTGTGAGAGAGAAATCACCTATATTTTAGTCCACGAATGCTTATGCCAGAATAAAAACGCATTCATCTTTTGGGTTGGTAGGAGACCATTTCTTATTTTCTTTTTTGTGTGTCTGGTTCTTTCCTGCTGCAAGAGACCGACCCCTCTACAAAATATTGCCATTAGGGCAGCAGTTTTCCCAATTCCCTTATCTCCAACCCCAACCCCCCCAGGAACGAAGGGCTCCTTCATGCCATTTACAGGCCTTACCCTAAGAGCTCCCCCACCCCTTCAGCGAAAGGTAGGCCAGCGAAAGGTAACCCACCCACCCCCACCCTCACCCCTTATAACCACGAAGGGAATGAGAAAGAGAAGCGACCCCACTCAGCCTCTCGCCGCTCCCCAGTTTAACTGCCCCAAAAACTTACCCGCTCAGGATTCACGGGCAGCGGAAACGTGTCCGTTCTACGCATGCGCGAGCACGTCGCACGCCCCGCGGGAGGGGGAGAGGTCGGAGAGGGAAAAAAAGCGGCGTGCGCGTTTGCGTCAACACATTCTCTTGGCCAATTGGACGCGGAGGGAAGCGAGGTGGGCGGAGCCGCGGGAGGAAGGGGTACCGGCGAAGGGAGAGCGAGGTGTGTGTGTGTGTGTGTTTATGCGCGCGCGCTTGTCTGCGCGTATTACAGGTGGTGCTCATGAGGGCTAGAAACTTGACGGGCAGGGGGAGGTGGATTTAACAGCCCAGCTAAGGCGAGTCCGGGCGGCGGCGGACGCTGGGTGTCATTGTAGGGCAGGCTGGCGACGGCGGCGGCTTGTTCCCTGTTAGGTTTTTTGCGTTTCCTATAAGGCCTGGTTCAGGGCCCGGTTTAGGTTTGATGAGCTACTGAAGGTAACGGGGCCCTTTATTTGTCCAGCTGTCCTTTGTCAACAACAAATTGTAACTGTTTTTTGTGTTGAACATATGCTATATGGTAATTTGTGGACCTCATAGGTATCTAAAGCCATTTGCACATAACAGAATGTGTATTTTATCGAAGTAATTGCTGAACTGAAAATCAGTTAAGAAATATATTAATATTAATACTTTTCCTTTAATTCCCCCCCCCCCAAGAGAGTGGGGCCCTAAGCTGTAGCTTGTAGAAGCTATAAGCTTGTAAATCCGACACTGGCCTGGTTCTAGGACCGTGTTGTTATTTCATGTATCAGAAGGTACTTTTGAAAATGGGCTGGGTGGGGGAATGCTGTCTGCTTTTAATGCTCCCCAAGAATCCTGAAAAGGTTGCTTTTCCAATAGGTTGCAGTGTAGCTTAATCCTCCTTAAGGCTCCTGTGTGGCTTACTTTGAGAGGAAGTTATCATTTTGTGGTTTTTCACTTGCCCTCAGAGATAGGTAAGTTGATGTTCTCCAGATGTTGGGCTGGGTGAAAGGAGTGGGGGTGTTTACTTACTTAGGCTATAGTCACAAAGCCCAATTCCCACTCCATTAGTTTTATCTAAACCTGTGCCGCTGCTGCTACCATTCAGCCTGCCGCCTTATTCCCTCTGTAACCTTAACTTGATGTTAACATGGTAACCATGGGGGTACAGGTGCAGTACAAAGCCAGTCAGATGCAAATATTGTATCGGGTTGTATTTGAGTAGACCTAAGTTGGCCATGCCCATCGACTTCAACGGATCTGCTCCAAGTTGGGCTTAGAATGATGATCGCTCAATATATTTAGCAAATGTTTCATGGAATTGTAGAGTTGGAAGCGACCTCGAGGGTCATCTAGTCCAAACCCTTGCAGGTGGGTTGGGAAGCCGTCCCACATTCCTCATGTCACCCAGTGGTGTCGGATGAAGCAAGAATCTGCTCATCTGGAGCTAGTTTCCCAATATAAAACATATTAAGATAGCAGTCCTATATGTGTTTACCTGGGAATATGTTCCACTGAACCCGGTGGGACTCATGAGTAGCTTTGCATAGGATTCTACTGCTAGTTGTTGTTTTCTAAAGCAAAGTGTCTGTATTACAATCGTTTGGAGAGAGAGGTGAAAATGTAAACCACAGGGTACGGGCTGGGTTAGAAAGGTAGATATATGTATCTAGCATCTCCATGCTAGATCAGAGGTCAACATCATCATCATCATTATTATTAATAAGCAAACAAACAAACAAACAAGTTTTGTATGCTCCACTTATGAAGATGATAGCACCCTCTCAATGTGAAAATGCATCTTAGAGTGAGGGTTATGGCTGCAACCACCTTCACCAACCTGGTTATTCTGGACTGCAAGTCTCACTATCCCTGACCATTGACTGTGCTCGCTGTGGCTATTGGAATTATCATTCTCTACAGCTGTAGATTGTCTTGCATAAAATTCTTCAAACTATATGTATTCTTTAAAAGCACCCCAGCCATTCCAAAATACGATATTTCATAAATGGCTTTTTGTTCTAATGTTTCCAATTGGAAAACTGTGGGGTGGAGGGAAACCAAGCCCCCCCCCCCCGGATCCTTCTGGGCCTTCACATCTCAATAGCTTTTCCCCAGGTGATTTAGAGCAGATCCTCCAGATGTCATCGGACTCTATGAGCCCTACCAGCTTGGTTAATGGTCATTGAAGATGGGAGTTGCAGTCCACCAAGAACTAGAGGGCCATAGGTACCCCAACCCCACTTTAGAGCTTCAGAGGCCATAGGTAGCATCTTAAATTGATCCCTGCAAAAAATTGTTTACCTGCAGTGTTAACCCTGAACTGGAATAATACAATCTATGTTGATTGCTGTGGTCAGCATTCGGGCTGCCAAATTTGTACAGCCCTGCTGCAAAATGAAGTACATGAAGTATACCCCCAAACGGCTAAGTGACTAGTTTAAAAGTTCAAATTTGGTCGATAGGTTGCTAAAGATACTCATTACTAGGGGGTTCTGAAAAAGGAACTTTTGACTGAAATCCTTTGCTGATTTAAGTGGAATTAAGCCCTTTTGAATTCAGTGAACTATACTTATTGAATAAGTGTGCCTATGATTGCACTGTTTGTTTTTAAGCATCAGATTCTGGAACAAAAAGATGCCAGCAGAACAGAGTAAACTGGGTAGCAAGTGGACCTGTGACAAATACTGTGCCTGTTTACACTCTTGAAGCATTGTAAATTGCCAGCTGCCTTTTCTGGTTTCATATTTGCTCCAGGTGGCTTTTTACACTGCCTTTAGGCATGGGAAAGCCACCTTGAAATATCACACCCATATGCATGGGGGCAAGGACTGATAAAGGCCAGTGTGCGCTTGATGCAGGGGAAAGTGCATTGTGTGGGCCAG
This sequence comes from Podarcis bocagei, assembly GCF_964188305.1. Lineage (NCBI taxonomy): Eukaryota > Metazoa > Chordata > Lepidosauria > Squamata > Lacertidae > Podarcis > Podarcis bocagei. The sequence continues at coordinate 57,004,367 of NC_138134.1, forward strand.
GAGGGCAGAAAAGAGCTGTCAGAATTTGGCCAACAGAAGCAGTCCTCAATCTATGGGCCCCTCTGGCAAAAGGCATGTGTTGGGGCCTCAAGCATGTTGCTCCTAATTTGGGGATTGACACTGCTTTGATGCTTGCACACTCAGCTTGAGCTATATTTTATTTCCATGGTGCGCAACTGATCATATTCCCTGTGTCATTTAGCCAGCAGTGGGTGGGAGTTCTGTTTCCCCACAACAGCAGCTCTATATAATGCCAAAAAGTGTTTGCAGTTCAGGGCTCCTACAGATGACCTGCTTATGGAGCATTCATTCTGATTTGCATGAGTGTTCATTCAGATTGGTTCATGGGGATGTTATAGGACATTAAACATGCATCCTGATTTGTCTGCAGGTTGCTTTAAAAACTTCCCAAACTTTTCAGTGCATTTCTCCATCATATTCTTAACATAAGAAGTCCATTGATGGTTGCTATTTTTTAAAGTGGATTTGGTGATCCAGGGCAACAGGGCATTATAATCTGCTTTAATTGTGTGGTCTTAATTTCTACTATGTACTTGACTCCCTCCTGCAAAATAATGACTATCTGCTGCTGCTGCTCAAATATGGATGGATGCACAGGCTTTCTAGATTGTATCCTTACTTACTAGAATTGAATAAATAGCATAATTCCTTTGCAGAGTTCACTTCAGGCTATAATCCTCTAAATATTCTGTTGACTTGCATTTTATTGCTTTATACATTTTCAGATGCTAAAAACGGCTTTCATCACTCTGTTATAACCAGCAGTAATATCAATGGCATTCGTTTGCTTGACTAGCCTTAAAATTAAACCTGTAGGGCTTAAACTGGTTTTTTCTCTCTATAGGCAGCCTGTTTACTGGTTTGGAGCCTTGCAGCCTGGTTTTATTGTTTGTCTTCCCTTTTTTCTTTTCTTTTTTTTCAGGGGAACGCTACCTACAAGGAGGGGTATCTCACGGAACTCCTAAGATGTTTCCCTTAAAGGATGCAGAATTGGGAGCCTTTACCTTCTTTGCTTCTGCTCTTCCGAACGATGTTTGTGGGAGCAACGGCCTGCCCTTGACGCCAAACTCCATAAAGATCCTGGGACGCTTTCAGATTCTTAAGACAATTACGCATCCTAGGCTTTGCCAGTATGTGGACATTTCTCGTGGAAAGCATGGTGAGTGTGCTTTCTACCCCCTCCCTGCCCCATAACTTTGGGGTGTGCATGTAGGAGTGTTACAGTAATTATTCTGTGCATGTGTTTCAGAGCATTAGACTTCAAAGCAGCCGTCAGCATTTTTTCCCCCCAAGACGGCAGTTTGCTTTTCCCCAGACTGACTCTGTAGCAGCATTTTTCAGGCTTGTCTCTGTTGTTGCACATAACAGACACAGATGTATGCTGCTGGGCTGCAGTTCTTTGTTATCCTGTAGTTCAGATCACATTGATAATTTTTAGGTATTTCCTTTTCTTTTTCACACTCTGCTTATCTCTCTTTACTCCATCCCCCCCCCCCCACGCTCTGCTCCTTCACATGCTTTTGGGGGGGGTTTGTTCTTGAAAACTGCAGGCTTCTTTCAGTCCATTTGTTCCATAGGTTCCTGCAATTCATCAATCTGTCTTTCTTTTTATTTTATTCTTCAAATCTCTCTTTTGAAGTTCAGAGTTTAAAAGAAATGTGCTCCACAGAAGGCGGCCTCGACAGTTCTCTCCCAGTCCTCGCATTTTGGAACTTATCAGTGTGCCATATATCATGTTGAAGATGAAATATAAGCTGTAATTTACTTATTCTGTCATTTCTGTTTGTATACTGCCCTTCATCCAAAGATCACAGGGTGGTTCACAACATAGAAATACAAAATAAGAACACAAAAATACATTTTAAAAATAAAAATAAGCCCATAATCTCCTACCAAAAACACATTTTAAAAGGCCATAGGATGTTTATCAGCCAAAGGCCTCGTTATAGAGAAATATTTTCACATGGTACGTAAAGATATGTAATGAAGGCACCAGGCGAGCCTCTCTGGAGAGAGCATTCCACAAATGGGGAGTCACTCATTCTCATGTTGCCACCCTGAGGACCTCATGTTGAGGAGGCACACGAAGAAGGGCCTCAGGTGATGATCACAGGGTCTGGGTCAGTTCATATGGAAAGAGGTGGTCCTTGAGGTATTGCGGTCCATTTAAGGCTTTCTAGATCAAAAGTGGGGGCACAGGTGGTGCTGTGGTCTAAACCACTGAGCCTCTTGGGCTTGCCGATCAGAAGGTTGGCGGTTCGAATAACCACGACAGGGTGAGCTCCCGTTGCTCGGTCCCAGCTCCTGCCAACATAGCAGTTTGAAAGCATGCCAAAAAGTGCAAGTAGATAAACAGGTACCCCTCTGGCGGGAAGGTAAATGGCATTTCCGTATGCTGCTCTGGTTTTGCCAGAAGCTGCTTAGTCCCACATGACCCAAAAAAACTGTCTGCGGACAAACGCCAGCTCCCTTGGCCTGTAAAGCGAGATGAGAGCCGCAACCCCAGAGTCGTCTGTGACTGGACTTAGCTGTCAGGGGTCCTTTACCTTTTTAGGTCAAAACCAGCCCTTCAAACTGGGCCTGGAAACTTAATTGGCAGCCCGTACAATCAGGCCAGGATTGGTGTAATATGCTCAGACCATCTTACCCTAGTGAGTGACGTGACTGCCAAATTCTGCACCATCTAAAGTTTTCAAACTGTCCTCAGAGGCATAATGTGTTGCAGTAATCTTATTTAGAGGTTACTGGAGCATAGATGACAAAAGTTAGGTTATCCTTATCCCGATAGGGACACAGCTAGGTCCGTAGCAGAAACTGATGGAAGGCACTCCACACCACCGAGGCCACCTGAGCGTCAAGCAACATCAAAGGGTCCAGAAGTCCTCCCAAGCTATGTACCCACTCCTTCAGAGGGGGTGTAATGCCATCAAGAGCAGGCACCTCTTGGTGTATATCTCGTAGGCCACGGAATGTTTCAAGTCAATCATAGAATCGTAGAGTTGGTAGGGACTTTAACATGACTGAAAAAAGGAGATTTCGGGTTGAACTATGCCCATTTTAGCAGGCTAGTTTCCTTGCAAAATGCCATCTCTTAAGTGCATCTTTTTAATCTTACATATTCCTCCTGTGAGGAGAACTGCAATGCTATGTGTGCAACCTGTCTCTGTATGCACACAGAGGGCTCCTTGAAAGATACAAAGCATTCCTCACAACTTGCCTGGCATGCTGCTCTATGTGTTTCTTATAATCAGCTGTTCAGTTTTTCACTTGACTTTATTTGTTCTATTTACATTTTTTATTTTCCCATTCTCATGCTGGATATCACATTTGACCTGTCCTTTAAAGGGCATTGTATTTTCCCAAAAATCTTACACATCGCTTAGGAAGACAGGCGAACTAATATCAGTGTACTGAATGAAGCAAAGATCACCAGTGTTGAAGCAATGATTCTTCAACACAACTTTGTTGGACTGGTCATGTTGTGCAGATGCCTGATTATCATCTTCCAAAGCAACTACTCTATTCCAAACTTAAAAATGGGAAGCGTAATGCTGGTGGCCAACAAAAGAGGTTTAAAGTCTGTCTCAAGGCAAATCTAAAAAACTGTAGTATAAACACTGACAACTGGGAAACACTGGCCTGTGAGCGCTCCAGTTGGAGAACAGCCTTTACCAAAGGTGCCATGGGCTTTGAAGACACTCGAACGCAGGATGAAAGGGAGAAACGTGCTAAGAGGAAGGCACACTTGGCAAATCCACACCGTGATCAACTCCCGCCCAGGAACCAATGTCCCCACTGTGGAAGGACGTATGAGTCCAGAATTGGCCTCCACAGTCACTTACAGACTCATCGTTAAAACCATGTTTATGGAAGACAATCTTACTCAGCTACGAGTGATCGCCAAAGAATAAAAGTTAGTTCAGAAGCCAGGGTTTTCCTGTCTTCTATAAACTGTTCCAAACTTATTCAATATGATCGTGCTTTCTTGGTATCTTGGTGGGGGTGGAGGGTGACTGTTACACCTGGGATCAGTTTTATTACTTTTAAGTGAAGTTTCTTTTCTTTTACATGGTGAATTTTATTTAACTGTAGCTTTTGCTGTATAGCTAAGCAGAATGTCTGGCAAAGCAGAGGAGAAGCTTCACATTGTAAATCTGTTTTAAAGGAGAGGTGGTTGTACATAGAATGGCAATATTCTTATAGCTATACAAGAATAATGTATTATGACGCAGCTCAGAGAGGAAAATCCAAAAATAGTCTTAGCTGGCGGTGCATTTTATAACAAAATTAGTGTAGCAGAATGGATGTGCCTGTCACGATCTCTTTTTATTTGTTTGAATTTCCATGGAATTCAAATTGTAATGCCATAAAATACAATGCAAGATATAAAAGAAACACTACAAATGCATTTAAAAACCAATGCGGATATTTAATGGGATGGATATACCATCCTCAACCAAAATCCACAGACCACCCAAATGAAGCTCAGGGAGCACAGTTTAGGAAATTCTGCCTTAAATAATGCTGTTATCGGGAACAATGTTGACAATTACTAAGATTTTGGTGGCTGCCACAGCATCATGTTCAAGGTAACTGTCCCCCATGCTCATCCATGCACCTCAGTTGTGGATAATAGTAAGGCAATCGATACCCCTGTGTGAATGGAGTTGGTGAGGGCAGGAGAGGTTTTAGCATGAGGCACTGTTTTCCTTCAGTTGATCTCTGAATCCCTATCCCCTTTTCACCATTACACTCCTTTCCTAAATAACACAGTTTATATATTTCAGTTGTTTAAAAGAAAAATCTTACTGGGTTGGGAGAGGCGGTACTTGCAGTGGATGAGCTGTCAAATCGAAAGCCCTACCAAGCTGGTGCCCAGCAGGGCACTAGATGGAGTGGGCGGGTAGGGTTTTCTCTTGGCCCCCTTCCATTGGCTGTCTTGAGGTATTCTTTAAATAATGTATCCCTTCTCATTCTATCCAGCCCCAGGGCATACATGCCATATTGAGGGCATATTGTGGGAATGGAAGGATTCAACAGATCTTAAGCCTCCCCCTATCAACTCCCAACATGCTACTGAAATGCCACCCCACCCCCATTTTGACCTCTCCACCATCAGTGCACTGATGTCAGAGGAACAATGGCAATGGACCTTTCCAGGGCTGGTGCGCAAGTATGGGCCTCTAAAATTATGTCCTGTTGGGGACCTGCAACTGAAATACCGTATTTTTCCATGTATAGGACGCCCCCGTGTATAAGATGCCTCCTGTTTTGGGGAACTCAAATTTTGGAAAATGGGGGGAGATGGCTCCATGTATAAGACGGCCCACACTTTTTAGCATAAATTTTAAAGAAAGAAACCTAGTCTTATACACGGGAAAGTATGGCACTTTCTTGCATTACAAAAAGTAAATTGCAAACTAAGCTTTATGTGGGGGAAATGGTGTGATGAATGTTTGTAAATGTACAAAGGGAGCGAGTGCTATGCCTTAAAATTTGCTCTCCTTCACAGTAATGGAGAAATGTTCCTTTTCAAAAGCAGTGGTCTGTTTCCTCAATGTGGTAAATAAAAGAAATGGAGAAAATGCCAATGGAGTAGGTTAACCCATATGTACTCGTAGCAACTGAAACAATTTGTATATTTTGCTATTATTATACTAGCCCTATTCCAAAAATAATGGTACCCACTTATCTATTTTTTTCTTTCTTGTTTTCCTTCACTTACACAAAAAAACTTGGTAATTTTGATACTGAAAGAGCAGCTAATATAATACTAGAAGTTTCTAATACATTTCCAAATGCATTTAGAAAAAGTAGAAAATTGGAAGTACTGACCATAAAACTGACAAAGAAACTTTCAAAAAATGGCAATAGTTACTAAAAAAAATCTTAGTTACCTTTTTCAAAAATGACCCAAGGCAACATGGAGAAATATAAAATGTATACAATATTCAGAGTTTATAACCAAAACAATAATAACAAAATCTTTACCATGCTAAAAGCACACACTCCATAAAAATTGCCAAATCAGAAACAAAAACAAATAAAAAATTAAAAACAGCCCATCACAGAAAATTTCTATTTACTCTATCCCCCCCCCCATGGTTGTTGATGTAAAATGAGAAAAAAAATGCTCATATGTTCTCTACACTGAAATTACTCTAGACGTTGGCTGCAAATAATTGCCATCTACGTGTTAATTTGGTTATATTCTGTGTAATGTATACTCAGTATGATTTTCTATTCCCCTAAAATAAGTAGACATCCTCTTTGTATTATGAGATGCAGCGTTACCATAATATGGTTTTAATTTCAGTGGGATGCAAGAGTGAAAGTGTTTTTGTGCCTGTGTGCACTGAGATACTAAATCTGTCTCTCTGTGTATATTTTTCATCAGAGAGGCTAGTGGTTGTTGCGGAACACTGTGGAAAGAGTCTGGAAGATTTGCTTCGAGACAGGAAACCAGTGAGGTATGGTATCAAGAAAAACATTGCAAGGAAACATGCAAACTGAAAGGTTTATCTACTTTAAGTTACAAAGTCCAGATGCACTTTTTCTTTTAAAACGTTAACTACCTTTGCAGGTCTAACAGATTCAAAGCTGACATCTTCCAGTACTTTATCCTTCTGGCAGCCAGATAAACACATGCTTAGGATGAAGCATATATTTACTTCTTCACAAAAGTTTTACGATTTTACGATGAAAGTACTGGAACCTGCCAGCCATTTCTTCCAATATGCTTTGCTTGTGTTTTAAGTTATGTTTCAGATAATGAGTTTTGGGGGTTTTTTTAAAGCCAACCTGAAACGTATTGAGGAATTGTGTGTACATGACAGTGCTTGTGCATTAGTTGTGCAGGGTTTTAAGCTTCTAAATGATGAATGTTAGTTTCATTTCTATGTGAAAAGAAAATGAAAGTATATATCTTGATGTTTCCCTGCAGTTTCTGTATTGCTATATGATATAAAGTGCAGCATCAGGTTCAGGACATTTGATATTGCTGTGCAATGTAAAATGCAGAACAGAGATTACAACATTATTTTCTTCCAGCGGACAAAGGAGTACATTCTAGCCAGGTGAGGGGATCAGGAAGCCTCAGCCATACCTCTGCTCAGCGCAAAATATAGCATGGCAACCCTGTCTGCTTCTGGCCTTGGACTGGTAGCATAGCACAGTATCCCTGTTGATATGACACATACAAAGAAATGATTGTGTGGATACAGGAAGTGCCTTTTGCTTCCTGTTTGCACAGTTATCTGAAGCTGTAAATGGAGCCTACAAACTGTTTGCACATAAAGTCTGCATGCATGGAGCTGCTTGGTGTAATTTGCACCCTCTTCAGGGTACAGATTGTGCAGGTAGATTGTGCATGTGTACATTTTTAGAATTTTTAGGGAATGGGGCCAGATTTTGGCATAGCAATAGTGCTTAGTAGGATTTCCTCTGAGAACGCAGCATCCCTAGGATCAGGCTCTTACAGTGGTGTCTGCATTTTGATAAATATGAAAATAGGGAGAGAGAGAGAGAAACTTTTATTGCACTAGCCAAAGGCCATAGCATCATCCAAAGAAGGGGGGGGGGGACCAAAACACACAAAAAAGTTGATACATATGCAGTAAAACCATGATCAAATCTACCAGAATTTCTTATTACATAGAATAAAAAGTAATTTTCAAATAAAGCGTGCAAATTAGATCCCTTTGCACTCACCCCATAAATGAGACCAAACTTGTGTTGTGGTTGAATTCTCCAGCCTTGGCCTTACCTGGCTTAGTGTTAATATTTCCATTTCACTTTTGTTGAATTTAGATTCTTTCCTACTGATTTATTTAGCTGGATTGAAGACTTGAGGGGCAACTGAACACATTTTGAAATGAATTGGAAATAATGTATCTCAGAAATTATTTTACCACCAGGTCATTAAGTGCCAGCTCCCACAGAATAATCACCAATTGTCTACTTGGCTATAGAGCAGAAACTGAGACTGCTTCTATCTGAGTCCTGCCATTTGTGCTTGGCATATGGATGGAGTGAGCTCTAAATTTTATCTTCATTGCATGTTGACAGATGTTGGTTTATAGATTATACCCAATGAGAGGGTACATGCCTGTTCAGTGGATATCAGAGATATATAGCAGATTGCTTAACAATTAACAGTTTGCTGTGATGGAAGACTTCTAAGCCCCGTCACCAAAGATCGTAGATACCACATTTCCTAATGGTACATTAAAACTAGGATATTCCTTTACATAATTTACATCCTGTGCCTTCAAAATTAATTTATGTTCCCAGGTGATTTAGAAGGGAATAAGGAACAAAAGCACAATAATAAATTGAGGGGATTTTTGTCAATTAAGTGGTATTTAAATTTTGCCGAATAAAATAAGAACCCAGTAAAATAAAATAAAATACTCTGTATTTTAAACTTTCAAGGCATTTCACAAACTCTATTCACTGCTTTTTGTAATTTTAGCAGCCCTGTAATGTAAGTCAGTATTGTTTTCTCCTTTTGCTGGGTGAGGAGGTGTTGAAGCTGAGAAATAGTGGCAGAAACAACATTTGAATTGGGGATTTGTAGCTTTGTCACTTACCTGGGAGTAAACTCTATTGAACTTCATAGGACTTGCTTCTTAGTTTCATATACGGGGTTTCGCTTTTAGGCACTGAGTTATGTCAGCTCTCGGGGATGCTACTAAGTCCAAGAATAATGTTTTGACCCAACCTATATAAAAATGTTGTAATGTCTGTCTAAAGTATCTCCAAAGTGAGTTTAATGTTAGCAGTTTGCCTTCATTATTTTTCCTGAAGCGTTATTTGAATGTCCAGTCCTTTAATTCCCCCTTTGCCCAGCAAGGCAAAAGACTGAAAGCTTTTTCTTACCTATCTTAAGAGAAATGCCCAGCCAGTGGCAATTTTTTATGGAAGCATAATTTCTAAAAAAAAATTAAAGCCCAAATCAGAAAAGAAATGTGCCTCCCTCAAGGCTTTTTTGTGTGTATTTCTCAAGCCAGCATATGCAGCAAAATTTCGAGTTCATACTATGCAAAAGAGAAGCTGTTTCACCTCAGGGATACTTTCACTGAGAGCAACTGAAACATTTCCCATTGTTTTTCAGTTAATTAAAATTGACATCTTTTTGTTTCTGTCTTAAGACCTTTCAATAGCCAGAAATAATTTAAGAAAGAGCAATTCCCAGTTATGCTATTCAATCCATCTCCGTCAATTAGCTTTGTAGGGAACTATTTGGGGCCCTCCCCCCTACTTGTTTTGATTATATTAGCTCACGATAGAACAGGTTTTATACCCAAAGTTGATATGCATGCTATTGCAATTAATTTCACAAACTGTTATGGAATGGGAGAAGCTGTCCTTATGGTTTATAGATTAATTCTTCTTGCACTTGCCAGGAAATAAGTCCTTTGCACCTGTACCACAAGCTGATGTCAAGTCAGCAGGAAATCTTCCATTAGGCTGTTGCTGAAACTGAAGATATACCATGGGTGGACGGTCCATCTTTCCATGCATATTGCAAAACAGCAGGCTATACAGCTGTCTGATAGTTATTTGCAGTTAATCTTATGAAGTCATGCATCATTATACCGATTACATATGAGGTAACGTTTGCATAGGTGTTTCTGCACAGTTCTGTTTTTGAGTCCACCAGAACTTGTCCTCCTTTTTCTCCCACTTTTCCATAAGCTGGTGACATTCCACTAGGATACTACTTAAGAAGAGCTGATCAGAATTTCTAACTTCGAAGTTAGATATCTCAAATAGTTCCGCTACATTTGGCTTCTCTTGTAACTCAGTCAGGAAGCTAAACATTCCACAGAAACATTGCAGCACACTTTTCTGTTATGATCTCTGTGTATCCCCAGATGGATACATTTTGGATAATGGAAACCTTTTGTTAAACGTAATGATCTTCAAAGCCTCTTGAGAGTATATTATTACCTCTACCATACGTTCTCGGCAACCTTGTTGAAATAACCTGGGCAACAGTATAGGTATAGTTGTAGAAGGCGAAATGTTAGCAAAACACTCAGCCCCACGAACACTGGGAAACTGATATAACCACTTCTCATTTGGTGTCAGGATCTAAAACATTTGGTTTAGAATAAAGAACTTCAAGAATTAGACCAAGGCTGTAAGCCTATGCATGCTTACAAGAGAGTAAGCCCCAGTGAGCACAGTAGGTAAGCATGCATTGCATTTCACAGTAAATCATGGGCAGCTTGGTTTTTTTCTGCCTGCAACTCAAATGAACTTAGGGCACATCTGAGCAGATAGGATTCCTGATAGTACTATGGCCTCTTAAATGTGTTCATTGGAGGGGAGTTATTGGTTTCTTAGTCTGTTAGTTTTTTGTTATATATTTTGTGTTCTCATTTTGTATTTGTATGTTTCAAACCTCCTTGTGATCTTTGAATGAAAGGCGGTATACAAATTTCATGAATGCAATGCAATAATAAAAAAATTAATGACTTCAGCTGTAATTGCATTTTGCAGAATTTTGCGGTTTGAGAAATTTTCCCCGTCTGGATATTGACTCTAAATCTGACTCTGGCATTTAAATATTGGAACAACAACAACTCAATATCAATAAAATTGCAGTATACAATCTTGGAAAGGAATGTGCTATGTTTGTAGCCTGCCAGTAGAACTGCGATCTTGTTCATAAGAGTAACTGCCATATATGTCTGTCTGTCTGCATAGCAAAAGATTGTCATTTAACATTTATTTGTTCAAAGTACAAGCAAATAATCAAACTGGATTTTTCATTCTAATTAGAATATTGGTTTCAATTGAAATTCAACAACCTTATTAAGTTCTAGCTAGTGTCATGCAACACAACCCTGTTTCTTTTTATTCAGTGACTAGGCTCCATGAGGCTTGCTTTCTAGTAAGTTTGTTGAAGATTGTAGCCTTAGTGGTTTTACAACTTTGTAAATTGCCTGCCTTTGAATTCCAGTTTTTCTAGTCAGAGGTGCAGAGTCCTAAAAGCTACCTTTTAAAGCTGTTAGTTGAGAAATGTTTTCTTCTGAGCACTGAAAATAAGCACACACACCATTCTGTTATTATTTTTCCACATTATACTTTAAAATGCCCCCCTTTTCTTTTTGAAGCCTTTTGCAATTTTATAATCACAAAAGCCGACAAATGGAGTATGTAGACATTTAGATGGCACCTGCATTATGCATTTTGAATTGTTCTGAATTAGTGAGCGGAGTGGTCATAGTATGTCTTCAATAAAATATAGTTGTCATATGTTTCAGAGGTTATGGTTTTGAAAAATTACCAGTGAACCATCAGAGAGATACAGAGGTATAATATGTTATACATAGACCCTTTGATCGGAAGCAGACTCTGTCTGCAGCTGTTTACTAGCTTGGTGGAAAACATGATCCGACTCGGATGAGTAGGTTTTATTTGCTCTTATTAAACTATTGTCTACTCCATGTATTAGATGTCTTTGTTCCATCCTCTGCTATAAATGCATTACCGTTTGTATTGTGTTCCAAAATCAAACGGGAGGTAGGCTTTATGTGGAAAAGGTTCTCCAAAGGGTAAACATGTAGCTTATAAAAAAATAAAATAAGACGAGGAAAGGGGTAAGAGGAAGGCAAATGCTTTCCAGCAACTGAACACTCATATGATTCCAATTCAGAAGCAGCCATTGATACGGCTTCAAGGGTTGTGTGTGTGGTGCTTTCATTTGGAACACTGAAGAGGCCTTTGGCCCTCTAAATGATGTTGAGTCTTCAGGTCCATGGTTGACCCTAACCATTGGCTACGCTGACTGGTGCTGATGGGAGCTGGACTCCAGAAACATCTTGAGAGTGACAGGTTATCCAGCTCTGTTTTAACTAATGAGATGAATTATGTTTAGGTTGGATTAGGAGATTGGAGTCTGTGGAAAGTGAGCTCGTTTTGAGTAAAATCAGGTTTTGGGGGTGACACAGATGAGTAGGTATTTCTAAGATAATTCTTCTGAAATACTGAATACTGTATGTCTCTCAGTAAAAGAAGGATTAAGGAGAAAGGGGCATAGCTCAAAATGCAATCTTTCTGGGTTAAAATACCTTTCTACAACACCTTTCTGGAACTAATTAGTATGTGTTCATTCTTACAATATAAACATGATTTAAGTGTTGCTGCTACGGATGTAGAAAAGTGCAACCAGTCTGAGCAAATAAGCTGAAGAGCAAGGGAATATTAAAACAGTGGAAAAGTATGGAAGTAGGTAATCAAGAAACTTCTTTTAAAAAACACACAACTATTTGTCACAATCAAGTATAACAACATATATATATAGTTGGGTATTTGTTTATTTCCATTTTAATCCTTTCCCAGTAATTCAATTCCAAAATAGCATTTATTGGTGTGAAGTCATGAAGCAAAATAAATCCATTAGTCATGTCTTGTTTATGCACTATCCAATACTGCTTTTCTTAATTAGTTTGAATTTTTAGTAAATATAAAATGGGAGCTGAAGCTGGTATGCAAAGTAATTCAATCTATAGCAGAAGGTGTTAATGTAACAATAAACGTTACCACTTGCTCTGAGCCAGCCTGGAGGTCATGTAAAATCACATTTTGTTTTGCTGAACCAGGATTTTCATGCCCAAACCTGAGCCAGCTAACAGGTTTTGTGACTAGGATCTGAAACCACAGTTTTAAGCTGGTTTACAAAGCATGCAGTAAGCCTCTGAATGCCAGTTAATGGGAATCAAAGGTAGGGAAAATTGTTGTTAGGCTCATTCTTCCTGAATATTCATTTCCATCTCTCCCTGCCCCCAATAAAAAACAGCATTCTGAGTCCCCTATCTTTTCAGTCCTTATTGATTTTGGGAGGGTATTTTTTCGGTATTTCTGCAAATATTGGGGTTCCCGCACACCTGTTTATACTACCCTCTGTCTGTGGATGGTGCCGTTTTGGTTATATAAGTAAGGATCCTCACTCAGAGAATGAGTTTGCTGTTGGAATATGTGATGGTGATTCTTCAGAGCCTTGACAAACCTCTTGGAAGACTGTCGCGCCATGAAAATGGAAGCGAGCTTGATGTTGAATGCTGAGCAGATAGGAAACAAAAGCAAGCAGAGAATGGAGACTATTCAAAGAATATATAAGATTATATTGTAAAAATGACATTATCCTAGCAGAACTGAATGATACTTGTATATAATAAACAAATAGAATAAATATACTAGAAAAATATACAGGAAAAGTTATAAAACAAACTGTGCGATAAAATTAAGACAATAGAAAAAGTACAACAAAAATGATTGGAAGTTTCTTTCAGAAGACTTTATTAGAAAAGACAGGATGTTATAACCAATATTCATTTCTTATTAACTCTCCTCTTTTTTATTTTTATTTTCTTTATCTTTTTTCTGTTATATTTTCATGTTTAATTTTGCTGCAACTATTTGTAGCATATATGTAAGATGATATTTTAAATCAATAAAGACAAATTTTTAAAAAGGAAACAAAAAGGAAACAAAAGCAAGCAGATCTAGACCCAGCTGGCCTTCTGCACACTTGGAAGCTTAAGCCACTGTGTGGAATTTAAACTACAGTTACAGATCACAAACCATGATTTCACACCGTATCTGAGTCCAGCCATTATGCCCTTTATCATAAAGGACATCATTCATTTCTTCATAGTGAAGAGGCATTAGGATAATTTGCAGCATGTTCATTTGCAAACATTGATCCAGATGATTTTGCTCACATCTTCACATACACTTCTGTAGCATGCCTGATCAGCTACTTCTTTTGCTTCAATACAAATGTCTTCTTTGCTTGTTTGCAAAAGCTTTTAGTCCCTAAACAGACTATCTTTCAAATAATGCTTACTTGGTGCGTTAATACCTTGCCCTACTTTTCCTGTGTCTTGGAAGTTTCTGAAATAAATGGCCTTGCTCAAAAGTAATACTTGCCTAGCGTTTAGAGCAGGGGTAGGCAAAGTGGTGCCTTCCAGATGCTGCTGAACTATAACTCTGTTGACCATGGGCCATGCTGGTTGGGATTGGTAGGAATTTGAGTCCAACAATATCTGGAAGGCACTGGATCAGTGACCCCCAGTTTAGAGTTTGGAAAATCATCTGTTCCCTCACATACACAACCCCCCTTCTAAAGTTCAACATTCCTTGCCAGTTTAAGTGAGCCCAAGAATGTTCCTAAATATATACTTTGAGAACCAGTTTAAGAGTGCCTCAGGTTGGCATGTAAATGTTTGCAGTAATGCTAATCCAAGAAAGGGCATGGAAGAAATAGAGGTTTTCCACAACATAAAAATTAATAATTCTTTTTTTTTAAGTTTACAGCCAGTGAAAGGAAGAGGAGCCTGTTAGATCTCACCAGGCAGGAGAGCTCCCCTTTTAGAAAGTCCTGTTCCTAGTTTCTGCCACCATATTTCCAGTAGAGATGGGCCAAAGAATCTATTTGATCTGTAAGGCCACCGGTCACTCACCTGACTTCGTATCAGATGCCTTAGAGTGTGCTTTGATTCCCCCCCCCCCCCTTTGCAACTGTGGCTTGCATTCGGCACTGTTGGTACCACATGTCAAGCGATGCTGCTGGGGTCAGATCCATGCTTGAGCTTCCAGTTGGAGCTCTGGACTGAATCCAGTGTCTGCTGAAAGCATTTGGTGCCAGATTTACAGAGTGTCAAATGCAAGCCATGTTTGTAAAACGACTGTTTGGCAGATTTAACTTCAATTCACTGTTCTGGCAGGGTGTCAGATCCACCTGATATGATAAATAGATGCTTAGAAGGCTTACAATAAGGAATGCACCTACTTTCTTCCATGCTCACACACAGACGTGCACATAACATTCCCTTGGGCACAAATCACTTTTTCCGTCCTCCATCAGCATTCGCTTGCTTGGGAGCTGATCAGAGCAACTCTGCTGCTGAGGGTTTGATATATGTGTGCCCGTGTGCATTTGTGTGCATATGTCTGGGAAAGGAACTGGAAGCTCCCCCTTTGCCATATTTCTTTCATCTCTTTTTGGTAACAGATAATGTGCTGCTTCTGTGCTTTGACCAGAACTCTTAACTTCTGATTGTGATTGTCTGATGACATTCTGTCTTGCAGTGCTAACCATGACAATTACAGATAGAACTTTCATGATCATTCTCTGCAAGTCTTTCTCTCCTCCACCTCCCAACCAATATTTCTGTGCTTTTGACTGATAGGGCCTTTGGAGTAGGGGGCAACGGGAAGGGAAGGATTTCTAAATAGCTGAATAATTGAGATACTGTGAAAGATGAGATAGGAGAAAAATGGAGGTTAGTTTTGCCTATGGAAGTGGCTTTTGAACTGGGCTTTATAATAGACGCGGGTGGGTAAAACCTCAGTGCCTAGGACTTGCCGATCGCATGGTTGGCGGTTCGAATCCCCGCGGCGGGGTGAGCTCCCGTCGTTCGGTCCCAGCTCCTGCCCACCTAGCAGTTCGAAAGCACCCCCAAGTGCAAGTAGATAAATAGGTACCGCTTTATAGAGGGAAGGTAACGACGTTTCCGTGCACTGCGCTGGTGCTGGCTCGTCAGAGCAACTTCGTCACGCTGGCCACGTGACCTGGAAGTGTCTTCAGACAGTGCTGGCTCCCGGCCTCTTAAGCGAGATGAGCGCGCAACCCCAGAGTCGGACACGACTGGCCCGTACGAGCAGGGGTACCTTTACCTTTACCTTTATAATAGTGAGAAAATCCATTGTCTCATCTTTGAAATCACTTTTTGTTTTGTTTTTTCCTGTGGAAGTCCTACACTAGATGTTCCTTTTCTCCTTTTCATTTTACTATGCATATCAAATTGAATTTGACTTGCTAAAAAGAGGGGGGAGGACAAGTATTTTAATAAGTTTCTACTCAGTTATTGTCATCTGTTGAAATGGTGTGTTGAAACCCAGTGCATAAACCTGGTGGCCTGCTATGTCAGCATTTTTTCATGGCTTTACATTTTATTAAATCAATATATTCCTTTTGGCCTTGCTATCAAGGAGGAGGCTGTAAGACAGATTTTGTGATTTTCACAAACTTAAGCTGGAAAACAGTATACAAGGTCACTATGCAATATTATTTATATTTTTAAGGAAAGAAAAATAATGATGAAATTAATTAGTAATTTCCTGTCAGGAACTCTTTAGGGGGGGAAATACATCGAGAGGATAATGCTAATAATATGAATGACTTGGTTTTTTAAAAGAATTGCAGCTGAAAAAGCACAAAGAAACCCAAAGACTTGCTTCCAAATATTTTAAATATCTGAAAGTGGCTCTAGAGGGCAATTTGTATTCTCCAAAGGTCTTTACTCTCCTGCATGAAAAAGGTGTGGGTTTTTGGTAACAGTTCTTGATAAATATCATTGTTGGTTTTAATTGGAAGGTTGCATTACTTCTGCGGTTGTTTGTTTTGTACAAAGCATGATCAGGATCCAAAGGGTTGTGAGCCAAACGTCTTGCACATTTTCACATGTGCGAGAGTTGATGCAAGAAACTTACCTTAATGTTAAGCAATGGAACGAATAATTACCATGTTCTATCATTAAGCTTGTGTATAAAAATTGGACCAAAATCTTTTCGTGAACCTCAGTTTTCCTTTCATGAGCCTGTATGTATTAATTACATTTAAATAGAAATTTAAAATTACTGTAGCTCAGAAGTAGGCCTCGGGGTCAATCCTTGACAACTCTAGTTAAGACTTATTATGAAGGACCCCCAACTAAAACCCTGGCTAGCAACTGCAAGTCGTGGCTGACCGTAGCGAGTTAGATGGATCAGTGGTCTATATCCGTATATAAGGCAGCTTCTTCATGCGCCATTGCCACCCAGCCATGGAGGCAGGGATATGGATGTATTTTGGAGCAATGGAAGCAACTGCTACCTTTGTACAGTATGCTACATTCCAGCCACACAAAAGTCCCACTCCTTACCCACGAATCATAATAACTGTTGGTGGATTTATCATCCGTGAATTTCCTTAATCCTAATTTTATCTATCCTAGTTTTTTTAATCCCCCCCAACTTTCTCCCCTGTCATTTCCATTAATTGTTTTTTTTAAGGGCTATTAAACAAAATAACAAAGGAACACGTGGCATCTTGAAAGGCCAGCAAAGGTTATGTCATAATAAAATTTGCTGTTGCAAGGCTCTTGGTTCTGTTTGCTGCAAAAGACCCAGGTTCTATCCTTGGCATCTCTAGCGAGGGCTTGGGGAAAAAACAACAACACAATTTTCTCAGTGTAAGAAGTAATGAGCTAGCTGGACCAGTGCTCGGACTCATATATGATCCTCATCGAATTCCTTTCACAATTTCAAAATGCCGTAAAAAGACCATAAAAAGACTTCTTCTGGATATGACCAAAGACCCATTCAGCCCAACATCCTGTTCTCTCAGTGGCTAACCACATTCTTGTCTCATTATACATGACTTAGCCATTTTTCACCTTCTCAGCCCTTGCCTTTTCCTGTAAGACCTATTGCAGTCGTTAAGAGTCGTCAACAGGCTCATCTCAGCTATCTGCCAATCTCCTATTCCCACCACCCTTCTGAGTAATACCCCTCCCCACCTTCTCTCTATATAGAAGGATCTGGCAACTTCTGTTTCAGTGTATCTGAAGAAGTGTGCATGCACACGAAAGCTCATACCAAGAACTAACTTAGTTGGTCTTTAAGGTGCTACTGGAAGGAATTTTTTTATTTTGACTATGACAGACCAACATGGCTACCTATCTGTAACTGGAACCACATTCTTGTGGAAAGCCTACAAGCAGGACCTGAGCCCAAGAGGATTCTCCCAATTTTTGATTGCCAGCAACAAATTGGAAACAGGAGAATACAGTGGTGCCTCTGGTTACAGACGCTTCAGGTTACATACATTTCAGGTTACAGACACCACTAATACAGAAATAGTACCTCGGGTTAAGAACTTTGCTTCAGGATGAGAACAGAAATTGTGCTCCAGGGGCACAATTTCTAAAGCTGAAGTGGTGCTTCAGGTTAAGAACAGTTTCATGTTAAGAACGGACCTCCGGAATGAATTAAGTACTTAACCCGAGGTACCACTGTATATACAAAAGGCAACAAATTCTATATGAATGGTTTAAAAACTTTTTAAAAAACTCATCAGGCAAGATGAAAATGAATGCGAAAGGCCTGAAAAAATAAAAAAAGGTATTTGCCTGGCTCAGAAATTGACACCCACGTTTCGAATCTACATTGTGATGCCTTAAAATCTGGCTTTAGTGCAAGTTGTGAAAATGAATAGGTCTGGTAGTCAGTTGCGGCTGCATGCAAATGAAGTGAGACTCTGCAGTCTGGGAGTGTTTTTTCCATAATATATATATTAACCACAGTCTCCTTGATAAAGCCTTCTATTTATAATGGCTAATAAAAATATTGAAGAAAAGTGTTTGCTTGTGGTATGTAATCAAATCACGATGGGGTACGTAACAGCTAGGCTAACCCTAAAGAATATGCACTTAATAGAACAACTTTTGTTTTATTATCAGTGTGTTCATCAGTGGCAGAAGCTGCTGAAGCCTTAAGGTCAGGCATAGCGTCTCTGCTGAACTGTGCAAAGTGTTCCGTTCTAATAATTTCTGCAACCTGAAGAAGAGATTATGGTGTGCTGGATACGCTAATGGTCATCCTTTCCAGACTTCCTTTCACTATAAGAGATACAACTTCTTTATTTTTTATGAACATCTTCTGCAGACTCAAAGATACTTGCATTATGTGGTATTCCACTCATTCCAGTAGCTGGTTATATTTTGAAAAACCTCTTTTCCCGCACCAAGCAGATGGAATTCTTTGTTTAAAGTGGATCTGTTTCAGTAACAGTGAATGAACAGACTACTGTGCCACCACTAAATGAGAGTCACACCTGAAAAACTTGGCAGAATTAAACTGAGAAAATAATACACCTATCTGTTTAATTTGCCACCTTGATTAACATCAAAAAATTAATTCATCTATAAATAGAAATTGTTTTGAAATGAAAGCCATGGTCCAACAGGAGCCTCCAAGGCGCTGGGGGTTGGAAACATGGCTGGCCAGCTCTGTATTACACAGTTTATTCCCGATTTAACAGGGTTTCACCCTTGCGAATCTCCAGCTTAAAATTCTGTTTGGCTGCACTTTGGGTTTGGCCTTGGTTTAGCCATAAAGCTGGAAACAGAATCCGAAGAATAGATAAACACACAAGTGAGAAAGCTGTGCTTGTCTCTACAGCCATTTCCACAGCCAAACCCAACAAGTGGTTCCAGAGAAAGAGAGGAAAGTGAATGTGAAGTTCTGACTGTATACGCTTGGCCCTCTCGCACACACCCATTTTTTTGGAAACTAGTTAGAACTTGTAAAAAAACAATAATTGTACATTCTGGCATACAAGTTTACTGCACACTTACTGCATGGAGGAAGGGGGGGGTTGTGTGTGTGTGTTTTTAAGACCTGCCATTTTATTATGGAGAGCTCATTTGCCACAGTTCAGTATCCCATCACCTTCTCCTTCGGACCCTTTCATCTTTGAACCTAATTCCAAGCCTCTTATCCCTTCCTTTTTCACAACCCCCTGTGCACTCACATTTCTCCTTTCCCCTTCCACCCTCCTCTGCACTTTTCTCAACTCTTCCTTGTACATAGATCACTCTCATTTCCATGCCTTATCCTTTCTCCTATTGTGGAACGCACTTTGCGCGTACACACACACATGCCATTGTCCCCTTCGCTCCCTTTTTGTATGCATCTGCTCTGCAGTATTTGTTATTTATTTATCTAACAGAATTAGTATACTGCTTAATCATCCATTACCTCTAAACGGTTTGCACCGAACCTTAAAAAATACTGAGCACTCAATCCCAAGGTTAGATTCTTATGAGGTAAGTGTAAGGTCACTTTCTTGTCTCTTGGTTAGGAATGGGGCAGAAATTTGATTTAGGTCACATTTACCAAATCAGAGGCTCTGAAATTGTAAGCAAACCAAAACGCAGCAATCCCTTGATATTCCCGCTTCTCTGAACTTTGCAATGCAGTTCTCAGCCCTCGTGATGTGTACCAAAAAATGCATATGCTAGTGTAAATTGTTAATAAAGATTCATATGTTTGTGAGAATAACATAGCAAAAGGCACTCTCTTAGGGAAAATTGCTCTGCAAAATAATGTGCGTATTAGGCAAAACTGTGTGCGTATAATATATTAGAACTCCACATTAAAACATTGGTGGATTTTCATCAGGACTTTAAAAAAACACACCCAAAAACGATGTGGAAATCTGGGGAATTGAATTTAAGAATGGGAAAATGAGAAAGGGAGAGGTTTATTCATCCTCCCTTGTAGCCCCTGCCACTCTTAATGGGCTTCTATTTGCGTGCGCTGAGAGAAAAAATGTGGGCTATCCTTTGGTATGAATTTTGAATGGTCAGAAGCATTAGGGATTCATTTAGCATTTCAGACTAAAAAGCATTTTCCAAACAGCTGAGGGTCCCTGTTAAAGAAGATGAAAGCAAATTATATCCCTGCTGCTTCATTATGTAAATTTGGAGGAGGGTTGTTGTTTTTTTTAAATTATATCCTCTGACCACCAGCTGCATCTAACATCACCAGCTTAGATTCTTCTTACAAGTTCGGTCTGTATTAGTATTGTCTTGGGGATAGAAGGAGAGGAGGGTCTTTTTCTTTAGTGTGTTCATCCAGCGGGCGTAATTATGAACTCTGAGGGGGATAATTAAAAAGTCCACATTTTTTAAGTACTCTCATCCAGTAAAGCGTCCATTGATGTATATGGGGCATTTTGTTCCAGAAGTAGTATGACTCTGCAGACATTTCTGCATTCAATTAGGGTTGTTTCATGTTTTGGAGTCTTGTGCAAACAAAAACAGTTAGACACATTTTTAAAAAAGGAAACTTCAGAGTCGTCCTGTCTGCTTATGTCATCCCATATTTTCCTCACAGTAATTACTGATAGAATTCTAAACTTAAGTATTCACAGGGAGCGGAATAGTATAAAAACGATGGTTTCTATCCCTCAGTTTGCAGAGGTCTTAGCATGCATTAATTTTCACCTGTCCACTGAGGACTTCGTTGCAAACCTAAGAGAGATGGTCATATTGCCTTCCCCATAGCACAAGGAGATCCTCATGTAATGTGTTTATTACATGCTTTACTTTAATAGTTAAAGCAATTGTTACAATTTAAACTGTGGGAGTATAGAGTTGGCTCTGTATAGGGTTTAGCATTTAATCCTGAATTTCTGCTTTCGGGTGCTCTGACTTTTATAGTGCAAAGATAATCAGAGGAGGCCCTCTAGTGTTTCAGTGAATTACAGCTTCTCACATTCACGTTTTTCTGATTCTCCACTCTGGAGATTGAACAAAAAATCCAGTGGATTTAAGACCCCTGGACCATACGACCCGACACCTACACTTAACTGTGTTTTGTTAAATATAACTCAGGCTGCAGTCCCATATACAATTATTTGAGTTTAAGCTACATTGAACTTCTACTTCTAAGAAGAAACATATAGTATTATACTGCCAGTGGCACTCCAACTGATAATTTTAAGTTGGGTAAGGAGACCAGGAGAGCAAGTTAACCTAATATTTATCAAAAGATAGATAAATGACAAACTATGCAAATTTTGTATGCATTTGATTTGAAAAAAACACATTTCTGTGATCATATTGATATATTCTTTAAGCTGAGGGTTGTATCGCAACCTATGGAGAAGTGCAAGAACTAAAGAATATGTTCTGATCTGTGTATTAGTCTGGGAAGTACGAACCAGATCTACTCACTTAAAAATGCAGACCAAACAAAATCCTTGTGAATCTTTAGCTCTAGCTAGTTTCACTTCTGATACTGATACCTGCAGGAAGTTTCCAGGCCTGTGAGAATCCTCCATATGGTTGACCTCCTATGACACATCTTCTTAAAGGACACGAAACTCGTTTGAACCTATAAACAGCACCATTCTCTTGTGAACCCAGCTGTGAACCCAGCGAACTCGCCTCTAGGCTTTTATTATGCTTTCCCGTCTACCTCTATCCTGTCTGCTTAATTTGGATAGTAACCTTTGATTATGTGGGGAGAATTATGAGTGGCTAAGATCAGCTGAAAATATTGCTTCAGGCCAAAATAACTGAAACAGTCTATTTTCTTACTATTTCACTGCAGCCCTTTTAGGATTTCATGTATCGCCTATGAAGTGCTGGAGGGCTTGCAGTACATGAACAAGCATGGAATAGTCCACCGTGCACTTTCACCTCACAACGTCCTCATGGATCAAGAGGTAAGGCTAGAAGATTTTGTTTTTGCTGTCGGTCTGCATCCTTTGTCAACATCAATGTAATAAGAACTTCGTTTGAAATCTTTTTGAAAGATACCTCTCTTATAAAAGCAACATTTTGCATTTAAATGCAAGGTAAATTCTTACTTTCATATTTTGCACAGTTTTGTCTATATGGCACTCTTCCCCCATGTAAATGGAAGATACACGTCTACCTTTATCTAAAATGGAACACCTTTCCTAGACACGAATGCAGTGACTTCATTTGGATGTCATGAACCATTGTTTATTGTGAAATTCAGTTTTGCTTAGCAGATCGTCTAAATCCAGACACATGGTTTAGCTCTTGCAGACAAACCCAAGCCATAAACCATCGTGAAAACCTTAGTTGTTTTGCTGAAACTGTTTTATTGCTGCTAATAGAATATTTTTAGACATTTTAGCATTTTAAAGATTTGTGGTTTTATGGTTTGTAATTATCCAGTGAATGAATTTTATGTTTGTAATACTTTGTGGGTCTTCTCGAGATTTAATCTCTGGAAGTTGGCGTATAAATTCTGGGATAAATACACACATAAATAAATGGGAATATAATTATGCAGGCTTCCTGAAAAATATTTTGATTTCACAAATTTGAGACTGCCTTTCACACGTATCCTAGCGTTCAACAGAAATAAATGTCTTCAGCTACACAGCTGGGAAACTTTGTCGAGAACGACAGCTCTTACGTTTTCATCTTACAATGGTGTTCATTGAAAATCTTCTGCATGGGACATAAAAGTTTTGTCTACAAATGTTGGCAATTTGGGTAGAGGGAAAGCTGAAGCAAGACTGAGCAATGTTCTGAAATACCACACTTAGGTCCACTTTGCACATAACACTGAGCCACACCACAACTTATCAAAAGCAAAGAAACGTGCTGGTTCCTGGACCAAAGATTGCAGCTGCACTATGGTTCTGCACTATGCAGAGCTAAGCCACGGTCTGTCTTAGTGCTACATCCTAACTTGATTTTGTGGTTTGCCTGTGGGTTTGGATATAATGCTCAGCCAGCGGTGGGGAACATTGGGTCCAGGAGCTGAGGGCCACTTATCTGGACCGAGACACACCATAAGCCCGGGTTTGAATGCAACGCTAAGCATGGGTGGGGAATATTATCCCCAGGGACCAAATATGGTCCTCTAGACTTCTCTTTTTGACCTTTGGGACTCTTCAAATGCATGCTCCCACACCAGCCATGCTCTAAATCCTCCTCAAGTGGTTTTCCTTGGCAAATGTGTCCTTAAACCATGAAAATGCTTTCTACTTGCCTGCATGGAGAGAAGTGTGTGTGTGTGTGTGTGTGTGTGTGTGTGTAACCCCGTCCCCAATCTTTGCATGACTATACCTAGTAGGCTACTAGGTATTGTAGGAATATGCCAGGGGGTCCACGCAGCCCCCGAGATGAGACAAACCTCTCCGGGTGTCATCCTGAAGTTGCGCAGCTACGGGACGCCCATAATTCATCAGTCCTGGTACGCTCCAGTAACACATAGCAGATGCCTATGTGCACACACACTCAGCAGAGCTTAGCGGAAACAAAGTGGATATTGATGTGCTCATTCTAAGCTTTTATGAAGCAGTATATACAGAATTGATGCTTTTTAATTATGGTGCTGGAGGAGACTCTTGAGAGTCCCATGGACTGCAAGAAGATCAAACCGATCTATTCTGAAGGAAATCAGCCCTGAGTGCTCACTGGAAGGACAGATCATGAAGCTGAGGCTCCAATACTTTGGCTACCTCATGAGAAGAGAAGACTCCCTGGAAAAGACCCTGATGTTGGGAAAGATGGAGGGCACAAGGAGAAGAGGGCAAGATGGTTGGACAGTGTTCTCGAAGCTACCAGCATGAGTTTGACCAAACTGCGGGAGGCAGTGGAAGACAGGAGTGCCTGGTGTGCTCTGGTCCATGGGGTCACGAAGAGTCGGACACGGCTAAACGACTAAACAACAACATATACAGGACAAAGTGATCATGGGATTCTCTTATTTCAGCTCCAAGAGAGAACAGAAAGTAAAAAGTACAAAAATACAACAGAGCAGAAGAGATAAGGCTAGCTTCCGTTCTCAGGCTTTCCAAGCCTAGAAAGTAAACACAGACATGTGATTGTAACACATCCAGCAACAGAGGAGTGAAATGCTAACAGGTATAACCTGTATTTGTTAGACCAATAGAGTTTGGGTGATGGTGATTGTAGTCTCCTGAACAAAGGTAAGAGTCATATGTATTGTTCACCCACTTTTGTGTCTGGCCCTTCTTGGCACTGACTGCCCTTCCCTGGTTGCCCACAAGGGAATGCGGGCCTAGGGCTGAAAGAGGTTCCCCCAGGCTTAGGTCCAGGTAGGAAAGGAGCTTGCAGCCGTAATCTTTGGTCTGGGAACCTCTTTGCCCTTCCATGCTAAGTCGTGATTTGGCCTAGGGCTACGTCCAGACAGAGTAATCATATCTGGTAGTTTCTCACCATCAGATTTTTGGCCATGGAAATTGTGAATTCAAACATGAATGTCAATGCATTTTCAAACACAAAGCTTCCTGCAAGGTAGAAACCCTCATTAGGTTGATAATCAGTACATTTCTTCCTCTTTTTAATAGGGTCATGCTAAACTGGCTAAATTCGGCCTTTACTACATGACAGCTTATGGTGCCGATGTTGATTTTCCTATAGGGTAAGTTTTACGTTGTGACATTCTAGGAATCGTACGTTGTGTGTGAACCTTTTGTTTTCCCCCAAGAATATCTCCTCACACCTGACAAAGAATAATGGTTGATTCTATTATTCTAAGCCTGGTTGCCATGAGAAATGTAAAACTTGACTTTGGCTACCAGACAGTATTCTGGTTAAACTTAGGAGAATCTCATCTTAGCAGCGTTCGAAGGCCTCATCTAGAGCTCATGTAATTGACAAGCGACTATACACTCAAATCACCCTCACACATTTACCCCTGATATTTCCAGTGAAGCAGCAGGAGAGCAATCAGCATTTACACTGCAGATAATTGCAATGCTGTTAAACCAGGATTTGAAAGCAGGCTATTCATTTATTCATTCATTAAATTTCTATACCACTTTCCCCTCAAAGAGCTTAAGGTTTTTTTCACCACTGTCTTTTATCCTCACAACAATCTTGTGAAGTAGGTTAGGCTGACACTTTTTATTTCTACCTTGTCAAGGGTTTTTTAAGCTATAAAAGATGACGTGCAGTTTAATGAGACAGGTGTCCATTATGAAAATTCAATGGATTTGTCCTGCAGGCCTTTTGAAATATGCTTTTGCTTTTATTATTGTACCATTACTTGTAGGTATCCATCATATCTGGCACCGGAGGTAATTGCACAGGGAATTATCAAAAACAGTGATCATATGCAAAGTGAAAAGCATCTCCCTTCGGGCCCTAAATCGGACGTGTGGTCCCTTGGTGTTATATTATTTGAGCTTTGTGTGGTATGTATCTGACATTATTCTATGTATTTGGATTATCAGGTTGCTGCTGTGCAAAACATATTCCGTATATGTTTATTTTTTGTTGAGTGACCTTGTTTTTAAGAGAAAGGTGAGGATTCAAAATACTGAAACAAATTCAAAACAGTAAGAACAGTATAAACGTCATCATACCAGAAATATATTATTCATAGGAAAAACTGATTTCACCTTCACCTCAATAATTTTGTAAATAGAGATGTTATATCAGGGATGGCTAACGTGGTCCTCCAGATGCAGTTGGACTCCAGCAACCATCAGTTTCAGCCATAATAGTCAATGGTCAGGAATGATGGGAGTTGTAGTCCAGCAGTGTCTGGTGGGCTACAGGTTCCTAACCCCTGTTATTTTACTGAGGGGCTTAATTTATTTTACTGCTTACTTGAAAGGGCATGTGGCATTTTTAGAAAAATATACATAAATTCTGAAATTTATTTATCACTTGGGCCGTGATTTTGTAAACTCCTTCAGTTTGCACCATTTGGTTCTGCCAGTTGTTGAGGCTTGATAGCAAAATAATATGCTCTTGACGTAGCCTTATTGGAACAATAAGGGCTATGTTGGATCTGTGACTTGATCTAGATTTCTCTAGGTTTAAGCAATGTCTAACAATTTAAAAGCATTGTGAAAAGCAGCTTTCATTCATCTGATAAAATTTAGAGCATAATTTGTTGCAAGGATAAAAGTCTGCATATTTTGTTGACAGTTTCCTTCACATGAAAGAAACAATGACCTATAACCTTTGTAAAATTAACCACCTTTTTACCTTAAGGCAGTGCTTCTCATGAAGCCAGAGCTGATTTTCTTTTTCACTGCTCAAAATGCAACAACTGCAGCAATTAACGTGGTCACTGAAGAACAACCATACAACAACAAAAACCCCATATTATAATGATTTATATTCTATAATTTATATTCTATAACTTTATTCCTGCATCATTATTTTACCACATCTTTTATTTGAATAATATAATCAAATGTTAATTAATGATCTTCAAAGTTAGCATGACAGTTTCTAATGGGCATCTATAGGTTACTTACGTCTGTAACCCCCAACCCTGTTTCCTCCTTTAAAAATCCTATTGAATTCAGTGGTAGGTAGGCAGTAGGGCTAGGATTGCAGCCGAAGTCAGCAAACATTATCATGTAGACCAAAAACATTATCACCAAATATACCGTATTTTTTGCACCATAACACTCACTTTTTTCCTCCTAAAAAGTAAGGGGAAATGTCTGTGCGTGTTATGGAGGGTATGCCTACGGGTGGCATGCCTACGGATTTTCCTCCTCTAAAAACTACGTGCGTGTTATGGTCGGGTGCGTGTTATAGAGCGAAAAATACGGTATTTCTTTTAATGCAAACTTCAAGAGCATATAATGGCTGTGTGTTTTATCATAAGCTTTTCATAATGACCCTCCTTTAACCACATACCTTACTGTTGCCTTTAGGGCAGAAAGCTGTTCCAGAGTTTGGATATAGCCGAAAGACTAAAACTTATACTTAATCTTGGTGAGTAATGTGAAAACAGCTGCGGGGCACAAAGACTTCATAAAATCTCAGATGAGTCCAGAGGTCGTGATACTGAATTTGGGAATGTAAATGCTTTCAGTGCACTGGAAAGTTAAACAGAACAGCACTACCCATCGAGAAGAGGATAGTTACTGTTGAAGAGAATTCAACGGTACGGCAAAAGTATGAGCTGCCGCTTATCATGGTGATCTTGACTTCCTGTATTGCACCAAATAATTTGCAAAGGTCAAGGAAGGGATCACTGCTGCCCCAAACAAGCACAAGTCCCAACATAATGCTTGCCTCCGCAGGATAACTTTTGGAGATAATAACCAGCAAGAGACAAAAATTAGTGCGGCCTGTACCTGTGTGGCTGCAGCCAGGTTCTGTTCCTGCCCTTGCTACAGGGTGCTAAGTAGTTGACAACTTCCCTTCTAGTCTTGTGCAGGGAATGCAAGGCACAGTGGACAATAGTTGCCAAGGTTGACCAGTCCTTCACACAGTGATTGGCTTGAAACGGAATAGGTCCTGACCACCTTTGACCCACCTCCTCCCTGCTTCTTGGGGCTGTTCTGACATCTAGGCCATTGCAGATGTCTGGCCATGCCAATCACCAATGCTGAACTGGCCCCGAAAACCCAGCTGTTGTCTGGAAAACTGTAGCTGGGGCACTTCTAATGGAATAAAACTGAGTTTGTTGGTAGTGCCCTTTCGTAATCTTCTCTCATATTAATCAGTGCATAGTTACACTGATTACAAAACTTCACAGTGTTTTTTGATAGAGTAAATTTATTACAGGATTTAGGTGCACGGACCCTTCTCTTACATACATGGCAAGTTGTATGTTAACGAAGCTTACTTGTTAAAAACGTATGAGGAGAAAATATTGTTATTGGTGGGTGGGTGTCTGTTTTTGTGTCTGCAACTGTCTGCTTTCCTGTTTCAGGTTTGGTGTTGAGCCCCTAAAGCAGTGATAGGCAATCAGTGGCCCTCTAGATGTTGCCGGACTGCACGTCCCATCATCCTTGACCATCGGCCATGCTGGCTGGATCTGATGGGAGTTGGAGTCCTGCAAGGGCCACAGGTTGCCCACCCCTGCTCTAAGGAGGTGAAATATATTTATGGTTTATGGTTTATCTTTGAACAGTGTTACATTGCCAACATTTGTTCTTCCTCCTCTTCTTATATACAGGATGTGTGGATGATATCATAACAGTCCTAGCTGAAGAACATGGTTGTCTTGACATCATTAAGGTCCGAATATATCCAGCCCTCCCTCTTGCTTGATTATAAGAACTGTTTGTCACAGTATTGGATTTCTTCCCTTGAAATGTTTTTTTGTTTTGTTGTTGTTGTTGTTCTAAAATTCATTTCTCTGGCAGTCTTTCATGTTTTAAGTGTGTGTGTGTTATTTAAAGCTCATCTTACTTGATGAGCTTGATATTTACCTGAGATTATTCAACTTCAAAATAATAATTATACAAGTTTTAAAATAAACCTGAGCAGGCATATGTGAACCATACACAAATCCCACTCTTAGTGTTGTTGTTTTTTATTTGTTGAACTGGCACACGGTGGCGAAGTGATAGCAAATTAGATGCTGTTAAGAGTTCAGCTCCCATCTGCCCCCAACACGCATGGCCAGTGTTTAGTTGGAGTTGGAGTCCAAAAATGTCTGGAAGGGACCTTGTTGGCTGCCTCTGCTGCTACAAATCTACTATTTGGTCAGAGTTCAGCAAAAAAAAAAGGATAGTGGGACTGGGGACGCGGGTGGTGCTTTGGGTTAAACTACAGAGCCTAGGACTTGCTGATCAGAAGGTCGGCAGTTCGAATCCCCACGATGGGGTGAGCTCCCGTTGCTCAGTCCCTGCTCCTGCCAACCTAACAGTTTGAAAGCATGTCAAAGTGCAAGTAGATAAATAGGTGCCGCTCCGGTGGGAAGGTAAACGGCATTTCCGTGCACTGCTCTGGTTCGCCAGAAGCGGCTTAGTCATGCTGGCCACATGACGCGGAAGCTGTACGCCGGCTCCCTTCGCCAATAAAGCGAGATGAGCGCCGCAACTCCAGAGTCGGTCACAACTGGACCTAATGGTCAGGGGTCCCTTTACCTTTATAGTGGGACTACTGATTTCAAAATGATTGCTGAGTCTAAATACTCAGGTTGATATCTGCAAAGCTAATGTATGTTCATCATTAATGTGTGCCCGATAAATGAAAGCTCTTCTCTCTTGTCAAAATCAGTATATGATGAAAATCGGTTTGTCCACAAATTATATCCAACCCAGAAGATATAGGTTAAACCCTTGGCTCTTAGAATTCAAGAACAACATACTCCTGATTGCTTCATTTTGAACTGAAATGCATGCCTGTTTAAATGCTGCACTGAAGGGCATACACTTGCTTCAACAACAATATCTATACGTTTCTCAACCAGGAACTTCCTGAAAATACTTTAACGCTACTGAAGAAGTGCCTTACATTCCACCCTTCTAAGCGGTGAGTGCGCTTTTAAAGTACAGTGAATAATGATGCTTAAAATAAGGGAAATGCAACTGCCATACTGCAGCCATCTGCTGCTACTTACCTAAAAATGAGAGCCATATATGCCGGTCTATTTTTACGTCTTCTTGCTAATTTTGCAGTTTGTGTCTATTAACAAAGACTCCAGTCCTGTTTATGTTTGTGTAGAGATGACAGTGCCTGGTTAATGTTGGCACAGCCACATCTATGAACCAATTATTTCCCAAATTCTGCAAATCCATATTTGCCACCAAGTCATCTGCAGCCAATCATGGATTCCCAAAAGCCATACCTCTGTGAAAACAGTTGTTTGCAAACTTTATGAATATACTTGTTCTTGTTTTTTCATTCACACCTTATACAGTGGTACCTCGGGTTAAGTACTTACTTCGTTACGGAGGTCCGTTCTTAACCTGAAACTGTTCTTAACC
Organism: Podarcis bocagei; assembly: GCF_964188305.1. Lineage (NCBI taxonomy): Eukaryota > Metazoa > Chordata > Lepidosauria > Squamata > Lacertidae > Podarcis > Podarcis bocagei. Next base: position 57,034,659 of record NC_138134.1, read on the forward strand.
TGAAGACCACTTTAGCTAATGGGGCCTCCTGCTGCCGCCAAACTGCCGGAGCACAATTTCTGTTCTCATCCTGAAGCAAAGTTCTTAACCTGAAGCACTATTTCTGGGTTAGCAGAGTCTGTAACCTGAAGCGTATGTAACCTGAAGTGTATGTAACCTGAGGCACCACTGTAGATGAGTTTCTAGAGATAGAATGTGTGGTCTGCAAACTATCAGTGACAGCACCAGGCATCTGGTCCAGGGGTAGGGTAAGAATGCAGGGTTTAGATTCTTTCACGTTCCCTTCCCCTCTTTGCTTAAATAAATGTTCAGTGCTCTTGTCGATAATCATACCCAAGGCATGTGCCCATCAGGCGTTAAAAGGTGTAGTTCTACAAGTAGGTAAAAAACAGCAGGCAGAAGCTTGTGTGTGTTTGGCGTAAACTGGATGAGGAGGTAAGAAAGTTATGGAGAATTTAAAATACAATTTGCTGTAGCAACTTACGGTATGCTTAATTGTTTTTCTTCCAAGCGTTTTAGACATAAGCTTAATTCACGGGCCACTTCACATGCTACGATTAGCCCTATTTCACAGCTCATAAGAGTGATCGCATAAGCAATGTTGTATGCTAGGAGGAAAGATATGCAGTATCTCAGGAGCGACTCCAGTAAATTGGAGGCGCTGAAACAGAAATTCATGTTCATGGAAATTGCTGTTGTGGGGCATAACTTCACCTAAGTAGTTAAATGCACAAACGAGCAACTGATTATAGCTTGAGGGCTGGCTGTATTTTTAGAAGGTAACACAGTTGCAAAACATTGTGGTTGGTAATTATTTTTATAGCCTAGCTACAAAAAAAAGAAAAGAATACAATGGAGACATTAAACTGCTAATTGGGAGAAAAACAAAAGAAATAATGCATCCATGGATTAAGCCTCACTGAATGCACTGAGGTGCCTGGACCTGCCTGCAGTTGCTGCCTGGGGACTTCCATCTGCCTGGACTTGCAGCTGCTGAGAGTAGCTTAGGGGCAAGGACCCTATGAAGACAGGCAGCATTTGGTAACATCTGCTGCCCCAGCTTCTGGGCCAGCTCTATAAAGCCTGTCTTGGGGACGAGGCCACCACCCAAAGGGAGACACCAAACAGTTTGTCCCTTGGGGGGGCAGCACTTCAGGGGTGGAATGAGGGCATGGGCCAGCCTCTTTGTGGTAAGATCAGGGGTCAGCAAACTTTTTCAGCAGGGGGCCGGTCCACTGTCCCTCAGACCTTGTGGGGGGGGCCAGACTATATTTTTTTGGGGGAAATATGATCGAATTCCTAGGCCCCATAAATAACCCAGAGATGCATTTTAAATAAAAGGACACATTCTACTTATGTAAAAACACGCTGATTCCCGGACTGTCCGCGGGCCGGATTTAGAAGGTGATTGGGCCAAATCCAGCTCCTGGCCCTTAGTTTGCCTACCCATGGGTAAGATCAGTGTTTTTGAAGGGGCGGCAATATTTTAAATTGTTGTTTCAATTGTTAAGTGTATTAGTTTGCATACGTTAGCATTGTTAATGGTTTTAATTATTTGTTTTATGTATTATGGATTTTTATATTGTAATTTTATGTTGTGAACTGCCCTGAGAACCTACAGATAGGGTGGTATGCAAATTTAATAAATAATAATAATAATAATTAAGAAACACAGCAGGAAAGTTGCACGAGTTCTTAAATAAAGCAAAAAAGTGCACGTTGTACCACATCCAATTTACATTTGGATTTTCAAGAGTGTATTTTCAAAACAGCTGATTTCCAAAAGAGATTTGATTCCCCCCCTCCTTCCTTTTTCTTTTTCCTTAGACTTACTCCTGACAGGTTACTGAATGACCCTGTGTTTAGTGAAATCTCATCTTTATACCCAGCCTTCCACAAACCTTCCAGCCTTTTCTCACCCACTTTAAGATGTGCTAACTTAACTCTTCCTGAGGATATTAGCCAGCTGTTTAAAGGTAAAAATGAGGTAACAGATTTAAAGTCTAGGATTAATCATGATCTAATATATAATTTGTCATCATTGGCAAATTTTCAGTCTGCAGGCTGTCGACATAATGTGTATTTCTGTGTGAATGTTTTCTGGTTGTTGAGGAATATTGTGAGCATGTACAGTACGTCTTTAGGCACCATTGGTTTGGTGGCAGAATATATCTTGCAAAGTGGTAGGTGAATTTGGAAAATTGTATCAAAATCTTGGGTTTCCTTCAACAACATACGTTAGATGACCCCCACTTTAATTCTACAACAATCCTGTGAGGCAAGTCAGATCACAAATTAGCAATTTGTTCAAAGCCACCCTGTTCAAAGCTCTCTGTCCAGCAGTCTGCAATTGCAGAATTCTCCAATAAATTTAAAAAAATGGGTTGGATCCAGATGTCATTTCTTCCAACAGGAGCATCCCTGTCAGCAGAAGGGGAGGAGGGAACATTTGCTGATTTTCCCTTTACATCCCCCAGAAGCACTTCCCACACTGTTCTGGAGGGTTGGGGGTGGACCCTCAGGAACAATATGGGAAGGAGAGAAATCGGCCAGGGTTGTCTTCCCCATGCCAGTGAGGGACTTTCACTGAATCAGGAGCCTCACATGGACAGGAGAAGCCTTTTAGTGTATAAAGGGAGATGACATTCAGAAAAAGAATTTCTTTGGTTCATAATACTATCTAGTCTTAAAGTGAAGAAGTGTGCAAGGCTATCTGGGTAGGGTTTTTTGTTTTTGGCTTAAAACTGCTTTCCCTTTTGATTTTCCAAGCTTCTTTGCACTGATCTTTTGTCTTCTCTGGTCCATGTGATCCCAAATCCTTCCACTCCTCAGACATGCCCCGCAACAGTGGAGTAATAATAATGATGATGATGATGTTTATACCACACCCATCTGGGTAGGTCTCCCCAGCCACTCTGGGAGGCTTCCAACAGAATATTAAAACACGATAAAACATCAAACTTTAAAAACTTCTCTAAACAGGGCTGCCTTCAGATGACTTCTAAAAGTCCGATAGTTGTTTATTTCCTTGACATCTGATGGGAGGGTGTTCCACAGGGCGGGCGCCACTACTGAGAAGGCCCTCTGCCTGGTTCCCTGTAACCTCACTTCTCACAGTGAGGGAACCACCAGAAGGCCTTCGGCACTGGCTGAATGATGGGGGTGGAGATGCTCCTTCAGGTATCATGGGCTGAGGCTGTTTAGGGCTTTAAAGGTTAGTACCAACACTTTGAATTGTGCTTGGAAACACACTGAAGGTGAAATATCCAAGCTGTGGAGCTAGCGTGCTTATTTTCCCTCCAGCAGTGTCCCTCCCCTTTCTGCTGTAGCCATTCAGGTTGAGCAGGACTTTGGATCTGGCAGTTCTCTTGCTCCAAATTCTCCCTCTGTTTGCCCCAATAGGATTGTTCTGCCCAGCTATCTTTTAGTCCGAGATTGTTGTTAAATTGAAACACACACAACTTTCGGAGGAACTCAGTGAACATTAAGTGTTCTGTTATTTACTGTCACTGCATCCCATTAAACCAGAGGAGAGAAGCCTTTTTTAAGTAATGAAGCATTTAATAAATGTTTCCCTGGTGTATATCATTTCTGCTATCAAATAAAGATGGAGATATTCTGTCACTGCCTGCCCGAGCGACTCCATAGTTTGTCCAGCTGCTTTTGTTTTCCCAGGGATTTTCCATCTAGCACTTCCAAAGGGAAGATCGTTTATCTCTAATAACATGGTCTGAAGAATTGCTCCTCAGACCTATTACTCTGTTTCTAGCAGCAACAACAACAGAGTTTTCAGTGCTGGGGGAAGGAGGACTGAAAGAGTTGCTGGAAAGTTTATAATGCTGTCTTTGTTGGCTTCTGTTAATAGAGGAAAATTCTGATTACCTAGCAGAAAGGTCGATAGAAGAAGTTTATTATCTCTGGTGCTTGGCTGGAGGAGACTTGGAGAAAGAGCTTGTCAACAAGGAAATCATTCATTCGAAACCACCCATCTGCACTCTTCCCATGTAAGAAACAAAAAAACCCCCCAGATTTTAGGAATGGAAGCATGAAGTAAAAAAGTTAAACGATACAGTGAAGTGAAAGTGGCTTTAAAGGGGGAAATAGAAGTCCAGAGTCTGAAAAACAGTTGCGTTATCAAGCACCATGCAATCCTTTAGAACCAAAGCAGAGCACACACTTTGCCTGCACAAAATCCCAATGTTCAATTCCTAGTATCTCCAGGTGGACAGGGCTGGATTAACCATTAAGCAAAATAAGCACGCGCTTAGGGCATCAAGGGAAGGGGGCTGGCACAACATAAGTTTTCCATTGTCAGATTTTTAACATGAATGGTCACAAATTGCTCAGCTGAGCATTCATTTTTTCAGTTGAAGTATATTCAAAACCCCAGCAGAAAAGCTGTGCTGTTGCAACAAGCCAGGCTGCATGCCTTATCTCTACCAAGTGTAGAAGTAGATGTGTTATGTAAGATTAGTTTTGAGGCTTTAATCAAAGGCTTTGCAATTAGAAAATGTAGGAGGAAACTTTTCCAAATATAAATAAAATGGAAGTGTACGAAAATAAACATTAGTTTCCATCTTGTTGTAGGTTGTGTTTTGTTTCAAAAAATAAAATGTTATTTTACAGTTTATATTTTGAATTGGATATCTATGGAGGCACCATATATGTTTTAGGCCGCTAAAGGTCTCAATCTGGCCCTACAGGCAGGACAAGGAAATACATCTCTGTGAATCCCTGGACAGCTGCCAGTCAATGTATACAGTACTTTAATATGTCTCCAAGTCAGTGTTGACTCTAGATGATATGGAACCTAAAAAGGGGGAGCGGGAGAGAAACTGAAATGGCAATTCCTGCCTGCCATTCAATGGCTGGTCTCCAAATCCTGGGGTTGGTCACATAATTTTATTGTTTTTAAAGGCTCTTTTAAATGAAGGCTTGCTCATCAGTGACTTTCATCCCTATTTTAGCTTGCAGAATTGGCTCTGTTCCTGTTTAAACTTCTGCTTTAAATTCCCAGCTCAGCTCAAATAAACTTCATTTAGGTGCAAGCTGTATCTGCTGCTGACCAGCTTTAGATTGGAATAGATGAGATCACTTCCCTAAATCTGAAGGCGAGCAAAATGCAATCTATATCAAATGCCAGTGGAAATAAAACAGAAGCATCCCCATTCGAAACAAGACAAGGATTGCGGTTGGGAGAAATTTTCCTTTCCCCCCAAACAGCATTGGTTCATGTAAACTAGATGTACAGTGGTGCCCCGCAAGACGAAATTAATTCGTTCCGCAAGTTTTGTCGTCTAGCGAATTTTTCGTCTTGCGAATCACGAAATCCCATAGGAATGCATTGAAAATCAATTAATGCGTTCCTATGGTCAAAAAAAGTCCAAACAAAGCCAAATTTGGTACAACAACAGTTTATTAACTGCTCTTTAAAGTCACACATACTGTAAAGAGCAGTTCAAAAATTGAAGGGAAAATAAATTAACTTTATAAACAAAACATGTCTTTGTTTTTAGACAAAGGAAACAAAGTCGCGAGACGTTTTCGTCTTGCGAAACAAGCCCATAGGGAAATTCGTCTTGCGAGGCAAATCGAAAACGGAAAAACCTTTCGTCTAGCGAGTTTTTTGTCTTGCGAGGCATTCGTCTTGCAAGGTACCACTGTAGTAATTTTGGGGTTTGATTCACTATTTTATTCACCATTATTCAGTCCCTCTAGTGCCTATATAAATATATACCTTTAGATATAAAAAAGGACCTATATAAAGATGTCTTTAGAAAACCTATCTTCTCAAATCATTTTGATCTGTGACTTTTCCTCCCTTCTTCCTAGTTTTCTGTTTGAGGATGGGGAGAGCTTTGGACAAGGGCGGGATAGAAGCTTCCTTTTCGACGACACAACTGTGACTCTCTCCCTCTGCCAGCTCAGAAACGTAAGAATAATAGAATCACAGAATTGTAGATTTGGAAGGGACTCTGATGATCATCTAATCCAACCCCCTTGCATTACAGGAATATGCAACTGTCCCACATGGCAACCTGCAACCTTGGTATTATCAGCACCACGCTCTAACCAGCTGAGCTATCCATGTGCTGAAATATTTGCAGTTTACTGTATATATTTTCCTGACCAATAATGTAAATGTTTGCAGGAAAAGGGGTGTCTCAAACCGAGCCAGTGGTCTTAAGTTAGTCATGTCTGTTGATTTCAGTGCATCTTCTCTGACTATGACTTAGTGGATCTACCCCCAGAGCTTTCAAAATACATGAGCACATCTCATTTTTCTCCTCACTTTTTCCCATTAAATTTTCACTATTTATTTAATTACAAATTCACTTACTCATTTGCTTTTGTTGGAATGCAGTAACTTAGTCATCTTGTCATAGCGGTTTAAGATAAGACTGAACTCGGGCTTAGAACTTTCCTTCATTTTGGTCTTAAGTTTTTATAAAATGTGTTTGCCATGTTTGGGAATCAGATGGAGTATTCTTAACATTGCTGCAACAGTTTGACATTTGCAGGGCTCCGAATCATTACTAGCCGAGGGGGTATGGAGAGAATTAGGAGATTCACGAAGATATTTAAAACAAAACAAAAAAAATCTGTATGCTATTTTTTGTTATTTTGTTTGACAATGTTCATAATTCATCTGCATAAACTGTGTGATAGGGTATTCCAGATCCTGACTGTGAGGTCCATTTTGATGGTTTTTCACAATTTATTGAAAGAATTTCGCTCCCAACAGCCATTTGATATCAATCTGATGATTTTGAACTCTTGACTTCGTAGAGCTGGGCTTTGTGGTGTTCAATTTTATTGTGAATGTCTTCTACTTCTTGGTCTTTTTATTTTTAAGTTCCCTTATGCATTTTTTTTTAAACAAACAGGGTGGGATATAAGTGTTTACATAAATCCATATGTAACTTGAACAAAAAAATTAAAAGCAGTCATTTTATGAACAACAAAAGGAAACATGAAAACATTCGTTTGGTGTATTAACAGACATTCTGTGTTTTTCATCAACACATAAAAATCTGAACAAATAAAAGACTTTTGTTATTTCGCTGAGCTTTTCCTCACATTGAAATGCTAGTAGAAATTGATATATATGCTAAATACAGAGAACTTTCTCTTTGGGGAAGATGTGGTCTGACTCTCACTAATCTCCTAGCCAAACTTTGCAGTATTAGCTGAACGATTTTCTTTAGCAATTGGAATTCTCCAAGCCCTGCTGCTGGAATAGACTGTAATCAAAAGAGGATCAGTGCTGCGTGATGTAAAGAGTTTTAAACTGCACTGCAAATCCCAAGAGAAGATTGTGCTTCAGTTTCTGACTAGGGCATGAATTGTATAAGAACATAGTCCAAAAGGTGATATTAAACTTAATCATGCTGCACCCCAGACTAAAGTTAATTTAACACCTGATCTTTGGGGCTATAGGCAGCAGAGCCCTGATAGCTTCAAAAGACCACCATCACCTTAGTAGTTTTATTAATTTGATTTATTTTATTTCAGTGTACGTTTTTCAGGTTGCATCAGAACATTTTCTGATGCCCGAGCGAGTGATCTAATTTAGCATGTTTATTTTCCTTGTGTTTAGTAAACAAAGCTAAATATGTTGAAAGTACCAGGCTTAACCAGGCTTATATTTGCAGTTGGCATCCATCCATGCTTCCTAAGGAACTTAGGAAATGGATTCTTCTCCCACCCCCCTCTCTGTTTGTGTGTGTTGTTTCCTAGTAATTGGCATTCAGATGCATGCCAGCTGAAAGTAACATATTCATCATGACTTGAATATAGTAACTTGCAGCCTTTGGTAGGCAAATCCATAGAGGATAAGGCTAATATCCTTTTAGAGGGATTTCACAATCTCACAGCCCAGGCCCAGGTCCAAGCCTTAGTTGTGGTTAAGGGATAGCTAATACTATGCCTTCACCTGTTTAAATAGCTAATTTTGTTTCTTTTGACCCTTTTTGGAGGGCTAAATGAGCAAGCATTGTTTCTGAAGGCTCAAACAAGCAAGATAGTATTTTGAAATCATGTCCAAGATAAACACAGAGTAGATTAGGCTTCTCAGATCTGGTGCCCTCCAAATGTTTTTGAGCTTTCATCCATTATCCCTGATCATGCTGGCTTGGGCTGTTGGGAGTTGTGGGTCTCAACATCTGAACGACGCCAAGTTAGGGAAGGCTGGAGTAGATAACTGACTTGACAAAATGGTCATTGTTGTTGTCTGCATCTTTTGGTGGTCTAGATGCCAGCTGGCTAGCCCCCAGCTGGATCATGCCCTTCCAGCCATGATGAACCCCTGACCTCAAAGTCAGCGATTCAAACTTCAAAGCCTGAGCACACTATAACAGCAGAGCATACTGCGCAAATAGAAGAGGCGTGAGGCTTGTGGAAACATACTAACAAGCTATGGATTTATTAAGCATAAATCAGGACAAAAGAAACATGTCGTCTCTCTTTCCGTCTCCTCAGAGAGAGAGTCAAAAGCAAAAGCAATACACAACGGAAGTTCCCAGCAAACTGTGCTGGAATGTAAACAGACATGTGACACGCAACAGTTCCATGTCTGCAACTAAAGGTGGAATGGAAATTTCCAACAATTGTTTCCTTACATTAAATGCAGAATGTAATTTTAAGTGTTTTTATGACCTTCCACAGAGGCTGAAAGATGTCAGTGGAGAGGCGTTTTACCCATTGCTTGAAGATGAGTAAGTACATAGAATAAGCCATTTTCTTTGAGATCTTAGGCCAGGGGTGGCTAATATCTCGTGTGGGAATGTGTGTGTGTCTGGAATGCGGCCTCCAAGGGGTTAACCAATGATGAACATGGCCCTCGGGTCAAAAAAGGGTAGTATCCACTGGGCTATGGTATTCCTGTCCACTCTGCCTATTTCTCGGTGATCTGTGTGACTGACTTATCAGAAGGAAAATACTAGTTTAAAGGAGAGGTCAGTGCTGTAAAGAATTTGTTTACAGTTAGATCATTGAGATTTTTGGAATGTTTCCCACTGGTCAGGATTGTGAAGCAGCAGAAGTGATTGATCCGTTTTTGGTTCTGTTATGGGAACAGAAACCCTTACTTTCATTAGGTTAGCCCACAGCTTTAAATAAAACTGCTGAGTAGACAGGTATGATGTTCAGAGCTAGTAATATATTTCTATCAAATGCTTCCCAGCACTTCATTTATTGATCATTGCAAAAAAAAGTATTCTGATTTATGAATTATGAGATTGTCTCCATTTAGAATAAGAGAGTAAGAGAATTGATTTCACTTTTGTGTGTGTGTGTGTGTGTGTGTGTGTGTGTGATGATCTTAATTGCTTCAGCTTTTCCCAATTTCTTCTATAGTTAATTCAGTGTATTGGGGCAAAAGAAATAAAATAAATCACAACCACATCCTCTATTATCTTTTCAGCCAGTCAAATATACCCCATTCAAACAGTAATAATGAATTATCTGCTGCTGCTAATCTTCCTCTTATAATCCGAGAGCGGGATACAGAATACCAGCTAAACAGAATTGTCCTTTTTGACAGGCTGCTGAAGGTGCGTAGTACTAACAAAATTTGTATACAATTTCCCTCATATACTGTGTTTATATCTTCATTTTGCCCTCAATGCTTCCTGCAGTGAGATATGTCTCAGTCATTTCTCTTTAGACGTCAACACCAGGTGTGTTTCTTAAGAATCTGTATATGGATGTACATGTTTGTGTGTATATTATTATAAAAGATATAGATTCAAACAGTATATAAATATAAGATGCAATTTGAAAGTATTTCCAGTCCTGTAAAATGATATGTTGTCTCCAGGCCTATCCATACAAAAAAAATCAAATTTGGAAAGAAGCCAGAGTCGACATTCCTCCACTAATGAGAGGTCTAACGTGGGCTGCCTTACTTGGAGTAGAGGTAAGAATGAAAGCGAGAAGGAGAGAGAGATTCTTAATTGTAAACTGCAGAGGCTGCCGATAATAACTGTGCAATGACTGCAGTTTCCCTGAGAGATAGCTGAATAATGTTTTGCCCAACCTCCCCACTCCTACACACAGAGAGATACAAGAGCAGGCTTAGTTGGGGGAAAGGAAAACCATTCAGTGGGATATGTGGGCATAAGCATACATGCAAGATACGGCTTGATGAGGAAATAGCCCTTCCTTGCTCTTGAATCCTGTTTCTGGGGAGGGGCAGAGCATTTATTATTCCAGTTTTTATACCGCATTTTCACAGAAATTTGCCCAAAACGGCTCACAATATGGTTGCAATCATTTAATGCAGAACGCCGCCCCCTCATTCTCTCCCTAATACCACCAGTCCCAATCAAGTATAGTCTTGCCTTTCTCCCACTCCACTTCTCAGCATTCAGTCTTTTTGTGTTTGGAGTGGGGTAAAGTTCTGGATCAAAAGATACTTTGCCCAGTTCCAGGCAATATGCATTGTGGGGGGGGGGGCATGGCCATATGGTGTGCTTGTCCTAGTTTTGACATCCACACAGGGTCACAAGTGTCCGAAAACAGCCTGTGGCCATGAAATCGTAGCTTGTTACTGTACAGTGGTGCCTCGCAAGACGGAATTAATTAATTCCATGAGTTTTGTCGTCTTGCGATTTTTTTCGTCTTGCGAAGCACAGTGCCGGGAAAGTTTTGGAAAAGCTTCAAAAATCACCAAAGTCTTTAAAAACCTCAAAAAAAGGCTACCACACCGCGTTCTATGAGTTGCTCCTCGAAGTCAAGTCGCAACTGTATTAACGGTGTTAAGAAAAAGGAAACAAACTTGCAAGACGTTTCCGTCTTGCGAAGCAAGCCCATAGGGAAAATCCTCTTGCGAAGCAGCTCAAAAAACAAAAAACCCTTTCGTCTAGCGAGTTTTTTGTCTTGCGAGGCATTCGTCTTGCAAGGTACTACTGTATTTTAGTTAAAGAATTGTGCATTGTTCCGAGAGAAGGGTTTGGGTGATGGGCAGGGAGAGCACTCCATCTGAACCAGAGAATAATTTGGACCACTTGCCAAAACTCCTGTCAGAACCCTGCATGAATGAGTTTTGCTGGCATTTCTGTTAGTGCCGCATATGTAGCATTAATTCTAGCGATGAGTTCAGTTGTGCATGTAGGTTCTTACCGCTTTGATGTCTTATGGGTTTTAGGGTGACATTCAAGCAAAGTATGACGCTATTGACAAGGACACTCCGATTCCTACAGATAGACAAGTAAGATTCTTCTTTTCATATGATCAACTGTGAAATTATGAAAATACATTCAAGTACAACTTAATTATTGGACAGATAATAAAATAAACTTTCTGGCACACAAAACCCTTCACAATGTGCAGTGGTACCTTGGGTTAAGTACTTAATTCATTCCATAGGTCCGTTCTTAACCTGAAACTGTTCTTAACCTGAAGCACTACTTTAGCTCAGTGTTTCCCAACCACTGTTCCGCGGCACACTAGTGTGCCGCGAGATGTTGCCTGGTGTGCCGCGAGATGTTGCCTGGAGGGAGGCGGGCGAGTCGGGCGGCGAGAGGCGGGGCGGCGGCGGCGAGGAGAGGCCGCCCAGCGCGGGGCTCTCGCCGTCTGGCTGCCTGCGAGCTCGGCGGGCAGCGCCTCCGTCCGCAGCGCCCGCCTCGCAGCTCTCATTCCCTGCCCCTGCCAAAGCTCACCCAGCCAAGCCGCGCTCTCCTTCCTGCCTCGCTTTGCTGCCTCCTCCCCCCCCCACCCCCAAAGCTTGGAGGTTCCCCGGCAAGGGGGAGGAAAAAAATTTGAAACTTACACTTTCGTGCGTCCCTCCTGGCGTGACGCTGCGCGCTGACGTCACGGGGCTGTAATGGTGGTGTGCCTCGAGATTTTTTTCATCAAACAAGTGTGCCTTTGCCCAAAAAAGGTTGGGAAACACTGCTTTAGCTAATGGGGCCTCCTGCTGCCGCCGCACTGCTGGATCACGATTTCTGTTCTCATCCTGAAGCAAAGTTCTTAACCCAAGGTACTAGTTCTGGGTTAGCGGAGTCTGTAACCTGAAGCGTATGTAACCTGAAGCGTATGTAACCCGAGGTACCACTGTACTTCAAAAGAGTAATAGAACAATAAAATCTATCAGAATCCTTCATCTGTATGGTTCTGCTGAAGAGGGAGACTCTGTTTGTGCTGGTGTGCATTTGCCCAAGAACATGTATGCGCCTGAGTGTAAGGTGGCCCCTATTGACAAGAGTTTTGGGATGCCAGTGGAAAAATGTTACCCTCAACAACACCAAGATACCCTATGGGTTTGTGGCATAATCGACCTATTTGTGCTCTCTTAGGTGGCTTTTGCACAACACTTTCCTTATTTCCCATGACTTCTTCCATTCTCCATTCAGTGATATGCAAAGAACAGCAGTTTTGGGAGGACATATTCTCAGATCCACCCTGGAACTAGTATGGGAGACTAAAACAGATGGAAACAGATACCTGCTTTGAACTCTACGAACCCATTTGAGCATACATTCCACTTTGGAGCTTTGTTATAGTACTTCTCTAACCCTCCTTTTCTGTGCTTGCCTATATCGTAGATTGAAGTTGACATTCCTCGCTGCCATCAGTATGATGAATTGCTGTCATCGCCGGAGGGTCATGCAAAATTTAGACGGGTACTGAAAGCATGGGTAGTTTCGCATCCCGGTCTTGTATATTGGCAAGGTTAGTTCAGCTGACTTACTATGCTGAGGAATTATTATTTTTTTAATCTTAAATTTACTTAAGCAATCAGGACCATATTTTACATTTTCTTTCTATGCTGTAGAATAAACCACAACATATATATATATATATATAGCTTTAGATATAAGAAGTGCAGTAATTCAATCTTTTGGCTTTAAAAAAACAAACCCGAGTTTTGTGAATTTTCATGAAATTAAGAATTGTTGACTCTTCTGTTGTTTTCATGCTGTGCTTTAAAATATCAGTTAGATTATTTCCACATAGTGAATAAATTGTAGCTAAACAGAGTAATGATCAACATCTCAATTACACCTTTAAGTAATGATTTATAGAATGTAATATACCTGGAGTTTTTCTGCAGTTGGTGGACATTACAGAAGTGGGGGGGACAGACAAGTAAAATAAATTTTACTTCAGGATCGCTTCACACATTATGCTTTTTGAGGCAAATGCATATTGCTGCATGCGAGAAACACTTGAAAAAATATACACATTCTCTATACAGAGCATATGGCTGTGTTGGGGTGAGTGAAGTAAAACTGAGGACTGCGTAATATCTGGCAAATCACATTGGTGCATTCATTTGTTTTCGTCCCTTGTAGGTCTTGACTCCCTTTGTGCGCCGTTCTTATACTTGAATTTCAACAATGAAGGTAAGCATTTTCCACTCTTAGTTTATTGTTCTCTCCAGACGAGATGTCTGCTATTTCCCTTCTCTCATCTTTCCTCATCCTGTAAATAGTTCCTGCATGCGCTGAACTCCAGAAACTACATAGACAGGATGTCTCATATAATATTGTCACAACTGCTCCCTCATACCTGGCTTCCGTGGTTCACCGGTAATGTAGGGATTTCAGCAACATGAGAACCAGCTAGTTCATTGCATACTAGCATAACTTTTCCACTTGGATTGCTGTTGCTAACATGAGAATATGCACATGATTTCTGCTGTACTTCTGATGCTTTGTTATGCCATTGTTGCTTATTCTTTTTAAGCCACTTTGGTATTCATTACATAGAAAGCAGCATAGAAATACAGTCAACCAGTCATTCACCATCAAAAGAATGTTTGTGTAGATGCATTGTACAGAGATCATACGGCTCGGGAACATTGCTAATCGCTTCCACCACATCCTGTGTTGATCTGATGGGAAATTCATTACGGAACATAGTTGGGTGTTTTATGTACGTGAAGAAGGCTATTATATGTGTTATATGTATGTTGATGAGGATGCGGGTGGCGCTGTGGGTTAAACCACAGAGCCTAGGACTTGCCGATCAGAAGGTCGGCGGTTCGAATCCCCGTTGCTCGGTCCCTGCTCCTGCCAACCTAGCAGTTCGAAAGCACGTCAAAGTGCAAGTAGATAAATAGGTACCGCTCTGGCGGGAAGGTAAACGGTGTTTCCATGCGCTGCTCTGGTTCGCCAGAAGCGGCTTAGTCATGCTGGCCACATGACACGGAAGCTGTACGCCGGCTCCCTCGGCCAATAAAGCGAGATGAGCGCCGCAACCCCAGAGTCGGCCACGACTGGACCTAATAGTCAGGGGTCCATTTACCTTTATATGTGTTAATATAGGTGCCCCTTTGTCAGGTCCCTGATATACTTGCTGGTGCCCTTGCTTGGAAAAATGCAGGGAAATGTTCTAGCAGAAACTGATTGCCCACCTACTTCTGGCATCACCCCTTTGTAAGCCTTCTCACTTCTGACTGGGGTGGGTTATGGGAGTGTGGTATAGGTGGGGAGGGTCTCTGAAAATCAGAGGAGGTGCTGTACACAAGCAGAGGTCTTACCTTTGGAAGAGAATTTTTAGGGGTTTGCTGGGGAAAGGGGAGGGTGGGAAAGTGACTTCTGCATGCTTTACGCAAGACCCAACCCTCTTTTTTTCATGGGTGAAATTGTGAATGCGGCTTATGAAATAAAGTGTGATTTTACTGTAACAGTAATAATGTTATCTTTTCCTAATGATCTCCTCTTCTTTTTTAAAGCCCTGGCCTATGCCTGTATGTCTGCCTTTATTCCAAAATACCTGTATAACTTCTTTCTGAAAGACAATTCTCATGTGATTCAAGGTAGGTTTTCTGTTGAACCTCCTTTTTAGAAGTCTGCCTTGATAGGTCTTATATAGCTTTACATGTATAGGGAGGTATTCAACTAAATTTTAACTGAGAGTAGACCATTGAAATTAATGGACCTAACTTAGTCATGTTCATTAATTTTAGTGGGTCCGCTCTGTCTCCACACTGTACATCATCTTCAACGCCTCTCTCGTTAATATATTATAACAGTATAGGGTGATTGTTAGATGTTAGCCATACTTAAATTAGATCAATTGAAATCAATCAAGAAGTAACTTAAATCCACTTCTTTCAATGGTTTTGCTCCAAGTATGACTTAGAACAGGGCTGTCCAACAGGTCGGTCGCAATCTACTGGTTGATTGCAGGATGCCCCTGCTCAATCCTGCTCAATCGCTGGAGCCTCCCTCTAAAAAACTTGGACAGCCCTGACTTAGAGGATATATTGGGTAATATGTGACTGATATTTGTTAGTATGGTTCTGATCATCTCCATCAGATTCTGGGTGGTATTCAACCACGTTCTCTTCAGAACAGACCCACTAAAAGCTTATACCGTGGGGAAAGCTTTATTTCCTCTCTCATACCACTAGAGCTCAAGGATGTCCACTGAGGCTGAATGTTCAAAGACTCGGGACAGACAAAAGAACATAATTCTTCACGCATCACATAATTAAATTGTGGAACTCACTACTACATGAAACAGTGATGGTCACGCAACATGGATGGCTTTAAAAGAGGATGAGATACAAGAGTTTGTTAAAATTTAGGCTTAGCAGCTTGTTAGATCAACGCAGATTTAATTAATGCACTTTTTATTATTTCCAGTTTCATTTATAACAATTTTAACTGCTATTGTGCATGTAGTATCTTCATTACTCTTCCTTAGGCAGAGGTTCTTTTCTAACATTGATACCTTGTGACCCTTTTAACTGGCGATTGAACCTGACTCCTAGTGTGTGCAAAATACATACAGTACTCTGGTGCTGACTTTTCCTCAAAGGTAGAGCCTTCTCCCTCCCCAGCAGCTTGTGCTTCTTTCCTGCATATGAAATAAATTGGAGAAAATATAGAAATGGCACATGTAGCAGATCCAAACGACTTCTTTTAAAGTCAGACGCTTATGGTGCCTTTTGAAAATTCCTGAAAAATATATCTGTAGCTCAGTC
The DNA here is from genome assembly GCF_964188305.1 of Podarcis bocagei. Lineage (NCBI taxonomy): Eukaryota > Metazoa > Chordata > Lepidosauria > Squamata > Lacertidae > Podarcis > Podarcis bocagei. Next base: position 57,050,599 of record NC_138134.1, read on the forward strand.
TGGAACAAAAGAGAAATACCCTCATGGCTCTTGGCACTTAGAAGCTGTTGAAACTGTAATGCAAATAGCAAGACAAGATGAGGTGTGGTCACCGACTACACAGGGTGACAAGAAAAAACCTTCAGTGCAAACACAATCTATGTCTCATTTCTGGAAGGAAAATAGACCTGTGTGTGTTTAAGTATTCTACAAAGGAATAAAGTTGATGGGACTAGTATTTTTTTAAAAAAAAACAGAAGCGGAAATAACAGAAGATAAAAAAACCCCTGTTTAGTTTGGAAATAGCATGCTTTAAGGTTAGATAATAGAACTGTAATTTAATTGTACGGGGTAAACAACTTAAGAACTTCCTGCTCTGTACGCTTTCATAAAAGCTTAGAGATGTTTAAAGGATGAAAGAAACTAGTTTTGTAAATGGAAAACTTTATATTTGGAAGTGTCCCTCCTCCCAGACATTTAGTCTACTCATGGTATTTGCACCACTTGAAATAAAAATGGCAGTCTTTTATGAGGGCATACAATATATAGAAATTGATACAGGTTTCAGGAAGCCACAGTTGTGCTTTGTTAGAAAACCCGTGAGTGACTGTTCCTAAACTCATGAGTATTCAAGGGGTGTTTCGTAAAGGCATCAGCCCCACACAGTGGCCTTCAAGGTAAATTTGGGCCATTGATAGGTTCACAATCCAGCCAGCGTCACATGGGGATGCTGATTGCATGAACCACCAGTACTTCTTGCGGCTAAACATACGTGATTATAGTAGTTCAAAGAAGTGTCACTTGTTATTGCACAAAATTGTGACTGCTGTGAATATGGATCCCACATCGAAGCATGAGTTTAGAAATCAGTGCCTCCATCCGCTTTTGGTTGCAAGTCTTTGACAGCCCCTAACTCTTAAGGTGTCTGTAGTATGGGAACTGTCAGCCTTAAGACGAGGGGTACGCATAGTATCAACACTTTCTTGTCAATGTGTCGCACACAGCCTTGGTATAGGCTTTTTCAGATTTTGAGAATGCAAGACCTGTTGAAAGTTTACAGCTAAAATATACTGAAGGAATAATTTGTATTATCTAAGGTAGTGCTGTTTGGCTGATCCCAGCCAATAGATTTTCGTGGAAAGACGTGTGCCTTCAATAGACACTTAATTAACCATGTAATCCCACAAAGCAATTATATTTTATGAGCCTTGCTGTTCAAATAAAGATGGTATTTAACAAGGTATAGCATATCCATCTAGAACCACTGAAGGCACGAATCGCTTGTTTGAAAAGAAATGTGCTTTTAGGAAACTAATTGTACATTTGTTTTCATCAGCACATAGCCGAGTTTATGCGATTAGTCGCTTTAAATACTTTACCTGTGGTTGGTGAATTCATTAGGAACGTAAATATGTTAACACTACATTCGGAGAAAGGTATATAAATTAAGGATCGTTTCAGGGGCTTAGAGATAATGCAGTACTGAAGGATCACGTGAGTTTTCATGCCAAAATAAAAGTACTCCCCAAAGCTCTGAGGCAAAAATAGAAGTAAGAACTCATTTTATTTATTAAATTTCTATACTGCTTTTCACCCGAGGATCACAGGGTGGTTACTGTATAAAAACAGAAAAATACATAACGGCAACAAGCAAAAACAGTAACCCCCTACAGTTTAAAAGGCCATGTATTATTTAATTAGCCATAAGTCGCAGGGTGCTATTGTGGTCACATCCTGCTTATGGTCTTCCCATTGGCATCTGGTGGACCACTGAGAGAACAGGGTGCTGGACTAGATAGACCTTCAATCTGGTCCTGGATGGCTCCTACAACTGATGGACTGAACATCAATTGACTGTAGCAACAAACGCAAAATCTGGTTTGTAAAAAACACTGATCTTATGAGACGATACACTAATATTTTATTGGAAGTGCTACATAGAAACCAGGAGATCAAAATATCAAGCACCATAAATATGTTCAATGATCCTTTATGTATTATGATTGGTATAAAACAGATGGCCATAAACTGATGCTCGCTACCGTCACAAATACCATCATAATCACACACCTGGCAAGCGCAGATTAAAAGTAAATTATTTTTAACAGCTGAAGTAAACTTTCTAACAGCATGTCAAAGTGTTTAATGTTGTCCTATTAAAGAGGATGTAAAATATATGTATACGGAAATCACGTACATACAAACTGCACATATGTACAAAATCTACTGCAATGTTTGTGTCCCCCCCCCCTTTCCCCTTCTTTTAAGGGAAGGGAAGAAATAATGAAACATAATATTGATGTGATTGCAGGCCACTTACAGTAAATATTTTGAGCTTGTTTCCTTGTGTTCTCTTTGTAATAGGGGATTCCACCAAGCAGACTTAGTTTCTGATCCCTAAGGCCTAAATTCCGAGTGAAAAGTTTTCTAATATGTCTTTCCTTTTCTATCGCTCTTCCAGAATACCTGACAGTTTTCTCCCAGATGATTGCATTCCATGACCCCGAGCTGAGTAACCATCTCAACGAAATTGGCTTCATTCCAGATGTAAGTGGAAATGCTTCTTGTGCGTTTTTAATAAATAGCAGGAGGGAAAGGGAAAGTGGGGTCAGTCTCAAAGGTTTGTTTCCGCATATCAGAACCCAAAACAAATTTGATGCAAGAAACCTTCAGAACCTGATAGGAGCAGCCGGTGCAATTAGTTGGTGTTATACCACTTAACATGCTATCACTGTCAAATCAGTATAGTGTGGTGGAATTCAGCTAAATTTTAATCAGAGTAATTAATGGCTCTGACTTAGCCACGTTCATTGATTTAAGTGGCTCTACTCTGAGTAGTGGACGTCTATGTAGAAGCATTTGAATTGCAGTTATGTTCAAAGTCTGCAAGCAGAATTTCCTGGGAGTTCACCTTCCCATGTACGCGCTCAGTCCTTGATGCAAGGAGGTTTACAGTATGAAGAAGAGTATATGGGGAGAGTATATAATTACATGGAAAACAAGCTATCTGCAAAACTGTATTTTCCATACAAATGGGTTTGCTATCCTACAATAAGCCTAATAGGAGCTGCGTGTGTCACTTGGAAAATAAAATTGATACCGGCGACTCATCAGGATCTATCTAGGTTGAAGCATATGCACTTCAGCAGTGATCTGAACCAGATATTCATGCTTGAGTACTAATCCTATCAAATTGAACACTGATAAATCTTCCAGGTTCCTGCTGTGCAAGAGATTATTTCTTGCCACTCTGCCATTTGTTTTTATATTATAGGGCTCTTGAATAGAGTCTTGAACACTACTGAGCAGCAAGTATTGTTATTGGTCACAATGTCTGCCTGAAGTATTATGTGGCGAAAAGTGAGCAGGGTTTCTTAAAAACAACAACACCGAACAATAACTATTGTATACATTTTATAAACTCTTACACTGTGTTATGAAAATGTCCATATTTCCTGTGTAATTCTGACATGAAAACAATAATCTCTTAACCTAAAGGATCCTTACTACCAAAACATGAACTTGTATGTTTAAATTATTCAGTCACAGTTTTGATTTGCCATTAATTCTAGGTTCTGGCTGTGTCTACTTGGTAACCACTTAAGAAAGTGGCTACCAAAAGCTTTGATTTTATTCACCTGCAAGTAACTTAGCACCTAGCTAATTACAAGTGCTTAAAAAAAAAGTATTGTTGCTAAGTTTGTGTAATGATGGTACAGCTAATTGTTATTTGAGAGGACACTAGTGTCAATTTTTTGTCCTTTAATCAAGCTTTTGGGCCAATTTTTTAAAATTACAGATGTGCCGTAAGTACCATCAAAACACACAAATACATCAAAGAATTGAGGTTTTGCATATTACAATGGCGTCCACACCACATTTACTTTATATGGAAGCAGCAAGAGAGCAAGGTTGAGTGAAACACAGGTCTTGATCCGCTTTCAGGTCTGCTGCAAAGGAGTGGAATATGTAACCCACCCATGTAAAACCCAGCAGTAAGAGAAAGAGGGAGCGCTGGTCAATCATGCCTTCTCTCCCACTAGTAACATGGAACATTCAAAGGGGGGCAACTGATCTAGCAGTGGAGAGTTGCATTACATTTGACTTGGTATCGGGTAGACCCACTTACTTATATTCTAAGATTTATACGCTACTTGATTGTAAAAAACAAAAAAACTCCCCAAAACCTCAAAGCGGTTTACAAAAAGATAAGAAAGTCAAGAAAATTTCACAACCATACCTTAAAATGCTCAAAAGTTAAAGTACTAAAACAGTATAGACCTAGAACATGATTCAAGTGTAACTGAAATGTCAGTGGTATTTCCACCCAATTATTACCTTTTTTTTTTTGCCAGGCCATAGGCCCATGGCAAGCCTGCAAGCAGTTAGAGATCAATTCAATTCCCTGTTCACAAATTGTTTTGAGCTGGAGGGGAGGGGAAATCTATAAAAATATTTGCTTCACAGGATTGTTGTGAGGGTAAAACTTTGAAAGATCTGGGAACTTAGTGTATTGACTGTTAGTCGTACTTTATTATTGGCAAGCTCTGTTTGACAAACAGTATTTGTAAGTCCATCTTAAAGATAAAACTTTTGGGGGATATTGCAGTAAGAATTTGTAGCAGTCTCTGCCGCTTGGTTATACTTGAGTGAGGTTGGTAGGGGGCACTGTGTACTAAGAACAATGCACCTCAACTAATAGAAGCTCTTTGTTGCAGCTGTTCTTAAATGCAAATTTGGGAAGCAAGTATTGAATCAGATATTTTGGTGTATTTTTCTTTCTATTTTCATGTTTTTCCTTTTGTCTCCCTAAGGCACAACTAGACACACAACTGATTATAGTGCCATTTGTGAAAGGAATGTTGATAACTTATTGTTTTTCCTTTGCTTTTCCTAGAATATTAAATGGGGGGGTGCATTGCACTCTCAGATAGTGAAATGAAATACTAATTTACTACTTTTTCAGTGTATTGACTAGTTGTCAGTAAGGTCTGATACATCTCTGAGGCCATCCCTCTACGTCAGCGTGTTAGGCCTCAGTCATTTGAATTTATACAATTTCCACTAACACAATTTCAGTTAATCAGTGTGGTCTAATAGAAGCTAAATATTTGAGAACTGGTATTTTGTCACAGCGGGTCTGCTACCAAAGAGACAAATGGCCATTAAATGAACTGTGGATTGTCTCTTCTGTATACTGTACTCAGTTTCGCCACCTTGACTTACTGGGCACAAAAGCTTTCTTTGTATTGCTTAGACCTAGGCCTGCATGAGTGCAAATAGAGCATTTTACACACACACATAGACACATGCACACACATGAGACAGATAGAGTCTGATAGAATCAGAAAGGACATCTGCTTCAGTGCCATGCAATTTCATATGGCCTTAGCCTCTCCATAAGATGGTTGCTTGTTACTTTCCAGAGAGAAATCTCAGCCTAGTACAAACCTAAAGGGCATACACCACACCCATCCACTTTGTAGAAAATGTAATAGGTAAACTGAGCTGCACAACAATTATATGAAGCTGGAATTAACGATAACTCAGTAGAAAGCAGCAGTTCTTTCCAGGGACGGTTATGTAACCCATTTTTCTTAATCATGGAAAGATGGTTTCCCTCACCTCTTTATCATACTTCCACACTTCCTCCCTTCTGTGAACAGATTATTTTATAGATTAAGACTTCTTAGCTTCAGCATAGGAAAGGTGGGAGAGAGGAAGCTCCCATTTTGATTCCGAAGAAGAAATTTCATATATAGAAAAACCACGTGCAAATTTTGTAATGAGAGAAAGCAAAATGATGGAGCGCTTGTTGAAATCCCCCTACATGACGCCTGGATTACAGTTATTACACAAAGCCATGAAATAGTGGAGTGCAGGTTCTAGGGGTTTAAATTGCAGAGTTTGTAACATGCTACTGCAATACAGATTTTAAACTGCAATCCTGACTTTAAATTGCTCACACTTGTTACAATCAGAGGCTGCAGAACACTAAGGTGATAGAAAATTTACAAGGCTGTGCTTTAACACATGTATTCTTTTCTCCCCACCCTCTTCCTGTGGTTTTTGTAGCTGTATGCTATCCCTTGGTTTCTTACAATGTTTACACGTGAGTATGACCCTTTGTCATTTTTTTTCTGTGCTAAGCATGCCCTTTATATTGCATTATATCGCGGCCATTTTTCACTTTGATCCGGGTTAAATATCTGGGGAACCTTTGAGTTTCCAGATGTTGTATTCCAACTCCTGCGCACACCAGTATGGTCAGTGGTCAGGAATGAAGAAAGTTGAAATCAAGCAACATCTGGAAGGGCACCAGTTCCTTAGGCCTGATATAGGACCTACAGAGGATAGCTAGGATTTCATGCCAATGTTATGGAAGATTTGGGAGTCTGTAATACAGTGGAACTTCCCCTTACTCTCCTAACTCCATGTGCCCCCCAAAATCTCCTTCAACCCTCTGGAGCTATTTTTTAGGGGGCTGCAGGAGAGAGAAGGGAGATGCTCTGGTTTTCAAGCAGAATGGGAGTGTTGGATACAACCCCAAATTAGCAACATTTTCGTTTCTGATTGTCCTATTATAGTATTGAATGCTTATAGTTCACTCAATTCATACTTAGAAATATCCTCCTGCTGTTTTGTCTTGTCTTTTATGACATGCTCCAGCTTTGAGCAACTCTTACACATCCCCATCAGAAGAACCGTGCTCTTTTGGTGATAATACCACTTTGTCCTTTCAAAGCAGTGGTGTCATTTCATTTTTAATTTGTATTCTATCTTCTTGAATTACTGCACTCAAGGTAGTTTGCAACCTATAAAAACGACAAAATACACAACAAAAATCGCATTGTGATCCTATAACCATCAAAATCCAAAATCAATTAACAAAATTCAAGAACCCATTTCACATATATAGACCCAGTTCCCACATAATGCTAAGCTATGGCATGACTTAGTGTTATGTCGAAACTCCCAGGCTCCAGGCAAACCATGAGCTGTAACTCGGTTTTCCTCTTCGTTTGCCGCTTGTGGTTTAGCCAGAGTAGCATGGCAGCAGCAGGAACAGAGGAAGAGCACAGTGGCTGCAATCTTCTCATGCATTCACTTGTTCACACTAAACCATGGTTTGGCTTAGCATTGTGTGAGTAGTGGGCCAAACATAGTATTACAATATGATGCTTTTTTAAAAAAATAGCAAATGATAATAAAATAAAATCACCCTGGTCAATTGCAATAATTAGTTAAAAATCACAAACAACCCAGAAGATATATGTAAAAATACAATGCATAAAATGCCTCAATACTACTGGTTTCTTAGAAGCACAGCAGGGTTATGGTTTGTTCGCACATACAGCAACACATTTTAAAAGTAGACCTCAAAGTTGTTACAGCAGAAACTTTGTTTACATTATTGTGAAATTGTGTGATACAGTAAGACATGTCCTTAATTCACAGGGGATTTTCCTACAAGCACCTACAAGTGTGTGGCATAATCCATATACTTAACAGAAGATGTGCAGTACAGTGGTGCCCTGCAAGACGAATGCCTCGCAAGACGGAAAACCCGCTAGACGAAAGGGTTTTCCGTTTTTGAGCTGCTTCGTAAGACGAATTTCCCTATGGGCTTGCTTTGCAAGCCGAAAACGTCTTGCGAGTGTTCTGATTTTTTTCCGCTCCCCCCCCTTTTTCTAAGCCACTAAGCCGCTAATAGCCTTTTAGCCGCTAAGCCTTTAATAGACGCTAAGACGCTAATAGGGTTGCTTCGCAAGACGAAAAAACCGCTAGACGAAGAGACTCGCGGAACGGATTATTTTCGTCTTGCGAGGCACCACTGTATATCTAAGAATTGCCTTCTAAGCATTTTTCAAAATATTCTTTTTTACTAGCATTTTATATCCATTTTTGTGTGGACACAACAACACAGAGCTGTGATTTAAAAAGCTCAGTTTTGGTATCGGGTATATCTGATGAGCTTTTAAATTTGTTTTATAAATTAACTATTATCCAAGTACATAATGGCAGTCCGATAAAGTCAAAGATTAACTATGATACTGATTCAGATGAGTTAATGTGAAGGGAAATCATTCAACTGCTTCTGTCTTTTGGAGAATTATATACCTCACATACAATTATAGTATTGTACATAAAGTTTGACTGATATTTAGTAGGCATAACAGGAGGAATAGTTTGTCTAAAAATGGGTGTCTGCATTAAAATGTGTTGCTCTCCTGGGTGCAAAAACATTAGGGTTTATTTGTAACACTGTCACAGAAAGCTGAAGTCATGTTGTGGCTAAAAAGCTGCTCTAAATCAGGAAGTCCCCTGGTTCAAATGTTCTGCAATGAACTATTTTGGTGGCTTTAGTTTGTAAAAATAGATACTCCTCACTCAGAAAAAATGCCCTTGGCCATCTCATCACTCTATAAACAAGACCAAAACCTCTCTCCCTCCCCCAAAACATCCCCCCCCCAAAATTTATCCCACCTCTATTCAATTTTTGGGGTGCCTCCAGATGTTTTGTACTAAAACTCCCGCCCGACCTAGTCAGGGATTATGGAGTTGAGGCCCAAAACATCTGGAAACAACCAGATTGGTAAACATGGATGTGTTAAGTCCGTCCTCACCCCTCCTTACTTTTCACAGTTAAATACTGAGCACTGCTGGCCTATTTATTGAAATATTTTGTGCTGCCTATGAAGGTCACCTAAAAATTATGACCTTTGCAAGTGACTATGTTGTATTAGTACCAAATCTGCCTGTAAATATGTTTTCCCCATGGACAACCACCTCTTGTCCTTCTGCCAACACCTTCTCAATATCGCCAACTATTTTAGCACGCTGAGCAATAGCTATCTGTGCACATTTCTTGATTAGTTTGTACATACAACGTCTCTAGTAAACATTTATTATAACAAGAAGATCGAAAATGTACTTATGGGAGAAAAGGGTCCCATTGAAACAGTTAGCTGGGAATTCAATGTCTATGCAGATCATGCATCTCTTTCCTTTTGCTTCAGTAATAAATACAGAGTGTTTCAACAAAAGAGAAAAGTCCTTGAAGTGTTTTTTTAGCAGAATATATGATTATCTTAATTAGGCATTTAATAACACTGAAATGAGTTATTGATTACCTTTGGGAGTGATCTACAGATGAAGATAAATCTTTCTAAACAAGGTTGGGTATTCTTTGTTCTAAAATTAAAGCAATAACCTTCAAGTTATGGTAATTTATCTAGAAAAATGGCTATATATCTGTGACAGAAAATCATAGGCCTCTTTCACTATCCTACTCAATTTATCAGTGAATCTATTGACTTAATAACATAACACCATTTTGGTTTCTCCAAATGGCTCTTCCACCACTTGGTTGCATGCATGCTATTAGGTCACCTGCTATTTAGGGCCTTTTCTTGTGTTGAATCTTCTTTATAAACCCTTTGCGTACTGAGTTTATGTTATCAGTTACATCATTGTTGTTCAACTTCAGCTCCCACCAGATGCAGCCAGCATGGCCAATGACCATGGGTAATAGGAATTGTAGTCCAGCAACATCTGGAAGACCACAGGTTCCCCACTTTCGTTCTGCAGCAAAAGCCAAGGTGGTGCCTTCAAGAAGCTGCCCTCCAACTCCCATCAGTCCCAGCCAGCATGGCTAATGGTCAAGGATGATGGGAGCTGTAGTCCAGCAACACCACCACATTGACTACTCTTGTCAACAGTTCCAGGTCAACACAACCTTTTCTAAACATATGATCAACAAGCTAGTTTGGTTTGATCTACTGATGGGCCATGTGAGGTTTCTAGTCTCTCAACATAATTAAACATAATTTTCCCGTCTTTCCGACCCCTTGCAGATGTCTTTCCGTTGCACAAAATATTTCATCTGTGGGATACATTACTACTTGGGAATTCTTCTTTCCCTTTCTGTATTGGAGTGGCTATTCTGCAACAGCTGAGGGACCGACTTCTCTCTAATGGATTCAACGAATGCATTTTGCTGTTTTCTGATTTGCCAGGTATTGCAAGTTTCTATGTTGGATGCCTTCCATTATGGTTCATGAAGTTTCTGTTGATAATTATGGGTTTTGAGTGTAAGATCTTAGTAGGGAGATGGAAAATATTAATATAGATGGGTCCTTGCATTGCACTGAGCAGAGTTTGAATTAATTGTACATTGGACATATTTTGAGATGGAAAAAGCAAAATTGGATAGCTAAGTTGTAGAAGTGTAATATGAGAGAACTAAATTAACTGGGCATGCCATAGTGTGAAACCACACACCTTTCCTAATAGATCTTCCAGTAATATGTGTTGCAGTTTCATTTGCTGTGGTGAGTAACCAGTTCCATTCTGACAGGTACAATGAGCCCCAGATTCCTGCAGACCTTGAAGTTGTGGCGTCATTCCTACAGTTGCATTGCGTTTCTGAAGGGCCCTAACTGCCTCACAAGGGAGTTCATGTCCCAGCTCTCCTCTTGAGCTTGGGACTCCAGTATTGTGTTTTCCTTTTAAATCTTAGCAACCAGTTTTGTCTTGATTTCATTTTTTTCCACACAGTTGATTAACTAGGGTGTGTTTGGCCTTCTCCAGAGCAGAACGTTACAATCTCATTTGATGCAATCTCATTACCTTTTGATAGACTACCAAACCACTGCATTCACTGCTCTGGTTTGCCAGAAGCGGCTTAGTCATGCTGGCCACATGACCCGGAAGCTGTCTGTGGACAAATGCCGGCTCCCTCAGCCTATAGAGTGAGATGAGCGTGCAACCCCAGAGTCAGGGGTACCTTTACCTTTTACCATAGGTTCTAATGGAACTGGAGAGCAACAGTTGCCTTAGAAAATATCTACAAGTGTGCATCACATTGAAAGCAGCTCTGGAATCCGAAGCCTCCCTTTACGAGGAGGCAGGAGCTGACCTCCTTATACGTTGTTCACATGGCAAGCAGCATGTTTGACAGCTTCTACAGAAGCTGTCCCTGCAGACAGAGAAGGCTGGAGGAGAAGTGTCACATGCTTGACTTGCCTCTCGCCATCCCTCCCAGGAAGTTGTATTCGTTGCTGTTTCACTTTCAAGAAAAAGACACAAGAGCCGCTTGTTTATGAAAGGTTTTTTGTTTTGTTTTGTTCTTTTACCCCTACGTATTCTTGAATCACCTGTGTTTGATGCCTTTGTCAAGAGAGCAAGAGGCAGATGTGTTTATAAAACAGTTCTAAAAATTCATCAAAGGTGAATAATGGTATTTGAGAACAGAAGCTATGCCTACGTGCCAATATTTAATAGCTTCCAGCCAAGTATGGGGTAGTGAAGCTGGCTTTGGTACAGATAGAAAGTGATTTGTTAGCACACACCTGCTTGCTGAAGTTGTTCTGTAATGTTGAGGCCTGCAAGATTGATGCCATTTTACCTAAAGCTCTGAATCCTTTAATTATACCCATTTTCCACTTGTATATATGTGATGCTCACATATTCAAGCCTATCAATCCTAGTTTTTAGCTCTAAGGATGAAGAAACCCCAAACAATTTCTCGTTCGCTCTTTCTTATCAGCTCCCTGGCTGTTGTATACTTGGTCATATTGTATATAGACTAATTACCTGGCATTTAATATCTCTTACGAGCTTCTATACAGATACATTTATCAGCATCTTCATATTTGGCTTCTCCATACATACAAAGCCTCCAGGCTTTATGAATAGCTACCTGTTAACTATGTGTGTGTTTATGTGTATGTGTACATGCATGTGTATATAGATAACGCAGGATTTGGGGTATGAAAGTTTGTTTGTTTTTAAATGGAAAAACCAGACAAGATCCATTTGTATCAGATTTTCAAAAGATCTGCAGCTTCATTTGCACATAATACATTTTATTTATTTATTTATTTATTTAATTTTATTTCATATAATTTGTATATACCAGTTGATTGTAAGGGGGGGGGGACCTCCAAGGGGTTTAGAATAGGAGTGGCAAACCTCGGGGCACTGCTGTTGGCCTGCCAGGCCCAAGCCAAATTGTCTCCATCCTCCTCCTCTGCAGTGTGAGGATGGGTCATGGGGGCAAAAGATGCATGCCTATTTGGCTTACCAATTGTGCAAATGCAGCCAAAGACATACGATTGGACCTGGCAAGAATTCAGAACTTAATCTTTTACCTAACTACTTTTTAAAAAAGGAAATCGCTACGGTGCAATACAGTGCAGCATTGCAGTGTGATCGTGGGCCATGTTCAACCAATAGAAAACATGGAGGATTTTCAAGTAAATAGTAACATCAGTTAGTGAAAATGTTTTCGTGTCAGGCGGAAAGCAATGCAGTATCTAATAGGCAGAGCCCTACCAAGCTATAAGATGTGTGTTCACAGGAAAACTATGTGAAAAGGAAAGGCTTCTGCAAGCAGACCTCTTGATATCTTACTTTCTCCTCCCAAAGTGTTGTCTGTGTGCCTGGGGCAAGTTTTGTAGGACATTAAATAAAATGCTTGGGACTCAAAGGCCAGGCCAATGCTATTAACATGCATTCTTTCTAAGAGTGACAAGCAATTTATCTTTTCTAAATTTCCGCTTCGCATTCAGGGTCGCCAGAAAGAAGCAGGTTTCTGGAATGGATTTAATGATATGCAAAAGAAACGCTTTGTCACATTTATATATACTATTTGCCACACTTTTAATGAAAGATTTTCTGTGTCAATAATCCCTTGTTTAGCGCTCTGTTTTTCCAGTGATCTGTCTTTGCAGAAAAGCGCTCAAGTGCTTTGCTGTGAAATTCCCCTCTTGTCACCTGTGTTCCTTCTTAACTTTGTGCTCTGTGTGCTCTGCCGTCCCTGTGAAATACAGACTGAAAGTTTAAAATGACTGCTGGAGATTATGGCATCTTTCTGAAGGCTGTAGGGCTTTGCTATTTATCAGTTATCATATGATAACACTTTACGGAAGTGTAATATGTGATTGTGAGTTGCAGCGTGGAATATAAGCTGCTGCAGCCTCAAATGCCTCTCCAGCCAGGTGTGACAGTTTTATCAAATCAAGGGAGATTAATGACTTGCTTCGTTTTGACAAAACACAGCTGCTAAATTTCCACTGAAAATTAGGCAACAGATTCTTTTCTCCATGTCATTAAACCTACAGGAAATAAGTCCATTAACGAGGCTCGTTTAATTTTGCTGAGTAGCCTTTAGATGATTTTCAGGCTAGATGTCAGTGATTTAAGAAGTAGCGGGAGTCTTAAAGGTACCCTATTTTTTGCCCCATAGGACGCACTTTTTCCCCTCCAAAAATGAAGGGGAAATGTGTGTGCGTCCTATGGGGCGAATGCAGGCTTTCGCTGAAGCCTGGAGAGCGAGAGGCATCGGTGCGCACCGACCCCTCTCGCTCTCCAGGCTTCAGGAAGCTATCCGCAAGCCTTGCAAGCCCGGCGGGAGTTCCCGCGGGCTCACAAGGCTTGCGGGCAGCAGCCTGCAGCCTGCAGCCCCGGCGAGTGTCCGCAAACCTTGTGCGCCTGGCAGGAGGTCCCGCCGAGCACGCGAGGCTTGGGGCGGCAGCCTGTCGCCCGAAGCACGGGGAGCCCTCCAGAGGGCGCCCTGTGCTTCGGGCGAGTGTCCGCAAGCCTTGCGCGTCCAGCAGGAGGTCCCGCCGAGCGTGCGAGGCTTGGGGCGGCAGCCTATCGCCCGAAGCATGGGGAGCCCTCCGGAGGGTGCCCCGTGCTTCGGGCAGGTGTGCGGAAGGCTTGGGGCGGCAGCCGCGGCGGGGGGGGGAATAATTTTTTTTTATTCATTTCCCCCCTCCCCCCCCAAAAAACCAACGAGGTGCGTTCTATGGGCCGGTGCACCCTATAGGATGAAAAATACGGTAGTTTAGGTTTTAGGCCGCATCCACCAGAGCAAAATGTGTGCGCTTGGCTCTTCCCCTGATCATGCCAGGAGCAAAACGAACCACAGTCCCTGGCTTCCTGTTATTTCTGAGCCAGGGAATGTGGTTTGATTTGCTCCCACCAAAAAAGGTTTGTTCTTGGCATTCCAAAACTCTTTTGATCTCACCAAGGTTCACTATCCACCACGTCAGCCATTACACCTTGCGGTCCTCTTTTCAGAAATCGACATAGAACGTTGTGTCCGTGAATCAATCAATCTTTTCTGCTGGACTCCTAAGAGTGCCACATACAGACAATATGCACAGCATCCCAAGCAAGCCGGAGAAGGCAACTGTTCAAGAAGTTTAATGTCTTGTTTCTCATCCGACTATCAGGATGCTCCCAGGAGTGATCTGGTGAGTTTTATACTTTCAACTTACATTGATTTTTTTTTTGGTATATAGAACAGAATATTAAGGCTAAACATACTCTTATTGTCTTAATTTTTTTAAAAAAAATGTATTCACTGAGACCATTCTGCAGAAAGGATATATTTCTTTTTAAAATCAATAAAATAAACCTAAAAACAAACAAAAAAAATCCATTTGTTGATGTCAGCATTCCTTGTTGATGTCTCTTCCTTCATTTTACAGTTAACAGCTATGTATAGATGTTTTCTCACTGTGACATTGCTTGACTAAACCACGTCAGCTATTTATTGTTTGGAGTTTGAAGTGTATATCTTTGTTCTTCATGAGCACACTAATTTGGGTTTCTAACTTCCCTGACTCCCCAAACTTTTTGAACTTCTGAGCTGTTTTGTGGTTTGATGGCCACGTGACCTTTTATTTATGTTCCAGTACCATCTTGATCCTAGAACTGCTCTGAAGAATGTGCCAATGGAAGTATTTCATCTTGTGCCAGGGCTTCTCCCTGCTCCTGTAATCATACTGTTTCTGTTGTGCATGGGCTTTTATTCCTGTAACAGAGATTATTGAGGCCTAGTCACAGAGTTTCTGAGTAAGCCTTCTCTTCATGGAGGAAGAATAGCAAAAAAGAATCCATTTCCCTCTCCTGTGGAATTTGTGGAATGTGCTATTTTAAAAGGCCCTACTTTCTGATGGCTTACTCACTGTATCCAACATGCTGATTGCTGATTCAACAAGCAGATAGCTTCTCTCTTAGCAATTATGAAAATGTAACCTTTGTCTTAATTTAAATACAGAAACATTTCTTTTCAATGGAAATGGCCTTTGGTGGTGGCCTGGGGAGTGGGGTGATCTCATATAAACTTTTGGAACTAGCCTGGGAATATTTTATTTTGTTTGCTCTTTAATTTAGGAAATACATTTTTTGTCTCTTTGAATTTGCTTTTTTTTTACTTTACAGAGAGAGAAATACCTAGAGCATAATTACTCAGTTATTAGTGTGGTGCTTTAGGGGCAGATAAAAGGGACGCGGGTAGCGCTGTGGGTTAAACCACAGAGCCTAGGGCTTGCCGATCGGAAGGCCGGCAGTTCAAATCCCCGCAACGGGGTGAGCTCCCATTGCTCAGTCCCTGCTCCTGCCAACCTAGCAGTTTGAAAGCACGTCAAAGTACAAGTAGATAAATAGGTACCGCTCCAGCGGGAAGGTAAACGGCGTTTCCGTGCGCTGCTCTGGTTCGCCAGAAACAGCTTAGTCATGCTGGCCACATGACCCGGAAGCTGTACGCTGGCTCCCTCAGCCAATAAAGCGAGATGATCGCCACAACCCCAGAGTTGGCCATGACTGGACCTAATAGTCAGGGGTCCCTTTACCTTAGGTGTAGATGGGGCTCATCAACCTTGGAAAGTAGCCCATCTAGGAGAAGGGAAACCTCCACTGCTTTGCATGATATCTTCGGAAGAAGAAAAAAAACTAAGGAGTAAACCCTACACAAATCCAGAGTGGAGTCCCCAAGAAAGTTGGATGGTGCCTTCCAGCAACTCCCGCAGCCCAGCTGATGCCAAACATATTGCTCTGCTTTCCTTTGGACCACATCAGCCAGGCTGTGAGGGGGGTCTTGTCATCTGGGCAACCCAAGACCTCCATGCACATTGGCCAGACTTACATCCTTGGAAGGTCAATTTGGTGCTGATAGTGCAGTCGTTTGCCTTCACCCCTGGAGGCGCACTTCGATGTCTCTAAAGATAGACAGATGCCAACAAGTGTGGTGTTTTCAGCCCTCCTCCAATAGCTTGGTACTGAAGGAGATAGATTTTAGATAGATAGATTAATTAATTTAAGGTTACCAGATGTCCCTGTTTCCTGGGGACAGTCCCCGGATTTACAGCTTTCTCAGTATTCACATGTATGTAGCGAACAATAAGTGTCCCCGGATTCTTTGAAAAAAATCTGGTAACCTTAGATCAATTTAGATTATTGACAAGTCCCTGTCCTGTGCTGTCTCTTGAAAGCTTGCCTTGCTCATTTGGAGTGATGTGTGTATGTGTGTGATGCTGAAACATGCAATATTCACATTTTATAAAGCGTGCCATATATTTTGTGGCTAGGAAAAAAAACCCTGAACTATCCCATTGGCTGCACCTTGCAACTAATTGTTGCTTGCCCTTTCAAGGAGTTCCAAAGCATAAGAAATGCACGGAATTGACAAACAAGGCCAAGAGACATTGCCTAGGCAAGGTGTTTGCGCTTTTGGAGCCAAGTGATAGCCTTATCGGCAGAACTCCTTTGATGGTTTTCCACAGTTCCCTTTGCACCCCAACACTCTCCGAACAGCTTGACACTAGATGCCTCCTTTATGAAATTGCAATTCCTTTCATGCCATGAGCAGCATTTCTCCTCCGAGGTGTGCTGATCACTTCCTAAAGTAAACTCCCAAAGACCATTATCGCAGAGCAGAGCAAATGTTGATGGTATGTTATACAAAAGAAAAAACAAATACTTGGTCAGCAGTGGGACTCTCCCTTGTTTTCTTTTTCTTCGCTCTTTTTGTCTTTCTCTGTCCTAGCACATGCCGTACCTCACTTCAAAAGTGCTTGAAGTGGCTTCATTTCTTCTGAAGTGGAGGGGGGGAGAACCGGGGCTCCACTGAGGCACCACTGCCGCTTATCAGTTTACTATTGCAAAAAAGTTTTTTTGGGGGGGGAGTTAAGCAGACACTTAATTCTCACTCATTAAAATGAATGTGATTTCAGAGCACTTAAGGCTGGCTGTATCATACCCATTGCATTTGACTGTACACCTAAATTGCAACACATAAGTTAGGCACATGTGTGTTTTAGTGTGCAAGGGAACAGCTGCATGGTCATGTCTGCAAGTAAGGAACCTGGAAAAATGTGTTTGTATTGCCGTGTGTGCACTCAGAAATCAAGGAGTTGCTACTTTGTACTAGGCTAGACTGTGTGTCCGTATAGCCGAGAACTGTGTACTTGGACTGGTAGCAGTTGTCTAGGACATACACATGCGCGCACACACACACACACACAGAGAGAGAGAGAGAGAGAAAGTATTTATTTGAATAGAATTTAACCACTGACATAGAGGGAAGGAGGGAGCAAATACACTTGCCTCCAAGAATCTATGCAACAGTAATGGTGAGATGTTGCCACCATGCAGGTTGGGGGACTCAATGTGTGACTAACCCAGTAATACTCTGGGTTGCAGCCCACAGTTTACAGTGCAGAACATAGGCATGTTTTATGGACTAGAATACTGTGGTGTTCAAATGTCCTGAATTTGTTTGCTTACAGTAGGAGCCAAAGTAATGCTTTTTGCAAGCTTAGCCATAGCAGAGTTTTATTTCTTCGTAAGTATTTGAGTAATTTTAGGTATAAAAAGATGTGGCTAGTGGATGCAGACTTTTTGGCAGCAAATGTAGCTCAGCATAGTGCTGTTTGTGGAGTGTTACTGTTTTATGTCATGGTTCAGTAAAGAAGCTGTATATTTTATCACGAAAATAGTATTCTTCATCTTAAAAAAAGAATGAAAATAGCCCTACAGTGAGTATTAAATTTCATGTCTAGTAGAGAAATAATCCTCTAGGGTTAGTCCATTGGGCAGATATATTAGACATAGATGGTGTCATCATTATAAAGGAAGTAAAGCTCTAAAATAGATGCTGTCTGTCTTCCCTTATTCCCCCCCTATGTTATGTTTAATTGTTCTACCCAAAGGATGCAGTATCAATCAAACTGAAGAGGGTAGCCGCATATATATGCTGCAATTGTCTTGTGGTGCTATTTGCTTTGTTCCTATCTCCTTGGTTGCCACACGTATATGCTCTTTTTCTTAGCTTGTGTAAGATATGGGTACGTAAGATTGCTATCTGCTGTGAAGCTTTGCAGCTGAGATTTCTTTCCTTCAGTAGTAGAAGAGAGGAGGCTAACCTTTCTACTGAGTCAAGGAGGAAGCTGTAAATGAGGCTCTGGATGGCAGTTTCCCTGTGTGATTTGCATCAAGTTGCCATATTTCAAGTAGAAGGGATATGTGCTTTGATTACACAAAACATCCCAGGCACCCATTCTGCATAGTCTAGCATCCAGTTGTTCATTGAAAACTGGTGGATGATATGTGGATGCTGCGTTGAGTAATATCTCAGAGATACCAAAAATGCTTGTCACCGCGATGAATGAAATGTGTGCGTTGGGGGAGAGCTTGTATTATGTGTGGCCCCATGGGAGTTAGAGCATAAAATAGCTTGGAGTTTGTCAGAGAAACAATGTTTACTCTTAATGGAAATGCGCACAATGCTGGATGAAGGCATTGTGTTGCTAAAGGGCATTGTTTCATCTTTATTTTCTCGTTTCTTGTCTCCATTTAAAAGTCCAGGGATTCTATCAAGTTGAATGATCTGAAATCAGAAGTGTCACCGAGGATCTCGGCTGAAGATTTGATCGACTTGTGTGAACTGACAGGACCTGGTCATTTCAAGACTCCAACAAAGAAAACAAAATCTAGCAAGCCCAAGCTGCTTATCGTTGACATCCGTAACAGCGAGGAGTATCCTTCTAAATGGAAAAGCCATAGATTGAGCGTTACTATATGCTTTGCCAATTTCAACTGAAAGTGCTACATTGCTGCAGCAGGGAGTTTTAACTGGTCTGGTGAGTTAGGGAGAAGATTTTCGGCCTGGCTTCTTTCTCCCTGACATCTAATGTTGTAAACCCTGTAAATCTGTAAACCCTACATTTTCAGATTATTGACTTGGTGGAGCATTTGCTCACGTGAGTCTCCTGCCTGCAGTCTGAAGTTGTAAAGGCTATGTGCAGGTTGACCATCTCAGTGAGGACTAGGCTGTAATATACATGATAGAGGGAAGCATAATGGACTTCAAGGAGAATTACTTCCGCATGTTATTGAGGATGTAGAAAGTGCACTCAGGAGATGCACTCAGCATCTGTCAGGAGGTGTGCAGTTTCCAGGTTATATTCAAGGACAGTCCCATTCAGGGAGAGTGCAGTAACCAAGTCTGGAAATTACAGAAGATCAGTATTGCATGGTCTGACTTGTCCAGAAATGGGGGAAAAGCAACCTTATTAGGTGAAGATGGAAAAATGCACTCCTAGCAGCAACTCTGACCTGCTTCTCAAGAGCTAGTGCTGCATCAGTGAGGCCTCCATGTGTTTTACTTGATCAGAAAGGGTCCCCCAAAAAACATTAATCGCAGCCAAGCTAAACTGCAGCAACTGTCTACCAACATCACCTCCAGCTTGTATAGATTCGATTTATTCTGGTCTCCCTCGTGCACTTGAGCACAGACTCTGAAAACTGGTTCAGGACCTGTGACAGCTCTTGAGTGCCACAATAAATATATATGTTATCAGCATATTTAAAGACACTCAACCCGAAGTTACAGATGATCACTATGAATATTAGAGCTATAAGACAAATAAATATTAGATAGCATTGGTGATAGCACTTGAAATCTTGCAGAAGCCAGGGAACTGGCATAGCCCTCCTAGTAGTCACCTGTTGAGTCATATCAGACAGAAATAAGTTACCCTTGATTATATCCTGAAAGTTATCCTTTCAGCTCAGCTTGGTAGAGACTGTTCTACAACACAACTTTATATAAGCAAAATGGAACAGTTATAGCTTGAAAATATGCCAAAACCCAACCTTCAGTGGTCAAAGAAGCATGAAAGTATATTTATTTCTTCTGTATGTTTATTAATTTCATACACCAGTAGAAATTTCCTGTCAATCATAGGCTTCAGTATCAGAAGCTCTTTCTTGTTTAGTCTTCTGAGGTTTTTCTCCTGAAAGAGTTTAATATTTAAGCCGAATGCATTCATAGCAAAGCTGTTTAATTTTGCCTTCCCTTTTCCCTGGCATGTTGAGGGGAAAAAACAGAAATGTGAGCAGGTTTGCTAGTAATAACTATTAATTGTAATTTAATGCACCTATTCAATTCAAGGCAAGGCAAATAAACTTTTAAAAACTAGGCCCTCCAGATAGTGTGATTAAATGTTTATTAATAAAGTTGAGTTTTAGTGCAAGAAATAAACAGGAAGCAACGTTTTCCAGAAGAGGCTAAACATTGCATGTTTAGATTTGTTCATATAAGATGAGCTACAGGCCTAGAGTGAATAACTGCATTGCATGTTCAATTACACTTTACTGAAACATAAAGGGCATTCCTACTCCTTTCTGCACTTTCTGCTCCATGGCAAACACAGTTTGTTGTGTCATCGAAATGGAAAAACTTGTTAAACCTAACTATAGTTCACATCCAAACCATAACTGGAAACCACTGTTTGAATGGTATGAGCATAGAACATTTTTCTGATGGCCAGTCAGTGTTGCTGAATTGTGTTGCCAGCCTGTAGCTGTCCTAGTTGTTACACCCCTCTGCATACCCATGTAATTCCTGCTAGCTGTTTCCCAGGACTTTGCCATACCCCTCCAAGCACTTCAGGAAAAGAGAAGGCAGATGTCAGCTTAGTGCATTTTCCTTTACATAATTTAATGGAAATCACGCGCTCTGCAGGGTCTAGCAACAGGTGTCCTATTTCTTTTAGCAGCGTTTTCCATGTAACACTGCACTTGGAACCTAAGGAGTTACTGAAATACAATCTGGTGGCTGTTGTAAGTTTGAGAGGCTTTTCTTTTTTCCAGTTTTATAAGGTGAAGCTTCCTGGTAAAAGGATAATGTTGTCTGGGCTATGTTTGGGGGCTTTTTTGGGGGGGTAAGGTAACATCTAGGTGATAGTTTTGTTTCTATAGAAATTGTCTACAATTCATTTCATTAAGCACGTTGCAAAAACATGAGTGGTGGTACATTCATTTCATGAAATTCCCAGCAAAATTTCTTTATGGTCCTATAACCTCCTTTGCATAAATTTCTAGCTTTTGTAATCATCTCAGCAATGGAGTGGTTAAGATAACCAGCTAAGATTAGAAAGAATCCAAAGGACATTTTGAAGTGTGCATAGTGACTAATGCAACTACTTTAATCAAAAAAGTAACTGTATTTGACCTTCTTAAGGTTAAAGGCATTTTTCTCCTTGTCATGTCTTACAATTACCATGTCATATTGAAATATATACATTGACTCCATAGATTTATGGGTCTGTAAATTTTGGAATGCAAGAAATAGTTATTCCTTCGAGTTAGAAATTAATGAACTGTGCTAAGTAAGTGGGATGGTTTAGTTTATTGGTGATCTTACAAACTTCATACTTTCATATAAATTTTACAGTCATCCAGATGGAACTGTTCAAATGAATTATTTTTAAAGGGATCTCTTAATCTTAGATTAAATCTAAGCCTTTCCAAGGCAATTCATACTAGATCCAGGAATAAAAAGTATCATTCTTTGGCACCAGAGACTCTTGAAGACATAAGGTGAGCATGAGTTGAAAAACCATGACTATTTGACCACCACAAATCATACTTGAAAATGTTTTCTGTAAAATACATATTGAATGCATATCACTTGCATGAATGCAGAAGCTAACTTTTTTGCACTTACAATGAATGAAAAGGTAACCAATAACTTTAAAAAGGTCTTAACATGGGAGTAACCAACTGGTGGCCCAGGACCATATTCCAGCTCCTAGAGAAGGCATAGGCAAACTCGGCCCTCCTGATGTTTTGGGACTATAATTCCCATCATCCCTGACCACTGGTCCTGTTAGCTAGGGATGATGGGAGTTTTAGTCCCAAAGCATCTGGAGGGCCGAGTTTGCCTATGCCTGTCCTAGAGGCTTCACATCTGGCCCCATCATGGTCCCAGATCCCAAGGATCTCTTTGTCTTACTATGGCATTGATTGTGGGCAATCTCATATTTTTAGCACCCAAACTTCAATGTTTGTTACCTCCCCATCAGGTAACAACTTTTGTTCTTGCAAATGCATCATATCTAGGTGTGTATGGTCTTTGTTTCTTATTCAGTCTCTTTCTTCCATAGAAGAGAGCTATGGCAGTCCCAGTGCTTTGCGAGTACATGGTGCTAACGTCAATCCCTAGCATGTCTACCTAGGGCTGGGAAAGTTCCCTGTCAGTCAAAAGCCCTGGAGAACTATTGCAAATTGGTATGGACAATTCTAAGCTTGATGGACTAATGGCCTGACTCAATATAAGGCCACTTTCTACTACTTGCTTGGGGCTTTTTAAACTCTCATCCCATGTGAACAGTCAACATTTGCAGAGCACTCTCCTTTTGCACTTCAGGCACTCATTCAGAGGTGCAGCAAAAGGCTCTATCTGTGTGACTGTCTAGGGAGTGGTGGCCCAGGAGAGGGCCTTCTCTGTGACAGACCCCAAGTTGTGGAATTCCTTCCCCAAAGAGGTGTGTCTGGCGCTTCCATGATGCAGTTTATGGTTGTGTGTTGAAGACACCTCTTTATCCTGGTCTTTCACACCTGAAACAAGTGTTTTCAGGACCCACCTTATTCCTGTGGTTTTTAATATAAATTTTAAATTGCTATCACCAGCCCAGAGACCTTACGGTGAAGGTCGAGTACTAAATTGAATAAATGACGATGCTATTCAGAGCTTGGTTTTCCTCTCTTCCTCCTTGATTTCCTTAATGGACCTACTTCTTGCACAGCTTCAATCGAGGGCATATATCTGGCAGCATCAACATCCCATTTGGATCGGCATTCACTGCTGAAGGAGACCTTGTCCAGTGCCCTGCTACTTCCACTCTTCAGAGCTTTAAAGGGAGGGTTGTCGTGGTTGTAGGACACGTGGCAAAGAATGCAGCACTGGTAAGTTTTTTTGTGATGGCATCAATGTTATCAAGGATGAGAAGGTTTAACAATAACAGTTAGTTAGTGGTACGGTAGTGTGTAATTTTCTGGACAGAATTCTACAGAAATAAAGACTCGGTCTGAACATACAACTTTTTAGATTACTGGGATGTTAATCTGTATCTCATGTACGAAACCAGTTCCATGATAGACATGGAAGAGTGTCGCTGAAATTTATTCACTTAGGTATTTGTGTGTGGTTTTGCTATGGTTGCTTTTGTGTTTCTTCTGTGGTTTTGGCTATTAAATGTTCTACTGGTTTCATTGTAGCTTTTAATGAGTGTTTTATGAGCTGTTGTAAACTGCCCTGAAAAATTTTAATTGGAGGGGGGGTATTGCACTGTTTTGTATATGTTAATGCATAATGGATTGGCAGCAGTAACTCACAACAACAACAGACGGAGTCTTGAGGTGGTGGTAAGGGTTTAATTTAGTTCCTGGGGTGTTTCAACACTGGTGTTACAATTCTGTCAGTTTTTACTTGATTTGTGTGTTAAGGGTAACTGCACACATTCGCTTAAAATCAGAGCAGGTCTGATTTTATTAATGTCTCAAAGCACTTGCTTATGGACAGTCTTCAGATAGCTAGATTTTGTCTGTGAGCAGGTTTCTTTCTTGTGTGGCACAAACTGCCTATTTGAAGGACCCTGTTTATTTGGGCAATGGAATTCACATGGTTTCCAGCGTCACTAAAGTAGCTCAGAGAATGTGAGTGTGGCCTCTTCGCCTGGTCAACAAACAAGGAAACCAGCAAAACAACTTGCCCAAGATGAGTGAACAGAAACATCTCTGCTTTCTTTCTTTTGGTGGGGGGGGGGAGAATATTGCAATGGCCGGTATAGTAAACAACACCTTTTCTGAAACTGATCACATTACTGAATGCATAGTGAGCTAATTGCATCTACTAAGAGCACTAATTCTGAAGAATTGTCATATTTCTATTAATACACTTAGACGTGCAAGCCGACTCTCTGTGATCTGAAATGACAGGGTTGTCCTTTTGCAGTGCAGAAGTAATCCTCTTAATGTGAAAAAGAAGCTCAAGCTTAACATTATTAATCTGTTGACAATAATAATTAGCCATTCTTGTCTCTGTTACTCTGGGAACAGCATTTTCTTGGACACAACTTTGGGAGCTCAGGCCAGGAGGGGGTGATTATGAAGCTAAAATGAACTTTTTACCCTACAGTGTTTTTATAGCTGTCTGTGGTTATGGCACATGAACTTTTGATCATCACAGCCATTTGTTTTTGGCCTGAAAAGTTACCAAAATGTTACTATCACATTTTCTGGAACAATTTTTAAATACCTCACTCCAAATACCAAAATATCACAATTCTTGCTAGCACAGAGAAATATTCG
This sequence comes from Podarcis bocagei, assembly GCF_964188305.1. Classification (NCBI taxonomy): domain Eukaryota; kingdom Metazoa; phylum Chordata; class Lepidosauria; order Squamata; family Lacertidae; genus Podarcis; species Podarcis bocagei. The sequence goes on from NC_138134.1 coordinate 57,075,028, forward strand.
CCATTAGGGAGAGATGGGCAACCAACTCAAAAAAAAAAAGTCAAAGTCGGAGTCATGATTTTGCACGAGGTTTTATTGGGATATTATAAAGCACAAGGAAACAGACACATTCTTGGCAAATGTCTCTTTCCCTTATGAAACTGACGTGTTTCCAAATGTGCCTGGTGACCCTTCCATGTGGGAACTGTTCCTTTGGCTGACAGCAAAAGAAAGTATCTTGGTTCACATCACAATGATCATTGTAGAATATTTTCGGTGCTTACTAATTACTGAATCTGTGCACCCATCATTGCACAGTGGATGCATGAAATAGTTTTCCAACAGGTTTGGGGGATCCCCTCCTCATGAAAGGCGTCTCTGGGAGGCTGAGCCAAGAGTGGAGGACCAACAGGGACTGTTTAAGCTTTTCCCAATGGACCGTGGTTTCATGCTTTTCTCCACATCGTTTCTCACGCCTGGAACCTGAGGGTGCACAGCAGTGCAGCTGGAAAGGGTTAAGCTCCCTCTCTTTCCTGCACTCCCAGCCAGCCACAAACTATTTTCAGGCATCGTATTTTTGCATTAAATCACGCAAAGTGGGGTGAAATGAGGGAGCAACGATGAGCAAACTTAACTCCACCTCCCATCACTGTTGCCCTCCACAGGTTGGAGGAATAACATCTTTGGTGGAGAGCCTGGTCTGCTTTTGTAGGAAGATTAAAAACCCTGTTGCATCATGTGGGGAGCCAACATAGGTAGAGCAGTCCGTCCCCCCACACACAAACACTACACCTCAAACCCATGGAGGGCAACAGGAGACAGAGCCAGCATTTCCATCCTTTCTTTCCCCCTTCATACATTGATTCAGCACAGAAGTAGGATGCCTGAATAAGACTGTAGCTTTGTGTCATTTTAAAACAGGCATCAGGAAAAGGTTACACATCTGCCATATGATGTCTAGTTTGGACCCAGTGGTGTTCAATTTTGCTCCCCTTTGCCCTCAAAACCAAGAACGGTGTTGAAAGAGAAGTACATAGAAACCTTGTTGTTTTCCAAAAGGCTTTGAATGTTTTGCTGTTTAGCGCATTTGTTGATTCTGCTTCCTTTTTAGAAACGCCTGTAGTATTCTTGCAGTTGTATCAACGGACGCTTCACCAAGTATATTGTCCCTTGTAAAGTTCAAGGTGGTGGGAAGGCGGGACAGGCTGTATAAATAAAGTTAGGGTTATTTTGCAGCTTGGGTAAGAAGACCCTGTGAACTGCTTCCTTCCACCCAAGCTGACTGTGTTGATTTTATGCAAACACAACATAAATTGTTGCAGCAAGTTACTAACTAAGCAGTCTTTGGTGGTGGCGAGATCTTTCCACTTTGAAAAGTTGGAAGAACTGTTTAATAAATACTTGTACATTTTTAAGTAAACAGTTTGATCTGCGGTAAGTGTGGTCAGATTTAAAGTAGGTAAGCTAGAAATGTTCTCATTTGGTGTATGCTGGCCTGTGGTAGCCTTATCTCTTATCATAGTTTTCCATCTGTGCAGATGAATGGGAACTTTAAACTCCTTGTGTGTTAGACTCTTATACCTGTCAGTTTATACTTGAAATTATGGAGTGGAAAGTGTACATTCCTCACCAGTTGAGCATGCAAGGAATTTTTCCTTGATCTTGAGTGAAAAGTGCATTTTTACCATTCTCTGTTCTTCACTACTTATCTCCCTCATTACCATCATATTTCAGGGTTGGTACAGCTGCAAACCACATCTAAGAAACATGTTTCCAGTGTAATCGATCACTAGAGGATCTTTACTGTTTGACTTTGTTAAATAAGTAGTCATCTACAAAACTAATAGGGATCTAAGAGTGTGCACCATGGTTTGTGGAATCAGTGCAGAACAGCCAGTAGCTTAATATGTTTAGGTGGCCCCATGCAGATCAGATTTTCTACCCACGTATACATGGTCCCCACACTGATGACTTCTGAACAGGTTTTCTGGACCTTTCTGTCCAAAGTGATTTTACCGGGTAATTTAGTAATTGGTGTTTAACTGCTGTTGTTTTTAACTTGTGATGTTACTGCATTTGAGCTGTTTGAGTCTGTTGATACTGGATTGTATCCAACATTAGTCATGTTTGAGAGCAGGCACATGAACATGACTAAACTAGGTCCATTCATGTGAATAGGTCTACTTAGTAAATTTTGTTGAATGCCACACATTATTTTTAATTCTGCTGCTATAGTGGACTGTGGTCAAATAATTTTTACTCAGAGTAGACCCACTGAAATCAGAGGGTCCAAATCAGACATGGCCATTAATTTTTGCTGGGTCTACTCTGAGTAAATATTAGTTGACTTCAGCTCTATATTTTTAGATGTCTTGGTGGTTTTAGGGTATTATGGTATTATATATTTTTAAATGTTTAAAATTAGCTAATTGAATTAAAGCGGCCTGCATTTTATAAGTGTCTGGTAATCATGATCTCAGTGAAATATTGTGAATTCCTAAAATGGGGTTGTGTGCTGATAGAGTATTGAAGGATTGATTTACCTCATTCTGGATTTCTTGTGTAAGAACATATTGGACCATAGTTACTTAAACATTACCATTGAATTAAGTCATTTAACAATATGTTCCCAAGAAACCCCAAGATCCAATGCATGATGTAGAAAAGTACCATCGTTTGCTTCCACTGCATTTTTTAGCCAACCCCCCTTCACAAATCTTCCATATTTTTTCCCCTTACCATACACTTGTCTGTAAGAGAAATGAAGTGCCAGGATTTGGCCTTAGTCCACTTACTGCTCAACAGTTTCCCCCTCCCTTAATGGAATCTCCATTGTATACACTTCGAGTGCATGATGTGTCTAACGTACCAACATACATGAAAGATGTTAAGTTTTACTGCTCTCAGCAGTCTGGACATAAACATAATTTGACCCTAACTTCTATTGTGGAACGTGATAGTTGACAGTAGAACTGTAGAACTGTAAACACAGGATTTTAGCTTCTGATACATGAGTATAACAAGAAGCCGGAGCTATACATTCTAAAGCAGATAAATGTATTTGGGAGAAAAAGTTTAAAAATGAGTAATGATCAGTGGTTAGCCTTAAAGGGGCTTTGATGGTATCCAGGCTGCCCTGGGTATTCCTCCCAAGCAATGAGAGAAGAGGTGGGAAAAGCAGTCAAGGCAGCCCCTGCCTTCCTGGCAACAAGAAGTGGGCAGGACAGTTTGGGGAGGGGGGTCAGCCAGCCATTATCATTAGCACAAGGACCAAGGAACTGGATGGAGACCAAGAAAGCTTGAATAGCTGCTATGTTGCCAAAGTGATGTTGCCGCACCTGACACCATTTGAGACCCTGGATGTCTCCCAACTTGCCTCTGGAAGCTTGCAGCACTTTAAGAAACAGAGGGAAGGGGCTAGGGAGGAGACCAACCTGCTGACTCTTGTCTTTACCAGCGGCAAAATGTGGGGTAGACACTACCCATCTCTCCATATCTGAGGCTCAAGAGGGAGGTAAACTCATTGCATTGCAGGGGGTTGCACAAGATGACCCTTGGGTCACTTCCAACTCTACAATTCTTTGATTCTATGATTCTGTGATTTTAACCTCTGCAGCCACATCCATGTTTGTTGCCAAAAGTTAAAGCAGGGGTGATCATCACTTAGCATCATTAGTAGAGGGGGGGAGCATTTAGCACTAACCCCCTATAATTAGAGCAGGGTAATTGGATATTCTTGAACACTGAACTCCCATCAGCTTTGCTGGCTGCTAGTGGTGGCATTTGGAGACCAACAAAATGAAGAGGGCACCACACTGGCTACACCTGTCCTGCAGTTAGTTTTCCAGAGCTAAGTTCCAAGTACATGTAAGTGAAATAATTGCACGTTCTTCGACTCCTTAGCCGGGTTGGCACTCTGTAAACTGCCATGCACACCGATGGAACTGTATAAAGGAAATTAGCAATAACCGCCAATGTTCCTCTAGCAATGTTTTACTTTGCAGAAAGCACAGGTGGAGAAGATGTCGTGTCTTTCTGGCAACTAGCCTGTGTGGCATCACCTCTGACCTTTTCTTGGTGCAAGTGAGACCTGAGTATGAAACATGGCCTCAGCCATTTATTTGGTGCTGTTGGATAGTAACCTAGATGGAGCCTAGACATAATCCAATACAGTGGAAGCTCAGGTTGCGAACGTGATCCGTGTGGGATGCACATTTGCAACCCGCAGCGTTCGCAACCCACGTCTGCGCATTTGCAGGTTGCTATTCGGCGCATGCGCAAAGCGCAATTTAGTGCTTCTGCGCATGTGTGACTGCCGAAACCCGGAAGTAACCCGTTCCGGTACTTCCAGGTTTCGGCAGTCCACAACCCGAGAAAACACAACCTGAAGCGGACGCAACATGAGGTATGACTGTACAACTGTTTTTTAATTGGGTGGAGAGTGGGGCTGCTTTCATTGTTGTTTATTGTGATTTGTCGCCTTTTCAAATTGCATCCATGGATGTCTCTCTCTGGTGAAAATGATGCATGCAAGCACACGCTGTCCTTCATCCCATCAATAAATATCTTCCTGAATTCTATTTACAAGACCACCTAGTTCCATGTCACATTTTACATTCTGTCCCTTTCCACTCAAGCTCTTTGCCATTTCTTTTCTCTGCAGTATTCCTCATCCTTTGGACCACCCAGCTAGCAAAAGGCACTACATTTCTTCCGCAGTACTCTGCTGATCTCTCTCTCTCTCTTACAGCTGATATTTCCGCAGTTGTCACAGATCCGCTCCAGCCTGGTTGCTAAGGGTCTCCCAGCATGAGGGTAGTAATAGCCCTTTGTCCCGTTGGGAGGTTTAAAAGGTCATTTGTCAAAGTTTCAGTGAAATCCTTGTTTTACTACATCATGATTACTTGGGCATTACGGAAGAATAGCACAGCGCAAGATTTATCAGCTCTGAGCGAGAAGCAAATCTTCAGGACACACAGTTGCCTTTTGAATAAGCGGAAGCCAAAGGCACAGCCGTAAAATACATAACTGGGGTTCTGTTGGCTTTTCACTTGAAATTATGAATAGATCTCAAGGGTTGTAGTTCTGTATTCATGGCCCCTTCGTATGCAGCTGCAACCACTTAGGAGCAGATTCCCTTTGGTGCTCAGATGCATCTCCCAGGTATGTGTGGGAATAGTGTAGCGTAGGGTGACCTAGGGGTCCTTCCAAGCCATTGACAATGAGGTAGAAAAGACTGACTTCATCAGCCCAGTTTTTTGTTTGTATATGGGTTAATGCATAAGGAAAAAAGCTTAATAGCAGGGTAGGGTCAAGCTACATAGGAATCATAGTAGAGACCTTCTACTATATATTGATAAGGAAATGTGCACAATTCCTTCTTCATGGAAGGTTAATATGCACCTTCTCCGTGAGACCTGGTGAATGTGCATAATGGCTGGTTTTTCTGCACAATAACTTACATTCCCCTTAACAGCTATTCCACCATCAATGTGCATTACAAGAGTTGAACATGATAGGGTGCTGCCTCAAGGAGTTTACAGTCTAAAATTCAACCCAGATAGAATAGGGGAAGATTATGGTTTTTTTTTATTTCAGTTGCTTTGACTTACTTATAATTGGGCCTTAGGATATTGAAAATATAAGGTGGATGGATGGATGATTTGGCATTTCAAGGAAAATATTAGCTTTGAGACCAAATGAGAGCTGATATCCTCTAGGTGTTCTGAAAGGCATAGGAGGCAGAAAAGGATAAGGGGCATAGTCAACTGTCAGATGACCGTAGGGTGGAACTGGGAAAGGTTGCATGCAGGAGTGCATTGGGACTTAAGACTCTTAAGAAATTGCAAAGGCGAGACTAAGGAGGGTTTTTCCAGTAAGGGCAATTGGTTTTCATTCAGAGTGGGCTGAATGAATGCAAGACAGAGAAGAGATTTAAGAAGACATGCCATGCTATCACACACTACAGAAAGCTGAGGGCTGAAATGCACCAATGGAAAGTCCATAAAGGTTGCTTGTAGCCAAAGCAACACAACTCAAGTTCTTGGCAAAGAGCTGTATTTTCTGGTCTACCCACATCGTTGCCGTGTCATCCCCCGGGTAACAGTAAAGCCAATGTTTTCGCTGGGTTTTCCCCTTCTCCTGACCACAGACAGCGCCCTTCTGTCGATCTGGCAGCAACCTGAATGGAGACACAGACGCCAAGGTTGTTTGGCCTTGGTCTTTGCTAAAGTGGTTTGTTTAGCAGCAGCTACACTCAGTACTCTACATCTGTGTCTCTGTTTGCATAGGTATACAGTGTACTTCGATTGTTCACCAAACTCTGCAGGTGGTTCAAGCCCAACATGAGCAGCTGTGGCATACAGAAAGATCATCTGCAAGCAACGGGAGAGGTTTTAACACAGGGACTGGAAACCTGTGACTCCGCAGTTGCTTCTGGACAATAGCTCCCATTATTCCTGCCCATTGGCCATTCTGGCTAGGACTCATGGAAACTGGAGTTCAGTATACAGCAGGTTCACCATTTGTTTCTCAGGCCATGTCCTGAAGGCACACGACAGGCAGCAATATGGAGGGTGTGTGTGAAGAGAGAAAGTATGCTTAGAATCTCGGAACTGTAAAGTTAGAAGCGACACCAGGGGCTATCTAGTCCAACCCCCTGCAATGCAGGAATCTCGGCTAAAGCATCCATGACAAGTGGCCATCCAACCTCTACTTAAAGCAGTTTAATTATGCAGCATAAACACAAGGATGATTGTTGTTTCTCTTTAAACCCAATGAACCCAACTTTTATCTTTGTATAGCAATTATTATCATTATTATTATTTTATCATTTATATTCCCCAGCAACTCTGGGCAGCTTCCAGCAGTATAAAATCACAATAAAACATCAAACACTAAAAACTTTGCTGTACAGAGTTGCCTTCTGGTGTCCTCTGAATGTCCTGTAGTTGTTTCTCTGATGTTTCTAAGTTAATCTGTTACTTCACAGTGGCTAGTTGGGTGGAAGGCAGGGAGCCCAACAGTTGGCAGATCCCAGAACTAATCACAGGCATAGCCAACAAATTCTAGTTTCCTCCCCATCGTCCTGGCTGCAGAACTGAGACAAAGGAGGAAGGCGGCAGCCACAACCTGGACTGGTTGTATGAAGGCAGGTTGGGGACTGACAGAAGGCAGACTGAGGTTGCTGGAAAAGTGCCCCATTTGCCCTAATGGACTAGCCTCCACTGCCATTGCCTGATTTGTATTACTTTGCCTTTTCATTGGGCATCTATTGTCATTTGAGCAAGAGTCTTCTTCATTTTTGGTGCACATATCTAGCCTGGTGTTACCTTCCCCCTTGCCTAAGATTCCTATCACCTGTTATCTGATCTGTCTTCCTGCCTTCCTTTTTTTTTTTTTTGCCCAGGATGGAACATGGGTCCTTCAGCACATGTTTCACCACTGATCTGTTACCCCTTGCCTTAAGAAAGAAATAACTTTTAATCTTTTATCAGCATTGTTTGTTTGTTTGTTTGTTTGTTTGTTTGTTTGTTTTTATAGAGAACAGGCAAACCATCAAAATACCTTGAAATAATTTCGTAAAGCAGTACTGTGGTTTGATTGATAGGATGATGCAGGTATCCCAGCAAGCCACCTTGCTCCTTTGTGCTAATGTGTATGTGTACATTCAGAAATGATAGGCATCTTCCTGACATTGGGTCTTTCTGCTTCAGTTTGCAGCTCACCTGGTGAAAGTCAAATATCCAAGGGTTTGCATTTTGGATGGAGGCATCAACAAAATCAAGCCAACTGGTCTGCTGACAGTTCCTTCTCCACAAATATGAGTGAGAAGCTTGCATTTTTATCAACAATACCAGAAGATTCTTTATGGGCATTACGGCATCTGCATTGCAATAGTGACACATGTTTTATGGCTTTCCGTTGTGATTTTGCAGGAAATACTGTAGTATTCTTCCCTTTCACCTTTTTGCTGGATGAAAAAGTAGAGCTTTGGAATTTTTGATGTTACCCCAAGTCGTCTAAGATCATCACGGCAATGGCTCTCAACTGTGCTCTTTTAAAAATCTGCACACATTCTCTCAAAGTATTCATGCAAAAATAAGTGAATTGTTTAAAAGTAAATGTTTCAGAGAGCAAACACTTTAAATTAATGGGATGCAATCAACTCATGCAGATCCGATAAATGTTGGGCTCTTGCACATTTCCCTTTCACAAAATTCTGTTGTCTTATTTCTCTTGTTTTTCTATTTCTAGTGCTCTTTCTTTTTTAAAAGATATTGGTATCAATAAAATAGCATGCCTCTACTCTTGGCAACATTTAAAAAAACATTTTGTTCTATCAAATACTTCATTTAAGCCATATTTAACCTTTCTTTCTTTGAAAAATTGCAAATGTCTGAATATTAACTTTGATATAAATGAACTTTACAAATGACGTCTGCGTAAAAAGTATAGCCTTGTGCACGAACCTCACCAATATCCTCACCATCCTCAGGCTTTATGTTTTAATTTGTAATGTAATATAAATTTGCTTTTTGCAAATTATAAAACTCTGAAGAAATATCTCCACTTCAGCAACTTACAGACAGTGTCAAAAGGAAAACAGTCGTTTGTGGAGAGCTTAAGGTGGAGAACACCCTGGCGGTCTTCACCTTTATGTTTTTCAGCATTATAAGACCTATTGCTTTCAGTGTCTGCACCAATAGACTAAAATAAAGTCCTGAGTTTGTTTTTACCGCAATCAGAGCCTGGCATGATAACAATTTTTTTCCTTTTTTTAGAGAGGAGCCCTTGAAATGTGAAGATTAACAATAACATCTCAAGTGCACAAGAGAGGTTGCGTAATCTGGGTTTCAGACCACAGTGATTTTTTTTTGTTTCTAGACAGCACATTTTACTTTCAAATGAAGACATTATATAAAGGGCAAGTTCAATATATATATTCTCTTTGTTAATCATAAGTGCATCTCACTCATCCAGTCCCTTCTTCCCGAGCAATGGAATGGGAGGCATACCTGAGGCTCAACTGATTCTCTCATGAGTTTGGGGTTGGAGGATGGCTGATGCTTCAAAGACCAAAGGTGATAGAACAATCATTGTGGGACTGGGAAGATGTGAGTGACAAGCCAGTTGCTTCCCCTAAGCCGACAGAAATTCCTCCCCTACTGAGTCCCATGGGATACCAGTAACATTCTCCCAAGCCAAACTCAGAAAAAGCCCACCTGGAAGAACGTGCTCTGGATTCTTCTCCAGCTCAGATTAAAAGGGAAACCAGAGAAGAGTGCCCATTTTCCCACCCTCTCACATGTCGATCTTCTGCCCTGATGGAGTAGATACATTTCCATAGGAGTAGGAAGCCATCAGAACTCTATGAAATCAGAAATCTTATCATGGGTGATTTCATCATATCTTTCACCATTGTAAAGCTATGATTAGGCCAGGGGTCAGCAAACTTTTTCATCAGGGGGCCGGTCCACTGTCCCTCAGACCTTGTGGGGGGGCCGGACTATATTTTGAAAAATATAAATACCCTGCAAACCAGTCCCGCAGCTGCCTCCGGACCTGGAGGAAGAACGCACTCAGGAGCACGTCTCGGCACCGTCCGCTCACCAGTGTTGATGAGCAGCAGCTGCTCCATCAGCCTGCCAGCCTCTCCATCCATGGCCGTGCCGGGTTTACCTCAGCTGCGGGTGGTGAGGCTTCAGATTGGCTGCAGGAGCTTCCTGCAGCCAATCCGAAGCCTTGCCAACATTGCCGCCCACCCAGAAGCCGTGCCAGTGTCGCACAAGTCAGCCCCAATGCAGCGAGGCATCCGCAGTGTGCAGGGACTGACCGAGCAGGTGGCAGGGTTTACGAGCCTGGCGGGCCACATCTGGCCCATGGACCTTAGTTTGCCAGCCCCTGGATTAGGCAGTCCCTGTACTCGGGCTTACTATCTAAAAGACACGACAGGAAACAGATGAGGAGGGAAGGTGGGGAGAGCAAAGTAGGGCTTGTTTCTTAGGTGCAGAATCCTTGCAATGAGCAGTTGGAATTGAAAGAGTTATTTTATTTTTATCACACCTTTCTTCCAAGCTCAAAGTGGTGTACATGGTGCTCCCCTTCCCCATGTTTCCCAGGGTGGGGAACATATGACTTGACATCAGTACATCAGTACATGTGAAAAGCATCTAGGGGTCTTAGTAGACCACAGGCTTAGCCATGAGTCAACAGTGTGATGCTGCAGCTAATGCTATTCTAAGCTCCATCAACAGAAGTCTAGTGTCCCTATCAAGGGAAGCAGTAGAACAACTCTATCCTACCTTGGTCAGACCGCACCTGGACTGCTGTGTCCAGTTCTGGGCACCATAATTTAAGAAGGATATTGAAAAACTGGAACATGTGCAAAGGAGGGCAGCCAAGGGTCTGGGAACCAAGCCTTATGAGGAACAGTTGAGAAAGTTGGATTTGTTTAGCCTGGAGAAGAGAAGACCGAGTGGTGATACGGTAGCCATCTTCAAATATCTGAAGGACTGTCACATGGAAGATGGAACAGTGCCCTGTCTTGTTGGCAAGCAGCGTTGGGGGCCTTCTTTGACTGAAGAGCAAGATAAAAATGGTTGGAATAAACAAACGATAGCTGGCAAGGTAAGCAAGGCTTCCCAGCCTGGAATTGGCATTGCAGGAGTACTTGATGTGTTGCCCTCCAAATGTTGTGGGCTACCACTTCCATCATCCTTGGCCATTGGCCATGCTGGATGGGTCTGGTGAGAGTTGTAGTACAAAACATCCGAAGAGCACAACATTGGCTACCCCTGCTGCAGTGCGTCTTCTGGTCTGGAGTCATTTCAATACACCTGCAATGCTTGTAGATATCGCCAGCATCTTTACAACTTTTTTAGTTCCCAAGTACAAAAAGTATGCAGATGAACAAGCATTTTGGAGGGGGAGGGGGGAAGGTGAGAGTCGTTTTTGCCTCCAGGTATTCCAAAGCGTGTTTCATCAACTGTCAAAGGACAAGTTTTTTTCTACCGAATATGTATTTACCTGGCATTATCACGGTAAGCTGATTCCAGTGTGAGTCACGGCTCCACCTTTTCTCAGGCACCTCTGTAGGGAGAAATTTTATCTTGTTTCTTGGTTTAGGACATAACTCTGGCGCCACAGAGCACAAAAGTAGCACAATAAATCTTTCTTCCGCAGGATAATTGTTAATATTAGCTACAATAACAAGCCTGTCAGTTTGCAGGGATTCAGGGGCATTGGGTATGGTAGACCCCAAGGAATTAGGGGAGGTTTAGCTTTCTCGCCTCCAGAGTACTAGACCCGATTTGCCTGGTTCCCACCCTTCCAAATGCCTTCAGTTAATCCTTTGGAGTTCTTAATTAGCCTTCTCGTTTTCTGACGCTTTTGAAACGTCTGAAGTTTCTCTCAAATCTGGCTGCTGAATGATAGTAGCGGATGTGTGATTAGGCTTGATGTTCCGTAAGGATTGTGTGATTTCAAGGTATGGCAGAATCAAGACCCAGTTTAGAATGGACATCAGTTACTGTAGGTTTGTTTTCTCTTAAGGATGCCATTCCCATCCTGTTGAAGTCAGTGGCAGATTTCATGTTATTTGTTATTTATGGCATTTATAGCCCACCGTTTGTCCAAGGAGCTCAAGGTCGTTCTCCTCCTCCTCGGTGTTATCCTCACAGCAACCCTGTGAAGTAGGTCAGGCTGAGACACTGTGACTGGCCCAAGATCACCTACTGAGTGACCTTGGGATTTGAACTGTGGTCTCTTCGTTCCTAGTGCAGCACTCTAACCACGGCACCACAAGCGCTATCGATGTGCTTGTCAATGCTTGTGGATTGCACACCTAGACTGCAATCCGGTTACATGCAGCTATGAAAGCCGATGGGCACTGGCGGAGGAAGGGGGTTTCAGGGTGTGTGGTCCACCCTGGATGTCATCCCTGAGGGGGGATGACATTGGTGCACCGCCACCCTGGGACGCTCGTCCTCCCCCAAGACGCTCATCGTGGGCGGCACCACCCCCATGCTCACCATGCCACCCCCATGGGATGCTCACTGCCCGGCCCCCGCGGCTCGCCCTGGCTAGCTCCGCCTCTGCCAACGGTGATGGTTGCTGGCATCCGTCTTTCTTGAAAAACAATGGAGTGTGCCTCCGAGCTTCAAGTCAAACTGCTGGGGAATCACAGCGCCCACTGTGGCTGCAGAGACTGATAACTCATGACTGCCACCTCCTGCATTGTTTTTGCTGCATTAGCAACACCAAAGTGACCCCACCCCAGGGTGCAAGACTGGGCCATGTGTATGGAGGCCCTGGCTGCCCAGATGACATCACCCCACCCTGACTGAAAAAGTTTGCTGATCCCTGGACTAGATGATCCTATGCCCTTTTAAAATGTTGGGGGTGGTTATTTGGTTGTTGTTTTTATTTTAATTATATATTTTGCGGTTTTGTGTTCTGGTTTTGTTCTGTGAGCCGCCCTGAGGCCTCTGGGTATAGGGCGGTATGTAAATTCAATAAATAAAATAAATAATAAATAATGAACCTCGGAGGCCCATTCCAACTCTACAATTCTATGATTCTAGACAGGACATTGGCCTGATCCAGCAAGTCCATCTTATGTTCTTGAACTGGGATCAATGCCGGATTTACGTATAAGCTAAACAAGCTATAGCTTAGGGCCCCACTCTCTTGGGGGGGGGGAGGCAAAAGAATTAAAGGAAAAAAACTGGATGTACATTTCCAAAATATAAGATAAAAAACAAATAAAATCTACATGCAGCAAAGGTGTTTTGTGTTGTGTAGGCTCCTATGGGACCCACCTGCTAGCCTGCTCCCTAAAATATCACTGGTTTGCTTATTTCTATATACAGTGGTACCTCGGGTTAAGTATTTAATTCGTTCCGGAGGTCGGTTCTTAACCTGAAACTGTTCTTAACCTGAAGCACCACTTTAGCTAATGGGGCCTCCTGCTGCCGCCGCGCCGCCGGAGCACAATTTCTGTTCTCATCCTGAAGCAAAGTTCTTAACCGAGATACTATTTCTGGATTAGCAGAGTCTGTAACCTGAAGCGTCTGTAACCTGAAGTATATGTAACCCGAGGTACCACTGTATAGGGTGCCTACATTCTGCATGTGCAAATGGATTTAGATACCTATTAGGTCCATAAATAACTATATCACATATATTCAACACACAAAAACAGCAGCGATTTGTTGTTGACAAAGGACAGCTGGACATATAAAGGGCCCTATTACCTTCAGTAGCTAAAAAAGGTAAAGGGACCCCTGACCTTAATCCAGCCCTGACTGGGATAATGCCTTGATTACCTAGAAGCGGGTGGAAAGATGTTATATGCCTAGAAACTCCTGAATTTTGCATGGCTGGAATGTAGCCTCGTGGAGACTGACAGCTAGCTTCCCCAAAGTCCCAGAACACAACTGTCCAGAGCCTGACCTTTGTCCAAAGCCTGACAAAAACCGGGCTGACCCTCTGCCTAAACAAAATGGACTATCCAGAGAGGCTAATGACTGTCATCCTCCCTCTGGAGAGCAAGAATGTATTGCGAGGAAATTCCCTTTCATTTTTGTTTACATAGCAGTAATCCGATGAATTATTACAGGCTGATGTGTGTTGGCTGCTTCATTGCTGGCATATGACAAAATCATAAACCATCCCCTGGTTGTCCTTTCGTTCAAAGATTTTTCCGGGACATGGTGAGGCACGATCGCTAATGCGTGCCTAAAACATTTGCAAGTCCTGTTGACACGGTAGCATTCCTCTCCCACAATGTTAGATGGTGTAGAGACGGACTGAAATGCAGTTAGTCTGGCATGTGCTTTGCACGGATCATGGAATCATGGAATTGAAGAGTTGGAAGGGATCCCAAAGATCATCCTTTCCAAGCCTTCAATCAACTAGATCAGGAATGGCCAAACTTGGCCCTCCAGCTGTTTTTAGGACTACAACTCCCATCATCCCTAGCTAACAGGACCAGTGGTTGGGGATGATGGGAATTGTAGTCCCAAAACAGCTGGAGGGCCAAATTTGACCATGCCTGAACTAGATCATACATGACAGGTGGCCATCCAAACTCTGGGAGAGTCCACAACCTCCTGAGGGAGACAGTTGCACTGTCGAACAGCTCTTACCGTCAGAAAGTTCTTCCTGATGTACGTATAGTCAGACTTCAAGCTACATCTTCTTAGTTGACCTGAGCATAATCATGTTTTGTGTGTCCTGTGCATTTAGGAATCGTGTTATTTCAGAGAGTTTTCATTGCTTCCTTTTAGTGGGTCATTTTTGGAACCAGGGACCTCAGACTTTTTAGCTTAGCAAAGAAAAAAACCTGCCTTCTTGAAAACTAAACGAGACGGTAGAGGAACAGGGAGGTGGAACATGAAAGAAATTCTCTCACTTCCTCCCCTGTGAAGGAGTGACTGTTCTAATGAATCCATGAAAGGAGTCTCCTCACAATGAGAGGGGGAGCCGAGGCTGTGGCGAGCAAAGGCATCCTGGAATTAGTTGCTAATTACAAGTTCCTGCAGCAGCTGATTAATTGGCACTTCTGTCTTCAGCTCAGTATTTGTCTCACATAGGGACTAATGGCACATCAACACTTCGGCCCTTAAACCAAATTTAGCCATTCAAGTCCTTCTCCAAAGGAAACTATTTCTGTGTGGAGAGCTAAGGATATCATAGAACATTCTTAATACCCTCACCAGATGGCAGCTCCCAGAATTCTTTGGGGAAAGCCCAAGACTAACTAAGGCCAATATAAAATGGTCTATAACTGATAAAATTTTATAATGTCCCTATGCCCCCTATGGGTTTTAGGTGACACAAAGCTAATTTCTAAGTATTTAGAATCCTCACTTCCCACCAAACTTGACGCTGTGAATAATTGTAGGATTCTTTAAAACTTTCTACCCTTTCTCAAAGGAGTACAAAGATCCCATTTTATTCATACAATAGCCCAGAGAAGTAGGAGTATTTTTTTTAAAATCCATGTATTTTTTTAAAAAAATATTTATTCATAAACATTAAACTTTTATAGCCTTGTCCCTCCTCTCGTTCAAGGCAGATTTTGGGTTATATGAAGACGGAGAACCCATGTCCTTCCAGATGTTGTTGGACTACAGTTCCCATCATCCCTGATCATTGGCCATGCTGACTGAGGCTGATGGGACTTGAAGTCTAGCAAAATCTGGAGGGCCACAGCTTCCCTAGCTGTGAGTTGATAGGCGATGACCCGCCCAATTAATTTCATGCCTCAATGGGGGACTTGAACCCTGATCTCTCCAGTCCTCACCCAGTGTTCTGCCCCCTACACTACAGTAGCTTATCTGGCTGCCATATTTGCCCTGTTATCTGACCATTATAAAAATATGTAAGCTAAGAGTTTGCTGTTTTCACATGCAGCTTCTTCTGTGATTCCTTGTGTACATTCTGAAGCGAAAGAAATGGGTGAAACAGTTGCACCTGAGATCTACAAGCTGCTGGCTTGCAGCACAATCCTATGTGCGTTGACTCAGAAATAGGTCTCATTGGCTTACTTCAGAAGAGGCTCCTCAGGCACCTTCATTGCATATCTTTAGGCACCAGGCAAAAGCATCCCTCTTTTTCCAGACCTTTGGCTAAGGAAACAATCTATGGCCTTTTAAATTGTAGTGAGATGGAGGTCATTGTTTTTGTTCATATGCATTTTTGTGTTTTTCTATTGTAAAGCATCCTGTGATCTTTGAATGAAGGGCAGTATAGAAATATAATTAATAATAACAAAGCAGAGCTTTTTTTAAGCCAGAATTCGCTGGAACTGAGTTCGACACCTCTCAGGTGGGCGACATTGCCATTATAAGACAACAACAGCCTCGGTCCAGTATACCTGAAGGAGCGTCTGCACCCCCATCATTCTGCCCGGACACTGAGGTCCAGTGTTGAGCGCCTTCTGGCGGTTCCCTCGCTGCGAGAAGCCAAGTTACAGGGAACCAGGCAGAGGGCCTTCTCGGTCGTGGCACCCACCCTGTGGAATGCCCTCCCACCAGATGTCAAAGAGAACAACAACTATCTGACTTTTAGAAGACATCTGAAGGCTGCCCTGTTTAGGGAAGCTTTTAATGTTTAATAGGTTATTGTATTTTAATATTCTATTGGAAGCCACCCAGAGTGGCTAGAGAAACCCAGCCAGATGGGTGGGGTATAAATTATTATTATTATTGTTGTTGTTGTTATTATTATTATTATTATTATTATTATTATTATTATTATTATTACTACTACTACTACTACTACTACTACTACTACTACTACTATTACACTATTACAAGGGAAGCGTTCAGGGTGACTTCCACTACCTCTTTTTCTAGAAAATAGCATGGATAACAAGTATGCATAGGATCACAGTTTGACCTTATTTTGTTCAGGTACTCTAATGTATACCGTATTTTTCGCCCTATAGGACGCACTTTTCCCCCTCCAAAAATGAAGGGGAAATGTGTGTGCGTCCTATGGGGCGAATGCAGGCTTTCACTGAAGCCTGGAGAGCGAGAGGGGTTGGTGCGCACCGACCCCTCTCGCTTTCCAGGCATCAGGAGAGCCCCAGCGCCAGCCCCACAAGGTCGGGGGACAGAGGGAGGTGGAACGCCGCCATCCCGCTGTCTCCCGAAGTGGTTTGGAGGCTGACAGCGGGGAGACCCCGCCGCCAGCCCCGCAAGCTCCGGGGACAGTAGGGAGGCGCAGCGCGTCTCCCCGCTGTCCCCAGACCTGATCTGAAGGCGGGCGGCGGGGAGAAGAGCGCTTCTCCCCGCTGCCTGCCCCGCAAGCGCCTGGGGGGGGGAAATAATTTTTTTCCTTTATTTCCCCCCCAAAAAACTTGATGCGTCCTATGGGCCGGTGCATCCTATGGGGCGAAAAATACGGTAAATGGAAAACAAGGAGTCGCAGCAGCCTAAAGTCTCTTTCACTTTCAATGGCTTGTGAATTACTAGGAACCAGCATCATGGCTCTTTCTTAAAAATTAAGATCTGTCCATGCAGTGTGAGAATGTCCTTGGCCAGTGTTTCTCAGCGCCACACTCAAATTGCCAGTTGCCCTTTCATGTCCAGCTGATCTTAGCAGAAAGAAGCTCCATTGTGAACAGCAGGTGAACTGTAGCCTGCAACAATTATGTGAGGAGGCAATGTTGCTCTTCGTTGAAGGTGTGCCTGTTTTCAGATCAAGCCGCGGCACAAACCCCAGTGGGGGAAAAGGTAAAACTCATTAGTGTTTGGCAGAAGAACAAGCGCCTAGCCAAAGCCTCCCTTGTACACTCTTCACGGCATGACAAAACTTGAAGTTGTTTGTTGCTGCACAGCCCATTCGGGAGTCCCGCGTCCCTTGCCAGTCCCTCTTAAGAAATCTCGAACAATAAACAATAACCTTTTTATTCAGTTGCAATCAGTTGAAGAGCTGCTCCAAGAGATAAATCTGCTAGAACTGTCATGAACAAAGGGATGGTCATGGGGCTTGGATTTTGCCGAACTTTACTGCTAGAAGCACACCTTGCATGTCTAGTTTAATGTTGCCTCCCACCCTGCCCACAAAGGCTCGCTTTTGGGGGGTAAAGCGGCTGCAGGAGGCTTTGGGTTGAGTAGGAAAAGTCTCTTGGGGTGAAACAGGCAGGGACTGCAGAACTCTTTCCTTCCTGGCAATTTTCCTGTTCAAAATTGGCATCACAAGCCCAGAGAGCTGTATCTTTTGTCTCTCAAGGAGAAAAGCCAGGTTAGAG
The DNA here is from genome assembly GCF_964188305.1 of Podarcis bocagei. Lineage (NCBI taxonomy): Eukaryota > Metazoa > Chordata > Lepidosauria > Squamata > Lacertidae > Podarcis > Podarcis bocagei. The sequence continues at coordinate 57,092,771 of NC_138134.1, forward strand.
CAGGGAAGAATTATATAGGGTCCCTTTTTTCCTACTCTTATCCTCTGCTCAACCTGAAAGCCTGATGTACCTGATAAAAGGATAAAAGGCTCTTGGCAGAGGCTGGGAGAGTGGAATCATAGGCTTAGACTCTGAGATCTGTTTCTAAGAGGAGCGTAGAAGGAAAGAGCCATGACTGTGCTCACTTTATTGAGAATTTTGTTTTGCCAGTCCCAAGTTGTTGTTGTTGTTTGGCAATCCAAGCCATGTTTGCACAACCATGTTGAAATGTCAGTTAACCTCCAAAGCATTGATTTAATTTCTATACCGCTTAATATATTACAAATACCTCTAAGCGGTGTGCAGGGAACTGAAGCAACAACAGGCAACTGAGACAAAATATTACAAAAATACAGAGTTACATATAAAAATGTGCCCTGTCCTCAGGAGCAGTTTCTCAGGGCCTGCACCCAAAAGAAAATTCTTGGAAATTCCATTTCATGAATGCAGATCCACTATCACTATCCTGGAAGCAACCCTATTCGGTTCATACATCTGCCACACCAACTATCTTATCAAATAACTAGATTATCTTGGCCTGGAAGAAAATAGCAATTTGTAGCCAACCTCATGTAGTTCATTCCCTCTCCTTTCCCCCCCCATCTTTCAAAAATTTCCCCCTGCACAATCTGGTGCCTAGATTGTGGCTAGTTTGAGGTTGGTGAGTTCTGAGAGAAAATGGAGATGTGTAATTATTACCTTCATGCTGTCAATATACATACTCATTATATCTTGTCATTTGTTTGCCGGAGACATAGAAGATTTGTTCTTTTTGTGGTGGTGGTGATGTTTGTCAAGTGAACAGAGCACAACAATGTAGCCCTGTGTTCCTTCTTGAACACTTGCAATTATCTTTATTAAACTGAGGAGGAAGTGGTATATATTTTTTTAAAAACGCTATTTTCTTAGTATCATTTTCCCATGAAACACTGAGGATGAAAAAACGTCAGTTCCCTGGTTACTTTTTCAGAGTTTAAGCACTCCTGGAACTTCTTGAAAAAGTGTCAACAAAAACCATTGTTTTCCCACCTGGTTCACCTCGTGATGAGCTCAGTGTTCCTCGGCTCCCTCAGAGCACTCTCTAGGGCAGGAGACGCCAATATGGTGCCCTTGGGGTGTTGCTGGACTTCATCTCCCATAATCCCTAATCATTGGCCATACTTTCTGGAGCTGATGGGAGCTGGAATCCAACCATACCTGAAAAGCACTACGTTGGTTGCCCCTTCTGCTCCCCTATTGCCCAAATTTACTATTAGGGGGTTGGCATCAGGGAGAGCTGGTGCAGAGCACATCAGCACAGAGGAGTCTGGTTCATGAGGAAACTAGCCCACCAACCTCAGTCTCCTCTCAGCCAACCCCCACCTGCCCGTCTTCTTATTTGTACCCAGTTAGGAGATTGGAGTCTGCCTGAAATTGGCTCTGATTATGCTTATGGTTGATCTCCTGGCCTACCGGTCCCAATGGAGAGCTAGGCCTATACAAATCCACCTTAGCTGGGTTTCCCCTCTCCTTTAATATCATTACTATTCGTGCCCGAGTCTAGCTTATAGACAAGATATCCTTATCTAGGCAGTCATTAAACAATTCTGCAACTATAAGAGCCAGTTCGTTTTTAAAGGACTGATAAAATTCTTCTCCTAGCCCAGCCGGACCTAGGGCTTTGTTTTCTTTTGCCTTTTGTAAATATTCAATGACTATGTCTATGGATATTGGTTTATTTAAGGCCTGGTTATCTTCAAAAGAAAAGCTAGATAAATGAAGGTCACTGAAAAACTTTTAAGATAGCACCAGCTACCGCTGCTTCAGCAGCAACAGACTTCTCTTCCATAAGAACTGAATGCCAGAGCAGAGCATCTGTTGCCACTAAGGAGCATAGGAAATGGAATTCCAGGTGGCTCCTGGCTCCTTACTGGGTCACAGCTGGACCATGTCTGGATCCAAGAACCCCTCCCCCTGCCATAGTTCAGTCCAAACTAGCAGGTCCTCAATGGAGATTAGAATAAAGGTAACTTAATGCTGGGTTAAGTTAAATGGATGTAAATTCTGAAAGCTTCCTGTACTTAAAATGGCTCTCTGACTTAGTTTCTTCTTGCAACAGAAGCAGAGTTGCCCTTATCTCCTTAATAAATAGAGCCATTTATAGCCAGACAGGCTTAGTTCTTGTTTTTTCTCAGTGAACCAGTAGTGTTAGGTGCTGGCATGACAGCAGCTGTAGTGGGTATCACTGTTTAAATACAACATATTGAAATCATGTAAAAAAGGGTCATGATTTTTTATTCAGTTCTGTGCTTAATTCTAATTTACACTCAGTGGTCTACTTACAATAAGGTATAGAACTTGCTGTAAGTAACTAAATCTAATGTGCGCACTTCTGAACTTTTTCAGAAACCTCCATGCAGTTGTGGGCAATATCTCATGCTGGAGATCTAGAGAGAGAGAGGGAGAGAGAGAGAGAGAGAGAGAGAGAGAGAGAGAGAGAGAGAGAGAGAAGAAATTAAAACCTGTTGTCTTCTTGTCTTCAAAGAACGCTGGCCAATCGCCGAGTCCTATTTGAAGACTGTGCACCAGCCAGATAATCATCTCCAGGTTTCAGCTTGTGTCCCAGGAGCTAAGAGCTTAAAATTTGAACTCATTAAGGAGATGCGATAACCGGATTCATTGTCCAAACTCTTCCCTCCGTTCGTCTGGAACAGGCAATTTGCAGCCGCAAGGTTTTTGTTTTGCTCTACGTGACAGGGGTGTAGATAGTCAGGACTTGACTGAGATGCTGCTGCTATTGACTCTGCTGTTGTTTCCTTTTGTGTCTATGTTGTGGGCTCCTGTTTTTGAGACTGACACATTGTGAAGTTTAGGGCAGAGGGGGATGCACTGCAGACACACAATGGGGACAGAACGGAGAGGGAGATTTTTTTTAACATTTGAGATAATGTGCTTTTGGAGGGATGGTGTTTGTCATGACTGCAGACTTGTTTTAGGCTGAGTGGAAAACTGAGATACACAAGGAGTTCATTTACTTAAAGTTCATGTGTTTAAACTGTTTATTATTCCATTACATTTGTACCTTGTTTGTAAAACACCTTAGTACTCAGACGTTTTAGCTCCCGAATGCCACAAACCCGGAAGTGAGTGTTCTGGTTTGCCATCATTTTTTGGAAGCCAAACATCCGAAGTGATGTCCACGGCTTCCAGCCGCTAACCCAGAAATAGTGCCTCAGGTTAAGAACTTTGCTTCAGAATTAGAACAGAAATCGTGCGGTGGCGGCGCGGCAGCAGCAGCAGGAGGCCCCATTAGCTACCTGAAGTGTGGTGCTTCAGGTTAAGAACAGTTTCAGGTTAAGAACAGACCTCCGGAACGAATTAAGTTCTTAACCTGAGGTACCACTGTACTAATATAGTAGAACTATATTATAATATAAAACACTATAATATAACTATATAATGTAACCAGTACATACATAGAACCATAGAACTGTATCTAGTCTAACCCAGCTCTAATCCAACGCTCTTAACCAGTACACCATGCTGGTTCTCCTGATGATAAGATCCACACCGCTAATTTTCTCTTAGAGTCAAAATAAAAGTGATGTTCAGACTGGCTGCCACCCCACATCCTCTTTTACATAAGATGAGCCTGCTGGATCAGCCAATGGCCCATCTAGTCCAGCATCCTGTTCTCAGAGTGGCCAAAGAGATACCTGTGGGAAATCCTCAAGCAGCTCCTGAACCTAAGAGCCCCCTCCCCTCCTGTGGTTTCCAGCTCAGAAGCACCACTTGGAGCATTGCTCCTTCTCAGTTTCTTCATTAGATTACGGGTGACCAAAAGAGAAGCTTGAATAGAGATCACTTGTGCATGGACTAGCCAGGAACAATGCCTCCTTTCTTTTTGACGGAGGAAAAATGGAAAGAAGAGCTGTTTTATGAATGGCCGGTCAAAATTGATAGCCAGTGGAGGAAATCTGAAAAGCTCTTTGGGTTGATGAGAATTGCCCTTGCTCGTCGGGTTTCCAAATTCTGGAGGTGATTAATTTATTTAGCTTACATTATGGTGGGGATGTGCTAGAAGCAGGTTTTCCACTGCAGCTCATTCCAAACTCCCTGCAGGGGAAACTCGCCTCCCTTGGAGTGAATGAGAAGCCATAGAAGCAACATGTTTGCAAAGGCATACTACAGAAACAAACGTATAAATACCGTATTTTTTGCTCTATAAGACTCATTTTTTCCCTCCTAAAAAGTAAGGGGGAATGTGTGTGCGTCTTATGGAGCGAATGCAGGCTGCGCAGCTATCCCAGAAGCCAGAACAGCAAGAGGGATCACTGCTTTCGCTGTGCAGCGATCCCTCTTGTTGTTCTGGCTTCTGAGATTCAGAATATTTTTTTTCTTGTTTTCCTCCTCCAAAAACGAGGTGCGTCTTGTGGTCTGGTGCGTCTTATAGAGCGAAAAATACGGTAGTTACATCTTTTTATTATTATTATTATGAATTTTATTTAAGAAAGATACACATTTTACATCATTGTACAAGTGTATACAAACAAAAAAGGATTCCATCATAAGAGAGAATAGAAAGAAGAAAAAAAGAAAAAAGAAAACCAGAAAATAAGGAAAAAGAAGAAGACATACAAAATACACATAACAGAACTTCCGTCCGACTCGGTTTTGGAGTTATCTATTCTTACATTAATTCTGCAGTATTGCTAAAACGTTATACATTGATGATTTTAATTATCGTCTATTGATAAATTATTTATTCCCTGGCTGGCCTCAAAATAAATTAGAAATTTATTCCATTCGTCTTTAAGTTTAACTGTATTATTTTGTCTTATTTTTTGAGTTAGTCTCGCTAGTTCAATATATTGGTATAACCTCATTTGCCACTCTCCGACCGTGGGTAAATCAGGGGTTTTCCATTTTTGTGCAATTTGAATCCTTGCCGCTGCCATAGCATATTGGACGAAGGTTTGATCTATTTTCTTTATTTCTTTACCAATCATACCTAAAAGAAACAACTCAGGGGTTTTGGGGAAATCATACTTCAAAATTTTTTTCAGTTCGTCATGTATTTGTTTCCAGAATTCCTTCACTACATCACAGGTCCACCAGATATGGAAAAAGGTCCCAACCTTGTCCCTACATCTCCAACAGGTGTTATCAGCAGTTTTATACATCTTTCTTAACTTTGCTGGGGTCAAGTACCAGCGGTACATCATTTTCTCTAAATTTTCGCGGAGGGCTACACATGCTGTAAATTTTACCCCTTTCGTCCACAATATCTGCCATTTGTTATAATCTATATTATGACCAAGGTCTTTTTCCCATTTTACCATCACTCCCTTCACCAGCTCTTCTTTGGTGTCCCATTCCAATAATTGTTTATACATTTTGGAGAGGAGTTTATCATTACTCTCCAAAATTTCGACCTGAAACCTTGATTTTTTTTCACTCATCCCCGCTCTCTTATGTTCGCCCCATAAAGCATTAATCTGGTGGAAGTGCAGCCACTCTTTTATTCTATCTTTCAACTGCTCATAGGGCTTCACCTTCCATCCTGCTTCTGTCTTCACTAAAAGGTCCTCATATGTACATTTTTCATCAGTCATGTTTATTTTTTTAATTTTAATAATATCAGTTGGTGATAACCACCATGGGGTGCCTTTTTCGATCAATTTTTTATACCTCTTCCACACCTCTAGTAATGGGCCTCTAATTATATGATTGGAGAAGCCTCTATGGACCTCCCCTTTCTCTTGCCAGAGGTAGGCATGCCACCCAAATCTAATATTAAAACCCTCCAGATCCAATAAATCTGTATTTCTGAGGGTGGCCCACTCCTTTAGCCAACACAAACAGGCTGCTTCATAGTAGAGCCTGATATTCGGGGCTGCAAATCCGCACCTCTCTCTTGAATCTGTTAAATATTTAAACTTTATTCTGGCTCTCTTCCCCTGCCAAATAAACTTGGTCAGGGTTTTTTGCCAGTTCTTAAAGAGGGAGGTACCTTTAATAATCGGAATATTTTGAAACAGGAATAATAGTCTCGGAAGGATGCACATCTTAATAGCAGACATCCTCCCTGTCCATGATAGTTTCAGTCTGTGCCAGGTGTCTAAATCTTTTTTAATATCCTGCCAAGCCTTACTGTAATTGTCTTCAACCAGATTTATATTTTTGGGTGAGAGCCAAATTCCCAAATATTTCACTTTATTCACAATTTTAATACCAATCTTTTCTTCCAGTTGAGTTTTATCCTGTTCAGTCATATTCTTTATTAGAATTTTTGTTTTCTTCCTGTTTAATCTGAAGCCCGACAGTCTGCCAAAATCCTCCAGAAGTTCTATAACCCTGGTTGCACTATCCACTGGGTTCTCCACAGACAGGACCAGGTCATCGGCGTAGGCCTTAAGCTTGAATTCTTTCTTCCCAATTTTTATCCCCCTCACATTTACTGCCTCTCTTATTCTATTTGCAATTACTTCCAATACCATTATAAATAACAAGGGGGACAGAGGGCAGCCCTGCCTTGTACCTTTCTTGATCATAAAGGGTTTAGTCAGATTGTCATTTATAATCAGCCTGGCCTGTTGTTCTGAATATATTGCCCTGATACCTTTCATGTAGGGACCTTCGATACCTGCCTTTTCCAAACATTGTAATAAAAATTGCCATGAGACATTATCAAAAGCCTTTTCGGCATCTATAAAGATTAATGCTGCGGGGACGTCTATTCTCATATCTAGATATTCGATGATGTTTAATATGTGACGAACATTTTCTTTCTGGTGTCTGTTAGGGAGGAATCCTGCTTGGTCTTTGTGTATGTGCTTTGTTAAGAGCTTCTTAAGTCTACCAGCCATAATGTCAGCGAAGATCTTATAATCGTTATTAAGCAAAGAAATTGGTCTGTAATTTTTTATATCTGTTTTTTCTTTCTCTGATTTTGGGATCAGGGTTATATAAGCCATTTTCCACGAATCCGGGATCTTCCCTCCCTGGAGGATGTTATTAAACACGTCTTTAAGCACTGGGGCTAAGTATTCCCCTAACGTTTTATAATATTTTGCAGACAAGCCGTCTGGTCCAGGGGATTTCCCCATCTTCATCCTGCTGATAGCTTCCTTAATCTCATTTACTGAGATCTCCTTGTTCAGTTGTATCCTATCCTCCTCCGTTATATATTTCCCTTCATTTTGATCCAGATAATTCTTAATTTCTACAGTATTTTCTCTTCCTCTTTCATACAGCTTTTCAAAAAATTGAGTAAACCTATTTTCTATCTCCTCTGGGTCTTCTATAGTGTTGTCCTCCGTTATTATTTTATTTATCACATTTTGTTTCTTTCTTTTTCTTAGCTGCCAAGCGAGTAACTTCCCCATTTTATTTGCTAATTCGAAATATCTTTGCTTTGTAAATTTGATTTTCCATTCTATCTCCTGATTTAGTATTGCCGAGTATTGAGATTGAAGCACCTTAGAGGCTCGGATGGAGTCATCATCTGTTGGGTTTATGACCAGTTTTCTCTCGTAATTTCTCAGTTGAGAGAGGATATCCTCTTTCCTACGTTCCCTTACCTTTCTCCTGTAGCTTTTTTGTTGTATTAAGAGACCCCTCAAAACCGCCTTACTGGCGTCCCAAACCACATCTATGGGGGTTTCTTTATTCAAGTTGAAATCTAAATATTCTTTTAGGGTATCTTTAATTCTTTCCCTCACCTCTTCATTATCAAATAAATTCTCACACATCCTCCACTTGTATTGACCCTTCACTTCATTTTTTATTTCCATATCTAAGGCACAATGGTCAGATATTGTCCTGGGATGGATTTTACAACTCTTCACCCTCAACGAGAGTATTCTTGTCGTCCAAATCTGATCGATTCTCCCCCAACTCTGATGAGGTTCAGAGTAATGAGTAAACTGTTTGGAAGAGGGGTTTTTATACCTCCAGATGTCAATTAGGTCTAAATTTCCTTCCATGTCGCTAAATGATTTCGGTAATTTCCCCCTGGCCAATTTCCCCTTCTTTTCACTCCTATCCAGATCCGGCGTTGGAACACCATTCATATCCCCAAGCAGGACTAGTTTATGGGCTTCCAGTTCTAATAACATACTTTCGAGTTTCTCAAAAAACTCTGCTCTGTTTGAGTTCGGTGCGTATACCGTCACCACATTAATTTTCTCCCCCCGAAAATTTAATTGGACCCCTAGGATTCTTCCTTCCTCATCTTTGCAGATCAGAGTCGGTTCCCACTTCTCTTTGACGTATATTACTACTCCTCTTTTTTTTTTAACATCAGAATTAATAAAATCTACTCCTAACCTTTTATTCACCAAGATGTGTTTGTGTTTCTTAGCAATATGTGTTTCCTGAAAGCAGATTACATCATACTTTTTATTTTTCGCAACTTTCTCAATTTTATTCCTTTTAACCTTATCGTTCAACCCATTTACATTCCAGGATAAAAATTTTAGTGTATGTGTTATTGTTTACCTTTGTCTGCTTCTAAAACCTCTGACCGGACTTGCGAACTATAATCTATCGCCTTTGTTTCCTGAGGACTCCCCCTCTTCTGCCGTCTCCACTCCCACTACGGCCTCATCATCGTCTTCCTCTATGTCCACTACCCCCTCCCCTGCTCCCCCCCTCCTCCTGTCTGCCCCTTATCTCTCCCTCCCCCTCCTCCTCCCTGCTCCTTGGTCTGTTCTCTGCCTTTCCCAAATCTTTTTCATATCTTCTCAGAAACTTATCCGCCTCTTGTGTGTCCAACAATCTGAACTTTTTCTCTTTGTAGAAAAAACTAATCCCTTCCGGGAACTCCCATCGGAATGGTACCCCATTTCTCTTCAAAGCTGCTGCCACTTGTTTATACCCTTCTCTTTTACGAAGTAGCCTCACTGGTATTTCTTTGTAAATGATAATAGGCCTTCCATCAATTCTTAATCTATTATTATAACTCTTTCTCAAAATTAGGTTTTTCATTTCCAAAGAATTAAAAATCACCAAGCAATCCCCCAGGAATTTACTTGCTTTTAAGTGTTTAGGCCTAGTCATTCATACATTATCTACGGTGGAAGCCATCTCTTCCTCCCTCAGACCTAGCCAATTAGAAAGTTCTTTGATCATCTTCCCTCTTATGTCTTCATTTCTATCCTCTGCTACTCCCCTGAATTTAAGATGAAGCTGTTTTAATCGCATGTCTGCCATGGCTAGGTTATCCCAGATCTTGTCTTGAGAAATACTCAGCTCCCCCAGCTCTTCTTTTACCTTCATTGTCTCCTTTTTTTGTTCCCTCATCTCTTTCTGCAGCTTTTTGTTAGATTCCTCAATCATTTTAGACTTAGCGGAGAGATCTTGAATTTTAGTTGAGAGTTCACCAACTGCTCCTTCTATTTTTTTATCGATCATCTCCTGAACCTCTCCTAGTTTGTTTTCCATATATAATGCATTTTGCTTAAATTCCTCCTTTATTCTAGCCCACAGATTGTCTAAATCTTTGATTTCCTCCTGTCGCGACAACTTTCTTTCTCCCGGGGTCCCACCCCCTTTCTTCCAATCTTTTCCATCCTTTCCCATCATTTCCTGCTATCACCCCCTAAAAATTTGTTTCAGCCATGCCTTTACTTCCCTCCCCTTTCAACCCTCCAGTTAACCACAATTTTAAGCAGAAATTGTCAATAATAACCCACTGTAACCCACTATAGTAAACCGGAGGAAAAAACAAAAACCAATTTCCAGACAGGGTTAAACAGCTCCCTCGGGGCAGCCTCCAAACATAAACTTCAGGAGGCCCGGAGCAGAAATCCTGTAAGCAGTCCAGCGAGAGAAGTTGAGCAGTCCAGCGAGAAAGGTTGAGGGAGAGCACGGGGTGAATCCCTCCCAACTCCCGGCGGACTCTTTCTTCGCCCTTTACCAATCCTCTTCGCCAACCCACCCCACGTCACAAGGGCAGAAGATTGATAATCCAATAGTCAAACCTTAAAGAAGTATAGTCCAGAGTAATCCACCTTTAGCCTGTATTGTCAAAGTCCAGGTTATAGTTTAGATATAGTTCAGGTTATAGTTATAATCCAAGTTATAGTCAAAGTCCAGATTCCAGATGCCACCATCGGGATCCAGGTCAAGGTGTAGAGCACCAATCTCTCTAAACTGAGTGGAACTGAGTGAGACGTCACGCCACCTCCTCTGTTTAGAAACCCCCTATCCAGTTCCAGCCACCCAGAGGTGGGGGGGCAGGCGAAGGGGGAGCAGGAGGGGGGGCAGGCGAAGGAAAGAGAAAAACAGAGAGACAGGGTGTGGCGGCAGACGCGGGAGCTTTAAAGTCCTCTCACCCTGTACCTGCTACCGTCCTTCCCCTAAAATAGTCCTTAGACTCCTTCCAGAGGTGGCTTAAGCACTTAGACGCTCCGGATCTTAATTATGAAATTATAAACTGTGAACGCCAGAAAGCGCTTGTCCTTACAAAACAACGTAAACGTCCCCAAAAAATAAACTATAGAACTCTCCAGGGTCCAGTTAGTCCTTAATGTCCAATACTGTCCCTTCTTAAATCTTCACAACAAATTGTTCTTGCTCAAACAACAAATTGTTCTTACTCAAACAGACTCTCCAAAATCTCCTTATATCATCGACTTTCCGCCTGCGCCATCTTATATCCTCCACCAAGCGAACTCCCAAAAGCAGTTCAAAGTCCTCCAGGCACCACCCAGCTTCACTAGTGGCTTTGCGCCTTGCCCTGTGTTTTATATAAAAGAAAAAACACCTTAAAAACGCTGGGGGTTTCCATTCTTCTCTTAAGGCGGTCCGTCGCCTCTTCCAGCTGAAGCTCGAGGCGTCGTCCTGCAGAGTCGTTGCCGCCCAATTCGTGCTCGCGGTCCTTCGTTGTCTCCTCGTACCAACTCAGGAGAACGGTACGACCGCTTCCACGCTGCTGGGTACCTTTCCCCTAAGGGTGCCCCCCTTAGGGTTTGGGGGAGCGCTGCGCCCTAACGTCTCCCCAAGCCTCCGCAGAGCTCGGAAAACCGGGAGCGGGTTTTCCGCGCTTCTTCGCTGGTTGCGACCGGAACCGGAAGTCTACGGTAGTTACATCTAATTGTTGGGATTCCATTCCACCTTTTGCTGCGGACATGGGATTGTTGCATGTCACATGTCGGTTTACATTCCAGCACAGATTGCTGGTGCAAGTGGAACTTCCGCTCTATATAGCTGTTGTTTTTGGCTCCCTGCAGGGGAAACTCACCTCCCTTGGAGTGAATGAGAAGCCATAGAAGCAACATGTTTGCAAAGGCATACTACAGAAACAAACGTATAAATACCGTATTTTTTGCTCTATAAGACTCATTTTTTCCCTCCTAAAAAGTAAGGGGGAATGTGTGTGCGTCTTATGGAGCGAATGCAGGCTGCGCAGCTATTCCAGAAGCCAGAACAGCAAGAGGGATCACTGCTTTCGCTGTGCAGCGATCCCTCTTGTTGTTCTGGCTTCTGAGATTCAGAATATTTTTTTTCTTGTTTTCCTCCTCCAAAAACGAGGTGCGTCTTTTGGTCTGGTGCGTCTTATAGAGCGAAAAATACGGTAGTTACATCTAATTGTTGGGATTCCATTCCACCTTTTGCTGCGGACATGGGATTGTTGCATGTCACATGTCGGTTTACATTCCAGCACAGATTGCTGGTGCAAGTGGAACTTCCGCTCTATATAGCTGTTGTTTTTGGCTCTCTCTGTCTGAGAAGATGGCAAGGAGAGACGACATGTTTCTTTGTCCTGATTTATGTTTAATAAATGCGTAGTTTAGTATGTGTCTACAGCCTCAAGCCTCTTCTGCTGTACAGTATACACTGCTGAGTCAAGTGTGCTCAAGTCTGCAAGCTTGAGTTGCTGATATACGTCGGAGCCAGAGGTCAATGAAGCTTCGCAGTGGCAAGGCTGAGAGGGAGACGTTCCAGCTGGTGCCTCCTACCTGGTCATTTGACCCCTAGATGCCTACACTAATTAGGGTCGAGCAGGCATGTTCAGCATGCAGGGCCTTCCTATCATGGCTCTGCCTTCCCTTCTTCAGGGCTTGAGGAATCGCACTCTGAGTCAGCCCCAGGAGCACCTAACCAATTGGAAACGCTCCTGCAAAAAGATCCCATGGTGCCAGTAGCCCTTTGTCCAGGAGATTCCACATTGCCCTCTTCTGACTCAGAGGAGTACAGGTGTCATGGACTGGCTGGATGCTGAGGAGTGGTGTGAGGCACCAGCTGGAGAAGCCCCAAGGGAAGAAGGCTCAGAGCCAGTTGATTGGTGGTGGGACAAAGGTGTGCAGTCAGAGGGGCAAGAGGGAGAAAACTGGGTGGTGTTGGAAGCTGAAGAGGCAACAGAGCAGGGAGAGACTGGCAGAGAGCAGTTCAGGAGCGGAGGGGGGCCAGGAGACAGAGATGAGGCAGGCTGCTGAAGAAGCCAGGGAGTCCCCCCCTCCTGCTGCAACCATGCCCTTTGGTCACCTAAAACATGCAGAGAAATGAAGAGGGCAAAGCAACAAGAGGCAAAATGACAGAGCCTTAGGCTGCGGGGGAAGGAACCGGCAGAGGTATGCTTAATGTGTGTGTTTTTTGTTGTTGTTTTATGATTTTCAGTTTTATACATTTCAATAATTTTACAAACATTTTAACATTTCAAAACTTGACTTCCTTCCCCCTCTTTCTGCAGTTCCTTAAATTTATTTTTAATATTTTCTGCATATCCAAATTAACTTAATTTGCTCATTTATTCATCTACTTTAAATATATACTCTTATAAAACTGCAGGCTATTACAGTAATCCTGCCAATGTTCTTATCTGTTTACAGTTTGCTTGTAAATATTCAATCAACTCATTTCCATTCTTTTATAAAAAGTTTGTTATAAAGTTTTATATATATATAAAAGTTTCACCGTTTCTGCATATTCCATAAGTTTTTGAATCCATTCTTCTTTCGCTGGGATGATTTCTTCTTTTCATTTTTGGGCGGGTAACACTCTTGACACTATAGTTGCATACACGAATAAATTTCTCTACAGTTTGGGTAGATCTGTCCCTATAATTCCCAAAAGGAAAGCTTCTGGGGTTTATTTACAAATGTTATTTTAAACAACTTTTTCAATTCATTATATATCATTTCCACACAGTGAAGTTATGCTGTATGGGCACATCAGCAGAGCTAACCTGGTGCTCAGTGTGGTGTAGTGGTTAAGAGCGGTAGTCACGTAATCTGGGAAACCGGGTTCGTGTCTCCGCTCCTCCACATGCAGCTGCTGGGTGACCTTGGGCCAGTCACACTTCTTTGAAGTCTCTCAGCCCCACTCACCTCACAGAGTGTTTGTTGTGGGGGAGGAAGGGAAAGGAGAATGTTAGCCGCTTTGAGACTCCTGAAGGGGAGTGAAAGGCGGGATATCAAATCCAAACTCTTCTTCTTCAGCCAGTCGCTGATGCGATCTCCCTGTCACCTGGGTCCTTTCCCTCTAAGTAAGCAGCAACAACTCCACGGCCAAGAGGCCAGGTGCACAGCATCACCTGACTCTCTTCACCAACTGCTGCTCACTCACCTGTCTCCATCTAGAGCACCGTAATGCCATACAAATGGCATCTGAGCCACCCCCTTCCTGTCTCCCAACCAGCTGGGGCCTTACTCTGCACCCTTGGTTTGGTCTTCCACACAGAGTACCTGAAGGAGCGTCTCCACCCCCATTGTTCAGCCCCACTGAGGTCCAGCACCAAGGGCCTTCTGGCAGTTCCCTCAATACAAGTGAGGTTACAGGGAACCAGGCAGAGGGCCTTCTTGGTAGCGGCACCCTTCCTGTGAAACGCCCTCCCACCAGATGTCAAGGAAATAAACAACTACCTGGCTTTTAGAAGACATCTGAAAGCAGCCCTGTTTCGGGAAGTTTTTAATGTTTGAAGTTTTAGTCTGTTTTTAATGTTCTGTTGAAAGCCGCCCAGAATAGCTGGGGAAACCCAGCCAGATGGGCAGGGTATAAATAAATTATTATTATTACTACTACTACTACTACTACTACTACTACTACTACTACTACTTATAACGTTGCTTAAACTCTCATGCTGGGCAGCAAAACCACCATTTCACTTGCCAAGCACGCTGAGTTCCCTCCCTCTTGTTTCTCAGTCGACCTGTTGTGGTTACATTGGCATCATAACTCGGCAGCCGACTGATCTTCTTCTTGTAGGTGGCTGGTGAAGTGAGGGCATGAAAGCCTCCGAAACGTGCTGGTTTGAGCAAAAGAATGGGAGGGGTGGCCTTGAGCCAGTTCCAGCTCCTACATGCTTTCACAAGCCAAGCCTCAGCCTTGCGAGACTTCTATAAAAGATGCTGAAAGACCTTTTTTGACAGCTGACTAATCTCCTTGGAGTGGAAGGCAAGTATCGAGGTGAGATAAATGCAGCCATAATACCTTGACAGAGAGAGACCAGCTACTTTACTTGTACTCTCTCTCTATATATATATATTTTAAAAAACCACACACACACACACCTTAGGAATCAGGCTTTTGTTTTTTAAAGGTAACTTGGCATTCCACGAGAGTTGTGAAAGGGAGAAGAAAATACTAACTCTGCATCAAATGACTTCTGTTTGCAAAGCAGCTCTTGTCAAAAAAGAAAGAAGGGGGGGAGGAATAATTTGGTCATTGGTGCCAGGAATAACATCCAGGGAGTTCTCCATCTCCTGAGGGCAGAGAAGTTAGGTTATTGTTCAAAGGTGGATCAAGGAAAATCCGCCAGGTGTCATGCATATAAATATAATGAGCTTGCTACTTACAAGGCCTGCAAAGAGGAACACTTAATTTTTCAAATACACACCCTTGGAAATAAAAACATTTAATTAATCTTTTTACGGCCTTTCGAAACAATCTTCTCTTTATCACCTCCATATATTATACCCCCCCAAAAGCATAACGAATGCAAGAGCTCAAACACTTGCCACAGTCTAAGGGCGTGTCTTCACAAACTTTTGATACAAAGAGCAAAAGCTTAATGGCTTCTAAAATAACTGTCTTAGGATTTGCCGTCCGTTCTTCTTCTGAAGGGCAACAGGGCTCCATGCTACTAGTGATAGACTCCATATTGACTTTAAAAAAGGATTAGACAAATTCATGGAGGGTGAGGCCACCAGATGCCACTTTTGGAGACACTATGCATCTGAAATGCCTGTTAAGAACATAAGTTCATTCCCATGGGGAAGAAATAAATAACTGCACTTGGCACTGTTGCAGCATGGAAAAATGGAGCAGGTGTCTCTGGACAAACACACAAAACCCCCTGCAGTCCTCACGACACACAAAGCTCTCCCTTTGCGTACCACCAACCTTCTTCATAACAGACGGCATTTGTCTATCAGTAAATAATGCCCACTTGAAATGCTGCAGTTACAACAGCTCACAGATCACACCCATGTTTGTCACAGTGAAGATAAAATGATCTCACGCGTCCTTTTCCCTAGCTCTGTGGAAATTGAGAAGAAACTGCAAATAAGGCTGGGGACTAGCTCCATGGACACACACCCTCTCGCGACTTAGCGCTTAATAATAGAACTTGGAGACAGCAGAGGCATCCACTGTCAGGTCATCCATCAGGGACCATCTCTGTCAAGTTTCTAATTGCTTCAGCATTCCAAGGATTGTTGGACAGTCCAAGTAGGGATGACGGTTGGCCTGTTCATGGTGGTGGTTCTGAATCCGTTGCCAGTGGGGCCACGTTACCAAGAGAATGATGATTAATTGGGTGTTTTGTTTGTCATGGATTACAAAGAAAGGCTTAGTTTAAATATGTAATCAAATCCAGTCCAGTCATACAGAGTGCAAATGTCTTTTATGAAACCAGTGGGAGACAAGAGTTCATCTCTTTTTCTTTTGGCGGGGGGGGGGCGGGAAGCAAATACTGAGGAGAAGTTGTGACTGGTTGTGGTCTGGTGGCCGCTGGACTCTCCAATGACAGCAACATCCTCAGCAGGGCATTGAAGGAGCCTCCCATATATAACAAAGACTTTTGTGGTACCTTACAGATGGGTGAGATTGTTGTGGCATAAGTGTTTGTGAACTTCAGCTCAATGGAAGAGATTCTGCTCTGCATCTGATTCAGTCCCCAGCATCTCCAGGTAGGGCTGATGATATTCCCTGTCTGAAATCCTGGAGAGCCACTGCCAATTAG
Organism: Podarcis bocagei; assembly: GCF_964188305.1. Classification (NCBI taxonomy): domain Eukaryota; kingdom Metazoa; phylum Chordata; class Lepidosauria; order Squamata; family Lacertidae; genus Podarcis; species Podarcis bocagei. The sequence goes on from NC_138134.1 coordinate 57,108,978, forward strand.
TAGATACAATACAGGAATGCGGGTGGCACTGTGGTCTAAACTCCTGAGCCACATGGGCTTGCCGATCAGAAGGTTGGCGGTTCAAATCCCTGCGACAGAGTGAGCTCCTGTTGCTCTGTCCTAGCTCCTGCCAACCTAGCAGTTCAAAAGCACACCAGTGCAAGTAGATAAACAGGTACCACCACAGCAGGAATGGATTTTCCGTTCACTCTGGCACTCGTCACAGTCCTCCATGTGCCAGTAGACATTTAGTCATGCTGGCCACATGACCCAGAAAGCTGTCTGTGGACAAACGCCGTCTCCCTCAGCCTGAAAGCGAGATGAACGCCATACCCCATAGTTGCCTTTGACTGGGCTTAACCATCCAGGGGTCCTTTACCTTTTTTACCTTTACAATACAGTGGTACCTTGGGTTACATATGCTTCAGGTTACATACGCTTCAGGTTACAGACTCCGCTAACCCAGAAATAGTACCTTGGTACTATTCAGGATGAGAAAAGAAATCGTGCTCCGGCGGCGCGGCGGCAGCAGGAGGCCCCATTAGCTAAAGTGGTGCTTCAGGTTAAGAAGAGTTTCAGGTTAAGAACGGACCTCCGGAACGAATTAAGTACTTAACCTGAGGTACGACTGTACAGAACAAGCTAGGTCAAAGGTTTGACTTGGTATAAGGCAGCATTTGATGTTCCCATGTCCATCTGATGCCAACAAAGCCACCTTTTTGGAAATTATATCCATGTGACTTTCTTAATACAGTTTATTTTTCCTGTTATAAAAACACAACACAAGGTAATTGCATACTTGTTTATCCTCACAACTTCAGTTGGCCTTAACTGCTCATGACTGAAATCTTACCTGACTGAGAATTTGCTCCTTCCATCAGAAAAGAAGTTGCTCTCTCTGATCTATTGCCTTTCAGCTCACGTTTAATTTCACCTATTGACTCTAATCTATGGCCAAAACAAACAAGCCCGCCGATGCTGCAGGGAAATTGGCCCCTTCCAAAAACAAAAAAAGGTGGTGCATAATGTTTTAATATGCAATTAATTTAACAGCTTCCCCTGAAGAAATTAGCAATCAGCGCTGGTGTTTGCAGCAGTCAAAAAATCTAATTATGAAGAACCCTTAGAAAGTTATATGGAGGTGGCTGGCTCATTCATTCCCTGCTTAATGGTGCCCATAACCGCTAAATAGTCCAATGTGTCTGGCTTTTATGTAAATCACTGACCAATTCAGCGCAGGACTCTGAAGCTATTTTCCTGCCTTCAGCTTGAGTTACATAATACGTTGCGCAAGGCAATGCTATATTTTACCTAAGGGCACCCACAAAATATAATAATATGGCTAATATTCCCCATGTCCTCAGTTAAAAATTAAGGGCAAATCTATTAAGAATCCCATCTGCCTGAGGAAATCTCCTGCAGAGATTTGAAGTGCATTTCTTCTCTCGCACCTGCATGGCACTTGGTCCAGGGAAAGGGCAGGGTGGAAAGTGTGAGGGTTTCAGCCTCCAGTCAGGCGTTTAAGGATATAGGCAAAAACCCAGCATTCTTCCTTCAGCATTGGAGGCAGTATGCCCCTGAGTACCAGCTGTTGGGGAACGCCAGTGTGGAATGTGCTGTGGTCTTGCTTTCTGACTTCCTGCAGGCATCTGTTGGCCATTGTGAAAACAGGATGGTGGACTAGATAGGCCATTGACCTGGTTCATGCTGTCAGGTTAGTGTGGGGAAATCTTCAGTACTTGCCAAACGCTCTCTGCAAGGGCACACCATTGCTCTTAAAACTCCCCCGTTTGCTGCACTGTTAGAATCTGAAATTACAACTCAACATTATGCCCATGGCACACCTCTCAAATAATAAACCACTTCCTTAGCGTTCATGCACACCCACACACCCTGCTTGGGTTCTTTGTGCAATTGGTCTCATCCTGATTCCTGCTTCTTAAAGTAAATCAGGATAGTTAAAAGGTAAAAAAAAAGGTAAAGGACTCCTGGACTGTTAAGTCCAGTCAAAGGCAACTATGGGGTGCGGTGCTCATCTTGCTTTTCAGGCAGAGGGAGCCAGTGTTTGTCCGCTGACAGCTTTCCATGTAGCCAGCATGATTAAACTTCTTCTGGTGCAACTGGACACCATGATGGAAGCCAGAGTGCACGGAAATGCCGTTTATCTTTCCGCCGCAGTGGTACCTATTTATCTACTTGCACTGGTGTGCTTTCAAACTGCTAGGTTGGCAGGAGCTGGGACAGAGCAACGGGAGCTCACCCCATCATGGGGATTCGAACCACAACCTTCCAATCAGCAAGTTCCAGAGGCTCAGTGGTTTAGACCACAGTGCCACCCGCGCCCTATTGTTAACAGAGGAACACTTAAGTGATTTAAGTGTTATATAAGTTGCAATGCAATAGAGTTAAACGTACATAAGCCCAGTCACATCAAGAATCTTAAACTTGCTTAACTCTGCAGTAGATTGTGTCTAGTATTAAATATTGGGGAACATGCACGTTATTTAGTTTTTTTTTAGAAGAGTGATCACAGCCAGTGTGTTTATGTAGCAACATGTTGATGATAGTAATACTAATGACGTTATTATTTTTAAAAGGCCCATATTGGCGGTGGTTGTTCACCCGCAGCTAATTTGAGGAATCTTCATAGGTCTGTGGTACAGTAACTGCATTGCATGCAGAAGTTCTCAATTTCAATCCCGGCATCTCCAGGTAGGGTATTCCAGTCTGAAAGCCTGGAGAGCTGCTGCCAGCCAGTGTAGACAGTACTGAGCTAGATGGATCAATGATGCTGACTCTCTGTGAGGCAGCTTCCTTTGCTACTGATAGCTCCCAAACGAATCATGATCTACTACAATAAGTAATATATAAATAAGTGACAACATTGTTTCACAATCATGTTATTATACGCAAATCCTTGCATTAAAATATCCAGCTGATGTGGCATACTATGCATGGTTTGGGCTCAGAAAGCCGGGAATGCTTCCCTTTGTGGCAGAGCTGGGTGCCGCATGCCTTTGTGTACTCGATCACAGCTGATGACACAAGCCAGCCGAAAAAGCAATTTGTACAGAGAGGAGCAAAGGATGACAGGTTTCACTGATTACTTGCCAAGGCCAAAGAAACAGATGGAAACACTGGCCTCAAAAGGTCTACAATCACAGGAAAAACAATGAAATGACTGGGTCAAAAGTGTGATTCCTTTTTTTAATTTTTAAAATAAAAGCTTGGACTACTGCAATGCGCTCTACGTGGGGCTACCTTTGAAGGTGACCCAGAAACTGCAATTAATCCAGAATGCAGCAGCTAGACTGGTGACTGGGAGTGACCGCCACGACTGCATAACACCGGTCCTGAGAGATCTGCATTGGCTCCTAGTACGTTTCTGAGCACAATTCAAAGGTTGGTGCTGACCTTTAAAGCCCTAAACGGCCTCAGTCCTGTATGTTCAGCCCGGACACTGAGATCCAGCGCCGAGGGCCTTCTGATGGTTCCCTCATTGCAAGAAGTGAGGTTACAGGGAACCAGACAGAGGGCCTTCTCGGTAGTGGCACCCGCCCTGCGGAACACCTTCCCTTCAGATGTGAAGAAAATAAGCAGCTATCTTATCTTTAAAAGACATCTGAAGGCAGCCCTGTTTAGGGAAGTTTTTAATATTTAATGCTGTATTGTTTTTAACACTCAATTGGAAGCCGCCCAGAGTGGCTGGGGAAACTCAGCCAGATGGGCGGGGTATAAATAATAAATTGTTGTTGTTGTTGTTGTTGTTGTTATGGCACATACACTCGTCCTTTATTGTCAGGCATTGCCGTACCATTAGGCAGAGTGAGGCAGATGCCTTAGGCGTCTGAAGCTGGTAGGCAGAGGGAAATGGCAGGCTGGAGGGGAATGGAGGGGGAAAGGATATACGCCACACAGGCCCTCCGAAGACGACCCTGATCTCCTCTGATGTGGTAGAGAATGGTGTACCACGGCTGGCGTTGAAGTAATATTCAATGGCTAAGCTTATCAGTTTCTCTGAGTCAGGTGTGGTAACCTTTGGTCCTCCAGAACATGCTTAACTACAACCAACATCTTTCCTGGCCATTGGCCATGCTTGCTGGGGATGATGGGAGTTGTAGTTCAGAAACATCCTGAGGGGCAAAGCTTCCCTATACTTGCTCTAAGTGGAATAGGAGAAAGGCCACCATATTGTCCTTCGCCTCAGGCAGCAAAATATCTTGGGCGAGCTCTGTTACTCTATGTTTGTCTTCAGGGTGCACATATTACTGTGTTTTCTTTTTTTCTGATAGGATTGACTTTGTTGGCCTTCTTGTGCCAGTGTGGTGTGGTGGTTAAGAGCGGTAGTCTTGCAATCTGGTGAACTGGGTTCGCGTCTCCGCTCCTCCACATGCAGCTGCTGGGTGACCTTGGGCCAGTCACACTTCTTGAAGTCTCTCAGCCCCACTCACCTCACAGAGTGTTTGTTGTGGGGGAGGAAGGGAAAGGAGAATGTTAGCCGCTTTGAGACTCCTTCGGGTAGTGATAAAGCGGGGTATCAAATCCAAACTCTTCTTCTCTTCCTGTGGGACATCGGGCACCGGCAGCATCTAGAGATGGGGGCTCCAATTCAGTGGCAGGGAATTCTCCTCCTCCTACCCCAAAGTCAAGCTCCTTTCCACATTCACAAGAATCCGGTTTGTTCCTTTAAAAAGCTAAACAATTTTGCGGGTGTCAGGAATGTTACTTTTTGAAATATGGCAACCCTACAAAAATACAATGTCGATATAAATTCAGCGTGGATCAAGAGGTATGCATAATTTTTTTTAAAAAAAACCCCATAGTACCACAGTGTAAGCATCATTGACCTCTCTGCCCCCACCGCTGTAAGAAAGAGGAAATGATCTCCCATACAGAGATGTAAACCTGAAACCCAGTAAATTGTGACACTTAGGCTGTAACAAGGCAGTGGAACAATTAAAAAGACATTGCATTTCTTCAAGGCAAGGGGGTGTAACTCTAAGAAGCGGGGGATATGATTGAATGAGCACAGGCAATTTTCACAGCAACTTGCTGTTGGGTTTTTCTGCCAGAGGAATAATAAATTGGATTTAGTGGGTCACATACAGAGTTATGGTGAGAACCAGATGTGCGATACTTCCTCTATCTTTCGGGAAACATAATAACGAAAACATTTGCTATAGTTCAGTCTGCTTCTAAATGGAAAAGCCTGTTAGGAGGGTATCTGACCAATTCTGAGAGGAGATGAGAAGCCTGTTGTGCATGAGGATTCCCCCCCCCCCGAAACAAGAATGCATAATGGTGGCTGCCAAAAATTGGGCACTATCATTACACTTTCAGGTGGTGCTGGTGACCAAGATTGGTGCTTTGTTTTCCAAAGCATTTCCAAATGATTTGCCATCTGTGACTGAAGAAAGGGACTGAATTTTAGTTATGTATACAGTAGTTCCTCGGGTTACAGACGCTTCAGGTTACATACGCTTTAGGTTACAGACTCCGCCAACCCAGAAATATTACCTCGGGTTAAGAACTTTGCTTCAGGATGAGAACAGAAATCATGCTCTGGCAGTGCGGCGGCAGCAGGAAGCCCCATCAGCTAAAGTGGTGCTTCAGGTTAAGAACAGTTTCAGGTTAAGAACGGACCTCCAGAACGAATTAAGTACTTAACCCGAGGTACCACTGTACATTGTTATAATCAGAGTTGCCATGTGTCCTCTTTTTCCAGGACACATCCTCTTTTTACAGGGATAAAATTTGGGACAAATTGCATTTATATTTGCTTTTGATGGCCATCATACCATTCTCTCTCTTCTTTGCTCTTCAAAATATGGCAGCCCTAAAGTATTGCAATGCTTTCTGTGTGGAACTAGCCTTAAAGCTATATGGAAGCTTCAGCTGGTGCAGTGTGTGTTCCAATGCACATATAAAACATTACCCATGGGCTTCAGTGAAAGGATAATCTTCTACATATGCCTTCCTTTGCTCATGATTGCTGTGTTGCTGGAACTCTAGCTGGTATTCTGTAGTCTGACTGGCCTTCACTGGGTTGAGGAAATCCAAGTCAGTTGTATATCGTGTTGGCTTGCATCTTATCCAATGTACCTTGCACACAATAAATGCTTGCAATTCCTTTCCTCCTTATTCTGTCCTGATTAGTGTAGCATACCCATCCCCTTCAAGCTTTCCACACAGATCTTGGCTCCCCTAACCTAACAGGCCTCTAAATGGACACATTTAGAGAGCCAATGTGGTGTAGTGGTTAAGAGCGGTGGACTCATAATCTGGTGAACCGGGTTCGCTTCCCCGCTCCTCCACCTGCAGCTGCTGGGTGACCTTGGGCCAGTCACACTTCTCTGAAGTCTCTCAGCCCCACTCACCTCACAGAGTGTTTGTTGTGGGGAGGAAGGGAAAGTAGGTTGTGAGCCGCTTTGAGACTTCTTAGGGTAGTGATAAAGCGGAATATCAAATCCAAACACATTTATGTCAAACAATGTCCTTAACCTGCACAAGGTTCTTAAATTGTAAATAATAAAACTATCGGTGGTGCAATATTTGTGGTGTTCCGTTTCCATGTGCTGTTCAACACATGGTGTGGCTGTCATCATGTGGAACTGGGATGTGCAAACCAGCCCTGCATTCCAGTTATAGTTTTCCCTGTTAAGGATGTGTAAGATGACAAGGATTCTTTCTCTCCAGAGCTGTTGAGTGCAGTCTTAAAATGAGTCAGATGTCAGCAGTGCAATCAGCTTTGTTTCTACATTTGCTTTGTAGAATTTGTAGATGTTGTCTAGAAGATGCAGTATGCATGGCCTTTTGGCCTCTCTGTTTAGTTTTAGTTTCTAAAGGAATTTGGCCATGGAGTTAATGATACACATCAAAGAAAATGAAGGGGAGGGGAAGGTTGAAAATAATGTACAATGGTCGCTCAATTTCCTTGCCACTCCTGCTTGGCTCTAGTCAATGATCAGAACAAAATCATACCAAGATTAGGACTTTACAGAAATTATGCTTGTTTATTTCACTAAATGGACATAGCCTTACATGGATGACAGAACCAGATATCGTATTGTACCCATGGTTATCTGCATTTATTTTGCTTTTAGAAATAACAAGAATGACAAATGCATGTGAATTTACAAAGATGTCTTTATTTTGAGTCTGTTTTGGAAAAGTATTCATTTCTTTAAAACCATATTAAATTATTAAGATGTCCTACAGTACATTTGATAAAATGTGTTCCACTTGAACTTTGTGCAATACAGGTTTGTTGGCACCAAAAAATATATTTTTTAAAAAATAAAAGAACTGTTGTCAGAGAGGAAAGTAGTCACTGAATGGAGGAAAGATATATATATATATATATGAATGATATTGGACTCTAGGTACATTTTAATGCCCAAGTCGAGCAAGAGGGATCTGTGTGTACAGAAAGCTTGCTACATGGGCATATCAAATGCAGATGTCTTGATCCAGATCATTTTATTGTTTGGACACACATTGACATCTTTACTGTAATGAAATGATACTTCACCCCTTATCTGCTCTTGTGCAATACCTTCTTTCCCCATTTATACAGCTGGACCAAAATCATTGTGTGTAAAATACTGTGTGTATTGCTTGTCACGATAGTGAGATTTGTAGTATAGATTTTTTGCGCTTGTTTATAAGAACCGTATTTCCATAAAACGCCCTGTGGAACGTAACTAGAGCTGTTCTATATATAGCATGAAAACAGGAAGATCAGCCAAAAAGAAAGAAGGGAATAGCACACACACACACACGAATCAGCATTTATGTTTGTTAGATCAGACTAAGCGGAATAGTTGGGGAAAGGTAAGATCAATAAAGCTGCCAGTGAAAATGACAGAAAAATGTATTTTGAAATAGAAGAACTTTCGACAAGTTATCAGAGGCTGTCTTGAGATGCTGTACTGCAGACTACATGGACTAATGGTCTGCCTCAGTATTAGATGGCTTCCTATGTTCCACTGAAGATGTGCATGCAACTTGGCTTTAACATTGTAAGGGGAAGTCACTCCCTCATCCAGCCATGAGTACATGAGCTTTCATGACATCTGGTGCCCATGCATGTCACCACAAAAAGAGATATAAGACTTCCCCCCTGTAGTTATTGCACCAGCAACACGGTAAGCAGATGCGAAAGCAATGTATGCATCTACTTTCGCGATTGGCGATTTTAAAAACCACCCTTACTGAAATCCTCTTAAGCTGGATAAAGTGATGCCAAATTGTAGCCACTGGAAGCAGCAAGCCTTGTCTTTTTCAGGGACTTTTCTCTATATAGGAGACACTCAGCGGCTTTTGCCCATTGCGAAAAGCAAAGCACAATATGTTGGGTGAGCTGTATCAAGGTTAAAATACCAAGTCCTCAATGTTGAATGTCCTGCCTACTCTGAAAGTCTCCTATGTGAGCAGGCATCCCATTCACTTCAGTGGATAGGACGTCTCTGTCAGTGCAGAGTTCCTCCATTAAACTGAATTGGGATGCACTTTTTGGTGGTTGCATTGGAGCTCCAGGCCCTGTAAGATATTACCATGAAAAACTGTACACACACAAACACACACAAAAATCTAATTTGAACCAAGTAAAGTTGTTAAGAGCATACACATTTTTAGGATTACAAAAAAAGGTTTTGTGAACACTTGCTCTCCTGTCATACAACATGATTCAGGCCCATGATAAATACACACTTTAATACTGCTAGTATATCACTAAAATCCATGAACAATATGGAAACGTTTGGCCACAATCTAGAAAAACACACTTGATAAGCTTTTGAATTTCATCCTCTCCCCTCCCCCTCGGGAGCAGGAAAAAAGCCTCTTGGACTGGTCCAAGACACAGGCAAATAACAAAATTATGGCCGCATTCCAGATACAGAAGCTAACCAGCTCGGCAACTGAATTTTGCTCCAACGCTGATGGTTGGGACAGTGTCTTTCACTGCACCTGAGAGCAGTGGACTAGTTTAGGAGTGCAGGGCAGGCCATGTGCTAATCACAGAATTGTAGAATTCGGAAGGACCCCAAGGGTCTTCTAGTCCAACAGCCTGCAGTGCAGGAATCTCAGCTAAAGCATCCATGACAGACTGCCATCCAACCTCTGCTTAAAAACCTCCGAGGATGGAGAGTCCCCCAGTTCCTGAGGGAGACTGTTCAACTTTCGAACAGCTTACACTGTCCTAAAGATCTTCCTGATCTTTGGTTGGAATCTCTAACTTCTCTTCTAACACCTCACTGCTGCTCACCACCCTGACCCCCCCCCCCCAGCATCTGCTGCCTGAGGCAACTGCCTGGCTCTGAGGAATGAAACATCTTTTGGAACTTGGGATAGCTTCAAAATCAGATTGCAGTGCAGTGTGAGAGGATGCTGTACAATGGGAGAAAAGTCAAAAGGCTCAGGGTGCAATACTTCAGATTAAGGAATTATAGATTGTGGCAGATGCAGGGGCGGAGGAAGGGGGTGTGATGGGTGTGGGCTGCCCCAGGTGTCACCACTGAGGGGAGTGACAAAATGCCGGGCGGCACTCACTACAGGGCCTGCAGCATGCCCGAGCCACAAGTCTCTTCCTGGGCTCTGCCCAAACGGTCCACCTGCTGCCTCCCCCCAGCTGTGGGGCGGCTGAGTGGGAGGAGGCACGTAGACTCCGGAGGCCCCACGATGCACCCTGACCCTATGGGCAGCTCGCCCCGCTGCCCCAGGTATCTGAGTGGCTTCCTCCGCCGCTGGGCAGATGGCAAGCTATGTGCCACTAAAAGGCTGTACTGGAATATACTGTCTTTCAGCAAGAGTTAAGTTAGTATCACCTTGCATGTTACTGGCTTAAATAGAAACAAAAAGCAGTTGTGTATAATACCGGGCTAAATTCAGCAAACATTAATCATGGCCAAGTAAGTCCCATTGAAACCAGTGGAGCTTAAATAGATTGCATGAATGCACCAATAAAACAGCCACATTCTGATATGCCTTTCCTCTGATATTTGACATGACGAATTTGCAAGATTCTGCCCATTACCCTTAATCTGCATTTTACATTTCAATATAGTTTCTCTATAATAGTACAAGATTCAAACACAGCTGTACCTTCTTCTTTTTAAAAAAATATAAAACAAAAGGATGGCATTTGGTCTGAGGAAAGAAAACTCTGAAAATATTGGTTGTGGTTAAAACCCCATTTCACACACCAATCCAACCAGAGAAAACCGAACACTGTGCATTTAATGATTCCAAAACTTACTTAGATAGAAACCTTACCAAGTTATACGTGCAGGTGAGGGACAGGGGTCTTGCTCACAGCAGGAATGCTGCAACAGGTTGCCTGGCAGAACAATCAAGCTGCATTGAAAACTTAAAAAAACAGCTTGCCTCTTCAGCTGTGCAAGTAGCAGCAGTTTAAAACTCCCTTGTGCACACCTTTAAAATTGCAACTTTAACCGATATAAAAAATAAAATCAGCTGCCTAGATAAACATTATTCTGGCCCAAATCTAATGACATTATTAATTCTATAAATGGCTCATTTGGTGTGTCCAAAAAGCTGCATGGTGACTCCAGGGGGCTTGGATTAACCTTGGAGTAAATTGAAAAGATCCTGGTATCTGTGTATACTGCTAATGGCAGTATGCTCCATTCATGGCATCGTTTGCTGCTAGGATGGTACTTAGCTGTACCAATGACTGAGCTACCTAAGCATCCTTTAAATGCACAAATCCTTGCATACTAAGGGCATATAGGCCCTTAAGAGTAAAGACTTTAAGGGCAGGGACATCAAACTTCTTCTCTGCATCTTGCACCTGTTGGACTGTCTGCACCCATAATCCATCTGCCCATACACCAAGACTTAGATCTGCAGCTCTTCTCTAAGTGCCCCTGTGATCTGGAGTGAAGTGAGTGGCAGGGAGGGAGGGAGACTTTTTGGTGGTGGTGACCTGCCTGTGGAATGGCCTCTGGGGGAAATCTCGCTTGCTCATGCTGCTATCGTAATTGTGATGCCATATGAAAACCCCTCCCCAGGTTTCCTCATCTTTGCAATCTTTAACTCTTTTAAGCCATTTGAATCTCTATTTGACTGGAGGTTTGTTTTATTATTATTCTATTGTGTTTACTATTGCATTTTTATTTTCCATTTAAGCTGCCCTGGGCAAAGCATGGTAGACCAGTCAATAGCTGGAAACCAGTCTGCCGGCTGCTATAGACTTTTGCTCTAGGTGGCCAATTCCTGACCCAAAGAGAGCTCTTTTGGCTTTTAATAGCTGCTGAGAAATTACATTAGAACCTGGCCAAATGTTCCCTGACCACATGACTATTAAATTCACAAGAGCACCTTTCAACGCTGTTGCTACCAGTTATGAGTGTCTTTCCTTCCGACATGAGACCATTGATTTGAGTAACTCAATACTGTTGCAATGATTCTAGCACCCAACTCATCATTACATTTACTTATAGGTGAATTTCATTGCCGCCCTATAAAATTGTCCGCACATGGCAACCTGTGTCGTAAATACTTACTGCATGACTATCATTGTGGGTTTCTGTGTTCTAATCTAACTTGAATGTGCACAGCTGCCACTTAGTCTTACAAATAGATCCTGCAAATACACAACACATATAAATACATTAATATCCATACACATTTATACATAACACAGCACTACGAATATTAAGGGATGCAGTGCCTACTCTATAATAACTGTCTCTTGTTATTAAGATACAACTAAAGAATAAATGCTATTATATATATATATACATACACACACTCTCTCTCTCCTTTAAAAGTTGATGGCAGTAGAACAACAGCTCAGGTCTATTCCTGAGTTATTTTCGATTTATACAGCTGAACCAGTCCCATGGTAGAGTATAAACAGCAAAATGGAGAAACACCCAGAAGTCTATTAATGCAATTGCTGTATGTACTGAAGTTTCCTTTTGGTGAATCCTAGCAACAGTTGGTTCTTCTTCATAGAGGATATTCATAGCCTTAATTCAGAATTTAGGAGGCTTTTATCACATACGCAAACGTGAGCTGGATAACTGTTAATGAAAATCCCCAACATTGGCTTGAGCTTACTTTGTCCTTTATGGAAAGTTCATTTTCTTTAGATGTAGGTTCACTGGGATTTCATAAAGGCAAGGGAGAACCAATTATCAGTCCACCATCTCTCTTGGCTAAAAGCCATGGACAATGTAAGTACGTTCTCTTTACCAGTTTGTCTATTACCACTAATGGTCTTGAGAACACAGGCCTTTCCTCAAGCTCACATCATCCAATCCAATTTCCCCAGTTCTTCCTTTTCCTTTCTCGCCTTTGAAAATAACCTGGGGGAGAAAAATATTTATTTATTTATTAAATTTATATACCACCCGATACCCGGGGGTCTCGGGGGGGGGTTCACAAAATAAAATCAAGATATATAACCACAAAATACATAAAAAAACACAACAACCCAATAGCCCCCACTATTGTGAACTGTAAGTTTATTGTATGAACCGAACTGTAGCACAGCTATCATCCCAGTGTAGGAAAATGTGTGTATTGGTGAAAGACAAGAGGTTATTTTACCATGAACACATAGGTTAGACTGCATCACCTGTATTCTGACAGTAAAATGAACTCTCAAGTCACACTTTATGTGTGATATTGATGAGCCTAAGAAAAAGTATGCCAAGAAAAATATGACTTATATAGCATTTTCTTAGAAGTTGCCTCTGGTAGAGATAGATCAGCACCACTTTGATAATCAGAAAAGGTCCTCCTGATCATCATGCCACATCCTGCAGAAATACATCACATGATCATATGGAGAAGGGCCTTCTTGGTGGTGTCTAGAGTGGACTTTCCTCAAATGTCGAATCCCGTATGCCTATGAATACCAGCTGCTCAGAATCCTAAGTGCAGAAAATGCTGTTGTACTTGTAGCAGGGCTGCCATATGTCTGTGGCAAATATGGGTTTTGAGTGTTGGAAAAAGCATCCGGGCAGAATTCCCCAAAATTGGTTAAAATATCATGGAAAACCCAGTCATATGGCAACCCATGTTGGAAGTGTTGGGTTTTTTTGGCAAATTTCCATAAAAATAGCTCCAAAACTTCATTTATTTATTTATTTTTGGAGATTTTGCATAGAAAGCTCAACAAAAAAGTCAACAATTTTGCCTCCCCTCCGAAGAAGAAGAAGCAGCAGCTCAACAACCAGCTTGTATGCCAACCCTAGGCATCAGGTTGGCTACTCAAAGAAGAAAATGCTGGATTAGATTACCTTTGGCTTGATGAAGCAGGTGTCAACGGTGTTTGCATTTCACCAATTCACCAAGGTTTATTTTAAGGCCAGTTTTGCTGCTTCATGGATGTTGCGGTTTGTGTGTGCATGCATCTATACACACACACATTTGATTTGTTTTATCATGTCGCAAACCACCCTGCTGTTGTTGTAACTGAAGGTGGTATATTAATAAATCAATAAAATAATAAGGGTAAAATCTAACTCCAGTTCTGATCATCTGTCTTCTCAATGCATCTGGCTCAAACACTCCAAAGACACTGATACAATCCCTGCTCTTACAGAAACCGTGAGAACTGCCACCATCTTCATAGCTCATGCAACCTGAGTTTGGTCTTAACTATGACAATGCCTCTTGTTTAATGGCAACAGTGAAGGGAGACATTCTATTTCAGGGAGATCTCCACTTCCTGCCAACATGGCTTTCTCCCAACAGCAAGGAAGTTGATGACTGCTTTTGAAGTACAACAGGAATGCTGTCATCTATGGTAATTAAGAGAGACTGGATAACACATGGGCCACAGGCAGCCATGTGCTCTTGTTATAATCTAATATTTTTTTAGCTCCACATGATCACAAGGATGAAAGTAACAAAAGGGTCTGAAGCACCACAACACTAAAAGAGAACCCCGAATTCCTTAAAAGCACAGGCACACCAACAAACCACTGTTTATTGCAGCATGAATGTATGATATGGCTGAGTTCTCCCTCTTCTGCCTTTCTTCTCCTCTTGCATACCTGGCTATGGAGGAGACATTGTGGTTTGTTAAGCCACAGTTTCCTGTGGCCAAACTGGGAATGGCAATTATTCTATGTCTGGGAAGGAAAGCTTAATTTTTAACTTTTTATATTATTAACCATACCCAGGAATCTCAGGGATTCAAACCCAGTAGCCACATTTTACAACATAATAGTTTAACCCATGTGGAGTTTAATAAAGAATAATATCATTCTCAATAACTCCCTTTTTCATGCACCCGAGAATGATACTCACACTCTTGATGCCAGATCCTTGCAGACTTATTTGTGTTTGCCTCCAGCCATGACCACCATTCCTTCCCCAAACCGCTGGTCCGTGAGCCCCTGCCTTTCTCACAAAGACTTGAAGTAAACCAGAATGGATCCCAGACACTTTATGCCTGAAGGACAGACACAGATCCCCAAAGTGACCTAAATGGCCAAGAGGAAGGACCAAGCGTGCAACGTGTCCCGATTTTCCTTTGGGTTCAGAGACAGATAAATATTGTCCTCCTATAATAATAGAGAGAGAGAAAGAAAGAAAATGTTTGACTCAAAATGCTCATAGTCATCAAGCTTAAACTAAAGCACAAGTTGGAAACTTCAGGCTTTGGGGCCAAATGTGGCCATCTAGGAATCTCTGTCTGGTGCTCTGAACAGGTCACAACCCCTCACTGGAAATGCTTTGTACTCTGAGTGTTTTAACCTGGCTGGAAGGTTGTAGTCTGATAATCCCAGCATAATGTAACCAGCAAAAAAGGTAGTGTAAGTCAAATTCCTTCTGAATGGAGTTTGGAATAGGAGTAACGCTGTGGGTTAAACCACAGAGCCTAGGACTTGCCGATCAGAAGGTCGGCGGTTTGAATCCCCACGATGGGGTGAGCTCCCGTTGCTCGGTCCCTGCTCCTGCCAACCTAGCAGTTCGAAAGCAGGTCAAAGTGCAAGTAGATAAATAGGTACCGCTCCAGTGGGAAGGTAAACGGTGTTTCCGTGCGCTGCTCTGGTTCGCCAGAGCGGCTTAGTCCTGCTGGCCACATGACCCGGAAGATGTACGCTGGCTTCCTCGGCCAATAAAGTGAGATGAGCGCCCCAACCCCAGAGTCGGTCATGACTGGACCTAATGGTCAGGGGTCCCTTTACCTTTTTAACTTACCCTAGTGTGACACATGTCAACAGACCTTATGCCGGCTTTCTATAATTCTTTAGTTCTCTTGCTGCGCAAATAAAGAGCAGCAGCAACAGAACAGTGTTAATAATCTAAGACTTACTAGACAATCCTCCCTTGCTTAACTCAGATTGTTCACTGATAAGTTGCTTGGATGTATGGCCTGAACGTACTGTCTACAACTCATCATGGGAGATTCACTTAGTTCTCTAAGACTTGCTCCCTAGTAAATGTGCATATGATTACAGCCTTGGATTCCCACCCATTTTTAAAAAAAAAACACAGCATGTCCATATTTGTAAAAATTGCCCCAAACCCAATAAACATGGAATAAGACCCCAGTACTCCCTAGTGTCCATTCCCTTGCTGCCAAGCATGTGGGATTCATCTGAAGTCATTCATGCACCTCTTCCTCTCTGGGATATTATCTGTTCAAAAGTCATCAGCTGCTAAATGAAAACCAGAAGACTGGCACCATTCAGAAGAGCCAAAATCAAAAAGCATGTAGTATCAATCACTTATTTCATGGGGCCTTTTCATGCAAGAAGTCAAAACTCTGCTGAATGAGACTTCGTGCCACATAAACATTAATGTGGATTTCTTTATTTTGATCTCATTTTATTAAGTGTTTCAAAGCTGGGGGTGGAGTTCATGACAGGATACATAGTTTTTATATGAAAGTGGTAATAGAATCCCCCCAAAATAACCTGGAATCGGCCCCACACATTATCTTCTCTCCATAAAATATTTAAGTCTGGAGTAGAAAATTACCTAACTACACAACTGTGTGGCTGTTCAGATTGCTTGTTTCTTGCCCCTCAGACTTTGGTGATAAAATAGGCTTCAACTAAATCACATCAAAGTGCAAGTAGATAAATAGGTACCGCTCCGGCGGGAAGGTAAACAGCGTTTCCGTGTGCTGCTTTGGTTCGCCAGAAGCGGCGTAGTCATGCTGGCCACATGACCCGGAAGCTGGACGCCGGCTCCCTCGGCCAATAAAGCAAGATGAGCACCGCAACCCCAGAGTCATCCATGACTGGACCTAATGGTCAGGGGTCCCTTTATCTTTACCTAAATCCAAGGAAATCAAGCAATACCTGAGGCATCTTTCACAGGTTCCCAGTGCAAATCATCGTCTTTCTCCTTCATCCACCCGCACAGACCACCGTCAAAGTTACAGCTGTGAACCAGAACACCTGCAGATCAAATGTCAAGAAAAGAGTGTAAGGTCTTGACTGTTGGAGCTGGTGAAATTTTCAGCCTAAAGATGGTTGGTTAGAATTTATAGCCAATGTTGGGGGGCGCGCGTGGAGTGATCAAATCAGATCTGCAAAGAGAAAGTTGGGCCTATGGATTTTATTAAGGCTTCACTATTGTGGGTGTGTTTTGTTTTTGTTTTTTTTGTAAGAACTGTCCCTAGTGCACTTTTATTGCCAGTAAATGTGGCCCATAATTTTTATGGCAAACACAAATACTAATGGTGACTATGTTTTTTCCCAACAGTTGTGTTTGCTGCAAGGAAATACAGCACACACATAGCAGCATCAACTGCAGCCTATAACATAGATTCACTCTGTATTACTAGCAGTTGGAGAATGCTGGTAAAATCTTTTATCTATTTTATTTCATTTTCCCCCCTTCATGGAATCCGAGGTGACATGTGTATGGTTCCCAGGTGGCCCAGGCACTGACCAGTCCTGCTTAGATTGAGCAAAGAGGTGTCTTCAAACCCTTGGACCTTAAGGGGCTCTTAGTCCATTTTCATATGTGGCACCAAAAAGTGTCATGATGACCCCTGTATCCGGCAGTGATCAGTGTTGGTTTCTGTTTCCCTCACTGAGCAGCTGCTGGTAGTCACAGGACTATGTTTTCATTCCACAGTCCAGATACTGTTGGATTCCCAGGGGAAAGGGAGATGGGATGGGATGTTTACTGGTTTCCTGTTTCCTTGTACTGTCGTTTCTTTCTTGGAGTTGCTCTCTGCTTCTCACAGAGACAAGATGTATATTTGCATGCTCTCTGCACAGCTTAGTAATAAAGCTTAGCAATGTAGCCATACCTGCCTCATCCTTTCGTTGCGGACTCTGGGTGTTTACTACTCTGTTGGGCTCAAGCCAAGATGAGCCGTATCAGCTCGGAGGACCGGAGCTGAATTTAACTAACAATCTGGACAAAAGAGCTGAGGACTGCAGGGGCACCAGACTGGGAGACAAGTCACGATCAGGGCTCAGAGCTTAAAGTAAACGGATCTGAAGGGTGGTGTGTCTCAGCGCCAGATTGTAGGCCAGTTGACTCAAGGATCGCATTGCAAATGAAAGGAGTAAAAATGTTGCACGCACACACCATAAGCCAACAAGAAACACAATTAAAAGAAGATGTGAGAACTGTGATGGCCACCTGGATCATCGTTCGCTTCGTCGTCATCGGCACTAATCCCTCTTTCAATTTCAAATGTTTCAAAGAGATTATTGCTCACTCCAGGCTGGCGTGGAACTGGGGGAAGGAGAAAAAAAGGAAGCTATTTAGAAGGAATGAATGCAGTAGATAAGGAAGTAGGCCACTGAGTAATTCCAACTTTAACATTAAATAAATAAGGAGAGAATGCTTTGTGCTCCTGGAAAATTCAATCTATTTAATCGCCTTTCATATGTGGATTTATAGCCCCCACTCAACAACTTATACAGTAACGTTTATCTGGTTTCTGTCAAAGGTAAGTTGAAAAAGCTCAATGACGTTTTGAACTTAGCAGACTTTGCCCTATAGAAAACTTCTACTGTCTCCTTCTCCTCCTTTCCTATCCCTGACATAGCAATTGTTATCGTGGCAGCATTTCAAAACACAGAGATGCTGCTACTGCATCTTTTAGAGCGGTGGCATCTTAGAAAAAGTAATCAATTTTGTCATGAGCCTTTTGCAGACAAGACCCACTTTCAAATGATTACCAGGTGTGCAGAAATCATGTGAAATGCCTGCATTCTGCTGGCTTGTGTCCAACTAGTTGTGTGCAGGATCTAGTTGCAAGAATCATAGGAAGCAACCCTGTACTGAGTCAGACCACTGGACAGATCAGGATTGTCTACAGTGACTAGGTGTAGCTCTCTGGGGTTTCAGGCATCCTGGGGCACCCCCAGCCCTACCCATAGATTCTAAGGATCAAACCAGAGGCCGTCCGCATTCAAGGGTTTACCACTAAGCTACGGCTCTTCCCTCACATAAACAAGTCAGGTGTGTATTGGTTGACCAAGGCAAAGCACAACACAATCCCCAAAGGAAAAGCCTGCTTTAAACCACTCCTTGTTGAAACTGACCAACCCCCTGCAATGCAGGAATCTCAACATGCGGTCCCTCGGCCACTTTGAAACCATCCTGGACCCTGCTTAGCTTTGCAATTGTGCTAGCAGTTTTATTGCCCCACTGGATGCAATCTTAACTGGTTAAAACCTTTAACTAGGGAGAAGAAACGTGGTCAAATGCCTTTTTGTGTATGTGAATTCTGACTGAAGGAATGTTGCAAAGGATACTACTTGAGATATGCCTTTCATAGAATATACTCTGCACATGAGCCCAGTATACCTGAAGGAGCGTCTCCACCCCCATCATTCTGCCCGGACGCTGAGGTCCAGCGCCGAGGGCCTTCTGGTGGTTCCGTCACTGTGAGAAGCCAAGTTACAGGGAAACAGGCAGAGGGCCTTCTCAGTAGTGGCGCCTGCCCTGTGGAACGCCCTCCCATCAGATGTCAAAACGATAAACAACTACCTGACATTCAGAAGACATCTTAAGGCAGCCCTGTTCAGGGAAGTTTTTAATGTGTGACATTTTAGTGTATTTTTTGTCTTTGTTGGAAGCCGCCCAGAGTGGCTGGGGAAATCCAGCCAAATGGGCATGGTACAAATATATTATTATTATTATTATTATTATTATTATTATTATTATTATTATTATTATTATTATTATATTGTTGCTATGTATCTTGAGTGGATATAACAGGGGAAAGAACCAATAAAGTTATTTCTTGCACATCTTCAAAGAAATGAGTTATGTACCAGAAGATTTACTGTGACCGCTGTACAGTGGTATATCGAGTTACAAATACCTCAGGTTACAAAAACTTCAGGTTACAGACTCTGCTAATCCAGAAGTAGTACTTCGCATTAAGAACTTTACCTCAGGATGAGAATAGAAATCGCGTAGTGTCAGCAGCGGGAGGCCCCATTACCTAAAGTGGTACCTCAGGTTAAGAACAGTTTCCGGTTAAGAACAGACCGCCAGAACGAATTAAGTTCATAACCAGAGGTACCACTGTATAATCATAGATATCTAGCCATATTGTTTTAATTTTTTAAAACTATTCTATATGACATCTGAATGCCATTTTATACCCTTATTATCTCTGCACAGCATGTTTGGTTTTCAAAATAAGGTTGACAAATAAACAATACAGCCATTGTATTTATACAAGTTAGCCTTCATTTAATAAAAGCTTTCATTGCCCTTCATTTTTTTAGCTCTTTCCTCCCTTAGACACATTTTTGTTAAAACTGAAGGCAGAACTAATTCATCTGAACACACAACTCTAACTTTGCAACAAATAAGGATGGATGGGGAATCCTGTGACAGATCTCCCAATATATGCACAATTCATATAAATTAAAAGTAGGTGACAAAAATCCTAATGAGAAACTGTTTAAATTTTCCATTTATTTCAACCTATTATGTTCATTAAATGTAATTTTGATGTTTTCTGCATTCTTTGGCAGAAGGGCGGAGTTGTGGTGGAAATGCTTGGCTTGATAGGGCAGCATATTAATTCCAAAAAATTAACAAAAAGTAAATAAAGATCTCTAGAAAACAGGAGTGCCAAGAGGAGGGAGTGGGAACAGAATATTTTGAAGGGCTAATTAAAACCAATTTTTCACTCTGCCTTTTAATCTTGAATGCTTTTATCTATTTGCCAGTGGCTGAATTTGGTTGGGAAAGAGTTGCATTGTGGTAAGCCATGATTAAGGGTCTCGGTTTCAAGTTGATTCATCGGGGCAAAAAGAAGCTTACTCAATGCTGTCAGAAAACCTGAGCACTAAATATCAGCCATGAGATTAAAGAGATTGTTAAATTAGGACTTTCTTGAGAGAGAGGATGCAGAAAAGGAAACACAACCACCCTATGAGCTAATAGAAAACTCATTCTCGACTGCTGATCCTTACGTACTCAAAACTGCCATCTGCACACAAGGAGGAGATATCAGCAGGTCTCAGGAAAATGGCAATACTGAAAAGCTTTAAGACAACACAAAAGCTTGGTGAGTGGGATTAGTAGGCATGGAATGCTCATTGAATTTAGAATTCAAAGTCCTGATTTTGACCCCTAAATACTTAAATGGCTCAGGACTGCAGTACCTCAAGGACTGCCTCTCCCCATATTAATTGATTGGATCCTACAATCATCATCTGAGGTCCTTCTTCATGTGCCCCCTCCACAAGAGTTCCAGTGCGTAGCACATGAGAACAGGCCTTTTCTGTGGTGGCTCCCTGTCTGTGGAATCCCTGTCTGTGGAACGATGCCTTATGAGGAACGGCTAAGGGAGCTGGGCATGTTTAGCCTGGAGAAGAGGAGGTTAAGGGGTGGTATGATAGCCATGTTCAAATATATAAAAGGATGTCACATAGAGGAGGGAGAAAGGTTGTTTTCTGCTGCTCCAGAGAAGCGGACACGGAGCAATGGAGCCAAACTACAAGAAAGAAGATTCCACCTAAACATTAGGAAGAACTTCCTGACAGTAAGAGCTGTTTGACAGTGGAATTTGCTGCCAAGGAATGTGGTGGAGTCTCCTTCTTTGGAGGTCTTTAAACAGAGGCTTGACAACCATATGTCAGGAGTGCTCTGATGGGGTTTCCTGCTTGGCAGGGGGTTGGACTCGATGGCCCTTGTGGTCTCTTCCAACTCTATGATTCTATGATTCTATGCTCTTCCTAGGGAGGCTTGCCTGGCACCTTCACTACATATCTTTAGGCGCCAGGCAAAAACATTCCTCTATAGCCAGGCATCTGGCTGATTAAACAAACCATAGCCTTTTAAATGTGTTTGTGGGAGGTGGGTGTTATTGGTTGCTGTTGTTGTTAAGATATTATTTTGTATTTTCATTTTGTATTTTTATACTGTAAACCACCCTGTGATCTACAGGTACACTAATAATAATAATAATAATAATAATAATAATAATAATAATAATAGTTGGCCAAGGACACATCCCAAATAAAACTCCCCAAACTGGTCCAGACTGAAGGCATGAAACTGAAAATGTAAAGGGGACAGACAGAATCGAAAATCCTTCTTACAGAGATTATAACCAAATGAGTTATTTTATCTAACAATTTAGTAAGAAATTGTCTAGGCAAATGGGTTTTGAATACAGAAGAATAGATTCCCATCACATGCCCTGCACAAATTTTCTGTCTAAACTGAGAGGGCACCTGTTTATGGTATCTTTAGATAAAGTTAATTACAGTGCTAGTTTTGAGCTTATGTTGTACCTTCCTATTATTTAACGGTTATGATTTTTTTTAAAAAAAAGATTTATGTGCTGCTAACAGGGTCCTCAAGGCAGTTTGTAGCAAAACATGATTATAGTATGAACATTAAACAAAAAAGAAAATCATAAAACCCGCCATTAGTCATCACCAATTAAAATAGCAAAAAACGACAAACAAAACTTTTTTAAAAAATCAAAGAAAAAGAGTTGCGCAGTTAACCTGCTCAAAAATACCTGCAGAAAAGTAGCTGCCTTTGATTGTCCTTCTGCTCAGGACAGATTCTGTGGGTTGGCTTTTTTCCCCTATTAGCCAACGTGCTTTTATCCTGGACTACGTCATCGACTGTGAGTGACAAGAAGATCCCTGGCAATTGATGTGCCTTTATACAGTGTGCCTTTTAATTTCAAGCCACTTTGGG
The DNA here is from genome assembly GCF_964188305.1 of Podarcis bocagei. NCBI lineage: Eukaryota > Metazoa > Chordata > Lepidosauria > Squamata > Lacertidae > Podarcis > Podarcis bocagei. Next base: position 57,131,121 of record NC_138134.1, read on the forward strand.
CGATAATCTTGTCAGATAAGAAAGCAGGGTGTGAGCTGAATAAAAAATATTTTCTAGGGGGGGAAATCACTGCTCTGAATTATTTTGGTCCAAATTACACAAGGAGTTAGCAGTTTATTTAAGTAGTTTGTTCAGGACTGGGCGCAATCCTTCTTGAACAAAAAGTAGCTGGAAGGGGGCGACTGTTCTGGAAAGTTTAACTTTCTCCTTTAATGCTACTTGGAAGTCGGTTGGCTCAGTTGGTTAGAGCATGGGGAGAGAGGGAGAGAGTGCCTTGCCAGGCAATATCCACCTAAAACTTAAATTTAAAGCTTTATTTCATTGTCCACGCTATTTTTCAAAAACTGACTCGAGTTAAGTTAATAAAAGGCAACATAAACTGGCCCCGGGCTCTCTGGAAAGAAAAAGGCCTCAGGGCAACCACCATAGGAATGCTTAACAAATCGTTAGCATCCAGAGCATGAAAGGAATCTTGTGTGCAGCTGTGCCTTTGCTTCCATGTAGTATATCAACTAAAGGATAGCATTTGGTTAATATTGCCTTGACTTGCATATATCTGTAACTCAGAATGTCAAGGCATGCATGCTGAGTACCTGACATTTCTGCATGGCACACCTATCACCCTATACTCCTTACACCCATATGACTCCTTACACCCATATGACTTCCTTAAGTACTGGGCAATTTCTTCCAAGTATCCTCTCTCACTTGCTCCTTTCTATGACAATTCCTCTTTTATGTAGGTACCCTCGGACTTAGAACCTGCAAAAGGACAAAATTCCAGCCAAACTGGGAAGATGGGCTGCTTTTTCAGAGGTGAACCATTAGAACAGGGGTAGGCAACCTAAGGCCCGTGGGCCGGATGCGGCCCAATTGCCTTCTCAGTCCGGGAATCAGTGTGTTTTTACATGAGTAGAATGTGTCCTTTTATTTAAAATGCACCTCTGGGTTATTTGTGGGGCCCGCCTGGTGTTTTTACATGAGTAGAAGGTGTGCTTTTATTTAAAATGCATCTCTGGGTTATTTTGGGGGCATAGGAATTCATTCATTCCCCCCCCCAAAAAAAATGGTCCAGCCCACCACATGGTCTGAGGGACAGTGGACCATCCCACAGCTGAAAAAGGTTGCTGACCCCTGCCTTAGAACCTGTGAGCACTCCATGCCATCATGCTACCCTGGCTGCCAATCTGAGGTACCACTTTAGCTAATGGGGCCTCCCACTGCCACTGCACTGCCGCCGTATGATTTCTGTTCTCATCCTGAAGCAAAGTTCTGTAACCTGAAGCGTCTGTAACCTGAGGTACAACTGTACTTGGATACATTAAACTGAAAGATGCTTACAACACAATATTCTTTTCCAAAAACAGACAGAAAGGAGACACTTTTTAATAATGCCAACACAGAAGCAATATTTTGGTCACACTGCGAACAGTGCCTGCATGAGCACCCTTGAAATGAATGGGAATCGCAGTATGGTTCCTCTTTATTTCAACAAGAATTGTACGTTCCCAGATTGTGACTTCATTTTCCTTAAACCCTTTGTCGTGTTTTGTTTCTTCTGTCCCAATTTATCAAGCCTTCATATCTGCAGCATGTACTTAAAAGGAACAGATATCAAACCAGATAGTCGTTTCAACAAGGGGAAGAGCTTAACATGCCTCAAACTGTGCTGCTGGGAGTTGCTGAAGCCAAGCCAAAATCACTCCCAAAGCCATTAAGGAATGCACTTGTCCATCTGCCATAAGATAACAAAACTCACAGACTATTTTGCTCAGCAATGCTCCTGTTTATGAGGCTGAAGAGCAAGACTTGTCCAAATACCAACCCCAAGCTCTATAATTAACCTCAGCCCTGGTGCTATAGATGAAACAGAGTGCTGGGTATTTCTTGGCAGGCATGCTGAAATGAGCAAGCCAGCAAGTGTCATCTGCGGCATGAAGTCAACTTGGCATAAAAGTAATGCAGTATCAATACAGCGCTCCGAAAGATACTTCCTCATACGAGGAGCATCTTTACAGCACCACGAGCTTTAAACGTGTCTGGTTTTGGTGGGCACATTCCATAAAGCAGGAATCAAAAGTTATTTTTAATTTGATTTTTGCAGTTGCTTAGCAATAAATACCGAGGGGATGACTCTGTGAATTCATGGATAAGAGCATTGTGCCACTTAAAAGCTTGCACTCGAAAATAGAAATGGAGCCAATAAAGTCACCGCTTTATCTATTTCGTGTCCCTCGTTTCATTCAGTCGTAAAGTGGAAGAAACTTTCCATAACACAGCAACCTGCTAGATTTGTTGCCTCCCAGATCTTGGGTTAAATGCTTTCATTAAAAAAAAAAAATTTAACCAAAGTCACAGTTGATTTACCAGTTATAGCTATGTACAGTTTTGTGTGTTGCATGAGACTTCTAATGTTTTCCATGTACAGAATGGCAAGGTTCATTTATGGAAAAGGATTCAGTGGTACTTACTAAAGACATCTCCTCGCGGTTTCTGAGGATCGATTGGTATCCTGTTGTCAACTGTGAATCCCTGCGGAGCTGTCGTTTCACTAGGAAAGTGCAGCGGCTCTTTAGTTGTAACTTGTGGTGTTTTTGTGGTTACAGGCTTAGGCGGAGTTGGAGGTGGCGTTGGGGGCCTTGTGACTGGTGGAAGTCTTGTCACTGGCTTCAAAGCTGGCCTTGTGGTCGCAGGCTTGGGTACAAACCTGGTAATTGGTTTGTGTGTCGGCCTCGTGGTTGGCTTTGGGCTGGGTCTCATTGTTGTCCTGAAAGGAGGCCTCGCTGTAGCTGGTGGATTAGGTGGTTTGATGGGATGCCTCACACCACCAGTTTCAGGTATCCTATTTGTCATGCCACCGGTGCCTTTAGGAAAGGTTGTATTTCCCTTAAATACGGTATGTGGGCCAGATGGATCAATCATAACTTTGGGAATAGCTGGAGGAAAAAAACACATGGATGATGTTATCTCTCTATGAAAAGCACACTAAGGACACAACTGAAATATTCGGAACTTATGTTTGCTTCATGATTATATGAAAAGCATCGCATTACTCACAGCATTTGTTAATACCAGTTCCTTTCCTCCTCTCTTTTACTTTTGAAATGTGATTGATAATATTGCTCATATACACCCTCTTATAATAATGAGAATAGTGTGCAAAGTTCAAGCTGATCAATGGTCCCCAGACTTTATTCCCATGGACCACTTGAAAATTGCTGAGCCAATTGCCTGTTGCAGCAATTGTAACACGCTGTGCTAGATGCTGGTTTTTCATTATATTTTTACAGACATGCTGCAGACCACCTGAATGAAGTTTGTGGACCGCTGGTCAACCAAAGACCACAGTATGGGACATGGCCTTTTCAAGGATGTGTTTGAAAACACCAAATCAAATCTGACACAACCAACACACTCAAGAACCCACAAACTGAGCACATGAAAAGTGTACATGAATACCTCTGAAGTGAAGAAAAACTATAAGTTTTGAAAAACTATAAGTACAAGACTATCTGGCTGAAATGTTAAGGTATTTGTTCAGGGTGGGGTGAGTTCTACATATATAAATTGGCCTAAGCTGCAGTGCCATAAGGTGTGAATTGAGTCCCTGCTGCTGAAATGTGATTCTATACTTAGAAAGAGTTCCTCTGCGGTTTCTGTAGGCCTAAATTACCCATGTTGTGATATAGCCCCATCCCACCAGGATAGTCTTGCATGACAGAGCTAGGCTGCATGGTGGTGCTTGCTAAGCAACATCAATAAGCTGTAGCATTGGTGCAGGGACTCAAGCTGTCTCTGACCCTACTCTTAGGATGTACACCAAAACATATTGGAACACTTCTATTACCGTATTGGCTTGAATATAAGCCTCATTTCCCCCCCAAATTCGCAACCTTACAGTATGCAGCCAGGACCATGGGGCAAACAGTGCCAGGAGAACAGCAAAGTGGTGCCCGCCCCGCGCATAGTCCCCCGTCCTCTCCCCCAAGGCCAGGAAGGGAGAGAGTGAGGAAGGGGAAAGGCCGCTGGCAATGCAGCTTATATTTGGGTATTTTTTATTTTATTTTCCTTTCCCACCCTCCAATTTTAAAGGTGCGGCTTATATTCGGGTGTGGCTTATATTCGGGCCATCATGGTACAATCTGTGTCTCCCGTGTCCTTGGCATTATCCACTAGAAATGTGAAGCAAGGCTCTGGAGATTCACAGTGCAATGTGACAATTTACACAGCAGGTAAGTCTAGACTTTGTATTGTGTCTAACAAAGTTCCACTCAGAGTCAACCCATGTTCATTAATTTCAAAGGGTCATCTCTGGGTGATGTAATAATAATAATAATAATAATAATAAATTTTATTTATATCCCGCCCTCCCCAGCCGAAGCCGGGCTCAGGGCGGCTAACAACAATAAAACAGTACAAAAGTACAACATAAACAACATTCTAAAATCATTCATTATAAAAATTAATTATTAATTATTAATTATTAATTAATTAATTAATTATTAATTATAATCGGGATTGAAGGGAGGACATTTTTAGCAGCTTCTTCCTAGCAAGTTTAGCATGTACTTTTGTTGTAGTTTACAGGCTTCGTCTATAAGGTAAATATAAATAGCCATCTAGCCTTGACATAAAACAAATAATCTTTTCAGATGACTGAGACACTTAGTGTTTGAAAAGCTATAACCACATCCTTAAAGGTAAAGGGTAAAGGGACCCCTGACCATTAGGTCCAGTCATGACCGACTCTGGGGTTGCGGCGCTCATCTCGCTTTATTGGCCAAGGGAGCCGGCGTACAGCTTCCGGGTCATGTGGCAAGCATGACTAAGCCACTTCTGGTGAACCAGAGCAGCGCACGGAAATGCCGTTTACCTTCCCGCTGGAGCGGTACCTATTTATCTACTTGCACTTTGACGTGCTTTCGAACTGCTAGGTTGGCAGGAGCAGGGACCGAGCAACGGGAGCTCACCCCGTCGCGGGGATTCGAACCGCCGACCTTCTGATCAGCAAGTCCTAGGCTCTGTGGTTAAACCCACAGCGCCACCCACGTCCCTAACCACATCCTTACTTCCCCACAAAAATGAAGAAACCAACAAAGGAATTATTGTTAAGGAAGAGGATTTATCATTTGCTGCAACCGTTACATTGGTTATCTGTCATCCAAACGTCTAAGGGTTGAAGCCTCATTGCATTAGGAACGGTACAAAGACAGACAGAGACCATCCCTTACCCCACATTTCCCTCTGATATGCCATCTCAGAGAGAAGCACATTAAAAGGATCCCGTTCACCTCTGCCATGCGCCTCTGCCAATGAGCCAAAACCCGTCTCATTTTCAATAATATCGAAAGCTGGTGAAAGATTTAGCACTATCAGCAAGGCTATCAGTCGCGTTCTTGAAAGAAAGACATCTTTGAAAATCACCTATTTGGGTCCATCAAAGTCTTCCATGCAGGTTGCCTGACCAAGTCAGGTTTCCGTGCAGTCCAACAATAACCACACTACCAATCTTGTTTCTTCACAATGACAAGCAAGCACGTTTCTAATTAGCATGCGGAAAATCCCTCCCAACAAGCAAAGCAAAAGAAGCCAGAAGCAGCTTCTCTTGCACAGATTCTCAGATCTCTCTTAAAAGCTAGTCACATGCTGTCAAAAGCATGCAGGAAACAGAAGTTACTATTTGCTTCTATAACTTTAGTAAAGGTAAAGGTACCCCTGCCCATACGGGCCAGTCTTGACAGACTCTAGGGTTGTGCGCTCATCTCACTCTAGAGGCCGGGAGCCAGCGCTGTCCGCAGACACTTCCGGGTCACGTGGCCAGCGTGACAAGCTGCATCTGGTGAGCCAGCGCAGCACACGGAACGCCGTTTACCTTCCCGCTAGTAAGCGGTCCCTATTTATCTACTTGCACCCGAGGGTGCTTTCGAACTGCTAGGTTGGCAGGCGCTGGGACCGAGCGACGGGAGCGCACCCCGCCGTGGGGATTCGAACCGCTGACCTTTCGATCGGCAAGTCCTAGGCACTGAGGCTTTTACCCACAGCGCCACCCGCGTCCCTTCTATAACTTTATAAACTCTCTAACTTTACAAACTCAGAGGTGACTGTACCATGCAAAGTCCCTAAAGATTTCAACATGCTTCAGACAACAGGAAGGAGTCATTTGGGGGACAAAATTTACAAATGTCTATAAAGACATCTTTAAAGGTTTTCTTCCTTTCTCCTGTGTTTCTTGACATATAACTATTTTCAGTGAAAACAGTGAACATACCATGCTTCCTTATGCTGAATCAAACCATTGGTAGACCTGGCCAAACTCTGTCTTCTTTTCAGGTGGCCTTACCTCTCCAAGGTTTCAGACAGAGGGCTAGCTGCTACCTGAAATCCTAATTATAAAGCATTGAATTTGGAGCTTTCTGCACACTCAGCCACTGAACCTGACCAGACTCCACTAGGTTAAGCCAATGACTTCCAAATGTTCAGTTAAGATCAAGCTATAACTATATGCTTCTAGGGAGGCTTCCTGAAATGGGCGCTGAGGCCCTGAGCTGCGAAAAGCAACTGATAGTGCAAAGTAGGAAAATAGCTTTCAACTCAAAGAGGGACTAGTGCGTACATAGCTGGGGAGACTTCTTAAGAAAGACCACAATGCTTAGCACTTGAACTCTATAATGAAATCATAGAGACCCGTGTGATCTGCTGAAGTTATCTACTGAGAATTACAATTTTATGCAATGCACACCATGACAGGAAAAGCATTAATAACAGTCAACAGGAATGGCTTAGGCAAGCAGACCATATTCCTAAGAAAAACCACAGACTGCAAAACATTAAAACAATTAGAGCAATGTAACTGCAAACTAGGACCACTGGCTTTTCATTCTAAAAACGAAAAGTGCTTGAGGAAATTTATTTTTACACCGGCATATCAAGGCTCATAAAACTTTAAATACACTATCCATTCCTTCAAAATTAGATGAGTGTGATGGCACGAGGATGCCTGGCGATGTTTCGGGATTTGGAATTCAAGAAGAAAATGATCATTACGTACATATGCAGTTCATTCCGTCACCTCTGTATCCTTCTTTACATTTGCATTTGTAAGATCCCTGTGTATTGTAACACTGTGAAAAACCCCCGCACTGATATTGGCCAAGTGAGCATTCATCTATGTCTGAAACGAAAAACATTGCATGAACCTCGTGTGATAGCAATCATAGGGCACATTTTAAAACTGAACATCAATTATCATTCTTTTGCTTGCTGAAATAGTGAAGCAAATCAGGAATAGGTAATCTGTGGCCCTCCAGTTATTGATGATCTTTTTTATCACTGATCATTGGGCATGCTGGCTGGGACGGATGTGAGTTGGAGTCTACCAACATCAGGAGGGCCACAAGCCAGGATTTAGGTTTAAGCTACTGGAGGTAATGGGGCCCTTTATATGTCCAGCTCTTCTTTGTCGAATATTCGGTATGCTATATGGTAATTTATGGGCACCCTGTATATAGAAATGAGCAAACCAGTGATATTTTAGGGAGCAGGCTAGCAGGCAGGGCCTATTACCGTGGTACCTTGGGTTACATACGCTTCAGGTTACATACGCTTCAGGTTACAGACTCCCCTAACCCAGAAATAGTGCTTCAGGTTAAGAACTTTGCTTCAGGATGAGAACAGAAATCGTGCTCCGGTGGTGCAGCAGCAGCAGCAGGCCCCATTAGCTAAAGTGGTGCTTCAAGTTAAGAACAGTTTCAGGTTAAGTACGAACCTCCGGAACGAATTAAGTACTTAACCCGAGGTACCACTGTACTTACACCATAGGAGCCTACACAACACAAAATACTGTTGCTGTAGGTAGGTTTTATTTTATTTATTTTTTATCTTATATTTTGGAAATGTACATCCAGTTTTTCCCCCCTTTAAATTTTTTTGGGCCTCCCAAGAGAGTGGAGCACTAAGCTATAGTTTGTTTAGCTTATACATAAATCTGGCATTGGCCACAGGTTTCCCATCCCTGAAAGAATTTGTATTTATATTTTAACATACTGAAACACCAATTGTGAAAATAAAAAGCACAAGTTGACAAATGATTGACTTTATCGGTATTCTGAGGCCCAGCCCCAACACTAGATGTTCAAAATAGTCTTTGGAAGTAACCCTTCTGCCGCAGCAAATGCTTGCATATTTTTAGTAAATGGCTTTTAAAGAGGCATTGGAAATTCTGCAGGCAGGCAACTGAGAAGGAATGGCTGAGACATTTTAGGCCATTCTAATGATAACTTACAAGTGGGAAAGAAAAGAAATATATGGTTTTTTTAAAAAAACCAAAAGACAAGTCTAGTAATTCGCTTCATGAAAACATTCAGCACACTTCCAAATGCATATTAGGATGTGCAAAGTCCACTCCATTCAAATTATATTTGGCTGACCACATGGTTCCTCCAAAATATTGGTTATTTACAGGAGTCTGGCCAATGTTTTGAGGATTCCAATCTTTTGAGTGAAAGTTTTAGGAAAGTTTTATGTCTTCTACTGAGTCAGAGCATTGATCCATCTAGCTCAGTACTTTCATCATCACTATATTTAATTTATCTACTGCCCTTTATCCAAAGATCTCTGGGCAGGCCACATTAAGTGGCAGCAGCTCTCTGGGCTTTCCAGGAATGGGCATCTCCCAGCCTCACCTAGAGATGCTAGGAATTGAATCTGGGACTTTTCACATGCAAAGCAGATGCTCGAACCCTGAGATACAGCACTTTTGCTTTACTGCTTGCATGTTCTCACAGTTTCCCTGAAGGAACTGTGGTGTGGGGTAGCTGAAGCAGCTGTGCAACACTCCTGTTTGTTGTCTAGAGACCATGGGTAGGCAAACTAAGGCCCAGGGGCCAGATCCGGCTAAATCGCCTTCTAAATCCGGCCCGCAGACGCTCCAGGAATCAGTGTGTTTTTACATGAGTAGAATGTGTCCTTTTATTTGTTCGGTCAGTCTTGTGTTTTTACATGAATAGAATGTGTGCTTTTATTTAAAATACACCTCTGGGTTATTTGTGGGGCATAGGAATTCGTTCATTTTTTTTTTCAAAATATAGTCCAACCCCCCACAAGGTCTGAGGGACAGTGGACCAGCCCCCTGCTGAAAAAGTTTGCTGACCCCTGGTCTAGTCCAAGTTATGAGGCACTGGGCCCCTATTTGGGTGCTGAAGCATGGAGGAGTATGTGGTATCATCAGTTTCAACAGCAGAAGCAGTGAGGCCAGCTAGATAACTAATAACTGCTACCATAGGGCCGATGTTTGCTCAATGGCACATATCGTATTCTCTCCTCAGGTGGGAGTGGAGCCTAATGCATGTGTTAGCTTCCAGTTTGTCAAAAATCTTTTCGAAAAACCTCAGTAACGGATTGCTCAGTGGTGATCAGCAATATCAATGTTCAGGATTTTTGTCGCCAAAGAGTTCTCTGCACCTGAGCCTGCAATAAATCCGAATGTGGACCTTTATTTGCACAGGAATTGTTGGGGAGGTCACTGTGTTACCAAAAAGTTTGTTGTATGCCTGGGCCTTCGCAAGAACAAAATCCTGCTGACAGGTCATAGATTATTTTAATGGATAAGGCCTATGTTAGCTATTTCAGGACTTTGCAAATTAGTTCATTGTGAAGAGCTTGTGCAGCGGCTATAAAAAATCTTTCCCTTCCACAGCCTCTTATCCCCTAAATCTCAGTAAATCTTAAATTAGTATTCCACCACACGCAAATCACATTGGAATCTGTCTCCGTTTTAAGCAGGCTGATTGGGAACGAGAAAACTCATGACCATCAAGATGAGGTATCAGCTGTAATGCCAGTTACAGTGTGATCGCAATACTTTAGCACTGAAGTAACTCTTAAGGAATTGAAGACAACTTCTGTGCAATTACAGAAAAACGGGGACTATGCAGATTTGTTGATGTGCTGTCTGAACTGCTTTAGCCACCAGAGAGGAGTTTGTGGACTTTGCAGCAACAATCCAAGCCCAATGTGAGGGAAAGTTTCTGTATTCTAAGGCTGGAACTACACATTATGGGAGATATAGACCTGCATATCTCAATAAATGTAAAGATAAAGGACCCCTGACAGTTAGGTCCAGTCACGAACGACTCTGGGGTTGCAGCGCTCATCTCGCTTTACTGGCCGAGGGAGCCGGCGTTTGTCCGCAGTTTTTCCAGGTCATGACTAAGCCGCTTCTGGCGAAACCAGAGCAGTGCACGGAAACGCCGTTTACCTTCCCGCCGGAGCGGTACCTATTTATCTACTTGTACTTTTGACGTGCTTTTGAACTGCTAGGTTGGCAGGAGCTGGGACTGAACAATGGGAGCTCACCCCGTTGCGGGGATTCGAACCGCCAACTTTCTGATCGGCAAGCCCAGAGGCTCAGTGATAGTGGAGCTGCACTGAAGATGCAGGGCTACTGTGTTTTTTGGGGGGTGGGTCTCATGATGGGCTGTTGTGCACATCACAGAAGGGAAGACTGCCTATGACTCCTGTAATAAGTAGGTAGATTTGGAGTAACATATTTTGCAGTTTTCTTCTAGGAATGCTTTTGTGATCAGCTCATTTCATTACCGTAGCACTGGTATTTGCCTCCAATGTACATCAAATCAAATCCTTTATGGCACTTGCAAATATAGCTTCCAAAGGTATTGACGCACTTCCTGAATCGAGGACAGGTAACTCTGCCAGTGGCACATTCATCCACATCTACAAGTAGAAATCCATTAATTTCACCAAAAGGATTAATCATAGTACATCCAAAAGTATGTTCATGTGACAAAACCAGAAGGTCAAAAATACTTTTTGGAAATTACCTTTTGCTCTAGCTTTGTGTTTTAAACTGCCTCACAGAAAATACAATTTTGTTTTTAAGGCATATCCATGCGCAGCTTTTCTGTCTCTCCCCACCCATTTCTCCAAGGCTCCTCCCTCCCAAACTCAGGTCACACACAAGACTTCCTTTTGTGCCACATTTCTAGACACAGGACTGGACTTTAAAGCTCCGTGTCTGAGTGCTGGAGTTTTATTGTCCCAGAGCTTTCCCTGGGGAAATCCACATTATACTGCTGAATCGGAGCAAAAGAAAACCAGATATTTTGCAGATTGTTGTTTGCTCCAATTCAGCAGTAAGACGCAGGTCTGCCCAGGAAAACGCCAGAACCAACCCCCCCCCCCAAGCTTAGACACAGAGCTTTAAAGCGTCTGTAAAACTGGATAAAGGAGTAACACAGTTCAGTTTTGTTTCCCAAACCTGAATAGATTTTAGCATAGTATGCAGTTACCCATGTGGTTTTTGGTAAAGTACTGGTTGTAGGAGAAACTTGAGGGGCATTAGCAACAGTTTTTGTTGGGGGGCAGTAAGGGAAAGATGCAAAGCCTCAGACTCATGCTTAAAATAGGTGGTTTGTTATAGTCTGAAAGTTGTCCGACACATTTCAAGAACGATCAATCCTGGGGCAAAAGGTCTTCATATATATTACTCTGCTGAACTAGTTGAATATACTCACTCGGGGAACATTCCTTCAGTCATGAAAATGTTCTTTCACAAAAATATTTCCTGAGTGAATTGTTTCTGCCGACGTACCAGGGTAAGAAATACAGTGACCCTTTGCTCCTGAGAAGATCATTCTCAAAATGTGTCAGGCAGTATTTTCAAAACTCCACTCTGAGACTTTGGCCTTTCCCTTTCCCCCCAGTGCTGATGTGCAGCAGTTCATTCACTATTAGATATTGCCTTTAATTTTAATTAAAAGTCACTGGGCTCACACAAAACACCCAGGTATAGTTTGGTGCAGGAACATGGCCCTCCAGATATTGCTGGACTCCAGCTTCCATCAGCCCCAGAGCCAGCATGGCAAAGATTGAGGGTTTATAGGATCTGTAATCCAGCAACATCTAGAGACGCATGGTACCCACCCTTAGTTTAGCTGTATCCAGCCTGATCAAAGTGTCAGCTGCTGTGCTTCTCCCCTGCAACCTATAACCTAAGTCGTCTTTGTAGATGACAAAGCGGCAGCAGGATTGACAGCGTTTTAATTAGCTCTGCTCTTGTTAGTCTATCAGGAAAAAATAAGTTGGTGAAGGCTTCATTTAGGAGTAAGCTTCCTTGATCACACTGTGAGTAACTTTCCAGTACACACACAGAAAGGATAGGCAACAAAATACAGAAACTGTCTCAGGTAAAAATGGGCAGGTTTAAGCATGTGCTATTAGGGTGTGTGTGCATTTTGCGGCTGGCATCCGTCTGTCTCAGGAGATAATAAAAGAGTGCACATTCAGGGGTGAAGTCAAACCATTGGAGAGTTACAATGCCTGCTGTGGCTGTAGAGACCAATACAGGAGAGACATGTTTTGTTGCAGCTGGGGCAGATGACGGCATGTACAATGGCATTTCCCCCCCTCTGCACTCCTTCCAGTGATCATTCCTCCTCTGGTCACTGCTGTGGATACATGACCTGACTGATTGTCTCCAGGCACTGTGGTCATCTGCAAGGGATTCCCCCATGTGTTGTCAGCTATCCTGTCACATTTGCTGACATCTTTGAAATGCAGAGTTGGTCTGCCAAGGGACCTGGTGCCTGAAGCCAGCTCCACATGGAGCACATCCTTGGGGATCCTGCCAGCTTCTGTTCTGTGGACGTGACCAAGCCAATGTAGATGTCACTGAGACAGGAGTATGAAGATGCTGGGAATGTGAGCTTGGGAGAGCACATTTTTGTTTGAGGCTCTGTCCTGCTATGGTATCCCCCAAATCTTCCTGATGTAGCGCATGTGGAAGGCATCAAGGCATCATTCCTGGTGATGGTCAACCACAAAGCAGTGTGGTCAACCATGTGTGTGTGTGTGTGTGTGTGTGTGTATTTCAGCCAAACAACCATCTGATGTAGCTCCGGGTAAAGCTAGGTGTCTTGCCTCCCACCCACCAGTGCCAATGGGCAACAACAACCACTGCTGCCCAGAATTTCCCAGTGCGCATGAAAGGGAGAAATAACACGCTTACAACTTTTGACTTACCTACACAAGTTCTACCATCAGGAGCTAGTTGCAAGCCTGGGGAAGGACAACGGCACCGCACCTCCCCTTTCACGACATCACAGCCGTACTGACAGTTTGCCATGGAACATGAGAGAGCGTCTGTGGGAACATCATACAAATGAAATTATTTGTTATCAACAACAACATTTCAGAGGCTTTGTGAGATTGGGGAAGGGAGGCATAGCTCAGTGGTAGAGCATTTGTCTTGCTTGCAGAAGGTCCCAAGTTTAATCCCTGGTATCTCCAGGTAAGAAGGTGAGAGATTGCCTGCCTGGAACCCTGGAGAGCTTCTGCCAGTCAGTGTAGACAGTATGGAGTTAGATAGACCAGTGGTCTGCCATGCAGCTTCCAATGTTCCATTTTATCAAGGCATTTCAATATAAAATTGCACATGAAATGCAATTGGAGAACAAAACATGTTGTGTTTGATCTTACCTACTTAGTGAAGGAACCAGCCTCAATCTGGTAAACCTCCAGGTGTTGCTGGACTAAGACTGCCATCATTCTTGACTTCTGGCCATGCTAGAAGGCACTGATGGGAGTTGTAGTCTAAAACAACTGCAGAGTACCCAGTTGGAGAAGGCTGTTGTACAGCAAAGCTCCAGTATAGAGGGAGTCCATTATTCAAATGACCATCCTATCCTGTGGTGATTTTAATTGTCCGTATTCTTCTGTCAAACAGTCCCAGGTACTGATATGGGAAAAACATGCGACAGAATGGCAATATCTGTAACCACCCTATGACTTTCTGTACCTTGAAGTTACTCAAGAGGTTGGCCGCTGGGTTTTTGCAGAATGGATCTTTCAGTGAACTGACTAATAAAAAGCAATTTCCATTCTTAGGAGAAACTGGTATGCTTTTATCTGAAACCCTCCTTCTAAAATCTAATCTCTTGGCTGTAGGGAAGGTTCCGTCATTCCCTCTCCCATTCTTGGCATGGTGAAGTATTCAAAATATTCGCTTTTGTAAGAGGAAGGAAGAACCTGGCCACTGGGGAGTTTTGTACTACGGTTTCCAAACACACAAGCCAGCAGGCACCTGACAGTTTTAGTGAGTTGCGTTTACATTGTACAGTAACACACAGCCAGGTATGTTGCAGCTCTTGCTGAGAACAACATTCCCAAATGAGCTGATTGTGAGTAAAAGAGAAGCTGTGCTTGTATGTCTCGAAGAAATTCAATTTCTGCGTACTCCAAAATTAACTGACCTTATCCACCCCACCCAGGCAAATGTGTGAATTGGAAGCTACAGTAATTGTCCTTCCTACTACTCCAAATATTGCCTTTCAGTTCTTGGCTCAAAAAACCCAAACCAAAATGCATCAAGAATGTAGATTTTAAGATAAAAAATATTTTGAAATGCATGCATTGACAAAGTACAGTAGAACTTCGTTACATACAGCTCATGACAAAGTACATGGGCTGTATATAACTAAGTTCTACTGTGAGTAGGGTCATTGAAATTAAAGGACCTAAGTTAGATATGTCATTTAATTACTGTTGGTCTACTCTGCTTATGACTGACATTGGATACAACCCCATATTTTTATAGACACACACACACACACACACACACATTCAAATACTAATTTATATTTTTCATGTGATTATTTTTTGAAACAGGACAGAACAGATTTATCGATAAACATGGGTTGCAAAGAAACTGCTCTGTCCATCCCATTTATCTTGCAAAAATAAAAATAATAGGATGAATTATTCCATTTTTATTGTTTGCTTTTCCACTTTAGCAGACCGTTCATCCTTTACTCATGGCAAGGTTTTCTTTAATCAATAATAAAAAAACCCCTAAGCAGAAGGGTCTTGACTTACTAGAACATGATCCATCTGGCATAAGCATGTATCCATTCAGACAATAACACTTGTAGCTGCCATAGGTATTCATGCACCGGTGTTTGCATGGTCTTGGTTTCAGACCACACTCATTGAGATCTAAAAAGGGCACAGAGGGGAGGAATCAAAAACAGAGCAGCCATTGCATATTGGCATCTTTAGAATTGCAGGAGATGGTAGTGATAAGGTTCTCAAAACCAGACCAGCCTTGATCCTAAAATGCCTCTTCCAATATATTCCCATACCTACATATAGTCAGAAGGACAGTCTGTTTGCAGTACTTCTAATCCCATAACAACAGAGGCATTGCACACTCTCCACTTCCATCCCACATCAATTATCCCTGCCTATGTAGCCGTAGTCAAGGCTTTTGTTGGCACCACATTTAACCTGCATCAGTATAAACGATTCCTAAGGTCTGGGCTGGTGTAAATCATAATCTTTATTAAAGCTGGCTGGCTGCAGAGAGGAGGAGTTGTAAGTATGGAGTGTATGGTTCAGCATCCCTCAGAACAGGGACAGGCAACCTTTTGTCTGTCAAGGGCCACATTTCCACAGGGCTAATCTGTCAGGGGCCACCTGCCAGTGAATCAAAGTCAGCATGGGATGGGGCCAGAATCAAAAGTGTGTGGAGTCATCCCTTTTCTCTTTCTGCCATTTGCTCTTCTTTTCTGCCATCCCCTTCCTTCCTTCTCTCTCTCTCTCTCTCTCTAGCTACCATCCCTTTTCTTCCTCTCCTTTTCTGCCACACCTTCCATCTTTTTTATCTCCCTCTTCCACCACCCCACTCCAACAGACTGAAGGGAGAGGGGCAACATAATTTTTGCCAGAATATTTTTAGGCCTGACATTCTATCAGTCCTAGGATAGATTTGGCTATAGATAGGCACGTATGACTCAATTGCTCCATTTCCTTTAAAATCAAGTTCAGCTAAACTCTATAGGTTAGAAAGCAGATATTAAGTGAAGAACATAATCTAAACCCAGAAGATAGAGCAGGTTCATATCTTTTTCTCTCCCAAATAATGCAGTGGCTTAGTAAAACTAAATCCCAATCCACCTGTTGTATTGTTTGGATCATTCTACTGAGCTTTGAATCTGACACCATCTGGCATAATATATTTTGGTACTCAAGTGTAATGATATTGGCTAGCTATTAGTGGCATAGTCTAAGAATAATGTGCACATACTTTAAGTGTTTCTGCTGGGAAGTGTATTCATACTTTGTTCCAGTAAGCATCTATAAGTTGCTGAATTTTAATTAAATATGCACAAAATATTTTTGCTGGCTTTACTCGATTGCTTCATCAGCAAGACAGTGCGAGCATCTATTATAGTGCTAGAGTTTTGTTTAATGTTTTGAGATTCACTTCTTGCAAAGCATTCTAGAAACTTTAGGAAGATGCATAAGGTCACATTTGTTTTCCCACCACTGGTGTTCCATTCACTGGCCAAAAGCAATACAAGGGGCTTAATTAAGGGTCTCCATTATAATTCCATTAAATCTAAACAAACATTGTGTGATTCCTTCCCTTCCGCAGCCTTAGCTTCTTCTGGGAAATGGTTTACACTTTCAAGTTATATTTGTAACAGCTTTCCCTCTGCCTTGTTTAGAACACATAGTACACAGGCAAGTGAGAGAAAAGTCATCAAAACCCTTTTTACGGTTGTTGTGGCTAGTTTGTTGTTCTTTTCGCACATTTCTTACCATTTCAGAAGCACGTTCAATATGTCTGCGTAGCAGGTTTTGCTCTGTGATATTTCTCTCAGTGGTTTTCTCTTCCATTTGAACTAGCTAGGAAATGCCACTGTTTCCATGTGCCTTATGAATATCAGTTATGCTGAATCAATGCAATGGACGTCTGAAAAATACATCACCTGGAGCATAGTTGCGTGGGGTGGCCACAAATGTTGATGGACATCAGCTACCATAGACTCTAACCAGAGGCCATACTGGCTCAGCCTGATGGGAGATGGAGTCCAAAAACATCAGGTTTCCCTTCCCTGTTTTATTTTTTTTTTATAATAATTTTTATTGCGTCTTTTTCCACATTACAGATATAACAATAACAAAAAGTAAACAAAAAAAAAGAACACGAAAAGGCAGATAAAAAAAGAAAAGAAAAAAGAAGAAACAAGAACAATAAAACCAGACCATTTCATCAACTTATTTCAAATTTCTATCGAACTTCCCCGCGTCTCCCCATAATGCATTCTTGACAATAAAGTTATCAGCAAGTTATAACCTTGTTTCGTGTGTTTTTTGTATTTTCAATTACTATTCAAGTTTAAATCTCTTATATTCCAATTGTTTTAAAAATCTTACAATGTTTCTTTTTTACCCATTTAAACTTTGATTCTTCCATAGATAATTCAACTTTCATAAATAATCTGCTTATATTGCTGGGGCTGACATTCCGAATCATGCGACATCTTAAGATTCATATAATTTATAATACTTTTGCAAATAGTCCTTAAATTTTTTCCAATCCTCCTCCATCGCTTCTTCTCCCAGGTCTCGGATCCTTGCAGTCATCTCGGCTAATTCCATGTAGTTCATCAATTGCGTCTGCCAGTCCTCCAGTGTGGGCAAATCTTGAGTCTTCCAATGCTTAGCAATAAGAATTCTTGCTGCTGTTGTAGCATACATAAAAAAGGTTCTGTCCTTCTTTAACACCTTCTGGCCGACAATGCCCAGAAGGAAGGCCTCTGGTTTCTTAGGGAAGGTGTATTTAAACACCTTTTTTAACTCATTGTAGATCATTTCCCAGTAGGCCTTCAATCTTGGGCAGGTCCACCAAAGGTGTAAGAATGTCCCCTCAGCTTCCTTACACTTCCAACACTTGTTATCGGACAAATGGTATATCTTAGCCAGCTTGACCGGGGTCATGTACCACCTGTATACCATTTTCATAATGTTTTCTTTCAAAGCATTACATGCAGTAAACTTCATACCGGTGGTCCATAACCTCTCCCAGTCTTCTGACATGATGTTATATCCAATGTCCTGAGCCCATTTTATCATAGCTGATTTAACTGTCTCATCCTGAGTGTTCCATTTAAGCAGCAAGTTGTACATTCTCGATAATAACTTGGTCTTTGGTTCTAACAGCTCTGTCTCAAGTTTCGATTTTTCCACCTGGAATCCTATTTTTTTGTCTAGCTTAAAAACCTCATTAATTTGGGCATAATGTAGCCAACCTTGCACCATACTTTGTAATTTTTCGAAGCTCTGCAGCCTCCATTTACCTCCAATATTTTCTATTATTTCCCAATATTTCGGCCAGTAGGCCTCCATATTGGGTTTTTTCCGAGCTTTGGCCTCAATTGGTGATACCCACCTCGGAGTTTTGCTTTCTAATAAGTCTTTGTATTTTTTCCAGACCATAAATATTGCTTTTCTGACAATATGGTTTTTAAACATTCCATATGTTTTTGCCTTGTCATACCACAAATACGCATGCCAACCTAACGAGTTATTAAAGCCTTCCAGATCCAGGACATCAGTGTTTTCCAACAAAATCCAATCTTTCATCCAGCAGAAGGCTGCAGCTTCGTAATATAACCTTAAGTCCGGCAGGGCAAATCCCCCTCTCTCCTTTGCATCAGTTAGTATTTTAAACTTTATTCGGGGCTTTTTGCCCTGCCAGACAAATTTAGAGATATCCTTCTGCCACTTTCCAAAACATTCCACTCTGTCCACAATCTGCAAGGCCTGAAACAAAAACAACATCTTTGGCAAAACGTTCATTTTTATAGCTGCAATTCGGCCTAACAAGGATAACTTCAGTCTTGACCAAATTTCTAAATCTTTTTTAACTTCTAACCAACATTTCTCCCTTCCCTGTTTTAAAAGATATTCTGCACTTCTTCAACCATGGCACAGCTTCCTTTCTCGAGAGGGAAATGGTTTCCATCTGTGGGGCAGTGAGAGCAACGACTATTTTCTCCAACCATGCCCCTGCAAGGATAATATAGCATGACTGAATCAGGGAACTAGACACTTGAAAGAGGGACATGTGCCCTGTGACACTCTCAGCTTTTATCAACCCTGACCAATGGTCATGTTGGCTGGATCTGATGGAAGTCCAAGCACATCTATAGGGCACCATGTTGTCTGCTGGTTCCCTGCTGTGTGAAATCATTTCACAAATGTTGCATTGGAGAAATATATACATATTAGCTTTGTCTAGGTCAACAAATAATCCTTTCAACATCCCTGTAAATTAGATCACTATGATTATCCCTAACTGCCAAATAGTGTGTGTGTGTGTGAGGCTAAAAGAAAGAGAGCAACAAAGAGAGAAAAGGCCATCCATTTTCATAGAGGAGAATAGTGTTTAGCCAGGAATTTCCTGGGTTTTTAAACAACTCATTCTCTTAGCCACTACACTTCACAACTCATTTTACATATGGTTTTATATTGTGATGTTTAGGGGAGGACTGTTTATTACTGAGCAGGTTCAGGCTAACATTAACATTTAGCTTGGAGTCAGAGAAATGCAAGACTCTTAATAAATTGGCACGCACATGCTGCGTTTGCTGAAAAGGTCAGGAAACTTTATCTTTTGTCTATTTTTTATTTCACAGGCTCTCCAAACATTTCACTTAGCACAATTTCTCTCTGGGCAAAAGAGGGGAAGAAGTATAACCCAGCAGCCTGAATCTTCTAAGATGAAAAGTTTCAAAGACTTTGCAGAATCTTTTCACAACATCTATCGCAACCCTCCTTGCTTCTTTGCTCTTCGCAAAACTTCTAATGGGGGTTAAGAGGTGTTTGTTTTTTTAATGAACCCACTTATACTCCTCACTGAGATTTCCCTTCATTATTCCAAGTTGAACAATTCAACAATGATGCTATTCACACTTGTGGGTTGGGGGTAGGGAACCAACAACAACAACAACAACAACAACAACAACAACAATGCAAGAATAGTGTCACCATCAAAGCTGCATACTGAAAAGCTTTTAGAGCAGGTTGGATGCTGCAGCACTTTGGAAAAGCAGTCTCAGATATAAGCACAGGCTGCTAAGCTTGAACATCACATTGCAAGAAGAAAGACAGTTAATGTGAACATATGAATTACTCCAGAAAGACAACTACTTGTGCGCTGCTAAATTTGCATGAGAGCTACAAAGAGATAAGTGAGACTCCTCCTACAGTAATGTGGTGTGCTGTATGTAATAATGAATTATTAGTTGATCTTGAGGATATAATTGCATCCCTACATTTCATTATTGGTCTGAAGCTGCTTTTAGACATGCATCTGGGGTCAGCATTGGGGGTTGGCATCAACAGATACCTGCAAAGAATCACAACCTTCTGGATGCTCATCTCTAAGCCCTGGAGGTGCCGCTCTTTTTCTTTGCTGTGTCTACCTGTTCACCTGCTGTCTCTAAGCATGGAAGCAGTGACAAGGGTGATGCAAAGGTCGGATGGACCCTGGGGAAGAAGACCAATTGGCAGCAATGACAATGAGGAGGAAGAGAGCCCCCTCAGAGAGGTGAGTCCCCTAAAGGAAGCTTCTTGCCCAAGGCCCACCACACAAAACTAGCAGTGTCCTCTTTTCACACAATTAACTCTGCAGATTCCTAGTATATGGAAGTGACAAGTGTATGGAGGACACAGCCTGGGGCTGTTTAAAAAAAGCATAGGGAGAGATTCATGTCACACCTTGTGTCACATCTCAAGTACCATCCAACAAATGGCTTTGACACAGAGGAGGAGGTGATATAGTGTGAATTGCAGGGGGAATGACAATGGTCACAATTTGTCAGCAACAGGTGATCCTGGACTGGTGTGAGCACAATTTTCCCAACAACAAAAGCACCTGCACCCAGCAGCCCTCCTTTTGCAACCACCACCAAGGAGCCCTAGCAAAAATACAGCACTGCTCAAGAGCGTTCAGATTTTGATCATCAGCTTCAAACCGCACTGTGCCAGCAAGCATCACAAACAATAGGGAGCAAGGATCTGTGTGGCTTGCTGCAACTTTTAAGAATTGGTTGTTGTTGGCGCTGTCTCGAAGGACAGTGGAATGGGCCTCTGGGGGTGAAGTCAAACCATTGTTTTAGCAGTACTGAAATGACCTCCCTGGGGGCGCAAGCCTGGGCAATGTGTTTAAAGGTCCTTGGCTGCCCAGGCAACAAGCCCCATCCCGCCTTGGCCTCTCTGATTTGGTCTAAAAGCAAAGCAAAGCAATACGTTTGGCACCAGCTTGGCTGCAGGAGTTGCCAGAAGGAGGCGTACAAGATGCCATCCGTCTTGGGAACTCCAATCCAGATTTGTGCAGAGTTTACTCCTTCCCCTTTTCCTCTCCTGAAGATATCCCACAAGGCAGTGGAGATTTAGGATCAGAGTTTTCCTTCTCCTAGAAGGGCTATCTTCCCAGGTTGATGAGCCCCATCTGCTCCTTGCTTCCCTCTACTGCGCGTGCAGAAAATGCCTTCTTGACTGTTGTTCTAATACCAGGTCAAGTTATTTAACCATCCATCCCAGTGCTGTCTTCTCTGCCTGGGAGTAGCTCAGGAAGAGACCTCAAACAGAAATACTCCTGTTTGAAACCCTCAGGAGCCATTCCCAGTCAGTGTAGGCAATAGTAAGATGGATCAATGATTTGACTTCAGATATGGCAGCAGCTTAATGTCTACTTAATGCTCCTAACTGGAGATTCAGTAACTGAACATGGGTCATTCTGGATGCAGAACATGTGCTCTGCCACTGAGCTATGGCCACTCTTTCTCAGATATTAATGCCTATGTCAGGATGGCATGTAATGCTATAAGTTGCAAGGCTGCCTGTATTGGTCATGTGTCACTGCCATTCCCACAGTACATGTTATATGTTTTACATGCATTAAACATGCTAACCCAGACATTAATATCTGTGTCAGAACTACCCCAATATTAATGATTATTAAATAAAATTCTTCGGTCTATTTCTATCAGACTGTTTCCTTAACCAATGCAGGATTTGGGTTTTCTTGTATTTGGTTTTTAGTGCTTTGGTATTTTATGGATTTGTAAGTTGCTTTGAGACCTTGTGAAAAGTGATGAATAAATGTAAATAACAACTATGGCAACAGACTGTTTTCTTGGTTTGAAAAAGAGCTTAGAAAAAGCAGCATGTGTCGTAAAAGATCTGAGTAGCAAGGGAACTATGAGAGCAAATGAAGAGAATTGTCTAAGGTCAAGCCTTTCCAGGAGAGAGAATTGCAGCCTCAAGGAAGTGTCAAAGCAAAGTCGCTTTGCATGCCAATTATATTGCAGGCTGGGCTTTCACATGGCAGCCAAAATGAGTTCATTGTCCTTTCAGCACACTTGCAAGAGGTTTCATGGTGGGGGTTTAAAGCCGTGCAGGTGGAAGGAACGCACCACCTGAAGTAAAGGATTGTCCTCACCCCTCCACGGGAAATGTGTTGCATGATGATCTGGAGGGCTGAAAAAATGTGGTTCACTGGGCCAGTCGTGTGAGGTGGCATATGGGTGGTCAGCTTCACATGTTGAGGAGAAGGCATAGCAGAAGTCAAAAGACCAAGACCCAGTAAAACAACATGGCAAATACCATCAAATACCTGTATGTGCAGGCATGGAGCTCTGGATCAGGAGAATTTTAGGCGTTTCCCATTATAGACCTTCACACTGAACACCAAGCAAACTACAGATTGCACATGAAAAATCTTTTGCATGTAACTTATGCTTCCCTCCTAACCCAGAGGTGGAAGTGCTTACTTTCAGGGGAGAATCAGCAGGTATTCATGGCTATTTTACCCTTTCTTTGCATACAGATTCTGTCCACCTAGTATTCTATCCCTCCCCAACAGTTTAAACTCATTTCCCCTATGTCAATTCCAAAAGCAGAGATGACACTAGCTAGTGGCTGAGTGGCCTGCCCTCTGGGAAAGCTGTTTCAGGGAAGAATTAGTGACCACAGGCCAGTAAACTCCGCATGTCTGTTATCTTAGCCAGCGCACAAATGGATCCACAGGTTTGCCTTCTAATTCTACTGTAAGATTTGTCAAGGTCCTGCTGATTCTTTGAACTGTGACTATTTCAGATTATTACCGGTATTTCAAATGAAATGTAAGTGACCACTTAAATGTCATAAAAAGAGGAAATGTGTCATCATCACCAGTATAAAAAAGGAACGACACTATAAATAGAATGCAATAGAACTGTAGAATTGGAAGGATCATCTAGTCTCAACCCCCTGCAAAGCAGAAATATGCAGCTTCAGTCCCATGTGGGGATTGAACCTGCAACCTTAGTATTATCAGCACCATGCTCTAACCAACTGAGCTATCTCCCACAGTATTACTATAAATCAAGTAGAAATCCAATACGTCTCATAGTGGGGAAGTCAGTTACCAGGTAACCTGTGTGCCTGCTTAGTCTATTCTCCAGGTGTGAATGGCTGGTGGACAACTTCAAGGCCCCCACTCTCCCTTCTTCTGGCCATCTTTAAGCCAGACATGGGCCAGTCAAATAGAGGACTGTCCTCTGCAAAGTAGGAGACATGGCTACCATACAAATGTGGTATTGCCAAAAGCAAATGTGAAAGTCACTGAGAAAGTACATGGTAGATTTTCTGTTTTCTAAATGGACTTTGGCTACTCACTCAATTTACTGTATGATCCTATGAGAACATCTACGCATCTGGCCTCACTTCAGGTAAAGGTGTCTAGGATTATAGCCTAAGGCAGCAGTTGTAATGCACACCCTCTAGCCTTAGGACTTGACAGATCCACCACAGGATCCACAGCCCAGTTGCTCAGAGCATCAGCTGCGAGATGTGGGAAATTTTAATGTCTTCAGCTCAGCTAAGTTGGGGAAAGGAGAAGAATTTGGTAGTCATGTATGCAATCAATCAATCAATCAATTAATTAATGCAAGCAATTGATCACAAAAACATCATTATTTCATTTCAAAGTTCTGTGTTTAGTGTGCAAGAAATGGAAATAAATGTTAAAAGTCCTGCCTTACGAAAAGGAATTGCCTTCCACTTGTTAATGAGAAGACCCTTAAGTGTCTTTAACACACAAACACTTGCACATATATAGAACTCTGTTATAAAGGGAATGCACAGGAATTGTAGCCTTTTGGGATTATGACAATCATAAATACACTGAAAATAAATTGCCACAGACAACACCATCCGGTTGGAGCTGGACAACTCCATCCGATCTCATTTCCAGCAGGAGAACTTTTATTTGATGATGGTGCGATAATAATTTGGGGAGACGTTTCCAATTCAGGAAAGGCCATTCATATTACAAAATGACATTGACCTATAATAGAGCCAGGCAATGGATGCCAAAGAAAGCAACAGTAATTACACCCATCCGGCTGCTTGATGTGTGATCTGCAGATCTGCCTCATAAGTACAGTTTGTTTAAAATATAGGCAACTCTTTGCAGCCAGGGCTAGAGGAGTGAACAGCTTAATCTGGTCAGTTAGGGTGCTGGGCCCTATTGCAAAGCTCTAATTGTTTCCTGTTGAAATCAGTGAGAGGAAGAGCATATCAAAACCACTGGGCATGGAGGTAAATGTGTCTTTGTGTTCAACATGCAGGTTTTTAACAAATGCAAATAGTATCAGTACAAGCATAGTCCTCACCCCATACATCAGCTGATTCTATTCTATTCACTCCATACATCAGCTGATTCTAAAACCTCACTGGAAAGCTCCTCATTGAAATGAATTGGAGTCCTATGATTAAGTAGCAGATTTGTCAACAGGATGCTGTATATAATCTAAAATCAGCATGAGCTTTCTTCTCTCTGTTGAGCTTGTTTCACAACAGCGCCTCAGTTTTTGATATTTTAAATTGCTGCGGACCTACAGTATCTTTGTGGCGGGCACTTCTGAGAGCTGAAGTTCTAGAATAAAAGCAATACATAACAACATTTCTCCCAAAAGTAAAACAATTTATATAGCGAAGTGTCTGTAAGATGGAGAAAAAGAAGGAAGCAGAGGAAATGAGGTCACAGGGAGGGTGGGCTTAGATTCCCCATGAATCCGTCAAGGAAGGATTAATATATCCAAACAAATGAGTTTTAAAAAGCATTTAGAAATCATTATGCCATCGGAGGATTAGTAGCTCTCAGGGAACACAGTTCTGTACAGCACCACCTTACTCAGATTGTCAGGTTTTCTAAAACACTCGTTTGCTTTTCTGTAATGAGCTTAGGAAAGCTTTATCAAGGCTAGCTGGAGAGAGTGGCCGTGACTTCCTTAAGTACCTGGCAGCGCTCAGCACTATATAAAATAATTCTTTGGGGAGAAGTGAATAAAAATAGTGCAATATGTTGACAATACTGGCCATTTTAAACAACACTGTTCTTTTTCATTATAATATGACTGGGGTCATTGTGGGTAGTTTGCTATTACAAAGTGAAACTGGAATTATTTATTATTATTATTATTATTATTATTATTATTATTATTATTATTATACTTCAAATTAGCATGGGGACTTGCTTTCATAAAAGCAAGGTCCTTGTTACCTAAATCAAACCAGCATTTTAAGTTTTAGGCTTTACAGCTGATCTCGGAAAGGAACCAATCTTGTACCTCTAACAACAAAAGCACTATTTGCTTAACTTTTTTAAATACTTTCATAAAATGGATTGTGCTGGGATGCAGTAACAGCAATTCCCAAGTGGGTGTCTTTGAGAAGGGTGGAAGCTCTAATTCAATTCAAGTAGGTGCTGTGCTTTTCATTCAGGGAGACCTAGAAACTCCAATTCATACACTGCATCTGGCAGGAAATGACCGCCATAGATATTTTTCCACCAGTTCTTCTCGGGCATCACCAATAGCGCTGCAAATATATGAACCAGCCTTGGCCCTGCTAAATTCAGCAGTATGGCAGCTGACCCAAGGGCAGTTGAAACTTGAACTAGCTGCAGAACATTTAGTTCAAGTTTCAATTGCTCTTTTCAATACCTTGAAGCAATACCACATTCCTTAAAATAACATAAATCTTACCTTGATTGCATGTTTTCCCAGTGTATCCTGGATGACACTTGCACTTGTTTGGTCCAACACATTCCCCATGTTTACATCCAGGCTGACATACAGCTGTGAATACACGTAAGCAGACTTGTCACTCTTCTTGTCGAACTGAGGTGCACAAACATTATTTGATTATAATGCATTTGATGCAGTGGTCTTATTCACAGGAAATGCTACACCAAACCATGGTTTAGTGAGACTTACTGAGCAAATACCATGGCTGGTTTGCTCCTCCTCTGGGCCTGTTGCTGCCATGCTACCCTGAGCTAAGGCATGGTTTGAACCTGGGCTTGTGGTTTGTGTCACTCCCAACAATCCACGAGCTTGTCCTTTGCCTACAGGTTGTGGTTTGTTTGGGGGATGTGCCATGAGCCCAAGTTTGCACATAATGTGCATAATGCATAGCTCCAGGTACTTGGGGAGCAGCAGTGCAGGGTGATGATGGAAGCAGTTGGATTTCCTCACCCTTGCTAAACCATAGTTTAGGGCCAGTGAGGAGTAAAGGAGAGAGTTGGAGCAAAGAAGTGATGGAAAGAAGCAGTACTTAATCCTTCCCTGTTCACCACTTTTCTGCTCCAACTCTCCCCTGCTGCCCAATATGCTTCCATTAAAATACACACAAACAAGGGGGAGGAAATGGTTAGCCTCAGTTTTAAGCAATTTAATTTAAAATGCAAAATATAACATGTGGATTGCTGAGGGAATGTATTGCATGTCCGCTACAACTTCCAATGACACTATGAAGAGAACCAGTAAAAAGGGATATAGCAAAATAATAGGCCTATGCAGGTCTACAACTAAGCTGCATTGAGTGCATTGGGATTTATGCCCAGATGTGGCTGGGGCAACGCAGCCAGATGGGCGGGGTATGAATAATAAAATTATTATCATTATCAGATATGTATAGGCTTGCAAGCTAAGTGTGTATAGAGTTACAGCATGAGTCCATACATTCATACCATAATAAGGTGATAGTTATTTATTAAAAGGAATTTTTAAAATATATCCTACAGATGCATGCATTGTGTATGTTTTATGCATATTTTGGAATGTCATGCTTGAACTTTTCCTGCTATTAAAACTTAACTAGATGTATCTGGACACATGTTGGGTCCCTCTTTCACCATATATACCAGTACATAGCCTCATGATCCAGTGTTGGTTCATAATTTGTAGGCAAGGAAGAAGCTTTCAATTAAATGAAGAGTAGCCCTTAAAAGCTTCTCTAGACAGGCACTGCAAATGCATTTTCTTGTCAAAAGTATATCCATGTATCTAGTACGGATGACACTGAAAGCATGGAACTCGATAGGTTGGCAGTGACATTTCCTGAATTTTCTATGAAAAGTTAGTGCATAAAATATCACATTTCTAGAGCACAGGCTTGGTGAGGAAGCAACCTAAGGCAATGATTAAACTGCCCTTTCTGATTAAGGGACACATAACTATCCTAGTTGTACTATTAATTTAAGTTTTCTTAATCCAAATAAAAAATAATATGTAAGTTTCTAAAACACATGCTTCATTCATGAAACGTATTTTACTATAAAGCCATTGTAATGGTTTGATGTGCACATTTACAACCTTTTAATGTGCTTTCCCAAAAACCTTTTAATGTGCTTTATTGCGGGCAGCTGGCCTTTAATCTTTAAGCAGCGCATATTGGAATGACAATGCCAAATGTTGGACATTTGCTTCCATTTGCAATGGGGAGAAGCACTGGAGAACTAAACATGTGGCCATCTTTAATAAAACAGGTATTGAAGTTCCAATCACCCACCATATTATGGCATTATTATTAGGATTGCGAATGGCTTTCATACTGCACATACAGTTGCTTTACCAAAAAATAAAAATCATGTCCCAGGTACCTAACCAGCTAAGCTACTTACATTTTATGTGGCAGTAAATCAATATTGCACATCAAGATAATATATGACAAACATTCCTTTGTCTGGTACATAATGTTGGAACACTTCCAGGAAAGTTCAGTGCAAATTACTCATACACCGAAGTCTGAAGCAGTATTTCCCAAATCTTATGCTGCAACAGAGGCTGAAATTGGCTTCAAAAAATTAAGCCACCATGTTGGATGAGTTCACCATTTTTTCCCCACAAGAGCTGGGAGGCTCTTGGGCAGATTTGATCCTCATTCTCTGCCAATATTTGGTCAAATGGCATCAGTCCAGGAGCCCTTGTTGTGCCTTGCATTAAAACTGACAGGTGTGAGGAAATCTCACATTTGTCAGCCTTGCTCAGAAGGCACAATCGCATCCCTAAGCCTAGCTGACTAGGCAAAAGAGACACCAGAAAACCAGAAGGCAAGGCAGCCTCTGGTTCTGTGAGCTGGTTGATAAAATATGTTTGCTCACCAGAGTGTGTCTGAAAACTCAACATGGCAAGTGGAGTTGGGGTTCCCAGTTTTCGTAAAAAGTAGAAGGAATCAAACAATTGTTTTAAAATGTATACCATGCCAATCACATGCCCCTTCCTCTGCTTGTTTACTGGGAAGCTCTGCTAAATTAAATTGAACTTTCTTTCAAGAAGTATGCATAATATTTTAGCTTTAGGCTGCAATCCTACAAAAACCTTATTCAGAAGAAAGTCCAGTTGAATCCAGTGGGACTTACTCCTGAGTACTCGTGCAGAGCAGCTCTATGCATATTTACTCAGAAGAAATAAGTCTTGCTATACTTAATGGGTCTCACTCCCAGGTAAGTGTGTATGGGTGTGTGCTACTCACACCGATTTCAAGTCACAATGAGGTTAGACCTCTTTAATAAATTGTAAATATATTACAAAACATATTAATAGCATCCATAAAGGGATAAAACAAAGTATTTGGAGCTTAAAGCCTAATCATTTAAATATCAAGTCATATATATATATATATATATATATATATATATATATATATACACACACACACACACACACACACACACATTAGTCATTAAATACATTCATGAAGTTCTGCTATCACCCTAAAATAATAAGCAAAGTAATTACATGCATATTTTCTGTTGGGTTGTTATATCATTCTTGCGCTCCATGCATGACTTTAGAGATCATGCCTCCAAAACACCATCTTGCCAAAATTATTTTGAGAAATATGTTCAGCTAACCTTTGGGCTGGCACCTTATCCTGGCTATTCTCTGCCTTAAGATGTAGAAAGCTGCAAAACAAATGTCCATAAAAAGCAATTCCAGCTTTTTGTGTTTCCCTGCAAGGAGGATGGACTTGGCTTGGATTTTATCAACTTGCTACATTCCCGGTGACTTACACACATTCAACATTCAGAGCTTTTTTTCTGAAATAAAAAAAATAAACTGGGACACGTTTAAAAATAGAAATGTCTTATGTCACTATCTTGTTATGAGACGTCTGCAAACAGATGTTGCAATGCACTCTCTATGAAAGTTACAAAAAGGAATGATGTTATGCTATTCTTATTTCACCCATCAAAGAATTCCAAGTAAACAGTGAATAGGACAGTGTTTCCCCCCACTTCCAGCAGCAAAGGTATGCACCATTCCGCAGTCTAAATGTAATGCATCTTACAGAACAGTGTTGGGTTGTGGGGGTTTTTTGCCTTTAAAGAGACAGTATCCCTTCATATCCAACTGTAATAACAGATTTCCCCCTAATTGTCTTCAGGGTGCTAACTCTGGTTAAACTGACATCCCTTGCAACTTGAGTAGATTTTTAACAGTTGGGGACCAATAAAGGAACCAGCCGTCTTTTCATTTTGGTTTTCATTAAACCTAAATAAAGCTTTCAGTCCACAAACCCTTTCGACTTCCATAATGACAGACCACGTGAAAGGCAGATCGCCGTACTGTAGAACCAAATGGAAATTAGATGAAATATGTTTGGCTTCAAATACTCTGCCATGCCTCAACAGCTGATTATAGTACTGGATTATTTAAAAACATGCAAAATATCAAGTCCAGATTTTGTTTTATTGCATTAACAAGATGGGATTGCAACACATCTGGAGTCTAAGAGTTCAACTTCAGTATCACTTGTGTGAGTTTAAATTCTGATTTAAAGAGGAAGTTCTGACTCAAAGCCAGACCCTGATGAAGCTCAGGGCCAAGTGCTCCCTTCTACCTTTTCAAGGAGTGTGGCCAGCAGGGCTTATCCTGCTCTGCATTGCAACATGCACCCCCTATATGTACACCATATTGTGTAAACTGTCTGTCCAACACTGATGGGACAGTTTGCCAACAAAACAACAGCAAGTGGTTTGGAGGGGAAGTTTAAAAGAGGCACACCTGCATGGCTTTTTGCCCCCTAAAATATCTGCAACTGAAGGCCACTTTTGCTCCTGGGCACATGTCTCCCTGTGTTGGTGCTGAAGCAGCAGGAATGGATAGATAAGAGAGGAAAATAAGTAAGTCTCTTTAAAGGTAAAGGGACTCCTGACCATTAGGTCCAGTCGTGACCGACTCTGGGGTTGTGGCGCTCATCTCGCTTTATTGGCCAAGGGAGCTGGTGTACATGTGGCTTCCGGGTCATGTGGCCAGCATGACTAAGCCGCTTCTGGCGGACCAGAGCAGCGCACGGAAATGCCATTTACTTTTCCGCCGGAGCGGTACCTATTTATCTACTTGTACTTTGATGTGCTTTCAAACTGCTAGGTTGGCAGGAGCAGGGACCGAGCAATGGGAGCTCACCCCGTCGTGGGGATTCGAACCACCGACCTTCTGATCGGCAAGTCCTAGGCTCTGTGGTTTAACCCACAGCGCTACCCGTGTCCCAAGACCTCCTAAATGTAGCACAGTACAAAACAATACAGCCAAATTTCACATATATACCTTTTGCCACAAGTTTTGTTGGAAAGCAAATGGTGCCAGTTACTTGTGTATGGGGAAAATGGGTCTCAGTGTGCATGGGAAAGGATACTGTTTCCTTAACACACAATTCATTCCTGTGCAGTGTTTTGCTTAAAATGCATTTTGCTGTTTTAAAGCAACACGCTGGGGATGGGGGGGGGGAAGCGGAACAGAATAGCAGAACCTCATTTTTGACATCAACACAACAATGCAGTTCTGTACTATAGGTACAGCATAGTTAAAGATTCACGAATTGAAGTATAAAGAGTTAAAATAAGAGTCCCAAATTAAACAGCTCTTATAGTGAGAAAGTTCTATTCCAGGTCATCTTCATTTAATTCATTTAATTTCTACTTAAGAGTTCAGATTAGGGCATATTTAGTTATTATACAGAATTGCATTTATGTTCAAGCACACAACCACCCCCCCCCAAAAAAAACAAGTGGCTTCCCCACCCACACCCACACCGATATCTGTAATTCATGAAGGAATTTCCTATGGGCAACACTCAAAAACAATCCCCACAATTAAGCATAAACATGCATGAAAAGGAATATCAGTAATTTGAGATGGCAGAATCTAGCATGTATTTTTATCCCCAAAGCATAAAGAAGGAACAGCAGTTTCTAGAATGTTGTTTCTTTGCAGCTGTAGCAGGAAGGCAGAAGCATGCAGAGCTCTTGGTTATATAGCAGCATCGCCAGCACCCTCCATAATCGCTTTCGCAAGCTCTGAACTTTCTTACATGCATTCTACTGCAAGTAGAATATCCTGCACAGATTAAGAGTCACGCTCTTAATCTCAGGGAGGTGGGTTTGAGCCCCACACCTGGCTAAAGTTTATTGTCAGTGGGTCCTTTACAATTCTACGATTCTATGATTCATTGAGTGTTTTGTTGAAGAAGGCTAAGCAATGCAGCCAGTTATTACACTATATTTTCATTACCAAGGATATTTTACTGGTGATGACTTTAAAACTTTGGGTTGTATCCAGTGTCATGTTTAGTCACTTAGCACTACGCATGCTCTGCTGGTGAAATGTTTGGCACCAGCAAAATGTTGCTACACAAGAGAATGCATAAGAAGATTGCCGAGAACTTTGTTGCACAACAGACAGTGCAACCTGATGCACAACAAGTTTCCACAAGTGCAACTGTTGCACTGGATTTATCTGTTGTGCAACATTAAAGCTCACCCATCCACTAGTGCAAGAGCCTGTTTGCTAGCAGGCAGAGGCTAGTGGATGCAGCCCTGTCTTATTCTTTAACCGTTAGCTCAGTGGGTGTTAAAAGCTACATTCCGATCCCTGAGGAGCTTTATCAGATATTGCTCAGTGTCATTAGTAGTAGAAAAGTGTCCCTGAAATACATCTTGCTCAATGCTGCTGAGCTTTCCCTGCAACACATAGCCTCAGGGTCGTGTTAGGTCCTCCCTAAGTTCAGTGATGTAGTGGGCAGGCAGAGGAGAAGTACCAGAGTTTGTCCTCAGAGCTGAAGCAATGGTGCCCTCATAAATGGGTGTGGGGCATTCCACTTTTTCTAATAATGACAATCCTGTGAGGTAGGCTAGGGTCAGATAGTGATCAGGGATGTGAACCCAGGCTTCACCAGACCAAGTTCAACAGGAAACCACTGTACCACCCTTCTTCAGCTTCCTATCCTATGACTGTCAGCTCATCCCAATAAATTAGGTATTTATGCTATGCATTGCTGCTGTGTGTGTGTCTGTGTGCACTTATATGTGTGTTGGGCTCAACACCGTTGGGCTCTCCTTGGGGGTGTTAACAATGGACTCTCCTTAGGAGAGAATACTCAAGGTTTGAGAAACACTGAACTAGGCATAAGCAAGATTCTTCCAGAGATACTTGCAGACTATCATTAAGGGGTGACAATTATTTCCCCTGACCATACTCTATAAGCATGACATATACCTGTGTTCTCAGTGTAAGGGCATCTGGTAATCCTGAAATGACCAGAACAAAGACAATCAAGTCCAAAAACTTGAGATTACATTCTTTAAAAATCTGTGAACTGTCCTGCTCGCCATGCTTACATTTTTAGAAAGAAGTCCACTATTGCTCTGAAGATGTAGCAACTTTAAAGGCCACATGTGCAACATAGCTTGATTTGTTAAAGCCGCTGTGCAAACAACAAGCAACAATCAAGCATGCAGGTCAGTCCAGAATAGGTTCATCTTACCAAAATAACAACAAAGGCATATAGTGGCATTTTAAAACTATGTTACAAAGAACCCTGAGGCTCCATGTAAGCTTCTCAGAGGTTTCTAAATGAGAAGATCAGTAATGATAGGCAAGTTTCTCTGAAAGACAGTTTGAATGTCCATATATTGGTCCATATATTTAGGATTGTGCTAGCATGCTCTCTCATTTCTCATAGTGCTATTCTATAGCTCAGCAGGCCTGGCAGAATTCTGTGCAAGCTGGCAAGACCCTAAGTTAGTGATGGCCATTAACTTCAATAGGTCTACTCTGAGAAATATTTGTTGAATACAATCCAAAAGCTAAGAAATAAAATAAGTTTAAAAAAATACAATTTAAAATCATATATCACCTAGAATATCACTTTACAATTTGCTGCAACAGGCAAAAAAAAAAAAATCCTTAACCTGTCCACCAAGACCTTCAGCAATTATCAAGTGGTCCAGGTGCAAAAATTTGGGAATCACTTTATTTCCTGTTGAGTGGTACACATATTCTGTTAAACAAATAAATAAATAAATAAAAATGTGTGTATTTAAAAAGCAAAACACTAAAAGTAGATTGAGCAGAACTGTCACTCCCATTCAGGGGGGAGGAGGAAAGACGCTCAGAAATGATGTAACCCATATGCCTCATATTCAGCTATCTTTGCAAGTAGCCTTTCGTTCACCCAGCTCCTTAACTGCCTGGCATGCTAAGATCTTAATGTAATCGTACCCAGTATGCAATAGTATCACATAAATACACCATATGTGTCATCTAGTCACTTAACGTATTCCAGGCATTGCTGATTTCTAATTAAGGGCCAGCTTCTCAGCTGATGCAAAGCAACATTACTTTATAGCCTTCATCATGTGGCCAAAGGGAGACGGAGACAGTTTTGCCTTCCTGCACAGGGCTGGGGAACTGGGACCAAATTAAAGGACAAGTGGATTCTGAATATACACTAGAGGTGTGGTCTTCCAGATGTTAGACTCCCAGCATGGCTAATGGTCAGGGGTGATGGTGGCTGAAGTCCAGCAACATCTGGAGGACCACAGGTTCCCCATTTCTCTCCGATATCCACAATGTTCTGGAAACCTTTGTCTTTGATGTTCAACCAAGTCATGTTTGCCTCCATCTGACAACACTATCAACTCTTCTCAAATTTATGTTGAGCCGAACCTACCTTTGCCCCATTTCAGTGCAGCACCAGTGTTTTGTGCAACACTAGCCCTGACCGGAGGGACGCGGGTAGCACTGTGGGTTAAACCATAGAGCCTAGGACTTGCCGACCAGAAGGTCGGCAGTTCGAATCCCCACGACAGGGTGAGCTCCCGTTGCTCGGTCCCTGCTCCTGCCAACCTAGCAGTTCGAAAGCATGTCAAAGTGTAAGTAGATAAATAGGTACTGCTCCGGTGGGAAGGTAAATGGTGTTTCCGTGCGCTGCTCTGGTTCGCCAGAAGCGGCTTAGTCATGCTGGCCACATGACCTGGGAAGCTGTACGCCGGCTCCCTCGGCCAATAAAGCAAGATGAGCGCCGCAACCCCAGAGTCGGTCACAACTGGACCTAATGGTCAGGGGTCCCTTTACCTTTACTTTTAGCCCTGACTGGAGAGCTAGAAGCAGATCACAGTCATGCACAGTCATGAACTGTCTCCCTTGCCAAGAGGCCAGGTCTGCACAGGAGATGGACTTGAGGGTATACATCCATGGCATGCGGTGAATTTTTTTGTAGGGGAATAGTTCAGGTCAAAGGCGCCAGCTTGTGAAGGCAACTTGGGGCGGGTGATGTCATGCATGGGATATCTTGACATCCTGACGTGAGTGTTGTGCCTCTGTCCCTAAACCAACCAGAACCTTCCCGGACTTTAGGAAGGAGATACCAGGGGAACATTTAGGCGACTAGCCTAATCACCCTAGTCCACTGACCGCACCCAGTGGGATGCATCCATGTTGGGTCAGAGAGACAGAGTGGAGATTTTGCTACTAACCACCTTGCCCCCCAGCAGTCTCTCTGTCCAAGCTGGCAGAGGTGGTCATGAGTGTGATGCCAGAAACCCACCAGATGCTTGTCTTGGGAGAGTTTAGCATCCATGTGGAGGCTACCTTGTCTGCCCCAGCTCAAGACGTAATGGCTGCCATAACAACCATGGGGCTGTCTCAGTACATCACTGACCCAACTCATGAGGCAGACATATCCTCAGCCTGGTTTTCATGACTGGGCAGTGGGTTAATGTTTCGGTTCGAGGGGTAGAAATTGAAACGATCTCATTATCAAGGACCAACCATTTCCTGGATTCCATCTTGCCCCTAGAACAGTGTTTCCCAACCTTTTTTGGGCAAAGGCACACTTGTTTGATGAAAAAAATCTTGAGGCACACCACCATTACAGCTCCGTGACGTCAGCGCGCAGCGTCATGCCGGGAGGGACGCACGAAAGTGTAAGTTTCAAATTTTTTCCCTCCCCCTTGCCGGGGAACCTCCAAGCTTTGGGGGTGGGGGGGAGGAGGCAGCAAAGCGAGGCAGGAAGGAGAGCGCGGCTTGGCTGGGTGAGCTTTGGCAGGGAATGAGAGCCGCGAGGCGGGCGCTGCGGACGGAGGCGCTGCCCGCCGAGCTCGCAGGCAACCATGCAGGCAGACGGCGAGAGCCCCGCGCTGGGCGGCCTCTCCTCGCCGCCGCCCTGCCTCTCGCCGCCCGACTCGCCCGCCTCCCTCCAGGCAACATCTCGCGGCACACCAGGCAACATCTCGCGGCACACTAGTGTGCCGCGGAACAGTGGTTGGGAAACACTGGCATAGAAGGTAATGGTTAGGCTAGCATCCCTCTTCCAAATATGCTAGGTTTTTATTTGCAGGGACTGTTCTACATGGGAAAGCATTCAGCACTGTCATTCTCCCATCTGCCATCTGAATTGGTACTATTCTGGGTCAACTTACTCTGCTGCATGTGTAGATGAAAATGGCACCAAGTGTGGGGGAGGGGGCAGAACAGGTTTCAGATACAGGATATTAAGCATGCACGTACTTCAGATTGAACTGGTTGCTTGCTTTGCAAGTTTTCATTTCCCAAATGACTGCCTTGGCAAGCGCAATACCTACCAGGCTCAACGCCGGTCTCGCGCTGCCGCTTCCCGCGCTCTCAAGGACCCGGGAGGAGGAAGGCGTGAAGGGAATCCCGAAGGCGCGAAAACCTCGCGTATGCGCAGGCCTTCCGCCTGCGACAGCCCAGTAGGCCGGCCGAAGCGAGCGGCGATGGGATGTGGGAGGGAGCTCGCTCGCCGCCCCGCGTGTGCCTATGTGGGGCACGTTACAGCCCCGTGACGTCAGCGCCACGCAGGCAGCCAGGCAGGCAGACGGCGAGAGCCCCGCGCTGGGCGGCCTCTCCTCGCCGCCGCCGCCCCGCCTCTCGCCGCCCGACTCGCCCGCCTCCCTCCCACGGCACACCAGGCAACGTATCGCGGCACACTAGTGTGCCGCGGAACACTGGTTGGGAAACACTGATTTATCCTATAATTTTTTCAGGAGGTTTTGCATCAGGCACATTTCAAGTCAATGAATGTGGTAACCGGTTGGTCTCAACTAAGTAGGTCAGGGGAGGGGGGAATCAGTGTTCCAAAACAGATCAGCGTTGTCTAAAACCAGCTTGCTCATGAAACGGAACACTTTCTACTTCTATCCAGTCATCTATAAATGTTTCATGTTATCATTTACTAATAATACTATGAATTATCCAACCAAATACAGGCCAGTAAGTCTTCTAACTTTGTGGCCTGTTTGCTTGGATTATTCACAGGCCTCCTCTTAAAACTAGCATCAGACTTCCTCTGCTCCAGTCTCTTGTCATTCATCATGGTTTGCCTATATGTAATTGTAGAAAAAGCTGCTAAAATGGGAGCTCATCGCTTGATGCTGAAATTCCATCTTTAGCACAAGCATGAAAAATCTCTTTTCTATCTGACTAAAGCTGAAAATAACAATGACTTTAATACTATTGGCAAGCAGGTGGGGGGGGACTATGTCTTAACAGCCCAATCCTGTGTTTATTGTTCTGCTATTGCTTCCCTGTTCCAAGTGTCCAATGTGTTTTAAAATTCCGATTTCCATGTGGTTGTCTAATGCAGCCTTTGCAAAGCTGATGCCCTGAAGATATTCTGAACTACATCACCCATCAGCCAGCACATACTAATGGGAGCTGTAGTTAAAAACCTTGGGAGGGCAGCAGTCTGGCAAAGGTTGCATCTAATATATCTATTTTTGATTCTGTTTATGAAGCCTGAGCTTAGGATGTCTAGCCTGCCTGCCTTGGTGTCATGTTAAGAAGCTCAGTCCCTGTGTCCATTCAGGTTCTTGGTTTTCTCTTGGTTTGTACTTTCTGCTTTGGTCTTGTCAAAAAGCTTGATGGCTAGAGCTGTGCTTAATGTTTGCCTACAAATATTTTCAGTGATTCTATGGGATCTGAAATATCCCACCTCTTTTTCCACAGCCCACGCATAACTACTCCACTAGCAGATACTTTAGTGCTTCTCAAACTTCTTCCAGGGAACACTGATGCCATTGTATAGCAAATCCACTTGGACAAAGCTAATTCAGAAGGCACACAATGCTTAACATAACCAGTCAAATTTAGTTGCTTGATGGTGTCTCTGGGGGCAAAGGGAGCTATTTCAAAGTGAGCAGGCAATGTTTCCTGTGTTGTATTGTCAGGACTCTGAATGGGCAAACACTTCCACACCTTTTCAAAAACTCCTCTTAAAAAAAAGAAATCTGAAAGGAAGAAGGGATTTGCTG
Organism: Podarcis bocagei; assembly: GCF_964188305.1. Classification (NCBI taxonomy): domain Eukaryota; kingdom Metazoa; phylum Chordata; class Lepidosauria; order Squamata; family Lacertidae; genus Podarcis; species Podarcis bocagei. Next base: position 57,168,871 of record NC_138134.1, read on the forward strand.
GTGAAGAAATGTTCACAAAGCACCCGCCCCCATTGTTTCAGATCAGCCCTGCTGGTGACCTTTTCAACACACCAAATGGTATTTGTCACTTTAGTGATGAACTTTTAATTTCTAATAGGAAGGAATTCTATCTTGATGTATTTATTTCAGGCATTAGGTAGATATTTTTTTCCTACTGGTTCTTGCTCCTTTGCCTTCAACAGATACTTGTTCAGCAGACATTAATGCTTATCTACATGTTGTGTATAGGACGCGGGTGGCGCTGTGGGTTAAACCACAGAGCCCAGGACTTGCCGATCAGAAGGTCGGCGGTTCGAATCCCTGCAACAGGGTGAGCTCCCATTGCTCGGTCCCTGCTCCTGCCAACCTAGCAGTTCGCAAGCACGTCAAAGTGCAAGTAGATAAATAGGTACCGCTCCAGCGGGAAGGTAAACGGCGTTTCCGTTCGCTGCTCTGGTTTGCCAGAAGCAGCTTAGACACGCTGGCCACATGACCCGGAAGCTGTATGCCGGCTCCCTCGGCCAATAAAGCAAGATGCGCGCAGCAACCCCAGAGTCGTCTGCGACTGGACCTAATGGTCAGGGGTCCCTTTACCTTTACCTTTACATGTTGTGTAGATCAGGCATAGGCAAACTTGGCCCTCCGGATGTTTTGAGACTATAATTCCTATCATCCCTGACCACTGGTCCTGTTAGCTAGGGATGATGGGAGTTGTAATCCCAAAACATCTGGACAGCCGAGTTTGCCTATGCCTGGTGTAGATCTTTATGCACCGATCTCTGTAAATCAAGCTCCTGCTAAGTCCCAGGAAATTTTTTCTGAAAGTGTATTTGAGCATGAAGTCATTGTGCAACCTCAAGCAAAGCATTTTCTCTTGCTGCAACTTTCAAATCTGACTTTGGCTCCATCCATGTACCAATAGCTGGGGTTAGGTAGAGGAGCACTAGGTGCCTCTTTCTTTTTCCCCAATAAATGAATGCATGTGGAAGAAAAACCCATTTGTGTTCTGTACAAACTATATTGTAATAAGCATGCATGTTCAACTTTCAGCACTGCCTGAGCACCTATATGTTAGGTAAGCACACACACACACTTCATAAAGGAGCCCCCAGATAATCAGCACTTCTATCTTAGGCTCAGAGAGCACCGTGGTCTGCTGCCCTCTACCCCAAGTCTCCCCTGCTCTTGGAGACAAAGGGCAGAGGGAACAGGTGCTGCTGCCATAACCTGTCGAGTTTGCAAACTCCTAGGATGGAGGTTAGGTGAACTGTTGGCAGAACACATTGGCTCTCCCTCTGTGAATCTCTCTCATCAGATAGGGGCCTATTGCACCTGCAATAAGCAGCACCCAGTCAGTGTGGGATGCACAAGCTCCATCCTGGTTCTATCTTCCTGCTGCCTCCACCCACCATGATGCCGTGTGACTCCTCTTTCACCTACAGGCCTGAACAACTTTTGACCCATTAAGCTGAACACAGCCCAGCAGTCATGCATGGGAGCATACTAGGGACTTGCTAAACCTGTTTTTTGCTGCCCACCTTAGACTACAAAAATTGGGGGGTGGGGAGAGATGTTGTCAAGCACATTGCAAGCCACCTTATAGTTTTAGTGGGCTGAATTCAACTTGGCAGGTCACTCATTTTTCAGACTTGCCCAGTAGTTAATGGTGATTTCCTTCACAGGGTTACTGCAAGAGTAAATTAAATGGGATCTGCAAAGTGTTCTGTATATTAAGAGTGATAACAGCAGCTACAAAGATGGTCCGGATCATTCTCAGAACAATTACTACTCTTCTTATATGGCATCTTCCTTAAAACCCAGCTGAAATCTCAAGTAACTCTCTGTTAATCATTGCAATTGTGTTTGCTCTTCCTTAAGGGAATGGCTCCAGTGACCATTTTTAAACAATGTTTAAAAATAATTACACAAAACCACTGGCTATTATCTGCCCCTGGATCAAAAAATGGTATTCTTGAACTGTTTGAATAAAAACATGCCTTCTCCCCTCAAAAGAGATGAGATTGGTTTATTTTTTTTCTTTAAAGAAGCTAAGTGGGTAACAAAGAATATGTTATTTAATGTGGCTCACAAAATAATAGCCTGGTAACCTATTTATTGTGGATAAGAAGAAATGATGCCAAATGAAAGTGATATTGCTGGATCCTACTATTCCTGACAACTTCCTAATCATTTGACCAGCATTTATTACATTGATGTAAAGTAATGATTTGCATGCCTTACATCACTAACTAAATGTGAGTTGTTTTCACATTTTTATGTGAAACTTCAGTGTAGTTTCTAGGAAATGTATCCAAAGCTGTTATTACACAAGCAGAATAAACTTCTACTTGCACAATGGAACTTCCTCCCCACCGCAGATCCTCAGCACCATGGATGGAGCCAGGATTTTTTCGGGGGGGGGGCAAGACTTTGTCGGGGGGGCAGGACTTTTGTTAGGCAGGACAGAACCCATGTATTTCTATTGTTTTACTTGATGGGGGGCAGCTGCTCCCCCACCTCTGCTTGGCTACACCCATGCTCAGCACCCTCAAAATCTGCTCCAGAGAATGGAAGGGGGACCTTCCCAAATACATTTTGGAGGTACATAGGGTCTTAAGCAAAGGAAGAGGAAATCACGTTGTATAAATACATTGCTCTTTTCCTCAGTTTCCTCCCTCGATACTTTGTTTTGTTTTAAGATATTTGCAAATTGAGATGTTTTAGGTTTGCATTTAAATGGTTTGAAATGTTTTGAGATGCAAACTTATATAAATAGGGTTCTTTTTTTAAAAAAAGAAAAATAAATATTGTTCATTGCCCAACTAAGTTAAGCGTTTTTTATTCAGATTTCTTTTAATGGGAGAATTAAGCTTAGGTGCAACTCTTTCCCATTAGAAACAGTGGGAGACTGAAATGTTCAACTCTGGTTGGATTGCGCCCATTTGTGCTCAGAGTACAGAGGTAAAATTCTAATTAGATTTGTCAACTGCGGAGCATCAATCAGCAGAACCAATAAAGACCTTAATTTGGGGCAGGAGAGAAGCAGAAATGTCACACTGCAACCAACTGCATTCCATCACAATAATGAAGACAGATTGATGCTTGAAGAAATGTACTTTATCAATTGTGAAGAAAGCTTTGTGGTTGATTGTCTACAGCGTGCCAAATTTTGCATTTTTATTGTTGCCACAGGCTTCGTTTTGTGCAGGACTAGAACCAACTGACAGAAATTGCAGAGAAGCAGATTTAGGATAAACACTAGGAGAAGCTTCCTAGTAGTAAGAGCTCTTAGATAGTGGAAACATGGCTGGTGCAAAAGGTTGCACTGCCAGGTTCTCCTCCTCCCATCACCCTCTCCTCTGCCTCTTCCCCATCCCTGTTGCTTCCACACTATGCCTCCTCCTCCTATGCTCCATTCTCCCCCTACTGCCACTCATCTTGCCACCACATTATTGTGGCGGCAACACCAGCAGATTTTCTGCCTTCCCCTTTGCCTCCTCCCTACCCCACTCTGAGGAAGGGCCATGGAACTCCTTCCTCAGAGCAAGGCATTCTGGGTGAGATGTCTAGGAGACTGCCTGCGCTGCCCCCGCTACTGCAACAAGCTGAGTAAATGCTGCTCAAACTTTAAAAAAGGTTTAAAGTTACTCATCGTAAACATCTTTTTCTAGCTGCAGCAGTGGCACCTGCCGGGCCCAGAATGCCTCAATCAGAGAAACAACCCTCTTCGTCATTCCTCAGAATGAAGCGAGGAGGAAGAAAATGTGGAGAGCAATAATAATAATAATAATTTATTATTTGTACCCCGCCCATCTGGCTGGGTTTCCCCAGCCATTCTGGGCGGCTTCCAACAAAATATTAAAATACCGTAATACATCAAACATTAAAAGCTTCCCTAAACAGGGCTGCCTTCAGATGTCTTCTAAAAGTCTGGTAGTTGTTGTTCTCTTTGACATCTGGTGGGAGGGCGTTCCACAGGGAGGGCGCCACTACCGAGAAGGCCCTCTGCCTGGTTCCCTGTAACCTGGCTTCTCACAGTGAGGGAACCACCAGAAGGCCTTTGGCGCTGGACCTCAGTGTCCGGGCTGAATGATGGGGGTGGAGACGCTCCTTCAGGTATACTGGGCCGAGGCCATTTAGGGCTTTAAAGGTCAGCACCAACACTTTGAATTGTGCTCGGGAACTGAATGGGGTGGCTGGGAGCACAAGCAGGTCCAGAAGGGTGACAAGGCAAGTAAGTGGAGAGGGGTTGCCAGATCACCATCCTCTCCACCTGCTATACAAGACTTCTTAGCTTGCCTTGTTATGGCACTGGCCTTAAGTGAAACGGACTGCCTCAGGAGGTGGCAGCCTCTTGTTCTCTGGAGGTATTCAAGCCAAGGGTAACTAGGTGTCAAGTAGGCATCCTGAACTGTAATCTCTGCCTTGAGCAGGGAGTTGACCTCCATGGTCGCTTCCAACTCTGATTATTTTATGATTCTGTGATTGTGAGATTGTGTCTAATCTGGTGCAAACATAGAAAAATATGCAACTAGGCAACAGAAAACATGGCAATCTATGTCTGGCTACTTTGGTCAGCTCTCCAATGCAACTGAAAGCCAGCATTTCTGTATTCCCATCGCTTCTATAGCTTCTAGCTGAATGCTTCTTTTTCAGAAATTGTAGTTGATAAAGTTGACAGGGCAATGAGAAAGTGAGAAATGTTATTAATACATGTACCACCGCAAGACACTGTCAGGTTAAATACCAGAGCATAATCTGGGAAGGATTTATTTTAATCTTTTTCCTTTAACTTCAGTAAGGATGTTTCTGAAAGGTTTTCGTTTAACCTTCTCTAAATGTTATTAAAGAACAAAATATGCAGCTAAAAACTGCTTATGATTGCAATAAGTTCCGCCCTTTTTTCGGAAAATTGGGAACAGAAAATGTTAATCTACAAACAAAAATTATGTAGATAAACTTTTTCAAAAACAAAAAACACCCTGAATCAAATGTAATGCTGTAAAAAAAATAAAATGAAATGAAGATACATTTGGTTTAATGCTGCATTTAATTTCCATAACTTACAGTACTGTTCATATGGAAATCTGGAGTTTAAAATGGGTAAGATTCTTAACCTGTCAGTGTCCCTCTAGGTGAAAGCAAAAGTCCCATGTGCATTATAAGCCCTGCATCATGTGAGTGTCTGTGATTATATGGAAGCCATTATTAGAGAGGAACAAGCCCTGTTTTAAAAGGCTCAAAGCCCCAGCAGTGGTGATACTCACGTTGGCATTGGCCCCATGAGTGGCGAGCCCAGCCCCAGCAGCAGTCGACTCGGCTTCCAAAACGGCACAATCCGGTCGTGGAAAGTATTTGCCTGGGCCACCTGCACCAACGCCAAAAATAAATTTGGAAAAGAATGAACATGAGGACACATGGTTGCAAGGAGTCCAGCAGCTCATCTAGCCCAGTCCTGCTGCCCTGCGACACAATAGTGACATTCTATACTTATAGGATTCTTGACAAAAGGCCTCTAAAACCTTTGGACTGAAAATTTCCACTGGAGACAATTACTGTCTTCCTTAACAACTCACTCCAGTACACTGAACTGCACCTGTTACTTTAAAGCAGGATTCGGGGGTATTCAGACACACAAGTTTGTGATGGTGCATCTGCAAGACATTACTTGGTATCACAGCTATCACTTGATGATTATGCAGATATAGCATCATAACAGAACTTTCCATCTTTCTCATTTCAACTCAGAGACAATATTTTTCATTCGAGTATGTTCGTTCAGTTGCCAGATGACAAGTGGGCAGGGGGGGGGGAATCAGTGACGCGCACGCAGGTGTGAGACAAGCTACAGGAAAGTTTTGCAAAGGTTAAGATTAATGGACCTTACTGCCAACTGAACTCTTTTTCAGAAGCCATTGTTCCTTGTCCTGTCCTCAAAAGGTAAAGTGCACCCTTGTTTTCTCTCTTCATGCTTCTATGTAGATATTTTGGTTAAGTAAAATACCCTCCTTTATCATCTCTTCTTCGCTCAACATAACCCATTTCCTAAGTGTTGCATCTTAAAAAGAAACATACCTCTATCATGCTTTTAGTTTTCCTTTTAGGGCAGATTCACACAATAACTACCCTGACAAGGAGGCTTCTCAAAATCCAAAGCATGGGGAAACTACCATACGTTATTAGAAGAAGAAGAGTTTGGATTTGCTATCCCGCCTTTCACTCCCTTTAAGGAATCTCAAAGCGGCTAACATTCTCCTTTCCCTTCCTCCCCCACAACAAACACTCTGTGAGGTGAGTGAGGCTGAGAGACTTCAAAGAAGTGTGACTAGCCCAAGGTCACCCAGCAGCTGCATGTGGAGGAGCGGAGACGCGAACCCGGTTCCCCAGATTACGAGACTACCGCTCTTAACCACTACACCACACTGGCTCTCTTTTAGGCCACATGCCCTAAAATCAAAGATATTGCAAAGCATTTCCTGGTGATTGTAATGGTGCCATGAAATCTTCAGAGCCAATGGAACTCCTACAGACAGAACTGCTCACTTGTATGGGACAGCCTTCGCAAAGTCTGAATTGTAAACAACCACCCTCTTCCTCCATAATGTTTAGAAGGTTTTACTATCCCGTTCCCTTCTATCCCACCATGAATAGCCATCCATCCCTCTGTTCTGTTTTTTCTATGCTTGTCTCTTCTGTTCCATGTTTTTTCAAGAAACCGTGGCTAGTCACAGTGTGATGAGCCAGGGTTCCAGCATCCCCTTAGCTTTGGGTGGAGGGATTCTGAAGGCTCTGTATATAACCCACCACCAATGAGACTCAGGTCTTTGTTAGCTTGGACAATCACTCTTACATTGCTCTTATACATTCTCATTTAGAAACACAGGAAGATTTCTTATACCGAGTCAGAACACAGATACAGCAGTTCTCCAGGGTTTCTTCCAGTCCTACCTGGAGATGCCATAGATTGAAACTGAGACCTTCTGCATGCAAAGGAGATGATCTACCACTGACCTATGGTCCTTCCCTTTCATTCATGATACTGTGCTCAGTGGAACTTGTTATGCCCCACAGGGATATTACTAAAGTTATAAACTAGGTGGGGGGAACCTTTGGCCCTCCTGGTGCTGCTGAACTACAACTCCCATCAGCCCCAACAATTATGGTCAATGGGCAAAGTTGATGGGAGTTGTAGTTCAGCAACATCTGGAGAGCTGATGACATCCCCACAGCTATGCACAAGTCTTAGGACCGACATTGATAAAACTTATACATATATACATGTAACTTTCCTATTCTCCTCCAAACCCATTTGAAGCACTTTCTAACTTCAGAAGATGATTTCCCCTGCTTCTTCCCCATCCTCAAGATATGGGAGGTGATTGAGCCTCTTGTGGGTTGCCTTGTACTTCCGAGGCTCTTGTGGCACCTTGGAATTGCAGCACAACTGTGACAACCTCCAGCTCTCCTCCCGAGTTTGAAGCAACTGAAGTGTGGAATTGTCCCCAACACCGTGCTGAATTTCAGAACAGCAGTGCAAGAACCCAGTAAAAATACTACCCTAGGGGAATAGATGGAATCCTGGTGACCACAAATGTTGGGTTGACTATCATGAACAAATACAATTTGTGGACCCTGACACTACACTGCAATGCACAATGAGGTAGGAATAAAACATACTTTATTGGAGCAAAGTGTCCATATGAGATAAATGTCAACTGCTAAACAAATTGAGAAAAGCACAGTTAAAGGAAGGACCTTTTCATGCAAGATCCTGTTTAGTCTTTTCTACATTCTGCATGACCTACTCCCTAATTTGCATCAAAGTTTTTCATCACATTTTGACATATTATAGCTGTAGCAATTACACACACATTCCAGCTCTTCAGCGCTCATTTTCGCATTTCACTTATCTAGATTCATGTTTAAACTTGAGCTGCAGTCTTCTTGGTATACTGATTCACTGACTCTGTGCTCAAGACATCAACTTCTGACTTATTTAGCTTATAAAATAAGATTTGTATATTAAATGGGATTTTTAAAAATAAGCCATCCAGCAGATCCGTATGATCGTGAAGTAAAATGGATTATTGGGCACATAGCAAGAAGAAATTGCAGGAATTGCTGTTACTGCATTAGTTCTCATGCTACATTTACTAAATAGAGACTCAATGGCTGTGTTCAAACACAATGCAAAACCACAGTTTAGCACTACGTAAATGAGCCTAGCCTCAATCTGGACTCTCACACTCCTTCCTCCCTATCTGTACTGCTGGGATAAGAAGTTCAGAAGCTTTTGCTTTCTGTTTTAATTAATCACAGTTTGTCATTTCATCTGAACCAAGGATAGTCATTCCACATGAACTATGGCTGGCTTCCGAACAAGCCAATTTAAAACCATGGGTAGTTGAGCTAGCTTGTTAAACCACAGTGAGTGTTAAAAACCAGTTAGGATGTAACAACAAATCGCAGTTAATTAAAAGCAGAAATGAATGCTTCTGAACTTTTCCTCCCAGCTGTGCGGGAGGAGGAGAGAGAAGGGAATGTGCAAGCCTGAGAAAAGTTGAAGTCTTCTAGGCTCTTTCACACAACACTAAATCATGATATAACATTATATTCAAACACAGACAGTGCTGCATAAATATCCAACCCAGGTAAAGAAATGCATGCATGCATGAAATTAAGTTTCTGAATGTGTATTACTAGGAACTGCGAGCATAAATAAGATGCACATCCAAATGTGTGTTAGGAACTGCCCCTAGATACACATCCAGCTACAGATTTCATCCATGCACACTTCATCACTTTCAACTGGATGGGTATTCAGTTGGGTAAGCATCTCCACACCTCTGAATCTAGTCACAAGTAACTACCATTTTTACATATAAAAAGAACTCAATCAAAACAACTGCATAAGGTGGATTCGCACATGTGGCTTAACTGTTGTTAGGTTCTGTGGTATTTCTTTTACAAAGAAAAAAAAAGGAAGAAGCATTTCCAGTCAATCATTCTACCACACCGATCTGAAACCTTTGGTAAAAACCCTCCATACTGCTTAAAAAGATGAAAGACAACTGAGCTACCCCTGGCAGTGAGCCAGTGTGGTGTAGTGGTAAAGAGTGGTAGACTCGTAATCTGGGGAACTGGGTTCACGTCTCCGCTCCTCCATATGCAGCTGCTGGGTGACCTTGGGCTAGTCATACTTCTTTGAAGTCTCTCAGCCCCACTCACCTCACAGAGTGTTTGTTGTGGGGGAGGAAGGGAAAGGAGATTGTTAGCCGCTTTGAGACTCCTTAGGGTAGTGATAAAGCGGGATATCAAATCCAAACCCTTCTTCTGGCAGAGGCAGATTTAGGGCAGTGTGAGCATCTTATTGGTGCCCCCCATTTGGTTCAATGTCATTTTATTACATGCTATTTATATCATTGCTGTATTGCTATAAACGTGTTTATTGCTAGCCATCCTATGATAATAATAATAATAATAATAATAATAATAATAATTTATTATTTATACCCCGCCCATCTGGCTGGGCTTCCCCAGCCACTCTGGGTGGCTTCCAAAAGAATATTAAAATACTATAATACATCAAACATTAAAAGCTTCCCGAAACAGGGCTGCCTTCAGATGTCTTCTAAAAGCCTGGTAGTTGTTGTTCTCTTTGACATCTGGTGGGAGGGTGTTGCTTGCTTCAAAATGCAGGGTAGAAATAATACAAAGTACCTCGGTATGTGCAAGCTTCTCCAAATTAGGTGCAGTTGCACGTGCAAATTTCAGATATTGTGAAAGCCACAGGAGCTCATTACATTGACTGCAAACTATATACAAAAAGGGTTGGCTACACCTCACTATCCCCAGGTGTCTTCATAAATTCCTTAAGAAAGAGACACCGTGTCAGTTTGCAGACTTTCGTCATTTCCAGTCAATGAATGAGGCAAATTTCCAGGTGTGCCTTTTTTCCTTGGCTTAGGGGATACCAGAGAACATTAAACAGATTCCACTGGAAACAAACACCTCCCAGTCAATTTGCTTGCCACTGCTGCATGCACCATGGCATCTAAAAAGGAAACTGTTTTGTAACAGTCATCAGTTCACCACAAATTTCAAATTGAGATGGCTTTATATACAAAATACACAATAGCCATGATCTAACTGATAAATCACACAGAGATTATTGGCTATTTTGCATGGAGGTAGCAACTGAGTAATAAAGTTATAAAGAACTCTGGGTTGCCCAAACCTGTCAAAGCTTGTCTATCTCACATCTCCACACAAGTGAAGTATGTACATTCCATGAGGGAATGCAATCTAACCCTACATTTCACAGCTTTTCTATTTCCTACTTTAGATACCTGTTTTGCAGCTACACAAGTATGTCTGGAAAACACACACACGAGTACTTGGTGTATTATGAATATTCTCAGACTTGATATTGGTTGCACAATTCACCTGAGGGCTGTCCCTTCTCTGCACCATGCAAATATATACTGTATACATAAATGAGTTTTGCAGGTTTCAGCTATTCAGTTTTGACAATCTGCACAATTCTGCATAAATAACGGGGAAATGGTTGCCAATGCACGCACAGCACAATAATCAATGTACTTTATTCTGAAGTTCTTGTTGATATGTTTCCCTTTTGTAAGATGTGTCAAAAGTATCATGGAAAAAGAAATCCATGGAATGCAGCCAACATCCATTGATATGATTGTCACACACCCTTGTCTTCTTCCTGTCAATTAATCCAGAGCAATTTTCCTTTGGTTTCATATGCAGTACAATTCCTAATCCAGATTAGAACCCCCAACTAAATCGTTGCCACCTGCTGTAAGAAAGTAACAGGAATCCACCCTTTTAGTTGACCTTACAGTTAAAAGCCCATAAGGAAGACTCAGTCTAGGAGTTCAATTGTGCACACACTTACTCAAAGGCAAGTTCCGGAGAACAAAAATGGAAGTTAGTTTCAAATAAAACACACCTAGATTGTGTTTAACATAATCAATACTACAGTATTATAAATAATATGCTCTGATAAATAAATCGGATTGAAAACAACCCATTCCTACAAATGCAGCCCCCCCCCGTCAAGAAAACTGCTGTAGTGACACTGACAATGAAATCCTAGCCATGTCTACTCAGAAGTAATTCAACGAATCTTACTCCCAGGCAAGTGGGCTTCAGATTGCAGCCTAAATTGTGCATCAGAAGTCCCCGATTTGACTCATTCCTCCGTGAAACAAGCCATCTCTCTGTGTGTCAATGCCCCGTATTTGCAACAAGGAGACACTGATCTCCCTACAGGATTGTTGTAGTCCTTATAATAAGTTGCTGCATGGGGGAAAGGGGAACAAACTAACCCTCCCCTTCCCTTATTTCTACTGATTACATTATGCTCCTGTGCCCTCTGCAGTTGGGGTTTGCAGGTGCGTCTGCCGCGTGTTTTTTCCCGAATGCCGAGCGCGCGCCAAGCGCCAGATCTGTACCTTGCACACTCCGGAAAGAGCCCTGACCTCTCGGGCAAGCGTGGGGCGAATGTGTCACGACGAGGAGTCTCCCTGGCTGGCAAGTTGGGACCCCCAGGTTCCCCAGAGGAGCCTGAGCCCGCCCGCCCGCCGCCCTGGGTCTCTCTCGCCTCTCCTCCCCATCCATCTGCCCACCCGTCGGTCCAGTGTCCAAAGTGTCCAAAGTCTGCGCTTACCTTCCGTCGAAGTCCCCTAAAGCCTCCAGGTAGAGCCAGGACAGAATGATTAACCTCAGGGATAAATCCATGGTCGGGAAGGGAAGAGAGAGAGAGAGAGAGAGAGAGACGGAGAGAGAAAGAGAAAGAAGGAGGGAGGAGAGTAGCCTCGGCGCGTCTTTAGCAATAGAAACGACGGCAGCAGGTTGGGGAGGGATGCGAGGCGGCGAGGGCGAAGGCGCACGGATTCCTTCTCCTCTCGGAGGCGCTCCCAGCCAAGCGCGCGCTGTAAACTGAACTCCGGGTGCCCTCGGGGCTGTTGCTAATCCTGGCTGGCGGAGGGATGGGCGGAAGAAGAGAGAGAAGACCACGAGCAGCAGCAGCAACAGGAGGGAGCCCCCTTCTCTCTCTCTCTCTCTTGCGTCCCTGCCTTTCTCTCACTCTCTTCCTCCCTCCCTCTTCCTAAAAGCGAAGGAGACGCTGCGCTCTGAAGGCGGCGCTGCCGCTCACCAACGAAAGAGGCGCGCGCGAGCGCAACCTCGCCACCTTCCCCCGCGGCTCTTTCTCCTTTGGCAGCGGGGAAGAGGAGCGCAGGCTGGGAGGCGGAACTTCTTATTTGTTTCTTTTACTTATTCCTCCCCCCCATCCCACCAATCATTAAATCTCTGTCCTTCCCTGCCTCTCACCAGGGAGTGATAAAGCACCTACAAACAGCCAGCAATTAAAACCATTGGAAACCATCTCCATCTATAAAAAACCATTGCAGACTTCTCAGCACCGCAATGGAGAACTTATTCTACCAAACAGGGACCATTTTGGAACCCTGTTATCGTTTCATCAGCACCACCACCACCACCACTGTATGCTATGCGAGAACTCCATAAATATATTATAAAAGCAGAACACCACCTCCAAACACATTTTGAGTCATAGAATCATAGAATTGTGGAGCTGGAAGGGATCCTGAGGATCACTTAGCCCAACCCCCTGCCATACAAGAATATGCAGCTGTCCTACAGGTCCTCCAGAAGTGACTGAACTACAACTCCCATCAGCCCCAGCCAGCATGTTCAATGGTCAGTGTTTGACCTTATCAGGCACCCAATGAATCCCACCTGACAGTTGGGAAGGTGCCTGCAGTTGAGATGAGGTTCAAGACTGCAAGGTCAGCTGCTAAAAAACCCCAAAACCAATAAGCCAACTCTGCTAGGACAAAACCCCTTCTATGAATCTAAGCAGCTTTTGGAATCCCAAACATTGTCTTTTGAACCTGACACGATATTGATATCCCTTGTCCTTTTGATATTGTATGCTTTATCTCTTGTAAAATAGGTTACAGAAATGGATGTTGTGGTTGTTTTAAGTAACCGTGGAACATGCAAACATGCAACCATGGGTTTTGCTGCTGTCCTTAGTAAAGGGATCACCAACCTTTTGCATTTTGAATTTGAGAGTGTGCTGGGGGTGCCAGCCACAAAATAATTGAAGTTTGTTGTTGTTGGCATAGCAGAACATTAGAGAGCCACCCCCTAAGAACCTTATGCTTACCATGGGGAGTCACCTGTGTCCTGATTCTGGAGATCACACACGGATGTCACACACACACCACAAACACATTGGTACTTTTGCTGTTCAATAGCAATGGGTTCCTGCAGAAATACACTAGGTGGCTCACAACATCCAGTCTTATTTCACAGAAATCTTTTAAAAGCTACCCACACATTTTGCCCTGTAACTTCCTACTTAGGAGGACTAGAGGTTTGTTGTTGTTTTTTTAAAAAAATAAAAGTCAAAGTCTGGGGCACCTGCCCTGTGTCAGCAGTGAAAGCATTCACTGGAACAAGGTTGGTGACCCCTGGTTTAGAGAAAGAAGCATCTAAAGGGAAAAGGATGCAGAAATAATGATAATGATAATAATGATAATAATAATAATGATAATAATAATAATAATAATAATAATAATAATAATAATAATAATAATAATAATTTATTATTTATACCCCGCCCATCTGGCTGGGTTTCCCCAGCCACTCTGGGCGGCTTCCAACTGAATATTAAAAACAGTACAGCTTCAAACATTAAAAACTTCCCTAAAGAGGGCTGCCTTCAGATGACTTTTAAAAGTAAAATAGTTGTTTATTGCTTTGACATCTGCTGGGAGGGCGTTCCACAGGGCAGGCGCTACTACCGAGAAGGCCCTCTGCCTGGTTCCCTGTAACCTCACTTCTCGCAATGAGGGAACCACCAGAAGGCCCTCGGTGCTGGATCTCAGTGTCCGGGCTGAACGATGGGGATGGAGACGCTCCTTCAGGTATACTGGACCGAGGCCATTTAGGGCTTTAAAGGTCAGCACCAACACTTTGAATTGTGCTCGGAAACGTACTGGGAGCCAATGCAGATCTCTCAGAACCGGTGTTATGTGGTCCCGGCGGCCACTCCCAGTCACCAGTCTAGCTGCCGCATTCTGGATTAATTGCAGTTTCCGGGTCACCTTCAAAGGTAGCCCCACGTAGAGTGCGTTGCAGTAGTCCAAGCGGGAGATAACTAGAGCATGCACCACTCTGGCAAGGCAGTCCGTGGGCAGGTAGGGTCTTAGCCTGCGTACCAGGTGGAGCTGGTAGACAGCTGCCCTGGACACAGAATTAACCTGTGCCTCCATGGACAGCTGTGAGTCCAAAATGACTCCCAGGCTGCGCACCTGGTCCTTCAGGGGCACAGTTACCCCATTCAGGACCAGGGAATCCCCCACACCCGCCCGCCCCCTGTCCCCCAGAAACAGTACTTCTGTCTTGTCAGCAAAGGACACATAACTCCTTGAAAAAATTGTAACTGGCTAAATTCTAGTACAGCCTTTCCATGTGAGGAAGCACATGCGTATATGCACAAAGAACCATGCAGAGGCTTTGTGAGTAATAGTGTCCTATCATAGCCACCTACAACCCAGAGTTCTGCCCAATCTGTGCTTGGTTATCCTGCCATAAACAGGGCACAAATTTTCATGGGTGTGGTGGTGGCAGCAGTGGAGATTGTATGGCTCCATCAAAGTTGGTATGTGCCAACTTATGAATTTGTAACTCAGACATGTGCACTTTATGGTGTGTGTGTCAGATGCATTGGCTAACCATGTGTTTTACAATAGCTTCCACTGGCCAAACCTTTTGGAGGTGGGACTGTGAAATCATGACTGCTCACACCTATGTAGTTGCAGACCGCACAACTTGGGAGAACCACTTTGTACACAACCTGCGTTGTTATGTATGTGGGTCTTCCCAATAACATATCTGTAGTCTACTCATTTGGGGCTATAGTTGACAGCTTGCATCCCATCTACTTCTGGAATGACAAAAATTTGCTTTTGGAGATCATGATCCTATTAGTGTTTGGCCCAGCCTACATGCCTTGCCTTTGAGTGGACACTGCATGGGTCCTGTGGGATGGGTGGTTGAACCTGTATATACATTCTAGTTAGAACTAATGGAAATGGGGTGAAGAGGCAGTAGGCATACAATGCTCAGAAGCAGTACACTTCAAATTGCTAGATGTTGTGGATCTATGTTTTGATGCAATGGCTGCTTTAGTTGAGATTCCTGCACTGCAGGGTGTTGGTCTTGATGACCCTCAGGGTCTCTTCCAACTCTACAATTCTAGGATCACCTTCATGCCTTACTTGTGAATTTACACAGCAGGGATGCAGAATCTGCCACCTTCCAGATGTTGTTGGACTTCAGCTCTCATCATCGCTGACAACTAGCTATGCTGGTTGGGTCTGATGGGAGTTGGGAGTCTAACATTTGGAGCAGGGACGCGGACTTATAAAAAATATTGGGGGGGGGCGGGAAAGCTCATGAATAATAAATAAGCTCATGAATATGCAAATAAAGTGGCGCCTCCTCCTCGTGAGCGAATAGGGGAGAGCGTGTTGCGCCTATTAATCAGCTCCGAAGGAAATTGGGTGGAGCTTTTGCTCGGGAGGGAGGGCAGGAGGCATGCAGCCCGACCCTGTGCATTTTGGGCTGGGGGAGGGGCGGCGATGGCGCTCTGCTGGAGGGGCGCCGGAGATTATTGGGGGGGCAGAGCCCCCCCAAACGAATCTTTGAGGGGGCTCGGGCCCCCTCAAGCCCCATGGAGTCGGCGCCTATGATTTGGAGGGCCACATGTTCCCCATCCATTATACAAGCGGCCAATCAGAAGACATTGCTGAACTAGTTGTATGTTGTGTTGATTCAGGAGGCAATTCATAATACTCTCATGAGTATCCCCTCTGTGTCTTATGCCAGAGTGTGTGCTTTGCTTCATCAATGCAAGAGAACAGGATCAAAGACCCTCCCCTGTGGTTGACTTTTCACCCACTGATGCATTTTAGGAAAATAAGTTGAGAGCTCTGATCCTGGATCCCCCAGATATTGTGTAGTTTGAGCTTAAATAAATTTGCTGGGTTCATCTCATCCGTCTTCATAATGCATAGTTGTGGCACTGAACATGATACCAGAATGCAAGTTAGAAGCTAATAATAAAAAGAAAGGGGGGAAAAGCTTTGAAAGCCACTTACCAATCTGAAAATATATCCATGGAATGCTTTGCTAACACACCCTAAACCATGACCTCGGTTTGAACACGAGTATCATATGGAAAAAAATAAACAACCCACAAAGCACATAGTTGAGCAGATAAAATTACAAACTGTGTGGACTGGGAAACCATGCAAGAATTTAAACACAAGCTCCAGTTGTTGATGCATTATGGCAAACAAACATAGAAAATGCCAAATAAAGAGATTCTGAAATTATGTTGCACTGTGATTCCAGCAAGTTGGGTCAGAGTGAGGCAATTCAAAGCATCACAAACCTTGCATGTCTTGCATACTGCAAGATTTTCATCAGTTCGTTTTAGTAAATACACAACACAGAATGACTAATAAAACATGGCTTTTAGGAAAGGCTTGGGTTTTTCTAATCCCAGACAGAGAGAAATGAATCCAGGCAGAAATATGTAGGATCATGCACTCTTGGGAGGAAATACACATCGAAGGCATTGCAGCAAGCAAACAAATCAAATTCAGTGGTGACACTGGCAAATATTCCTCTTGGCTCCTTGTTCACATGCCAAGTTGGAATGAGTTAAAGCAGGCAAAGGAAACAAGCATATCAGAGACAAAAAGTGTGGCAAGATAAAGCAAGCTGATTTCTTGCCCAGAGACACTGAGCTGTGTCCAGGGTCTTATTGGCTGTGTGTATACACATCAGGTGGTGTCCACAGCAAATCCTCTACTTAACATTCCAATGTTAAATTGCTCTTGCATAGCACGGGTCGACTGTGACCTATCTGTAAAATATTCTACCATGTCTAATTTACCAAAGGACTTCCACTGTGCACCCGGACCTGATTTTCTACAGCCATGTTGTTCACAGCTGCTGGCTGTTCTCCAGGCTTGTCACTTTTGAAATGTCATTACCAGTGCATGTGAGATATCTGTCAGTCTGTTTGCTTAGCCATCTGCTTCTCTCTCCCCCTTCCACTGAGTACCTGAGCTGTGACTGTGTTGACAGGATTCAGGGTTCCCTCCTACAGTTGATGCCAATCTCCCAACATTTTCCCTGTTTCTGCTAGATGGCTGCTTCGTAGGATCAAGAGCCATTTGCCTTATCACATTTCTCTTTAGATGCTGGAAAGCTTTTGGACACACCTTTGTAACATACACTGTTAACGGAGTAGACCTGCAGGAAAGAGGACAATACGATACATTGCTTGTTATCACCCTTGTACCAAACTTTAAATATGTTGTCGCCTTTTCAGTTCTGATAGTACCATGCCACTAGGTTTACACATGTCCCAGATCAAGTTCCCAACTGAATTCTTCTTGGTTTGAATATTTCTGACCATGCTACTTCCTAACTTGGGAGTTGTGATCCATTAGTTTTAGTATTTGGGAATCAGTTTTTAAGCTGACAATA
The DNA here is from genome assembly GCF_964188305.1 of Podarcis bocagei. Lineage (NCBI taxonomy): Eukaryota > Metazoa > Chordata > Lepidosauria > Squamata > Lacertidae > Podarcis > Podarcis bocagei. Next base: position 57,186,496 of record NC_138134.1, read on the forward strand.
CTGATACTAAATTGTTCAGGGTGGTTAAAACAAAAAGGTGTTACAAAGAGCCCCAAAAGGAGTTTTCCAAACTGAGCAGACAGTAAAATGACAAACAAAATTCCATGTAAACATGTGTAAAGTGATGCACATTGGGGCAAAAGCTTATTAATTTCAGCTATGCATTCATGGGGTCTGAATTATCTTTAATATCTTTAATTTCATTTCATATTACAAAGGCACATCCAAACATCTCCAGAAACAACAAAGTGTGTCTTCAGCCCTCAACTTCACTTTTTTAGCTTTCGCTGATAAAAATTGGGGCCTTCTTATTAAGCTCCAGGCTGATTGGTTGAGGAATTAAACTGATAATGCTTGTAAATTCAATACACTCTTACAGTGGGGCCTACTTCTGAATGAATATGCATTGGATTGAGTTGCAAGCTTTCAGTTCTATGCAATTTGGGAGTAAGCCCCAGTAAATACAGTGGAACTGAAGGAATGCCCTATAAAACTTCTAGACTTGCAAACACCCAAACAAACAGATCTGGCTTAGGGCTAGCTGAGATGTTATGTGACAGATGCAGCTATCACAACTGTCTTCCAATATTTTTCTTCCTTTTTGTAGTGAAGCCTCAGGAGGCTGCAGTCTTGAGCGAAATGGTTTGTGGGTGTGGTGAGCTCAATGGGTCCTTTTCCAATTGTGTTGGGCTGTGTGTGTTGAACTGAAAACCAACTGAAGGGGAAGGTTTAAGCAGGCTCTCTTTCACCATTCCTCCACTTAAGACTGTCGCTTCCTGTCCCCGCCTTTCATTTAAGGATAATAATAATAAAAAAATAGTTGGGAGATTGTTACTCACATCTGCCATGTGATGTCTAGTTTGGCTTTAAACCAATGACTATTTGCTCCATATTTTCACTGCCAGGTTAGTTTCCCCACTCTGTCACATTATATGCAACATACATCATAGGGTGGCTTAAAAACATACTAAATAAGTGCTGCTGTGTTCCGCTCTGCCATAGTCATCTATTAAATACAGAAATTCTTATCTCCACTTTTGCAGATAAGGGTTTGGTTATGAACATGGCTTGTTTACTATAGTTTTGATCCATTTCCTCTGATGAAACACCTCTGAGAGTGTGAAGGACATTTGATTTTGCTTATATTTATTTTGTCAATTTTACTCTGGTATACTTAGTCCAAGCAAAGGCTCCTCCAGTGGTTTACTATGTTTTTCCTTCTTCTTAAATCATACACATGGCGGGGGGCATTAAAGCATGCAACAGCTAAACAAATGAAGTGGAGCAACATTGAGAATGCTAATATTTTATAACTGTAGACAGAACACTTTATCATCCAAGGATAATAGAAGCAAATTGCTTTCTTAAAAAGCAAATGTTTTGCTAATTTGCTGAAGAAGCCCAGTGTGATGGGTAAGAGAACCTTCCTGGGAAAAGAATTGCAAAGTGTGAGTGCCAGGACACAGGAGCTCCAAGATTTCACTGCTCACATTTGTGCCTCCACATATTAAGGAACTAGCAACAGGGCATTCTTTGATGCTCCTTGGCCATTTCCCATATCCCTTAAAAATCTGATATTCAAAGACCCCCTTCATATTTGCATAGTTTGCAAGATCTTGTATTCAAAGAACCCTTTGTACTTTACATCTTGCAATGCTTACAAACGATTGTGTGAAGAATTACTTGGAAAAGTAAGGTCAGACAATTAACTAGAAGTGAAGTAATTCTAATACTAAGAGGACTCCTCTGTCCAGAAACTGTGCTGCCCAAGGGGGAAAACCAATTGCGCATTCTTTGCTCTGAAAACATCTACCAGATAACTTGATCATGAATATTATTTTTTTGTGGGTTGATCAGTCCTATATCCAGCAGGATTAAAAATTTAAAAACAACAATAATGTGTATTGGACATGCATTTATATCTCAGAATCACAACAGTGAATTGAAAATTGCTGAAATTAAAGACAGCAAGCACAACAGAAACCTGGTAGGAAATAACATGCTGAAATGTTATAGCAAAAACAGCCACCATCTTCTGTGCATCTAAAAACTGTGCAAAAAGAAGAAGCAAAATATCAGATGAAGAAGCAAAATATTTCATTAGATGGTGAGAAGTCCTTAACATGAAGTGTGATTTCTATAGGCTTGTTTAATAAATTTAAGAAAATGCATACAGGTGTTGCCTTTATGTTCCTTGCCTATATACAAAAAAGCAACAGATGAATCATTCACAAATATATACTTTTACTGCACAACCACAGCACTGCTTATTTATTAATTTATTTCATAAAATTTATGCCCCACTTGATTGTAAAAAAACACACCTGAAAGTGGTTTACAAAAAAGTAAAGCAATAAAAATCAAGAAAAATTTACAACCATACTTAAAGAACACAAAAGTTAAAATACTAAAACAGATTAAAATTACCTCAACTTTCTAAGCATCTGGGTAGGCTTGTCTAAACAAGGATGTTTTTAGCAGGCACCAAAGAGAGTACAGTGAAACTGCCTGCTTGATATCAATAGGCAGGGAGTTCCAAAGTGTAGGTGCTTACAAATGCAGAATGGGCTTGGAAGGTGCTGTGGCAATGGAAATGGAAAATGAAAAGACAAAAGGAAACTATAAAGCTCAACCAAGGGTTATGCTCCTTAATGAGTTTTACAGTTAATTAAGTCAGAGAAAGTTCTCTAAATTACTGTTGAGGCAAGTCGGCATAAGATCATGATAAGAGCCTGCTGGCTCACTCCCATCAAGTCCAGTATTCTGTTCTCAGAAGCATACTGTCTCTGACTATGAGCAAAGCCATAATGGGCAGTAACCAATGACAAGACGTATCCTCCATGCATTTGTCTAATCTTCTTTTAAAACCATCCAAGTTGGTGGCCATTACTGCCTCTTGTGGGAGTGAATTGTCCACACTTCTGCTTGTTTTATGCCTAGAAAGCAGAGGTTTGAGTGGTCCAAGCATTCTGCCCCCCCGCCTCACTCATTTCCCAAGGAAAACCCACTCTTTAGCTCTAAATCGGAGCAAACGTCAGTCCAGAGAAAACCTGAATTGCCGGTTTGCTCCAACTGAAAGCTAAAGAGTGGTTTTCTCCAGGTGAAAGCAGCGAGACTAGAGGAATTGTGGATAAGCCCCAAGTGCTGCATGAAAAAGTACTTTCTTTTGTCTGTTCTGAATCTTCCAACATTCTAACTCACTGAGTGTCTCCCAGTGTTATGGGAGAAGAAGAAAAACCTTTATTGTCCACATTCTTAGCATGGTTGCAAAATAAGCATGTTACTAGATTTTAATGATGAGAGTTGAGTTCTGTAGTTGGGTACCCTTGTTAGTATAGTCAAAGTCTGAGTACAAAAACACTTGCAAAATCTGTTTTCGAACATGCAAGATCTATCTTCATAGAAAAGGAAATGAAATCACCTTGCCAGTGATGAAGCTTTTTTTTAAAAAAAACCTTTATTGGTATTACTGTGGGGGCAGATGGACATTTTGGGATATTCCTGCTCTGAGAACCAGCTGTCATTTAATCACACATTTCAAGGAGGATTTAGGAAGCTTTGCAAGCAGCCCCACTGCCAACCCCTTTCCTCTCTGCTTCCTTATTTTGGAGACAATGGATTCAAGATGTGCACTGTCTGCTTCGCAGCTGCAGTTTGTATCTCCAAAATGTTACTGGACTTTGATCACAAGGAGTGATTATTAATTCAAATTGATCAGAAAAGCCCTTTGAACTAAATTGGGACACCCACTATCAAGTTGTTCTTTGGGGAACATGTCTCTGGTTCCATTGATATCACTTGCGCAGAGTAGTTGCATTTTTCCACTCCCCAAGCCCGGTCCAGATCCACCAGTCCCATGCAGTGTTTACCTAAAAATAAGAACAAATAACATATACACTTTCTCATAATTATTGTAATACTACAAATGCAAATGTACATTTCAGCATCAACACCCACTGTTGAAAACGGGTATCCTAGCATCAATTGTAACAATAGTGAATACGGTCATTTCAGTATCAGTCATTAACAGTAGTGGTGCCAGTATATATTTTGCAGTGTCTCAGACCTTTGTTTTGCTTATTAATGCAACTTGGGATAATTTCCTAATATGGCTATTTCTAATACAGCTGAAATGTCTCTTTATAGCAGGTGTAGGGAACGTTTGGCCCTCCTTATGTTGAGGAACATCACCTTGCCAACAAAGGTCCGTATAGTTAAAGCTATGGTTTTCCCAGTAGTGATGTATGGAAGTGAGAGCTGGACCATAAAGAAGGCTGATCGCCGAAGAATTGATGCTTTTGAATTATGGTGCTGGAGGAGACTCTTGAGAGTCCCATGGACTGCAAGAAGATCAAACCTATCCATTCTGAAGGAAATCAGCCCTGAGTGCTCACTGGAAGGACAGATCGTGAAACTGAGGCTCCAAGACTCCCTGGAAAAGACCCTGATGTTGGGAAAGATGGAGGGCACAAGGAGAAGACGACGACGAAGGACAAGATGGTTGGACAGTGTTCTCGAAGCTACCAGCATGTGTTTGACCAAACTGCAGGAGGCCGTGGAAGACAGGAGTGCCTGGCGTGCTCTGGTCCATGGGGTCATGAAGAGTCAGACATGACTAAATGACTAAACAACAACAAATGTTGAGGAACAACAACTCTCATCATTCCTGGACATTGGCCATGCCTACTGGGGCTTATGGGAGTTGTAGTTCAGCCACTTCTAGAGGGCCAAAGGTTCCCCCCACCTGCTTTATAATATTTAGAGTAGAAAGATGTGTGACCAAGTGAGATGGATTAAGGGCTGATGTTTGCATACTAAGTTATGATAAATGAAAGATGTGTGTTTTTATGGGGGCTCAGTATTAGAAGACATGCAGAAGTCCATGGATTCATCCCTGGCATTACCAGTTAAAAATGACACAACTGATGCTAGCCAGAGTGAACAATATTGACTAGAGCACTCATATTTAATTGCAGGAACGTTTTGTAATATTGTTGCTAATTAATATTCTTGCTGATAATCTGCACTGTTGCTGTTGTTGAACATTTGACTATTTTAAAATATTTTCAAATTTTATTTTTACATTTTAAAATAATACATTGTTAACATTTAATTCCAGAATGTTGAATACAATATGAATACAAAGTATCCCATTATATTATGGATAAAATAAGCATGTTGAGTTACTGAAGAACTCTGAAATATGAAAGAAAAAATTAAATATGCCACCTCCCTTAAGATAATAGAATTGAATTTTTAAATGTCCTGATTCTGCATTTGTTTAAAGTGGACTTGTTACACATGACAGCATATATCTGCAACTTATTATTGTAGCAGGAACCCCCCCACCCCAATCATTCTGTTTGTACAAACTTCACACACACTCACACTCACACTACATACGCCACATTTCTCTTATGAATTCATAGAAAATCAACCATACATCGGATTGCACTGTTCCATTTTTATTTTAATATCAAAGGGGGGTGCTTGGTTTCTGGTCAGCCATAATCTCTTCAGCATACCAGCACATCCACAGGAGCCCTGCCCAGTTGCTATGTCAACCCTGATAATCCCAGACAGAAGACAATCAAAATCACAAAGAACAGTGGATTCACCACAGGCTGAAACAAAGGACAATGATCAGATTTTCCCTCTGGGGGCAGGGAACTGCAAACTCCCCATTGTCACCTGGAAAGTACTCATGGGGAGGGGGAAAGGAGGAACCAGCTGGGTGACAGGACACTCAGGTTACCACCACAACTCCTCCCTCAACCCCTCCTTTCTGTAATGTATGCATGATGTCAACCCCTTCTGTAATGTATGCATGATGTCAACCCCTCCTTTCTGTAATGTATGCATGATGTTTCTGGGGGTGGGCTTGACCTAGAGGAGGGGAATTTCAAAAGTTTTTATAAGGTCTTGCAGCCCATTGTTCTGGGTCTTTCCTCTCTCTTGCTAGTGAGGGAAACACCCTGTTGCAACAGATCAATAAAGGCCAAGCCTACAGGCTGCTGTTTTGCTCCAAGTTATCCTGGTTGGTGTCTTTACTTTTTGTCCAAGAGAGCCCTCAGATTTTTCCGTTAACATTATGTAGGTAGATTGTACCATCTTACCATCTAATACTGGAATCCTATACCCATTTGCCTGGGAGTAAGCCCCATTGAATTCAGCAAGCAGAAACACACAGGATTGTGCTGCAAGTTATTTTTACATGATTACTGGCAAGGAATGAGTGGGGGTGCAGTGGTAGAAAATATATTTTTGTTGGATTGTTTTGTATTGTTTCATTTTGGGTTGGAACATTAATGCAAAAACAATCATCTTTATAATAAACAAAGCAATGGTGGTGGTGACCATTTTAACTATGCAACCCTGTGTGTCTTTTTTCAGAAAGAAGCACCACTGGATTCAATGAGGTTTACTCCCAAGTAAGCATGTTCAGAATTGCAAGCTAAACAGTACACCTTATGTAGAATCTCACTATCTGATTCTGCCTCTAACAGAGCATGTGGTTAGTGCTGATCTGATCTGACCTTTACCCTAGTCATTTGAAAACAAAACTTAATCCTCACCAACCACACGCCCATTAGCAAGTTTAAAAGGTGAAGAAAGATGACTGAAATGGAAGAGATTCTTTTAATGGAGCGAATAAGCCTGATGTCAAGTATATCTTCAGAAGAAACAAGGAGAAGAACAAAAATGCCAGTGAGAGATCGTTTTTTGTGGTTCACAAAAGTCTGCTCTCCCTACTTTATCTTTGAAAGGGGGGGGGGTAGAAGTACTATAGTGTCACAACATCAAATTTACCTGAAATGCTGAGTTGACACTCTGTGATTCATTTACAGCCATCCACTCCACCCTTCATTAAGTGATACATTTCCTTCCCATATCACCAAAGGGCTGGAAGAAATGCTCACTCCCATTTGGCGGAGTGGCACCTCTTGAACTCACAGCTGTGACCTTGTCAGCACGTTTTCCTTTCCAGATACAGGAGTGGCTTTAAAGTTTTGCCAGTTTTTGTGAAAAAATAGGTAAGATTATCTCAAGCCCTCAATGCTTCCTGTTGTACTCTTAGCCACCACAGAAGTGTTTAGATCAGGGGTCAGCAAACTTTTTCAGCAGGGTCCACTGTCCCTCAGACCTTGTGGGGGGCTGGACTATATTTTTTGGGGGGAAGAAATAATTTCTATGCCCCACAAATAACCCAGAGATGCATTTTAAATAAAAACACACATTCTACTCATGTGAAAACACCAGGCAGGCCCCACAAATAACCCAGAGATGCATTTTAAATAAAAGGACACATTCTAGTCATGTAAAAACACGCTGATTCCCGGACGGTTTGCAGGTCGGATTTAGAAGGTGAATGGGCCGGATCCGGCCCCCGGGCCTTAGTTTGCCTTCCCATGGTTTAGATGCATAGACATTGTTTCTTCTTACTGCCTGTTATACATTGGAAGTGAATTTTGTATCCAAAGCATGCAACAGTATCGAACCCTGTTTTGTCTATTTATCCCAAACACCTTGTCTTTATTTTTTGAAAATCAATGCCTCATTTATGCGTCAACAAAATTCCCAGAGCAGCTTGCAAGAAAACGTAACTCTAATATAAAAAACACTAACAAATTAGTAGAACTGATTAAAAAGGCAGAGAAGCCATTGAGTCTAAGAAAACAGCATAAAAACAAAAGGATCTAAAGTGCCCGACCATGTTTTAAAAAGACCTTTATCTGGTGCTGAAAATAAAAGAGCTCTGGCATCAAGTAAAACTCCCAGGGGAATCCCTAGAATATCAGCTCACCCTATGCAAACCAATCTTACATATTCTGAAGACATTTGAACTGCTGTAAAAGAGAAACACAAGCTCAAAGCTTCCTTGGGCATATGGAACTAGATATGCAGTTGTGTGGATCCCAGCCAGCTACTCTTCCTGTTTTAAAAGGTTCCACTAGATCTATTGCCATCCTTTGCAAATGTGTCCTTGTTACTGTCCTTTTTTTGGCAAGAGGGACACTTTCATAAAAAGGGAGAAAACTTTCATAAAAGCCACCACCCTTCAGATTCTATTTATTTTGTTTCAAATACAGTGGTACCTCGGTTTACAAACTTATTCTGTTCTGGAAGTCCGTTCTTAAACCAAAACCATTCTTAAACTGAGGCGCACTTTCCCTAATGAGGCCCCCTGCCGCCAATGCCCTTCCACCGTTTGGGTTTCGTTCTTAGACCGAGGTAAAGTTCTCAAACCGGGACACTATTTCCAGTTTTGCGGAGTTTGTAAACCAAATCGTTCTTCAACCGGACTGTTCTTAAACCGAGGTACCACTGTATTTCTATCATGCTTTTTAAAGTTCCCCAGACTAAGGCTGCTAGAGTACTGGGCTTGCCTAAGGCCATTTATTTAGTTCGTGGCTGATGTGAGATTTGAACGGTAATTTCCAGCTCTTGCACTATAGTAGCTCCCTTGCACTGTTACTAGCTCCCAATGACATCAGAAAAAACATAAGCATGTTTCTCAAATTATATCACCTCCTTTATTGGACTGTAAGTAACAGATGAATGTTCACTGTATCACTGTGTGATACTTTCAACCCCAGATTTAAACTGAGCTTCAACAAAGAAAACTAAAGACACTTCCCTGTGTGTTCTGAGAAACCAGCACTTTCATTCCTTGTTGATAAGCATGCCACGGCAACCCATATATAGTAAGCTAAGCACATCACCAAGTAGAGTGTATGTAATCTACACAACAGCTGTTCTATGGAAAAGCGTACCTATTTGCCTGCGTTCAGGGGGAAGCTGGACAGCTGTCTGATCAGCAAATCGGCAAAGAATCATGTGCTCCTAGAATAGAAAAAACACACAGAGAGATAAATATTGCCAGCTTCTTCCATTACGTTATTCCAAACTAGCAACCATAGTAGCATATACTGAAAGACTGTGTGCATCTGAAGCCCCCAATATCTGTTTTGCTATGCAATATTATTCAGAACAGGTCCTTCTGGCATGACATCGGATTTGGACACCGATGAAAGGGATGCTAGTAGAGGGTATAAACTGAAGCATTCAAATTAGCCTACGATGGCCTGGTATGAACTGTGTGGACTCTTTCAATACTGTAGTTAGATCCTTAAGCATCTATATCATGTCTGACCCGTGGAAGCTTTGTACCATGCAGCTTCACCAACACAGGCAAGATGGGAAACAGGCAAAGAAAGTACTTCTTCATGCAGCACATAGTTAAACTATGAAATTCACTTCCATTAATTGTAGTGGTGGTCAACAACTTGGACAATCTGGTGGAGGATAAGGCTTTGAGCCATGATGGCTATGTTCTGTCTGTCTGTGTCTCTGAACACCAACAAGCGAGGAGAGACTTCTGTTCTGCTTGCAAGCTTCCCATAGGTCAGTCTCTATGAGATAAGAATGCTGGACTAGATGGGTCTTTAGCTTAATCCAGCAAGGATCAAATTATGTTCCCAGTGTTTTGCTACTTCAACACCAGATTCACAACACTGCAGTGCCCAAAGAGCTCTTGTACCCAGCCTTTTTTGTTTTCCTTTGTACAGCAAATCATAGACTTAGGCTACAATATCTATCAATCCCACCTGGTGAACCACAATTAGGTTACACGGATCACATCTTATGACCCACAGAGACATGGTTTATAATATACTTTTACACACACTAGACCTTAGAGGTGATTATGCTTTTGACAGGGGGGGAATGCAAAAGGAAAGAAAAATGCCATAACAGTGCTTTGGCTGACAGCTGCACTAGCTTGGACAGCTGCAATTTCAAGTGCCAAGTCACAGCAATCAGAACCATTTCAGAGCTCTATATCTTGACAGAGCTGTTTGTAATGTTAGATGGAGATAAGTATGTGAGAACACAAAACACTTTTGGAAGGAATTTAGGTAATACCATTTACAAAGACAAATCCTCCCATTCTGTTTTTTTTTAAACAACAGGGATTTTAATTTTGCAGGATTTCTTGAATTTTAAGGTTTCCATATAGTTGGATATTATACTCTTTGTTTTTGCTATGTAATAATTGTCCTGACAAAATATTTATTTATTGCATTTTTAGCCCCAACTTTCTATAAGAAATACCTAAGATGGCTAAAATCCAATTAAATAAATTAAACGGAAACAGGAATGTTGAAAATATGCAGAGTTATCAGGATTTAAAAATAAAATAGTCTTTTTGTTTAACAGAGAATATTTTTAGAAACTATGGGAAGGGTGCTATTCCTGTACCTTGACAAAACAACACCAACAAGTTATTTGGGACAGCTAACTTTTGGGGAGCTGTAGAACGCTCTAGAGATATGCAATATTCAGCTTCAGGAGAGGGAAAAGTGGAAAAATGGCAGGCAAGGTATGGGTTAAGCATCCTCTCATATGTGCCATTGCTTGTCCAATCAAAATCACCCTGGCCAAATTCTTTTTCCTTTAAAGGCTGTTTCCCATTATGTGTGTTCAGTCCCAATAGGTTTCAAACTGAATAGTCAGTTTCAAACTGAAATGTATGTATACTATTTCCCATGAGAAAAGAGAACTTGCTACAAATTGTTCTTAAAAGTCAGCAATGAGTTGAGTCTTCACTGTGGGATGCCACAGTTGCCATTTTGAATGGGGTGGGTGGGATTCATCAAGTCTCTATAATAACACTTTGGTTTTACTTGACACTAATCCTTGAATTTCCCAGTGAAAGGAAACAGAAAATTAAGATGAACTATGGAGACAGTGACACAGTGTCTAGCCACCACATTCCAACTTTTGGCAACACATCAGTAACTGAAAATATATCAATCCAATATGCAAAGTTGTGTATTATATAAAGCCTACAGAACCAAAAATTATAAATTTATACACTGAACTGATATACCATCTGGTCTAGATCCATGTAAATAATACAATACTGATTTTAGAGGGGCTTCTTAGCACAAGTTTTCTTCTTTAAAAAAATCAACTGATACAAATTTATTAAAACAATATGCTTCTTAGAACCTGTGGAGATTTCATATCTTTTATGTTCTATTTAAAAGGTTGCATTAATTTTTCTCTTACAGTCTTTTCAAAATTTATGTGAAGGTTGGAAATGTAACGCAATGGAAAATGTATCAACTATTATTTTCCAGTGAACTATGTGATGGTCTTAGACAAAGTTAAAGATGCATATACTCAGTGCCAGATTTATGTACGAGCTAAACAAGCTATAGCTTAGGGCCCCACTCTCTTGGGGCCCCCCAAAAAATGTAAAGAAAAAAATAACTAGATGTACATTTCCAAAATATAAAATAAAAAACAAATAAAATAAAACCTACATACAGCAACAGTGTTTTGTGTTGTGTGGGCTCCTATTTGTTATGTGCAAATGGCTTTAGATACCTATTAGGTTCATAAATTACCATATAGCACATATTCAACACAAAAAAAACAGTGACAATTGGTTGTTGACAAAGGACAGCTGGACATATAAAGGGCCCCATTACCTTCAGTAGCTTAGGGCCTCATCAAACTTAAATCCTGCCTGCATATACTATAAATAATATTTAAGTTATTTTTCAAATGAATATGTCATATTTTCTAGCCAAATAGGGCATTAAAGTAAAATATGGTTTTCAACAAGCCAGAAAGAAGGCAGAACATAGCTCTCAAAGCATATCTGTGTGAGCTGAAACATACATGGTTATCTTCTACATTTTGGAGCAAGTTTCAATAGAAAGAAACATTCCACACATGAAGCGCTTGCTTCTGCTGAAATGAATGGAACATTCATTGTGGGTGATGAGCTTCATCTATATGTCCATAACAAATTGGCAGGAATTATTATGAAAATTTATTTTTACTTATTTTATTTAAACTCTTTGTTTCTGTAACTATGTTACTAGGCTTACTTGTGCCAAAAGCAATTCAGCCTCCCATCTTATGAAAATGTGGTTATTAGTTCACATGCTGTTCACTACGAAAACTACATCTCAAATACAATTGGGAGAAAAATAAAGCAATTTCAAGCCATCACTGTCCAAATTGAATCTGGACAGAAGAAAATGAAATGAAATGGGGAAATAGCAGCCATAAAGAAGGAAAACGGTTAAAAAATGGGAAACTGGCATAAAAATGCACACAAAAGCCTTCAGGCCTATCCAAAATATTCAGTGGAGCAGACTAGGAGGAAAGTACTCCTAGAAGGCTCAACAGGTTCTTGACATCTATGTATACTTGATGGATGAATATGTTTCTTTTATAGTGAAACAATTCAGTTGTTTTATCATTGTTCTTTTCGTGGTTTTATGTTTTAACTAATAAATAGTTGTTTTAATTTTTTTAATGATCTTGTCATCTACTTTTAGAAATTATTGAAACTAAAAAAATGAGATATAACCTAAACTACACACAGAAATGTATTTCATACTGTATTTATGAAATGTCTTTTTCCTACACTAAAAGAAAAAAGAGGAAGGAACACATGGAATGCAATGGTGAAGTTTCAGTATTCTGATGTGTTTTTAACCCTATCATTAAAAGAGAATTACTCATTCCACTCAAACCATACGGAAAGACACAGAAAAGGGCACAGAAAGAAATTCTAAACCACAGCTTCACCTTTTGCATACCTTATAGGATAACACTTCCTTGAACTGACGGCTGAAATAGAAAAGAAGATGGATTTGATCACCATGAGAAACGACGATTTCAAAATAGATGCAGTCTTTAAGGCATATGGCTGAATTTTAAACAAATACTTGGGTGGGTTGTTATCTGGAAGTTGAACAAGATCCAGAAGCAGACACTACTGAGAGTTTCTGTTCTTTTTTAGTAAATGCCTATAATGTGCCAAGTTTTATCACTTACAGACATTTATCATTTAAGATATTTTAAGTGCTAAACAAATGCATAGGGCTGTATCATGTCACTGCTACTGACTCACTGAAAGCAAGCATCTGACTTTTAATATTTATCCTACATAGGGCTGATGATGGATTCAATGTTCAGTGTGCATTGGTTGGGATTATACACCCTTTTAGAACCAGGTTTGCAACTTGGGAATACTTTTGAACAGAATAGCATTGCTCCTAAACTAGTCAGATGGTGGCTGTCGCCAGGTTTGCTGCACATGTTTGTGGGCCCGGCGCACTTGTTCCTGGAGAAAGATGGTTGTGCCACAGCTACATCCACATGAAGTGGTTCTACATAGGGCTATCTTTGAAACTGCACAGAGAAAAATGTAGCAGATAAAAGGTTTCTTTGCAGATTGTCTGCCACTGGTGTTGTACCAACGACTGAGAATTGTTACATTAAAGAATGAAACAGAGACATGCAGTTTAATTTCCTTCTCTGCACAATATCGTGTACTCTGGTGAATCACAAAAGTCAAGAGATCACAACTGGAAAGTGAAAGGACTGTTTTCAATCCAATAAAAATAATATGACTGTACGAAAAGGTATATGATCAGGCAATCAGAAAACTTGCACCTGAAGCACTACTTGACTTCTACTATGTTCTGTGGTCCTTTCATAGGTGCATAGGCTGCAATCCTCACTGAGCCCCACTGAGACTTATTTCTGAGAAAGCATCATGGGATTTGCATTGTAGAAGTTTCTTATTTTATAGATCAATGACTTTATTTAAAAGAACCAAGGTTTACAACTGTGGGTGTAATAAATGTTAAAAATAATGTGCGCATGGATGATTAGGCGAGGCTAATTAAGCCTCTGAACAAAACGATAAACATAATGTGACGCAAGCATACTGAGAGAGCTCTTTATTGCAGGCATGTATTATGTATTTTTTATAGCTGCTACTAACTTCCACTTCAGAAATGTCACTGGTAATTTGCAGAACAGTTAGAAATGTATCTTTACAGCTAGAATTATGAAGTCATAGCTCTAGGTGACACATTCAGCCATTGTGGCAATGAGCAGGATGTAACTCACCTTTGGGACTACCTGTTCCCCTTAAACAGAGGCAACACAACCAACCTATTATTCTCATGCCTTCTTCTAAATATCTGAGCCTGAGGTGGAGCTTCACATCACTTAACATCTGTCTTCTAGCACTTTAACTAAGGTGTTAAAAATAAAGGTATTGTTGGACTTGGGCCTTTTTCTTGTTCTGTGGGGCCAACACATTCACTACCTATGCAATCCTTTGCAAGTTTTCTCAAAAGTAAACTCCAGTGGGTGGCATCCAACAAAGTAGTTTGCTAGCACAAGGACTTTGGGCTGCAATGAAGCTCCCTGTCCCACTCTTCTGCCTGTGTGTTGCCTGCACCACCTACATCTCTTTTGGATTTTTTCCCAACCCTCTGGAGCAGATCTGAGGAGGGCACAGGGGTGCATGGCGAGAGGAGAAGGAGGGGAAGTTTCATTGTGCAAACAGATTTATTTATTTTTTGCACTAGCAGAAGCTCTTTTGGGGAAACCACCCACTAAGCTCAACAGAACTTACTAGTAAGTTCGTATAGAACTGTAGGCCTTTGTAGTCAATGTCAACCTAGGTTCCTCTCCATACATACACATTGATGTCAACAAACCACTGACCTTTGTGGAAATGCAAACTTGGCTGTGTTCTGAATGAAGCCATAACAACATGGAGAGATAACAAATGCTGCATGAGCTTTGACACAGCGTTCAATCACCATGTCTGTTGCCACACCACAAGCATGCAGTGCTACCTGTGAAAGTAAAACAATGGAATTTAATGATAACTGTGCATTCAGTTACTATTCAGCCATTTCTGGATGGCTGAATTATTGCAACATCAAAGAAAGAGAGCAATCTGTTGCAAAATCAATCTCTTTTTAGCCAGATAATACATTATTTTCTTTGCTTGCGTTGAGACAAAATGTAGCTAGCTCAATAAAATATATTCACTTTTGGCAGTAGATATAAAATATAATACTAATCCAAAACGAACTAGTGCAACAACATTATAAAGTTAAAATCTGGCACGATACATAAAGGTCTCAACCCAACGGTTTTTGACAGTTCTAATCACCATATAGGGCCAGATGCCATTTCTTTTCCAGATAAGAACAAAAACTGCAGGCCTCAGATATTAATCAAACAATGCGTTAAAATTGCCCAGAAAGGTTCATAGGTAAAGGAATGTTCCAGTATTACTTATATATTTCATTCATAGAGCTCCAAAATGAATCATGGCTGATTATGCTGAACATGGAGATAGCTGAAATTTGACAGTGTTCTGGCATAGGTTTCAAAACAAACCGAAATGCTTCCTGCCAGGTCTACTCTCAGTCACCTGAGATGACAGCTTCAGTCACAGATAGTTCTGTAACCATGATAACTACATAGCGCTTAAAAAATGTTTGGGTATGGTTGATGAACTGAAGATACTGTGGTTGTGGTTTTTTAAAGACTAGTTGAGAGTCTAGACTCTGCAGCACTGCTATGACAGATTACATTGCAAGAAGATATTTAAGTAAATATTTCATACTTGGCAATATTCAAATTATGCATACAGCAGCAATAATTATTTCAACGCCCCACGCCCAAAGTCATTTCCTGCTCAAATATGACTGTATAATGAAGGTGTTCAGCTGATATGGGTCATGTACCTTTTTAACACCATCTGCTGATAAGAACAACTAAATTTATAAGCATCCCCTCTCTGATTCTACAATTGGTTTGTGTGGCACCTCATCCAATCCAGATTTGTGTTTTTAATTCCCATCTTTTATGTCACAGTTCTCTCTGTCCTAACTGTACTATCATTTCGTTTTCTCTTAGGCTTTTCAGTAGAGCTTACTTATGAACTTACTTCTGAGTAGACATATATAGGATTGCAGTGATAGCTCTTTTTCACATCGGCTAATCCTTTGGGCCAGAGGATGCTTAATGCAGCCCAGCCCTTAAGTATGTGATTTCCTCTCCTTTTAGCTCCTCCCTTCTGGAGTACAAATCGTCTAGTCTTTCCCCGACAGTCTTGTCTGTGGGGTAATATTTAACAGTTTGAACTTAGCCAAGATCTGAAACCAAACAGACCACAAATGGGGAAGAAACCATGGCCCTTCAAATGTTGCTGGAGTACAACTCCCATCATCCCTGAACATTGGTCATACTGTCTGGGGCTGATGGTCACTGGAATTCAACAACACCTGGAGGCTTAAGGGATCCCCATCTCTGCCACAGATGTTCTCAATGCCTAACAGGACTAACTCAGAAGAAAGTCCCACTGAGTTCAATAGGGAGGGGAAACTCAGGCCTGAGGGCCAAATGTGGCACTCTAGGCCTCTGTTTGGTTCTTGGGACTCTCCCTAGCTGCTCTCTCTCTAGACCACCCCCTTCACTGGCTTTGCTTCATATGCCCCTTGAGTGTTTCTGCCTGGCTGGAATTTGCCTTTGAATGACTCTTGCTTGCCTGGATAGAGGCTAGAGCAGGCATAGGCAAAGTCGGCCCTCCAGATGTTTTGGGACTACAACTCCCATGATCCCTAGCTAACAGGACCAATGGTCAGGGATGATGGGAACTGTAGTCCCAAAACATCTGGAGGGACGAGTTTGCCTATGCCTGGGCTAGTGAGTGGTGTGTGTGTGTGTGTGTTGAAAGGTAACATTTACAGTGGTACCTCTGGTTGCGAATGGGATCCATTCCAGAGGCCCGTTCGCAATGTGAAAAACCCGCAACCTGAAGTGCAGTATCTGCACAGGTGTGCAGCGCAATTTGGCGCTTGTGCGCAAAGCATGATTTAGCACTACTATGCATGCACGAGTGGCAAAACCCAGAAGTAACCCTTTCCAGTACTTCTGGGTCGCCGCAGGACGCAACCTGAAAAACGTAACATGAAGCAAATGTAACATGAGGTATGACTGTACATTCATTGTTCTATCCACTTTTGCTTCAGGTCCTGCCCATCTTTGGCATGTGACCCTAGGAGGCTGCCAAGAAGGAAATACCACCCTTGCACTGGAAAAAGTTTCTCTCCACTGCATTACAGCCTTAAGCATGTTCAAGGACCAGACTGCCTTATGTCTGCATCATCTCTTAGTATCTTCTTGCCTCCTTGTGTATCAACTGAACTTGTATCAACTATTCCTGTCACTATCCTATTAAGAAATCATCTCTACTGACATTTCATACTTCTTCGTGTTGAATAATGTAATAATTATTGGAAGCTGACATTTCACAGAGCTAATTATGTTCTGGTTTTAAACGCACTCTTCCAAGAGCTAACTTCAATGCTCCATTATTACTATTTGCTTGTAATAAGATAAAATAAAATCCTCCTGCCTCCTCTTTGCTATGTCACCATTTCAGTACTGTACTAATTAACTTCAGTTGTTTTCTGAACTTGTATGTTCATTTGGCCTTATAAGGCAGCATGAAGGACACTTGAATTCCTTATTTTGTGCACAGCACAACCGTTGGGAATCAACAAATTAGCAATAGCTCAAAACTCTTAACTTCTGATTTCCCGTTAACACAAGTTTATACAATAGCAGGGTTTATAGAAAAATAAGTTGAGGTTACATAATATTAAGTGATAGGTTATAAGTGATAAGACAATATATGAAGACAGTATTTTCTTTTTAACATTACATAACAGCAAAGTATGAATATTTTCAAAATCACTTACCCCTATATTAAAATTTCCTTTAAAATAGTCCATATTTGCTTGGATGAACCAAATGTTGTCTAATCCTAGCACACTGCTTCTTTCTTCAGCACGTGTCAGTGACAACTCTTTATTTTCTACCAATATGATCTATATTTTACACAAAATAACAGTTAGTTATGGTAAACTTTTTGGTGAAATAAAAATTGTTGCAATAGCATGTTGAAGCACTTGCCGGGGCAGGGGCAGGCGAGAGAGTTGTATTCTGAAACAGAAATGTATCTGTCCAGTCATTAATAACAGCAGACTTCACTTGACTCTATCCTTTAATCAAACCAGACTATGCAGGATTTTGTGCATGCCAAGCAAACTTCACTGCTTTCTTAGTGAAAGATTGTACGGGCTGCTTTCAAAGCATAATGCAAAGTACCTCCATGTTGCTAACCTATCAGAGGGGCTTCCAAGCCTGACACTGATGCAGCAACACATCTATGACTGCTGCTGCCCCAGTGAAAGGGACAGTTTGGGTCTGCCAATAGAGATTCAGCAGGCAACTTGTGTGCCAACTTTTAAATGCATGCCGGAAACTTTTATATTGTGCTACACCTATGCAGGCAATTAAGAATACATCCTTCCACAATGGTTAGTTGATGTCTGTTTTTAACTTGTTATGGTTTTTAATGTATGGTTTTTTGTTTTATTGCTGTCAACTCCTTTGGGAGTTTTCTAGGACACAGTGGTATACAAATAGCTTTATAAATAAATTAATCAAGGCAGAAAGAAAAAGTATCTTCTTCTGGTACTGCGCAGAATGTAGTATCCCATCTTGTGAGTAAGTGCTACTCTGCAGAAGACCATAGGCTGGAAGCATTTAGTTATATTGCATATGGCAACTATCCTATGTGTAGCCAGGCTTTGCTCTTACAAAGGAAAAAATTACAAAAAATAGATTTTTTTCCCCAAATTAAAACA
The DNA here is from genome assembly GCF_964188305.1 of Podarcis bocagei. NCBI lineage: Eukaryota > Metazoa > Chordata > Lepidosauria > Squamata > Lacertidae > Podarcis > Podarcis bocagei. Next base: position 57,205,053 of record NC_138134.1, read on the forward strand.
CATGGTGCCTGTCACATCTAGTTTCTTCAAACACATTTGTGGCAATTGGACCCAGTTAACACAATTTTGGAGAACTGTGGAAGTAGCAGTTCCCAAAGGTATCCGTGAACAGACCTCTCTGGTTCATTTTTCAAGCATTTGGAAGAGGGCCAACTTTTTCAGGTTCACTTGTAAGCCTGAACATGATAGACTCAAATTTCCCAGAGAAAATCTCCTTGAGACTTAATATGGAGATGTGTTGCTCCTTAGGGAAGCATACAAATCCCGCTTCTATAGTTTATCAGCCAGTAACTGCATCTGGGCATTTCTCTATCAGCCAGTAACTGCATCAGGGCATTTCTCATATAAAATCCTTCTAGAAGAATGGGAAAAAACACAGATTGCCAATCTGGGCTTTTGATTGTGATTTCCAATTGAGTTTTTGTTTTGTTTTGTTTAAACTGTGATAGGATTGCTCACTCTTTTTTTGGGGGGGGGGGGTTGTTGATGGTTTTCTCTGTTACTAAGCCCAGAAAGGAGTAATGTTGTCTGTAAAACAACTTAGCCAAAATGAAAAACTACCCCAAATTAGCGACAGTTTGAGATTAGTTCATGCAAGGTTTTATAAAGGTAAAGGGACCTGTGACCATTAGGTCCAGTCGTGACCAACTCTGGGGTTGCGGTGCTCATCTCGCTTTATTGGTCGAGGGAGCCGGCGTACAGCTTCAGGGTCATGTGGCCAGCATGACTAAGCCGCTTCTGGCGAACCAGAGCAGCGCACGGAAATGCCGTTTACCTTCCCGCCGGAGCGGTACCTATTTATCTACTTGCACTTTGACGTGCTTTCGAACTGCTAGGTTGGCAGGAGCTGGGACCGAGCAACAGGAGCTCACCCTGTTGCGGGGATTCAAACCGCCGACCTTCTGATTGGCAAGTCCTAGGCTCTGTGGTTTAACCCACAGCGACACCCGCGTCCCGCAAGGTCTTATATTGGACCTAAAATAAGGAAGGGTCTGTCAGACAATGAAAGCCACAAACCCCACCTCCTGCTTGTCCACCAGGAGCCTCTCTTCATAAGCCACACCCCCAGCTTGTAGGATCCTGCTTAACTGCACTGAAATGGAAGAATTAAGTTCATGTTCTCAAACAATGGCTTTATCTTAATCGCAGAATAAATGTTTTGCATGCAAAAAGGTTTTAGAGTGTCTATTTGAGAGTTTGGAGAGCTGGTGTGAGGATGTCCCTGTGCTACTTTTATTCTTACTTTTTAAAAGTTGCCTTCAGTCATACTAATTTTATTGCTGGGAGAGAGAAACAGTGCTTTATCTTACTCAGAATATTAGAACGGGTAAATGAAGTACTTTATTCTACCATGAAAAAAACGTGAGTGGGTGTTTGATTTAGATAATTCTATCACTTTCACATATTTTACAAACAGCCTGTCTTTAATTGTGTATCTGAAATTCCAGGTTATTAAAGTCTGAATTTACATTTTACTGAAACCTTACCTGACATGATGGAAGTACGTGAGCAAGGACAATTCCAACATGGCCCTGTTCAAAGCAGAAGAAAATGCACAAATAAACCTTGATCCCAAAGCGCTGATCCATTTGACAACAAAATATTCCAGTAAAATATTGACAGAGACTTTGAAAGCAGATCAAATTCCAGAGTTTTGGACTCTTGTGCTGTTGGACTTATAAACATACAAAAACAACTGTGACTGAACTTTATTACAAACAAACAAACAAACAAACAAACAAACAAACAAACAAATACATTACCCCACCACTGCAAAAATCCACAATTTTATCTCCAGGTTTAGCCAGCTTTTTCACTAAGGCCACCATATTGTTGAGCTGTTGCTGTTTCCTAAAAGCGCGATCACTGGACATTTTTCCTAAGGATGACAACAAAGAATATACATTTGCTATTGCTTATGGCAAAAATGTGGTTTTTACAGTATTTCCTTTTAAATTTAAGTGATTAGATACAGACTTGCAGCTCCACATATTGAATGGCTTTTCCCATTCAGGCCAAGATCCAATGGAGGTTGCCGGATACAGGAATCAACTGACACTGATTCCCTCATGCCTGCAGTTTCTGCACCACCTCTCATGCTGCTCCAGAGTGTTCCCCAAACACTTCAGAGCAGATTTTCAGGGGGTACAGGGGGCTGCAAGAGGAAGGTGGAATAAAAAAAAGGTATCTTCCTTTCTTCCGATTTATGGTTTGTCCTAATGCCAAGGATTTTATGTTGCAGGTGCCAAGGAAAAGGAGGAGCCTGTTTCCAAAGAGCTTGTGATACATTTTTATCATTTATTATTACTTGTGTTATTAGTCACTTGTTACTCTGAGGTCTCCAAGTGACTTACAAGACATTTAAGAACATAAATATGAAAGCATTGATTATACCATATCAATAGAACAAAACAACCACCATAACAGCCCCAGGAATATTATTATATGGAAGGTTTAGAGAACAGCAATGAAGTGCTAACAAGGTGAAGAAGAAGAAGACCAGAGGAACTACAACACATTTAATACTACAACACATAAGTGCATTCGTATATAATATATAATAATTTATTATTTATACCCCGCCCATCTGGCTGGGTTTCCCCAGCCACTCTGGGCGGCTCCCAATCAAATATTAAAAACACAATACAATATAGAAGGATTTGATCTATAAGGGGTTTTTCACATATATGAGCCATCAATTGACACTGCAGCCATCTAGAGATAAGTATGCATTTGTGTCCATGGGTAACAAGAGAAACAGAAGCTACTTCCCCTCCTATGGGGGAATATTTCATATGTCTATGCTCTCATCCAATATTCATTTTCCAGATAACTGTATGGTGTGAAAAGGGTTTCCACATGTCCTTGATTATGAGGGAATAAGTCTTCTATCAAAAATTTTCCCTGTTCCATAGCACTCTGCTGCATGTGCTCTGGCACAGCAAATGATGGCTTGGATCCAGAGATGCTTGGGCTGGGTTCCTCTCATACAAGAGAGTTATTCTAGCTCCTTTCTGATAATGCCCTTTGCATTCCTTGAAAAGCTGCTCTAGGTCCTCTGGAAGCAGGTATTGTTGGAAATCAGTGACACCACCTGTTAAATGCAAGCTTAAAAGCTCTCCACCTTGCTTATGGAGCAAGGCCCATGCATTATGTGGAATTTGGGATACTCAAGAGAGCTTGCAGGGCTGTGCCAGTTCCCGCAAGATCTCGCATGAGCATTCCTAGCCACGCTGAGCAGGCCTAGCCCAGCAAGCAAGGCAAAACACTTAAAAGCTCTTTCCATGCCAGGTCTGCTTATAACAGTAGCTCTCCAAGGTCTCAGGCAAAGAGGCCTTCTTACTTATCTTATCCTTTTAACTAGAGGGCCAAGGATTCAACCTGAGGTGCTCTACTTGTCAAGCATATGGTCTATCTCCCAAATGAACTATTGAACAGGTATGATTTGTGTAATAGCTCCCCAGCATAGAATGGATATCTCTTTTGGATTTAAAAAGATAAAGTAAAACAATATTTTAGTAATAAAGTATACTACTTATTTGTCATAGGCAATGACATTTGTTTTTAAACTGAATTCCCTTTCTCGCAGCAGCTGAGCTGACATACCGTATCTTAAAACTATCAAATTGAAATTGTACTATATTGGATTGGTACAACCTAAAAACAATGGCAGTACCCGTAGTAAACAATAATACTTCTAGAAAGTAGTTTTTTTCTCCTCTCCACAACTAGGCTTGTGGAAATCTGATACTGATACCATGTTTGGTGGTGTTCAGCAAGTGGCTATGATTTCTTGCAAAACACAGGTCTCATTAAAAGTTTAAGTATTTGTTGAAATGCCACATTTTCCTTCACAGTCTCAGAGCAATTTATACAATAGCCATAAACAGGAGCTGAAACTTATAACATGGGAATTAGAGCCAGCCGTGCATTTTTTAGGAATAATTTATGCACCAAGATCAAAATATTTCTTCTTCTGTAATTACTTTTGGTCCAAACACATTTAACTTGACGTAGAGGAACAGCAACAAATGTCTCCGAGTTATTAATGTCACTGTGGCTTTAAAGTATATCCCAGCTGGCTTTGTACTTCAAAATTATGCACACAACCAGGTAAAATACAGGAAGTGATTCTATTGCCTTATTATAGGAAGATCAGAAATGAAATATTATGACCAAGCAAATGAAACATCTCCTTGCCTCCGTGTAAATACCACTGCCATTTTTAGAATGTTGGACAATAAATTGCAGTGAGGGAGCTGCTTAAAAACTCACTACAGAGGGAACTGCAACTTCACTGAGAAATGGACACCTGCAGTTTTCAGTCACAAAACATGGCAAGTGCTACTATTATTGTTTGGTGTGGCTGGGGTCGGCCAGATGTTACAGGAAACCAATTCTCTGCATTGTCGTAGTCATGTCATCTCATGAGCAAAGCTTTAGCACTCCCATAGCTCAGTGGCACAGCATCTATTCTGCAGGTAAAAGGTTTCAGGATCAACCCCCAACATCTCTTGAGATGCTTGAGGTAAATGCTCTCTTACTTCTGGCTTTTTCAGGGCTTTTGTATTTGGCAGCAGACTTGCCCCTGCCCGGCAACATGCTAATTCCATGGGAAATGCTAATGAACTTTGCTGCATTCACTTTATTGGGGAACCCTATGACCTAAGTTGATATAGCTCATTGAGGGCACTTCAGGAGCTTTGGCTGAGGCAAAATTAAAAGAAGGATGAGGCCAAGTGAAGCCAAACTGAATGAATGCCTGAAAAGGGTTTGCGGAAGATTCCAAGCATAAAATACAAGGTTTTCAGATACTTCACCCTTTTGTGTTCTGTGAAGTACAAAGGCCCTTCTCCATCTCTCTCATTTACAGCCAACAAGATTCTACTTTTAGACACACACTACAGTTGAAAAGTTGGTTTAAAAGGTTGCTGAAGACAAAACAACACAATAATGGTTGTTTTTTAAAAAAACTAAATAGTATCCCCCCCCCCCCCGGTCTAATATAGCTAACTAATTTGTTCTGCATTAAGGTAAGCTCTGCAAAATGGTTTTTATCATATAAGGTATCAGAAAATAAAGCCAATTTCTTCTTGGACTTTTAAGATAAAAATCAAGTATTTCAAATTAATATTAACAGCTTGCTTTACTTGTATTTATTTTATCAGATGTCAACAAAAGTTTAATAAAATTCTGTACTGAAGGGAAAAGCACACCTACTTTTAATTATTTCCAAGCCTCTTGTTAATCTGTCCTTTTATTGAAGTTCCCACTGGTTGTGATTTTTGTATAGCCTGCTTTGTTTTGCTGTCCAAATAGACTTCTTAACTGCAAGCAAAGTAGGGCTTAAAAAGAGAAATCTGATTCACATTGTATAAATCATCAAGGGAAGTTTTCATAGTCATTTGACCTTTCCAGGAAATAATGGAAAAGGCATGTGTAGGACAATACATATGTGTGTGACTACTTTTGTTAGGTTTGTAGTTTTTATATGTTGGAAGCTGCCTTGAGCATGGTTTTAACTTTGGAAAGGTGACATACAAATAAAATGATTGATCATCAAAGTTATTCTCATATGCAAAAATGTGCGGGTATCCAAATCTCTGAAGATAAAAATAATTTAGCCTTCCTTCCCCACTATTTTCTCTCTTCTATTATTATATTAAATTTATGAATCATCTTTTACATATGCCTCAAGATGATTTACAGCCATATCATAAAACAGCTAAAAATCATGGTTAAAAATACAAAAACAAATTGCCATAGATTTAAAACGTAAGCAGGGACCTTTTAATTTTTCTGGAAAAGCTTGTTGAGACAAAAAAAATCATTGTTTTCAGAAAATACAGATAGTGCTAGACAGCACGTGACATCTCAGCAGTAAAACTATTCCATGGAACAGGGGCAGCCACACTGAAAGCCCTGCTGCATTTTGGGGACTTCAAGGAGAAACTCTACTATGGAATCCAGTAACCTACAAGCAACTTGGTCCTGAGCTTAAATTTTAGTACCCAATCCCTGAACTTGGCACAAGAGCAGATTGGCAGCCAATGCAAATCCCACAAAAATGGTATTCTGGGCTGTTAGTAGTGTGCCTCCACAAGCAACCTACTGTAGTCACTATGTTCTACCCTAGTTGAAGCCTCCAGACCTCCTTCCTTTTACAAAGTGTTGGCATGCTTGTTTCTTCTTTGTAAATATATTTTATTGATTTTCGATGTACAAAATGAAAACAACCACCACCATGCAATGTAACAGGCCACTAATGCTTTGATCCAGAAATAAAGGGTGCTTCCAGGCAGGTGAGATTATTGTGGGATTGATACTCCTCAGGCATGCAAGTTTCTCACACTGTCCACGTGACATTGTCTTCATCTAAATGCTAGATCTTAACTCCCTTAATCCTAATTTACCCTTTCCATGAAAAATCCAATGGTTAAAAAAACCCCAACTGTTGCCAAGAGGCTGTTTGCAATCTCTGAAACCCATTTGCAATATTAAGACCCATCTATAAGTACCCAAAGGCACCCTGTATAACCAATGGGTAGGAGAGCTTCAGATACTTCAATTCCCCAATTTGGCAGGAGGTAGTTTTGAAGTTCCACATTATTACAATTGTATGCTAATTTATTCTGAAAACATGAAATGGATATTTATTCAAAGTGTGCTCAGTCTATTCACCATACCATAATGCCACTGCTTTTCTTCTGGTTTTGATTAGTAAAAAGAGGAAAGCTTCACTGAGAAATCCACCACATGTTTTTAATTTAACATGCAAAGATGGTTTAGTTACTAAGTACATGCAATGTTTAATTTCCCCTGTTTTGGGTGGGGGGTGGGGGGAAGGATATCTGAATTAAACTACAGTGGTACCTCGGGTTAAGTACTTAATTCATTCCGGAGGCCCATACTTCACCTGAAACTGTTCTTAACCGGAAGCACCACTTTAGCTAATGGGGCCTCCTGCTGCTGCCGCGCCGCCGGAGCACAATTTCTGTTCTCATCCTGAAGCAAAGTTCTTAACTTGAAGCACTATTTCTGGGTTAGCGGAGTCTGTAACCTGAACCGTATGTAACCTGAAGCGTATGTAACCCGGGGTACCACTGTATAGGGTTTTTTACAAAGTGAATATTAAAATCTAGTAAAATCCTATTAACTAAAGATTTCTTGTTCTACTGTTTATCACTAGTTTAAGTAATTCAAGAAGTAAGTCACCTATTATGGATGGAATGATGGGAAAGTCCCTTTGGTTTGATTCAGAAAGGGCTCAGCTAATAAGCGTTATTTCCCCTACTAAAAATAAAATCAGAATACAACCTGTTTCACCATCACCACACACACAAAAATTCTACATTGCAAATTCACTGCATCCTCAATGGCATCATCTGGGTAGCAATAAATCCAAAGTCCCACTGTTGATCCCATGAGCCCCCTTGTTTGTCTCTTCCCTGAAAATGTACTTAACTGGTGTTGGTGGTGATGGCAACAACTGGGAATATCTCACATAGGCCTCTGTGAGGTTTCTCAGTTCACCCCAGATAACTGGCATACTGAAATGGCAGCATTTCAGACAGCAAGGACTCTGGTAAACAGTTTTCCAGGATGACTAAATATTTAGTAGGGACATTAGCTGCCTGGACGCAGGTGGCGCTGTGGGTTAAACCACAGAGCCTAGGACTTGCCGATCAGAAGGTCGGTGGTTCGAATCCCTGTGACGGCGTGAGCTCCCGTTGCTCGGTCCCTGCTCCTGACAGCAGTTCGAAAGCACGTCAAAGTGCAAGTAGATAAATAGATACCGCTCCGGTGGGAAGGTAAACAGCGTTTCCGTGCGCTGCTCTGGTTCGCCAGTAGCGGCTTAGTCATACTGGCCACATGACCCAGAAGCTGTACGCTGGCTCCCTCGGCCAATAAAGCGAGATGAGCGCCGCAACCCCAGAGTCGGCCACTACTGGACCTAATGGTCAGGGGTCCCTTTACCTTTACCTTAGCTGCCTAGGAATCTGAAAGTCCCAGGGCTCTTTGCACCTTTGTGCTTCATGACAGTATCCCAGGGTTTAAGAAGCCCAGAGACATATAATATGAAATGCAGTGCTCAGACCCCCAAGGAAACTATAATTCCAAAGGATTCTGTAGATATTCCAGACACAAGGGAGCAATGAAGAATTTGGAGAGGTCTCCTTGTAGCATCTACCACTGCTAGATACATTTTCAGGGAAAGGTCTGGAATGAAGACACCAAGACAATCTTATCATGTGATAGACACTGTGAAGTTTGGGTGGAACTCATATTGCATTGGAGGGGAGGCCTCCATTAAAAAGCGCTCCCCTTCAGTACTTTACTAACTCCAGGCAATCTTCATTTTTGTGCAGAGGTTACGTTCTGGACACCCCCATATGTTGGCAGACTGTACATAAGTCTGCTCTGCCCCTTCCCTGTCCACTTTGCCCATTCATGACATCTTTATGACATTTTGGGGCTGTTTCTGGGTTCAGTGCTGTGTATGCAGGCATGTGCAACTGCATGTCATTAGGACACGTCTAAATTGGTCATTGCCTGTATAGCTCTTTGCAGCAGCTATCAAACTAGCCCATGAATAACAAGAATAAAGTTTCTTCACAACCAGAATGGTTAAATCTTTATAGCTACGACTTAAAATAACAACCATTTTTATGTTATCTTTACTAACATAAATTCTCATACTGCCTCCTAACATGAAGTCATGTACAATGTGCAAAGAAACGTAAATTAGGAATAATTACCTCATTTGCTTTTGTAATAAATCATATTAAAAGTTCAGCTTCAGGATAAAGCTATTTGCCCTTCAGTTGCCTAAAAGGGGCAGGGAAATGGCAGCAACATTTCTGAATTGCTGTTACATGGAATTAATAGAAATTAAAACATTTTTGGAGAAGTTAATTGCCTCCTCGGTTCCTGAATGTCTGATTTCTTGGCGTAAAAGAAAAGCAGCCTTCTTTTCTGAAACAAATGTACCCCTCAACCCCAAACTTTTCCCAAAGACGGTAACTCACTGTCACACAAATATCAAGCTCAGCTAATCCTGTTAAAATAAAGACAAAAATCAGAACATGTCCTAGAGATTCCAAGTTTAGAATATTGTGATTTATAGGTATTCCCAGCCTAGCTATCTGTTAATCCAACTTCAAAAAACCAACTAGCACTCTTGCACTCAGCAGTCTTTTCAGGGTGGGCTTTAGCACTACTCATTCTGTTTATGAAGATAAAATGCCAAAGCAGCCCTAAATCCCTTTATTGGCTTTCGAAAGAAAGACCAAGATGTGGGTGGAAAATTAAAGGGGGGGGGAAGTTTTTCATCACTACTGAGAGATTGGACACCAGCCCAAATCCTCTGAGCCTTAAAGCTCTGTGGTGAAAAAAAATTAGTAAGTGTTCACGAAAATATTAAATGGTTAAATATATTTATGCCTTTCTATATATCTGTTTTGCTGGTTAAAATACTAGCCATGTTGCAAATGAATATATGTCATCAGGCGTCCATCATGTGGCTGAGTGCAAATATAAATAATAAAAGAGGCATGAGATATTTCAAATATGCTCCATTACATATAATATATAGGGCTGCTCTGGGCAAAAGCAATTTTTCACCAGTGGTACATCCTGCCCCAGCTGTCAAAAAGTCCACCTGTCCATTTTTCCTCCTGCTGTACAGCAGGGTATCAGCACAGAGGAGAGGAAGGAAGGATCAATGTACTATATGAGCACTGGGGCATTGTCTCTGCAGGAAATTATCTTACCACCATAGCTTTTATTGCTATAACACAATGTCTACATCTTCATTACCTTAAATTCCTTCCACCTTCCAAGGTCAAGGTGGCATCAAGCTTCTTCCTCTCTCCCTCATGCCTCATATTTTCACAACATCACCATGAGTTACCTCTATCAAAGATAGTGACTAGCCCTAGACCAGATATGTCCAAGTAGGCTGTGATCTACAGTCCAATATCAAAAATTGGCAGTGATGTACCACCCAGGAACAGGTGCAGGGTGGGCAGCAGGGATGGATGCAGGGTGGGTGGGCAGGCAGGCGCTGGCTGCTTCCCCCAAGGGGGAAGGGATGAGTGCAGGGTGGGCGGGATTATTGGCGCAGGGTGGGCCACGCTTCTCCTTTTCCCCCACCCCCCAACCAGCGTGCGATCTCTAGATCTCTGAAACCAGCTGGGCTAAAGATCTCTGGGCGATGCTTCTCCTCTCCCCCAACCAGTGCACAATCTCTCTCTTTCTCTCTTACACACACACAAACAAACACATGGCATGCCTTCCCATCTGCATACGCCTATGTGCTCTTCCTCCTCCCTGCTCCCACCTCACACGGGCTTCTCTTTCTGCCTCTGTTGTGCGTGTGCTCGGCCCGCGATCGAACCCCGCGATCGACCAGTTGATCACGGTTGACAGGTTGGACATGTCTGCCCTAGGCTATTCAGTAAGCTTCATGGCCAAGTGGTATTTGAACATCCCCATATCTAACAATCTAACCATGATGCCACACAGTATGGAGCTGGTAACTCTAGTAAACCAGTAAGATACCCTATTATGCATGAAACTCTTAATTATGTTAGTAGAGCCAGAAATCTTTCGGCTCGGTTGTGACCCTATCTGCTCCACACCTATGTGGGGCAGGTGGGCATGGTTTGATCAAAATAAGACAGGCAGGCTAAATGGGGAGGCCTGATGCACCTTACCTGGCTCCCAGGCCAGAGGTTCTGCTTTACATAACACATAGCTCCTTCAGCCATAGCAAATGCGATCTTACATTTTTGAGCCAAAACAAGAGATTGTGGAACACACAGCTTCTGAAGTTCCATATTAATCATTGAAAAATGAGAGTACTTCTTACTTGAGTGCTAACACCACAAAATAAAAATAGCATTATCGTAACTGCTAATAAACTTCATAAAAAACCCATAAGGCCAGCAAGTTCAGGCATACAAAATCCATCTGTCATGGGGAATGACTGTGCTTTGGGATGATCTTACTCTTTATATAAACAGCTGATTCTTGCATAAAGCTTAGCAGAAACCCAAATATTAACTTGATTTCATGTCAAGTTATTTAATACTTTCTGAGAAGGCTGACTTGTCTTCTCAAAAGCTCATTCAGTTATATCTAAAATTGTTTTTTATCACGAGCTATGTAGGGAGACCCATGTTGTTGGCAGAAGGAAGAGGGGAGCTGCCTGTCAGTCTCCATTCTAACTCCTGAGAATGAGGTTTCCATGGTAGCTATGGAGATGGGTTGGACTTGGTTTTTGTCACTTTCAGTAGCACTGGGGTGGGCAGATCCAGCACCCCCCACTCCTTAGGAATGCAAGATCGTGTAAACCCAATCTTCTCGCTTGGGACAGGAATAACTGGTCCTGCCCTGCTCTTTAAAAGTGAAGCAGGAGGAGTGTGCCAGGTGTTGGGACAATGTCTTCAATACTTCTTAGTCATGTATTTTAGAGCTCTGTCACAGACATATGAATTGTGTGCTCTGCACTATGGGCTAATGTTTAGACTGTGTGCTGACTTCTTGAACAAAGTTTTCAGCTCTCCTCGACCAGAAAATCTGACTACTGTGTCCAAGGATAGGAAAGAATTCAGTGTAAGTTCCTGAGGCATAATATCAGAATGACTATCTTATCTCTAGGACCATTTTTTCCCCAACACCTGAGCAGCATGTTTCACTGGAATTCTGTTTTAGCAGCTGAACACCTCTGTTTCCCAGTAGTAATTCCACAGTTAGGGCTTAACTTGCAGTAAACTATATGGCATTGCTCCTGACACCCTCTTGAGTTTTAAAGAAGTTCATCTATATGTGTGCTGTAATAATGGAGCTGCTTCCTATTAAATCCAGATATCTTTTAGAACCATTGTAAAAGAGCTATATATTCAGGTTGGCTCTAAGCATTTGTTTTTGCCATGTTTTTTCCTCACCTTAGTTGCAAGTGAATATTACCGTATAGGACGCACCGTCCCATAAGGCGCACCTAGGGTTTTTTTTGGAAATAAAGGGGAAGAAATTTATTTCCTCCCCAGCCCCCAGAACAGGCAACTCTCCACAAGCCGCGGGAGCCCAGCACCGGGCTCCCGCACCTTGCGGAGAGCCGCGCGAAGCCTGGGCGCGCTGAGCTCAGCACGCCCAGCCTTCGGCATGCAGGCAACTCTCCGCAAGCCGTGGGAGCCCGGCGCGGGCTCCCACGGCTTGCGGAGATCAGCACGAAGCCTGGAGAGCCAGAGGGGTCGGTGCGCACCGACCCCTCTCGCTCTCCAGGCTTCAGCGAAAGCCTGCATTCGCCCCATAGGACGCACACACATTTCCCCTTCATTTTTGGAGGGGGAAAAGTGTGTCCTATGGGGCGAAAAATACGGTATGTTTTAGGTTTGGGGGGTTTTTTGCTTTAAATTTCCTATCTTAAATCTTTGGGATGTAGTGGATTACTTAAATAACTGCTCTTAATTTTGCCTGTTCCTAATCTCTACTTGTTAACTACACATGGAAAACTGAGTTGCTATATCAATGGCAAACTATTTAATAATTGTATCTCCTGACTTGATATCTAAAAATCAAAGTGAGCAATTAGCTTGTAAGCACCAAACCAAAAAGCCTTTGGGGTGGGGGGAGGAACATATGAAATATGCTTTTAATTATATGCATGCAGTATCAACTTTGTGTGTTATGGCTGGACCATGAAATCTTTTGAGATAGGTTTAATCTGTTTCTAGTTAATTTTCAAAACACTTTAAGCTCCTAGTCAGTAACAAACACTACTGCTAAATTTAACCGACAGAATTTAAAATGAACGGTACATTCTGTTCTTTTAGATACTTGGATAAGATGAACTACAGAAGGAAATGAATATTTTTGGAGCTTTTTGGTATGTGGCCTATTTTATTAAGTATTCACAATATACTAGGAGAAAATCAAGACTTTTATTATTATTCCTACAGCCTTTTTATATGCTGCACTGAAAGCCAGACTAAGAGAGAGACTGGTGATCCACTGAGTAGATCTCCAGTCTTTTTAAATTTCTGTAAAAGCCTGTGGGGTGTTTCAATTCAGATCAAGGCCATTGCACTAGGGGAAAGGGGTGTATCCTTTCCTTCAACACCATTTTCCAAATGAAAATCCCCTCCACCAAGCACTTTATCCCATTAGGGAAATGTATGGGCATTTGTAGGGGAAAGCGCTGGCAGACTTGTTTGAGCATTAAGACTTATGGCACAAACCTCTAATAAAGCAAAGGACATGATAAGGCTGACCCTAAAATTATAACACAGTGTTGTTCAAATACTTGCTGCTGTGCTTCACTTATAACACCAGTGATCCCTAAGTTTGGGCATGTACAATTCATACACATGCCAGTTCATCTGAAAACAGTGTCTCTCTTCTCACTGGCTCATAAAGCTACATACCACTTTTAAACCCTTCACCGAGGTTTGCTGCAAGATGTGGAAATGAAAGAGACATTACTGTGCTAAAAACAAAACATTGCAGAACACACTAAATCCCTTTCGATTACACAAATTGCTTTTCTGGACAATGACCAACAGATTCACATCTGAAAACACTTGGTCGCAAGCAATACTACCACCTTCAGTAGGACTAGTATCAGTAAGGTGTTCTCAGGGTTTCTGCCAAATTAAGTGTGAATGAGCACATCCATAAATCTAAGCACATACATAACTATATTTGCCAACTTGAAGATTTGGCTTGAAACTAATTGTGCATAATGTAGCTTTACATTTTTGTTTTTAAACAAAATAAAGGCTCTGATAAAATTTTTCCAATGAAAATATTGTTTCTGCAATTGCCTGTTGCAATTTAATGTGTCTACAAATGAGTGCTAGTCCCTCTGCAGGGACTTTAATTGTGCTTAACAGAAACAAAAAAAGTAAACAAGAACGCAAAGTATGGGAAGACCATTTTTCAGTAGGGTTTCTGTATTATTAGCGTCTATATATGGATGTGTTAGAAAGCCACAGCTTTAAAGAAAAGTTAACGTTATCCTCGTAAACACTCTCAAAATACATTTACAAAGGACAAACATTAAGTTTATGATACACAGAGAGATACTTTTATTTGTATCAAGTCACAGAATGGCTGGTTTCTGGCAAGGGTTGACTTGGTGAGCATGCAAACACAAATATCTACTGAGCTAGTCCAAATTTTGGCTTAACACGTCATCTAAACTGGGATTCATAGTCAAGCTCTCTCCTTACTAACCATAAGCTGTAGCCAAGGTTAGCAAAATAAATAGCTTAACCAACAGCCAGGGCTTGGACAGCAGAGTCAGCCAAACTTTAGCTTAAGTCAGCATAGCACAGCAATAAAAAATGATCAGAGAGCAAAGCAGCTGGGAGCTCCTCTCTGGGAGCTCACACAGTCTCACTAAGTCTGTGTTTGACTTAGTATGTTGTGTGAACCAGCTGGTTAAGTGGTAGCTTACAATGGCATACATATGACCCAGCGATAAGCAGGTGGCCAGTAATGCCCTACCAAAGAAAATCTTAGCAATCCCCTGCTTCCCTGGATTTTGAATCAGGTGCATGAGTGTAGTAAGATTTTCTTCAGCTGTCACTTAGCAGGAAAATACAGACCACCCAGCTTGCTGAACAGTTACATGCACATTATGGTTAGCCGTTGCTTGATCATCTGTGTTCATTCTTCATATCTTCTCTAGGTTTATTTCACATGAAAAAAGGCAGTATCAAATTTGAAGTGCAAAAGTCCCCTAAACATATCCGAACATTAATAGTGAAAGCAAAGTCTTTTTCCAGGATCTGATAATGTATTATTGTGCTTTCTGATTACGTTTTAACATGTTTCAGTTACCTCTGAGTGTAAATTTCTTCAGGGCTGATATCAGAACTAAATTTTAATAATAAACAGTGGGGAAAGAAATGTTGCTCAATGACACATAAGACCCATATTTCATACTTGAACTTTACCACTATGACATAGGGATATAGAAGAAATTCAGTTCGGTTCTTGTTTTAATATAAATCTATCCAACTTGCAGTTACTGAAACAATGCAAAAACCAAAACACAGGCATAACTTGAAATTCATACTTCATCAAATTTTGCAATGCAAAATGTGTACAAACAAAAAATGTGTACAAAACTGTAAATTAGGGGGGAAGTTGGTATAATATTGCATGTATTAGTGAATATAGAACACAGAATGCATTCTGTTAGAGGAAACTGCTTGCAAAAATGTGTAAGGATAAATTGCATACAAAAATGTACATATTAGGAGAAATATGCACTAAAATGTAGACCAATTCTTGAGAGGTTTTCTTTAAAAAAAAATCACAAATGTGGCGAGGTGTATTTAAGATAGGAAAAAGGAGGAACTGAGGGAAATAGAAACTGACAGATTTGGCTATCCCTACTGTGTCATTGCTGTTGCACAACACAGTTGCAATGTAACATTCAGAATTTGCTACCACAAGACTTGGATGGTTATCTCCGCCATGGCAGCCTGATGGTACAAGTTTCTTAAATGTATTTATCACTTCTGATATCAGTCTTAAAGAGATGGGTCTGGGGCTTTAATTCTTTCCATCAAGCTAATACATGAAATTTCACCTCATCTCTCCTTTAAAAATAGAACAACAAACTGGACTAAGAACAGCTAAGTACATCCTGACAATTTCACATTCACAAAGAAAGCATAATTGCCCTAAATACAGATTGTACCTTGATCTTTATCTCATTTTTGTATGTATCAAACACATCACAGCTGAGGCAGAGCCCAAACAAGCATGAAAAAAATCAATGTAAAAATGTACAGCAGATAAGATGTACCAGTAACTTAAAACCTCTAACGCAGATGGTATTAGATGTCATAAACGATGGCATGAAATTGGTCCATGTCGAATCAAGTATGCAATGAATGAACTCTTTCAAGGAAATAGGATTTCTAATGAATCATTCCCAAATATTCCAAAACAGAGTACCAGAATGAATATTTTGGGTACTGGTGTATGTCTGTTGTCACACAAAATCACTATTATGCCTTTTGTTGCTGTTGTTTAGTCATTTAGTCATATCCGACTCTTCGTGACCCCATGGACCAGAGCACGCCAGGCACTCCTGTCTTCCACTGCCTCCCGCAGTTTGGTCAAACTCATGTTAGTAGCTTCGAGAACACTGTCCAACTATCTCATCCTCTGTCGTCCCCTTCTCCTTGTGCCCTCAATCCTTCCCAAAATTAGGGTCTTTCCCAGGGAGTCTTCTCTTCTCATGAGGTGGCCAAAGTATTGGAGCCTTAGCTTCAGGATCTGTCCTTCCACTGAACACTCAAGGCTGTAAGAATGGATCAGTTTGATCTTCTTGCAGTCCATCGGACTCTCAAGAGTCTCCTCCAGCACCATAATTCAAAAGCCTACACTACTGTAATTCATGGCTTTTCAATAGGACTCATTCATATATAGTGGTGTCTTAAGGTATAATTGCCCTTTCCTAGAGTGAAATTACTGTTTTTTCTTGTCGGAAAAACAGACAATTTCTTAGAAACCTGTAGTCAATCAAGTGTTGCTTGATTTGGTTTGGCTATGCAGGATTGTAACTTTAAAGCTAGGGGTGCTTCAGTCTGCACAACAGGGATGCAAGGGCCATTCAATTTTTATGGTTCTTTTTAAAGAGGGTACATCAATTTGCTATAGGGCCTTTTTTATTTTAGTTGTAAAGGTAAAGGTAAAGGGACCCCTGACCATTAGGTCCATTTGTGACCGACTCTGGGGTTGGGCGCTCATCTCGCTTTATTGGCCGAGGAAACTGGCGTAGTACAGCTTCTGTGTCATGTGGCCAGCATGACTAAACTGCTTCTGGCGAACCAGAGCAGCACATGGAAACGCCGTTTACCTTCCCGCCGGAGTGGTACCTATTTATCTACTTGCATTTTGACGTGCTTTCAAACTGCTAGGTTGGCAGGAGATTTTAGTTGTACCTGAAGTTAAAACAACAGCCAACTCTTATTTCACTCATAGAGGGAAGGTGTGAGGCTAGGGAGCAGATAAGGGAGTAACGCCCACCCAGGAATCTCCAGCTGAGATCCCACCACCTTGCTGTGTAATGTCAGTAAGCCTAGATGTTGTGTTATCATGTGTTGCTTTTCTGTCCCATAGATTGAGAACAGGTTTATACTACAGCACACTTCACTGTACAATGGCCACAGCTGCCTTAGTCTCAGTAGCATAAAAGGAATAATGAAATAGTATTAAGTTAAATTATACGGTAATCAAATCATATCTGTCACAATCCCTAAGTCCTCAGCCAATGACTGAAACAAAGCCAAAGCTTAAGTACGGTAACTTTATTTACCTATATTCATGCTTTGTTGCCCTCTTATCTATCTCCCAGTCTCTTCTCCACTGTTACAACTACAGGTTGTAAGGTCCTCAGGGCAGAGAATAGCTGTTTTGCTTACGTTTTGGTACTTAGAACAGGGGTTACCAACCTAGCCTCCATGGGCACCATGGCACTCACAAAGACTTCAAACAGTGCCCCCGGGCCAGTTGCCCCAGACTCTGAGCTTTCACTTTAAAAAATAAACTAAAATTCTAACCTACCAAGAAAGAAAATTATGGGGCAAAATGTGAAGGCACCTTCTTAGGGTGGTTCTGTTAAATCAGAGTGGCACAGCTACCTTGTTTATTTTTCTTGGTCCCAAGTGTGCACATGCTCTCCATAAATAGAACCAGCAAGACATGATTGACTTTCTCATAGGGTTGTTAGAGGTGGTTGCTTCTCCAATTTTGTGTTATTTCATGTCAGCCATTTTGTGTTATGCCATATCTCCTCCATGGCACTCATTTAGTGATTGGTACCCCCAGTACTCTCTCAAAATTCGAGTCCAAAAATTGGCAACCCCTGAAGTCAAAATATGAAAGAAGAGGAGGAGGAGGAATAGGAGGAAGAAATCAATGAAGGAATTGCAAAAATTCAAAATCTAAAGGCATAGTTAGGACATTCCAGAGTTTGTGGAATCCAACACGGTTGGTCAGATATTATTTCCAAAATAACCTATGTTATTGTCTTCTAAACCTCCTAGGCAGAAATAAATTGAAAGCTTGCTGCCACAAACGGACCTGCTTTTTGCTGGATAGACCTGGATGTGACCTTGTGTTTGATGTCCTGCCAGTTAAAACAAGGAGAAAGAACCAGCCTCTACAACAACATTCTATTTAAAATAATCAAACCTGTTGAAATGGTGTCAAAAGAAATAACAACAACAAAAAAGAAAACCCACCCTAGATGTACTTTTTAAGGGATTTAGGCCACAATGCTGATTAAAATTTAAAAATAGTAATACAGGGAGTTTGCCAAACTCTTTGGCCGCTGTTGGAACAGTGATGTGGAATGAAGGCAGATAATTCAAATAGTGGATTCTAGAAAATGAGTAGAATGTCTGATGGCCTCTTCATCAAGAGTGACAACCTGGGACCATATGAGTGGCCCAGAAGTAGTCTAAAAGCATATGGCGTGGTTCTAGAGCCGAAGTAAAAAAAAGTCTAGATTTGTAAGCCAGGTTAATGAGATACTGCTGGAAAACTAAGTGCAAGCTTCCCTGACAAACAGCCTGGTATAACATAATGTAGAAATAGAATCTCATTTTATCATTCATGCGAAACTCCTTTGCATAGAAAAAACCACTTACATTACCACAACAGCCTAAAACTATCACTTAAGCACTGTTAGATCAGGAATGTACCACAAGTTCACACACTTCCCCACGTCTCTCTTCTGCAAGCTAGCCATTAAGAGGAGTTAGTGCAGTATCCATGCTGTGTCAGAGTCATAACTAAAAATGTGCCTTTGAAAAAGGATTTTTTCTTAAAACATGTTCGACTCTAAATGAGCACTGCTCAGACTTTTGATCATCTTGGTCGCCTTTCCCTGCACATGTTCCATCTTGTCAATATCCTTCTTAAATTGTGGTGCCTAGAACTGGATGCAGTATTCGAGATGTGGTCTGACCAAGGCAGAACAGAGCAGTACTATTACTTTCCTTGATGGGAACACTATACTTCTGTTGATGTAGCCTAGAATAGCATTAGCTTTTTTTGCTGTCCATATTAAATAATGCAGCATTTTCTAACACAACAGGATTTTGGGGCCATGCCAGGTTCCAACCCTGGTTGCACACTCTGAAAACCTTGCATGAATAATGCAGAGGTAATGCAGTTACCTTCAAAAATTGAAGGTATAGAATTCTCCTGAGAGTGAATGAGCCCTGAACATGGCCTTGGTTTCCTAACCATGGTTAGAAGTCTGAAAAAGTCACAAACAATAGTCTTGACTGAGGAACTCTCTAACCTCTCTTTTCAAGTGATGTACATTTTTAATTGTTTTGAGTATAAAACTCAGCAAGTCTTAAATGTATCTTGATCTAGAATCACCATACCAATAGGATTAAGTATTTTAGTAGGGAAATAGGCAGGAAAAATCTCCTTAAAGATTATTAATTTATATGTCACTTCTTTTTTTAAAAAAACACACAGGGTAGCCGTGATGGGCTATTTATTTTTTAGATTCAGGCTGGATTTTTTTTCCAATGGAAAAAATAAGTTATGTTAGGTCTGCACAGTTTTATAAATAGAGTGTCATTTAATGACAGAAGGCCAAAAGGTTTCATTTTCCCTTCCTGTCATTTCCTATCTAAAAATTTCTCCTGCCAATGAGAGATGACAGATTTACAGTAAGTTCTTTGTTTTGGTTATCTCTCAGGTATTGAGCCATGAAACTCTGCCTCATATCAAAGTCATGTCATCATCTGTTGCTACATGTTTTAAAAACCTTGCACTGGATGGTCTTTGTCTATATATGCACATACTCTAGTAACAACTTTAGTCATAAATATATCTGAGAAACTAATCACTTGGCATCAGAACAAACTCTGCCTCACCTTAACTCTTTATGCGGCACTTAACTTGCTTATAAGTTAATGCAAGGCAGATTTTGGTCTAGGCAGACTTAGGACAGAGGCATCTGCTATCTAGAAAAAGGTCTTTCTTGCATGTCCAAGTTTGTTCATGTAAAGGGTCATGGCTGTAATTGTTCCTGCTAGTTCAGATATAATTAAATAATAATAATAGGAATGTAATGAAAGATAGGAAAGACAAAACAGGAAAGGTATTTTGTTCTTTTTAAAATTACCCAATTACATACTTTTATCTTCAAACAGAAATATACTAACATCTATAAGGTTAGCAAAACAATCATCAATAACTTCTCTTGGCTTTGACCTTGAGTTCTATTTTGATTCTGCCTGCAATATTATACTATTTATGACACCGTCTCTTGAGTCCTTGACCTCTGAACTTCTGAACACGCTTCATTTTGATCGTACCTTCCATTTGTTGCTTGATGACCCAGACATTAGTCATAGCAACTCTTCCTTGAGCAACTTGAGGAAGCACTATCTGACTAGGAGGTCTCATGGTTCCTGAATTTGTTGAGATTAGAGTCTGAGGGGGAAACCCCTGAAGATCTCTTGGAGGAAGACTCAAGACCTATCAACGGTATTTGAGGTAAAGAATGGGAATCTACTAGGCAAAGACTCCCAGTCAGAAGTCAGAAGACACAATCAAAGGTGCCACAGCCCTTGGGCACGAACCGTTCTACCACCCCTTTAAATGCTCTGTATGGTCAATTGAGGACCAAGGGGTTTAGAAGTCATCAGGTCTTTCTAGGGAAGCTGATCTCTGAACCTTGCTGGAACAATGCCTGCCTTCTGAAATAATTATACATATTAAATCACTGGGCTGCATTCAATGCTGTCCACGCATGAGAGGAATGGACTTCCGTCAGGGCAATGGGATTTTCCCCTCCCCTTTCCCATTCTGCTCTGGAGATTTTGGGGGAAGTCCCATTTTGCAAGCAGAAGTCCTCTTTCACAGTGTTGGATTCTATCCAATACACACAAAGCAGTCTGGCCTTTAATTGGGATAATGAAAATCTTTTTATATATCTGAACCAATGATGAACTGAGCATAATGAAATACTTAAGATTCATTTGGTATTTTGTCAGAACAATGCTCCTGGCCCAAAATCTGCCAATATAAATTTTAAATCTGTAAACATGTACAGTATAACTTTACTTTTAAACTTGAAGGAAGAAACAAGATAAAAGTCTGACCCTGCTAAATATAGGACTGGATCCAGTTTATGAAATTCATCTGCAGTTCTTAATTTGGAGATCTGAAACTACTACAAAGGCAGATGGAAACAATAAGCAGATTCGGCAGATGAGATTTCCTTTATCTCTGAATTTTGTAGCAATTTGTGTTACCAAAAAAGTCAGCATCAAATAAAAAGCTTAAACTGCTTAGGATGTTTTTCCTCCTCCAGATATTTAACCTAATCCTAGCTTTAATTAATTTAAATCAGCTGCTTCTTTTCATACCCTTGCTAGCTAAGTTGAACACATTGCTTTCACTTCATCTTGCTGACATCTGTCCAAATCTGCTCCTCCATTCTTGATCCAATTGATCCAATTTTAGACATACTGAGCAAAGAAATCAAACTGTGGCCAGGGAAGATTGGAGTGACAGAGTCGCCACATCCAAAGCCTTGCCAGCTCATGACAGTCAAGAGTACTTCTTTTTAACAATCCAGTAATTTTCTTTAAGGTCACTAATGCCTTGCTAAACATAATACCAAGAATCACAGCAAGCCATATGCATGCAGCATATCCTTTGCCAATGTTGAGTGTTATTTTCTACCAAATAGGCCACTGGTCGTACAAACAGATTTTGCTGCCCTCTAGTGGGAAACAAAGGTTTCCAGCCTACCAGAAATTTCCTGTGGAAATTTATTAAAAAACAGGTACAACACAGATAATCTGTCTGAATCCTATAACCTTTGTACTGATTGCCAAGCTGATATAGCATTGTGGATACTTACAGCCAAGATGAATACAGTTTAGTTTAAACAATACAAGTCAAATTGTTTTTGTATCTAATAAAATATCTTTTTAAAAAGTGTTATATTCTTGTTTAAAACACACTAAAATTTGTTATTTGCTAAAGAAATATTCTAAAATTTGAATTTTCTTCTAACAATGAATACACTGATATAATATTATAAACAACTACAGTATTGATATGATTAACATTTGTTCCAGTATCAAACACAGAACTGGACTGTATATTTGAGATGTGATTAAAAACGGATTCTCTCAAGAACACGATTTTGTTCACAAAGCAATCTGTACTACTACTACTAATTAAATTTGTATACCGCCTTTTCACCAAAGATCCCAGAGTGGTTCACAATGGAAAAATACAAAATGAGAATACAAAATACATAATAAAACTTATTGCATCTATTAGAACAGTCATGTCTGTGCCATATGTGAGCAATGACACAAAAGGCCTATATAATGATATTTGGGTGGGGGCCTGGATTATTTGCATGGGGGGGATGGTATTCTATGCAACATGAAAGTACCTTTAACATTCTAAACCACTGCAGACATTAATTGCAAATAAACATTACGTGCAGCAATGAAACTGCAAATGATCTAAACCTGCTGCAAACTGGGGACAAAGACAACAAACTATATAACTCAAAATTCAATAAAACTTTTCCCAGAAAATGCCAGAGAAGAATATCAAAGGCACTTTTTCAGCTTCTTTATTTTTAAGAATAGGCTGCCAAATGGCATATCAGCCATGTTCACAAGACACATTAAGTCACACTTTAGGTCCAGGGGTGAAGAACTGGATTCAGCCTGAGGGCAGGTTTTCCTGCTGTAGGCCAGCATGGACAGGTGAGTAAACGTGAGTAAGGCCACCCATCTGTCAATCACCTGGCATCACAATGACATCAGCTGACCAATTTTCCTCTGCCCATGCAGTTTGGAACTGAACTATGTGACAAAGGCACAGAGCTTTGCAGGCATCAACAATCAGCTGATTATTGTCAGGCAGTGCTTGCAGAAGCAGTTTTGCAAGCACCAATGATCAGCTGATTATCAGTGCCTGCAGAGCACTGTGCTTTGCGAGTGGTGCCAATCAGCAGCATGGATTGGCCAAAATCGACCTGGTTTAGAATGATGTGCATAAGTCACAGCTTGCATGCTTTCCTCTTCCCTCTCCGCCTCCTGCACAGTTTGGAGGAAGAGTTTAGGAATTTCTGCTTCCACATTTGCTTAGCCAGTTTGTCACTTTGTTTGAATAATAGTTATTATTATTATTATTATTATTATTATTATTATTATTATTAATAATAATAATTTAGTTATACCCCGCCCATTTGGCTGGGTTTCCTTAACTAAGGTTTGTTTAAAACAAGTCAACTAAAACAGAGCCACTGCACTCTCAATGTGCTGAAACAAAATTTAAAATCTTATATACTTGATTAGTGATACTTAACTTTTTAAAAAATAAATAGGAACTTCCCGTTTCCTTAAGGTAATGTGTTGGAATTGTGCAGAGCCATTCCATCTGCTGTTGGGATCATAGGATCACCATTACTCTGGTACCATTGTGCAATGAAATTTTCAAAAATGTATGAAGATTTTAAATGTAGGACACAGCAGAAGAGATTAATTAGAAATATTTGTTGATTCACTTGAGCTTCACTTGCATTACATTGCTATCCTTGCAGATTAACAGGCAAAGAACCATCTGTTGTGAGAAACAAGCAGCAGCAAAGGAAGCTTAAGAGGAAGGAAAGCTACCCAAAAAAAGATGAGGTACTTCTCAAAGCCATTCAAAAAGTTCTGACAGACTCAGAAAGAAAATAAAGGACTTTCAAGTAGTTTTTAAAACCTTATTTTAAAGGGTAAATAGCTATTTGAATCCTACTTAAGGGCGGGCTGTTGTGTTTATTATTGAAAGAAAAGCAACGTTTACAGCAGTGATCCTATCACTTTAAACTGGCAATAAATTTTAATACCATATCTTTTCACAAGAGCTTTTGCTTTCAAGCTTTCTGTGCTAAATACAGCACTGAAAGAAAATTCAGCTATATTACTTACTGTTATTTATTATGACATGTTTTGAGAACTCTTGTGAATTATTTTATTCTTCCAGTGAGGATGCAACTGGTAGATTTGCCTAGATTCTCTTCCCCACCTCCACTCCCATGCTTATTTTAAATAGATATTTGGAATGAGTGATGACATGTGTGCATGGGGAGTCCAGGAACTGGAAAAGGTGAAATCTTCCCACTTCAGGCCTCAAAAGACTTACATTTCAATCCAGCCCCAATGCATTGTTGATTTTCAGAACAATGGAGTCTTCTTTAACATACATTAAGCAAACAGATCTGTGCTGTGAATTATGCAGGTAATTGTTTTATGGTTGAGAGCAAGGTCAAATCTGAAAGATCAGGGAACTGCATCACAGTTGTGCAATGTCTTCAGTTATTTTCTTTTATTCAATCATTTCCACAAGTGAACTAGTCCAATACATAAGGCTTGGTGTTCCTTTACCATACACATCTCAGCACCACACATTTGGTGGCCTCATACATCAAACTCTTAAGCCCTCACAAGAATACTTTTAACTGACAGCCCCTTCCTGTTTCGGAAAGCTTAAGGAACTTCTGCTGAGACTAGATAATAGGGTTATCAAAAGGCAAATGCCTTAAGATCTATTCCTGCATTCAGACACTATTCTGCACCGACATGCAATTTATGTAGTGATTAAGCCATTTAAAAATAAAACCAAATTGCAGCTGTTTTGCATGAGTGTCAACCAAAAGCCACCAGAGGTAGCAGTTCTGGGGAAGTTTAAATAGATGGCATCTGCCTGTGCAAAGGACATATCATGCCTGTGAAGAAAGTTGTATTTACAGCTGGGACACATGGTGCAAAATGAAAACAGGCAGCAGTGATGTTAAAGGAATATCACCAACAAAAGCATTCCTGTTAAAAATTGATCTGAGGAGCTGAAGAAACTGCTTGCATTATGTGTTTGTGAGATCTTAAAGGAATGGCAATACATCTGGGCTGTCTATTCACCTTACGTTTGAAACTAGATATTCAATAATCTAAGTGAACAGAGACAAAAAGATATGGATAAACACAGGATTAAGTTTCAGAAGTGTACAGATTTTTAATAATGTTAGTTTGTACAATAAGCTGAAGTGTAGAACAATCATAGAATTTAAGGGAGAAATTGATCTAATGCACCTTTTATGGAAGGGATGGAGAACCTGTAGCCCTCCTAATGTTATGGACTCCAGCTTCCATCTTCTCTTTGCCATGCTCCCTAGAGGTGAAGGGAGTTGGAGTCCAACAATATCTGGAGGGTTGTGGATGCTTCATCCCTGTTTTACAGCCCAATATTTTATTTTGTCTATTCAGAATTACACCCCTCTGTGTTTAATGATTCCAGGCAACTGTGCCTAGGACTTAAATCTTAATCTCTTCTTAATTCACAAGTATATGCTGGAGTTAGGGTTGCCACCTTTGTTCTGGCAAAAGACAGGACAGGAAAGGGCAGTGCGGTTGGGCCCCCCCTTTTTTTTATCTAGTGCTGAAGTGATTTCAAAGCAATCCATTACAATCTACTGCAGCCTAACAGGATGAACTCTCTGGAATTTGTCTCTCTCACACACGTATTGTAAATCTGTCTGTGCTTGGCTTAAATACATGAACTTCCACACACCCTTTCAAACACATACATTTGGAGATGATCCCTAACTTGGCAAAGGAAGGGGGAGGGAAACCTGAAATACGGTACTGAACTGTATCAATACAGAACATAGCATTTGAAATAATAATTAAAAGTTGGTCCATTAGAAGAAGAGAAAAAAAAAACCCTCCAAAATCCACAGTTGGACATATACTTTATTAGGACCTGCTAAAGGGTTGTCAAAACATCCTTTGGCAAACAAATGAATTTCAACAGGAATAGCATAAGGCAAATAAAACAAACCTACCTTCTCCTGGATTAACCGCTGCTGGCAGACTGTCCCAATCTAGAGTCCAATTAGGGCAAGGATGAGGGGAAAATGTTGCTTCAATACCACTTTTCTGCATTTAAGAGGAGGGGGGGGGATCTTAAATCAGCTAAATAGGAATGTGAACTTTGCAAGTACTGTAATGATGGCCAAATGTTATGGAAAATTATGTTTGTTAAACAGCACATGTAAAATACAGAGCCGCTATGTTTGTCAACAAAACATGCTCACTGGGACTAAGGGGAGTTGCAGTCCAAAACATTTGGAGTGTATCAGGCTGGGGAAAGCTGGCGAACATGAACCAGGAAATCTCTAGTTCAAATCTCAGCTGAGCCATGAATTCAGTATTTGGGTAGGCACCTGTTCTTTCAACCTCAGTCTCCATCTGCAGTATGGTTATAATGCTGATCATCTTTGCAGAGCTGTTATAAGGGTTACTTGGGAGTTTTGTGTACTTCAAATGAGCTGTATCAGTATTATAGGGTTCTCCCCCTCCCTGGTAGGATTATACCATCAAACAAAATACAACCTATTTTTAGTGACAGAGACCTTTGATAAATATGCTTGATACAGTGGTACCTCAGTTAAGTACTTAATTCGTTCCGGAGGTCCGTTCTTAACCTGAAACTGTTCTTAACCTGAAGCACCACTTTAGCTAATGGGGCCTCCTGTTGCTGGCATGCCGCCAGAGCACAATTTCTATTCTTACCCTGAAGCAAAGTTCTTAACCTGAAGCACTATTTCTGGGCTAGCGGAGTGTGTAACCTGAAGCGTATGTAACCTGAAGCGTATGTAACCCGAGGTACCACTGGATTGCAAGAAGCCAGATAAAAAGTATCTATTATGGATGAATGCATTGAAAAGTGCCTATTTTGTGTTAAATATGTGTACAATTTAAATGCTGACTTTTTGTGCATTCTATCAAAATATCTGCACAATCCATTCTATGACTCAGTGCCAGTGAGTGAGTGAGTGAGTTGTGTGTGAAACTATTAAGTTACCATTAATTTTGTCATGGTTGGCCTTGGTCCACCTATAAATGAAGTGTCTTCATGCTCTTCCTGTGGCTCATCAGAAGCCGTGCAGATAAACTGCATGTGTTCATCTGATAAAGAGACTGAGCCTTGGCGGGGTAAAAATTGCATATTGCATTTGGCAGCAGCTCTCTTTATTCCAGGTACTTCCTGAACTCTCTGGAACCAACTAGATATCAATGGCAATCTTAACAAGTTCTCTTGGTGTTTCTTGCTGAAACCCTGCAAGGAAGAAAACAAAGCTCTGGTTATCAGAGAAAATTTATAAACCTACCTGATGTACAAGCATGAATCAAGCGTGTCTCTGTTGTCTTAAGACATTCACTACCTTGTGGGCTTAACCCAGGAATATATTGGCTTTCTGCCTCACTCAGATTCAAACTGATGAGTGGTAGTGGTGGGGTTGTACACAAAGAGAGATTCTCATGCCTAACTTAACCACTATGACTACAAAGAGTGACATAATAGATTAATGGATTTAAAGCTTAAAAATAAATAAATCAGAGCCACTACAGGAATAGAGCTTTTAGTGGAGCCAGCATTGTGGTTCTACCAGTCTGCAGGGGCTGCAGTCCTAAGCACACTTACTAGGGAGTAAGTTGCATAGAACTCAGTGAGACATACTTCTGAGAAAATATGCTGAGAATACATAAGCTCCAAGCGATTCGTCTCGTCCCAACATCTACTAGATAATGTTGACAGTTTACTGGGAAGCAACATATATAAATGTGTGAATCCTTACAAAAAAATGATGGATGCATGGAAAGAGGACTACATCAGCCAAAGTGAAGTATAGTCCTTCAGCAAAAACGTGTTCCAAGTGTGGCAATTCGGATGTTTTCATCTTCCTAATATGAGAGGGCTCCCTTTTGGCAGCAACTGGTGTTTTCTGCAAAGTTAATTTAGATAAAGCTAAACTCAGTTCCAGTTCTGCAGGAGAGGACTCCAGATTTTCTGCTAATCTTCCCTCTTGTGAAGAAACATCTTTACATGCTTCCTTGACGGATGTCTTTTGCTGTTGAACTTTCTGTCTTCGAATTTTGTCATCATTATGTACTCTTACAGGCTCTCCCAGCTTCTTTTCAAACCGTAATACTTCCTCCGGAATACTCTGAACCTGATCCGAAGACACGCTCAGAAAGTTTTCAACTGCCTGAGGGATGCTGATTTCACAAAGTCTGGTCCATTCACTAACCTGCAAATAAATAGGATTAATCAGTTGACTGTTTTCCAGGCCTTTCATAATAAGGTATGAACCTGTGGCTGTCAAGGTGCTGTGGGACTCAAAACACTCATTAGCTCCATCCAGCATGACCAATGGTCAGGGATGATGGGAGTTGTACTGCAGACATATATTAAACTTTGTTCAGTGCATAGCCTAACTGGTCACTTCTGCATTAGGGTCATGCACTGAACTAGGTTTAATATATGTGAAATCTATTACGAAATAGATTTACGAGAAACTAGAAATACTCACTTCAGCACAAGCCTTCAAGCAGGTCTTTTTAAATCCCAAGAGTTCCAAAATGTCCTCCTTTGACGGATCTGCTTCATATGTTTTTTGTACTATGTGCCTCAATACTACAGCAAGTCCTGCTCGACAAAATCTTCCATTCTTCTCGACAACAGCAGGTAAACAGCAGCTCTGGACCACCAAAGGAAGTTGACATCTTTTGATGAAGCAAATATCCAGATCCTTGGGAAATACTGTGTCTTTAGGCTGGGCATCTGAAGCTGTATCACCTGGCAGTACTAAAAATACTCTGAATGTCTTGCAGTCACAGTATGACAACAAAAACAAGGATATGGAGGTGTGGAGAGGAAAGACACAATCTGCATTCTGATTAATGTAGTCCAGGTACAGGTGATCTTCAGTCAATCCTTTCATTTTTTTCTTAAAGGAAGAAATGTGATTAATAAAATTATAAAAGGTTTAATATAAAGCTATGCAAAGCAATAATGAAGATGATCCAGAACACAACCCCTGCACAAATTGGGGGTTGCCTGTATATATAAATAAACAGAAACAGTGATCCCTAAAATCCATCAATTTCTCCCTTTCTCAATATAGTATGCAAATATTAATTAATCTTTGTTGTTACTGTTTCTAAATGGATTTTAATATTCTGCATTTTGAGTATATTTCTTATTGTGTTTTGAAAGGCAGGACAGTTAAAATAAAAATAAAAATAAAAACAATAAATATTGCCAAGACTGTTTCAAGGTCACATAAGAGAAGGGTCTTCTGAAGCAAACATTTGATTATTATTAATGAAATGCACTTTTTGGAGGGCCATTATAGGGAGGTCACAAAAATTAGTAATGTATATGCAATTCTTTCAAGTATAAAATATATTTGGTTCTATCTAAGTTTTACTCAGAGCAGATATAGACTTAACTATTTTTAAAACTCAATACATTGTGGTTATTCTTTTTGTTTACATATATAAAAAACAACCAAAAGAAAATCAAACTAAACTAAAACCAGAATGGAGGGAAGCAATTAGATGAGAAGAGGAGTGGGTCAGCATGCATAGGTTTTGCTCACTTTCAATGTAGAGGCATCATAAAAAACCTGTACATTCAACTATGGCCAGAGTTCAGTACAGAATTGCCACAGAGCATGATAAGTACCAAATTTACGTAATCTGTAGCTAGTTCATGTATGGAAAGCAAGAATAGATCTTTTGTCCATTGTTGGATTGTTTGTCCGTTTACATTTCCAATGTTGTAAAATGATATGTTTGGCAACCAACAGAGCACAACTAATCCATTTCCGTTCCCTGGGGTAAGCTTCCACACAATAAGGAGGTGTTCTATCAAGGCCCTTTTGTCCATAAATTTTAGTTGTTTCCAGAACCAAGTTGATATGATCAGTGACCTCTGTCCAGAATTGGAAAATAACAGGATAGTACCACATCATGTGAAATAAGGAGAGTATTGACTAAATTAAATCTTGATAGCTCAATGGATCTATTCTAACTTTGTCCACATGCAATCCACTGTCATTTTCTACCCACAACCAAGACAGTTAATATCCCTATCATTGGCTTGGATCAAAATATGCAGTTCTGCTAGCAGAAAGCCTCTTCTGCTCAGGGAAGACTCAATTTATGATAAATCCAGAGATGTTCTTCCATTTTACTGAAGACCTTTGTTTCATAGACATATTGCTACAGGCATCCTTATTCTCAGTTTCTCATACTGTAACACAAGCCCTATATACTATGGTAAAGGTAAAGGTAAAGGGACCCCTCACCATACTTGCACTTTGATGTGCTTTCGAACTGCTAGGTTGGCAGGAGCAGGGACCAAGCAATGGGAGCTCACCCCGTCATGGGGATTTGAACCGCCAACCTGCTGATCAGCAAGCCCTAGGCTCTGTGGTTTAATCCACAGCACCACCCGCTCCCTATATACTATGGTAAAGGTAAAGGGTAAAGGGACCCCTGACCATTAGGTCCAGTCGTGAACGACTCTGGGGTTGTGGCGCTCATCTCACTTTATTGGCCGAGGGAGCCAGCGTACAGCTTCCGGGTCATGTGGCCAGCATGACTAAGCCGCTTCTGGCGAACCAGAACAGCGCACGGAAACACCATTTACCTTCCCGCTGGAGCGGTACCTATTTATCTACTTGCACTTTGACGTGCTTTCAAACTGCTAGGTTGGCAGAAGCAGGGACCGAGCAACAGGAGCTCACCCTGTTGCGGGGATTCAAACCGCTGACCTTCTGATTGGCAAGTCCTAGGCTCTGTGGTTTAGACATATACTATGGTGCTACATCTTTCACTACATAGCCCAAGAATTCACAAAAACCTAAGACTTCAGTCCTGTTTGTTAGAAGTAAATCTAACAAACATTCTTAGGATTGCAGCATTAGGCTGAACACCTAAACACTTTCTAGGGAATAAGCACTAATATACCTGGTGAGACTTATTTTTGAGTAAACTGGAAACTTGTACTGGGTTGCACTGTAAGACATTTTCTCCATCTGATCAAAGTTATTCAGATCAAAATAATTACTTTTCTTAGACTACAGCATTCCTGAATTGCAGGGAGTTGAACTATATGACCCTTGGGGTGCCTTCCAACTCTACAATTCTATGATTTCAATTAAAATTACCTTAGTTCTTGACTGAAAACTCAACTTCCGCTCCCTTTACATTATTTTGAAAATAGGTGAACACACAGAACTTAAGGGAATAAATTATATGCACAATTAGTTATGATTCTGCACCAATTATATCTGATTTATGGAGACTATATGCTTAGGATCCTAGACTTGAACAATAGAACATATTTAATAAATCCCATTGACTGTCTTTTTAATTACAAATCAGGCTGCAACTCTTGGACGCTAGATGGCACACTTTCAAAACAATTGCAGCTGAAGAACATAATACCATATTAAAAAAAACCCTTCACTATACCAAGAACTGTGATTATTTATTCATAATATTTTTTTTCATCTTTAAGTAGAGCTGAAGTGTGTTATCAGCCAATACAGCTATAACAGATCTGTGCACTGATTTTCCTTTGTATTAATTGTCATTGTTTGTCCAGATGCTTCGCACTGGGGGATGTTTGTCTTATCAAATGCTAATGTTCTGTGTAAACTGTGTCTGGAACTACATAAAACTTGCTAAATCCTCAGGAATATCACACCTTGGCCTGCCTGAGCCACAGTAACCCCACCTTATATGTGATGTAATTTCTGGTTGTTTGTCCTTCTCCACGCCAAAATAAGGTAAAGGTAAAGGTACCCCTGCCCGTACGGGCCAGTCTTGCCAGACTCTAGGGTTGTGCGCTCATCTCCCTCTATAGGCCGGGAGCCAGTCTTGCCAGACTCTAGGGTTGTGCGCTCATCTCACTCTATAGGCCGGGAGCCAGCGCTGTCCGCAGACACTTCCGGGTCACGTGGCCAGCGTGACAAGCTGCATCTGACGAGACAGCGCAGCACACGGAACGCCGATTACCTTCCCGCTGGTAAGCGGTCCCTGTTTATCTACTTGCACCCGGGGGTGCCTTCGAACTGCTAGGTTGGCAGGCGCTGGGACCGAACGACGGGAGCGCACCCCGCCACGGGGATTCAAACGCCAAAATACAAACCCTTAAAAGAGATGTTTCTTCTTGCTTCTGGGTCTTTCTTGCCTCCTTGATAGGAGGGGAGAGAACTCTGTTGCAACAGAAAAATAAAGATCTGCCTTGCTTTCACTGCATCCTGCCTCCATCCATTCACCTCTGACCAATCATACTTAGGGGACTCAGTCCCTTGTGTAGGAGCCATCCTACTCTTGTGTAGGACCCTGGTCTTCGGCACACTTAGGGATCCACAGAGTGTTCGCAGTTTGCATAACAGAACTCAAAAGCTCAGCATTTGGCTAATCTACATTTATTTACATATAATACACTTGGAGCATTCTGACTTAGCTCCTTCCTCTTTCTCATCAGACAGCAAAGAGAAAGAACAAAGGACAATAGTCCCAGGAACACAGTAACACAAACATCCTGTCTCTGTCACTTCCCACTCTGTGGAGTCAAAACATACACCGTCATGTGATAGACAACAATCCCATGACTGCAATCACAGAGCAGGAATCTTAACACCTTGGGGAGTTGGGCTGTAAAAGCCAACCACCCCTATTTTTCTATATCAACCCCAAATCTCTAAATATTGGAAAAAAATATCTTTCAGAAAAACACTCACCAATTAAAGAGCTAAATGTTCCAGGTGATGATATTTAATGTTCCGCTGTTCCCCTTTTCAATATCTGTAGTTCAATTACAAAGTTTTAATGGCAGTTGTCTATGAAGGATTTAATCTCCATCTCCACCCTGTTTGCACACTGATCCCTGTAGAGAAAGTCAATCCATTGTAAAGTTGAAATAGAATTACCGTATTTTTCGCCCCATAGGGCACACTGACCCACAGGGCGCACCTAGTTTTTTTTGGGGGAAATAAAGAAAAAAAAATCCCCCCCCCAGGCGCGGGGCTCTGGCAAGGGAAGCCCGAGCTTCCTCAGACCCCAGCCCCCAGAACAGGCTGCTATCCGCAAGCCTAGGGAGCCCGGTGGGAAGTCGCGCCGGTCTCCCCAGGCTTGCGGAGAGCTGCCCGAAGCCTGGAGAGCGAGAGGGGTCAGTGCGCACCGACCCCTCTCGCTCTCCAGGCTTCAGCGAGATCCTGCATTCGCCCCGTAGGATGCACACACATTTCCCCTTCATTTTTGGAAGGGAAAAAGTGCGTCCTATAG
Source organism: Podarcis bocagei (assembly GCF_964188305.1). Lineage (NCBI taxonomy): Eukaryota > Metazoa > Chordata > Lepidosauria > Squamata > Lacertidae > Podarcis > Podarcis bocagei. The sequence continues at coordinate 57,238,277 of NC_138134.1, forward strand.
GGCGAAAAATACGGTAAATTGTTGCCTTTCCTAGTTTTTTAAGTCATAAATAAATAAGAAGTCATACTCATCCAGAGCAGGCTAACTGAATGTTGCCCAGGGCTAGATTTATATGATTTCTAATGGCACCTATTTCTGAGTAAAAATGCATAGTTAATGCTAATTCTCTTAACTTGAAAATAACTCACATTGAAGCAAACTTACTGCTAAATAGATATTTAAAAAAAAATCAAAGTATCTAGAGGGATTTAATAAGAATTGTTGGTGTAGTCAAATCTGGAAAATTAACTTGAAAATTAAGGTGGAGAACAACAAAAAAAGATTTGTTTTTAACTATGTGGCAGGGAAAAAATATATAGAAAATGATAACAATGTTTGAATGCCTCCTGTGAAATATGCTACTACTTGAAAATCTTTGTAACTTTTCAGCTTCAAGTTAGAATATCATGACTTCAAGGACAATATACCAATATTTATAAATAAAGGAAATGTTTACCACCCTCAAAGATCAGTAACAATAATTATTATTCCCAGGAATTGTGAATGAAATCACCAAAATTTGTATTTAAAAAAATATTATTATTTGTGTGGCGTATGTTTATTTTTAATTCAATTATATTGCTTCTTAACTTTTGGTATGTCATTGAAATATATGTTCTTTGTTAAAGAAATATAGAAAAGATTTTTACTTCTGAGTAAACATATTTAGGAAGTGACAGTACTGATAAACGTTATGGAGAAGCTGGTGCATAAAGGGTGTGAGTAGCCCAATGATTTTATCCGGAGTTATTCAACGCATTACTGAAATGGAGTATACAGCCATGTTTTGCAGAACAGGAAGATCTTTTAACTGCTAGCTCTTCCTCTCTCCTGTTTAATACTGCATGAACTGAGCAATTACGGACCCCTCTCAGCAAACCCTAGGGACGTGATTGTCTCACGTGAATGTCTGCAGCCTCCGCTTTCTAGTTGGTACTTGTGAGCAAATGCACCATTTATCCTTTTCTTTCACATTAGCAGTGCACTAGAGTTTGCAGAAGAGGGACACAGCTTTCTACTCCGCTTTTAAACTCATTCTGTGGAGAGCAACAAGGTGACATTCTCAATTAAGAGTGTGCCTAAGGCAACAACATTGTTCCTTATTCACAGAGGGCTTCCGAGCAATGAGTAGAGTTCCATTCAGTGGAGATAAAAATAATAAATTCTGCGAACATACAGAAGAACCACCAGGCAGATAGTTCTTCATTCTAGCTTTCTCTGTTGTTTGTTATTACTGTATTTACTCGGATCTAATGCTCACCATTTTTGGCCAAACCACATTGCGAAAATTGAGGTGTGCATTAAATTCGATGGCACATTAGACTCGAGTAAATACAGTGCTTAAACTTTTATCTACAGGTACAATTGTTATGTTTCACAACGGGTTAAACGTCATCATTCCCATTTGTTTATTTGATTTCTGTGTCACCTTTCCTCCAAAGAGTTCAGGGCAGGACATATAGTTTCACAGGAAATGTACAGATCTTCCACTTTCTGGCCCTCCACTTTGGTACCTGAACTCCAGACTTAAACTTCCTTATGGCAATCACAGAATTATCGATAACAGTGTTATTGGCAATTAACATAATTTATTCAAAAGCTGTTCTTGCTAGATCAAAGCAAAAACATTCTGGAGCATCTCAGCCTTGTTTTGGAAACTTAATGAACAACCCTATGCAAAGGAGCTGAAATTTGCCGCAAACACTGTAGGACGTGATTTAAAAGTACAGTTTGGCCTAAATCTCAAATTTAATAATACTACATTCAAAAAGTCACTGGTTATACACAAACCGGTGCACCTCAAGACAGGTGCTACCATTATTTTCACCTGTGTCTTCCACAGAATATACCAGCTGCAATATAACATGCTCAACTCAGTCTCACCGATATATATTCTGTTGATATTTAAAGAAATCAATCATAGATTAATCCTGCAGGCTTTCTTTCATTGTCATTCCCCAACCCATCAAAAGCCTTTTTGTCATAAAACAGATAGTTCAATGGCATTATCTCAAATATTTATCTAGGGAAAAAGGTCTTTTTCAATCTAAGGCAGATGGCAGTGATCAATACAAGCCAGCCTGCTATGTTCAAAGGCCTCCTGCCTTTTATTCCAGTTTAGCTGGTCTCTCAAACAATTGGTTCTCCTTTTAAAACCTAGCACTGCCAGTTTCCTGAGTGAACAAGTCTGTTATTACTATTAAAAAGAAATGCCACAAACGATTTTAAAAAAGAATGTTATTAACCTAAAGCAGACCAACATGAGAATGACAGTCTACCCATCACTAACAAAAGTATTTTCACGCCCTGAAAACAAGAATAGTTTGAAACAACAAACTATTCTTTTACAAACTGATTTGCGTAAATTATCCCCAGTTTACATTTGCATATAGAATACAAAGCCTGCTCTAGAGGTGATCCAATGCATGTGCCACATTCTCATGTAATTTCCTGGGAAATTATCCAAATATGTATGTGTGTATACATATATGGACAGACATACATACTTGAACTTCTAAGCAGGAGATGGAAATTTTCCAGGAAGGTACTTTCTATAATTACAGGGTTGTATCCAACATTAGTCATACTCAAAGTAGACCCACTGAACTCAATAGGCATAATTAAGTCCATTAATTTTAATGGGTCTAATCTGAGTGTAACTTAGTCGGACAGAACCCAGTTTTTAGGCTATTTGTTGTACAATAACCCCTCCTTAATGTGTTAATGACAGTAACAAATGCATGGTTTACCAATCTGTCACCAAAGGTACCATAGTCAGGATTTTTGTTTTCTGTTATCCTACACAGGAGCAAGAGGGCCTGGAGACCCAACTACAACCTGTGTCTGCACTCTTGCCTTGCACTGTGTTGCAGCTGTTGACTCCCAGTTCAGTGGACTAGATGAAAACCAAACTACGGTTTGTAGTGAGAATGACAACTGCATCTCCAAACAGCAAGAGCAGTTATTACCACAACAGAAAACCACTTGCTGAGCAGGACAGCAACTCTGTACTTTACCACAGACAACCTTCTAATTAAGTTGTGATTATGCAAGTAAGAGGTATAGAATATAAATAGTATCTCTAACTGCTGGGAGTGAGATAGGATGAGAAATGGAAACCATAGAGAATTGGATCATGGAGTGCCCTCATACATTGAACTGATAAAAATTCACAGCCACAAGATTTGATAGTTTAGATGATTGCAAGAGGGGATTACATGAATTTAAGAAGCATAAATCTGTTAATGGATACGTGTCATGACGGCTATATGCTTCTTCCAGGTTCAGGGGCACCGTGCCTCTCCATATTAGTTGCTGGAGAACAATGGGAGAGAGCACCATTGTCTTCTTGTCCTGTTATGGGCTTCTTGTAGGTATCTGGTTAATCACTGTGAGAAACAAGATGTTAAGCTAGGCAAGTCTTTGTCTGATAAAGCAGAGGTCCTTATGGAAACAGCTCCAATTTAAATATATTGCATTATTTTATATAGGACCCTTTGGGGAGCCTTTTAATTAGAAAGTGGGTAAGGGAAAAAATAACATACAGCTGCGCTACATCTAGTTAACAGTAGTGATTAACTTAAAAGCTGCATATGGACAATCTCACTTTAGGAGACTGGGAGAACTATTTAAGCACTCACAATCCTTGCACCTTGTGAGTGATTGTGCATGCCTGTACAAATGCATGAGTACAAATGAGTATGTTTGTATGTCTCCTAAATAATAATAATAATTTATTTATACCCTGCCAATCTGGCTGGGTTTCCCCAGCCACTCTGGGCGGCTTTCAACAGAGTAGTTAAAATACAGTAGTCTGTTAAACATTAAAAGCTTCCCTAAAGAGGGCTGCCTTCAGACATCTTCGAAAAGTCTTTTATGCCCATCCTCGTTTGCCTATTGTCAGTCCGTATGGAGAACAGAGACTAGCACATGAATAGCATGTGCGTTGCAATCTACACAACTGACTCCCCACCTACTCCCCATGCTAGCTGCAAATTTCAAACTGGATTCACACTCCACCGTGGTCATGGATTTACTGAGTGCTACATAGTCTCCACCCTACTTCTAATAAATGGGAACAAATAGTAGACTACTTAATTGAAAACAAGCAGTCCTGCACCACGAGGCTGAATTATTCAAGAACTTGGAATCAACTTAAGCCTTACTTTTATATCCTTGTAATGTGCTTACAATTGGATCTTAAAATTTCAAGCACTCCAAACTCTTAATGTGCAGGAATTCTAATGCACAAAGAGCCAGAATTCAGTAGTTTTTTGCAGATAATCCTTGTGTGTTGCCGTTTAAGATTTATCACTTCTTTGTTGCTCCACACTAGCATGCAGCATAAACAAACAGTGATCTCTGTTTTAGCATGATGTTTGAACCTGGGATAGTGGAAATGTTTCACTCCAACAAACTACTGTACAATCTGTAACCAAGATTTATTGTTCGCTGGCTAGCTGTACTTAAAGCAAAATAAACCATGTTCTCCTGCCCACTAATGCAGAGGGGCAAAGTGGCCCAGATCACATGTTCATGGTAAACCATTAATGTGTGAACAGTGTAATTGTCTTCCTCTCACTGGTACACATGCTATATTTCAGGAGCTATGCGCTATCCTGCACCATGAACCTTTTATTAAGCCTTTGAGAAACCTTCATTGTGGTGGTATATGCTTTTGTGCTTGTGTAAATGAGGCAAGCTCTTCCTTACTCATAGCAGAACATAAACATTTAGGAATTTAGGAATACAGTATAGGAAGCTCATATACATACACCATCTACAGTGCCTGCCAGCAGCTTTCTAATATTTCAAACAGGGTTTTCCAACCCTACCTGGAAATGCCAGGGATGAAACCAGGTAACTTTTTGCATACAAAGCATTTGCTTTATCACTGTTCTAGCCCTTCCTTACATTTTCCCTCAGTTACACTGTGCAGAGTGTTGCCACATGTTTAAAAACCGAAGCATGTGCATCTTTCAAAAGTTGCCTGGTGTGCAGACATTCAACAGATGCAGCCTCCCACCCAGCTCCACATGCTGGAGGAAAACCCCACCGGTTGAATTTCGGCTGTGCCCCGTGAAATCATCTACAGTGGTACCTCAGGTTAAGTACTTAATTCGTTCCGGAGGTCCGTTCTTAACCTGAAACTGTTCTTAAACTGAAGCACCACTTTAGCTAATGGGGCCTCCTGCTGCTGCTGCCGCGCCGCTGGAGCATGATTTCTGTTCTCATCCTGAAGCAAAGTTCTTAACCTGAAGCACTATTTCTGGGTTAGCGGAGTCTGTAACCTGAAGTGTATGTAACCCAAGGTACCACTGTACTTAATAAGCTCACCAGCAGCCAGTATTCAACAGGTGGAGTTTTGTCCTCCCCCCCAAAAAGGGGGGGACGACGTGCTTTGTAAGAAAGAAGCTGGCAATCTTATGCTTGGTCCTGTGCTGAAGCTCAACCCTGTCTGGAAACCACCCACCTCCCTAAATGCAGAGGCAGAAACTAAGTGGAGCCCACTGTGCCCAAATCCTTTGGATCACCACCTCACCTCACCTCCAGCAGCAAGAGGAGACGGTGGAGGCAGCAGTGGGTCGCTAGCACTAAGCAGCTGCAGATTTCTGGGAATCGGGTGGGGAGGGAGGACTAGATCACAACCCTCCACCTACCCACCCCCTTAAAACAAAACCTAGTCCAGGTATAGGCAAACTCGGCCCTCCAGATGTTTTGGGACTACAACTCCCATCGTCCCTAGCTAACAGGACCAGCGGTCAGGGATGATGGGAGCTGTAGTCCCAAAACATCTGGAGGGCCGCGTTTGCCTATGCCTGAGCTAGTCAGAACCGGCCCTGACTGGGTCTGACCCGAGGGTGAAACGGTGATGCACTCTGCACGCGCTCAGAGGCTGGATTGCCCAGAGCACCATCACTCCCCGTGAATTTCAGCCAAGGGGTGGCGCCCAGCTCCCTATTCGGCCCTCCTCCGTCGCGCCTCTCCCGCTCCCCCGGGGACCGTCCGCCAGGCGCTTACCCTCAGGAGCTGCTCCCTTATTAGCAGGCAGCCGCCTCCCGGCTTGAAGTCGCAAGCTCCGCCTTTTCCTGCCTTCCGTCATGGCTGCCCCCGCCGCTTCCGGTGCCTGCCTCCGCGAAGGAGCAAGCGCGGCAGGGCCGGCGGCACCTCCGGGGAGAAAAGCCGGGAGCTTCGCGAGGTGGAGGTCGGGGAAGAGGAGGAGGTTGCGCCGGCCCGACGGGGGCGTCGGCGTCGTCTGCGTGGTTCTCCCGGGCCCTACGAGCGCTCGGCGGGGGAAGAAGGGGCGAGTTTTGTCTACGGGGTTTCCCGGGCGGAGACGCAGCTGAGGTAAAAAGAGCAGGGGCGCTGGCGGGAAGCGCCTTGATCTGTCTGAGGAGCGGCAGAGAGACCTAGTCCCGCCTCTCCCGTTAAAGCGCTTCTTCCCCGCCGCATTCAAACACCTCGCTCCCCTAATCTGACAGTTTATAAAATCCACGTCTCTCCCGTTAATGTTATTGCCGCTAAACCGCTTTCAGGTGTTGTGGCTTCCCCTTCACAATCAAGCGGTGTATAAAATTTAAGGAAACGAAACAAGCGGTGGTTTGTAACCCGGATGTTGATGCTTTTATAGAGAATGAATCGAGGCGTTCCTTGCCCGGAATTTGGGTCCGCCTTGTTTCGTTTTCAGGCGACATTACAGCTCTTTATACTGTATTGTGTGTTGGAAAAAATGTTAAGATTAAATTTATATACCGCCCTTTATCCGAAGAGCACGGGCGTTTTGCAGCAGAAAACACAATACATAACAACAACGAAGCAAATAACTTCCCCCTCCTGCCTATTACAGTATTTCAATCATCAACTCCTGCTTTCCACCCCAGTTTTTGTTTGGTTATTTATGTTTTTGTTGCTAATATAGGTTTGTATTATAACATTGCAAAACCCAGTGCTTTTTTTCTTTAAGAAATTGCTTAGGGGGGCTCCCCTTTTGACTCAAGAAAATCACCATTTTAGAGTTGAAATCAGGAAAAATAAATACAGTAAATGGACCAAAGTACAGAGATTCACAAAATGTTTAGGTGTATGCGTACCCCTGCATCCCTCCAGAAAAAAGCACTGGCAAAACCTAATAAAAATTACTTAAAAAATAATAATCACGACACGAATCAACGCATAGTGTGAAGAGCTTTGTATCATCATAATTTTATTATGTATACCCCCGCCCACCTTGCCATTTTCTACCAGCCACCTTGACAGGTGCGCCTGATGTTGATGGGTTGCAAACACATAAAAGCACAACACAAAAAAGAGTCTTGTTGCATCAAACCAAAAGGCCCATCTAGTCCAGCATCCTGTTCTTACAGTGACCAACCCAATGCCATTGGAAAGCCCACAAGCTGCACCTGGGTGCAACAGCGCTCCGTCTCCCTCTGTGCTCTCTGGGAACTGGCATTCAGAGGCATAATGCAGGCATAGGCAAACTCAGCCTTCCAGATGTTTTGGGACTACAACTCCCATCATCCCTAGCTAACGGGACCAGTGGTCAGGGATGATGAGACTTGTAGTCCCAAAACATCTGGAAGACCAAGTTGCCAGTGCCTAATGTCTCTCATTCTGGAGGCAGCCTTGTGCTTGGTAGCTCCTGGTAGCCTTATCCTCCATGAATTTGTCCATAAACTTTCAAAGCCGTCCAAGAGAGTGTCATTATTGCATCTTTTGGCGTTACTTAGAGTTCCTGGACCAAGGTCAGGGTGTTGAATGTTGGTATATACCATAGCTTTCCATGTATAAGACACTTTTAAAACTTATAAACTAATATTAAAAATTGGGGGTTGTCTTATACACAGATAGTGCGGAGGGGGGGGGGCGAATGGTTGCAGCCACGAGCAGGAAATTGTCATTGGCGACTGGGCGGGTGATTGGTGGCTGCTGGCGTTGAGCAGGCAGACGATTGGTGGCTTTGGCGACGCGTGCGATTGGCAGTGTCGGTCAGGCGGGTGTGCTATTTTCTGCAATTCCCCTCCACAAAAAAGCTCAACAACTTGTGGCAATCCCCCCCCCCCAAATAGCTCAACAACTCTGGGCAATCTCCCCCACCCCATTTTCTTTATTTGGAGTCCCCAAAAATAGGTGTTGTCTTATACACAGAGGAGTGTTATACACGGAAAAATACCGTAGTATAGCTTGAGACCAGAACAGTGTGGGGCATAAATAACCTTGCCCCAGATATGACTTTAGTCTATGGAACTTGCATTGTTGTTGTTGTTTAGTCTTTTAGTCGTGTCCGACTCTTCGTGACCCCATGGACCAGAGTCTATGGAACTTGCACTGTTATAGATGCTAAATAATCCTAGCTGCTCACTTAGTGCGGTGGCATCTACACTTCGAAACTGCCCACCTATAAACACCAGACAGGCGCCTTCACTGTAATCTTTTTGGTGCCTACTAAAAAATCTTTTTTATCAGGCAAACCATGTTCCCATGTATTTTTAGCTATTGTTGATTTTAATGAATTATATTTTGATTTTTAAAAATCCTGTTTTAACTCTTCATTTCTTGACAACATTTATGCTTGTTTTATTTTCTGTAAATTGGTTAGAGGTTTTATTTACAATCAAGCAGTAAATACATTGTTTTAAATAAAACAAATACAGACAGCAACTTTCTTGATTAACTTGAGTTAGTTGCCGGGACTGTGCCAGATTCAAAAGTCTTGAAACCTATATTCTAAATGCACAGTATTATTTCCAGAAACTGTTTTATTTTTGCTAAGAATAAGGTGACAGATTTCCTCTTAAGAAACTTGTACTTTTGGAGGGGGGGGGCATATATTTGTTCTGCTCTTTCATTATTTATTTTCATTTAAAGATACTGCTATGGCTGCTACTCTGAACTTGGAGCTAGACCCCATATTCCTGAAAGCTCTGGGCTTTCTGCATTCAAAGAGCAAGGATTCAGCTGAAAAGCTAAAAGCACTACTGGATGAATCTTTGTCTAGGGGGATTGACTATCGCCCATCACAGAAGGTACAGGAGTGAACGAATGAAATGTGTTAGATATATTTGTGCTGTATATAACTTCTGAAATGGGAGGCTCTTTCCTATTACTTGAAGAAGCCAGTAAGAATTGAAAAGAACTTCAAAAATCATCATTATCTACTTTCATTTGTCTGTACATTTGCATTCTGATTCAGTACATGTATATTCAGAGGTGAGCCCCACTGGGTTCAACGGGCTTATTTCTTGTTAAGACTGCTTGGGACTTAGAATCCTATTCTGAATATTAGAAATCAATGAAAAATAGAATTTGTAGCCGGTGAGCAGAATGTGGCTCGCGTAAGTAAGGTGGTGCTGTGAGTCATGTTTCAGGTTCCTTAAAGCACAGGAGCAAGAACTGCTGTTATAACAGACCTACCAGATTTCTTTCATCTGGGCTCCAGAAGGCCTTTTTAATGGTTCTGATGTGTTGCTATTGCCATCAGCATTGTTACTTGTTCCTTCACTAGTAAAGGGTTGGCCAGTGGGTAAGTTCTGCTTAGCCTTTGTAGTATCACAAGTGATAGATTGACCTGGTAGCTGATCTCATTGTTGACTTGGGATGTAAAAATAAAACCTGATAGCAGGGGAGAGAGAAGTTCTGGCTTGCATAGTAGAAGTGCTGACATTACTGTCAAAATGGTCCAGATCCTTAGCATACACAGGCTCCAGCCATCTTCTACTTAAATAATTTTGTGTAGGATTGGCATGCAAGTGACTGAACCAAAAAAACCCTTTATAGTATAAAATGCCTATACTATCTGTATTAAAGAATCTCTATTTCCCCCACTTTGTTTGGCACTTTAGGGCAGGGGTAGCCAAATTGTGCCCCCTGGATATTATGTATGGCAGTTCCCATCCTCCTTGGCAACTGGCTGTGCTGGCAGGGGAAAATGGTATTTGGGGTTGGGGTAACATTTTAAGCTTTGTCACCTCTCAAAGTGAAAACAAAATTGTTTTGATCTCAGCATAGCAACTATATCTAATATTACCATTAATACAACGTTATTGTTATGCTTTATACAGGAGGTAGATCAGCCCAAAGTATCTATTACAAAACCAGTTTCTGTTAAGCAAGAGCCTAAGGCTTCCTCAAACCTTCCTTCAGGTAGCAATAATGGCAAGCCCATTGCAGCCGAAAAGGTGAAAAAAGAAGCGGAGAAGAGGTCTGCTGATAAAGTAAGTTCTACTGCTACCTGTAAAGCATTATTTGGATAGGAATTTCAAGGGTTACATATTTGTATTTGCAAAAACTGACTCTTTATTATTTCTTGCTTTGGGGGTGGTATTAATCCTTGTGTATGAATGTGTTCTGCTATGCTAGCTGTGTCCTCTCCATAGTTAATTGCTCACTTCTTTCAAGAGTAGGAGCTGTGTGCTTTCTCTTCTATGCAGATTGTTTAGTTTTCAAAGGGTGCCCTTTTCCTTGTCTACAAATTCCTTAGCAGCTTTCCAGTGCTGCAGGCTGACAAGTAAGCATGTTAATTTTGCTTGGGCTTTGTTTATTTTGCCTCGCTTGCAATCTCACTTTACCCACCACTGTTTTTGACTGCATGACAGCAGGGCTTCTATTTAATGCAAGGCTGTAATTAAATCTAGCTGGTGCTAGCATGGAAATTAAGAGCAAGAATGATGGGCCTGGGAGCATCTTAGTTCAGCCATGAAGTTGCTTGGGTAGCCTTAGATTAACCACTACCTCTCAGCCACAACAAACTTGCCCCATTTATAATATGAGGTAAGAATACTGGTGTGCCATGCATATCAGGGTGACAAACAGGAATAGAGGGTCCTTGTAGGAATGAAGTGCTCTTAATAAATCAGGAAAATCACTTTAGTATTCATAAGTAAGAATTCATTTCATTTTAAGGGATCTACAAACTTGGTAAGGCATTTAATCCAGAATATTAAGTTATGAATAATAAGCCTGATCTTCAGATGTTAAGATGATCCATTCTGCTTCATATTATTGGTAATGGAGTAAGATCAGAGTAATACTAAACTATGAATCTGCTGGAAGAAAAAGCCTGAGGCACTTTTTCCAAATGCTTTAAGCAACAACAGCAAACTACTTTGATTTCAATGTGCCAGTACTCTTTGGTTCCTTTCGTAGTGGCGATAAATATGTTTATCAGTATTACTGGACTTCTGTAATTTTCAGAGCACCTCACATTCTACATAATTTGGAGATATGGGGGGAAAGGTTATGTTGATGAATGTAATGCATTCTGTAAATTTTGTGTTATGCAATGAATATGCTTTCTTTCAATTATAAACTGATTTCTTATTTACTTGCTCCAAGCTTTCTTGTTTTCACCATCACTGTGTGTGTATATCATTCAGCAGATAAAGCTGGAAAGCAGTGAAGGAGTTGACATGCCAAAGAAACCAAGACTAGAAAAGCCAGAGACTCGTTCATCCCCAATCACAGTACAGACTAGCAAGGATTTGGCCATGGCAGACCTTTCAAGTTTTGAAGAAACTAGTGCTGATGATTTTGCCATGGAGATGGGTTTGGCTTGTGTTGTTTGCCGGTGAGTATGGGAAAATTTGGCAATTGCAGGAGATTTATAGGGTGTAATTGACCATTTTGTTGTCAATTCTAAATAGTCATTTTTCTTTATAAGCCAAGCGGTAATTTCTAATAGGATTTTCCCATGGTTCATGAGATCAAAGACCTAAAATTTAAACAATAAATTATGTCTGTAAAAGTTTTCAGACTAGCAGCCCAAGCTTGTGCATGCTCACTTGTAGGTAAATATCACTGAGTAAAAAAGGATTTACTCCCAGGTAAGCAGGTGTAAGAATGTAGCCTTAATTCACTTTGTTGTTGTTGTGTTTGTGGTTGGTGAGGGTATTTTGTGGGCATGCATAGGTTTTGTTTTTATGTATATGGGTATTCAGTTCTAACTGAATGTTCATGCCGCTGTTTTAATGCAGTATGAGAAACAGGTTCACGTTGCATAGCAGTATATTGCAGATTTGTTAAGTTAATGGAAAAAAAGAAACATTTGGCTCAAAATCTGTCCCCTACTGCAGCTACTAATATCATAGTCGCTTTGGGTTTGCAGAAGATGCCTTTGTGTAATGCACTGCATATCTGTGCAACTTGAAAATCTTAAAATCTCAGTTCTTAGGTATCTTTCAGATATTAAAGACTTTTGACTTCACCAAGCAAAGGAATAGGGCTGTGTTCAGTCTTCAAATTGCTCGCTTCAGAAGTTCACCCTAAGTAATCTGAATTCTAAGTTACTTCTCTTGAGTAAATATGACTGAAGGGGGTGGCAGCCTGAGCTTAGACAATTGTTGAATTTAACTTTATGTATGCATATAGGCTAACCAGAGGCATGAAACTGTCAGTAGTAGAATAAGTATAAATATAAAAACCATGGTAGTCTGTAGGGAGACCTTAAATAGCTGTTCTGCTTAACAAATATTGTTAAGCCACTGTCTGGTTTTCAAGTGTAACTAAATATTCAAAAGCAAAATGTTCTTTGTGATTTGCAAGTGACACTTCAATCCTGTCAAAATAGAGGATTTATTAGGGAGAAACCTATATACCTTTTCAAGAACGCTTCTATGTCATACCATATATATTAATGATACTGTGTTCTATTTAAGGCATCAAACTCTTTCAACTGTTTCCATTTCAAACCAGCTTAAAATGAAATTTGATTTTGACAATTTTTGTCACACAAAGTTTTTATGTTTCATTTGGTGTGGAATTTTTAAAATCTCGCCACAGTTACTATTTTATAGATTTAAAATATGAAGGTATGTGTCATATAGTTGGAAGATCTTAAAATTTTGTGATCCAGTTTATTTTCTTATTTTTTTAAGAAACTGTAGCTGCTCTATTTAGCAGTCAAGGCTGTAAATCCTTAGCACATTTCCTAGGAAGTAAGCTCAGCCTGCTTAGAATCACACTGCACATACTCCAGAATTGGCACAAGATTTTTCTGATTTGTTTTCAAATTAGCCCACCTTTTTAAAAAAACTGTTTCTGAAGCCATCTGAATATTATCTTCTGTCTTCATTTTCCTGTTAAATAAAGGCATAGCGTATTTCTCTTACCACATCCACCTGCAAATAGAGTTTCCATGGTTACCTATGCACCTGTACCATGGGGATATGTGCCAGAGCAGCTTAGAAATAACCTGATTTGTCATCTAAAAGTAGTAACAGTTTGGGAAATTGTGTTTGGCTGACTTCAAGCCATATTTCCCTTAATGTACAGTCTCCAAATTGGCGTTTATATATTTTTCCAAGAGAAGAACCCCCTCCCCTGACATAGTAGTAATGTTTTAACTGTTAAAAACATAGCACCTTGACTACTTTGATCAAAGCTGCTGCTAGAATTATCCCATTTTGCATAACAATACATTAGGATAATGCCTGTCAATTCTGTATGCCTTCTTTCCCCCTTTACATCCTGTGCAAACTTCCTGGGTGACATTTAGCAGCGCGCAGACGTCCAGTCACAGAGAGGGACTTCTTTTCCTCTTTGTCACATTGTAGGGCCCTGTATGTCCCCAAAATCTGCTCCAGCGGGTTGGGGGGACCGAGGAGCAGATTTGGGGGCATGCAGGAGGCAACAAAGGGAAGAAGAGGAAGGGGAAGCACTGTTGTGCAAGATGGAGTCTGTTGCACAGTCTTGCTCACATCGTCTCTCACTGTTTTTTCTTGGAGGTCTCCTTTTTTAATCTGTCATTATTCTAAGATTTGGCTCTTCTTCCATAACTAAATCAGTTTTTTGTTGTAACTGGGCTCTCCTTGCTCTAATGTCTTCCATTATCTAAATGGACTGGATCCAGTCTTCAAACTGTATAATTTGTGGTGACAGTTTGGACAGTTTTCTTCCCAGTTAGATTTACATAACTCAGATAGTAGCAGTCAGCACTGAATACAAGAGTAATAAAATAAGAATTAGTCATGATAGTAGTAGTTCAGTTTTGACCCTACTTTGCCGCTTTGGAAACAGCTGACCTTGGTCCAGATACTTCAGTGACTGCTTGATATGACTTTGGGCTCAAGGCCAAACCTGCTTTGGGGAAAGAAAATATTTCTCTCCCTTTTTTTTATTATGAGGAAATCAAAATAGCTATACTTTTTATGTAAATGATTTGGTAGCATAATAGCACATGTAGAGTGGATATAGTCTGCCACATAGATCTGGAGATTTTTGTGAAGGGTATCTTCCAAAAAAATTTTCTTAAAGGAACCCTTTGTAACTTCCTTATTTTTTGGCAGAATTGGATGAAATTTGCAGACATCCTGAGGACTTTTATGGAAGACTCAATCTATCCTAGTATTTTATGGGCAATTTGTATGAAACCATCTTAAATGAGAGGTAAAGGGTAAAGGGACCCCTGACCATTAGGTCCAGTCATGACTGACTCTGGGGTTGTGGCGCTCATCTCGCTTTATTGGCCGAGGGAGCCAGTATACAGCTGTCGGGTCATGTGGCCAGCATGACAAAGCCGCTTCTGGCGAACCACAGCAGCACACAGAAACGCCGTTTACCTTCCCGCCTGAGCGGTACCTATTTATCTACTTGCACTTTGACGTACTTTCGAACTGCTAGGTCGGCAGGAGCAGGGACTGAGCAACGGGAGCTCACCCCGTCACGGGAATTCGAACCGCCGACCTTCTGATCGGCAAGCCCTAGGCTCTGTGGTTTAACCCACAGCGCCACCCGCGTCCCTTCTAAATGAGAGAGGTACCCATTGGTAATAAACCAAGTATATCTAGTGCTTTTCATACTATACTGCTTTTTAAACTTGATTTTTTGGGGGAGGTGAAAAGTAAAGAGAATCATTTTCTTCCTAGTGGCTTTGTGGGCAGCAATTCATGATTAGTGTATCTAGGCACACAGAGCAAGCAAAATGTTTTGAGTAAGGGAGCAGGCTGGCATGGGCAAGTTTCCTCTTTTTGTCCAGAAACAGGCTTGCTAGGGCATACCCTGTTCTCTGAGGAAAGATCCTATAATCCTTAGCTTCCTTTTCACTTCTTTATCTATCCCTCATACCCACTTTTAGATAGTTTAGGTTCCTCAGAGCTGGGGCCATCTTCTGAACGTAGGCTTCATTGTGATGCACATGGGTGTTGTTCTGCTGAGAAGTATTAAGAATAGCCCTTTGGAGGCAGCTTTGCAAACACCCAGATTGTGTTTTGAGAGGAAATGTTAGCTGTTTGACAGTGGAACGGACTCCCCTCCCCCCATGAGGTGGTGGACTCTGCTTCCTTGGAGGTTTGGATGGCCATCTGTCATGTTTGGTTTAGTTGAGGTTCCTGCATCACAGGGGGTTGGACTAGATCAGGAGTCAGCAAACTTTTTTAGCAGGGGGCCGGTCCACTATCCCTCAGACCTTGTGGGGGACTGGACTATATTTTGAAGGGGAAAAAAGAATGAATTCCTATGCCCCACAAATAACCTAGAGATGCATTTTAAATAAAAGGACAGATTCCACTCATGTAAAAGCACCAGGCAGGCCCCACAAATAACCCAGAGATGGATTTTAAATAAAAGGACAGAATCTACTCATGTAAAAATACGCTGACTCCTGGACCGTCCGCGGGCCGGATTGAGAAGGCGATTGGGCCAGATCTGGCCCCTGGGACTTAGTTTGCCTACCCATGGACTAGATGAACCTCAGGGTCCCTTCCAACTCTACAATTCTATGACTCTTAGGCCATACATTTTGTGCTTTGCAGACAAATGACGGTTACTTCAGGAAATCCATTAGTGGAGTGCCAGGAATGTCATAATCTCTACCATCAAGATTGCCATAAACCTCAAGTGACAGACAAAGAAGTGAATGATCCTCGCCTAGTGTGGTATTGTGCTCGATGTACCAGACAAATGAAAAAAATGGTAAGAAGTTTCCCCCCTTAGAATAATTGATAGCATGCACTGAGCCACTAATTGGGTTCTTTAAGTAAGGAATTTCTTGACTAAATATAAAAAGGGGAATTAGAAGGGAGGAGGGTTGATGGAATACATTTTTCCCCTATATTGATTTATTGTCAAGTAAGAAATGCCTTAATAAATAGTTATATATTCTTTTTGAAGTCTGCTGGTGTATTTTTAGCTGCTGCTATATTGATTTTTATATCTTAATATTTCCCATGCCAAAGGTAGGTGTTTGGATTACAAAAAATGTAAAAGTCAGGCAAGGTCATTGGAGCACGGGAAGAAGGAATCAGCTAAATGAATCAATAACCCCCTACTCTGTGCACTTATGTCCTGAATGGATTGCTCTCTGCAAATTATCTTTTAAGTAAGAGAAAGTAACAAATATTGGGCTACATTAACCATCTTTAGCTCCCGTAGAATATCTTTCATAGAAGATGAAAGGCTTCTGTTTCATTGCTTCTCTCTGGGGACATGCCTTTTTGCATGTTAATTGAAGGTATAGGAAGAATATACAATTCCTGCAATTTTAAAAGTTGGTTAATAGAAGGAACATTTCAGTGTTAGAAAAAATGTGCTTCTCGTAGCTTCAATTTTTTTAAAAAAACAACCATGAAAGAATCACTCAAATTACAGATAAACTCCTGTATCTTACTTTTGAAATCATATAATACTTAGCTTAGATGCTAATGTCCACTTCGGCAATTGTTTGAGGCTTCATTAACTGCAGTTTATGAAGCCATGAATGAGCTTTGGAGCTAAGAACTCATCCCCTTGCCCATATTCTCCCTTCCATCACATACTAACTTTAGTGCAAAGATCCTGGCTTGCATTAGGACAGAGTTTGCCTGTTACATCTGAACCAGCTTAGTGTTAGGTTGACAAACCAGGAAACCATAATCTGAACTGGGCCATTGACTGATAAAACAGCAATATGACCTAGTCTGTTTAAAAAACAAGCAACCTTTGTAATGTTAAAAAAAATTAAATGTTGACTTATTTCTTCCTAGATTGCACCAGCCAACAAATGTACTATTTGAAGGACCTTATCCTTTAATATGTTGGGATGGGGTGTTGACATTTGAATGGGTATTGCACTGCTCATTGCATTTGCTATTCTGCAATTAGGAATAAATTCATATAATCCTGTCTTTCTTATGACTTGTTTGACTTTTGTGATTGATGCCAAAAGAGCAAAACCACACCTATTATTAGAATCCACCCCATACTAGTTTTCCAGTTCTGTTTCCTTTGACTAAATGCTTCCACCTTACCCACTTGTACTTTTTCCATTTTCCTTGCCATTCTTGCTGCTCTTTTCCCAAATTTGGGTTCTTGATTTATGTGCCCATTCTCAAACCTTTTATTTCCATGCAGCTTAAAATTCCACACTCATTTTTGTTTCAACTGTCCCTCATGCTTTCTCATGTCCAGTGATGAATATTTCCATTGACATTGCTAAGGCATTTCATTTTGTTTTTAATTCCATATAAAGAATGATAACATGTGTAATTTATACAGGCTCAGAAAACACAGAAGCCTTCTCAGAAGCCGGCCCCTGCTGTAGTTTCAGTGGCTCCAGCTGTGAAAGACCCTCTGATAAAGAAACCAGAAATTAAGCTAAAGATGGAGACAACGTCAACTTTCCTAGCGTTTAAGAGGACAGAAGTCAAGGTACAGTACATAATATGTTTTGTGGAAAAAATAAGTTATTTTATTGTGTTTAGCACAGGTCTCCCTCCCCCTTCCTAATATCGTACATAACTCATTAGAATCCAGAACTGAAGCACTTTTATTTTATACTACTAGTTTGTCCATAATTCTGAATGGGTGATAAAGTCTTCCATTTGGATAGCAGCCCTCAATAAAATACTGAATTCATCCTTTCTAATTTATAAGAATCATTTTGTGTTTGATTTGGTAGACTGAAGGGGTAATCTGCATTTCTTCCGAGGCTTAGATAAGATGTAAGAATAATTTTGGCTGTTCTTTTCATCCCACTTGCGGGGAATGCAGATAGGTTGGAAGGACCTAATTGATTTATACTGGAATTTATAAATCACTTTTCCACTTCAGACTGATATATAGTAAAATAATTAAAATTCAGTTTTGAACAGTTGAAATAATAATTAAAACTAAAACTAGTCTTATCTCACTATCAGCTGAAGAAGTGATGAAAACAAGCCAGGGGGATAGCTCGCAGAGACTGTAATAAAAGCCTTGGCTTCTGCTATTGGCTTTCTGGATTAGGAAGCTTTCCAAGGCTTAAGCTGACAAGCTCCAAGGCTGCACAGCTTCATTTTTTCCAAAGCTTAAGGGCATCGCTGGGCTTGCCCACCAGTAACTGAAACCTTACAGAATCCCTGTTTTGTTTAAGCTGAAATTAGTATGTAGGCTTTTGAACAAATGGAAAAGAGGACTTTTTAAGCCAATCTAATATTGTAGTGTAGCATAGTCAACATTGCAAATCAATTCAGACCTGGAGGCAGGGGGGAAAGATTTAATTTTCAAAGAGTTCTCTAATAACACGTGTAATTATTGACCCAATTCCGAATCAATGTGTTGGGAGTTTTAAGAAATGATCTTTAGGAACAAAGATCAAGAAGTTCAACATTGCCATGTTCTTATACAGCATCCATTCATTTCCATGGGAAATTGTGCAGCAGAATTCCTAGCTGAGTGTGCCCAAAGTTTGTGCAAGTGTGATGTATGTTGAGCTGAAGTGTAGATGAGTTCTTTAGTAGGGTTTTCCTGGTGATTGCCTTCCAGACAACTTGTCAAAAGCCTGGGCAAATATTTGCAAGGCATTGCAGACAGCCAACTTTACTGTCTATTAAGGCTAAATGGAAGCAATTCCCTTTTTCAAAACATGCAAAACAGATGAAGTCTGTATCTGGGAATTCACATTTGTTGTCCTGATAACAGCAATTTCAGGTAATAGAAGAATAACCATGGATTCTGCTGTTTATCTTTTTAATTCCCAAGTGCTGAAGTTTTAGGTGCTGCAGATTGTTTTGTCATTTTTACATCCGAGTGAAGGGTCATTGTGCTTATTTAATTATTAAGTAAAAATGTTGGTGTTGTCTTAACCTGGAGAATTAAGATATACCTGCCCCTTTGTGCCCTCTGGTTTTTTTGATCAAGGTGATTTGGGATAATACACTGCTTCCTAGATTCATCTGTTTCAATGTATCTGAAGAAGTGTGCATGCACACAAAAGCTTATACCAAGAACAAACTTAGTTGGTCTCTAAGGTGCTACTGGACAATTATATATATATATATATCACTACTTCCTGTTGATTTATTTTCTAATACCAAGAATGTGAAAAATATTATTATTCATACTGGTCTGTGTTCTGCAGGGATCAGCTTTAATTAATGTGGAGTTTGTATTGGTCTTTATTTTAGACTTCGGCAGCTATTTCTGGTAACTCCAACAGTGCCAATGTTTCCTCCTCATCAACCAGTGGCCTTACAGGGTGGGCAGCTTTTGCAGCAAAAACGTCCTCCACAGGTCCATCAACAGCCAAGTTGGGATCCACAACCCAGAGTACTAGCAGCAAGCCAGCTACCGCCTCAAATAATCAAAAACCTGTGGGTTTGTCAGGGTTGGCAACAGCCAAAGCAGGGCTAGGCTCAAAAATAGCAACGCCTAACAGTGGCACAACCCCTGTTCCGTTTAAGCCCCTGCCCCCTCTCACGTTGGGAAAAACAGGTCTTTGTCGTTCAGTTAGCAGTGACAATGTAAGCAAAACAGGGCTCCCAAGTCCAAGCAGTTCAGCTCCAAGTATCAGCCAGTCTGCTGGTGGAAACGGAAGTGGTGGAACAGCAGGCAGCAGTGGGAACAGCACCAGCAAAGCAAGTGCAGAATCTGGCAATCAGTCCCCTTCTCTGAAGGGTCCTACTTCTCAAGAATCACAGCTCAACGCTATGAAAAGGTTACAGATGGTAAAGAAGAAAGCTGCTCAAAAGAAGCTAAAGAAATAATAGAAGTATCTGATGAAGTGCAAACATGTCTCTGGGATCAGTTGAACAAGAGAGTAATAAAGTCCTATAATAAAAGCTACAATCAGATGTCTTTATTTGGTGGCAGAAGTTGTGCTTTCAAGTCAAAGCAGTATTGGATTTTCAGGTAATGCCATATTCTGAACCTGCTTTAGACCCAAAGCCTGAGTATGAACTATTTCTTTAAAATATTTCAATAAAAATATTGTTTGAAATACATGTGACTTAGCACTTTTCTCTATAATTCCTCTAAGAGGAGTTCATATAGAAGGGGAGAAGGTGTCTTAATGCCAGCTTTACACACATTTTTGGTGATTTTCACCATGCAACAAGCCTTCCATTTCTGTGAATGTCTCAAATTGCATGGGCAGTTATGTACTGATTGAGATTTATTTAAATGGTGGGCTACACTCGCTTTCACATTAGGACTTGCCTTCCCTCCTCACCCATACAGCCCCCTCCCATGAGCATCCTTTACCTCCTCTGAAGTGTTGAGGCATCCTATAGAGTACACGGGGGTTGAGATTGAGAGAGCGTAACCATTGGACGGGCAGGCAGAAATCATCGCCTGATAAATAACTTTATTTGAAGGTAAGGAAAATAAGTTTTTTTCAGATTTGTAGAGAAAATGGAATAGGATGCTTGTCAAGTGCAAGTCAGCTGCTGTGTAAGAGAAGCAAGCACAAGAATGAAAAGAGGTGTACTTTGTTTTTTAAAGGTCCTGTCCTTTAATAGCAATAAAAATGCATCCGAATGACTGCTGTCATAAAGTATTGAAACCTGTTTTTTGTTTCATGATGACACATGTCAAGATCTATGATTTGCAACAAAATGATCACCTAAGATAATCACAACACAGCAAGCATTTAGACAACAAATATTTGTAAAAATACATTTTATTAAAAGCAAATACCGTATTACTCTGAGTCACGGACATTGCTGTAGTTTAAATTCACAGTAATAAATCTCTAGTCATACAGGCTTTGTCCCAATAATATTTGCTGTAGATGGAGCTAAGCTTTCCATTTGTGTTTTGATGAACACTTTCGAATGCAAAGGCATTCTTTAGGATTATAATTGAGATCACAAAAAGATGGTAATATAAACATTCGTGAAAGGAAGAAGTACAGATAGTGTTTGGCCTAGATTCTTTGTGTGCCATCAGAATAAGAAGGTGTATATGTAGACATTGGTTTACCAAAAACAGGCGTGAATATCCATAACAATATTTTGATGGCAATCAGCTCTGATTGAAATGAATAATGCTTCACACGATACATTCCAAGAGCAATTGCTGCACAAGCACCTTTCAACTGCAGGATTTTTTATTTTAATTTTTTGCTTTAGCTTTGCTCCTATTCAGCTGAATGAGGCTCCCAATTGTTCAGTTAATTGATTCTTGATCCTCCAGAATAAACTAAAATACAGTTACACTTCAGACATGACCACAGTTCAGATTGACCAATTGTGTTCCTACCATGATCCCAGTTATTTAGGCTGGGTAACTGCCAGGGAGATATTGTCCAACATGGCCCAAGCCAGCTGCCGGACGTCCATCGATCTCCCGTACCTCAGGCAGATCCAGCAGTTAGCGACACGAAGCCGTTCTGGAAATAGATTGCCACATTCCAGGCTTGTGCACAATGTTTATCAGCAGAAACACAGCCAAAAGCTTGCACCGCAGAAGAGCATATTTTACAGACTTTATTTAGCGTATAACAGAACAAAGAAAAACATGACCGTTCTTTGTCAGCGTCTCTGACCGTCTGGCAAAAACGAAAGGAAACAGCAGAACATAAACATCCTGTGAACAGGACATGCGCAGACTCTGTTACTCACAAAACCTGCTCCCTTTTAAGGTGGAACGGAAATATCCTAACAGTTGATGCTATTAGGGTTGCCAGATCCAGACTCCGACAGCTCCTCTGCATTCAAATTACATAGAAAGGCAAACTTTGTTTTTCCGTATGTAATTTGCTGTGGTGATGAAACAATGTGTAACAATTTGTCTTTCTATACTACTGCTTAGCAGGGGTGGGCAACCTAAGGCCCATGGGCCACAAGCAGCCCACAGGAGTCGTTTTACAGGCCCACAAGTCACCCCCGAACCGAGCCGCCCACTCAGCAACTTCCCACACGCTGTGCTAAACCAGCGCGGTGCAGGGACTCATTTCCGTGGCGCCAGAAATTGTATCTGCACAGACAATGGAAATCGCGCGCCCATGATCTGGCCCACGGAGGGGGCTCCACGGCAGTGAACTGGGCCAGGCAAGGTAAACCTTGCTGACCCCTGGCTTATAGCACAGCAATCCCCAAAGATTCTACACGCTGAATCGGCTGGAGTTATTTGCTGAATTCATCTGCTTTTATAGGAAAATAAATACGTTCAACTAGGTATATTATATGATATGTTTCATGCAAGCCCATCATAAGAGTGAATACTTGAAACAAACACATTCTAGACTCCATTGTCTGTGGTTGGCAACCAACTCCTTACGCTTCCACTTGAATGAAATTGAATTGGAATAGAATTCCTTATGCATCTTTTAACAAATCTAGCTGAAACAACTGTCCTTCATTCCTCCTTAATCTGACACCCAGTAGGTAAAGGCACATTCAATGGCTTGTGGATCTTTATTTCTGGCTTGAGCTAAACATTTTTAACATGACAAGTGCCTGGAAACTAGAGACTTTAAATATCATATTTCAACACCTCAAAAATGAAATCCTGAAAATAACTCTTTGTCACAGATAACATTATACCCTTTCAGGGTCTCAAAAAACCCCGCCGATAAATACAATAAAAACAATATCAAATTGTCGGACCAACTGTTTCTTCTTGGCCTCCAGAGCTTCATCAGTGTGTGAGTTCAGCCCTTTGCACACCGTTCAGCGACTGTTGGAGGAAGGGAAAACTGCTTCATCCCATTTTGAAATGTAAAGCATACCATAAACGGTGCAGGGAGCCTTTCAGTAAAGGAATGCTTTCTTCATTACGAACCATTTGGTATATAAACAAAAGACAGTGCAACAGATAAGGGTAGTCAACTCAACCACATAGGGCTTTTAAGCTTCATAATCCCCATTAAGATTCAGAAAAGCGGGACAGCATCAAGCAGATACTTCATTCCACCCCCATTTCTCAATTTGAAAGACAGGTAGCATTATTTACAAAGCCATGTTTGTTTTCTAGTCTGCTGAATTTCACTGTCACTGCAAAAACATTGGTGTGAGCATTCTGTTTATTACAGAAACTACAAATGCTTAAATGCATGATAGGCTTTCCCCAGGGCAGCCTTCCGTGTGTTAGGAGACAGCAGACACACTTAGTAAAAAATAGTAATTTTTAAAAGCCCAAATCCAAAACTCTTTTAGGGGCCCAATGTATTCCTTCTTATCACGAGGCAATCAAATTGGTGCCATGCACTAAATGTCTGGAATACTTATCCTCTGCCCTGTTGCAGGCACATTAAATAGGGCACTAGGGATGTTTATAGCCCAATCCTGAGCACATTTACTTAGAAGCAAGTCTACATTCAATGGTGCTTACACCCTCCATTAGGTGTGTTTAGATTGACCTGTGTCTAAGCCAGCCTGTCTCAGTCCTGTTCACAGGCGATCGAAGTGCTGGCTGGGGACGTCAGGACCGGGAGCAAGATGGCGGGGTGGGAGCAGGAATGGGGGTCCAGGAGTCAGGAAGCCAAGAGTCTGAGGGTCAGAGAGCCGGGAGTCAAGAAGCCAAGGGTCCGAGGGTCAGGAAGCAAGGAATCAAGAAACCGAGGTTCAAGGATCAGGAAGCAAGAAGCCAAACACAGCAAGGCAGAAAGTGTGTTGCTGTGGCAAAGAGCCAAAGGGAAATGCTGACCTTATATCCCTTCCCAGCTCTTGCCACCAGGTGCTGTGAGTTACCAATCAGCCTCACCTGTGAGGCCGTGCCTCGCCTCTTCAGAACAAACTTAGGAAGGCCCCAGTCCTGCAAAGTCCTATTGGTCACAGGGCCTGGCTCCTGCACACACACCTGACACAGCCCTGATGCACAACAACCCTTCGAGGTAGATTTGGCTGAAAGGCAGTGTCTGTTCCAAGGACGCTCAATGAGCTTCATGGCCGATGGGATTTGAACCCTGGTCTCTCCAGGTCCTAGTCAGACATTCTAACCACGTTGCCACACTGGCTCTCCATACACCAGGGGAGATTCCAACAAAAGCAGTGTGGCAAAGTGAAAGGATGCAAGCAATTCAGGACAATGACTGGAAACAGTTTTTTCTTTGTTTTAAATACCTCCTTCATAAGTTCTTCAGCTCTTGATTTACCAATGGACTTTTGAGCAGACCAGAGCAAAACGGAAGACTTTTGCCTCTGACATTTCAGAGAATTAGGTGTCGTGTTTCTGATGTTTACGCGTAAGTCATCTTCCCAAGGTAATTTGCTGGCACGTATCCTTTTTGTCCTTTCGCTTCCGCTAACCACCATTCCTTATTGCCGCTCAGGTCAGAAAAACGAAGGATCCGAACTCGCTGGTACTCTTGAAGGCTGAGCTCCTGGTGGCTCCTTGCTTGAAATGCATGAACCGCATAAAATGTCTGAGAGGGAGAAACAAAAGAGAAAATGTCTTTTCTGTCCTAGCTGCTCGTTCAGCATACGATGGCTACATACACACATTAAAAGCACATAGCTCCCCCCAAAGAATCTCAGGGACTGTCATTTATTAGGGGTGCTGTGAGGGCTGGACTGCAGTTCTCAGGATCCTTTGAGGAAAGCCATGTGCTTTAAATGTATGGTATGTATACACCACCAATGGGAAAGGTGGCAGGTCAGTGGGAGAGCATCTGTTTGGCATGCAGAAGGTCACAGCTACGGCTGGTAATGTCTCCTGTCAGAAACCTAGGATATAAGCAACTCTTACATGCTATAATGATATGCAGCACTCCTTCTATAAACACAAGCGTGTTTGCAAACCAGGGACAGCCAACGTGTTGTCATCCAGATGTTGCCAAATTACAAATATTGGATGTCCCATCAGCCCCAGGCAGAATGGCCAACATCTGGAGGGCAGTCCACTGGCTACCCTTGATGCAGAAAGTCAAACAGCAGGCAAGAGGGAACTTCTTGTTTTTCTTATTTGCTGATTACATTTCTAGCCTGTCCGTCCTCCCAAAGGAGACCAGGGTGGCACCTGTGCTATGCTATCAGCTGGATACCTCAGTTGGCTAGATTCTGGTGCCAAAGTTGCAGGTTTGATCCCCCATATGGACAGCTGCATATTCCTACAGTGCAATGGGTTGTACTAAATGATCCTCAGGGTCCCTTCCAGTTCCATGATTCTCGAATCCAGGAGGGCAGCCTCAGGCCTCAGAGTTCCTAGTTCAGACCATAGCTGTCAACTTTTCCCCTTTCTTGCGAGGAATCCTATTTAGAATAAGGGAATTTCCCTTTTAAAAAAGGGAAACATTGACAGCTATGGTTCAGACACTGGGCAGCATGACAGGGCCTCACTGTTTCCAGAAGCACCGCTTCACAACTTTAGAATATTTCCTACGGGCCACTGCTAAGTTCGACATAGGTAAAGGGACCCCTGACCATTAGGTCCAGTCGTGGCCGACTCCGGGGTTGTGGCGCTCATCTCGCTTTATTGGCCGAGGGAGCCGGCGAACAGCTTCCGGGTCATGTGGCCAGCATGACTAAGCCGCTTCTGGAGAACCAGAGCAGCGCACAGAAACACCGTTTACCTTCCCGCCGGAGTGGTACCTATTTATCTACTTGCATTTTGACGTGCTTTTGAACTGCTAGGTTGACCGAGCAACGGGAGCTCACCCCATCATGGGGATTTGAACCGTGACCTTCTGATCAGCAAGCCCTAGGCTCTGTGGTTTAACCCACAGCGCCACCCGCATCCCTCTAAGTTTGACATTGTCTTCTTCAAATATAAAGCTTCCTTTTACATGCTCTTCCTCTCACCACAGCAAGGAACAACAGGAATAAAAAACTTTCTGACCTTAAGAGCTGTTTGACAGTGGAATGGTCTCCCTCAGAAGGTTGTGGTCTTTCCTTCTTTGGAGGCTTTTAAGCAGAGGTTGGGTGGCCATCTGTCATGGATGCTTTAGTTGACATTCCTGCATTGCAGGTGGTTGGAATCTATGATGCTGTAATACTATGACTTTTGGACAGGTGTTTGGGCAAAGTAGGACAAACTGACTTACACTGTCTAGCTTAGCATTATTCACACTGACTGGCAGCTGCTCTCTCTGGTTTTAGATGGGGCTCTCTCCAGTCTGACCTGGCGATGCCAGGGATTGAACCTCAGACCTTCTGCATATGAGGTGGATACTCTTCCACCAAGCCACACCCCTTCCGAAGATTCTCTGAGTGGGCCCACCTCCTTGCCGCTACTCATTTGTGTGCCACCTCCTTGCTGTTCACACACCTGGAGAGAACAGGTGAGCAAGTAGCTACAAGGAGGAGGGGAATGAAGGTGAACTCACGATGCTTACATCTTGGTCGTCCACTCCGTAGAAGCAATCCACCTCTGTCCCGTTAATAGCTGCCTTTTCACACAGGCTATTGTAGGAAGAGCTGCTTCCGCTTCTCTTGTGATGCCCTGCAGGTTTTGTGCTGCCGTCATCCACTTGCCTCACGGAGACAAAAAGGCTGATGTTATCAAAGTCGCCGTCGCATAAACTGGCATCTGAAGCCTCCTTTTGTGCCTTGGCTGGATTGTAGGGCTTCAGGAAGGAGGAATAAACGTATCCTTTCGAAACTAGGGAGGGAGGAGGAAAATTTAAAGAAATTAGGATGTGCTTCCCTGCTCCCCAGTCCTTCTGCCCTTCATAAAAAGCAAAGAGAGGCTTGCCACCAATAAGGAGTATGGAAACAGTGGGGAGACCACTTGGTTCCTCTTGTCCACCATGTTCTCTCAATGTACCTAGTCTGGTCCATAATCTCCCCAGTGAGGCTGGGCAAAAGTCACTGGCGGTCCCTAGTCTTACAACTAGTGTTGTTGTGATGTGGCAGGCCACTCTGGGTTGGGTGACACAGAAGGGGTAACAAAAAAGGGGTTGGCCCTTTGGGGTTATCTAGAGGGCAAGAGTGACACCTCCTTTTTTGTTGCTTTAGCCTTTGGAAGTGAAGGAGGAAATATTGTGGGTGATGCCTTATTCCGTGTAAGTAGGAGAAATAGCTGCCAAGGTGGGAATGTAGCTGCTACCTATAAATACATGTTTGCCTACTTGATGGGTGATGCTGGTTGTGTCTGTTGGATTTTTGTATTTTGGATCTGCTAATAGTTGTTATGGGCCCAATATGTCAGTTGTTTTAGCTTATATTGATGTTTAAGAGGATATCTTAGACAACTTATTTAGTTATGTTATCTGTGCTACTATAAAATGTGCATTTTAATTTTCTTTTTTCTTTTGTATTTGACTTCAGTCTGGGATATTTTTAGGATGTTGTAAAGATTTTATTTAAAACATATATATATATATTTCTTAAAAGATATACTGCAAGTGAAAGACCAAAATTCTGCAATTCAGAAACCCAGTACAAGCAGGATAGAATATGAATTAAGAACAGTTTATGTGTTTTTGTAAACTCAATCATGTTGGAAGTTGCTCTGTTTTGTACCACCAGTGCCAAATCCTTACTCAGGATAACGTCACTCATGCTAGGTTAGGTACTTGTGGTGTGAGCCATGACCAGCTCACAGGGCAGGCTAGAATACTACTCGCAACCTCTGCGAGAAGTCACTGTGGCACAACATGGAAGCTGAGATCACAGGGCTGTTGCGTCCATATTTAATAACCATCACAGCCAAAGGACATCCAATATTGTGATGAATGTGCCTGAGGACTTACTTCCAGTGTCGACAAGCCATCTGCCAGTACTTCCGAAAGGATCCTTTCGTTCCACGACAGCCACCAATTCTCCTTCGTAGAGATCAATATCAAACTCCTGAGTGGCGTTGCATTTGCGCTTGGCTTGGTACAGCAAGTCTGAGTTGTATGTGGAGAGTATCATGGACCTGTGGCTTTCAGTCTGCCGTGGAAATTCAGGCTGGAAAGAAAACAAAACCCAGCTTGAGACATACTTTCAATTGCAATGCCATAGGAAAGCATATTCAGGGTATATCAACATTCCTGCGGCTGTTTTCCCCACCATATATGACAATCTCTGTCTCATTCACTTTCCCAATCAATCCCCATCACACTCCCTTGGCAAGTCGGTATTATTCAGTATCTCTTCTTCTTCTTTGGCAATCACTCGTAGCCCAGTAAGACTGTCTTCCAAAAACACAGTTTTAACAATGAGTCTGTAAGTATCTGGGGACGCGGGTGGCGCTGTGGGTTAAACCACAGAGCCTAGGACTTGCCGATCAGAAAGTCGGTGGTTCGAATTCCCGGATGGGGTGAGCTCCTGTTGCCCAGTCCCTGCTCCTGCCAACCTAGCAGTTTGAAAGCACCTCAAAGTGGGTGCTTCCGGCGGGAAGGTAAATGGCGTTTCCGTGCGCTGCTCTGGTTTGCCAGAAGTGGCTTAGTCATGCTGGCCACATGACCCGGAAGATGTACGCCGGCTCCCTCGGCCAATAAAGCAAGATGAGCTCCGCAACCCCAGAGTCAGCCACGACTGGACCTAAAGGTCAGGGGTCCCTTTACCTTTACCGTAAGTATCTAAATTCAGTAGCTGAATAGGTATTTGAATCCTGGTAACCCATGTCTAAATCTAGCATGTTGCCTATTGAAATACTCTTGCTTATTTCAACACAGAGCCATGGTCAAACCACATACAGCATTCAATGCCCCTATGTATTTAACACACATGCTTCTTTAAAAAATGCAGATAGTGGCCACTGGGTGTGTTGATAATTTAAAAAAGGATGCAGCACATGTGAAAAATGGTTTGGCTCTTTCTCGAAGTCCTGACAAACAACACTCATTTAAAGCTATTTTCACAGGGCTGAAACCCTCCATTGGTAGCATGGGAAGAAAGGGTTAAACTTCCCTTCCTCACCTGCTCTAATCCCCGCTAGTTATCAGCTCCCCCCAGGGAATGCTATTCAATATATATTTTTAAGTACACTTTAACATCATGCCTAGTTTCACGCTCATTTCCACTGACCTGGGAAAATAACTGCTTGCACACAGTGATTTGTCATTTCATAGAAGACGGGCCCAATCTAACAATGCCTATGTGAGTAAACTGCTCGTGTAAGTAGGGTTTTTGTGGAAATCGGCTGCTGGGCTCATTGTTAACCATGAACTATTGGGCAGATTGCAGTGCCATGGCATTAAATTCACAGAGTAAAGCTGTGTACAAATTGCTGCAGCGAACAGGGGCTTATTGTACATGGCAGATAGTCTGAGGTACCTGTGCGTTTTACTTTGACGGCTGTAAGATTAGTCCTCTATGAATAGTCATGTAGAGGAAATTTGCCTTCGCCTCCCGCCTTAATGCACTTATCAGTGTCGGTGTCAATTAACGGGAAGCATTTTGAAGTCACCCCACACAAAAAGTGACAGGGACGTGTAACATCACAAGGCTTGAGAAACCAGTAATCCACGGATTATGCTGTTTTAGATATGGAATGGGAAGTTACCGATAGAGGACAAGCAGGACTTCTACATGGCTCTTGGCGACATTGTGCACTAGACACGTCTAAATCCGAGCACTTCTTTTTTAAAAAAATAACAATAATAAAATCACCTGCCATCACTATGAAAGGCATTTAAAGGTTTCCTGTGTAATAAAAAAAAATTCACCGGAAGATTAGAATTGCTATACAGATGTTTAGTGGGAAATGTGTCTGCGGACTGAATATGCACAAATTGAAGAGGAGCTTACGACAATGGCATTGCCAAGGGCTGTGGAATGAAATGTCAAGCGTGTTTTGGAGAGGAATGGTACAGGGTGGTGTTTGCTTTCAGAGGAATGCATTGCTAGTCATACTTTTTTGAAGTTCTGGACCAGGCTAGGTGCAATAAGAGAGATCCCATGCATTTCTTCCCCCTGCCCAATGTTAATAACAGAGAGATACCCAATTCAGATTGGGAGCATGATCCTTTGGAAAAGAGGGATTAACTCCTGATCCTTGTGCCTTTCACCTGATTAATGCCAGCTACTCCCCCAAGCTGCATTTCTCTGCTTTCCTTTGGACCACATCAGCGAGGCTGAGAGAGGGGTCTTGTTGTCTGGTAAGCCCAGGACCTGCTTGTTCCCCAGGGAGGTCACTTTGGTGCTGCTAACACAGCAATTTGACTTCCCCCTGAAGGCACACTCCATTGTCTCTTGAGACCGACGGGTGCCAACAATAGCAACACAACAACAATTCCCACAAGTTGTTATTTGTTGTGCAAGCAGAAAACCCTGTGCAGGGCTTTGTTAGCCCTTTGTTAGTCCTGCCCTTTACTTCTATGCATACCTCCTGGAAGTTAAGTCCTGTTAAAACTCAACGAAACTTTGGATCCAGACTAAGATGAACTTACTCCACATTTAAATCAATGGGACACGTTAGTCATGACCCATGGATTTCAAGTCCCACGGATTTCAATGAGCACTAGGTGCAAATCCTTAACCACAAGGATCCTTAACCTTTTGAGCTCTTGACTCTATACCTCAGGAATGGGGAATCCATGCCCTTGCCCATATCTTTGGATCAAAACTCCCATCATCTGTTGCCATTGGACATGTTGGCTGGCACTGATGGAAATAGGAGTCCAACATTGTCTGGAGGACCACAACTTTCCCATTCCTGCCGTGCATAACCCAAGACTCATATCTCAAGTTTATAAACAAGATTAGTCTTTTCTTTCCAAAGCAAATGACTGCTGATTTAACAGATAAAGTGTACATATTCATGTATTGAAAGTAGACAGTAGAACAACCCACAGAAAATTAAAACAGTTGAAACTGACATGCAGCTCAGTCAACCACTGTTGTTGACACAGCAGTAGTTTGTAACAACTCAAACAGGACTTGCTCCCAGGTAAAAATGCATAGTAGGATTGGGGCCTTAACAGTGCATGGGTGAAGGAATAGAGTTGGAAGGGAAGCTAAAGACATTTAGCTTTCAGTAGATTCAATTGGCAATAAAAATGTGGTTTCTATATATTTACTTCTCCGCCCTGTATTTTGCTTTTCCTAGTTCCCAAACTTCCAACGGGGACTCCTGTCAAATGTATGCTACAAACCTGGAGAGGAGTTGGCTTCTTTTTTTCAAAGCTCAGCTTTCTCTCAATGAAATTTATGCTGTTGTTTTCTTTGACAAAATTCAGACTGTGTATGTCTTCGAGCACTTGGTGCTGAACTTCGCTGATGCTTGGAGACGACAGCTGTAAGTTCAAAAGAGGTTCAAGTTTACATGATTAGTCACAAGCTGTGATGGATCCTGTGGTGGGGCTTCTGCAGACACAATGCTGAATTTTTGATGCGAACAACACATAGAATCATAGAATTGTAGAGTTGGAAGGGACCAAGAAGACCCATCTTGTCCAACACCCTGCAATGAATGAATCTTTTGCCCAACATGGGGCATGAACCAATCACTCTGAGATTACCAACTGAGCTATCTTCTCCCATGGGTAAAAAAAAGACCACCCTAGTCTAGATGATATCCTTTATTATATATCTAGCTATCCCTTGAACCATTGGCCTTCAATTTCCATTGGCCTTGGCCCAGCATGGGAACGACAAGGAGTTGGAATCCAATTACATCTGGAGGGCTAGAGCAGTGTTTCCCAACCTTTTTTGGGCAAAGGCACACTTGTTTCATGAAAAAAATCTCGAGGCACACCACCATGCCAGATGGGGAAAGGTCACTTTTTACTTATGTAAAAAAAAATAAAAAAATAGTAACTTCCAACGAATTCTGTAGGTCTTGTTTCTGAATCATTAAAGCTGCATTTGGGAAGGATTCGTAAGGGCGCACAGCAACTCAGTCCCACCAACTCAACAGCAGGGTTCTCAGGTTCAGTGAAGGGCTCCCTCAGGGGGGCACATATATACACCTGGGCTCCCGAAAAGCTACCGCAAGAGCCCTTCAGGAGTTCACATAGCGCAGGCCTGAAGGCTGCAGCTTCCCACTTAGCATCCCACCAGAGGAGGAAACCTCAAGTGGTCGACCTGTTTTTTTCCCCTCCCGCCTCCCTTTTGGAGCGCAGAGTTTTGAAGGCCGGCATCAACTCCGTTTTCCCGGATACTTCCCGCTCGAACCGAGGGCTGGGTGAAGCAAGGGCGGCGCTGCGCGTTTTACCTCCACGGCGCAGGGGCTCTGGCTCGCCTTCAGCCACCGCACGCCAGCGCTGGCTGCCACTTCGTCCTGCAGCAACAGCTCCAAAACAGCCGCCATGCCCACCTCTCTCCTCCTCTAGCACTACCGCGCGGGCGAGCCTCCGGGGCAGGCGCACAAGGAGCGTGGGCGCCACCCCTCGACGCCGTCCCAAAAGCCGCCAAAAAGCCCTAAAAAAAGAGGAGCAGCAAAAAAAACACACCACACACGGGGGGCGTGTTCTAATTCGCTTCTAACTCCGGGTTAGAGCGCAGCACGTGGAG
Organism: Podarcis bocagei; assembly: GCF_964188305.1. Lineage (NCBI taxonomy): Eukaryota > Metazoa > Chordata > Lepidosauria > Squamata > Lacertidae > Podarcis > Podarcis bocagei. Next base: position 57,270,808 of record NC_138134.1, read on the forward strand.
GATGGGTGGGGAAAGAGAGAGGAGGCGCACTGATAGAACGCCAGGCACGGGGGCCGCCAGGGAGAGCCAGCGCGCGCCCCACCCCGGACGCTCGCGGCCACCGCCGTCCCTCCCTCCCAGGGAAGGCGGGATTAGAGCAAGCGCCCGGGCAGCAAGAAGCGCGCGCGCGCGCCGGCCCTGCCCTGGATCCCTCAGAACCGCCAGTCTCTGGGAAAGTGGGCGTGGCTTCAGAACTCTCAGGCAGCAGCGCCCGGCAAGGCTTCCCATTGGGAGGCGCGAATGCTTTAGTGGGCGGGGATTGGCGCAAATATAGGCAGGGCGGGCTGAGAGGAGGAGCCACCGCCGAGGAGCAGCGGCACCAGCAGCGTTTCCTCTCCCCCCTCCCCTCCCGTGTCAACAAGCGGGGCGCCTGCGCCGGGGGTTTGCGCGTCAGGCAGGCAGCCAGGCAGGCAGACGGCGAGAGCCCCGCGCTGGGCGGCCTCTCCTTGCCGCCGCCGCCCCGCCTCTCGCCGCCCGACTCGCCCGCCTCCCTCCCACGGCACACCAGGCAACGTCTGGCGGCACACTAGTGTGCCGCGGAACACCGGTTGGGAAACACTGGGCTAGAGGTTCCCCATCCCTAGTTCAGCAAGATATGAATAAGCCCACCTCAAAAGCTTCCATGCTTCCCTCTCCCCTATGGCTAATGGGGGTTTGGCAGCTTTCGTTTCTGCTTTTAACCATAGCCTGATACGTTACACAAACCCAGAACTGTGCAGCTGGCTTTTTGGAAAGTTGTAGATGTTAAAATTAGCCTGAGTTTCCCAAGATTGACTGACACAACAAACTGTAGTTAATCACAAGTGGAAGCAGAAGCTTCTAAACTCCTCCTTGCAGCCATGCTAGAGAATGAGAGAGGGGAGGGAGGGCACAAATCAGGAGAGGTATTATGCTCATTAAGCTAAGCTACAGTTTAGTGTGACATCCTCACGACCTCACTATTTTGCATGCATGTGTTTGAGGAGTAGCGGTATCCACTAGGACACTCTCTTTCACCCAAACAAATATTTCCTTTGCTGTTTTCATTTTCCTTCCAACACGCCACTGCACATAAGAGGAGAACTATGCTTCACAATGCTGCTCAGTTGCATATATTAAACTCATTTTAATACATACACATTGAAAAGCACTTATTACCTAGCAACAATGCTGAGTCAATTAAAGGGAAACAACATCCAACCAGGTGGCACAAAACCTGGTTGAACCAGAGGACGCTAGAGGGCACCCTTCACACACTGGCAGAACCACACTACAGGAAACCAAATAATATGCTAAGAAGCATGTCATTTTCTGGGACAGCGGGGAAGGCAAAACTGTCCAAGCACACAATCATTTAATAACCCAGGCAGCCCAGCCCCATATCTGTTTAATTGAGTTCAACAGGGCTTAATTCCAAATCAATGAGCATCGGACTGCAGCTGTACTATATCCAGGATTAATTCTGGATAGAGATACCCTAACCACAGTGATTTTTTGCTCTGGTATCATCCAGATCAGACAACTTCAAATCCCGAGTGGCAAGTCATGGAAGAAACCAAGCTGGTTATTTATCTGGAGAGAGATAAATCACAAGCCTGGGTTTGGACATCGCACTAAACCAAACTGTGCCTTGGTTCACAGCAGCAGCAGCAGCAGCAGGACCAAAGGAGCAAAGCAGCCACAATATTCTCTGCAGGAACCCACACATCTGCACATTCACACTAAATCATGGCTTGGCTTAGTGTTATGGGTGAACTGGCTCATAAAATAGGGCTGCCATATGTCCGGACATAGCTGAGATTCGTCTGTCAAAAATGTTCAAAAAGCGGCAAAAATGTCTGGGGAAACCCAGGCATATGGCAGCCCATATCTGAAGCGTTGATTTTTTTGATGATTTTCCTTTTAAAAAAATCAACAACTTTGGCCCCCCATAAAAGCTCAAAACTTTTGTGTCCAGATTTTCACTTTTTGAAATATGCCAACCCCATCATAAAACCACAGAATTGGAGGTGGTCCTTGCCCTAATTTCACGCAGCCTGTTAAGGGTGTTGGGAAATGTAGCTCTGTCAGGGATAAACTACAGTTCCCAGGATTCTTTGAGGGAAGCCAAGTGCTTTAAATGTGCATTAAGTGTATGGTGTGTGTGAGACCCAAGTTCATATTACAGTGGTACCTCGGGTTAAGAGCTTAATTCATTCTGGAGGTCCATACTTAACCTAAAACTGTTCTTAACCTGAGGTACCACATTAGCTAATGGGGCCTCCCACTGCTGCCCTGCCGCTGCTGTGCAATTTCTGTTCTCATCCTGAGGTAAAGTTCTTAACCTGAGGTACTATTTCTGGGTTAGCGGAGTCTATAACCTGAAACGTCTGTAACCCGAGGTGTCTGTAACCCAAAGTACCACTCTATTTGTCGAATATAATTCTCCTAGGCTTTTGGTTTTTAAATAAGATTTCAAAGGTGCATAGCAGACAGGCAACCTTAATTGTAATCATCTCAATATGAGCATATCTATAGCCGACTTACCAATGTGAGGGATTCCCCCGTGGAATAGGACTGCAGTGCTGATGACATCATCCCCTGCAGGAGTGTGACGAGGCAACACAGGCAGTTGGTCACGATTTGCTTTGCTGCCCGGTTGAACGTCTGGAGTTCCTCCACCAGCTGGGCATTGAGAGCCTCGTATTCTTTCCTGGCCAAATCCATCTCCTCTCCCGCTGCCTTTTGGTGGTAGCTATTATAATCCAGCAGTTTGTCATAGCGCTTCTGGATGAGCTTCTGAGGGCCTGGGAAGAGGGCCTGCAACACTGACAGGGGGACCAAAACCATCTTCTCTACTTGCTCTGCCTAGATGTGCACAGGTAGGGAAAGAGAGACAACAAATAAATCTTCACCACCCACCTCTCCTCCTTTAAAGCTGACATTTCTCCAGTTATGTATCCACAGAATGGTCTTCCCTCTGAAGCACGTCTCACCTCAACCTTGTATCATTCCTTTGGTTTGATTAGAGTGTCAGACTTGTACCTGGGAGGGCAGGGTTCGAATCCCCACTCGGCCATGAAGCTCTTGGGCAACCTTGGGCTTCTCAGGCTAACCTACCTCAAAGGGTTTTCATTGTGGGGATTAAATGAGGAGGGGGAGAACCATGTACCTGGAGCTCCTTGCAGGAAAAGGTGGGATATAAGGGCAATAAGACAAATAAATGCATTTTAGGAACTGATGGGTTGTTGCTTTTTAATGATGATGCTAATTATGTAACGTGCAATAATGATTTTAATGTTTCCATTGGCTATGTATTATGTTTTCAAATTACCGTATTTTTGTAAACCTCCCAATTTCGGAGTGAAAGAGTGGGGGAGGGAATAGAAAACTATAAATAAATATGTGCCCGAGGATTAAGGACGGAATTAATCACAGGGTATAGCCCTGATCCAGCACAAGAACTACTCACGCCACATCTGTTTGTGATGCAACCTGATTCCAGAAAAACTGTTGTAAGGCTATCAACACATTTACCCTGAATTTAGAACCCTTGGCCTTTGATTTGTGTTGCTTGCCTACACAAGTACAGAGGCCTTTCTGCTGCAGACATTTCCCTTGAACATGTGGAAAGCTGGAAGGAACCATGTGGCAGCCCTTTTTTACTCATTTTGCCCCTTCATGCCAGTAATGACTGACTAGGGCTGAAATCTTCCTTCTTCCTCATTGTGGAAGGCTAGAATTTTTATTTGCAAGAAATCAGGGCTTCAGGAAGCTGGGTAAAAAACAACAACACACCTTCTGCTGGCTTTGTTGCAGAAGCAACAAACTTCCTTAAACTCCCTATCCCTTATCTTTTGTTTGAAACCAATATCCTTCAAAAACGTACATATCGTTCGCTGGGCTTTTCAGCATTAATCAAGGTGTTTGAAAAGCCATTTTCCTCATCTTCTTTCTCGTGCAGAAAATCTTGAAGTTCGGTTACGTTCTGTGCAGCTAGAAGCGTAGACTCCTGGAAATGATGAAAACAATGAAATGGGCAAAAGATGTGCGTGCTCAGATGTACACACAAATGGAAGAGGAGGCACATGAAGGAAATGAAACGGCTAGGTCAAGTTTGGGCAATTTGTGGCCCATCCAGATGTTATTGGGCTGCAACTCCCACCTGACCAGTGCGGCCAATGGTCAAAGATGATGGGAATTGTAGCCCAGCAAGACCTGGAGGTTCCCCACCCATTTGCAAAGCAGTCTACATTCCCCTCCAATGCTAGCATGTGTTTTAGTGGATGACATCCCCACTAAGGAACTAGAAGTCTGTTTGACTTGATATTCACTTAAAACAGAATGAGGTGCACCAATGGATAGCACGTTTCAGAGGATCTCTCATGTGAAAAGTTCTACCCGAGCAGGAAATTATCCCTGCAAAGACCGGATTCTGCTATAATCTCTCTCGTTTAGATTTGTCATCTTTCCTACTTGATCCAGGAAGTGTTTTAGTTTTTTCCCATGCTTACACCACCCTGCAAACCACCATCTTCTTCTGAACCAGGCCTTTGACCAAGGATGAGGAACCTGTGGCCCCCACAGATGTCCGCTTCTCATCCGCCCCAAACAGCATGACCAACAGTCAGTGATAATGGGAGCTGTTGTCAAGCAGCATACAGAGTGACATGGAGCCACCCATGCCTTGGACTAATATAGCCCTAAAAGCTTTTGCCAGGAGCCACACTAATTGAGGTCTAACCTTCATATCATTATGCAACTTGAGAATTCATCCTGGTCTTTTAAAACATCTCATCCAGTGGATTCAAGTTTCACACTCATTCAGAAGAAGCTAATATTCGCTTGCAACATGCAAGTAGCAAATGGATTCTTTTTTTAGTTGTGCTGTGTTAACACTCACCTTCAGATGCTGTAGAGACACCGAAATATTCTTCACGCAGAGTTTGACCGTCTTTTCCAAACTTCTAAATAACTTCTCCTCTTTATTAAAAGTTTCATCTTTCACCTAAAACACAGGGCAACACCGAGATCAGGAGCAGAGGCCACTCATTAGTAATTGGTGGAGTAGCCCTAACACTGGCAGAGATATTGCATAAAGTATTTCTGCATTCCTTCCACTGAAGCTACAAGAATAGCTTTAAGTGCTCTTAGACTGTGGCCTCATGCGGACATAGTGATAAATTATGGCTTATCCTTATTGGAATGAATTAGCTGAGCCAACCTCGAGCCAAGAGGAGGAGAGGAGGTTGGAAGATTTTGTTGTTTCTTCTGGATGCAGACAAACCATGGTTAGTCTTAGCTAGCAAGACACCTTCAGACTTTGGCTTATGTAGCTGACTTGTTTCAATTCAAATGAAATGCTAAAACATGGTGAACTGGAAGCTTTTGTGTCAATTTTCAATCTCCTGCTCACAGCTACATCAGAGAGGGGAGGAATGCATAAGTCCAAGGCTCACACAAGCTCATTCACAGAACATTAAACCATAGGTTAGCACTGTGCCCAAACCAGGCCTATATCTTGTCACATTTCATTTCATTTCAATCCCTTTGCTCATGTTCCCAGATATATCCTTCATCATCTCAGAATTACAAGTTCCATTTCATTCTTTTAAAAGTAATGCTGAATTTATGCAATTGTCATCATAAGGCAATAGTGGCACAAATTTGATCAAATATCCTAGCGGTGGGGGAGAGATGTAGTGTGGGAACCTGAGAAGGGAACAGTAAGCAACCAGTAAGTTGTATTTTCTGCAGAAAGTGAAGAATTGAAGAAGTACTGTGTGTTTTAATGAATGGATAGATACCCAAACAGACATCCTCCACACTGATGAGTCTGCCTTCTATATAATCAATAAACTTCCACAAAAAGTGCAGATGAATTAAGAAAGTGTGTGTTTGTGTGGATGGATGGATAGATGGATGGATGGATGGATGGATAGCTAGATAGATGTTCTCCACCCTTATGAGTCTGTCTGCTGCCTGGGGTCATGCTCCATATCCCCCCACCATTTGAAGCACAAAGAGTGAATATGATGGACAGGGACTTTTCTGTGGTGGGACCTTTTGATGAACAGCTCAGCCATGATGTTTTCTTTGGAGTTTTTCTGGTGTTGCTTTTTAAACTGCTCCATTGATGCTGCTTTAATTCTGTTCTTGATTGCTATTCCTGTGTCTGCTTTAAATTTTTGAATTTTTATGATTTTGCTCTATTCCATTAATTTTATTGCTAGTGAGTTCCACCTTTTCTAGCTAGCAATTTCTAACTTTCATTGCTAGTGATTGATACCTATTCTACCTTTACAGAAAGGTACATATATATATATCAAACAATCGCTGAGACGGCTAGAGCGCCGGTGGCAGATAACTCATTCTGAAGCTGACCAGACACAGGTTAGAGCTCAGTGTCAAGCCTACCAAGTGGTGGTAGCTACGGCGAAGAATTTCTTCACCGCCTCTATTGCATCTGCAGAAAACAGCAGCAGGAGACTCTTTCAGGTGGTTCGAAATTTAGCGGAACCACCTGCTCCATCGGGGCCCAGTATGGGCCATGTGATCTCCTGAGCCATTTTGGACTCATCTGTCCATGGAGGCGCAGGTCAATTCTGTGTCCAGGGCAGCTGTTTATCAGCTCCATCTGGTAAGCAGGCTGAGACCCTACCTACCCGCAGACTGTCTCGCCAGAGTGGTGCATGCTCTACTTATCTCTCGCTTGGACTACTGCAATGCACTATATGTGGGGCTACCTTCGAAGGTGACCCAAAAACTACAACTAATCCAGAATGCGGCAGCTAGACTGGTGACTGGGAGCGGCCGCCGAGACCACATAACACTTGCCCTATGGAATGCCCTCCCACCAGATATCAAAGAGAAAAACAACTACCAGATTTTTAGAAGACATCTGAAGGCAGCCCTGTTTAGGGAAGCTTTTAATGTTTAATAGACTATTGTATTTTAATCTTCTGTTGGAAGCCACCCAGAGTGGCTGGGGAAAATCAGCCAGATGGGTGGGGTATAATTAATTAATTATTTATTATTATTATTATTATTATTATTATTATTATTATTATTATTATATTTAAATAATAATACAAATTCTCATGCATACATGCATATGCAAATATCTACAACTGTGACAGTGAAGCAGATATGAAGTAGGGGAACAGCATCACCCTAGAATGAGGATAGTGCAAAACTTCTGTCTGGACCACTCATGCAGAAATGTGAACCTCTTTCATGAGACAGAAGCCATAGTGTGTGGCATGAAGTTGTCACACCTGACCTCCTGATAGCTGTGCTTCTGCTACTTATTTAGGAGCTACAGAGAGAGGGATTGAGGCAGCAGGGAGGTTGACACAGTGCAAATGTATCAGCAGCAGCAGTGGATTGGCTCTGCCAGTACATTTGCACCGTGCCAACCTACCCATCATCTCTCTCTCCTGGTAAGCAGCAGTGACTCAGCTTTCAGAAGATCAGGTGAGCACGACAACCCCAACATGCCACTCGCTACAGGATAAAAGATTTTGAACATAGTGTGGATTGCAAGGCCATCCCACTGCAGTTCATAAACGCCTGCTAACCTCCTGCATGCTTGGAAAACACACGTTCGCAAATGCAACCGTTAAAAGTTTTAACAGCAAAAAGAAAAGGAGGAGTGGGAAGCTTAAGAGAAGTGACAGAAATTTCCCTTTGCTTGTTAAGTAGGGTCAGCAAGATATCAGAGAAGCACGGGGTTGATTTTATGACACTTGCCTAGACTTTCATCTCTCTTAGCTTGCATAAAAATGTATACGAGCAATGCATCATTTTAGATCATGCATTTGTCTGTCCCTCTGCTCATTACTGTACTTCTGCAGAATTAATACTTGCGCAAAGTTTGAGAGAGACTCCTATTATTTCAGAGGCTGACCAATACTTGTCCCGATTTGAGGGTTGGCATTTTTATTTGCTTCAGTTTTCTTTCTTTGTATAGAAGAGAGAGAGAAGATGACGGCAACAACCTTGGAAGTGTCAAATCTGGTCTTCTCTTCTAATGCAGTAGGAGTTGCTGCAGATGTCAGAGATGTGAAATGTGAGTGCTCTGAACCTCTAATTAAAGGGGGGGGGAGGATGCTCAGTCATTCATAAAAGCATCATCTCCTCCCCCCACTCAAAGTGTTTCTCCAGTATTTGAGTTTGAAAAGTGTTTAGAAAAAGAACACCAAACCAGAGAGAATTTACTGTCTGAATAAAAATAGCTTCTCTTCGCAATTAAGGACATTTCACGGTGGCTGGCATTGGAAGGCTGCGAGTGCTGCTAGCAGATAGTTATAACTTGCATGTGTGTGTGTGTGTTGTGTAGTTTGGAAGATGTGGGAGAGTCACATGGCTCATCCAAACAGGCCTCACTCTGGGGACTGGGAGAACTACATTAGCAGTCTTAGTCAGTGCTATTTTTCTAGAAAAAGAGGAGCCAGAATTCACCATGAACATCTCCCCTGTTCTCTTATCATGCAATGGTGGCCACCTGAGAGATGCTGGAAGAGAGTTCTGCTGAATTCTGGCTGAAAAAAACCCTGGTCCTAGTCTCCATTGTCCAGATGTAATATAGGATTTAATTCACAATGGCCACCATCAGTTTGCACAGCTGATAAGCCCACATTCATTGCCCACACTCTTCTCAAGAGCCATCATAATGCCTCTTACTTGCCAGGATGGAGAGATTTTTGTCTCCATGTGTGTAGAAACCTTTGGCCTTTGTGTGGCTTAGCATACTGTATCAATGTAATCATTCCATCCATTGCTGTGCCCATTCTTTACTCTAGTGTCACGTACTATGACTTCCAGCTCTGCCTACTCCTGACACGTGGCCCCACAGAAGGTTGCCAGTGGGGGAATCCGCCCCTTGTTTGAGAAACATGAATACAATATTCATTTGGATTCCTGAATTCCTTTGCAAAACAGGGAGCCAGGCTGTGCTGCAGAGCCAGAATGAATGTTGCCTGCTGTGCTCTTAAGTTCTCTTCCTGCCACAATAAATCTATTAATGATGGACAATCCCATCATATGAGCAGCTGCAAAGACTGTGTGATTGCAGTTCCCTGGCTCCAAGGAGGTGACAGTGATGGTTGGACACTCCTGAACCTCTGTGCTGCATCAACAAGCCCATTCCAGAGCAGAAGACGCAATACAAGCATTGCCCCTTCTTATCCCATTGGAAAAGCAGCCCCATCAGAAACACAGGGCTTCTTCTGAAAATGCCAAGCACAGGGCTATCAATGAGCCTTGTGCTGCAGTGCCCAGTGGGCAGTCCTGTCTGCCTGTCGAATTTGATCTACAAGACCAACCCTGATTAGGGGTCTGGCCAATGGAGCAAAAAAGCTTCTCCACTCCTAGTTTACACCCTTTAAAACACTCTGTAAAGAAAAATGCCAGACACCTAAATACCTGAGGTTCTCCTCCAGTCAAAATTTTCAGGTGGCCAGTGACTCTCTTCGATTTTTTACTAATCGAGTGAATGTTTAGTCTTGCAAATTTCTCTTTTAGAGATTCATCTTCGTCATTTTTCTTATACTTCAGCACTGCAATTAGAAAAAAACACATCAATACATCAAATCTGCATTTATATGGGGCTTATCCTACTGTCCTTCAAAGTCATGAAGAGACCAACAAAAGACAGAAAGAGCTGAAGGTTACTACCTATGGAAATAACAAGGATAATGAAAATCATTGTGGCCATATAAGCTTTTAAAAATCCATCTCTCTAATTGTTCCTGTTGTTTGTAGTAGCTCCTTTGATGCTATTTACTGCAGAACATATAATTCCGTGTGCTATAATAATTTTCATGCCTTCATGATTTAAATCCCTAGTGAATCTGCTTGACAGAAGCTGAAACATAACAAGAAAAACATGCCCCAACTTTCTTATACACCTTATGCAAATGCAAGAATCCAATGGTGGACCTGAAACAAATATAATATTTCATTTTCTCCCTCACTAGTTAAGACTAGTAGGCTGGAAGTCAAATACTGTATGCTGTTTTTCTCATAAACATCTGAGGTCACCTAGCTGGTAACTTGAAAAACAGAATGTTGAACAAGATGGACTTTGGTTTAATTCTGCAAGGCACACACTAACATCTTTAAAGGACCCATTTAATTATCACAGTCAGTGGCTGTGTTCAGATAAATTATGGTTTATCACACCATGAATAAGACTTACATCCTGCCCCTCTCTTAGCTAATCCTGACCTACTCCTCTCCTCTCCCACCATGCAATGGAGTTCAGAGGCTTTCACGTTAGGAAGTTTCTTTTCATTAAATATAGCAGGCATGGCCAACAGGTAGATCGTGATCTACCGGTAGATCACTGGACGTCTGTGGTAGATCACTGGCAGATCACTGGCTCCCCCCAAAGAAGCCCAAGAACTTTGGCTCTCCTAAAAAAAGCTAAACATTTTAAACCCTGCAGCCCATAAAAAGAAGCTCAACAACTTTGACCTGAACCCCCCAAAAGGGGGTAGATCACTGCCAGTTTTTAACTCTGTGAGTAGATTGCAGTCTCTTGGGAGTTGGCCACCCCGAAATATAGTTTGCATTGTTGCCCAAACCCAGAAAAACCAGCCAACTTCAAACCATGGTTTATGAAGCTGCCTTGTTTCTACTAACCATAGTTGAGTTTAGCCAGTTTAGTGTTTAGACACACCCTAAACTGTGATTAAACTAAAACGGAAGCTTCCAAACTCCTTCTTTGGAGCATGCACCCAAACTGACATGGGAACATAAACAATACCTGGAAAGGCAGTTGAAACATAGGTTGAAGCCAAGACTTATTGCAGTTTTGTGAGCAGAAGCCAAAAATTACAAGAACCCCACTGGCTAAGGCCAAAGGTCTTATTCTCCAGCAGCCAATGAGATGCTTCTGAAAAGCCCTCAAGCCAGGTTTGAAGGAAATAGCCTTTCCCTGCAATTACCCCACATTGTTGACACTGCCTTACCTAAATCCTTTCTTCTTTTAAGTTCGTTTATATTTGTATTCATGCCTTTCACAGCAACCAAGGCATCCTGCAGTGCTGTGTGGTCCGGGTGGGACCTGGGAGTTGCATTCAAGAGCTCACATAGCAACAAGGGATACTTCATCACACGCTGGATGGGTTTGATCATCAGAGACCCCATGTCCAGAAGGTTTGGTTTCCCCCTGAAATTTAAACAAAGCTCTGTTAAGTCAACAAATGAGTTCCTGAAGGTGGGGGAGAGGAAGGTCTTAGTTCCTTGTAGTGGCTCCTTTCACAACAAATCCATAACTGGCGAAGCTATTCTGGCGAAGCTATTCTCTTTACTGTAAAATATCTAGTGGATGAAACAATATATGAACTTTGGAAAAACAAACAACTGTTATCATGAGTCATTCTAATTGCAGGTATACCTGCTGCTAGCTAGTGCTTTATATTCTTTATTGATGTGGCTAATGCTTCCAGCTGTTTGATGCATTTTCACCCCTGTAAAAATTACAATTAGTTGTCACAATCAACCATTTAGTTTTCTTCCACTTGCCATTTAAGCATTCTTGCTATCTTAAAAAAAAAAAGTATACACAGATGTTTCAAGAACCAGGACCCTAGGGTGCTAAAACAGTGTTTAGGGTGCTGAATGTGAGATCATATGATTGCTTCCCCCTAAAATGAACAGCAAGCAATGGTGGCTATCGTCTGTCACCACTATATAGGTACTCAGTTTGACTTTGCCAAACAGATGACATCTTTAAGCGTACCTCTTTATTACATTTTCACATCAAAGCCAGTAGCAGACAGTGCGACGGGGCACTGCCACTCACCTGACCTCTGGTCAGTCACTTTGCTGCTGCATGGCAGTTGACAGAGGGCAAGGAGGGAGGCAATAGTGTCAAGATTAAATGCACCTTGTGTTATTAGAAAGTTGGCAACCCTAATATAGAAGCATCATCATGGTCAGCTATTGTATTTGGCAACCCAGTAAGTCAATGCTTGCTTGCAGCATATATGCTTCTGATATATTCATTCTTTATTAGTATACAGTTGTAGGTTGGAAGTTGAATGGAATCCATTCCGGAAGTCCGTTCAACTTCCAAAACGTTCAGAAACCAAAACGCAGCTTCTGATTGGCTTCAGGAAGCTCCTGCAGCCAATCAGAAGCCCCGCTAGATGTTCGGCTTCCCAAAATAGTTCACAAACTGGAACAGTCACTTCCGGATTTGCAGTGTTCGGGAGCCTAAATGTTCGGGAACTAAGCTGTTCCAAAACCAAGGTACGATTGTATAATGTTTTTAAGGCATACATCAAAGCCTTTCATTCTGTCCTATCTTTTCATTTTAAACAGTTTCATTCTTTCCTCTCCTTTATCTAAAACATCTAAAAACATCTTAAAATTCCAGCAAAGATGCAAGCTGGGGAAGATCTAGGCTTGTTGGAAAAAGGTCTTCAGTAGGTGCTGGAAAGACAGCAGAGACAGCACATGTCTAATATTGAACAGGAGTGGATTCCAAAAGGTTGATGTCACTACACCAGTGGCATGATTCCTACATTGTTTGGAATGGACCTCTTGATAAGATGGCATAGGGTGAGAAGATCTTCAAAAATAAAAATAAAATCCAGCATTAGCAACCTTACTCTTCCTTGCTTGATGCTGAACCAAATATAGAGTTCTGCTTCTGCAGCACAATTGATTTTAAAACAGCAGCAGCAGCAACAACTTGAAATTACTGTTGTTTTCCTCAGAAAACCCATGCGAATGCAAATATTTAAAAGCAGCTTCAGGAATGGCGTGAGGTAGATTTCAAGTGTGCCTTTGCTTCCACAGTTAGTCTTTGGATGGCTTCCCAAGTGATAAACAGCTCTCTGCTTGCATTTGTGCATGCCAAAATCTAGCAATATGTGTTGGAAAGATAGGAAGTTTGCGAAAAGATAATGTTTCCCTGGGGCATGAATTGCTACCCAGTTCAGCCCATCTAATTTGACCGAGTCAGATTACCCAGCGATAACTCTCCTTAGATTAGTTGTGTTTTTAACATGCATGTTTTCGCATTACACCGCAACCCTGGAGAGGGAAGGAAGGAGAGATAGAGAAGGAACACAGTCTCCCTGCATAAGTTAAAACAGACCTGTAGCATCTTGTGACATACATTGTGCAGAAAATTAAGCCGATAATTCATTTGTGATGCTTCTTCAGCCATACACCGTCTTCGTGCGGATTTAGTAAAAAAATTCTAGCACCATAGGTAGCTACACTGATCTCATCGCAAATCGCTGCTACTCCTTTACACTCATATTAACGCAGCTGGCTTAATTCTGACAGAATCCACTTCCTCTGCAGATGGCAGGCAATGAAATGAAGTCATATGCTGAATAACAACATGTAGCTTCTCCCCTCCCCCCCTCCAAAAAACCCTTGAAGTTGATGCAATTGTAAAATGGAATAACCTCATGTTCTGTCGCCCTGAGCAACTTGAAAGAAGGACAGGGGGCGCAAAATGGAATAATGATCACAGATATTCTCGATTCGTGAAAAACCCAGGTAATCAGGCCATCGTTTGAAATCCTCTTTTCCTAAAGCCCTATCTCCACCATACGCTGAACGCACTTTTGTGCCACTTTAAACAGTGATGCTTTCCCCCAAAAGAATCCTGTTTTAGAAACTAGTGAGCTCAAAGACAGTGACTGGAACTGATCTTGAACATTGACTTGGGGCAAGGGGAGCAACAAGGTTTTGAATTTGTTGGACTAAGCCTCTTTAGCTCTCCAATGCTAGAATGGGGATTCTTAGCAGAAGTCAGCAAACGATGGGTTAAACTCAACAGGATGAATCATTTTTTCAGAGGCTCAAGCAGGAGGTTGGGGAGAGAGCTGCTTGAAAGCCATTTTCCAAGCAGCAAAAAGGCTTTCAAATAGTGCTGTGCTTTGAAGTCTCAACAACTGGTCCTTCAAGGCACCACCTGGCATTGTAAGTGGGTGGCCTGTCTAATAAAATGCCATTTTACAGTTTGGTATTATTTTTATCTTGAATTACATCTTGGAAGCGCACCATGATCATTTCCTTGCTTAGGCCCTCTAAACATATTGATCCGACCCTTCTGTAAGTATTTTGCGGGAACAAGTCAAGCACATACTGAGAACTTTAAAGGTAAAGGGACCCCTGACCATTAGGTCCAGTCGTGGCTGACTCTGGTGTTGCGGCACTCATCTCGCTTTATTGGCCGAGGAAGCCGACTTTTGTCTGCAGACAGCTTCCGGGTCATGTGGCCAGCATGACTAAGCCGCTTCTGGCGAACCAGAGCAGCGCACAGAAACGCCGTTTACCTTCCTGCCGGAGTGGTACCTATTTATCTACTTGCACTTGACGTGCTTTCAAACTGCTAGGTTGGCAGGAGCAGGGACCAAGCAACGGGAGCTCACCCTGTCGTGGGGATTCGAACCACCGACCTTCTGATCTGCAAGTCCTAGGCTCTGTGGTTTAACCCACAGCGCCACCCGCGTCCCACTGAGAACTGAGAACTTTACATCTGTGCAATTAAAGTGGACTAAAAGAGTATTGTTGCTCTAATGCAGAGTTTCCCAAACTTGGGTCTCCAGGTTTTTTTGGATTACAACTCCCATCATCCCAAATTAGCAGGACCAGTGGTCAAAAATGATGGGAAACCCCTGTTCTAATGCAACAAATCTTGTTGTCTTTTTCAAATTTGACTTTCTACAGTTTGGAAAGCGACTGAAATACCGTATTTTTTGCACCATAACACTCACTTTTTTCCTCCTAAAAAGTAAGGGGAAATGTCTGTGCGTGTTATGGAGGGAATGCCTATGGGTGGCATGCCTGCGGATTTTCCTCCTCTAAAAACTACGTGCGTGTTATGGTCGGGTGCGTGTTATAGAGTGAAAAATACGGTATGTGAGATAAACAAATCATTAATGGGAAAATGTATAAATACTCTGCAAGCAAATCAGAAGGAATTTAGGAGGAATCACTCCATAAACAATTTGAAATGAATGCTCAATAAAGACTGGGCATAATCTAACCACTGCATAAGCTTTATACAAGCAAATCATGATGAATGGTGAATAATTGGTTTATCTATACAGCAGTGTTCATTCTCAGATGTTGTTGGACTACAACTCCCATTATCCTCAGCCAGGCTAGTCCTTGGCTAAGGATGATGGACACTGTAGTCCAACAACACTGGGGACCAAATGTGGAAGAACACTAATCAAGAGGGACTCTTAGTCTCGGCTTGCGGATGTTTTCTCTATTTTATATATGAAGGGCATTTTGTTAATAATAATAATAATAATAATAATAATAATAATAATAATAATAATAAACAACTAAGGCAGGAGCAACATTCAGTCGTGAATCTCCTTACCTATAGCGTCCGGCTTCTCATTCCAAATAGGCTACCAATATTTAAAACTTTCCCACAACTGGGGAAGTTGCTCCCTTGTTATGTGATAAGTGATGAACCAATATGTTCCAAGCTGCAAATAGTTTTAGAGGAGTCCAGCAAATGGGACAACACAGTGACTCTCACTTCATAGAGAAGTTATCTGGTACATTATCCCAGTTTAGGGAACAACACTAGCTGGCATCTCGCACTACAGCACACTTAGCCTAAAGGCTAATTCAGCTCTGCATTGAACTCAGCGACGGTTATATGGGCAGAGAAAGAACCAGGCAATTTAGCTTGACAGCTTGGGGGAGCTGCTACCACGCAAGAAAGTACAATATTTCTCCCTGCTTAAACTGAGCGGCAAACATCTATCCTCAGAAGAATTCTGATTTCATCGTGGCCACATATTATTTCTGTGTGTGACTGTCAAAAAATTATTCACAGATCTCACAGAGGTATTTATTCTGCTATAATCGCCAATCTGCTGCCTTTGCTGTGAGTTATGGGGCTCGGCACAGAGGCAAGAGAAAGGGTTACTGTGAAGCTGAAATGTCTTGGAGGCAGGTGTTTCCAGGGCAGGAATCCACAAGCTAAAATGCTCATTAGGGTTTCCAAGAACAGGGACTGTTATTGTGCCTGGATTGTGAAAGCCAGAAGGTTTCATGGGTCCCCCTTATTCAGCCACCACAGGGTCATCCATAAACTGGCCTCTGAAAGGTAATTGCTGATGAATTATTGGCCAATTTACATCCCATGTGCAACTCACAGTTTATGGCATCTGTTTTTGAAGGTGATAAGCGCACATTAATTTGTGGAAGTGCGGCACAAGCAATTTGTGGCAAGTCTGTGCTCTTCACACACACACACACACACACACACACACACACACACAGGCTTTTCTCTCTCTTTTACAGTGGTACCTTGGGTTACATATGCTTCAGGTTACATACGCTTCAGGTTAGAGACTCTGCTAACCCAGAAATATTACCTCAGGTTAAGAACTTTGCTTCAGGATGAGAACAGAAATTGTGCTCCGGTGGCACGGCAGCAGCAGGAGGCCCCATTAGCTAAATGGTGCTTCAGGTTAAGAACAGTTTCAGGTTAAGAACGGACCTCCGGAACGAATTAAATACTTAACCTGAGGTACCACTGTCTATGGCTTGTCTTTTGTTTAAAGCTCCACAATCTTCACTCAGAATCTCTTGGTCTTTATCTGGAGAGGAAACTTTTTAATTTCTGCCTCATCCCATTCAAGAGGAATCTATTGGATGGACCCATGCATTCAACACAGACATTCAGTTTGCTGTAGATCCCCAGAAAACTCATCCACGGTGCATGGGATGGGTTTATTTTCAGCCTGAGGCAAAATAAGTGGGCGGGACAACAGGTGTGACACATACCTCTGTACAGTAAGCTACACTGCAGCCAATAGCATGAAGAATAGCAAGAAAGAGACATTATCGCAGTTCAAGGCACTTGAGGCAGGTATGTGGGTAGGACCAGTGAAGGGTATGACCTAGGGTGATGGGGTGTGGCCTAGAGTGGAGGTATGACCTGGGGAGAGATGTATGGAGTGGCCTATAAGACCATTTTGGACAGGGCTATAGCTAGGGGGTGGTGAGGCGGGACCCGGCCAGGGGTGCAGGCGAGAGGGGGGGGAGAGCAAAATTGGCTTAAAATATGTCCATAAATAAAAAATTTGATTATTGCCTCATAAGAAAAGGTTTTTAATAGAGGGTGAATTGAACTGGGGTGGGGGTTGGAGGAGAGGCGGAGAGAAGAGCTAATTTGTCAGCGGCTAGGGGGCGCAATCTGGACGGTTCTGCCAGGGGCGCAAGATCACCTCTGATTTTGGAACCCCCGGCCTCAAGTTCCCAACCTCTGGCCCAGTGTACTCTTTTCATGGATCAGTCAGATATCAATCTGGCAGCATAACATATCCCCCCCCCCCTGAGATGACAGCCTGATGAAGACTGCACAAAAGCTATTCCATTACTTTAAATTCAGCTAAAAATAACCCTGTCAACTGCCCCCTTGCTCCTTTGCATCTTGCTCAATGGCACAAATAGCATGGCTAAGAGGAAGAGAACAGCAGTCTCTGCTTTTGTAGAATTCCAGCTGGAAAACTGGAATTTCAGGGGGAATGACTGAGACACGTGAAGCAGCAAAGCCACAGCTCAAGTCCTCTTGTCCCAATGGTCTTCAGCCCTTCCCAACCAGTGGTTTGTGGAACTGCAGATTTATTTATGTATTTGAATTTTTATTCTCTGCAGTTTCATAAAATATATCAAAGTGGTTTACAACATAAAATACAATAAAATCCACCTATAAATGCCTCCTTTAAAAAAAACCAGTCAAATTATTTTGAATGTAATTCTTGTTTTTATGCTTTGTTCTGGTACTACTTAGGCTCACCTTCATTTTGAAGGGGGAAAGTGGGATGTAATTTATGAATGAATGAATGAATCATACCAATTTCCCAAACATGTTGCAAGTGCTGTTGGATTCCCACTCACATTAGCCCCAGTCAGCATCTCCTGATACGTACCTAGGTCAGCAGAATCTGAAGGACCATAGGTTCCTCACCCCTGCTGTCCCTCACCCACCTCCCTAGAGATGTTTAGGACTACAACTCCCATCAGCTGGCAAGGTAAAAATGTAATAATAATAACAAAAAAGAAATATGGTACATACCCTTCTTCATATATCTTTCTGCCAAGAGAGAGAGAGAAAGAAAGAAAGAGAGAAACAGAAGGATCTATTAACAGTCTGATCTTCATTATATTGATTTAAATGGCCAAGTCCACATGTAATGCTAAAACATTGTCTTTACAAGGATACAGTGCAGTAAGCCTTGATTCCTGAACTCCCCCTTCCAACGCAAAGAGGAGACTGAAAGCTTCATTTCTGTTATAGATTAATCATAGTTTAGGGTAACATCCGTACTCTAAACTGTGGTTAATGTTAACTATGGGTTGTTGTTTTTTAACAAGCCAGATTCTTAAACCATACTTTAAAAAGCTAAACTGATTCAACCAATCATAGTTAACATTAACCACAGTTAGGGTTCAGGTGACATGGCCAACAGTATAAGCTAAAATTAAAAGCTTTCAAACTCTTCCTTGTAGCCATGCAGCAGGAGGAGGGAGAAGCAAGCGAACCGGATGCTTGCCTAGGCCTATTGTTGCAACACTAAACTATGGCTAGCTGTTATGTCCAAACCATACCAGTGGGAGTTACTTTTGAGTAGACAAGTTTAGGATTTGGGAGCAAACAGTGTTAACTTCAAGGAATACTTAAATCAACTGCATTATTGGACTTCAATCACTACCAAAATACCATAATAAGGCAACCTGCTAATAAGGCTTTTTGTGTTTTTGTTGTTGTTTAGTCGTTTAGTCGTGTCCGACTCTTCGTGACCCCATGGACCAGAGCACACCAGGTACTCCTGTCTTCCACTGCCTCCCACAGTTTGGTCAGACTCATGTTAGTAGCTTCGAGAACACTGTCCAACCATCTCGTCCTCTGTCGTCCCCTTCTCCTTGTGCCCTCCATCTTTCCCAGCATCAGGGTCTTTTCCAGGGAGTCTTCTCTTCTCATGAGGTGGCCAAAGTATTGGAGCCTCAGCTTCAGGATCTGTCCTTCCAGTGAGCACTCAGGGCTGATTTCCTTAAGAATGGATAGGTTTGATCTTCTTGCAGTCCATGGGACTCTCAAGAGTCTACTCCAGCACCATAATTCAAATGCATCAATTATTTGGTGATCAGCCTGCTTTATGGTCCAGCTCTCACTTCCGTACATCACTACTGGGAAAACCATGGCTTTAACTATACGGACCTTTGTTGGTAAGGTTTTTTAAAGGTAAAGGTAAAGGTACCCCTGCCCGTATGGGCCAGTCGTGTCCGACTCTAGGGTTGTGCGCCCATCTCACTTAAGAGGCCGGGGGCCAGCGCTGTCCGGAGACACTTCCAGGTCACGTGGCCAGTGTGACGAAGCTGCTCTGGTGAGCCAGCACCAGCGCAGCACACGGAAACGCCGTTTACCTTCCCGCTATAAAGCGGTACCTATTTATCTACTTGCACTTAGGGGTGCTTTCGAATTGCTAGGTGGGCAGGAGCTGGGACTGAACGACGGGAGCTCACCCCGCCGCGGGGATTCGAACCACCGACCATGCGATCGGCAAGCCCTAGGCACTGAGGTTTTACCCACAGCGCCACCCGACTCTTACATATGTCCTAAATCAGTCTTCCCCAATCTGGTGCAGCTCTGAGGTTTTGGACTGCCTGGTCAGGTATTACGGGAGTTGTAGTCTAAAGCATCTGGGAAGGCTTTTCTAGACTCTCTGGGGTGTTACACACAAGCCAAAAAGTTCCAATAAATCTGATCTTACAGCTTCCTGAAAAAGCAGTTTGTAACGGGAAGGGGCATAATGAAAAGGCTTGGGGGGGCAGCAAAGACAAGCCCCAATATACTTATGCACAATTTTACAAAATGAGGGTTAAGGATTTTATTATGGTGATAATTTAATTTAGACACAGATGTGCTCAGTGCATTAAAAGGATGGAATGCTTCAGTTTAAGATGGTGCTTCCCTGAAGCAACCTATTTTTTTAAAAAAAGCCTGTTTTGGTGGCATCTTGGATATTCTTTCCATTTGGGATCCCTCTAATAACAGTGAAATATATTCATATTTCCAGGAAAGGGGCATAAGTGTATGTTCCTAGTAAATGCCATAAAACTCTGGATTTATAGGAGATATTTTGTTTTATATCCATTTAAGCTCTCCCATGACAAGCAGTGAGCAAGAGATGGAAACACCCATTTGAAAAGTTCTTACTTTAAGGACAGCAGGCAGTCACGTATATGCTGCTTCAGTTCTTCGTCTTTTTCGTAGGATTCCAGCAGGACGTGTGCATCATCGTGCTGGTAACAGTAGATTTTATACGTGTCTTCTAGTAGGTCTTTCATCTGCAAAAACACTTGCCCTGTTAAAGTGTAAACAAAAAAGCCAAGAAGATGAAAAAAAAGCACAACGTCAGACAATTTAAGGTCTGCTTCAAATATGTGAACCTGCCAGGCCTTGATGGAAGATCTGCTCTCTGTCCCATCTACTCACGAGTAAATTCCAGTACAAGAGACAGGGACTTCTCGGTGGTGTCACCAAGAATGTTGCATATGAATACCTTCCTGGGTAAGATCAGCTGGTTTTCTCTCTTTGCTCCATTATCTAAACATTTTAAAACCCAAAGCAGCTTTCAATGTGCATTTTAACTCTTCTAATGTTATCTGCTATATGCTGGGACCTTTAAGATGGCCAGTGGTCTGACCCAACATTCTTACGTTGCCAAGAATGGTGGAAGTTGTAGTATCTCTCTCTCTCTCTCTCTCTCTCTCTCTCTATATATATATATAGATATACGTGCACTGATGATAGTCATTGTTTGGATGGGGAGCTTTTATCCATTTCTGCAGTCATACAATCAATCAATCAATCAATCAATCAATCAATCAATCAATCAGTAGCTGAATTGGGTTCCACACAGTCACAAAAATGAAGTCACAAGCCAGTCACAAGTCAGTCCCATAAAAAGAAGAAGAAGTCACAGTCAAAAAATTAAAAAGCCACACCAACAAAAACACAAAAAATAGCAAAAACAAAAGCTCCTCCATGTTGTGTGGGTGCTCAGGACTCAATAGCCTATAGACTCAACAGGAAGCCTCTGATTAGCAGCAGGGGACTCAATTTACAAATGGAACACACTCAACAGGAAGCAGAACATGTTTTGCTTCCAAGGCAAAGCTCACAGACTGGAACACCTACTTCCGGGTTTGAAGCGTTCCATTTCCAAGTTGTTCATAAACTAAGCTGTTCTAAAACCAAGGTACCATAGTATTTTGTTTCCCACAGTGGCCAATCAGTTGCCCATGGGAAGCCCAAAAGCAGGGCATGAGGGTAACAGCCCCAAAATGGCATTCAGAGACATCCTGTCTCCGATTCTGGAGGTAGCAGATGCAGCCATCACGACTAGCAGCCCTTGGCTATATTTGCAGTCAAAAATATTTGTTTTATTTTTATTGTCTTTGTTTAAGACATTGATATCCTGCTTAATCATTATCAATTCTAAGCTCTAAAAGCAAAAACAAAAAGGAAACCACACAGAAAATGAAGCAATAAAAACTCATCATAAAACTGAAGTCTACCTTAAAATGCCTGCTGGAACAAAGGAAGTATTAGTCATGCATCTGAAGTTCAGCGAGCATGGTGCCTGTCAAATCTCAACTGGCAGGGAGTTCCACAGGCTTGAGTCGGCTGCACCGAATGCTCAGCTTCTAGTATTTATGAGCCATGCAGCTAAGCCATGGCGGGAACCACCAACAGACACTTAAAGATTTATATCTCTTCCCTTCCCGACAATAACCGAACATTTGGAAACTTTTCATACTGCATTTCCATCTTTGCATATTATAGGGAAGTACAAAAGAGGAAGCGTAAGGGAATTGTGCTTCCTTTTTCCACTGCTGAGATAACGTGTGCTTTTTATCCTGCCCTTCAACACCTGACACACAGAACACACCTGCTGAACTTCTGCATGCAAGACTGCTCTTAAAGTCATAGAAGCAAGACGGAAGAAAGGAAGAAGAAAGGGGGAGAAGGCAGCCCTGTTCTTCGGCTGTAAGAGAAAACAGCAAACAAAACGAAACTATTTACCATTTAAGCATATGACATAATTAAGAGTAAAGGTAAGGTGAGGTAAAGGTAAAGGACCCCTGGATGGTTAAGCCCAGTAAAAGGGGACTATGGGGTGCGGCGCTCATCTCACTTTTCAGGCCGAGGGAGCCAACGTTTGTCCACAGACAGCTTTCCAGGTCATATGGCCAGCAGGACTAAACCGCTTCTGGCAGAACGGAACACCGTGACAGAAGCCAGAGCGCACGGAAATGAAGTTTACCTTCCCGCCGCAGCGGTACCTTCTTATCTACTTGCACTGGTATGCTTTCAAACTGCTAGGTTGGCAGGAGCTGGGACAGAGCAACGGGAGCTCACTCCGTTGTAGGGATTCGAACCACTGACCTTCTAATCAGCAAGCCCAAGAGGCTCAATGGCATGGACCACAGCCCCACCCTTATCCTATTAAGAGTAAGGCCCATTAGATATATGATGCAGATGCCAGTTGGTTTCTACAGTGGGTATGAAATTGTTATAACTGTTTTTTTAATATCCAAATGTTTATATCTTATTATGAATTAAATTGTTGCATGCATGTTTCATTGTGGACGTTCTTGTTGTCCTTATTCTTTATTGTGGAAACATCTCAAGATCTGTCATAGAAAGTGATTCATAAATGAGAGAGAGAGAGAGAGAGAGAGAGAGATGCTGAACTATAACAGAACAAAACACGGCCTCATCTGGTATGTCAGCTGCTTTAAAGGCTTGCAAATAACATTACTTTCGTCTAAGAAGGAGTGCATCCCTATTGTACATTTCTTTAGGCTTCTGGCTAATTCCAGCCATCCTCTGACTTTCTTTTGTGCCTAATGACTGCGATGAATGGCAGATACCATGGAGGGGGGGAGGGGGATGAATTCAACCGACAAGAGGTTAAATGTGCAGCTTTCATTAAAGACAGTGTGCGTCCACAATCTGGCTAAATGGGGCCATGTCCTTTATATTTCAGATATACAAAGAGAGAGCTCTCTACCACTCACATCATTTGCTTTCCTCTTTTAAGCAACAACAACATACCAGGCTCTCCTAGTAAGATCACGCTTGGATGTTGCAGAAACCTGAAGGTTGCTTCAAACAGCAATTCTTTAAAGCGCCTCCAGACTGTATGTATTTTGGAGGAGGGATTCAAGAACTTTAGCTTTGTGCATTTATTTATTTTATTGACTGCCTTTGTGCCCACCTTTCCAGCCTAGTCTACCTCAGAGGGCTTTGTGAGGATAAAATGGGGGAGGGGGAGCTCATTTGAAGTGGATTTTGCTCTAGTGAAACAAATCTACTTAACAAAACACGCACAGAGAGAAACTTTTCATGGTTTGGAAAGTGATGGGGAAATAAACTGAAAAGTATGGGATGAAGGAATGATTAACAGGAAAAGGTGTAAACATCCTGCAAACAAATCTGGGTGACTGCAGGATGAGTGTTCATAAACAAACTAAACTGGACAGTTAAGTCCAGTCAAATTCGATGATGGGGTGCAGCTCTCATCTCCGCTTTCAGGCCAAGGGTGCTGGTGTTTGTCCGCAGGCAGCTTTCCAGGTCATGTGGCCAGCATGACTAAACCGCTTCTGGTGCAATGGGACACTGTGACAGAAGCCAGAGCCCAAAAAAGTGTCATTTACCTTCCCGCCGCAGTGGTACCTATTTATCTACTTGCACTGGTGTGCTTTCAAACTGCTAGGTTGGCAGGAGCTGGGACAGAGCAACAGGAGCTCACCCCATTGCATGGATTCAAACCACCAACCTCGGCAAGCTCAAGAGGCTCAGTGATTTAGACCACAGCACCACCTGCATCCCTAAACAAACGGGAAGGAATGCTCAGTAAAGACTGGACATCATCTAATCACCATTTAAGCTTTGCACAAGGAATATCAAAATGAATGCTCAATACACAGGTCATCTGTAGGAGCATTTACTGTCTAATGGCATATTGCTGGGCACGGATTTCCCCTCTCTTGCTGTCCAAACTACAGTTAACCCCAGCCAGACTGACCAATGGTCTGGGATAATGGGAGTTGTAGTCTAGCAACATCTGGAGGACCTCAAGGTTCCCCATTCCTGCAGCAGGGGAAAGAACATAGGATTTAACAATCCTGCATTAAAAACAAGAGCACCTCCTTGCCCTTGGAAAGTTAACCTGCTTCTAGCTAACTCACTGCCATGCTGGTTTCCTATGTACAAGGAACTTTTAAAAATGGGGAATTCCCCAATTGCATTCTGGAGTTAAACCAGGATGGATGGCTGTAGCAACTGTGGGAGAGAAATGCACTACTACACAGGGGCACTCCTCCCTGCCCCCCACATCTCTGCTTAGCACAACCCATGCTGGGGGGTGGAGGAGGGTGGACAGCTGGAAAGGGAAAGGCCCTCATTTCTCCCCTCTTCATAGCCACTTTCCCTGAAAAAACTTCCAAGGTAGGGTATTCAACTTGATGAAACTACACAAATAAAAAAAGAGGGGTGCAGGAAGCATTTGAAAATAAGCAAAAAAATAATAATTTAGGTAGCCAACATGTTCTGTTAAGACAAAAACAATCTAAAAGTAATATCTTTCTTAGGAACCACTTCAAAGATCACTTCAAAGAAGTTAACAGACTTTCAAGTCCATCGAAACTCTGAATCAGGCTGGAGGTTAAGCTGAAGAAACAAAAGGGGAAGCAAGGAGGAGAGAAAGCAGTTGTTGGGCAAGGTGAAAATGACCTGGTCTTTAAATAGAAGGCGGGTGGATGGCGGGGAGATGTTACTCATTAACCTTAGGGTGCCCTTGATATAAATCGGGGTGGAAGACCTTTCTCAGCCCAAGGGCCACTTTCCCTTGTAGAAGGCTTGGCTGGAAGCAACTGGAATGACAAAGACTAATTTATTCATACATCCCTTCTAACCTCCATCTCTAGGCAAGAAGGAAGCATGTCTGAGTTCAAAGACACAGTCAAGGCAAAAGCAGTCAAGGAGGGTGCAAAGCAGGGCAAGAGAGGGGTCTGGATGGGGAAGGGGAGCAGCCTGGGGAGAGGAAGAGAGGCCTGGAGGGAGGGATGCAGTCAGCACCCAAGCAGAAGGTTGGTTCCCCATCCATCTGGAAACAGAAGACTAGGTGAGGCACAGCTCCATGATCCATTTGACTCTAGTACTATTCAGCTCCAGGATCCATTTGACTCTAGTACTATTCGGACACATGTGGGTTAAAAACTTGCATTATATCAGGTGGGGACAATCTGTAGCCCTCCAAGTGTTGTTGGACCACAGGTCTCATCATCCCTGATCACTGGCTAAATGGCCTTGCCCCAGTATACCTGAAGGAGCATCTCCACCCCCATCATTCTGCCTGGACACTGAGGTCCTTCTGGCAGTTCCCTCACTGAGAGAAGCCAAGTTACAGGGAACCAGGCAGAGGGCCTTCTTGGTAGCGGCACCCGCCCTGCGGAACACCCTCCCATCAGATGTCAAAGAGAAGAAGAACTACCAGACTTTTAGAAAACAACTGAAGGCAGCCCTGTTTAGGGAAGCTTTTAATGTTTAATATACCACTGTATTTTAATACTTTGTTGGGTGGGGTATAAATAATAAATTATTATTATTATTATTATTATTATTATTATTATTATTATTATTATTATTATTATTATTATTATTACCAGACAGAGGGCCTTCTTGGTAGTGGTGATCCCCCTGTGGAACGTCCTGCCTTCAGATATCAGGGAGACAAAGAACCGCACAACTTTTAGAAGACATCTGAAGGCGGCCCTGTTTTGGGAAGATTTTCATGTTTGATGTTTTATCGTGTTTTTAATATTCTGTTGTGGTTTTCCCAGCCAGATGGGCAGAGTATACATTTAGTATTTCTTCTTCTTCTTCTTCTTCTTCTTCTTCTTCTTCTTCTTCTTCTTCCTCTTCCTCTTCCTCTTCCTCTTCCTCTTCCTCTTCTTCTTCATGATGAGAGATGGCACCTAGCAACATCTAGAGCAGAGCTTTCCAAACCGCGTGTCATGACATACAAATGTGTTAGCTGCAGTGTGTAGGTGTGTTGTGCGAACGCTTCCTGCTCTCCTTCCAGGGCTGGAAAGGGGTTAGTTTAACCTCTGGTTTGCTAGCAAAACTGAATTCGGTAAAGCTAAAGGGACCCCTGACCATTAGGTCCAGTCGTGACTGACTCTGGGGTTGCAGCGCTCATCTCGCTTTATTGGCCGAGGGAGCCGGCTGAGTCGCAAAATGATGTATGTCAAAAAAGTATGCCACCAACATGAAAAGTTTGGAAAGCTCTGACCTAGAGACTTGCAGGTTCCCTATCTCTACTTTATATGTTGTCAGCAAAAAGACATTCCAGTTAAGAGACGACCAACGAACGTCGTCTTTTATTCCCCATGTCTTTAGCATGTAGAATCGTTACTTTCCACACCGCATGAATCCACAGCTGGCCTCATGATTATGGGCCTGCTTTTGCTGAACGCTAATTGTTTCTTTTTTTATCCTCCAGTTATTTATTGAAAGAAATGGCAGCTTGGGAAAAAGCACGGGCTGGGGAAATGCGCGTTTTATTGCATTATCATTATTCTGTGCAGCTTCGAAGAGCTCACAGAAGACAGCAAACATACCGATTACTTGCTTGGCCGGCTCCACGTCCGCCGTTGCTTCTTCCAGTGATGACAGCAGCCTGGTTGAGATCTGATGGACGGATTCAATGTTGCTAAATAAGCCGTCCACATCGAGCCTAGCAATCTGGTGAAACACAAATGTTGGACAGCAACAGTCAGGGGGGGAAATAGTAAGGGGATGCTGTTTATTGCAGACCTTCCCCTGCTATGCCGTTTTTGCCGTTAGATGCAGTTTCAGCAAAGCCTTCTTATTAATCCTCTCATGTGGAACAATAGCTTGCATGGGCAACATTGGTTGTTTTTCTTCAATTAATACATTTCGGGCTGACACAGTTCATTGATTAAATACACAGTTATTTGAGATATTCCTTTGGGGATGCCTTGCGAAAGGAAATATTGGAATATATGTTGGATCCAGAGCAGACCTACTGAAATCAATGATACTTAAGTCCATCATAGAATTGTAAGGGACACTGAGGGTCATCTAGTCTAACCCCCAGCAATACAGGAATCCTGCCCACAGCTGTTCCTGGGTGGGCTTGAACTACCAACCTTCTGGCTAATAGCCAGACACGCTAACCCATCACACCACAGGATATGGGATGATTATTGTTCAAATGTTTGCCAAAGATGTAAAGATGGTAAAACCCAACTTGGTGACAATTGGGGAGCAGGAGAAGGAATTATACACTTGATTTATTTTATTACTTAAAGGCAATCTCCCTTAAAAAGGTAAAGGTAAAGGACCCCTGACAGTTAAGTCCAGTTGCTGATGACTCTGGGGTTGTGTTGCTTATCTCGCTTTACAGGCTGAGGGAGCCGGCATTTGTCGACACACAGTTTTTCTGGGTACTGTGGCCAGCATGACTGAGCCGCTTCTGGTGCAACAGAACACCAAAACCAGAGCAGCGCATGGAAACGCCGTTTACCTTCCTGCTGGAGTGGTACCTATTTATTTACTTGCACTTTTTGGTGTGCTTTCGAACTGCTAGGTTGGCAGGAACTGGGACCGAGCAACAGGAGCTCACCCTGTCTCAGGGTTTCGAAGCGCTGACCTTCTGATCTGCAAGCCCAAGAGGCTCAATGGTTTAGACCATGGTGCCACCCACATCCCTAGAATCTCCCTTAAAGGTAAAGGTAAAGGGACTCCTGACCATTAGCTCCAGTCGTGGCTGACTCTGGGGTTGTGGCGCTCATCTCACTTTATTGGCCGAGGGAGCCGGCGTAGAGCTTCTGGGTCATGTGGTCAGCATGACTAAGCCGCTTCTGGTGAAGCAGAGCAGCACACGGAAACGCCATTCACCTTCCTGCCGGAGCGGTACCTATTTATCTACTTGCACTTTGATGTGCTTTCAAACTGCTAGGTTGGCAGGAGCAGGGACCGAGCAACGGGAGCTCACCCCATTGCGGGGATTCAAACCGCCGACCTTCTGATCGGCAAGTCCTAGGCTCTCTGGTTTAACCCACAGTGCCACCCGCGTCCCTAGAATCTCCCTTAGAAACACACAAAACAAAGCAATGGTGCAAGTGCAAAATTAAAGACATATAATGAGAAAAATCACAAAAATCTATAAAGAGATTGCCAACGTGGTCAGCAGCATGGTCAATGGTCAGGGATGATGGGAGCTATAACATCTGGAGAGCATCCCACTTTGCGGGCCCTTCTGTAAGTTAAATCAGAAATCTAATGAAGCTAAACCTAAATAGGTACAAATTTGACAGGTGTTGGAATATTTAGGACAGGTAACAGAAAGCCCTTCTGCACACAGCACATGTTAAACTATGGAACTTGTTCCCACATGAGGCAGTGATGGCTGCCACCCTAGATGGCTTTAAAAGAATACTGGACAACCAAAAATAATAATTATTATTGAGATTTCGAGGAATAAAAGAAAATCATGATGAGAATATCAAAGAAGTAATAATAAAAGCCCTAGCATCCTGGTTGGAAATTCAGGAAGAGGACATCTCTATTTTCATGGACAGAGATATCCAAATTCATATGGCAGTATAAAAAACCAAGAATTAAACACAAACTTCTAATAGATAAAAAAAGAGAGGTGGACTAGCGCTACCTGACCTAATTTTATATTATGACGCTGTCTGTCTAAATTGGCTAAAAGAGTGGATTGTATTAAAGATGGTGATTTGTTAGATCTAGAAGGATTTAATCATCGTTATGGTTGGCATGCATATTTAGCTTATGAAAAAGGGAAAGTACATAGGGGATTTATGAATCATGTCATAAGGAAATCATTATATAAAACTTGGACAAAATATAAGGATCTCCTAGAACCGAAAACTCCATGGTGGGCATCACTTCTAAAAGCAATTACAATAAAAAAGAAAAATATAGAATTAGAATGGGCCACATACAAAGATCTGATTAATGAAAAAGACAATAAATTGGTAATTAAAGATAATGAGGAAATTAAACCACACCTTAAGGGTTGGATCCAATACCATCAACTGCACGAAGTGTTCAGGACAGATAAGAAAAATAGTTTCTCAAACAAACCTTCATTATTAGAAAAAGTGTTATTACAAAACAAAAGCAAGGTAATATCAAAAATGTATGATACATTATTGGAGTGGGAGATCAAAGACGAACAGGTCAAGGAGGTAATGATCAAGTGGGCTTTAGATATTGGGGAAACCATTCACTTAACAGCATGGGAAGAACTATGGAGAAAGAACTGGCAATTTACAGCCTGTAAAGTATTGAGGGGAAACCTAATCAAGGCGTTTTATAGATGGTGCTTAACACCTACCAAAATAGCTAAAATGTATAAGACAAAAACAAATCTGTGCTGGAGGTGTGGAAAAACAGAGGGGACACTAATACATGCTTGGTGGACCTGTGAAAAAAATCAAAAGCTTCTGGAACACAGTATATGATGAGCTTAAAAAAATGTTTAAGTATAACTTTAGGAAAAATACAGAAGCTTTTCTACTAGGGATAATGGACACAGGTATAGCAAGAGTAGATCAGAAAATATTCCTCTATGCCACAGGAGCAGCAAGGATCCCAACTGCTAAAAACTGGAAAAAAGAAACTGTGCCAACAAAAAAGGAATGGCAAGACAAACTGTTAGAGTATATTGAACTGGCTAGATTAACAGATGCAGTTAGAGATCACACTAGACAAGTGTTTCAAAAAGCATGGGGAAAATGCAGAGAATACTTCACAAAACAGTGCCCTAAAATACATACCTGGACTTGTTTCGATTAATGTCTGCAGGAGACTTTGTGGATATCTAACTTATAATTAGAAAAATCTTAATAATTATTCATAAAGGAAACAGTTTATAAGAAGTAAATAAGGAGGCCAGATACAGGATAAAGGAAGTCTTTTATCTGGTTGTTTGTATTGTTGTATGTTAGGCTCACTGTACGTCATGTTCACATTTAATGAGGGTGGATTTGTGTATTGGGGGTGGGGGTTGTGTTATGTAAAAAAAAATAAAAAATAAGTAAAATAAATAAAAGAGAACTGGACAAATTCATGGCGGAAGAGAGGGGCTATTGATGGCTGCCATCTATGATGGCCATTCTCTGCCTCCATGGCTGGAGGCAGCAAAGCTTCTGAATACCAGTTGCTAGAAACCACAGGAACATGGAGTGTGCATTGTGCTGAAATCCTGTTTGTAGGTTTCTCACTGGCCTCCGGTGGGTCTCTGTAAGACCAGGCCTGATCCAGCATGCTTCTCTGATGCTCTCAGTTGCTGCCCATCAAAAACAGTTCCTTTGGAATCATTCGAAAACAACAATCCAGCTCTCCTTTGCCCCCATCGGTTTTTGCCTTTTAAGATGAAGGGAGAATGACTCAGCCTGCAAAAATCGTGGAGCATACAGCAAGGAGCAATGCATGACGCTAACAATAGTGTTGATTTTGGCAGATAGGTGAGCACCTTCAAACATGCCTGCCCATTAGTATTCATTAGTAACAGAACTGTGTATTTACCCAGCCGCTTTCAGAATACAGCCCTAAAGAATCAAATTGCACGTTGTAGTAATGGGAACAATCATACACCACAGTAATTGCCAGTGGGAGTAATGTTTGATTACAGAGCCCAGGAACATTTTCAGTGCATAAGAAACTTCAAAGCAGTCTCAGCTAAATTCTGTTCTTCATTCAAGAATAACAGATTTCCTGAGATTTGTCCTGAGAAGAATAAGTCGGTAGCCACTTTATTAAAAAGAAACGAACAGAGCGTACAACTGTCAAATTGTAGGTTTGGCCGTAGTCCCTCTAACAGCACAATCCCATGCTGTGTGTAGGAAGTTAATTCAGAAATAAATACCACTGAATTCAATGGGTCTTACTCCCATTGGGATGTCAATTCCAATGTTATGATTATTTTAAAGCCATCCACGGGAATTCCATAGTTTAACTAAGGGCTGGATGAAGAAGGACTTCCTTTTACATGTTTAGTTGGGTGCACAAGATCTCTTAATTTCAGTTAAGGGCCAACATATTACTTCTGCACTGACCCAGAGACAGAAAGAAAAGTCAGCATGTTAGGTGTCGGTGTTTTAAATAGAGCTTTCTCTGATCAGCAAAAATATGTTTCAAAGTTATACTGGACCGACACCCCCTCCCCAAAAAAGTTGTGTTAAGGAAGAGGTGTTCTTGTAACATGACACAGTTGTGGATGCTCTGTGCCAAGGCTTCAAGGTGGGCTATGATATAAGAGTGCAATTGTGGTGCAGATCATTGACAAGTTGCAATTTGTCCATCACTCCTGCTGTATTCCAGCAGGTGAAAACAGCTCCTGCCCGCAGAGCATGCTGGGATTCCTAACAGGGTTTTGCCTTGATAGCTCTGGGAAAACAACAGCATGTTGCCATCTAAATGGTAGCTAGACAGCTTTGAAGCCCCTGCTGAACAACAGAGCGGCGGAGGAAAATCTGCATGGAGAGATATAATTGTAGTAAGCACTTCCATTAGCTTCGCTGTCTAAACCACAGTCCCTCGGGACTTGTTCTGCTTCTCGGCAAAGTATTTTCCCACAGTTGCTGTCCACAGAGCCGTGGTGACTTTATCTGAACGGTGCAGTGCTTTAGAAAGAATGTTGCTGAAGGATCGCATTGTCCGCAAAACTGGTAGGACCAGCTAGGGCGTGAAGAAGGAACTTGATGGTTGGTGGGCTTTCGGGGATCTGCTCAAGACTCCAGAGACATGGGGAAAGCATAACAGTGATAGTCCATTGCCTCCCCTCACCTCTGGCCTACAAATGTTTGCAGGCTGGGCCTGGGATGGGGTCTGGGATAGAGCCAGTGTGGTGTAGTGGTTAAGAGCAGTAGTCCCCGCTCCTCCACCTGTGGCTGCTGGGTGACCTTGGGCTAGTCACACTTCTCCGAAGTCTCTCAGCCCCGCTCACCTCACAGAGTGTTTAATAATAATAATAAATTTTATTTATATCCCGCCCTCCCCAGCCGAAGCTGGGCTCAGGGCGGCTAACAACAATCAAAATAATCCAACATTCTAAAAACATTATAAAATTAATTAAAATCAAATTGATGGCAACCATTAAGCAAAACTCTGTGCAGATTGCCAGAGGAGGGGGTCAGGCTGCGCCCTGACCAAAGGCCTGGTGGAACAGCTATGTCTTGCAGGCCCTGTGGAAAGATGTCAGGTCCCACAGGGCCCTAGTCTCTTGTGACAGAGCGTTCCACCAGATTGGAGCCACGGCCGAGAAAGCCCTGGCTCTAGTTGAGGCCAGCTTAACCTCTCTGTGGCCTGGGATCTTCAGGATGTTTTTATTTGCAGAACGTAAATTTCTCTGTGGGGCATACCAGGAGAGGCGGTCCCGTAGGTACGAGGGTCCTAGGCCGTATAGGGCTTTAAAGGTTAAAACCAGCACCTTAAACCTGATCCTGTACTCCACCGGGAGCCAGTGCAGCTGGTATAGTACCGGCTGAATATGATCTCGCAGCGAAGACCCCATAAGGAGTCTCGCCGCGGCATTCTGCACTCGCTGGAGTTTCTGGGTCAGTCTCAAGGGCAGCCCCACGTAGAGTGAGTTGCAATAATCCAGTCTGGAGGTGACCGTCGCATGGATCACAGTGGCTAGGTCAGGGCGAGAGAGATAAGGAGCCAACTGCTTAGCTTGGCGGAGATGAAAAAATGCCGCCTTTGTTATAGCTGTAATCTGCGCCTCCATAGAGAGGGAGGTATCGAAGATTACACCCAAACTCTTAACGGACGATGCTGGCACTAATTGCACCCCCACAAGAGATGGGAGTTGCCCCCTCAATCCCATATCGCCCCGTCCCAGCCAGAGGACCTCTGTCTTCAAAGGATTTAACTTCAACCGGCTCCCACGTAACCATCCAGCCACAGCTTCCAGACATCTGGTCAGTGTGTCTGGGGCCGAGTCAGGATGGCCATCCATCAACAGATAGAGTTGGGTGTCATTGGCATACTGATGGCAACCCAGCCCAGAACTCCGGACAAGCTGGGCGAGGGGGCGCATAAAGATGTTAAAAAGCATCGGGGAGAGAATCACACCCTGAGGCACTCCACACACCAAGGAGTGGCGCGATGACAATTCCCCCCAAGCGCCACCCTCTGTCCCCGACCAGAGAGAAACGAGCGCAGCCATTGAAGGACTGTGCCCTGGATCCCCACGTCGGCAAGGCGGTGGTCCAGGAGTTCGTGATCGACCATGTCGAAGGCTGCTGACAGGTCTAGGAGAATCAGCAGCCCCGACCCGCCTCGATCCAGCTGCCTGCGGAGATCATCTGTTAGGGCGACCAGAGCTGTCTCGGTCCCATGACCAGCGCGGAAGCCGGACTGGAATGGATCGAGAGCCGATGTTTCATCCAGAAACCTACCAAGCTGTTCAGCAACCGCTCTCTCAATCACCTTACCCAGGAATGGAAGATTCGAAACCAGGTGGTAATTGGATAGATCTAAGGGATCTAATGATGTTTGCTTTAAGAGCGGATGCACCACTGCCTCCTTCAGTTCCCCTGGGAATATCCCGGTGCCAAGGGACAAATTGATAATATCACCCAGGGGGGCCCGCACCTCATCTGGACACGCTCTAATCAGCCAAGACGGGCACGGGTCAAGAGGATAGGTGGTGGGCTTTCCAGCTCGGAGGAGTCTGTCCACATCGGCTGGGGATATCCGGTCAAAGTGGTCCAATACTGGACCCGAGGACAGTCGAGGGGCCTCCAGTTCCTTTATTGTATCCAAATTGGCAAGGAGGTCATGGCAGAGCAACAGGACCTTCTCCGCAAAAAAGCTCGTAAATGCCTCACAGCTGTGTGTCAAATTGTTATTTGTTTGTTGTGGGGGAGTGTATGTTGTGGGGGAGGAAGGGAAAGGAGAATGTTAGCTGCTTTGAGACTCCTTCGGGTAGTGATAAAGTGGGATATCAAATCAAAACTCCTCCTCCTCCTCCTCTTCTAGTTTAGGTCTTCCTTGGCCTTCCCTTCAAGCCCAGAGGTGGGAGATCAGGACTCTTTCCACATCACAGCCTCTCCTCAGCCCTTCAAGAGCCCTGCTTCTCACTCTCCTTGAGTGCTCTTGCCTAGCAATGACGTGTCCTTGGACTCTGGGTCATGCCCCTTGCTTGCTTGGACTGAGGGCAGAAAGGGGTCTGTCTGTGTGTATGTAGAAACTAACTAGCCTGCTGTACAACCATATAACGTACACGTTCTTCTCCTTCTCCTTTTGCTTCTGGCCCATGGGGGCCTGGAAGGGAATGCTTTCCTTTGGCTGAAAATGGCCTCCCACTTCTGCTTTACTACCTGTCTGTCATGACACTACCCGTCATGAGCCAGGGGTCAGCTTCACCTACTGAACAGCAGCCTGAAGGGGATGAAGTCGGAGCGACTCCACCTGCAGCTGATGAGCCTTCACAGAAGAAGAGGCACTGATGAGAACCAGCTGGCTCTGGGCTTCTTAAACGGAGCTTTCGGCAGTAGTCAGATGCCGGGAACAATGCCTATGGTTCCCAGCCCTACCTTGGTCTCCATCTTGACCCTTGGCTCTGTGATCATCTGGATGCCTGACCTCTGGGCTGTCAGGCTTTATATGTGGATTCTGCTCTCAGGCAAGTGTTCCTCAGAGGCTCCTAACCTGTGCTTGCTCAGCAATGGAATTCAGTCAAGGCTGCAACACTACCTTTGAGCACATACCATGGTTTTCACTCCAGACAGTGAATGACTACCCCTTTCTAGGTACCACTGCCCCTAACTCACCTGTCCACCATCCATTCAAACTTGACTCTGCCTTGGTTGCTCATAGCCAAAAGAAGGAAGTATCCTAACCCTCAGAAGGTGTCTAATCCAGAAAAAGCGAGAAAAATCCTAAGGATGTCAGGTAGTTCAGGTAGGATGTGTCTATGATATGGCAGATCTGCCAACACATCTGAAGACAGCAGATTCACCAAAAAATTCAGCCCAGCAGATCTTTTACAAATGCCCCCCTTTGAAAGCAGAGTGATGGGAAGATTAGCTACAGCAACTCTGATTCAGGTCTCTCTCAGGGGAATGCATTTAGGAGGTCCACAGCTGACATGCTCCATTTCAGAGCCCAGCACTGGCTAGAGCCAACCGAAGCATCACTGGCAAGAGCTCTCCACCCATCAAGATCTCCACAATTGTAGAGTGCCCCCATAGCAAAACAACAACAACAATGAGGAATACGTCCACCATATCTAGGGGGACCCATATCTGGGGGGACCCAGAGGTGGAAAACCTGTGGTCCCCCAGATGTTGCTGGACTACAATTCCCATCATCGCTGACGATTAACCATGCTTTCTGGGACTGATGGGAGCTGGAGTCCCACACCATCTGGAGGACCAAGCGTCTTATGCCAGTAGGGTGAGATTTCTCTCTTGGTTCATCTGTCTCGGAGTACGCTAGATGATGAATACACATTTATATATGAAACATATTTGTTACCCACCCTCCACAAAAAACACACCCCTGGGGAATAAAATTGCAAAATTCAATACCTATATAGCAAACAGTTAAAACTGCAATCAACCAATAAAAACATTTATATAAATAAATAACCATTGCACTGTCCCAAAATCCTGGTATTAAGCATATTTCAGGTAACATAAAATAAAAAATACAAATAGGTCAGAGGAACATGGACAAAAACAAAGGAAATTCTTAATGTGAATTCAGTCGCTATTCATTGTTGAGTAGAGTAACACTGAATCTTTATCAGAAACCTGTCCCTGCCAAAACACAGCTGTGATAACCCAGGATTTCCTTACCTGCCTTCCTCTCAATGGTTCAACCACTATTCTGATGCACAGTTCCAGATCATTGAGATAGTCTTTTTCGGTCTGCACCATTTCTGTAATTATCTTGTGCCTTCTAGCCATCAGACGCCTGTTCAGCTGTTCTTCACTTTCCAGGGGTGAGCCAACTGGCCCCAAGGACCCTGCTTGTGGTGCCATTTTTTCTGTAAGAAAAATATCAGTAAGGGCTAGCAACTTTTGCTGCTTTCAAACAAACCAAGGTGAAGTTCAGTCGTAGTTTGTCATAAGCAAAAGCTTATGAACTTCTCACAGCCGTGCCAAATGAAAGTACGAGGAAGCATAAGAGCCTGAGGATCACCTCGGCCTGTTTCCAACACAGTAAACCATGGCTTGGCTTGCCTTTCAAATGCAGCCACTCACATCATTTTGATATACAGTGGTACCTCGGGTTACATACGCTTCAGGTTACATACACTTCAGGCTACAAACTCCACTAACCCAGAAATAATGCTTCAGGTTAAGAACTTTACTTCAGGATAAGAAAAGAAATCTTGCTCTGGCGGTGCGGCAGCAGCAGGAGGCCCCATTAGCTAAAGTGGTGCTTCAGGTTAAGAACAGTTTCAGGTTAAGAACGGACCTCCGGAATGAATTAAGTACTTAACCTGAGGTACCACTGTATATGAGAGTGGTAGGAAGGATGCCCACCTTTTCTATAGGGTTTTGTTTTGTTGATTAAGGTAAAGGACCCCTGACCATTAGGTTCAATCGTGGCCGACTCTGGGGTTGCGGCGCTCATCTTGCTTTATTGGCCAAGGGAGCTGGCATACAGCTTCCGGGTCATGTGGCCAGCATGACCAAGCCGCTTCTGGCGAACCAGAGCAGCGCACGGCAACGCCGTTTACCTTCCCGCTGGAGCGGCATCTATTTATCTACTTGCACTTTGACATGCTTTCGAACTGCTAGGTTGGCAGGAGCAGGGACCGAGCAACGGTTTATTTGTTTATGTACTCATTAGTCACATTTCTAGATCATCCTTCCTCCCTAGGCAGCCCAGGGCAATCCACAACAAAATATAAACATGCATACAACAATAACTTTTTAAAATACCTTTGTAAAACTCAGAACAATGAGAACACACCAATCAGCAGTCATTTTTGTCCCCCATAAGAGACCATCCTTTTTTTCAATCCCCTGTGTTTTACAGATAATGTGATTTGTTTTCTAACTAGCTCAGTGGAGGGCTTCTACGTTCCAAGTCAAGAGCTTGCACATCCTACTCTTGATTTGATAGTAATGGCATGGAAGTTGGAGTAATGTACCCAAAAGCACGTATTCCAAGCACCAGACACCCTTCTCTCTGAATTAGACATTTGCATCCACAGCAGGGTGGATGTGGGGGAAGGGAAGCCTTGCTTTTGGCTCCTTGCCATTACGCAATACAATAGGAGCTCGGTGGTTTGATTGTCCTTGGTGGTGTCGGGTTACATGCCTGCAAGGCTCTCCCCGAGGGGATGACATTGCCAAATAAGCTACCTGTGTCCTTTGCAAACAAAAAAAAAAGTATATTGGAAAAATTAGAATAATAAAAACAATAGTAAAAAGCAAACCATTTCCCATGTCATGCAAGGTAAATCTCTGCACTTACCTCCACAGGTGTAATGGGGTGTGTGTGTGATTCTCTGAGTGAGAGAGTGGCAGGAGAATGTGTGTGTGTGTTTGCAAAGCCCTTGGCAAGCTGTGCAGCTCTAAACTCTGCAGCAACTCTCTGTGCATCAGCTTGCAAGAGGTGTGTTGGGGGCAGTATTGGGACAGGCTGAGGGAGGGTCTGCCGCCAGGAGTGTGGATATTCCAGTCTTTCCACTGCATGGATTCTTCCATTCAAGAATTTAAATAAGCCCTTTTAAGTGTGCAAACTTTCAGAAAGCACACCCAGCTGTGCTACATGCCACTTAAAAAGACACACACACACACATGGCCATTATTTGAATATTTCCTTTGGGGGGGGGGAGAGAATGGAACCACTTGGTTTGCCAAAGCTTACTGGCTTATGTGCTTGCCAGCTGAAAGATTGCCGTTTGGTGCCTTGGAGCCATGCCACATTTAGTCTTTTGTAGCCACACAGCCAACCCCCATGTTGCCTCACCCCACGACTACTTGGAATTCTGGGAAGGCAGAGGAGCAATGATGCTGGACCAAAGCATGAGAACATAAGAAGATGTGCCAGTCCAATGGCCCATTTAGTCCAGCATCCAGGCCAGCAGGCCAAACATGACCCACCAGGGATAAAATTTGGCCCACAAAGCTGCCCCCCCCAAATTATGCCATCAGGTGTGTGGCAGATAGGGTTGTGGCTGCCAGTGCCACAGTGGGGCTGGCAGCAGGGTCAGGGAGTTGTCAGGGGTCAGATCGGCCAGAATGACCTTGGTAGCATGTTAGGTAAGGGTGCTGAGAGTTGCTAGCAGACCCCTATTACCCTTATGTAAAGGTAAAAGGTAAAGGGACCCCTGACCATTAGGTCCAGTCGTGGACAACTCTGGGGTTGCGACACTCATTTCGCTTTACTGGCCAAGGGAGTCAGCGTACAGCTTCCAGGTCATGTGGCCAGCATGACTAAGCCACTTCTGGCGAACCAGAGCAGCACATGGAAACGCCATTTACCTTCCCGCCGGAGTGGTACCTATTTATCTACTTGCACTTCGTGCTTTTGAACTGCTAGGTTGGCAGGAGCAGGGACCGAGCAACAGGTGCTCACCCCATCGCGGGGATTTGAACTGCCGACCTTCTGATTGGCAAGTCCTAGGCTCTGTGGTTTAACTCACAGCACCACCCGCGTCCCCCTATTCCCCTTACAGAGCTACAATTCTCAGAGTAGTTTAACTGTCAATTTGCTATTCCCACTGAACTCTGGGAATTCTGGCTCAGTGAGTGGAATAGGAGTATCCTTAACAACTCTCAGTACTCTTATCAAACTACATTTCCCATGAAGCTTTGGGAGAAGCATTTACAGCGGTATGATACTGATTCATAGCGTAGATGCTCGGCATAAAGAAGTTCTAAAAATACGTGTGTATCTAGCTTTCCAGAGTATTTGAACAGAGGAAACATTATAGTCTCTGTGACCTTGCATGAACTGCCACCAAATTTGAGAGTGCTCTGATACTATCAGGTCCAGTGACAGATTATTGATTAGGTAATCCAAACTCCAGACACTGGTTTTTGTTTTCCAATGAATTTATTTTTTATTTTTTATTTTTTTTTTGGCAATAGATATGAAAGAGGCATCCCTTCCAGGAAATATCTGGTTTCAATTTCCTGACCATAGAGTCTTTTAATTGCTAACCGAGTGCTCTCTGGAGTGTTGAAAGAGCTCAATGAAAGAAAGAAAAATTGCTCATATGAAATAATATCCTCACGGTGAATTGTTTTTCTGGTGGATTCAGGTGACCATTTTCTCTTCTCACTGGGTGATAATTTCTGAAGTCAATGCATAAAAGGATCCCTGTATGGATTCTGCAATAGTCATTTCTGAAAGTTACAGGGGTGGAATTTGGGGTGGGATGGGTTTGCAGCATCACCAAAGAATAGTGGTCACAGAATTTATTTATTAAATTTATATCCTGCCCTTCATCCAAGGAGCTCTTTTCACCTGTGTCGAAAGAATTCTATTGGCCATGGGTTAGCTCAATCGGTAGAGCATGAGACTCTTAATGTCAAGGTTGTGGGTTCAATCCCCATGTTGGGCAAAAAGATTCCTGCATTGCAGGGGGTTGGACTATGCGTATGACCCTTGTGTTCCTTTCCAACAATGCTATGATTCCACCAGTTTGTTACTGAGCCTGCTTGGAAATTCTGCTTCCTCTTTCGGGGGGCAAGAAATCAGTAGTCACTGTAACCTCAGTTAAATTTACCTTTTTTTATCCAAAAGAACAATGCTGTGTCTTGTTAATAAAGAGTTCAATATGAAAAGGGAAGAAATAAAGGCCCATAGAACATATTTTTTACCTACCTGCTGGTCCCTCCTGCCCTATGTAATTATAGCCTCAACATTATAGGCTGTTGTATTCCTATTTGTAACTTGATTCTATTGAGGAAAAAGGGCTATATATACACATGCAGCAGGACATCAATAATGGAAACAAATCCATTGAAGAGAAAGTGCGACTGACCTGCATGGGCAACCTCCAGAGTTAAAGGAAATTCGGCAACCAGTAAGAAAGAATCAGCATCCATAAGGGCTGAGAGATGGGGGAAAAGGCCCTGCCCTATACAAACTTTAGCTTAGGAAAGAAAGTCACTGCCTTGATGGGTTGCATATACCCCACCTCCCACAGACCCGTGTTATTTTTTCCCTAACCTCTGTAGTGCACTGCCAGCTTGAAGATGGTAATTATCCACTTAAATTACACTAACCTGTCAAAGTTAGTAGAAAAGGGGGGAAGTTTGAGATGTGTCCAACAGCAGCATTGGTAAACCACTGAAAGAGATTTCAGAAACATTCTTGGAGGACCAACTTTCTAAATTTTAATAAGGAATATTTCACAGATAACAACACCACTTTTCAGAGATGCATGGATGGAGGAGGAGATGCAGTACAAAGAATGATGGGGATCCAGAACAAGTTTTTATCATTTGTAGAACCTGAGATGAGGCAAAATATACAAGCACTATTTGTCTTATTTTTCTGGTGAGAAGCTAGCCTGTTTCCCCCCATCCCCCAGTGTTTTACTTATCTGCCAGTCCACCTCTTCCTTCTGTTTTTTTTTAAATATTTTTATTGCATTTTTTTCCAGATATAGACAGAAAACAGAAAAAAAAGAAGAAGAAGAAAAAAAAAGTATAAAAGAAGAAAAAGAAAAATCATAACCCTTCAACAGCTTGTTCCAACATTCCATCGAACTTCCCCACATCTCCCGCACAATGCATTCTTAATAATAAATTTATCAGCAAATTGTAAC
This sequence comes from Podarcis bocagei, assembly GCF_964188305.1. Taxonomy (NCBI): domain Eukaryota; kingdom Metazoa; phylum Chordata; class Lepidosauria; order Squamata; family Lacertidae; genus Podarcis; species Podarcis bocagei. Next base: position 57,311,697 of record NC_138134.1, read on the forward strand.
CTTGTTTCATGTGTTTCTTTGTTACTTCCAATTGCAGTTCAAGTTTAAATCCCTTATTGTCCAATTACTCTAAAAACAAAAAGTATTATCCTTTTTAACATTTAAACTTTGATCCCTTCAATATTGTTTTCCAATTTCATAAATATTACACTCTCATTGCTGGGGCTAGCATTTCAAATTATGCGTCATTTTATAAATCATATAACTTATAAAGTTTTTGCAAATAATTCTTAAATTTTTTCCAGTCCTCCTCCATTGCTTCTTCTCCCAAGTCTCGGATTCTGGCAGTCATTTCGGCCAACTCCATATAGTCAATCAGTTGCGTTTGCCACTCTTCCAGCGTGGGTAAATCTTGAGTCTTCCAATATTTGGCGATCAAAATTCTTGCTGCAGTGGTAGCATACATAAAAAACGTTCTATCCTTCTTTAAAACCTTTTGGCCGACAATACCCAAGAGAAAGGCTTCCGGTTTTTTAGGGAAGGTGTACTTAAACACCTTTTTTAACTCGTTGTAGATCATTTCCCAGAAGGCCTTCACTCTTGGACAGGTCCACCAAAGGTGAAAGAATGTTCCTTCAGCCTCCTTGCACTTCCAACATTTATTATCAGACATATGGTATATCTTAGCAAGCTTGACTGGGGTCATGTACCACCTGTATACCATTTTCATGATGTTTTCTTTCAAGGCATTACATGCCGTAAATTTCATACCGGTGGTCCATAACCTTTCCCAGTCTTCAGACATGATATTGTAACCAATGTCTTGAGCCCACTTTATCATGGCTGATTTCACTGTCTCATCCTGAGTATTCCACTTAAGCAGCAAGTTATACATTCTCGATAAAACCTTGGTCTTTGGTTCTAATAACTCTGTCTCAAGCTTCGATTTTTCCACCTGGAATCCTATTTTTTTATCCAACTTAACAACCTCGTTAATTTGGGCATAATGAAACCAATCTTGCACCTTTTCTTTTAAGTTTTCAAAGCTCCGCAACCTCCAATTGTCACCAACTTTTTCTATTAGTTCCCAATATTTCGGCCAACCGGCCTCCATACTGTGTTTTTTCCTCGCCTTAGCCTCCACTGGTGATAACCACCTCGGAGTCTTACTTTCAAGTAAGTCTTTGTATTTCAGCCAGACCATAAAAATTGCTTTCCTGACAATATGGTTTTTGAACATTCCATGTGCTTTTGCCTTGCCGTACCACAGATACGCATGCCATCCTAACGAATTGTTAAAGCCTTCCAGGTCTAGGACATCTGTATTCTCTAATAAAAACCAATCTTTCAACCAGCAGAAGGCTGCCGCCTCATAATATAACCTTAAGTCTGGCAGGGCAAATCCCCCTCTTTCTTTTGCATCAGTTAGTATTTTAAACTTTATTCGGGGCTTTTTGCCCTGCCAGACAAACTTTGAAATGTCCCTCTGCCACTTTCGAAAACATTCCACTCTGTCCACGACCTGCAAGGTTTGAAATAAAAACAACATTTTTGGCAAAACATTCATCTTAACAGCAGCAATTCGGCCCAGCAAGGAAAGCTTCAGTCTCGACCATGTTTCCAAATCTTTCTTAACCTCTGACCAGCATTTCTCATAGTTATCCTTAAACAGGTTCAAATTTTTAGGCGTCAAGTTTACCCCCAGGTATTTCACCTTCTTAACCACCACTAATTCTGTTTCCTTCTGAAACTCCTCTATTTCTAAAGGCGTCAAATTTTTCCCCAAAACTTTAGTTTTTTGTTTGTTCAACTTAAATCCTGCCACCCGACCAAATTCTTGTATCAGTTCCAAAACTCTTTTTGTACTAGATTCTGGCTCCTGTAATGTTATTACTAAGTCATCTGCAAATGCTTTCAGTTTATATTGTTTCACTCCGACCGTAATCCCCTGTATTTGCCGGTCCCTCCTAATCATGTTCAGCAACACCTCCAGGACTGATATAAATAGTAGGGGGGATAGTGGGCACCCCTGGCGTGTTCCTTTTTCAATATGGAACTCCTCTGTCACCACATTGTTCACTATCAACTTAGCTTTTTGTTCTGAATAAATTGCTTCTATACCATTTTCAAACCCCCGTCCCACACCCATCCCTTCCAATTTTTTTTTCATAAATTTCCAAGAAATATTGTCAAAGGCCTTCTCAGCATCGATAAAAATTAACACTGCTTTAGTGTTAATATTTGTTTGTAAAAGTTCCAGAATATCGATTATATTCCGAGTATTGTCAAACAAATGCCTGCCAGGAAGAAAGCCTGCTTGGTCCTTATGGATTACTTCATTTAAAACCTTTTTCAATCTACTTGCCAAAATGTCTGCAAATATTTTATAATCCACATTTAGGAGTGAGATGGGACGGTAGTTCCTAAGTTGAGTCTTTTCAGTTTCCACTTTAGGTATCAATGTGATGAAAGCTTCTTTCCACGTTTCCGGTGCCCTTCCTCCCCCCATAATCTGGTTGCAAACCTCCATTAGTGGTAGAATCAAGTAGTCTTTTAATGTCTTATAATATTTGGAGGTAAGCCCATCTGGGCCTGGAGATTTGCCCAGCTGCATATTCTGGATGGCATCCTCAATTTCCTGTTGTGTTATTTTACAATTCAAGATTGATCTCTTCTCCTGAGACAGTTCTGGTAAGCCATTGAGTTTCAAAAATCGTTCCATCTCAGACACTTCCTCAGGCCCTTGTGTATACAACTTTTTGAAGTATTTCTGGAAACACTTTCTAATTTCACCTGGTTTCTGAATATTTTTCCCTTCCACCTCTAGATTGGTAACATAATTAAGTTTCTGTCTTTTTTTCAACTGCCATGCCAGCAGTTTCCCACATTTATTTGCTGACTCAAAGGATCTTTGTTTCATTTGTTTGATTTTCCATTCCACTTCTTGATTTATCAATTTCAAATATTGTGCCTGATGGAATTTAATTTCTCGCAAGATCTCTTTGGATTTTGGTTTAGATCTCAACCTTTTTTCTCCGTCTCTTATCTTCTCCAATATTTTATCCTTTTTCCCATTCCAGAGCTTCTTCTTAATTGTATTTTGTTGTATCAGAAACCCCCTCATTACAGCTTTACTGGCGTCCCAGATTGTTCTTTTTTCCACTGAAGTATTCAAGTTGATTTCAAAATAGTCTTTTAAAGCTCTTTGGGCCTTCTTTACGATCTCTTGATCTCTAAAGAGGGTGTCATTCATTTTCCATCTGAAGGAACCGGCTGGTGTAAATCTCAATTCCATCTTCAGGGCATTGTGGTCGGAGCAAGTCTTTGGGCAGATTTCCACTCTTGTAGTCTTCGGTGCCAGCCCTCTAGTTATCCAAATTTGGTCGATTCTCGTCCATGATGAGTGAGCCTCAGAAAAGAAAGTTCCCTCTCTACCTAGGGGGTTCCTTGTCCGCCAGATGTCAATCAAATCCATATTGTCTGTCAGTTCAAAAAAAGTTTTCGGTAGTCTGCCATCCTTGGTTAATTGATTTTGTGACTTATCCATCAAAGTGGAGACCACCCCATTCATGTCTCCCATCATAATGATGTTCGAATAGTCCAGATAGTCCAGTAGTGTCTCATGTAGCTTCTTGTAAAATTCTGCCTTCCCCTCATTCGGTGCATAAATTCCTACTATCAAAACTTTTTCTCCTTGGGATTGTATTTCAATTGCCAAAATTCTCCCTTGCTCATCTTTAAACAAAAATTTCGGTGCTAGGCTCTCCTTTACGTAGATCACCAGGCCCCTCTTTTTCCCCTCTTCCTTCTGGGGGGGAAATCCTACAGCCACCTATGCAAAGAAGTTAGTATTGCAATGACCAGCATTGTGGTTTTGTTTGTTTGTTTGTTTGTTTGTTTGTTTTTGAGACCTCATGTAAAATCATGCAAATTTCCATTTAATTCTACTGGATCTGACTTTTATCCAGGTATGAGTGTGTGTTTCTGTCTATGTCTTGGAGAGATGACCCAGGCAACAAAGTATATTATAACATATATAATAGAACTGACAAACCTAGACAGCATCTTAAAAAGCAGAGACATCACCTTGCCGACAAAGGTCTGTATAGTTAAAGCTATGGTTTTCCCAGTAGTGATGTATGCAAGTGAGAAATGGACCATAAAGAAGGCTGATAGCTGAATAATTGATGCTTTTGAATTATGGTGCTGGAGGAGACTCTTGAGAGTCCCATGGACTGCAAGAAGATCAAACCGATCCATTCTGAAGGAAATCAGCTCTGAGTGCTCACTGGAAGGCCAAATCGTGAAGCTGAGGCTCCAATACTTTGGCCACCTCATGAGAAGAGAAGACTCCCTGGAAAAGACCCTAATGTTGGGAAAGATGGAGGGCATAAGGAGAAGGGGACGACAGAGGACAAGATGGTTGGACAGTGTTTTCGAAGCTACCAACATGAGTTTGACCAAATTGGGAAGGGAGTGGAAGACAGGAGTGCCTGGCGTGCTCTGGTCCATGGGGTCATGAAGAGTCAGACACGACTAAATGACTAAACAACAACAATAGAACTGCAACTTCCTATATACTAACAGCCAGCTCGTTCTGCGGGTGCCAATCCTTATATCACCAAAATGGTTCTTCCCCCATCCCATCTCAAACAAGAGGGAGAGATCAGCTGACTTGGAGAGGGGAATCCCAAAGTTTTGCAGCAACACACACACACACACACACTCAACAAGTACTATCTAAAGAGGCAGGGACCCAGCAACAAATCTGAGCATGTTCAGTGGGCACTGAGGGCTAAGTGTCTGTTGGAGGGAGGGGGTGGAATGGAGTTTCCTTGAAGAGGGCATTGCTGGCTGGCTCAGACACTGAACAAGACATCGCAGCATTTTGCTGAAAGTCCCACTTGTTAACTGGATTTGCAGTGCAATCTTTCGCAGGTATATACTACAGAAACTCAAAAGCAAGCCCTTATTGAGTTACTTAACTGCGAGAGAAGCATGTGTAGGATTGTAGCCTGAAAACATCTTGATTGACTAAAACAGGCACTCCGGTAAATCAAGCCACAGGTTTAAAAACGTTGTTTTGCATTACTTTTAAAATGCAAGTATTTAAAGCACCATTGGACACAATGGGGTGTGCATGGCAGAGCAGTATACAGCAGCAGACTCCGCCCCTTGACCTATATGCATAGTCATGCAGCCCTTATAGGTTTGAGACTTCAAGTCAGCCATTGGGGATTGGTATCATTGGGCTAATGCTCACACCCCAGTAGGGGGAGCAATACCAATTCATGGGGTCTCCTGGCCCTGCTATTCCCCCTCCTGGCTTGTCTGTGCAGGCCCTCTTTAGGAGAGCAGTGAGAGGAGCACAGAGAAGGAGCAAAAACATCCGCATTCCTTGTCCTCTCCTGGTATCCAGCAACTGAAGCCAGAAGTGAGGGAAGCAAGGGAGACTTCCTTTCCCGGGGAACTATCCACGGGGAGCATCTTGATCAAGGGAACCCACACTATGGGGCTATTTGATTTTTCATGTGATCAAATGAATGACTGGACTCTCTTTTATGGAATGACAGCCCTGATAGGCAATGCTCTTTGAACAATAAAACAAGCTTACTGTGAATCATAGAACCATAGCATTGCAGTGTAAAGTCTAATGTTTCAATGGCAAGGTCAACCGTATTCAGCACCCGACATCAAACGAGAGAAATTTACAAAATGCCACTAACAGGCTAGGCAAAGTTGTGAAATCTAGTTCCCATGCAAATTGGGCCAGGTCCAACGGGCACGTAAGCTCTGGGGCATATTTAGCGCTCACCAGGAACTAGATCATATGACATGAAAGTACGTCCTGGAATTACTGAATAGGTATTGTGGAAGGTGGGGTGGGCAGAACACTGCCGGCACTGGGTCTGTATATATAGCAGAGCAACATAGCCTGCCCTTGACACACCAAGCAAATGCACACATGCTGTTTCCTTGTGTGTTAAGAAGAATGTTCTGTGCAGCCGAAGTGTTCTGCCAGGTAGCCTTTGCATATAAGGAAATGCCGTGTCTGCAGTACCCTTTAAAAGGGCTGGAGGGAGGGAGGGGGGACTAAGAACAACACGGACTATTGTTCATCACAGAGATCTAGTTCTCCCTGGAAGGGGGGGGGGGTGAAAGCCTATGGGGACATGGCCTTAGGGCAGTATAACCAAACCTGTTCCGTATTACCAGTATAGTTTTACAGACTGCATTCCTCCAGTGAGGCGAAAAGAAATTTCACTGTAGTTATTTAAACCATTTTGCTGGTAATCCTATGCACACTTAAAGGTAAACATACGTAGAACTGGCGTGTTGATCGTATAGCCTAACCCTCTTTTAGAGGATAGTTGTCTAGGAAGTCGTTTTAATGGTGCACAGATGGTTCTGCATTTTTATTTTCCCTGCTCAGAAACGGCACTTTATTTTCATTATTTCAAATCTGCTACAAGTCCTAGGAACTATGTTTTTTCTCCCTGCACTCTGGGAGATCAGAGTTCTGCTGAATTCACGGAGACAGCTGTGCAATAAATAGCACTGGGGATTGCAGTTTGCAGGAGAGAAAACACACCCTTCTGCCCAAAGGGAATAGATATGTGTAAAATAAAATATCATTGTACTTATGTGTGGCCTCAGGGGTGTGCAGGGGTGGAAAATGTATGTTGTCTCAGATCACCTGTTCCTAATCCAAACAAGAAAATAACCAAATCAAAGCATCTCCCCCCGCCCCGCAAGACAAATGTTCACCAGGTGACTTCCTACTATTTAAGGCTGCATACAAAATATCTCACCCTGTCTGTATATTTCAATGCGTGGCTTCAATGCATTAAAATTGCCCCTTGTGTTACTTACAAAGTGTTACAGCAGGAGCAGTATGACAGTTATAATGCTACAAAATTGCATTTAATCACGCACTTCCCCTCAACGTGAGATGAACTAGGTTCCCTTCAAAGTATTTCCTAGCTTAGTGGTGCTACAGTGGAGAACCTATTTCTTACAACAGCAACAACAATAATAATACTGGCAAGTGCTTAATAAGATCTATTCCATAAAAATGTTTTCCACCACATCTAACCTGCTCACCACCTTCCATCACATGCAAGCTTCTCTGGTATGGAATTGTTTTCCAGTAGTTAGACCAGTACTTCAGAAATGTGGGTCACAATGCAGTCCTAGCCATGTCTACTCAGAAGTAAAGATTCACTGAATTCCATGAGGCTGGCTCCCAGGTTAGTAGGGTTAGGATTGCAGCCTCAAGCCCTTCCTCTCCTCATTTTTATTACCTTGTAATTTCTGGTTGTATTCACTCCTGTCGGACTGACTCCTCCTCAAAGTCCCAGAGCTGTTGTGGTCTCCAGAAATATGACTCTCCACCACCGTGTCTGTCTTCCTCCTCTCCAGCATGTACAGCCTGTGCCTTATGAAGGTCAAGTTTTTTTTCCTGGCCCCCACACTTTCTTTCCCAGGTGGCTCTTTGGTGTCCATTTCCAGACCAGAGCAGGAAAAGAAAGGAGATGGAAAAGGAAGAAACCTGATTGAGTAGAAAAGCTAAGCTGGTTCGCCCTTGCAGGAGGTGTGTTTGCCTGCTTGTTGCTTGGGTGAATGGAGCAGCTTCTCCAATGGATCAGCTGTCTTGCTCCAAGTTCCACTTCTTACCTGGCTCACCTGACTGCCACCTCTGCAGCCTAGCAGGGCTCCACCCCTATGAGGTCATCCTTTAGTTACACTGACTGGGGAACCAGACACCTGTTACCTGAGAGACTTGCAGCACAGGGCATGGCATAGCAGCAGGGACTGATCAGCTGGCAAGGCCCTTTCGGGAGCATGCAGGCTCACTTGCATATCTTTCCCTCATTTTTACATCTCTTTCTTTTAAACACCTTTTTATCTATGTGAAAACAAACTCATGCATGGTTTTAATTCTGCTTCTCCACCCTCGGAATATCCTGTCCTTTAGGTGAAGTAGGTGGAGACTTTGCATATCTTTACACTTGACAGGCAGTGGACACCTGAGTCATTGTCATGCAAGGCAAGGTGAGAACATCTTTATTCTCATGCTTCAGGGCATGATTAACTAACCCAGCTAGAGGTCAATGTTTTTTTATAGCTCAATCCAATGCTCAGTTGCAAGGCCTTTTTATGATTACAAGGTTGCATTTATTTATTTTATGGTTGGAAAAAAATTATACATATATCCCCTTCACTCAATTGAAACATCTTGTATTCTGATAATCAGCAACTGTAACATTTAGGTTCTGTGCACTGCAAGGAGCAAAATAATTTTTTTAAAAAAATGTTTTTTAAAAACCAAAACTTGACCTTCCTCCAAATCGCTGAGAGTAGCATACAAGGCTACCCTGCCTGATTATCCTCACAATTACTGTTTATTTATTTATTTATTTTTAAAAAATAAAACCTGCCTTTCTGTTTATACAGATAGTAGATTGGAGTGCAGTCTGTCTATATATATATTTTAAAAACCCACACAATACAATTCTAAATAAACAACAGAGAGGACAACACTGGCAGAGCAGGTCAAACAGTAAAACCCTGAAATTGCCCAGGTGGATAAACTTAAGTCTTGACATGGTTCCAAAATGTTAACAAGGCTGGCACCAGTTGCACAGCTAAAGGGAGGGCATTCTGCAGATGGGGCACCACCACAGAGAGGGTCCTCTCCAAGCATCACCACAAAAGGCAAGTGTCCTCAGGATGGGATGCAGGGAAGAGCCATCTATGAGGATCTTAAGGCACAAGAACCCTGGGAGATAGATTCAGGTAGGTAGCCGTGTTGGTCTGATGCAGTCAAAATAAATTAATAAATTAATAAATTCTCCAGTAGCACCTTAGAGACCAACTAAGTTTGTTCTGGGTATAAGCTTCCGTGTGCATGCACACTTCTTCAGATATCTGTGAGGTAGGTGAGGTTGAGAAATGGCAACTGGTGGCCCAAAGCCTACCAGCGAGCTAGCTTAGTGGATATGCTCTTGATATGCTAACATACCTGGACAGTTCTGGAGTCTTGGGTGCAGAATAAGGTGAATAAGGTGAATAAAGTGGCAGGGAAGGGAAGTGAAATGTAGGTGGGGGAGTCATCTTCCCACCCATGTTTTGCCACCCAGACACAACAAAAGCTGTTGCTTCAGCTGCTGCTAGAAGTACTTCTTCAGTAACCGTTTCCTCCTTGAAAGAATGACCTTAGGGAAGAGGACCTCAGGGAGGAGAAAATATGGCCCATGTAGTATCATAGAAACACAGTCTACTCAGTCAGTTCGTAACAGGAACATGCTTTATTATCTCATTGCAGGCAGAGCTTTCTTGTGGATCTCTCTGGCTCACTTAACAAGCCTCTACGGAAGCACCACTGGGACAAACTAGGTCTGGCAATAACAGACAGAGAGCAAGTGGAAGTCGCTCTTTTAATAACATTGCCCATATGCAAAGTGCCTAAAGCACGAATATTCCTGCCCAGAATATTAAATCTTTCATTTGCAGAGAGAATGAGCATTTGGGTGGATGCAAATGAAGAATTTACTGGTAGGATGTTAAAAATAATCCGATCAATGATAGTAAAATGGCCGTTACTGTTTAGCTAATCAGGTTTCAGATGGAAGATGCATACTAAGATACACTGAAATATGTAGCAACTAGCTTCAACAAAAAGCACTTATGTGTACAAGGAAGAGCATAAACCATGTATTTCCCCGCGCACAATGGAAGCACACACTGTCCTCATGTTAGCTGCAGCCTTGCCAATGTTAATGTTCATATGAATTTCCTTTTTATAAGATAGCTTTTTCTTAAGTGGGGAAACAGGTGCTGGTCTCCGAGCGGAAAACATTGGTGTTGTGTTCCCAGGCAACATCATTACAAATGTATCAGTAGTTATTGTTCTATGCTCACTGCTAATCCTTGTCTGCATCTCCAGTGGTGAATGTGCCTTTATCATGCCTCTGATAGCTGCTAGGTAAACCAAATGTTCCTTTTCCTTTGCAGCCAACTCCTTCTGATTGGTATAGGGCATTTCTTTGTAATCTAGTGAAAATAACATCTGGGGCATTTTTAACAATGATTGCAATTTGTTTGCAATTTTGCAAACCGAGGCTCAGTTATGATGCAAATGTGACTTTTAAAAAACGCAACAGCAGAGCCATAAACTTGGAAGAGCTTCAAGGTCATCTTGCCCAATTCCCTGCCAGTGCAGGAAATCCACTGATAACCTTATCCTTCATAGGTGTCCATCCAGCTGCTGCTCAAAGATCTCTAACCAGGCAGTACATTTCACTGTCAAAAGAACCATTGCAAGACTTCAGTGGGCTCTCGGAATGGTGCTTCTGATGGGCCCCAATACGAAGGGGCAGTGCAACAGTTGACCTTGGCTCCCAATAAAAGTGGAACCATCAGCTATACTGAACCTGGCCCAACTGCACTGAGGCCCAATTCAAATTGCTGGTTTTGACCTACAAAGCCTTAAATGGCTCAGGACTGCAATACCTGAAGGACCACCTCTCTCCATATGCAACCATCATCTGAGGCTCTTCTTCGTATGCCACAAGAGGTCCAATGGGCCTTTTCTGCAGTGGCTCCCCGTTTCTGGAATTCTCTCCCCGAGGAGGCTCTCTTGGTGCCTTTATTATAACATGTTTCTAGATATCAGACGAAAATGTTTCTCTTTAATGAGTCCTTTGCCTGTTTAACATTCTATGTGGGGGTTTTTGTGGAGGGGGTTGTTTTTGTTTTTATTATGTAATTTGTGTTTTCATTTTGCATGTTGTGAACTGCCCAGTGAACTTCAGATGAAGGGTGGTATAATAAAACTGAAATAAAACTATCCATGGGTACAAAGGCTATCCTGGGAGAGAAAGTGGGGAGTGGTGGCACTCCCACATTAGGAAAGGGCTATTGAACTCATGTTCCTATTTGTGAGCTTCTCAGAGGCATTGGGTTGATCTGCTGTGAGAAAGAGGATGCTTCGACTAGATAGGTGGCCTTTGAGTGATCTAGGAAGGCCCCATAGTTCCCTTATACAGTCATACCTCGGGTTACAGATGCTTCGGGGTGCGTGTTTTCGGGTTGTGCACCATGCTGAACCTGGAAGCACCGGAACAGGTTACTTCTGGGTTTCAGCGCTTTGCGCATGAGTGCCGAATCGCAACCTGCAGACATGACGCTGCGGGTTGCGAATGTGCCTCCCGCATGGATCACATTCGCAACCCAAGTGTCTACTGTATAATAAACACACAAGGACACGAATAGTGAGTGGTTTGGCTTAGGCATTGGATGAAACCAGACTATATCCTGGTTCCTGCACTCTTAAGTCTCTTAAGTGTCAACCACTGGTAGGGGGAGCACCCCCAATTAAGAGCACCCCCAGGGTCCCCAATGGGGTTGTGGCAGGGCCCTAGCCCACGTACAAGCTTCGGACAGAATCCACACCCCCGGACCCCTTTAACGGGATACCCTTATCGAGGAGGGGCAGGCAGAGGCAACAACCTCCCCTCCCATCACAAAGGCTTACCTAATGCCTAACCTCACAAAGTTATGACGATTGCTACAAGGTATAGAATCATAGAATCATAGAATCATAGAATCATAGAGTTGGAAGAGACCACAAGGGCCATCGAGTCCAACCCCCTGCCAAGCAGGAAACACCATCAGAGCACTCCTGACATATGGTTGTCAAGCCTCTGCTTAAAGACCTCCAAAGTAGGAGACTCCACCATACTCCTTGGCAGCAAATTCCACTGTCGAACAGCTCTTACTGTCAGGAAGTTCTTCCTAATGTTTAGGTGGAATCTTCTTTCTTGTAGTTTGGCTCCATTGCTCCGTGTCCGCTTCTCTGGAGCAGCAGAAAACAACCTTTCTCCCTCCTCTATGTGACATCCTTTTATATATTTGAACATGGCTATCATATCACCCCTTAACCTCCTCTTCTCTAGGCTAAACATGCCCAGCTCCCTTAGCCGTTCCTCATAAGGCATCGTTTCCAGGCCTTTGACCATTTTGGTTGCCCTCCTCTGGACACGTTCCAGTTTGTCAGTGTCCTTCTTGAATTGTGGTGCCCAGAACTGGACACAGTACTCCAGGTGAGGTCTGACCAGAGCAGAATACAGTGGCACTATTACTTCCCTTGATCTAGATGCTATACTCCTATTGATGATGCCCAGAATTTCATTGGCTTTTTTAGCTGCCGCGTCACACTGTTGGCTCATGTCAAGTTTGTGGTCAACCAAGACTCCTAGATCCTTTTCACATGTACTGCTCTCAAGCCAGGTGTCACCCATCTTGTATTTGTGCCTCTCATTTTTTTTGCCCAAGTGCAATACTTTACATTTCTCCCTGTTAAAATTCATCTTGTTTGTTTTGGCCCAGTTTTCTAATCTGTCAAGGTCGTTTTGAAGTGTGATCCTGTCCTCTGGGGTGTTAGCCACCCCTCCCAGTTTGGTGTCATCTGCAAATTTGATCAGGATGCCCTTGAGTCCATCATCCAAGTCGTTGATAAAGATGTTGAATAAGACCGGGCCCAAGACAGAACCCTGTGGCACCCCACTAGTCACTCTTCTCCAGGATGAAGAGGAACCATTGATGAGCACGGCGAAAACCAAATCGCTGGTGCCAATTTGTGGGGGAAATTCCTAAGTGGCCCCATCAATATGGCGGCCGACATATGTCCATAGCAAGGTCATGTCATACCAAAGCTTAAAAAGAGGGCGGGTGGGCTGGGAGATCTGGTGAGGAGGTGAGAGGAGGCAGCCCTCCCAGCTGCACTGCAGTTTAAACGTCTTGTGGCCATGCCCCCTGGCTGTACAGATTGGTCAGTCAGCAGCGTGACACAGCTGGGAGTCTCAGTGATGTGGGCGGCATCCCTCTGCCCCCAATCTGAGTCACTGGGGGTCCCGGATGTCAGTCTGCAACACTGCCCCGCCCCCAGATAAGGGAAGCAGGCTTCTCATGTTCTTATCACCAGAGTCTCAGGAGGAAAATCTCTCCCAGCCAGGCTACTTGAGATCCTCTGGTGAGAGATACAAGAGATTGAATCTGGAATCCTAACACATAAAAGGCTGTGCTCTCTGCCCACCATCACTGTGAAATGAGCCCTTTTTGTGTCACACAATTTAATTACATGGCCATTCAGGGTTTTACAAGAAGACCAAGGTCACTGCGAACGGAAGACCATTGTCAATGGAAGTAATCTACGGGTAAAAAAAGTAAACATTTCAACTGCTTTTTTTCAAACTTTTAGAGCTCTGCAGAAAGCACACATTTGAGATAGCATTTATCAGTTAACCCTTTCTAATGAGCCCTTGGCTGCAGGAAAGCTCCCATGGAAGAAATCACAGAGGTGGAAATGAGTGATTAAAAAAACCAAAACCACCAAACCTTTACATGGCTGTGTTTCAGAGGACTTTGAACATTGCACCTATGAACTTTTATGTAATTTCTCCTCAGTTAACTGTGGCAAGATAAGAACAGACCCATGATGAAAGCAACAAGAAATGTAGGTAGCCAAAGGAATAAATATGGCACCTATTGGCTGCTTATTAATGATAAATCAAAGCTCCAGTGTTAAGAGTAGTTTCTCATGGTGGGGTAGTAAACTGATAAGCAGCCATTATACAGTTTCTGTGCTTGCCATGCCTATTTAGAGAACATTGGATATTTATTTGATTGATTGACTGATATGCTGCCCTTCATCATAAGATCACAGAATAAAATACAGGATAAAAACAAGTAAATAAGTGAAACAAAACAAGATAAACACTCCCCTTCTCAGATACATTTAAAAGGATGTAGACTCTTAATCAGCCCAAGGCCTGGTTGAAGAGGAACATTTTTGCCTGTCACCTAAAATATATATAATGAAGGCACCAGGCTCAATTCACTTGGGAGAGCGTTCCATAAACAGGGAGCCACTACAGAGAAGGCCTGCTCTTGTGTTGCCACCCTGTGGACCTCACATCTGCTCAGTATGTACAGAGAGTATGCCAAACCACAGGCTCACTAAATGCACTGGGAATGTAACTTGCAGTGTGGCATTCAAGATTCCAGCTGCTCCTATTGTTCAGTTTCGGTTTCAGTTTCTGTTAATTGGTTCTCGTGAGAAACTTGCAGATTCTAGCTTCACCAATTAACTCCAGCTGGTGGCAATTTACTCTTGGCAGAAAGCCCAGGTCTGCTTGACCTAGAAACTACTCACTCTGATTGGTTAACGAGCAGCACTCAACTCTGTTATCTAGGGATTGCTAGCACAGTTTGGTGTGAGGTGTGTTAGGAGTTAGAAGTGCTGTGTATGGTTATGAGAGAGAAAGAGAGGATTTATTTTGCTTTTATTTGTATGCAGAAACTCTGCTGGTTTTATTTTTCCTTTTAATAAATCCTGTAAATAGTTATTCTGAGTCTAGCTGACTAGTCATTACCACCGCGACTAGCTTCTTCGCTGTGCAGGAAAACTCTGCTACGTTTGGGTTAAAGCCAGTAGGGCTATGCCTGACACTCCAAAGTTCCATGAGGTTATGGGCATTGTGCTGCCAGCCTGAGTTGCGGTGGTGTCAGCATCAACGGCGTTGGTTCCAGTAGTTCCAGAAGTTGTTGTTCTCTGGCTGGTTCCTGACCGTGGTGAGCTGGTGACGCAGCGGACACAAGGACAACAGCTGCAGCGTGTGAGTGCTGGGTGCTGTGGTTCCTGTTTTCTCTCTCGGTGGTCGTGAGTAGCTGGTTCCGGGTTCCAGGGACATCGCTCTCAAGATGGCCTCACAACCAGTTCAGATGGCTTTTGAGCGTCTGAATGACTCCAATTACTTGCTGTGGTCGGAACGCATGCAGGCAGTGCTGCAGAGGGATCGTCTCTGGCAAGTGGTGAGTAAGTTTCCTACGAAGCCTGATGATGAAGACCTCGATAAAGACCAAAGAGCAAGGGCCACAATTGTCTTGGGGCTGGAAGATTCCCAGTTGCCGTATGTGAGGGGAATCAAGACAGCTAGAGGTGTGTGGCAAGCACTTAAAGAACTCCATGTGCGTGAGACAGCGGTTTCCAAGCTGTTCATTCGCAAGGCATTGTACAAGGCAATGTTACAGCCTGGGGTTACAATGCAAGAACACCTACACAGTTTACAGTTAAAGTTTTCTGCGCTACAGGAAAGAGACTGTGCATTAGACCAGCAGGAGAAGGTGGCTATTATTTTGAGTTCTCTCCCGGAAAGCTGGGATAATTTAGTTTTGTCTCTAGAAGGCATGCAGGAGCGTGACTTATCAGTCAGTTACGTTACTGGGCGTTTGATTGAAGAATGGCAGAAGAGGCAAGAAAGGTCGGTGGCTGCAGAGGCTTCTACAGGTGGGCGGTTTGGAAGGAGTTCTCATGCCGTGCCAGAGGTGGAGCAAGAGCAGCGTACCGGTGAGGAGTCAGCGTTTGCTGTTAGGCGTTGTTTCCGATGTGGGTCTTCAGCGCATCTAAAACGACAATGTCCGGAGTTGGTCAAGTCTCAGTTGCCGGTGCAGGAGCAGAGACGAGATCAGCAGCAGCAGCAGCGTAAAAAGAAATTCTTCAAACAAAAACAGTCGGCTCAGCTTGTGACCGGCGAGGTCAAGATTGCTGATGAGAAACAAGCGGTCTGGGTGGTCGATTCGGGAGCGTCTCGCCACATCGTGAACTCAGATGAATTGTTTGTTTCCAAGAACTCAGCACAGCGCAGCCAGGTGGCTCTAGCAGACGGAAGTACTTCCGAAGTGATTTCGGGGGGTGCAGTTTTTGTTCCTTGTCTGCGTGAATGCTTGCAAAATGTACTTTGTGTGCCGTCATTAAGGAACAATCTGATGTCTGTAGATTGTTTGCTAAAAGCCGGGTTTAAAGTGTATTTTGAAGGAGACAGTTGCATTATTAAGAAGGCTGGTGAGATTTTAGGCACTGCTAAGTCAGAGGGAGGCTTGTTTTGGCTTAAAGCAGGATCTCAAGTTGCAGCAGTAGTCAGTAAATCTCAGCCTGCAGTGAATAACAAAGCTATACATGACAACTGTGTGCACTTATTGCATAGGAAAATGGGGCATGCTTGCTGGAAAAGTGTACTAAAAATGTCTGAATTGGCTGATGGGGGTAATTTAAAGAGTTGTAACAAGTACCTTGATTGTAATGTCTGTAAAAAGGTTAAAACCCACAGAGTCTCTTACCCCAGAAGTGACAGAGTTAGTGAGTCACCGCTACAGCTGGTTCACATGGATGTAATTGGTCCATTTGCTGTAAGCAGGGGTGGATCGCGTTTTTCACTAACAATTGTGGATGACGCCACGCGTTATTCTTGGGTTTTTCCCATGAAAAATAAGGGTGACGTGTTCACTAAGTTTAAAGGCTGGGTGGCATCCGTGGAAAGATTTCTGTCTGTTAAACTCAAAAGGATTCAGACGGACAGAGGTGGCGAATTTATGTCAAATGCCTTTAGAGATTGGTTACAAAAGCGTGGCATTGGGCATAGAAAAACGAATGTTTTTTCCCCTGAGGAGAATGGCGTTGCAGAGCGGAAAAACAGATCTTTACAAGATATGATGTTTGCCATGCTTGATGATGCTGATTTACCCATGTCTTATTGGGGGGAGAGCATGCTCACCGCGTGTTATCTCCAAAATAGGCTCTTTCATCAAACAATAGGTACAACCCCATACTTTAAATTGTTTCAGAAAAAACCTAAAATTGACCATTTGCATGTGTTTGGATCAAAAGCCTGGGTATTAATTCCGAAACAAATGAGAAAGAAGGGAGATCCTAAGACCAAACAGTTAGTGTTTGTGGGTTACCAGGAGCTGGGAAAAGGTTTCCGCTTTGCTGAAGGGACAAATGGCATTGTGATCTCCAGGAATGCCAGTTTTTGTGAACATAGTGGCTGGGAGAGACTACATGCCAATACTGAGGTTTGGTTTGAACCTTCCCAGGAGCTTCATGACTCTGAAGGTAGACACAGAGAGTCAGAGTCTGAGGGGGAGGAAAGTTCAGATAAGAGCTCTCAAGAAAGTGGAGTTAGCCAAAGACCAGTTGCTAAGCAACAAAAGAGAGGTCGTAGTTCTGAGGAGGAAAGTGGGTCAGAAGAAAAATTTTCTCCCAGAAGATCTAAAAGACAAAACAAAGGAGTGCCTCCAGTGCGTTTTTCTCCTGATACTGCAAATGTGTTTAGTGTAATTGCAGAACCCAAGAGTTTTCAGGAGGTGTTAAAGTTACCAAAAGAGGAGGCAGAGCGCTGGAAACAGGCAATGGAGGAAGAGATGTCCTCTCTGAATGAGCACAAGGTTTTTACACCAGTAGCAGCGCCTGAGGGGGCAAAGATTGTAGGCTGCAGGTGGGTGTACAAACTTAAACCTCTGGTGACAGGAGAGTACAAATACAAAGCTCGTTTAGTTGCTCAAGGATACTCTCAGAGGCCTGGAAAAGATTATGACGAGACTTTTTCCCCTACTGCTAAGGGGGACAGTGTAAGGCTGATTCTAACGCTTGGAGCAAAGAGAAAACTCCTGTTAAACCATTTTGACATTCAGACTGCATATTTACATGCATCAATATCAGAAGACCTGTATCTAGCCGAACCGCCTGGTTATGAGACAGGTTCCAATAGAGTGTTGAAATTAAACAAAGCTCTATACGGTCTCAAACAGGCTGCAAGATCTTGGAACAGATGTTTCCATGAGGCCTTAGTGTCATTTGGTTTCAAGCAGAGTACAGCTGACAATTGTGTTTATGTACGTGGTACAGGCAGTGATCAAGAGTTTTGTCTGATTTATGTAGATGATGTATTGTATGCCTGCAAAACAGATAAACAAACTAAAAGGTTTGCCAAGCAATTGTCCAGTAAGTTCAAAGTGAAAGACTTAGGCCCGGTTAGGACATATCTAGGGTTGGAAGTGTGCTGGGCCCAAGATGGCAGCTGCCTAATTAGTCAGCAGAACAAAGTTAAACAACTACTGACTACATACAGGATGCAGGATTGCAAAGGGGCAGCGGTGCCTATGGATCCAGGTTTCATAAAAACACTTCATACAGATGAGAGTCCTGAATTTGAACATCCTGATGTATATCACTCTGTAATTGGAAGTTTATTGTATCTAGCACAGTGGTCCAGACCTGATATTAGCTATGCAGTAGGCATATTAAGTAGATTGGTCTCAAAACCCACACTAAATGCCTGGAAAGGGGTAAAACAAGTTCTGAGGTATCTCAAACAGACAATTGGCTATATGTTACAATTAAATTCTTCCGAGGATGAAATGTTGAGTTGCTACTGTGATAGTGACTGGGGAAATTTGCCAGATAGAAAATCTGTCACAGGACTAGTTATAATGGTCGGTGGAGCTTTAATCAGCTGGCGGTCACGCAAGCAAGACGTTGTAAGTGTGTCATCAACGGAATCAGAGTATGCCGCATTGAGTGAATTGTGCAACGAGGTGATTTATTTCAAGCATTTGATGGCAGATTTAAATGTAAATTGTGGAGAACCAGTACAAGTTTACATTGATAATCAAGCTTGTATAACCTTAAGTAAAACAGAGGGTTTCAAATCGCGTTCAAAACATATCTCTGTAAAATACCAAAATGTACGTTGCTGTGTACAAGACAATGTAATCACCTGTACTTATGTATCAAGTGAAGAAAATGTAGCAGATGTGTTAACTAAACCATTGGCAAAGATAAAGAACAAGCGAATGTGCAAGGGTTTAGGTTTGCTGGAAGGATGATCTTCTACATAGGTGTATTTGGTGTTAATTGTTCAGCAGAATCTGTGAGGGGGTGTTCAGTTTCGGTTTCAGTTTCTGTTAATTGGTTCTCGTGAGAAACTTGCAGATTCTAGCTTCACCAATTAACTCCAGCTGGTGGCAATTTACTCTTGGCAGAAAGCCCAGGTCTGCTTGACCTAGAAACTACTCACTCTGATTGGTTAACGAGCAGCACTCAACTCTGTTATCTAGGGATTGCTAGCACAGTTTGGTGTGAGGTGTGTTAGGAGTTAGAAGTGCTGTGTATGGTTATGAGAGAGAAAGAGAGGATTTATTTTGCTTTTATTTGTATGCAGAAACTCTGCTGGTTTTATTTTTCCTTTTAATAAATCCTGTAAATAGTTATTCTGAGTCTAGCTGACTAGTCATTACCACCGCGACTAGCTTCTTCGCTGTGCAGGAAAACTCTGCTACGTTTGGGCTAAAGCCAGTAGGGCTATGCCTGACACTCCAAAGTTCCATGACCTATCCAGCTGGGAGCTGGGGGCACTGTTATACAGTGGTTCCGCTCCTTCCTCCTGGGCCGTGTTCAGAAAGTGGTGGTGGGGGGATGAGTGTTCAGACCCCTGGGCCCTCACTTGTGGGGTGCCTCAGGGTTCTGTCCTCTCCCCCATGCTTTTCAACATCTACATGAAGCCGCTGGGAGAGATCATCAGGGGATTTGGGCTGGGTGTTCATCAGTATGCGGATGATACCCAGCTCTACCTCTCTTTAAAATCAGAACCAGTGAAGGCAGTGAAGGTCCTGTGTGAGTGCCTGGAGGCGGTTGGAGGTTGGATGGCGGCTAACAGATTGAGGTTGAATCCTGACAAGACAGAAGTACTGTTTTTGGGGGACAGGAGGCAGGCAGGTGTGGAGGATTCCCTGGTCCTGAATGGGGTAACTGTGCCCCTGAAGGACCAGGTGCGCAGCCTGGGAGTCATTTTGGACTCACAGCTGTCCATGGAGGCACAGGTCAAATCTGTATCCAGGGCAGCTGTTTACCAGCTCCATCTGGTACGCAGACTGAGACCCTATCTGCCTGCGGACTGCCTCGCCAGAGTGGTGCATGCTCTGGTTATCTCCCGCTTGGATTACTGCAATGCGCTCTACGTGGGGCTACCTTTGAAGGTGACCTGGAAACTACAACTAATCCAGAACGCGGCAGCTAGACTGGTGACTGGGAGCGGCTGCAGACACCACATAACACCGGTCTTGAAAGACCTACATTGGCTCCCAGTAGTTTCCGAGCACAATTCAAAGTGTTGGTGCTGACCTTTAAAGCCCTAAATGGCCTTGGTCCAGTATATCTGAAGGAGCGTCTCCACTCCCATCGTTCTACCCGGATACTGAGGTCCAGCACCGAGGGCCTTCTGGCAGTTCCCTCACTGCGAGAAGCCAAGTTACAGGGAACCAGGCAGAGGGCCTTCTCGGTAGTGGCGCCCGCCCTGTGGAACGCCCTCCCACCAGATGTCAAAGAGAACAACAACTATCAGGCTTTTAGAAGACATCTGAAGGCAGCCGTCCCAAATCTGCAATTATACTATGAGGCTGCATGCCTATGTTGGGTTAAGGACTGGATAGTTCTCGAAAACTTAGATGTGTTAGACCTGGAAGGATTTGATGCTAGATTTGGCTGGCACGCCTATTTATGGCAAGATAAAGAAAGGGTGCATAAGGGTTTCTCCCACCATATTCAAAATAAAAAAATTCCTTCCTGTAGCACCTTAAAGACCAACTAAGTTAGTTCTTGGTATAAGCTTTCGTGTGCATGCACACTTCTTCAGATACACTGAAACAGAAGTTGCCAGATCCTTCTATATATAGAGAAGGTGGGGAGGGGTATTACTCAGAAGGGTGGTGGGAATCGGAGATTGGCAGATAGCTGAGATGAGCCTGATGAGCCTGTTGACGACTCTTAACGACTGTAGTAGGTCTTACAGGAAAAGGCAAGGGGTGAGAAGGTGAGAAGTGGCTTAGTCATGTATAATGAGATAAGAATCCAATGTCTCTGTTCAGACCAGGTGTCTCCATTGTTTTAAGTTTGGTAATGAGTTGCAATTCAGCAGCTTCTCTTTCCAGTCTATTTCTGAAATTCCTTTGTAGTAAAACAGCTACTTTGAGATCTTGTATAGAATGTCCTGGGAGATTGAAGTGTTCTCCTACTGGTTTCTCTGTTTTGTGATTCTTGATGTCAGATTTATGTCCGTTTATTCTTTGGCGTAAGGTTTGGCCTGTTTGTCCAATATAGAGAGCTGAAGGACACTGTTGGCATTTGATGGCATACACAATGTTAGACGATGAGCAATTAAATAGTCCCGAGATGGTATGTGTGATGTTGTTGGGGCCAGTAATGGTGTTGTCACCCACCATATTGTTAGAGGAGCGTTGTTAGAGGTTTGGAATAGAACTAAAAGACTGTTGGAAAAGGGCATACCGTGGTGGCTATCTCCAGTTAATATCTCATCCCTTAAAAATTTAAACACGAGAAGCCAAAGATGGACCTACGAAGATCTCCTGACCAAATCGGATAAGGGGTGGAGAATTAAATCATTTGAAGAACTAAAAGATAAGTCAATAGGGTGGTTACAGGTTCACCAAATTAACGCCCTATGGAATGAACACAAAAAAATAGGGATGAATGAGAAAAAATCAAAATTCCAAGTGGAAATATTAGAAGGAAAGTGTAAGCTTCTATCCAAAATGTACAATCAATTACTGGAATGGGATACAAAAGACGAGGAGGTGAAGGAGGTCATGATAAAGTGGGCCATAGATTTGGGATATAGTTTAGAATATGAGAGATGGGTGAAACTTTGGACTAAGGACATGAAATTTACAGCATGCGTTAGCCTCCGTGAAAATATGGAAAAAATGATGTATCGTTGGCATATTACTCCTGTTAAGCTTGGAAAAATGTACAAGACTGGAGACAAAAGATGTTGGAAATGCAAAAAAAAAGAGGGCGACTTCCATCATATGTGGTGGTCATGTGAAGAAGTGAAGAGGTTCTGGGGTTCTATCTATGATGAATTGAAAAAGATACTGAAATACACATTTCCTAAGAAACCAGAAGCATTTCTTCTGGGAATGGTCGGTGAGGAGATTAGAAAAGAAGATCAAACCATGTTCCAGTATGCAACGACAGCAGCAAGACTGCTGTTGGCACAGAACTGGAAATCATCTAAAATCCCAACTATTAGTGAATGGCAAAACAAGCTATTTGAGTACTCTGAGCTAGCAAAAATGACACAGAAGATCAGGCATCAGAGTAATAAAATCTTTATTAATGATTGGAATAAATTTATATCATACATGGAGAAAAACTTAGGTAATATTAAAATAACAGTAGGTGAATTATAGAATCTGCGAAGTAAAGATAAAGGTAAAAAGAAGGAACTGCAAGAAGGGTATCAATGGGATATAGCTTAAATCGTGGTGGAGGGAAGTCAGAATGATGTTTTGATAATTAATACTTTTGGAGAAATGTATTTACGTCTTGATATTTTATTGTCTACATCTGTTTATTTTGTGATGTCTTTTTTTTTTCTTTCCTATTGTGATTTTAAAAGAGTGAATATTGGAAATAAAAGTTATTTTAAAAAAAAAAAATGAAGGCAGCCCTGTTTCGGGAAGCTTTTAATGTTTGATGTATTATAGTATTTTAATATTCTTTTGGAAGCCGCCCAGAGTGGCTGGGGAAGCCCAGCCAGATGGGCGGGGTATAAATAATAAATTATTATTATTATTATTATTATTATTATTATTATTATTATTATTATTATTATTCCTCTTCACCACCCCATTACCCACCCTTACCCAGAGTCAATCAGCATTTCATGGTCACTGAACATGCTTAGTCCTCCCTGGCCGTCTTTGGGAGGACCACTTCCTCTTTAGGTCCCCCCCCCCCCATCTTCTACAAACCCTGGGATTCCTTCAAACCAGCTAACATCTCCCTCCAGTTTATGGGTTTGGGCTACATGAGTCTTGGAACATCGTTGGCCAAAAAAACATGGGTAAAGAAAGGGCATGAAAATCAGTAACTCTTTGGCTTTAGTGTGGTTTGTATCATTTGACACATTGCCCTTGATCTGATGCTATAGCATGTAGCGTAAAGAAAGAGCAAGGAATTTAAAATGCAAATCTACTAGGGGCCCTGATCTCTCGAAGCCACTGCGATTGCATTTTATGGCTGAAAAGTTTATGCAAAATGTTGGTTTAACAAAGTTATATTCCCTTTAATGATCTTTATAAGACTTTGCAGAGGAGATAATCCAAGTGAGGATCCGCAATAGCAGGGAAAAGGAAGGTACATTCTTCTTGCTTCAGGAAAAAACAGCCCCCAAGGAGTCTTAAGTTTATACATATACAAAAAGCAAGTGTATTGCGTATATACACAGGTGAGCATATTTCCAAAATAAGCAATCAGAAAAGGAAAGGGACAGATTTCTATGTTTTGAGGGGCCAAATGACCTCAATAAATGAATGGGGCATTTCATCAGCAGAGCTTGCGGACACGCATTTTTGAAATTTGATTTAATGCTGGGGGAGGAGGGGCATCACAGAGAAGCCAAGTCAGTAACCAGGAAATATTATACATGCAACTTTATGTTTCAGAAATAACTGCACCTGGAAGAATATGCACATGCAATCTTCTGGGCTAGGACAGGGCTTCTGTGTGAATTAAATGGCACTTTTGTTTTTAAACCATGGTAATGGCCAGCCATGGGACACGGGTGGTGCTGTGGGTTAAACCACCAAGCCTAGGACTTGCCGATCAGAAGGTCGGCGGTTCGAATCCCCACGACGGGGTGAGCTCCCGTTGCTCGGTCCCTGCTCCTGCCAATCTAGCAGTTCGAAAGCACGTCAAAGTGCAAGTAGATAAATAGGTACCGCTCCGGCAGGAAGATAAACGGCATTTCCGTGCGCTGCTCTGGTTCGCCAGAAGCGGCTTAGTCATGCTGGCCACATGACCCGACAGCTGTATGCTGGCTCCCTCGGCCAATAAAGCGAGATGAGCGCCGCAACCCCAGAGTTGGCCACGACTGGACCTAATGGTCAGGGGTCCCTTTACCTTTACCTTTAATGGCCAGCCACAAAATAAAAACATCCAGACTTAAATCCTAGCATGCAACCTGAAAGCTCACACTTTCAGTCCGCACAGGGAATTGATAGATTAAACCAGTGGCCCACCTGGTCTAGCATCCTGTTCTCATAGGAGTCAACCAGATGCCTATGGAAAGTCCAAATACTGGACCTGACAGCAACAATTCTCTCTGCACCTTTGCTTCCCAGCAACTTTTTGCTTCATTGCTTCATTTGTTATAGGGTCTATGTTTGCATTTAAAATGCTGTGTGGATTATTTTCTTTGCAAACAGGCCTATCTCTCGTACACATATTAGAGCAGATATATAGGCCAAAGGGAGGAGTCGCTGTACTTTTACAAGCTTTTTTTGGAAGATGTGAATCCTGATTTGAGGTCAATGGGCTAGATTTGAACTGGCACAACCAGTTCTCTTTTAGCCTTCTGGCTACTCTCCCTTGGCTTTTAAGTTAACAGGATTAAATATTTGTGAATATAAGCTAATTAACATGCACAAATAGACAAAAGGAATTTCCTCCTCTTCCCCTGGAAAGACATTAAACCCATTTGTAATCGGCACAATTGCATGCTTTCTGTCAGCTATTACACTGTCCATTTTCAGCTGCCCCTCTGCACACTGATCTATGTGTTTAGCCTGCAGTAATTAGGCGGTGGCAACATTTTTCTCTGAAAAGCTTCATTTGCAATTTCTGCAGATCAAGGCTGCTATTAAAGAGACAACCAGAGAAGCCAGTTGGAAAGCTGCCATTTCTATTGAGTTCAGAACCAGACTTAATTTCCCGCAACTATTATTGCTTATACCATTGTTGTAAGTTGACGGTGCGTTTGTGGCATCCCACAGCTCATTTCAGGATCCGACCATAGATGTTGACATGTTTTAATCTTTCTTCTAAAACTTGCTAACCTTTTAATTATCTTTAAATGTTGTTTCTAACTGTTTTTGTTTACAACTGTAATATTTCTTGTAAACTGCCTAGAGGTTTAACCAGTGCTTTTTTTCTTGGAAAAAAAAAGTTTAGGGGTACTCTCATTTTGGCTCAATAAAATCACCATTTTATAGTTCAAATCGGGAAAAATAAATACAGTAAATGGACAAAATTATGAAGATTCACAAAATGTTAAGGGGTATGCATACCCCTGTGTCTCCCCAGAAAAAAACTACTGGGTTTTACTAGTCAAGCAGTGTATATGTTTTGTTAAATGAAAAATATGTTAAGTGCCAGAAAAATCTTAGAAAACAAAAGTAAATCCTATTGACTTTGTGTTATCTGGCATATTTTTATCCCACATTTCCACAGTGATCAAAATAGCTTATGTTGTAATTAAAAACAAAGCTATACAGCAATATATATATTAAGGGATAAACACAGGAAGACTGGGAACTTGCCCACAAGTCTGTCAAACTTCAGCACTTTTAATAAGGCTGACTAGAATCCATTATTTTCCATTTACGATCATGAAATTAGAGACAAGGATCCCATGTGGAAATTTTCAAATCCCTCCACGTGCTTTCTTGTCAGCGCACAAGCCTGCGGGGGTTTCAATCCTTTGCACACTTTTTTTGGAGGAAGCCCACTGAAAACAACTTACATTCGGAAGGTATTATTGTACCGGAAGTGGATACAACGCTCCGTTTTAATCTGCCTGCGGCTGTATCTGCGAATAGGTCTCTCCCCCCCCCCGCAACTCATTTCGCTATTTACTGAGGTTGCTCATGCAGAAAAATAGCAGAGTGCAACCCGATCTAACGTTAAGTTTTGCACGAATTAAATCGTACTCAGGTACTTCCTCCTAGGTAAACGTGCTCAGGACGGCAACAGCCCGTCTTTCTGCATGTTTACTCGGAAGTAAATAACCTCCGAACTCCATGGGAAATACTGCCATTGAAGAGTACTGGAAGTGCGGAGCTACGGGAAAGGGACGGGTTTTGCCCTCCTTCAGGCCTCGGGCTAGGCTGCTAAACCAGATCCCCTCCTTGCGGGTTTTCCGCCCCCGCGGGTCTACCCACAAGCCCCATTGCCCGGTTCCTGGCTGCCTGCCCGTTTCCTACTGATTAACCGAGAGGTGAAACCACGCTGCTGGCAAAAGCGGCTGGGCTGCGACTTCAAGGCCGTTTGCTGAGCATGCTCCGAGCTCCACCCGCTGCGCCGCAAGAGGAACTGCGCGGAGAAGCGGAAAGCACGAAGCATGCGTGCGGGGGCTGGCGTGGGTCGGCTGCTGTGGCTGCCTTGGGCGCTTCAGTGCCACCGCTCTTCGTGCAGGAGAGGGACGCCGGCGCGGCTTCCGCAGCCGTGGGTGCTGATCCGTCGCTCGCACGGCGGCCTCATGGCTCAGTACGGCACGGAGCAGCGGGGGCAGCTCCACTCGCCCGATTTCCGCCTTTACTTTAGTAAGTAGCCGCTCGGCAGGACCCGCGTGGGCAGCGGCGGCGACGCTTCCTTCGAACGCGCCGGCGTTCTATGGAACGCTGCGGGAACATTCGCTTGCTTTGATCTTTGTTACATGGCGTTCTAGGGCGGGGCTTCAGGGTCCAGCGAACACCCGCCCCTCTCCCTCCCTTCTCTGATGGGTAGAATTTAAGAGCAATTAAATAATAATAATATAAGGTTCTAGGGCGGGACTCGGCGTTGTTCCGCCCCCTTCCCTTCTGATTGTACTGTAGTTCTAAACGCGTGTTGATTTACCGGGCGTCCTAGAGCTGCATTTAGGAAAGGAATCCTTTCCCGGTGTTGACTGGTTATAATTTAAGTTCCTTTGCTGGATCAGATCAGAGGTTAATCTAGTCCGCTCTTGGCGTTTCCTAGTGGGGGAGGGGCAGTGATTCATTTTCGGGTGCCAACTGGAATCTGCCCTGGCGAGGCTCAAGCTTTGCGTTATAATTAAATTACAAAAATCAAAGCCTGATTCAGAATTTGGGTGCGTGACCCGCCTTGCACTTACAATCACTTTTCGCATGCCACAGTGACAGGAGACTCGGTTCGTAACTCTAACCTGTGGATCTGAACAACTGATAACCCTACAAAGTGCAAATAGCAAACATATTACATGCAGGGGTGCAAGTAGTGTAGAGCCAAGGCCACTTGTAGCATCCTGGAGTGTGTATTGGAGAATAAGGCCATCTGGCTACTAGCCATGTTGGTCCTGATCTGCTTCTGCAGTTGGAGACAGTACACTTCTGAGTATCAGTTGGGAACCGCAGAACGAGGGAGCGCTCTTCTGCTCTGGTCCTGCTTACCGGTTCCTCTGGTTGGTCACTGAGAATAGGATGCTCTACTAGATGGGCTATTGGCCTGATCCAACTGTATGCTTACACGCATGCAAGAATCACACATACACACCAGGCAGATTCTTCCATGATAGCTTAATTCTGAAGCAGCCTGTAGCAGTGGGGTGAAGCAGCAGTATATACAGTACTGGAGATCTTCAGATGGGACCAGCTTTTCCAGTTTGGAAACCATATGTGGACTGCCCATGTCTTCTTCTTCTTCTTTGGCGATCACTCGTCGCCGAGTAAGATTGGCTTCCATAAACACGGTTTTAACAATGAGTCCGTAAGTGACTGTGGAGGCCAATTCTGGATCCACATGTCCTTCCACAGTGGGGACATTAGTTTCTGGGCAGGATTTGATCACGGTGTGGATTTGCCAAGCGTGCCTTCCATTTAGCACATTTCTCCCTTGCATCCTGAGTTTGAGTGTCTTCAAAGCCAATGACACCTTTGGTAAAGGCTGTTCTCCAACTGGAGCGCTTGCACGCCAGTGTTTCCCAGTTGTCAGTTTTTATACTACATTTTTAAAGATTTGCCTTGAGACAGTCTTTAAACCTCTTTTGTTGACCACCAGCATTACGCTTTCCATTTTTAAGTTCGGAATAGAGTAGTTGCTTTGGAAGACGATCATCAGGCATCCGCACAACATGACCAGTCCAACGAAGTTGATGTTGAAGAATCATTGCTTCAGTACACTGATATTAGTTTGCCCATGTATGATGTATGTGGATTGCTGTGCATGACGTTTGCATGGGTTTTGCTGAGTATACCTGTGCTAGGAAGTCTTGGCCACAGCTAATAATAGTTTCCACTATGCAATGAAAATAGTAGGCCCTGCTTGTAGCTTGGGGCCACTGAGAACAACAAGTTCTCACCAAGCAAGCTCTTATCTTGGCTTTGTGGGCAAAATCCCCTGGCGAATGCTTGTTATGCAGGTCAGCCCTCTGCATGTTTATTCAGAAATCAATTCAGTGTGCCCCGCTGCTGAGTAGACATAGAACTGAGTTCCTAGGAAGGCACACCTTGAATGCTTACTTTTCTCATTGTTGCAAAGTGTGCCCGGTAAGTGTTGCTGCATTTGGCGAGCAGATGTACAGCAGCCCTCGTGGTTAAAAAGTCCCATGAGAAGACTGGGGGAGCCATAGCTTAGGGATGGAGTGCATGAGTTGCGTGCAGAGAGTCCCACATTCAACCACCAACATCTCCATTATAGCAGTGTTTCCCAACCTTTTTTGGGCAAAGGCACACTTGTTTGATGAAAAAAATCTCGAGGCACACCACCATTACAGCCCCGTGACGTCAGCACGCAGCGTCACGCCAGGAGGGACGCACGAAAGTGTAAGTTTCAAATTTTTTCCCTCCCCCTTGCCGGGGAACCTCCAAGCTTTGGGGGTGGGGGGGAGGAGGCAGCAAAGCGAGGCAGGAAGGAGAGCGCGGCTTGGCTGGGTGAGCTTTGGCAGGGGCAGGGAATGAGAGCCGCGAGGCAGGCGCTGCGGACGGAGGCGCTGCCCGCCGAGCTCGCAGGCAGCCAGGCAGGCAGACGGCGATAGCCCCGCGCTGGGCGGCCTCTCCTCGCCGCCGCCGCCCCGCCTCTCGTCGCCCGACTCGCCCGCCTCCCTCCAGGCAACATCTCGCGGCACACCAGGCAACATCTCGCGGCACACTAGTGTGCCGCGGAACAGTGGTTGGGAAACACTGCATTATAGTATCTCCTCCCTTGCAGAGGTACTATCGACTCATAAGTACTGTCCCAGTGTTGACCTAGTGACTAGCCTCCCATGAAGGTAGCTTCATACATTTATATGTAAATCTCCTCTACCACCTGATGAAATGAATTTGCATAAGCACACACAGCAGGTTAACTACGGCAGCAACACCTTCCTATAGCATGTTAGTGGTACAGTTCTTTGTGATTTACTCACTGTTTGTAAGGAATGATCCATCAAATGGTGAAATGTGGGCAAGTTCTAACACTGGTTGCTAGTCAGACGACATAGGATCTGCTACCCTAAGGTTACCAGATTTTTTTCAATGAATCTGGAGACACTTTTCAACTTCAACTGATTTTATGTGGGGATTGATTTGTAAATCCGGGGACTGTCCCCAGGAAACGGGGACATCTGGTAACCTTACGCTACCCTATTATCTACAAAGTTAATTGAATTAATTGAGTTTTTTGTCATTGGTTTCTTAGATCTTGAAATCATAGTGTTGAGGTGGGAGAGGAGACAAGGTTCTAGGTATTCTTGAATGTATATTATTGCTTACTGATTGTAGAGCAGGAAAGCAACCCAGCTTTTAAAGCAAGCTGAAAACTAGTTCTCTGCCACGATAACGTGAATTGTTTGTGCTATGAAGAGGAGGTGGTTAAAACCGTATTGCCAGTATTTTAGCTGAGCAAGCAGACTTTATAGCTGAATAACTGCAAACTAGTTTTTTGTACCAGTAGAGATACAAGCAATTGTATACACTGCCTGTGTGTTTGTGCTTATAACGTTTTGTTTAATCTTGTAGAGAATTCAAAGGGAAAATACATTTCCCCATTCCATGACATTCCTCTGTTTGCTGGATCAAATGAGGTAATTAACACATGTAACACTCTTTATTTGTTGAAATTGCTGGAAGTTGAGATCTTTTAAGGTAAGAATGAGTCTTTCACTTTTAACCTAACTAGTTCTATAGTCATAACTTTTTATTGTCAGGGGAAAAAATCATTTCAGCCAAAGTTTGATTTCATCCACATCTCATCAATTCTGAAATTATCAGTGACATCTGAGTTGTGATCTTGCACTGGTGGAGGTCAGGAGACCTCGTCAATTGCAATGGCCTGCTTCCTAAAGCAAAATTCACAGCAATGTGTGGGCACCATCCTTTTTTGCATTCTGGGTTCTTTTGACATTATTGGGGCTAACTTGTGCGGTCCACTTGTTACTAAAATCCTCATCCTTGTGGTCATCTGATGTATTTTAAATGTGAGAAGCAAAAGTGAATATTCAGTACACAAATTTGTTACGCCTTAACTGCGTTATGTGTTTTTGAGAATGTATTTTTTGTTTTGGGGCAGAAGTAGTCAAAGAAGCACCAAGTCTAGAATTATTTGCAAGAATTGCAGTAATGAGGATTTCCTTTTCTGGAAGATAGGACAGTCTGCTGATCCATTATTTATTTTTTTATATAGCATTTTATTTTTTACAAGAAGAGACCAGGATAGTGGGTTCTATAGCAATCCCCGTGATTACAAATCATTACAGATTCAAAGATCAACACATCTCAGGGATGGGGAACTCAGGATGCATTCCAGTCAGGCAAGGTTCATGCAAGCAGGAGTGGCCTAAAAGTCATCAGATAGAGAGACCTGGAGGGATGCATTTGGGATGCAGGTTCCTCCTACTGTAGATGAGTTGTTCATTCAACAAATATCCACCACCTTTAAATAACTTTTTTGGGGGGGAGGAAGGTGTTGAATCTAGTTAGCAAAGTCACAGTGCCAGACCTATTCACAGTAATTAGCCAGCAAACTCATAATATTTTTGAACACTCTGGTGCTGAGCTTGACACCCGCATTCGATGGTCACTTTATCACTTGGCCCCATTTTTTAGACTTGTCTCTTTACGAGTTAGCCTTGTGTATTCAATGAGTTTTTATATTTTCCTGTACAGGATAAGGAGATTCCTGCAAAGAGGTCGAAGAACAGTGAAAGTGAGGTATGATCACAGAGCCCTTTATTGAGATTATTTGCTATACCTAGTTTTGCAGGGGAAGGAGATATGTGTGGGGCTTTTTAAAACCAAAGGCAGCTGTCTGATTGTTCTCTGATGTGTTCAGTTCCTTGCCTTCAAGCCAGGGCTGAGGAAAATTAGGGTGCAATAATTATGGGCATCAGTAAGAGGATTTTGCTACACTTCTTGTCTCGTATCCACTGTATGGTCTCAACTAAATATTCATACATTTCAGCAAAGCCTGTATTTGTCATTGCCACCACTCCAGATGGAATTTAATTCATATTTCAGTAGACAAATGTTTCAAGATACAAATGTCATCACTTCAAAGTTCTCAGAAACCCTTTTTATGTCTCTTTTAACTGGGCAATGTTTTTTAAAAAGTAAATCCGTCTGCCTATAGCAGGGACACCCAACTCTGATTTCCGTTCTAGTGATCTGGAGGACGGGGGGGGGGGGGCTGGATGGATGGAAGAGCGATCGATTGACCGTAATCTACCAAAACCTCCCGGGGATCAACCAATGCATTGCAATCGACCTAGACATCCATGGCCTATAGCAATATTTTTCTGGAAGATAGCTGTAGTTTTAGGTAGTACCTCGGTTATCTGTATTTCCATGGGCTCTGTGAAACTTCTATAGACAGAGTGTGGTGTAAACTAAGAAATTGTTTAATTTTAGGGGGTGTTTACATCTGGCAAACATCAGCCATAAGACCATGAAGACTGC
Organism: Podarcis bocagei; assembly: GCF_964188305.1. Lineage (NCBI taxonomy): Eukaryota > Metazoa > Chordata > Lepidosauria > Squamata > Lacertidae > Podarcis > Podarcis bocagei. Next base: position 57,343,209 of record NC_138134.1, read on the forward strand.
CTTACAGGATGAAAGTGACAGGCAGATCTCAGTTGTTTTCATGGGGCATCAGTGGAATAAACTGCTTGGTCAAATGCAGCGATTCTGATGATTGCATAGATTTATACTTCTGGTTGGTAGTGCCATGGCTGCTTACGGAGGGGGAGAGGCAGCTGTGAGGGTCATGTGGTGCAGACACACTGGGAAAACTAGTCTGGTGCTCCTGCTGTTAGGTTTGCACCACACCAACATCTTACAGCACTTTCCCCCTCCCACTTTCGGTACCATTAACATCAGTGATGTGACCAGTTCAGGTGAGCATCTCTGCCCACGCCTGTGATGATAAACTAGATGACCAGCATGGCAAATTAATCCACAAATTTCTTGATAGCAGAATGAAGTTCCAGAAAACTGTCATCAATTCATGGGCAGTCCTACTTAACACCGGGGAATCTGAAACTTTGAATGGTCCTTCATGATTGAAAAAGTAGATCCATGCAAAGAAACAACTCATCGCTGTAGGCAAAATGGCTGGGGTAAGGCTGTCCCACAAAGCCACATCATAGCTATTTTTACAGACTTGTTGGTCTGATAAACTTCTTTAGGAAGCACATTTCAGAATGAAGAGGAGCTATCTTTCTCCCATGTGTGCAGAGTTTTTAGGTGGAAGAGCTTTGAAAAACAGCACACATGAACACAGCCACACGCACCCTGGGCTGTAATGGTACAGTCAACTTGACTCCCTCGCTGTTCCATCACCTTTTTCAGCTAGCCTGAATCCACATTCACACCATGCATTTAAAGCACTAAGCTACCACTTTAAACAGTTATGGCTTCTCCCCCCACTCCCAAGAATTATGGGAGCTGCAGTTTAAATGTGCTGAGAGTTGTTAGCGGGCCCCTATTCCCCTCCCAGAGTGGCTTAACAATCAATGCCTCTTTACAGGGAACTCCTGAGAATTGTTGCTCTATCAGGAAAATTGTGGGTTTGCAGCAACTCACAGCACCTCCCAGAATTCTTTGGGGGAAGCCATGACTGCTTGAAGTGGTATTGTAATATTGTATGGTGTGAATGTGGTCTTTGTTTGGAGGTGGGTCGTATTGCCAATGGGCCGCTCTAACCGTGTTTAGGAAGGATGAGCAAACATGAAGTCTTGAGGCTGGCTCTCAGCTGGCCAGCCATTGCCAGCAGAGAGCTAGCACTGTGTTTCCTTTGACCCTGAAGAGTATGATAATAACCATGATTGCTCTGTGCTCATTCTCTGTAGATTTGTGTCTGTTTCCCATTAATTTCTTAGTTGTTCCTTCCCACCCGCTTTTTCTTCTTCTGTTAAGGTTGTACTTAACATGGTTGTAGAAGTGCCTCGCTGGACGAATGCTAAAATGGAGGTAACCATGGACAGCAGCTTGCAAAAAAAGTAATATAAGTGGAACTTGGCAAAAGTTTGTGGCAGTGCATCTTCAGGCCCGAAAAGGATTCTTTTGATGAGAGTATAAGATATATAAGTTGTCAATGGCTTGAACACACCACAAACAGCATTTTATATAAAGCATCCCTTAAATGGAAAGATGCATTTAATATCACTTGGCCTGGCATGTCAAGGGAATTCCTTAACCCACCCCAATATTTTTATCACCATAAACAAATATGTTCAATGTACTGTTTCCCTCACTTTGGGAGATAGGGAAAATATATAAAGCTTGACACTTTGTTGTGTTGTATGCTATGGGGATAATCAGTTGAATCATTTTACAGTAATCCTCCTTTCCCCTTCCTTCCCAAATCTCTCCTCTCCATTTTGCAACATGTTCCAGATTTCCACAAAGGAGCCATTGAATCCCATTAAGCAAGATGTAAAGCAGGGCAAGCTGCGATACGTGGCAAATATCTTTCCCCATAAGGGCTATATTTGGAATTACGGGGCCTTCCCTCAGGTAATGTGGTTCCCCCCCCCTCTCTCTGTGTGAAAGTTTTCTGTCGTCTCAGTAAAGTCTAGTCATAAATCTTGTAATTTTTTATGAATGCAAAGTGGTTGCATGGAAAACAAAGGTGTTCAGGAGCCTTGTGCATTGGCTAAAGGGCTGGGGAGACATTATGTAACAATATTTGCCCATTAGTTTTGAGAAGTATTTAAAAGCAGAATGTATGTTCCTGGTAAAATAGTCATGCAGGCTCATAGTGGTCTGATTCATGCTGAATTGTAGAGTTGGAAGGAGCCACAAGGGTCATCAGTGAAGGAGTCTTTTGCCCAACATGGGCCTTAAACTCACAACTCTTCAGATTAAGAGACTCTCATACTACTAAACCATGGTTTATTAAACTATGGTTTACTAAATCATGGCTTAGCATCATGTGTGAACCCAGTCCAGTATCTTAACTATGGTTTATCGACTATGGTTAAAGGTTGCCCATTAACCAACGTTTGTAGCCGATTTATAAAACTTAGGTTACATTATCCTCATCTTAGCATTTTGTGTGAGACTGGACCTCCTCCTCAATTACGGTTAAGGAGTTGTCATGTCCCCAAAGCTATAGATCCACATCAAAGAGCGATTTTCCTGGCTTTTCCTCCTTTAATGGGTGAACCTAATAAACCAAGATTTAAGTAATTGTCTGCCAGATGTTTCAGTTTTAACTATACTCTATTAACTATGGTTATCCTTAATAATGGTTAACATGAACCATGGCTTAATGTTATGTGTGAACCAGGCTAATGTCCAGGGGTTGTTCTGCACAATGCATTTATGTTATATTCAAAACTTTGGGCAGATGGTGAATAGCATCAAAGTGGAGGAGGAACAACTGCTGGCCTATTGTGCATTATACGGATCTGTTCCTTAGCACTGATATTTCATTCATTATATTTTGCCCAGGACTTTATGTCAAAACACCCCCCCATCCTGATTATAGCTTCACAATACCTTATAAGAGAGGGTTGTTACTTTTCTACAACAGAGTGAAGATTAGACCCAGATCTCTACCCTAGCCAAACACCCTGTAACATGTGCCCCTCACCCCCAGAAATTGTTGGATTCGAACTCCTACCATACCTGACACTTGGAGACACACATCATCCAGAGGGCCACAGGTTCCCCTGTATTATTTGTTGGTGACACCCATATGCCATGGTCTCAAGGGAAATGAGAGTCACTATTAAACCTAGTCCATGCAAGAAGCATGGTTCTTTATTTTTGGAATCTTTGTAACCGGTACAGACCAGTAATAAGGCAGATGTTGATCACCAGAGCTGAAATGTGAGTTCTTTCCTTGCTTTCAACAGACTTGGGAAGATCCCAATCACAAAGATGATAGCACAGGATGCTGTGGTGACAACGATCCCATTGACGTCTGCGAAATTGGTTCCCAGGTCTGTGTTAACTACTTGCTCTAGATTTTAATCTAATGTTTCAGCCATTTATTTTCTATTATGAAGTAGGAGAATAGGCAGCAGCAGTCCAACTGGGAGATAGGGATCAAAACCTTAGTTTAGATGTTGGACACAATATTATGTTTGCTGACTGGGAACAGTTGTAGACCACCGAGATGAAATTTACGGCATGCAATGCCTTAAGAGAAAATATTATGAAAATGATATATAGGTGGTACATGACCCCAGTCAAGCTTGCAAAAATTTATCATTTGCCCGATAATAAATGTTGGAAATGTAAAGAAAATGAAGGTACATTTTTCCACCTTTGGTGGACGTGCCCTAAGATTAAGGCTTTCTGGGAAATGATTTATAATGAATTGAAAAAGGTATTTAAATATACCTTCTCGAAGAAACCAGAGGCTTTTCTCTTGGGCATGGTTGACCAGTTGGTGTTAAAAAAGGATAGAACTTTCTTTATGTACGCCACAACAGCAGCAAGAATACTTATTGCAAAGTATTGGAAGATGCAAGACTTGCCCACTTTGGAAGAATGGCAGATGAAGCTGATTGACTGTATGGGACTGGCAGAAATGACTGGCAGAATCCGTGACCAGGGAGAAGAGTCGGCAGAAGAAGATTGGAAAAAATTCAAGGACTATTTACGAAAATACTGTAAAATTAAGGAATGTTGAATGATGTTGGATTGAAATTAAGTGGTTTCTAGCTTTAATGGTACAAAGGAATATGATAAAATGGTTTTCTTTTTATAAGTAAGAATTTAAGGTTATAATAACCTAAGATGTTGGAGAGAAAATAAGGTGTTTTCTTGTTTTTTTCCCTTTTAAGTTGTAATGCTTTGAGATATGGATTTGCTGCATAAATAATTTGAACTGGATATACAAGAAGGGGAGGTATGAGGAGGTCAGGGAAATATGTTATGAGAAAATAAGTTGTGAAATTTATGTGTTTTTAACTTTTTTATGTTTGCTTTTTTCTTTTTGTTTGTAAAAAATTGGAAACTTTAATAAATATCTTTTTTAAAAACAACAACAAAACCTTAGTTTAGACCCGTGGTAAATCTAAAGGGACCCCGACCGTTAGGGCCAGTCATGGCCGACTTTGGGGTTGCGGCGCTCATCTCGCTTTACTAGCCGAGGGAGCCAGCATACAGCTTCTGGGTCATGTGGCCAGCATGACTAAGCCACTTCTGGCAAACCAGAGCAGCACATGGAAATGCTGTTTACCTTCCTGCCGGAGCGGTACCTATTTATCTACTTGCACTTTGACATGCTTTCGAACGGCTAGGTTGGCAGGAGCAGGAACCGAGCAATGGGAGCTCTTTGTGGGGATTCGAACCGCCAACCTTATGATCGGCAAGCTCTAGGCTCAGTGGTTTAGACCACAGTGCCACCCACCTGCATCCCGTGGTACCTGCAACCAAATATTGCAGAGTTTCGTTTTACCTGTACAGGGTTCTAGCCAGCTAGATGTAAACTAGCTGTGAAAGCTCAAAGAAGTCCGGCAAGACATTTTCCTTTATCCCTCCTCTTTTCCATTTTTCCATTCCGGATGATGCTTCATGCTCTGTTTCCACTAAGCATCTGCAATGAATAGGTGGTGTTTGCTTGTTTTTTGCACTTCTGCAAACCTTGGGGTTCCCTCAGCACCCTAATACCTCTCTCAACCCCATTTTAGCTCTAGTATTGTTGGTACTCACCACGTGACTTTGCTATTAGAGGGAGCGATGCTCAGACCTTGGGAGATGAAACAATACCACTGATGCGGTAGAAGCAGGCTAGAAAATTAACACGCCTAGGAAAGAAACTAGGACATAGCTGAAAAAAACAATTGTGGAGTCTTTCTTCTTTGCAGTGCTCTTCTAATTCAGAAGCTCGTTTTCTGTGTTTTTAAGGTTCGAACACTCGGTGAGGTGGTCCCGGTGAAGGTCCTTGGAGTTCTTGGTCTCATTGATGAAGGAGAAACTGACTGGAAGGTCCTTGCTCTCAGTGTGGATGACCCAGAGTCACAGAAGATTCATAGTAAGCATTCTTAACCTCCCTGTTAAATCACCCATTGCACCTAATCTACAAACATCCTGTGTTTTCACTGTCACTGTTAGGAACCTTGAGAGTTGTGAGGCTCGATATGATTGCAGGTAGAACTTTCTCTGCTTGCCCACCAAGCTACAATTTGTAGTGTTTGGGGTCAAAGCCATTGTAGCTAAAGAGGTCAAAAATTGGCTTGAGTTTGTGTTTATTAGATCTGAGTTGCTTTGTGACGTGTGAAGGCATTTGAATTTGTAACATAGAATTCCTAACCAATCTTTTAATGGTGTGACTTTTTCCAGTATATATAATACCCATCATTATCGTTACTATGTTGACGTTTGGTACCTTAAAGAGGAAGATAATTTATTATGGCATAAGTTTTCATGGACTGGGGGCCACTTCTTCAGATGCACGAAGCGTTAGCCTGAGTTATGGGTGGATGCAGGTGAGAATTGTAAACAGAACTGAAAATCGGAGGGAAATGAAACGTTTAAAGTATGCACAGTGATAATCGCAATATTAACAGCTGCCATTTTTATTTGGAAAACCTATCTTTATTCTTTTCAACCTGAAAGCAACTTCCTCCAAGTTTTTAAGGGACTTCAGTTGGTCCACCAGTTACGACATTTTATGGACAGGGATGACTTGGCCCCTGAACTTCATGCTCTGAATTATTGCAATGTGGTCTATGTGGGGCTTCCCTTGTAGACTATTCGGGAACGTCATTGGGTCCAGAATGCAGCAGGAAGATTTCGGCTGGGTTTCTATCTAGATCTCACATAACCCTTATTTTAAAAACAGCTACACTGGTTGCCAGTTCATTTTGGGCCCAATTCAAGATGCTCTTGTTAGTGTTTAAAGCCCTAAATGATTTAGGCCTGTCTGAAAGGCCCTCTTGAGGGACCATCTTGATAGTTCCTGTACCTTCAGAGTCCTGGGGATGGGTGGCCTGGGAGAGGGCCTTCTGAATGGCAGTCCCAAGTTGTGGAACTCCCTTAGAGGTGTGTCTGGCACCTTCATTGTACATCTTCTGGTGAATGCTGAAGATACACCGCTTTACCCTGGCTTTTTGACACTTGAGGTGTGTATATTGTTAGAACCCACTTGGTTTTGTGTTTGCAAGTTGTTTAGAACTGTGCTTTAACCTGCTCTGGGGCCTATATTATTGCTATTAGTGTTCAATTCTCAGGGGTTTTTTCAGGTGCCAGAACCATTAACGTACTGTATTGGTTCTCCACAGATAGCGTTTAAATATGTTGAGCAGCAAGGAAGATTTATGAATGCATTGGAGTGAATTTGAATAAACATTCAATATTGAGCAGCTTGAAATGTGTGTGAGCTTTCCCCCCCACCCGCCGCAAAACATTGCAAATGCCTTTATATGGTCTGAAGTGGTGCTTCCTGTAAATGTTTAGAAGATGTCATTAAAAACATATGTCCTCTTCCCACAGGCTTTCTCCCCCTGAATGCGTGCTGCAAATTGGGTGTGTTAGCTTTGCTAGAAAAAGAAAAAGGGAGAGGGAGAGGGGAAATGGCCACACGTGCATGAGGAGACACACACATGCACACAAAGTAGTTATGTACAAATTGTTTCTCATGGTGCCAGTCCCAGTAGAGTTGGGAACTGGCATTCGGTTGCTCAAGGCTGTGTTCATCAGAAACACGCGCCAATTCACATTAGTGATCCAATTAGCCCGCCGTTGTCTGTTTTGACTGGCACCACCTCTCCAAGATCTCGTTGGGGCTGAGGGGGGTGGGGAAGGAGCCCCAAAACATCCAGAACATCCCTCCCCCTGGTCTTCATGATCCTTTAACTGGTGATGCCAGAGAAGAGCAGTGGCTCAGTGGTAGAGGACATGCTGTGCATGCGAAAGGTCCTGGTATGTCCAGATAGGGTTGGGAGAGATCCTGGTCTGGAACCCTGGAGAGCTGCTGCCATCCATTGTAGACAGTACTGAGCAAGATGAGCCAGTGGTTTGACTCTGTATCAGGCAGCTACTTATGTCCACATGAACCTTGACTCTCCTGTCTGCTCTGCCGCTGAGTGATGGTACTTCCTCATTATGGAGAAAGAGAGTCCATTATTCACCTTGGAGGCACTTGTAGGCTTTCCAGGGAGTTGTGTGTGTGTATTTGTGTCAGTCATAGTTCCCTGCTGCTCAGTGGCATAGCGTGGGTTACTAGTGCCCAGGGCAAGGCTCCGCTCGCTGGTAAGCTGGAACAAAGGGTCAATAGCTCACAGCGCCTTATGAGCGTTGGGCACGGCAGAGAGTGGGATGGGGATTGGTCAGGATAATAATAATAATAATTTAGGAGTGGGCATCTTTCTGAAACCCATGCAGAGGGTGCCCAAATCTGCTCCTCAGTCTACCCATGCGAACATTGGGAGATTTTCTGTGTGAGGAGGAAAGAGCATTATTTTTTATTTTTATTAGTACTACTTTCTCTTTTTTCCCCTCTTGAAATTTTGCTCCCCCTCGAATTTTGCACCAAGGGCAACAGCCCCCCACACTATGCCTGTGCCACTGCTGTCTCAGACAGAATTGAGCCATCATGTACAAAGCATGCCTTATTCTTTCGACAACAGTGGAGCAGTAGTTGCTGTGAAAGTTTGCTGCAAGATTCTTCCTGTTGTGTTCTAATGAGCCTCCATGCCAAATCAAGAAAAAATACAGAGGTTCTGTCTCTCAACAGTCTCTCAACTGTACCTCTTCAAATTGGTGGAACTGCCTCCTGAGCCGCCAAAAAGGAGCAGTCTCTAGCTCAGCCTTTCCAAATCTTCTGGACTCCAGCTCCCATCAGCCCTAGTCAGCATGGTCAATAGCCAGGGATGATGGGAGTTGTAGTCCAAAACAACTGGCAGGCACCAGGTTGTGGCAGGAGAACCTGTGGCTCTCCAAATGCTGTTGGACTACGACTCCCACCTTCCCTGGCCGTCAACTATGATGTCTGGGACTGGTGGAAGTTGGAGTCAAGCAACATCTGGAGGGTGTTCCTGTAATAAATTACATAGACTTCCAGTGTTTGTTTTCAGAATCAATGTGTACATTTATGGCACAGTAACTGAAATTATATACAATGCACAGTATCTGTTGTGCATCCAGAACTCTTTGCAAGCAGGGACTAACCCGTAACCCATTGACTTTAGTTTTATAGAAACCTCCATGCACTCCCTGAAATGAATTGAATTGTTTCTCTTTGTGGGGTGTGTTTTATTGGAGACCTTGCAGGTGTCACCTTGTTGACCAGTACATTTAGACCCTATGGAGTTGGCGCAAATTGGGATATAGCGCTATTTTGTGCAGAAATATAGATACCTGTTTTTCTAACCCTTTGCAGATATTGATGATGTCCGGAAGTTCAAGCCAGGTTATCTTGAAGCTACGGTTGACTGGTTCAGATTATATAAAGTTCCCGACAGGAAACCAGAAAATCAGTTTGCTTTTAATGGCACTTTTAAAGACAAGGTGAGGTACTTGCTTGTGAAAGATGACAGATTTGCTAATGGTTCTCGTTGAAATTGTACTCTGTGGAATAAAACTTTCAGAAGAGTTCTAGAATCTCATGCAAAAAAAGGGGTGGGACTCTCCAAATAGAGTAAACTTTTATTTGTGTTAAAAATGTACACCTGATATTTCACCTTTATGGTTCCATGCTCAGCTATGGAACAAGAAGTATTGAGCCTCACCATGTAGGCAGAAGTAGTTAACACACAGGGTGCGGGTCAAATCTGGCCAGCCAAACCACAAGAAGTGACCCTCCAGCCCTTTCCCTCTCTCCAGTTTTATCATTCCATTTTGCCAGATAATAAATCTCCCTGTCTGTCTTGTTGAGGGTGATTTTTTTTTATTTTATAAAAGAGCTCTTTATCTCCCTATGGAGGATTTCTGAAAAACGTTCTGAGTGATCTTTCGTCTCTGATCTCGGCACTCATCGCCACAAGCACTGAGATCTGAGATAAGCCCCTCTACATCTTCTGTAAGAGTACAAGACAGTGTTTTCTTCCTCTCCAGTGCTGGCGTGTGGGGAGGGTTCAAACCCTGCCTTTTTCAACAGATCCATTGATGGCGATGGGAAGGCTACCAAGGCTGACTTTGACTATGTGCATGTGTGCAAATGCCTTTGTATTTGTGTTCGTATGCAGGCGTGTAGGTCAAAGGGATGGAACAACTCACCTTCGAGGAGATTACTTGATGCTTTTTAGTTTAGGGGGAAAGGCAAGCAAGGCGAGGAACATAATAGAGATGGCCTCTTTCATAATCCTTGAGCTCAGGGACATTCAGTGAAGCTGAAAGCTGGAAGACTTGGGACAGATAAAAAGAAAGGACTATTGAACTTGCTCCCACTGGAGACAGTGATGGCTGCTATCTTAGAGGAGGACACAAATTCTTGGAGAAGATGGCCTCTACCCATGATGGCCGTGCTGTGCCTCCACAGTTGGAGGAAGCAGTGCTTCTGAGCACCAGTTGCTGGAAGCCGCAGGAGTCCTGCATGTAGCTTTCCCACAAGCCCCTGGGAGAACAGGGTGCTGAAATAAATGGGCCATTGGCTTGATGCAGCTGGCCCTTGTGGCCAGCAGTTGTCAGGGTTATAAGCAGATGTCAGGGAACTGCCATCGGCTCAGAGGCGAGGAATAGAAGGGCAGTTGTATTACAGGGAGCCCCCGAAAATCTTGCAAAGCAGTTCCCTTCCGGGGAGGAGAAAAGCCCCACCTCTAGTGGGGAAGAGGTGGAAGGACCAGAGGATGCTGGTGGGAGCCTTAACACCACTCCTGGACAAGCCGGACAGGAGGGAAACACACCCTTGCCATTGGCTGTACTGCACAGTAGCCTAAGGCGCAAAGAGGGAAGGAGAAGGTTGGGGGTAACGAAACTGTTATGTTGACCACTCCCGGATTCTTCTAGCGATTGAGCCAGACATGAGCTTTGGAGCTCTTCACTGAAAATAGTTTGCACCAAAATAAAACCCGTAAAACACAGGTTTGGAGTCCTGTCTGGTTACTCTCGAGCAACCGCAACAGCCATCTGACAGCAGATTTTGAAAGATTGTGACAACAGCAATAAGAAAGAGATCCAGTTAGTCTTGTAGACAATTCTGCTGCTGTAACTTAGGATGTTTTGGAAGAAAATCCACCTTGTCTTCCCAGTGCCTGCGACTTCCAAATAATTACATGGTCGTTTGACCCCTCTCCCGAAGTGCATTCTTGTAAGCTCATTGACGGTCTGCAATGTTCTCCCTCTTTGAGGTTGAGGGAATCTCCCAAGTCTCAGTTATATTCTCAGACTGACCTTAATTAGACACTTTCCAACTGTTTCACTGAGGTCCAGGGAGGGCCGTTGCCAAAACAGCTGGCGTTTAAAAAATTAAGCATCTGCTGAAAAGCTTTGCCTAGAGCAGAGCCAAGGCATGAACTGAATTATTTCACTCTCTGTCTGAACTGGGTTGGAGAGGCTTCACAAAACGGTTCTGGGAATGCTAAGAGGGCTTAGTCTTTCCCCAAATATGGCTTAGTTCCCATGGCCTGCATGAAGCATAGCTGTGCTCAGGCCATTCCATTCTTATGAAATGCGCATTCTCATTCCTGGTGTGTCTCTCTCTCTCCCCCCCTTCTACTTTTTTGGGAGCAGATCAGTGTTTTTTGGGAAGTTTCCACAATGTTTGGTCTGAATTGGGGGAGGTTATTTTTAGAATGGAAGTGGCTTAGCAAATGTATTGGGACCTTCCAAGCTCTTGCTCAGCCTGTAGTCTTAATTGTTCTTTGAGTTCCTGTTTTGTTTTGCAAATCATACAATGTAACATTGATTTTTTTTAAAATTGTCATTTTTTTAAAACAGGCATTTGCTTTTGAAATCATTCAATCCACCCATGAGTACTGGAAGGCTTTGCTTCACAAAAAGGCTGATGGAGGCGCCATAAAATGGTAAGCATTCACTTGGCACACAGATCTATTGAAATCCAGTGTGAATTAATGCAAAATTGACATGGGTGGCTTTTATTACAGTGGTTGCCTTTCTGTTCCTGAAGATCACTTCTGCGTACTGCCTTTGTTGGCAATTTCACTTAAATAAAATAATTAAGTCACAACCGCACGAGCCCCACAGATTATTCAGTAATTAAACCGTAGTAACGGCTCAAAAATAAATTGGCCTGTAATCTCCCACTTGTAATTTTGCTCACAAAAAAGGAGAGTGGAAAACCTTGGCTTTTGCTTGACTTTGCTCATTCTAGGGCCTCATCTGCACCATGATGCTGCTTTTAACAGCCATGGCTTTTCCCAAAGAATGCTGGGAACTGTAGTTTGTTAAGAGTGCTGAGAGTTGTTAGGAGGCTCCTATTCCCCTCACAATTCCCAGAGTTCCCTGGGAAGCGGGGTTAATTGTTAAATCCAGGTTGAATCCTGACAAGACAGAAGTACTGTCTTGCAGGTGTGGAGGACTCCCTGGTCCTGAATGGGGTAACTGTACCTCTGAAGGACCAGGTGTGCAGCCTGGGAGTCATTCTGGACTCACAGCTGTCCATGGAGGCGCAGGTCCAGGGCAGCTGTCTTCCAGCTCCATCTGGTACGCAGGCTGAGACCCTACCTGCCCCTGGACTGTCTCGCCAGAGTGGTGCATGCTCTAGTTATCTCTTACTTGGACTACTGCAACGCGCTCTACATGGGGCTACATTTGAAGGTGACCCGGAAACTACAACTAATCCAGAATGCGGCAGCTAGACTGGTAACTGGGAGCGGCCACTGAGACCATATAACACTGGTCTTGAAAGACCTACACTGGCTCCCAGTACATTTCCAAGCATAATTCAAAGTGTTGGTGCTGACCTTTAAAGCGCTAAACTGCCTCTGTCCAGTATACCTGAAGGAGCGTCTCCGCCCCCATCGTTCTGCCCGGACACTGAGTTCCAGCGCCGAGGGCCTTCTGGTGGTTCCCTCACTGTGAGAATTGAGGTTACAGGGAACCAGGCAGAGGGCCTTCTTGGTAGTGGCACCTGCCCTGTGAAACGCCCTCCCACCAGATGTCAAAGAGAAAAATAACTACCAGACTTTTAGAAGACATCTGAAGGCAGCCCTGTTTAGGGAAGCTTTTAATGTTTAATAGGTTATTGTATTTTAATATTCTGTTGGAAGCTGCCCAGAGTGGCTGTGGAAACCCATCCAAATGGGCGGGGTATAAATAATAAATTGTTGTTGTTGTTGTTGTTGTTGTTGTTGTTATAAACTACTCTGGGTAACACCAGCTTCTTATGTTCCTTCCTGTTCACGTTTTCTGTCATAGCACTTGACAGTCATGCCCCAGTTGTTGGTAATTCTGTTCTGTTTTCAGCACCAACACCCAGCTGGATACCAGTCCGTATTGCTGCAATGAAGAGGAAGTGCAAGCTATTGTGCAGTCTGTAAGGGAATTTTTTTACATCCCGATTCTTAAATGTATGTCATTAATTGAAGCATAAAATTTCCAAATGTGCCACGAGGTGTAAAACAAAGGAAAGACCTGACTTGAAAATTAAATGGAGAACACAGGTAGGGGGTTTGGGTGTGATGGAGGGAACCGGGGACCAGGAATCTAGGTGGCAAGGGGTAAAAATATTTCGCAGCTTTAAGTACTGTTTTTTTTTTACCATTTCTCAATCGGAGTAATTCCATTACCAGTCTTCTCAATGCAGTGAATGCATTTCTCTCTTTATTTATTTCTCTGAAAGCTCCATAATGCTTGATTTTCTATCTCACTAATACTCAATAATAGCAAGGTGGACCATTTGTATCTCGCCTACTTGGTGTGCTGGCTTTGATTTGCCCTGTTGTCATGTGCTACTAGCACTTAAAGCTCATTGACTAGCAGCAGTATACTCTTAATCACGGGACGCGGGTGGCGCTGCGGGTTAAACCACAGAGCCTAGGACTTGCCGATCAGAAGGCCGGCGGTTCGAATCCCCGCGACTGGGTGAGCTCCCATTGTTTGGTCCCTGCTCCCTCCAACCTAGCAGTTCGAAAGCACGTCAAATTGCAAGTAGATAAATAGGTACAGCTCCAGCGGGAAGGTAAACAGCATTTCCATGCGCTGCTCTGGTTTGCCAGAAGCGGCTTAGTCATGCTGGCCACATGACCCAGAAGCTGTACGCCAGCTCCCTCGGCCAATAAAGCGAGATGAGCACCGCAACCCCAGAGTCGGCCACGACTGGACCTAATGGTCAGGGGTCTCTTTACCTTACTCTTAATCACAAAGAGCATACTTTATTGCCTTGTGTAATTCAATGTATCTTGCAGGAAAAGATAAAAGTGTGTGTGTGTGTGTGTGTGTGTGTGTGTGTGTGTGTGTGTGTGTGTTAGAAAGAGAGAATTATTTAAAATATTATTTTCGGTCCATCCACATGTTTCCATTTTCTTTTTTAAGAACACAAAAACTTAAGCAAAGGAGCTAAAAATATCAGAGCCTGCTTTTATCCTAAAAATGAAGCCTCGCATTCTGATCTGTTTATAAATGGGCTTTGCCAGCTGCAATGATTGCATCAGTTACGTGGAGAGTTTTTCCGCCGCCCCCAGGAGTGTTCCCAGCTATTTAGCCAGCTGATTTTTAACTATTAATGCGCCAAAGGGCCCCGTTTGTAAACTGAGTCATGGCAGTTGCACAGATGCAGCCCGTACAAGGAAGCTTCTGTTTTCTACGAAGAATCTAATCCAAGCTTTCAGAGACTCTTCTTCCCCCACTTTTGATTACAGCAGCAAACATAGTGCATGTTCAGAATGTACAGCGCATGCTTTAAATGTGCTGTAAAAGTATGGTGCCTTTCAGTGCAACCTTTTTATGAAATGAAATGTATGCTTGTTTGTTTTTGTTTTGTTTTTAAATCCCTACTCAAAGTCAGCCCCTTTTTGTGTGTGCGTGAGCCCTTCAGCTACACCCTTCTGCAATTAACCCTAAGTGTATGTAACTGAATTAATTGCATGTTCTCCCTTTGCTGACTGCTGCCTCCCCTTCCCTAGTTTCCCCTAGTGTCAAATTTTTGATTTATAAGCTTATTGGATCGCTTTGCACGTTGGTGATGCAAAGTAAATACAACTGACTGTTCTTTCTGTAGGTTCCATCCCCCACAGAAGACTATCCTGTTTCCAAAGAAGGTAAGACCCATTTTTCCAGGCGTCTTCATCGCACAGCTGAAGCCTGCCTATCAGCCACACGTGATAATTTACACTCCTTGTTCAATGTCACATACAATTTTGTTCTAGTTGAAAACAATATGATTGTGAAATGGTGTCCTGTGGTCCTATTTTCTGTGACCAGTCTTGAGCAAGTAGGATACCCCCCCTTCCCCTAAAACACTGGAATGATGGCATGAGACGTTTGCACACCACCTCTAGAACTGGAATTCTTCTTAAAGGAAATTCAAAATATCTTGTAGTAGGTTTTATGCAACTTAACATATATTATTATACCAGCATCTTTGCTCCTTCTTGCTACTTGTAAGCATTGGTAACTGCTGGACATCTGTTAAGCATAAATATTTAGCAGATCTGTGAGATCAGGTTGGCACAAACTTGGGGGGCATCTGCTAGAAATTAAAAACATGTCTGTTTCCCTGCCCCCTTCATGCTTGTTCCTAAAGTTATGCTTTATGTTCTTAACATTTTCTAAGTTGCTTAGAGAAACTTTCTGCAGCAAGCAATTTATAAACTGAACGAATGATTATATATTGATTCATACACAGACAGCAGTGGTCTGTGTTTGAGTATTCTGTCCTTTTAAGGGGCAGTCTAGTAATGAATAATATTTGTTCTGTTTTTTCTTTTAGTTGATAAGTGGCATTTTCTCAGGCAGTGATCATGAGCGTTCCCTGAAGTCAGTCTGTGCCATCTATCTACATCTATCTATCTTCTTTACACACATTCATTTACTCTCTCTTTCACACACACACACACACACACACTTACTTTTTTTGAAAATATGCAAGAGAATATATCACCAAATGGATTCTAAAGATACAAGTCTACATGTGCTGTGCAAATTTCTATCATGTAAATAAAAGCAGTGATTTTACATTCTCTTTGTGGTATTGTGTGTGCGTGTGCGTAAAATTTTAGATTGTTACCTAAAATATACTTTTAACCAAGTCTACCATTAGGTAATAACTGCAACCTCCCTATGTGTGCTTTACAAAGCAGATTGTGTTTTCCGCCTTGCCCCACTTTTATTTTATTTTTTAGACAGAGCAGTTAGGACTATCGACAGACATCGCCTTCTCTGAGCCTTCGTTCACCATCCATGCCCCCCCCCCCAAAGCAGTTGTACCCAAATGCGCTGGCGTAAATAACTCTGAAACAGCCCTGTCACAAATTTTGCACTTTGGTACAGGCAGCTCCTGTTTTAAGCGCGACCGATTTGTGCGCAATTACGCACACAGCGCCGAACCCAGAAGTGACCCGAAAATGTCATAAAGATGTCCCTAAAAGAGTGGGGTGGGGGCAGGGCAGAACAGGGTGTTTTCAGTCTTTTTCAGTGGGTTTCCGATTTCACGCAAGTGCGCAGTGACCCGGAATGTACCCCTCCCCACACACAAACGGGGAGTTGTCTGCAATTAAAATTTTAGTTTCGTTTCACATGTGGCATAAAAATGTGTTTTTATTCCTTGTGAATGTTTAGCTACGAAGGTTGAAAAGAACGAGTGTGGTGTAATAAAGAGTGTTGGACCTGGGAGGCCATGGTTGAGTAAGGAATCAAACCCTGATGCTCACTGGGTGAATTTGAGCCAGTCACTGTCTCTCAGCCTGACCCTAAATCGCAGGGTTGTTCTGAGGATAAAAATGGGGAGACATGTACCCCACCTTGAGCTGGGGGGGGGGAAGCTAGAATATAAATATGTTCGAAGTAAAGGGCACTCTCCAGTCAAAAGCATTTTAAAACCACTGATTTGAAAGGAAGTGTTGGACATGTTCTTAAATATTTCCATTGGAATTGATGTGCCACAGCAGAGCTACGTATGGCCTATCAGATATCTTTTCGTAGTTAAAGCAAACAATTAAAACAATCGTGCATTCCTGACTGCCCAATTGACTTTGATTTTGTTTACGTAGCCTGCAGTTGAAAAGTAAGTTCTTATAAAGATTTGTGGTTCAGTTTAGGTCAGAGTATGCACCTAATAAATACTTGCGCTAAGAAGGGCTTCATTGACCACCAGTGCTTGGGTGGTCCTGACTGAAGTGAATGGAATGTGTTCTACATTAAATCAACAATAAAGTCAGCCGGACGTCTCTGCAGCCAGTGTTCTGTACGTGCCAGTTATTTACAGGCTCAAACATCTAAACAAGACAGAAAAGGGTGGAAAAAACAACTCGCTGGCATTTCTCTGTAGAACGGTGAGTAATGAAATGAAGTAGACTTGAGGAATTGCCTGAGGAAGAACTGAGGTGAACCATAAGACGTCTTGTGATGTGTGCGTTGACCTGGAGTTCTGAACATCTGTCAATGGCCACTGTTTAACTAGGATACCTGGAGCTTACACTGGACTCAGAGTTCAGTTATGTTATGGGATGTCTTATCTGCATGCAACTATGGGAGTGCTTGCTTTAGTCCACAAATGAAGCTGCTGTCTGCTGAGTTGGTCTATCTGGCTCAGTACTGTCCACACCAGAGTTTCCCAAACTACAGCTCCCATCAGCCTCATCAGGGATGATGGGAACTGTAGTCCAGCAACGTTTAGAGACCCAAAATTGGGAAGGCTGGTCTACACTGACTGGCAGTGGCCCTCCAATCTGAATTCAGCAGAGGTCTTGCTTCTAGTTTTTGAGCATGCAGGAAACCACTCACTTGGGCAGATTGGCTTGGTCCTGGGCTATATGCTGGTGGTGCCAGCTGTGCCCTTGTCTTTTCCCTGTGTAAGAACATCGTCTCTCTCCCCAAGCCCTGCCCATAAGTAACCAAAGAATGACCTGAACTCAGGAAATGCACAGTTCTCAAAGAGACCAGGAATTACCGTCAGCCTGTGTGTTAATGACATTTCCCTTCTCTCCACAGGATTTGAACTAGATGATAGTTCAAAGGTTCATAGAAGTGCAAAGTAGAAGTGGAGAGATGGGCAGTAGCAACTGCCCTATTTACTCCTGATACATTAAAGATAAAGGGACCCCTGACTATTAGGTCCAGTCGTGACCAACTCTGGGGTTGCGGCGCTCATCTCGCTTTATTGGCCGAGGGAGCCGGTGTACAGCTTCCGGGTCATGTGGCCAGCATGACTAAGCCGCTTCTGGCGAACCAGAGCAGCGCACGGAAACGCCGTTTACCTTCCTGCCGGAGTGGTACCTATTTATCTACTTGCACTTTGATGTGCTTTCGAACTGCTAAGTTGGCAGGAGCAGGGACCGAGCAATGGGAGCTCACCCCTTCGCGGGGATTCGAACCACTGACCTTCTGATTGGCAAGTCCTAGGCTCTGTGGTTTAACCCACAGTGCCACCCATGGCCCAATTCCTGATGCATTACATCAATCTAATTTACATCCCAGGAAGAATTGCCAGCAGGACCCAGAGCCAGAGGGGCCCCTGTCTCCATGAACATGGCAGGCTCTGAGGTGTAGGGAGCACCAGGAGGCTGAGGCAGGCAAGGGCCCACAGCCCAGCTCCCAAGCTGGCCAGATGGGGCTTGCTAGCTCTGGGAGGAGGGGTGTGATTCCTCAGATGGGTTAGGCTCAGGACAGGTGAGGGTCACATGTCTCATCAAGCCCAGATGCTGCAATCAACAGGCAAAGCACAAAGGGCAGCAGAGCTGAGATGCTGTGTCTGCTCACCTGCCCGTGTGGGTGGACCTTGACTTGGAGGCTGGTGGACCTCCATGGGACTGTGCTTCAGGTCTGACTCTGGACTGTATCCTGACTGCTGGACCTTGTAAGAAAAACACTGGGGCCTGATTTGATCAGTGGAATGTTTGGTATCTGGTGGGCGGGGCTTGTGTGTTATGCTCTGGAATTGGCTCCTCCCTTCAGGCTGTTCCATTAAGTTTCAGTTAAGAAACTTGTCTCTCCTTGTTTCTTGCCTCAGACTTTCCTCATATTGTTGTACTGAGTTTCTCTCATTACACTATTTTTGTTACAGTTATCTTTATTATTAAAGCTTATGGGGGTTGACATTTACGTGAGCCACTTACTTTTCTCGAAGAAAAATAAACTCTGCTGAGCAAAGGCGTGGAATACCCTAAACTGCACTAGTGAGGGGATATTCCCAGTTTGCCAGGAGGGTTGGTTTTGTTTTGCAGTTGGGATAATGTCATTGCATATTATTGTAGCCTCTTATTGTGTCCTACCCTGGGCTATACTACCCTGTAGGAAGGGTGGTTTAGAGCTATCTTGACTGAACTAATGTGGTTTCCCATTGGCATGGCAATTTGAGATTGTACAGTCCAGGGAGGACTGTACCATTTGCTGCTTGTGCAGATTTTGAATGGCCAGCCAGGTACTTTTATAGAATCAACTCACAATGAGTGTAATCTAATGGGAGTCACATTTCAAGTTAGACCCTTTGCAATCTATGGACTTTCAATGGATTTACTCAGAGTATTACTAACCCTGGATACCGCCCAATGTGAGTAGAGAATCCCACATCCTTCAAAGAGTGATGTACACTTCAGAAAATATATATGCTTCAATATCTCTATTGAATATATATATGTATATGGTAGTTTTTACTGTTTGTTGTTTTACTGTGGTTTTATAATTTGTTGGAAGCCACCCAGACTAGCTGGGCCAACCCAGTCAGATGGGCAGCAAATAAATAAGATGTTGTGGTTGAGTTTCTCATTGCTACTGTTTCTTACACTTTCTCTTGTGACTTTTGGAATAATTCATTATTCTTCCACAAACCAAGCTTAAAGTCCTCCTCATAAATTGCTTTGACCACACTTAAATCTGTGGTTTCAAAGATCCTTCGAGTGCACATGTGCTTACAGTCTAAGAAGCAGCTTGAGTTGGAGATCTGTTGTTGAAATCCCCAGGTTGAGTTGTCCCGTTGAGCTGCCAAAGAGATCTTAAACAGCTTTCCTTTTTGGTATCTGGAAGGCATCAATCAGGGCACTTCACTCAGGAAGAAGGCCCAGGGATTGCGGGTAGGGTTTTGTGTGTGTGCGTGCGCACAATGGGATGTTTTGTTCTATATCTTTCTCTCTTTTTACAGTTAGCTTCAAATGACTAGGCAGCAAACGAATGGCTATTCTGTGCCGTAGGCGACTCTCTTTGCATTAAATCTCATCCCAGATGAGAATGAGTTCTGTTTTTACTGAGTTAGTGCTTTGCCAGCAAGAACGTAATTCTGGTGAGCTCGACTTCCACGCAAGCCAAAGCGTGACGATAGGTGGCATCATTAGAAGTCGGGACAAACTAATTTGCCATCTCACTTTTGCCACTGCCAAGTCAGCAAGGCCACTTTTGCTCTCTCTTTTTGGAAGTGCATTCCCCATCTCTTATTGATGCAGATAGGAGTTTGCAGGCCGCAATTACATTTTCTTTATCGACCACCTCATAACAAATCAATTCAAAATTTGCCTGGGCTGTCAGTTCGGTGATCTGAAATGACAGAGGTGAGTGGCGATCATTGTGACTGAGAACTGAATACCTCGGGGTGTCCAATTATAACTGCGGAGAGAGGAAATTCAGGAAAGTCATTTTAGCTTCCTTTATGTTGGCCTCCGAATGAGCAGCTACTCCGCTCCTTTCAGGTTTCACAGTGGAAAGAGCATTAATGGCAACGCTGAGCAATTTTGGATTCTCATGTTCAGGAGGTCGAGAATCAATGCTTCTTTCCCCTCGCTTCGACTAAAACAAATTTACCATCCATGCTGTGCAGGCTGTTCCCGTCCAAAATGGCAAGAGACAAAACTGCCATAGTTTTATATATGAGTGTTTCTCTTCACGCCCCCCCCCCCCCATAAAGTAGACTTTGTGGGTAATGCACAGTGGGAACAAAAGGGGGGGGGAAGCAGGGGAAAAACTCAAGCAGGCACCTACTTTAAAGAGGGCTTGATGTTTAGCAGCAACATGGGGGTCTCAAATATAGAACTTCAAAGGGAGACTGTAGCCATGGCCATGGATGGTGGGAATTATAGTGCAACAAAGCCACAGGTTCCTCAACCATTGTTCTGCTCTCAAGGCATAGCAAGCTAGATGCTGCAGTCAGGGGCTGAGTCCTAGAGATGGATTTCTCCCTTTCCTTTATCAATTAGCCTTGATTAATTAGCCTTGATCAAAAATTCAGGGTTTGCTTGTTTTATGTCTCTCTCTCTCTCTCTCTCTCTCTCTCTCTCTCTCTGTGTGTGTGTGTGTGTGTGTGTGTGTGTTACCCCTCTCTTGGCCAGTCTTAGGAAAGCCAACTTTCATCCCAGTTCTGGAGTCTGTTGATGTCCATCAATCATCTACATAGATAGCATTGATATCTTTCTGTGATGAGAGATGAAGCCCTACTCAGAGTAGACTCATTGAAATTACTAATCCTCAGTTAGTCATATCCATTAACTTCAATGATTCTCTCCTAGTAGGACTAGCATTGAATGCCACCCACCCCATTTTTTTGGTGTTGATATGCTGATCTCTATCCATGCTCTTGTCTATAAGGAGCAAAAGTAGTATTTCAAGTTGGAGTGTTTTAAAACTCAGGGCTTTTGAAACTTTGAAATTACCACTGAAATATACTCAGAGTCCTACATAACAACAACATTTTGTTCTTAGTGACATTGACATACATTTTTTTGATCGCATTTATAATCCACTTGGGCAGATCCCAAAATACACAAAAGGGGGGGAGATGTATATATAGGAGGATATATATATATATATATATATATATATATATATATATATATATATATACATATATAAATATAACCCCTCCACAAGTCAACACAACCACTTACTATATAGCTGCCCAGTAGAGGGAGCTCAAGTTTAATTGTTAATTATTTCCTTCAGAATTGTATTATGGAGGAACAAGTTTTATTTGCCATGATTTATTTATTTATACTTTTGGCACTGCAGTTTTAGAAGGTTGCATTTTTAGGTTTCAAAGGTTGTGGGAATTTATGTTGAAAGTTTTAATTATGATTGTGTACCTCTCTGGGCTCTCGGGTGGAGAAGCAGTATAAAAATCAAATAAATAAATGCATTTATCCTGTTTGATTTAGCATACACCCACCCCTTTGGAATATTTGAATTTCTGAAATATTTTTCTACTTTTAAGTTTGTTCGGGGTTTGGTTATGTTTCTGTGCAGTGTCCTATGGGGTGGTTTAATTCTGGGGTGCAGGCAGCTCAGTTGGTTTTGCATTGTCTTTACTTGTAGAAAAAGTAGCATTTGGTCAGATTGACTTGATTCTTGGCTAATTTGTAGTTGTTTATGTTGCTTTTTTTTTAACTGCTACTATGTAATTGATCTTGCCAGGGTTGATTTTCTGATGTACAGTGGTACCTCGGTTCTCAAACTTAATCCGTTCCCGAAGTCCGTTCCAAAACCAAAGTTTTCCAAAACCAAGGCGTGCTTTCCCATAGAAAGTAATGCAAAACGGATTAATCTTTTCCAGACTTTTAAAAACCACCCCTAAAACAGCAATTTAACATGAAGTTTACTATCTAACGAGACCATTGATCCATAAAATGAAAGTAATAATCAATGTACTGTACTATAAAATAAATAAGACAGTATTGTAGATGATAAAAATTAATTCCCCCCCCCCTTACCTGCACTGATGATAGTCATTGTTTGGATGGGGGGCTTTTATTAATTTCCGCAGTCACACAACCAATCAGTAGCTGAACTGGGTTCCACACAGTCACAAAAACAAATTAACTGAAAAAGCCTCAAAAACAAAAATGCAAAATAAATAGCAAAAACGCCAAACTTAATCCGTTCCGGAAGTCTGTTTGACTTGCAAAATGTTTGAAAACCAAAGCACAACTTCTGATTGGTGCAGACACCCTGGAAACAATAGCCAACAGCTGCACCGGACATTCAGCTTCCGAAAAAGGTTTGAAAACCGGAATACTTACTTCCAGGTTTTTGGTGTTTGGGAACCAAGGTGTTTGAGAACCAAGGTACCATGTACTGTGGTTCTCGTTGTTAGCACATGTGGCTTACCCTATCCAGAGATCATCCCAGGTACACACTCTTTCTATCACTTTGGTGCCTCCCTGCAAAGGCCAGGGCTACTCCTGCTTCCACCAGATGCCATTGCACCAGGCTGCATCTTACCTTGGCTGAGACCAACTAAGTGCCTTCTGGTTTCTCTCCTCCCAGAATTGCCTCCCACTGTTGAAACCGCTGGGTCTGGCACAAACAGAAGGGACCCTAGTTCAGGCATAGATTGCATACTCCACATGTAAGATCCTGGTTTATTCCCAGAAATCTCCAATGTAAAAAGCAAGCAATGCAGTAGACTGCTGTTTGAGAACACCCCCCCCCCGAAGTCAACACAGGCTATCAAAATGGCCAAAATCCCCCTTTCCCAGCCTTGGGATCCCAGAACTGTTGGACAACAACCCCAGCATCTCTGACCCACTGGTCACATTGGCAGGGACTGATGGGTATTGTAGTTCCACAACATCTGGTTCCTCACACCTGGCATTCTTGGAGTAAATATTCCAACTTATGTAACTAACTCTGGGATTGTAGCCCAGATGTTGGGGACACTGAGAAAGGGGGTCTGTACCTCAGTGCCAACACCAGACTCTTGGGGACTCTCAGGTAAGGCAGTCTCTGGACATAAACCAATAATCCTCTCATGCTACTGTTTGACTTCCTTGGGTTTTCTGCTTCAAGCAAGGCTCATGGTTGGATCTCATAAGGCAATCCTTAAGCCTTGATTTTAAAACCTTGATAGTGCATATACAGTCGTACCTTGGTTATCGAACACCTTGGTACTCATACGTTTTGGCTCCCGAATGCCGAAAAACCCAGAAGTAGTGTATTGGCCCCAATATAAGCCACACCTTTAAAATTCAAGCGGGGGGAGGGGGGGGAAAGACAATACCCGAATATAAGCTGCTCCCTTAAAATTCCACAGGCACTCACACCCGTTCCGTTTTACCATATGTCTGTTTCAGCAGCGACATCGTAAAAGCCAATTTTTGTAAGGTTGCTAATTTAGGTGGCACTTTTAACTTTTCACGGTCAGGATTTGGGGAAAAAAGTGAGGCTTATATTCAGGTCAATATGGTAAGTGTTCTGTTTTCCGAACATTTTTTGGAAGCTGAATGTCCGACGCAGCTTCCGATTGAGTGCAGGAAGCTCCTGCAGCCAATCAAAGCTGCGCCTTGGTTTTCGAACGTTTCAGAAGTCGAACGGACTTCTGGAACAGATTACGTTTGAGAACCAAGACACGACTGTGATTGTACAACTCTTTTTGCTCTTTAGGGGCCTGAGCCAATAGTCTTAAGTTCTTGGATCACTAGCTTAGAGATAGGGACTCTCAGGCCTGGAGGCCAAATGTGGTTGCTGACTCTCAGGGTTCTCCTCAGCCACAACCTCTTTCCCAAGGCCAGATTCCTCACCAGCCCCTTCAACTCTGATAATGAAGATGGGTGTGAGAGCATGTGCAGAAACTAGCCTAATGGACAGATTTCTGGCTTTGCCCACTTTTGGCTTTGATCTCACCAATCACAGGCCGGTGGCCCCCAGGAGGTTACTTGGAAGGGAAAGTGGCCCCCCGGGCTGAAAAAGCTCCTCCTATAGGTGGACAACTCAGTCAGCAGAGCATGAGACTCTTAATCTCAGGATTGTGGGTTCAAGTCCTCCATTGGGCAAAATATTTCTGCATTGCAGGGGGTCGGAATAGATGACCCTCGTGGTCTCTTCCAACTCTATGATTCTGCGAACAGCACATGATTCCACAAGACAAGCACAGAGTGCATTAAATAAATATAAATTTTATTAAAAACACCCATATTTCAGCATTATCAGGAATGATATAATAAAACAGCTTTTCAAATAACCTGCATTCATTACATTACAATACTTACAGTATTTATAACCATTCTCAGATTTTAATGGACAAAAAAAAAAGCCCCTTTGAAAAATGAGGGAAAGTTTCTTTAAAAATAAAAACAAAAACAACTCAAACAGTAGAACATAAGCTTAGAAAATGCACGTTTTTTTTAAAAAAGGTCATTATCTTAGTGTCAAACTGTTAAAGTTTCCTACACAAAAGTTAACCACTAGCTTTAAAAGTGAACTTTTAACGCCACTGTGCGTCAATCAAGATGAAGGGAACAAATCATTCAAGTAAAGTTGACACCACTCAGAAGTATCTTCAAGTATGGCTATAGTCAACCTGATAATCCTATACAAGCAATGTTATGTCTGCTCCCCCCTCCCCCCAGTTCACTGAGGCAGGGTTCTGTACATCAAAATTACAACTTTTATTTACAATACATATTTCTCCTCCCAGCCCCACTCCCCCTTCCCAAATTCCCAAACTAAGTTTTCTTCTGCCTGCAAGCAATTTGGCAAATGACGGGGGTTGGATACAAGCCCCCCCTTCGGCATGTGGATGGGGTTTTCCACTCACAGAAGGGTTGCCTGACACTTTGTGTCTGAAGTACCACAAGAGAAAACGGGAACTGAGCAATGTTCCTGCAACATCTTGCAGAATTAGCAGCACCCTAGCTGATCTAGAACCGAGCATGGCGCAGTGTTGAACTCTCCTGCATAAACATGTGCAGAACAGCTCTACCCAAAATGTGCATGTTGCTCATGGTTCTTTGGCAGGGCCGGATTTAGGTTTGATGAGGCCCTAAGCTATTGAAGGTAATGGGGCCCTTTATATGTCCAGCTGTCCTTTGTCAATAACAAATTGTCGCTGTTTTTTGTGTTGATATATGGTAATTTATGGACCCAATAGTTATCTAAAGCCATTTGCACATAACAAAATACGTATTTTATCAAAGTAATTGATATAGAAATGAGCAAACCAGTGATATTTTAGGGAGCAGGCTAGCAGGCGGGGCCCATTACGTACATCATAGGAGCCTACACAACACAAAACACTGTTGCTGTATGTAGGTTTTATTTTATTTGTTTTTTTACCTTATATTTTGGAAATGTACATCCAGTTTTTTTCTTTTACATTTTTTGGGGCCCCCCAAGAGAGTGGGGCCCTAAGCTATAGCTTGTTTAGCTTATACATAAATCCGACACTGTTCTTTGGAATCCAACCTAAAACCTGTTTTTAAATCGGCACTTCTCACCTTAAGTCAGCAAAGAAATGGTAAATGGAAAAACATGATATTACTGGAAGATGGTTTGATTAAGTGGAATCAGCAGCTCCCATGTGGAGCTCCACACAAGCAGAGGCTGTTTGGTTTGGGTTCAATGCAATGTTGAGAATCATCACTGACGAGGTTTTTCTCAACATGCAGCAAAGCAGAGCAGCCTTGGCTTGTACTGAGGTCTCCGAGATTCACCCAGCTTTGGGTGATTGCAAAGATGCTCATTAATTAAAGTTGCAAAGGTTAAATATTTGTTTCCAAGTTAAATATTCAAAGGACTTGTATTTACAGTGTGGTGTTGGCAGTAGAATGAGGAGTGGATGTCTCTAACTGCAGTTCTCCAACATCCAACGGTGATTATAATGCCGCTTTTAAAAGGCCAAATTCAGGCACTGGTCCTGTAATGGTCAATATTTACGTTGCCCAATTACACACAGTGCTATTGGTGGGACAATTCAATGTATAGAGCGAAGCAGCAACTTGTTTCATGGGTCAGGGTCTTTGCCTCATAATATATTCCCCAGCCAAACACTGAGGCATTAGGTCTGCATTTTTAAAAAGCAAGAAGTCCTAAGAAGAACATTGCTTGATCAGACCAACATTAGCCAATCGGATGCCTCTGGGAATCCTAAAAACAGGACATGACTGCAAAAGCCCTTTCTGCCTGGAGGCAGCATAGAGTCACCTTGACTAGAAGTAGCCGCTTATTCTTCATAAAATTGTCTAATCTCCCTACTCGCAGCTCCTGCTCCCGCCAATTAACTTTTAATCTCCTTGGAAACACACAACCCTCCAGCAAATGGTCAGTTGCCAAATCCTTGACTTCACAACAGGAACGAGGAGTCTGTGGCCAGCTCCTATCTTCCTTAGCCCACATGGGAGTTGTAGTCCTGCGACAGGTGGGGAACCAAGTTCCCCCCTTCCCCTGCTTTACAGTTTCCCTTTTGACCGCTCAGTGCATTCTACTTTCCATTTTGTGACTGGACCATACAACCCCTCCCAGAAGAAAACAGAGTTTAAAACGTTAAAACACTCTCATCACTGTATAAAGGAGCGGATGAATTTACACAAAATATAGCTTTAATCGCCATCAGTACATTTACAAGTATTAGAGAAAGAGAAAGATTGAATCCTCAAACAATAGAATAGAATAGAATAAAAACCCTCAAGGATAATATTTTGATCAACATTCACAACACATTCACACACCCTCGCACAATATTCTCTCTCTTGCACAGACCCTCTCTCACACACTCACTCTCACCCCTACTCTCTCACACACTTGGATGATATGTTGGCTTACAAAGGAGATCATGAGCTGATATATCCCTGAATTTTTAGAACAAAAACATTAAAAAGTTGAAGTTCAAGTTATACTTGCTATAATATCAAGTAGCGAGTGTGAGAGAAAAAATATCTTATTTTTCAAAGAATCAGGGGGGAAGAGAGGGAGGGGAAGGTGATATAACAACGTTATAAGCTTCCGCTCCCAATTTAACATCCTATTGCCAACTAGTGTTGAGGTATATGACAAGTAGGAACATCATTCAAACATTTTAATGTATTTTTAGATCACATTATATTTTAATAGCAGGCTGAGTAGCACCGTGATGTGAATTCAGCTCCAAACCCATATATATATATATATCTATGTATATATATATATCTAGATATATAATAGATTTATATTTATATATTTGTACAGTATTAAAATACTAAAGCATTAAAAAAAATTGTTTACAAGTTAAGTTACTTACTATACATCTCTTTTGCTTGCATTTTGTTTAATACAAATCACCAGTTTAAAAAACCGCCACAGCAAGCCAGCTGCCTGTTCTGTATCCTTTTTCCCGCCACCGACAGAATCGCACAGAATAACCCTGTATCTCGTGTCTTCATTCTACTCAAACCTTCCTAGCGAAGATGGGCACCTTACACTGAGCAGTGTGACGTATACTGTAACATAAATAATCCATGGAACACCTCAGTCTGCCCAGCTATTTGGAGAACTTTTATGGATCCTTAAAAGGAAAAAAAAAGTAGACTAAACTACACAATTATCAAGTCTAACCCATGCTGTTAATTATCTGAAGCTAATATTAAACAAAAACAAAATGTATATACGGTTTGAGGGATAACACGCGTCATCGTAATGGTAAAGAAAAACATGTTCACAGTACAGCTGTGTAAGATGAGCACCAAGGAATTGGAAGATTGGGGGGGGGCAGAGTGTGTTGTAAAGGCAATGCCTTGCATCCATTCAACCCAAGTGGGATTCTGCCTTTAAAAGCGGATGTTCCTCTTGTACACCAGTAGATGTTTAAGTAAGAGGCTTATCTACATAGTCTCAACCCCCTATTTTTAGTGGGGTGGGGGAGAGGAAAAGGATGCTGCAGGGAAAGGGATAACCACTCTCCTCTGCTACTTCTCAAGACTGAAATTGCCCCTCCCATTTTTAGTTTTGAAAAAGCATAGTATCGGGGCTCTTTTACATGGATTTGCCCCAAAGATAAAATAAGCTTCTAACATGTTTTAGTACCCCAGTGTTGTTTGCCAATGCTTCAGGCAGACAAAGTACTTTTCAAGCACCATTAAATAAAACAAAACAACCCCACACATTTCTGTTATTTTTTCTCCTTAATCAGGCCTTGACTTGATGGATGCATTCAAATGAGATCCAACAGAGCTTATATGGGCATGCAGCCTAAGGGCTTTCGGGCTGAGGGGTCTTTCTAGATGACCCAAACCCTTGATTTTTGCCTTTATCACTCAATTTAGCAGTATGCTATTCTGTCTCTGCACAATAGATTGTAAGGCTCCTTGCTGAAGCATGGAGCCACCAAGAAAATATTTTTAAAACCCAATATTTCCAGCAGAAATATAGCAAGCCAGAGGAAGGGATGGGATAGGAATTAAAAGTAAGAACTAAGAACACAGAAACATAAGAAGAGACTGTTAAATCAAGCCAATGGGCCATATTTTTCAGCATCCTATTCTCATGGTGTCTGAGGGAGCAACATGGCATGTTCCAGCGCTGTGGTAGTGCATTGATAACATAACCCTACCCATATAGCATCTAACCTAGCCTTAGTGAATTGCTCACAATGACTTTTTCTAGGGAAACGCTCGCCAGGGAGGGAGATAGTGGCACCTCAGTGAGCATTTCAATTTCAAATATTCTGATTCTTTCTACTTTGAGTTAAGTATTATTTACAGTCATACCTTGGTTGTGAAACGCCTTGGTACTCAGACATTTTGGCTCCCAAACGCCGCAAACCCGGAAGCGAGTGTTGCAGTTTGTGAACGTTTTTTGGAAGCCAAACGTCCGAAGGGCTTCCACAGCTTCCGGTTGAGTGCAGGAAGCTCCTTCAGCTGATCGGAAGCCACACCTTGGTTTCTGAACCATTCTGGGAGTCAAAGGGACTCCCAGAACAGATTAAGTTTGACAACCAAGGTACCACTGTACTTGACTTGGGGTGGGTGGGTGGGCAGGGGCTCCACTGGTTACACCCATGGAGAAGAGCATGCAAACCCAAGGCTTGATTCTGCTCATTCATGTACAGTAAACAATGTCTTAGTGTTATGTCCCAAAGAGGCTGCTGTCTGGATGCTGTCTTTGAACAGCAGTCTGCCTTTTCAGCAATGGAAGTTTCAGCTTAAAATGTTGCTTTTGCTTCTCTGCCCATGCAACCAACTATAACGAAAAGCTCCAGAGAGCTTCACACAATGTCACACTACTGCTCATATATAAGCTTTGCTGGATCTTGGTCCTGCCTGACCACAATTCCCATATTTTAAAAACTGGGTGTTATTTTCTTTTAAGCACCAGATTACAAACAAATACAATTTGGATACAAACACAAAAATTAAAAAGGTCCTGTTTGCCGTTTAAGGAGAGCACAGCATACTTTTTAACGTTTTCATGGTTATAAAAGGCATTAAAACTGTTCAGCTGCTGCATTAGACACCATTCTTATACATAGCACCATGTTTTAGAATAGCCAAACAAATTCAGTGTTTTGCTTCGTATTCTTTATGTAATATATGTCGCTATCCTGATTAATAAAAATCAAGTCAAGATTAAGATTACAGCAACAAACAAACCCCTGCATGTTAAAAAGCTGCATTTCCAGTATTTCAGCACATCATAGATTCAGCACCAGTTGGTAATTTAAAATTTTTGCTACTGAAATACTACAGTATTTTTACTTTAAAAACAAACTTCTCTTAATTAACTTGCTTTCATTTAAATGGTCACAGATGTAAAAATTTTAAAGGTTATGCATACAGATTCTCTGTCTTCCAGTAAGTAGTCAAGCCAGTATTTCAACGTTAAATTTGCATAGGGTGCTTTGGTTTTTAGTTGTTAACGTGTTACCTGTGACCAGTTACCAAATGAATGTGGTGGCAATGTTACCTCTTTTGCTGGTACAAGGAGGTTTTCCCATTGACAAGCTAAAAAGAAAAGGAAAAAAAAATACTGTCTCTTGCCCTTTTCCCTTGTCTCCAGCCTAAAAAGAACGACTACCTACCAACATAAAAAACAAACAAAAAACAGATGAGGTAATGAATGAAGCTCTGATGTTTATATATATCTGTTGTAAGGCCCTGTAACCCGTGTAAAGGCATATGGAGATGTGGTAACCGTGGAGTTTGTGGTGAGAGACATGGTCCTTTGTGCAAGAGACCTGATGAAACGCATGTAGGTTGGCTCCAAATTCTCATTCAGTTCAGCCGGCTCCCGCTTCACTTTTTTGCCATGCACTTTCTGAGGCACATAATCCGGACCGTACTTTTCGCAGTCCTCCTCTTTCTCCCTCGCCTTCTCCGCCATCTTTGCCTCCCACAAAGCTAGGCCGTGCTTTGGCTCGTTCATGCTTTTGTGCTGGTAGAAGACGAGCGATATCCTTGTGGGGTGGTTCCTGTTTGGGTTCTTCAGCGGGGTTGTCGCGTGGAGCTCACGTTTCGCGCACTCTATGAGAATTGACCCGTGCGAGGGGGCGACCGCCACGCCACCTATATCTGGATCCAGAAAGCTCTGCTCATTGTCTGACCAGACGTCATCGGGATCTTCTGGCGGGAGCACCTCAGTTTTATTTGCGCCTTCTTGGGAAGCAGTCTGATTGTGGTTAAGACCTGGAAGCATGTTTGACAACCCATTTTGGTTATTCTTGTTCTGGAGGTGGAGTGGATGAGCAGGGCCACTGAACACGCCTGCGGCAGGGTGGTAGTCATGTGTTAAGTGCGGAGGGGGGTAGAGATGGTCACCATTTTTATTCATGTAGTCCACACTTGGATTATTTAGATTTGATTTCAGTCTAGAGGCGATGTCCATAAAAGGACCATCAGCCTCATGTGTGGGGTAAGGAGGGAAGGAACCTGCATGCTGAATATTTGGTCTAATTGTGCAACTGTTGAGCGCATCTACCTGCACATTTTGGTTTCCATAGTTCAAGTACCTGGGCCCATAGTTCTGGTTGTTTCCAAACCTATGCTGATATAATGTATGAATTGGAGGTAGACTTAGCTTAGATAGAGAGTCTTGGCTCTGATACCTAAACAAGTCCATATGCTGAGGCTGAGACGAATAGGAGTTGTAGTAGGAGGAACAGTTCTCCAGAGGCAAGTTTCCGTTGCATTGATAATGGGGATATTGGTTATTTTGACCCAAGTGTACAGAATAGGGATTCATGAGACCAGGAGAATTCAAATAGGCTCCTGCAGGTTGCGAAGACGTTGGGTAGATATTCATGGGGCTGGACCCACCATAAGGATCTGAGGCATGTGAAGAGTTTGGATATGGGTTGGCTGGATTTGGCAAACCCATGTAGAGGTTTGTGGGACCTGAAGCAGTGTATGAGTTGATGTGGTTTGACTGAGGTTTAGTAGGGAGGGCATGATGTGGATGTTGGTAGAGCTTCTGCTGTGACATGGCTGGTCCTGAAAGACGTAACAGATCTGTGGAAGGGGAAAGAGAGAGAGGAAGAAATAGCTTTAAGAGGTAAGAACACCAATTATCACAGGTGCAGGAATCATTTTCTGGCTTCTTGTGTATTAGGAGAGGCACTGCTACTCCAACCCCTCAAAGATGTTGGTGCAGCTCAGCACAGGAGAGTTCTCCCCTACTATTAAGAACATAAATAATACCACCACGGGTCAGTCCAAAGGCCCATCTGCTCCAATATTTTGTTCTCACGGTGGCCAATGAGATGCCCGTGGAAATCCCACAAGCAGAATAAGGAGACAATAGCATTCTCCTACTTGTGCTCTTCGGTGACTGTTATTCAAGAGGCGCATGCTGTCTTGGATACTGGAGATAACATTTCACCATCGTGACCAGGAGCAACTGATAGCCTTATCAGTGTATCTAAGGCTGTGCACGCATTGCCAGCTAGGCTGCTCTCGCTCTCTCTTTTTAAAAAAACAATTTTCATTAAAGATTTTCTTCGTTTACAAAAGTGTGTGCATTGTCTCTTTTCAGGTTGTGTTTTCTACATTTCAATTATATTTGTTGTGAGACATTGGTGTTATATGCAGTATAAAGTTGGGGAAGAAAAGGGGGAGGGGAGAAAAAGATGACC
This sequence comes from Podarcis bocagei, assembly GCF_964188305.1. NCBI lineage: Eukaryota > Metazoa > Chordata > Lepidosauria > Squamata > Lacertidae > Podarcis > Podarcis bocagei. Next base: position 57,375,415 of record NC_138134.1, read on the forward strand.
TTTTTCTCAATTATGATCGAAGCTGATTTAGAGAGAATGCATGAATATGCAGAATTTCATAACAAACAGCAGGATAGCTATGGATTATGGCTAATGTCATGCACATACCGCTTCCCAAATCAGCAATGAGAGCACACTGGTTATAAAGAGCAGTAGAGCAGTGTGTACACAGCCTAATTCCCCCTTTTAAACCTGCTGGTGATTGCAATCACCAAATCTTACAGTCGTTAATTCCATAACTCAAGCCATATGCTATGTCAGTGGTTCCCAATTAACTAAGTAGTGTGGACCCCTTGTTTTTCAAAAGCCAAACCGTGGACCTCCTACTTTTGAGATCTTCAAAGATATTTTGAGATATCTATGGCAGTTTTTGATATGTGAATGGTGCCATTGACCCCCTAAGTGGGTTCTGTGGACCCCCTGGGGTCTGTGGACCACCAATTGGGAACCATTGTGCTATGTGAATAAGTACATTCTTTTGTTTGTTTTGAAGATCCCAACATTCAGCCTCTGGATTCTAGCATTATGAGAGTGGAAGAAGATCTCCCTAGTCATTCTCTCCACACCACTTATAATCTTGACTTTCTTTCCTTGCTTTCTTTCTAAGCCCAAACTTCCCCCAAATGAGCAACCTTTTCTCATAGGTGTTCCAGACCCTTGATAATTTTGGCTGCCCCTTTCTGTGCCTTTTCCATCTATTGAAGAGAAAGCAGGGATGCTGCCTCTTCCCAGCACAGCCCTAAGAATGTATCATAAGATCACCCCTTGCCAGGTCACACCATCTATCCCAGGGGTCAGCAACCTTTTTCAGCCGTGGGCCGGTCCACCATCTCTCAGACCATGTGGTGGGCCAGACTATATTGGGGGGGGGGATGAACGAATTCCTATGTCCCACAAATAACCCAGAGATGCATTTTAAATAAAAGCACACATTCTACACATGTAAAAACACCAGGCAGGCCCCACAAATAACCCAGAGATGCATTTTAATTAAAAGGACACATTCTACTCATGTAAAAACAAGCTGATTCCTGGACCGTCTGCCGGCTGGATTGAGAAGACGATTGGGCTGCATCCGGCGCACGGGCCTTAGGTTGCCTGCCCCTGATCTATGCCAACATCCTGTTCCCACAATGGCCAACAGGATGCTTATATAAAGCCTGCAGGTAGTCCATCTCCCAGTTCTCAGAGGTGGTTTTCAAGGACTCAAGGAGGCTGCAGGAGAGAAAGAAAGCCCCACTGCTTGCTTTTCTCTGGAATGAACTGTCTGTGACCTCCACAACGTAAGTGCAACACAACCACCCCAAACCCTTCTGCCTAGCAAGTTGTTAAGTACGGTTTGTCTTGTGAGAGTAAGAAAGTAAGCAAGGAAAAGTTAAAGAAGAGGAACCCCACTGTTTGTATTTCTCCGTGCTTGACATGGCTAGGGAAAGAACATCCTTAGGAGATTGTATACACACAGCTTTTTGCAGCTTATGTCTTGTTTGCCCACAGAAAAAAAATAGGAACCCTGAAGGCTGTAAGGGCATTTCTGCGCACTAAGAGGTTGTTCAGTCTTCATACTTATTCAAGAGGCCCATTCGGATAGAAACCTAAGGGCCAAAATGTATATGTTAAATGCATTATTGCTATTCTCCCCCAGGGTAGCTGTAATAGGTGGGGAAGGACAACATAAACCTTAAAAGCTCCCCTCTCAAATGACGCTACTTACACTGGAATGAAAGCTCCCACTAGATGCATTTTTAAATATATATATATATGTTTAAGATCACAGTAAGATTGGCCCTAAATAACCTCTTGAATTATTTACTTCTAACATACTTTTCACATGCTTTATCAAGGAAAAGGCAATGGAATTGCTGGGTGGCCCATCGGCTGCCTCCATCTGCACATCAGGTGAATGCTTCAGGAAAGCTGCTGCCAGTCAAAATAGGCGTTATTAGGCGATGGAGAAGAACACATTTCCTGAATTGGTATAAGCAAGTATGTTTAAACAACTATGGGTTGAGGTCTATAGCTTGAATCAAACACCACTTTGGTGTAAGGAAAGGCAGTATACGAATACCTTAAATAACTGAAACGTCGTCTACATATATTTTGAGGTTGTTCACTGAACTATAGAAGACACTAAAAGCTGAACACATGCACTGCCTGCCACCTAACCTGCCTCACCCTTATCTTGAGTGTAAATAATACAAGCGGCACAGGAAATAGAACCATGAACCATGGTGCGTACTCATTACAAACCATACCTGCTAACTGCTTTGCATGACCCGATGCTTCTGAGATGGCCTGCTTTTGGCGTGCTGCGGTTGACTTCTCTCTCTCGTGTTTGCTTGACCCATTATCCATAGCAGCAAGCTTCTCAGTGGCTGCTTTCTTAGCTTCCAACTTTTTTTGCCGGCAAGTCTTAACTGGCTCAGAAAGCATCCTTACTTTTCTCCGGAAGGAGCTAAGGACCTGGATGCTGCCGTTCCGTTTTTTCTCTTCCTGACCTTCTGCACTTCCGAACTCGTCCACGTTGGAGATTTTGTACAAAGGGAGCACATGCAATTGCTCATCTTCGGGCGTCTGGCCAATTTCACGATTGTCTTCTCTGGTGAGCGTACAGACCTGTTAAAAGAAGGAATGTCCTCTTAGCATGACAAGAACACAAAGGTCTGTCGTATGGTATGTGCTTCTAATGGGCTTATTTGCTTTATTATCCCATCTTTTCTGCAACAAGGGCAAGGTGGCATTCTCTCAACAGCTCTGTGAAGCAGGTTAGACTGAGAGAGTGGGGGCCACAACAGCAGTGGTGAAATATGACCGATCTTCAGGTGAGTCAGAAAGCAAAGTGATGTCCAAGAAAGGGGAGGAGCTCACATCCAGTCAAGGGTGACATATCTGCCTCTTCAAATGACTGAAGCATAGCAACACCCACCTAGTGCCATTCCGGCGCCCACTCGAGAACTATTGATGGATTTATTTACTACATTTATATCCCACCTTTCCTCCAAGGAGCTGAAGATGGCATTCATGGTTCTCCCCCTCTTCATTTTAAGCTCACAACAACCCTGTGAGGTAGGACAGGCTGAAAATTTGTGACTGGCCCAAAGTCACCCAGTGGGGATTTGAACCCTGGTCTCTTGGGTCTTAGTCCAACACTCTAACCATTACACCACCCTGGCTGTCTTTAGAAGGTTTACTGAGGACCCGTAGTGATAAAGGGAGAGAAGGGACACTGGATTAGTTGGCATACCCAAAACATGCTGTTGGGAGTTGAAGCACACGACTTTCTGAGAAAGTCCTTTGGTTTTCTCAGCTTTAAAGGAATGTGCTTCCCTCTGCCTCCAGCTGGGAACTTTAAGAGTCTCAGGATTCAAATGAAGATGTCAGATTCTGCACTTTTTGCAAGTTAAACGTCCCATTCAGGAGCTGATTATAACCACATAGCTCTTGAGCTTTCCTAGTCTTATATTGTTTCACTGTGTATAATAAAAGCAAGGCTAGGAGCAAGGATTTTAAGAATGAACCCTGGGAATCTCCATCATCTTTTAATTAAAAGTCTGGAGGGCTTCACATTCCTCTTCATATAAGCATTTTGTCGTTCTCTCTCCCTATCCCCACCCCCCCAACAGCCATCATGTGCCAATTTAATAGAAATACAGATTATGAAAAAATAATGAACTTAATAGAGGAAATTAGTTCTGCATGAGTACGGCTGCATGCACCACTGACTTACCAGTGTGCTGCCATTCTGCATATTATGCAAGTCCCTGTGAGCATGAGCACAGAAATCCAGGCAGGCAGTGACCCCTGAGAACGGACGGCCTTCTTTTAAACCCAGACGGCACTCGGGTGCTCTGTGTTCATATTCAATCTGAAACAAAACAAGCGCACACACGCATTACTGAAACAGTCTAATTTATCTGCTGTATTATCCCAGAGGAAATCATAGTCTCAGCTGTGTTGAATTTTTTTTGACCTAGCTGGATTATTTTGATTTGTCATGTGGAGTGCAGGGGCCAAGTAAGCTCTCTGGGGGTATATCCATTACAGCGTTGAAGTCAAAACCTTGTAGGGCAAAGACAGTGACGGAAGACCACCAGACTCCCTGAAGTCAGCACTGCTAATGAACTACCAAGTATAAGACCTCAGGGATGGCCCAATGAGGAGGCAGAATGAGACAATGATGTCAGGCATATGGAAGTGGCAAACTGGCTCCCTTAGACCTCCTCCTTAACTCATTACTGGTCAGGTAGGCTTGGCAATGCATTCTGGGTAAGGTGACCTGGAGAATGCCAGTGGCACTGCTTTCTGTAGCAGCTAGGAAGCCTGCTTAAACTTTTTTTTAAAAAAGGTGCTTGTTGCAGCTTACAAGAAACTGTAATTTTGTTAGTGGGCTTTCTACATGCCATGTCAAGCCTGAGGAATCTTTCCCTCCCCTCCCGGTGGTTCAAGAAGCCAGGAGAAAACAAGAAAGTATGATTTATTTGGTCACTGCAGTAACAGATGAAGAATTCCCCGTTCGCATCCCGAACGGAATGCAAGACACGACGGCGCATCCGCGGGTTGCGTTTTGCCACTACCGCACATGTGCGTAACGTCATTTTGAGCGTCTGCGCATGCACAAGTGGCAAAACCCAGAAGTAATGCGCTCCGGTACTTCCGGGTTGCTCCGGAGTGCAACTCGAACGTGCTCAACCTGAAGCGCATTCAACTCGAGGTATGACTATACAGGAGGAAAGAATCAGCAGCATTAAAGAACCCCAGTCTTTGGGTTCCCACATTGCAGGGGTGCCAACTTGAATAAAATATTGAGGGGCCCAGGTAAGCCCTGCCTCACATAATTGAACACAGGATGTGGTGCATGCACACCACTTGAATGGCAATGCACATCAACTCTGGGGCAGGGGCCTCGGGCCCTTCAAATATTTTAGGGAGGGACGAAGGGACCTCGGCCCCTAGGAAGTGGCTCCTATGCCACTTTTGTGCAGAATTTGATGGATTTTAAAAAATATCTATTTAATAGAGATTATGGGATAGTATTAGATGTGTGTTGTAATCAATGTATTGGGGCAGTTCAAAGTATATAAGGAGCATCTCATGGAGTGACGTACGGTGTGAAATGAAAAAATCCCAACCTAAGTTTACTAGCAGAGTTAATTTTTTGGACCACTGCAATCAGTGCCATGAAGAACACGCAAGGCAAACTGCTGCCAGAAGCTGAGGAATTCTGGTGTGGGAAAGATCTGAACCTTGGGAAGTCCTGGGGAAGTCTTTCTTGGGGATTTGGCCATTACTTTCAATACAAGATCAGAAGAGGTCCCAAATAACTCCTTAAGATGTTTCATCCATTGTTCGGCTTCACATAATTAGAAGTAATTTTTATCCCACTTTCCTCCATTATCATAAGTACATTTACAACAATTCTAATTTGCATTAGTCACAGCACACAGTGATCTTAGGAGTAGTAGCTATTTCTAACTAATTACTCTAAAATAAGAAGCATGGGGTGTTTAAATGCACTCTAAAGATGTCTTTCAAGCTTTTTTTAAACTTCAGATTCCCAAGGTCTCTGCCAAAGACTTATTATTATAATGAAACTTAATGTGATTGCAAAATAAATCAGGTTGTTTTAGTGTTGATAACTAGCACCCCATCCATTTTTTAGCCTACCTGGTTGTTATACGCATCAGGTGCCAGTTTCTTGTAAGTGGGTGCCATCAGAGTCGAGAGAGTTTGCAAATTGGACTCCAGCTTTTCTTCCTGTTTTTCAGTAAAGGAGAGATTTTGCGTGTTAACATTCAACTGTATTAAGTTTACATTGTAGTCCTAATTATCCATTACAAGCCAAAAAAAGGGGAGATGGAACAGAGATATTGCAATAAAGTTATTGCAGATACAATACAGTGGTGCCCCGCAAGACGAATGCCCCACAAGACGAAAAACTCGCTAGACGAAAGTGTTTTGCGGTTTTTGAGCTGCTTCGCAAGACGAATTTCCCTATGGGCTTGCTTCGCAAGACGAAAACGTCTTGCGTTTTTTGCAAGTTTGTTTCCTTTTTCTTAACACCGTTAATACAGTTGCGACTTGACTTCGAGGAGCAACTCATAGAACGTGGTGTGGTAGCCTTTTTTGAGGTTTTTGGTGATTTTTGAAGCTTTTCCAAAACTTTTCCAACACTGTGCTTCGCAAGACGAAAAATTCGCTAGACGAAAAAACTCGTGGAACGAATTAATTTCGTCTTGCGAGGCACCACTGTATTCAATGCTAGTAAATTGGGGAAACACAGAGGAAAGTTAAGGTTATAAAACAGAGGAATTTTGAATTTGCAAATGAACCAGGGAAACTGCTGGCTTGGCAGCTTAAAAAATGAATGAAGGGGGAATGGAGAAAAGATGAAAAGTGTGTTTCTGTGCATGAGAAGGGGAAGGAGGGAGGGAAAGGGTATTCCGCTCACTTCTGACTTTGAGTCCACCCATTAGCTGCATTCAGGCCCTGACCACTTCCCCCTAAAGGAACGCAGCCCCTGACTTCAGAAAGGTTCCTCGCCTTCCTGCGTCAGACAGAAGAGGTAGATGGAAACACTTAGAAATAAATGCCATTCTAGGGTGGAATGTTGTACTTAAGACCATCATCTGACACTGTGAGTCATTTTAAAAAATTGAGTCTCATCTTATCATTCATTCATTCATTCCCAACCCTTTTTCCTGACAAAGACTCAAGGCAGCTTACTGATAAAAACAAAAACAGCTAAAATCATAGGGGGGGGGACCAATAATTTAAAAACAATTAAACATGGATAGGATTAACATAATAGATAGATAATTTAAGGATCTTTACAATTTTATAATATGCAGAGAATAATACATGTTGAAATACCAGAGAGAGGAGCTGAGGGAAGTCTGGGGGGGGGGTGGTTTTATCTTGGGGAGGGAAAAATGGGGGGGGGATGAAGATGATATGTTTTTGATAATTTGTTATGTTGAAATTCCTAATAAAAACTATAAAAAACTCTATATAATCTATTGAAACCATGCAAAGGATTACAATAAGAAAGCACCAGCCTTTATATTCAAAGCAGTCAGTTCCAACAAGAACACCTGCACCTGCTGGCAGAAGGACAACAACGAGGGAGCCCGTCTTAACACCTCTAGGGTGGGGGTTCTAAAGTCTGGGAGCAGCTACCTCAACTAGAATAGAAATGCTTGAGAGAGTGCCACACATGCCACCTATTTAGTCCCTACCTCTCTTGGATCATCCCCCAATAGTTTAAACTTCCTTGGGATCTTGCTTCTGGCAAACTTGCACCCATTGTAGTACATACTCCACGAGCAGCCGAAGGAAAACGATGCGCCACAACTCTCGGGGTCCAGGCCTTGGCATGCGCAAGTTCGCCTAAGAAAGGAAAGAACTGCATTTGTAGCAACCTAAAAGCATAGTGTGGACACCTGCAAAGAAGCCCTGCCTGGAATTTTTTTTGCACATCATAATGTTTTTGCAGCTATATGCACTAAGCCCAACTTCTGCACTCCCTGAAGAAAGAACCCTTCAACAGGCCTTTAATAAAAGTTTGTAGGAAAGGAGAGCCGCCCTTTGTCCATGTGTCTAAGGAAGTCTTGGCCATGATATTGTTGCAACCAGAGCTAACAGCAGCCAACTGATCACCTTCTATGAAAAGCCTTTAGTAATACCAAGAGTGGCTGTAAGTGAAGTCAATTGCTTGTGTTCTACCTTCATCTATAGATATTTGATACAGAAGCAAAACAACAACCTTCTACGTGTGTGTGTGTGTGTGTGTGTGTGTGTGTGTGTGTGAAAGTGGTTTTCTTACAAGCTTCTGAAAACCAGCAGTTCACATTAAGGTTGCAATTCCATACATACTGTGAAGAAGTACCGCTCAACTCAATGGGACTTGTTTCTGTGTATTCATACATAGTATTGCACTGTAAACAATTACTTTATTAAAAAATGGAAACCAAAGGAAGGCACCTTAGCTCTGAATTATATTGAATAGGTCCAGAGATCCCATGAGTGGTGGGACACTCATGAAATGCTTCAGCTGATAGAAGGAGGTAAGGTGATCACGGACGCGGACTTATAAAAAATATTGGGGGGGGCCTGGGAAAGCTCATGAATAATAAATAAGCTCATGAATATGCAAATAAAGTGGCGCCGCCTCCTCGTGAGCGAATAGGGGAGAGCGTGCTGCGCCTATTAATCAGCTCCGGAGCGGAAATTGGGTGGAGCTTTTGCTCGGGAGGGAGGGCAGGAGGCATGCAGCCCGATCCTGTGCATTTTGGGCTGGGGGAGGGGCGGCGATGGCGCTCTGCTGGAGGGGCGCCGGAGATTATTGGGGGGCAGAGCCCCCCCAAACGAATTTTTGAGGGGGCTCGGGCCCCCTCAAGCCCCATGGAGTCGGCACCTATGAAGGTGATGTCTACTGACTCTCTTCCTGCAACACCTCCACTTCCCAAATTTTATCCCAGTGGTTTTGCGAGACACCCAGAACATTATGGGCACAAGCCTGCTGGGGGGCTGCAGAGGGAAAGGAGAATGGTCCCAAATCACCTCCATCTCTTTCCATCTGTAGGAGGACCTGCAGATCAAAAAACCCTTCTGCAAACAGAAGGACCTCACCTGTTTGTGGAAAGGCCATGCTGGAGCCAATCCTACATATTCACAAAATTCTAATACAACTGGGCCAGTCGTGCAAACCCAGTACACCATTTTTACCATGCCTTGGAAAGAGGTACCTTGCTGTAGGGTATTCTTATTGGTCTTCTATGGTCCTGTCTTTGTTGGTATTGCAATGGGTCTTGTTAAAAGCCACCAAAGCACATGGCCAGTTGAGCCATACAACAATCCCACCTGTCTCACTAAAACTGTGTAGCTATTCAGGGCACTGAAGATGTATAATAAACACATAGTAAGGGCTAATTTGGAAAGACAGTTTATGTCTTAGGGAAGCTTTTAATGTTTAATAGATTATTGTATTTTAATATTATGTTGGAAGCCGCCCAGAGTGGCTGGGGAAACCCAGCCAGATGGGTGGGGTATAAATAATAAATTATTATTATTATGTCTATTGGAATACATTTCCATGAAACCATATGAGTTCCTTAGGAAAAGTGGGAGGGGAACACCCAACAGGAAGTTGTCTTCATAATATGACTGGGGCTGCTAAAAATACATTCTCCTCCCACTAAGAATCCTGGGAAGTGTAGTCTACCCTTCCCAGAGCTGCAGTTCCCAGCACCCCAACAAACTTCCCAATATCCTTTTTTGTGTAGAGGGGGAAATGTGTTTTAAATGTATGGCAGGTATGCAGACTGGGTAACTTCATTGAGCTAGGCACCACAAATGAAGCTTGCTCCCTATATGGTACTCTGTGTACTGGGCAGAATTTGTTGCAAGAACTTTGCTGCAGCAAGGAACATTAAAAGAATCATGGTAGACATGGAACTAGACTCCAACCACTCATGCATATTGTCATGGCATAGTCCCAAAAGGGGTGTGCTACAGAACTGAACGTGATGGGAACTGTGGCAATGATAGAAGGGAGGTGAAATGGGCTCTCTTTTAAACAAAGACAACTTTCTTGGTTACTGACAACATAAGGACAATAACCTCAGTGAGACCAATGACTGATGTCAGCTAAAAAAATGAAAAGAAGAACATAGGATGCATGACTTTAGTCGGAATTATTGTTCCTTAAATCTAGGCATTCAAGTTATAGCAAGATCACATTTTGAGAGAAACAAGTACATACTTCACTTACTCTTCATTTAGAGCACAGCGACGGTTTGTTAGCGTGCCATACTTCCTTAAAGTTTCGGAGAGTTCGGAATACAGCTTGTCTGCTAGGCTTCGAGAAATTCCTTCCCACACCAAGATAAGCACTACTATCACTGCCGTTTCACAGCTGTGGCCTGCACGTTCCCGTACCAAACAAAGGAGTTTTTCTTCAGTGCTACTTCTACGAATCACCTGCAAATACACCCCCCAAAGAAGTTTTCTGGTTTTTAGTGAGATGCAAAATATGATAGAATGTCTGTTTAAGGAAAACATTTATGCTCATATCCAGTCTGCCTGTAGCACAGTTTACTGCAGTGTTGTGCGCAGAAGGTTTTAGGTTCAATCCCTGTGATCTCAAAGTACGGCTGGGAAAGACCCCTGCCTGAGATATTAGATAGATGTCAATCAGAACAGACAAGACTGGGTTAGATGGATCAGCACCCTAAATAAATACAAGGCATTTCCCAACTTTGGGAGGCCTTTAATTGGAGGTACATTTTCAAAATACTAGACTTTCCTTAGCTCAGTCCAGTACTATTACTAGGTTACATTTCATCTTTGTATACATTTTGTTTTGCAAATTTTGCAGTCTGTGTTTGGTATTTTTTTATATATATAAACTCATTTCAAAGTTATAATACCTCTTTTGACATCTATCCTAGGTCAGAGGCTTAAAAAAATATCAAAATGGTAATATTCTCTTTTAAAATGATCTGCATATTTACAGCAAACAAATACTAGTATTCTTTCTTAAACTTAAAAAATATATTTTATATGATCAAGTGGGGAAAAGGCTTACCCATTTAGCTATAGGACATCCTTGGGCACTTTTGCCTTCTTTCCCCGTATAGACAATCCTCTCTATCCTTATGGCTTTGCCTTTCTGTCCATACCTTTAAAAATCCAGACAAATGAATTAAAGTAAGTATTAACATTTGATCTGAGCAACAGAGATTCACATGCAGTGTGTGTGTATATATATAGAGAGAGAGACAGAGAGTCGAGTCAGTCTTGTGCCATTATTTGTCCATTCTACATCTGATAATCTAGTGTTTTATCATATCCAACGTATATGGAAATGTAAGTATGCAGAGGAAAAGGAGGCAACGTCTTGAAAAAAGGTGGACTATGCTTTAAATTTGCCGCTAGGTGAACAAAGGCCTTCTTAAATTGGTGTTGAAGAGAAACAAGACCTAGAGTCCAGAATTTAGCTAATTTCAATTATATGTGTCTTACATATAATGAAATATCATCCGCATATAGCATTTGTTTGGCTGCCACTTGATTCTAACAACACAGAACAGGGGGGAAAACTCACCCCGGCATAAAAAAGGGTACTATGCTGTAGAAATAATGACCAAGTTTCCAAGCCAAAGCTGGTCATTTATTCCTTTATTGCAGGCATCTCCAACCTTTGGCCCTCCAGATGTTTTGGACTACAATTCCCATCATCCCTGACCACAGGTCCTGTTAGCTAGGGATCATGGGAGTTGTAGGCCAAAACATCTGGAGGGCCGCAGGTTGGGGATCCCTGCTTTATGGAATTCAATGGATGGTACTAGATTCCTTAGTGTAAATAAGCAGAAGGAAGATGAACTCTTAATTGTGTTGTGGTTTTTGTTTTGTTTTGGTGGAGTAGCCTGCTTGAGGTTTTCTTTCCTTGAGCTGCATATGCCTTTTGCCATCTCCCCTATGTACCTTGGCATGTGTAGTGGCCCGACTGGGAATGCTAGGTCCTTTCCTGCTTTTACAGTCAATGCCAATTCGCTAATTTGGCAGGCTGGCCCTGTTGCTGGCATCTGCCTCAGAGCAGGAAGATCAGGACAGCAAGCCAGCCGAACTGTCAAATGTTGTCGTCCTCCAGTGAATAGCACAGTGCCCTGTGTTGGCAAAGCAGGAATAGCCAGCCTACCAAATAATTACTTGGGAGTCTGCAATTGTGGTCTTCTTTGTGTGCAAAGACCGAGGGTGTGTGTGTGTGTGTGTGTGTGTGTGTGTGTGTGTGTGTGAGAGAGAGAGAGAGAGAGAGAGAGAGAGAGAGAGAGTGTAAATCCTGACATGCACAATAGATAAATTTTAATCTGCCGTGTGCCTTAGCAAATTCATTACCGTTCTTCCATTATTTCTCTAATAGCAGCCACATTAGGGCCGGCTCCTAGATGGGTGTAGAAAGGGCCTTCGTCTTTTTCGATAATCTGTTCTGTTTAAAAACAAACAAACAAACAAAAAGGTTAACGCTGTATGCTTTTGAAGATGTCTTTAAAAGATATTACATAGTAAAGCATAGGTTCACCTTATACACATATTTTGCTCACTTCAGGAAAAAATTCTAAATGAAATCTGTAACAAGACCTGTTTGCACTACACATATGAGTAACACCAACCCCAAAGACTCTTGGCAGGTCATCTGTGCACCAGATCATTCATGGACTGATAGTAGGGCTAGGGGAAGAGTTACTATTTTCACTTGGGAATCGTTTTTTTTAAAAAAAACTTTAAAAATGCAAATAGGGAATTATTGTACCAAACAAGAGAGTGAGCAATATTTGGGGCAGTTCTAATGCATAATGCCAGATGAATGATTATATATATATATATATATATATATATATATATATATATATATATATATGCAGGTTTTGGTGTCTTCGGGTGTCTTCCCGTGTAAGAGTTGGGGTGTCTAGGCGACGTTTCGACGAGGTCTCACTCGTCATCTTCAGGCTGGTGCTTTCGGCTTCTTGTTACTGGAACAGAGCAGGATCTCAGTGTTTGAGTTCCTATAAATACTGTTGAGGGGGTGTGGTGTATAGCCTCCAACGTTCTGGGCAGAGAGGAAGTTTCCAGGTTAGTGTGCCTTTTCTTCTTTTGTTCATTAATTACTTGAGGGATATCTTGAGTGATTTCTTGAGTGATATTCTGAGTACCACTTAGGAGGGTCATTAGGTGTGGATTAGTTGCTAAAGCTTTCGTGTCTTGACCTCTTGAGCTTGTGAAGAGTTTTTTCTGAGAAGATGGCTGTACTGCACTTAGTTGTGCTCTGGCTTGGCTTCGTGTATAGGGGCGAGCTGTGGTTTTGTGCCCTGTGCCAGCCAGATCTGTGTAGGGATTGCAGGGGGGTGCAGCATCCGGAGGTGCCACTATGGTTTGGCTACTGGATGGTGTCTGTAATTTATCTGTGGAGAGGGTCTGGGTTTGGGTCTGGTGTGGTTGATTGGAGATGGCGTTCTGTGTGCCTCTGGTTCTGGTGTCGGTTTTTGTGGGGAGGGCTAATTTCCAGATGTCTGGCAGGCGGGACGTGTCGTCACGCTTGTTCATGTTGTGAGGGTGTTTCTCTATCTCGATGGCTTCCATGATTATTCTCTTGTGGTGATGTTCCATGTTAAAGAGCAATTTGGAATCTGCAAAATTAATTTCGTGTCCTGTTTCTTTCATGTGTTGGTAAAGAGAGGAAGTTTTTTCTTCTTTTTTGACGGCATTCTTGTGTTCTGCGATACGTGCATTTATTCGTCTGTTTGTTTGTCCAATGTATGTGGCTGGGCAGACTTTGCAGGGTATTTCATAGACCCCTTGGTTTTCTAATTGGATTTTATCTTTGGGGTTTCTGAGGATATTGGCTATTTTTTGGTTGGTGCAAAAGGCTGTTTTGATATTGTGTTTATGGAGGATTTTGCTAATTTTATCTGTAGTGCCCTTGATATAAGGAAGGAGGGCCATGCCATTGTTTTCTTCTGTGTCTTGGTTTTTGGGGGGTGTTTCTTTTTGGATTAGCTTCGTAACCCTGTTTTGCTGGTATCCGTTGGCGATTAACACATTTGAGAGATTCTGTAACTCAGTTGTCAAGTGGTCTTTGTCAGCCAGGCGTTTGGTTCTGGAGATGAGAGTCTTGGCTACGGAGTTTATTTGTGCAGGGTGGTGGTGTGATTGTGCATGTAAGTAGCGGTTGGTGTGTGTTTTTTTCCGGTAGATAGTGTCTTCCTCTCTTTACCAACACATGAAAGAAACAGGACACGAAATTAATTTTGCAGATTCCAAATTGCTCTTTAACATGGAACATCACCACAAGAGAATAATCATGGAAGCCATCGAGATAGAGAAACACCCTCACAACATGAACAAGCGTGACGACACGTCCCGCCTGCCAGACATCTGGAAATTAGCCCTCCCCACAAAAACCGACACCAGAACCAGAGGCACACAGAACGCCATCTCCAATCAACCACACCAGACCCAAACCCAGACCCTCTCCACAGATAAATTACAGACACCATCCAGTAGCCAAACCATAGTGGCACCTCCGGATGCTGCACCCCCCTGCAATCCCTACACAGATCTGGCTGGCACAGGGCACAAAACCACAGCTCGCCCCTATACACGAAGCCAAGCCAGAGCACAACTAAGTGCAGTACAGCCATCTTCTCAGAAAAAACTCTTCACAAGCTCAAGAGGTCAAGACACGAAAGCTTTAGCAACTAATCCACACCTAATGACCCTCCTAAGTGGTACTCAGAATATCACTCAAGAAATCACTCAAGATATCCCTCAAGTAATTAATGAACAAAAGAAGAAAAGGCACACTAACCTGGAAACTTCCTCTCTGCCCAGAACGTTGGAGGCTATACACCACACCCCCTCAACAGTATTTATAGGAACTCAAACACTGAGATCCTGCTCTGTTCCAGTAACAAGAAGCCGAAAGCACCAGCCTGAAGATGACGAGTGAGACCTCGTCGAAACGTCGCCTAGACACCCCAACTCTTACACGGGAAGACACCCGAAGACACCAAAACCTGCATTCCTGTACCCGTGAAAATCTACGAAAGCAAATATATATATATATATATATATGGCATGGTTAATACAGTTACTGTAATAGGGGTCAATTAGGATTTTCTCTGTTCCCGTTACCATCAGGAATCAATAAAAGTTATTGCTGTGGAATAGCTAATGGAAGAAAATCAGATAGGGCATCTTCTCGACTTTTGATATGTCAGCACCTCTGCTTATTGCTTTTTTGGTGCATAAATATTGGAAGGTAAAATCCCTTTATTACATAGGCAAGAAACCTATGACCCTCCATATGTTGCTGTACTACAAGTCCCATTTTCCCTGATCACTGGCCACACCGCCTCGGGCTAATGGGAGCTCAAGTCCAAGAAGAACATCTGGAGAGCCACAAGTTCCCCATTCCTGCTTTATTACATCTGGTTCGACCATAAATAAAGGTTGGAAATGAGTCTAGATTTTCATTGATAGTATTAGCCTTTTAGCTTTGCAGCAGTTCCTGCTATCTATATATGCACCCCAAGGCTCAGTTATTAAATTTTTTAAAAAGGTAAATTGGGGTTCAGATAAATTCCTTTAAAACCATCTGTTGAAAATGCAAATGCCTCAGTGTGACCGGTTCTATAAAGGCATAGCAAAGTTTAGTACTATGCGTTGAAAGATTCTCATGCATCTGTGTCCATTATTCTCATTGTGGTGCATACATGGAGGACGACTGTTCAGGCCCAAATTGCATGCATCTTGAAATGTTTCAAATAAAATGGGGCATGGGGATATACCAAAGGGGTGTACAGTAGAAGAGGATGCTAAATGTCCTGCTGCTCTTCTCTACTCCATAGCCAGATGCCAATACAGAGAGAGAGAGAGCCCACCTTGAGAAAAGGGCAGCGGCTGTAGAGGGAAGGACCACAAATGGAGGATTCAGAACCCTCAGACCATACATTAAATCACACCTCTATTCCTTTGTGGCGCTAGGCCAAAGGTCTTTTATGAAGACGTTATCTTTATTATGTGCAATTTGGTCTTAAGTCATTCTGCAACAACACTTTTCCAGTGTCCTAATTCACCATGACAAAACTAGATGCAATTTCCTCATTTTACTTGCACGGGTTATTTCAAAGAGACAGTTTTCCATTCTGTTTGCCTAGGAAATCATCTTGCATT
This sequence comes from Podarcis bocagei, assembly GCF_964188305.1. NCBI lineage: Eukaryota > Metazoa > Chordata > Lepidosauria > Squamata > Lacertidae > Podarcis > Podarcis bocagei. Next base: position 57,391,144 of record NC_138134.1, read on the forward strand.
TCTGGCCTTGCTCAGGCGATACCTTCAGAGGAGAAATCATACCTGCAAGAATCTCAACTCCACATTTGCCTTCACCTTGTCCAATCACACCCATATAATGTGCTCAGAATGTAACAAACCAGCCATCTTTTTATGCCCATATTTGATTGTGGGGAAATCTAGACACCATAAACCACTCCCAAAGCAAAGTGGAGAGTGGAGTCAGGATAAATCCATAGCCAATTCAACTCACAGTATTTTCCATGAAGGAAACTGAAGGACAGAGTGGCTGGAACTGCAAGAGCCTGAGATACTTATAATTTTATGGATAAGAAATTCCAGCCTGCGAACTGAGAAATGCAGTTTGGGACATTTATTTGAGAAGACAAGGGAAGTCTTCCCTATAGGAGAAAGGGGAGGAGGGTGACGTGAGGAAGGGAGGTGGCTGGGCTTGGAAAATTATAGTAGAATGGTATTATTGTATTCATTTAAAAACAAACTCTGAAACATCAAACTCAACTCACCAACGCAGCTACAAGATGGGAAATCGTACTGAGTTTTGACAGGTGTGTCCAGTAGGTTTTTCACAGGAGTATCTAATAACTTGGAAGGTGACTCTAAAAAATGATTGAGAGCTGTTCCAGCAGCCGTTCTTTTGGTTGGTGTTTTTTCAATGGAATGAATGGGCTGTTGATCTAAAGAGGCTGCGTGGCTGTTGAAATCTGCAGCGGCGGAATTCCTTGACAGAATAGTGATGGGTCCCACAGTTTCAACTTTCACATGTTTCGGTGATTTGATAGTAAGGGACTTGTGATCAAAGGGTGTTCTGACCTGAAACTGTTTCAGCTGCTGCTCCATGGTTTCGATTATACTCTTTTGTTGCATGTTCTCACAACCAAAGTGCTGACTCTCTTGTTTAATTGTTTTTTCCCACGCTTTGTTCTCCATCTGCCCAGCTGATGGAGGGGTGCAGACATTCAACTTGGAGCCAGCTTCCGCTTTAATAGGCTTGTGTCCCACACCGTGACAGGTGTCAGATTTGTTTTGTTGTTCTTGCCTGTTTAAGATGTGACACCTGAGAGCAGCATGCTTCTGAAAATCCCTTTGAGGTTGAGTTGGAAGATGGCAGCCTCTCTGATCAACTCCTGCATGGGACGCCGATTGCTGACTGTAGGGTACGTACCTTTGCTGAATCTGGGCAGGTTGTGGGCTACACATGTTGCTGGTCAAATTAGAATATCCCTGTGTTTGCTGGAAGGGTAGTTGTCCAGCTGAAGTTGGTGGAGACTGGGAAGCTTCTTCCTGAAAGCGATGGGGCACATCTTGTTTGGGGGCCATACTATGTGTGTAATATTGCATATGCTGTAAGTCATGAGTTACATTTTCTGCAAAGAGCTCAGTGTTCATAGGGTTTTCTTTTTTCTCAGAGACTAAGTGCATGTTGTTCAAGTAGGAATGCTGCATAACAGTATTTGCTTTGAAAGCATGATTGTAAAGGGAATCTTTACTGTTCATATCGGACACCGGTCCTGGCCTGACCTGGGAGTTTTGCATTGGGAAGTCAGTTGATTTGAAGTAATTGTTTGCAGTTTCAAAACATTCTTCCAATTTAAGCTGACTGAAAGATGCCCCCTCTAGCTGCTGCTCTTGTCTGCTTTGGGAATGAGGAAAGGTCTGAGGAAGTTCTCTGCTCTTCATGTGCAATGATTGCTGCTGGGAGCCCATGGTTAGCTGTGGACTGTGTGGCAACTGTGTTGGCTGGGTCTGGAGCATCTGTTGCAATATATGTGAACGGAGGAACTGCTCATTTTCCAATGGTGGAAGATTTAAGTGCTGTGGCTTCATCTGTGACTCCAGGGACTGTTCATTGTGGTATTCAGCTTGCGGCTGAAAGTGGAAGTGCTTTGCATTTTGCTGCTGTTCGTGGGATTTGAGCATAGTATCCATCTTTGTAGGCTGTGGTGAGTGCTTTTGGAATTGCTTTTGCTTCTCAGCTGTAAGATGAGGTGGCAGCTGTGTTGCCTCACCCTTGTACAGTGCTGGTATCTGCTCACATTGTGTGATGTTCTGGAAGCAAGTTTGCCCTGTAACCTCCTTTGATGCATTGGGGCTCCCAGGATATTGTTTTGGATGGGCCTGATCGGCTGAATTTGACTGAAGCTGAAGCATTGTCCTTAAGAGCACCTCATTTGATTTTTGGGGAGACTCACTGGGGCGAAAGTGAGGGGAAGATATTCCTGTCCAAGATGTCTGCAAGTGAGGGTGTGACTGATGAACCTGATTTTTCACCAAGTCTTTTTCATTGCTAGTTATGCTCTCCTGGTTAATTTGGCCCATGAGATGTTGATAATGTTGTTGCAACTCTTTACTGCTTCCTACTATTTCTGTGTCTTGAACCTGTGGCTCTAGTTTTGACTGCAGTTCATCAGGATATTGTTGCCTGATGCCTGATGCCATTGCAGAAAGCATCAGATCTCTTGTTTCGTTGCCAGTCTGTTGTGAAACCTGAACCTCTTGTTGAAGACCCTGTTGAGAACTAAGTGCTTGCTGGCAAAGGCCAGGAATTTGTGCTGCAAGCTCCCCCTGCTGCTGCTGCTGCTGCTCTCCATTCTTCTCTTTCTTCAAATGAGTCTCTTGACTTTGGGTCTCATAATGGTTATGCACTTCTGAAACACTCATGGAAAGAATGCTGTTTATTTCTGGAAGAGGAGAAGAAGCTGCAACAGGAGGTGGGCTGAAATAACTCTTCTTGAACATGGGGTCTTGTTGGAACAAAGCACCATTTTCCTCTGCTGGCTCTGCTGGTCTCTCTGAGCTATTGTTATGAGCTTTCATATTGCTGTTGGGATTTAGTGAGAAATCTTGACTGGGCAGTGAGAAATCTTGACTGGGAACCTGCCCCATGTTTCCTGGAACATCAGTATTCTCTGTAGGGGACTGGCATGCATTTTCGGATTTTTGCTGCTCCAATTGCAGTTCTGGTTTCTGAAAAGTGTAGCAGGCTGGCAATGTGGATATCTTACTGCCGTCTTCTGTGCTGTGGACTTCAGTGGCCACAGAATCTAGCACCTGAGGCAGCTCAGAGTTTGAGGTTTGTGGGGAGTTGATCTGCCCTGAGGTATGGGATGAATGTGGTGTGCCACAAGTCGATTCATTAGTAGCCTGTGTGTTTATGGCATTTGTAAGAGATGTGGTTTTCTGCATTGCAATGGACACATGATCTGGATTATACTGAGACAGCGTTTTCTCAAGGAGTTCACCATGCATGTTTTCCATAGAAGAGGCAGAAACTATAGCACCATTAGGCATTGACACCGCCTTGCTCTTGTAGAGCAAGGCAATGTCCCTGTTGTGGCAATTCATGTTTTCGCTCTCCTGTTCATTCTGAACCTGGGGAGCAGGAGGAGTTTCTGAAGCACCACGATTGTTTTTGGAGGACTGTATGAGAACTGAAGCTGCATCTTCTTCCATTCTAAAACCCACCAAGTCCTCCTCGCTGCATGAATTGGGAACACTCGGTTGATCACTGCCATCCAAAGAGGTTTCTTTCCCTCCTTTTTCTTCTTCATCTTGTCTAAGCTTTTTGTTCTGGTGAAGCCCGTACAGAGAAGGCTCGCTGAAAGTGCGTTTTATCCCACCATTTTGCATATACCTGCCACAGTCTCTCTTTTCTTGCAGAAGGTCTGGGCTTATTCTGTTATTTGCATTTCCTCTGACAGTGTGCTTCATTCCATAGTTGGCCTTGAAATGCAGCCACGTGTGGTCGCCATTGACTTCAACCTGGCCCTTCTCTGCTGGTGGGCTCCCATTCTGTAGCTTCACTGACAAAGGCTCTCCCTGGCAAACATGAGAAGGATGTGGTATTAGAAATGGGCTCAAACTACTGCCTTCAACATGGCTGGTTCTATCCTGTTCCATCTGGCCTACTCTGGGGCCATCCACAAGGCTGCCCTCCTATTGTATCTGAAAGAGAGAATGGGGAAGGGGGGAAAATCCATGTTTATTTGATGCACGCTACACAAACCCAGATGGCAATTAAGCACTTCATCTAATGCACTTTCCTTCCTAGATCAAGAGCCTCATGGAAATTGTGACAGTCTAAAAGTGCTGGGATATACTGTATTTTTCGCGTCATAAGACACACCCGACCATAAGACGCACCTAGTTTTTAGAGGAGGAAAACAAGAAAAAAAATATTCTGAACAAAACAGTGGATGTGTGATTTTTGTGGTGCAGGCTATGTGATTTGATGGTGAATTTGGGATGACCCAATGCAAAAATCCTGAGGATCCATGTGGATCCATGCTTTGTAACCACATTTTTGCGCCATTGAGGCCCACCAAAACAGTGGATGTGTGATTTTTTGGTGCAGGCTATAGCCATGGACATGCTATGCGATCTGATGGTGAATTTGGGGTGACCCAATGCAAAAATCCAGGGCCCACGCATTTGCTCCATAAGACGCACAGACATTTCCCATTACTTTTTAGGAAGAAAAAGGTGTGCATATACAGCTGTGCATCTTTCTTGGAGAATAGCAACTTGTATGGGAAGACTCTAGAAGCGGTCTAAGAATCGCAAGCTCTCTTTCCAAAAGAGATATATTACAATCAATGCTATAATGGAACTCAGCAGCTCTGAGACTGAACAGATGATTTATTTTTTAAAAAAAATACATATACACTCTCAAAAGCAATGAACACAGCTGGACAGATGTTCACTCTTTCATCAGGGGAGAAGACAGCACTAAACAGCTTTGAGCATTCTGAGGTTCCAACATCAAAGCTTACAAGAGCACCCACAGAGAATTCAAAGTCCCAAGTATGTCTCTGAATACAAGTTGATGAATCACAGCTGATGTTGAGGTGGAGCACTGCTACACTCAGGTCCTGTGTGTGGGCTTCCCATAGGCATTGGACTGGCCACTGTGAGAACAGGATCCTGGACTAGTGAACCTTTGGCCTGATCCAAGAGAGCTCTTCTTCTATTTGGAGGTCTGTGAGCTCCATCCTGGGACAAGCCGAGTTTCAAATCATGTGAAGTTTGTCATTAAAAACACTGCTGCTAGTGAAATGGGATGTGAACGCTTCAGTATGATTAATTAACACCTGCTTGAATTATTAAAACAGGATATTTGCATGCAATGATTGCAGCAGCAAAGCCACTCTTTGAAAATGTCACCTATTACACAGACTGCAGCAGTAGAACAAGATTGCTTGCTCCCTTTTCTGTGTGATGTTTGAATGCTGTGCTCCACTTTCCATGGTTATTTCTGACTTGTAATGTAAAAAGTAGAAGAAAACAGAAATTCAAATTTTTTGCAGTTATCTAAAATGACCACATGTGAAGAAAAAACCAAAACGTCTTAGAAAGTCCTCTGTATTAGATCTCTGCATTTAATAAGTGAGCTGGGGTGAGACATTCCACACCCCCAAAAAAATCCCATTAATTTTTTCCACTTGTGCCCTTTATCTAATATTGGGCCATAAAGACAAACCATAGGTGGAGGTGGAACTGTAAATATCGAAGTATGTCCCTCTGCAAGTGCAAGCTTTCATTCCAACAATTCCCACACAAGCTCAAAATTCTGAATTGCATTCATACAGTGCACATCTGTATGGTATGGTAAGCATGGCGATACAAAATAATCCTAAATAGATCCCCACTTTACTGTCCTTCATGGGACAAGAAAGCAGCTGGAGGAAGAGAAGTGGGCAGAGGCCAGAGAAAGAACAGAGTGGAGGGATGTTATTTTCGCATCCTTGGGACCCTGTGGGAAACTCACTAGACCTGCAGGACCCAGGTATGGAAAGTGTTATGTACTGAAGTTCTCACCCAGAGCAAGCAGGGGGATGCTGTAGATAGTTATGCAAAGGAAGGATCAAAAGTGACGTTAAGTGATTGGATAGTTTGTATGCAAATGAAGGATCGAAAGTGACGTTCGGTGATTGGCTAGTTACAGAAAATGGTTACTGTTGCATTCTAGTGGAGCTCTATATAAGCAGGCTGACTGAGCTCCTCAGTTTAGTTCTGTTCCAGCTTACAAATAAAGAGCTGCTTTGGAAGAATTGCTGTGTCATCTGATATGTTCGCCCACAACTTAACAGAAAGTGTAGCTGACTGCTGAATAGGACACAGCTGTATAGGAAGCCCCATCCACCCCAAACACCAAGGCTAGAGTTAGAGACTAGGGGCGATGTTAACAGTTTCCAGGCACCCTTTGTGAGATTTTTGTGGGTGAACTATGGGTTTGTTTGGGCCCTGGGTGGGTGGGTAGAAACCAGGCGGCCGAGAAGGGTGTAAAATTGATTTTGGTTCATATTTATTAATACTTTAATATTTTTATTAATGCAACTGTATTTTTGTAGTATTTAAGTTGTCTCATGTTTTTGTTGTCTATAAACTACTTATAGTGCATGCATATGCGTGTCTGTGTGTGTGTGTGTGTTTACACACATGCGTGCATGTGCACACACACAAGTAAATAATAAATAAAATTCAGGGGTTGAGAAGGGGAAGGATTGTGCCAGTTCTATATCAGCATCTGCCCACCATTCATGGTAGAACAACTGAGAGAGAAATTAGCCAATGTGAAAGTCAATTCGCTTATTCAACTGAGTTTGGGACATGGATAATATGTCCTTTAGTAAGGAAGAAATCCCAGCCAACTTGAAGGTCATCTAGGGATTTCTGCTGGAGTTGGGTCACTACCAATATATTGAGCAGTTGGGTCATTGCTCAATATATTTATTTTCTTTCCAAAATGGGGAATTAGCAATCCGCAAATAGCTGGACAAATCCCTTCCCCCTTTTGTATGAAGTAAATTGTACCTCTTCCAAAGCAGAGTCTTTCCCCAAGTATAGAAATTTGTATTTCCTGCCCCCTTCAGTTACTGAACTCCAGCCAATATACTTATCAGCTTTACTTACACACACACACACACACACACACACACACACACACACACACACACGGCCAGCCATAGTTTATTAGAAATTCATGGCACATCAGTAGCATCTGCGAAACAATGATTACATCTAGGACCAATTCTGCTGTCTAATCCATCATAATTATGACTGGCCTCTTTGAAGATGTCACGATGCATGACTTAGAACAGCACATTAGCGTGCAAAAGGGATAGGGATCGTATTTGTCCAATATGAATTTTAAATAATTCCACCCACACCAATTGATACTTTGTGAAACATGGAAATGTTGATATATTACTTTTCTCATATGGGGCATAAACTATTGCCAATTTAGACGAATGCTGCTACTGTTGCTTTTTAAAAGATGCCCAACATCTCTTTTCATGTGCCTTCAAGTGCACCACATTGAGAAAAATGCCAGACACTACTTTTCAAGGAGGGGGCCGGGACCCCTCAAAACTATGTGGTGGCTGTGTGCACATGCCATGTGATGTGCTCACCTCACTCACACACTTGCTAAATCACGGGAGCAAGCTGGCACGCTTGCCCAAGACAGACAGATGTAAACAACCCTGACATTTTACTTCTATGCATCTACCACAATTCTCAGTCCAGCTGCTCATCTAATGAAGTAGGCTGTTGCCTGTCAAAGTGTATAGAATGGTGTGTCATGAAGTTGCTATGGTGACAGGGGCCCTTTTGGTTTTCCTACTGTTACAGACTAGTGTGTCTATTTGTCTGGAGTGTCTTACACATTATTCGTTTTCTATATTTATATATTGCCATTCAACAGATGGTTTTACAAGAGGACTGCATAGCAAAATTGGTCCATACCCTAGAACATCTTAACTGTAAGATCCTTCACTACATTTCCCCCCCTCTCTTTTTTAAAAAAACTGGATATTCCTTACACCATGTAGGTGCAGTTGGGAAGGTGGTATCGGTGGGTTTTGGTAAAGTGGTTACCTGAAGGCCTGCAATGGCCACAGGGAGAAAAAGGTCTCCCTGGAAATATACTGAACTCTCTTCTCCTCAGGAACATTCCAGAAAGGTTGGCGAAACCAAGACAGCATTGAATGGCATAAGCTGCTTGCTCAAAACACACTTGGGAATACATATCGGAGGGAACAGGTGCCTAATCTTTTTATGGAAACATTGTCACAGCAGCATACCAAGCATGGCTTCCGCAGATAGAGAAACCATTCAAAAGTGTGATCTTAAATCTAAGTCCAGCAACAGATGCACAGAGCTGCATAGAAACTCAACACTGTACTAAAGAAGCAATGAACCGGAATACCATAGCCAGTTGATGTTCTAGTCCGTCTCCCCTTTCCTTCCAAAAGGCCTGTATCTGCAAATGCATACACTTTCAGTGCTTATCACAGTGGTGATGATGATGATGATGATAATAATAACAACAACAATAATAATAATAATAATAATAATAATAATAATAATAATAATAATAGTATTTTTTAAAAAAATATTTATACCCCACCCTCCCCAGCCAAGACCGGGCTCAGGGCGGCTAACACCAGGTATAAAACCAATTGATTAAAATATTATACTTTCCATTTTATTCATCCACTCTCTTTAAGGTCTCATTATATTAAAATGGTATGGGGGGCAGGGAACCCTCCCTACATCTGTACATGGGCATCCATGTGAATTTTTTGGTGGGAGTGGGTAAAGCACTGAAAAGGATGGAAAAGGCTAGATTCCTTCACACACACACACACACACACACACACACAAATGAGAAGAACAGTACCTGTACATTTTGACTCCTATCTCACATTCAACATATGCTAGAAACTTTTTCTTTAAAGAAATGAAAGCTGGGAATTATTATTCATCCGGGGTGGGAGCATCCCCCCCCACCCCGATACGCATTCATCTGAAATAAATCAATCACCCACATTTCACTGCTGGTTAGTTCTAGTCTTCACCAGCTAAGGCTTGGAACTACAATTCCAAGCAGTTCCACAGGGGCCTTTTGTACCCCTCTCCCTCACTTTCCTTTTAAAATGTTTTCAAAGCTTTGAGAATGGCACGTTTGACTTTGTTCTGGCAGTTTGCCATCTACTGCCAATTCAGTTTCAGCTCCTAATCTTCCAAAGTACCTAGAAACCCAATTAGATTCAGTATAATTTTAGATGGCTGAAGGAGTACTGAGTTACTTCCTATATTTTCAGATATTAAGGGAGACATACGAAAGGTTAATGAAAAAATGACCCTCTGTCGATTTTTCCACAGAGTTCCCCTTCATAGTCTGCCAAAAGCCAGTCACAAGATGTTATTTCACAGATTGGTAATTGTTTCCCCAAAGCATGGATGTAACCATTGGTTCACAAAAGCATCAGTGTGGCTAAAATGGATTATTTCTAAAACAGGAGGGTTTTCCTGACTTCGGTTTGGGTGCTGAATGAAGCTTTTATGGTCTATCCTGATAGCAATGCTCCTCCCCACCATTTTTTAGCAGGTCACCAAGGAGCTTCATAAAGGATGTTAGGATGAATAGAAGCATTAATCTTATACCTTTGCTCAACCATGGGAGTGAGGAAAAGATGTTGCTTCTCTGAAAGCAGTGAAATACTCTCGATGCTTTGAGACCCTGCAGATAAATGCCTGAATTATAAGGGGTCAGGCCTCTATGGTGACACATTTATAGAATATTGGTAGATAGGCTATGATTTGGCTAAAAACTAAGGGGAGTCAGGAGGTAGAGTTCATCAAGGAACTCTGTACCTTTCACCCAATAATCTGAACGCTGCTTTGGGATACTTCCAGTTTATAGTTCACAACCAACAGGCATTTCTAGGAATAGCACTTTGCAAGCATACCATTTACTTAACCTGGGGTAAGGTAAAGGTAAAGGGACCCCTGACCATTAGGTCCAGTCGTGGCTGACTCTGGGGTTGCGGCGCTCATCTTGCTTTACTGGCCGAGGGAGCCGGCGTACAGCTTCCAGATCATGTGGCCAGCATGACTAAGCCGCTTCTGGCGAACCAGAGCAGCGCACGGAAACACCGTTTACCTTCCCGCCGGAGCGGTACCTATTTATCTACTTTGCACTTTGACGTGCTTTTGAACTGCTAGGTTGGCAGAAGCTGGGACCGAACAAAGGGAGCTCACCCCGTCACGGGGATTCGAACCGCCGACCTTTTGATCAGCAAGTCCTAGGGTCTGTGGTTTAACCCACAGCACCACCCGTGTCCCTGACCTAGGGTAGGGTTAGGCAAATAAGTCTACCTTGGTTTCTCATGTTTCCAATCCTGTTTTCAGCGCATCCCATTTCCACATACACCTACAATTCTTTTTCAAATGTCTACATGAATATTTGAATGCACTTTCATGCAATCTCTTCCAATAGACACATTTTTGTATGCAGTGTTGCCTAGTATATGCATTTGTGCAGGCAAGTTACCCATAACAGAACGTATTTTAGCATGCACTTTACGCTAACATACACGTTTTTGAGTGCATTTTTTGGCTGGGAAAAAAACCCCTGTATTGCAAAATTCAGAGAAACGTGAATATGTCTCCTAATATCAAAAGCAAACAAATGGCTGCTTCACCCCTCCTCTGGAGTACTTGCATGAAATGCTACCATAGATTGTGGTGGTAGCTATGGCCTAAGAATGTACCAGTGTGGGATTTCATGAGTCTGATGAAGCCGAGGAAATATGTCAAGATTAAGAAATCTTGGTCAAGTTCCACAGGTATATGTTCAGTTTGAAATCTTTTAAGGCTGCAGTCCTGAAAGAAATGTAGCAGCAGCTGTTACAAAATAAATAAATAAATAAATGGATGCTGCATTTGGTAGCAAAGAGCCTTTGGAAAAATGAACAGCTGTGGATGGAAAAACATGAGATAGCCACAGAGACCAATTATTAATCAAATCTAAAAAGCCACTCCTTTAAATTGAAATGCATTGCTTTCAAAAGCATGTAGGGATTTGAAGCTGGGTTTCCTAAGGCCCAACTCATTACAGCAGTGTTCACAAATAATTTTTTTTTTTTTTAGGTGGGGGAGGAAGAGAAAAGAAACACCATTAGTACACATTATAAAGCAGACTTACAAAGTGAATGGTATTTTTTTTTTAAAAAGGTTACTAAAACATCTTGTAGTGCCTCCTGTGTCCTTCCACCAATTGGCCCCTGCACCCCAACATTTCCCATTATTTCCTTCTTAATGTCTGATTTCTCTTTCAAAGGGAATTTCCATGCTCCCATTTTGTGCGTTGGTCCAACTGGTGTCCCTCAGTTCCCCTATGAAGCAGTTCCCCTATGAGGAAACATTGGGGGCTTCCTTAGTTTGGGAAATGGTGAATAAAGGAGAACATGTTAGAGGTGTATGTTATGTATCTCATAATACTATACAGTGGTACCTCTGGTTGCGAACGGGATCCGTTCCGGAGCCCTGTTCGCAACCTGAATGGAACACAACCCGCGTCTGTGCATGTGCGGGTCGTGATTCGCTGCTTCTGCACATGTGCATGGCATCATTTTGCACATCTGTGCATGCGCGAGCTGCGAAACCTGGAAGTAACCCTTTCTGGTACTTCCGGGTTGCCGCAGGACGCAACCTGAAAAGACATAACCTGTAGTGTTTGCAGCATGAGGTATGACTGTACCTCAGTGTCATCTTGTAGAAGGTTCAGAAAAGACAAAATATTTCTCCACAGTGTATAGTAAAACGATGGAATTTGCTCCCAAAGGATGGGTGCTAGCTTGGATGGGTTTAAAAGAAGATTAGACTGTTTCATGAAGGATAAAGTCATCAGCAGCAACTAGCCACAATAGCTATGCTTTGGCCCTTCCGTTGGAGGAAGTATGTCTCTGAATATAAGTGGCTGGGAATCACAACTGGAGAGAACTGTTACACCCATATCCTGGTTGTGGACTTCTCGTTGGCATTTGGTTGGCCACTGTGAGAACAGGATGCTGATACTTTAGACTGATCCACCAGGGCTCTTATTATTTTGTTATAGAAGCGTATAAGAACCCTTCCCCTGCCACACTACAAAATGCTCAGAGATTCATTGCTTTGTGTTGTTCAACTCAATTATTAAGTTCTCCCAATTTACTTTAAACTGCCCACTGCATGAAGATGTATGTGCCTTCAAAACAGCGGTGTTCTTATGATGAGAAACACCCACAGAGGCTATCTTCATTTCTAAATTAATGCTTTAAAGTGCAGTAATTCAACCATGCCGCAGGCACTGGAAGCTGCTGTACGGAGCAGGTATTTGGACAAAACATTAAATGAGACTGATCACATCCAGGCTGCATTAGGAAAGCACAAAGTAGAAGTAAACACATCATAATGATAAAGGGCTTCAGTTATAATCAATCTATTGGAATTATGGGCAAAGAGAGAGAGAGAGAGATATCTATCCCTGGAATATGACCAACTCTTTTCTGCTAGAGGTGTTAAGCAGAGGTTGCTGTGAGCAGTGGTACAGACATGCAGAGCAGGTTTGTATCATAAGTAAGGCACTCAGATTTTAACTCTGGCCCTAGTTTTTAACGTTCTACGTTATGCTGCAGATGAACTCAGCAATAAAACAAACATTTGTGAGGGCTCATGACTGAGCCTACCTGGTGACAGTGAAGGCACCATAGAAGGCACACTATGCTGCCTCCATTGTCTGGTCCAAAGGAGGTGGTAGAACCAACAGTAGCTCACTGTGACTTGTTTGCAAAGCACTCCCTCTGAAGGCACAGGTACATAGCTTACAGGTACTTCTGGATACTTTGCTGTCACTTGAGGTACAGAGTGCCTTCCATCAGCCTTGGTTGTTGGCCCAGCTGCACCCCTATCTGGACAGCGGTAGCCTAACTATTGTTCTCTATTCTCTGGTAACCTCTAGGTTAGATTACTGCAACCTATTATACATAGGACTGCCTCTGAAGATGGTTTGGAAACTTCAGCTTGTGCAGAATTTGGTGGCCAAGTTGCTCACCAGGGCAAGACTGTTTGAGCACATTACACCGATTCTGGCCTGACTGCACTGGCTGCCAATTAGTTTCTGGGCCCAATGCAAAGTGCTATGTTTGGACCTATAAAGCCTTAAGTAGCTCAGGACTGCAATGCCTCAAGGACTACCTCTCGCCATATGAACCAACCTGGATGCTGCAATAATCATCTGAGGCTCTTCTTCGTGGGCCTCTTCTATGAGAGGTCCATATGAGAATGGGCCTTTTCTGTGGTGGCTCCCCATTTGTGAAATACTCTCCCCAAGGAGGCTTGCCTGGTGCCTTCGTTACATGTATTTAGGCACCAGGTGAAAACGTTTCTCATTAGCCAGGCCTTTGGCTGATTAACATCCTATGGCTTTTAAAATGTGTGTGTGTCAGGGGGAGTTATTGGTTTGTGTTTGTGTTATTGTATATTTTGTACTGTAATTTTGTATTTTTCTGTTGTGAACCACACTGAGATCATCGGATGAAAGGCAGCATACAAATGATTATTAATAATGATACTAAAACTTGCCATGAAACCCAGACCAACATGTGACAAGCACACTGTCTGCTTACCACATGTCAGTGGACGACAGAAAATTGTACAACTCTGAAGAGGTTATACTGTGGCCATAAACAAGTATGCTGCTGTAGTGTTTTTTTAGCAGACAAAGAGTATCATTTAGCTGTAGAAGAAAAGGAAATTTATCAAGAAAGGAGATGGCACTTTCCAATATAATAATGCCCACTTCAGAGCTCATAACCCACCTACTCTCAGCAGCCAGAAACATCTTAGCCAGACACTGGAAAGACCTTTCAGGAGTAAGCATGGACCAATGGTATCAAACAGTATGGAAAACAGCCTTATTAGAAAAACTAACCAATAAACTGTAACTGACATGGGGACAAATAGAAGAAGACGCCTTCACCCCGGTATGGCTCCCCTTTATCACATACACAGCCCAACAAGACAACGACAAGAATCCACTAACAGCATATGAATCAATCTGGCTAACTTGATAAAAAAAAACCCCCACTCACACATGAAAACAAAGTTCACCACAGCTAATCACAAACAAACAACCATACCCTAGGCCAGCGGTTCTCAACTTGTGGGTTCCCAGATGTTGTTGGACTACAACTCCCATCATCCCTGAGCTCTGGCCTTGCTAGCTGGGGGTGATGGGAGTTGTAGTTCAACAACATCTGGGGACCCACAGGTTGAGAAAGGCTGAACTAGGCCAACCCCAACCTGTCTCGTCACCAAAGGAATACAAGAGAATAGTAAAGAGAACCCGCACAAGCGATGCAGACACAAAACCCCACACATACATTACAGTGGTGCCCCGCAAGACGAATGCCTCACAAGACGGAAAACCCGCTAGATGAAAGGGTTTTCCGTTTTGGAGGTGCTTCGCAAAATGAATCTCCTATGGGCTTGCTTCGCAAGACGACAATGTCTTGCGAGTTCCTGCTGTTTTTTCCCCCCTTTCCCCCCTTTTTCTAAGCCGCTAAGCCGCTTATCAGCTGATCCGATCAGCAGATAAGCCGCTAAAAGCCGCTAATAGCGCTAATAGCGCTAATCTGCTAATCCGTCAATAGGCTTGCTTCGCAAGACGAAAAAACCGCTAGACGAAGAGAATCACAGAACGGATTCTTTTCGTCTTGCGAGGCACCACTGTAAGTAGAACAGAAGCATTGCCACCCCACCCTACCCCCACTCACCATGGCCCCCTCCACCTCTCCCCCTTTTCTTCCTAATTGTAACACTAATGTCTCAACAAATGAAACTGATTTATAGAAAATGTAACTTGAAAAAAGCACATACTTTTGTAAACCAAGAAATCTTTAATAAAAAATGTTGAAAAAAGAAAAAAGATGATACTTATCAATATTCTGATGAAATAAATAAATAAATAAATAAAATAAGGACGTATTTCAGATACAACAACAACTGCTGTACTTTAGGCTGCAAACACACTAATCAAGTTATAACACAAAAATACAGTTTTCCCCCAATCTGGAATAATTCATGCTCATCGACAGCCTGCTGCTTTCAATCTAGTTTCCAGCACCTGCTACCGAGAAGGGTGGGTGCAGTTGCAAAATATGCATTTGACAACCTTCCCCTTGATTAGGTCATGCATGTTTTCTGCTCTCTGTTCATGCCCTGTACATGAAGAAGGAAGAGAAGTTTGTGATGCTAGTAGCTGAGACCACCTACATCTATTTTCAAATGGACACACTGAAGTAATCAATCTACAACACATTTTAATTTCTGTAATGAAACCAGTCTCTTAAGCACGTTTCAGGGGCAAAAAAATATGCAATAGATATAGTTTGTGTGTGGACTACATAGAAAGTCTCCATTTTACACAACCTTACTATTAGTATTAGAGCTGACTGCATAACATTGCACCTGTTTGCTTATCGGCTACCAAATGGGTTACCTACTGAGATGAAGTCACCTGGAACTGGACCAAAATGCCCTTGCAGAAAGAGACCACTATGGGGTAAAAATCTGCTATTTTGGAAGAAGTGGGCAAAGTCTGGCTGAATGTGCAGTGTGCACAGCAAGGTTTGGGCATAATTATTTATGTTTGGAAAGATGAATTTTCACATAACAAGCAGGCAGATAGCGGGACCTGTGTGTATCATGAATGGGTACATTACGAGGAATCAGATTTGGGTTGCGTGAACAGATCCTACTTTTCTGCAACCTGTAAATGATGTGTTGGGTCTGTTCACACAACCAGCTATGGGACCACATCAAGGGCAAGGCAAACCTCTCTCCTCAACACATTCATTGTACCTAGATTGCATTTATGAACTGGGCTATTGCTGTCTACACTGGAGGGGGGATATTCAGGATTTTATTTTATATATATTCTCACACACACACACACACACACACACACACACACACACACACATCCACACATGAGAGCCAGTGTGGTATAGTGGTAAAGAGCGATAGACTTGCAATCTGGTGAACCAGGTTCGCGTCTCCGCTCCTCCACATGCAGCTGCTGGGTGACCTTGGGCTAGTCACACTTGCCTGAAGTCTCTCAGCCCCACTCACCTCACAGAGTGTTTGTTGTGGGGGAGGAGGGGAAAGGAGAGTGTTAGCCGCTTTGAGACTCCTTCGGGTGGTGATAAAACGGGATATCAAATCCAAACACATATACGCCACTGTACCACAAAAAAGATATCGAAAGTGGCTTACGACAATTGGAACATAAAATCAATCAGTAAAGACATAAAAAGGTGAAAAACAAGTTAAAAACAAAAATCAGAATGAGGGCATTTGGTTTTGGATGGGATCACCCTAGGAAGCAGTCCTTAACAAACAAACAAACAAACAAACAAACCCACAGACACAGCAGTGAGAATAGTGACCGAAAGCACCCAAAAGCACCATTTCCCCACCCTTTGAACATGTTAATGGATGAACAGTTAGTGCAGCTCTAATTTACAGATAGCTTTTTCCAAAAATGAAGAGGGGAGGGATGACTTTCAGTATTTTTATTATGCCTCCAGGCTGACCTAGTGAACCTAATATTTTTCAGTTGCTCAACAGTTTCATAAAATCAGGCAGGTGGTACCCCTTACAAGAGGGCTGATGTGAAACTCAAGCACTGCCCGTAATGAAGACAGAAACGAGAAAGTGTGCACTCATAGACCAGGAAAAGAACAAAGATGCAGATTGTTTCATTGGTCTCTTCTCATTTTAATTAGGGTCTTCTTGGTGGGGAAGATTGAGATTTTTCCAAGGAAGTCCCTGTTTTTTTACACATTCTCAGTCGCTCCCCACAGAATGAATAATCACCCTCCTGCTTTTTTGCTCCATGCTTTTTTTTTTTGACAGAAGACACCCACAAAAATCTAAATTCTGCATTGTTTTGCAATTAACATGCTGAGTAAATGCAGCTGCATCCCCAAAGGATTTTGAGCGATGCAAAATGTCCTTTCACTGTGAGATACAAAAGCTGAAGCTTGTTAATGTTAAAGAAACCTGTGCTCTTTGAAGTCTGGAAACACTGAATCTGTTTTCAGTGACGGACTATTCTTCCCAAGGCTCTCTTGTTAAAGGAACAAAAGGAGAGAAAAGCGCTTCCCCCTTCCTCAATGCGCTTCGGAGAATCTATTAGCTTTTGTGCAGAAGCATCAGCGACTGGCAGAAATCGCCTGCCATTTTGATTGGGCTGCATTAAGATACATTAATTGGTTGCCCACCGTCTCAAACCTCCCCTGTTTTGCTCCCTTTTCCAATCATCCTCTCACTCCCGTAACTCAGCTGTCAGAGATGCTTCCAGCACTTCTGCTGTTGTTGCATCTCGCAGACAGACCCCCATGCCTAGAAGAAAATAAATCCTTGTACATAATACACCAGAGATGTGAACCGGATATGGAAGACATTAAAATGGAGGGTATTGTTGTCCAGGCTGCGCTGAACTCAAATTTTAAGAAGAAAAACGATGGCCCTGAGTCAGCTTTATGGCTTTCGTGAAAAGGAAATAGCTTACACTTCCTCTGGTTTGTTTGCTTGTTCTTTCACCACTCAGGAAAGGGAGTGGGGAATCGAAGAATCATCGCATTGTAGAGTTGGAAGGGCCCTTGAGGGCTATTTAGTCCAACCCCCTGCAATGCAGGAATCTAAGCTAGATAATATATGACAGATGGCCATCCAATCTCTGCTTATAAACCTCCAAGGAAGTAGAGTCTACCACCTCTCTTGGGAGTCTTCCAATGTCAAACAGCTCTCACTGGGTGGACTGCGTGGACCCCACCCATTTACCTCTCAAAGCTTTCACTCTCTCTTGAACTCTCTCTTCAAAGTCCCTTTCAACTTTCCCTTGTGGTACCTGATGACTATCAGTCTTGCGAAGGAGTTAAAAGAAACTCTCATGTTTGGGGAAATGAAACATTTATTTCACCCGCCTGTAAGTGTTTGCCAGCCAACCCTTATGATGAAGACCTATGAATCAGGAAACTTAAAAAAGCAGCTAACTCTGAATAGTCTACTATCGGTTCCGATAGGTGGTAACTGTACAATTTCCATCCCTTGTGCAATAGACTTTCTTCACAGAGCGACTGTTGCATTGGAGAAATGGCCCTATCCCAACCCCTTAACTACAAGGCCTGCTACTGCGGCTTCTTAGAAAACTTTATCCTCCCTTCTCCTGTTCTCCTGCTGTCGCTGTGGAAATTCCAGCTGCCTTCCTGCTTGAGCCCTGGCTACCATCATTGCTCCAGGTGCAGGAGAATATGGGATTTTTTCTCTCTCCCAAAGGGCAGATATATTAGACAGAAGCAGGGCACATTTTTGCAAAGTGAAACCGAGAAGACTTTCCCCCACCATTACTGCAGCAAGTCCAGCTGCTTGTCGAAGGGGGGGGGGATGAGGTGAAATTGACAAATGGTTTCTCTCCATGAATCCATAGAACAGAATAGCTGTGTGAAAGGCTGCCCACACCTGGGGAAATGGTACAGCTGTTAAATTTCACTAAAAAGTTAGATTATCTGAGGATGTGGGTGAAGGAAGCTGAACATGGGAAATCTGCAAGGTGTGTGACATCAGCCAAGCACCCCTTAAAGGTGAGCGAATAGTGTCAATATGCAGATAAATCCCAGATCTATTTCTCCATGTCACCTGAGACAGGTGAGAGCATGCAGGCCCCCAGAGGAGTGTCTGGATGCAGTGATGGACTGGTTGTTAGGCAATATTGAAACCAAATGACAACAAGATGTAAGTCCTTTGGGATGGTGTTCCCAGGTCTGAGAATTAGGTAATTTTCAGTCAGCACCTTTTAGCAACACATATTCCCCCCTGCCTGGCAATCTGTTAATTAGTGCCAACACTTAGCCCACTTCTTAAAGAAGTTATTGTAATCATGGAGCATGGCCTAAATAAAAAGTGCTTTACCACAAATTAGAAAATGCTCTAGGAGAAATTGTACACACACACACACATACAGTGGTACCTCTGGTTGCGAATGGGATCCGTTCCGGAGGCCCGTTCGCAACATGAAAAGAACTCAACCTGCAGCGGTGCGTCTATGCGCACACTGGTTGTGATTCGCCACTTCTGCGCATGCACATGATGTCATTTTGCATGTCTGCGCATGCACGAGCAGCAAAACCCGGAAGTAACCCTTTCCGGTACTTCCGGGTCGCCGCGGGACGTAACCTGAAAGAATGTAACATGAAGCGGACGTAACATGAGGTATGACTGTATATATATAAACTGACTGGAGGAAAATAGATGAAAGCAATGGAATATTCAGGTGAAGTGTCCCTTCCCAGACTGCATGGCCATACCATAACTGCTTATATGGACAGGAGACAGAGGGATATACAAACTGAGAAGATCCCCAAAGAGCGAAGAGTCAGTTGCAATTCCACACACAGCAACAGCACCATAGAAATTATTAGCATTGCTAGGAACTGCCAGTGTGAAAGCTATCGTGTGCCCAAGTACTTGAGAGAAGCAACATGATAGAAGCGCGTGCAGTTATTCAGGACTTAGAAAAAGTGCACAGAGAAAAGTTTTCCTCCTCCCTCATAACTCTAGGACTCGTGGAGGTGCAATGAAGTAGAATGTTGAGGGATTCAGGAAAGACAAAAACACCTCCTCGGGACATAGTTAAAATTATGGAGCAGTGATGGGCACCAATTTGGATTAGAAGTAGATTAGACAAATTCATGGAGGTAAAGGCTATGAATGGCTACTAAACATGACCACAGTGCTCTGGCTCCATGCCTGAGGCAGTATGCTTACGAATTCCAGGTGTTGGGAATCTCAAGAGGGACATGTGCTGCTGTGCCCACGTCCTCCTTTGGGGCTTCCACAGGTTGGCCACTGTGAGAACAGGATGCTGGACTAGATGTGCCATTGGCCTGATCCTGCAGGCTCTTCTTATATTCTTATAAATTTGACAGTAATCCCTACTGAATAACCAATGGGATTAAGAGTAAATATCCCTAGGATTGTTACTTAGGACCACCTACAACTGGATACATTACTGTGAAAGATAAGGCATAAACGTACTGCAGTTTGCATGTGCAAGTGAAATGTGTTCTTGAAAAAGTTTGTGTATACATGCTGCGCATTTATGTGCCCACTATTATCAGATCAAGTCGTTTCTGAACTTTATTTTTTTTTAATGCAGAAATCGCCAGATAACAATTGCTGGTTTAAAAGCAGCCTGTAAGTATTATCTTAAAGGTAAAGGTAAAGGGACCCCTGACCATTAGGTCCAGTCGTGGTTGACTCTGGGGTTGCGGCGCTCATCTCGCTTTATTGGCCGAGGGAGCCGGCGTACAGCTTCCATTATCTTACTCGGCACCAAACCCTGTGTTCTTGATCGCAGAGTAAATGAACCAGACAGTTGAAACTGGAGGGGGAATTCAGCCATAATATTGTGGGGGTGGGAGTAAAGAAACAGTGTTTTGTTTGACTCACGTCTGTGTGATCATCTTCCTTCTCTGAGCTAACTTTCAACCAACTGCATGACAAAGTGAGAATGTGGTTTTGCATTTCCTGTGGTTTGCTTTCTGAGCAAGATCTAAATCAAGAGGCAATGGATGCTGTGGTCGTTAATGCTCTAAAAAGCATGTGGATACAGCAAGGAGGCTGGAAAATAAATATCATAAGGATGGCTTGCCCATCACTTCTTGTGTCACCTGCCCCTTTCACCGCCATTCGATACAAATGGCTGCTTTCCCTCTCTGTCCGCTCACAGTGTGTGCTCATCTGACAGTCAAATACGGGAGAGCTCTGTGGCTACCTCAGTTCTGGCACTTTCATTTTTCTCTCTCACTGTTGAAGACAGAAATGGGAAGGGCGGGGAGGCAGACCACAGAGGCAGCAGCTGTAACACATTGCTGTGTTTCTCCCAGGCAAAGAATTCTCCAAAGCGTGGTTTGGCTAAACTTAGGTGGAATCTAGACACATATGGAAGTGAGAGCTGGACCATAAAGAAGGCTGATCACCGAAGAATTGGTGCTTTTGAATTACGGTGCTGGAGGAGACTCTTGAGAGTCCCATGGACTGCAAGAAGATCAAACCGATCCATTCTGAAGGAAATCAGCCCTGAGTGCTCACTGGAAGCACAGATCCTGAAGCTGAAGCTCCAATACTTTGGCCACCTCATGAGAAGAGAAGACTCCCTGGAAAAGACCCTGATGCTGGGAAAGAGGAAGGCACAAGGAGAAGGGGATGACAGAGGGTGAGATGGTTGGACAGTGTTCTCGAAGCTACCAGCATGAGTTTGACCAAACTGCGGGAGGCAGTGGAAGACAGAAGTGCCTGGCATTCTCTGGTCCATGGGGTCACGAAGAGTTGGACAGGACTAAATTACTAAATAACAACAAACACATATAAAAACCACTCTGAAAATACATTGAATTTTCCATAAGGCTCATCACCGCCATCTAGTGTCACATTGCATATTGCACTTAAAACACACTTTAAACATTTTATTTGCAGCTGCATAGCTGAGTCCTTAGACTCAGTGTTCTCTGCATACAGAAACCAACAGAGGTGCCATCCTATCCTCAGCCGTCTGGATCTGCCCTGCCTCTGGTTAGCTTAGCATGGGTCTTTTTCTCTGCTTTTCGTTATTTAAAAAAAAAAAAAAGTGGACTAGCACAGCTTCACCTGCACAAGCAGAATCTGAATGTGGTGTCATTTCTAAAAGGTCATCTAGGAGACAAACCTGGGATTATCAAGGGAGGCTCTTCTGTCAATGCCACCCTCACAGGCACATTTGGTGGGGATGCGGGAAACGGCTGTCTTGGGAGCTGCTCCCAGGTTCTGGAACTCTCTCCCTGGAGAAGCTAGATTGGCTTCTTCTTTGTTGTCCTGGTGAAGACGTTCTTGCTGTGACAGGCTTAGGGGAACTGACTGCTTTCAATGAAAGGACTGGTGCCATGCTGGTGCCATTTTTATTTAATTACAGTGGCCCCTCGGGTAATGTAACTTTTGGGTTGTGAACGCAGCAAACCCAGAAGTGTATTCTTTTGGGTTTTGCTGCGCGCGCATGCGCAGAAATGCTCTATCATGTCACGGACGTGCACAGAAGCGGCACCTCTACTTGCTGAATTTTCGGGGTATGTACGGTCCCCTGGAATGAATGACATTTGTATCCAGAGGGTCCACTGTATTTGTATATTTTAAACAAGATTTTATATATGCATATAGTTTTAATTATATCAATGTTTAATGGTTTTTAATTGTTTCTTCTGTGTTTTTAGCCATTCTTGTTTTTATATGTAAGCTACTTTGAGTTCCGCAGGGGAAAAAGCAGAGTATAAATAAATGTATCATCATCATCAAATTTATCCAATAGAATAATTATAACTCCCCACTTCTGCCACCAGGACTCTGTAAAGCAGCTGAGCTACTGATGCATTCACTGCCCGGCTACTTGTGAAGGAGGACTTTCACACAGACTTTTTAAAATATAAAATCTCAAAGTAATGTGGAAATGTGGAGATGTGGAGAACTGAACTTCCAGTTTGGAAAAATGAAAAATCAAGGGAAACTGAAATCAACAGATTCGCCCAACCCTACTCATATAGTTTGGCAATATTGGGGTATCTGAAAATAGATGCTTGCTCTTTTGTCTTGATGTACAGGATACGCAGAAGTGTGTGTTTGTGTGTGTTTTTAATAAAGGACAGAACACAGAATATAAATGTTTGGGATGATTAATTTGGTGTCCTGCAAGTACTGTTGGACTACTATGGACTGATGAGAGTTCAGTAACAACCGTTGGAGGTTAGTTGCCTTCAAGGTAAATGGTAATATTCACAGGTTCCCCCTCCCCCCCAAAAACCCCCAAAGTAATTCTGATCATAGAAGATCTTTTGGCAGTTGCTTTAGTAAAAACGTGGATAATAATTCATTACCTTGAGAGGAATGTTGGCCAATGTAACCACCCTAAGAACGCTCAATTGGAAGTGCATCAGGAACAGATCTAGATTTGCATGACTTGGACCAGCCGTTGAAACACAATTCCGTTTGTAATTGATGCACAAGTTTCTTCAAAATCAGATAAGCCTGACTGCAGGCTAATTCATTAAACAGTGGCTTGGACAAAGAAGCCTGCCAGGTTCAAGTAAGGACAGAGAAAAGTATGTGTCGTGACTAAAATGATAAATGAGGTCATGTGTTATCAAGAGGGAGGTCAGCAGTTGCATAAATCAATCCTTGGAAGCATCGACTCATGAAGTATCTTTTTTGTTGCAAGTCTCCCAATTCCTGCAAAAGGAAACGCACGCGTTCCAAGCTGCCCGAAAGCAGGTCAGTTTATCTGCCCGTCTAGCCCAGTATTTATTGTTGTGACTGGCAGCAGCCCTCTGAGCAGAGGCTCGTGTTTTCCCATCACCTGCTACCTTCAGCTGAAGATGTCACAAGTGACCATGACAAGCACAAAAAGCATCTGCCTTACCACTGAGCTATGGCTCCTTGCCCTAAAACATAATTGGGAAACTATTAGTCTCTTGCACATTTACAATAAAACCAGGGGTGGCTCAACATGTTTTTGCCCAAACAGTACACTATATGAAGTTTATATTGAAATCAAAAGTTAAGATTAATGCTCTCATTTCAGTATCCATTCAGTGATGCCACCAGAGTGCTGTTTGGGGAAGAGGTCCAGGGCCCCGCAGCAGAACTGGCTTACCATAATTTGAAGTAAGAGAAATAAAATACACCGCCACCCTCCCTTCCACACACAGGCAGAAGAGGAGGGTTTATTTTCTTAAACTCTGCAGTTTCACACTGGCATTTCCAATGCTTGTTTTTGTCCTCCAATAGGCTTTAAAACTTGTAGCTGTCTTAAAGGTAAAGGGACCCCTGCCTATTAGGTCCAGTCGTGACCGACTCTGGGGTTGCAGCGCTCATCTCGCTTTATTGGCCAAGGGAGCCGGCGTACAGCTTCCGGGTCATGTGGCCAGCATGACTAAGCCGCTTCTGGTGAACCAGAGCAGTGCACGGAAACGCCGTTTACCTTCCCGCTGGAGTGGTACCTATTTATCTACTTGCACTTTGATGTGCTTTCGAACTGCTGGGTTGGCAGGAGCTGGGACAGAGCAACGGGAGTTCACCCCGTCGTGGGGATTCGAACCGCCGACCTTCTGATCGGCAAATCCTAGGCTCTGTGGTTTAACCCACAGCGCCACCCACGCCCCCCTATTCCCCTTACAGAGCTATAATTCTCAGAGTAGTTTAACTGTCGATTTGCTATTCGCACTGAACTCTGGGAATTCTGTCTTAAATGTTGCCTATGAAGTTGTGATGAGTACTGTTGTTGTTGTTATTGTTTTGTTGTTGTTTTGTTGTTGTTGTTGTTGTTGCTGCTGCTGTTGTTGTTGTTGTAAAGCAGAGCATCATAGGATTAAAAATAAAATAATAATAATGAAACTTTTAACTTTTAAAAAAAAACAACCACATGATAATGTTTTTTAACAACAAGAATTAGAATGCTTCAGTGCTCTGGGGGCAACATTTTTTTGAAATTCTCACTTTTTGCAAAGCTCAGGGACCTAGAGAAACATAGGGAAAACATAGAGCTATTAAGTTCATAAAAACACGATGCTTTGCGGACCCCCGATCTACATAGCTGTCAATGTTTTCCCTTTTAAAAGGGAAATTCCCTTATTCCGAATAGGATTCCTCGCAAGAAGAGGGAAAAGTTGACAGCTAACCGATCGAACTGGTGGAGTTAACATCACAAGTCAGCCTGGAAGTGTGGGAAAGACTCTTCAGTCACAATTCACTTGATTATTGAGCCCCCATACAGAGCTCAGTAAAGGAGAGTCTTACTAATCTCTGAGTACAATTTTAACAGATTCAGCTGTGCTTTCAGTGGTTTGGATATTTCCTTTAAAGTTGCTTTAATTGAATAGTTCTGCTTTTCTAAGCAGCACATCACAAATATTAATGTGATTTTTCTTTTCATTCCAAAAGGTGGACATTTTACTCTTTTTAATTGGTAATTGAGATTCATGAGCCAACTTTCCATTGAGGACAAAATTGGTATTCTTAGGATATCTGTGAATATTCTTGCCTCATATTAGTTGTTCCCTGAAGTGATAAGTGATGCAAAAGGAGTCAGAAAAGCTTTTTAACTGTGACTTACGAACAAACTTCTAGATAGGACACTCGCATCATGTAAGTTGTTTTATTATCTCATGAAAAAAACACTGCCAGAATACGAGTGCAGGAAATATTAAGAGTCCCAAATAATACTCCATCAGATTCCTCATCTGTTGCAGTGAAAACAACAACCACAACTACCTTTTTTGAATTTGTCCCAAATAATTTAGATTCTGGCATTTAGCTCAAGTCATCTGTAAAAAATCTTCACTGGCCTTAAGCAATAAGAACATACCCCCCCCTCTCTCTCTGTGTGTGTTGTTGATATTCTTTCTTCAAGCATGACTTGAAACTAACAAGACATTCCCACTGAAACTAGGTGTTCTTGCCTTTCTGCACCCAGTGGATTTTGGATTAAGCTATCTTGTGCAACAACAACTGTGTTTCTAACAATGAGCAGGACTATATAATATCAAAGCAATTCAGAAAGCTAGATAAAGTCATTAAGGTGGAGCCACGATTATCAAGTAATTCAGTGAACCTGACTGGAAGAAGGTTTATAGCAAATAAAAGGGAACGTTTCTTAACGCAATTCACACTTCTAGCATTCATTGCCACAAAATACGTTGATTATCACTATCTTCAATGGCTTTTTAAGAGAACAAGACCAAATCTGTGACATCTTAAAATAAAAATACTAATAAATAATAAAAACAGTTATGATTTGTATCAGTGTATAATTCAATGTACCAGTGTAAAAAGGTGCAAGAAAATTCAAATCCATATGCTTCATTGGAAATTATATTATTATTAATTATTATTATTATTAAAATTTCTACACCGTCCTCCTGGAGTTCTAGAAATAGAGTAGATTCTGCAAACCTGTCCCTTTGGACATGAAATTCCTACAGTAAATGCTCCAATTCTAACGTGTGAACATCCAGACTAAGTTTCCCTGCTAGCTGCAGTTAAATCAGGTTGGGAGGCAGCACATGTGTGACATCATGCAGGCACAACACCCCCCCCCCAATGTTGGGAGCAACTCAGCGCATCTGCCAACAGGCCCAAGAGCTCTCCTTCCACCTTCCCAAATGGGGAGGAGGCAAGAGGGCTCTAGCATCCTGTCAGAGCCCAGGCACCTCCTTCCCAAAGCTCAGGAAGCTTCTGTCTGACTTAGGAAGGGAGATGTGATGCATACACATGCAACATCAAGATGTCGCGAGTACAACATCATCCTGCCCCCCATTCACCCTTGCAAGCTGGTGCCTGTGGCCCTAACTGTTCTCCTGCTAAAACATTTCACCGCATGCCACTGCTCTCAATCCATCTAACATTGATGCTTCTGCAATACAGTTGTGAACTTGACCACAGTTCAGCCTTGATTGCAGCATTGAGGCCTTGAGGTTAAGGTGGGGTAAATTGGTGGTTAGCACAGAATCTAGGGGTGGGGAAGCCTCCTATTCTTCTGACAAGATGGAGTCGGTCAAAAGCAGGGCTGGTGATTGATGTGGCCTGAAGCTCCAAGCACAGCCAGAAAGCCACAAGTATATAGACGTGAGAAAGCCACCTTAGCCAAGGAACTCTTTATACGCACCATCTACACTGCATGTCCCTGTGGTCACAAGGGGTGCTATTGTTAGCCTACTCTCCCCACCACAGTCTCTCACTGGTGCAGATAAGCACGGATCCAGTTCACAAGTGGTCTCTTGCAAACCCCGGACATGTCTTCCAAGCCACGTTAGTGACACCAAATGAAACAAACAAGCCACAACTGATTTTCTGAAGTCTCAGAGTCGGAAACTGCTTTCAAACATGTGGTGCCTAGCCCAATATAATCAGCTTCATTCATCAAGATCACAGCAAGCAAGTTTTAAGGTAATCTCCAGGAAAGCACAAACTGTTCATGAAGCCGTTTGCCCCTGGTGCAGTTGTGCCAGACAGTTGTGCCAGACAGCATCCTGTAGATATACAATGAGTGTAATGATTTCTTTGGTGCTGGCACTAAAATGGCATAGTCTTTTTTTTAAAAAAAAAAACCCAAAACCCCAATATGTGCAGCACTGCATGGGCTTTGTTTAATTACCTGCTTTCCCACTTCGTTCACACCCTGTGTCGCCTAAAGAGAATTGTGCCAATGAAAATATACAAGGCCTGGGAGCAAGCATGTAAATTCTTAAGTGAAAGGCAAACCTCCTTTTGCTCAGTCTTCATTCAAAGATGTGCTGTGGCGTTGTAAAGTCATGAGAGCTGTGAATTAGATCTATACTGCTTCTTCCAGTACATGTGTAAGAATGACTGGTGTCTTAAAAAGCAATGATTATTATCCCTTCCTCCAGTTTCTCAGGATTTCATTGTTGTTGTTTAGTCATTTAGTCATGTCCGACTCTTCGTGACCCCATGGACCAGAGCACGCCAGGCACTCCTGTCTTCCACTGCCTCCCGCAGTTTGGTCAAATTCATGCTGGTAGCTTCGAGAACACTGTCCAACCATCTCGTCCTCTGTCGTCTCCTTCTGCTTGTGCCCTCCATCTTTCCCAACATCAGGGTCTTTTCCAGGGAGTCTTCTCTTCTCATGAGGTGGCCAAATTATTGGAGCCTCAGCTTCACAATCTGTCCTTCCAGTGAGCACTCAGGACTGATTTCCTTAAGAATGGATAGGTTTGATCTTCTTGCAGTCCATGGGACTCTCAAAAGTCTCCTCCAGCACCAGCAAGTACAGTAGTTTCTCTCTTTCCCCAGAAAACAGTAGCCATGGTCAACTGCAGTATCTACATTGCCAATGTTCTCCTGCCCCTACTGAAGGTTCAGTTATACAGCCCATAATACATACCATATAATAGTTAGAAGTTTCTTCATACTAAGAGCCATGGATTTCCCACACAGGAACAACATATGAGCCGTATCATACACACCTATCTCAGTACCTCCAGTGATCTCAGTCTGCAGAACAGCAATTAATTCTGCAAATGTGTGCATCTTGATCATGGATCTGAAGTAAGCTGGTGTCTGTCAGCAAATACAAGGCTGCAGACAGAGTAATCAGGTCAAACTGAATCCAACAGTCAGAGTAGTAGCAAGGAACAGCAGAGGCAGTGGCGTAGCGTGGGTTGTCAGCACCCGGGGCAAGGCAAGTAATTTGTGCCCCCTAACCCATGGATTTGTGCCCCCTAACCCTAACCCCCAGATGTTGCACCCGGTGCGGCTGGCCCCCTCTGCACCCCCCACGCTACGCCACTGAGCAGAGGCAAGTCAGCAATCCCTGTCCCTTCCCTACCATAGTAATAATTTGCACCCGTGCTATAGTAAGTTTCTGTGCAGAAGTCAGTGTTCCATAACCCTCCAAAAAAGTATAAGATGTCAAATGCCCCCCACTTCATGTTAGCCCTGTCTAGGTGTCCAGTTCACTTGGGTGAAGACTATCACATGAAGGACAGTGGGGACATGCTGGCCTCCAGGTTCTAAGGACTTAGCTATAGAGCTGCAAATATAACATTTTAACTACGTTTTAGGTGCATTATACAAATGTGACACTAGATGGTGATGGTGAATGAATGACACACACACACACACATTTTAAAAAAAATGTATTTTCACAGCATTTTTCATATATATGTAGATTCCACCTAAATCACTTGGGGAACCTCCAAAAGTACAGAAATCTCCTTGCTTCAGAAAGCTGCCCTGCAACTCACAGAAGGCTGTCAAGGACTAAAAAAATAAATAAATGCTCTGAATATACTCTGCAAAAACCATTGTAAAGCTCACAATTGGAAATATCACTGAGTTGCGATTTCATCTCTACAGCACCATTTGGTGCCACAGTGTTATAACACATTTATAATGCTATATTTTGACTAATGTAGCTGAGTTGAAGGAGAAAAACACAAACTGGAGGAGACAGGAATTGTCAGCATGCTGCTTCGTGTGATTGTCTTCATGTAAAATATGAACTGAACACCCAAACAGGACTACTGTGTACAAGATTAAATGGAATACAGTTATTGGATGTGCTGCTTGACATACTTAAACATGGGGAGTTATGGGTGCACATAAACTAAACCTGAACACTCATATTTACTGTAAGGATTGCCAACATTATTTGTGGCCCATTAATAGGCAGTACTGCTTGCTACGGAAGTGCCCCCACATCTTCTAACATAATCCTTAGAACCCAGAGAGTATATATACACCAGCACTGAATTGTTTGACTTGCAGTCCTAAGGTTTCCTGGAGAGGTTTTTCCTAGTCTTGGCATTTGAGCAGCGAGAGGAGCCAAGGATTAAACCGGAGATCTTCTGCATGCAAAACATATGTTCTTCCAGCCAGCCCCTTTGCTGTGTTTGTAGGGCACGACAACAACAGGAAGAATGGATGTACTGCTCTTTGCTTCATCCCTCGGAATGAGGGATGTGTATGCATGTGAAGAATTTGTCCAGCTATTATACAGTAATGCATCAGTAGCAGAACAGAGCTTTCTTTAGAATATCAATCTTACCTCCACGCATACTCCATGTAGCTTCAAGGAAATCCTTAGCAAACCACAGAAAAATCAACTGTCCAGCTCAAGCAGAATGCACTTAAAATAAAAGCTTCCATTCAGGTGGGCATGTTATCTTTTTATTCTCTCTTATACCACTTCTCTGAGCATCTGCTTCAAGAGCCTTTCAGCTGTTTAGTAAGGAGACCACACATTACACAAACCACAGCATTCACAGCACAGTTTCCATAGTAACCATCTTATTAAAGCAGCCATCTGCTTTAAATATTAAACTTCATAAGACCATCATGGCTTTAAAACAATATCACATGTTCATGAAATATTAAAACGGGGAACAAAGGGCTGCAAAGAAGAACTACTGATTTTTTTTTTAAAGTCTGATGCGTTATCCTGGAGTTTGTTCTGACTCTTTAGAAACATAAATGTGTAAATGTGTAAGAAATCCATAAATATACCTACTGCAAAAGCAGTGTGTGTGTCTCTCTCTCTGTGTGACTATTATTTTTGCATATTCACAGAGCAAGCAAACAAAAACTACATAAGTAGGGACTTTCCAAGGTTTTTTTTTTAAAAGCAAATTTAAACACATTTCATTTTAATAATCATTCGTTCTTTATCACTTTTTAAGTACCAAATCTCATGAGCATTGCAAAAGAAGTGTTTGAGACAATGGGGAACAAGATAGGTGCCCCTCTCCTGCACTGTTACATAATGAATAATTTTAAAGGTCTCATATTGTGCACAATAAATTTACTAGGAGATCATCTGTGATGGATAGAATTACAACACAATGTCAAGTCTTCTTTCCAAATAAAGTATGAGGTCTGGAACCATTAAATACTTTATCAGCAGCAATTCGAATTCAAATAGCAACCTGCTTTACTTAATGGTGACTTCAAGTTTAGATTTTATTATTATTTATTGAATTTATATACCGTCCTATACTCGGAGGTTTCAGGATGGTTCACAGAAATGATCAACATAAAAACCACAATATATATAATCAAAATAAAAACAACCCAGTAACACCCCCTGAAAAAGAGCCACATTTTAAAAGGGCATAGGATGTCAATCAGATCAACCAAAGGTCTGGTTAAAAAGGTGTATAATGAAGTCGCCAGGTGAACTTCCCTGGGGAGAGCATTCCACAGATGGGGAGCCACCGCAGAGAAGGCCCGTTCTCCTGTTGCCACCCTCCTGACCTCTTCAGGAGGAGGTACATGAAGAAGGGCCTCAGAAGATGATCTCAGGGTCTGGGTAGGTTCATATGGGAAGAGGCGCTCCTTGAGGTATTGCAGACCTGAGCAGTTTTATTTCACTGTGTTTTGTCTTCTCTATTTAAATGCAGTCATTTTGTTCGCTGACATTTCATACTGTTTGGTTATTGGAGGAGTACTATCAAGTTTTGTTTTGTTTTTTAAATACCCATAGAAGCAACAAAGGTCCGTATAGTAAAAGCTATGGTTTCCCCAGTAGTGATGTATGGAAGTGAGAGCTGGACCATAAAGAAGGCTGATCGCCGAAGAATTGATGCTTTTGAATTATGGTGCTGGAGGAGACTCTTGAGAGTCCCAGGGACTGCAAGAAGATCAAACCGATCCATTCTTACAGCCCTGTGTGCTCACTGGAAGGACAGATCCTGAAGCTGAGACTCCAGTACTTTGGCCACCTCATGAGAAGAGAAGACTCCCTGAAAAAGACCCTGATGTTGGGAAAGATGGAGGGCACAAGGAGAAGGGGACGACAGAGGATGAGATGGTTGGACAGTGTTCTCGAAGCTACCAGCATGAGTTTGACCAAACTGCGGGAGGCAGCGGAAGACAGGAGTGCCTGGCGTGCTCTTGTCCATGGGGTCACGAAAAGTCGGACATGACTAAATGACTAAACAACAACAGCAAGAAGCAGTGAGCGATTTCTACCCTAGCCCTCAGGAAGCAATGGCATATGCAACGGGTCCTGCTCTACACAGTGTTTATCAAAGTCCAACAAAAGGGTTCCTTTTTCAGTTTTCCTTCTTTTCTGCTCCATTGCTGTTCTCTTCCTTTTTTCTTTTAAAGTAAGGTTATCTAAGGCAATACATTCTTTTCAGATAGTCAGATGCACCACTTCTTGAGGACTACTCCCGAGTCATTCGGCAGTGAAGAACTTCAGAAAGAAGAGGTTTACAACTCAAGACTGCTGTATTCCAAAAAGGAATCCTCTCTTCCTCTTGAACTCAATCTCTGTTTGAAGCACAGGAACTTTTGCTCGCATCAGTCAAGCAACTCCGAGGCCTATGGGCCACTGCTGTGTCCTGCCATGCCTTGATGCGCTTTCAAGCAACATTCTCCTACAGATACAAAATTACAAAGTAGTCTCTCAGTTCTGCCCTCAAATACCTAAGATCCACTTCTTCAAAAGCAAAGGAGGAAGAATAATTCAGCTCTTAGGTGCGGCTTCTGCTAAACCAGCTATTCAGGATTTCTCTTTCTTCTACTGTTTAGATGACAAACCCATGACAGCGTCTGTATTTATTCTGAGATATTAATCTAAACTGACACATAGTGCTTGCCTTCCGGCAGAAACCTCTTTCCCAATGTCCTGCACATCTATCAATCCTTTTCTCTAAAAATTAAGCTCTGCAGAATCCCCAACAATCTCTAAAGCACTCTGGCAGCTAAGTGCAAAGGGCAAAGTCCTCATGAGCATGCATTTATTTATTTATTTATTTATTTTTTATTATTATTATTATTATTATTATTATTATTATTATTATTATAGCTGCCTCACATTGTTAATCAGGCTTTACAATAATGATAATAGGTAAAGGTAAAGGGACGCCTGACCATTAGGTCCAGTCATGACCGACTCTGGGGTTGCGGCGCTCATCTCGCTTTATTGGCTGAGGGAGCCGGCGTACAGCTTCCAGGTCATGTGGCCAGCATGACTAAGCTGCTTCTGGCGAACCAGAGCAGCGCACGGAAACACCGTTTACCTTCCCGCCAGAGTGGTACCTATTTATCTACTTGCACTTTGACGTGCTTTCGAACTGCTGGGTTGGCAGGAGCAGGGACTGAGCAACGGGAGCTCACCCCGTCGTGGGGATTCGAACTGCCGACCTTCTGATCGGCAAGTCCTAGGCTCTGTAGTTTAATCCACAGCACCACCCGCATCTCTAGAATAATGATAATACTGGTGAAATAATAACAAGTGGTCTGTAACACTTCAAGCAAGGACTCCCATGATTCCTTGATTCTCTGTTCTAAAACACCGCACAGAGAAAACAAGTTGCCACACCTATCCTTCTCCCTGACACGCTACTCTTCTACATGTAGGGAATATTCTTCCCTATGCAGAAACAGCCATCCATTCAACCTGCAGATTGTATCTTGAGTCACAACACACAGACATATTTACTCACAGAAATATGTTTACTGTCTCATCTCAAAACAGCATGCATTTCTTTTGTAGTACTTTTGCGATAAGAACTGTCAGGAACGATATCTTGTTAACCACAGTGTTTCCCAATTGGCAAACTATTGTAGACTTCTTGTTTTTTCAAAAGCCAAGCCATGGACCCCCTACTTTTGAAAATGTTGATATCTCAGTGGCAGTTTTGGTTATGTGAATGCTGCATGTCCCAGCACACAACTGGGTTGTGTGTCTTCCAGAGCCATGAGAGCCATGTGAGAGCACAGTGGTCCCTAAACACATATTTTTGGGCACCATGATCTCCCATGAGATGTGTGTCTCACACATTTCTGGGCACTGTGCTCTCACCTGAGAGCATGCCCTCTGAAAAATGGGATGTGACAGACAGTTGATGGGTATGTGTCACGGACTCTCAGGCTGGGTTACATAAACCTCCTGGGGTCCACAGACCCACGATTGGGGACTGCTGTCTTAGTAGATTCACAGCACAATCCTAACCATTTCTACTCAGGAGTAGGTCCTATTGAATTCAATTAGGTTTACACCCAGTTAAGTGGGGTTAGGACTGCAGCCTTACCATTCCAAAAACTTGTGGAAACCGTTGGGATTCTGGATACCACTGTATTATATGTAATTTTAACATGCAATGTTAACACATGTTTTTGGCAGAATAATGCAATAGTAGGGTTGGAAGGGACACCTGTTGTAAATCCAACCGCCTAAAATGCAGGAATCCTGCCCACAGCTCAAAACACATACCTTCTGGCTAACGGCCAGACCCACTGTCCCACTGCTAAATTGCTTTAAAATTGCTGGTTTCATGTTGTTGTTGTTTTCATGTAACTTGCTTTTAATGTTTGTTTTTATATGGCTTTTGTAAAGTGCTTGGAGTTTTTCTCCCTCAAGTAAGCAGTATATAAATTTAATAAATAAATAATTTTAAATAAAGAAAAAGAAAAGAAAAGAAAAGAATATGGGGCCCCTTCAGGCAATCATGTTCTCTGACCATGGCAGTCAGCACTGTAGTAACTAACATAAGATGGAGGTGGGGTGGGGGGTAGAATGGTAATTGGGTCCATTCATATGTCTTGAACTCAAATCTGTCAATTACATGAAGATGTTTTCAGGTTGTTTGAGTCAAGATTAAAACTAAAGGTTTGGGTATTTGTTTTTGTTTTTTTAAAAGAGAGATTCATACCCTGGGAGAAGTACTTCAGGAGTTTCTTCACACACTTGACTGGATTACAGAGGTACCTTGGGTTACAGACACTTTAGATTACAGACGCTTCAGGTTATAGACCCCGCTAACCTGGAAGTAGTACCTCAGGTTAAGAACTTTGCTTCAGGATGAGAACAAAAATTGTGCAGCGACAGTGGGAGGCCCCATTAGCTAAAGTGGTACCTCAGGTTAAGAACAGTTTCAGGTTAAGAACGGACCTCCGGAGCGAATTAAGTTCTTAACCCGAGGTACCACTCTACATGAAAAACACTTTGAGAAGGATACCATTGTTTCACAGAACTGAATTCTGTATGCCAGTTAATGCCAAAATGTAAAGCTGTATGTGTCTCCTCAGAAGTAAGATTCATTCAGTTCAATGGAGCTTGCTCTCAGTTAAGTGGGCAGGGAACTGCAGCCATGGAATTTCAATTCTGTGCAATGGCTTGTTGCTTGTTTTAATTCCTCCAGTCTCTTTCTTAAGAAAACTTCAAAAACAGCGTATTTTTTATAAGGGTTTGGCTGTGGTTTTAGTCACAGTGTCTTTTTAAAAGGAGTGTAGTGAGCAGAGTACGGCATTTAAAATTAGCTAAATGCCATGGGGTGGCAATAATTAAACTGCCACTGGTTATCTGATATCTATGAAACAAGAACTGAAACACATTAGCAGCCAACTCAGTTTCAGGAGGTGAACTAAAAAGATGCAGCACAGATTTGACTGGCAGTTCCAAAGCTTGTATAAATCTAGAGAATCTGAACAAAACAAATCTGGAAAAAAGAAAAGATAGGTAATGAGAAGCAATTTCTGGCAACAGAGCCACAGTTGTTCCCAAATTTTTAAAAAATCATGTTTTGCTTACATCCCAGAGTCTTACTTTTATGGCTTGTTAAGAGTAAAGACTGTCAAGATGTGGTATAATTACCGTATTTTTTTGCCCTATAGGGTGCACTGGCCCGTAGGGCACACCTTGTTTTTTGGGGGGGAAATAAATAAATAAAAATTTATTCCCCCCCCCCAGCCGCGGGGCTGGGGCCAGGGGAAGCCCAAGCTTCCCCCGACCCCAGCCCCCAGAACAGGCTTGCGGACATCTGCGCAAAGCACGGGGCGCCCTCTGGAGGGCGCCCCGTGCTTCGGGCTGTAGGCTGCTGCCCGCAAGCCTTGGGAGCCCGGCGGGCACTCCCGCCAGGCTCCCAAGGCTTGCGGATAGCTTCCTGAAGCCTGGAGAACGAGAGGGGTCGGTGCGCACCGATGCCTCTCGCTCTCCAAGCTTCAGCGAAAGCCTGCATTCGCCCCATAGGACGCACACACATTTCCCCTTCATTTTTGGAGGGGAAAAGGTGCATCCTATAGGGCGAAAAATACGCTAATAATTGCCCACTCTCAAGAGTGTTTCTGGGAATGTCTTGCACTGGACATGCAACCTTCTGGTGATTCATGTAATCACCCAATGGGAAGCCTCCCAGCCTCCCTTGTGCTCAGTGAGTGATCATCATTGATGAAATGAGGAGGGGGAGAATTATGTAGGCCACCTTGAGCTCCCTAGAGAAAAAAAGTGGGGTACAAATGTAGCAGATAACAAAGCAAGAAAATCCATTCATTCATCAAGGGACATGAGAAGTTCGATCATGGGCACCATCAATTTAAGGATTCTATATGCATCACATTCTTAACAGAGCTGCAAAGTAAAATTCTGCACTCACTTCAGGGTGGGAATCCAAACAAAATGTGGTCTCATGAATAGCTCAGCACACACTCTTCATTGTCATCCTACATGCACTGAGAAAGCTCAATAACTACTGTTTGTCTAATTAAGGACCCATTTTGGCCAACAGTTTCATCATTATCTTACAGGCAGCAGCCCTGATGCCCCCACTGTTTGTTTTTAGGCCCAGCAAAACCACTTCTATTTACCCAGGCTTTTGGTCCTTAATTGGGAGGGTAACTGGCTAAGTCTGCGTCCTTTTTTTTTTACTCATCCCTTTAAGTGGGGTGGTAGGGTTTGTCCCCCTCCCCCTACGCACACCACTTCCTTTTCTAAGATATTCATGGCACATTTACAAACTTAATGTATGGCATACTGAGTGGTTGATTAGCCTGAGCAGATCCCACAGTCTTCATAATTAAAAATGGAAGTGTGCAAAACCCTGATATCCACAACTGATATTGCACGAAGATAATTACACGGCTCCATGCATACAAAGTCTTCTGCATATGAAATCCGTATGTGGAACTGTGGAATGAATGTCTTTTTTTTTATTTTCCACCAATACCCATTCTTTCCAAAATGGAATTGTAAAAGTGGCAAACAGATTCTAATAAAGAATCTGAGACAAGTCCTTTCAGAAGAATATGTCAAAACACGAGCGCCTTTTGTACTTTTATAAAATGTTCCAAGTCACTACACACTCGAAGAAATGAAAGCTTACGACGATGAAGAAAGCGCCATCAAATTTATTCTGAATTGCCTGAAACGCTTATTCAGGCTAGTTAGCGGCTGCCTGAGTAAAGTTACGTGCTCACATACCCAACGTGCATTTTCCTAGCATGTCTGTTTCCCCACCTCCCGCTCAACTGCTCTGTTGAGTCTACGCCAACATCCGTGATCCAGGTCATTTTAGTGAGCCTGATACAGCACTTGCTAGCTGTTACATAACTGCCCTCAGGAATTCTGGGATCGTGTTTGTAAACACTACAGCCATGTGCGCGAAGCCACGTTGCGAGACATCAGAATGACCTGGAACGCCTGCTTTCGAGGTAAACCCTGACACTACAATGTTTGTACATCCGAGCTGCGCTGCAAGGCGAAGACCAGCGTGTTCCAGTCTATTTTGCCCTAGCAAGTTTCATCACCGGTGCCCACAAATGGCCCACAAATGTCAATCAATTCATGCTGCCAGGCATTTTTCTCCCAAAGAGAACATCAAGGCAAGGTCTCGTCAATTCAGGGACCAAGAGCTGTGCTTTCTACTTCCAGCATTGGTTGATTTGATATATACAATAGGCAAAGAAATGATATGAGCACCACAAGGATACACAGCCATTTAACAGTATAAATGCAGAAGCACAGAACCAGGCTTTCAGTGTTTAAAGGAGGAGACATTTAACTATTTCCACTCATTACAGTTGTATGGAAAACACAAACAAAGCTCTATCACTTCCCCTCTTTTTAAAAGAAGCTTTTCTTTTGAAAAACAGCTGAAGGGGGTTCACCGAAAATGTTATTCATAATCATGTACATTAAATGTTCTGCTAATGTATCCAGGCAAATGGAAAAAGGGGGGGGGGGGAGTGAATAGATTTGCCTCTGCCAAGCTATTTTAAATGCAGCTGCGAATCCCATTTGCTTTTGACCTTTACTGCAAGAGGAGAGAAAAGGATGGAGTTAAAACGTTGCTAAGCCCTGCTGAGTTTGCATTTCTTCAGACCGTTTAAGCCAGGAATAAGAAGGAAAATAGGCGAGGCCCGCCCCAAACTAAAACAAAGGGAGAACCTTAGAAAAGACAACAATATTTTTTTTTCTGCTGCAGTAAGGTAACATGTCATTTGGAAAATCGAAAAGAAAAGAGTTCTAGAACTCTCAACAATCAAGAAAGTAAGTTTCAATAGAAGAGATATAAGAAGTGTGGGGTTTAACCATAATGTGACACAACCTCAGCGTACACTTACCTGGAAGCAAAACCCATTGAATAAGGGTGTTCTAATTAATTAATTAATTAATTAATTAATTTGTTAGTTGCTTTATCTTGTACAAGGCAATCCAAAGTGAATTACAACCAACCAGCCAACCAGACAAAAACAACCCCCCACACATAGATGCATCAAAACCAGCGGAAGGAAGCAGGTTTTTAAAAACCCCACTCACTTCAAAATTATAACTCTCATTTGCCCAGAAATTCTTGGAGACTCTAGGAAAGTGAAAGCAGGGGGTGCCAAGAGGAGGATGGCAAACAACAACAACAATCCAACAACAACAAACCACCTTTGGTAACAGTATTTCTTTCTACTGCAAGCATTTATCCAAGAATTGCTTGGATCCTATGAGTGAGCCTATGTCTCCAGCATTCAAAGTTGCTTCCATCCTTGAGAAATATGGATCACTCATGAGATCCAAGCAGTTATCGGAGAAAAGGAGAATCACCTTCCCAAACAGTACTGGGTATTGCTTCATGTGAACATTCCCACAGACCTCCAAGAAATTAAAGAGAACTGCAGCCACCACATCTTTCTTCTGAGTAAGCATGCTTAGGATAGCTGCATGATAGTCTTTGCACTTGTGAAAAGCATTTGCTAGTGGCTGGCTAAAATGAATATGTTCTGAGATGGGTGCATGAAATGGGTGTTTGAAAGTTGGTGCCACCATATGTGACACACTGTTTGAATCTGTGACAGCATACCCTACTCAAACAACAATGAATGTGTAGCAGCCTGCTCACCTTAAAAAAAAAAGGTAAAGGACCCCTGACAGTTAAGTCCAGTTGCAAATGGGGTTGCAGCGCTCATCTCGCTTTACTGGCTGAGGGAGCTGACGTTTGTCTGCAGACAGTTTTTCCAGGTCATGTGGCTAGCATGACTAAGTCACTTCTGGCGAAACCAGAGCAGTGCATGGAAACGCCATTTACCTTCCCGCCGGAGCGGTACCTATTTATCTACTTGCACTGGTGTGCTTTTGAACTGCTAGGTTGGCAGGAGCTGGGACTGAGCAACGGGAGCTCACCCTGTTGCGGGGATTCGAACCGCCGACCTTCTTATCGGCAAACTCAGTGGTTTAGACCAGTGTTCCCCAACCTTGGGCCTCCAGCTGTTTTTGGACTACAATTCCCATCATCCTTGACCACTGGTCTTGCTAGCGAGGGATGATGGGAGTTGTAGTCCAAAAACAGCTGGAGGCCCAAGGTTGGGGAACACTGGTTTAGACCACAACACCACCCGCATCCCACCTTACCACCCCTCAAACCTGTAAAGCACTTTAAAACCCCATGCTTACTTTCAACCGTAACAAGAAAATCACTGCAGTAGCAAAACGTTTGCCTGCTTTTTTGGTTGGAAGAGTTAAAATGTTTAGACTAGAATTCTGGACAGCTAATCTGCTACAGCATGCTCTTCTGTGAGATTTATGCAGCCCTACTGTGTGTGTGTGCATGACTGCAGCCTGGGTTAAAGACTGCTGATTGGAGTGTTTAGCATTTCCCCCCATAGATCCAAGTAGCAAGGACGCACCCAGCATTACTTTCGTATGTTTGCAGTTGTCTGCAGACTATTAGTCCTTTCGGAAAGCAGAAACTACGTCTACTCCCCATGGCACACAAGGTTTGCACTGGCCGGTTCCAGTTCTTTGTCAAGCGGTGAAGCCTCTATTTTTGGCTCACCGCAGATGACCTTGCTGTAAGCTACAGAGCTGAATGTCGCCAAAACAAAAGGAGATTATTAAGGGGGGGGGGAAGCAGGGAGGGAAAAGAACCCTGAGTATTGTGGAATACTCCAACCAGCCTATAACAAGGTTATGATGGCTGTGGGCGATAGTAAAAATGGAGGGGAAAGTAGACCATTGCGGGTGAACGCTGCCGACTCGTGAACCGTTGCACCCGCCAGACTGTTACGCAACAGTTCTTGGGAATTCTGGGAGGGTGTTTGTAAACAGTCAGACATGTGCGCAAAGTCCACGTGGTGCTGACTGAGGCTGGATCGGAAGAAACTCTGAATGGAAAGAGCAGCATTAAAGGGAAAGCAAGTTGGAGCCATGCATCTCGGGGCCTTCCTGGAGAGCAAAATGTTGCAAAAAAGTGTGCACCCCATCACAGTGGCAGACATTTCCTAGAACAGTTAGCTGCTTTCTCCAAAGCAAGACAAAAACGTGTGCCAACTATCGAGGAAAGAAATCAGAAGGAACTGTATGAGGAGTGAACAAGCTACGATGTAACTTTCTGTAACTCAAGTACAGGCAAAGGAACGTTAGCAATAAATTTAAAACAAGTATCCTCATGAAAATAAAGAACTGATATACTGATTGCTGTAATGAAGATACTGAAATTTATTTTCAAAGTTTCAGCTTTCACACAAAAGACACTGTTCAGTGGTTTCCAATAGGATACCTGGTCCTTTCTGCATTAATTTCCAATGAAGTCCCTTGTGGGTTCATGAGTATTTACTTCCACATATATAGACTTGATGGTTGCAGCATTTGGGCACAGTGAGTATGAAGCTCTGCTTGAATATATTTTGTTTCTCTATCCACTATACCCAGACACCTGGAAGATTGCAATCTCAAACTACAAACTTGAAAGTAACTTCAGTCCAACAGGGCAATACTTGTCAACATGGTTTGAACAATGCAAGAAGTCATTCTGTCTTTGAACTCGTCCTATCTTTGAACTGGTAAGCAACCTACAGATGCTAAGTCTGAACTAATTAATGGCGTCATTGCATGTGGTAGGTGATGTATACAAGTCAAAGAGCATACAGGTTTAATAAAAGAAACCAGAGCCCCTTGTTTATTGAAGTGGCAGGCCACAACCCTATCCCCTAACTGCTACTTTTAATTGTGGTTATTACTTCATAGTACAATTATTTTTGACAGAAGCATGCACTTCAAGAAAAAGACAGGTTGGACTGAGGGCCCCCCCCCCCAATCTGTTTGGTATTCTTTTGGCTTCAAGTCTTGCATTCATTCATCTGCCATTAAAAAGCCATGGCCTGAGGCAGCCTTCCCACTGAAATA
This sequence comes from Podarcis bocagei, assembly GCF_964188305.1. NCBI lineage: Eukaryota > Metazoa > Chordata > Lepidosauria > Squamata > Lacertidae > Podarcis > Podarcis bocagei. Next base: position 57,431,966 of record NC_138134.1, read on the forward strand.
AGTTAAATATTTGGGATTATTCACTGAACTATAACAGACACAAATGAAAATTAAAGCTGTAGTGCAAGAACTAAAAGGGAAATCTAATTTCAAGAACTAAGGCCAGTTTACCTGGCATCACAGATTTGGATTTAATGTATGGGTAGGAAGTCACCAGGTAATATTTATTTTCCTGTATAAAGTTATTGGGCTTTCAGTTTCTGCCTCTAAAACAACTTATTTCAGTAAGCACTGAGTGTTAAACTTATTAGAAATCTGCAGTAGAACTATAGATAGATAGATGATAGAGAAAGATAGAGATAGAGATAAGCACAACACATTTTTCAAGCTGAGTTGTGGACATTTCCTTTTTCAGGGAAACCCCTTTACACCTCAGTGGACCAGCTATGGTACTTCCACATGCTAAGTTTTTTACCATGATAGTAGCATTCTGGTGCAAGGCAAGCCAGCACATCATATATCCATAAGCTAGACAAATACTTTGTCAATGCCAGTTAGTCCAAATGTACAGACAAGTTTAGCTCATGGGGACCAGCAGCCTTTGTGCAATGCCAGCAATGGTAGCTCCAAGCCAGCATGGTACCAGGTCTCTCTCCTGTTACCCACTTCCTATTTCACCCAGGCTTCCACCCGTCAACAGTGGGGAAGTGGATAATGAGAGGTGCTCAAAAACTAGAGCTGTTTCCTTCTATTTCAAGTTCAGCACTTTGGAGCAGGCCCTAGCTCCCATGTGCCAACAACAGGGTAAAAATATAACCCAAACAATAATTATTCCCTGTTAGTACTACACTTGAGCCCACATTGCCTTTCATCTTGAGACATCAGCCTCCACAGCTAACTTTCCAGTGGGTCCCTTCAAACACAAAGATTTTGTGGAACAATAAAGCATTGTAAGCCACCCAAAGAACTCTGGTTCTGTGATGGCACAGAGTTGCCATAAATAAATAAACAAATGAGGGATTAATTATAGGAGCAGAAATATGCACAATCTAGCATTGCTATCCAATCTTCTCTAGCACAACTATTACTTTATTGGATTACAACTCTCTCTTTTTATCTCAGCATCTCCATTTACTCTATTCACCACTTCCCATTCTATATACTAGCTTAGTGAAAAGGAAGTGATGTAACAGGAGTGAGTAATCTATATTCCTCCAGATGTTGTTGAAACGCATAATCCCTTACCACTGGCCATGTTAGCTATGGCTGTTGGGTATTGCAGTCTAACAACATCTGGAAAGCCACGGATCCCCCCCTCCCCAGTTGTATAGACCATTAACTATTCTCTCAGTGTGATCAACCCCCCCCCCAAAAAAGTGCATTTAGGCTCATTTTACAAAGCACACTTTCTGCACAAGACTCTAGCAAAAGCCTCAATCAGAAACTCAAGACTAAACGACTAGCTGGCTATATGTGCAGGGTAAAGGAATCATTCCAGAATTTTAGACAAGAGAATTAATTATCTGCAGATTCAGCCAAAATGCCTTTCTCCCATATCCTGCTGCCTGCTTGGTAACTTATTCTCTGTAATACATTGTGCAAGACCTGAACTAAACTGTCATTTGGGGCAATTCCAGCCAAGAGATGTACCGTATTTTTCGCTCTATAACACGCACCCGACCATAACACGCACATAGTTTTTAGAGGAGGAAAATCCGTAGGCATGTCACCCGTAGGCATTCCCTCCATAACACGCACAGACATTTCCCCTTACTTTTTAGGAGGAAAAAAGTGAGTGTTATGGTGCAAAAAATATGGTATATTTGTTGTAGGTTCCTCACCTAGCAAGTCAACAAAGCAATCACCTCACTTTTAATAGACTAATGGCACAGTTCTTTCAGATGAACAAATATCAAGCTCTACACAGAGTTTCTTATGCTAGAGCAGAGAACAGAAAATGTGCAAGTGTACACTATCACAATAATAAATGCATGGGTATCAGTATATCCAGTTAAGTAATAAGCCCTCTCCAGGCCAGTACTCTTCCTCACCCTTCTACATTACAGAGATAATTTCAATAATATGAATTAATTAACCATTTCAAAAAATCACTTTTTTTAAAAAAGGTGAAAAGCTGTTGACCCAACTCCTGCTTTCGTGCTTTAAACCTCTTAAAAGCTCTGCTTCAAGATCTGTGGGAGAACCCCTTCTTGGCATCCCATTACTGGCTGAAATTCACTGTGATGTGGAATAGTGCCTTCTCAATGGTGGCACCAGTTTCACGGAATACCCCCCTCTGTGATAATGGCTGGCCTCTGATGCATTAAGAATCAGCCTATCTCATTTGGATCACATTAATGTAGTGAGGCCAGACACTAATAGGGTCTTGCCTGCTGTAGGATTAGAACTGCATGGGGAATTTTATATAGCATTTCAGGAAATTTTCAATTGTAGTGGTTTTATGATCCTGATCTGCAGTGTATGTTACATACACTGGAATCATTACACATTGAAGAGTGGGGTACAATTTGAAAGAGAAATTAAAACAATACATCGAAACATTTCTAAGGGCAGGTTCATATAGTCAAGGACATCACTTGGTTATGGGATGCCAATGAAAGTATGAACAGACTCCATTTAGAAACACGTATGTACCTGTTATATATATACACATCAGTGGTTGATTCACACATGCCAGTCAGACCACTCCTGAACATGTGAACTAGACCTAAGAGTCCATGTCCATACATCTCCACACTGCATGTCCTCTATTCCACACTTCCTTCTGTGAATAAGCAGTCATAGCTGTCCAGACATTATCACCATTACGGCCATAGGGGAACTCCAAGCAAATCTGTTTCGTTTGCTTGGGGGCAAGAATGGCAGGTGATACACCCTTCTTGACAGAAGAACTACAAGCTATAATTCAAAGTCTCCCGCTCATGTAAGTATTTTTCATGCCTGGCAATGGCAGGTGGTGGAGCTCTGCAAAATGTGTGGAGCTTTGCCTTCCACATTTACATGATGTATACAGTGTGGCTGTTTATGTATACGGGGCTATTGCGTAGGATTGCAGCCACAACCTCCAGTGTTGCATATTATCTGGAGTTTCAGCAAAACTGGATTTCCTTGCAGATCTGCTTCAAGTCCCATTTTCCTTGTGCAGAGGAAAACAATTTCAAATGCCAACAATTAAGAACGAGAACCGTTCTCAACTGTTCTAGAATATATCTACAATATTGGCTGCATTCACACGCCATGGTAAACCATAGGACAGGGGACACGGGAAACATGCTTTGCTTGCTGAAGCTCCATGATTCAATCTCTACCATCTTCAGGTAGGGCTGGGAAAGACTCCTGTTTGAAACCGAGAGTGTTCAGATCAAAGCTCTTCTTGCACTCTATACTGTTGTAATCCTTACGAGAATCCAGAAGACAGGGGAGTAGGAAGAAAGACTTACATCAGTGGTATAGTACATGCTTTGCAGGCAGAAATCCCACGTTCAGTCCCTAGGAATTCTGGGCAGGGCTGGGAAATATTGCCTTAAACTCTGGAGAGCCACCACCAGCCAGTGTTGAATGCTAACCTAGATGGACCAGTGGTCTGACTTGGTTAAGGCAGCTATCCTATGCATTTGGGCTGGGGTTGAGGCCAAGGGAGTAGCTTGTCAGAAGCCAATCCATGACTTTAGGGCGGGGTTTCCCAAATATGAATCTCCAGCTGTTTTTGAACTACAATTCCCATATTCCTGACCACTGATCCTGCTAGCTAGGGATGATCGGAGCTGTAGTCCAAAAACAGCTGGAGACCCAAGTTTGGGAAACCCTGATTTAGGACAGTAACACGGCTAAAGGGGGGGGGTGTTCCTAATTCATAGAACAATATCTTCATCAGTAAACTAGACATGGGTTAAATCAGTCACCAGCCCTTACAGTTTAGGCTTCTTAAATCTTACACTGATTATTAGAATCTTCACAACTACACCTGTATCTGCGAGATGCATTGTATTTCAGTAGCATCTTCAGTTAGTGATTGTTCAAATAAATTTAAAAGACTTCTAAGTTTCCAGAGGTCAACTGAAGTGGATTTGTTGTTACCTGCAGTTCAGATTAAAATTACAACAGAGCTATAATAGGTATGTTCAAATCTCTCTTTAGCTTCTATCCATCTCTGATTCACACTGCAGTCAGTTTTTTATGATTCATAATGCATCCCACTGCGTTTCAGAACCAGATCAAACAAATAGCCTTTCTAGATGATGTCATAACATTAAGAATTGGCAAAATGCCTTCACAGCAGCCAGAGAAAAGAAGACAAATCAATAGTTTATCTTGTTTGGCAAAATAATTTGAGATTGTGTTTTCCAGCATTGTTCAAAAGAACCACCAATTCTTTTTGAAACTTAGCAAGGGCTCAAAAGTGGACAAAGGGGGGAAAGAGTGAGAAAGAAAACAAAGGAGAAAAACAGCACAGATGGAGCTAGCATTGATCTTCTACCAATACTGACCCAGTTGTTGCACTGGTCATTGTTCAAAGGCTATGCTGCAGCAATGGCAGTTGTGAAGAATGCTTTGGAAACTCCAAAATGCCATCACATAGAATTCTTCTGGGTGGTGACAGACACAGTAAATCTAGACTGCCTCTGCCCATAAAGACATACAGTAAGTGCTAACTTTCTGTATTGGATTAAATGTCTATCTAATCTAATCCACTTCTGACTCCTAGAGCTCTCAAGCAGATGCCCTGGGGAAGTTCACAAGCATGGTGTTCTGGGAACAGCCATTAGCCGTTCCTTATAATATCTAGTAGTCAGCGATATTTTACCACTGGGCATGGCACAATATGCATATTTAGTTGTTATGTGCAATAGCTAATGACACATTTACCTTCCATGAATTAATCTAACACCAGGGCCCACCTTGCCACACACAGAGGCTTTCAAAAACACCTCTGGGTGCTTGAATTCCATGGAGAAGCTTTCAAGTTACATATCCAAGCTCAAAAGTGCCCTGGAGAAAACAACCGGGTATAAGTGAAATAAACATGGAGAATCTTCATCCCAGAGCAGCTATGAACCAACCAGGCCTTACAGATTTCCAGTTCCTAGAAGTTTACAGTAAGTTGCAATGGCTCTAGTGTGGTGTAGTGGTTAAGAGTGGTGGACTCGTAATCTGGTGAACCAGGTTTGCGTCCCCGCTCCCCCACATGCAGCTGCTGGGTGACCATGTCACACTTTTCTGAAGTCTCGCAGCCCCACTCACCTCACAGAGTGTTTGTTGTGGGGGAGGAAGGGAAAGGAGATTGTTAGCCGCTTTGAGACGTCTTAGGGTAGTGATAAAGAAGGATATCAAATCCAAACTCCTCTTCTTCTTCTACTTGGTGACATGGCCATAATAATCTCTTTCAAGAAGATTGAAACAGAGTAGCCACTCTGCTTCTCGCATGTAACCAAACAACTTTGTAATCAAAGTGTTCATTACTATAATGCCATTGACAATCCCTTAGGACGTACAGTCGTACCTTGGAAGTCGAACAGAATCCGTTCTGGGAGCCTGTTCAACTTCTGAAACGTTCAGAAACCAAAGTGCGGCTTCCGATTGGCTGCAGGAAGCTCCTGAAGCCAATCAGAAGCCCCGTCAGACATTCGGCTTCTGAAAGAACGTTTGAAAACCAGAAGACTCACTTCCGGGGTTTGATCGTTCAGGAGCTGATTTTTTCAGGAGCCAAGATGTCTAAGATCCAAGGTACGACTGTTCAGTGAATACAACATGCATACAGCCCACATCTACATGGTGGGAAGTCACTAGCAGTATATTACATCCATGCTGCATCATCTGCATGAGGTTCCTATTGATTCCAGGCCCAAGTCAAGGTGACAGTTTTGACCTAGAGTCTCATTTATGGCTCAGGAGAATCATGCCTGCATCTTATCACGATCCTCGACTATAATGGGGAAAACTAAGTTTAGCAACCAAGTTTAGCATCTCACACAGAGAGGAATTTTTAGCAACTGCTTCTCAGAAGTTGCTCAGCAAAGACACAGTTTTTCTTTATCTAGCTGTTGGGGAGTGTGGGAAATATCTGTTTGAGTCTCATATATGTTTACCTGCCCTTAAACAATCGACTAGCCCACAGATCCACTGACAGCAGCATACACACATTCCAATCCAAAAAAATTGAGGCTCTGGTAAATCATAGAATCACAGAATTGTAGAACAAAAAAACTTATTTACATTTGTCCAATGGAACATGAAAAAGATCTCTTTGCTCTCTTCAAAATCAGCAATATTGCCCTGAACAGAAGATTTTGCCAATAGTTAGCTTATCCTTGCAGGGAATTAAAAAGTGAATGTACTCCCCATCACTTTAAGGATTCCATTTCCCCTTTGTGCATTTATTATCAAGAAAGAAATTATTTCTCAATCTTTCATTAGCAATGTGAATACTCTAGAGTTGGCATGGACAGTGAACATCCCATGGACATTGGGGAAAGTTGTCTTGTTTTTTTAAGTAGTCAGTGGGTTTGATCCAGACTAGCAGTGAAGTCCTACATGTGTCTATTCAGGAGTAACCTTTAATTAGTTCAATGAGACTTATTCTCAGGGTAATTGTGTTTAGGAGCACAGTCTTTTAGCTGAACATGAGTTCCACAGTGTGAAAAGTTAGCCATAGTTAAACCTCAGCAAGTTTAATAGAAATAAAGCACAGCTAATTTATGGGTTGGTCCAGCCCATAAGGTTATAACTGCACTGTGCCAATCAAATAGCACCCTAAGTAAAACAGCAATCCCTGCAGAACAAGCACTTAGGCAAGCTGCAACAAAATAGTGCAGTTTGTCACATGTACATTTATGAAACCTTGAGGACAGAAATGCTTTTGAGAAGGGCAACCAGTTTTAGTTGGTCCTGCAGGAATAATGTACTGATTTCGAATGGCAATTTCAGTGCTACACACTATTTTGAAACTCAAGACAATCACCATGACTCTAAACATGTTTGCTTAGAAGCAAGCCCCACTGAGATTAGGATTGCAACCACAGTCACTTCACATTGCCCTTTTGCCATTCAAAATTGAGTAACAATTGAACAACCATAACAATTTATCAGGGCACAACACTTTTGGCATAACAAAGTCTAAGATTAGGAACCTCATTACAAAAATGAGGTTTGTATATGCAGAACAATACAATAAGTGAAAGGTCCCAGAAGTAATAACAGTAACATGCTTTATCTCTAGAAGGGCAACATTCTGATAAAGTTGTTCACTGTTTATTCTGATGATATGCAGTAACCTAGAACTCTTATCACATCCACTAGGATGTTCAACAATGGAACTTTTAAAGAGAAAAAGTCATTAACTCTACAGTATATATTATGTATACATTTTGCTAAGCTAAAGGTTTTATCCTACAAGTTACACAAGTAAAGATTTAAGTACTTCTGAGGCAGGATCTAGATGCCCTTACCCTTACTAAGTACAAGATGCTACAGAATCTGTCACAGAACATTGGTAATATATTTATGGTAAATGTAAAAGACCCCTAGATGGTTAAGTCCAGTCAAAGGCAACTATGGGGTTGCAGCGCTCATCTCGCTTTTAGGCTGAAGGAGCCAGCGTTTGTCCACAGACAGCTTTCCAGGTTGTGTGGCCAACATGGCTAAACTGCTTCTGGCACAATGGAACACCATGACGGAAACCAGAGTGCATGGAAACACTGTTTACCCTCCTGCCACAGCCGTACCTATTTATCTACTTGCACTGGTGTGCTTTTGAACTGCTAGGTTGGCAGGAGCTGGGACAGAGCAATGGGAGCTCACTCCATCGCAGAGATTCGAACCGCCGACCTTCTGATCAGCAGGCCCAAGAGGCTCAGTGGTTTAGACAACAGTGCCACCTGCATCCTTTACCATATTTATGTGATGTGGCAAATGAACTTTATGAACTGTGCTGACTTGTTACCTGCTATCCTAGAAACCAGTGTCATACTGATGCTCAGTGCTCCTAAGCCAAGATACATTTGTGTGCACCAATATGCATGCAGCCCAAGACTGTTATTTGGGATAGAGACCAATTTCACTGACATGCAAAGAGAAGGATGAGCCCACTTCCATATTGTGAATGGAAGCTGTACTGGATCCCCAACCAATCTGTCTGTGGAGTTCCCAGCTGAGAAAGAGAATCTGTGTGCAGAAGCTGCTTTCAAAGGTTAATCCCATCAGCAGTACTTGAGGATTTAATTTTTTTTGTTTAAGCTTTTCAGAATATTGAATATTCTTGACAAAACACCAACGGCTCAGTTCATGATTATGGAAGAAAGTTTTCCCATTGCAGAGAGAGAGGTCTAGTAGGTGGATACTGTTTTGTTTAAAGAAAACAGCTATTTTCCACTGTACTTCATACGTGTGTCACTAACTTAAATAAAACAACAATTATTATCTGGGAACATATCAAGCAGTGCATGAGAACAATGCATACTGCTATTTTTATTATTACTGAAAAATAATAGAACAATGTGAGGAAATATGAACTTCTTAAGCTTATACGAAAAAAATCAACCCTCCGCTGATGTAACCAGAAAAAGTCAACAAAGCACATTAACCTTTGAGGAGTAATGTGGGAGTTGTTGCTAACATCCCTTTTACTTCTCAAAGCAGGCTGCAGCTTGGACACAAGCTAATTGAGTGAATTTGTTAACAGAGATAAGAGTAGCAAGAACTCACAAGGGAGTTTCAACAGGTTTGTGTTGGGGAGGTTTGGTGTTTTTTAGTTTTTGTTTAAGACCAAAGCATGCAATGGGTATGGGGTTGTTTCTGCCTTCTGATCAACCCCCCACCCCAATAACTGAAGCCTGCTCATTATGCTTGACCATTAACACCAATCTGCTGAATTTGTTTTACAAATAAGCTCTGTTCTATTGGCTTTAGTTCTCAACTGAAAGTGCCATCACGGAATACACATGCAATTCCACAAATGACTGTAAGGCTATTGCTATTCCTCCTTTCCACCCCTCTTCCTGGAGTGTCAGCCTGCCATTAAAATGCAAATACAATGGCCTTATTAGCTAGCAAACAACCACCCACTGACCTTCTTCTACAGAGGGAAGGCATCTTTTCCTTCATTGTTTTAAAATGCATTTGTAAATCTATAACAGCCAGACGAGTCCTATTCTACCATTGCTTACCATCTCATGGTATCAGGTTTTGTATTTGCATACTCACCATGGAGGGGAAAAACATATCTCAAAATGAGATCATCAGAGTGAACGTTTCAGTGGAAAGCTGCTAAGATCACATCAGCTCCTTCCATCCCCACCACAATCAGTTTACAAAGGCAAATTTTATATAACGTACACCCAAGTACTGTTGCAGAAAGCCTGCTAAGTGGCAAAAAAGAAACACTTCCAATTCGATTAAAGCTCCCATTACAGATCTAACATATGACCTATGGGAGTGATTGGAATTAGGTTTAATCCTAAATAATAAATACAAGAAGGCACGTTTTGCATTTGACTGGCCCATTCCTGGTAGATTATGGTTTAGTAGCCTTGATCTCGTTAAATGGCAATTATTTTAAAAGGGCATAAGGAAGCTTCCCTCGTCGTCCTCCCACCCCCCGCCCACCACCCACATTGAGTAACTGGCTCTCATCACGGGATCCAGCAATTACGAAGCCAAGATAGCACAGAGAATTGCAAAGGTAGAGAAAAGAAGCCGGGGAGCAAATGTCCTCTCCAGTTCTCCCTTCCCCAGGATGGGGGGCTTCACTTTCCTTCTGCGCCCCTGACCTTGCCGTCCTGAAAAGTCCACAGCCGCCCCTCTCTCTTCCCCCCTCCCGCCCTCTCTCTTGGACTGCGCCTGCCTTTGTGTCTGCTTGTCACTCACCGGTAAACCAAATGAGAGCTGATTCATGAAAAGCACAAAGCCGGGGAAAAAAACACACTTTCACACATTAAAAATCTCGCACGCACGCACGCCTCTCTAACCCGCTGCGTCCAGGCAGAACGTCCCTGCCCTCTAACGCTAGGCACCTCTCAAGAAAGAGTTTGCTTTTGCCCAGAGATCACAAACCCTCTTCCACTTTATTGCTTTTTTTTTTTTAAATAAGGGCATATACTCTTAAAGTTTTGGTCACATAACCCAACCATCGATTATTATTTTTTGTAAAGCGACCCTCCGCAAACTTGCTTTCCCCAAGGCCACTTGAGAGTCTCTTTCCAGAATAAAACCCGGACGCGATTAAGAACTCAGCACGTGTGTAAGCGAGAACACACGTTTAAAGGGCGGCTGCAACTGGGGGGTGGGGGTGTAGCGTGGAAACGAAGAGGAGGAAAAAGAAGGGCAATTTTATAAGACAGAAAAAAGCAAAACTTAAAGCAGATCGACTTCTCTGTCCAACAAACACAAAGGTGGGGGGGGGGACTCACCCACCCCAAACCCAAGTAGCTAAAACAGCAAAGTTCACAAGGCGAAAGCTAGACACGTACAGGGGAAAATAGAAGGGGAAAGGAACCCCCAAAATAGCTTCGAATTTTTCTATTTGTCAGCCATGTTGGTGAAGCTGCTGTAAATTTCTTTTCCATTTGGACCCGCGGAGAGTTGTGTGTGTGTGTGTTTCTTTCCCTAAAAGTCACACCAAGGAGCCCCACGGGCTACTAAAGGAGGTCAGAAAAGGAGAGCGTTTCGGAACGGGGAGAAAGGGAAAGAGAGACAGAGAGAGAGAGAGGGAAGAAGGAGAGAGAGAGAAGCGCGCCTCTGACCTCTTTCCAGCAGTCCCCTCCGCCTCGCCGAATCCAGCCGAAGCAATCTGCTCTCCCTGCTAACCAATCCTAAAGGGCAGCCATCTTGCTTCCTTCTGCTCCTTTACGAAAGCAGCCTAGCCTCCGCATCAATATTCATAAGGCCGTTTTGACGTCTGCTCCCTCCTCGCTCGGCGGAGCCCCAGCGTCGCTCCCAGCGGCGGACGTGACTGCCATCCGAACGAGGGCGGGAGAGGGGGAGGCTGCTGCTGCTGCTGCTTCGCCGTCTTCCCAAGAGCGCCAGGGCGGGCGGGCAGGCGAGCGGGCTCGGGCTACTGGCTACTGGCAGAGACGCCAGCCTCTCCCCCTTTGGGGGTTTTCCCACACAAAGGCGTGGGAGACTTTTTATTGGGATATCTGTATTGGGTTGTTCTAACAGGGGAGCCGGATAGGAAAGAGTGGCGTTGTAACGCGCTTGGGGGTGGGGGTGTTTGGTGGATTTTATTATTATTTTTTATCACCTTTTCGGCTCTAAAACCAGAAGGGCAGGAAATGCCAGAAAGCAGCTGCGTGTTTTTTGTCTGTGTTTGTGTGTTTTCCCAGCCCCCCCCCCATCCGCCCTTTTCCTTGCTGCTGCACTGCAGCCCCGATAATGTGCCACAGTTGCAGACAAAGGACTCAAAACAAGGAGCTGTCATTCTTAACAGATGTTGTTTCCTGGTTAGGGAGGGAGGGAGGGCGAGCGCGTGCTCGCGCGCACGCGCGCATCCCACTCCCGGGCCCTTTAAGCAGCAAGAGGCTGCTTCTCCGACAATGGCTCGCTTGCTTGGCAAGGCGAACTTCGGCTCGGGCGCAGGCCCCGCCCCGCGATTTGCATATTCAGCGCTCGCTCGGGCGCCATTGGCTGGAAGCGCGGGCTCGGCGGTGCTTTTTAAAGGGCTGCTGAGCCCAAGTTCTCCAAAGTCCGCGGGGTTTCTCTCGCCGCCGCCTCCTCCTCCTCCTTCTCCTCCAGTCCCACCTCCTGTTTACGCCGGGCATGTGAGCGCACGGGGAGCAGCACGTGGATGGCACCGATCAAGGTCGGAACTCTTTGGTGGTTTGTGTTTTGCTGCAGACAGAAGAATCCGTTGGCTCAGAGAGAGTCATGAGGGGATCAGCCCAGTCCTGTGGGATCAATGGGTCCGGGCATGTTTAACTGGACTGCATGTTGCAGCATATTCATTGAAAAACCACCCTGCGTTTTGTTTTTAAGAAGTTGTAAAACGAGAACAGACTGCCTTTTGTTGCACGAAAAAGGAAAAAGGAGGAAAGAGAGAAAAGTTAATCCAAACCATTGGATCATTTTTGTAATGTCGTCAATGTGTGGTCACAAATAAAAAGGATGGATATAGAACAATATCTTCCTAAACCATACTCGGAGTAAACCTATTGCAATCCATAGGCTTAAGTTCCACCGAATGGAAATACAGGATAACATGGCAGACGATGTACAATTGAAACATGTATTGCAAAGAAATACCATAAGCATTAGATACAAAAGAGTAACACTGAAGCAGCACATGGAGATAGTTTGTTGCTTTGAAACTTGTTTTGCACATTTGTAGTGATACAGTTTGTGTTGATGAATTGTTTTCGTTTAAAGCATTTGTATTTTCCTGTAGAATATAACAGCAGGCAATAATAATAATATTTTTATTTATACCCCACCCACCTGGCTGGGTTTCCCCAGCCACTCTGGGCAGCTTATAGAATATATAAAAAAACAGCAGGTGGATGGTCATTCTTAACCATATTTCATAACCATACTGAATAGTTTTACATACCCGTATAATAATATGATTTATGATATGTAATAGGATGGTATATATTTTGATAATGGTTATTATTATGAACTAAGAAGAAGAACACACGAGGGTAGATGTTACAAAAGACACTGGGCTTCACCATTTTTCTATTGATTGTATAAACTAAGCTGACTCTAAAGGTGCAATCCTAAATCCACTTACCTGGGAATAAGCACCATTGAACACAATGATACAGTGGTTAAGAACTTAATTCGTTCTGGAGGTCCGTTCTTAAACTGAAACTGTTCTTAACCTGAAGCACCACTTTAGCTAATGGGGCCTCCTGCTGCTGCCGCACCACCGGAGCACGATTTCTGTTCTCATCCTGAAGCAAAGTTCTTAAACCGAGGTAATATTTCTGGGTTAGTGGAGTCTGTAACCTGAAGCGTATGTAACCCGAGGTACCACTGTACAAATTGTGCTCTGGCGGCATGGCAGCAGCGGGAGGCCCCATTAGGTAAAGTGGTGCTTCAGGTTAAGAGCAGTTTCAGGTTAAGAACGGACTTCCGGAATGATTTAAGTACTTAACCCAAGGTACCACTTGATTTCCTTTTGAACAGATGTGTATAGATAGGACTGCACTCTTCAGGGAGCAATCCCACACACCAGAATCTGGTTTAAAGTTGCAACAGATCTAGGACTCATTCAGCAGATGCTGCTGCTGTTCTGCATAAGCCTGGCAGAGGGTAAACAAGCTTTTAAAATAGCAAGTCATACCAGGTTGTCGGGTCATGATGTGAACTGAGGAGAATGGATTTAGGATCCAGCCCGTTTGTGGTCCTGCCTCTGCCACTCCCCCAGAATGCCCCTTTTGGGAATTTATATCAGCCTCAGCCCTGCCACCTTTGGTTCAGCTGGCTGAGTCAGAATAAGCAAATTACACCAGCATAAAGGTAAAAAAGGTAAAGGACCGCTGGATGATTACGTCCAGCCAAAGGCGACTATAGGGTGTGGTACTCCTCTCACTTTCAGGTTGAGGGAGCCGGTGTTTGTCCACAGACATCTTTCTGGGTCATGGGGCCAGTATGACTAAACCGCTACTGGCACACCTGTATTTATTTACAGTGGTGCCCCGCAAGACGAATGCCTCGCAAGACGGAAAACCCGCTAGACGAAAGGGTTTTCCATTTTTTGAGCTGCTTCGCAAGACGAATTTCCCTATGGGCTTGCTTCGCAAGACGAAAAACGAAAAAGTCTTGCAAGTTTGTTTCCTTTTTCTTAACACCGTTAATACAGTTGCGACTTGACTTCGAGGAGCAACTCATAGAACGCGGTGTGGTAGTCAAACTTTTAAAACTTTTTTTGGGGGTTTGGATTTTGGGTTGGGGTGTTTGGAATTCAAGGACTTGGTGTTGGGGAGGGGTTTGCAAGAATCTGGAAGCTTGTGTGTTCCCCCCCCCCTGCATTTTTATGATTTTCTGTGACCATTGGGCCACTCTGCTGTTTTTTTTAAAAAAATATGGATTTGAATTTCTGTGTGGTGGGTGGCTGGGGGAACAGTTGAGGAGGGGGTTCTTCAGCAAGAAGCAAAGAGTGGAAGAGGAACCTTCTTCGAGTTGTCCCCCAGAGTCTTAGAAAATGTACTGTACACTTTGTTGATTTTTAAATGTTTTTCTGTCATGTTTAGAAACTTAATTTATTGTTCCTTCAATTTTTGAAATGCTCTTTACAGTATGTGTGACTTTAAAGAGCACTTAATAAACTCTTGTTGTACCAAATTTGGCTTTGTTTGGACTTTTTTTGACCATAGGAATGCATTAATTGAATTTCAATGCATTCCTATGGGATTTCGTGCTTCGCAAGACAAAAAATTCGCTAGACGAAAAAACTCGCGGAACAAATTAATTTCGTCTTACACTGTACTTGCACTGGCATGCTTTTGAACTGCTAAGCCAGGGTTGAGGTGTTAATGCTGGCTGATCCCAGCTGAGCTTGAAATCCTAAACTGCTCATCCCAGCAGATCTTGCCATAGGATTGCCCTTTGGATGTGTGGACATAGGGAGCAAGTCTTTCTTTCACAGAACCCTCAGAATTCCCTGTTTAAGGAGGCCCATGTGACATTCATTCAGAGCTGTTGCACATAGAGTCTTGTGCATGGCTAAAAGGTGCAGAACCTCCTCCGTTCCTTTCTTTAGAAACTTTCAGAGATGTTGCATGATCACTTCCTCCTTTGGCAATTTATTCCACTGCCTGACTGTTCTTATAGTGTCTTGACAGGATTATCAAGACAATCTAGAACAGGGTGGTCCAATCTGCAGCTTGCAGGCTGCTTTTGGCAGACCTTGGCAACATTCAAGAAAATACATCTTAAAGCCTTAAAAAATTAAGTCTGATTACTTGAAATATCATTTAAATATATTAAATGTGTATTTAATTATGCATATATTTAATTAACTATATTGTGTATATTAAATCATATTAAATATATTGCCAACACTTTAATTTACGCTGTGGAAATATATTCCAGCATGTGGCTCATGGGATCTGTGTCAAAGAACTCCTGCAGTCCACTTGGTATGAAAAGTTGGACCACCCTGATCTAGAGCAACTTGCTTGCAAAAAAAAGTGCCATTTTAACCTGTTTTATCCAAATCTGCAAACTGTTACTGTATCCTCCACCCTTTAATCACTCCTTTCTCTAAACTACATATACATACTAAGTTCTTTCAGCTTTTTAAAAATAGGCCATGTGTGCCAACAGGCCATGATGCTATGCATGTTTGCTTGAAAGTAAACCCCACCGAGATGGGGCAATGGGGCATATGTAGATAGGATAGTACCCACACAGTTGTAATAAGTGCTGGTTATGATGCGGGTGGCACTGTGGGTTAAACCACAGAGCCTAGGACTTGCCAATCACAAGGTCGGCGGTTCGAATCCCCACGACAGGGTGAGCTCCAGTTGCTCGGTCCCTGCTCCTGCCAACCTAGCAGTTCAAAAGCACGTCAAAGTGCAAGTAGATAAATAGGTACCACTCCAGCGGGAAGGTAAACAGCGTTTCCATGCACTGCTCTGGTTTGCCAGAAGCGGCTTAGTCATGCTGGCCACATGACCCAGAAGCTGTACGCCGGCTCCCTCGGCCAATAAAGTGAGATGAGCGCCACAACCCCAGAGTCGGCCATGACTGGACCTAATGGTCAGGGGTCCCTTTACCTTTATGACCCCTAAAACCCTATATGGCTTGGCCACAGGCTACCTGAAAGATTATATCTCCTTATACCAACCTGTCTGGCTGCTAAGATCCTTCGGTGAGCACCTTTTCTTGGTCCCATCAACATCTGAGGCATAATTGGTGGTGACATGAGAGATAGGCATTCTCTCTTACCACAACATACAGGAGGAAGCCTGATCAAAGATTATGGATTGGATCCATACTTATGCTGCAATCCTAACCCCAGTTATTGGGGAGTCAGCCCCATTGAATTCAGCAGAACTTACCTCTGAGTTGACATGGTTAGGATTACACAGTTAGTCATACATATTACTAGGCCATTGAAATAAATGAGGTTTAACCATGACCAACTTAAGCACCATTGTTTTAAATGGATCTCCTATCAGCATGACTAAGTCCTCACCTGGACTATAAACTTAAAGCAGTATGGTACCACCTTAAACAGTCACAACTTCCCCTAAAGAATCCTGGGAACTATAGCTTGTTGTGGGTGCTGTGAGCTGATAGGAGACCGCGTATTCCCCTCACAGTGATACAATTCCCAGAGTTCCCTGGGAAGTGGGCTTGATGGTTAAACCACCCTTACCATCTTACCACGTATATGCTTTGTCTGCAAAACTGACACTGTTACAGGTGCCCTTTTCCTGGGATAAACCAATCTTTTAGTGTGGCAGCACCAACATTTTGGAACTCCTTTCCTATTGGCATCAGGCTGGTGCCTTCCTCATTCTTTTTTCAATATCTACTCAAAGCATTTTTGTTAGGCAAGCCTTGCCATACATGTAAAATGTTGACAAGTATCTTAATCTGGTTTTCAGCTTCTTGTTGGTTTAAACTATTTTTTAGACTGTTGTTTCCGCTGTTGTTGTTTTCTTTAACAATAATTTTGTTGTAAACCACTTTGAAAGGTTTCTTATTTCATGTTACAACCCAACAGTATTTGAATTTTGTGGAATAAATATATAAAATAATGCGTTCACACGAGGTGGCTGCACAGTCCCCCTGCCTTGCTTTTGCCCTTGTGCAACAGCAACACAACTAACACTCTGCTATACTGTTCTTGCAGTGGATGGGCAACAGTGCCATGTTTGAATAGGAAGCAACCTTGGTTTGCCTCCGTGGGGACCGATGGCCACCTTAGTTTACTCAAAACACAGTGCCTATAGATGCATGGAACTAAGTTTCTATATTTACGCACATTATGTTTAGTAAAATGATCCATAAGGTCACCTCCCTTTTTTCATTTCATCTTTTAAGCCTCTCCCTGCCCTGATCTGTGTCCTTCTATGTTATAACAGGTGGTTCTTGTCTGCCTGGAATCTTCTTTGGCTTACGCCCAGCTTGGAAACAAGCCTAGACCCCTTCCTTGCCAATGTTCCCCCTCCTGTGCTATGACATATGTTGCTCTTTTTTTTTTTTTAAAAAAAAGAGAAGTGCTTCTTAGCCTCCACCAAAAGAAGCAGCTGCTGACCTGAGCAGCCTGAAGATCATAAAAAAACATGTTTTCTTAGGAATACTTTGCATGCAGCTTACTTGATACCCCTTTCTCTTGTTATATAGCATAGCAAAAGAGACACACAAGCATGCTTTGTTCTCTGAGCTGCATGTAGTAAATGAGGACATTCTTGAAATGCTTACTTTTCTAGGTGTGGCGTGGCTATTTTTGAGAAGCACTTCAGTATGCCCAACAAGAGATCTTATTTCTTAACAGCCTTGATAAAACCAAGAACAGCAGTTCGAACAAAGCAGTGGGATATCATTTCACCACAGAATGTAACCCTTGGCTACAAAATGTCCGCCTTATGTTTTTCTGAATTATCTTGGTCTCCAGGGCTGCTAATTGACACCACGGCTTTCAATTAACATATTTAAATTTATTTCCCACCCTATCCACAAGGGTTTGGGGGCAGGTTACAGTATTACCTAAGTATTGTCATTGAAGCAACCTAGTAAGGCTGTTACTAGGCCGAGATTCTTTATCCTTCAACCAGAACTTCAGTGATGGGCAAGGATTCCACCCCAAGTTCTTTTGTGACTGTGCAGACTGTATGCATCTTCTTGTGGTGTTGATGTGGGTTTATTGGAGGCTGTAGGCAATTCACAAACTTTAATTACCACAGCCCACCACGCATAGAGGCTGCATGCTGTGGCACAGTGTGAATCGGGTCAAAATCATTTATAAGTTCAAATTTTGATCTTCCTTTTTCAAACCATTTCGAAATGCTGAGGGAGTGAATGAAAATGTCCTTCCTGAAATGTATTTTAAGCACTT
This sequence comes from Podarcis bocagei, assembly GCF_964188305.1. Lineage (NCBI taxonomy): Eukaryota > Metazoa > Chordata > Lepidosauria > Squamata > Lacertidae > Podarcis > Podarcis bocagei. Next base: position 57,449,931 of record NC_138134.1, read on the forward strand.
GAAATTTATGCTGAAAATGCTAAACCAGTAAAACTTCGTGCACCTGCTCTCTGCCTGTCCATGACTGCCAAGGTGGTCTTTGCTAGGCAATGAAAAACATTGCCCAGCAGTGCAGTCTGGTGCATGTCTACTCATAAGCCCATCCCATTGAGCTCAATGGGATTTACTTCAAGATAAGTACATATAGAATTGCAGCTTAAAATAAGAGACCAGACCAGTTTGCACACAAAACTTAATTGGCAAAGTGTAAGTGGGCAAGATTTTAGAGGAAAACTTGTGGCTACCTTGCTCCTCATTTGGTCCTGCTGCAGCTGTCTTACCCAGAGCTAAGCTATGGTTTGTTTAGCATTGCGCCCAAATCTGGGCTCATGGTTTGTTGTGAACTTTAGCATAGGCTTGTTCTTAGCTTACCACGTGGTTTGTTTGAGGAATATAAACCATACATTTGGACAGAACGCTAAGCTAAATAATGGCTTAGCCCTGGCTAGTGCAGTAGCAGGAAGAATAAAGTACAGAGGATTTTCCTCAGAGTAACCAACCACAGTCTCACTCATTTGCACTTAGCCGTGGCTTGAGTTATGTCCAACCCTGCCACTGGGTTTTTTAGGTTAAACAAATTGACCATTTCTCACATGATCCCTGTCGACTTCTGAGCCACTTGCCTCACGGAGACCAACTCTTTGCTACGTCTTAAGCTCTCCTTAGAACCCAATAAATAATACTGCCAATTGTTTTGTTTCAGTAATTCTTGCTTGCTGCTACATGGTTTTTAGTTTAATGATTGCTTTTATATCTCATATAATGTGCATTTTGTGTATGTTAAATCTATGGTATATTTCAAGATAAATAAATAGAAAATACTTGTAACTATGTCATCAATGTTTCAGCATTAAATATCCATGCCCCCTCCTCAAAACAGAAATGTAAATTAAAAATTCAGGTTTGACACCATTTTTTATAATCATATCATCAGGGAGCTTGTGTGTGTGTGTGTGTGTGTGTGTGTGTGAGAGAGAGAGAGAGAGAGAGAGAGAGAGAGAGAGAGAGAGAGAGAGAAAGAAAAACATAGACATAGACATAGTATGAAGGAGCAACCTGAAAGTTAGAAACACATTTGTGTTTGATTTGTCATGCTTGAATTAAATTTCTTATTATGGGTTGCTGCAGACCACAAACCACCAAGGACAAACTTAGCTGATCAGCTATCTGGCTGTCTGTAGCAGCTACACATGCAGTGAAAATTTCACTACAGCTACACCTCTCTAGATTTTTTAAAAGAGCAGGTGACAGTAAAATTCTCATCATCATGTGCATGGATGCTACAAATGAATGTAGTTTTGTCTACAGAGTGGTAAATTTTCCTATCAAGAATTATCATCCTATAAACTGCTTAATTTAAAAACATTATGTGAATTAGGAAAACTACTTCCAGGATCTACTTCTGTTCTGGGAGTTATCTCCAGTTAATTTGCTTATATCTAGTAGCAATGACGTTTTCCCGGTATTACTCACCTAGTATTACTCATCTCTCAGAGCCCCTTTTGAATCAGACTAGAGTGGAAACCTGAAAATTTCCCTTCTAGGTTCCTATTGCTATTTCCTGGCAGTAAAAGCTACCTTGTAAACACAGTGCAAGGTAAAGCACAAAATCTCTGAAATAATTCCAAGAGGGTACAGCTGCTGGGTACAGGGTTGTAATTGTCCACTACTCCACTTTTTTTGCATGGTTGTATTATTAAGTGTGTGGGAGATTTTGCAGTCAAAGCTAAGAATGCATGTCTATGCTAGTTAGTACATGAAGGGGTTAAGGATCATAGAGCTGTAAATTTCTAGATAAGGCACTATTAGGTCACACCCCTTCATCTTCAGGGAGGGAGGAAGTAAGGCTTGTTTCCTGTTTCCTGTTTCTCCTTCTCTCCCTCCCACCCCCCCCACCATGTAACTGGCCAGACACATGAGCCTGGAACTCCCAAGCCCAGACTCCATGTTTGAAGATACTTTTTGTGTTTTGTACTCAAGAATAGGTTTTTACCTGTGTTGTTTGTGCTGCAGCATTAACTGATGAGTGAGTGAGACCTCTGATGATTGTAAGTTAGCATTTAAACTTAAGTTTGTGGTCTATTCACTGTGAGAGAGGGGTAGAGGTGTGGGAAGCACATTGTGATCGATCAGTCGTGGGATATTTAAAGGTCTAACAACCTATATTTCATGTGTTTTGCAAACACTGCATATATTCCAATTTAAAACTCTGCTGGGGGCACTTTTGGCTGGATGGTGAGCGAAGCCCTGAGGTCTTTGAATTCGGGCAGTCAGTCATCTTTTTTTTTACTTTCCCACATATGTGGGACTTCAGGATTAATTGGCATTCCCCAGTTATTTCCTAACAAAGTACCCATTACACAGGGCAGTAGGACTGATTCCAGTTCAAGTTCCTCTGGCACCACATACATTGCGTCTTTTGGCCACATGCCCTCTTCTCCTTCCTAAACAGGAGAGCGACAAGGCAAGCTATCAAGAATACCAGGAACTGATACTGGATTCCTGGAGGCTACTGCAGCTTTAATGTGATGGTTAGCTTGATCCAGAAAAAGACTTCAGTGTGGTGATGTTGCCCCTTCGTGTGTCTCCAGCCCATTTCTTTGGCTACTGCTGACATTGCTGACCCTCTAATATTTATTCTTTGCATTCATTAGTTGCCTGCTAACCTCTAGACAATACACAACACAAATCAAAGTATACAATAAAATATCAAATAAAATAAAATAGTCATAAAACATGTACATAAAAAACATAAAGGACCATAATAGTTCAATTAAATGCTCAAATGCTGAAAAAATGAGACTAAAATAATAATCTGTGCCTCTTTTAATTTATATTAAAAATCTTAAAATGTTAACAAGACTGGATGAACAGAAAGGTCTTCCTGGTGCTCCAAATGTCACTTGTAGACACCTGAAAAGGTTCTCTCTCTCTCTCTCTCTCTCTCTCTCTCTCTCTCTCTCTCTCTCTCTCTCATATTGCCACACTCCATTCTTTAGACTTGTAGAGGGGTCTCAGTTTATTATTTTAGGACACAGTTAAGTCCTCATGAGGAAAGACATCTCTTCAGGCCAGCGGTGGGGAACCACCAGCCTGCAGATCTGATTTGGCTTGTGAGGCTGGCTTCCACAAATCCTGCCCACCTGTCTCACACCTGGCATAATAAGTGATGCCAGGTGTGTGTGTGAGTAGGAGGGAGGAAAGTAAAAGCTGCAAAGGACCAACTGGGAGCATAAAACACACTCTGGATTGTTCTTTGGCAGATGGGGCTCTTTGGCAGCAAGCTCTACACTGGGATCAGCTGCGCCATGGAATTCCCAGTTGAGAACTCTCTTGTGCAGCTAATGGAACTCGTCCCTTTGACACGTTCACCTGCCATTGTAATAGTCACCCGCCTGTCAAAGTTGGCACACAGTGGGGTGGGGGAGGCCTGCCAGCTGGATCCAATTCTCCACTTCTGTTTTAGGTACTGAGATCCCAAGCTGTGTAGGGCTCTGCAGGTCAAAACTAGTTGTTTGAACAGAGACCAGAAATGAATCGAAAGCCAGTGAAGGAGTGAAAAGGCTATTGAACACAGGAACATAGGAGGCTATTGATTCAGAATATTGGTCTACCTTTCTCAGTATTGTCTGCACTGCTTGGCAGTGGCTTTCCAGGGTTCCAGACAGGGGACCTTTCTAGCCCCTCCTGGAGATGCTGGAAACTGAACCTCTCACATGCACCTCATATGCCCAACCACTCAACTAATGTCCTTTCCTTGCCGCCATATTCTGCACCAGCTAAAATTTCACTTGATCACATCTGAGGAATATTGAGTAGCCTGTGAAGAAATGGCTGATTCTTAAGAGTCAGTCAAGAGATAAACGAGGGCATTGAGGAGGAGATTGTGTGTAGGATCTCTGAGCTCCTACTGGTGTGGAAGGGTAGCATCAGGACTGGCACGATGACAGAAAGCAGCTTACAGTCAGCTTCCATGGGGTCTTTCTACCCACACAGTATACATCTGTTTCAGTTCATCTTACCTCACAGGCTCCTGCTAGCAGCCGCCTAATGAGAAGAGCTCACAGACAAATTTTATGTTGGAGGAATTCCATGGACTCAAAGCCACGATTATAGAAAAGATGACCTCATTGCACACAACCTGTTTCCATCTATAAAACTGGAAAATGCCATCAGAAATGCCATTTACGCACAATCACACCTTTCAACTTAATTGAACGTGGAATAGCTGTCGTCCCACTGGCTCCAAACTCAAACATACATTTGCACACTGAAAACTAGTGCTCCAGCTGCACCCAATCTGGGATTGGTCATGGTGATGTATGTCTTAGTTACATCCCAGTTGGATTGCTGTAACTTGGTGTGTGGGGCTGCCTTTGGAAAGCGTTAGGAAACTTCAGCAAGTTTAAGATGCTGCGGCCAGATTGCTGACAGGAGCTGGCTAAAGGGGGAACAGAAACTTCTTGTTACAACAGTGCCACTGGTTACCCATCCATTTCTGGGCAGAATTCAAAGTGCTGGTTATGACTTCCGATGCCCTATATGGCTTGAGTCCAGGTTATCTGAAAGACCATACCCCCATAGGAGCCTGCCTGGGGGTTTTGAGATCTTCTGGGGAAACCTTTCTCTCTGTCCCATCATCTTCATAGGCACCTTTAGTGAACCCACAAGTTTTTCCAGTGCTGTTTTAAATAGGGTAACTTATTGAATTTTTAAATATTTATATTGATTGTATATTTTATACTACAGGTACTACAGTGGTACCTCGGGTTAAGAACTTAATTCATTCTGAAGGTCCGTTCTTAACCTGAAACTGTTCTTAACCTGAAGCACCACTTTAGCTAATGGGGCCTCCCACCACTCCGCACAATATCTGTTCTCATCCTGAACCAAAGTTCTTAACTCGAGGTACTATTTCTGGGTTAGCAGAGTCTGTAACCTGAAGCGTCTTTAACCCGAGGTACCACTGTATTTGTTTTAATTCATGCTCTGAGCCACTATGGGTCCTATACTGAGAGAAAGTCAGGACCTTTATATAATAAAAATAAATAAATAAATAAATAAATAGAAGTTGTCATTGCAAATTAAAATCTCTTTTCCACCCATAAGAACAGAGTGAAAAGCTGGGCTGGGGCAGACTATGAAAGGCAGAGAGGATCAAACTCACACTTTTCTGAATGCAATACTATATCTGCCAATAAGCACCAATGAACTAAATAGGACTTCTTTATGAGTAGACATGTGCAGATGGCACTATTGGTGCTCCAAGTGAAATACTAAGATGCCAAATGGTTTTTCTCTGTCTATTGCAGTCTTCCTTAGTCTTCCTTCTGTCCAGGTCTTCTGTGCATAGGCTCGGCACTTAGGTTCAAATTATATGCGACATCGATCACATAAATTGGCCTTGAGCTGTAGCTCAGTGCTAGAGCATCTGCTTTACATAGGGAAGATCCTAGGTTCAGTCCTCAGCATCTCGAGGTAGAGCTGGAAGAGCATCCCTTGCCTGAAACCCTGGAGAACCAGTCAGGGTAGACAATACTGAGCTAAGTGGACCAATGGTCCGAATCTGTATAAGGCAGCTTCTTGTGTTCCTAGTTTTCCAGCAGCTCAGAATTGGTATTTTTCTCAGCGTTGCTTTGATAATCAGCAGTTCTCTCTGGCGTCATGTGGTGTGCACATGGTGTGCCTTTTTCCTCTATCAGATGTGTTTGTGAAGTCTAGCAGAGGGTTGTGTCATCTTTAGTTTTTTTGTGGTTGCTCTCTTTGATTTATTTGCCACTCCCCAGCTCCCACAAGAGAAGGGCCTCGCACACATATCGGATGATCCGTAAGGCTGTCAAACTCAGCAAAACCAAAAAAAGGAACCGACAACTGACAGGGGAAATCCTAGATGGGAGGGTCTCTGTGACCTAGATCCTCCACCCGCCTTTAAATTGCAATGTATTTTTGAGATCAGATTGTTTCCATCAGAATTGTTTTCATTTGCAATGGTTCAACTTAGATAGAATCCCTGTGTCTGATGCCAAATTTGTCTTATGTAAAAAAAATGGTTGAACTCGAACCGCAGGCTTCATTCACCAAAAAAATCAGGTTTTTCGTTCTATGACTATTTTCAGAGGGGCAGCCATATTAGCCTTTTGCAGAAAAAAGCAACAGGCATTGGAAGCTGCCTTATACTGAATTAGACCATTGGTCTATTTATCTCAATATTGTTTACTGATTGGCAGTAGCTCTCATGGGTTTGAGGCAGCAGGACATTCCTAGCCCTTTCTGGAGATACCAAGGATTGAATCTCAGAGCTCAGACATTCTACATGCAAAGCAGAAGCACTACCAGTAAACTATGGCCATTCCATTAGCTTCCTGGATGAAGAGTCTTGTGGAACCTTAAAGTGAACATACTGTCCTAGTCTGCAATGGATTCAAATAAACAGGGCACAGTGTATCACTGGAATTAGTGGATAGATGTGTTGCATATTTGCAGAGTTCTATTGACTGTTGATCTAACAGAAAGCTAATACAGCACAAGGAAGAGAGATGTCCATAATGCAATGCCCCCATCTTTAGGTTTAAGGCTATAATTAGTTTTAAGTTGACTTTCAGACATCAAAGTTCCAAATGAGAGTATGATACCCATTTTAGCGTGGGTAGCCAACCTATTTGAGCCGATGGGGAGCAAGGGAAGGACTCCATGGGCACACTTGTGCCCATTGCACAATGTTGGTGGCCCCTGTAAAATATCACACCAAAACAAACCTGGATAAAGACCCAGCATTGTGTAGCGGTTACAGTGTCGAAATTAACACTGGGGAGCTCCAGCTTCAAATCATCCCTCAGCCATGAAGCTCACTGAGTGTCATTGGTCCACACACATGCATTTGCAGCCTTGCTTACCTGACGGGGTTATTCAGGAATAAAATGAAATTGGGAAAATTATGTGTACCATAACTGAGCTGCTTGCAGGAAAGGCAAGAGATAAATGTCATAAATAAACAAGAAACTGTGGAGAGCACAACAAAAAGTGGTGTACCATACTCATACTTGGGCCAGATCTACATCCAGTGATGTGACTGGTTGTTTCAGGACAAAGACAAAGACTTCTCCCATCACTGTGATTCCAAAGCAATGTACACCTTTCCACTATGCTCTGATGCCTCCCCTCTGGCTCTCTGGTTGTCTCCTGGATCATCTTTCTGGCTCCAGTGGTACCTCTTTTATCTCCAAGTGATTGGCTGTATTGCTCTGATGAAATATTACATAGCAAGCTGCCTTATTTCAAGTCAGGACATTGGCCACTCTTGATCCATATTGTCTACTTTGACTGACAGCAGCTGTCCAGGGTTTCAGTCAGGGGACTTTACCAGCCCAACCTATAAATGCTGGGGATTCAACTTGGTTTGTTTCTGCATGCAAAGAAAGTGCTCTAGCACTGAGCCAACTCATCAATCATTAGAACCTTTTTTGCTATGTAAAAGCTCTTATTGCAGTAGAAAAGAGATTTTGCTAAAAATGCCTCAGTGCTTCAGGTTGGTAAGCATTATAACCCATCATTTGCTCCATAGGTTACAACTGGCAACCTGCCTCCTTCCTCTCCCCTCCCCCCAAATAATGAAGAAGTTAAGAAGAAATGTTCTGTGAAGAACAAACAGAAATATCATTAAAACAGATGATTTCCACACCCCACAACAAGCCCATTTTGTCTGGCTAGCATCCTGCCAAAGCTGGAGTGTGTGAGAGGAAAGACTAAAAAAGTAGGACACTCCTTTGTCATGCATTTTAAAGAGGGGTTTTTAAAGCCAGACTTAAGAAAAGAGGGACCGTGATTATTCTATAAAAGAGACCTTTAAAAAAAAATCCACACTTTATTACCATTTTCATTCCGTTTTTCCATTTGCCTCTTTATTGCATAGTTCCCAGGTTATAAAGCATTCTTTGCATACCCTTAGGGGAAATTTTGAATCATTCTTAACACTAGCTGTGCTGGCAACAGAGAGAGACACAGACAGAAGGAAAACCACACAGTGTTATTCAATTATGTTCTGCATTTCAACCTGTAAGGTAGCAGTGACTCTGTTATAGTCATTTATGCATAGATTCAAGAAGTTAGGAACTACCCAAGGTCAAACCCAATACAGCAGACATGTATTGGGTTCTATGGGACTTATTTCTAGCTGAAGTGAGTTTAGGATTGTTTGATGCCCAATGCAATGGGACATTTATTCCAGCTTAGGCCAAAGATGTAATTATAGACACAAATTTATCAGTCCTTCATTATGCCTCTGAGTACCAGTTGCTGGGAATAACAGGTGGGCAGAGTGCTCTTCTGTTCAGGTCCTGCTTGAGAATTTCCCACAGTTGTCTGGTCCGCCGCCGTTGGTCTGATCAGCAGGTGTGCCTTATGATCTTAGTCACCAAAGACCTGCTATTGACTTGACTCAGTCATCATGGTAATCCAAACTGTTTCCCTTCCCACCTTCTGTTGCCTCTCCCTCCTCTAACTCTCTATTACTTTCTGGACCTTTCTTTCCATCTCCCTCTCCACGGATTGTTGTTGTCTTGTCTTTTCACCTCATCCATACCTCCTCAGTCAGATCCAACCTTCTATTCATCCTTCTTCTGCAGTGGAGTATTTGATCCTGCGCATTTTACTCAAATTGTCACATTGTCAACAAAAACAGAGACTGCACGACAGGATTTAGCAGATGTGCATTTAGCTGTCTGGCTAGGAACGCAGTCTAATGTGATGGACTACATGGAATTGGCGGAAATGACTGGCAGAATCCGAGACCAGGGAGAAGAGTCGGTGGAAGAAGATTGGAAAAAAATTAAAGTATATTTACAGAAATATTGCAAAATTAACGAATGTTAGAAGGATGCTGGAACGAAGTTACATGGCTTTAGCAGAAATGTGATAAAGAATTAAGTAAAAATAGATTGTTAATGGACCAAAGTGGAAAATTTAAGGTTAGACTGTATTAAGATAAATTTTAGAACGAAAATTGAGAAAGATGGAAAGGACTTGCTGAAATAGCTAATTGAACTAGAATACAAAAAAGGGAGGTGTGAGGAGGTCGATGAAACAAGTATATGAGAGGTAAAGACATGGAAAAGTTGGATGTGTTTTTAAATGTTTTTGGTCCCCCCCCCCGTTGTTTTACTGTATTGTTTTTTGTTTTGTTTTTTGTTTTTTGATGTATTGTAAGGTCTTGTTTTGTTTAATTTTCTATTGTTCTTTTTAATTTTTCTGTAACTTTCAAACCCCTAATAAATATCATTTTTTTTTTTAAAAAAGGAATGCAGTCTAATGCATGATCAGGTCAGAACACGCACCCCCCCAAACACACACACACACACACACACACACACACACACACACACACGAACTGAGTGTGATCAGTAGTCATAGAACGTTGAATGTCAGTTGCGCCCCCTGATACCATACCTTTAAAACACTGTGATACCACATTAAACAGCCATGACTTCCCCCAAAGGATAATGGGGGCTGTAGTTTATTAAGAATGTTGAGCATTTTTGGAGAACCCCCTTCTCCAGGGGTAGGCAATCTAAGGCCCGGGGGCCAGATTCGGCCCAAATTGCCTTCTCAATCCGGCCCGCGGACGGTCTGGGAATCTGCATGTTTTTACATGAGTAGCATGTGTGCTTTTATTTAAAATGCATCTCTGGGTTATTTGTGGGGCCTGCTTGGTGTTTTTACATGAATAGCATGTGTGCTTTTATTTAAAACACATCTCTGGGTTATTTGTGGGGCATAGGAGTTCGTTCATCCCCCCCCCCCCAAAAAAAAATAGTCCGGCCCACCACATGGTCTGAGGGACGGTGGACTGGCCCATGGCTGACAAAGGTTGCTGACCTGTACCCTACTCGCTTCACAGAGCTCCAATTCCCAGAGTTCCCTGTGAAGAGGGATTGATTGTTAAGCCACTCTGGGAACTGTACCTAGGCAACTAGGGGTTCTCCTTACAGCTCTCAGTGCCCTAAACAAGCTTCAGCTCCCAGACTTCTTTGAAGAAGTTGTGGCTGTTTAGAGTAGTCTGATACTGCTTTAAATGTATGGTGTGCATGTGGCCTTGAAAGAGAAAAATGGAAGGGTGGCATTTAAAGTTAATTTCCAGGAGGCTGGCTGGCTGGCAGGAACCCAGAGCAGGTTCACTCTTGTGTGGAGGTGAGGTTGCACAGCAATGTCCCCCACCCTGTCCGGTCCTGTCTCACTTGTTGGTTCTGTACTCTGGCAAGCTCTGGAAGTCTGAATCAAAAGTAAGTGGCAAGTCTCTTCTGCATCAAATGTTAGTGCTGGGACTGTGAAACACTCATATGCCTTTTAAAAAATAACAACATACTGTTTGTAATCCATGTTGAGTCCTAAAAAAGTAACCGAACATCATACAACACTGATCAAAAGATGCCATTACTCAGACTCTAGTAAACATTAGAAGATAATCTGTTGATTCTAAAATTGTTTAAGGCTGCAGCTCTAACCCCATTTACCTGGGAGCAAGTCCCATTGCATTTAATAGGTTTTACTTCTGTGTAGGCGAGGCTAAGATAGAACTGTTACAGCAAAATACCATAACTTCTGTTAGTACTCCTATATCTAAAAGCACACTTATAATGCAATTCAACACATGTCTATTCAGAAGTAAGTCTTACTGGGTTCAATGGGGTTATTCCCAGGTAAGTGGTTTGTCTTACTCATCTCTCATACTAAAGTCCCAAGATAGATAAGCTGTCAACTGTGACAGATGTATTACTTTCTGCAAGGTTTCGGTGCTATGTTTCTCAGACACTAAGTTATTGATTAGATTGGCTTTTCAGGTTTGAAATGGCACAATTGGTTGGTATGGGGGTTGTCCCCGAAGAGATGCAAAATCTAAATTAAAAATAAACCTTCCTTTCTGAATGAATCTGAAGCAAGGATTGGTGCTTTTCCTGCTGTTAGCAAACATGTGATGGCAGCTGATCTTTCCTTGTTTACCTTGTAATTGCTTACAAACAACAGAAAGAATGCACAAGTGCACAGAGTAGGTTGAAATGACCAAAAAAAAAGAATGTTGCCTTCACGTGATTCCCATTCTTTTGTAATGAAGTTTGCATTTGAGGGGTTGCATGTAAACTTTGCTTCTCAGCATTTAGGTGAGACCACAAGTGTAGCTTGGGCTGATGAATCTGTTGGGTGCAATTAGTGAGTTGGTGGAAATAGAGAACTCTTGGCATACTTATTCATTTTTTTCCAGTTCAGCTGTCCAGTTTTCTGACTTTTTTTGTATGTGTCTTCAGCTGCATGTACCGCATCTCAGCATACTGTGTGGTGTGGAATTATCTTAATGTTATAAGGCCCCAGTAGTCAGTGCTATTTCAAACATGGAAAAATAGCATGTGATACAGTCCTGCTACTGGAAGGAATTTTTTTATTTAGTCCTTCCTGGGTCATCTCAGAGTGTAGGCAGATAATGCCATGTTTGAATTCTCCTCCATGTTTCTGCAAGGGGAAAAATAGAGCAGAGAGGAATTTATGAGATGCTTTTTTGCCTGACACCCTAGTTTTGCATGTGCAGAAGGCGGCACATTCACACATGCAATTCCCCATCCACAGATAGTAGTGCATTTGAATTAACCTTTACAGAGAAAGACCCAAGTAGTGTGTGTGTGTGTGTGTGTGTGTGTGTGTGCATGCATGCATGCACAATATATAAAATATCACATTTCGATGACAACCCTTCCTCTAGTATTCAATAGAAAGAGTTTCTCTCTGCATATCATGCCAGCACAAATAATTGTTAAGTCATTAGCAAAGACTGTGAATGCCAGTTATCCTAATATTAAGCCTTCTGCTGCTCTCCCTGGAATTGTTTGACTTGATTGCATCCCCGTTGCACTGACAATCTGTTTTCTGTTATCAGCAGATAGGCTGACAGCCATTTAAATTCTCATTTAGAAAAATCCAAGAGCACTTGCTTCTTTGCTCCCAGAAGGATGAATCACTGAAACCAATGATTTACACAGAACAGTATAAAATAGGGGGAAAGGGGGAGGGGGCAGTAGTGAGTCTTGTCAGCTGAGCAGAAGCCATATTACTGCAAAACTGGGCTATTCGCTGGATGCAGGGAGCTGGAATTCCTACCCTGGAAGTTTGTTTCCACACATGCTGTTTCCACACGCTGAAGTTTGCTTAGAACTTCTCGCCAGTTTTGACAGCAACCACTCACATGATTCCACGCAGAAAAGCAGCATTTTTGTAGTTTGGAGTCTTCCTTCCCAATGGGTTTGGTCTTTTTAGGGACCGAGGCATTCTGATTATTCATTCAGACAGTCAGACATCCACCTGGTAGAGAGGAATGCCCAGATTCCACTCAGACCTTTTTAGCAGGGCTAACCAGAGCCATGACTGTCCTCCAGTCTTTTCCTGGAGTTGCTTTTCCACAGACGCTTCCCCACCACCCACCGAAGTCCTGAACATGTCAGAAACTCACAGCTGAAATACACAATGTTCTGCCTGTTTGAGCAGAAGCAAGCCCTTAATGGAGGTATTTAATCAGAGACTGAACAACCATCTGCTAGGAATACTGCCATTGCACCCTGTGTTTTAGATCCTGAACTGGTGTTAGGAAAGATTACCTCCAGGGACCATTCCAACTCCATGATTAGGCAAGCAGTCCATCGATAACCTGCAGTTTCCACCTGGGATGTCTATTCCATGCTTTGCAAAATCTTCTCTGTAATTTACAGCAGTGGCCATGCCCATGCAGAAAAACCACACCAGCCCATCTCCTTGAAGAGCACTTTCACTATGTTTTGCAACAGATGGGAAAAGTTCATTTATTGCAATCACATGAGTCATTATGCATATGCTGCCATGGTGTGATTTTCTAATAGGAAATGATGCACAATTGATTACTTCCACTTAACCCATACAGTACAGCACCACCTTCACAGTGCTACTGCAATATAGCAGCAGGGCTTCAGCCTCAGCGCAGACCAACACCTTGATGGGTTTGCATATGTGGGAAAGTATGGGAAAGGAGTGATCTCATATATGGGAAGGGATGTGGAGAAGAGAAGCTCAGAATCCTAAGCAGCAACACAGTGATGCAGGGAATGAGCTTCTCTGGCTTAGGGTACCGTTCTCCACAAAACACAAGAAATCAACTGCAGCCTGTGGGATGGCATGTATTGTAGTTTCCAGCAGTGGTGGTGGTGGTGAAGGATTTACAAAGAATAATTTACAAACAAATAGCAATTTCCTCCTTTATTTAAAAGTATTTATATTTAACCTTTCCTCACCTGAGCTCAAAGTTGTTAATAACAATAAAACAGCCATTATAGTATAATGGTTAAACACTTACTCACTCATTCACTCACACAAAACAAAATAGTAGGAGAATAAAAAGGAACTCCTAAAACCAATTTCACCAAAATAGTTTCCAGCAAGTTAAACAAATAATCAAAAGTGTTTAAAACATTAATGACCCAGGAGCATTCCTAAAAAGGCAGGTTTTAACAATTCAGTGGAGAGCCACTGAAAGTTAGGATGCCAGTAACTATTCTATATATTCTTTTAAATTTTTTTTAATGGCAAATAGAACAGAAGAAAGTAACTTTGACAGTTCTGCAATGGGATCATTAGATTTCAGCTTTTCCCCAGGCAATCAAGACAGGCCTGCGGTTTAAAAATAAGGTCAGCAGAACAGACAACCCAAATAAAAGACGCTGTAGCTCTTTCCAAAACACTTCTCTGTCTGCCCAGGTACATTCTATTCAAACAAAAGAACTACGTGTGAGAATTACTGTGTAGTGGGCAGTATCCAGGCCTGAAAAAAATATGCCTTATCTCCCTTGGCTGGTTTGTAGTTTTTTAACTGGTTGGGAACCAAGGCGACATTCAGTAAAGCAAACAAGGGCACTGGAAAAGGGACTGCCATGCAATTCAGTAGAGAGATGGGCCTGTCATACATCAACAACAGATGGCACTCAGGTCAACAACAGAAAAAGATAGGATTCGGTGTGTACAGAATGGGAAGGCCTGAGGTTGCATCGAAACAAGATACTTGCCAACTCCTACCACTTTCGCTTGCAATTGTCTGTCCCTGATGAAAATTTAACTGCTCAGTATCCAAGCATATGGTGAGCCGATGAGCTGAGCTGTCAAAAGCAGAAATTAATAGAAGCACTTCTCAACTGCATCGTGGAAACCAGGGCTGGCTCAAGACATTTTCCCACCTGATGGTTGCCCTGTTCAACTTGGAGGAAGAGTGTAATTAAAACAAAAACCTTACTAATAGTGAGATCCAAAAGCAGCCAGATTGATCTGTGGAATGCACAGGTTTCCCTGTGAGTGATGCAGGCAAGTCCCACTTCACAGGCTGCAGCAAAGAGCGGAAAAACCGAAGCAGCAGCAGTCTGGTCTTTCTTTCCCTGCTTCACACGTGAAGGGGCTCTTACACTGTGCTTGGTAGAATGTACTGTAAGCCTAAGTGTTGGCACATGGTTGGTCTTGCTCATTGTAATCACTTATCTGAATTAGAAGCAGGTGTGGCGGATTATTTCCAGAATCATTATGACTTCCATTCTCAGATGCTCAGGTTACAAGTGTTAGCATTTCCCCCGCTGTAGATGAGTCATCTGAGTAAGCTGACATTTGTAACAGAGACAGTCTCAGAGTCGTTGTCTACTGTGGCCCTTTCTGCCGACTCCTACTCAAATGTCAGAAGAATAGCTGTGTTAGTCTGTGAAGCAAAATTAAAGGGGTCTGGTCACACCTTAAAGGCCAAGCAGCTTAGCGTGGCATGAGCCCAGTTCATCAAATGCATGAAGTGGGTTGGAAACTTAATGGATATAGCCCCGAGAAGCTGACCAAAAGATAGGTGGGATGATACCATCATCATCATCATCATCATCATCTCAGCTTCAGATCATCTGCACATGTAGCCTCTATGTTGTCTTCTTCTTTGGCGATCACTCGTAGCCAAGTAAGATTGTCTTCCATAAACACGGTTTTAACAATGAGTCCGTAAGTGACTGTGGAGGCCAATTCTGGATCCACACATCCTTCCACAGTGGGGACATTGGTTTCCGGGCGGGAATTGATCACGGTGTGAATTTGCCAAGCGTGCCTTCCTCTTAGCACGTTTCTCCCTTGTGTCCTGAGTTTGAGTGTCTTCAAAGCCCATGACACCTTTGGTAAAGGCTGTTCTCCAACTGGAGCGCTCGCAGGCCAGTGTTTCCCAGTTGTCAGTGTTTAAACTACATTTTTAAAGATTTGCCTTGAGACAGTCTTTAAACCTCTTTTGTTGACCACCAACATTACGCTTTCCATTTTTAAGTTTGGAATAGAGTAGTTGCTTTGGAAGACGATCATCAGGCATCTGCACAACATGACCAGTCCAACGAAGTTAAAGTTGAAGAATCATTGCCCTATGTTGTAGGGCAGGGGTGTCCAAACTTTTTTCAAAGAGCGCCAGATTTGATGAAGTGAACATGCTGACCAAAGGGACGACCAAAGTTGCTGAACTTTTTTTAGGATTGCAATTGTTGAGCTTTTTATTGGATTGAAGTTGTTGAGCTTTGAGCTTTTTTAGGATTTTACCCCAGGAAATAAACAGGGGCCGGATTAAAACAACCGCTGGGCTGGATTAGGCCCCTGAAACAGACTTTGGACATGTGCCTGTTGTAGGGTAAGGTGACCACCTGCACTTTCTTGCAGTGTAAAATTGCATAACCTCCAACATTTCTCTGATGAAAATAGGGATGTCCTATTCTGGTTCACCAGAAGCGGCTTAGTCATGCTGGCCACATGACCCGGAAGCTGTACACCGGCTCCCTCGGCCAATAAAGCGAGATGAGCCGCCGCAACCCCAGAGTCGGTCACGACTGGACCTAATGGTCAGGGGTCCCTTTACCTTTATTCCATAATAATATTCAAAATAATTTTACTATTTATACCCTGTCCTGCTGATTGGGTTGCCCTAGCCACTCTGGGTGGCTTCTAACATATATAAAAGCATAATAAAACATTAAACATTTTTTAAAAATACTTCCCTTTACAGGGCTGTTCTTGGGTCAGTTAACTCCATACCATCCAACATTCCTCTGATGAAAATAGGGACATCTTAAGGAAAAGTGAGACATTGCAGGATCAAATAAGAAACCAGGACAGCTTCTGTAAATTTGGGACTGTCCCTGGAAAATAGGGACACTTGGAGGGTCTGAAATTGTCAGTCAAAAAGAGGACAAAGGTTTGCATGAAACTGGCATGTGCCAATTTATATGCACATTTATAAATCATTGCTAACGTTTAAATACAAACAACACATCTTCACATAGTGGAGACCAGAAGTGCTGTGATCAGTATAGCTTTTAAAATATTTGGATGGCCCTAACGTAGCAATCTTTGCACCGTGTCTAATCTGTGAGTTAATCTATGTAGGAGGGGGTCCATTTTTACCTCACCCAGCTCTTAGAGCAGCTTGGAGTCACTTAAGGTGTAATTGTAAGAAATATATGAAGATTTCCCTTCCTCTTTCACTCCCCAGAGTATGTGAGCCAATGATGTGAAAAATGGAAAGCAATAATCCATCAGTAGCAGAGGACAGTAATAAATTATTTGCACGCTCTGTAACATATCAGCATTGAGCAAATCAGGAGGTCTCATCTCAATATATCTGTATCTGTCTCTATTTTAAACTGTAATGCTTTCCAATCCTGCCCAATTAGGCAAGGCATTAATACAACAAACTGTTTACTGGTTCGAAAGCAAAAAGGAGATTGTGGCAAGAGTGGATTGTTCTACTAGCCACAGCTACTTCTACCACACACTTGAAGGTTCTGAAAACCTTCCTCCAATCTAGAACTTTGTTATAATACATTTGTCTAAGAAAAGGTTCTGATCTTTCTATTTTTACACACACAGAGAAAGAGAGAGAGCAAAAGAAAAAAAAGAAAAAAAAGAAGTCCCCTTTTCTAGAGGTGTGCACAGACCTCATGATTCCTTTTGTATTGTTATGTTTTTAAAAATTCCAATCTGTTCCTGAGTCACTCTGTGCTTTCTGTCGTGAACTGTAATTCAGGTTCTGACCTGCTCTGCATAAGATCTAGCTCTGATTTCCACATTCTCTATAATGGGGAATCTAAATATGTCTATAACCTTTTCAGTTTTTGGCCAAAGCGGATGAAATTTACGGGCACAAAATCTCCTCTAGACTGGATTAAGCCTGCCAAATTGCAAACAAATACACTGAGGGGCTTTTGTGTGTGTGGGGTGTGTGTGTGTGTGTGTGTGTAAATATGCTTTAATATGCTCTATAATCCATTATGAAGAGGGAGGGGGTTGTCTCTTGCTCTTTCTTACTTTAACATATTTAAGACGTAGCCAACTGGTGTACATTTTTGCATGGGCATTTTTAAAAGAAACTTTTCAGCTTCACACTTGTCTTTCCTTTCTGGTGCTTGTTTGGGTTCTATGATAGACCTCCGGTAGGTCTTGCAGCACAAAACTATCCAAAATGTTGCCTGCAGAGTTCCAAAGAACCAATACTTTAAACTGAATGCAGAAAATTTGGAAACTAGTGTCATTTTTCCCTTTACAGAAATCTAAGCCCTATTCAGACAACGGTATCCATGAATATGTATATGAATGTTGCAGCAAGGATGTATGTGGGTGCTTGCCATAGTACATCTGTCTTGTAATGTTTATCTAAGTTGGTTTCAGTTACCAGGCCAAATTAACTCCACCATATAGGACTAGAATATCAATGGTTAAGCACTGCATTTCTTCTGCTTTAAAGGTAAAGGTAAAAGGACCCCTGACCATTAGGTCGAGTCGTGACCGACTCTGGGGTTGCAGCGCTCATCTCGCTTTATTGGCTGAGGGAGCCAGCGTACAGCTTCCGGGTCATGTGGCCAGCATGACTAAGCCGCTTCTGGCAAACCAGAGCAGCACACGGAAATGCCGTTTACCTTCCTGCTGGAGTGGTACCTATTTATCTGCTTGCACTTCAATGTGCTTTTGAACTGCTAGGTTGGCAGGAGCTGGGACAGGGCAACTGGAGCTCACCCTGCCACGGGGATTCGAACTGCCGACCTTTTGATCGGCAAGTCCTAGGCTCTGTTGTTTAACCCACAGCGCCACCCGCGTCCCTATCAATGGTTAGTAGCCAAGATCAATAAGGTCACTTCCAGATAACCTATTGCTAGTGTTCTTTTCAGCCAGAACTTCAGCAGTCTTTTCTTAGGTTCTTAGTGATTCTTCACTTTTGGTGGCATCAGTTGTCTTCAGCCTCCTAAGGCCCCCATCAGTTAATGAGCCGGTGAGTGTAGGATTTCACCCAGGGTTTATTTATTACGTTTATTAGTCACTCCATAATTCAATTTTCTTTGGGCAACGGCCCAATTTAAGATCACAAAAAATCAGAGCAGACAATGGCACACTACAAAATGCAGCCACAGAGCAGAGAGATGAATACAGATTCAGCCATAATAATAAAATAAAAAATGAGGAGTGCCACAGTTTGGGGATAACACTCAGGCATACCATGACCCTGCAGCACACGTGAAGCTTAAATTGTTAAAACTTTGACCCAATCTGCAAACAGATTTTAAATGTTTATTTGGATTTTATACCTTGGTTCTAAAAGACGCAAATAGCACCACTGTACTGGTGGCAGGGGATGATAATGATTTGTATCACAGACTACATGGAGGGGGGATTTAACCCCTTCCTCCCTCACTGGAGCCCATTAGCACCAGCGGTGGATTTCCCCCCAAAGCAAACTTCAGCTTCAAAGGAGGGGCTTTCCTCCGGAAAGCAGCAAGGGAGGAAAGCATAACACTTTCACATCCACGCCTGTTGTAATCCCCATAATTATTTTTTAAAAACCCCCACTGAACTAATGTGATTTGCATAAGAAACCAAGCCAAACTCTGACCTCTTAAATATAAGGCTGCATTTAACACCCCCTCTATTTTAACCATAAGATGTACTAATTTAAATAAAAGTATGTATGAGTGGCTTCATGGGACATGATTATAATACAAGGTACATAACAAATGGAGAGGTCTAAAACAATCTATTGGTATACAATTTCCCCCTCAGTGATTCTGGCAGGGTAGAGGAAACATTGCATTCTCCTTTCAGTCAGCCATAGACAGGTTCCCTCACTAATTTTTTCAAGCCTCACTAACTTTAATTTAGTTTTTCTACATCTCTTAATTTAGAAGAAAGAGGGTTGCATATTTTTTTAAAAAGCAACACACTTTGTTTCTTAAAACCCATTTGACTTTGCCTCAAAACAGACGGACAGTTAAGAAAGCATTATAACACTTCATTACTCAAAATATCTTTCCCAACAGATGTGCTCTTCCACTAGATACTGTTTCTTAGTTTGCGGGTGCCTTTCCTTTCCCCATCTAAAAATAAGACCACCAGAAAAGCCAGCTTCCTCCCTCCCCCCGCTTTCCTAATTGAATGTGTCTGCAGAGTGTGAAGGTGCAATCTATTGTAATTAATGCTAATTAATTATTACATGGTCAAATGAGCAAGTAATGCACAGCCAGATTCTGAAAAGTTAATTGTATGAAAATTGGATAAGCAATTGCACGTTTGAATGCACGCGTACACAGGCGATCCGTGGCTTGGCATGGCACTTCGTCTTGTGTTTTTCCCTTTAAAGATCAGTGGAGGCTTTTTTTTTTGTTTTCTGTTTTTAAAAATAAATACATGAAAGCAAACCATTTCCCTAAAACTCTCCTGACTGTATGGGAGAAAAACAAAAGGGAAAGCAAGCAAAAGCTGAAAAGGAAAAACAGCAGCCGCCAATTTCAATAGCCCATGCCTTCAAAGAAAGAATATTTTATATTCAGTGCTGTGTACAGGCGGCGTCGTTGTCACCATCATCATCAAATGGATGTAAAAGTTGTGAATTTGGTACCTGAATATTACGACTTGCTCAATTCTGGCACCATACTTCAATGTTCTTTATAACAAAGACAGCACATAGTTAAATCTATGGAACTTACTATGATAAGATGTAGTTATGGTCACCAACGGGGATGGCTTTCAAAGAGGATTAGAGAAATTCATGGTGGATAAGACTGTCAAGGACTATCAGTACTCTTCCTCCACTGTCAGAGGCAATATGTCTCTGAATACCAGTTTCTGGGAATTGCAGGTGGGCAGAGTGAGTTTTCGGTGGGCATGCTGGACCAGATGGGCTTTTGGCCTGAACCAGCAAAGCTCTTCTTATATCCTTAGTAGTTTGAGCTTGTTTTGTTCCTCTTGAGTTCTTTCGCTGTACATGTCTAGTGCAGGGGTGGGGAAACTGTTGCCCTCTAGACGGTGCTGGACTCTAATACCCATCTTTCTTAGTTAGCACAGTCAATGGTCAGGGAGGATGGGAGTTCAAGTTCAGCAAGTCCTGGAGGGCCAGAGATATCCCCATTCCTGCTATAGAATTAGAACCAGCCAGTGTGGTCAAGGATAGTGAGAACTGAAGTCCAGGGACACCTGGTGAACCGAAGGCTCCCCACCTTTGCTACAAATATTTGGGAAGAGTATTACCTTCTTACACGTTTAACTTTCACTAAACAGTCTTCTCTCTTGCCATACTAGAACTGATATACATTTAATTTCTGATTGCAATTACAGATTTCAGTGGGGGAAACTAGATTGATGACAGGGACATGAAAGGCGAATTGAAAGGGAATATGCAATGTGTATTTTAAAAATTACCGGTAAACCCTGCAAACTAATGGTAATTACCAGTAACAGACAGGGCTGGTCCACCCATGGGGCAAGGTTAGGTGACTGCTTCAGGTAGCACGATCCACAGGGGCAGCAGATCCAGCCTCCAAGGGATGCATCACCTGCTGCTGTTATGGCAACAACAGCTGCAATGTGCTCCTTGGATGGGCTGCCTCCCCAATGCTGCCTTTATAGTATCCTCTTGGTGAAGAGGAGGTATTGCCATCTTTGTTTCTGATGTAGATCTTCACTCACCCCCTTCTTCCCTGGTGAGCAGGAGGCACCATTTTGTGATTCATCTCAGGTGCCAAAAGGTCTTGGGCCAGACAAAGTCAGGGCTCATTTCAGCAGGAACTCACAGGAACTGAGTTCCGGCACCACTCAGGTGGGGCCATTGCCATTGTAAGAGAACAAGGGAGGTGTTCATGGTGAGTTCTGGCACCTCTTTTTTTAGAAAATAGTACAGTGGTACCTCGGGTTACATACGCTTCAGGTTACAGACTTCGCTAACCCAGAAATATTACCTTGGGTTGAGAACTTTGCTTCAGGATGAGAACAGAAATCGTGCAGCAGCGGCATGGCAGCAGCAGGAGGCCCCATTAGCTAAAGTGGTGCTTCAGGTTAAGAACAGTTTCAGGTTAAGAATGGACCTCCGGAACAAATTAAGTACTTAACCCAAGGTACCACTGTACTGGATAAAGCTAATAATTCCTGAAGCAATTATGCATGCTGGTAAATAATGGGTTAATCATATAAATAGTGTCAGGAGCAGCTTTAACTAACACATTTGGATAATTTGCTTTTCTGCAAATTATGTCTTCCTAGGTTGCACCTGCCCTATCTAGAACCAATATCTTATAGTTTGGGGTCAGCCTACTACATCTCATGATGAAATCTTTGGGGTGGCATTCAACTAAGTTTTACTCTGAGTAGACCTGTTGAAATTAATGAACATGGATATCATGGCTTCTGCTGCTCAGGCTCAATTCCCGTGCGAATGTTAAGATATCCTTGTATGTTATACAGACATAAATGTTATGGGATTTATTTCACATTTGCTCTGCATCCAAACTGCTCAAAGGTTTCTAGGGTCTTAGGAGGTGAGTAAAACACAACTGCCTTCTGCAAAGTGGGCTGGTGGGTGAGTAATTAAATACACAAAATTGGGTTTTCTCCCTCTTCCATAACACTAGAACTTGGAGTCATCCAGTGATGCTGAACTTTGGATGATTCAGGACAGACAAAAGGAAACACTTCTCCACACAGCACATGGTTACAAAGTGGTTACTTCCCACAGGAAGTAGTGATATCACCAATGTTGGTGGCTTTAAAAGAGGATTAGACCAGTGTTTCCCAACCTTTTTTGGGCAAAGGCACACTTGTTTCATGAAAAAAATCTCGAGGCACACCACCATTACAGCCCCGTGACGTCAGTGCGCAGCGTCACGCCGGGAGGGACATGAATTGCTAGCAAATTACAGAATCACCTCCTTGAGGGCTGGCTCATCTTCTCCGAAGGCAGAACCCCATTAATTAACAGCACAGACTCACACCATAGCCAAGACGAGGGGGGAAAACCTCAGTCATGCACAGTCATGCACATGTGGGGGCTAAATGAGGACGAAGACTGGGCAGAGAGCAGGGTTCAAATCACCCCACCTGGCCAGGACAATCCCTGGGTGCTCCCTTGGGCCACTCGCCTGACCCACCTCGCAGGGCTGTTGTTGCGAGGATAACACGGGGAGAACCACGCGCGCCCCCGGGAGCTCCTTGGAGGAGAAAGCGGGCGATGAATGCAATGCCCGAAATATATGAGAGGCGACGAGGTTTTGCAGGTGAGGGGCCCCCGCCAGCCTCCGCTTCCAACACCCAGCGCAACGACGCCGAAGTTTCCCCCCGGGCTCGGCTCGGGGAGCAGCGCTGCTCCCCCCCGGCTCCCCTTCGCCCTCCCGGCTCTCTCTGCCGCCCACTGGGGACCCCCCTCACCTGCCAAGTCCGGAGCGCCGGTGGAAGTTGCATGCATGCATGCAGGGCGCCGCGTTGCCATTGCATTGCACTGCACTCCATGCAACGCCTGCACGCATGCATTGCCTTGCACGCCCGCCAAGGGGTCTCCCCGCGGTCCGATGCGTCCCCTCCGGCGCGGATGCAGCATTGCAAAAATAAAAACCCCCGGACGCAGCCCTACCTGGGGGGCAGCCTCCGCCGCCGCCGCTCCGCCTCCGCGGGGATCCCCGGGCTCCATCCTGCCGCCCGATCTCCGCAGGGGCGCAGGCAGGCTGCGCGGGGTCTGCGTGGAAGAGCCCCTGCCCGCCTGGCCGCCGCCGCTGCGCTCATTCCATGGCCGGGAGAAGAGCGCTTCAAACAAAACGCCCGGCCCGCCAGGCCACGCAGGGAAACGTAGTTTGCGCACCCCGCGCGGGCGCAGAGCCCAAGGGCGAGGGGACTACGGATCCCGGCAGCCCCCGCGCCGGGGACGGAGGGGGAGAGGCCGGGTGCAGGGATGGAGGGACGGGTGGGCGAGCGAGTGAGTGAGTGGCAGCCGCCAAGCCTTGGCCGAGAGCCAGGAAGGGCCTCCCCGGAGGAGGAGGAGGAGGAGGAGGGAGGCGCAGAGCGGGAGGGAGGGAGGGAACCCCAGGGGTCATCTAGTGATGGCGCCCCAATCGAAAATTTGACTTAAAAAAAAATCTTTCAAATTTTTTAATTTTTCCCGCGGCACACCAGGCAACATCTCGCGGCACACTAGTGTGCCGCGGAACAGTGGTTGGGAAGCACTGGATTAGACAGATTCCTGGATGATAAGGCTATCAGTGCCTAGTAGACTTGCTGGCTACACTCTCTTCCCACTCTTGGAAACTCTTGGGTGCAGTTCATCTTCTAAGGACTTTGTGTCTGATACCAGTTCAGAGCTAGGCATGTCATACACATAGGCAGAGGTGGTCCTTCAGATATTGTAGTCCCAAGTAGCCACTGAAGATTATAAGAAACTGGAGTCATGGGATTGTATGTTATATACATTCCCATAAGACTGTTTTAGCTGAGCAAAGCATCCTACCTTTTCTTCATCTGCTATAGATGCTTGTTGCCTGTTCTGGAGAATAAGAGATCTAAAATAGGCCATTTTTTGTAGGACCACCATCTGACCAAAGATAGAAGTACACAGAATCTTTCCAGAGAAAACAAGAAACCAAAACTGAGATGAGCCACTGGCCGTTGGGGAAGAGAGCAACAGGCTACACCTTCTTTCCCTGGCTCCTTGTAATTATCCTTCTGCTTCTTTTTGATCTCTGCCAATTCAGCATTATAGTAATATTCATTTGTTGCGTTGGCAATACCCCACTCAAGCCCAGCAACATAAAAAATCATTTTGCGAATGCATACAACTTGTGAAGATTCCTTATTAATCAAGTTGAACATGCACAAAACAGCATGGGACAGAAATGCCCGGGGATTCCCATGAGCCTTTCCAACATTTTCAGATATTAATGACTCCAGTTGTGAACAACAATTACTTTTAATTAAAAGGAACTCTTCATGCCTTACCCCTTCGATTCCTTCATCTTGGTTGCCAGAATCTTTGCTCATTCATTATTATTCCAGTTGAGAAATAGCAAGACACTGTGGCACCTGTATTAGCAGTTCAAAAGCACGCCAGTGCAAGTAGATAAATAGGTACTGCTGTGACGGGAAGGTAAATGGTGTTTCTGTGCACTGTGGTTTCTGTCATGGTGTTCTGTTGTGCCAGAAGCAGTTTAGTCATGCTGGCCACATGACCCAGAAAACTGTCTGTGGACAAATGCCAGCTCCTTCGGCCTGAAAGCGAGATGAGCACCTCAACCCCATAGTTGCCTTTGACTGGACTTAGCCATCCAGGGGTCCTTTACCCTTTACCTTTTTACCTCAGTAATCCTTCCAACTGACATGTAAGATAGGCTGGTATTATTATCTCCATGCTGAAGAACGGGGTGGAGGAACTTTGAGAGAATCACAGCTAGTGCAACAAGTTTCTAGGTCCTAGCACTAGAACATCCTATTGCTGCTATGCTACACTAGATTTCATGGGACCCCAACACACTGTCCAGCACCAGTGTAGTTTTGTCTAGGTGTTGCCAGTAGTGTGTCAGCTAGATGAACAGGGAATGAATTACTAATAAGCATTTGACATCAGTTATCAGTTCTGGGAGATTAAATAACAAGACATACATGAACTCACTTAATAATTAGCTACCACTATAGCAGCTTGATAAAGGAAGGCTATTACGTATGCCTGACATGGCACTAAATAGAACCTTTTAATATTTAATTATTTTTAACCTGGAAGATTAAGATAAAGCAACTGCCAAGGATTATCCTGTAACACCTTCTCAAAGACTTTGAAGTACAGAAGTGAATTTGTGTGCTGTGGGGGTGGGGGAGGCAAAGTCAGAGGCTAATTGGAAGTGGTTAACGCTGACTCCAGGTCTATCAGGACGTATTTGACAAAAGTGTGAATGGATTCGCACATCCCTGGGAAAGGAATGAAGAAGTGGGGATGGTAATGGCAGAATGGGAATGGTAACCTACCCTCCGCAACTGAGAAGGATCAGCTGAGAAGGGTTTTTTTTTTGCTTGTGTGTCCCGTGTGAGAGTGTGCACAATTCTCAGAGAGAGTCGACTAATGGTGAATGTGACCAAACAAACTTAGCCACCCCTGGTTTATTGGATCAGCTGTCTAAACTATTGTGGAAAGGGGGTGAATTGACAGTGGAAAGAATTAATCAAAGGAGTGAGAGCCTGATGGTAAGTCTTAATTGTTATTAATTCAACATTTCACAGATTATGAAATTAGTATTGACCCAAAACATTAAAATAGCAAATTACTTATAGGGCAGGCAAGACTACAATAGGGATGATTAAATTAGTTAATAAATCAAAATTAAATGATGGCTGGGCTAATTATATTCATGAGTGCAACTGTACTCTTTACAGATTTCTAAAGCAAAGTCCATAAGAATGAGTAGGGACATTTTCCCTCTAGCATTCTTATTCAAAAGGGGAAATATCCCAATTTTCTTCAATAGGAGATTTAAACAAGTATTAGTGAAACTCTTTCAATATGTTGCAGTACCACCACACTTTATGTCTGCTTCTAGATCACGTCTCAAGCTGTTGAGGCAGTTGTCTCCTACAGCTTGATTAAAACGAAAAGAAGAATGAAGAACCAATGAAGAATGTTGCAGTTCTGAGACTTGTTCATTCTCAGAGGCAATGTGCCATTGGGTGCCACAGGAGTTGCCAAGCTTTGTGAGGCACCTATGGAATTTTTAGAAAGTATCTTGGGTGCCAGTCACAAAATGGCTACCATGGAGTGTGTGGCATAACACAAAATGGCAGCAGAAAAAGGGACTGGGCTGGAAAATAGTGTGGACACGTGTCCCATCACCTGCCAACCATTTGTTGTGTGTGTATCCGCACACAGGATCTTGGGAACAAGGCTAAGGGCTCAAGTGGTCACACACAAGAGTACTCTCCAAGGAAAGCCACAAAGGAGAGTGATGTCTTTGCTCTGATTATATGAGTAATCCAAAGGCACAGCATCTTCTGGGGTGACCTTCTGCTGCCCAGATCCTTCTACTCTACTCTGCCTTTTTGGTTGGACAATGACCCTGCTGTAGCCGAACACCTTCTTTTGGACTTGTTCTTGCTGCTGTTGCAATGGCTTGGTTGGAACAGAACGCTCTGGCACTTTGGCGCATTGATACTAAAGGTATAATCACAATTTATACGGCTTCAGAAAGCCTTTGGAACTGTATTGGAGCTTTCAAAAGCAACAGTTAGTGAAGGAAAAATGTTTGCACATGTAGCAACACCTAAAGGCTAAGCAACATCCATTCACCATCAAGGAATTCTGTCAGCCTATTGTGGAAATCCCTGGTCAAAGAAGAAATAATAATAATTTTATTATTTGTATCCTGCCCATCTGGCTAAGTTGCACCAACCACTCCGGGAGGCTTCCAGCATATACAAAAACATAATAAAAAATTAAACATTTAAAACTTAACTGTGCAGGGGCTGCCTTCAGATGTCTTCTAAAGGTTGTATAGATACTTCTTGACATCTGATTGGAGGACATTGCAAAGGGTGCTTGGAAGTCCTCCTTGTGAACTACTACACAGGTTTGTAGAGGTAGTTGCTGGAGTATTGTTGTGCTGAAGGATTCTCCGAAAGTGGAAGAGGATGCCTACCCAAGCCTGTTTAAATCCAGGTATATTTCTGAATACATCCAAACATAATGAAGAACTTGGGTGTAGGAATTAGGAATTATGATGCTTTGCCCTTTGATCCCCCTCATTGTAGCCACACCATAACTAGACCTTGCAGGGTACACTTGGTGGTGGCTGCTGAAAACAGCAGTTCTGTGTCTTTCCTTCCTCCTCCTCTTTCCCTTGGTAATGCACGTTGGTTCAGGGGGTGGGGCTGAAGGGACCTCGGCCTTTAGGAGTTGGCTCCCATGCTGGTGGGAATTATGGTCTGAAACATCTGGAGAGCACCAGATTGAGGAAACCTAGTCTGGTGCTACAGTATGACACTTCATCACAAGCAACATTTGATCACCCTAACCTTAGTTCTTAGCTCAGGGGTCAGCAAACCTTTTCAGAAGGGGGTCGGTCCACTGTCCCTCAGACCTTGTGGGGGGCTGGACTATATTTTAGGGGGGAAATCAACGCATTCTTATGCCCCACAAATAACCCAGAGATGCATTTTAAATAAAAGCACACATTCTACTCATGTAAAAACACCAGGCAGGCCCCACAAATAACCCAGAGATGCAGTTTAAATAAAAGGACACATTGTAGTCATGTAAAAACACGCTGATTCCCGGGCCGTCTGTGGGCCGGATTTAGAAGGCAATTGGGCCAGATCCGGCCCCCGGGGCCTTGGTTTGCCTACCCATGTCTTAGCTCATGAAGCATAGTGGTTAGAATGTTGGACTAATGCCTGGGAAATGGGGATTGCAGTCTCCATTCAGCTATGAACCTCACTGGGTGACCTTGGACTGGCCATTCTTGCTATGCCCTCCTCACAAGGTTGTTGTGAGGATAAAATAGGGAGAGGGAGAACCATGTACGCCACCATGATCTCCTTGGAGAAAAGTTGGAATATAAATGTAATAAATAAATAGTTCTTGGGGAGAAGCACAGACATCCTAATGCAGTAAGGAAGAAATGGAGACTTGGGGGTTTTGCTTTGTATGTGCAGAAGCAGAGATTTATAATGTTGCTGAACCCAATCTAATCAAACTGGCCTAATGCTGGAGGGCAGTAACAGATAAGGAAAGAAATAAGTCTCAGAGTAATGGTAATTAAAGACAGCTGGATGATGTCAGCCTGCCTTCAAGGCTGAATCATAAACGGCTCAGAACCATTCTTGAAATACTCATATTAAACGGATAGGCTCACATTTTATACTGCCATATGCATGTTTATTGTTTATATGCGGGCAGGAATGCTTGCAGAGTATTCAGCATCTCATGCTGTTTTTGAGATAGGAAAAGCCTCTCATAAGGACATTATTATCATTACTTGAAAAAAGAGTGACCAGGCCACGCCACGCAGACAACCACCAATAGATTAATAATTTGAGTAGGGGGCACAATTAGAACAGAATAATTTGGCTGTTCTGATTTTCTTCATTTAATTACTTAATTGCACTGGTAATTGCCTCCATTCCTTTGAACTTGGGGGGGGGGGGTCTCAGTCTTTGTGGGATAACCTATTTTTTGTTCTGCTGTCAGACAATATAGGAAAAGCTGAGTGTGGGGTTTTTTTGGGTTAGTTTTTCTTTTCTTGATGCCAAAAGTGTTCAGCTTTGTATATGTTTGGGCCAAAACAGATGCCACAGGCTGGAATTAGGGATGGGATGGAAGTATCTGCCAATTTTGGTTCTTTCATTTTTTTATTTCATGAAACTCACTAGTAGTAATAACAAGCTTATGCATGGCATTTTGATGTAGATTTTTTTGCAAGCAATTTACCCTCATAGAGTGCATTTTTGTGTGCTATTTTCACTAATGACTTCATTTTTAGGCACACTTTCCCCTAAAATATATGTTTTTCTGAGCAATGATTGGTTCAAGTACTGCACTGCAAACTTGGGAGGATTTTGAAGAATGGCTTTGTTTTAGTTCCGATATTGTTTTGCAAAGTGTGAATTTGATAGATAGTTTACATGCAGACTTTCTTATTTTTAAGTGTTTTATTGCATTTGTATCCCACCCTTGGGACGTGGGTGGTGCTGTGGTCTAAACCACAGAGCCTCTTGGGCTTGCAGATTGGAAGGTCGGCAGTATGAATCCCCATGACGGGGTGAGCTCCCGTTGCTCAGTCCCTGCTCCTGCCAACTTAGCAGTTCGAAATCACATCAAGTGCAAGTAGATAAATAGGTACCACCCCAGTGGGAAGGTAAACAGCGTTTCCGTGTACTGCTCTGGTTCGCCAGAAGCAGCTTAGTCATGCTGGCCACATGACCCGGAACCTGTCTGCAGACAAACGCTGGCTCCCTTGGCCTATAGAGCGAGATGAGCGTGCAACCCCAGAGTTGTCCGCAACTGGACCTAAGGGTCAGGGGTACCTTTACCTTTACCTACCCCACCCTTTTCTTCAAGGTCTTCATGGGTCTTCCCCTCCTCAGTTAAACCCCACCACAACCCTGTGGGGTATGTTAGGCTGAGAGGCAGTGACTGGCTCAGTGAACTCTGTGGCTAAGTCAGTGGTGTACTGGGGGCTGGGGGGCACAGAGGCGTTTGCCCTGGGTGCAAATTTGTTAGGCGTGCACAATTTCAATGCCCAGTGCTGCATCAGTACAAATGTGTGTTTCTGCTGCTGGGCTCTGTTGAAAACAGCTTCTCAGTGCGAATTAGGAAGTGACATCTCCAGACAATGAAATGACCCTACTTTTCTTATATCTGCAGTTGCGATCTCCTGGGTGACATGGATGCTGTTAGGCAGTTGAAGGCACATGTGTACTCCATCTGTTTTCCTACCTCCCCCACTCTCTACATCGCCCTGGGCACTGACAATCCACAATATGCGACTGGACTTAGTGGGGAATTGAACTCTGATCTTCCTGGTCTTGGTCAGACACTCTAACCACTATACTGGCTCTCAAACTGAATTGAGAATTTCCTCCACATCCTTAGCTGGAATGAAACATCCATTTAAATATGGGATAAACATTATTTATTTATTAAGGAGGTTTGGCAATCTTTCAGAACATCTAACCCGATGCCTAATGATATGCATAGCTCAGTTCCTACAAAATCCAGA
The DNA here is from genome assembly GCF_964188305.1 of Podarcis bocagei. NCBI lineage: Eukaryota > Metazoa > Chordata > Lepidosauria > Squamata > Lacertidae > Podarcis > Podarcis bocagei. The sequence goes on from NC_138134.1 coordinate 57,480,026, forward strand.
TAAGCTTGCATTTTGCCCTTGTTTACTCATTTGCATTGATGTTTATGGATGAACCCTTATTTCAGGGGCTACGTGGCTCTCTGATTGGCCTCATTAAGTGAGTGCTTGCCTTTTATTTGGAAGCAATTGTTTCCTAATTTCTGGTTGATAGAGCCAGGCACACTGTTCTTCTGCTGAGAGAGAAAGTGAGCAGAGAGCAGGGGCATTAATATCCTTAATGGCTCATGGGGTTTTAATAGTTGTACATGTAATTGCTAGATAATTGTGATTTTTCTTTTTACCCTATGTGATGTGATGTGACTTATGTCGCCACTGTCAAGAGTTAAGTTTAACATCATCTTGTTTAATGATCTCTGTGAAGAACCCCATTCTCATTATCATTAATGTGCGACTGTCAAATAAAGCAACGCTCACTTTCCTTTTAATATGGCTGCCTTCTAACTTTGTTAAATTTGATATGGGGAATAGATGCTCTTTAAAAAAAAATTAATAGAAAGCTGTTGTGGGAAAGGGATGTATTAAAAGGAATTAGCATCATCTTTAATTTGCAGTAAGTTGTTATCTGCGTGTCCTAATGGGAGCAACGATGCCTACAGAGCTATGATTGTTCTAAAATTATCCCATTTGCACACACTTGATATGGGGCTGTTGTGATATTATACACACATTGTTCTGCTGCCCCCTTCTGATGGGTGTCTCTTAACTCTTGCAAAGCCCTTTTCAAATCTATATTAGCGATTATTAATATGATCTTCCTCCACGCATGTAGGATACTTGCGCTCCACTACGGTGCAAAAATGAAGCCATTTCTGAGGAGGAGGAAAACAATGGGAGTAATGAGGATATCATTGAATGCTACCTGAAACCAGCAGAAGTCTTTTGACTTTCATGAGATATGGGGATAAATTCTAGGCGAAGCTGTACTGTTCAAATGCAAATATCCAAATCTCCCTCCCTTCCTGTAGCTGGATTTCAAACACTGTACTAAGTCTATTGGCTTAGTATATATCTTGTTATATACTGGCCCTTCTGGCAGTGGTTCTCCATAGGTCTCCTAGCCGTACCTGGATCCATGTCTTCCTCAGTTCACACACTCCGACATGTCCCCAAACCACCCCAGGCACACATCCTTTTTGACCCAGAGGTCCAATGTCAGTAGGCAAGGGCCATGGAAGTTTTCATAGCATAGTGGGGAGGGAAAATCCAACACTGAATCTCTGTCTCTAAGCTTGCGGCCTTTTCTCCCAGGTATCAGGGAAAAAACTATTAGGAGGAAAATTGCTGTTGGCATCCATCTGTCTCAGAAGACAGTGGGACATGTTTGGGGGGTGGCACCAAACCGTTGGAGAGTTATAGCACTTGCTGTGATGGTAGAGACCGATACGGGAGAGACATGCTTTGTTGCAGCTGGGACAGATGAAGGCGACCGGTTGTGCTGATGCAAGTGTACCATGGCATTTAAATTTTAAGCATGGTTCCTGTTTAGAAGGTGTGCAAATATTTCTTGAATGGCTCACAGCCATGCCAAAATGTTAAAAGGCAGGCTTTCTTCTAGACTAGGGGTTTTCTAACACCTGCAGGAATTCATGGTTTTAAACAGTAAGAGTTTAATTTCCCCCTTCTCCCTTGCATTTATAATGACAGCAGTGAAAGGAACTTGTATGACTGTGAGATATCTGCCTATAATTCCACAACCAAAACACCTATAGAAGCCAATTAAGAGGGAAAGGTTAAACATGCAAACCTGTTACACCATGCAAATGACAAGTGCGTTGCTATAACTAACACCGGTACATCACATTGCTATAACTGCTAGACCACGGGTAGGCAACCTAAGGCCCAGGGGCCAGATGCAGCCCAATTGCCTTCTCAATCTGGCCCGCGGACGGTCCGGGAATCAGCATGTTTTTACATGAGTAGAATGTGTCCTTTTATTTAAAATGCATCTCTGGGTTATTTGTGGGGCATGGGAATTCATTCATATGTTTTTTTCAAAATATAGTCCGCCCCCCACATGGTCTGAGGGACAGTGAACCGGCCCACAGCTGATAAAGGTTGCTGACCCCTGTGCTAGACTCTATACCTCTATAGGGAACACCTTCCAGTTTTGGCAGATAAATGCAATAGACCTCCCAAGTCTGTTCAATATCTATCTATCTATCATCTATCTATCTATCTATCTATCTATCTATCTATCTATCTATCTATCATCTATCTATCTATCTATCTATCTATCTATCTATCATCTATCTATCTCTATCTATCTATCTATCTCTATCTATCTATCATCTATCTATCTATCTATCTATCTATCTATCTATCTATCTATCTATGCCATTGCTGATCTTCCTTCACTGCAACTATGAGGTGATGTAGATTATAGCAGAGGTAGACTGTTGATGAAGCTCTGGAGGCTATCCCAACTTTCTGGGGACTATTTGTGTGGCACAGGAGATGGTATATGGAGAGAAGAGGAAGGTGAAATTTGACTCTGCAGGCGGGAGTCTGTTCCACTTGCACATGGACACATGTGGACAATAATATTTGTTAAGCTAGAAATGTTCCAGAATTTTCGCAAGAGCTTTGCTGCTTATTACCATCAAAACAAATACCAGAGTTGCTTAATAACTGAACCTATGTGCAGAGCATGGGCTGGGAGCCTGTAGCCCTCTATATGTTGTTGGACTCCTAACTCTCATCATTCTTGAGTGTTGGCCATGCCGGTTGAGGCTGAAAGAAGCTGGAGTCCAACAATATGTGGACAGCCGCAGGTTCCCCTATCCCTGATTTGGAGTATAAACTGAAAAATATGAAAAGGGTTCTGAGAGAATCACATCTCACCTTTCTTCGGTTCAGTCACCGACAATGAAAGCCCTGAAATAGCCACTTATCTCAATTCCAAGAGACACACCCATTGTTACAGGTCATTAAACTGTTAGGCATGTATAGACGTGCTGCATCTCTGCCTGTGCGATGTCTCCAGTTCTTCTGCAGCAATGCTCTGAACAATAAAAAAAAAGCTAAGCTGTCATTTGTAAATTGTGGCAGTGGTGATTGAGCTTTGGCTAAGCTTCAGAATCATGTTTGATAAAGCACTGGCTAGATCATCTAGGAGCATAAGAAGTTGCCTTATACTCAGCCAGACCACTGGGCCATCTAGTTCAGTGCAGGGATTGGCCGCAGCTCCCCTGGAATTCAAGACAGGGGACATTCACAATGCTACCTGGGACCTTCTGCATGGGAAGCAGGTGCTCCTCACTGAGCTATCGCCCTACCCCACTCTAGGAATGCCAAAGAGAAGAAGGCTATCTATGGCTTCCAGCCACAATGGCTATGCTCTATCCTGACTGTTGGACACAGCAATCTCTGAGTGCTAGTTGCTGGGAGTCACAAGCAGAGGGAGTGCTGTTGAAATGAGGTCCTGATTTCAGTACAGTGGTAGCTTGGTTTTAGAACAGCTTGGTTTATGAACAACTTGGAAATAGAATGCTGCAAACCCGGAAGTAGGTGTTCCAGTTTGTGAACTTTGCCTTGGAAGCTGAACATGTTCTGCTTCCTGTTGTGTGTAAATTGAGTCCCCCGCTGCTAATCAGAGGCTTCCTGTTGAGTCTGTTAGCTGTTGAGTCCCTAGCACCCACGCAACACAGAGGTGATATTTGGAGCTTTAGTTTTTGCTATTTTTTGCATTTTTGTTTGTGTGGCTTTTTCCTTTTTGTGACTATGACTTATTCTTCGTTTTATGGGACTGACTTGTGACTGTGGCTTGTGACTTTGTTTTTGTGACTTGCTTTTGTGACTGTGTGGAACCCAGTTCAGCTACTAATTGATTGATTGTGTGACTGCAGAAATGGATAAAAGCCCCCCATCCAAACAATGACTATCATCAGTGCATGTAAGAAAAAATAAAAAAATATTTTTTTATCATCTACAATACTGTCTTATTTATTTTATAGTACAGTACATTGATTATTGCTTTCATTTTATGGATCCATGGTCTCATCAGATAGTAAAATTCATGTTAAATTACAGTTTTAGGGGTTCTTTTTAAAAGTCTGGAACTGATTAATCCATTTTGCATTACTTTCTACGGGAAAGCACGCCTTGGTTTTAGAATGCTTTGGTTTTGGAACAGATTTCTGGAACGGATTAAGTTTGGGAACCAAGGTACCACTGTATTCCAATAAGTGTCTGCCTGGCCACTGTGAGAACAGGATGCTGGAAGAGATGCGCTGGGGTGGTTCTTATAAGAATATCACAAAGAGAGAGAGGGAAGGGGGTGCCCTGTCCACTTTGGCCCCACCCACCACTGGCTTTGCTCCACCCACTGCCAGCATGTGGACACTGACAAGTTCACAATAAGGAAATGCAACCCTCAACAAACAAACAACAAGCCCCCCCTTTTATAGGGGAGTTTGCCTGTAGAGGAATTCTTCATGGTGTAAGACACACAAGACTCAATTGTGTGCTATTTTCAACCTTATTATTTGAGAATCTGCCATTCTTGGAAATTTCAGAAATATTTCAGCACAGGCAAGATGTATGGGAATAAACAAAATGTGGGGAAACAAATCTATTTATTTATTTTTAAATGACATGAGTGTTGACTCTTTTGTATTCGGGGATGTCTTTTTGAAATTGACTTGTTATGAGCGTTAAATTCTTTTTCTACTCCCGAGTGTGATAGATAAGAGATTTAATTTCATATGAACTTGCTGAGCTTTGGCAGAAAGATGTGATTGGCCAGGCACTTGGCATGGTACTCCCCTTGCTCCGTGATTGGATGATAGTGTCTCAACCCATTACTACTTAATCACCTGTTTAGCCTTAAGGTTTCTAGCAGTTGCATTGATTTAAATTCCATATTCGCATAGTCACTCACTGAGCTAATGAGGAAGGGTGTGAAAAAGCACCTCTGGCAATGAAACTCTTTAAGGCTGAATCTGTGGATAAACAGGACTAGAAGTTGTTGGGTTTGTTTTAAAGAGACACAGAGAAAGAGTCAGGTCACCTTAACCTTCCCCAAGCTTTTCTCTTGAAAAGAAATATAATCAGATTCGTCATCGGGACCTAGAAGCTCAATTGACCTTCATTCTGCCATTCTGACAGGGTAATTATATACATTTGCAGTTCTAACTTAAAAGCCTACAGTATTCTTTTTTAATGTAATATATTCTCCATTCCAACTGAGAAGCTAGAATTTCAATTGCAGGTAGCTGCCTGTATGCTGATACTCAAGTAAGAGGTTGGAGGAGGCTGAGCCTTTGTTTCTGTCAACCAATCCCTCATCCTAAGTATTCCCAGTACAAGGTCAAGTTCCTGCGTGTGCATTTCCAAATATACCTCATGCAACTAATGCAGCACAACAAATCTTTTCTATAGTTGCTTTTGGGGACAGATCTTTCTCCATAAATAAGGATGGGAGGAGAGATTCTATTCAGGGTGCATTTAAAGCCAAATCTATCAAATCTGTACTTTCTGAATTAATAGTAGCACATATCTGAATATTGCAATTCAGTTCTGCAACCAAACAATGTTTGCAAAAATGCATATTTTAAGGAAAAGTATGCACAAAAATGAAGAAATTAGCGAGAGCTGCAAACAGAAATGCATTATGTTAAGGGAAATTGCTTACAAAAATGTATACATCAGTCAAAACTGCATATAAAAATGTGTTTATTAGGAGAAATCTGCACTTAAATGCTGGCAAATTTTCATAAGTATTAAAAAACAACAACACAGATTGCTGTGAGAGAATTGAATTTGAAATGGGAAAAATGACAAACTTGAAATACAGTGGTACCTCGGGTTACATACACTTCAGGTTACATACGCTTCAGGTTACAGACTCCACTAACCCAGGAATAGTACCTTGGGTTAAGAACTTTGCTTCAGGTTGAGAACAGAAATCGTGCTCCAGCGGCGCGGCGTCAGCAGGAGGCCCCCATTAGCTAAAGTGGTGCTTCAGGTTAAGAACAGTTTCAGGTTAAGTACAGACCTCCGGAACGAATTAAGTACTTAACCCGAGGTACTACTGTAGACAGATCCTTGCAATCTAAGGAGAGGAGCTCCGCATACTTTGTAAGCAGAAGCTCCCAGGGTCAGACCTGGCGTCTCCAGCTAGAAGGATTAGATAGCAATTGATGTGAAAGACCTCAGCTTGAGATCTTGGAGGTCCACTGCCAGTCAAAGCCAGATGAAGCCAGATGAAGAAATGGCCTTCATCTTGTGAATTATCTTGTGTTCTGCTTAAGGATAATAACAAGACAAAGCTGGTGTTGGTTCCCAAGACAGACTTTTTAAAACTACTCCAGATCCACATAATGGAATGACACAGTCCTTATGCATGGTCTGTACCACCTCAAGTTTTATACATTTGATTCATTTGATTGTCAAATGAAAATGCCTTCCCTTTGGGAGGAGGCAGGAGGACTCTAGGATGCTGTCAGGTCCCTCACACCTCCTTCCCAAAACTAGCACTTACTAGGCTCTGGGAAGGAGGCAGGAAGGTGCCCTCTTGGCTCGGTGCCCTATGTAAGGGAATTGGTCGTGCTGCCCTGATCTTAGATGTGCAAAAACAGAATGGCTGACAAATGGCAATTATGATTGTTTTTTGGGTAACTAATATGTGATGATCTTATGCCATCATTTTACCCTGTCCTTCATCTCAGGGTAAAGTGCATTGTTCTTCCCCTTCCCCCAAGTTATCTGCCCAACAACACAATGAGGTAGTTTAGGCTGAATAATGGCTATTAATCCAAGATCACCGGCTTACATTTTATGGCAGAATGAAGACTTGAATATACTCATATTATCTTCTGTCATTAGGAAAGGAATCAAAAATAAAACTGCCAATAGCACAATGCCATTATAAAATCTATGGTGAGACCCCACTTGGAATACTGTGTACAGTTCTGCTTGCCTCACCTCAAATAGGTCATTGTAGAGCGGGAAAGGTTTCAGAAGTAGGGCGGCCACAATGATCAGGGGGGTTGGAACAAGTCTGCTTTGAGGAGAGATTACAACTTTGGGGGCCTTCTAGTTTGGTGAAAAGGTGAAAAATGAGGAACATGTTAGAGGTATATAAGATAATGTATGTTATGGAGAATGTGAACGGGGATAAATTTTTCTCCCTTTCTTATAACACTAGGACTCAGAGACATCCCATAAAGCTGAATGATGGAAGATTCAGGACAAGGGAAAGTACTTCTTCACATAAACACCGAGAATATGTTGCAGTTTCCCTACATGCCTATGATATTAGGAAATGTTCAGTTAGCCAACACAGAAGCCGAGTTGTGTAATGTTCTGCATTTCTGCAGTTCAGCATACTTGGATATGGCCTCTGGTGATGTTCCATGATTTCTTTTTAAGGAACAGCCCGGAACATTGAGCAACTATATAACCACAAATATACTCTGCATGAAATTGAGGAGCTGGCAGATTGGAAGCACAGCAACTGGCAAGTCAGGTAGGCCAAGGCTGGTCTTCGCTGAGGTAGGTGTGCTGGGCAGGTAAAGCAAGACATGCACTGAGCAGGCAGATAGACTGGTGAGCTTACAAGCAGTGAAGCAAATAAGCAAAGAAGCTCCTTCAAGAACAATTGTGTTGCTTCATTTCTATTTGGATGCTAATGCCTCCGATGCTCAACAACATGAACCACCCCCACACAAAACATGAACATCTATAGGAAGGGGTCCTTCACTAGTGGTGGCTGGTGCCCATTGGGACTTGTAGGGTGGAAGGCAGGGAGGCCAACAGTAGGTGGAGCCAGAGTCAATGACAGGAGGTGCCAACTAATTCTACTTGTGTCCCCATCTTCCTCCATGCTGAGTTCTACAAGGGCAAGTCTGAGAATAAAGAAACTGACAGGCAGTGCCACCACTTGGACTGATTATAAATAGAAAGGCAGGTGGATGGGGTGGGGGAACCAAGAACAGACTGGTGGGCCTGTGCTTGTTTGGCCCTAATGAACCAGCCTCCACTAGCCTTCATGTCTATAGTTGTATGGAGAGACTCTCCTGAGATCTAAAACCCCAGTCATTCTGAATTCCATATTCTGGGGAAGGCTTCACGAGTACAACTATTTGCAGAAAGTTCTCCTTCCAAGTTTCTACCAACGTTTGGGCTGTGCATGTCAACATCAGGGAAGGAGTCTTTGTTGTTCTGGTGTCAGAAGCAGAACTATTTGGCATGACCCTGCTCTTTGCTCCCATTTTTACAGGAGCTATAAACAGCCAGATGGGGTTTTAGATGCCATGTTTTAGATCCTGATGTTAATGCTAGTGTGGGAGTGGGCATTTGGTGGAGCAAATGCCAAGAATGAAAGGGAAGAGAGCTTAGCTCTTTCCTCATTGGTAAATATACCGCACCAAAACATTTCAAGTCCCCCTTTCTCCATTCAGACTCCAGGAATGACTACCCAACTGATCACTGCACTCTGCGAGAGAGAGAGCATCCTGCAGATACTATTTTATAAGGAGGATCATTCTGCACAGAGTAGGAATCAGGCCTTTAGTATGGCAGCACATGTCTTTGGAACTCCTTCCCTTTAGAATGTAGCAGACAAATGCCATCACTATTATATCTGAGGTGGCTATTGGAGACCTCTCTCTTCCAACAAGTCTTCTAAGTGGAGGTCTTTTATTTTATCCCAGTTGGTATTTGAAACTGTTTTTATATATGAACTTGTTTTATATATGTTTTGTTGCGTTTGTTACTGTCCTTATTCTTTATTGTTAAATCACTTTGAGGAGCTTTATAGGAATCAGTTCATAGATGACACAAAATAAATACTGAAAGACTGGTAGCAAATATCTCTGTGTGAGAGAGACCTTGAGGGGAAAATAGTTGTTGTTGTTTAGTGGTTTAGTCGTGTTCGACTCTTCGTGACCCCATGGACCAGAGCACGCCAGGCACTCCTGTCTTCCACTGCCTCCCACAGTTTGGTCAAACTCATGTTTGTAGCTTCGAGAACACTGTCCAACCATCTCGTCCTCTGTCGTCCCCTTCTCCTTGTGCCCTCCATCTTTCCCAACATCAGGGTCTTTTCCAGGGAGTCTTCTCTTCTCACGAGGTGGCCAAAGTACTGGAGCCTCAGCTTCACAATCTGTCCTTCCAGTGAGCACTCAGGGCTGATTTCCTTAAGAATGGATAGGTTTGATCTTCTAGCAGTCCATGGGACTCTCAAGAGTCTCCTCCAGCACCATAATTCAAAAGCATCAATTCTTCGGCGATCAGCCTTCTTTATGGTCCAGCTCTCACTTCCATGCATCACTACTGGGAAAACCATGGCTTTAACTATACGGACCTTTGTTGGCAAGGTGATGTCTCTGCTTTTTAAGATGCTGTCTAGGTTTGCCATAGCCTTTCTCCCAAGGAGCAGGCGTCTTTTAATTTCGTGACTGCTGTCACCATCTGCAGTGATCATGGAGCCCAAGAAAGTAAATCTCTCACTGAGGGGAAAATAGGTTGGTGTACAAAAGATTTAAGCATCCTTTGTCATCTACCAATTCTCTCTCACAACATTTCTCCCTACTGCTCCTGCATAGGATTGTAAAATGCAGGTTCGGCATGCACGTTTGACAAAGGGACATAGGTTTTATAGGCTCAGGAGAAAGCCCATTGGCCCCTTCAGTCATATGACATTGGTTGCGTTAGTAAACTGTAGTAATCTCTTTTCGACCAGCAGCTCCTTCTGCTGGCAAGCCATCAGAGTGCATGCAGAAGAGAAAGCAAATTGTTTATGGCTTGCTGTCACAGTCATTGCTTCAAGAGTCTGCCTGCCTTAAACATCACCACTGACAGGGTAAGAGAGATGCACTGTTTGGGTAGGAGAAACAGAAAGGAATCAAAGGGGCATTGAACATGCAGGGCCAGCTGTACCATTAGGCAGAATGAATCACAGAATAATAGAATCATAGAACTGTAGAGCTTGGAGACAGGTGCTTCAAGGGGCCGGCGCAAAGGCGTGTGGAGTGGACAGAGCTCTGTGCACCACCTGCTCTACCCTGCACCTCTTCAGCTACCTTCTGCCATCAGTGCAGTGGAGGGCACTGTCTGATCACCAGTACTGAGCTAAGTTTCACACGCTAGTCTGGATGGCTTCTGTATGAGGGGTTGAATTTTGTTCTTTGCCTCAGGCAGCAAGATGTCTTGGGCGGGCCCTGTTAACACAAATGGCCTATCAAACTCATCTGGCTGGGCAGCGAGCCATATGGGGAGAATGGGTATTTCTAGGAAAACAAAGACCTGCTGCAGGTGTGGGTCTGGACTATAGGGAATCATGGTGGTTGGCTGCCAGGGGACAGGAAGGGGATATCTGGATAGGATGCTGCTAGATGGAATTGATAGGAACTCCAAAGTTAACTTTTTCCTCTCTACATGCTTGGTATTCATCTGCAGAGGATAACAGTTAGGGGTGGGTACATTTCCTGCATTCTATTTTTTGGTCCTGTTGGGTCATTCCATCCTAAGGTCCAAGGGTGCACCCCAGGTGCCATGTCTGGGTGTGTGTGTGACAAGAAGTCACCCCGTGGGGTGCTTGCCTCGCCGCCCCTGGGCGTGGCGGCATGAGCAGCCATTGGCATTTTTTCATCTCCGCCAAGCTAAGCAGTTGGCCCCTTATCTCTCTCGTCCTGACCTAGCCACTGTGATCCATGCAACGGTCACCTCCAGACTGGATTATTGTAACTCGCTCTACGTGGGGCTGCCCTTGAGACTGACCCAGAAACTCCAGCGGGTGCAGAATGCCACAGCGAGACTCCTTATGGGGTCTTCGCTGCGAGATCACATTCATCCGGTACTATACCAGCTGCACTGGCTCCCGGTGGAGTACAGGATCAGGTTTAAGGTGCTGGTTTTAACCTTTAAAGCCCTATACGACCTAGGACCCTCGTACCTACGGGACCGCCTCTCCTGGTATGCCCCACAGAGAAACCTACGGTCTGCAAATAATAACATCCTCAAGGTCCCAGGCCTCAGAGAGGTTAGGCTGGCCTCAACTAGAGCCAGGGCTTTCTCGGCTGCGGCTCCAATCTGGTGGAACGCTCTGTCACAAGAGACTAGGGCCCTGTGGGACCTGACATCTTTCTGCAGGGCCTGCAAGACAGAGCTGTTCCACCAGGCCTTTGGTCAGAGCGCAGCCTGACCCCCTCCTCTGGCAATCTGCACAGAATTTTGCTTAATTGGTTGCCACCAATTTGATTTAATTAATTTTTATAATGAAATATTTTTTAGATTGTATGACTATTTTACTGTTTGATTATTTGATTGTTGTTAGCCACCCTGAGCCAGGCTTCAGCTGGGGAGGGCGGGATATAAATAAAAATTTTATTATTATTATTATTATTATTATTATTATTATTATTATTATTATTATTATTACGCCACCGCCGCAGCATGTGTGCCACCATCCTCATGCACTATACGTAGCAACGCCACACATGCGCTGTACATAGAGATTTGCCACCAGCGCTGCCCGAACGCTGTACGGACGGTGGTGAGATCCCTCCATTGCCGCTACAGCTGCAAGCAGACAATCCCACCACCATCCATAAGGTGCTTGGGTGGCACTGGCGGCAAACTGCTACGTACAACGCATGCACGGTGTTGCATGCATGCGCTGTACGTAATGACGCCACACATGCTCTCTATGTAGCAATGCCACACATGTGTCGTATGTAGTGACACCACACATGTGTAATATGTAGCGGCGCAATGCGTGCGCAGCTGGCGGTTTCCCTGCCCCGGGTGTCCTTTAGCCTTTGTTCACCCCTGCTAAGGTCCACTTCTTTTGAATTCCAGTTTAACTAGGAGAATTTCTGAAATTCACCCTATAATTTGAACTTGCAGCTTTTAGTTTGTTCACAACGTGCGCACAAGTTCATTAATAAAACACTGCTTGGAAGACACAAGATTTACCCACTCTGGAAGAATGGCAGATGAAGGTGATAGACTACATGGAATTGGCAGAAATGACTGGCAGAATCCGAGACCAGGGAGAAGAGTTGGTGAAAGAAGACTGGAAGAAATTTAAAGATTATTTACAGAAATATTGTAAAATTAATGAATGTTAGAAGGATGTTGGATAGAAACTAAGGGGTTTCCAACTGTAATGCTTTAGGAGATACGAAAAAAAAAAGGTTTATAAATGGGTAAAAGCTTAATGGTAAGGATTTGCTGAACTAACAAATTGAAGTGGAATACAAAGAAGGAAGGTATGAGGAGGTCTGGGGAAATAAGCGTAAGGAAGATATGTTATGGAAAATTATTTGTTTTTTAACTGTTTTTATGTTGTATTTTGTTTCTTTTTATTTTTTATTTTTTTCATTGTTATATTTTAAAAAACTTTAATAAATATCTTTTGAAAAAATAAAATAAAACACTGCCAAAGGGGGGGGGGAGTCATCTGAAACGAACTGGAAGATGAGCTATGTGCACACAGATCTCTGCACAAAATTTGTAATTTAAACATCAATAGCAGGATCAGGAAAGGCAGCTGGTTCATTGGTTCCACTTCAGAAACAAGTCCAGGTTAATTATGAGATCTTTTTTTTTTTTTGTTTTTGTTTTTTGTTTCATATATTTCTTTATTTAGAAAAAGATATACTCCTTACATCATTATTCAAATATATACACGTACAAAAATTTCCGTCATAAGAAGAAACAGGAAAAGAAGAAAAAAAGACAAAGAAAAAGGGAATAAAAAGAACAGAGAGAAAAGAAAGAAGAAACAAATAACAACCAATATTACAAATACAAAACTTCCGTCCGTCTGGTTTTGGAAATTCATAATCTTACATTAATTCGCAGTATTACTAAAACACTATACGTCGATGCTTTTAATTATCGTCGATTGATAAATTATTTAATCCCTGGCTGCTTTCGAAATAAATTAAAAATTTGTTCCATTCGTCTTTAAATTTAACTGTGTTATTTTGTCTTATTTTTTGGGTTAGTCTTGCTAGTTCAATATATTGATATAACCTCAATTGCCACTCTCCGACCGTGGGCATATCAGAAGATTTCCATTTTTGTGCAATTAGAATTCTTGCCGCTGCCATAGCATATTGAACAAGGGTTTGATCTATTTTCTTTATTTCTTTACCAATCATTCCTAAAAGAAATAACTCAGGGGTTTTAAGAAAATTATATCTCAAAATTTTTTTCAATTCGTCATGTATTTGCTTCCAGAATTCCTTCACCACCTCACAGGTCCACCAAAGATGGAAAAAGGTCCCGACCCTGTCCCTACACCTCCAACAGGTGTTATCAACATTATTATACATTTTTCTTAACTTTACTGGGGTCAGATACCAGCGGTATACCATTTTCTCTAAGTTTTCACGTAATGCTACGCATGCTGTGAATTTTACACCTTTTGTCCACAGTATCTGCCAGTTTTTAAACTCTATATTATGTCCCAGGTCTTTTTCCCATTTTACCAACGCTCCCTTCATCAGGTCCTCCTTAGTGTCCCACTCCAAAAGGTGTTTGTACATTTTGGAGAGAAGTTTTTCATTACTCTCCAAAATTTCCACCTGAAACCTTGATTTTTTTCCACTAATACCCACTCTCTTGTGCTCAGCCCATAAAGCATTAATCTGATGGTAGAGCAGCCACTCTTTTATTCTATCTTTCAACTGCTCATAGGGCTTCATCTTCCATCCTGCATCTGTCTTCACTAAAAGATCTTCATATGTGCATCTTTCATCAATCATGTTTATTCTCTTACTTCTAATAATATCAGTTAGTGACAGCCACCCTGGAATACCTTCTTCGATCACTTTTTTATACCTTTTCCACACCTCTAGTAATGGGCCTCTAATTACATGGTTGGAGAAGCCTCTATGAGCTTCTCCTTTCTCTTGCCAAAGGTAGGCGTGCCACCCAAATCTTATATTAAAGCCCTCCAGGTCTAATAAATCTGTATTTTGGAGGGTGGCCCACTCCTTTATCCAGCATAAGCAGGATGCTTCATAATATAACCTAATATTCGGGGCTGCAAAACCGCATCTCTCTCTTGAATCTGTCAAGTATTTAAACTTTATTCTGGCTCTCTTTCCCTGCCAGATGTACTTGGTCAGAGTTTTTTGCCAGTTCTTAAAGAAGGAGGTACCTTTAATGATCGGAATATTTTGGAATAGGAATAGTAGTCTCGGAAGGATGCACATCTTAATTGCAGACATTCTCCCTGTCCATGATAGTTTCAATCTGTGCCAGGTGTCCATGTCTTTTTTGATATCCTGCCAGGCCTTGCTATAATTGTCCTCAACCAAGTTTATGTTTTTTGGTGAGAGCCAAATTCCCAAATATTTGACTTTATTCACGATTTTAATACCACTTTTTTCTTCTAATTGGATTTTATCCTGTTCTGTCATATTCTTAGTTAGAATTTTCGTTTTTTTCCTATTTAATTTAAAGCCCGACAGTCTACCAAATTCCTCTAGGAGTTCTATTACCCTACTTGTACTGTCCACTGGGTTCTCCATGGACAGGACCAAGTCATCGGCGTAGGCTTTAAGCTTAAATTCCTTCTTTCCAATTTTTATCCCCCTCACATTTACTTCCTCTCTTATTCTATTTGCAATTACTTCTAATATCATTATAAATAACAAGGGGGACAAAGGGCAGCCTTGCCTTGTGCCTTTCTTAATCTTGAAGGGTTTAGTCAAATTTTCATTTATAATCAGCCTGGCCTGCTGCTCTGAATATATTGCCCTTATACCATTCATGTAGGGACCTTCAATCCCTGCCTTCTCCAGACATTGTAATAAGAATTCCCATGAGACATTATCAAAAGCCTTTTCGGCATCTATAAAGATCAGTGCTGCGGGGACGTCTATTCTCATATCCAAATATTCAATGATATCTACTATATGGCGAACGTTTTCCTTCTGGTGTCTGTTAGGAAGAAATCCTGCTTGATCTTTGTGTATGTACTTTATTAGGAGCTTCTTAAGTCTTCCGGCCATAATATCAGCATAGATCTTATAATCGTTATTAAGCAAAGAGATTGGTCTATAATTTTTTACATCTGTTTTTTCTTTCTCTGATTTTGGGATCAAAGTTATATAAGCCGTTTTCCACGACTCCGGGATCTTCCCTCCCTGGAGAATATTATTGATCACATCTTTAAGCACTGGGGCTAGGTACTCCCCTAATGTTTTATAATATTTTGCAGATAAGCCATCTGGGCCCGGGGCCTTCCCCATCTTCATCCTGCCAATGGCTTCCTTTATCTCATTTACTGTGATCTCCTTGTTCAGATGTATCCTATCCTCCTCAGTTATATAACTCCTCTCAATATGATCCAAATAGTTCTTAATTTCAACCCTATTTTCTCTTCCTCCTTCATACAACTTTTCAAAAAATTGGGTAAACCTATTTTCTATCTCCTCTGGGTCTTCTATGATGTTATCCTCTATTATTATTTTATTTATCACATTTTGTTTCTTTCTTTTTCTTAACTGCCAAGCCAATAGCTTCCCCATTTTATTTGCCGATTCGAAATATCTTTGCTTTGCGAATTTAATTTTCCACTCTATCTCTTGATTTAATATTGCCGAATATTGGGATTGAAGCACCCTAGAGGCTCGAATGGCATCATCATCTGTTGGGTTTATAACCAATTTTCTCTCATAATTTCTCAATTGAGAGAGAATGTCCTCTTTCTTACGATCCCTTACTTTTTTTCTATAACTGTTTTGCTGTATTAGGCAGCCCCTCAGCACCGCCTTGCTGGCGTCCCAGACCACGTCTATAGGGGTTTCTTTCTATGAGATCTAAGGAGAATTGCAGCTTCTTGAAACATTGCCCTGATGACAAGGCGCTTCAAGCTTTTCGGGTGGTGACATGCAAGACCTTGCTTCTGCCTTAATTCTGCATCCTCTGTGTCCTGTAAAGTTAGGATAAAGCTTCCCTTCACTGCGCTGTGCAGTTTTGAGTGTCTGAGTGCTACTCCCAGCCTTGCCGCTGCACTCGCAAGAATATAACTGCTTCTGCTGAAGAGGCTCCCTTGACCGCGCTGATGTCAAACCAGTTTTATCTGTCGGCCAGCAGCTTAGCTTCCTTTCATCTGATAGATACAGGACAACAGAACCAGTGATGAGTCACTCAATGGAATGCTCCATGCTGGAGCCCCCTCCCTCTGTTTTGGTCCACAGAACAAAGATACACTAACGTGTTGAAAGGGTAATGAGATATTGGGGGAGGGAGGGATACCGCTGTTAACAAGCTTATTATGAATGCGACTGTTTAAAATTGTTTGCGGAGAGTGCATTTACATAAACCAATAAATTAGGACCGAATAAACACATCTGAAAGAAGTGAAACAACTGCTTTTTCAGTGATTAGCTGTGAAAGCAATTTGCATACAGAAAATGATATCTGATTTTTTCAGTTACTGATGGCAACTTGCTCTCCACGGAACACAGGGTTCTGTTCTGCAGGGTGCCCCTTCAGTGGCAAAGCCCAGAACACGTGAAGAGTGTCAGCATAGAACTCAATGTTGCCTCATCTGCAATGCCTCTTCAGGTCCACATCTTCTCTGAAGACCAGTGGTGTAGCGTGGGTTGTCAGCACCCGGGGCAAGGCAAGTAATTTGCGCCACCTAACCCGTGGATTTGCGCCCTTTAACCCGTGGATTTGCGCCCCCTAACCCTAACCCCCAGATGTTGCGCCCGGTGTGGCCGGCCCCCCCTGCACCCCCCACGCTACGCCACTGCTGAAGACACTGGCTCAAAATTATTTGACTCTTGAAAAGAATGTTGTTATCGGTTTAGAGGGTCAGCCTTGATGAATCCTGTAGGTCCCTTCCAAAGTTGTGATCCTGTGTGTGTGAAGTTAGACTTTCTTAGAGCAAACCTGCTGAACCAGTCAGATTAGTGTCTTTGCAAGATAATGGCCTGAGCTAGCCAGTTAAGTACTGCCATTTACATGTCTCAAGAGGTTGCTGTGTTGCCATAGAGACAAATGGGAGGGCCTTTTCCCACCTCATCTGGCTGGATGCCACATCATCCCAGGATGCAGAACAATAGTGTGTGTGTGTGTGTGTGTGTGTGTGAGAGAGAGAGAGAGAGAGAGAGAGAGAGAGAGAGAGAGAGAGAGAGAGAGAGTTAGTTGTTGGCTGCTGCTGGAAGCTGGAGACCTTACCATCTTGAGAAACCACCTTATCCCTTATACAGTGGTACCTTGGTTTACAAACTTAATCCATTCCGGAAGTCTGTTTTTTTGACTTCCATCAGTCCTGTCTGAAAATTTTCCAGTCTAATCACTTAGTTTGCATTTCTTATTTTCCCTATTACATTTCAAACTCATAACCAATATCTCTGTCTTTTTTTACTTTGTAACACTTCGTATATTTTTCCTTAATTTTTTATTGGTTGTATTCGAAGCAGCACCAACAGAGATCTGCGGGCACAGCAGCACTTTTCTTTCCTCTTCCCCCCCCCATGTGCCCCCAAATCTTCTCCAGAGAGTTCCCCAAACTTCCAGAGCTGATTTTGAGGGGAAGCAGGGCCTTCAGGGAAGAGAGGAGGGGGGAAAGTTCATCTCTGCTAGCGCAAGTCTCTTACACTAGTGGAATGGGAGCTCAGGATACCATCAGATGGTTGTAACTGCTTTATTTGTTTTATAATTGCATGTTCTATTATTGTAACCAGTCCTGGAGTCCTGGACCCTTGTGGAAAAGGGTGGGTGAGAAATCTGATAAAATAAATATATACAATGGAAAAAGAGCCCAATAACTTTGGTTTTAATTTGCAAACTAAGGATCCTTTGTTGCAAAGAGACAATGAATACTAATACAGCTATTTTCCTTCTGGGCACTAGAATACCTGTGTTTCTGCCTCTTGAAAGTTTTGGAATTCCAAGGGAACGTTTCTGATTTCACGAGAAACTCATTTCCAATGTGATCTAACCAGTGCAGAAGACTCCTAACCAGACTACGTACAGGCAACAGATGGTATCTGCATCATAAATACAAAATTGTGGTGTTTTTTTTGGGGGGGGAGGGTTATGTCTTATGTGAACCCAATGTACTTGTGGCTGCAATCCAAGACACACAGGCAGAGCAATCCAAAGTGACATGGGTAGGGAGAGAATTGGAGACAAATAAACCACCACATTCAAAGCCCTGACAGACCCACACAGATGGGAAGGAACATAAGGAGTGCTTCCTCCCCAGTTTCACCCTCTTTTTGAAGTCCCCGTCTCCATGATTGGTCCTCCTTTTAATCCTAATGGAAGGAGTATAAGACACCAACTCCATAGCTAAAGGCCTGATTCCCACATTATGCAGAAGGGGTGTTCTGGTAAGCTAGTATCTGCAGAAGGACCTCAGTTGCAGAGTCCAGTGACTGATTGGGTATATAAGGGGTGAAACCTTTCAGATATCCTGGTCCCAAGCTGTATACAGTCGTACCTTGGAAGCTGAATGGAATCCGTTCCGGAAGTCTTTTCGACTTCCAAAACATTCAAATTTCAAGGCGCCACTTTCAATTGGCTGCAGGAACTTCCTGAAGCCAATCAGAAGCCATGGAAGCCCCGCTGGACATTTGGCTTCCAAAAGAACATTCAAAAACTGGAACACTCACTTCTGGTTTTCAGTTGTTCAGGAGTTGGAACGTTCAACTCCCAAGGTGTTCAAGAGCCAAGGCACGACCCAAATCAGCACCTAGGACTTCAGCATAAGTGTCCAAAGTAGAAGTAGAATGATTTCTTTGCCCCAGAAATTTCTGCTTTGCAGATTTTGATGGTGACTATTTTCTGAATGTTCTGCTTGCAGACATAACTACCCAAAAGTTTTAGGCATAGATTTCTCAGTAGCAACTTATATTTGATACTGTCTGTCAGCTAGCTAGGACTAGCAGCCCTACATCTGATGGTATCTGACATGTAGCAGTTTGTATTTGACAATATTTGCCAGGTGACACAAAGCAGTAGTCAGGATTTGACAGCACTTGACAGCTGGCCTGCAGTAGCATTCTGTATGTGACAGCTTACTTGAAATAGAACTTAGTAAATTTTGTATTAACTTCACCCAGCCCAACAGGCATTTTGTTATTTTTTAAAAAATGTATTAAATTTTAATTTCAAAATTCAGTTGTTTAATCTTGATGTATAACTTTGGAATGCAGTGTATTGGTTAAACAAAAGGGGGGTCATCATTTAAAACAGCTAAGTGTTAAAATGGTATGACCCAGGTGACATCCAGTTTTAACCAAAATGAAGGTGTGCATGCAAAAAATAGATAAATGGAAGCAATACTAGGCTACTGCTCTACCTCTCTTTCAAATCAGAAACTGTGAATGCGGTGAAGGTCCTGTGTGAGTGTCTGGTGGCGGTTGGAGGATGGATGGCAGCTAAGAGATTGAGGTTGAATCCTGACAAGACAGAAGTACTGTTTTTGGGGAACAGGAGGCGGGCAGTTGCGAAGGATGCTCTAGTCCTGAATGGGGTAACTGTGCCCCTGAAGGACTAGGTGCGCAGCCTGGGAGTCATTTTGGACTCACAGCTGTCCATTGAGGAACAGGTTAATTCTGTGTCCCGGGCAGCTGTTTATCAGCTCCATCTGGTACGCAGGCTGAGACCTTACTTGCCTGCCGACTGTCTCACCAGAGTGGTGCATACTCTAGTTATCTTTCACTTGGACTACTGCAATGTGCTCTATGTGGGGCTACCTTTGAAGGTGATCCAGAAGCCTAAACTAATCCAGAATGCGGCAGCTAGACTGGTGACTGGGAGCGGCCGCCAAGACCACATAACACCGGTCTTGAAAAGCCTACATTGGCTCCCAGTACATTTCTGGGCACAATTCACAGTGTTGGTGCTGACCTTTAAAGCCCTACATGGCCTCAGTCCAGTATACCTGAAGTAGCATCTCCACTCTCATCGTTTTGCCTGGACACTTAGGTCCAGCACCGAGGGCCTTCTGGCGGTTCCCTCACTGTGAGAAGTAAGGTTACAGGAAACCAGGCAGAGGGCCTTCTCAGTAGTGGCACCCGCCCTGTGGAACGCCCTCCCATCAGATGTCAAAGAGAACAACAGCTACCAGACTTTTAGAAGTTTAGGGAAGCTTTTAATGTTTAATAGACTATTGTATTTTAATATTCTGTTGGAAGCTGCCCAGAGTGGCTGGGGAAACCCAGCCAGATGGGCGGGGTATTAATAATAATAATAATAATAATAATAATAATAATAATAATAATAATAATTATTATTATTTATTATGAAGCATAATAATAATTTATTATGAAGCATAATAATAATTTATTATGAAGCAAGAAGTAGGTAGCTTGCTTGTGGGAACCCCTAAGTTAGCAGAAGTACAATGGAAAATACCTAAAGAGGCTATCCTCTTCCACTGAGGACTGAGCATGACCAGTAGCCACCAAATCTGGAGTGTCAGCTGTGGAAAAAAAATAAGAAAATTGGGAGAAGAAGAAGTGAAAATCTCTGCTTGAGCTCCTTATTGGCTGGCAGGAACTCAGAAAAGAAGCATTCCTGCTAGGAGTAAAGGCAACAATGCAGTGTTTTGTTGTAGATTCCAGTTGTAAAACCTAACCTCAACCATCAAACCGGCAAACAACAACTTGATCCCCCATGAATTCCTGCTAAGTTTCTGGGCTCGGACAACAAAGCTGTCAATAACAAAAAAAAAATTGTTTCACAATCAGAAAGTAAAAACACAATCTTTTCAGGGTCGTCAACACCGTCGATATCAGAACCTAAATCAGAGTTTCCCGAACTGCAGAGCTCATTGACCCCTTGATGAGCTTATAAAGTTTTCAGTGACTCCAGACCAAATTCCTAGGAATGTGAATGAAATCAACTGAAGAAATAGCAATGCATAATCAACATTTATTAATGAGTCACTATTACTAGGAATCAAAAAATGTATATATAAAAAAGAAAATAAAAGAAGTGAAAAGAATGATAGGATACTTTTTATCTTCTGAAATGAGAAATGGGCCAGGCACTCTGCACATGCCTATGCCCCTTTCCCCCTGAGGTGCTTTTCAACTTCAACCAGAGGTCTCTATTCACCCCACTTGCACAGTCCCACTGTCCCACTGATCCCAGTGGGCTCAATATGGACCACTTTACAAAACCTTGATATAAGTTCTTGAAATATAGACATTCCAAATTTGAAAAATTGATGGATTTTGAAATTAGCAGCATTTCATTTCAGCCCTATTTGGAACCTGATTTCACTGCTAGAGCTTTGCTCTGGAGTTAAGGCTCTGTTCAGATGTTACCTACTACCAGAAAATCACAGCAAGAGCTGGTACAGTCCATACTGCATCCTATTATCTCTTGCGGTTTGTGCTGTGTTTCCTGTTGTTTGTGCAAAATCTGTGCACCTCAAATAGGGATAGGGAAAAATTCTGCTCAGTTTGCACGAGGAAGTAATTTTTTATCTGTCCTGAATCTTTCAACGTTCAGGTTCATTGGAGGTCCACAAGTTCACTGGTGTTTTGGTGGCATAGGGGTATTTCTAGAACTTACAGTAATACCTGATCACTTTCCTCTGTTTTCTTTCCTTATAGTGCAGAAATATAGGAAATTGCCTTCTAATGAGTCAAACCACTGGTCCAACAAGCTCAGTGTCATCTGTACTTACTGGCAGTAGCTCTCCAGGGTTTTCAGATAGATGTCAGGCTTCAGGGAATCAGCTTTCTCCCCCTGTGCCAGTAGATAAGCAGAACAAAAGAAGAAGAAGAAGAGAAGAGTTTGGATTTGATATCCCGCTTTATCACTACCAGAAGGAGTCTCAAAGTGGCTAACAATCTCCTTTCCCTTCCTGCCCCACAACACTCTGTGAGGTGAGTGGGGCTGAGTGGAGGTGAGTTGGGCCAGTCACACTTCAAAGAAGGAGCGGAGGAGCGGAGACGCAAACCTGATTCACCAGATTACTAGTCTACCGCTCTTACACCACACTGGCTCTCAAAAGAGTCTTCTTACTAGTTAGAAACTTTAATAACCATAGTGAGAGAACAAAGAATCCATTTCCTAGAAATGGTGCTGCTCCCAGTTAAGGATTCCACCCCCTTATGTCCCTATTAATCTACATCACTTCTCCGTTTTGTAATCTGAGCTTGTATCCTCTGTGCTTTGTGTGCTTTCTGTTCTGCCACTTTCTGAGCTCCTTGGGCTGAGCGGAGGAATGCTTTCCAGAGAAGGTGGATCTGTTAACCCTCTCTCTTCCAGTGTTTCTTCTCCTAGCTACAGATAGGTAGCCGTGTTGGTCTGCCATAGTCAAAATAAAAAAAATTCCTTCCAGTAGCACCTTAAAGACCAACTAAGTTAGTTCTTAAGGGACGCGGGTGGCGCTGTGGGCTAAAGCCTCAGCGCCTAGGGCTTGCCGATCGAAAGGTCGGCGGTTCGAATCCCCGCGGCGGGGTGCGCTCCCGCTGCTCGGTCCCAGCGCCTGCCAACCTAGCAGTTCGAAAGCACCCCCGGGTGCAAGTAGATAAATAGGTACCGCTTACCAGCGGGAAGGTAAACGGCGTTCCGTGTGCTGCGCTGGCTCGCCAGTTGCAGCTTTGTCACGCTGGCCACGTGACCCGGAAGTGTCTCCGGACAGCGCTGGCCCCCGGCCAATAGATGTGAGATGGGCGCACAAACCCCAGAGTCTGTCAAGACTGGCCCGTTCGGGCAGGGGTACCTTTACCTTTACCTTTAAGTTAGTTCTTGGTATGAGCTTTCGTGTGCGTAGCACACTTCTTCAGATACCTATCTGAGGAAGTATCTGAAGAAGTGTGCATGCACACGAAAGCTCATACCAAGAACTAACTTAGTTGGTCTTTAAGGTGATACTGGAAGGAATTTTTTTATTTTTTCTCCTAGCTGTTACCCATCCAGTATTTCCCAGCTTCTGCCTTCTCAACTAGGTCCCTCTGCAAACCACTGTTCCAAATCTGTACTATCCTCCTGCTCCTAGGAAGATTCAGGATCCGGAGCAGGAGCAGGGGGAGGGGAAGGCTCCCACCATTCCTCTTCAGTGCAGCCCTCCTCAGCACACTCCCTGACAATAGGTGACATTACCTGGAAATGGAACCTGGGACCTTTTCTATGACAGGCAGATGCTCTACCTCTGAGCTATGGTCCTTTAACTAACCTAGGGTTGCCATATTTCAAAAAGTAAAAACCAGGACACCCTGAAAGTTGTTGATATTTTTTTTTCAGGAAATCCTCCCAAATGGTGAGCTTTTTTTAAAGGAAACCCCTAAACTAAGCCCTTAAGCCTTTAAAAGCCGTGCCAAGGTTTGACTGTATGCTCGACAGCCCCGCCCCACTGCTGCACACTTTGAACTTGAGAGTATAGGTGCCCCTCTTAATGAGGCTATGTGACAATGTTGCATCCTTCAAAGGGATACTGGGTGGGTGGAGAGATGGTTTTCCATGGGTCTGACCCAACAAAGTAACTTGTAACTCATTCTTCTCACTTCTCGTCCTTCAAACCTCATAAAATATACCAGATTAGATGTTGAAGAGATGTGAAAAGTGCAGAAACATAAATCATTAGGTGGTTGAAGACCCTTACAAAGAAAGGCTAAAGCATGAGTAAAATGGGGGCAAGAAATCCACTGTGTGGAAACATTATGCATGCAGTGGGAAAAGTACAGGGTTGGCCAAGGTATTTTGCTGCCCGAGGCATAGTACCTGAGGCAAATTAAGTTAATTTTGCATCTGACGCACTCCATGCCGCAAGAGCCTCTCACTGTCTTCCACTAATGGAAGATGATGTTGCATAGAGCATTAGTTTGGATTTTTGCAGCATTTCCTGATTTGATTATTAGCCAAGAGCTCTGTTCATTCTTATTTCTGTAGAAATGCGTGTTTGTATGTGGAGGGGAGCAGGCCAGCTGGGGCAGTGCCTAGTGACTCTGCTCCCCAATTCTGTGTTAACAGGATCCATATGAGCATAGCCAAAATGGTGTTATGCTTATGGATGTGGATGGCGCTGTGGTCTAAAGTCTCTTGGACCTGCTGATCAGAAGGTTGGCGATTCGAGTCCCCATGATGGAGTGAGCTCCCGTTGCTCTGTCCCAGCTCCTGCCAACCTAGCAGTTCAAAAGCACGCCAGTGCAAGTAGATCAATAAGTAACACTGTGGCAGGAAGGTAAACGACGTTTCTATGTGCTCTGGTTTCCGTCACAGTGTTTCGTTGTGCCAGAAGCAGTTTAGTTATGCTGGCCCCATGACCCAGAAAGCTGTCTGTGGAGAAATGCTGGCTCCCTCAGCCTGAAAGTGAAATAAGCGCTGCAACCCCATAGTCTCCTTTGACTGGACTTAACTGTTCAGGGGTCCTTTACTTTTACCTTTCTTACCTATGCTTAGAGTATTGGGCTAGGACTGGTGAGACCCTGCTTTAAATCCCCACTTAGCTTTCAAGCTCCCTGGGTGACTAAGATGATTACTATCTCTCTGTTTAGATACTGGATTGGAGTGTTGGGGGCATTACCTTTGGATCCTTGGAATAAATTTGAGAGATGAATACAATTAATAATCATCCTACACACCCATTTACTCAAGGTATGGATTGCACCTTGGGGAACTTACATGCATTTGGGTAGACAGGGACCAAATACATTGATGTTCCTCAGGTGGTTGACCCTGGCAAGCATTTTCTTTCATAAATGGTCAAGGCCGGGCTCTGATCGAGATGGGGACTTGACGTAGTGGGTGAGTGACTTTAACTCTTTGCCTCACACTGCACTTGCAATTTGCATTGGGAAAAAGAGCTCCCATTTGCTCCAGTAAATATGTAGGGGCCCTGATCCAGACTAGAACCATGGGGGGAGGGAGGTGAAAGAAAAAGCTAGAAGTGTAGGAAGCTGACTTTGAACAGCTTGGAATTGTAGATTTGTAAGGGACCCTGAGGGTCCTCTAGTCCAATTCCTGCAGTGCAGGAATCTCAACTAAAGCATCAAGGACAGATGTCCATCCAACCTCCGCTTAAAAACCACAAATGAAGGGAGTCCATTCCACTGTCAAATAGCTCTTACCATCAGAAAGTTCTTCCTCATTTTTAGCTGAAATCTCCTTTCTTGTAACTTGAATCCATTGGTTCGGGTCCTAGCCTCCAGAGCAGGAGAAAACAAGCTTGCTCCTCTTCCACATATCTCCTTTCACTCTCCTTTTTCTGGGTTAAACATACCCAACTCCCTCAACCATTTCTCATAAGGCTTCGTTTCTAGACCCTTGATCATCTTGGTCACCCTCCTCTGCACATGTTCCAGCTTTTCAACATCTTTCTTAAATTGTGGGGCTCAGGACTGGACACAGTATCCAGGTGTGGTCTGACTAAGGCAGAGTACAGCAGAATGATGACTTTCCCTGATCTGGATACTATACTTCTATTGATGCAGCCTAGAATTGCATTCACTTTTTTGTTGTTGCAGCTGCTGCATTACACTTGGTCCATCTTGCTCAGTATTGTCTACACTGACTGCCAGTGGCTCTCCAGGGTTTCAAGGAAGGGTTGCTCTCCCAGCCCTACCTGGAGATGCTGGGGATTGAACCTGGGACCTTCTGCATGTAAAGCAGATGCTCTAACACTGAGCTACAACCCTTCCCTCAATACCAAAGTATGTGATTTATGTCACATATTATTTGATCCTGAGTGAAGATGCTGTGCGCAGAGGACCCAGGCAACAAGAAGTTTCTCTCTAGATTGCCACAGAACAATTTCTCATCTTCATTACTGGTTGTAACTTAATTGATTCCATATGCTTGCCAGGATCCAACTTCAGGCACACTGAAAAGATGAGTGTGTTGACTTTTAGAAAAACAACAACTGGTAAGCAGCTCCTTTCACTGAATAGTAAGCTGCTTTTACTCCTGTCACTGAATAGTAAACTGCTTCAGGTATCGGTAGAAGTTTGCATGCACACAAAAACTTAGTTGGTCTCTAAGGTGCTACGGAAAGGAATTTTTAAATTTTGTTTCAACTACAGCAGACCAAAACGGCTACCTACCTGCTTTTAAAAGATTCCCCAGAGCTTCATGGGTTGCAGAAAGGCCCTCCTTTGATAGATGTCAGGGAACTGCCATCAGAGCCAGAGGGAGAGGGAGGGCTCCAGAGGGATTTCAGAGAGCGTCCCGGGAGGGAGAGAAGCAGCACCTCTTCTGGGGAAGGAAATCAGCGTAACGCCAGTGGAGAAGGGGGGCAGATGGGGGAATCGGCGAGGTGGCTCCAAGACTCCTCGCCAGGAACCAGTGGGGAGAGCACGGGTCTTCCGATGCCCACACCCTCCCTGCGCAGAAGGCTTCCGCGCAGGGAAAGTAGGCGGGGACTAGGCGTCAAAGAGCTTCTTTGCTGGAAGAAGTTCAAGAAATGCCCACTAACGGATTCTGCCAGTGATTGAGACAGCCACGGGCGCGTGGCTGTCCAGACAGAAAGGGTTCATTCAGGCAACCAGCCAAGGGTGGCATTGATTTACACACAAGCAACCCCTAGAATCATTACAATAGAGATGATGGGACTAGTTCTGGTGGTCTCAGTCAATCATTTTCAGAGATCTGATGGTCCATTTGAGCTCTGGGCTGGTGTGAATTCGTTCATCCGCCCAAGCTGTTTAGGGGCAGCTCTCTGCTAATGCCAATTCAGATGCATACATGAAGCCAGGAAGGCTTCTCTTCAAGTAATGTTACTGAGATGTAGCACAAAAAAGAGTCCTGCTGGACCAACTTTGATGGCTGGTGCCCATTGAGATTGGAAGTAGAGTTTCCCAGCAGAAGGTAGACAAGTCAGCCATAGAAAGGGCCAGAGCTGGCAGCAAGAATATTATTGGCACAAGAATGGAAGCAAGAAGAACTACCAATGAAAGAAGAATGGAGTATGAAATTGATGGACTATGCAGAATTAGATAAATTAACAGGAAGGATTTGAAACTTGCGGGACCAGAGATTCTTAGAAGACTGGAGTAAATATACGAACTATTTGAAAAGTAATAGTAATGAACAGACTACGCTAGTAGGATTGTAAGAAGTTTCGTAAGGAGGACTATTTGAAATATTACAAGTGAGGAGAATTATTAGCTAATGATAATTAAAAGTAATAGAGAAATTAAGAAATGCAGAATAAGTGATAAAGAATGGAAAATCATCAGAGGTGTTGACGGAAGTCAAAAATATTGTATAAGATAAGAAGTTGTGTTATATGTTGGAAATGATATGTTAAAACACACACACACACACACACACACACACACACACACACACACACATACGAATGAAAGGGCCAAAGCCAATGACAGACAAAGCCTATCTTCCTCTTTACAAGGGCAACACTGAGATTCAGGAGGAAGAATTGCCTCCTTTGCACTGAATGTAAGAGAGAAGGCAGGCAGGCAGGATGTGGCTGAGATGGACAGAATGAGGTTGGAAGGACTAACCTATGGGACCATTCTCCATTAAGGCCAAAGGCTCATGTAGTCTAGTATCCAGTTCTCACAGTGGCCAATGAGATGCCTGAGGGAAGCAGGACCTACTCCACACCAGTTGTGATTCCCAACAAGTGGTCTTCAGAGGCACCCACTTTCTGACAGCGGAAGCTTAGCATAGCCACCGTGACTGGTAGCCACTGACAGCCTTATTCCCCCACAGAGTATGCAGAACCGCAGGCTATGCTACATTGATTTATGCAATATCATTACATGATAGGGAGAGACTGTAAAAGCAAAGGCTTATGCAGCATTTATAGCCAGCTTCTTCTTTTTTTTAAAGGAAGTGATCACTGAAGCCTGTGCATAAAGGAAGACAAGGCACAATTATAAGCGAGAAGTAATTTTAAATGCAAATGCGCCAGCGAAAGCATAAAAGCTAATTGTCATTTCCACCCCACCCCCCTTCCGCCAGCCATTTCAACGCCCTGTGTGTGCTACCTTCCTCCCTTAGGGAGTGTCGGCCTGCAGCTGTACTGCCACACTATGACCTTTCCTGTGAAATACAGATGACCTGGATTTCTTTCTGTGAAGATTGAGATGCTAACCCTGTGAGGGAGCACCATAAAACCCCGCAATCTATTTAATTTTCACCAAAGGTGGGGCTGCAACGATATGCAGAAGCAGGAACAGCACACTAGGATGGAGGTTTCAATGGCTGTGATTATAATATTTTGTTATTTCATATATTTATTGCATTGTATAGTGTTCTTCCTCCTGGACATTCAGGAGGGCAAATACTGAGACATCTCAGGATCAGACTATATGTTACATTGGAAATCTGTCAGTGGGGTATTATTTGTTCACCAAAAAGCAGCTGTAGGAGTGTGTGTGAGAGAGAGATAGAGGTCCAACAAGAACTGTTATTACCTATACAGAGGTCCCCATATATTTTCCCTACTCTGCTTAAGGGCAGCATTTTGGGGGGTGGGGTGGAATCGGCCAGGAAATCAGCAGTGGTGTCTGGTCCATTAGGGCAAATGGGACACTGCCTCACCAACCTCACTGTGCCTTCAGCCACCCCACACCTGCCTGCCTGCCACTGGTGGAGGAAGAGAGTGGGGGGGGGAGTGCACCGCCCCCGGCAGCGCGATCCCTGCAGGGTGCCATCGCAGCTGCCCCCTTCCCGCGTTGGGTGCCCCACCCCCACAAGCAGTGTGCCACACCCCCAGGATGCGCCCCACGCCCCCAAGACACACGCCAGCTCCACCCCGCCTGCTCTTCGCCCCCCGGTGCTGGAGCATGAGGCTCCGCCACTGCTGCCTGCCTAGATGTAAGTATCTAGTCAGAGAGGTGGCCCTGACTCTCAGCTTTCACCTCCTTAGTCTCAGTGCTGCAACTGAAGAACTCAGCAAGGAGAAAGCTAGAATTAGTTCATTGCCTCCTTCAAATGTTGGGTCCTCCACCTTCTGTCATGCTAGTCCCAATGGGCAACACGCCAACACCCACCACTGGGAGTCAGCGCGGGGATAAATTCTGGTGTGGCGAGAGTAAAAAATGTAAAATTCAATGAGTAAGCTCCTGCAATCTATTTCTGTTACTGCCTTCTTGCAAAACATTGGGGTAGTGTAAAACGATATACAGTGGTACCTCGGTTTATGAACTTAATCCGTTCCTGAAGTCCATTCTTAAACCGAACCCATTCTTAAACTGAGGCGCGCTTTCCCTAATGAGGCCTCCCACCGCTGGTGCCCTTCCACCATTCAGTTTCCGTTTGTAGACTGAGGTAAAGTTCGAAAACCGGAACACTACTTCCAGTTTTGCGGAGTTTGTAAACTGAATCGTACGTAAACAGGGCTGTTCTTAAACCGAGGTACCACTGTACAAACATAAATGCTAAGCTCCATGACTGGGAATCAGAACTGCCAACATGCATTTCTTGAAATGTGTCCACTTTCCAAGCAATCATGATGGTGTCATCAGCATGCCTGGTTTTTGTTATCTTTCACACCGTGCTAAAGGAGGAGTCTGACTTAAAGCCTCATCAACATATTTTGCTCAGTTTCAAAACCACATGTGTCTCCCGGTATGTTAACTCCTTCCAGGAAGATGGCTTTGAATTTCAACATGATACATTCCAGACATTCCAACAAGCCTCTGAGATTTGAGAGTGAAGAGGGACAGGCAGAAAAGAATGGGCATTTTAATGCCAGCCAATGA
The DNA here is from genome assembly GCF_964188305.1 of Podarcis bocagei. Lineage (NCBI taxonomy): Eukaryota > Metazoa > Chordata > Lepidosauria > Squamata > Lacertidae > Podarcis > Podarcis bocagei. The sequence continues at coordinate 57,509,635 of NC_138134.1, forward strand.
GAGCAATCTCTTTCACCAGGTATGCCCATGGGCACAGGCGTGGGCAGACTTCAGGATTTGCCAAAACCCCAAAAGACATACCAACTAGAATTGGGTGCAAAATGCATAGAATTAAAAGCACAAATTGCCCCTGAGCATATTCTGAGCGCCAGGAAATGGTTTACCAGAACTGCACTGAGCTGACAGTCTCAATAGCCCAGTCGACATTAGCTTTCTTATTTATTTTTTATATTTGTATGCCACTCTCCCAAACAATGGGAAAGGGGCTGTACCTCAGTGGTAGAACATCTGTCTTGCATGCAGAAGGTCCTAGGTCCAACCCCTGGTATCTCCAGGTAGGACTGGGAGCCACTGTCTCTCAAACTAACCTACCTCACATTGTTATTGTTAGGATAAAATGGGGAGATGGAGAACCATGTGTGCTACCTTGAGCTCCTAAGAGGAAAAGGTAAAGGTAAAGGGAACCCTGACCATTAGGTCCAGTCGCGGACGACTCTGGGGTTGCAGCGCTCATCCCGCTTTATTGGCTGAGGGAGCCGGCATACAGCTTCCGGGTCATGTGGCCAGCATGACTAAGCCGCTTCTGGCGAACCAGAGCAGCACACGGAAACGCCGTTTACCTTCCCGCCAGAGCGGTACCTATTTATCTACTTGCACTTTGCCGTGCTTTCGAACTGCTAGGTGGGCAGGAGCAGGGACCGAAAGACGGGAGCTCACCCTGCCACGGGGATTCGAACCGCCGACCTTCTGATCAGCAAGTCCTAGGCTCTGTGGTTTAACCCACAGCGCCACCCGCATCTCCCTAAGAGAAAAGGTGAGATATAAATGTAATAAATAACTAATATGGGAGCAGGCCAGGCTGAAGGTTTTTTGGTTTTTGGTCAGTTGGCAATCTTAGTACCCTTCCCAACTTTCTGCCATGTTCACCAACTCCTCCCTTTTGATCCAAGGATTGCTGTGAGTTGAGGTGTTTTTTGTTTTGCTGAGGGAAATCTTGCTTTCAAGATTTGCAGCTCATTTTTGTCCCCAGCCCTACTTCTCCATCGTGTTTGCTGAGGAGAAAGTAGAGCATTCCTCCCAGGGATGAGGTTTTCTGATATGGATAGAAGAAAGCCTGGGAAGCTTACAGAACTTTACAGCGTGTGAGAATGAATCATTTCAGCTGCATGCACTCATTGCTAAATGTTTTCCTTTTTGCTTTCTCTTCTTTTTGAGACAAAAGTAATAATTAACAAATGTTGGGTGGGGGTGAGAGAAGGGGGAAAAAATCCTGAAGCTATTTCCTTGCACACAGAAATGGTGCTAGGCCTGAAGCTAAAGGATAAGAATTCCATAATTGCAGCTCTCTATAGTAATATGCCAAGAATTCTAAACCTCTGGCAGGCGTCATTTCAGAGAATAGAAGTTTCAGAATAAAGGAGGAATGTAAATATCTTTTAAGTGTCACAACTGAAAAGGGGAAGGAAATTTAAGCGAAAGTATTCCTCCTCTCTCTCTCTCTATAGATTCATGAAACATTAACTTGAGTACAGTGGTACCTCAGGTTAAGTACTTAATTCATTCCGGAGGTCCGTACTTAACCTGAAACTGTTCTTAACCTGAAGCACCACTTTAGCTGATGGGGCCTCCTCCTGCTGCCGTGCTTCCAGAGCACAATTTCTGTTCTCATCCTGAAGCAAAGTTCTTAACCTGAAGCACTATTTCTGGGCTAGCGGAGTCTGTAACCTGAAGCGTATGTAACCTGAGGTACCACTGTATAAGGAGAACCAGTCTGATGCATGGATAGAGCAATGGGTCTGGATAGGAGAAATATCCCTGCTTAGCAATGAAGTGTATAGTGTGGCCTTAGGGCTAGTTCACTCAAATGCAGGTTGGATATTTATAGATGCCTGTGGCAGGGCACCAGGCCTACATATATGCCCCCTATTGTGTACATCATGAATCATATGATGTGCTGTGTACACATACTTATGTAGCAACAATAACACATCAAAGCCCATGATACAGTGTAACTGTGAATGACATATGTTTGTGGGAAAGCACCCTAGGCTTCTACATCCATATAAAGGTAAAGGGACCCCTGACTATTAGGTCCATTTGTGGCCGAGTCTGGGGTTGCAGTGCTCATCTTGCTTTATTGGCCAAGGGAGCCGGCGTACAGCTTCCGGGTCATGTGGCCAGCATGACTAAGCCGCTTCTGGCAAACCAGAGCAGCACACAGAAATGCCGTTTACCTTTCCGCCGGAGCGGTACCTATTTATCTACTTGCACTTTGATGTGCTTTCGAACTGCTAGGTTGGCAGGAGCAGGGACCGAGCAACGGGAGCTCACCCCGTGGCGGGGATTCGAACCGCTGACCTTCTGATTGTCAAGTCCTAGGCTCTGTGGTTTAACCCACAGTGCCACCCACATCCCACATCCATATAGGATGGCACAAAAATCCAGATGGAATCTGGGATATGATGTGAAGACAGTGATATAGACAGACTTGCTTCCCAGCCCAAAAGTTTCTCCAGATTTCATTTTCACAAGAATATGGCAGTAGGCTTGACTTCTATAGCACTTTGTAGATCAAAATGCTCATTATATATCTTCTGCATACCAACTGGGTACCCTTTATTTCTATTTTGCAGAAAGAGAATTGGGAACAATAGAATTGAAACCCAGGAGGACCCTAGCTCAGGTGAATTTTGAACTCTTCTTAGTCATTTTTGTAGCTCACTCAGATTTGTAGTTCATCCTCAGTAATACATCATAAAGCAGCATTCCACCTCTATATATTTTAGCATATACAAATATACTATTACTCTTTTGCTTAAAGAGGGGGGTGGCAATCCAACATGGCTGTCCACTCCTTTTCATAAGAAATGTATCCATTTCTTATGATCACTCCAAGGCCAGTTGTTCTGCTCAAGAATGAATTCTTTTCTGTTCAGAAATGAATTCACAGTAGGAAGCAAGAAATAACTAGAATAAATTTGATTGTAGTTAAATCATTTGCACTTCCTTGTTTACTGCTGTACCTTTTTTCCAGAGCAGGAGAGGGAAACCAGGTCTAAACAGGCCCTTGCTGTGGCATCAGACCCAGATTTGAGTATGTTCCTGCAAGTGAAATGAATTGTTTTCTCTTCATATAATAAAAATATAAGAATGCCATCATGCAGTCCCCACTGGAGAATTTGTAGTGTCTCATCACAATCCTGTGCTCTGACTTCATGCACATCTAGGATTATTATGTGGCAGTACAAATCTTCTGATGGGGTCTTTGTGACGACATTCTTACATTGTTATTATATAGAATATTTCATTCAATATTTCAAGTCCCGTTATGCTCCGTGGGGTTTACTCCCAGGTAAGGGTGTACAGGATTGCAGCCCAAATATATGAAATATGGCTTGGTAAGAGACCTGCATTTGACTCAGAGTGAATGTAGAGATTTCTTGGCATGTTTGGCATAGCTAGCTGCCTACAACCACTTATCAAGGCATAGGATAAAACTCTAGTTGCTGTAGCCTGTCAGTGCTTGCACTCTAGCCTATTACTGGCATCAGGATTCCTGGATCTCCCATTCCAGCAACTGGAAACAAAAAGCAGTTTTGACCAATGCTTCATTGGTCTTACTCTTACAGGCTTAGCATGAACCACTTCACAGCTCACATCCAGATTCTTCTCGTCCCTTCCTCGCCATGGTGAACAATGCTAATTGAATAATGGTGAGACACTCTCAGGAAACGGCACAAAGGCACAAAAACAACCGCTTCCCCCCACAACTTTCAAGTGGGCAAATGAATTTTTGCAAGGCTGACTTACTGATTGTTTCTTTTGCTCTGGCCCACTATTGAAGCGAATGCTATTTTTAAATACAATGACTCCCTTTTATAGCAAACTGTTGTAAGTGAGGATCATTTCCTGCGGGCTGGCAGAAGGACGCTCTTGGTAAGAGCACACATTTTAGCAGCTGGCATGTTAATGAGGCTGTTTTTATTGAAATCTGAAATGAGTGAAATAATATTAACATTTCTGGACTCTCCTAACTGGCTTCAACAGCATTTACCAAACTTCAAAAAAGTGCTTTGTTAATATATAGTATATATATATATATGAAAGAGAGGAAGGGAGAGAAGTAGGGATCCCATAGAAACAGTGCCAAATTGTATGCAGACAGTTCCTCCCTATATTTGAACCGGTTCTTTCCTTTGTGTGGGCATATTTAAATGCACTGCAAAGGATGTTGCAAACTTTTCTTTTTTGTGCCAGAGCAAAGTGCCTATTTCATATGCTTATAAAGTCCAATTTACCATCGTAAAGTCTTTTCTGGTTATGCCCATGAGTTTAATCTGCCCCCCCAACCTTTTAGCTCAATGATTCTAATAGAATAAAGGAATGGCTGGAAATTGAAAAAACAAATAAGTATCTGGTTTAGGTTCATTAAAAAAGAAAACAAAGCAGGTAAGAAACAGTCTTTATTCTCCTCTTCGACTGATGGACAGTTGACTGGTCCAAAATGTCAATCATTTTTAAAGGGCAATGATGACACACAGGCAGGCTCAAGAGGACAGTTCCATTTCCAGTACAAATAGGTGAGATCAGAGGTTTTGTTGTGGCTAATGACAGTTTCACGTCTTCCAGTTTCAACTGCTTCAGAAGCTCTGGTGAAAAAAGAGGGTTACTCACCCAGTAACCCAATTCACCCAGCCAGATCAAACAAGTTGAGCTCTATATGAATGCACTTTCTTCATAGATTTGTATGTGCCCAGCTGTCTTTGACATATGAGCCAATGCATTTTGCACTGTGTGCTGGGCACCTTTCAGAGTTCTTCACTCTAGAACCCTTTACCCTGGAAAAGGGAATAATGATTGACCTTTTCCTCCCCAGAATTCCATTTCTAGCTGGACCTCTCCCCAGATTCTCAGCAGCTCTTCTTGCTCCCAGAGTGCTTTTCTTAGTGTTAGAGCATCTGCTTTGTATGCAGAAGGTCCCAGGTTCAACCCTCGCATCTCCAGGTAGGGCTGGGAATATTCCACATCTGAAACCCCGGAGAGCTTTTGCCAGTCATTGTAGAGAACACTGAGCTGAAATGGACCAAAGGCCTCACTCATTATAAATAATAAAAATAAAAATAAAAATAAAAATAAAAATAAAAATAAAAATAAAAATAAAAATAAAAAAATAAATAAATAAATAAATAAATAAATAAATTTTTATTTATATGCCTCCCTCCCCAGCCGAAGCCGGGCTAAGGGCGGCTAACAACAATAAAATAATACAACATTCTAAAATCATTTCATTGTAAGGCAACTTCCTGCGCTCCTATGCTCACATTATGGCCTCTATGGGAGAGGCAAGAGAAAATGGAAATTCCTGCCAATTAAGTTCCAGAAAATAGATGAAGGGCCAATCCAGCTGCCCTTGGTTTCTTCTTCTTCCACATGTGGGACTCTCTGCTTACAGAAGTTCTGTTTACAGAAGTTAGCAACAGCAACCCATCTGCTGGGAAGATTGTGTAGTGGCTCCATCCCACCTGGTCAATCACTCCTGAATATAAGCTCAGAATTCCATTTCCCCTTTCCAACTGATACTCAACATTCCATAGCTACTGAGCATGCTCAACCCTCTTGAAGCTGTTTATTTGGGAGGGGGAGTTAGTAGGTGGCCCCCTTAATTTTTTTTTTTTTTTGCTAAAGGTTTTCATACTTCTGCAAAACTCAGGGTGTCCTCAAGCATGCTGATGCCTCCTTCATGTTTCCAGCGGCCTTCTATTGACTCCATTTCTGTTGATGCTTACCACCTTAGCTTGCTGTTAGAGGAAGTGCTGTCAATGTAAATAAAAATGCCCACATTTCCTAAAAGAGAAAGATTCCAGATTTTTATATCAACTGGCAAGAGTCGTCTTTAGAATTAACACAGAAAACCACCCATCTCCCTCTTTTTCTATTATCTCTTCATTTGCCCATTTTAATTCTAAATGAGAGCCCAGGCTGTTTACATGAGATCTAATTTTGTCTGCTAGGAATAGAGAGGGTGCCTACTGTGGAAATCCTCCAACATAGATTTAATTCAATTAAGGAATTCTGGCCTCTCTCCTGGTAGTAGGGACAAGCCTAGAGGATTCCAAAGAGCAAGGAGATCAGAGCCAACAGGAAAAAAGCTCATTAGGTTTTGCCTGCGGTTGCCAGCAGATAGCAACCGATCCAGAAACCACTTATTAAAATTGGAATTGTGCTTGATGGGAAAGCTTCCTGGTATTTGATGTATGGCAAGCGCTGGGCATTGTTGAAAAAAGCCTGGCTCTGAAACAGGCGAAGAGATGGATATAACTGACTGGCAGCGAAATGTTTAATTACAATTTATTGTGTGGAGGAACATAGCAACCATTTGGATCTGGCAAAGATTGCCCTAGAACTGGGACAGGTTAAAAGTATTTCCCCTCTGTGAGTCCTTATCTTAAATGAATGCCCTTTTTCTAATGGACAGAATAAATCAGGATAGTGTGACACAATTATAAGGAATTATGAGTGCCGAGTATCTTCCTAGACATGGCTCATCTTTCAGTCATTGTACCTCAAGAATGTGTGTCATAGGGATGTCATACAGAAAAGCTTCATGGGTGCTGCATCAGAGACTTTTGGAAAACTTCACTTAGCTCAAAAAGCTGCTAATTGAGACTACGGTAACTATTGGGACCATCTCTTGCCATCCCTTAAAAGAAACTCCCTAGAGCTCCTGGCTCATTTCATAGCAAATGATACAAAGGTGGCTGGTTTAATCACGGCTGGAGAGGGGGAGGCGGCCTATAGGAACGAAGTTGAGCAGTTTGGGGGGGGGGATGCAGGAAAAACAACTTACTCCTTAACTTAAAGAAAACAAAAGAGATTATTGTGGACTTTAGGAAATGTCCACAATAATGCAAATCTATGCTTCCAGGTTCCATAAGAAAGCTGCAGAGATAGCGCAGGATAGTGCACACCCAAATGATCTCTTTCAGCTTCTGCCTTCTGGAAGAAGGTACAGGGTTATAAAGACTAGGACTAGCTGCCTGAGAAACAGTTTCTACCCAAATGTGATTTTGGTTTTAAACGCAGTGTAAGGCGTCTCTATGGGAGTGTATTGTATTTTAAAATGGGGTATCAGAGTTTCTAGGGGGCTAACCAAGTTGGGATGGCTGGGATAGCAGGCCTGTTGGTTTTTGAATGTCTTATGTAGATTTTTCAATGTCATTGTTCTGTATGGGACAATGACAATAAAGATTATCGTATCGTATAGCATAGTTCAAATTGCTGATGCTTAGCTGCAGGTAAACAGCTTGGAACCAGGTATGTGAAGGGCCACCTTCTTTTGCATTGTTGTTGTTCACCTGTCTTGAGAGACAATGGAGTGTGCTTCCAGGGGGTCAATCTTCTGCATTAGCAGCACTGAAGTGACCTTCCTGGGGCACAAGCCTGGGCAGTGTGTATGGAGGTCCTGGGTTGTCTACAGCCTTGAACCTGGCCTTGTAGCAGATAAGGTACGATATTCTGGCAGCATTTGCATCCCAAAGCAACATAGCCCCTGTTTTCACCAGCCGCCATCTCCAAATCTAGATCAACCTCAGGAAAGCACCGCACAGAGTGCGTTGCAGTATTCCAGCCTTGAGGTGACAGCTGTGGTCAAGTGATGTTGTTCTTAAGTGCCTCTTTTGAAAGCAATCGGTTAATGACTATTCTTGTTTCTATTTATACTTATCTGTGGACAAAAGACCTTGTCTGATACAGTATATCGTATTCTTCCATGAGAATTGTTACCATGGAGCGAAACACATGAAAAGTGTTAGGTCAGGATTAAAAATTGATGCAGATTTTCCAGGAAAGAAATTTGAGTAGGGCAAAACAGGAAACTCCTGTCCCCTTGTGTATCATTCTTTGGGGGAAATATATGTTTTTTCAATCCCAACATAATGCTTTTCATATGTATTCCTCTAGGAGAACTGTTCCAAAATGATTCCCATGGAGGAAAACATTACATCAGAAAAAGCTCTTAGTCTACAAATAGATATAATATAAAGCATTTCACAGGAGAGTAGAATGAGAAAGAACCAGACCCAAGACAATGGTTTTCAACCACTGGTTTATATAGATCAGGGGCAGCTTGTAAGCTGCTTATAGAAATCACAATCATGGAGTCCCATCTTCTTCTGTTGCTGCCTCCTTATAGGAAACTTGGGGTGATATGCAACTCATTTTGACTCAGAATAATCTCATTGAAAGTAATGGACCCAACTTGGTCATGTTTACTAATTTATGTGGGTCTACTTTAGGTAAAACTGAGTTGCGTACTACCCCCTAAGTTATGGGTAGGCCAACTAAGGCCCGGGGGCCGGATCCAGCCCAATCGCCTTCTAAATCCGGCCTGTGGACGGTACAGGAATCAATGTGTTTTTACATGAGTAGAATGTGTCCTTTTATTTAAAATGCGTCTCTGGGTTATTTGTGGGGCATAGGAATCCGTTCATTTCCTACCCAAAATATAGTCCAGCACTCCACAAGGTCTGAGGGACAGTGGACCGGCCCCCTGCTCAAAAGATTTGCTGACCCCTGCCCTAAGACCTCATTGCTGGATGAGGGTTATGTTGTGAAATACCAGATTCACCAGTGAAACTGGTCCATCAGGGCAAATGAGGTACTGCCTCCCCATGCCTACCTTCCTACTTCTAACCAGCCGGGGGGGGCACTGGTCTTGGTATTGCTCTTGTGGAACTCAGTAGGGAGGAAAATGAGGACAGAATTAGAATTACCGTATTTTTTGCTCTATAAGACTCACTTTTCCCCTCCTAAAAAGTAAGGGGAAATGTGTGTGCGTCTTATGGAGCGAATGCAGGCTGCGCAACTATCCCAGAAGCCAGAACAGCAAGAGGGGTCGCTGCTTTCACTGCGCAGCGATCCCTCTTGCTGTTCTGGTTTCTGAGATTCAGAATATTTTTTTCCTTGTTTTCCTCCTCCAAAAACTAGGTGCGTCTTGTGGTCTGGTGCGTCTTATAGAGCGAAAAATATGGTAATTGGCTCTGCCTCCATATTCTCTAGATCTTCTTGCTCTACTAGTCCAATGAGCACCAGCCACCACTAAAATACCTAGTAAGGTTAGGGTGAGTTTGGCTTTCTTAGTAAGCCTAGATCAGGCTTTGAAGGTTGGTCCAGAGGCCCAGGAGAGATGGAAGTTCATTAAGTTCATCAAAACAAAGTTCATAAAAACGTGATCACTTAAAAACAAGACCATACACATGCAACTTTTAAAATCATAATTAAAATAAATAGGATCAGATTAAATACTGAAATGGAGCTACAAATTAGTGACTCATCACACTCCCCATCCCTTCTGAAAGGCCTGTGCAAAGAGATTCATCTTCACACTTCATCATCAGGCTAGTCATGTCAGTACCAGATGTAGCTTAGAGTGATGTTCATTCCAGAGGCATGGAGTCACTACAGAGCAGGCCATCTCATGTATTGTTCCCCCACAAATTTCTCTTGATGGTGAGACCACAAGCAGGAGATTCCCCTCCAGTCTTAATGCATAGACAGGTTAATATGAGAGGAGATGTTCCTTCAATTTTTTGAGCCCAAGCTGTTTAGGGCTTTATACATCAACTTAAGCACCCTGAACTGATCTCAGGAGGGAATTGACTAGTGCAGTTCCTTAAAGACAGGTGTTATTTGGGTCCCAACAGCACTCTGCCTGCAGCATTCTGCATTAGTTGCAGCCTCCGGGCCATTTCCAACACAACTTACTTTCTAGTAAGTGCACTTAGGATTGCAGCCTGAGTTACTAGAAGACTTTAGATTTCTTCATCTGTACTTTGAGGGGAAAGGGGTCAAGAATTATGATTTGCTAAACAGATTTTATAAAATGGAAATGATAATTTGAAGATCCCCTGCATCTTTCTTTCTACATTGCAAATTTTATATGACCAGCAGTTAAAATAAGCGATGGCCCCATAAATACCATGTTAATAGCCCAGTCAACAGTTTAAGCTTCTGTGGCCCTGGGTTTTCCATCTCCCCAAAGACTTTAGAAACCCTTTTCTTGTGGATTTATATTGCTGCAGCAATGGTTGCCGGTTATTACTTACTTAGCAATTGGAGGGGAAAAGGGGAAAAGGAGAGGAGATGTAATTTACTAATGAGAAGCGCATGCAAATGCTGCCCGCTGATTCATGTACTGTAGATGTATGACAGATAACGAGGGGAGGGAGGAAGTTCTTTAAGTTTAGCTATAGTTGAGGTGCTGCCAGGAACTAGGAGTCAGGTTTTTCTCTTCACTGGCGGATGGTGGGGAAGACTCTAAACCTGAAGGGGATGAGCCAGCCAAAGATATGCTGCTATCAGAAGAACCTGTGGGGTCTTTGCGGCTAGGCCAGGCTTGAGAATATTGCTAGAAAAATGCAACCTGTGCTGCTGAAAGAAGTAGTGCGACTCATGCAACACGTTGGCGATTAATATACACAGAATAATAAATTATACATTCTTTATCAACTTTCTGAGAAAAATACAAAACATTAAACAAACCCACAGAGACTTGCGAACTACCCAACCTAAGATGAACTGGTTTCAATAGATTTTTCAAATGCTTAACTTAGTCTTTTAGATAAGTTCATGAAGATACCAACAAAAGGGAAGTTCGGTGTTATTCACAATACCGAGAGATGCTAGCGGAGTTGTAGATAGATGTTAATGTTGTTGTAGACGACAGGGTGCTGGCGTTTTGCACCTGTTTTGCCCTGGCAGTCCAAGTAACCAAGAGGCCGCTGTTCGCCCCCAATGGGGCCCTTTTACTGGGGCTTGCAGGTAGAACACTCCCAATATAGTTTTCTGGGCTTCTTCAGTGCTCTAATCTCAAAGTCTTGATATGTATATTCAATCTTATAGAGAATACAGTGGTACCTTGGGTTACATACACTTCAGGTTACATATGCTTCAGGTTACACACTCCGCTAACCCAGAAATAGTACCTCGGGTTAAGAACTTTGCTTCAGGATGAGAACAGAAAACATGCAGCAGCAGTGCGGCGGCAGCAGGAGGCCCCATTAGCGAAAGTGGTCTTCAGGTTAAGAACAGTTTTAGGTTAAGAACGGACCTCCAGAACGAATTAAGTACGTAACCAGAGGTACCACTGTACGCTATAAGAAATTTGCTAAGCAAATCAGTCTCTTAAGCCAAGAAAGAGTAAAAGGGCCCCACTGGGGGCGAACAGCCAACGTGTTGCATGAGTCACACTAAGGCTTGAGAATATGGCACTGGTGATTCAGACCATTGCACTGAGAAGATGCAGAGGCTGCCCCGTGTCAGTAGAAAGTTACTGGAGAAGGCTGGGCTCCTTGAAGTCAAGCAGCAGCTTGCAGCTCCCAGTCAGGCTGCACCTGCTGCTACTATCATGTCAGCGCTCAGTTCCAGCTTGTTCCTTGCTGCAGCAGCTGCACAACTCCGTGTTTCCCAGAGCACTGTGTACGGTTATGGTGACTTCACCTCAAAATGGATATTGCACATCTGGAAAGGGTTCAGAAAAGGGCAATGGAAATGACTGAGGGCCTAGAGCAAACTCCCCTGTGAAAAAATATTACAATACTTGGGACTTACTAATTACCCTCTCTTCTAAAATTAGAACTCAGGGCTATCCAATGAAGCTGAATGTTGGAAGAATCAGGGCAGACAAAAGGAAGTACATAGTTAAACTACGGCATTTGCTCCCACAAGATGTGTTGATGGCCAACAACTCTGATCGCTTTAAAGTAGCATTAGGCAAATTCATGGGGGACAAGACTGTTTTCTGTCTTCACTGTTGGAGGATGGAAGCAAACAATAGACCAGTTAATGGAGGTGACAAATAGCATCAGTTTCCCATGCTCATTTGCACTGCTCCTGGTATGTGACAATCTGATCTGAGTTTATTATCAGTTGGTTTGTTAGTAGGGAGTGGCATTCAGGTGAATGTCAGATAGCCTTCCATATGTTTACTCAGAGTGGGGATAAGATGGAGATAGTAGCCAGGTTTCTGCAGCACACAATGAGGATTCATGAATGCTATACAACACTAAATTAAGTGTCCGATGCAAGGTTTCTAATTTTATTTTTCAATTGTCCAGTAGCACCTTAGAGACCAACTAAGTTTGTTCAGGTTATAACGAAAGCTTATACCTAGAACAAACTTAGTTGGTCTCTAAGGTGCTACTGGACATTTTTTAAATTTTTTAATTTATTTCGACTGCGTCAGACCAACACAGCTACCTACCTGAATCTAATTTTATTTTTACTTAGTGGTGTTTTTTTTTTTTTAAAAAAATTGAACTCTACCAGAATCTTGTACTTATGCCAATAGCATGTCTTTAAAGAAGAGTTTCTGGGAACTGCAGGTGGGGAGAGGTTCTTCTTGCAGGTGCCATTCAGTGCCATAAGACATCTTCTTCAGCAGCCTTGCAGCAGCATTCTGTCCCAGCTGAGACTTTTGGACCAACCTTACAGGCAGCACATAGAGCACATTGCAATAATCCAATCTGGAGGTTTCTAAAGCCATAGCTCAGCTGTCCCAAAAGTGTGCCATCTGGGCTGGACAAGAGGCAGGGGGGAGCCCCCATCTCCCTAAAATGAGAGGTCTTTGAGGCAGGACCCTGTGCAACCCAGCCGATTTCACCACACACACTTTCTCTTCGGGTTAAACTGATGCACACCTTGCCAGCTACTGCCTTAAAAACACTCAAGCTATGGTGCTCCGATAATGATATAGGCCAAACCGCTCCATATTGCTGAAGTTCAAATGGCCAACGCAAACATGCAATTTGAGTAAGTGTGGAGGTGTATTGAGCCGCTCCCTTGGAAAATATGGTGTGCAAAAGCACTCTTTGGGGAATGTCTTTTCCAAAGGCAGCCCTGCATTTTAAAGCCTCTGTCCCACTCTAGAGTCTCCAGCCTTGAATACGGTGACAGTCACCTCATTTCCTCATTGCTAGGCACCTTTTAATTACAGCTTTACTTTTACAGTTGCGAGAGAACGCCACAAGTAGCAAGGGCTGCTGCAGCAAATGGAAAGCATTTAGCATCTCTGCACGGTGGCACAAAATGCTTACCCAGCAGAGAAAATGGTCATATCTACTCGCCACTTTCTCCTGGGGAAAATAATAGCTTTGGGGACACCGGCGTTGCTACAGCACAGTGAAACAAAGCACAGCCCTGGCTGTACAAGCTGAGAAGAAATCAGCTGGGTGTGGAATACAAATGGAATCAATTGAAAAGAGGCTCAAAAGAAACCATAATCTCATGTTAGCATCTTTCACCCTGGTTCTTTTGCGTAATAGGACTCGATTTTAGCATTAATGCATCTGGGGAGCCACTGTGGTCCACCAGCTCGGGAGCAGGACTTCAGCTGCTTGTGTCCAAGTCCCACAAGATGCTTGTCCTGAAATAGCCAAGGAGATTTGCCCATGGAATCAGTCTTTTTTGCATCCATGGCTGATGCAGATGCAGATGCAGAAGCACATCTGGATGTCTATGCACATGGCACTGTCCATCCTGGCTTTGTGGACATAGTTGGAAGCAATTTTTTTGCTGTGGATGGGAATGCGAATCTTCACCTGGGACTATTCTGTGCCATAACATACCCATTACTAGAGCTGGATTGGGGACAATTTCTATTGGCCTACCTTCCCCACTTGGAAAGGCGGAGGAGATGGACAGACGGACTAATATTTATGTACTTCACAGAGCTTTGGTGAGGATCAACTCAGAAAGGAGTTGTGTAGAACTCAGAGGTTGGTGTAGAAAAACCTCTGAACTTTGCATAGACCCGAGACATGACAATATGTTTGTAGGAGTTGTTGGCGCTCAAACCATTGCTCAAATATGCTTTGATTTCCTCACAGAACAAAACTACAAGAAGCCATCTCCAGTAGTAAAATCACCCGGGAATTAAACAAACTAGTGCTGATACAATTTCCCCACAAATCTCCTTTAAAAAATCCCTCTGCAGATTTGACATGATTTGACTGCTGATGTGCAATATTAGTCAATATTTGACAGCTTCTGACACACATCAATCAATATTAGATAGTATCTGATAGCTGACATGCAGTAGCATTTAGACTACAATCTTATACCCTCGTACCTGGGAGCCCCATTGAGCTGAATGGGACATAATTCTGCGTAGATATTTATGTCATCAGGGAAGGGAGAGGAATTTGATTCAGTTGGCATTCAAAAGAGAATCTATCTAATTTGCACTTTCTGAAATGATGCACAAACTGAAGCACTGCCATCGTTCAAAATTTGAACATCTCTGAATTTTGCAAGGCAGTCTTCCAGCCAAGCAAAGTGTGCAAAAATGCATGTACTAATGAAAAGTGTGCATTAAAATGCAAACATTAGTGAAAATAACATACAGAAATGCATCATGTTGGTAAATATAAATATTAGGGGAAATATGCTTTGCAAAAATGTGTATATTAGGAAAAATTGCACATATACAAAAGTGTAAAATACCAGAAGATCACACTAAAATCCTGATGAATTTTCTTGTGGACTTTTTTTTTAATGCAAATTTGGTGAACCGAATTTAAGATTGGCAAAATGAGAGACTGGGAGAAACTGAGAGGTTCACCCAACCCTAAATTGTATTCAGATTTTGTTCTAATGATTCATTCATTGAACCAATAAGGTGGGGAAAAACAACAACCCACAATCAGGGAAAAATATAAAATCAGTCAAATTTAAACGTTTGGTGAATATTGCATCCCTATCTTTCAACAAGTATGATCCCTATTGTAGAATATGTCAACTTGTCAAAATTTCACCAGTACTTTAAATGTTGATTTGGCACTAAAACAAAAACTGGTTCTGATTTAATAGAAAGAAAGGTGTCATCTGTTCCAATGAGGACCTTTGCCTCTATCTGTCCATCTGCGCTTCAATCTGCTTTGGCTATTCTTGGCAGCAGTTGCGGTGACCATTAAGTTCTGTATTACCCCACTGACTGCATTTTTTTTTTTTTAAAGAGCAGGTTTCTGGAAAGTCTGCAGTACACAAGGGTTCCAGCAGGGGTCAATATGTTTTCATTATTCCAAGACAGAAGCTCAGCAAGCGAGAAGCAAAAATGTTGATCCTAATTGGAGCCGACGCAAGGTTCTTCTATAATCCTCTGACATCCTTTTCAAATAATAATTCTGAGGTGGGTGGTGAGCTGGTGGCTGCAACCGCTCTGCTGACTTCTCTCAAATGAAGCCTAACTATTGTCATTTATTTTTGATGGCGACTGGCTTAATGTCAGGGGCCTTCTTACAGTTTCCTCCTCGAACCCTCTGAAGGACACGCTCCTAATTGTTAATCTATATGGGATAAGCAGAATTATTACAACCCCCCTGGCTTAATTCAGCCCTTCAAAAAATAGGCTATAGCTGTACATGGTGAGACATCAAAACAACAACAACAACAATGACCACAAAATGAATCTGTAAAACGCCCGTGAATCTGATGATATTGAACTGACCCAAAGCATTTTAAAATGCCAGTGATTTCCGACCTAGTAAACAAACGTTTGAGGGAGGGGACAGAAAAGAGGATTTGTGAGGGATTCAGCTCCTAGAGAGTGAATAATGAAATGTTAAAACTGGCCATTTTATTAGCCAAAAGGATAAGCTGAATGTTATATGTGCAAACATTGGCCATAAAAAAATTAAAGATTATTGGAGCCGTCAAAGGCTGAGATTCCACCTTAAGCAATAAAATCCACTTATGTAGGATGAGTGAAGAGGGGAAAAAAAACACCCACATCTGTCTAGCTGTCTACCTGCTTATATATCTATTATTATTCTTAAAACGTCCATTGAATCACACCACACACCAATATACTAGTATAGGAAGCTCTTTTTCTTAATTTTTTGTCTTGTGGACATCACCAAAGTTTTTGGTTGCCAACTTTTTTGCTGGCCCTGCTCCTGTGACTGACTTGCTGCTGTGTTTTTTAACAGGAGGCTGCAATGCAGAGAGAAAGTGATGAAGAAAGCTGCACCTGTTTAGTTTCTGCATGCCAGCCTGCTGGTTTTTGATCAGGCATCTCCTACACTCAAGAGAGAGGAAGACAGAGAGAGGGTCAGAGGATGACCAGCAGTCACCCATCCATTAGAGTGACCCCTACCCTTTTTAATTATATGTACAGATTGTAATAAGTAAATACCACATTAAGAGTTGAAAACAATAACAGCATAGAATCAGAAAAAAATGAAATATAACAGTACCCAAATGCACACAGCACAATTTCAGTTCAGCTTTCTTTCTTTCTTTCTTTCTTTCTTTCTTTCTTTCTTTCTTTCTTTCTTTCCATGCGGAGCATAAAGAGTGGTGATGTCAGATTTTCATACCACCAAGACTCAAACGAAAGACAATACTTCATTTTCAACCTTTTCTTTAAGCATAGCCCAATCTCAATGCTGGGCAAAAAGGTGCTAGTTGTTTTTGTTTTTTAGATGCTTCACAGATTTTTATAACATGTCAGTTCATTCATTAATAGAGGGCTGGACCTAGTTCAATTTAGTTGGAATCAGGTTCCATTGGAATCCATTTCTGGAGGTGCCAGTGCCAGTTTAGGGAATGGTGGCCTCTACACTTAGGTCAGGGTAGGTTCTGTTGCAAGTCAGCATAGAGACATATAGACGAGCGGTAACGTTGATTCTTTATTTAAAGAAACAGAATACAAACAGAGAAACCTACGGGCAAGACTGGCCCCGGTAAAACAGCCTCAGACCCCCCCACCTCCTCCTCAGTTGCCTGTCCTATGTCTGCAGTGCTTTCTACCTCTTTTTCCTCTCTCTCACTCAAGCCTGTTGCTTGTTCAGCATCGAACCATTCTGCCCCCCTTTCATCCTCTGACCTGCCTTCAGTATCCCATCACCACTCCCCTGGCTCTGAACCTTCCTCTTCTAGAACTTCTCTTTTTTTTTTTTTTAATAAATTTTTATTGGTTTTACAGCATTTTTTAAAAAAGAACAAACAAACACAAAACAAAACAAACATACAAAATACTTTCAAAGATATTTTCATGAACCTCTTTTCTTGGACTTCCCCATACCCCCCCTCTTTGCATCCCAATGTCCATATTTGAACTAGCAACTCCCAGTTGTTACTTTCTAATCTCTGTCATCTTAGTCCTCCTTTATCATCTAACCTTGTATCCCTGTACCCTGTTACTTCTAGCAACCACAACATTTTAACATTCGTTGAGTTTGTAGTAGTCCTTAAGATAGCTCTTAAATTTTTTCCATTCTTCTTCCACCATCTCTTTACGTTGGTCACGGATTCTGCCTGTCATCTCAGCCAGTGTCATATAGTCCATCACTTTCATCTGCCATTCTTCCAGAGTAGGTAAATCTTGTGTCTTCCAATACTTTGCGATGAGTATTCTTGCTGCTGTTGTGGCATACATAAAGAAATTTCTATCTTTCTTTGTCACCAATTGGCCGACAATGCCCAAGAGAAAGGCCTCTGGTTTTTTGGAAAATGTACATTTAAGTACCTTTTTCATTTCATTATAGATCATTTCCCAGAAGGCCTTTATCTTCGGGCATGTCCACCAAAGGTGGTAAAAAGTACCTTCAGTCTCTTTACATTTCCAACATTTATTATCGGGCAAATGATAGATTTTTGCCAGCTTGACTGGGGTCATGTACCACCTGTATACCATTTTCATAATGTTTTCCTTTAAGGCATTACATGCCGTAAATTTGATACCGGTGTTCCATAACCATTCCCAGTCATCTGACATAATGTTGTGTCCAACATCCTGCGCCCACTTAATCATAGCAGATTTAACTGTTTCATCCTGTGTGTTCCATTTCAACAGCAAGTTATACATTCTAGATAGATTCTTAGTATTGGGTTCTAACAATTCGGTCTCTAGTTTTGATTTCTCCACTTGGAAACCGATTTTCCTATCCTGTTTAAAAATTTCCATTATTTGGCGATATTGAAACCAATTTTCTACTTTGTGCTTCAATTTCTCCTGACTTTGTAGTTTAACCTTGTCTCCATCCTGTTCTAAAATTTCCCAATACTTCGGCCATCCGACCTCCATATTGAGTTTCTTCACTGCTTTAGCCTCCACTGGTGACACCCATCTAGGGGTTTTATTTTCCAATAAGTCTTTGTATCTTATCCAGACATTAAATAATGCTTTTCTAACAATGTGATTTTTAAAGGTACTGTTAACCTTGTCATACCAAAGATATGCATGCCAACCAAAAGCATTATTGAAGCCTTCCAGATCCAAGATGTCTGTATTCTCGAGGAGCATCCATTCTTTCAGCCAGCAAAACGCTGCTGCCTCATAGTACAATTTTAGGTCCGGCAGGGCAAAACCCCCTCTTTCTTTAGCGTCAGTCAGTATTTTGAATTTAATTCGGGGCTTTTTGCCCTGCCAGACAAATTTCGAAATGTCTTTGTGCCACCTCTTAAAACATTCCATCTTATCAAGAATCTGCAAGGTCTGAAACAAGAATAACATTCTAGGCAATACATTCATTTTAATTACTGCAATTCGGCCTAACATTGACAGTTTCAGATTTGACCATATTTCTAGATCTTTTTTAATCTCTGACCAACATTTTTCATAATTGTCCTTATACAAATTAACATTCTTAGGTGTTAAATAAACCCCTAGGTATTTGACTTTCTTAACCACTGTCAAACCTGTTTCCTCCTGAAACTTCTCCTTTTCCATATCTGTTAGGTTTTTCCCTAAGACTTTAGTTTTTTGTTTATTCAACTTAAATCCAGCCACCTGGCCAAATTGTTGAATTATTTCTAAAACCCTTTTCGTACTAGTGTTTGGCTCTTGCAAAGTCAATACTAGGTCATCTGCATACGCTCTTAACTTGTAGTGTTTAGCTCCGACCTGCACACCTTTGACCTGCTGGTCATTTCTTATCATATTCAGCAACACCTCCAGAACCGAAATGAAAAGTAATGGGGAAATTGGGCACCCCTGCCGAGTTCCTTTTTCTATCTTAAGTTCCTCAGTCACAACATTATTTACAATCAGCTTAGCTTTTTGTTCGGAATATATTGCAGCCATACCATTCTCAAAACCCTGGCCTACCCCCATCCCATGAAGATTCTTCCTCATAAAACTCCAAGAGATATTATCAAAGGCTTTCTCCGCGTCCACAAAGATCAATACTGCTTTAGTGTTTATATTCACCTCCAGCTTTTCCAAAATGTCTATTACATTCCTTACATTGTCCGCTAGGTGTCTTTTAGGGAGAAAGCCTGCTTGGTCTTTATGAATCTTCTCCATCAAAACTCTTTTAAATCTTTTTGCCAAAATGTCTGCAAAAATTTTGTAATCCACATTAAGGAGTGATATCGGGCGGTAGTTCTTAAGTTGGGTCTTTTCAGTCTCTGACTTTGGTATGAGTGAGATATATGCCTCTTTCCACGATTCAGGTGCCCTTTTTCCTTCAAGGATCTCATTACAAACTTCTCTTAATGGTTGAATCAACCATTCCTTCAACGATTTGTAGTATCTAGAAGTCAGTCCATCTGGTCCCGGAGATTTGCCCAGTTGCATATTCTGAATGGCAGCCTCTACCTCTTGTTCTGAGATTCTCTGGTTCAAGTCCATCTTACTTTGCTGAGAGATATTTTGTAATCCATATCTTCCAAGGAATTTGTCTATATCTTCTTCATTTTGCGGGCCTTGGGTGTAAAGTTTTTTGAAGTAACTTAGAAAGCAATTTCTAATTTCATTAGGTTTAGATATACTCTTTCCATCAACCTCTAGGCTTGTAACTGTATTTAGTTTCTGCCTTTTCTTCAATTGCCATGCCAAAAGTTTACCGCATTTATTTGCTGATTCAAAAGTCTTTTGTTTCATTTGCTTTATCTTCCATTCAATCTCTTGGTTCATCAATTCCATATATTGAGTTTGATATAACTTAATCTCTCTTAAAATGTCCTGAGACTTTGGTTTTGTTCTTAGTTTCCTCTCTCCTTCCTTTATCATTTCCAAGATCTTCTCTTTTTTCTCATTTTGTTTTTTCCTCTTTATTGAATTTTGTTGAATCAAAAATCCTCTCATAACAGCTTTACTTGCGTCCCAGATCACTCTTTTCTCCACGTCAGTCCTCAAATTTATTTCAAAATAGTCTTTTAAGGTCTTTTGGGCCTTCGTGAGAATCTCCTTATCTCGAAAGAGGGTGTCATTCATTCTCCATCTAAATTGACCGGTTATTGTGAGTTTCATCTCCATCTTCACGGCGTTATGGTCGGAGCAAGTTTTTGGGCAGATTTCCACTTTCTTAATCTTTGGAGCCAATCCACTAGTAACCCAGATTTGGTCAATTCTGGTCCAGGTCATCATTGCTTGGGAGAAGAAGGTTCCCTCTCTCTCCAGAGGGTTCCTTGTTCTCCAAATGTCTATCAAGTCCATGTTTTCTGTCATTTCGAAAAAAGTCTTGGGGAGTCTCCCTTCTTTAGTGACTGTTAGTCTTTGTGCCTTGTCCATATTAGTGGAGACCACGCCATTCATGTCTCCCATGATTATCATATTATAATCCAGATAGTCCGTCAAAGTTTCATGAAGTCCCTTAAAGAAGTCAGATTTGCCTTCATTTGGTGCATAAATTCCGACAACTAAAAGTTTTTCTCCTTGTACTTGTATCTCCACAGCCAGATATCTCCCTTGTTCATCTTTAAATATCATTTTTGGAGCCCATTTCTCCTTCACATATATTACCACTCCCCTCTTCTTAACTTTGTCTGATGAGACAAATTCTTGTCCTAACCTTTTATTTGTAAGTAATCTCCTGTGGGCTCTAGTTATGTGAGTTTCTTGTAAACATATCAAATCCAATTGTTCTCTGTTCAAAATATGAAATACTTGTCTTCTCTTCAAAGGCCCATTCAGTCCATTACAATTCCAACTAAGGAATTGCAGAGCCATCTTGTTATTTTCTTAAGGCTCCTCCAACAGCTCCAAGTTGTTGCTCTTCTTCTGACGGTGGTGGTTTTTGTCCAAACGAGAGATTCAGGATATCCAGTGCTCTCCTCTGTTCTGCAAGTACGTCCACAGTCCCCTTCTGTAGGTCCTCCTGATATCTTGCCAGAAATTTGTCTTTATCTTGAATTGTCTTTATTTTCACTTTCTTTGCCTTGTAATCGAATGACAGTCCTTGTGGGAATTCCCACCTGAAGCGGATCTGATTTTTCTTTAACAAAAGCACCAAATCCTTGTAGAAGTTTCTTAAGTCCAAGATATATTTTGGTATGTCTTTAAAGATCTGTACTACTGAATTTCCAATTTGGAGGGCTTTTCCAAAGTGTAGTCCTAAAATTTTATCTCTTTCCTCCTTAGATCTGAGTGTGATCAAACAATCTCTTGGTGTCTTTCTATCTTGCTTTTTGCCGAGTCTAAAGGCAGTTGTAATTTTAAAATCGTCTTCCTCCAGGTCCCAGCAATCCGCAAACTCCCGTGTCAAATATTCCACAAGGTTGTCACTTTCATTCTCCGGAATCAGTCTTAATTTTAAGTTTCTCTCTTTCCTCTGTAACTCCCACAAGGCCAAGGTTGCATCATGCTCATAGACCTTCTTGGCAAGTGGCTCTAATTTCTCCTGCGTCTCTCCAGCTGTGGCTTTGGCCTCTTCGGCAATTTGACGCGTGGTGGCATTTTCCTCGACCAATTTATTTATAGATTCTGTATTCTGGTTTAATCTTGTTGATATTTCTTCTAGAACTTCTCTAGCGGGGTTCTCCAGTCTCCCACCACTCTTCCTTGCCCAGCCAGTCCCTGACACCTTACATACAATATTAGGTTGTCTCACCCTATTGAGAAAAGTATTGGTTTCAGGATAGTAATGAGACGGCCACTCCTGCTGAGCTTCACTTGATCACTTCCTGTATATCAGGTTGTTGCAACAGGGACAGGAGTAAAAAAGTAAAACAAAAGGCGGCAACTCTGCTCAAGTGGCAGACATGCCAACAGTCAGATTTTGCAAAGGTGAGGGGAATACCTAGGCAGAGCAGCGGGGGGGGGGGGGCAGAAAGGAGGGCAGCACTTAAGAATGAAAAAGAGACCTGGAGGCTCTGACTGGTGCTCAAGAGATGAACGTCTATTGCAACATGAACTGTGCCTTACGCATTTCGACATTTGACTTCTTTGGGGACCTACATCCTTTGCACTGTCATATTCCAGTGTCAAGAGTTATAGCATTCCACTCTGATGCAACACGTTTTGATTCAAAATGCCTGGAGGAACATTTCCAAGTGCTGTTGCTCAGCCTTCCCCAACCTGGTGACCTCCATATGTTTAGAGCTATAATGCCCACAGGCAGAGACAATAGACAAGGATGATGGGATTTGTGGTCCTGCAGCATCTAGAGCAGCCTGTCTCAACCTGTGGGTCCCCAGATGTTGTTGAACTACAACTCCTATCATCCGTAGCTAACAAGGCCAGAGCTCAGGGATGATGGGAGTTGTAGTCCAACAACATCTGGGGACCCACAGGTTGAGAACCATTGATCTAGAGGATCATGGCCTACCAAACTTGATTTAGGTTGCTTTTCATCTATAACAGATGCAAGAGTAGGAACTGTTATCTGAAAAATCTGGAGAGCACCAAATGGGTCTGCCCTAGCTCTTGACCATGGAAGGAGAGTTCTTTTCCCTGTTGGAAGATGTAACAGGAACAAGGAATCTGCTTTCTCCCAGATCAGACTATTCATCCATCAAACCCAGCTCCAGCATCCTAGGCAGAGGACTTTCATGTCACCTGCTGACTTCTAAGTGCCTTCAACTTATTTATTTAAAATATTTATAGGCTGCCTTTCCAAGCAAAGCTCTCCCAAGGCAACTTACGTGATAAAAATGTCCAAAAGGCGAGAATCACTATAAAAACAAAGCACAAAATCTATGAGTACCCCAGCTTTAAAAGCTAAATAAGCCTGCAATAATAAAACACTCATCCTGCCCAGAACAGAAAATCTAGTTTTCCAACTCATCAACACTACAACAAAAAATATACATCACATCTAGGCCACCTGAAACATTTAAGTGTTCAAAGCCTTTCTTAAAGGATGTGCTATGATATTCTTCCCTAATGCTGAAACCCATCATTTATGTTTTAGTCATAATACATTTTCATATCTGAAACACTACATAGTCTCTTATGTGGGGTGTGTGTAAGCAGAACCATATAACCCGGGTACACCAGTGGCAGGTGATACATGCGGTAAGTTTTGTCAGGTGTCCTTTATTAAAACACATGGTAAACTACACCTCTGGAATAAAAATAAATTAAAGAAATCCACAGAACTCTAAAAGGCCCTCCTTCATTCCCATAATACTCACTGGCAGCTTCTGTGTTTCAGTATGTGCACATGCAGATTTTCACCTTTGCAATTTACACACACGGCTCTTTGCTCGATCTGCGCAGAGGTCATCCCTGCAACAAGCACAGTGTGTGCACCATTGGCGCAGAATGCAGAAGCTTCAGGGGGCTTAAAAATCTTCCCAATTGTTCAGCTTCTCCAACAATTATCATCTAATTTGCTTCAATGTTCAGAGCTGTCTTGAGCATTTGAAATAAGTCATCTAAAGCTAATAAAAAGTGGGAGCTTTGACAGCCAGTCAGAACAAAGTCCCTTGACTTTTCATTAATATGTCTGGAACTGGGAGAAACAATTCAGGTCTCACCAGAATGCCTCTGCCTTGATTTGGAGTTGCCGTTTGCTGAGATATGTAGTAGGATGGCTGCTTATTAGACCAGATCTGTTTTCAGTGTGGTAGCTGTAATATCAGGATCTCAGACAATGGAAAACCAAATTATGGCTTACTGGGACCATGCACAGGGAGAGAAGCTTGTGTCTGTTTTGCATTTCCCCAGTTTTTTTGACTCCTGTGCCATGCTTAGATAAACCAATATTTGTCTCAGGTGAAGCTTGGTTTGTCTTAGTCTGAACTTGGGTTGTGTAGCAAGGTTGGTTCTTGGCTGAAGCTTGAGGTTAGTCAAGAGAGGTTTGGGTTTGAATGACACACTAAGCCATCCTTGGCTTAGATCAGTGCAGCATGAGAATAAAAAAATACTGGGAAGAAGCAAAGTAGCTGGAAGAGGAGCCCACACATTTATGCCATCCTGGTAAACCCTGGTTTGGCTTATTGGGCCATGTAAGCACATAAAGTAACTAACAGGCTGACCTTGGGTGACCAAGTGTATGCAAATGTCTGGGCTGCCTTTGAGTTCACAAATCTTGCAGCTTCAATGCATTGATTTGCCTAAAGCACAGATGGGAAACTTTTTAATCTGT
Source organism: Podarcis bocagei (assembly GCF_964188305.1). NCBI lineage: Eukaryota > Metazoa > Chordata > Lepidosauria > Squamata > Lacertidae > Podarcis > Podarcis bocagei. Next base: position 57,533,946 of record NC_138134.1, read on the forward strand.
AAGAACCACAGGTAATATGTTAGAGGTCATATTCTGGCAGTGGGTGGAGCCTGAGCTGATGATGGGTGGAGTCAAATACAAAGGTGTTCAGGATGAACTAATTTGGAATAAAAATTTCCCTGCCCCAATTTTCCTCATACCCACTCAAATTCTCAGTCCTATGCAGATCTAATCAGAAGTAAACCCTATTGAATTATTCTCAAGTAAAAAGACATAGTTCAAAAGAGCACAATAGTCTGATACAGCTACTGTTCAGGAAAGCAATTGAAAGCAATTCCTTTCTGACTTTGATGTGCTACAAACAGCAGAACCCTACAAATTTCTTCTGAGACAGCTGGGTGGGAAATATCTTTCCTGCAATCCATAGAACTGGGCATGGGGTGGCATGAGGTGGGAGGAATAATCATATATAGGAACACAGGGAGCGGTCTTACACTGAGTCAGACCATTTGATTTATCCAGGTCAGAGTTGTCTGCCCTGACTGGCAGTGCCTCTCCAGGATTTACAGCCGGGGATGTTTCAATCCTTACCTGGGACAGTTCCAGGGATCTTCTGCCCGCAATGCAGAGGCTCTATCACTGAGCTTCTCGTGTGATTTTTAATAGATTTTCAAATAAAAGTCTGCCTTGCCCTCTCCCTTAGGGACGCGGGTGGCGCTGTGGGTTAAACCACAGAGCCTAGGGCTTGCCAATCAGAAGGTCGGCAGTTCGAATCCCCACCACGGGGTGAGCTCCCGTTGCTCGGTCCCTGCTCCTGCCAACCTAGCAGTTCGAAAGCACGTCAAAGTGCAAGTAGATAAATAGGTACTGCTCCAGCGGGAAGGTAAACGGCGTTTCCGTGCGCTGCTCTGGTTCGCCAGAAGCGGCTTAGTCATGCTGGCCACATGACCCAGAAGCTGTACACTGGCTCCCTCGGCCAATAAAGTGAGATGAGCGCCGCAACCCCAGAGTCGTTCGCGACTGGACCTAGCAGTCAGGGGTTCCTTTACCTTTTTGCCCTCTCCAGTTGTTCCGACATGACACAGAAAGAGGAAAGACACTTTTGGAAAAGCCAAGAAAAATAAGAAGGAAACAAAGAGGATAAAAAAGTACTGATGCGATGATACGGTGGCTGCACAAAAGGTGTGGATTGCCTACCTGTGCCCTAAAACCACCTGTAAAATCTTTAAGAACAAGGCTTTGAATGTTTCAGTCCAACACGCAGTCCACTGGGCCATACTGGCTTCCTCCATGATTTTCAGAGTTAAGGACGGGGTAGCGCAGTCAACTTTAACAGTATCATTCTTATTCCTAAACGAAAGTGCCTTAAACACAATGGCTTGAAAAGTACAGAGAGGAATAGATAAGCTTGAGAGGAGAGAGGGGCAGAGAGAGAGAGAGAGAGAGAGAGAGAGAGAGAGAGAGAGAGAGAGACCTCTCATAAGCTCATTATTTTAAGAATGAAAACGACCTTCCTGTTCCGAGCAATAATCAGTGAATGGATATCCTAGACACTTGACCATTGGCTGACTGATTTTTCAACAGTGCAGTGAAAAGCTATAATTTTAAGAATGAAAGAAATACTTGATATGCTGAGATCCAGCCAGTTGCTTTGAACATGCTCTGCATACAAAAGGTCTTGGGTTCAATCCCCAGCATTTTCAGGCAGGGCTGGGAGAGGCTCCCTTTATAAAAACCCTGGAGAATTTCTGCCAGTCAGAGTGCAAAATGAGCCAGGGGGACCAAAGGTCTTACTCAGCACACTTTCTGTACTTTCTGGGTTTCCCAAGAATGTGGAAGTCCTGGCCCAGATTCTCCACACGTTTCCCCAGGAAATGCCCCTCCTCTAAACAACCCTGTTTTCTCACTAAAATAAATTTGGAGCATCTCTTGTGCTGTGCAGGTGAATTTGCAAAATATGTTAATATGGGATAGAGTGAGGAATTGACTGTACATTTGATTTTACATTTGTATTGTGAATGTGGGAGGAAGATAAAGTCAGTTTAAGCCTCATGTGAGAAAACACACTCAACTTAAATGTCTTTAACACTATAGTTTGGGGTATCTCACTTTTCTTACAGCTACTTCTCTCCTCTGCAGTATTACACAAGGATTAGGGAAAACATCGAAGTCATTATCTCACTGGCTTTTTACTGGTGAGACAGTGCGAATTTTGCCTTGATTGGTTTCATCTCGAAATGCTCTCCAGTTCTTTCATCCCTGGTGCATGCAGAACATCACACCTTTATCTTCAATGAAAGAATCTTGAAGATGCCCATCCTGGACAGCACAAACTGACTGCACCCCTGAATTTACAGCTGGGAAGTGCTCAGAACTCGGTTCAGCATGGAATGGATTTTGCATTCTGCCTTCCTCTCCCACAATGCACCTGTGCTGGTCCTGGGGGCTAACTGAGAGGCGAGGTCCGAGTCCAGTCCGAGGTCGTTGGTGTGGTATGGAGGCTGTCCGTCAAAGCTGTAGCTGGATCCAAGGCAGGGTCTCAGGTGGGGTCAGGAACTCTGGCAGAAGAGCAGGACAGGGCGCAGGCAGGAACAGGCTAGCAACAACGTTGCTTCCACAACCTGGGACTGGGGCTGACTGGCTTTTATCTGCCCCGAGGCATAGGGCGGCCCCGGTCCACAGGTGACTCGCCTCTCCTGGCCTGGAGGTGAGCACTCCTCCTGCAGGAACTTAGTTCCCTCTGCCTCTCTGTCCTGAGTCTCTGAAGCTCAGGAGAGGCTGGAGGGTTTCCGGACCCAGAGGCAACCTCCTCTTCCCCTAACTGGGCTGAGAGTGGAGCACCTGCAGGCAATGGGTCCTCCATCCCCTCAGGGGCCAGAGCAGACTCAGCTGGTGCCTGCACCTGAGGACCCAGCACAGGTGAGGACCCTTCAGGTTCAAGCCCCAGCCCCGGCTCAGCTGGTTCTGGAGGAGGGGACTCCTGTGCGGGCTGAGATTCTTCAGGTTCAGCCTCTGAGTCTGAATCCCAGGCCATCACAGCACCGCTACTAGCTCTTGAGCTCGATAGAATAGAGCAGGAGTAGGGAACCATTTTGAACCCCAAGGGCCACATTCTCTTCTGGGCAAGCGCCTGGCATTCAACACTTCAGAATCACTCCCATGCTTGACTGCAATGGTGGGGAAGCACTTAGCCTCTAAAGAAGTACAAATCAAAATTAACTTAATATGAAAAAGGTCACAAAGTGGCCAAAGCATGGACTGAGAGGGAGCTCTGTATTTCTTGTCACCAGCAATGTTTCATTCTAATAAATTGAGGGTGTGTGAAACTGGTGGCCCTCTGGAAGTGATCAAATCATAGGGAAGAATGATCCGTCCCTTTCCTGGAAGCCCGTTGGGTGAAAAGAAAGCAGGAGAGAAAGGTGGGGGGAGGGGGAGGGAGAGACCAAGACCAAGACTCAGAGAAGAATAGCATGCTAAATAGAGAAAGGAGGTGGCAGCAAGAAAGTCTGGCCCTGCCGACTGATGGCTTTGATCTTGTCCATCACTGGCATGAGACCAGGTGGAGAAAGGTTATCCACCCCTAGAATAAATGTGTATGATGACCAAGCCCAGATTATACAAATCATCACAACAGAGGTCCACATTTCACCAACAGGTCACACAGACATTTACATCCCATCCCCGAACTATGCAGCTTCGGGGGCCAAAGTAGGCCATTCCCAGTTTCTGAAGTCCCCAGTGCTACCTCTCTCCAACATCATCACCACTCCTGGGCCACCAAAGACAAGGTAACATAGTAGCTTAGTCAATTCCAGGCAGATAGACAGGAGTTCTTTCCTGACACAGGCCCCCTGGGACATCAACGTAGAACACCTTTGGGCATGAATAGAAACTAAAAAGGATCAAAGGGGAGACAAGCAAAAATAAAGGGAGGGAGTTAAAATGAGTTTGTTCTTTTCATTGCCCTGCACCCTACAAAATGGGGTTGTGTAGATTATTGAGGGGCTCCGTCTTTCTGTTGGATCAGACCATGGATGGGAAACCTCAGATCTAAGAGCCAGATGTGACCCCCCCCCAAGGCTCTCTGTCTGCTCTCTGGACTTTCCCCTAACCACACATTCTCTCCGCGTCCACAGCCCCCAGAGGTCCTGCTTCACACCCTCCTTGAGTATTTTTACTTGGCTGGAAAGTGTCCTTGAATTCTGATAATACTGCTCACTTGCCTGGATGAAGGAGGATGCATGAGTGTGTGAAGAAACTAGCCCACTGTGCAAAGGTAAAATTTACATTCACTGTTCTGCCCACTTTTACCTGTGATTCCACTCCCCACTGGCATGTGCCCCACCAGAAGGTTGTCCAGAAGCAAATACTGTCCCTCGGATTGAAAATGGTTCCCCAGCCCTGGACTAGAGGGTTAACGAAATCCAGAGTTTACTTGATCCTAGAAGTTGTTTTTTTTAATTATTATTATTATTATTATTATTATTATTATTATTATTATTATTCATGTTTCACTCTCCTTTAGTCTCTGGAATGCAGAAGATTTGACATCATCAGAGAGAACTAGAGCGAAGATGAATTTTATGAAAGATGTTAAGGTTACGGTAAAGAGTGCTATTGATCTGAAGCTAAAAACAGCCACATTTCCCTATGTGGTGGAAGATCTAGTTTCTACTTCCTGCCCATCTCAATATACGTTGGATGTAAAATAGCAGCAGGTCAACATTGCAAGATGCAAAATATGGTTTGATCGGAGATGTGCCCTTGGATTAAATACTGCCATAATTCTCCTTCTTACCTTGCTTTATGTTCCTACTCAATCAACACCCAAGTTCTCACAGGACAAGTAGAGAGATCTGCTAAGCTAAGGTGTGTTCTCTCTCCCTCTCTCTCTCTCTCTCTCTCTCTCTCTCTCTCTCTCTCTCTCTCTCCCCCTCTCCCCACCTCACAATTTCTTCCCATTTCGGATCTCTCACTTCACTTAAATGAGCACATACTATGTCCATCCGCTCCTCGGGTGAGCTAAAAACAGTTACCATAGTAACACCAGCAGCTTTGTAAAGGTGATACACACAATGCAAACTACTAATGCATCTGTTACCCTCCAAATAGTTGCTGCCTTCTTCTGCGTAGTTTATTTAGTATTTAAATCAGTTGTAGCACATGCAGATTGAGCCCTTCCAAGTATAACTCAAGAGGATCTGTCTGTCTGTCTCTGTGTGTGTGTCCCTCCTGCCTCCCATTCAGCATATCTGTTTCCATGTCAACAGCTCATGCTGATAAAGAATTGACATTCGCACTGCAGTCTGAGGTATGGGGTACAGAGCAAGTATTAAAAGAAATCCATACCCCTCAAGGTGCTGATCTCCAAGTTATGCTAAATTATTGGAATTTCCACACACACATGGACAGGCTTAGAAGAAGCTGCCTCTAGAGTAGGCAGGATTTCAGAAAAATATATTTTCTTTGTGGGATGGTGGTGGAATAGTCTACACCCAGGTGCAGAGATCTTGTGGTTGGATGTTGTATTGGGGAATCTCCCTTGTAGATTGTTACTGTGCCTTATGAAAATCCTTCTTTATGATGATGTTTGCTAAAACGAATGCTTCATATTCTTTTAAGGCATGTGTGTGCACGCCAATCCATGCTGCTACAGGTGAAATGGCAATATGCACCTATCAATGTTTACTCCGAACTTAAAAATGGAAAGTGTAATGCTGGTGGTCAACAAAAGATATTTAAAGATTCTCTTAAGGCAAATCTTTAAAAATGTAGCATAAACACTGACAATTAATTAGGAAACACTGGCCTGTGAGTGCTCCAATTGGAAAACAGCCTTTATCAAAGGTGTCATGGGTTTTGAAGACACTCAAACTCAGGACGGAAGGGAGAAATGTGCTAAGAGGAAGAAGGCACGCTTGGCAAACCCTCACCATGATCAACTCCCTCCCCCCAAACCTATGCCCCCACTGTGGAAGGATGTGTGGATCCAGAATTGGCCTCCATAGTCACTTATAGTCTCACTGTTAAAACGGTGTTCATGGAAGACCATCTTACTTGGCTAGGAGTGATCACCAAAGGAGAAAGAAGCTTACTTGGTACACACACAAATAATGTAACACTCCAGTTATTTCTTTAAATGAAGATGTGAGTTGTTGTAGCGAAATAGCACACTTCAGAATGGTGAAGGATTTTTCTGCAGTATGTTCAATGTCGGAGGAGCTCTTTGATGAACTTTGGGAAACAGTAATTAATGATCTCTCATAGCTACTTGTGAGGTCCTGCGGTGCAATTATTGCAAGTTGATAAAAGAGGAAAGTGTTTTGCTCGTGTTCTCATGTGAGCAAATGCTTTCCCCAGCAACCATAGGTATGAAATGTCTGACATAGCTAACCATCATCACCTGTCAGTATCAAAGTGTCATGCTTTGTTACTTAAGGTTCATCTTATTTCTTGGGACTGCCACTGGGACAATACTCAAGACTGGCTCCAAAACAATCATTGCTTAATCATCTTAGCGTCCCACAACTGCTTAACTTACCCATACACACTTGCAGAGCAAACATACTCATATCTTTATCAGATATACTTAGCAGAAATACTAATTGATTTCAGGATAGGACTGCCACAGCATACAGCTTCTAGAAAAGGTAACTGCAAGTATTGGGTTCTTCTAGGTTGTCACTGTTTTCAGGTGGCATTTGATCACATCCTGGTAATTCCAGCTTGTACAATTAAAGCTGGTTTGAAGCTCTTGCAAAACACGCCTACTTCTGCCCCCAAACTGGGCTTTTTTTGATGAGAAAAATTTTGGGGAAATGCACAGGAAATCCCTATTTCCTTCCTACAATTCCCAGAGTGGTTACAGACAGGCCTACCAGTAAGGTAGGCTGAAGTTTTGCACCTGGAGGCAAAAAACACTGTTACTTTGAACTGTGCGGAAGAGGAGTTTTTCCCTTGACTGGGGACTTGGGTAGAAGCTGTTCTGTGGGGAGCAGGAAATCTTTGAAGAATTTGGTGGGGCTCAACTTGCCCTGTTGATACATCACACAGGTTGAGGTGTGGTAATCTGCCAACTGTCTTCCACAAGTCACCAGCAAGGCCTTCAACAGCTCTATGAAGGCAATGTACAAGGGGCGTCTGTGCTCTCAGGATGTCTCCTGCAGCAGGCACAGTGAGAAAACCATGTTGACTATTAACCTCTGGGTTCTAAAGCCTCATTGTGACTTGGGGCAGACCTTGTCAGCAAGTAACTGTAGTCTGTTGAGAAGTACATGGGCAAATGCTTCCCTCAATGCACTCAGCAGGGAGATTCCATGGTAGTTGGTACAATCATGTTGGTCCCCTTTGTTCTTATAGAGGGCCACAATGCTGGGGTCATGCATGTCTTATTGCACAGATCCTTTTCCCCAACACTGTAAGAGAAGGCAGGAACAGTGTAACACGAGGGAGGAATTGAAGCCAGCTTTCAGCTGGGATTCCATCCTCTTCTGAGGCTTTTGCACATGCTTGGGAATTGAAGGCGTTCTTCAGCCTGTCAAGAGAGGGACATACGGAAATTGGCTTGTCGTTGCTGGAATACGCTGGGCAAAACTAAGGGGAACAGGAATGGGAACTTCTAAGGGCAGAGTTTTGTCCCACCCTATAACAATATGAGATCCTACATTAACTCCATCCATATGTATGAGGATTTTTAAAACAGAGAACTGCAGTCATTTTGCTGAACTGTAAAGTTCTCTCCGTGCTATGTGATGAAGGAACTGCATAGAGTGTGAGCATAGATAATTAATTTTGATTTTACGGCATGAAATTACATACAACAGGTTTAAAAAGCAGCACAATGTTTAAAAAAGAAAATAATTCAGAATGTTTTTCTTGGAGAAAAATGAGAACTCCAAAGAGAAAGGAAAATGTTTCAATAACCCATCTGAAACAATAGCATTATTACTATGAATAAACTTTCTGTAGGAACTGATTTACTCTCTCTTTCCTTTAAAAAAAGAACCAGGAGGTGGTGACAATAAACAATAGCAATGCACAGAGGGACAGGTTCATAGCATCACAACCACAGAATATTGCAGAGGCAGTCATCATTCTTTTAAAAATTGGCAGAGAGTCTTACGTTACCAACTGGTAAGTTGGTTTGTGTATCCACCCATTGAGTCTGAATACTATTACAGTTAATTTGTTGATTGCCTTCTAAACCACTATCGAAAGGTGATTCACACATAAGAAAAATAAAAACCCAGAAACAACAAATACATTTAAAACAAAACAAAAAGCACACAAAGCAGACGCTCAAGGTAAAGACCCATTTATCCAACTGGGGAAGCCTGTCAGAACAGAAACGTCTTCAACTGTTTCTGGAAAGTACAGATAGTGGCTGCCTGTCATATCTCAACAGGAATGCTCTTCCACAAAACAGGGACAGACATACTGAAATCCCTGCTCTAAGCTACTGAGGAGTGGGCTTCTGAGTTCTTTGGAACTTGCAGGGGGAACTCTTCCGCAGACTGCAGCAATCGACAGAGTGTATAAGGCATATGGTGGTCTCTTAAGTGACCTAAGCTGTACAGGGACTTATGGGTTACTACCAAAACCCCGAACTTAGTGTACTAGCAAATTGGCAGCCAGTGCAAATCCTGCAAGTAAGGTGTTATATCCTCGTGGTAGTTTGCTTCCCCAAGCAGCCTACCTGCTGTATTCTGCGCCAGCTGTAGCCTCCAGACTAACCCTAAGGGTAGCCCCATATAGAGTGCATTGTGGCAATCTAACCATGAGATTATCAGTGCATGGACAACTGTGGTCAATATGAAGGTCGTAATATGAAGGTATCGTGGCTAAGACCCATTGACTGAGCTATCCTCCATTATCTATTTTATTACAACACCACATCAACACCACCTAATACTGCATAGTGAATTCCATGCTCGTTATACATTATATGCGGAAGAATCTTTTCTTTCTTTCCATATTATACTACCCTACAAAACACTGCCTTTGTTGAAAGGCAGCCTACATATCTCAGGCGACAATTGTCTTTAATTGGAACTATACTGAATGAAAGACACCCAAGTATCAAATGTAGATAAAAACTTGAAAAACCTGGTTTTGTTTCCTCATAATGGAACCTTCAACAAATCTGCTCCGAAGTAAGACCCATTGTGTTAAATGGGACTCACTCCCAGCTAAGTGTGTATATGGACTGCAGCTTTAACTGAATAAGTTTTTTCATTCCACACCTTAATTTGACCGGAGGTCAAGTATCATACCAGGAAACTGGAATAGCAGGTTCAATAACTCTTATTTTGCCACTCAGGTACTCAACAACTGGAAATGAAAGCATATGTTTTAGTTTATCAGAGTTGGGTTGTTGGGGTTTTTTGTTTTTATCAGAAGCTGTGGGTTGGTAAGATAAAAAGTAGTTTTCTTAATACAGCAGGTGTATAAACTAGTAATCTCCTGCCCAGCTAAAAGAGGAGAAAGCAGGCGTTTGTTGCTAACAAAAAACACTGTCTTGCGGACTCTAATGGAATTATAATAGCTAGTCCCTTCTATCTAAGGCTGATATTGTTGAGAAAATGCTGTGCGTTCCTTGCATTTGCAGCTGAGTTGCATTCAGCATCTAACTAGCCCTCTGCCTCTGCTTGGTCTCAAGTCCTGCTGAGCAGAACAATGTGCCAAACAGGGACTGAAATAGATGCCTGTGAACACGTATAGGCTGCCTCTGGCGGCATTTCATTCATTAACGAGCCTAATGAATATGCACACTAATAATAGCAAATTGTGGTGACTTCCATGCAACAGGCTGAAGGCCGCCTTGCAGGTTACTGAAAGGGAAAGGATGCATGTATACAAAAGGCAGGTTACTGAAAGGGAAAGGATGCGTGTATACAAAAGGCAGGAGATCACAGACTTCATTAAGACCCACATCTTTAACAAGGGAGGCTCATTAGTTTCTTTGTATTTTTCAACGGGCATTGCTATCAGTTTGGCAGCACAACCTCAGAGCTGCTCAGGAGTCTTCCTTCAAGGCCACAAGAGAAAGTTGTGCTGGTGTTGGCACTCCTAGGAGAGGGAGATGGAATCCCTTGGTTCTGCTTATAGTTCCAATATGCAAAAAGGGATGCTCAACAATGTGAGTTCTGATGTGACCAAGGTGCAGTTTGGAATGCAGTTATCCTTTTGATTTCACATGTCTGTGATTTTTGCAGTACAGTTTTCAGCTAAAAAATGCACTAAGATACACTTAAAACATTCATAAACGTTGTCATGGGCCAGGAGTCAGCTTTGCCTGCTGAGCAGCAGCCTGAAGGGGGAGAAGGGCAAGCGATTCCACCTACACCTGATCAGCCTTCAAGGTCACAAAGCAGAACACACCAATGAGAACCAACTCTTCTTCTTTGGCGATCACTCATAGCCGAGTAAGATTGTCTTCCATAAACACGGTCTTAACAGTGAGTCTGTAAGTAACTGTGGAGGCCAATTCCGGATCTACATGTCCTTCCACAGTGGGGACATTGGTTTCTGGAGTTGAACACGGTGTGGATTTGCCAAGTGTGCCTTCTTCCTCTTAGCATGTTTCTCCCTTTCGTCCTGAGTTTGAGTGTCTTCAAAGCCCATGACACCTTTGGTAAAGGCTGTTCTCCAACTGGAGTGCTCCCACGCAAGTGTTTCCCAATTCTTGGTGTTGCCTGACTTCTTAAAGAGAGCTCCCAGCAGCAGATGCCTGTGGTTCCTGGTCCTACCTTGCTGCTTCCTGTTCTCTATCTTGACCCTTGGCTCTGTGATCATCTGGATTCCCTGACCTCTGGACTGTTTGACTTCGTATGTGGATTCTGCTTTCAGGCAAGTGTTCATCAGAGGCTCCTGGCCCCTGTCCTAGAATCATAGAATCATAGAGTTGGAAGAGACCACAAGGGCCATCGAGTCCAACCCCCTGCCAAGCAGGAAACACCATCAGAGCACTCCTGACATATGGTTGTCAAGCCTCTACTTAAAGACCTCCAAAGAAGGAGACTCCACCACACTCCTTGGCAGCAAATTCCACTGTCGAACAGCTCTTACTGTCAGGAAGTTCTTCCTAATGTTTAGGTGGAATCTTCTTTCTTGTAGTTTGGATCCATTGCTCCGTGTCCGCTTCTCTGGAGCAGCAGAAAACAACCTTTCTCCCTCCTCTATGTGACATCCTTTTATATATTTGAACATTGCTATCATATCACCCCTTAACCTCCTCTTCTCCAGGCTAAACATGCCCAGCTCCCTTAGCCGTTCCTCATAAGGCAACAGGACTTGGATGGGCCTATGACTGACATGTATTTTACTATAAAATGCTCCTTTGATTTATATCCCACCTTTCATCCAAGGAGCTGAAGGTGGCATACATGGTTTCTTCTCTCCCTGTTTTGTCCTCACAAGAACTATGTGAGGTAGATTAGGCTGAGAGGCAGTGACCTGTCCAAGGTCATCCAGTGAGCATCATGGCCAAGAGAGGATTTGAACCCTGGTCTACCAGGTTCAACACTGTAGCACAGTGGCTCTGTTTGAGAGAAAATGCATTTCGAAATGTGCACTTTGTGTGAATTATGTTCAAAAATATGTATTTAAATAAGTATTTAAACATGAAATTTCATGTAGGTTTTCTGCAGACTAATGCAGAAATGGGATGGAATTGATACCTCAGTTGGTGGGTCATGAGACTCTTAATCTCAGCCTCATGGGTTCAAACCCCACATCGGGCAAAAGATTCCTGCATCCCTAGGGTTTGGACTAGTTGTGGTTGCTGTTTTGGGACCTTTTCCTCCATTACATTCCACTGCTCCAAATTGTGTGTGCGTGTGTGTGTGTGTGCGCGCACACACACACACACACACACACACACACACACACACACACACATCTTCAAAGCTTCAGCTGGCTCGTCTGTTGACACCTCTCTAGTGTGTTGTAAGGAAGGTGCTATTTTGGTTGCCAGGGGATCCAGAAACTACCCAAGGAGTTTCCTATTAGCACATCAGATGACCCCAGAACCTTCCCTCCACCAGCTGCCTCTTTCTCTCTCCCTGTTCCGTGGATGATGGCTGCACCCTGAGAATTCCTTGTAAACGCAGCTGTCAGCTTCCTGTTAACTGAAGACGCATAAACACCTCCCAGCACATCATTTCTTAGCATTTTAAAATCCACCGAGGAGCACATTAAATGTTCCACTTTTAGCAATGTTTACAGTTATAATGACTCAAGAATGACAGTGCCCTGTTTTACTGTAATCCCTTCCTGGTCCATGTGTCTCATAAATGCTGTGTTGTTTAAGGTTCTAAGCAGACTCCACCAATGGTGCTCCTGGAAATGGCTACTATTGGTTGTCAGAAGAGAGCTCTAAGTCTTGAGAGCATGTGCATAAAGGAGGCTGGTCCATTAGGTAAAAGGTAAAGGATCCCTGGACAGTTAAGCCTGGTCAAAGGCGAATTTGGGGTGTGGCACTCATCCCACTTTTCAGGCCGAGGGAGCTGGCGTTTGTTCACAGACAGCTTTCCAGGTTGTGTGGCCAGCATGGCTAAACCGCTTCTGGTGCAACGGGACGATGTGATAGAAGCCAAAGCTCACAGAAATGCCATTTACCTTCCTGTCACAGTGGTACACACTCACTCACTTCTAGTAGTTGACAAGATTAGGTCTGAGGCTCACCCACTGAGTTTACAGGTTTAAACCCCAGAGTTTCGCCAGCCACTCTCACGGCATATTTAGACAATTGTACCAACTGTGAAACTAGAACCAACACCCTTCCTTGCAGAGGCATCACTGCAAGGGCAGCATGGGGGAAAGGATATTTGCAATTGCTTAAGTTTTAAACCAGAGGTCCCCAAACTAAGGCCTGCGGGCCGGATAAGGCCTGAGGGACTCATTTATCTGGCCTGCGGCGACCCTCACCACCTGCTGCCACCACCTGCTCTTACCGCTGCTGCGCTGCACAGCTGCCCACTTCTGGGTTGGAGGAGCACCGGAAATAGCTTGTGCACACGCACAAGCATTATTTGCACATGTGCAAGCGTTATTTCCAGTGCACATCCAGGTCAGAGGAGGCCTGTGCACATGCGCACAAGCTATATCCGGTGCTCCTCCAACCCGGAAGTGCGCCGGAAATAGTGTGTGCGCACGTGTATGGGCACGTGCTCTCCCACCCTCCGGCCCGCTGTGCGATCGGTGATGGAGACACCGGCCCGAGGCACAGTAAGTTTGATGACCCCTGTTTTAAATCAAGAACTGGGGAAGATATGACTGTCCAGCTTGCCATTAATCCTGTTAATTCCAATGTAGTTGCAAGCTCTATTGGGTAGGGTTGCATAGGGCAGTCCCATCCCTGACTAGGCAGTGATGGGGCATGATGGAGCCACCACTGCACCTCCAGTTCTTGCAGTCATGCCAGCTGGATTAGAAAGCTGGGGGCAGGCAAATCCCTGTGCCAATCTAGAGCTAGCACAACATTTGGGCCTGAATCATTTCTAATGCCACCAAGTGATTGCATTGCTCTGCTTTGCAACTTTCTCCAGTTCTTCAGCTTGCCCATCTGCTCAGCAAGCAAGTTGGAGATCCCAGCCTAGAACATAGGTGGTTTGGATCACTGCCTAAATGTGTTTAGGTGTGCATGTTTCAGGTATGGCTTTGAAGACGTCAGGTTCACCCACCAGAGCTATGGACATCAGAGCCCAGGCCTTCTGGTGATGGTGAAGAATTTGCTTTCATGTCTGTGCCGCAGGTGGTACAGAATAGAAAAGTATGTCATTTATACTTTGGGGGGGGGGGATTGTTACATTTAATTATTGAATGCAATTCCAAGTTTGTGATTGAGTGGGCATTTGTTGGGGCAAAGAAGAGGGGGTTTAGTTTAAGAAGCAAGAAATAGGAAAGACACACTGTTACAGAGGAGTAATTTTAAGATTAGTACAGCAAGCAGTAAATAGCTATAACGATTAATAAAGCTGCCACTTTGCAAGGAGAATAAGGTGATAAACAGCAGGCACCTCTTGTTTGTGAAAAGCTGATCATCCAGACCAACTTAATTTCTGTTCTTTGAAAGGATAAAAAGCTTAGTGGATAAGGGAAGTGAAGCAGACATAATATATCTCAATTTTATTAAGACCTTTAATGCTGTTCCCTTTTACAGAGAAATTAGAATATGGACAGATGAGATGTAATTTTTGTAAAATGGATATATAATTACCTAGGTTAAACAAATATGTTTAATCAAAGGTGTCAATCACTCTGGAATACAAATGTGTTTGAACACCAATTGTAAATCAGGAGAGTATTCTATCAGGAACTGTCAAAATTCCTAGGTGGGGGGGGGGAAATGTGGATTTTCTTATTAAAAATGGTGGAAGTTTGTTTTGAAAACCCCCCATCTTCCAGTAAAAATTCATAACCTGCTTTAAAGACCGGGTAATTCAAATTTCATTTCTGACATTTTGCACAGCCCAGAACACTCCAAATAAATTACGTAATTGACAGGGATTTCAACTTCCTTGGCATGTTGGTTTCTGCTGCACGCAAATGCTTAACCACAATCTGGAATTGTTTTGGTAGGACTAGAACAGCGGCATGGGGTTAGGAGTGGGAGAGAAATTTGGTTCACTTCACATATAAATGTGAATTTACCTCATTTGCTCTTCACGAAACAATACGCATACCGAAACTCAGACATCTACGAACATTCACACTTCTCTGAATTTTGCAGTACAGTACTCCAACCAATGGATGCGGGTGGCGCTGTGGGTAAAACCTCAGCACCTAGGACTTGCCGATCGCATGGTCAGCGGTTCGAATCCCCGCGGCGGGGTGCGCTCCCGTTGTTCGGTCCCAGCGCCTGCCAACCTAGCAGTTGAAAAGCACCCCCGGGTGCAAGTAGATCAATAGGGACTGCTTACCAGCGGGAAGGTAAACAGCATTCCGTGTGCTGCGCTGGCTCGCCAGATGCAGCTTGTCACGCTGGCCACGTGACCCGGAAGTGTCTGCGCTGGCTCCCGGCCTATAGAGTGAGATGAGCACACAACCCTAGAGTCTGTCAAGACTGGCCCGTACGGGCAGGGGTACCTTTACCTTTACCTTTATCCCAGCCAAGGAATGTGTACAAAATGCATACACTAGGTAAAGTGGGCATAAAAATTCATATATTGGGGAAACCTGCTAGCAATAATGTGTATAACAGTCAAGACTCTATACAAATAAGTGTTGGTTGGGAAAAACATTGCAGTAAAATGCTGGGTTTAGTGAATTTTCATGAAGGTTAAAAAAAAATAATTCACAAATAGTTGTAGAAATGTGAAGAACTGAAATTAAGATTAGGATAGATTGAATTATTTGCAGGGGAGGTGAGTGGGGAAAGAATCTGGGTAAAATTTCAATGGGAAATGAAACTAAGGAATGCATTTTCAGTCCATATAGGGCAGAGGACTGGCCATTGGGACTGGTTCTTGCATGAGAATATACAATTATCTGTACTGGATCAGAATGAGGTCCATGAAGGCATTCTGCCTCTGGCAATTCATAAGGAGGATATGAAGGTGAAGACTGTTCCTGGTATCAGGTATTCAGAGGTATACTGGAAGATGATGTATTGATGGGCACTACCTTGGATGTCCTTAAAAGAGGATTAGACAAATTCAGGGAGAGTAAAGCTATCAATAGCTACTCCCTGTGATGGCTATATTCCACATCCATTTTTGGAGGCTGCCTCTGAATCCCAGTTGCCGAAAATTGCAAGCAGGGAAATTGCCATTGTGTTCAGGTCCTGCTTGCAGGCTTCTCATAGGCATCTGGTTGGCTGCTGTGAGAACAGGAAGTTGGACTAGATGGGCCTTTGGCCTGATCCAGCTGGGCTCTTCTTATGTCCTTTATATATGGAGGATCCAATGGCGGAACCACTGGAAGACACTGAGCTATTGTTCGTCTTATCCTTCTTCTTTAAAGCCATTGAACCCAATGGCTGTCACCATGATTTGTGTCAGCGAAACCCATCAATGAGTTGTGCAGTATGTGAAGTGATGCATACAGCACAAGTCTGGTGCACCACCTTGATTTATTTATTGTGAGTTTTGAGTTTGCAAATATAGGGCGTGGTTGGGGGATTATTATTTTTTTTAAAAAAATAATCTTGCTTTAATGAACTATATAACATGGCTAACATTCTGGTGTGTGTGTGTGTGTGTGTGTGAGAGAGAGAGAGAGAGAGAGAGAGAGAAATGAAACTCTCATCAGTTAAATGGAGGAAATTGACTTTCTGAGCTAAATCCTCCCTGTTTTAAGACTCTGCCATGATAAAGCTGCCCTAAAGTTGGCTTAACCAGCCATAGAAGGATCATGTCCAAGCCAGAGAGCTTATTGAGTGACAGAACCTGATTCAAGCCTTCCTTTCTCTCTCGCCTGAGCCTAGGAGAAAAAGCTGACAGGTGGTGGTAGGGAGATCCCACGGACTTCAAACATGCTGGCCCACATATTCACAATCCATGGTAGAAAATCAACTGCGTGTGTATGTAGACAGATACATAGTATAGATTGATACCAACCAAACAGCAGTTTATTGCATGGTGCTCTGTAGCCAATGATTTATATTATTTATTTATGGCATTTCTTAACCAAACTTGACTCTCTTTTTTTTTTGGGGGGGGGGCTTTCAGTAATACTTTATTTAGAATTCAACAATAACAAAGAGGGGGAAAACCACAGTAGTTGCTACATCAATTCGTTACAATTAATAATAATAATAAAAATTACGTAACATCACTTTTAACACTGAAGTTTTCATATTACACTTTTATCTCTTTATCTCTTTCTTAACATATCAAAAAGAGAAAGACCAAGAAAGGAGACACAGAAAAAAAGAAAAAAGAAGAGAAAGAAGAAGGGGGAAGGAGTGAGGGGAAGGGGGGGGGGAGGAAAAAGGAAAAACAAAACAAACACATCTGGCTTCTGATTAGACTTATTGTATTATTATTTCTACAATTTTTTCCACACACAGTTCCAAGTTATTGTATTTCTTGACTCTTTGTTGCCGGTGTTGCTGCCGCAGACTGGGATGAGGTCAGCGCAGTGCAGCCACGCTGGCAATGCAACTCAGGCACTCTCACCAGTGCCTTGCACCACACTGATCCTGTTGCCTCCCCCTCTCTGTCCTGCTATGCAGCAGTGATGTGGGTGACTGGCAGTCAGGTGATCACTCCCGTCCCACCCCACTGATGTATGTGAGATTGGGATGCCCACTACTATGCTGGCTGCTATGGTTCAAAATAGGCAGGGTGGAGCACTTTTCTTTTAAGATAACACTGGTGTTTGCTTCCCACAGGAGCAGAAGAAGCAGAGCTGCTATGCTAGCTTCCCAAGCAGGTGGGATTACTCTTACTTATCTGGATGGAGAGGGAGAGGGATGAGACAATGGGGAAGCTGGGACAGTGGAAACACATCAGTGGTTCCAATCCAGTTCTCCTGCGAGTGCATTTGCATCATTTCAACCTCCTCATGGCTTTGTTCCTTCCCCTCTCCTTCCTGGTAGGCACCAGCAACCCACCTGCCAGGAGGGTAGCATAATGGCTCTTCTCTCCCTCTGCCCTGATGAATCCTGAAAAAATATTAAGACCCAGGTAGAGAAGGATGCAAATAAAAACACAGTTAAGAAGCAAGGGATGAGAGGCAAGGATAAGGGAGTCTTATATCTCCCAGAGCGATCCATTTGTTTGAGTATCTTGGAAAGTAGTAATATGGAGCAGCCTCAAGGGGAATTCCAAAAATCAACAATGTGGGAATTGAGAGGGGTACAGTTATAGTGTCCTGATTAGTGTTAACTTTAACACAAACTGCAGAAACAAACAAGCAAGCAAGAAAATCAAACCATCCTCCATTGTAGGCCAACCTTGACAACTGGGCCACCCACCTGTCAATCACCTGATGTCACAATGATGTCAAGTGACCTGTTGAAATCAAGCCATGTGGGCAAAGGCACAGATGTTTGCAGGTGTTGCCAATCAGTTTTCAGCAGGAAGTCTTGTCGTTACCTGCCTCATATCTCACATCGTGGCTTGGCTGAAATGACTTGGTGGACCAAATGAGGAGGTCTGGCAGGCTGATTTGGCCTGTGGGCCAGAGGTTCCCCACCCATGATAGAAGCAAGGTCAAATGTTACCAATGGTAACAGAGAACGTGTCCCAGAGCTGCGGAGAGGTGTTGTCCGATACTGACATGTGCGTACACTGGAGCTTGCTCAGGAACAGTAGAAGGTTTCAGCACCTGCTCTGAGGGATACCTTAGGAAATCCTGGGCAATCCCACCAGAGCAGGGAGGAACATATGCACATCAGATCCCACTGTGCTTGTAAGCAGCAGGGCCAATTAAAATTTTAGAAGAATAAAATGTTGAAAGAGGAAGAACCGATTATATGCTCCAGAGACACAAGTTGCCACTGGGTTTTGTGATAAAAATGCTTCTTTTGTGTTGTTTTTTTTTATAAAATTTTTTATTGCGTTTCTTTCCATAGGTTAACAGATTTGTTTACATAGCAACATGCAAGAAACATTTTTTATATATGAAGAAAGATAAAATAAAAAAAGAAGAAGAAAAAGTTAAGAAACTTTCACAACGTCCTTCCACAGTTCGCTTTCTTTTTGGACCTCCTCTCATCCTCTCAGCATTGCATTCATTATTCTAGCCAGTTCAGCAATTTGTTATCTTGTTTCCCATCTTATTATACCTTTGAATTTATTATGTTACCAATTTCGAAAATTTGTAATTTAGTTTTAACACTCTTAATAAACATAATATTTTGTTTCTAATTTGTCTCGTTTTTTTCCATCAATACTTACTTTATCATTTACTTAGATAAATTGCAGAAGCATAACGTTTCTTAATCGTGCACAATCTTAACATTCAAACAACTTATAATATTTTTGCAAATAGTCCTTAAATTTTTTCCAGTCCTCCTCCATTGTTTCTTCGCTCAGATCTCGAATTCTGCCAGTCATTTCTGCCAACTCCATATAGTCCATCAGCTGCGTCTGCCAGTCCTCCAGTGTAGGTAAATCTGGTGTCTTCCAGAACTTTGCAATAAGAATCCTAGCTGCTGTGGTTACATACATAAACAAAGTTCTATCCTTCTTTGGCACCTTCCGGTCCACCATGCCCAGGAGAAAGGCCTCTGGTTTCTTAGAAAAGGTATATCTAAATACCTTTTTCAGCTCATTATGTATCATTTCCCAAAAGGCCTTTACTTTCGGGCAGGTCCACCAGAGGTGAAAGAATGTCCCTTCTGCCTCCTTGCATTTCCAACACTTATTATCAGAAAGATGATATATTTTAGCCAACTTGACTGGGGTCATGTACCACCGGTATACCATTTTCATAATGTTCTCTTTCAAGGCACTACATGCCGTGAATTTCATACCGGTGTTCCATAACCTTTCCCAGTCCTCAGACATAATGTTGTGTCCTACATCCTGTGCCCATTTTATCATAGCAGATTTAACTGTCTCATAGCAGATTTAACTGTCCGATACTGACATGTGCGTACACTGGAGCTTGCTCAGGAACAGTAGAAGGTTTCAGCACCTGCTCTGAGGGATACCTTAGGAAATCCTGGGCAATCCCACCAGAGCAGGGAGGAACATATGCACATCAGATCCCACTGTGCTTGTAAGCAGCAGGGCCAATTAAAATTTTAGAAGAATAAAATGTTGAAAGAGGAAGAACCGATTATATGCTCCAGAGACACAAGTTGCCACTGGGTTTTGTGATAAAAATGCTTCTTTTGGAATGGCAAGAGAAACTCAGGCAACTGAGGGTTTTTTGCATGGTGGTTGTTGCAGCTTTTGATGTACCCTGTTAGACAGCCAAAATTACTACAAAGGCTAAGTCCCCTCTCCCCAATCTCTACAAAGCATTTGTGGGGGTTTTTACCATGAATTCTGAGCAGCAACTTAATCCTTTGGAGAATCACTGCATTTTATGCCTGTAGTCAGGAGTGAGGCTTGAAACTGAGCTTTCTGTGTTGATTGAGTGCTGAATGCTGAGATCTATAGCTCCTAGTGGTTAAAATACCTGTTAGGGAAAGAATACAGTGGTGTAGAAATGTCTTATGATGAAAGGGCCCAATTTGTCTTTATTAAAGGCAGAGCTGAACATTACAGAAGGTAAGGTCTGCAATGTTTAATTTGCAATTTTGCAAGCCACAATTGCTATTCAATTAATAAGTTAATAGATTTTTTTATTAGTATTTTTAAAAAATGCCTTTAATCATTTGAAAAGGTGCCCTCAATAAGTTAGGTGGCAAAAACTGCAAGGTTTTTAGTGGGGGCAATTAGAATAAGATCTATTGTTTGATTATTGATGTAAACCTCCTAAATGTATTTTGTATAGTTAAGTTTTTACCTCTATCTTCAGTACATTTTATTTTATTACTATGGCTAGTGACTGATGCAAATAAAGATTCTTCTGAAGTTGGGTGACGGATTTGTAAAAAAGTTGTTATGGTTAAAACTTTAAAAACGAGAGATGACAAACATTGTAATAGAGACATTCTCTCATACAGAATGGGTTGCTTCTTCTAAGGTGACAAATGGGGTATGCAACAAAATCATTGCAGTATGGAGTGTTCCTTCTCAAGATTCCAGCCAGCAAGTTATGACCCATTCCAGGACACTCCATTCCATTCTCTGGTCCACCCCCCTCCCTTTAGGCTACATAAGCATCCACAGTCTGAAAATGAGTCTACTATCAGCTCTACAAATGAAACAAATATGTGTTGTGCTTCTGAACAATTGCTTTAGCAGATATAATCAATTTGTTACACAAATCTCATACCATTAAATCAAATAAGGGTGTGTGTTTTTTAACGTGGGGCCAGCCCTACAAGAGATGTGTGACTGCCTGCAAAACAGTAGCCCTATGAGTTGAATCCCACAGTGGTTCAGTGTGTTTGGCTGTTAATTAGAAGGTTGGTGGTTTGAGCTCACCTACGAACGGCTGTAAGGAGGATTCCTGTATTGCATGGGGTTGGAAGGTACCCTGAAGCTCATCTAGTCCAACTCTATGATTCTAAGTTAGCTGAGCTTATGCTCCACTGAAATTAATCGGACATGTTAGCAATAACTTAACTCCCATAGGCTTCAATGGGAACGAAGTCCAACTATCCTAGTGTGGATCCACTCCTTTATCTACCCCCGCCCCATGAGTTTCCCCATCCTGCTCCCCTTCATTGGAAAACTGTGTGCTGCCATCCCTAATAGTCATCCTGTGCATTTATATGCAGCTTTATTGCAAAAGGGGCCTTGAGTTCTTCAGTGCTCTTATCCTCACAATGGCAACTGACCCGGGCCGACCCTACCATTAGGCAGAGTGAGGGAGCTGCCTCTTTCAGCTGAGATGGGGTGTTACGAAAGGGTGGCAAATCGCTAACTTCAACAGCTCTTATTGTGGTATTTTTACTGCAAGGGAGGGGAATGGACACTTAGGGAAATAGGAAGGTGCCTGATGACAATTCAGACCATTGAACCCATCTAAATCCATATTGTCTACACTGACTGGCAGCTGATCTCTGGGGTTTTAGGTAGAGGACACTTTCTCAGCACTACATGGAGATGTCAGCAATTGAACCTGAGACCTTTTGCACGCACAGCAGATGCTCTACCACTGCCCTTCTCCTTGTGAGATTAGCTGCTTGAGGTGCAATAACAATGTGACTTGGGTAATCTGCAAGTTGATGGGTGAGTTGACAAGAGAGGGATGCTTGTTATTCTGGCAGCAACCTGGGCTGGCCCTGGAACTATCTCCTGGGACTTTCAATGGGTCTCTCTCTGTTTTTGAACTACACCTCCTATCATCCCTAGCTAGTGAGACCAGTTGTTGGGGATGATGGGAATTGTAGTCCAAAAACAGATGGAGACCCAAGTTTGGGAAAATCTAGCTTAGAAAGTGTGAAACATCATCCAGCAGAGCTGCCACCTAAAATGACAGACCCTCCTTTCTTATGGAGACTTTCCTGCAAGCATCCAAGAGACAACTGCATGTCGCTGGTAGGTCAAATATGGCATCGTTAATTATAGCGCTATTTAATAGAATGCGTCTTACTTTAGGATATTGATAGTTTCAGAATGGGAAGGCTGAGTGGACACAACAGTGTGTGGCATTTATATGATGTTCTGACCTTTCTGTGCTGATTGAACTGCACCTCATTTTGTTTTGGGAGTAATAAAATTAAATGCCTTATTGAATGGGCCCTAGCATTTTATTTGTTTAGTTAGCTTTTGATCTGAAAATCAAAGATGAGCTGCAACAAAGGGTACTTTCATACGAGGAAGGGTGTCCTTGATGCGTGTTCAAACACCCAGTATCAGAGGAGGAATGACATAAATTACAATACATGTCACAATACAGCAAAAGTCTATTTACAACAATAGAGAGAAGGCTTGTCTGCAGAGTGGATAAACATATTTCTTTCCCCCACCTCCGCACACCCCTTGCCAAGCATGCAATAAAAACACTTTGCATAAAACAAATACCAAATTATAACTAATCACGGGAAAGATGACAAATGTGTGCCATGCTGCACTGTGAAAATACTAATCAAAGAGGCCTATCAATTGTTAAAATTAATTATTTAGATATGCAAAACGCCCATAAAATATTTGTGGATAATTGCATAATTACATGCAGGTTAACACAATCAAAAATAGCAATTGCATTAAAAAAAACACCTATGTCCTTGCTATGGATGGGCTCCTTTCCTGAAGGCATTTAAAACCAGGCTTTCCTATAATCTAAGCCAGGGGCCATATTTACATAGGAGTCTGGATAGGGACAGCAGCCACAAAATTAAAAGATGCCGGCTTCTTGGGAGAAAAGCAATGACAAACCTAGACAGCATCTTAAAAAGTAGAGACATCACCTTGCCAACAAAGGTCCGTATACTAAAAGCTATGGTTTTCCCAGTAGTGATGTATGGAAGTGAAAGCTGGACCATAAAGAAGGATGATCGCCGAAGAATTGATGCTTTTGAATTATGGTGCTGGAGGAGACTCTTGAGAGTCCCATGGACTGCAAGAAGATCAAACCTCTCCATTCTGAAGGAAATCAGCCCTGAGTGCTCACAGGAAGGACAGATTGTGAAGCTGAGGCCACCTCATGAGAGGAGAAGATTCCCTGGAAAAGACCCTGATGTTGGGAAAGATGAAGTGCACAAGGAGAAAGGGACGACAGAGGACGAGATGGTTGGACAGTGTTCTCGAAGCTACCAGCATGAGTCTGACCAAACTGCGGGAGGCAGTGGAAGACAGGAGTGCCTGGCGTGCTCTGGTCCATGGGGTCACGAAGAGTCAGACATGACTAAACGACTAAAGAACAACAACAACAACTGGATAGGGATTCCCTTGGGGTGGGGAGTATAGGAGGATTATGCAAGCAATCCCCTAGACTGACTGCAGGAGAGTGGCCCTTTAAAAGAAGATGGGATCCTAGTCAATATCATTGGCTCCCAGTGGTGGAGGCAGGGAAAAGCACAACAAGATGGCAGCAAGATGGAGCGGGATGAAAACTTGACTCTGGACCTCCATTTTGGTGGCAGCTTGAAGCTGTGTGCCCTGTTGTTGTGCAAGTCTGATCTTTAAATATCTGGAATATAAGAGAAATGTTGGGCAGTTGAACAAGGACACTTTCCCATAGTGTTCTGTTTGATTTGCCTCACCTTTGAGCTCGCATCCTTTAGTAGTACAATGTTGCTGTGAGAGGGAACTTCAGCTTGTGACACCAGCACAAATTCAGTAGCCCAGCCTATCATTTTCCGATGCACCAGGCAAGCTTGCAATATCCTCTATAATTTCATGGTCTGATAAGGAAATGTGGCGATTTTATGGGGCCTCCCAGAGGGGGGAAATGATTTCACGTGGATTCAGGTGAAAAAATAAATTTCATCGGATTTCTAGAAGTGGATGGATTTCCTGGAATCCATGAAATGTATCATTAAATCTATGACAGTCGAGGAAAATGCAGAGGGTTCCCTCCACCCACCTCTTCCCCCAGTTTCAACCTTGGTATTCCCTACAGATATTCATTCCTTTATTACGCATAATGCAATTTGCATTGTCTTTGTTGCCGTTATTGTTTTGAATCTTCTCGATTCTTTAACAGGTTCAGAGTTTTCTGACTTTCAGCTATAGCAACACAGCCATAGGGGGTCTGATAGCCTGAACAGGATGGAGTATTTCAAATCCATTTCCAGGGATTCCATTTCCCCTTCCCTCCCATTATGAAAAAAAATAAAATGGCAGGCTTTCCTTATGTTATAATGGAAGTTGCAACTAAGTAAGTAGGTAAATAAATATATGGATGCATGGCTAAATTGGACACAATGCCACCCTATTCCAAGCATATCGTGTGCAATGCACATTTGAAGTTTGAAATGCTGCCTGCAAACTCTTGGCTATATATTTACTGGAATAGGATGGACCAGAAAATTTATAGGTCTCCACAAAATCCTATTTCAACCAGCAAAGCAGATGAAAATTCTCTTCAGTTCTTTCCAAGAAAATTGCCCGGACAAGGCAGTTGAATGGCTTCTACATCCCATCCTGCTCTGCTCCTGACTGTTCAGGCATGGGTTGCTCCTTTGAGAGGGCGGGATGGGGTGGGGGTGAGAGAGAGACAGAGAAAGAGAGAGAGCGCATGTCAAAGAGAAGGGGGACCTGGAGGTGCAATGTATTCTGGGCTTTAAGAAAAGACAAGGAGAAATCTGTGATAAATGTGTAGAAAAGGAGGAAAGTGTACAAATTAGGAACATAGGAAGCTGCCTTCTACTGTTAGACCACATACACACACCAGCATTGTTGACACTGGCTGGCAGCAGTGGGCTTTTGGGTCTTCCAGCTCTACCTGGAAATGTGAGGGATTGTGAATCTGGGACTCAAAGCATTATCATTCCTAGTCGAGACTGAATTTGTGAATTCATTCACACATGGATGCATACATGTAACTCGATCAAATAATTACTCAGGGTCAGTTAACATATGACTGCAGCCCAGTCTCCAAGTTGTATGCATGATGAGTTACAGGAATGATGCATGACTCCCTGACACACATAGAGCATAACATGTATGCCTGTAGGCACACACAGTCACATGGGCGGTGCCTGCCTATCCTGTTGTGTAATCTCTGCGTGACTCAAGGGATGCTCTCAGATAGATGGCCTTTCATCCCACCCAGACAGCTGAAATGGAGTACACTCATATTCTAAGACACTGGCTGCAGTCACCAGTCACACATACTGCTAAGCTTAGCACAAATGTGTAAATTTTCCTGCTCATTGGTAGGAGGTCCCAGCCATTTTGCTCCTTCCCAGTCCTTTGGCTTAGCATGCCATCCGAATTGGAGGTGAGTAAATCTGTTGACTTTTTTAAAAAATTGTCCAGTAGCACCTTAAAGGTAAAGGTAAAGGTATCCCTGACCGTTAGGTTCAGTTGTGAACGACTCTGGGGTTGCGGCACTCGTCTCGCTCTATAAGCAGAGGGTGCTGGCATTTGTCTGCAGACAGCATGACTAAGTTGCTTCTGGTGAACCAGAGCAGCACACATAAACACTGTTTACCGCCGGAGCAGTACCTATTTATCCACTTGCACTTTGACGTGCTTTCGAACTGCTAGGTTGGTAGGAGCCGGGACTGAGCAACAGGAGCTCACCCCGTCGCAGGGATTCGAACTGCCGACCTTCCGATTGGCAAGTCCTAGGCTCTGTGGTTTAGACCACAGCACTACCCGTGTCCCATAGTAGCACCTTAGACACCAACTAAGTTTGTTCTGGGTATGTGAAGAAGTGTGCATGCACACGAAAGCTTATGCCCAGAACAAACTTAGTTGGTCTCTAAGGTGCTACTGGACAATTTTTAAAATTTTTTTTACTGCATCAGACCAACGCGGCTACCAACCTGAATCTGTTGATTTTTGTTACTCTTACTCTCCCATTACCTTAGGTTCAGTTCTACACATTAGTTTGCATTTTTTTAAAAACAGCCACACACCAGCATTTTAATAAAAATTTATCCTGATATATACATGTTTGCATACAATTCTGCCTAACTTGCATAGCTTTGCGAAGCAATCCCCCATAATATGATGACATTTTTAGATGTTATTTTAACTAATATGTGTGTTTTTTATGCACAATTTATCTCAGTGAATTTTTGTACCCATTACTTGGCAGGAGAATTCCATAGCAATTTTCAGAGAAGTGAATTTTGGAGGATGGCTGTGTTTCAGTTGATCATTTTGAAAAGTGTGAGTTATGTAGGTTTGGCATTAATTGCAAACTGAATCAAATTTCTTCTCCATCTGTAGTCTGAACCCAGGTTCAAAGTGTAGCTCTCTCCTCTTTAACTTCAATCTGCAGTAAAGCTTTGTTCTTGACAAAGACATCTTAATTATTGGGGGGGAAATAAACTGTTGTTGTTTTAAATATGCCGTTTTTACACCTGACAGTCAAAGCTGTGGGCAAAGTTTATCTCATAGTAGATGGCAATATTACTTCAGCAAAATCTTCTATATGGAATGGAATCTTGGGCTGTGGGAATTCTGCCACCACTTCAGAGACCTGACGAATCAGTCTGGCGGCGATTTCTAGTAGGAGGTCAGGAACGGGTCTCTACATTTGTAGAAAATAAGCTTAATTTACAATTTCTGCAAATAAACATATCACTAAAACAGCACAAGTTCACAGTGATCTCCCCTCGCAACAAAACAGATGTCAAAGCAGTTTCCTTGGGAACATCTTAGTGTCTGGGAAAATGAAGATTCATACAAGATAATTTATCAGTTGTAAATGTCTGTGAACCCAAAAGGAACACTTGCAGTTGAATCGAAGTCATGCCAGTATTTACTACTACGTATTTTTATTTTTTTTATGTGGTGGTTGTGGGGAGCAGAGAACATCTTTGGGGAATCCTTCATTGCAGTGGACCCCTCATCTGGAAGAAGGGTTGTTTTTGGTCTTATCATCATTACAGAAGTAAAACTAAAGGTTTCACAGGAATATACATTTCCAAGAGAGGAAGCTGCCGTACACCAAGTCAGGTCATGGATCTAGCTAGCTCAGTGTCATTGACCCTGAGGGACAGCAGCTCTCCAGAATTTCAGTCCAACCTGGAGATGTCAGGTATCGGACTTTGGGTTTTCTTCATGCAAAGCAGATGCTTCACAACTGAACTACAACCCTTCCGTCACATAATATATCACTATGGACAGTGTGAAAACTAATGAATAGGCACATTTTAGTTGGTTTGCTACCAGGTCAACCCTTTATATCACTTTAATGGCAAAACTGTGAATGGCAAACATCCTCAGTGCTGCAGGAATGAAGAAAACCCAAACGATGGCCCTGGAATCCTACTTTTGTAAGACTGCATGTTTAATCAGGGTTTTGAGCGCTAATTAAAGATGAAGTCAGTTGGTGAAGGGAGAGAAGAAGATGATGTGGACAATATTGTCTATCTTCATCTCTTTCTCCCCACCCAAACCTAGTGCTGAACAATGCCCCCAATTTGGTTTGGGGCTGGGTAGGAACAGTTTGCCTCAGATCAGGGCCTGATCAGGATTGGAGCTGAATCAGGCGCTAAACTGAATTGTGGCTCCTTTGCAGAGCCCTAATGTCTGGAGAGATTACTAGTTGTATAGCTGTTGTTTCCAATGGCAGCCATATGTGTTCCATTGCATCTCATTTGGCCCTCAATTGCTGCCACATTCATCCCTGCCCTTCTCCACTCTTGCATGAGCAACTGAATCTACGAAATATTGCTGAGAACTACAGATACATAGGGTTTTCTAGCCATTTTTAAAAATCCCCTACACTTGCTTCAATGTTATACTTCATTAGCCCCAATCCAAGACTCGGCTACATTGGCAAAGAAAAAGCGCTTTACATGCTTTGTATATGCATTATAACACTGTGACGCCAGATGGCGCTGTGGAGTTCCATGTTTGCCAACGCGATTTCTCATACAAAGTTTACAGCGTGTTTAACTGAAATGCTTCTTTGATGTGTCTAGATCCAGCCCTGGTGGCTATGCAAACATAATGAAGGCAGAAGGATTTTGTGCGAAACTTCATTTTCAGCAGGCTCCTCTTTTATGTACATTTTCCTGAATACTGGGGTGAGGCGAGTGGGTGGGAAAACAACCTAATCAACTGCATCTGGTAAGATTCTCTTCTCCCATTCATTTGGGAATATTGACTGTGCGTCGGGTTTCTCTCAATGTCATGCAATCTATAGGGACACCTGCTCGGTTGCCTCTTTTAAAAACAGTGTGGGAAAGAGCTCCTGTTCTAAACCCAGAGCAGAGAATTTGGCTTTGGAGGCTCCCTCCTTTCACATCCCAGCTCCTCCGAACCCCCTTCTGGAATCCCTGAAAGCACAGTAGCCTTTATGTGCCCAGCTCTCGCTCCCACACACGGCGTTACATGAAGTCCCCGCCCCTCACTCCGAGAAAGGAAACAAAACCACCAAACCCTGGAAAGTTCCCTTCACAAAGTAGTAAAAGTTCTCCATTGAGGTGCACACACTGGCACTGCGTGTATTTGTATTGAGAGCTTGCGTACTCGCACACCCCCACACACAGTCACACAGACACACAGACACACATAGAGTATTCTCCAAGTCAGAATGTTCTTTTTACCCTTGAAGTTGCCAGGGCAACCGAGAAGGAGCAGCTGAAAAGCAAGTTGCTTGCAATGCACTGTATAATCCTCTGTTTTCTAAACACGGTTGGAGCAGGGGCTGGAATCAGCCGAGGAAGCTCCGGTGTCAGTCGTGGACATTAGCTTTTATCTCAGTCGCAAGGGTGAATCTCTTAATTTTGGTTTCTTTCAGTTTCTGGTTTCCCAAGGCTTCCACTCTCCGCATAAGCTTGCAATTTTTTCAAAATTAAAAGAAAATCACGAGAATTCGTCAGCATTTCACTGTGAACTTCTCCTAATAGACACATTTTTGCATGTAATTTTGCAACATTATGCACCGTTTTTGCAAGACATTGTTTCCTGACATAATGCAGATTTCATTCATAGGCTGCGTCTCTAGACACCTTTTACTCTATCATATGCATTTTTTCAGACATATGACTTGGCCTGAGAACTGAAATTACAAAATTTGGGGAAGTGCAAAATTCAAAGGACGGCTGTGTTTTGGTTTGTGATGTGTAAGGTAGACCCACCTTTCAAATGTCAGTCAGCTGTTGCACATGGGGAAGAGGTCAGGCACCAACATGGCTATATTCTTTCAGAGGCAGTATGCCTCTGAATGCCAGTTGCTGGAAATCATCTTCACCTCTCAGGGACATTCGATGAAGCTGAATATTGGAAGACACACAAAAAAGGGTACTTTTTTCAAAGAAGCACATAGTTGTACCGTGGAACTTGCTCCCACAAAAGGCAGCGATCGCCACCAATCTGGATGCCTTTGAAAGAGGGTTAGAGAAAAGTCCAAGGGGTGTTTTTCTGCAAAAACACAGAGAAAGTACCAAATAGGCCTAGGATTAAATTAGGAGTTAATTAAATAAATGAGATTTAGAATGTTAAGAAAAGTTAAGAAATTTGATTTAAACTGGAATATTGTTTTGGAATAATGATATTGGAAAATTGCTACATTCAGTTACAAGGAAATTCAGATGTGCGGGATTAGAGGAAGTCAAGTAATATGTTTATGAAGTTAGAAATTTAATTAATTAATCAATTTATATTGTTTATGTGTTTGTTGTTATGTCTTCTGTGTTTATTCTTTATTTGTTTTATTTATATTTTGTGTTAGTTGTTTTACAGTATGTGTTGTATATGTATGAAACTTAATAAATATTATTGGGGGGGGGGACACAGGCTGAAGGAAAGAAGTTGGGTGTCGTTGGCTGGGTGCAGAATACTGACTATGGCACTGTGCAAGGCCAAATCCAACGTCCTACTGTCAAGGTGCGACAACTTCAAGAATGGCTTCAGAAGACAGGAAGCCCCAAGTCCCGCATTGACAGAGCTGAATTCTGCAATGAGAAGAAGATTGCTTGTTTAGAGCATAGTGACTTTTGTATTGTCAAATAATAGTGCCCCAGGGGGGAAAGCACTATATAGTAAGAGCAATAAGCTCATTGGGAAGAAAGCGCTCCCTTTAGTTTTTATATTAATTGTTTATATGCAGATTTATTCACTTTTAACTATATATTTAAATTATTTATTTACATTGTGAATACATTGGTTACACTGAATGTTCTAAGAACTTGATGTGTTAAGAGTTGTTAATAAAGTGTAGGCTTAGGTTTGTTTGGGGACGCAGGTGGTGCTGTGGGTTAAACCACAGAGCCTAGGACCTGCCAATCAGAAGGTCGGCTGTTTGAATCCCCGCAACGGGGTGAGCTCCCGTTGCTTGGTCCCTGCTCCTGCCAACCTAGCAGTTCGAAAGGACGTCAAAGTGCAAGTAGATAAATAGGTACTGCTCTGGCAGGAAGGTAAATGGCGTTTCCGGTTTCCGTGCGCTGCTCTGGTTCGCCAGAAGCGGCTTAGTCATGTTGGCCACATGACCCGGAAGCTGTACACCGGCTCCCTCGGCCAATAAAACGAAATGAGTGTCGCAACCCCAGAGTCGGTCACGACTGGACCTAATGGTCAGGGGTCCGTTTACCTTTTACCTTAGGTTTGTTTTTTTTAAAAAGAGGATTAGAGAAATTAGTAGAGAATACGTCTATTAATGGCTAGTAGCCATGCTGGCTTTGTTCCAGCTCTGCTCCCAGAGGCAGTGTGCCTCTGAGTACCAGTTGCTAATAATCATGGGTATCTGGTTGGTCACTGTGAGAAGAGAGTGGTGGCTTAATCCAGCAGGGCAAGTTCTTATGTCCTTATACTTGCTTTGCCTCAGGCAGCAAAACATATTGGGTTGCCCCTGGCAGAGGCAGAAGTTACATGGAGGTCTACACAGCACGTCATTTGGCCTTCACAGACCTCCCTGGTTCCAGGAGATGCCAGGAATTCATTAACTGTGAGAAGAGAGAACTCCGACGAGCGCAAACATAAACTAACACAGCACCAAATTAAAGCATCACTCGCATTTCACACTGCCCCTGCTTTGGGCTAATTAGTAGAGAAATTAAAACTCACACTTGTCAGCCGCAGCAGAATCACACTGAAATCATTTTGGAGGCGGTTGCACAGTGTTAAGATAACATGAAAATATTTGTATTTCAAATAGCGCTAACCTTAAAGCCATTAAAATCTCTCTCTGCTTAGGAACTGGCTTAGACCTACTGATCACTTTCTCAGCTGTGGATTTATTTAAGTTAAATATGCTGAAGACATATGGCTGGCTGACTTTATACAATTGCATCCCAACCTTACAGGAGGGGGGGGGATATGGCATGGATGCTATGGAATCTCGTATATTTCCTTCCTCGGAGGCCAGTTTTCTCATTACAGGGACTACTCCCGATCCTTTTCAATCCAAAGCTCCTCTGCATTAATTCCTTATGACAGCAACATACTGTAACTGGTGTTCAATGGTGTTTTGCGTTAGAAGGCAAAATTGGCACAGCCCTCAGGTTAGAGGTCTGCAAGGAATATGCAGAAGGCAGGGCAAACGGGGCTGGCTTTCATAAATCCTTGGCATATACTGACAGAAGACAGCATGGGAGTGAGGTCTGGGCATGGGGCCCTGCGAATCGGCCTTAGGCAGATTGTTTTTTCCAGTTTGAGTGATTTCAAAATATGGCCACCTCCAATAATCAGATGACATTTACCTCAAATGCTGGTCACAATAACCTCTGCCAACTAGTAACATTGTGTGTGTGCCTTTAGATACCTTAAAGCTCAGGTTGTGCTGAGTAGCACCCAATTTAATTTGCTGGGGAAAGTAGTGCTTTCACAAGAGTGGCATTTCCTCCCCAAATCCCTTAAACGTGTGAGCGTTCGTTTTCCTTGATCCTGTCTGCTGCCATTTATTCCACCATCTGCAACAGCCTCAGCAGCACACTTTTCTGGTTCAAACTCCCCTCTCCTTCTCAGAATGATCACAGAAAGTTAAGGATCGCATAATGAATAGGATGATGTCACAATGCCACACAGCCAATCAGATTAAGCTATGCGCTGACATCGTTAAGGGCAAACAAGTCTGAGCTGGAGTGAAGGCCATGCTTCCTCATCTAGGGGAAAAACTTTAGTAATTGGATTTAGTAATTAAAATGTTTTAACACTTAAAAAATACTTACAAGGCAGACTAATAGCCGCTGATTTGATTGCAAGGGCATAGCTCTCACCATGAAACCATAGGGAAGGCAGGGGTGGCTAATTTGTGACCCTCTAGATATTGTGGGACTCCAGCTCCCGCCAGCCCTAGCCAGCATGCTCAGTGGTCAGGGATGATGAGAGCTGGAGATCCAATAACACCTGCAGCACTGCAGGTCAACCACACCTACTACATAACCACCCTGACAGCGATAGTACTTTATGAGATCACAACGTTCTCAAGGGGAACGAATATGCAGACATATTCCCAAGATGTGAGACAAGAGCTGATCCAAGCAGCTGCTATTTGTCAAAGAAGGAAGGAAGGAAGGAAGGAAGGAAGGAAGGAAGGAAGGAAGGAAGGAAGGAAGGAAGGAGTCCTTAGTCCACCAAATCATGGAACCTAGTAGGAGAACAACTATGTCCCAGCCACATATTAACCTAGAGTGCACAGATCAAGTGAATTTGCTCCAGTCAAATTCCTTTCCCACCGCACTGATGAACCCTGTACCAGCTTATTTCCAGACCTGATGCCCAGACTGCCTCCTACAGATGCCACCTTCTTCTTTTCTTGTTTTGTTCATTAGCCTTATCTGAGCTGTTTCCTATTTTTATTCTATTCCGGATTTTACCAGCTTGAATTTTGTATACGCTTTTGCCTGGGATTATGAGTTCTGAAGTCAAGCTTAAAACGCAAATATGAACATTAAGCTGATAATGAGTTTAACGCTTGGAATTTTAATTGCCTTGGTAGACACACCATTGAAATTAACATAATAGCAGGTCAGCAGTACTGAAGTGGATAGAAAGCTCTACTGGAAAACTTCATCCGGTGCCCCTAGAAAATTTTCTCTATCATTACACGGTAAAGTTTTAAAATCAGGAGAGCACCTGATTGCATGCAGATTAGCGCGGGGGGTGGGGGGAGGAACCCACACACCCTCAATACTGATGTATGAAATCATTATTGCCTCCATCTCGATGGCACTTAAGCTCAAAATGAAAGAAGAGAAGGGAATGGGAGAGGCAGTCATTCTTCTCGGCTTCTGATGACCTGTAAGAAACCACTTATGGGGGATTGGATGGCACTCAGCAATGAAACCTGAAACTTTTTAACAGCTATAGACCAAAGCTTCTTCATCATCTCACTTGAGTCGCACACTGCAGCCCCGATCCGGAGAACCTCGCGCACAAAGAAACTCCGCTCTGAATGGATGGTTGAAATTGAAAAATCTGCTGGCAATCCTCATCGTCTAGAGGAAGTTGGGGGAGTGGGGAAAGGACTCAGAATCAGTTCCCCCAGAACTGAGAGCATGAACCAGAACTGGGACTGGTGTAGTGGCAGTCCATGCTGGCATGCATGCCTAAGTTTTGGAAGTGGGGTATTTCACCCGTGCAGCACTATTGTTGGGAAGAGCCATAGCTCTGTGGCTAGAGCATCTTCCTTGCATGTAGAACGTCCCAGGTTCAAGCCTCAGCATTTCCAGGTAGGGCTGGGAAAACTTCCTTGGAGAACAGCTGCCGGTCAATTTAGACAACACTGAGCTAAGATGCACCAATTTCGGCTTTTAAGAAGGCGTTGATGTGCAAAACGGGGCTGGA
Source organism: Podarcis bocagei (assembly GCF_964188305.1). Classification (NCBI taxonomy): domain Eukaryota; kingdom Metazoa; phylum Chordata; class Lepidosauria; order Squamata; family Lacertidae; genus Podarcis; species Podarcis bocagei. The sequence continues at coordinate 57,567,752 of NC_138134.1, forward strand.
CGGAAGCATGCCTGCTCTTCATGTGATTGTTGTCATGTGAACAATCTAAATGCCGAAGTGGGTGTTTTTCTCTCTGGCATCCAAAGCAGGTGTGTGGGGCAGGGATGGAAGGTAGCAACGTTGTCCCTTGCCGAACCCAATCTATTTATTGTAACGGTAAAGGGACACGGGTGGCGCTGTGGTCTAAACCACTGAGCCTCTTGGGCTTGCAGATCAGAAGGTTGGCGGTTCGTATCCCTGTAATGGAGTGAGCTCCCGTTGCTCTGCCCCAACTCCTGCCAACCTAGCAGTTCGAAAGCATGCCAGTGCAAGTAGATAAATAGGTACCACTGTGGCAGGAAGGTAAACAGCATTTCTGTGTCATGGTGTTCCATTGCGCCAGAAACGGTTTAGTCATGCTGGCCACATGACCCGGAAAGCTGTCTGCAGACAAACACTGACTCCCTTAGCCTGAAAGTGAGATGAGTGTCGCACCCTGCGGTTGCCTTTGACTTGACTTAACTATCCAGGGGTCCTTTACCTTTTTATTTTATTTTATTATATTATTTTATTTTATCTATAGATGAGCTGGCCTTTGTATTCTGAAACCAGGGGTTGTTCTTCAGTGGCTACATCCATTATTGACATTCCTCTGCTGCTCCTTAATCATCCTCTAAAAGACGGAACTGGTTGGATCTCATGGAAAAAAAAGAACTTATTAAAAATGCTTTGTACATGTGAATTTAATTTTTAAAATATGTTTACAAGACACTCAACGATGTGTGAAATTATGCAATTATTCCGTAACTGCACTTCATTAATTAATATTTTCATTAAACTGTAATTTGGCGGCTTCTTTTTCCTCCTTACATTATATTTTAAGACCACAAGCACAAACACCTTCTTCCTATGCATGCAGCTTAGTTGGTGGAGGGTTGAAAAATGCTTTGCAGATGCATGTTTTATCCCCAAAGTTTCAATGGAAAAGACCAGTGACAAATGGATGGATGGATGGATAGGGAAGGGGGGCTTGTTTTTTTATTCCCCTTGCAAAGCAATAATTCCCAAAATGGGTTAACAGTCAATTACCCTTCCTGGGGAACTCTGGGAATTGTAGCTCTGGGAGAGGAAGAGGGGTCTCCTAACATTCCTCAGCATCCTTTACAAACTACAGCTCCCAGGATTCTTTGGGGTATCATAGTGCTTGTAATGTCTGGTGCAGAGGGGTCCTAAATCCCACCAGGTTCAGTGGGGCTTAGTCGCAAGTAGGTGGGCATAGAACTGCAGCCTTATTGTTTGCCTTTTAATTATGCAGATAACCATAGAGCATTAAATGATCATTCCAATAAATCTTTCTGCAAATCATAATTTAAAAGCAGCACTCAAATACTTTTGTTACATTGTGCCATATTTCTTCCCTCTGTTCATACTGAAGATGAATTTGTGCTTTCATTAAAATTGAGAAAAACAACAAAACACAGTTTCGGTTCAAGTCAAGATACATTTTCCTCTTAAACCCCTACTTTTCACACCCTCCCCCTTTCCAATGCATTATCTTTCAGTCCTTTCCCTCCTGTCTCCTACAATCCTCTATATGATATTGATTTAGGAGGCTTCAAGTCCGCAGAGAAAACATGGCTCATCCCAGTGATTATGCTTTTGTATGTGACGTAAGATGAAAAGGATTATATGTGCCTAGTACATGAAGAACAATCAGCATTCTGACTAGCAGAGAGAGAGAGAGAGAGAGAGAGAGAGAGAGAGAGAGAGAGGGAAATTAAAGTGCATCAGGAATAGATTATGGCACATTGTAGATTGGAAGAGAACTTGAGGTTTCCTTTCCTTCCAGAGAAGTTCATCCACTGCAATAGCTCACAGCATAATGCTCTGTAATGAGGAAACTTGAGATAAAAACACCTTGAGATTTCCGATTGCTAAAAACGCAGGCAGCACTCTCCATGCCTGCGTATGGACAGCTCCTATTTGTTTCTATATTTGGCACTGACTCATCCGTGCCACGGCTAAGCTATGCATGCGTGAGATGTCAGGTGCACAAGAGTTTACATCATCTGCCATGCTGATGCATGAATTTTTTAAACCTGACCTTGACAACAACTCAGCAGCATGGAAGGCAAAGGTCAGGGATCAAAATCTCAGACAAAAATGACAAGTGCAATATTTTTAGAGGCTGTTCCTCAGCTGAAAGGCACGTCGCAGGAATTGAGTCACATTGTTGCTTAAAAAACAATTCAGGGGAAAACAGCTTAGAATTAACACAGTGGTATTTATTTCCTTAACCCACTGATTATTATAAAACAACACTCATCGCATATGACAGTGTGTCTAGAGAGCTCATAAACAAATCAGATATAGAATTGCGCTTTCCGGTTTCCAGTTTCTTTCCCCATATGTGACCAACTTCAGAGGGGCGGGGAGGCAGGCTACCAGAGAGATCAGCCTGTCTGCCCTGGAATTTCAAACCATCTGTGATGAGACAACACCACATTTCTGGCAATATTGTGTGTGTGTGTGTGTGTGTGTGTGTGTGTGTGTGTGTGTAGGGGGGGGGGTGCTAATATGCTCACTGCTCATGCAAGTTGTCAGCCAAGCCTGTTGTTCCTCACCAGTTCGGATTTATTTATTTATTTAAAGTTATATCCCACTTCTCAGCACACTTTATGAAGTGCAAACCCAATAGCATGTGAATAAAGTTTTGCTCCCAAGTTTAGTGGGACGCAGGTGGCGCTGTGGTCTAAACCACAGAGCCTAGGGCTTGCCAATCAGAAGGTCGGCGGTTTGACTCCCAGCAACGGGGTGAGGTCCTGTTGCTCGGTCCCAGCTCCTGCCCACCTAGCAGTCGAAAGTATGTCAAGTGCAAGTAGATAAATAGGTACCACTCCAGCGGGAAGGTAAACGGCATTTCCGTGTGCTGCTCTGGTTCACCAGAAGCGGCTTAGTCATGCTGGCCACATGACCCGGAAGCTGTCTGTGGACAAACGCCGGCTCCCTCGGCCTATAGGGCGAGATGAGCGCCGCAACCTCAGAGTTGTCTGTGACTGGACCTGATGGTCAGGGGTACCTTTACCTTTATCCAAGTTTAGTGTCCTCATTGATGGGCCTCTGACAAGCTTCCAAGGATCCTCAGGGTTACCCAGAACCAGGGCTGGGGTTCGGAGATGGTACAAGACTGCCACCCTAAAGTTCTTTCTAATATTGTGTTGCAGTCTCCTTTCTTGTAATTTGAATGCATTGGTCCTACCTCTGGAGCAGGGAAAAACAAGCTTGCTCCATCTTCCATGTGACAGCCTTTCAGATATTTGAGGGTGGCTATCTTATCACCTAACAGTCTTTTCTTCTCCAGGCTAAGCATACCTAACTCTCTCAACTATTCCTCTTAAGGCTTAGTTTTCCAGACCTTTGATCAACTTGGTTGCTCTCCTCTGCACACAGTAAAGGTAAAGGGACCCCTGACCATTAGGTCCAGTCGTGACCGACTCTGGGGTTGTGGCGCTCATCTCGCTTTATTGGCCAAGGGAGCCGGCGTACAGCTTCTGGGTCATGGGGCCAGCATGACTAAGCCGCTTCTGGCGAATCAGAGCAGCGCACGGAAACGCCGTTTACCTTCCCACCGGAGCGGTACCTATTTATCTACTTGCACTTGACGTGCTTTGGAACTGCTAGTTTGGCAGGAGCAGGGACCAAGCAACAGGAGCTCACCCCATCATGGGGATTCGAACCGCTAACCTTCTAATCGGCAAGTCGTAGGCTCTGTGGTTTAACCCACAGCACCACCCGCATCCCTCTGCACACATTGCAACTGGTCAATGTCATTCTTAAACTGTGGTGCCCAGAACTGGACACAGCCTGAGGTTCTTAAATGGTTAGATATGCACAGAAAACTAAGGGTGTGGTTGTTGTTTTTTTTTTGGGGGGGTGCCAAAGAAGTGGCATGTGAATCACAATGCCAAAAGTGGCTGTGCCACTTTTACCGCCTTGGCTTTGGTTTGCGAAATCCAGCTTCCTCTGCCCTTGTTTTGCTTTTGTTTAGATTCAGTTCTCACAAATCGCTTGTGCCTGATGAATATTCATGGCACATTAGTTTGCTCTCATTGTGGTGTCGTTACAGCACACATTGTCACGTTGCTCCCAGGTTCCTATCCACAGGCTCTAATAATTAAACAGTGGGGTTGTCACCCCCCCCCTCTCGTGGAGGCTCTGGGTCTTTAACGAAAACATGACAAGCAGAATGTCAGCGACTGCAGTTTTTCTCCCACAGCATGGAGAAACACTTTTGCCTGTTGCGATGGGATTGTTCAAGGCACAGGTCCCGCATCACAAACAGAGCTGGAGATGCTAGGCATGGCCACAACCTATGAATGTTTACTTGGAACAACGTCCCACTGAGTTCAAGGGGATCTGCTTTCAAAGTATGCTTAAGATTGCTGCCTAAAGCAGCTTCTGAGCAGTTGTCCTCCCCCTCCTCTTGTGAATTAATTATGATGTCTTTTACAATGATCTGGTTCACACCTACTGCTAAGACATACCATGGTTTAGCATGAAAAGTGTCAGTGTGAGAGTTCCTGGAGTAGAGATCATGGTTGCTGCACTCCTGCTTCTACGCTCCATATTTGGCTTAGTGCATCACCTGAATCGGAGGTCATGATTTGTCTCCTTCCAGACAAACCGTGAGCTGTAACCAAGGTTTGTTCTGGACTTTGCAGCTCACGTGTTTCTGGTGGGGACAAGCCACAAGCTCGAGTTCATACAACATGCTAAGCTAAACCATGGCTGCGCTCACAGCAGTGCAGCAGCAGAAGGACGTAATCAGCAGCCACAACCTCCTCTGCGGGTTGCACATTCCTACTAAGCCACGATTGAGCTTAGTGTTATTTGCTGTAACCAGCTGTATGTAGGTCAATGCAGCACAACTCATTGACACCTGCTAAACCTCATTGCATCAATTGAAGGAACCCTGCAAACTCTAGTTCTATGAAGAGTCTATGTATGAGAATTCCATAACATACAACATTACAGTTTGGAGTGGATCTCAAAGGGGAACGATATCAAGGTTTGATGAGGAAACGTTCAAAGATCTGAGTCTGTTTCACATGGAGAAGAAAAGGCATGGGAAGGACATGATAATATTATCTCAATATCTGAAGGACTATCACATAGGAAATTGCCTTATACTGAGGCAAACTATTGGTTCATCCAGCTCAGTATTCTCTACACTGACTGGCAGAAGCTCTTCATGGTTTCAGGCAAGGGACATTCCCTGTCCTATCTGGAGATGTCTGGGTTTGAACCTGAGACCTTCTGCATGCAAAGCAGATGATCTACCCACTGATCTACAGCCCTCCTCCTAAGAAGCACCACCCACGTCCCACAGCGCCACCCGCATCCTTGTTTATCCTAATATACATGTGTTCATATGCATTTTTGCCTAATATGATTCATTTTAAAATATTATTTACACTAATATATGCATTTCTATGCACACTTTAGTATATGCATGTTTTTATACAATACTTGGCTGGAGAACTACTGTATATTGCAAAATTCAGGGAAGTGTGCATTTCAAAGGATGGCTGTGTTTTGGTTCTTGAGTTGTCTTGGAAAGTGCAAATTAGGTAGGTTCACCTTTACATGTACACTGAATTGAAACCCGCCTTCATATACAGTCCACATAAGCTTGCCATGCTCAGTTGGTGACAGTGTGGTGCTGTTAATGCCAAGGTTGCAGGATCGATCCCCGTATGAGAAAGCTGCATGTTCCTGCATTGCAGGGAGTTGAACTAGATGACCCTCCTGGTTCCTTCCAACGCTACAATTCTATGATTCTCTCTCTCCTTCCTTCTCCCTCTCCCCATATTTCTGTAATTAATTAATTAATAGATAAAACTGTATATACCATCCTTTGTCAAAATTGATTCCAGGGCAGTTTACAAGATTAATTACCTAGAATTCAAGGCTGCAACATTAGGTAGATTAGCTGGTCAGATTAATTGATTAACAACATTTAAATTCAATTGATTCAAAATTCCATAATCAGTCAAGTTCACGCTACAAATCTAACCTGTGAATATAACATGCCTTGACTCTGATGTGTTGAAATTGAAATATGTTCATTATTAGAACTGAAATTTATTGCAGGTGACATTGCTGTTGCTTCTGTCCACCTGTGGCTCCATGTCAATCGCTTTGCAAACAAAGCACATGTGACAATAGCTAATTTGAGAACACTGTGTCATGACATGTGACATTATGCCACACAGGTGTGGGTGAGGAATGTTGTCGCTAATGCGCCACCTTTCCAGTAGGGCAATCCTGTACACGTCAGCTGAGAAAGCAGTCTCACTGAGTTCACTATGCTTAATTCCCAGAACAGTAAGCACAGTATACTGTCTAGGATGCATTTCAGTAATGCACATACGATAATATTCAGCTTTGATTCAAAATTTGGAATGTGAGATCTTGCAGAGTAGAAGAGATTTCATCTGAGTTTATGCAGCTGGACTTGTAAATCGGTTACCTGAAATGCAATGGAGTTAGTTTGTGCATCACTACTAAAAAGGGGGCCTCTGCTGAATTAATTGGCACATTTAAAGTATTTTTTAAAAAATTATTTCAACAACTACTTATGTAAACTTAACTTAACTGATTAATTGACTATGATGGAATTGTGAAAGCTAGAGATTGAACACAGCGAGGCTTACTTCTGAGTAAGCATCCATAATTGGATTGTAAACTTCATATGAACAATCAGTGAAGAGTTCTTTAAGCAGATGACTGCCCCATTATCTATGTTTACAGAAGAAGAAGAAGAGTTTGGATTTGATATCCCGCCTTTCACTCCCTTTAAGGAGTCTCAAAGCGCTAACATTCTCCTTTCCCTTCCTCCCCCACAACAAACACTCTGTGAGGTGAGTGGGGCTGAGAGACTTCAAAGAAGTGTGACTGGCCCAAGGTCATCAAGCAGCTGCATGTGGAGGAGCGGAGACACGAACCCGGTTCCCCAGATTACGAGACTACCGCTCTTATCCACTACACCACACTGGCTCTCAACACACACACACATATATACTTACTGTATATATGTTAAGACAAACCTCCAGTTCCCTGGATGTTGCTGGACTACAGCTCCCATTATCCCTGATCATTGTCCATGCTGGCTGGGGATGATGAGACGTGCAGTCCAACAACATCTGGAGGACCAGAGGTTCTACATCCCTCCTATATTTATAGCCTTCTAAGGTGCTACAATATTCTTTAGTGTCTCTGTGCAAAACAGTGTGTGCGTGCGTGCAAGTTCACTGAATGCTATTTTTTTAAGCAAAGGAAACATTCTTTAGCAATCTTTTAAAAGCAGTTAGCATTTTTATGCATTATGAAAAGCTTTCTTTCTTCTTCTTTTTTCAAGCAAAAGGTTCCTCAAGGAATGCGAATGGAATGTATAAATATATCACCGGGAGAAGTATGGGATTATCAATAAATAAGGAGGGGGATGAAATGAATAATGATTAAAGTCACAAAGATACTAAATTTCTTTCTAAGTCTGTCTTTAAGAAGAGTAATGAGGGAAGGAAGCAATAAAAAGATAGCTGGAAAGAGGAAGAAGCCGATAGAGAGAGTGCTCTCCTTCCCATTTTGGCTATCAACCAAGGCTTGAAACCAAGGGGCTGCAATGGTCATCTGTGAAGTATAAATGTATCTGAACAAAATCTGGGACATCAAGAATCCGGAACACCAAGCTGGCAAGATAAAGGTATAAACACTCTTCTCTTCCTGCCAAGCGATTCTTTCCCAATGTCTCTTTGCATCATGATGGGCTATCAGGTTGTTATTTCTGGAGTAAAGGGCAGCTACTGATGTCACTGGGGGTGATGGGGAAGCAATCCATCCAGTTTGAATTTTTGCACAAACCCATTTATTTGCACTTCCTGAAACAGTAGCAGTGATCCTTTGAAATTTGCACTTAGCTGAATTTTGTTAGAATTCCATTCAACCCGCAACGTGCACAAGTATGCCTCTATTAATGAAAATAATGTACACAACTACATTCTAAGAGATAAAATTGCTTGCAAAAATGCATCCATTCAACCAAATTGGATTTTTAATTATTATTTTTAACGCATATGTTAGAAAAGATAATGTATGTTTCAGTTTTTCAGAATGGAGCTCACACATCAGAAACAGCCATATATTCGTCCTCTTGGGAGTCATTCGGACACTCCCATTCTCCTGACAGAACTACAATTCATAGAGTAGTTTATTATCAACCCTTCCTCCCAGGGAACTCTAGGAAGCGTAGCTCTGGGTGGGAAATAGGAGGGTTTCCTAACAACTCTCCACACCCTTAGCAAACTAGTTCCTAAAATTGTTTTGGGGAAGCCATGGCTATTTAAAGTGGTATCGCAGTCCTTTGAATGCATGTTGTGAATGTGGCCTGAGAAACTGGGGGAGGCAAAGCAGTGGGAGCTTGGAGCAGTGTGGTCACAGCATAGATGCAGCCCTGAGAGCATCAGACTGGCTCCACTGCCCACACAATGCTGAGCAGCCTCTGCCTTGTCCCCCTTCTACCATCTCAGGATGATTGTTATATTTATTCATACCCCACCTTTTTCCATGACAGGGACTCAAGGCGACTTTCTAGGCACCAGTGACCTGCTCTGTTGGGAAGCCAGAAGAGCAGCAGACACCTTATTGGGGACACTGCCTGGGTAGAGGGCTTGGTGGAGAGGGCTGGAGATTTGCATTTCCTTCCTGGGACTGAAGTTTCTCACCACTCCTGGAGATATGTTTTATCCCCCAGCTGCTGAGGCAGGGGCTTGCAACCCCACCCATTATGCTTTTCACTTTTGCCTCACGCCCATGGACGCTGTACAATTTTTCCTGTAAGTGCAATGCTCAGATAAGTGCTTGGGATTTATACTTAAGCAATAATGACAGAGAGATAATATATATACCCATCTGGAAAGGTTTTGCTTGGATGCTTAATCCAGATTTTAATTTCATGATTTTAATTGGACATGGTAAATTTGGAGGGCCCTGGGCTGCAATGATATTGTGGAAGCAGAGTGGATTTCTCATGGCGAGAGGCAATTTTGATCATTTTTAGAGGAAGCCGCTTTAAATGGCTTTGCATGTTTTGAGGGAGACGGTAGAAATTGTGTTTTTTGGATGGTCAGGGTATGTTTTCACGTTAGTCTCTAAAAAAATCAGAAACTTATTTTGAAAATTGTAATTCTAAATAAAAAGCCCAATCTCTTCTAAATTTGTTTTACAATAATAACTTAGTTGCCTGTGGCCCAGAAGTGACTTTTTTTTGGCCAAGAGAAGATATTCAATAAATGGGGGGGGGGGGTTTCCATAGAAGTAGGAATAAACAAAGGATTGTTTCTCTAAGTTGTGGCATAAGACCACTGTAGTGCATGTAACAACCTGACTGGAAAAACGGCCATATATTTTGGGGAGGGTTTCTGAATACTGTTCAAAAACATCAATTAGTTTATAACTTAGCAGCTTGCAGGAACCGCAGGTGGCGCTGTGGGTTAAACCACAGAGCCTAGGACTTGCCGATCAGAAGGTTGGCAGTTCGAATCCCCACGATGGGGTGAGCTCCCGTTGCTCGGTCCCTGCTCCTGCCAACCTCGAAAGCACGTCAAAGTGCTAGTAGAAAAATAGGTACCGCTCCGGCAGGGAGGTAAACGTCATTTCCGTGTGTTGCTCTGGTTCGCCAGAAGCAGCTTAGTCATACTGGCCACATGACCTGGAAGCTGTACGCCGGCTCCCTTGGCCAATAAAGCGAGATGAGTGCCGGAACCCCAGAGTCGGTCACAACTGGACCTAATGGTCAGGGGTCCCTTTAAACTTTAGCAGCCTGCAGATTACTCTCGTATTTCAAAAAACAAAACAAAAACTTGTTGGTTTCAGAGACTACTACAGTATATTCTATGTAGGCTAGATTACTGTACTGCAAAGTGCTCTACATGGGACTGCCTTTGGAGAATGGAAACTGCATGAGGGTGGTGGCAGGGGTGACTCTGATGTTTTCCCAAGTACAGTGGTACCTTGGGTTAAGAACTGAATTTGTTCTGGAGGTCCATTCTTAACCTGAAACTGTTCTTAACCTGAGGAACCACTTTAGCTAATGGGGCCTCCCGCTCCTGCCGCGACACCGCCGCACGATTTCTGTTCTCATCCTGAGGTAAAGTTCTTAACCTGAGGTACTATTCTTGGGTTAGTGGAGTCTGTAACCTGAAGCGTCTGTAACCCGAGCTACTACTGTACACTGATTCCAGTTTGGGAATCTGAGATCAATTCAGAGTGCTGGTAAGAATAATTTAAACCCTTGGCTGCAGGGTGCCTGAAAGATTGCCTGCTTCTGCGTGAGTCTGATCACTGATGAATATTATCAGAAAGGGATCTGCTCAGCATTTCCCCTTTACTGGAGGCAGTGGAGGCTGGCAGCCAGTGGGAGTAGTGGGACAGGAGGGAGGGAGGCCAACAGCAGGTGGCGCTAGAGCCAATGACAGGCACAGCCAGTTAGGGTTGTCCCCATCCACATCCCTGCTGAGTTCTATAGGGACAACCCTGAGACTAAAGAGAGGAATCTGTTAGGCAGTGCCGCTCCCTGGACTGGCAGTAAGTAAGAAAGCAGGCAGGTGGTGGTTGGCTGGCTGAAGGGCAGACTGAAGTTGGTGGGGCAGTGCCTTCCTCCATGTATGTATGTATTGCATGATGAAGGCTTATGTGAGTACATATCAGAGGGTTGCCACATGGGAATGGCCCAGCCTTTTTTAATGCAGAAAGTCCCAGGTTCAATCTATGGCACCAATATTGGGTAACAAAGCTAGAGAAGACCTTTGCCTGTGATATGAGAGATTGGCTGCTGGTCAAAGTAGCCAGTACCAGGCTGGATAGACCAACTATCTGACTCTCTTTAAGGTTGCTTCATATATGAGAACTTGTGCTCTTAACCTAGCCGGGCTGCTTTATATGCATGCAGCAGAACAGCTTTCTCTTTAATGAGTTATTAAGCACCCCTACTAAAGACTTTCTTGCTTTCCTTGATATTTCCTTTTACAATTCTAAAATACAGTTAATCTGGGGCCTCGTGCCCTGTCAGCGCTTAATAGTTCTAATTAATAGTTCTAATTGCTTGACAATCTGCCCTGGCGTGATCATAAACATTTCCAAAAAATGGATCCCAATATCCGGGACATGACCTTAAGCTTCTTTCATAAAGACTCGGGCGCAAATACTCATCCAGCCTCTCAGTAATACTGTCTTCATTTGTCACTGACGACCCATTCCTTCCTACCCTTAATGGCCTTGCCAATTCCTCATCTAGCTGTGCGCTTTTAATACGCTGAAGAAAGCTTTCATTTGGTTTTCTTCATTTCCGTTACTTTTTTTTGGTGGGGGGGAGCACAAAAAGGCATTTCCTACTTTAGCGTTTCCTGCCAATCTTCCTAAGTGTTTAATTTTGAATGGAATGTCATCATTAGACCTGCTAAATAGAATAATGCAATAAAAAGAGCTGAGAATCCATATCCTGGAAATTCTTGTTCTGTGCCAGGATGAAACTACTGAAAATGGTATTATTAACATTGGGGGAAATTAATTCATTAAATTTGAGGGATTTGCTTTCACAGAAGTTGAATCAGCATTGTAGGGGGCAAGACAATTGTCTTAACAGTCCTGCCCAGCACAAGTAGCTTGATTTCCCAGTCCCGTAGTGGTAATCAAAGACTGTGAAACCCATCAGAGCACTCCTTGTTGTTGTTGTTGTTTAGTCATTTAGTCGTGTCCGACTCTTTATGACCCCATGGACCAGAGTACGCCAGGCACTCCTGTCTTCCACTGCCTCCCGCAGTTTGGTCAAACTCATGCTGGTAGCTTCGAGAACACTGTCCAACCATCTTGCCCTCTTCTCCTTGTGCCCTCCATCTTTCCCAACATTAGGGTCTTTTCCAGGGAGTCTTCTCTTCTCACGAGGTGGCCAAAGTATTGGAGTCTCAGCTTCCGGATCTGTCCTTCCAGTGAGCACTCAGGGCTAATTTCCTTAAGAATGTATAGATTTGATCTTCTTGCAGTCCATGGGACTCTTAAGAGTCTCCTCCAGCACCATAATTCAAAAGCATCAATTCTTCGGCGATCAGCCTTCTTTAGTTATATCAGAGCACTCCTAGATATAACTAAAGAGAAATTTGGTGTTTAAGATTCTTACATCCCAGTCCCACATTTGCAGCTCTGCTAGTGTAATGGAGGGAGTGATTGGAAGCCTCAGTTCCAATGCCCCACACAGTTGGCATTCAGCAATTTGCACAGATGTTTCACGAGTATGTCTGCTGAGTTAAATGGCTCTTCGGGCAAAATGGCACAGCTGCTGGTGCTACTTTAGGGGTTTCAGGGAAGAAGAAAGAGGCACCACCTTTACTTAGGTTTAGGGACGGAAGGATCTGCCCATTTCATTTCTCCCCATTTTTCGTTTCCCCAACCTTCAATTTAGTTCTCCACATTTCTGTACCAATTTGTAGCCCAGTATACCTGAAGGAGCGTCTCCACCCCCATCATTCTGCCCGGACGCTGAGGTCCAGTGCCGAGGGCCTCCTGGCGGTTCCCTCATTGTGAGAAGCAATGCTACACGAAACCAGGCAGAGGGCCTTCTCGGTAGTGGTGCCTGCCCTGTGGAACGCCCTCCCATCAGATGTCAAAGAGATAAACAACTACCTGACATTTAGAAGACATCTTAAGGCAGCCCTGTTCAGGGAAGTTTTTAATGTGTGACATATTAGTGTATTTTCAGTCTTTGTGGAAGCCGCCCAGAGTGGCTGGGGAAACCCAGCCAGATGGGCGGGGTATAAATAATAAATTATTATTATTATTACTATTATTATTATTATTATTATTATTATTATTAAAATCGTAAGGAAGGTTGATCAATGTTTTAGTATGAATTTCTACCAATAAACTCATTTTATTTCTACCAATAAACTCATTTATAAAGTTTGGACTAATGTACACATTTCTTGTAAGCAATTCCCCCTAGAATGATGTATTTTTGCACATCATTTTCAATAATCTTTATACACGCTTACATATGCATGTTTGTCAACATTGTTTGGTTGGAGAACTGTGTTGCAAAATTTGGAGAAGTGAGGTGGATTTTGAAGGATAGCTGTGTTTTAGCTCACATATTGTTCATGATAAGGAAGTTACGCCAACCTCTCTGATCACATTGGTTGTCATACGAACATCCGAAGAGCTTGCTGGATCAGGCCAACGGCCCATCTCTTCCAGCATCCTGTTCTCACGGACCAGATGTCTGTGGGAAGCCTGGTCATCTTTTAAAGCTATCTAAATTGGTGACTGTTGTCTTTGTCCATGGAGTTTTCTTGGCAGGGATACTGGAGTGGCTTGCCGGTTCCTCCTCCAGGTTTTTAAAGCTATCTAAATTGGTGACTTCTTGCGAGAAAAGCAATGACAAACCTAGACAGCATCTTAAAAAGTGGAGACATCACCAGGGATGCGGACTTATAAAAAATATTGGGGGGGGGGGCGGGAAAGCTCATGAATAATAAATAAGCTCATGAATATGCAAATAAAGTGGCGCCGCCTCCTCGTGAGCGAATAGGGGAGAGCGTGCTGCACCTATTAATCAGCTCTGAAGGAAATTGGGTGGAGCTTTTGCTCGGGAGGGAGGGCAGGAGGCATGCAGCCCGACCCTGTGCATTTTGGGCTGGGGGAGGGGCGGCAATGGCTCTCTGCTGGAGGGGCGCCGGAGATTATTGGGGGGGCGGAGCCCCCCCAAACGAATTTTTGAGGGGGCTCGGGCCCCCTCAAGCCCCATGGAGTCGGCGACTATGGACATCACCTTGCCAACAAAGGTCTGTATAGTAAAAGCTGTGGTTTTCCCAGTAGTGTTGTATGGAAGTGAAAGCTGGACCATAAAGAAGGCTGATCGCCGAAGAATTGATGCTTTTGAATTATGGTGCTGGAGGAGACTCTTGAGAGTCCCATGGACTGCAAGAAGATCAAACCTCTCCATTCTGAAGGAAATCAGCCCTGAGTGCTCACTGGAAGGACAGATCCTGAAGCTGAGGCTCCAATACTTTGGCCACCTCATGAGAATAGAAGACTCCCTGGAAAAGACCCTGATGTTGGGAAAGATGGAGGGCACAAGGAGAAGGGGACGACAGAGGACAAGACGGTTGGATAGTGTTCTCGAAGCTACCAGCATGAGTTTGATCAAACTGCGGGAGGCAGTGGAAGACAGGAGTGCCTGGCGTGCTCTGTTCCATGGGGTCACGAAGAGTCGGACACGACTAAACGACTAAACAACAACAACAAATTGGTGACTGTCACAGTATCCCATGGGAGCGAGTTTCAGAATGTCCTGCATGAAAAAGTACTTTCTTTTATCTGCACTCAATCTTCCAACGCTCAGCTTCATTTAGCAAGTTGCTGAATATTCAGCAACAATCATCTTCCCTTTTCTGCACCTTTACCAGCTCAACAACCACCTTTGTTAAGACGCACTGACCAGAACTGTACGCAGAATGCCAAGTATGGCATCCAGTTTCTTAAAGGTATTATTTTACTGATTTTTTTATTGGTACTGCTTCCCTAATGATCCCTAGCCTGAAGAGTGCCTTTTTCACAGCTGCTGCACATTGGGTCGACGTTTTGGTCCCGACAACACAAGCAGGAAAGAAAACGCTGCATTGTTTTGCTGCCCAAACTAAATTACTCAAAGATCAGAACTTGTTGATCATTGGGAATGGAAGGAAATGTCATTACAATAGTCACCTGTGGACCACCTTCCCAGTTGCCCTCAATATAAAGACTGTGCAAAGGACTTTCGCGTGTCGATTTTGTACTGCTTCCTTGAGGAACACATACAGTTGGCTTGCCGCATGAAAAATCAGAAATCCTTCAGCCTAAAACAAGGGGAATGCAGATGACTTAGGGACCGGTAGTCTGTCAAAAAGTGCATAGCAGTAAGATGGAGAAACAGCTCTGGGGCCCTGCAAAATACAGCCTTTCTTGTGCTCTTTATAAAAGTATCTTCACAGGATCTTGATTGAACAAAAGATGAAAAAGCCACTGCCTTGAGATTTATGGGGGGGGAAGAGATGATTTACATTTCCGCCATTACCCTGGCAAGCTCTCACTTGGATAGAGATGTACCACGTTCTGAACTTTCATACCTATTAGTGAGTCTATTTTTTCTTTAGGTGAAAACTGGATGTCTCTCTGTGTGTGTGTCCCTGCAACATTGTAGCAGATACTAATTATTTCTGCAGACTGTAGCTTCTGTGGTTCTGTGGTACCTGTTCTGCCATTCATTCATTCATCCATTCATTCCACTCTTCCAGTACTTTGCTCTACTTGGAAGTAAGCCTAAGAATGGTCAGATGTACTCTAGTGGCTGCAATAATGGTATAGGAAGTAGAAAAGAGACAACAAATTGATGTGTAGCATTCAAGCTGTGTTGGATAGTGGACTATGGCAGGAGTGGGGAACCTCAGGCCCAGAGGCTGAATGTGGCCCTCAAAGCTTCTCTGTCTGGCCCTCCAGACATAGGAAACTGCCTTACACTCAGTCAAACCATTGGTCCATCAAGGTCAGTACTGTCTACACTTACTAAGAGTGACTCTCCAAAGCTTCTGGCTGTTGTCTCTCCTAGTCCTACCTGGAGATGCTGGGGATTGAACCTAATGTAGGAGCTTCTGCACACAAAGCTGATGCTCTAATGCTGTGCTGCATTTTTTCTTTATTAATTAAATTTGTACACATCCTTTCATCCGAAGATCACAGAGCTGTTCACAACGTAAGACTATAAAATGAGAACATAAAATATATAGTAAAACAAAAATGACACAATAACTGTCCTCCCACAAACACTTTAAAAGGCCATAGGATGGTCATCAGCCAAAGGCCTGGTTATAGAGAAATACTTTCGCCTGGCACCTAAAGATATGTAATGAAACTGCCAGGCAAACCTCCCTGGGGAAAGCAATCCACAAACAGGGAATCATCACAGAAAAGGCTTGTTTTCATGTTGCTACCCTCCAGACCTCTCATGGTTGAGGGACTGAAAGAAAGGCTTCAGATGATGATCCCAGAGTCTGGATCAGGAGAGACTATCTTTGAAGGACTGTGGTCCTGAGCTGTTGACATGAACCTTGCTTGTTAGGGCTGGGTCATGGGCAGCTAACAGCTCTGGAACCAGCCAATGGTCAGGAATGGAGGATACATCAGAGCCACGGGGCAAATTAGGAAGCAGGGTCGAGGCACAAACCATCAGGAACAGAATGGGAGGAGAAACCAGAAGGCAGAATCCAAGAGCAAGACAGAAGACATGACCAATGAACAACCAAGGCTTTGTAAAACAAAGTTGCTCAAACAAGGGCCAACTGGAACAAAAATACTTCTCTTTCTTGTTTCAAGATCCAATGGCCACCCTGGCTGGGCGGAGTCAAAGGGTACTTCACAGAGAAACTGTCACCTTCAGTTAAAAGGTTCATGGAGGGAGGTCTAGCAGTTCTTGAAACCTCTGTGAAATCAGGAACCCTAAGATCGCCTGAGTTCCTGATCACACATGGAGCCACTTTCATACTAAGGTTGAATGTGCAGAGGTCAAGGAAAGAGGTCAGTGGAGATGCTGAGATTTAGGGTGAACCTGTCTGTCTTCTGTGTGTTCAGTGAACACATGGGGAGGGCAATGTCTGCATAGCCCTCATTGCTATGACTGCATCATAATCCTGCTATTTTTCATTTGTCAAATGCCTACTATGTGCTAGGTGATGTTCTAGGAGCCCAGTCTCTCTGCCCCATGGGCTCACCGTCTAAAAATAGAATCAAAATCGTTGGAAACCCTAATGAAGAGGAAGAGAGGAGGAGTACCTCCTTGGCCAAAGAGTTAAAATCATCCAGCGTGGATGAAAAATGAGGCTCCTTGCAGTCAATCTGTAAATACAGCAACTGCAAAATGTAAATGCTTTAAAAATGTGAGCACAATTCAGCTAAGAAAGCGGGGCCCCGAAATTTATATCCTCGTTATCGGTAATTACAGTCAGATTCTTTTTACTGAGCGCTATTCCCAGCTAACACATAAAAGTGTCTGTGCACATTATCCACTTAAAAGTAAGTCACCCTTCGCACATGTGTACCATGAGGAGGCTGGCTGCGGTGGGAGGCCATGCTCAGACCCAAAGCTCTGCCTTCTCTGCCGCAAATGTATCTGTCTACCATTATAAGCAAAGTAGCTGAAAGCCCCTCAGGGTGTTCTTATGAAATGTAAATTCACTGACTTGGAGACCTCAACATAAAATCATTGCTTTTAATGCATGGCAGCTTAACCCTCTCTTCTCCTAGGAAGCAGAGGGGGGAAAGGAAATGTGTTTTCGTCATTCATCCACTTTTCACTCTTAAACAAAAGATGCTCCATGTAATTATGACTTCCTTTATGGGTTTAATACAGTATTATGATATTGATGATGATGATCATTATTTATTAAATTTCTCCCATTGCTCAGTCCCAGCTCCTGCCAACCTAGCAGTTTGAAAGCATGTGAAAGTGCAAGTAGATAAATAGGTACCACTCTGGCGGGAAGGTAAACAGCGTTTCCGTGCACTGCTCTGGTTAGCCAGAAGCGGCTTAGTCATGCTGGCTACCTGACCTGGAAGCTGTATGCCGGCTCCCTCTGCCAGTAAAGCAAGATGAGCCCCACAACCCCAGAGTTGTCCACAACTGGACCTAATGGTCAGGGGTCCCTTTACCTTTACCTTTATATCACCCTTCATCCAAAGATCACAGGGCGGTTTATGATATAAATACACAAAAATACCATGATAACTACAGCAGAAAATTATGGAAAGATCTATGCATAGACGTATGCAACCACTTATTAGAAATTGGTAGTCAAGGAAGGGTGTGTGTGAAAGCTGGGGCACAATGGTGTCATGCTTTGTTCCACTAGATCTTACTGATGGTGTACTGGGGGGGGGGAGATGCAGAGGAGTGTAGATCTGGGAGTTTTCAGAGCAGAAGTGATGACTTCAAATGTTGCAGCGCCCACCCCCCACCCCCATTCTGGCAAGTGAATGAGACTTTTTTCTTTTTTTCTTTCTAGATTAGCTTAGAGGAAGCTGGAAAATAATCAAGTAGAGGCTAGATACTTCCCCACCTCTTCTTTGACAGGGTTCTTACTTCAAGCTAGTAGTTTAAAAGTCAACTCTTATCTGCAAGATTGTTTGCTTGTCAGTGTAGAAGCTGAAGTTTGCATTTCAGTTGGCTGAAGATCTTAGATTAAAAGATCTTTTTGCAAGTTGAAGCTACAAAATCAGAAGTATGCACCACTGAGTTTAATGCATAGGATTGCTGATTCAAATCAGTTGGACATTATGCTATGTTCTGCTGCTCTTTGGTCTGTGGATGAACACAACTGCTCACATTTTTGGACTGACCCTTCTTAAGCCATAGCCCTGGGGGCTGTTATGATAAGGTCCTGCATTTCAAAATTTAGCACTACAACACCAGTGCGCAATGGTAAGAAGAGATGTGAAGTATTTTTCCCTCTTAGTGGTAACCATCTAAATTATCCACAATTGCAATCATAAAGTGCTATCGCTTCAAAGATTGGTGTTTCAATTTTAATATTCTAATAATACTGTTATTGAAGACGTTTTCTGTCATGCTACCTGATCTGGCAGTTTCCCCTATGTTTAAGTCAAATTAGCTGATTTTCTGCACAAAGTTTGTGTGTGTGTGTGTGCATGCGTGTGTGTGCGTATGCACAACATGTGTGTACATATGTGTCATTTTGATTTTGAAGGAGTTGTTGATGTGCCACAAATGATGGAGAAAGGAAGGCTTTGCAAATTCCCTTTCCATTCCTCCAAGATAAGACTTTCCCAAGTCCATGCCTTCAAGATGATGTTGGACTACAACTCTCATCACCTCAGACCATTGGCCAAGCTGGGTGGGGTTGATGGGAACTGAAGTCCAACAACATTTGGAAGATGCCACCTTGGGGAGGTCTGCACTAAGACTACATTCAGGTACCAGAGACATGTCTACCTCCATTGCACCATTCTCTATTTCCCATGTTCCATAGAACATCATAACCAGAACAGGCAAAAACGATTCTGTAGTGGTTTCTCCTTTGAAATTCTTTTTCTCTTCTACACAAAATCCTTTGCCAACAGCTGTTTCTAAATACGTCATTATCATGATAGATTTTTTTCTCTTAAGCTATAAATTAGAATTGGCTACGAGATAAAGTCTAGGATGGAAAGTTTGAATGCAATGAAATATTACTAGCGTATATAAAATTAATGTGGCATCCCTTTCTTTTAAAACGCCTGTTAAAAAGTTAGTGTGAATGCCACTTAATGATTTATGCAGCAGTTCAGGGGTTTGGTTCAACACTTTTAGAAAAAAAAGTAGAATTGATTTGAGTGACAAAGAAAGATATCTTGTTCATATACTATTTTAAATTGGCATTGTGCTATATTATATCACAGAGTGCAGAATTTTCAGGCATTTTTGTAAAATCAGATGGTCTAGATTCTTTTTGTATCCCTCTATCTGGACTGTGGAAATCCACCATAATAATCCTATTGTGCATTACAGTCTAGGGATGGATGAATTCCAATGCCTCTCAGTGTTTCCCCTGTCTTGAATTCAGTTCTCCACATTTCTGCAGAAATTTGCAAATAAAATATAATTAAATTATCCTTGTGAACATTTGTCAGCATTTTAGTGTGAGTTTCTCATCATCAATATATATTTGTATGCCCTTTTGACTAAAATACACATTTTTTGCAAGTAATTTCCCCTAATGCCATGCATTTTTGTATGCTAATTTAACTTATATTTGCATTTTTCTTCACACTTTCACCTAATAACTGCATCTTTGTACATATTATTTGCTTTGAGGAAACTGCATCCCAAAATTTGAACCAGTGCAGTTTTCAAAAGATAACTGTTTCAGTTTGCGTATTGGTTCGAGAAGTGTGAATTAGGTGATTTTGCATTAAAATGTGCGGGGGTGTGTGTGTGTCAAATTTCTCACAATCTCTGCATATCTCCACATTTTGCAGCACCACTCTCCAGCCAAGCAAAGTGCATAAAAATGCCTTTACTGTGGTAAAAGATGAACAAAAATGCACACATTATTCAAAATAACAAAATGCATTACAGTGGAAGAAATGGCTCTGCAAAATATATATTAAGATAAGTTCACACTAAAATGCTGATGGATTTGCATATTTTTTTTAAAAAAATTGAAGACTGATGTGGCAATATGGAGAACTTAATACTAGAAAAATGAAAAACTGAGAAACTGAAGTGGGCAGATTTGCCCATCCCTACCATGGAGGAAGAGCTGTAATACAAACATGTGATTCTGGTCATTTTCCCTTTTTCCCTTTTTGCATTAGCCTATAGTTAACATCGAGGGACACGGGTGGCGCTGTGGGTAAAAGCCTCAGCGCCTAGGGCTTCCCGATCGAAAGGTCGGCGGTTCGAATCCCCGTGGCAGGGTGCGCTCCCGTTGTCCGGTCCCAGCGCCTGCCAACCTAGCAGTTCGAAAGCACCCCTGGGTGCAAGTAGATAAATAGGGACCGCTTACTAGCAGGAAGGTAAACGGCGTTTCCGTGTGCAGCTCTGGCTCGCCAGAGCAGCGATGTCACGCTGGCCACGTGACCCGGAAGTGTCTCCGGACAGCGCTGGCCCCTGGCCTCTTGAGTGAGATGGGCGCACAACCCTGGAGTCTGTCAAGACTGGCCCGTACGGGCAGGGGTACCTTTACCTTTACCTATAGTTAACATCAGCTGACCCAAACTAATAAAATATTTGCAAAATTATTTGGCGGTATAAGCAAATGAAGATCACAGATGAAATGATGACAAACTAGATTTACTGAATAAATTGGAAGGGAATTTGTATGGATTATTATTATTATTATTTTAAGTTAGAGGTCTGAAATGGTGAACTCAACTGGATTCCAGCAACAATGGGCTTTAAAAACGGTTTGACTGTGAGTTGCTACAGCAGGCTGTGATCCTCAGGACTTCTTGCTTCCACACTGCCACAACTTTCTGATGTGCAAATGGTTCATTCATAATGACCTTATTTGCCTGAAGTGACTCCGGTTGCTAATCAGAATGTAGTTGTTGGAAATGAAATAGTTGGTTTAACTCCTTCCTCTTTAGTGCAAAGCAAAACAAAGGGCCACTCTAGACTCCTGTTCTCCAAGTGATTGGGAGTCGGGTATATTCTGAAACATGTCATTGATGCAATGGTAATGGATCTGGTGGTGAATTTATACTGGGCCATCGACATGTCATTCCACTTTATTAGTCATCTGCTCATGCTTCCTCAATGTTATTGCATGATTGCCACCTGTAGGTACAGTTTTCCAGTACAGTGTAACAAAGCAAGACACATGCACACCCCTGGAACATTTGTGGTATAAAAACCTACAGAATTTTAGCAGGAAGCTATGGGATATGCACCAATGGGAAACCAAGCAGTATATCCTCCCTAAAAAACTTTTGCAGGCACAAACTGTATTGAAAGTATATAACCACTCTAAGAACATCATGATCATCAATGCCCAATAAAAAGTAAGTCTGGAAGGACCCAAATATTAAGTGTGTGCCATAGGAATTGTGTATATTCACTCCCTGTTGTCCAGCGTTGTCTCCTTGCTTTTCTGCATTATTTCAATGATTCAGTTATTAGTTCTTCTGTGTTACTGAAATTTAGATGGTAAGCTCATCAGGGCAGGCACCTCTTGCTGTTAAATGTGCACAGATGACATGACAGCAGCAAATGATCATGAAACACTCAGAGCCAAACCACACCCTAACATTATTTACACTTTTTGAAACAGCATGCTTAAATTGGTCACTTTTATCTGAAGAAGAAGGGACGTGAGTGGCGCTGTGGTCTAAACCACTGGGCCTTGGGCTTGCTGATCAGAAGGTTGGCGGTTCGAATCCCCGCAACGGGGTGAGCTCCCGTTGCTCGGTCCCTGCTCCTGCCAACCTAGCAGTTCAAAAGCACGTAAAAGTGCAAGTAGATAAATAGGTACCACTCTGGCGGGAAGATAAATGGTGTTTCTGTGCACTGCTCTGGTTCACCGGAAGCGGCTCAGTCATGCTGGCCACATGACCTGGAAGCTAATGGTCAGGGGTCCCTTTACTTTTTTTTTCTGAAGAAAGAGCAGCTGTGTAGCCCTGACTTGGAAGGCACAATGTGCTAATTGTTCCACAGTTGCTATGTCCCCCCCTCCACCCCCCTGGTGCTACTCACAGGAAACAGCACTTTTGGGTCCAAAGAGCACCCAGGAGGGGGCAATTTTTGGCAGGAAACTGGCATAGAGCTCCTATACCAGACTGGAAGCACACCCTAGATTGGGGCCCTAGGGTTGTTTCCCATTTAAAATAAAAGCAGACCATTTAAGCATGGTTTAAAAAGGAGCTAAGTGTACTTTGGCCTTCATTCCATTGTTTACAAGACTCCCTGGAACCATGAAATGTTGCCTGTAAAAAAAAAATAATGGCTCAGTGAATGACACCATCATGGTTGTTATGGTTATTTCTACCTTACCTGATTGAAATAGAAAGGAAACACTGTTACAGGTGCGGCAAGAGATAAGTTGCCAAATGGCTACACGCATTGTGCGTGGTACAAAGACGACTATCTCAGCCGTCACTCTGTGAGCTCTGTTTGAACATCTCTGCAAACCAGCACAGCGAAAGAGATTGGCGCGCACGCCACCGGCAACACAGTTACTACCATCAGAATTGTCATTGTTGTCGTCATAGCTGCCATGCCTTCATTGGTTGCTAGTCTGAATGTGCTGAATGGCTGTGTAAGGAAGGTCTCAGACAGAGGGGAAGGAGCATTCTGGAAAGGTAACTATACAATATTTCACATTGTAGAAATATCCCTGCTTAGTTGTAACACTAAGGATGTACATACACACACAGTGCAGAGCTCTATCCTTCTCCGATGGAGAAACTGGCAAAATGGGGAGGTAATGAGGACATTTCCATCATTAGGGCTGCCAATCCAGAACCAGCAAGATTATCTATCTGAGGGATTGCTAACTCACCTTTCATGGCACACTGCCCTCGCCGAGGCAATTTGCAGTTTTAAAGCTCAGATAAATAAAATAATTACCAAACATACCATTAAACTGAAAATCATTAAATTAAAATCAGCAGCAGCTAACAATTCTTGACACAGACCATTAACCAAATGCAGACTGGAACAGAAATGTCTTTGGGGGCTCTCTAATGCAGACCCATGACTTTGAAATGCTCTTTCTGGCAATGTCTATAACTGCGTCAATCTGCTGTGCTCTAGCAAGAGCTGGGCTGTGGCCCAGTGGCAGAGCAACTGCTTTGCATGCAGAAGGTCTAAGGTTCAATGCCTGACATTCCTGAGCTTTTCTAATAATCAGAATGTCTTGGGTTATATGTGTACCAAATGTCACCAACGTGTTTTATCTAGTCAATGTGGAAGCACCACAACCTGTGGGGGTGGGAGTTAGTCTTCATGCTCCTAGCCATGAAGCCAAATTGGTTTATGTGTGTAGCAAATTTCAGCTTTATATCTTGTGAGAAAAAGCCCCAGCCATTCTAAGAGCCCAATGAATGAGCAAGCCTATCAGGTCCTTCTCTTTATATACCGTATTTTTCGCTCTATAGGACGCACCGGACCATAGGAGGGAGAGAACAGGGGGAAAAAAATCTCCCCCTCTCTGCTCAGGGCACCTTCAGCGAAGCGGCAGGAGAAACGGAGCCCCTTCCATTTCTCCTCCCGCTTCGCTGAAGGGGCGCTGCCCAGAGAGGAAAAACTGTGCAGCTCCTCTCCAGCAAAGCGAAGCCTGGAGAGCAAGAGGTATCAGTGTGCACCAACCCCTCTCACTCTCCAGGGTTCAGGCGGCTATCCGCAAGCCTTCAGAGCACAGCGGGAATTCCTGCTGTGCTCCAAAGGCTTGCGGTTGGCCGCCTGAAGCCCCCGGAGCGCAGCAGGAGTTCGCGCTGCACTCCGGGGGTTTCAGGCTTCAGGTGGCTATCCGCAAGCCTTCAGAGCGCAGCGGGAACTCCTGCTGTGCTCCGAAGGCTTGCGGATAGCTGCCTGAAGCCCCCAGAGCACAGCAAAAGCAATGTGAAGCCTCCGGAGTGTGGGGGGAGCTCTCCCTCTGTGCTTCAGAGGCTTCGCATTGCTATCGCTGAAGCCAAGGAGCCTGCATTCACTCCATAGGACACACACACATTTTCCCTTCATTTTTGGAGGGGGGAAAGTGCATCCTATAGAGCAAAAAATACGGTAAATATTAAAATGCTTTATTTGGAGAGAAAGAAATGTTTTGTGGGAAATGAGATCTTACTATGTCACGGGGACAAATTTCCGTGGATGGATGCTAATATAATGAAAAGAATAATTTGCTGGATATGCAGATTTGTTGATTTTTATTTAATTGTTTTCATTGTGCAAAAGCAAAGCAACATGGTACCACACACTATAATTGTAGCCCGTGATGAATCCACATTCAAACTAAATAAATAAATTCCTTCCAGTAGCACCTTAGAGACCAACTAAGTTTGTTCTTGGTATGAGCTTTTGTGTGCATGCGCACTTTTTCAGCGACACTGAAACAGAAGTCACCAGACCCTTATATATAGTGAGAGGGTGGGGAGGGGTATTACTCAGAAGGGGGGTGGGAATGGGTGGTTGGCTGATAGGTGTGGTAAACCTGCTGACGACTGTTAATGACTGCAGTTGGTCTTACAGGAAAAAGCAAGGGGTGAGATGGCTAAAAATAGCTTTATCATGTACTGTATAATGAGATAAGAATCCAATGTGTCTATTCATACCAGGTCTCTCCATGGTTTTAAGTTTGGTAATAAGTTTCAATTCAGCAACTTCTCTTTCCAGACTATTTCTGAAATTCTTTTGTAATAAGACCCCTACTTTGAGATCTTGTATAGAATGTCCTGGGAGACTGAAGTGTTCTGCTACTGGTTTCTCTGTCTTGTGATTCCTGATATCAGATTTATGTCAGCATATGAACAAAGGTGCATTTTTAAAAAATACAACTGCAAATGTATTATATGATTTACACACACACACACAATTTTCTTATACACCAGTACTTGCTTACACAATATGTCTTGGCGTTTTCTATAGGGAAAGTTCCCTGTGCATGGTGGTAAGCAGATCATCCACTGTCTTGCAGAGTTTGTGACAGATAAGGTGCCCTTCAGATCACCCTCTTAAGGGAGAAATCTTCCTTTTCAAAGAAAACAGTTGACCAATTATTTATGCATCCTTTGTATTCTCCCTTCGTAAGACCTCCGGGTTGTTTCCTTCTGACTGCAGCCAGTGAAAGTCTCCCATCCACCACAGTCTTCATTCACTTCAGCTAGGTGATTGCTTAGAAGCAGAACAGCTGCAGCTATTAACCCAAACAGAGGCAGACTGTCCTTTTGTCATAAAGGGGGGGGGGGAATACCCGATAAATGCTCCTTCAGAAATCTGCATAACCCTGATGATGCTTCAGGACATGGCATATGGCCTCCAGTAAGGATAGTGTTATCTGTTGTGGAATCTTGAGCATATAAGCAGCTTCTAATTTTTCTGCAGATTTTGAGTTCTCTGCGTAAATCATGAAAACATGTAGAAAGTTTGGGTGAGCCTTCTAACAGCATGCAGCAGAAAGAGATCAAGCCAGTGGCAGAAAGATTATGCTACAGGCTGCATAGCTCACGATTCTCCTGATACCTTATAGTTGGCAAAGTGCTAGCTTTGGAGTGAAAGTGTGTGTATATATGAGAGAGAGAGAGAGAGAGAGAGAGAGAGAGAGAGAGAGAGAGAGAGAGAGAGAGAGAGAGAGAGATATTTGCATCCTAGTTCAATATTTCTAGATATATTCAAGATTAAATTGCATAATGTGGAATATTTTTAGGGTATTTGCTGTGATGACGTTTTATGTTTCATAATAATAAATAGAGGCATTGGGACTCCTGAGACATAATCAGATTTGGTCTAAAACCCAGGTTGGGTACAGCCTTCTGCCTTTCCTAAATGGGGGCTCAGACTGTTAAACGTTTTCTGGATGTGCTATGATTGCATGCTTGCACCTGATCTTCACAGTAGGGTCAATAACCGGCACCAAGAACTTAATTTGTTCTGGAGGTCTGTTCTTAACCTGAAACTGTTCTTAACCTGAAGCACCACTTTAGCTAATGGGGCCTCCTGCTGCCACCGTGCAGCCAGAGCACGATTTCTGTTCTCATTCTGAAGCAAAGTTCTTAACCCGAGGTAATATTTCTGGGTTAGCGGAGTCTGTAACCTGAGGCGTATGTAACCTGAAGCTTATGTAACCTGTATTAAGAGACATGATGACTGTGTTTCTTCTTTGGCTTATTAAGCATGGTTTGTATAGGCAAAGGAAACCATAATCCCTCATTGGCGGCAACACTAAACCAGGGATCGCACTTGGTGGATCCTGCTCATACTAGGAGAGGAAAGGAGCAGAAGCAATCTCCACATTCAGGTAAACCATTAACTGTGGTTTATCAGCTCTGCAAACTGGATGGACTCTCTGAATCTGGAAGTTCTGTGTAATCATGATGGCTCTTATATACAGATCAGTGATAAAGCTAAGCAGGATCAGGTATGGTTTCAAACTGAATGGAGGGCTGTGTGTTGAGATTCCTACATTTCTGGGTCTCTTCCAACTCTACAATTGTATTGTATTGTATGAAGACGTACATTCCTTTTCTCCTGTTTTGAATTTCCTACTATAGGGTGGCACTGAGTTCCAGAGTTAGGAGAGACTGAGAAAAATCTTGCATCTACTTTCTCTACTTGCATGATTTTATAACTCTCTATGAGGAGTTGCCTTTCCCCCCTAAACTAAGTAGCCTGAGATGGTGCAGCCTTTTCCCATGAGGAAGCCCTGTTCTTACCCTCTCATCTTTTGGCTCTCCACCTGGGAGTTTGATGTGGACTTGAAGCTGCTTGCGTCTCAATTTTTGTGTGTGCTGTCCACATGATGCCCTCCTCACACAGCCCTCCTCACACAATTGGCAGCCAGCACTTCCCCCCATTAAATTTGGATTTTCCTGATCCAGGAAGCATGTGACTGAAGGATTCAGCTGAGCTAGCTCAGTCAGTAGAGCATGAGAGTCGTGAGTTCAAGCCCATGTCAGGCAATAGATTCCTGCATTTCAGAGTGTTAGATTAAAAGACCCCCGTGATCCCTTCCAACTCTACAACTATACGATTTTATGATTCTGTGATAAGCAAATCCAGTAAAAATTTGCATGCTTACCTGTTGGTGTCCTTAAATCGGTGAGAGTTTTATGCATGTAGTGATATTTTTCTGAGTGTCATGTGTCACCATGCCTGCTACTTTGATTTTGTTTCTATCAGCACACAGGAAAGGATAATTAAAAACAAACAAACAACTGTTATTATTTTTATTTTTGCTGAACTCCCCTAGTGCATAGCAGCTTCATTAAAAGTTTGTCATTGCAGATATAGGCAATAAAAAAGGAAAAGGGTTAAAACAAGGCCTTCTCTCTCTCTCTCTCTCTCTCTCTCTCTCTCTCTCTCTCTCTCCCTCTCCCTCTCCCTCTCCCTCTCCCTCTCTCTCAGCAGCCTTTGTGGTGAGTGATGCTCTTGCTTGGCCACATTATTGTACCCTGAAGGCTTTTCCTTCAGCTGAGGATGGGTGGTACCCAAATTCCTTGCCTGCCTGGATGTTCTTTGACCTTTCATGCCATTCTTCAGTAGGCTGTTGCTGGGGCTGGCCATCTCTGCCTCTCATTTTCTCACTCACACACATTTATTCTGCTCAACCTGGCAGGTTGAAAACTTGTATTCCAATAATAATAATGGTGATGTGATGATGATGATGATGATGATGATGTTTAAAAAGAAAAATGCTGTTTTGCCTTTGCTTGAAACATTGGCTTTGGTAGCAGTTTGTTGCTGCATGTTTCCACCTTATTATTCTTTTAATGTGTGTGAGCAAACAGAGATACACAAATACCTGTGTGCGTGTCTAGGGCAGACTTCAGGTGTCTGGAACTTGTGGAGTGTGGAAAGGGGACAACAACACATAGTGCGAATACATCACATTAAGCACTGCCCAGTGGTGTGGCTCCGTTTAAATCACTTGTGAGGAAGATGGCACACAAACAGACATTATAATGGCCTAGTGTGGGCACAGCCTTCATATTGCTGGCATTTCATAGTGCAAGAGCAGCAAGAGCAATAATTGAGACTGTGCAGAAGGGCTTCTCTCTATCTTCAAGCTAGCAAATAAATGAAGGAGGTATAACCAAAGGGACATTAACAACAACAACAAAAATCTCCTGATTTACATAATATTTTTAAATTGGAAAATTGCAAAATGGCTCTGAGTATGAAATAAGCATTTTGCTTCCATTTTCAACTTCTTCTTCTTCCAATGACATTAATTTTAAAAGTTTTCTCTTCTCATCCACAAATATCCTTTATCGCTAATTCCTTTTTAAAACATTTGTGCGCCTAATTTTTCTATATTTGCTGGAAAACAGGTGCTAAACAGTAACAAAGACTCATGTGCGTAATTTGCACCAAAATAGCATTTAAAAAACAAATGCCTTAATTTCTAACACCAACATAAACTAAGTTTCCATTGGATGCACAATGGAACAATCACTAAAGTGATAAATAGTGAGTTTTCTTTCTCTGAATAAAGAAATGTTTACTCAGGCTAAATGGCAGGAAAATGTCAAGATGCATCATTTATTTTACACAAACAATAAAAATTTAGGTGACAGACTCTATCCTCAATTAGTTGAGATAATAACAGCAATGCTTTCCTCATAAATAACTATGTAATGGCTATGATACGTGGCATTCAGTCATTAAAAACATCTACATTCTTGGAACAACATGGTCCTCAGTTCTTTCAAAATCTCTTCTTTATTGTGACTTTTGCATTTTGATTGAGATGAGACAGATGCTAGCAAAAAAACCAAACCCTTTTCCTCCAGGCAGGGGGAAGATTTCTACTCTTTCTACTCAATTGCACAGCAAATTATTAGCAGTATCCACCCACTGGCAAACAGTTTCTCAACATTTTTCTACCAACTGAACTAAACAAATAAGTAGCTGATATTTTGCTCACTTCCACAACCTTAAATGAGGACTGTTATTTCATGAACAAAGGATGTAGCTCTGGGACCGATAATGTTAATCCCCGGTTCAGAGGTGGGGAACCTGGGACCTTCCAGAAGTTGTACTCTAAATCCCAGAAGTCCCAACCAGCAAAGCAATGGCAAAGGATGATGGGAATTGCAGTGCAACAACAGCTGGCAGAACCCAGGTTCCCCACCTCTGCTCTAGATCTATGTAGATGGTGAAGCACAGAGACATCCAATGCAAACCTAACGTTGCAGTATGTTGGTGTTATAACATATTTATTTTAGTGTATGCCGTTTTGAAATTTTTAATTTTAAGATATATAAATAAGAGTGTAAATTAGTAAATAAATGTGTGTGCAGTCAGACAAAGGTGGAAGTGGTCAGGAGCAGCTGACTGAGAAGTCAGTCTAGAGTCAGAAGCTTCATAGTGCCAAGTGCAAAACTATTGACCCACTGAATCACTTGATTTCCGCTGAACTACAATATTGCCCTTTAATCATCTTCAGTGGTGGTACTGAAGTACAGCTGAAAACAGGACAGCAGCTCTTCTAGTAAGCAACCATGAGCATTGACAAGCATGCTCCTTATCATCTAAGCTTGGGATGGTGAACATGTGGCCTTCAAGATGTTGGACTCTCAATAGCCTTGGCCAACTTGGCCAATACTCAGGGATTATGGGAGTGGTAGACCAGCAATATCTGGAGGGCTACAAGTTCCCCACCCATGATCTTAGGCAGCTTGTGAAGCTGACAAAAACAGGGGCTTGCTTGTTTATTAGTGCCGCTAAACACAGTTGTGGTCTTGAGGCACATCATTCCCA
This sequence comes from Podarcis bocagei, assembly GCF_964188305.1. Classification (NCBI taxonomy): domain Eukaryota; kingdom Metazoa; phylum Chordata; class Lepidosauria; order Squamata; family Lacertidae; genus Podarcis; species Podarcis bocagei. The sequence continues at coordinate 57,597,786 of NC_138134.1, forward strand.
ATTGTTAGAGCCTGCCCTACCATTAGGTAGAGGAAGTTGGATGTCATGAGAAAGGGCAGCAAATTTTTGGGAGTGCAGGGAGGGAAAGGGGGCTTGGTGGAAATCTTTTGTCCACATATTCAGGCAACATTCGCCGGAACTGATCCTGCAAAATGAGACAGGGTGGTGTACTGGCGCCCATGTTTCCTGTGTGCTTGGATACATGTGTTGGTGTCCCCTTCAGACTTGATGTGTTTGATGCAGCAAGCAGCAAGTTACCTGCAGTGCTACGCAAGTGGGATTTGGCCCGTAGCTTGGTCCTGAGTAACATTTCAGACAAGAAGCAGGCGAGGAAAGCTGACACTAAGTGAAACATTGATGTTCAAGACAGAGTTGACCCAAGTGGCAAGGAATGTGTGGCACACAAATCTCTGAAAGACGAGCACAACAAGGATGCTCTCTGGGATAAAAGCATCCATCTTCACAGGTATGCCAGAGGCCCTCAGATTCTCTTGGCTGGTTGACACTCAACTCTCCCCTAAGTCAACCTTCACCTTAATCGATTAGGCAGCTGGTTTACAAGGTTCAACTAATGGAAAGGGAACAATTATATATATATGCACATGCGTACAAAACAGGGATCCAAGCACCAGATTACCCGGGCTTTGACCGTTGCCGGAGAAACCTTGCAAGGCACCTGCCCTATGTTCCTGGATGGTTGTTAGAACAAACAGCGTAGTTAATAAGTGTTGATGGCTGCAAACTGAGACCACCAGAAAGTTGGTTTGAAAACTGCTGCCTTAGGGCGCCTCTCAGCGGTGCAGTAATGGATGCCGTAAAAACAGTATTGTCATTAATAAGCATTTGCAGGGAACGGGAGGGCAGTGTCACAGCAGGCTAAAACACTTATTGTTAGTTGTCGGGTGACAAGTTGTTCATTTTCATTTGGAAGCCACTGGCTTGCGTCTGCGTGTGACAGTTAGTAATTTGGATATGCGGAGGAAGAAAGGGATATTTGATTTGGAAACAGCAACAAAAATGTGAGATTTATTTCCATATCATGCCTATGGGCTGGTCTGGTTCTGTTATCTCCATTAGGCAAATTTCAGTTGATGTAGTTTGCCTATATCTCCTCTGCCCAGATTTTCAGCTCCATCCTTCAGTGAGGGTGCAATGAGTCTGTAAGGTTTACTCACCTCCCCAAATATGGTGCCTCCTTGTATTTGGAATTGATGCCAGAAAGAGCATGGAATGTCCTAGGTCCAAATCTGGTTCTCCTTGAGTTCAGAGTAGAGCTTGCTTTATGGTGGAACCCTCCCTATGGACTCCCCTGATGAGAAAAGACCATCTAGCCACCTTACTAGATGCTTTGAAGGAGTAAAAAAAATGTTTCCTTATGTGGGATTTGATCTGAATGGTGACACCGTTCATTTCTTAGATGCCATGGTCTGCCTGATCTTAACACTGTGAGTTTTTTTGTTTGTTTGTTTTAAAAAATTCATTTTAATGGTTTTAATATTCCAAATATTTAAATATTTTGCTGTTCATTCAGCCTGAGAGCTACTTTTGGTCTAGCTGGTGGCATATGATTTTTAGACTAAATAAATGGCTAAATAAAACTTCCCAGTTCTAATGGCACTTTAGCTCCATTTATTTAAATGGAGCTGAGTTCTAAGTTAGTGCGCTTGCATTTGCAACTTTAACCTATGCCCTTCACAAGCATGATATTCATAGCATGCCATTAAATGGATACTCTTTAAATGGATACTCTCTCCCCCCCCACCCCCGTTTTCATATTGCTTGAATATGGCTATGAGCAGTGGAAATTAATGCTCATTAGGACGCGGGTGGTGCTGTGGTCTAAACCACAGAGCCTAGGGCTTGCCGATCAGAAGGTCAGCGGTTCAAATCCCCGTGACGGGGTGAGCTCCCATTGTTTGGTCCCAGCTCTGCCAACCTAGCAGTTCGAAAGCACATTGAAGTGCAAGTAGATAAATAGGTACCGCTCCGGCGGGAAGGTAAATTGTGTTTCCGTGTGCTGCTCTGGTTTCGCCAGAAGCAGCTTAGTCATGCTGGCCACATGACCCGGACGCTGTCTGCAGACAAAAACGCCGGCTCCCCTGGCCAGTAAAGCGAGGTGAGCGCCACAACTCCAGAGTCGTCCGCGACTGGACTTGACTGTCAGGGGTCCCTTTACCTTTTTAGGACCAGTAGGGTGGAAGGCAGGGAGGCAAACAGCAGGTGGCACCAGACTGCCAGAGCAAATAACTAGCAGAGCTGGAGGCAATGAGAGGCAGAGCCAACTAGCTCTGCTTTTGCCCCCATATCCCTCCCTGTCAAGCTCTAAAAATGCATCACTGAAACTAAGGTGGAGGAGACTGGCAGCCAGCCCTTCTCCCTAGAGTGGCTACAAGGAAGGAGGGTAGGCAGCCAGCTGGGAGATGACTGAAGGCAGAGTGAGCTGGTGGGGCTGCAGTGCCTTTCTTGCCTCCCCTGGCTCTGAGTGCACAAGAATTAGAAGGCAAATAAAGATTGATTCATGTGAAGAGAGATTAAAGAAAGAGGCATTTACTGAACCAGAAAGCAGGCTATGTCTTTAAAAAATAATAATATTAAAATGTTGTGATCTCCTGAGAAAAGACTATACCTTGGGAAGCAAAGTTGGTGTCCTCTTATCTGAAGCAGTCTCTGGTGGAAGCTCATTATTGCACTGTTGAGAATCTGAGCGGAAGAAACATACAAGGACTACTGAGAACAGTGCAATGCAGTTATTATTAATTTGCTGCTAAGTAACAGCTCATGGGCTGTTAATGCAAAGGGGCTTGCCATATGGACAGCATTAAATGATGCACCTGGAGGACATGGGAGGTTCCATTGCACCCAGCGCTGGGTAGTTTTTAATTGGACTTCTGCACTTAGTTTCACTTTCCATATGAAAACTCTGAATGGTCTAGATCACGGATGGGAAAGCTGTGGCCCTCCAGCTCTTGTTGGACTACAAGTCTCACTATCCACTGTTAGCCATGCCAGCTGGGTCTGGTGGAAGCTAGAGTCCTACAACACCTGGAGGACACTCAGTTGGCTATCCCTGCCCTAAAAGCATGGAACTGGCAGGGGAGCATTATCTTTGGATCTCAAAGCTTGAGGACTGCAGTGGTAAAGGCATTGCTTAAGGCAGGGGTAGCCATCATGGTGCCATCCAGATGTTTTGGACCACAGTTCCCATCAGCCATATTCAGCAATAGCCAATGCTGACAGCTGACCAAGATGCCTGGAGGGCACCACATTCACAACCCCTAAATTGAGGAAAGCTGCCCCCAGCTATATATATTTCTTTAAAGCAGGGAGGACAACCTCTTGGTCTTGCAGATCTTACTGGACTCCAGCTCTCCAACAGTTTGACTTCACCTCCGGAGGCTTTTATTGCCTCCCGAGACAGATGGATGCCAACCACCAACCCTCTCTCATAACACCTCTGACTGTTGGCCATGCAGAGGATATGGGGCAAAGCTGAAGGAATTGGAAATAGTACAGAAAAAAGGAGTGATGGTGGAAATCCAATGTGGTGTAGTGGTTAGTTTGTCAGACTGCGACCTGGAAAACCAAGGTTCAAATCCCCACTCAGTCATGAAGCTTATTGAGTAACCTTGAGCCAATCACTGCCTCTCAGCCTAGCCTTCCTCATTGGGTTTTTTTTTGGGGGGGTGTTAAATGAGGGAGGGGGTTAGAAACACCCCCCCCCACCTTGAGCTCAATGGAGGAAAGTTGGGATATAAAAGCACTAATTAATTCTAAACTGATTAGTGAAACCTTATTTGATTAACTATATAAGCCAGAGATCGATTAAATAGTACAAGATTTCTGAAGGGGGGGAAAAGGTTTTTGATGATGCCCATTTCTTACACTAGACATCCTCTTTGATGAAGGATTCCATCCTGCGTGTGAGGGAAGGAGGAGATGTTTCTTCTAAGTTGGTGCTTGCGGTCTCCAGCTTCTGTAAGTACTTTCAGAACCAGCGTGGTGGTGTGATTACAGTGTTGGAGTAGGATTCAAGAGACCCAGGTTCAAGTTTACTGAGTGACCTTGGGTTGGTCACTATCTCTCAGCCTAACCCACCTCATAGGATTCTTGTAAGGATTTGAAAAAGGAGGTGTGTGGGGAACAAGATACACTCAGCTCAGTGGAGAAACTTTGGGATATATAAATATAATAAGTAAAAGTAAATATAAGTAAATAAGTAAAAATAAAAGCTCAGAGAATATTTTGCATGATGAGTTGGGGGACATTTTCTGCCAGTTCAAATGGTTTTTAATCAATTATCTTGCTTATTAATCTGTGAAATGCTGCAACCCTAATTATAAATCCCTGAATCTCTGGTCACCTCCTATGTGCATTTTCAGAGAAGTCAAAAGAGCAACAGCAGTTTATCTCAGTCTGGCCCCTTTTGAATGTTAATTTTAACAAAGAAACTGCAGTAAACGAAAGTGGCAATAAAAACAGCAGCATTCAAAGTTCGTAAAGTATGTATATACAACCAGTTCTTTCTCATGCTGTTCTTTGGCAATATGCAATGCTCCTAAGAGTTTGATATTATTATTATTTCTGCAAAAGGTAATCTTATACAAGGCTGGATACCCAATTTTAAAACTTTTAAATGACTTTTAAATGATAACCCTTAGACCACCTCATAAGTACTTCTTTTTTTAAAAGTGTGTATTTCCAGGCAGATTTGTAAGCATTTTAGTCTCCTCTGAGAACTGGGATGGATTGGACTTTAATAGGTCCATCCATCCATACCCACGACTGTGCACCTTGGTTAATAACCTATGCACTATTCGGGCAGTGACCAAGGGTCTATAATAGCTCTCTTTGATGGCTCATAACTGTGAAATTCCCTTCCTCTGAAGAATCTCCAAAATCTGATTCCTCCCCGCCCCCTCCAGAAGTGATGCAAGTATTTATTATTATTACTATTTGAGCTAGCGAGGGTTAAACAGATGTGAGGAATTTACATTTGTTAGGCTTTAATTTGACTGATTTTGATTGTTAGTTATACAGTATTCATTGAATTAATTATCTGTTCATTTGCTTTTCTGTATCCTGGTCTAGCAAGACTGGGCAGGCTAAAAATCCAAACTGAAATAAATGCATTCACAAACTAAATAGGTCAGGAGGCATCATCAGAGTCAGACACTCTGAAGTCCACCGAGTTCAATAAGTTTTTAAGGATGCTTGAATTTTTTGCTGGATTGTAGCCAGTGGCCACTGATCTGAAAGTACAATCTGAAAATGGACAAAACTTCAGAGTTGTGTACATTTCCAGATTTTACATAAGTTACATTTGACTGATATTTTAAAAAACAGAGCAGAGCTCTTCTAATATTCTTTGAAATTCTGGATGTTAACACATTATGGCTTGCATCCAAAGTTACTCCTCCATCTATGTTGAAAGGGGTGGGGGTTGATTTCCATCAGGATCTTCTGCCATCGTCCATCCACCTCTAGGAGCAGAATTTCAGAAGGGAGGTATGCAGAGGGGGGAAAGCAGAGGGAAAGCCTTGTTCTGTGAGCATAAACTCTTGTTCCATTTATCTAAGGAAAGTTAGGATCCAAGTTTATGGGTTGGAGATTAATGTTTTATTAAATGAATATGTGCTTTGTTTTGTTTTTACCTCTTGAAAGTCTGTTTCAAGGTGTTTTCCTCTGAAAAATCTGAGAACAGAACACACACATACACACACACAAATCTACTTGCTGGGACATGGGTGGTGGTGTGGTCTAAACCACTGAGCCTCTTGGGGTTGCCAATCAGAAGGTTGGAAGTTCAAATTCCCATGACGGGGTGAGCTTCTGTTAGTCTGTCCCAGCTCCTGCCAACCTAGTGCGAAAGCATGCCAGTACAAGTAGATAAATAGGTACCACTGTGCTGAGAAGGTAAACAGCATTTCTGTGCGTTCTGGTTTCCATCAAGGTATCCCGTTGCACCAGAAGCAGTTTAGTCATGCTGGCCACATGACCCGGAAAGGCCTGAAAGTGAGATGAGCGCCGCAACCCAATAGTCGCTTTTGACTGGACTTAACTATCCAGGGGTCCTTTACCTTTATCTTTTTTACCTGCTGGTATTTCCAAGAACTTCCATGAACTTCTGGGTGGGGCACTTGCATTTAAAACCTCAAGAAATGCAGATAGTGTGTTTGCTTAAAAAGTCCTTTCAGCTAGCCATCAGTGCGGCTGACCACAAAAGAAACATGGAGACACCTACATAAACAATATGATTTCAAGTCAATGCACATTTAAACCAATCCATGTAGTGAGCATTTCATTTCCACACTGTTCTGCTTTCTATTTCCTTACACAGAATCCATAGCCTGGAGCCCTGGCACCAGCTGTCAAGGAGAACTCCCTCTGAGGCTGCCTCTAAGCACACATGCCAAAATAAGTTCCACAGGAAATGAATAGGATTTATTCTCACGAAATGTGTTTATGATAAAGATGAAAGAGCTGTGTCCTGCAAACGTCATCCAGTGACTTATTTTTAGCTAAGGTTCAGATGTCAGGCTAAGAAAACCTTCCACGTGGGTGTTCTATTGCTCACACTTTTGCCCCACTTTTCCTCCAAGCAGCTAGGGCTGGTTTCCCCCTCCCCTTTATCTTCACAGCAACCCTGTGAGGTGGGTTAGGCTGAAATATAATGAATGGGAAAATATCTCTCAGGTCTCCTTAGCTCTTAGCCACTGCCCTGACTGTCCTATATAGCTGGTGAACTGTTGGTGCTTCTAGTCTGACCTCATTAGGCTGTTCAAAGAACCATGAGAGAAACAGACACTTGTACACAAGCTACTTTTGCTTTCAGAGAAAAAGTGTCCTGGTTCACACATGGCATTACACCACGGTTTATCAAACCATGTCTTAGTGTTTGAACCCAGCCCAGTAGCTTAACTATGTTTTATTAACTGTTGTTAAAGGTGACTTCTTAACCAATGTTTGCAGCTGGCTTACAAAACCATAGTTAACATTTAACCTCAGCTTACTGTTATGAGAAAATCCAGACCTCCTCTTTAACCATGGTTAAGGAGTTATCACCACCAAAAGGCTAGAGAGCCACAAGTGAAGGAAGGGCAGCAAAAAATTCAAATCACTCTCAAAGTTCAGCTGCTGTGTGGGGTAAGAAGTCAATAAGTGATTGTCTGCCAGATGCTTCAGCTTTAACTATGGTTTATTGACTATGCTTCATGTTAACTATGGTTAATACTAACCATGGTTAGCATACGTGTGAATCAGGTTAATGCCCTAGATTAATTTGAGCCCCAAAAACATTTTCCCCAAACTAGCTAGGAGCCATTTGTGTACAGTAGTGGGATTCTGTATCCCAAATTTACCTGGATAGATAGTGAATTGCATGCACAAACTTCGGCTCTGTTTAAATGTTGACAAATTTCCATTAGGAATAAAATAAAAATGCAAATTGCTGCAGAAATGTAGAGAACTGACTTTAAGATTGAAAAATGAGAAACTTAGAGAAACTTAAGAGAACTGAAATAAATGGTCATCACTAGCTGCAACTGCATTGCTGGGTCAAGTCCATGAAGGAGGGCACAGGGTGAGGGGACTGGGAATAAATCTCTTCCTTACTCTCAGGCAGCCATACTTTAGAATGGTCAATGCTCAACTGGGCTACCAGAAGCCAAATAGAATAGTTTTGGTGGCCAGGTGGAACAGCCAGTTGGTTGCCACTTGATCATCTCAGGATTTCTGGATTAAACACTAGAAGTTATGAGAACAGGCTATACAAGTAGCTGATATATTACATTGCATTTGCAGCAGTGAAGCCTTGCTAAGAGCATGGTATTTGCTGGGAAGAAACAGTGAGATAAAGGTGGACTATAAGAGAGAAAGAGAAGCAGTGGATATAGCACAGTACATTTTATGTGATATTGTGAGGATGGTTTTAGGAAGAAGGAGAAAGAGTGCTGCCAGGTTCTGGAAATTGGAGGAGGAAGGGTGTAGTGTAGGGGGCAGGGGAAAAATAGGGAGAATCCTACTGGAATTCCAGGAGAATGTGAGATCTGGGATAAAAGGAAGGAGAAAAGGTGGGGTTGAGAATTAGGAAGGGGATAATGGAATTCTAGGAAGGAGAGAGAGAGCAAGAATGAGGTTGGGGTTAGGATCTTGTGAAAAATGAGATGTCAGGAGAAGGAGAAAGAAGTAGGGTGTGGGTTATGATATTTGAAGAATTAACAGTAGGAGGGAGCAGGGGGAAATGGGTTTGTGAGTTGGGACCTTGGAGGGAAGTGAGATCTGAAATAATGGGGTTGCAGTGGGTGAGAGAAGTGGCAAGGGGCAAAGTGGAGGAATTATTCCACAATTTCTTGATTTATATGGGGGGGGCACCTTGGGTTAATAGGTTTCTACAGGCTACTAGTAATTTTATTAGGTATCAGTGGGTATCCATTAAGCTTTTAAATGAAATATAATGAATTTGATTCATCAGTCCATATAATTCCAAAGTTGCCTATATTTTTAATTATCTCCTCCCTTATCAAATATCATGGAAATGAAATATTTGGGTGGCATTGGGCACGCATAGGCTTAAATTTATTTAACAGTGCATGCATGTCCTCATTTTTCTGTAAGGTAAAACCAGCGCGATATTCATCTTTACGTATTACAGCCATCCTGTCCTCCCTCCCTCCTCTTAAACAAAAAACCTTTAGGTACCACATAAGCACCAGTAAAGTGCCACAATGAAGCATTTAAGACCTTTACACGGAAACAACACGCTCATTCGACACCACGAACGTGGCTACATGTTAGCCTATTCATTGGTGCAAAGTGTCACCTCTATTCTTGTCTCCAAAAGAAAACGCGAAAGAGAAACTTTGTGGCTGCACACACTTTGGAATGCTTTAGTTTGAGAGCAGCCCTCTCATTACGCGGGACGATTTCACCTCCGAAGGGGAAGCTCAGCAGCTGCTAGAAACCCTTCGAAGGAGACTATTATTATTATTATTAATCATCGTCATCATCGACGGCGATGATTATTGCTGCTCCTGGCACCGAGGCAGCGCCGGGCATGCAGGATTATTTCCGTGAGATTAAGTCTGGAGTCTGAGGGAGGCTCTTTTTTTGCGTTTGGCGGAAGGCGCTGGGAGGAATAAAGCCGCCTGGGTCTTTAACTTCTAGGATTCAGGGTTGTTAAGAGCTCTTTCCGCGCGAGTGGGAGACCTCCCAGTGCAGCGCCTCCCCTCTCTCGCCTCCTCTCGAGAAGCCTCTCCAGAGCCAACGGCTTCTCCTCGCCGGCGGCCGCCTGCAAATGGTTAAGAGGGCGCCTGGGCGAAGGGTTGGGCCTGGGGGAGCGAGGCGAGGGGTGCTGGTGTGGAGAGCACCCTTCTCCAACGAGCAAGGACCTTCCCACTTCAGGCTGCGGCTGGGGGAGGAACTCTCTCGCCTTCGCCTTCCCTGCCGTCGACTGGAGCACACCCTCCAACGCCACCCCTCTCTCTCGCACACACACCAGCCACCCCCCGCGCGCTCTCCCTTCTCCCTCCCTCTCTCCATCTCCCCCCCTCCCCGCTCCTCCCTCTCTCTCCCCCGGTCTCCCTTGCGCTCTCGGCACGCACGCACGCACAGAGGCAAGTTAATGGGGAATAAAGAGGCTGGAGTCCGCGGCAAGTGCCTGCTCCTTACAAATGAGCCTCCAGGCAGCTTTTCCCACCCACCTACCCACCGCCCCCCTTGCTCCTCCACAGCCGCCGCTGCCCGCCCCTCAGTCGAGGAAGGAGGGGCGGCCAAACGTGGCCTCTCGCTGCGTTGAGCGCGCAGGAGGAGGAGGAGGCGTGGGGGAGGGGATTGGAGAGGGAAAGCGGAGCAGTGGCCCGTGCGCGCCTCTTGTTCCCGGTGTAATTTGCAGCCAATCATCAGTAGGTGTCCACATCCCTGCATCCTCCTCACCTCCCTGGCGCGCCTCTCCCTCTCCCCCCCCCCACGTCTCTCTTCTCTTCTCTCCCCTCCCCCAGCAACCACACACACGCAGGCACACACACAAACAGAGAGGGGGAGAGCGAGGGGAGAGAAAGAGAGAGAGAGACTCCCCCGGCTGCGTCCCTCCCTCCCTCGCACACAGCGACTGGAGAGACGGACGGAGCGCAACGCGCAGGAAGAGGAGACCACCGAGCAGCACAGCCAAGCGCTCTCACACATTCACGCGCGCACGCACACACACACAGAGCACACACACAAGCGCGCGCACACACACATTCAGTGCCTGCTCTTTCCTCTCTCTCCCCCTCCCTTCCCCCCTCCTCCTTTCTCTGCAACAAGGAGAGAGAGAGAGAGAGAGGAGGAAAAAAAAAAAGAAAGCCACTTACAGGTATTTGCTTAGTGGATCGGCGTCTTTATTCCTTTCCCACCGACCCCCCTCCCTCATCACCGCCCTTTTACAGTTTGTTTACAAGTATCAAAGTTGTAATTGAGGAGCTGCCAAAGACACATCGGGATATTCTTCCTTTTTTTCTTTTTTCTTCTTTTTTTCCACCCCCTTCTTCTTTGTGTTAGGGAGTGATGTGCAACTAATTAAAGACAGACAGGCGGGTTAAGCGTCTGCAAAATCCAAGTGTCCCCCCAAAAAATACAGAGACTGGTAAGTGATTGTTTTTGGATCTCTCTCCTCCCTCCCCCCTTTTTCTTTCTCTTTTCTTTCTTTTTTCTCCCTTCCCCCTTCCTGTTATCTCTCCTCTCCTCTCTCCCCCCCCCCTTCTTGTGGTCCGCTGGGGTTGTTAAAGTAGATGAATGCTAGGCTTGGGCAATAAAAGGCGCTGCTGTATTAATTTATTAATTAATCTGCACCAGCCCCTCCTCCTGAATGTTAAATATGACCTTTGATCTCTCTGTCTCTAGCAGGAGCAGATATGCAATATTGAACATGTACAGTCACATTGGCTTAAGCAGCGAGTAGATCGCAGTCTCTTTAGCTGCTTTTAATTATCCGGGGTTTTTTTATTAAAAAATAAAATTAAAAAATCGCGCGATAGTTTTAATTTAAAAAAGAAAAATCAATAGCTGCGTCTTAGACACCTCTTTCGCGCTCCAGAGATGCATCGATTAAACAATAATGACCTGGTTGGTGGGCACCATAATTTTCTCGTTTCTGGTAGCAGTAAACCTTGAAAGGGGATTTGGTGGTGGCGGTAAGAGAGAAGAGGCTGAAATTGTAGCAGGGGTTTCCTGGAGGGGAAAAAAACATTTAAAATGCAACGAAAATGGGGCATAGACGTGTGTTCTGTTGAGAGCCTATGTGATATTATTATTACTCAAACATTATCACTATCTTTTCCAATGTGAGTGCATTGCCTATGCAGAACCAGGAAAACTACTTGTATTAAGTAGTTGCTGTTAATGGAAATGAAGTTATACTTTCTTTTCCTTTTTAAAAAGTAGCCTTATTTCATACACTGAATTTTTCTGTGATTAGGTTGTTTTTGTGCGTGTTTTCAGAATAGGGAGAAGACCTCCTTGTTGCAACCAAATCCTTACAAGGAGCAGTGGTTTCAGTTTTCCCCCCTGATGTAAAAATGCGGAGGTGGCTCTAGTGTGATTAGGGTCTTTCCGTGATTAAAAGATGCATGTTGGTCCCTATCTGCCAGACAAGGCTGATGTGACTTTTCTTTCTTTCTAGATTTGCTCTCATAATCTGGATTAGTTTACCTAAAACCCTGCTTTTCAGTCTATCCCAGCAGTTAAATGACGAAGTCCCCCCCAAGCTAGTAGGATGGGCTAGAAATGGTTCATTAGTCTAATTATGACTGTAATTAGTATAATTGATAAGTATTTTTCAACTGTAGGAATCAGGCATAAAACTGTACTGGGGTCCTTTCTTAGTGTCTCTGGGGGACCTAATATTCTGTTTACAAGTGAAAAAAACAGGGGAATGTTGCAAGTAAAAACATTTTTTGGTGGGAGGTGGAACCACATTCTGGGTGACAAAGATATATATTGTGTCCAGTTTGGTTTTTGGTTTGTTTTACTTCCTAAAGATTGGAAGAATGTACTTCTCCCCGTGTTACAAACTAATACGCCCTCTCTGATATTGGATGGCCTATGTGAAATAAAAACAAAACCCCAGAGTAGGTAACTCAGAGCAAGGGGTATACCTTGCAAATCTTTTTTTAATAAGACTGATAAAGTGCATTTGGGAGGTGGTGCGTGCCTCCTTGATATCTATCTAGATTTTTTTACATAGCGTCCCTGGCTTGAAGGTTGTGTAGCATGTTAAGTGACTGCGTGGAAATCCAGTCCCCTTGCAGCAGCAGGATCTCATACCCAAACCTGTGAAATTGCCTTGCATATGTGTGTATAAATATATATCCCCCACCTCAACTCAGTCCCTTTATTATTTACTTAATTTGGGGGGCTGGGCAAGGACCTTGGCTCCCCCTCTACCAAAGAGACCTGATCTAGGGACCCTGCAACACAGCCAGCTGTGATTCAAACTGATGACACCCCCCTCCCCCAGATTCAGAAAACAGTTCCTGCTAATCCTCTAAAGAACCAACTAGGTTAAAACAAAACAAAATCTCGATATTCCGACGGAGGAAGGTCGACTCTTGGCGGCATTGTGCTTCCTCCTACTTTTTAACGCCTGAACAGACTTTCTTCTTCTCCTCCTCGCGCTCCCTTTGCTCATCCCCCCCCCCGCCTGGTTTTCTCCTCCCGAGCCCGCTGCTCTCCAGCCCCGTCTTGCCCTGGCAACCCGGCTCGTTCACACATTTCCTAAAGCTCCGATGCCCTCTGGTGAGAGGATTGGGAGCCCTTTCCCACCCCTCATTTGCATGTGTTTAGCACTCCGGTTGCCCCTTCTCCCCTGGCATTTGTCAGCCCGCCCTCCCCTCCCTCCCTCTCCCCAGCTATTAAAGCATTTACCGCGGGGTGGGATTGGAGGGGGCGGCGGCGGCGGAGGGGGGTGGAGGAGGAGGAGGTGAAGGGAAGGTGGCCGGAGAGCGGAGGAGGCACCGTCGGCTGCTGGGCTGGGATCATGTCTTTATTGATTGTTATGCAAACGAGCTGGGGTGACTGACGGGCCCCGTCTCTCCCCGCAGCGTGTGTTGTGTGGTGTCTTTTGAACACAACAAAACAAAAAACCCTCGCACGCACACAGTCCTCTCTCTCTCGCGCGGATCCTCTTTCCCTCCTTCTGCGTAGACTTTCCCCCCGAAATGACTTTCTTTCTTTCAGTTGCGACGGTTCCCGGGGAGGACGACGACGACGACGAGGATGCAAAGAAAGTGGCTGCCTGAGAAGACTTCGCCGTGTGCCGAGATGCCCCCCCAAGAGGATTAGAGGGCAGCGCTTCCCCCCCTTCCCTCCCCCTGACCCCCCGGGCTACCCAGCACCCGGCCCGGCCCCCCCGACGGCTCCCGTGGCCCTCCTCCCCGCCCTGCCCTTCCCTCCCCTGGCCCTCCCCGGCCCCCCCTTCCTCTCCTCGCCCCCTCCCCCCTCCTCCTCCTCCTCGTCGTCCTCCTCCTTCCCGCCCACCCTGTTGCCCCAGGCCCACCCGCACCCCCACCCTCACCCTCACCCCCACCACCCCCACCCCCTGGGCACCATGAACACCAACGTGTGCGTGGAGACGGGGCCCACCGCCGAGGCGCCGGGCCTGCCCAAGGAGAACCACCTGCCCGACGGCGCCCTCAACAGCCTTGTGGATTACAACTCGGAGATGGAGAGGTACCGCTCCTTCGCCACCTTCTACAAGACCAACGGCGGCGCCTTCCCGCAGGCGGCCAAGATCGCGCGCATCACCACCCCCATCTTCCCCAGCGCCGCCGCCGCCGCCGCCGCGCGCATCGGCATGTCGCCCTGGAACTGCGACACGGCCACGGCCGCCGCCGCCACCGCCATGCTGTGGGGCAGCGGCGCGGGCGGCGGCGGCGCGGGCGTCGGAGGCCCCGCCAACCCGGCGGCGGCCGTGGCCGGCGGCGTGGCGGCCCGCAAAGCCGCCGCCGCCGCTGCCGCCTCCTCCGCGGCCGCAGCCGCCGCAGCTGCAGCCGCCGTGGTGTCGTCGTCGGTGTCGTCGTCGTCGTCGTCGCTGCACGCCGCCGGCCGGAGCGGCGGCGGCGGCGGGGCCGGAGCCAGCGGGCTGCACCACCGCGGCGACTCCCAGCAGCGCCTCGGCAAGCCGGGCTGCGCGCCGGCCGAGCAGGCCTCGTTGCAAATGGCCAACAACAACTTCCTCTCCACCTTGGCGCCCGAGCACTGCAGACCTTTGGCGGGCGAATGCATGAACAAGCTCAAATGCGGCGCCGCCGAAGCGGAGATAATGAATCTCCCCGAGCGCGTGGGGACTTTTTCCGCTATCCCGGCTTTAGGGGGCATCTCATTACCTCCCGGGGTCATCGTCATGACAGCCCTGCACTCCCCCGCCGCAGCCTCCGCAGCCGTCACAGACAGCGCGTTTCAAATTGCCAATCTGGCAGACTGCCCGCAGAGCCATTCCTCCTCCTCGTCGTCCTCCTCCTCCCTGGGAGCCGCCGGAGGAGGAGGAGGCGGAGGGGGAGGCGGGGGCGGAGGAGGAGGAGGCGGGGGAGGAGGTGGAGGCGGAGGAGGGGCAGGCAACCCTGCCAAGAAGAAGAGGAAAAGGTGCGGGGTGTGCGTGCCCTGCAAGAGGCTCATCAACTGTGGCGTGTGCAGCAGTTGCAGGAACCGCAAAACGGGACACCAGATCTGCAAATTTAGGAAATGTGAAGAGCTAAAGAAAAAACCTGGCACTTCGCTAGAGGTCAGAGGCGATGATTTCTTTCTTCCCAGCCTGCCGCCGTCCCTCGTGAACCCCCTTCCCCCGCCGCTCCAGTGCTTCTTGTCTAGTTTCAAGATGCAGCACCCCTTCTCTGAAGCATCCTTCAGGTTGTGAGGAGGTGGGGAGAGAGAGAGACCCCCCTGCCTTCTCTCCCTCGGCCCTGCTTGGGCCTCTCCACACACACAACACAGGCGCAAGCCAGCCCCCCAGGTCCCCAGCCACTGGCTTTTGGATCGCCCAGGAACCCAGCTTGTCAAAAATAGGGTGGCAGGTCCCCTGGAATAAATCTATGGCAGGGGACTTTGAGGGATTTTGTCCCGCTTTTCGTTTATTTTTCTTTTCTTTTGGTCCTGTGGAAAAGGGAAAATAAAATAAAATAAGGGTGGTAGCGGGTGGAACCAGGAAGCCCCCTAACTTTTGTTATGTGGAAATGAAAAGAGAAATGTCTGACATAATCATTTAACATCAGAGAAAAGGATTTTTTTATATATTAAAAAATCATTATATGAAGATTAAAAAAAGAGAAACACTTCTACACAAGTTGAGCTTATTACACTATAAATTGATCTGAACAAATCCTGTATATTTTTTCTGTTGCTATAAAGAGTTCTGTCTGGTGACATGTAAACTATTTTTTACTTATGTGAAACCAATGGTGAAGGGTGAATCTTTTGAAAACCTGAAATATTTTTTAATGCACATGAAGCATTTATTTTTTAGTTTTAAATTGTGGCCATTTGGATGGACCCCCGCCCCATTGTGTGTGTGTGTGTGTGTGTGTGTGTGTGCTGTGTGGGTTTTGTTTCATTTGGAGGTTAGGGCAAAAAAACCTTTTTTTTTTAAGTTGACCCCCAATTTTACCATTGTCATCAGTTCGGAACAAATTAATAGCTAGCTGATTTTTTAGGATGACTCTTTAGGGGTGATTTGGTGTTAATCAGATGCAAGGAACCTTTGGTGGTAAAGGTAAAGCAGCTGGTGAATTGGGCTAAGAATAACATACTTTTTTGCAATGCATCCTTACCAAAAAAAATTAACCCTTTTGTGGTATGTTTTACAATTTGATAAAAGTACATCTATGACTGAAGTTATTATGTGTGATTGAAATGTATATACATTTATTTTAAAAAAGAATATTGTCCTCAGAATTGACAATGTATCACAAAGCTGTAAAAGACAAGTTTCCCAGTTTGGTAGACAACACAAAAACAACAGCCAAGAGGGGATGTTGTGGAAATTGCAGTTCATGTATTTAGTCTAGCAGAAAGGGGTGTGGGAAGGAAAAAAAATGTGTAAAATGACTAATGGTATTATTTTTAGATGGAGGGAAACAAGAGGAAAGACTTGTAATCATATTTAAACCCCTGTCATTATTAAAATTATAGTGTTGCTGGTTAGATGAACATATCGGAAGAGACTGTGTGTGGCTGGGGAGAGCTGAAATGGTACCAAAAGTTCTTTATAGGCTGAGAGATGTAAAGCAGGGATGAGAAACCTGTGGCCTGAGCAGGGTCAATGGCCAGGTAAGATGGGAGACCTGTAGCTCAACAACACCTTGCAAGGCCACAGGTTCCCCAGTCTTGATGTGAAGTCACCCAAATTAGGAACTTGGTGAGACTTGCAACTGTGACCAACAGGAGTTCTATAAATGGATACATTTCACTGGCATTAAATGTTACCACTAAGTTAAAAGTTCTCATTTAAAAAAAACAACCAACTAACACATGATGACTTTTTTTTTCTTTGCCCTTTGCAAGATTGAACTATCCTTTTGGAAAGTTTAATAACTCAGGCTGCAATCCCGTGCACACTTTCCTGAGAGTAAGCCTCATTGAACGCAGTGGACCTTACCTCCGCATAAACATGCATAGATTGCATTTGTCATTCCTTCTTCATTTCCCATTGCTGCTTATTGTGCATATATGATAAATGGATGTCACATCAATGCAACACACTCTGTGGATTACGCTTCAGATGGTAGAAATCAGTTGTATATAGATTTGCCTGTTATTTTTGGTTGCAAATGCACTCCTGTTTATTTCATAGAACATTTCAAAGAATGTATATTGTGATTTTTACAATAAACGGTAAATGCTGGATTTGAACACTAAACCATAACCAAAAATAATTTATTTTTCTCTTCCTGGTGGCAGTAAATGTAATATTTGCAATTCTGTGATACTTCTCCGTAGACAATGTGGGCCCCCCCATTCAGTTAGTTTAGTTATGTCTTTGGTAAGGCTGCAGTCCTAAGCACATTTACTCAGGAGTACGCAACATTGAAAACCATGGGACTTACTTTAGAGTAAACCTAGGGAAGAAAGGGCTGAAGGTCCCATTCAGATTAGTTGGAAAACTTTGGTAATGATTGAAGTCCCATTGCATTAAACTGATAGGGAATCTAATCATATGCATGTTAACTTCGAAGTATATCCCACTATGTTCAGTGGGGCTTATTCCTAAGTAAGTGTGCATAGGCATTGTGGCCCTTGCAATGAACTAAATGGTTGTCTTGGCAAATGCATGTTTCCAAACCCATCTTTTCTAAAATAATGGGAATGTTGGAGGTAAGGAAAGAGGTGCTTAACCCTTCCTAAACCAGCAGATTTTTGCCTGCAAATACCCTCACCCTGGTTAAGAGAAAGCTGCTTAGGACACAATGGAAGGGGATTTGGCAGCAAAATGTGAAGACATAAGCACTTCTTCCTATCCTCTAGTTTTCCTTACATTCCTACAAAAGTGTTGCGAGGTTGGAGACACAGGGTAGGGGCTTCAGGATTCGTTCATGCCTTCATTGCAGCTGAACATTTTTGCTGGGCTGAGGCCAGGTCTGCTTTCAACAAGTCTGCAATCTTTTGTAAAGCAGCTTGTTTTGTGAACTTTTCCTAAACTTTATAGCCCCACCCCAAGTGCTCAGAAATAAGCCCCAATGAATTTAGTTGGCTTTGCTTCCTAGCAACGATGCTCAAAACTATACCATAAAGTACGGTTGTAATGTAGCTTTGGGGATGTAAATCCTGCAGGATTATTGATCTGTCCAATCAATGAGGCAGTGGGTGGAAACTGATTTATGAATGAAGATTTGGCAGGTGTCTCTAGGTACATTTGATGAACTCTCTGTTTGCCGGACAAAAAAAGCCCTGTACCTTCAAAAATTGCCCAAGCATGTCATATGAGATCATTGCATATTAAAACTGCTTAATAGCTATGGCTAGTAAAAAATGCATGGGTTTATTAGTACTTCCTTAACTTTTGTTGTTGTTGCTTGTCTCCTATTGACACACACACTGTGCTGTTACACCTGAACTAGAAGAAAGGAACCACCCCCTTCAAACTAGTTACCAATAGTCATTCACTTCTGTGGATTGTAGCCATTCAGTCGCAAAGGATATCATTGCATGTGACTAATGTCCATATAGGCACATTACTTGTCAGTTTAAATCGACTCATTTTCTGTTCGAATTAGGTCCACTATTCCCCCCCCTTATTTCTCCTTTCCCCTTCTTTCCCCCCTTTTTGTTTTAATTGGATAATAAAGAGTGACAGCATGACTGCTTAAAGCTCATGTGCAGCAACACGGGTCTGGTTGTAAGGCAACCAGCTGGAAGCATGTCAGAGACTGACAGGGCCTACAGGACTGAACTGACGCCTCCACAGCGGTTGCAGGTGGGTGAGAATAGTCTCCCCGCTGAACTGGCTTCTCAGGCTGAGATTGGCTCATGGTGTCTGCCAATCAATGCTTGAGCCAGCGGTGAATCGCTGCAGTCTTGACGGGTTGCTGTCTGAAAGGAGGCAGAAAAAGTAGGGCTCTTCAGTTCTGTTGTGTATTTTGAAAAAGCCCTGAATGGTGTTTCCCAGTTAGCACAAAATGCATCCTACCTTGCCCAGAAAACCTGGACATGCGTGAAATGGAAGCTACAAACAATGTACCCCATCCTCCAGTCAAACTTCTTCCTCCCCTGCTTTTTCTCCTTTGTATTAATAGAACTTGATTTTAATACAGTTACAGCTCCAAGCCAAATGCTCTGGTGTGCAAGCAGAGACTTTGGTGTACAAAGAGAACTATCTTGAGAGGAAGGATTTCCTATTCACTTCAATAAACTCTGGATATTTTGCTCACATAAGTCTTTTGCATCTATGAAATGGTCCCCAGCTCTAAAGCAGGGATAGGGAACCTCTGGTCCTCCAGGTGTTGTTGGACTCCAAATCTCATCATCCTTGGCCATTGGCCATGCCAGCTGGAGCTGATGGGGAATTGAATTCCCACAACATCTGGAGGGTTACAGATTCCCCATCCCTTCTTTAAGCCTGCTGAGTTTAGGATTGGAGCAATGAAGTTCAACACTGCTTCGCGTTTGCATCAGCATGTTTTCCTGGGACATGGGAACATTGACAATATAGCATGTTTTGTGACACTGTGCTATGGTACACCTTCTAAAGGTATGCAGGAGAAGCAAGTCTTGGGGCTTCTCTTAAAGCCTTTTACCCCTCTCTTTTAATATGCAAATAAGTCCACAAAAGTTTGTAACCACTTTAATTTGTGTTGCTAGCCACATATCTGGGCAATTCATTTGCCCATTGTTTACACATACCAGGGCAAGTCACTTGTGTTAGTTAGTGGAAGAAATCAACTCTCTTGTTCACAGAAAAAGATACTGTTGGTCACTTGGAGGCATTTCATATAGCCACAAGAAGATCAAAAAGTTTCCATCTTCAGATCTGTGTATTTTATGCATGACCCATAAGCTTTTGAAGAAAGAGTTGCCGGTGTGTGTGTGTGTGTACACACACACACACAATCTGATTTCATTTTTCTTAATAAATCTCACCCAAAGAGCACTTAGTGACTGAGTGATTTTTAAAAATGTAACATAATAATATGAAAATTTCAGTGCATGCAATTAATAGTAGCAAATGCATAAAATAAGATTGATGTCATGTAGAGCCCTGTGTATTCACACCCATCCACAGCGTTCATTTAGATTTACGGTATGTTTAAAAAGGCATAATCATTATTTATCCAGAGAGACTACTTATTTGCCTCCCATTAGTGTACATTAATATAATTTCTACTGTAAATTATAGACTAAGGGGCATGGCCAACATTGCCTCTCTCACACTTTGAAAAATCAAAGGGTCTGCTTCCACTTCATTTTGATTGCCATTATTTTACATTTTGCCCAATGTTATTGATGTTACCAATAAGACACCCACATTTGCCCCATTTTGCTTTCAAAACCCGCTCCTGTAGTATAGGGCAAAGACAGGCAATCAGGATTTGAGCCATAATGTTTCAAAACATATTCTTGAACAAAATGATTATGGTCATATTAAACCTTCATGTTGTTAAATATCTAATTTTGGTTATTAAATTTTTCACTATGGCAATTTATTCCAAGTATTAAATCTTTTTTAAGGGTTCTAAACACACTAAAAAAGTAAGCTCCATGATAACTTCCAAATATAGGAATCAATGGGACCGAACTTCCAAGCCAGGATATGGCCTCGCTTCAGAGTGCATGACCACAGTTTTTTGTTTTTATGAACATTGAGGAACATAACTGATTTTATTTATACCAGCGAGGTATTTGAAAATGAGTTGACTGAGAACCAGAAACTGACCTACTGACTGAAATGAAAGTAGCAGCAGTCTCTGACCCTTAAAAATGTAGCATCATGTGCTGTAGCCACTAGGGAGGGGAAAGGTCCTGTAGCTGGTGTTACACTGTCTGCTCCTTGTTTTTCTGGGGAGTGGGAAGGTTGTTAATGCAACTCCACTGAGCTCTGTGGATAGGGATCAATTAGGAAGAGTCTCAGAGGGGATATTTCCCCCTTTTGCCTTTCAGTAGCTGTAGATTGCATTCTGTGATGGCAATCAGCTGTGCAGGGAGATTATGGGAGACGAAAATGGAACAGGCTGCTAACATGATTAGGGTAGCTAACTGGAAATCAGCAGAAAAGCTGGTCTGCTTTCTGGCTGCTAGACTGTGCCACAGGGAGAAAAATATTCAGCCAACACACCTGTATTTGTTTGGTGTTCTGTCTTGATTTGTGCTACTTGAAACCATGTAAAAAGGCAAGTCACTGGAACATAGGGCCTCCTGTTCAGCCTCATATTCCAACATTTTTAGATCATTCCTGTTAGTGAAAGTTTCATTATGGCAGAATGTGCTGCTGTATTGGCCGGATTCTACCCAATTGGGAGGTACTTCCAGATGACCAGGTTATTGAACAATCACCCTCATTTGTTTGCAGGGCATTTAGATGACACTGCCTGTTTAATAAGCATTCACTCCGATTTGTTTGCGGGGAGGCTAGACAATGTTCTGTCAAAACATTTCTCCATCATTTTTCTTCTCGCAAAAAGTTATTTTTGGGAAACAGGTTGGTTGCGTAAGAACTCCCATGCAACTATAATGGTAGAGTCTGTCTAGCATGCCCATAGCTCAGCTGGTAGACTGGTAGACTCTTAATCTCAGGGTTGTGGGTTCAAGTCTCATGTGGGGCAAAAGATGCCATCACTGCATGGGGGTGGACTAGATGACCCTCGATGTACCTTGCAACTCTATGATTCTAGGAATTTGCTGGTTTGTGATTAGATCCCACCTGGAAATAGTGACAGCCTGGAAATGCCCTTGGTATTCCTCATGGGATGAAAAAATATAACTCAAAACAGGTGTGGTGAACCCATGGCCCTCTAGATAATGTGGGACTCCAACTCCCATCAGCCATGCTGGCTGGGGCTGATGGGTGTTAGAATTCAGCAACATTTAGGGGGCTACATACTTGACCTAAAATGCATGTACCTTAGCTGTTGTAGAGTTAAGTGTTTTGTCTGCCAATTGCTAAACCAAACATGGATTGGTGTACGGTTGGGCTCCCCCCCTTAAACTGGGTACTTGTAGTCACAAATTTCATTGCGAGCAGAGGCAGGGTTTTGTTTTATAAACCACCCAAGTTTCATTTTTGTACTCTGCCTTGGTATTGTGTACAATACATCCGTTAAAATAGTGTGTGGATCCTGAATTAATAAGCAGACTGCAGCCATTTGCGCTCACACTAGAGCTGTGCATCTCCCTACTTTCAAGGCATATTTTCTGAAATAATGAAGCAATGCCTGTGGCAATTAATGTGATGTTTGTCTCCCTCCTGAATTTAATGGGAACTGAATTCACCCTAAACTTTGACTGCTACCCAGCTTCATCAGATTTATTATATCTTTTCATGGAACCACTGAATTTTCATTTGTGAACTTGAGATTTCTTTTGAGTTTGGTGTGTGTGTGTGGGAATTCAAGAGGTTTTAAATATTGTCATGGGAGTCACTATGCACCTGGCAATGTCAGGCCAATGGATTAAGCAGCAGGATCAGATCTAGAGTCTTTTTGCTGATCAGCTGTTCTAATGGCCCCTTGATCTTTAAAACCCTTAGAGGACTTGATATCCTCTTAAAGACAGCTGAAATTTAATCCCCTCCATTCAGTTTTCTCTTTTCTCACCAATTCCTACGCATGATATTTTTCAACAAATAAAAGCAAACCACAAAAAGTACACTGCAGCATGTATAGTTGTGGGTGCATGTACTGTGTATGCATTAGTGATTATAAGTAGGTGTGCAACATGGAAACTTGCCCCCAACAAACCTCTTTGAAGTGAAAAGGAATTTCTATAAGAGTGTAGTTTTGTTTTGTTCTGTTCAGTCTCAGTTAATGTGGATGGAGTTCCTTTGGGTTTGTGCACAGAAAAATGCCAAACTCTCTTCTTCTGCATTCAGAAGGCAATCCAATTTATATACCGGTATATATGAATGTAGGGACGCGGGTGGCGCTGTGGGCTAAAGCCTCAGCGTCTAGGGCTGCCGATCGAAAGGTCGGCGGTTCGAATCCCCGCGGCGGGGTGCGCTCCCGCGGCTCGGTCCCAGCGCCTGCCAACCTAGCAGTTTGAAAGCACCCCCGGGTGCAAGTAGATAAATAGGTACCGCTTACCAGCGGGAAGGTAAACGGCGTTCCGTGTGCTGCGCTGGCTCGCCAGATGCAGCTTTGTCACGCTGGCCACGTGACCCGGAAGTGTCTCCGGACAGCGCTGGCCCCCGGCCAATAGATGTGAGATGGGCGCACAAACCCCAGAGTCTGTCAAGACTGGCCCGTTCGGGCAGGGGTACCTTTACCTTTACCTTTATATATGAATGTAGTCCAGAAAAGTTGCTAGCCCACAACAATTTTTAGTAGCTTATCTGCTGGCACATCTGTTAATCAACTGTAGTACATAAATGCCCTGAAAGAAGGAAGGCAACTCCCTCCCAATTTATGAAATATTTGAAATACATGCTGAAATTAAATGGATTTTCAGTAAGACTACTTTTATAAACTGCAAGCATCCTTCATCCCATTTCAGTAAAACTTCAGAGACTGCTCAATTGTTCTATAAGCTCATGTCTAATTTGAAAATGTATTCTGTACTACCCAAAGTTTAAGTTTACATGTGAATTTAGATTCTTAGGGGGGAAAGGGAAAGACTCTATAAACTAGTGTTGTTTCAAAATGTTTGTCCAGTTCCCCACCATTCTCCATCAGTTATTGAGAAAAGTAATTGCATTTTGAAATTGTCAAAGGGAGAGAGGAAACATGAGTGAAATTCTTGTGAAGTGGCTGAGGGGCTTTTGTGAGTGTCCTTTCTGCAAGTTCTCTAATGATCTGCACTACTATGCTGTCTTCCTGGGTGCCCACACTTTGGTCAAAGCTCAGGAGAAGACACCATTAGAAAACCACTCTTAAGGTCAGGAAATGTGGGCAGCTGGGAAGACTTCAGAACACTGGGTGGGTGAAAGTTTAATGGAAGAAAATATACACCTCGCAACAAGCAGGTATGCTCAAAATCCCTTACCTGCTGAAATTCTAAAGGAATTTTAATGCCCCCCAGGAATGAAGCAGAAGCACTTTTGCAGGGGAAGAAAACCTTATCAAGCAATCAGAGGACAAATTCTGGCACAACACTATTTTAAGCAGTCCGCTGACTGGGTTAGGGTTCAACAATGGATCCAGCATGGCATACAGAGTGCCCCCTCACTATTATAAAATATGATGGTTGAGGAGGATTGTTTAGTGACTCAGACAGTAAATATTATAATATAAAATCTGTTAAACACAATCTGTTCTTGCAGTTTCTGTGTGGTGCGCTGTTACGTGTTTTGAGTCTCTGTCCCGCACCACATTTTAAATTATAATTTTAAACAGTTTAGATTAAGAAGCTACTGATATCAGACTAGCTTTAATCAAGTTTGATTTTTTTGTGTTTTTTAAAAAGCATTTTCAAACTTTGCATATATTCAAACTTTGTCAGATATGTTGCTGTGTTCTTAAACTTTAATATAAATTTAACATTTGGTTCCATTCTGTAGTCCTGGATGATAGCTTTTGCACCAGAGCTGAAATGCCTTTAGACATACTTCTGGACCATAGCTATTACAAGAACAAACATAATTTTATCCTGGACCTATGCGCTCACTGCATCCCCTTTCTTCTGCCATTTGTGGCCATGAGCAGGAGATTGGAAGCTTCTACTTCCATTTTAAATTAACTGCAGTTTAGCATGTTTCCTGAACCCTAAATTGTGGTAACTTTTAACTATGGTTAGTTGAAGCAAGCTAGTGACATAACTAAGGATTTAACCTTGAATTGCTTCAACAAACCATTGTAAAGACAAACCATTGTTTGTTGAGTTTTGGATGACACAAGAAGTTGCTTTTAGTTTTAAGAATAAGTGAAAGCTTCTGAATAGATCCTTCCAACTGTACCAAAGGAGGGGAAGGAGGCCAGGCTTGTTCTTATAAGGCTAAACTATGTTTTTCTGCTGTCTGAATGAGACCAGTGACTATGGCGACATTCTACAGAAAAAAATTCAGACCTAAATTGAACATAAGCATATGTAGCTTTCTGTGAATCGCACTGTGCTTCTGTTGCTTATATTTTGCCAGTCTGGTCTTATGTAAGTTTACTTTGTTCAAAGTAAGTTTCACTGACTTCAATGGGGCAAACTCCCAAGTAAGTATGCATAGGACCGCAGCCTTAGTTTAGACAAACCAAGTTTTATTCAGTGTGTTCAATCTAGGAACATCAGCACATGAAGGAGCACTGCAGGATGAGACCAAACACCTGCATAGCCCAGTAATTTGTTTTAACAGAGGCCAACCAGAAGCCTCCAAGAAGCCAATAAGCAGGAAATTAGCACAAAAGCCCTCTCCTAAGTTGCGATCACTGGCAACTGGTATTCAGAATTGCTCTACTTCCTATCATAAAGTCATCGTAGCTGGTATGAATTTGTCTAAGCCCCTTTAAAATCCATCCAAGTTGCAGGCCATTACTATCTTGTGGTAGTAAATTCCACAACTATGCTGTGTGGGAAGCATATGTGATATTGTATCTGTTTCCTTTACTGATTGGAATTTGCCTCACTTTGTGCTTGTGACACTTATATTTGGAGTTTGCTGTAAATTAGGTACAATTTCCTTTATCCAAATTCCCAGAGGGTCACCAGGTACCCCAGGCAGAAGTATGAATGGAGAGAATTGTTCTTTCTGCAGATTAACATTCTTATGACTGTTTCCTTTCCAGAGATGCAGAAACTGAGATTTTCAGTTTGTTTGGAATATTCATATCACCTATATTTTTTAAAAAGTTTCATTCATTTCAGACACTGCATGGACTTCAGAAGCTGCATGTCTCCCAATAATTAGACATAGCAGACAAATAAGACATTATAATTAACACTGTGTCACTTTCAGTTCAAGTGAGTGCTAACCCCACCAAAGTCAGGGTTTTGTACCTTTGATGCAGAAAGTGGAGTGGCATTGGTAAACAGCCTTTCCCACATAAAATGTGAGAGAGAAACACAGGGTTATATTCAAATAATTTATACTCAGTGTAGATCTATTGAAATGAATAGCCGTGATGACTATCTGAAGCCCATTAATATTTATGGGTCTACTGTGAGAGCCAGTGTGGTGTAGTGGTTAAGAGCGGTGGACTCGTAATCTGGTGAACCGGGTTCGCATCCCTGCTCCTCCACATGCAGCTGCTGGGTGACCTTGGGCTAGACACACTTCTCTGAAGTCTCTCAGCCTCACTCACCTCACAGAGTGTTTGTTGTGGGGGAGGAAGGGAAAGGAGACTGTGAGCCGCTTTGAGACTCCTTAGGGTAGTGATAAAGTGGGATATCAAATCCAAACTCCTCCTCCTCTTCTTCTACTGTGAGTAAATGTTAGTTGAATGCAACTCATATCATGATCCACCCATCTCTTCTGCTCATAGAAGGACTGTGGATGTTGCCAACCAAGCAGATGAGGGTTGCATGAGAAAAATGACCCCAAATCCAGACATACTGTTAAGTTTGCACAAGTTATTTGCTTTGCACAAATGCTTAAGACTTTTTAATGGGCCACTAGATTTTTAAAAAAATGTTGTAGCAGGCACGGGGAACTTGAGGCTTCCAGAAGTTGTTGGACACCAACTCCCATCAACCCCAACCAGCATGACCAGTGATCAGGGAGTGATGGGAGTTGTCATTCAGGAATATCTGGAGGACCACAGGTTCCCCATCCCTGTGTTACAACCTATGTATTCCTTATATGCCATGTTTCTCGTATTGATGCTGCAGTATGAGCGCCCCATTAGCTTGCACAAGCATTCATAGAACATCAGTAATATATTTCCTTTCTCCATTCATGTTTCTATGGATCCAGCCCAATAGCAGCCTTATGTGATATTTGGCAAGATAGACCACTGTGTGTGTTTGTTGGTCCCAAAGTGGTTTCCTATGTTCTTAGGAGTGGTTAAACCAATTAGTTTACCTCTTTGAGTTAATCTGGATGAAAGTTACTGTATTAATTCTTAAGAGTCTTCTGTTATTTTAGAATGCTATCTTTTCTTCTATTTTTCTTCATTAAGGTTTGCAGGCTGCACACAGTTTTATTTATTTGTTTTGTTTATTAAATTTCTATACCTCCTTTCACCCAAAGATCATGGGCAGTTTACAATATAAAACACAAAAAATATATAGCATAGTAACAAACAAAAACAATACCCAGTTTTAAAGGCCATAGATTTATTTTATGTACAACTCCCACTGATATTTCTGGGGATTCACACATAGCTGACTGGGAAGAGATTGGCAGCTGAGGAAGCACAAACACTAGTAAATTTCAACATTTCTATCCTTTTAATTACTTATAGAAGAGCAGAATTTGGTTGATATATTTAGCAGTATGCAAAATTTACTGAGTTCTCCCCAAGTCAATGGATGGTTTGCTTAAATAAGCAAAGAGGTCTTGACTGTCCTGTAGTGAATTGGAAAGCCTTCCCATGTACTATACAATATATTTGGCTTTTTATAAAGTTGTGCACTTCAATGTTGTGCCCTCTGAGCTGCTCTACTTACTAAAATCCCAGTGTTTTCAATAAGACTTATTTCCAGGTAAGTGTGCATAGGATTGCAGTGTGTGGATTTTTAAAAATACGTGCTAAACTTGGCCTTGGAGTTGTTTGAGATGTGAGGGGGTTATTATTTTGTAAATTGTAGCTGTGCAATAGGCTGCTTCAAAAGAGAACACTTCTTATCAAGATTGTTGAAACCAGGGATGCAAGTTATCAATGAATGACAATTTTTGTCTGGGACTTAGCGGGGAGAGAAAGACTTAACCCCTGGCCCCACTGCTTAGGCTCCAGGTTGCTCAGGTCCCCCTGCAGTTGCTATTTGCATGACAAGCTGCATTCTAGCAATTAACCTCCATATGGTTTGGCCCTAAATCAGGGGTCTGCAACCCGCGGCTCCGGAGCCGCATGTGGCTCTTTTACACCTTTGCTGCGGCTCCGGGGCGGATACTAGTGAGGGGAGGAGGCGCATTGTGCGCCCCGACACTCCCCACTGTGGCAGGCGCTGTACTGGCTGTGATGTCGCATGGGGGTGGTGCGTGCGTTAGTCACGCACCATCCCGACGTCACCTTCCCGCCTGCTGTCAGATCGCGGCTCCGGAGATATATTTGTTTTAAATGTCGCAATGGTTTTGCGGCTCCCAGTTTTTTTTTTATTCGAAAACGGGTCCAGGTGGCTCTTTTTGTCTTAAAGGTTGCAGACCCCTGCCCTAAATAGATCAAGTGGCTCCTATTCAACATTCATCCTGATTTGCTTGCACTAACCTTATGCCATGCTTAGATGGTGTCTGGTCTTCGCTAAGCATTTTTTGGCTGGTTGTGTGGCAATGAGCATTAATCATGCATGCATCCTTTTTGCTTGCAGGGGGGTTACATGTCTTCCCGTTAATCATTTGTTCATCCCACCCTTTTCAGTGCATTTCACTGTCACTTTTCAAACTGGAAGAAGTTCATTTATTAGAAAAAGTGAATTTGTTGTGTTAAGGCAACAGAGCACTTTATTTCACTTCAAATGCATAAATTTAAAGTTCCAGTGTTCACATGAAGCCTTCCTGCAAGACAGTGGCAGTCTGGAGGCTTTTGAGTCACGTTTTATAAGCAATAACACACAGCAATGATGATTAGGTATTGTTGGCTATGTTCCTTCTGGAGTTGTTTTTCACCCAGTTACATTTGCTACTTCGAAACACTACAAAAGTAGCTACAATGTATTATCCATTCTTATCCATGACTGATTCACAACATGTTGTGGGTGGAATAACAAACCAAATTACCACTTGTAGAGAATAGAGTTGAATAGGGCTAATGATGGTCCAAAGGCCTCTACAATTGTTTGAAGGTGGGTAAAGGATCAGACATTTCACTGCTCCAAGGAAACATGGGAACTGTAGTAAGGAAACAGTTCATGGGGTGGGTCAGACCCCAAAATTGTTGAGATTTTTCTAGGAACCCCCCCCCCAAATGCTGAGATTTTTAAAAGTTGTTCAGCTTTTTTCTTTCTTTTCAAAAACGCAAAAAATATGAGATTTTTCAATTGACAAAGTGCCATCTTTCGGAAAATCCAGATGTATGGCAGCCCTACACTAGACTAACATCCTGGCATATAGGGGCACGGTTGCTTACCATGAGATGGAAAAGCAAGACGTTGGGAAAGTTGGTGCAGTGCAAACACACTGGCAGGAGTGCTGACCTCCCCACCACCTTGTCCTTCCAGTAAACAACAGCAACCCACCTGTCAGGAAGTGTAGCAGCCCTGCCACACCCCATGACCTGCTTCTGGTGAGGACATTAGGAGTCATTCTTAAAAAGATTTCTATCCTTCACATAGAATTAAGTCCCTCTTTACACTTCACTTGTATTCAGCTCCTGCTTCTACACCAGTCCAGATATGCACAAAAACTTTCACACATTTTGTTGGTCTGTATATTTGTGGATGTCTAGTCCCTTGGAAAGTGCATTGTCTCTGTGTTGTGTGATACATACCAGGATGAACCAGCAGGCCAGAACTTTTTATACATACAGTGGTGCCTCGCAAGACGAAAAGAATCCGTTCTGTGATTCTCTTCGTCTAGCGGTTTTTTGTCTTGTGAAGCAAGCCCATTGAAGGATTAGCGTTATTAGCGCTATTAGCGGCTTTTAGCGGCTTATCTGCTGATCGGATCAGCTGATAAGCGGCTTAGCGGCATAGAAAAAGGGGGGGAAGGGAAAAAAACAAGCAGGAACTCGCAAGACATTGTCGTCTTGCGAAGCAAGCCCATAGGAAATTCGTTTTGCGAAGCACCTCCAAAATGGAAAACTCTTTCGTCTAGCGAGTTTTCCGTCTTGCGAGGCATTCGTCTTGCGGGGCACCACTGTATTTGGACCAGCATGGAGTCACTACAGAGGTGACAACATCCATATTTGTACAGGTGCATATAAAGAGGGTCTTTGATTTCAGTGGCTCTTTGGCTGTATTCAGCCTGCTTGAAATTGGAGTTTGCAGTCTTCATATGTGTTTTACACCCTAATTCAAAAAGGGAAAGGTGTTGACAGATTCTGATCAGTGACCAGATAGAGCCCCATTGCCACCAACTCATCAGCTCAATGTAGGGTTGCCAGGTTAGAAGAATCCCAGACTTTCAAGGACCAAATCTGAGACGTAGGAGTAGTCCTTGCTGATGTAATGGTGGCTGGCCCTGGTGATTCTTCCTCTGCACGTTCTCCCACCACTGAGTCCTGGAGACAGAGGTTAATTGGGAGAGAGCAGGAGGGAGTGGAGTGGGGCAGACCCTGTAGAGAGTCTGTACAATGATTTGCAGCCAGCTCCTCAGGCTGAAGCTTGCAAGCCACACACATAGTCTTCTTAATAATAAAAAAGAGATTTTTTTGATAATTTTTTTGCCCACCTGAAGATTCAAGCCCTCCTCCTGCCTCCTGGAGTGGTTCAGGCAAACCTGGAGACTTCAGCTCAGGACTGGAGATCTGGCAATCCTAGCTCAATGTGCTTTCTTATTTGCTAGCCCTCCCATAGTTCTTTCAAGGAGCATCTGAGACAAATGTAAACATGTAATATCCACCAAGATTGTGGAATCTCCCTGCTCCTTCCCCGCTCAGCAGGATACCTGAAATGGTGGAGGGGCTAAGCTCCTAATATCTATTTCTATTTTCTTTCCTCTCTTGTCCTGGAGCAAGGTAGTTTTGGAGGAGAAGCTTCTTCCTACACGCTCATATTGCTGGGGACCCTAATCTCCCAAAGGGTGGTTATTTGGGCTATGTTTATTCAATCATCTAACTCAGCCTTCATCTCCAGAAGAAGTACAATCCACTAAATATTTATTTTTGTTTCAAAGGGTCGGGTCAACTGCTTTGGGTGCAATCCTGCTTCTACTCCAGGAGCAACCAAGCAACTGACTCAGGCTGCAATCCTATGCACATTGTATTTAGCAGAGTAAGTTCCATTGTATGTAGTGGGACATGCTTCTGGGTAAAGATGCCTAGCATGGTGCTGTCAAGGGATTCTCAACAGCTCATCTTGTAGTGAAGCTGCTCCATTCAGGCTGTCCTTCCATATGAGAAGAAACAAACACATATTAAAAACAACAACTAGATGTCAAGGAAAAAATGTTTCAGCCTAGTCAATGTGACATAATTAATTTTCCATGTCCCTGATTCCCTACCCTATTGGAGGAACAGTCAAGCTTGCAGTTCCCTGCCTGCAATCTGAAGTGGTACAGCCCAGAAACAATTTGATCTGTAATGAGTGGTTTGCCTAGAGCTAAGATGAGGAATCTGTGGCCATTGAATGTTGTTGAACTACAATTCCCATCACCCCTGACCATTGGCCATGTTCAGGCTGGGGCTGCTGGGAGCTGAAGGGCTACAGGCTCCACACTCTTGACATAGTCTCACATTTGCGTGAGTAAGACAGAACTATGGTGACACCAGAATACTTTCAGCATGTAGAAAACAGTGTTCTAGACAGAAATAAGCAAACCAGCTATATTCCTGTGAATGATGAGGACTTCCAACCCTTCTCTTTTTGCAGTGATGTTAGCAATCATGTTTGAAAGAGGTCACCGTGTTCTTTTCATCTTTATAAAGGAGATGTGGGCAGGCTTAGGTCAGAGTACAGTACTTTCCATTTGGTGCGAGTCTCAGCACAGTGCCTTCCTTATAGCTGGTAAAGCGATGCAAACTTACTTGACTGATTATAAACAATAGCCATGGCTATTGCCTTATATAGATAAGCGCAACTGTGCTTTATACCCCTATATTGTTACAATGGAGTGTGCTCTTTTTTGAGGTAGTAAAACAGAAGGTCTGTAACTGTTTTCACAAAAGATACTGCAAGTGCTTTTTTTTTAATTTTTAAGTTTCTCCATGTCTATAATGTAGGTGAATGTGAGACTGGCATTTCTAGAATGCCCTTTTGGCCTAAAAACATCTCTCATGCTTTCCATTCTGCAGCAGCAAAGTCTGCATGATGTTTCTATATGTATTTTTTACATTTGTATCCATCCTACCTTCAAGGGGCTGACACTATAAGTAGGGCATTATTACAAGATTAGGCAAAGTGCAACTAGATGCAATGTGTGAGATCTGCAATTAGGACCTCCCACAATGTTAAAATATCACTACATGGAGAGTGGTGGTGGGAGATACCTTTTCTCCCACACTATTTTACTGGTTAAAATCACTCCCTAAAGTTGTCATTTACCCAGAGGGAAGCTTTCAGGAATCATAGTTAGTGTAAAGTGGCTTCTTATGCTCCGAAGTCAGAAAACAGTAGTTTTCCAGGTCCAAATGTCCCAGGTTCAGTCCACGAAATCTCCAGCTTGGGCCAGGAGGGAACTCTGTCTATAATCCTAGACTGGTGCTATGAGTCAGTGCAGACAGGACTGAGTTAGATGGACCGATGGTCTGACTCTGTATAAGGCATCTTCCCAGCTTCCTAATAGTTTTTCAGACAGGAAGACTTGCCTACCTTCAGATGCCAGGGGTTGAACCTGGAAGTTTTTGCATACAAAGCAGATGCACTGCTGCTGAGCTGTAAGAAACTGGATAAATATTTACCCGCAGAGCAAAGAATAGCTTCAGGGTGGCTTAAAAAAATATATATATTGGGGAAGTAGCACTGTGTGTGTTGTGAGGAGGGGGTGCATAAACCCTCCTTCCCCAGCACTGCACTCCTGATTTGATTCTCCTCTCCCTCACCTATTATTATTTTTTAAAAGCAACCATGGGAAATCTGTTATTAGATCTGTCACATCTCGTTACACCCTGAGTGATGGTGACTGTCTGATTCATGGCTGAGCAGGGATTTGAACCAAGTCCAAGACCCTATCTACTACATCAAACTGGCTCTCATTCACACAGACGGCAGGAGAGTGGCTCAAAGGTTCATTTGGATTGAGAATTGTGTGTGAAAATGGACTCCTTTGTCTTTGAGCATATCTGCACCAAGAATCTGAGCAGGTTTGAGTGTTGCAGTTTCCCCAATGGAACCCAAGGAGTTACACCTTTGCGAAGGGTCAGCGGTTCCAACAGAATTCTTCTAACCATACTTACTACAGCTCCCAAGTTTCCTAGGGAACTAATGAGAGAAAACCAATCAATACTGTAGCATAGATGTGGACAGGTTCTTATTGTTCACTGTCTGGACACTGACAGCCATTATTCATGCCTTGTTGTGGTTTTTGGAGAGTGATAGAGCTCATGCACCAGCAAAGCTATGCCTGGCATCTTGGAAGCTTTCAGCTTGTTATTTTCCTCCTAGGAAACTTTGAGCATGTGTTCGGATATCCCATGAGCACACTTTTGTTTGTGCTGCAAGAGCTGAATCAGATTTTTGTTTCAGATGGGGCTTAGCAATGGGGCTTATTTATGCTCCACTATGAGGTGGTTATTGCATTTTGTTGAATTAATTCTGCTTCGTTCCAATATAAGTATGAATCGGTGTGTACAGAAACATGTGTGCTACTGAATGAATGCCAGTTTGCAAGAATATGTGATTGGGTCTCCTCAGGTGTGAATTTATAGTATCTGGAGCAAGAATTAATAAGAAGCGCATTTGTGTGCAATGGATAGCTTATTGGGATTGTGTTTAGGGGGGCACAGGACTGTTAACTGGGATAGGGCAGATCTACTGTTAAATGAATGAAACTTAAGCTTCAGGGTCTCTAATCCTGGAGGGGCCCCCAAAGTCCACATTGCTTAACAATTTTGCTTTAAAAAGCACATCATGCATATATAACATTTCCCTATTTTTTTTCTAATGTTCACCCCTCCCATAACTCAAAAACTATAAGGCATAGGAAATTTTTATTCATCCAGTGATTTTGGCTTGTGAGAAAATCTAGTGCAGCAATTTTAATCAAAAGCTGATATGATATAGCTATACAGTGATACCTCTGGTTAAGTACTTAATTCATTCCGGAGGTCTGTTCTTAAGCTGAAACTGTTCTTAACCTGAAGCACCACTTTGGCTAATGGGGCCTCCTGCTGCCACCACGCAATTTCTGTTCTCATCCTGAAGCAAAGTTCTTAACCCGAGGTACTATTTCTGGGTTAGCAGAGTCTGTAATCTGAAGCGTATGTAACCCGAGGTACCACTATATATATATATATATATATCTTAATGTGGTGATCTGTCATGGAACAACCCCATTAAGAAGATAACAGTGGTTACCCAGACCTTGTTGCTGGTTGCAAAGGGCCTCCCATATCTGTTCAAATTTCAGGGCCCCCAAAATGTAGGTCTGTCACAGCCTTGAGGAACTCATTATTTCTCTGCACTTGTGAGAATATATAAAGTTCTCTGTATACTAAAAAGTTCTCTGTATACTAAAAAGCTCTATAGAGAGTCTAAAAATATAAAACAGGTGTCAATCCACCTACAAACAATCTACAAAGTATCTTTGGGAATATTTTATCTCAGCACTTCGGATTTTTTATTCTAAAAATTCTAATCCCTTCCCCTCTTATATAATCAACTGCGTTTGTCAAGTAAATATTTCAAAAAGAGGTACTTTAGTGAAAAGAATATTAAAGCATTTAGGAATCTGCTACAAGAAAGATGTTTTAGCATGGGATGGGATCTTTAACTTTTAAAATGCAGGTTTTTATTCATTTGTTCACCATAGCTTTAAAAAGAGTAGGTTTAAAAAGCCACAAGTACCCCCTTTTCCCCCCTGACGAAAGGCTCCAAGGCTACACAACCAATCCACAACAGCAGCAAAGTTGTTCCATGAAATCCTTTGGCATAAATAAACTCCAGCCACAATTAATTTATCCTAAACTTGACAGAGGACCTTGACGTCTGGAATTTAAGAGGTGTCCCCATTGCTTTTGAGCAGTCGGCTTTTTTGCCTGAGGTGCCACACCGAACTCTGTGGCATCAGAGCAGCTGCGCTAATGGCAGCCAGAAGGGCAGTGGCACACGGGGACTTTCATCAAGTCCTTTGATGTCACAGAGGGCCTTGCAAGCCTAGGGCCAAGCAGCTGATTCACTTGCAAGGGTAACGCCAGACCCCGTGAGATCAGAACCAAGAAGCCAAAAGCGCTAGGCAGAGGACTGAAGCAGAGGAGGAAAAAGCAGCTTTGTTGATACACCAGGCGCAACGCATTGCTCATCTCATTATCGGCGCAGTGGGCTGTTCCTCGCCCGTGGCCTTGTTCCCTCATGTGTTGCTTGTGTGAAGGGAGCATAAGCCCCTGTTGATCTGCGTCGCTTTGAGATTCCAGCTTATGTGTAAATATAAAATATGCATGTTTTAGTTTTGGATATTTATGCTATTTTGGAGCGGCAAGTTCTGTGTGTCCTTGTTTGTGTGACAGCCTCCTTTTTAGCGGCTCCTCACCCCCCCCCACACATTGCTGTATCTTGTTCTCTCATGCAAACACCTGTCCTCAAATTGAATTATTCTGCAGGGTAATCGAAAGCCTCCCCCACTCGGCATCATATGTTTTCTCTTGTTTATTGAGTTATGTTGCACCATACTTCAGATGCGACAGCCATTTAATAATCTTGAAGCCTTAGCTCTGCAGGGGCTAAAAAGATCCCAGCAGGCTTGTTAACTTCTGCTCTGAAACATTATGGGAAATATTTTCTCCTCCTAGGAATCCATGGGCTTCCGATTAATTTATTTTAAGGCTATAAAAATCCATAGTCAGGTATGTGGGAAGCATATTGAATGCTCCCTCCCCCCTGCCACCCCCTCCACTTGTTAAGGGTGCAATCCTATGCACACAGTGGGTTTTACTTCTGATTAGACATGCATAGCATTGCAATGCATGTTTCCCGTTTTTCAGGAATTAGTTGGTCAGTTTCATACCGCACACCATATTGGAAAAGAGAACACTGGCAAACTTATGAAATCTCTCTTTGAATAGCCCTCATCAAACATTTAACTACAGTTTACTAAAAACTTAGAATATATCTATATCTTCCTATATGCATAAATATGTTAGGCTGTCGTCACGCAATCCCCATTGGTGGATTTGTAGTTGCATGGCATAGGAAGGGGAAACTGTAGCAGGGTTAATGGGGGGGGGAATGGCAGAGGGGTTGGTGAGTGGTTTGAGCAGGGATGCAGCCCCCAGTTTGTGTGTGTAGATATGTGTGTGTGTGTGTGTGTGTGTGTGTGTGTGTGTCTACAGACACGCACAACCACTTTTCTAGGAAGTTTATTGTTCAGCTAAAGAAAACAAAGAGGTTTCAACTGGATAAAATTATTCAGAGCAGGGTATGAAAGAGCATTCCTGATTAAATGCTTGCCAAAAAAGAAAAAGAAAACATACAAAAAAACAAGCCTGGCAAATTTTAAGAAGAAAGGAGGTTCAAAGGTAATAGAAACAGTACTGTTGATGAAAATGAGCTGAAAGACAGGCTTGGGTGGAATATATATATAACATTTCTCATAGTCAGCAATTCTGGCTGGCATTCAGCACCTGCTGAAGCTAACTAATGACAAGCTAAAGAATGGACAGGACAGTTGACGTGCTGTATGAAAAATGTAAACATCCTTACTGAGAAAGCTTGGCTTCTTAAAACTAAAGCAAAATCTATTCACAAAGCAAGTTATGCAGATTGTTTAATTGTATGCCAGGCTGCTTGTTGGACAGTGTTATTAACCCTCTTATTGAGCACTGGAAAGTTCTAAGCATGCTCAAGGTTCAGGGCCTTGGGTGCCAGTTCTGTTACTGCTCCCTCCATCCTGATCTTGCTGCCTCGAGACAGTGTGGTGCAGTGATTAGAGAATAGGACAGGGATGGGGAACCTGTGACCCTCCAGACATTGCTGGATTCCAACTCCTACCAGCCCTTGCCAGCAATGGTCAGGTATGATGGGAGTTGTCGTAGTCCCACTACATATGTATGGGCACAGGCTCCCTGCACCCAGACGAGGACTTGGGAGACCAAGGTTCAAATCCCCATTCAGCCATGAAGCTCACTGGGTGACCTTGGGACAGTTGCCGTGTCTCAACCTAACCTACCTCCTAAGGCTGTTGTGAGGATAAAATGGGTAGGGGAGGGATACAGCTCAGTTGGTAAAACCATGTACGTCACCTTGAGCTGCTTGGAGGAAAGGCATCATATAAATGTAAGAGGTGAATAGCACAATCACCCCTGTCATCAGGAACCCTACAAAATCAGGGTTCCCAACTCAAGGGAAGCTTATACGTACATTCAGGCAAACATTCATACAAGCCTCCCTTAGATCTTGCGAGGCTGAAAGAGGAGGGGAACAGCACTCTCAGCCCTATGCCTCCTTCAGGGTTTCAGCTTCCTAATACCCAGAAAGGGTGTTAAGTTAGTGCCTGAATCTTTATTGGAAATAGAACCTTCTGCAATAAGAGCCTAGTTGGCATATGTACAGTCATACCTCGGGTTGAAGTAGCTTCGGGATAAGTATTTTCGGGTTGCACGCTGCGGCGACCCGTAAGTAACGGAGCGCGTTACTTCCGGGTTTCGCCACTCGCACATGTGCAGACAGTCAAAATGATGTCACGCGCATGCATGGAAGCGGCTAATCGCAACCCGCGCACGTGCAGACGCGGGTCACATTCGCTTCTGGATGCGAATGGGGCTCCGGAACAGATCCCGTTCGCATCCAGAGGTACCACTGTATATATGTTGCTTTAATTCTCTGTGCTCAGTGAATCTATGCTTGATGGCTGGCAAGCAAATGTTTGAACTGATTCTACTGGAAGAAATAATTGCATTGCGGGGGATGTGAAAGCCCTATCTGTGATGGTGCGTTGCACACATGACCCAGACCAAACATTGTGAGGTGCAGGTTGGGGAGGAGCAGAGCATCTGTGGTAAGAGCTTGAGAAGGTCATTCTGGAGGGACTTTTAGTTATGCAGGTTATCAAAATATTACCCTCAGATCACTTTGGCCAAATGAACCTGTATATTGGAGAACTTGTGGTCCTCCAGATGTTGCTGAACTACCAACTCCCACCATTCCTGATGAATGGCCATGAGGCTAAGCATGCTGAAAGTTGTAATCCAACAGCAACTGGAGGGCATGCACACTCCTCTCCTGGTGTAAAATTCCCACAGTGAGAACTTGGTTTTTGAAATAAAAAAGAAGAAAAGAAAAGATGAAGGTTTTGTATCAGTTACCATATACCAATTGTGAAATTGAATAAATAGTTTCAGGCATGCCACCTAGGGAACTTTATGGTATGAGGCAGCATTAAAATAAAATAAAATATAAAATTCTTCCTACTCAGAAAAAACAACAACAGCAACATCTAAAGCATAGGAAGTTTTTGTATATCAAATCATACAATTAGTGCATCTTACTCAATATTCCACACCTGTACGAAACCCTAAAGAGCTACTATGAGTCAATGTAGAGCAGAGATGGGAATCTATACTTTTCCAGATGTTTGACTACAACTGCTGTCATCCCTATTGGTCTTGCTGGCTGGGGTTGATGAGAGATGAAGTCCAGCAAAATCTAGAAAGCCACAAATTTCTAATCCCTGGACTACACTAGCCAGGAGCTGCTCTCTAGGGCTTCATATGTGGGGTGGTGCTGGTGTCTTTCCCAGGCCTAGCTAGAGATGCCATGGATTGACCCTGAGCCTTCCATGCAAGGCACATGTTCCTCTAATTCCACCCTATAAATGTTGATGGCCATCCAATTAACTGCTGGGATCCACATAATAAAAGAGGATAATGGATGGTGCTGCTACTATCATCAGAGGCAAACTGGCCTGTACTAAAAATGGGGGTGGGTGGGAGGGGTGGATGGAATTGCTTCCCAAGGGACAATTCACCTGATCATCTCAATTGGTGCTTTTAGAAGGGCTTTGAAGATAACTCTCCTCTGCCAGTCCTTTAAGTGTAGGCTGTTGAGAGCCGATAATTGGTTTTTAGAGGTGGCCTCCTGTTTCTGTGTTGCATGTCGTTCTTTATATTGTATTTTTGTGTTCTCTTTTTAATGGTTTGTATTAGGGTTTCACTGTGCTTTTGTGGGTTTATTTTGGAAGTATAATATTGCGATGGTCATGGTGATTAGGAACACAGGGTAGAAATTTCTAAAATAAATTAATAAGTAAATAATAAAAGGTATGAATTGGGTATGGGAGCCCCGGTGATTGTGTCATGAAAGTTTTCAGCAGAAGCTGCTGCTCCAAGATTTTTGGAGCTCATGCGTCGGAAAACTGAGAGATAATCGAAATCTGGGGGGGAAATGCTTGGAGCACAACTTTTATTGCCAAAGACTTTGATCTTTGGAACAAAATTGAGGCTTGAGCTGCCGAGGATAACTGTGGAATCAGAAACATGAGCCTGTGGGATTTATCCAGGAAATAGACTTCTGCCATAGATAGCTTTCTGGAGTAGGAAAGGATGGTGTTTGCCAAGAGCTGCAGTTGTGAGGCCAGCATGAGAAACAGTAGGAATAGGAGCAGCCCAACAACACAGTGGGGCAGGGAAAGAAACAGGCCACAGAAGGACCGTGTTGAGCCAGGGCAATGCCTTTGGTCTTGGGAAAGGGGGAATAATTGGTGACACCAAGAGAGGTACTGAGAACAAGCAGAGGAGAAAGATAATTTGCTTACAGACCAGCCAGTACGTTATTAACTGTTAACTGCTATCCGCTACATGGAGAAGGCAATTTTTTAAATAAACAACAACCCATAAGATAACAAAAAAGCCTAGATAGAATAAGTCAGGGGTCAGCAAACTTTTTCAGCAGGGGGCCAGTCCACTGACCTTGTAGGGGGCCGGACTATATTTTTTGGGGGGAAATGAACAAATTCCTATGCCCCACAAATAACCCAGAGATGCATTTTAAATAAAAGGACACAATCTACTCCTGTAAAAACACCAGGCAGGCCCCACAAATAACCTAGAGATGCATTTTAAATAAAAGGACACATTCTACTCATGTAAAAACACGCTAATTCCCGGACCGTCCACGGGCCGCATTTAGAAGACAATTGGGCTGGATCTGGCCCCCGGGCCTTAGTTTGCCTACCCATGGAATAAGTTAATGTATTGGGCCTAGGAAAGGCCTTTAAAAGTTAGGAAATCACTCTTTGTTTAGGACAAAGAGAGGCATGCATGGTCCTAACAATTCCTTGGGCTGAGATATTTGTTCTCTGTACCTCCACTGGTGAAGCTTGAGCAAATTGTGTCACAATAAGAGCATAAAAGGAGCCTTTTGAATCAGACTAATGCCCATCTAGTCTAGAATAGAATAGAATAGTTGGAAGAGACTCTGAGGATCATCAAGTCCAATCCCCAGCTATGCAGGAATATGCAGCTGTTCCTTACGGGATCGAACCTGCCACCTTGGCATGTCAGCACCATACTTTAAGCAACTGACGTTGAATCTACATACATATAAAAAATGTTCTTAAAATGCTTTTTTAAAAAAGTATTTTTAAAAATACAAAGAATTTTCCATAGGGCTCACCATCACCATCTAAGTATCTCATTGTATATTGCACTTAAAACACACTTAAGACATTTTATTTGCAGCTGCATAGCTGAGTCCTGAGCTATCCAGGCCAGCCTCCTGTTCTTAACCAGATGCCTATGGGAAGCAAGACCCAAGCACTGGTGAATTAGTGCATCCAGCTAGCACTGCAAAAGTAGTAGATCAGCATTTCCATCTTGAGTCCCTTCAGCTATTCAGGACTTCAACTCCCTTCATCCTCAACCAATCAGGGATGATGGCAATTGTGGTTCAAAACTTCTGGAGGGCACCAGGTTGGGGAAGGTGGGTCTATGAGATAGCATGCTTCCTTCTGCTACATTTTCCTCTATTGTATCTCCTTGGGCTCCTGGAAGCTGATTTTTCCAGAGGCCTGCTGGAAGATTGTAACCTTCAAAGATTCAGTTCCTTAATACAGCCAATCCAAACCTGGCTCCCTCTGTGTGTTTCAGACTACAACTCCCAGCTGCCTCAGCCAGCACTCTGCACTAGCAGGGACTGATGGGAGTTGTAGTCCAAAACACCTGCAGAGCAGCAGGATGGTAAAGGCTACCCTAAGTGAAGGCAACAAACAAAGCCATCTTTCTGATTTTGGCTATCCCAACTTGAAGAAGGCCTCATTTCACTCAGATGAAGAAGAGAGCATCTCTACGAGTAATGCTGGAAGAAGGGAATCTGAGAATGAAAAATCATTTTGAAGGCGCACTTGAAAGAGGAAGTGTGCTCAAAAGCAGCAGATGTAAAAGAAGTGACCGGATCTTCAATAAAAAGTACAGTGTTCCTTCCAAGGGCAAGGAATAGGAAACTGGCGCAGAGAAAACAAGGAGCCTTTCTCCTGAATTGCCACCACTCGTTCAGTAGCACATAAAGTCACAGAGATTATACATTGTTACTGCAGCACAAAATAAAGGAGAGCTGAGCTGAAAATTCTGGGGAAATGTTTTTTTTCCTCCTGCAAAAATGTTGGATAGTTGTCTTTTCCCCAACCCACTAGAAAACTGAGGGCACCTTGCAGAATATTCTGTGATTCCTCCCTCCCCCACTAGTTTTTGTAGATAGCTGCAACACACACACACACAGAGAGGGAGGCAAGGAATGACGCTAAGTTGGGAGCATTGTGAAAGGTGCAAAATGGTGACAGGCCTCCAATACTGTCTCCCTTGCTACTTTTTGCAAAGGGAGCATCATCACTCCCTCCACAAAACCCTCTGGAAAAAAGAGAAAGAAGCTGTGCAGCTGTTACTGTTACTACTGTGAACCTCAACTCTGAGAAACTGTTGGCAAATTTCTCTTTCCCCTTGAGAAACTGGCGGAAATTTTCCTCTCTGTTCCCCTGGTGCATCATTTGGGGAGGCTCAACATGCTGGTTTATATGTTTGCTCTGATTTATCTATTGCTTTGCTGCTAAGTAGCACTTCTAGATGAATATGGGTTACTTAAAAAAACAAACACACATCTCACAAGGCTAGTCGTTACATGAGCTTTTGTACACAGCTTTGAATACCTAAGAACAAAATATGCCGGTGGAACCTCAAATGCACAGGGCACCGGTATCTCAGTGTATCCTTAAAGCATATGTGTTGGGGCGCGCACACACGCTAAAGGTCACATTCCTGTAAGATGACTACCATCTGACCAGGACCCCAGAAGTGGCCATAGTTATAGCAACATCTCTTGTCTCGCTTCAAAAATATTTTGCATAAAATTTTGGATTCTATGTTTAAAGTCATTTGTGTGTGAGAGAGGGAGAGAAAATGAAGGTGCAGGATTATGCAGTTTACATTGTGAACGTAGAATAAAAGGTTCATTTTCTCATACATGAGTAGCAGCACTGGATTTTGACATAATAATTCTTAATATTTTGTAGTGATCTGATTACATAAGATCAGATTCAGATCGCATCCCGCGCCCAGGTAATCTTAAGAAGAGTTGTGTCCAGTGTTCTCCTGTTTTGATTTTGGGGTTTAAAAATCCCCTCCAAAAACATTTGCCCTCCTGCAAACCCTTTAGTATCTTTCCCTCCTTCAATTCTGCTTTTTGCTACTCTTATCTGCTTCTGTGCTGATGCCCTTTTAGCCTAAAGCCTAGGGCTTCTTTCTCCTTCCTAGATTGATTGTTCTGAGTCAGAGATCATATAGAAAAGGTGATAGCATCATGATACGAAGCAGTCAGTCAGATTTGGCTGTCATAATTTTACCAAGGAAAATAAAGGCCCATTCACACATTGAGCAGTGCTTCCTGGATGA
Source organism: Podarcis bocagei (assembly GCF_964188305.1). Lineage (NCBI taxonomy): Eukaryota > Metazoa > Chordata > Lepidosauria > Squamata > Lacertidae > Podarcis > Podarcis bocagei. The sequence goes on from NC_138134.1 coordinate 57,640,163, forward strand.
CTCACATTAGACCCTAGCTAATTAAGGATTGGCTAATGAATGGGATGACATCATGATGCTACACAAACAATTGGTTTTGGTTAGTGCTGACATCAATGAGAGCAAACCAAAGTATTCAGAGGGAGAACAATGATTCCCAAATAACTAAAGCATTTTATCTTCTTTCAAAGCAGCCCTTGAAATATCACCAGTTAAGGACAGCATTTATTCACAAAGCTCCTCCAACTCTCCTACTCCTTTTCATCCCACCCTGAACTCTAAGCACATTTTTTTTGGAAGAAAGTGTATGGATCACAGTGGAGGACCACACCTTATTTTCAGGTTTTTGCACCGCAATCCCAGGGACCACTGTATGGGCAAAATGCCATTCAGGCCCAAACCCTGAAAGCAAAATCCATTGCTATTTTTATGCAGAATTAAATGTTATGATTTATTCTCTGTGTGTGAGATTCAGATGAGCTTCTGGTTTCTGTCAATGAAATATAGGAGATATGTAACAGATGAGGAAAAATAGCTGCCAAAGAGTAGATTCAAGTCCTTGCCATGCAAACAAAATTCACTTTTTTAAAAATAAAAAAGGTAAATCTCAAATAAGATAGTGAGAAAGTACTAGGGTCTGGTCCTGTTAGGACCCCTTTTCTCAAAGAATGTGGAAAGTTAGCCAACTCTCTAGAAAAGTATTTTCACATTTCTCCACTTGTAAGAGGCATCTGATGGTCTTATCTGGAACTTGTCAGAAAAATTCAGAGGTTCCCAAGTACATTCAGCTTCCTCCAGCACAGATATAGGGAGGTAGTGGTCCTCCAAATGTTTTTGGACCCCAAGTCTCAGCATCTGCAGCCAGCATAGCTAAAAGACATGGATGATGGGGGCTGGAGTCCAGGAACATTTTGTGGAGGCAGAGGCACACACTTCCCATTCCAGCCCTAGTTGAGTTGTTCTGCAAATCGTAGTGGAGATTTCTTACTCGTTTCTGATCTTAGTTGGAGAAAGTAGCAGACCCTCCAATACAATGGCATTGGTGCTTGCGTGCAAAGTCTTGCTTTATTAACATAGACATGCCTAGTCTGTTACAAAATAAACACATGCTGCACCAGATGCGCAGGACACATGTGTGCATTTCTTTTTTGAACTTGGGCTCTTGCTCATGTGCATTTTAAAGAGAAAACCGTGCACACACAATTCATGTATTCTGGCATGTGGATCCCAGTACTAAAAGTAAACTGAGAATTGGCTGGGACTCAGAAGCATGTCAGTAAGTATGCACAGAAGCGACTGCAGCAAAGCACTATGAAACATTTTTGTAAACAGTCCTTTTATGCCGGTTGGTGGCCAAGGCAAACAATTTTGCAATTTGTGTGTGTGATTTCTCCTGGTATTATTCTGTGCTGGTTCTGTTTTGACTACTTAGAATAAGGACATCAGAAACGCATTGCTGGATTAGGCCAAAAGACCAACTAGTTCAGCATTCTCTTCTCATAGTGGCCGACCATATATTTATGTTAGTCATACAACCAATATGCCCCATTGGTCTCAAGCACGCATGGCATTTGTTTGGACTGGGATCCCTGCATATTTAGTGGCTCTCCACAGCATGCTTTCATCACAATGCATAAATTAATTGACAAAAGATACAGTGGTGAGTTCTGGCTTAGATGGCATTGAAAAAGATAAATTTGTAGAGGAACGTTGGTCATGATATCCTCCATATTCAAAGGCAGTATTCCTGATTATTATCGGACACTGTAGATTGTAACAGGGGATTGAAAATCTCTGTTGTGCCCTGGTTGTTAAGTTCCAAGGGCAGCTGACTGACCCCTGTTACAGTGGCTTGTTGGACTAAATGAATGTTTGGCAAAGCAGTTCTTGCAGTTTCATGTGTTGTTTTGTGTTTGGTAACAGAAGGTGATGGAACTAGAGGAGCAAACCGAATACGCAGTTCCTCAGCTGCAAAGTTGCTTACTTGAGGAGAAAGTAGACATGATGTGAGAGGACCATGAACTCCTGCCTATTTTTATTCTTATTCTTATTCTTATTAAAGTTGGGCTGTAGCAGAGCACGAATCAAGTTAGGAGCATGGAACTGGGAAAGGGGGAATGCAATGATTCCTCCAGGAGGATCCCTGTAGGTTTTCCTAGGCAGTTCAAATAGCAACTTCAAGGAGGCTATATTAATTGTCTTCCTCTTTGTGACCCAAATGTGACCACTCATTCCCTTCCACCCACGGCTGCCGTTAATTTAAAGGGAGTTCCTAAACACTGATCTGCTTCATCAGATCCAGTTGTACTCTCCTATTACTGATTTCTAGAATAAAATATGCGGAGACTTAAATTTATTACAGTTTCTAAATAGCTGCAAATGGTGTGTGTGTGTGTGTGTGTGTGTGTGTGTGTGTTTGTGTGTGTCCTATGGATGCATGGACAAATATTTGTTGATTCATATAATGGTTGGAAACATCTGGAGGGGATTCTATCCTGCATCCCAAAACAAAATCTAAAATATCTAGATTTACAGAATTCCCCTTTATTTCGTATAACAAGAACAATACAGAGCATAATGGTTGCCCCATATTTCAAAATGTCACAGCCCTGCAGAGCATTGTGTGGAACGCGCATTACAGCTTTATTTTCAAAATGTTGATCTGGCAACCTTTCCACCTTCCCTCAAGCAGAGGAAGTGGAGAGACGAGAAGGTGGAGGTGTGAGTTTCGCATGGCCTTTCCCCACAGAGCTAAGCTCAACTCTCAAAGTGAACTGAATGTAGGCCACACTGCAAGGGGCAGAAAGAAAGGGAAAAGTCAGATTCCTGCTCTCTTTCAGAGAGAGAAGAATATGCTCTGATGCATTAACATAGGAACAGAGGAAGCTGCCTTATGCAGAGTCAGACTATTGGTTCATCTAGCTCAGTATAGTCCACACTGACTGGCAGTGGCTCTCCAAGACTTCAGGCAGGGGTTTCTCCCAGTCTTACCTGGAGATGCTGGGACTTAAACCAGGGACCTTTTGCATGCAAAGTAGATGCTCTACCACTAAGCTCCAACTCTCCCCATTATGTTATGCTCCTTCCTAACTTGGATGCTTTCAGTGAGAAGAGAATGTTCAAAGGCTGCCTTTGATTTATGCAGTACTGTATCCCTTGCTTCCATAAACCCCCAGTTCCCCAGAGGATCCCAGAGCATCTTAGAACAGCAGCTCCCAAAGTGTCAACTAGGGGGACCATTTATAGACTTGCATGTGCTACCTTTGCCTCTTATCCACTCCTCGCTCAAGGATGACATTTCTCTTCTGTCCCCTAATGCTGTATCGCACCCAGATGACTGCACAATGCCCTCCTGTAATGCATAGGTTGCAGGTGCCTTGTACTACGGAGGAAAATTTGTATTTTGCATGGCAAGTACTGCCCTGCTTGGTCTCTAGAAGGCTGTGTTGGATGTTTGCCACAGGTCTCGGCCAATTTAAGTCATCTGTTCACTCATCTGTTCTGATAGGTCTGCATGATAACCTTGAATCTGTCGTGCATGTGCCTGGCTATCATCCACAGAGACAGCACAAAGGACTTGGTAAGAGTTGTTGCAACCCTGAAAATCAGGGACGGGGAACGTGCCGTCCTCCAGATGTTACTAGGATCACTCCAGCTTCCATCAGCTCCAGCCAGCATGGCCAGTGGCCAGGGACAATGTCAACAATGTGTAGATGGTGCTGAGTTTAAGAACAGATTTGCCCTTTTGAATTAAAGGAGAAAAACTAAGATTCAAAGGATGCTGTTTTGGACCAGTAATTTGATGCATCTTTGTATGGCTTGGAGGCATAAAGAAGATTGTAAACACAGTGCATTAATTAACTGCAAAGAAATAGCTCCACATAGTTCTTGGATAGATTCCTCCAAGTTGGTAGGCCCACCACCTGCCTCCTTGATCCGTGCCCGTCTTGGCTGATTAGAGAGTGTCCAGATGTTGTGCGGACCCCCCTGGTTGAAATTATCAATTTGTCCCTTGACACGGGGACATTCCCAGGGGAACTAAAGGAAGCAGTGGTGTGCCCACTCTTAAAAAAAAAAAACTTCATTAGATCCCTTAGACCTATCCAATTACCGCCCAGTTTCAAATCTTCCATACCTGGGTAAGGTAATTGAGAGAGTGGTTGCTGAACAGCTTGGTAGGTTTCTGGAGGAAACATCGGCATTAGATCCATTTCAGTCCGGTTTCCGTCCTGGTTTTGGGACGGAGACGGTTCTGGTTGCCCTAACAGATGATCTCTGTAGACAACTGGATCGAGGCGGGTCAGGACTGCTGATCCTTTTAGATTTGTCAGCAGCCTTTGACATGGTCGATCATGATCTTCTGGACCACCGCCTAGCAGATGTGGGGATACAGGGCATAGCCCGTAACTGGTTGTGCTCTTTTATCTCTGGTCGGGGACAGAGGGTGGCACTAGGGAGGGAAATGTCGTCGCGCCACTCCTTGGTGTGTGGAGTGCCACAGGGCGCAATTCTCTCCCCGATGCTTTTTAACATCTTTATGCGCCCCCTTGCCCAGATTATCCGGAGCTTTGGGCTGGGCTGTCACCAATATGCTGATGACACTCAGCTCTATCTGCTGATGGATGGCCACACCGACTCGGCCCCGAATACACTGACCAGATGCTTGGAAGCTGTGGCTGGATGGTTTCGTGGGAGCCGATTGAAACTAAATCCTTCGAAGACAGAGGTCCTATGGCTAGGTCGGGATGGCATGGGGATGAGGGACCAACTCCCTTCTCTTGCGGGGGCCCAATTAGTGCCATTGCCTTCCGTTAAGAGTTTGGGTGTAATCCTTGACGCCTCCCTTTCCATGGAGGCGCAAGTTACAGCAACAGCCAAGGCGACATTTTTCCACCTTCGCCGCATCAAGCAGTTGGTCCCTTACCTTTCCCGCCCCAACCTGGCCACAGTGATCCATGCGACGGTCATCTCCAGGCTTGACTACTGTAATTTGCTCTAAGCGGGGCTGCCTTTGAAGCTGTCCCAGAAACTCCAGCGGGTACAGAATGCTGCAGCGAGGCTCCTCACGGGGTCTCTGCCATGGGAGCATATTCACCCAGTGCTTTTCAAGCTGCACTGGCTCCCGGTGGAGTACAGGGCCAGATTTAAGGTGCTGCTTTTGACCTTTAAAGCCCTTCACGGCCTAGGACCCTCGTACCTACAGGACCGCCTCTCCTGGTATGCCCCATGGAGAGCCTCAAGGTCCATAAATAACAACACCCTAGTGGTCCCAGGCCCTAAGGAAGTTAGATTGGCTTCAACCAGAGCCAGGGCCTTTTCAACTCTGGCTCCGGCCTGGTGGAACGCTCTGTCTCATGAGACTAGGGCCCTGCAGGATCTGATTTCTTTCCGCAGGGCCTGTAAGACAGAGTTGTTCCGCCTGGCCTTTGGCTTGGAGCCAATTTGATTCCCTCCCTCCCTCTCTTTCTTTTTTTCCTTTCCTTCTCCTCCTGCGATGAGGCTACATTTTAATATTTTAATGTTTCAGTATTTTAATGTTGTATTTTAATTTTGTTTTTAAGTTGTAATCATTCATCTTGTTTTTATTATTGCTTGTAAGCCACTCTGAGCCCGGCCTTGGCTGGGGAGGGCGGGGTATAAATAAATTATTATTATTATTATTATTATTATTATTATTATTATTATTATTATTATTATTATTATTCTGTGCCCACAATTATTAGCATAGGTCAGCCTGTTCATCATTTGCAAAGAGAATGACTCAATGACTTAGGATGCATTCTCAGGATTGCAGATCAAAGATTAATTTCCCTTTAATATGCATTAACTGTTCTGTTCCCATATAAACCATTGCAAGTTAATGTGGAGTTTCTCTGCTCAGATCTGTAATATGTGTGAGGCACCAGACGTCTGGAGGGTGGCAACATGAGAACGGGCCTTTTCTGTGGTGGCTCTTGATGTGCAGAATGCTGTCCCCAAGGAGGCTCACCTGGTGCCATCATTATATACTGTATTTTTTGCTCTATAAGACTCACTTTTTCCCTCCTAAACAGTAAAGGGGGATGTGTGTGCGTCTTATGGAGCGAATGCAGGCTGCGCAGCTATCCCAGAAGCCAGAACAGCAAGAGGGATTGCTGCTTTCACTGTGCAGTGATCCCTCTTGCTGTTCTGGCTTCTGAGATTCAGAATATTTTTTTTCTTGTTTTCCTCCTCCAAAAACTAGGTGCGTCTTGTGGTCTGGTGCATCTTATAGAGCGAAAAATACGGTATGTGTTTAGGCATCAGGCAAAAACTTTCCTCTATAACCAGGCCTTTGGCCTTTAATGATCTGTGGCATTTCAGAAGTGAGCAGGATGCTTTTAATGTACTTCTTTTTCTTCTTGGTCTTAATGTATCTATGCAGGGTTTTTGTGTGACTGTTGCTTGGTTGGTTTTAAGTTGCTTTGGGTTGCCCTGGGCAAGATGATGATGATGATAATAATAATAATAATAATAATAATAATAATAATAATAATAATAATAATAATAATAATAATAATTTATTTATACCCCGCTCATCTGGCTGGGTTTCCCCAGCCACTCTGGGCAGCTTCCAACAGAACATTAAAATACAATAATCTATTAAACATTTAAAAAAAATATATCTTCCAGTAGCACCTTAAAGACCAACTAAGTTAGTTCTTGGTATGAGCTTTCGTGTGCATGCAAGAACTAACTTAGTTGGTCTTTAAGGTGCTACTGGAAGATATATTTTTTTTATTTTGACTATGGCAGACCAACACGGCTACCTATCTACTACTATTAAACATTAAAAGATTACCTAAAGAGGGCTGCCTTCAGATGTCTTCTAAAAGTCTGGTAGTTGTTTTCGTCTTTGACATCTGGTGGGAGGGCGTTTCACAGGGTGGGTGCCACTACCAAGAAGGCCTCTGCCTGGTTCCCTGTAATTTGGCTTCTCACAGCGAGGGAACTGCCAGAAGGCCCTCGGCACTGGACCTCAGATAAAACAGCCAACAAATTTAAATGAATGAATGAATACCTGTTTTAGGAGATTGGGCCCAAGTAGGAGGTAGAGCTAGAAGCCAAAAGGAGGAAGCAGCAAATTGAGAGAAGACCAGTTGTACATAGTTTGCCAGTAAGACTATGTATTGTTCAGCTCCTCTGACATGTTCATCATTAAATGATAACATTGCAATCTCTCCCCCAAATACTTGTTGCTATGTCTGGTTGTGTGGAATGCCCTGCATCCAAGTCTGGAGATGGTGGCCATTGGGGCTGGTAGTGTGGCAGATAGAGGGACCAACAGTAGGGGAAACCAGAGCCAGTGGCAGGTTGTAAGTAAGAGGGCAGGCGGGGTGGTGGTCGCTATGGGCAGATGGTGATTGGTAGGACGGTGGCCCATTCTCCCTAATAGCCCAGCCCCCACAGGGCTGAATGTATCATGCGCCTGCACAAAGCTTGCACTGCCGCACAGATTACTAGCACTTTCATAGCTCTGATGGAGCTGATCATTTCAGAGTCTCTCTCTCATTCCGCCATCTCCAAGCCCCCTCTTCTCCCCATCACCACATGTGATCAGCACCCTGACCATCTGTTCAGTGGTTGGGGGAGGAGATAAGATGTACTGGGGCAATGAGCTCCACTCCCCGCTCAGATTTCTGGTTGCCTAATCCTTTATTAATCTATCCCCCCATTTCAGATTAGGTGTGTCTCTTCACAATAATTAATTACCACCCCAGAATGTTAAACATTGGGGGGGGGGCAGGGGAGCCATTATTTTACCATTCTATAACAAGAAAGACAAAATCTGTTATAAATCGATTTGCTAGTAGTCCCTTACAATCTCTTTGCCTGGTATTTTCCCTGGCACAATACCAGATTCCCATGGTCTCACTAATGTTAGTAAGCAGAGTCCAAAATGTTCACATAGGAAGCAGTGCAAGGTGGGTGACTTCTATCCTGGGCTCAAAAGACCACATTGCAGTCCAAATCTCCCTAGCAATGGGAAAACATGATCCAGGAATCTGCTGGCAACGACCTTCTACGCAGCTCACCCTTGCCACACATTATTGTGAAGTGGTTGCCCTTTGCTGTTGCTTTTGAGATTTTGCCAAGAGTTCTGCTTTGCTCATATATTTAACAATTGAATGTGGGGGAAAGGCATTCCTTGGGAATGTGGTGGTGCCTGAAGCAATTGCTTCATATCATCTTAGGGTGGCACTGGGCAGTATGCCAGTAAGTTATGGCATGTTATGTCGCTCCAGGAATGATCAGATGGTCATGTCCAAAATAGACCCCACAAGCTTACTCGGCTTGGGTTTACTGATGTCTGTGGTTACATTTCAAAGAAAGAGGTTTGTGGATTGAAATCTTGGTTTGAGTGTACTGCTGTGTGTGTGTTGTTTGAGTCAGTTACAAGTGTGTCAAGTTTCCTATGCAGAGAGCAGCACTTCTACATTGGAGAGAAAAGAAATTCATGCAAGCCATGAATAGATCGTGTGTCTGTGAGCAAGAGCTCAGAAGCTGCATCTGTGCCTTTTCACTGCATGTAGATCTAGTGCAATAGGTGTGTGCTTGCGCAAATTGTTACACGTGATGACCTGAATACATTTTGCTTGCTTCTCCTATGTTGGCTGGGGCAGTAGAGGGAACTAAGCTTTTAGCTCATGTGATCTCTGAAGAATTTTGTATACAAGCGTCTCAGTATTTGGATGAAAATAATCTGTGTGTATGTGTAATACAGCCAGCAAACAATGATGTTGAATTTTCTTTTTATGTAAGTTTGCAAAAAAAATGAATCTGCAAAGTGCAACATAGTATAAGTTTTAAGGGCAAATGATCTTTATCTCATAACAATGTAGCTTTGTTTGCCCTCCTACCCACTTTTGGGTGCATGGGCCCCACAAGCTATTATACTTTCTTTGAAATATGGAACTTTTTACCCTGGTGTCATGGTTAATTATTTCTAAAAAGGCAATTAGCAGTTGCCAGGGGCTTAGATAGCAACTCTGCTTTTGAGCGGCTCCCATCTCAGCAACACAAAATAAACACTTTGGTTTTTTTAAAAATATCCATACTTGCAACAAAGTGACTGTGTTATTTAAGCTGAGTCTGTGAAGAAGAATAACAATCATTGGCTGCAGACCATTTTGTTTGAGATACGAGACAGGAGAGGATGGAGTTTGTGCAATGATTATGGGATACATCCAAACCTTACATCCAAACTACAACTCCCACCATCCCTAGCTAACAGGACCAGTGGTCAGGGATGATGGGAATGTAGTCCCAAAACATCTGGAGGGCTGAGTTTGCCTATGCCTGCCTTAGGCACTACTATACATGTCGCAGAAGAGAGAATGGCTTTGGGAGTGTGCTTGGAGAATGACATAGTTCTGTGTCTGAGTTGAACACATCACCGTCCATCCTGGACCAATTAGGAAATTTGCTGTTTTAAGGCCCCACCCTCCAGAAACAAATAACGGGCACTTTTCAATTATTCCTGGGCACATCCAGGTGTATTCTTGTTTTGAAATTAATCTATGTAAGTAAGAGACTTACTTAAAAAAAAAAACAAAAAACCTTTTATTAACATATCATCATAATATATGTCATTAATGCTTTTTTCCTGGAGGTACGCAAGGGTACACATACCCCTAAACATTTTGTGAATTTTTGTACTTTTGTCCATTTACTGTATTTATTTCCCCCGATTAGAACTGTAAAATGGTGGTTTTCTTGAGTCAAAACGAGAGTACCCCTAAACATTTTTTTAATTAAAAAAAGCACTGTGTGTCATGCATATCATAATATGACTGGTACATAATTTAGCCAAACAAAATGCGAAATGAGACTACGTATGCCTTGATAACAACGAGCGTGTATCGATATTATTTACTCCGATTGATAGTAGAGCATTATACAACAATTCAGCCTTGCATAATATTATATAATACTATTCAGTAATTAGAGTTTATCCTCATTAGCCCAGCTTCATCTATCAAAATATTGGGAATCCATAACCTTTATCTGGCGCTACTTACTGTGATCCCCTACACTTGTTTGTGTGAAAGAGTGTACACTTGTTTGACTGTTCAAGTATTGTGTGCGCAGGTTGCACACTTTGTGGGATGTAATGTGCAAACACCTCTTCTGTGCAGGGCTAGGCTGAGAGAGTAGCCTGCCTCAAATCACTCAGCAAGCATTACAGCCACAGTAATAAGAGGAGAAAATTGTATGTGAGACTTCCTTCTTTTATTTTAGTTTGTGGGAGGGGATGCCCTTTTCTATTAAAATTCACCAACAAAGACACACAGAACAAAGAATTGAAAGCTTGAAGGTTATCAGGCTTATGTTTTGGTAAATTTTCTAGGCTGCCAGTGCTTTTATAGCATTACCTGTTAGCAGAAGCTGGAACAGCAGGATTTTTGAGTTTCCTCCGGGGAACAAGGCTGCTGTTTGTCAGTATTTGCACCTGCACGAGCAGTGAAGGTTGCCTTAAACAATGCTGATCAATTCCAATTTTATTCCTGACTTCCCCTCCCCCTAACTTCCAGAGGAATCTGTCTTTCCTGTCACTCAGGATAATGATCCCCCTGCAAGCATAGCCGAGAATCCAGAAACTCACTGTAATCTCATCAAGACTTTGATTCCCCAGCAGGGACTGTTGAATTTATACAACCAGGAGGTTGGGGCACTTTAGCTTCCCACATCTGTGTGTGTTCAGCCACTAAAATGGGTAGATTTCCTTCTGGCTTTTTAACTCTGCTTGTTTAGAGAGGCAAAACCAAAGAATTTCATTCCACAAACTGAGTTTAAAATGATCTTGGTTTATTTTTTCAGCTCTAAATGCATTTGATGTTGCTGTTTTTACTTTTAAATGTGATTGGGGGTGTTTTCTTTGTGTGTGTGTGTGTGTGGGGGGGAAGCATAGCAGTGCCCAATCTCTGGATCAAAGATTATCATTATGATTAATAATTCCTGTAGCATTTGGATGCTGTAAGCCTGTTTCAATTTGCATGTGTGGAAGCCCTGTGGAAATAAATGGGAGTTATATGCATTTAACTGTGCATTCTGCAAAGTATGCATCCAGATCCTAACAATCTTTACTTGGAAGCAAGTCCCTGTATTAGACATGAGCTGATCAACCTATTTTCTTCCCATATCACTTTTGCACGTGTTCATTCGTAAGTCTGTTCTATAATGTTTCTGTATTCATATTTTTTTTTTAAAAAAATAGCACTTCACAACCATTTGTATTTAAATACGTATTTTCTTAATGAACTCATATGCTAAAATTTTTTGGGGTACCACAAAATTCAGAGCAGTATGCAGTCCAAGGGATAATTACATTTTGGTTCATACTTTTGTCTGTCAATTCACACTGGAATTCACAGAACTCAAATTCCCCCAGCATCCCAGCTCTGTAATCCAACGATGTTTATCCCCACCTTGGAAATGCCCCTAGGAGTGTGCCTTTATGTTCCTTAACTCGTTCCTTCCAACAGCAGCCCTGTGAGGCAGATCTCTGGGATTGCAATGGAGAAACGTGGCTGAGAAAGCATGAATTAGGTCATTCAGTCAACGCATTACAGCTTCCATGTGGAAGCTATTTTAAATTGCACTGTGTGGCAGCTGTTATCATGTGGCAAGCTGATTTTATGCAGTGGTGTCAATCTTATTATTATTATTATTATTATTATTATTATTATTATTATTATGTGGACTGTCTTGGAGAAAATGCCAACTGTTCAGTTGCCCATAGAGCGATTTAAAGTAGTTTCCATGTAATACTGGCAGTGTCTGTACTCATCCTTCATTATCGACACCCAGGCAATTAATTAATGGCTGAATCTTTCTGGAATCACCGTAGAAGCTGCTTGCAGGGTGGGGCAGAGCTACTATGCTAGCTGCCTGGCAGGTGGGTCAATCTAGCTTACTGGTGAGGAGAGAGGTGAGGCAGCAGAGAGGTCAGCATGGTGCAAACACAGCAGCAGAGCTAATCTGGCACTCCTGCCAGTGCATTTGCACCATGCTCACCTCCCCGCTGCTGCCCCCTCCCAGTAACCAACAGGCAGGGAGGTAACATAGTGTCTCTGCCTCCCGATGCTAGCATAGCGGCTCTACCCCAGCCAGCAAGTTGCTTCTGTGTATCTGGATATATATTTATTTATAAATTACATTTTTATGCTCCAAGGAGATCAGGGCAGCAACACTCATGGCCCCCTCCCTTTTATCCATATAAAAAGTTGGTGAGGGCATTTGATGAACTTCATGGCTGAGAGGTGACTTGAACCCACACCTTCCCAGTTCATTCTAGCTTTCATTTTCTACAGTATTTTATTTATATCTGAGTTGCAATGGGGCAAAGTAGAAAGGCAATGGCAGCAGATCAACTGTAGCTCAATCTGCAGTAGGTCAGCAAGGGTTTCTGGCTCCCAGTTGTTTAACAGCAACAATGAAATGGCTTTTCCCACCTAAATTAGGCTACTTAAATTAAGAATACTAACCTGGACTATGAGCACAGTTCTGTTATGGTGTCAAAAACTGATTACTTGGCTCCTGATGGGCTCAGAAGCACCTTGCGATTTAATTCTATGTCTTTTGCACTTGGTTCCAGTTGGTGGATCTTGAGATTCTAGTAAAAAAAGAAAAAAGAAATACAGTGTAGATGTAATAAGTTTGAATATGCCCACCTCTGCCTTAGAACTTGGGATAGGCCAATCTGTCAGTTTTGGGTTCTCTCTTGGTTTTTTCCAATTTGTAGTTCAGTTCTCCATATTTCATAACATAAATTTGTGAACCTGCCCCACCCCCAGCCACAAAAAGTCCTTATAATAATTCACCAGTATTTTAGTGAAAATTTCTCCTAGTATACACATCTTTGTATGCAATGTTACTTAATATACACAGTTTTGCAATCAATTATCCCTAAAACAATGCACTTTCACATGCACATTTCGCTAATATCTGTACTTTTATGCATGCTTACTGAGCATGTGCATTTTTGTACACATTACTTGTACACATTGCATTGTGAAATTTGGAGGAATGCAAATTTTGGAGTATGAGTGTGCTTCAGGATAGATTGATTCACCTTTAAATGAGAACTGAAACAAATTTCTCACCCTTCTCTTCCTAGAGCTCAGACAGACAAGATTCATGGGAGGTTTTTAGCTGTCATTTGTGATCTCCAAGCCCCAGTTTTGTACGATCCAGGCCTGGGGCAGATTAATGAGAGCCAGGGAATGAAGATCTTGCCAGGGAAATTGGCACTGCACTCTGATCATTATCCCCACCACTCATCCTGCCTTTTCTCATTGGGGTAGAATGGAAGCAGGGGAGCTTATGCAAAGGACTTGGCAGGATGCCAACGTTCCTATTCTAGCTTCTGGGGTTAACAAATGGAGAAAGGTGGCTGAGCTCTTTGCCCTCCAGTTCCCATCAATATTTCCCACATCTGAGTTATAGAAACAGAAATATTAAAGAGAATCTTAGTCCTTCCAAAATAGCATTTTGCAAATTTGGAGCTAAGGTCTGATTGACCTTTATTTGCTCTCGATTGAGATGCCATGTCTGATGAAACATGCTGTAGCAAGAAGAAGAAGAAGAAAAAGTCAATCCAAATCCTGTCATTTTCAGGGGAAAGGTGGCTTTTTAGTTCTTTTCGATACCTTGCTCAAACAAAGGTGTTATTTACATGTACCCCCTTTTATGTTCCTTTGAATTTGATTTGGGCAAACGTGAGTTGCTTGGCATCGTTCTGAACTCAATATCCTTTTATACTCAACTTCTTTATAAATTATACATCCATGTGCTTGTTTACTATCAGCAGCCATCTTACAGCCTGCACACTGCTGCATGAAAAGGTCTGGCAGCAATATGTGCCGTGCTCTTGGTAGCTTTGAAAAGCATGTTTACTTTGCTTTAGTACTAGTAACACCTTGCAACCTCAGTGTGTGTCAGTATAGAACAGGGATAGATAGAGAAAATAAATTCCTACCCTGGGATTCACCAGTAGCAAAGAAAATCAGGAAATTCAGAATACCTTTGTGAAACAAAGAAATCTGCAACTCCTCAGAAAGTAAATATGATTCCCTGCCCCCATATTTAACTAATATAGACATAGAAACATTGGAGGGCAAGGTGGAGCAGGCAGTTTTTACAACTGCATTGCTTAAGTGCTCACAATGGCTTTGTTCGGGAGGAAGATGGGGAGAAAAGCAAAACAATTTGGTCCTGCCTGTGGGAGCAATGAGAGAGAATTTCAATTCATTTTGCATTTAAAGGTGAGCCTATCTAATCTGCACCTTCTGAAACAATATGGGAACCAAAACCCAGACATCCAAAATTCACTTTTCTCTGGATTTTGCAATGTAGTCTTCCTGCCAAGTAATGTGTACAAAACTGACATGCATGTACAACATTTGTATATATATATTACTGAAAATAGCATACTAAAGTTCATTATATTAGACACAAGTGCTTTGCAAAAATGTATGTACTGTATTAGATAAAATTGCATTCGAAAAAGTGTATATTAGGAGAAATGTGCACTAAAATGCAAATTTTAGTGGAGAACTGTCTGAGAAATTGAGAAAAATCTACATTTCACCCACCCTTAATCTCCAGTGGCCTTCTTGGATGCCCTACCAGTTTCAGTGGCTACCAGCCACCATTGAAATTCAGTATCACAGAGTAGACTGTAGTAACATAGTTTTAGAGGGAACTCAAGAATAAATACTGGGACAATCTTCTGCCATCTAAATGAATGGCAGCTACATGTGAGCATGATGGGGCTCTTGAGCACATTCTGTTCATGGAATCATAGCATTGGAAATGATTTCGGAGATCATCTATTGCAACTCTCCACTCAATGCAGGCCCTACAGTGCAGGATGCAATTCATAGCAGAGATGTTCTCTGTTGCTTCAGAGGGCAGAACTAAAACTAATAGGTGGGAATTGCACGGAGGCAGAATTTCCTAATTAGCAAAAACTTCCCAATGGGGAGAAGCATTCAAGAGTGCATGGGACAGACTGTCTTGTGACACTGTTCACGGGTATCTTCTAAGCAGAGGCTCGATGGTCATCTGTCAAGGATACTGTAGCAGTCGGTGGGATGGTTGCACTTATCTGACTTCCCATCACTGACATCACTTTGCCTTACCAGGATGGGGAGGGACAAGATGGCCGTGAGGTCAGTATGGTGCAAGGGCACTGGCAGAACCAATTCAGGACTGTGCCATTCTGACACTGTATTACTTCACCTCTTCCTCCTGGTAAGCCACAGCAATGAGAACAAGCCTTTTCTGTCACCTGCATGTTCTGTCCTACTGTCAGTCCATCCCTTAATCTCCTTTCCATGCTACATATACCCAGCTCTTTCAACCATACCTCTAAGCACAGTTTCAATCTTGTCCTCTGGACATGCTCTGCAAAGGTGTTGTGCAGCAGAACATCTGCGCGGGATGTGCCCATAAGTAGTGGAGGCTAAAAAAGGATCTCTTCCATCCGTCTGCTAATGTACTAAACTAAGTGGAGCCTTTCCATGTACGGTAAGCTACACCTGAGCAGAATGGGAAAAATTCTCATTGGTCCACTGCGACCAATTTGTGAGGCACTTGGTGGATAAAGTGGTTCGTAACTGTTCTGACTTGGATTCTTCATTGTCAGTATACCTCTGATAGCTGCTTATTTTGTTATGCATTCTTTTCAGCTTGTGCAACCTGAGAATCTGAGAGGATATGAGGCCCTAGATCCCTGCTCATCCTGGCTAGTTTACAGAGGACAGGCTCAGTGGGTGTAATAAGTGATTAATGCTTCCCTGAGAGGCAGAGTGATACAATCTGTTTAAAAATGCAGTGGTTAGACTTCTGTTTAAGAAACACTCTTGAGATCCCACCTTACTGGATAATTACTACTCAGTATCCAATATTCCATTCTTCTGTGAGGTGCTTGAACAGAGTTTGAGACACAACTCCAGGATTCTTTTGATGAGACAGAATATACTGACCCACTGTATTACATCTCAGTTTGGTGACTGAAATGCCTTCGGTTGCCCTCTTCGGTGATCTGCTCTAAGAACTGAACAGGAGGAATTCATTCCTACTGGTTGTGCTGGACTTCTCAGCAGCTTTTAATGCCTCCTGCAATAGAAGGTATGGGGAGCCTATGACCCTCCAGATGTTGGACTACAAGTGCCACCATACCTGACCATTGGCTGAGGCTGATAGGAGTTGGAATCTAACAACATCTGGAAGGCCATAAGTTCTCCATTCCTTAACTGCAGTATCCTTCAAGTTTATCTTGCTGGAATGAGGCTCAAGGATACTGTATTAGTGACTCCATTCTTTCCTGGAGGATAAGATTTCAGAAGGCTGGTGCTGAAGAATATCTGTTCAATGCCTTGGCCTTCGGAAACTTTAGGAGAGATCCCTCAGAGATTTGGTGTTGGCTATCATCAGTATGCAAATGCCCCTCAGTTCTGTATCTCCCTTCCATCTCAGTTTGGGGAGAGCTTCTAAACCATTATCTGAGTGGACAAACACCCAGATAAGATAGAACTGCTCTAGATTAGGAAGGTGACTGGCCCAGCGATGTGAGCTTTTTCTGGAAATGATCGCACTCCCCTTGAAAGACGAGGCTCACAAAGCTGCATCTGGCACTGGCATTGCACTTAATTCCCACATTGCAGCTGTGGCCAGAAGTTCTTTTGCTCTGCTTAGACTGTTCCTGTTTCTGAGAAGAGTGGACCTGTCCACAGTTGTGCCTTGTTTATGTGGAGACTGGATTACTATAACATGTTATACATGGGGCTGCCTTTGAAGGCTGGAAACGTCAGCAGTACAAAATGCTGTGTGTGGTGCCATGCTTTTGTAGTAGCATGCCACTTCGATGTTTTACTAGCCCCATTGGCCACCAGTCTGTTTCAGTGCACAATTCCAAGTCCTGGTTACTGTCACCTTTAAAGCACTAAATAACTTAAGACCATGATGCCTAATGGGCTTCTGGGCCCTGTGTTAATCTCCATATCTGTTTATCTGATGCAGCCCTTCTGTGCATTATGTTACACTCTGAGGTATGCTTGGGATGCACAATGGGTCCTTTTTGTTATGGCATCCAGACTACGGAACTCCCTGGGAGGTTTCCTTGTCTCCTCCTTTCCCAGTGTCCCACTGCTGGATGAAGACCTTGCTTTTCCAATAAGCTTTTAATTTATATGTTGTTTCATTGATGCCCTCTGTTTCTCTAATTATTGATGGTTCCATTTAATCTGCTGTCTTTTAAATATTGTTTTTCTTATTGACTTAATTATAGTGTATTATTGATCATTAATTAATTTTCTGTTTATATATCCCGAGGTACCCACTGTGATGCTCTCCAGATGTTGCACTGCAACTCTAAACAGCCTCACTTACCATGGCCAGGGTAGATGATCAGGGTAGATGGTAGATGGTCAGGGATAATGACAACTGCAGACCAAAAACATATGGAGGGCACAATGTTGACAACATGATGTATGACAACCTGAGTGCCCTAATTTTGGAGGCAGAAGGGAGGCTATAAATTATGTAATCCATAAAGTATTAAAAATACCTAATTAGTCTACATATATTTTAGAATGGACTAAGGATCCATGTACCTTTTAACCTACTGGTTGCTTTCAGACATAATGTCAAGCAACGGTTTCGTGCTATGCAAACAAACCTTGAGGAACCCTAAATCCACACACTTCTCCTCCCCTCCTGTCTCCTCCCATGCAATAATTTCCTGCTGCCTGATCCTGGTTTGTTACTTAGTGCAAGACTTAGTTTCACTGATTGACATTCGCAAACTCTGATTTGCCTGAAACCAGGACTGAGCATCAGAGAATTGCTCCCCATGAGGCAGGAAGACCTTTCATTGCCTACAGACAGCCACCCAATCTTAAACAACTCCTAACCCACAATAATACTACAACCAGGCTTAACACAGACACTGGCACCAGAGCCTGCAATAAACCCAGATGCCAACTTTGCTGCCACATACACCCGGACAACACCATTACTGGCCCCAACAACATCACACATACCATCTCGGGACTATTTAATTGCTCATCGTCTAACATTGTGTATGCCATCAAATGCCAACAGTGTCCTTCAGCTCTCTATATTGGACAAACAGGCCAAACCTTACGCCAAAGAATAAACGGACATAAATCTGACATCAAGAATCACAGAACAGAGAAACCAGTAGGAGAACACTTCAATCTCCCAGGACATTCTATACAAGATCTCAAAGTAGCTGTTTTACTACAAAGGAATTTCAGAAATAGACTGGAAAGAGAAGCTGCTGAATTACAACTCATTACCAAACTTAAAACCATGAAAAGACCTGGGCTGAACAAAGACATTGGATTCTTATCTCACTATACATAACTTAACCATTTCTCACCTTCTCACCCCTTGCCTTTTCCTGTAAGACCTATTACAGTCGTTAAGAGTCGTCAAGAGGCTCTCTCAGCTATCTGCCTATCTCCCATTCCCACCACCCTTCTGAGTAACACCCCTCCCCACCTTCTCACTATATAGAAGGGTCTGGCAACTTCTGTTTCAGTGTATCTGAAGAAGTGTGCATGCACACGAAAGCTCATACCAAGAACTAACTTAGTTGGTCTTTAAGGTGCTACTGGAAGGAATTTTTTTATTTTGACTATAGGAAAACAGTTCCATTGCTGTACCTAGCTAAGGCAATGGGTCTACTCTAGCAGCAGTTCACCAGGGTTCCATAGAGGGTCTTCCCCAGCCCTAGCTGAAGATGCCAGAGATGGCACCTGGGAGCTTCTGTAAGCCATGTGCTGTACGACTGAGCTATGCCCCCCTCTTTCAATTTGTAGTGAAAGGATGTCAATATGTTAATTATACCCAGCTCTGATGTTTGTTTTCATTTCACTGAGGTTCTGCAGTCTTAATGTTTACTTGATCTCTCCCTGTGATTGGGAACTGGATGTAGGCAAGCCCCAGCAGAGCTAAAACCAGATAAGGCTGAAAAGAATGTTTGCCAGCATACTTGGTGACCAGTCCTCTGGGGACTGAGGGAGTTCAACAGCCTTTTAGACAATCTCGTAATCTTGGGTGGTGTGTTGTTGTTGTGCTATTGCTGCTGCTGGACTGCTTATTATGCTAATCAAGTTGTGCAAAAGAAGGTTCTTTCTTTCTTTCTTTCTTTCTTTCTTTCTTTCTTTCTTCAGATATTACTTTTCCCTGTAGCACAATGACATAAGATGTTTCACGCTGCCATAATGCAATCTTAAAAGTGCAGAAACTCTGTTCTCTCTCTTTAGCATCTAGCCTTTCCAGATGCAACATTTAACTGTTCCAGCCAGAGAAGCGAATGGACATTTCCAAGTACACATTATAATACACACAGGGCTGTATGAGAGGGTGACAAAACAAAGGTGACCAGTTGTGAATACACTGACCTAATCTCTCAAGCTATCAAAAGAGTGAGAGGGAGAATGAGAGAGGGAACAATCATGGTCTATATACCATGACAATACTGTCGCCTTCATCATTTTGTAAAGGTTTTGGGTTAACTTCTGAAAGCAGGAAGAGAGAGAGAGAGAGAGAGAGAGAGAGAGAGAGAGAGAGAGAGAGAAAATTCACTTTGTAGGAAAGTTGCTGTGTTAGACTATAGCAGACTATTGCAAAAACAACCTCAAAGGTAAACTTTTTTTTTCATGAGATGAGCTTGCTGTCATTTATCCAACATAGGATAGTACAGGTAGAAGGAAGATTAGAACGTAATGGCAGCTCTTGAGGTGATATGCAGTAGACTGCCAACTTTTAATGGTTTGACAATAGCAAGTGAAAATGCAAGTTTAAAAAAATTCTGCCAAGGTTGACCATCTATTGGTTAATCACCCATGTCATAGCCTCCATGTTCCTTACCTATAAAATATGAGTATTAACTGATTGCCAGTGATCTTGTATTTGCGTAAATCAAGTGGCCATTAGAATCTTTTATCTGTGGTAGCTCAAACATAGATTTGTGCATTTATGTTCAGGTCATCACAGTATCTAGCTCATAGGGTGCAACAGGTAATTGGTGAGCCAGCATGTTGCACCTGCCTTTACCTCCAAGCTACAGTTTTGTACCTGACTCCACTTGGTGAACCTTGTTGTTTTAGTAACAAAATCAGTCCCTTAGGCTTGAAGCCTGAAGTCCACAAAAGCTCATGCTACAATAAGTTTCTCAGTGATGGATCTTGATTTAATCATACTTAGAGTAGACCCATTGGAATCAGGGGAACTTAAATTCATCATGACTAACTGAAGACCTGTGGATTTCAATTTACTTATTCTATGCATGCCTGTGGCTGCAGTCCTAGCCTTGCTTACCTGGGAGTTAGCCCTATTGAGTTCAGTAGGACTTCCTTCTGAGTAGACATGGTCAGGATGGTACTGTAAGTCTAGCTCCAACGTTTAGACTTTAAGCTGTCACTGAACTCCTTTGTTTTGATGTGTAATGGGATGTCGTTGGCTATTTTTTTTAATTAAATGCTATGCTGTAAATGTGTTTATATCCTACCTTTCTTCAACCTTGGAATCCCATCCAGGCACTGGTTGGTCTCAGCCCTGCTTAGCTTCAGCAAGGTTGTAAACTCATATGCTTTTAGACCATATACTGGGACTCTATTACTATTTCATTTAATTTTTTTGTTACCAAATATGTGCTTCCATGGCTAAATAAATAAATAAATAAATACATCTCAATCACATATACATTCATCAGAAGGGTGATGTTTGGTTTCCAATTGGTGGAACCTGCTTTGGTTGCCAGCGGTTCAGTTGTGAAATAAAAGGGAGTTTTTTAAATAAAAAACAACAACCCTGATTACTAAAATGGCACCTTTGCTAAGCTGAGGTATTTCTTTGGATAATTAAAACATCACGAGGTGTTGTATAATACCTAGATAACTGGAGAACATGATCGACACGTCAAGGCAAGAGCAAAACAAAGCAGGTGAATGAAAAGAAAGAACAAATCTTACAATGCACAATGGAAAGAAAGCTTAACTTGTTTTCTTGCTTTTTTTTATAGAGAACACCAGTTCCCAGCGCCGAAGCATTCCGATGGTTCTTTTAAGCAGTAGTATTATCTTATTTTCAAGGCAGCCTGAAGTGAATGGCAAGCTAAGGTCTTGTTTTAAGAAACTGCTTAGTCCACCACTGAAGAATATATTCAGATAACTATTTTCACTTATGTATAGGGGTTTCCTCAAAAACAAAAAAAACAAATTATGAAGTAGGGTGGTCTCCGGGTAAGAGGGGAAGGGAAAGCCACTTTGAATAACCCATCGGCGATAATGCAGATGTTTCTCCCCACTGAAATGCCTGAACATAAGATAGTACTGTTTGAGCTCCTAACTCATCATCTTCACGTTCACTGTCTTGTGTTTTCATGCTGTTCAGATAAACCCTCCTTGCGGTCACTTGTCCGTCCCCCTCCACTGCTGCCCACCTTTCCCCAAATAACCCAGTTGCATTTTTAGCAACTGGTTCCAGTTTTAGCTACCGCCATTTGTTTTCCTCTCTAAAGACCCCTCCAAATAAGGGAACACACCATACCAGAGGACTCTAACCAGCTCGTGAGGGCCACTCTCTTATCAGGAGACCACCACATCTGGGACCCTGGGGGAATTGGCCAGTTGACTCACATTCAGTACACCAATTCTTTCTTTGATGTAATTTAGCTATACTAGTGAAGTTGTTGTCTATTTTTAAAGTGGCTGTAAAAAAAAAAAGTTTGGGTAAACCCCTGCTATAAAATAATGTATCTTTACAAAGTACCATATCTATACTTCATTTTCCAATATATGTGTTTCAGTACTGTAAACTGTACAGATAGCAGCTTGTATTTTGTGTGTTTAGACACAAAGAGACAATCACGTCTGAGCGTCTATGGAGCGTAACTGTTTGTACACAACAGTGTGGTTCTGCAAGTTAAATCCGGAGCAATAAATCCAAGTTTTTAAGTATTATTTCTGCCAGTTGTCCAGTAGCACCACTGTTTTTACCATTTATACCTGATGCAAAGTTGTGCAAGACATGTGCAAGATTATTATGCATCCAACAAATACCTTTTGGACCATACTGTTGTATGAAAAAGAAAGACATAAAATGTAAAAGTTAATTGTTTGTGAGCACGATATTAGAGTAGCAAATGCTTAATTGCGTTGCTTCGGAAAGAGCTTTACAGAACAGGATCCGTCCAAAGCATGTACATTTAGCAGACCCACTTTGCACTGCACCACAAAATAGAGTTTACAGCATAAGAGGACATACAGAAAGGATTTAACAGAGAGTTATATCAAAGTTGTTTTAGGATACAAAATGAAAAGAGTACCAAACCTTATTTCGGGGTGGGGTGGGGGAGATGGAAATTTGTCACTCAATATATTTACCTTCCCTCTGGAAGTTGTTTTATAGACCTTTCAATAGGATTTTTTTAAAAATACCCTTTATAATGTATCTGAAACTATTTTTGCCCTATGTGCAACATTTATTTCTTAGAATAGTTTGTAAGGTTAGATGGCATTGCATCATCTCTGCAGGTCACGAGAGCCTGAATATCTTTATGGTATTCACAAATATTAGCACTTCTAATGCAATTAAAATTGGGGTGGGGGTGTGTGATTTATACTTTTCTCTGCCTAATTTTGCCCTGCTGGCCCCGCTGGGAGTCAGTGGAATTACTCGGCATGGAATTTTAACTGTACCGACAAACCATTGGCTTTGCTGATTAGGCTCTGGTTAAATCGTTCATAGCAAAATCCCATACATGCCCATTCACAAGTAAGCCCCCCTGAGTTCAATGAGATTGAACAGGTAACTGTGCATAGGATTGCAGTCATTTTTTATCATGGGGGAAACTCACAGGCTTGAAGAGTATTAGGTGGTTTGGGCAGCCTCAAAGAGTTTTGATTTAAGATGAGCAGAAAAGGCCACCACAATGAATCACTTCCTCTGCCTAGCTTGTTTTCAGCTGCCTTTAAAACCAGGAGGGTGTTTTTTTAAAAGATTTATTTTATCATATCAATTTTGTTTAACCCTTGAAAGTAGCATTTGAGGAGTAGCACCAGAAGAGTGAATTGGTTCTCTCTCACTACACAGCAAGGACATAGCTCTGGCTCAGCCATAGTGCTGCGCCATAGTTTAGCATTACAACAGCAAGCCTAGTTTGCACCCCAGGACTATGAGCTTCCTCTGGAGTTTGAAAGCTCCCACTTGCATTTTAGTACAATACAACTTGATTTATCTTTGAAACTCAAGACAAATTCAGGTTAATCTTAACTATGGTTAGTGGAAACAAGCCAACTTTAAACCATGGTTTATAAAGATAGGATGTTTTCACTAACCATTGTTGATCTTTATTGCACAGCATGCTAAACAACATGTTCTGACAGCATGATAAACTGGGCTTGTCTTGTGTAATGTTAAACTATGGTTTAGTGTTATGTCTGACAACACACTTACATATGATTCCCAGAATTAGTCTAATTGAAATCAATGGAATTTAAGGGTTTAAAAGGAGCTCTTGAGGCACATTATTTTCTCTTAGATCCATGGGGTTAACTTTTTGAGGAGTGTGTGTGCAGTTCCAGGTTCTTTTCACAGCTCAACTTTATACATCTTTGGAACATTTTCTCTATGGCTTTCTACTGGAAAGCTCAAATGAAAGGATACAATCTTGCTATGAAGAGTTGTAGTGTATGAGAAGTGCTCGTGTGAATGTTCCCATGTCCTAGTAGGAGACACCTACCTCTCAGCTGGGCTACACCTTTTAATTAAATAAATAGGTTTGTACCAGGTCCCTGTAAAATGATGTGTTCAAGGGCTCTTCCAGGCAGCTTCAACTGTGGAGACAGGAAGCTTCTAATCCCTAGACTTTGGACCCAAGTGTGTGGTATTTTGACACACAATGATGCCTCTCAGGGCTGGTCTAGGTTTTTGCTGTCCAAAATGGCTACTATACATATCCTAAGAGGTAAGCCCCAGCATCTCCTGCAGCACCACACAAGTACACCTCTTGAACTATAAGTAACTTCCCATGGGAACCTTGTAGGCATCTCAGGGTTGAAGGACCAGTTTGGGCTGGCTTCCCAAGATGCTTCTGAAGATAACCCTTTGGAAAAGATCTCTGCCCTTCCCCGGAGACACTTCCTGCACCTCTTGTTGAGTGCCATCCTGGATGAGCCCTTGAAAGTTTCTCTACTTTAAATCTTCATAAATGGGGAAAACCTCAGGTCCAGGGGACCTGTCTCCCGGGACCCTTCCCTGTGCCACACCTCTCAGCAGCCCTGTTTCACATCTTCCCTGAGGGTTTTTGCCTCACTGAAGTGTATCCTTGAACTCTGATGGTGCCTCTTGTTTACCTGAATGGAGGATAAAGAGGGGCGTGCAAAGGTGTATAAAAACAAGCTTATCACACAAAGATCACAATTCCATTCATTGCTCTGTTGGCTTTTGCCTATGGCCCCATCTACAGCAGGGATGTAGCTCTCCGAAGCTTTCCCTGAAGGGAGCGTGGGAGGAGAAGAAACTCATATCCTGCTCTAGAGTAAAGAAGTAGATAGGTAGCCGTGTTGGTCTGCCATAGTCAAAATAAAAAAATTCCTTCCAGTAGCACCTTAAAGACCAACTAAGTTAGTTCTTGGTATGAGCTTTCGTGTGCATGCACACTTCTTCAGATACACTGAAACAGAAGTTGCCAGATCCTTCTATATAGTGAGAAGGTGGGGAGGGGTGTTACTCAGTAACTGAGTAACACCCCTCCCCACCTTCTCACTATATAGAAGGATCTGGCAACTTCTGTTTCAGTGTATCTGAAGAAGTGTGCATGCACACGAAAGCTCATACCAAGAACTAACTTAGTTGGTCTTTAAGGTGCTACTGGAAGGAATTTTTTTATTTAGAGTAAAGAAGTTGTATATGGCCTTTTTTCATTCCGAGAAAAAAAAGCCCCAAACTTTTTATTATTATTAAGAAACAACAGATAATTGATTATCAGTACAGCATATGCTTGAAGCCTTACTGACCCAACTGGCTGTTGAGCTTGCCTTGTTTGGAAGACCTTTTGTGATTGCGGTTAAAAGTAGGGACAGAAAAATTCAGTTCAGGCTACGTTAGGTGTACAATGATTCATAGCAATGTACTAACTGTCTTAATACCCTGATGTTGCATGTGTCAATGTGGTTTCATTTCTGGGTTTTTATGTTTTGTTTTGTTTTGTTTTGTTTGATTGATTTCGGAAGAGCTGATGAATTTGTATATCGTAATTGTGATGTTTTTTACATGTCAAATCCGAATGGTTAAAAATTCTAAAACTGTCAATTATAATTATTATTATTAAAAAGGACATGGATACATTCACTTGGATCCCCGCAATTATTATTATTATTATTATTATTATTGGAATTTCTTTTAGTCTATGTCTACCAGCCTTATCAAGAATTTTTGTTTCATTGACACACAATTTGTATGAAGTGTAGTGCATATATTTGAGTATTTTAGTTGCAAGTGTTTTGAAGAAGGAAATCTCTTTTCTGACCTCTTAGCCTCTTTTCTCCTGTATATGGTTATCATTTGTAACAGATTATTGTTAGGGGTCTGAATCTCATTTGTGTTTCCCAAAACCTCCTCAAATGATTTAGGCTGCAATCCTAACCGGTGTGTGTTGATGGGGGTGGGGGAGAACAAAGGTGGTTCGACCACCTCATCCAACATTCTGCTAGGATCTCCTGGCTTGCTGGGTGGTAGTGAAGGCATTGGAAAACTCTACACATACATATCTTAATTTTTTTTACACCCCCCCCCCATTTTACCTCCATTGTTTCCAATGGGAGGGGGAAAGGAGGGAGGAGTTTAGACATGCTCAGAAGCATGTCTGAGTTCCCATCTGACTTGTGAGCAGGACAGGGGACCAGGAGGGCTTGGAATCTCCAACACTGGAGCTCTGTCAAAACTCCCTTTCCAAGATCAGAGCTCCACTCTAACACCATGGGGTTTGAGCCAATCCAGCCTAAAGCAACTTTGATGCCCTCCAATGGATCATACAGTTGCATCCTTAACATATATAATATGGACTTCTAATACTGCTCCTACACACACACACACACACACAAAATTTGGTCCAGTAGTTTCGTGCTGAGGTTCTCCCATTTTGGGCAAACGGACCACTCTGTGTGAACTATTGGATGCAATTGCAGAGGTCCCTATTTCATTGGAGTGAATGGGGAACCAAAACACGCTGTGCAAAAGGTTCTGTGTGTGCCTCACAAAATACAGGAAGGATTGGGACAAAAGACTGCAATTCTGATGTCTTTTAGAGCTGAGCGCTAAGTCTGCCAAACCGAATGCAGTATTTTTATTTTTTACCATACCTCAGATAAACCTGTTCAGCTGTAAGGTTGCAAGTGAAGCATGCATAGGCGTTATAGGACTTAATAATAGTCAACTCTGTAAGAGAAAGGAAATATTCCCTTTTGTTCAGAACCCCCTGGCATGCAAGTCACACAATTAACACTAAAGAATATGAAGTCTTTAAACGGGCTGTGTCTGTAATCAAATAATGAAAGAGAAAAAAATAGAGAGAAAGCAATTAAATGAACATACCATCCAGGGTCGAATACATCCAGCAAAAATCAGTGGTGGGTCTTTGATCATAGTTGGATGCATAGTGATATCAAACGGATGGTTCTCATGTAACAGCTAAATGTTTCAGATTTTGTTTTTATTAAATTTGGCAGTTTCACACTGAGATCTGCTGATTCCTGGCAAATAAAGGACAGCTCAAATGTGAGAAAGTATTCCATTTTCACAATTGCAGGGAGCTAGGATTACTTTTTTTCCCCTCAGAAAAAGAGACCACAAAAATGTACTCCTTTCACACTGTTCTCCTATTTCTGAACTGTGCAGTTATCTATTAAATTTTCTAATAGATCTTTGTGTAAAGTGTATGTATGCTTGTGCAATTATGAAAAAAGCAGTTTTTGAAAATGGTGTATTTATTTCAAATCACTTATGGGGCATGTACAAAACTGTATAAACCCATTCAATCTGCCCAGTAAAGTTGTTTTTGTGATATTTCTGTGTTGTTGAATAAAGGAATTTAGTACTCTAAATATCTCTCTTTTTCCATGAACAGGTTAAATCTGAGGGATCTTAAATAACAAAATGATTATCCTTGGTAACAACCATGCAAAAATAACCAAAAAAAGAGAGAAAAGGTTCAGATTCTTAATTCATACTTACTCCAATAAATGCAATAAGGTTTTGGTACAATATATGTTCAGTGTTTTTTTTCTTTATTAGCATTCAACAAAAGTCTCTTGAATTGCTTATCACACGTCACTTCCATTATCAATTATTATTATTATTGTCATCAATATTAATAGAACCAGTGCTTTCTTTCTGGGGGGATGCAGGGGTACACTTACCCCTAAACATTTTGTGAATCTAAGTTTGGCCTCATTGAGGGGCAGTATTTCCATATGAGTAGGAAAATGAGAATACCCCTAAACATTTTTTTAAGAGAAAAAGCACTGAATAGAATTATTATCCACCTTGCACCATTAGACCCCAGGGCAGGTTACAATAATTTAAAACAAATTACAGTCACAAGAATAAGGTGGGGGCTGAAAATACACATCTCAGGTGTCAAAGGCCAGGCAAAAAGGTGCATCTTCAGCATCCACTGAAAGTTGTATATTGAAGATGCCAGGTGCAACACTGTGCCACAACTGAGGAGCTCTCCTAGGTCACCCCCTGGACATCTGTGGGTGGTGGAACTCCCAAAATGGCCCTTCTCTGCTGATCTAAACAACTGAGGTTTGTAGGGAAAGGAGGCAGTCTCTCAGATATCTGCAGTCAAAGTCATGTAGGGCTATAAATGCTAGTATGGGGCACTTGAATTGGGCCCAAAACCAAACCAGTAGACATTTAAGAAGAGGGGTTATAGAAGTTCTAAAGGCAACCCCAGCTGCATTTTGAACCAACTGAAGTTTCAGAATTGTCTTTAAGGGCACATTGCAATAACCCAATCTAGAGGTCAACAGAGCATGGAATACCATGGCTGATCATCTCGGTCCAAAAGGGGGCATAGCTGGCGAACTAGCTGCAACTGCAAATAGACCTTTTTAAAAATAAAGATGTGATGTAAATCTTTGTATAAAAAAGGGTTACTGACCCAGAAGCATATACCTAGGGAATATAAAGAGCTTCATACAATTAATTCCAAAATACATATTTCTTGGTTGAGGGAGAGGTGAGACTTCATGGAGTTAACCACATTGGCGAGGCAGGGGGAGAATTCCACAGAGCTACAACATCAAGCTGTACAGTATTGTCATTCTGATGAAATCACCATTTTGTTAATCTCTTAAAACTTTTCTGGATAGTGGAGCTGTTTCAATACCAGCAGAAGCATTTTAGCTCCATTTTACTGCTTCATAGTACAAAGTCCTGTTCAATAGATGCCTTGTAAACTCCCAAGAGAAAGAAAAAAGAGGTCCCTTTGCCTTGTAAATCCATATTGTGGTTACCAACACCTGGAACGACTTCAAACAGCTTAAAGTTTTTGGGTTCAATCCAATGCTGCGTAAAGTGCACTTAAGCCCAATGATATCAGTCATCTTGAGCATGCCTCATTTTGTGTCGGATTGCATTTTTATTATTTTTGACATAAACTTTGAAATCATATTCTACGGAAATACGAGGAAACCATAGTAACTAGACTTATGGCATCAAATGCTAATTGGCTCAGGAAGAAGATAATTTGATTGCTTCCCCGCCCCGTTTTCAACAACTTTTGAACTGAACATGCCAAATTGGATCCAGAGTTGGCTTTCCATGAATAGAAACACTCCTTCCATTCAAGGAGTGGACTAAGATCTGGCAGAGGCTCGCCCCAGAGCAACAAGGCAAGTTTTATTACATTTATATCCTATCTTTCCTCCAAAGAGCTCAAAATGTCACACACAGTTCTCCTCCTCCCCATTTTATCTGCTCAACAACCCTGTGAGGTAGTTCAGGCTAAGAGACGGTCACAGGCCCAAGGTCACCCAGTGAACTTCATAGCTGAGCGGGGATTTGAATCCTGGTCTCCTGGACTCTAACCCCTACACCACACTGGACCTCTGTTTCCCTGCTGCACCACCACCCACATTCTATCCCCAGAGCAGGTATTCAAGAAGTACAGGGAACTGTCAAAAAAGGGATCCCCACTTCCTTTGGTGAGAGTGTCCTGATGAGTGAAGCATTCCACTCTCTGGAATGCTGGATCCAGTTCATTGTTCTTTGCTTTTTTGCTTTCAAATGCCCAACAAAGATGAAGGTGTTTGAAGTCAGGCTATTCAAAGTGGCCCAGATTTTCATCCATGTCTTTACGGTGATGTGCTGTGGTTGACATGATGGTTTCAGTTTAAGAAAATGTAAACAGTCAAGGTAAGTCTTCTTCAAGTTTTCTTCTTATCATTTTTGGTGGTGGGGTGCAGTAATGATAACACCAAATCCAAAGATTACTTTTAAAAATTGCTTCATGGCTATCAGGGATGGGCTGGCGGGATCTACTTTGCTTACTTTCTCTTTTTTTAATAGAACCCCACAATCCACCAACAGGAGCCCACTGCAAAATAACGACCTTCAATCCACAATAGTGAGTTGGCCATGTAGTCCATTGGGAAGGAGACATACCATGAACACCTATGGGTTCCCCAGGAAAAGGGATCAAGTCACACTGCGGGAACAATGTTCCCTAACAAATACTCCAAGTGACACAGTTGGATTGCAAGGGGAAGAGGAACAAATGCGCCAGGATTAGTAGAACCCAGACCAGGAAGTTAATGGGACCAGTTCTAGGAGCTTCAATAACATTGAAATCAGGATCAACATTTTAAATCCTACCATGGGGAGATGTTAAAGTGGCCATCACAGGATGAAACTTTGTCCTTGAGCGCTCTGCTAGTACCAGTGGTTTTTAGGGGTCAGAGGAGGAGGAGAGACTAGCAATACTGGAATCCACTTTACATTGCAACTCCTCATCCATGAAACACTCATTTTCAAAAGTAAGTTATCACAAAGTATGGGAAGCTCTTGTTCAAGAACCACAAGCCCACAAACCCTCTTAGGTGCACAGAACCAGTTGTGCAGATCTTTAACTCCATCAATGTTTTAGAGCACAGCTGGGAAAACTCTGGTTCTCCAGTTGTTGTCATGCCTAACCATTGACCATGTTAACTGGGGTTGATGGAAGCTGAGGTCCAACCACACTCTGAGAACCACATGCTCCCTGTTCCAGATTTAATGTGTTTTCATCTCCAATCTGTAGAGAGTCTTAGCAAGCTTTATGTTATGCCGTCTCCATAACTGTGAGGCAGGTTCCCATTACTTCCAGTTGACAGAATGGGAAATGGGACTGTCATCCAATGAATTGCTCAAGGCCACCCAGTTTGTTGACTCTGCTGCAATTTGAACTAATGCTTCCTGAGTCCAACATGCTATTCATCGAATCATACTGGGCTCTCAGTTTAATCTTATTTTTTTTCTTCACAAAGAAAATATTATTCTTCAGAGCCTCACATAAGGAAAAACTCAGTGGATTCACAGACTCAGCATGGCTGCACAGATAGTCTTATTATAAGAACTGAGCTGCAATGTTGTTTTAACCACTAGCCACTTCCTCTTCTGAAGTATTTCTCCAAGGAACTGCTTGGCAATTATTAATGTCACGATCCTGCAAGGTTCCACATGCTTGCCCAGAGATAGTGATCATCATTAAATTCTCACTTGCAAACTAATCAGGTTCTAATTATATGCATAACTCTTCCTTAAAAGACAATTATTAGTATAATTATTTGGATAAGGAGGAAGGAAGTACCAAAATGAACCCAACTAAGATCTGGCCCCATGGAGGTCATCCATGGTCTAAAAACTTTGTCATCTAAAGAGACAGAATAAGGAATGTTTGGGAGGGGAAAACAGTGATGAAGTGATTTGCCAGCATGCAATATAAGACATCAGTGGAGACAAAATGGGAATACGGATCTTCTTACTCTTTCAATGATACCTTCTAGAGTTGTTGCTGTTGGCATCTCGTCTGTCTCAGGAGACAATGGAGGGGGTGAAGTCAAGCTACTGGTGGAACCATTCTAAACTACATCACTACATCAATTGCTGAAGGAACAACAAGGCAAGATGGGGCTCATTTTTCGAAGAAAGGATTAAAGGATTTTCTCTTGCAGTTTGGATGTGCAGATAAGCCCAAACCCCAAGAAGACTGCGGACCCTGTAAAGTGGTAACTACAATAACTTTGGGAGAAATTCAATGTAGCGCTAAGCAGATCACTCAATTGGCACAAACATTTCTACTTCCCTGATGCAACGAATGGCTCTCCGGTGCCATTCTGGAAGTTCTCCTGACCACTCTGGAGTCAATTTGGGGATGAACAGGTTGGGAGAAAGAGTTGGGAGAAGCCCTGTTGCGACTAGCAGAAGCTCTTGCTCAGGCTTCCATTGATGGGGCTCAATTAGTTGAATCCCATCCCTTATAACAGCGATTCTCAACTTGTGGGTCCTCAGATGTTGTTGGACTGCAACTCCCATCATACCTGAGCTCTGGCCTTGCTAGCTAGGGGTGATGGGAGTTGTAGTTCAACAACATCTGGGGACCCACAGGTTGAGAAAGGCTGCCTTATAATAATACCTACTTATTCCTCTCTCTTTCTCTCTCTCTCTCTCTCTCTCTCTCTCTCTCTCTCTCTCTCTCTTTCCTTCACTTACCTGTGGGAATAAAATCAGGCATGCCAACCAGAGTGCCTTGGAGAAAGGGTAGCCTACACATTTTTCAAACCAGTCAATATGTAGGCCCATGTGCTTCTCTCCCCCAGCTGTTGTATTAAGTGGCCAGGTGGAGAAGGCGACAGGGCTCTTGCACCTTTAATAATTGTATAGGAGAGAGAATTTCAGCAGGTGTCATTTGCAGAAGTGACAGCTGCTGAAATCCCCTCTTCTGCACAGCTACTCAAGGTGCAGGAGCCCCAGCATCTTTGTCACCCTATGTGTCCATCTGTGTTGTAAATGCTAGGCATTTATGTAGCACATTTCTGCAGCTCAAAGTGCCTCCCATACATCATCTCACTAATCCCTGCAACTCTGTAAAATAAGCCACATTGCAGATGGAGGATTGAGGCTGAGAAAACAGAGGCTTCCCCGGTAGTGGAGGAGGTGCAATTTGAAAAAAATGGATTTTGTAGTTCTCACTTTTACTATATAATTCTATGCACGTGTTTACCCGGAAGTCAGGCTGACTGTGCTCAGTACCTAATAAGTGTAGCCAGTAGCCCTGATCCTGTTTCGATCCAATGTTATGTCTGCATCAGCCCTGTCTCCTCTGCATTATTGCATTTCTCATAGACCTTCTCGGTGCTATATATGTAGCCCATTCTTCTTCCAGGGCATCATACAATCTACAGAATATCATAGAGTGCCAGTCTGGTGTAGTGGTTAGAGTTTTGGACTAGGACCTGAGAGACAAGGGTTCAAATCCCCACATAGCCATGAAGCCCACTGGGAGACCTTGGTCCAGCCACTGTCTCTCAGCCTAACATACCTCACAGGGTTGTTGTACGGAGACAGGGAGAAAAGTGGATGCCACCTTGAGATCCATTGAGAAACGGTGGAAACAAGGAACCAAAATATGATGCACTCAGTAACACTGCAAGGTGCATTAGACGGAGAGAAGACGACTTGTCTGTGACATTTCTCAACTCCATGGGATGATATCTGAGTCTTTAGATCAGGGATGGGGACCCTCAGGTCCAAAGAGCCAATTATGGCCCTCCAAACATCTTTCTCTGGCCTTGGTACTTTCCTTGGGACACCCTTTCACATACCTCCATGACCCTGCTCTAAAGCTCTGTAACTGATTTTCCCTGTCTGCAAAGTGCGACATCTTGCTTGCTTGGATGATGGACAGAGTGCATGTGCAGAAATTCATTTTTCATTGCTTCACCCATTTTTGCCTCCAGCCCCATCCACCACTGCATGTGGCTCCCAGAAGGTTGCCTAAAAGGGAATGCAGCCCTTCGGTTGGGGGGAGGGGAAGTTATCCACCCTACTTTAGGCTTACCCAGCCAAACTGGACACATTTGCCATTCTATCACAATGACTCTGTTCTGTTCTACAAATGGTCCACTTGGAAATGAACTGCCAAATAGGCCACATCAACACCATACATTTAAAACACTGCAATACCACTTTGAAAAGTCACAACTTCCCCCAGAGAATTTTGGGAGCTGTAGTTAGTGCTGAGAGTTGTTTGGAGACGCCCTTTTCCCTTCACAGAGCTACAGTTCCCAGGGTTCCCAAGGAAGAAGGATTAACTGTTAATCTACTCTGGATTGTAGGTCTTTGAGGGGAATAGGGAAAGCTATTAATGACTCTCAGCACCCTTAACAAACTACAACATCCAGGTTTCTTTCAGAGAAGCTATGACATGGTATCATGGTGCTTTAAATGAGTAGCCATAGTGTGTTGAATAGTATGTCTAAAAAGTACTATTCTTGGTGTGCAGCCCTGGAGGCATGATGAAACCTGCCACAAGCATGGAATTCCTCCAGGACTGTGTGAACATTCCTAAAATAGCAAAGTTTCATTGTGAAACAATAAGGCTATCAGTCTTCCCAACATTTCAAACAACAGTTAAGGCAAAACCAAGGGCTTCTTTTTGCTTGATATTTTTTTTCCAAAGAACGGCTGAGTTAGGAGCTACCTTCCCTTCCTCTCCTCAAAATGCTGGCAATTCACTTCCTCGGCAGCCAGTCCAAAGTTTTATTTTATTTTCCTGTCGGGGGTGACAGAAATATAACAGCTGGACTATACAGACCTGCTGGGTCTCACTTAATGTCAAGGATCTCAGCTCAAACAGAATTCCAAACAATTTCCCAGTAAAATTGTGCAGATGTTGTTAGGTTAAACAAAGCCACAATTAATTATTTGGTATGGGCCTGCCTGGCTTAAGTTGCGAAGTATAAACATTCCAAAGGAGAAGAGAGTTTTGACCTCTTTATTCTTTGCCTCCCTGCCCCCCCCCAAGTCAATTTCGGGTCTTCATCCTAAATGGCTCCTCTCCAAGAGAGAACAAGGGGAAGAAGAAAAGAAAACACTGACACCAAACTGCTAGCTCCAGAGATGTTTCTCCAAACGAAGGCTAAAATATTTCAAGTCAGAAGGCTCTGTTCTTTATCCAAACCACCTGACAGTAATCCTTATTAATGCTCCAGTTCCATTATTTTTCACCACCAGATGTCCCACGCAAGAGTGTAAAAGGGATACAGGAAGTCCAGAAATTAGGCCAGAATTTTCTGTATAGAGGACATTTCCATGTTGGGAAAAGCACAAAAACCCTCATGGTTTATATATGTGCAATGATAAATGTGTGACGATGGCACATGGGCCTCGTTCTCCACATATATGTACAATTGGAATCTCTGATTATGAGTGTATTAATCAGACCACCAATCTATCTAGCCTATTACTTACTCTGACTGGTAGCAGCTCTCCAGAATCTCAGGCAGGAGACTTTCCTATCATTCGCAACATGGCCCTTTATTCAGAGAGGTCTTTTTGAGAGGTCTTTCTGCATGCACAAGGCATTCTGCATTCTAGGGCTGTGCCCCAACCCGGGCCAACTCAGGAAACACCCAACCTGGATCCAGCAACAAATCTATTTCAAGACAGGACTAATGTTTAATTAGGCCCAGGGGGAGTGGCATCTTTCCCCCCACCTTGCTCCCTTTTCTCACTGCAAAGATCAGGAGGGTCAATCCTGCTGGGTGCTGTTTCATCAGCAGACCCTTCAGCCAGCAGCATTACCTGGTGGGGTGGAGCTGTAGCAGTAGCTTCCCAACAGGGCAATCCCTATTACTTATGGGGCAGGGGAGGGTCAAGGTAGGAGATGCGCAGATGTACCAGTGGCTGTGCTGGATTGGTTCCACTGGTGCACCCATGCAGTCCTGATCTTGCTACTCCCTCACTCCCACTGAATTCATCACAGGAGGTTGTTGCTGAGGTCCTGTCCCACCAAGTGAGCCGCTCCTGCATGCATAACGTCCTGGACCAATTTCTTCCACAAAGTTCTAACTTCCCTTATCACCTTCCCTTGGAATTTCTCTCATTTCTTTCTTTCTTTCTAAACTTTTTAAAAAATAAAAAGCGTGCCATTATTTCACTTCTGCATGGAGGGGTGGTGATGACGGCACAGGATGAAGTGCCAATAATTACAATAAAAGCAGCACAGCACCTGTCCGTTCATTAAAAGCAGTCAGTTCCCCAAAGCCTGTTAGAACAAGAAGGTTTTTACCAGGACAACAAAGAAGAAGCCACTCTAGCTTCCCCAGGGAGAGAGTTCCAGAGTCTAGGAGCAGCCACTGAGAAGGCCCTTTCCCACATCCCCATCCAGCATGCCTGTGAGGGTGGTGGGATTGAGAGAAGGGGCTCCCCTGAAGATCTTAAAACCCTGAGCAGGTTCATATGAGGGAATGTGGTCTTTCAGATAGCACTTTGAATTCTGTCCAGAAACAGACCAGTAGTCATTGGAGCGGTTCTAGCAAGGGAGCCATATGCTCCCTATAACCAGCCCCAGTCAGCAATCTGGCTGTAGCTCTTTGAGCCAGTTGAAGTTTCTGAGCACTTTTCAAAGGCAGTCCCACAAAGAGTGCATTACAGTAATCCAAATGGGATGTAACTAAGGCATATGTCGCTGTGGCTAAATCAGACAGCTCAGTGAATGAGTGCAGCTGGCACACTCATCAGTGCAAATGTGCTCCTGGCCACCACAGAGACCTGGGCATCCAGGCTCAGGGCTGAGTCCAGGATTATGCCCAGATTGCGAACCTGTATCTTCAGGAGTGTTACCCCATCCAGCACAGGCTGAATCCCTATTCCCTGTTCTGCCTTCTGACTGACCAAGAGCACCTCTGTCTTGTCTGGATCTAGTTTCAGTTTGTTCACCCTCATCCAGTTTATTACTGAGACAGCTTCCTTAGATTTAGGTGGAAAGGAGAATTAGAGCTAGGTGTCATCAGCATGCTGGTAACACCAAATCCTGAAACTCTGGACAACCTCTATTGGTGGTTTCATGTAAATGTGAAATAGCATGGGGGACAGAACCGAACCCTAGAAGGACCCCTCAGGCCAATGGGTTTGCCCCTCTAAGAAGGAACAGAGCAACTATAAAACAGTGCCTCCAAGTTCCATCCCAGCAGGGTGGTCCATGAGAATGCCATGGTCCAGCAGGTCCAGCAGAACCAACAGGGACACACTCCCCCTGTCCAGTTCTGGGCATAAGTCATCCATCAATGTGACCAAAGACATCTCTGTCCCATAACCAGACCTGAAACCAGATTGAAATCTAGATAATCTAGATAATCACTCAGCTCCAGAAACCCCTGGAGCTGAGATGCTACCACATGCTCTGGTACCTTGCTCAAATGGGATATTGGAGACTGGCTGATAATTATCCAATACGATGGGATTCAGGGAGGGTTTTTTCAATTAAGGTCTTAGAACTGCCTCCTTTAGACACACTGGAACCCTACCTTGTTTTAAGGAGACATTGGCTGCTCCCTTCATACATTCAGCCAGTCTCTGCCTGGCCCTTTTGATAAGTCTGTCTGACTGTCTTCTTCTTCTTCTTCTTCTTCTTCTTCTTCTTCTTCTTCTTCTTCTTCTTCTTCTTCTTCCTCCTCCTCCTCCTCCTCCTCCTCCTCCTCCTCTTCTTCCTCCTCCTCCTCTTCTTCCTCCTCCTCCTCCTCCTCCTCCTCCTCTTCTTCTTCTTCTTCTTCTTCTTCTTCTTCTTCTTCTTCTTCTTCTTCTTCTTCTTCTTCTCCTCCTCCTCCTCCTCCTCCTCCTCCTCCTCCTCCTCCTCCTCCTTCTCTGATTTGCCTTTTCCTTGATGAGCACCACATGGACCAATGACTGCATTCTTCCTTTCTTATGAGCCATCAAACTCCAGCCTCCTGCTAACTTAATGCATGCTT
The DNA here is from genome assembly GCF_964188305.1 of Podarcis bocagei. Lineage (NCBI taxonomy): Eukaryota > Metazoa > Chordata > Lepidosauria > Squamata > Lacertidae > Podarcis > Podarcis bocagei. The sequence goes on from NC_138134.1 coordinate 57,677,215, forward strand.
TGGGAGATAGCACATCCCATAAGCATTATTCACATATAGAATTATAGAATGAAAGAATTATAAAATTGGAAGGGCCCCCAAAGTTCATCTAGTCCAGCCCCCTGCAGTGCAGGAATCTCAACTAAAGCATCCATGACAGATGGCAGTGTGATTAGTTTGCAGATGCAGAGTTTTACAGGTTAATAAACATGGGTTAGATCGAGATTAAAAGCAAAGAACTAGCACTTCCCTTCTGCAGCTAAAACAGCACAAACAAGCATAAGGCACATAAATCTGAAGCCAGCATTGACTGGATGGGACCAGATATTTGTAATTGTGCCTACAGCTGCTTCTGGTAGTAGAATCATAGAATCATAGAATCATAGAATCATAGAGTTGGAAGAGACCACAAGGGCCATCGAGTCCAACCCCCTGCCAAGCAGGAAACACCATCAGAGCACTCCTGACATATGGTTGTCAAGCCTCTGCTTAAAGACCTCCAAAGTAGGAGACTCCACCACACTCCTTGGCAGCAAATTCCACTGTCGAACAGCTCTTACTGTCAGGAAGTTCTTCCTAATGTTTAGGTGGAATCTTCTTTCTTGTAGTTTGGATCCATTGCTCCGTGTCCGCTTCTCTGGAGCAGCAGAAAACAACCTTTCTCCCTCCTCTATGTGACATCCTTTTATATATTTGAACATGGCTATCATATCACCCCTTAACCTCCTCTTCTCCAGGCTAAACATGTAAACTCAGAAATGCCTGCTTATAGAACCCTGATTTTAAAATTCATTTCACATTTGGTCCAAGGAGGGAGAGAGAGAGAGAAAAGAGAGATTTTGAACCTTTCTGAATTTTTGGGTAGGAGGAGCAAGGAGATAATTTTTTTTCTCTATCTCTATCTCTATCTCTATCTCTATCTCTATCTCTATCTCTATCTCTATCTCTATCTCTATCTCTATCTCTATCTCTATCTCTATCTCTATATGGTGCCTGGCAATATAGCAGGAGTGACTCCAAGATTGGATAAATCTAGTGCACCACTTACTACAATATCTTTTTCCTCACCCGGCAGAGCCAGATTACGAGATGCCTGTTTATGATCAAGTAGGATACAGGCCATGCATACAAAATGACCCACCTTTTTATGAAGAAATCAGTGGACAACTTCTCCGCATTGTATCTAGGCTGAAGTCGATGGATACTTTACCTTTTGCTGCAGTGCGCTCAAACTGGAGCTTTATGCCAGATCAATTTGGGACAGGACCTTGGGTCTGGATCAATAAAATATTTGAAACCAGCTCTGGATTTAGGACAATGTGGCTGGTTTCCTCACACAGGGCACTGAGCTGAGAGGGTCAACAACAACAACAACAACAACAACAACAACAACAACAACAACAACAGCAACACATCTATTCACATGTTTACCTACTCAAAGTTAGGCCCCAGTCAGATGGGCGATTGGGTTGCCATTTAGGGGTGAATTTAGGGAGGGCACCAAATTTTGTCCTTGCTTCTGCCGCCATATTACCAAAGCCTGCCCCTGTTGGAACCAGATGCCAGTTAGTTCCTCCCCTCAAAGAACAGTGTCCATCTGTATCCATTCCTTCAGGCTGCACCGGGGTGGAGAGTGGGGTTCCTTCAGATGCCTAGGAGCAACTGCCAGTTGGCTCCCGCACCCCCAGGTGCAAGAAGGAAGTTCAGGATGGTACCTCACTCTTGTTGCAGGTACAAAAACTGACTGGACTGGCCGGCAACTGTATCTTACTTCCACATCAGTGAGAGCATAGCATCCTTTAATGTAACTGAGGACAGAGCAAGTCACATGACACACATGCCTCTTTCTGTTCCTCAGTATCAGACACAGGCAGCCTCATCAATCTGCCTAATGGTAGGGCCAGTCCTGTCCGCCTTCCCTCCTTCTGTTTGAAGGCAGGAGCTCAACAGGCATTGCTAGGTAGTTAATGGATTCAGGGCACAGGCCCATGACAAAATTTGCATATACTCATTTGTATGTATAGATATAAATTTAGACCTTTGAGCAAATTAAGATGGTGACTGACTGGAGTCCTTGCTTGCTGCATAGTAAAAACTCTTCATGCAAAGTAAAAATGAAATATAATATTTTTTTAAAGAAAGAAGAAGAAGAAAGGAGGAAAGGGGCAGGAGATATGGGGCCCAACATAAAAAACCTGGGGTTAAGGCCCCACCTCACTAAAAATATCCCTGTTATTTTTATACAATCTCTATTTTATGCAATTTTCTTTTGTAAGCTGCCTTGAAGGGTTGTTTTCTTTTTTCAAGTGCAAAGGTGGCAATGCTGGCTGGTTCCCATTGGGACTGGTAGGGAGCCTCAGGATAGGTGGACTCAGATCCAATCACATGCAGAGGTGGAGCCTATGATGGGCGGAACCAACTAATTTCGTTTTTGTTCCCATCCTTTTCCATTCTGAGTTCTACAAAGGCAACACTGAGGCTAAAGAGAAGGAACCTGATGGCCAGCACCCCTCCATGGAATGGATGTAGGAAGTCAGGTAGGTGGGGGTCAACTGTGGATGATGGCGCAGCTTCCCAACCGCCCTAATGGACCAGCCTACATTGGAAGGGAAGGTGTGGTAAAAATACCAAACAAACAAGCAACTATTTGCTTTCAAATCCCAGGAAATCAAGGTCCACACAATGCCCAGTGCATACATTTATCACCACTGAAATGATAAATGACTTTGCTAAGCTATCCAAATGGCCAAAGGAAGTCACTGTGTATGGATAGCACCTATAGTTTGAGACAGGATGTTGATGTGTGGTAACTGCCTGCCTCCATTACCAAATGAGCCACATGTGCCTAATTTTAAGAGACTTCTTATTTAAAATGTTGTGGTTCGTTCCCAGCAGAGCACACCCGGCCTTCGTCTCTCCCACCTCAAGAAAGATGCCACTCTATATTAGTGCATCATCACATTTACATGTCTTTAGGTTCAGGATGCGATGTCTTTAGGTTCAGGATGTCTTTATGGGACGTGGGTGGCGCTGTGGGTTAAACCACTGAGCCTAGGACTTGCCATCAGAAGGTCGGTGTTTCGAATCCCTGCAATGGGGTGAGCTCCCGTTGCTTGGTCCCTGCTCCTGCCAACCTAGCAGCTTGAAAGCACCTCAAAGTGCAAGTAGATAAATAGGTACCGCTCCGGCAGGAAGGTAAAAGGCGGTTCCGTGCACTGCTCTGGTTCACCAGAAGCGACTTAGTCATGCTGGCCACATGACCCGGAAGCTGTACACCGGCTCCCTCGGCCAATAAAGCGAGATGAGAGCCGCAACCCCAGAGTCAGTCACAACTGGACCTAATGGTCAGCGGTACCTTTACCTTTACTTAGGTTCAGGATGCTTATTTCCAGAGTTGTCTTTCTGGTTTAAGAATACCCATTTCTTGATGTTTCCATAAAAATCGCCGTATCCTGTTCTGAATGCAACAGAGACAGAGTTTGTCATGATGCATGAATGGACCGTGCATTAAGACTGCCGCACTTCCTTGCCAACACCTGGGAAATAGCACTGCCATACCACTTGGCAATGGTAAGAACACACTTGGTTTTAGAGCTCAGGGCCACAGTTCAAGAGAACACAAACACTGGAAAAGGATTCAATGAACAGTTAACTGAAACAAAGGTTTCTACATCAGGGTTCCTGGTTCCTATAAACTCTTTCCTATATATTCTGTCTTGCCTTTCCCAGTTGCATTTCATGAGACAGCACATACCTTACAGCTCATAGGAACCAAGCAGTGTGTATTGCCCCCCACCCCCCATCTTGATCACCATTATTTATCCAAAGGAAGGTGCCTGCTTTGTTGCTGGTGCAGCTGTTTACAATCACTGCCTGACATTTTATAGCCAATTTTCAACATTTATTTGAAGATAAAGGCACCAAGCACCTTTGTGAATCAGGCCATTTTTCTTTAAGCGCTTATATATTGATACATGAGCTTTAATTTAGATCTTGGGTTTGCCTATCTACCATGCATTCAAACAAGAGTAATCGGATAATAATTTGTGACATGAAACTTATAACCAGCTGGGCAAGTGGCAGCCTTAAAAGCTAATTTAAGAACATGGTAGTTTGCTATTATCTTTTTAAATTGAGAAAAATTAAACTAACTTACTCTGTCTGTGTTTGCCATTGTCCTCTTTTTACCTGCCAGGCAACATAAAAGTAAACATGCTACAAAGTGCTAGGTAGGTATTTGGGGAAATGGGTGTACTTAATTATTTAACTTATAGAGGGCTTACTATATGGTGTATATAATATCTCAACACTGGCAAGAACTCTAAAGCACCAAAGATCCAAGGACTTCAAAATACACAACACCACAATACAGATAATATAAACAACTAGCAACAAATAAATAAAGCAAAGACTATAAAATCCTCAAATTAACAAACACTATGATCCAGCTCTCAATGGACTGGCTGGATGCAGGGGAGAGGTGGGAGGAAGCAGCTAGGGAACCCCCAAGGGTAGAAGGCTCTGAGCTAGGGGATTGGTGGTGGGACGACAATGAGTGGTCAGATGGAGAAGGAACAGACTGGGAAGAGGAGGTGTGAGAAGCTGAAGAGGCAACAGGTTTTAGTGAGCAGGGAGAGGCTGTGGCAGATGGCAGTCCAGATTCAGAGGCGGGAGAGGAGTGGAGACAGGAGACAGAGATGAGGCAGGCTGCTGAAGAATCCAGGGAATCACTCTCTCCTGCTGTGACCAGCTCCCTTCCCCCCATGTCTCCTAGAACACACAGAGAAATGAAAAAAGCAGAGCAGAGACTGGTTGTGAGCAGATGCAGTTTGCAGCTGCTTAGGGAAGACCCTGGATAGAAGGAGCCTTGAGTGGTGAGAAGGTGGAGACCTTCAGTCCACACAACCATCTCATTGGGGCAAGACCTACTAGGAAGAGTTGCTGGGATCCCTAGGCATGTGCTGATTTAGCTTATGTGAATAAAGAGTTAACTTAATAGACACAGTGTTTTTTATTATTGACCTAATTAACTCTGGCCCCGACATTATATTTTCAAGAAGTTTCAGGAAACACATCTGGAGTTTCCTAGATAGCAGCGAGGAAAATGGTCCAGAGAACTGGTGCCACCCTGGAGAAGGGCAATCTGCAGGTTGCAGTATGGTCAACAGTCTCCTGTGTTGATCTCAGTGATTACACAACTATATATTATGCCATCACTGAGATGTTATAAATGCTGTACCTTCATTGACATACTTCTCCCATGTACAAACCAACCAGGATTTATGCCAGCACCTAATTTTGGATGTTCAGTCCCCATCTTCCGTTATTTCTAGGTAGGCTGAAATTTCTGGAAACATAAACAGGAGTGTATGAAACCAGTGAGAGATTTGCACATACTTAAGATAAGCTTCCCAAGTTTCCTTCCCCTCCTAGATGACATCAAGCGTGTCAAATGAAAGTGGTGGAGGTTTGTGAAGGCTGAACAAGAGTCACTGAATCCCCTAGGCATAACTTTAATCATCATCTTTCACGGGGGGAAAATGAGGGAAACTGGAAGCAAACTAATAATAATAAAGCCAAGCATGTAAGATGCACATAAAATTACACAATTGTAATCACTGTCCCATCTTAGATTTTAAAAGATGGGATTTTAGAAGGCATAGGTTAAGAAAAGAGAAAGTAGAAAGGAACTTTAAGACCAGGTATGCAGCTGGAAATTACTGGCATTTGATTAAAATTGTTTGTGCTATGGATACTGCTGGGGGCTCAAAAAGCTATTGAACTAACTGGCAAGCTGCCTTGCTCCATTTGTGATAAGCAGTAGAGCATTTTGTAAACATCTACATTTTTCTATAAGATGGGAGGGCGTATATTAGTACACACCATACACCTGAAATTTAGCACAGACCAACTTCAAATGATTATGAGTTCAATCTTGGCTCTTGCAAAGCAATTAGACCTTTGACTTGACCCTCAAGCTGGCATGAATCCTAAACACATTTACATGGAATGTATACATTTACAAATTTGTCGATTTCAGTTTATCTCAGTTCCTCATTTTCTCAGTTTTCTGTTCAGTTTACTACATTTCTGTATCCATCTGCTTCCCCCTCAAAAAAGAAAAGTCTCACGAAAGTTCACCATCATTTTAGTTCCCATCACTCCTAATATACAAAGTTGTGAATGCAGTTTAGCCCAGTATATACATTTTTTGCATTTAAAAGTTCAATGAACATAATGCATGTTTGTATGCTGTTTCCACCAGTATATGCATTTTGCTTCATGCTTTCTCCTGATGTACACATTTTTTTTGGTTGTAGAAATGTCCTGCAAAATTTGGAGAATGTGAATTTTGAAAGACAGCTGTGTTTCAGATTCCATATCATTTCAGGAAATGCAAATTGAAAGGTAAACCAAGTTGAATTTCTCCTCCATCCTTACTCAGTGACCTTGATGGAACTTCAAAATACGTGGTATTTTAAAACCTAAACCTAAGAGCAGTGACAGCATTGAAATACAGCAAACCAAGGATGGCCTTCCTAACACAGACCCTATCCAGGCCTCTCTCTGTGTAGACTCCATTTTCCTTAGACATCTGGTACCTTCAGGCTTTGGGGCTTTTTTATTGACCTAGTAAAATCTGTCATTGTAATTGCAAAGATGGGAATGCTCCCTTATGGTGCCTATGTCCTTATAGCTCATTACTACATTCACAGCCCAAGATCTGTGAGCTCCGAACTGCACTTACATCCAGGGCCGGCCCAACCATGCGACAATGTGAAATGACTGCTTTGGGTGTCAGGATCCACAGGGGTGGCAGATCCAGCCTTCAAGGAACACATTGCCTGCCACCTTCATGGCTGTGGCAGCTGTGGCATACTCCTTGGAATCCAGATCTGTCACATCCTCTGCAGCTCTCTTGACATGCACAGGGGCATCAGCTGTGCCGCATCACCAGCTTCAGGATGCATAAGCAAGTTGGAAGGCACTGCTGCAAGGGATGAGGAGGTGGCTGGAGCCGAGTGGTGCTGGGATCCATTGCAGCAAAGCCTATTTCTCCTCCCCTCCCATCCGGCGATGCTGCTTCAGTTCTGAAGACGGATTTACTTCTGCAGCCAAGACAAAGTATGTACAGTATACATGTCTGTGCACACCATGTCTGGTGAAAAAAACACATGCTTCTGGTGAAATGTATAAGACTTTCCCTCAATCTTATCAGTTCAATGGGAAGAAAGTATCAATTGTCAATTTCACCAGAGTCCAGAAAGGGGAGGTGGCAATGGAAGTGCCATGTGACACATTCATACAAAATAAACAGGAATCAGGCAAGAGAGTCACATTGCACCTCAATCGCTGTGTGTGATTGGTTGTGTCTACAGCTGTCACAAGACTCTGTTACCTGGTTCAAAACACCAATTTACCAGTTCATAATCCTTGGCTATATTGCACGTCACACACCATTTCTCCTGGAAATTCTTCTCTGGCTCAGAATGGAAAATTGCATTCAACACATGCACATGTCCTACTGGATAGGGGCAGGCATATTGGAAGGAAGACTAAAACATCTGCTTGTAGGCAACACAATGTAATTTGAAATGGAATTGTAAATCCACCTTCCTGAATGGGCATCAGCCAACAAAACCCATTTTAAAATCACCATTGCTGTCTTTCACACATGCACACCAACATATTCAGAAACAATTCAAATGTCAGTCTCAGTGCTCCATTCTAACAGGAGCAACAGTCAGCTGAAGAGGACCTTGAAGTCGATTCTTAAGAACTTGAAGAAGAGTATTCTGGATCAGGCCAGTGGCCCACCTGGGCCAGCATCTTGTTCTCGCCAGGTTGCTGATCGGAAACCCACAAGCAGAGGAGGAGCTAGCTGCTCCGGCAACCTGCTCCAGCTAGCCACACGTGGGAATGGGCGCTGCCCACGGCAATCATCAGGGGGGTGCCACCTGCGGCGAATATTGGGGGTGCTGCCCGCAACAATTATCTGGGGGGGGTGCGCTGCTTGCGGTGACCATCTGGAAAGTCCGGTGCCTGTGGTGAGCGTCAGAGGGGTGCGCCACCTGTGGTGAGAGTATGAGGGCGTGGCGATGTCACCCCCCAGGGATGACACCCAGGGCGGACCGCACCCCCTTCCTCCGCCACTGCCCACAAGCAGGACCTGAGTTCAGCAGCACTGTCCCTCCAGAGGCTTCCAGTAACTGGTATACAGAAATATTTCTGCCTCCAATCACGGAGGCACAGTATAGGCATCCTGGCTAGTAGTCATTGATCATCTCATCCTTCATGAATGTGTCTAATCCTCTTTAGAGCCATCCTGGTCGGTAACCATCTTGTGGGAACGAGTTCCATAGTTTAACTGCGTATTGCATGAAGAAGTACTTTCTTTTTCCTGTCCTGCATCTTTAAACATTAAGCTTCTTTAGATGTCCACAGATTCTAGTGTTCCAAGAGAGGGAGAAAAAGAAAATTCTCTGCCCGCTTTATCCATACTCTGCACAGTTTTATAAACTGCTGTCATGTCTCCACTTACTCACCTTTTCTTTAAAGGAAGAAGTCTCAAATGCTGCAACCTTTGCTCATAGGGAAGTTGTTCCATCCGTTTGATCATTCTGGTCACACTTCTCCAACTTTACAATATCCTTTTTGAGGCGAGGTGATTAGAAGTGTACACAGTATTCCAAATATGGTCACACCATAGATTTGTATAATGGCATTATGACAGTGGTTGTTTTATTTTCAATTCCTTTCCCAATGACCCTGAGCATGGGATTTGCCTTTTTCACAGCTGCCGTACACTGGGACAACATCTTCATTGAGCTATCCATTTTGACACCAAGGTCTCGTTCCTGGTCAGTCATTTCCAGTTCAGATCCCATGAGCACATATGTGAAATTAAGAACTTTTTTCTTTTGCCCTACATGCATCTCTTTACATGTGTTCACATTAGTTGCATTTGCCATTTTGCATCACATTCACTTTGTTTGGAGAGGCCTTTCTGGAGTTCCTCACAATCTCTTTTTGGTCTAAGAGCCCTGATCAATGTTGTTATCATCAGCAAACCAGACCACTTCACTGCTCACTTTAGATCATTTACGAACAAGTTAAGAAGCAGAGGTCCCAATACTGATCCTTGAGGGTCCCCACTTTCTAGACTCCTCCATTTGGAGAGCTGTCACTTTATTTCTGCTTCCTGAAACTTAGCCAATTCACGATCCACAAGAAGACTTCATTTCTAATTTCAGGACTGCAAAACTTAGGAGCCTTTCATGAGATACTTTACCAAAAGCTCATTGAAAGTCCAAGTATGCTATGTACGTGAATTCTGGAGGTCATTAGGCATATTGGAAGAGGAGCAGAAAGTGGTAGGAGCTTTGCCTTCACAGTCCCTTTCCCACCAGATATCTTACTTATTCCTAGCTGAAAAGGCAACACCCAGCTCAATAGAAAAGTGGAAACAAGAGAAGAGTCAGCAGGGGAGACTAAGCACACTTATTCGCTTGTATGGACTGAGCTCCATCAAAACGAAGTATTCTGGTGCACTTCCAATGAACTCAGTACACTTGCTTCTGAGCAGGATTGCTCTGCAAAGGGGCATCAGGATTACTGAAGGGCTAAATCTGAGAAACCACCAGAGCCTTGCTTGACTTGCAGTTTGAACTGAAATTACAATGGGGCAGCATCCCACTTCTAAAACTTTTGAGTGTTTATTTCCATGTGTCTTGAGTTATCCCCTCCCTTCAAGCCCTTATGTCCTTAACTTGCCACATCCTTGATAATAGCCTTCACACACACACACACACACACACACACACACCCCAACCAGATAAGGCCAGACAAGCAGTCAAGGGGATTTTGCAGAGTTGTCAGGTGGACAGTGATGTGCTAAGTGAAGTGTGCAGAAAGAAGAGATGTGGGGCGGGGGCAGGGGGCGGAAGGGAAGGAATCCATAAGGCTGTGTGTGCCAAATCAACCTTTGGTCGGGTGACAACCTCAGAAGGGCATGGGAGCCAAATGTAGCTGAAAACCCATCCTGGGGGAGAGAGACTGACTGCTCTCTCCGTGTCATCTCTAGCAGTGATTTCAACTCAGCTTTGCTGCATGCGTGTGTGTGTGTGTGTGTGTGTGTGCATGCAGATAAAAGTATGCACGGATTAGTGATTACCTCCCTCCTTTCCTCCCAATAAAGGTGGTGGGAGAGAAAGAGGGGGAGAGCGAGAGAGAGACTCTCTTTGCAAGTTATTGCTTTTATATGCCGCACCTCTGTGCATTGAACTGAAACAGCTTCCTCTGCGCATTGAACTGAAAACAAAGAGTGAGGAGAAGGAGCGAGAGGGAGGGAGGAGGGGGAAATGAAAGAGCACGAAGCACCGCTCTCTGTGTACACAGGGCTTTTAGACCTGAGCGTCGCGGCGCTATGGACTGAATGGTGGTTTTTTTTTAAAAAAAAAACCAGAAGGAAAAGGAGAAGAAAAAAGAAGCAGATTCGCCTGTGTGTGTGTGTGTGTGTGTGTGTGCGCGCCCCCGTCTACTGGGGGCAGGGCGGGGGGGGGGGGTCGGCGCGTTAATGACCCTGTTTCTCTCTGTCTCTCTCCTGCCCACTCAGGGAAGCCAGGCAGATAGGAGGATATAAATGATGACATGACATAATGGTATAATAATGATAAAAAATTAATTTGGGTGGTTATCAATCCCTCCTCCATCGCCACCTTCCAGAGAGAGAGAGTTTGGGGGGGCGCGCACACACACAGGCAATCATTTTAGTGTGCATAAATTAAAGTCAACTTTTTTTTTTTTTAGGACAGCCCTACAAAATCACAGCTCCCAGGTAAAATGGATGAATTATCTAGGGCATTAAGGCAATCTTGCTGTCCCTCTCCCCGGTTATACACCACCCCCACCCCCGACATACAGGATTTGGGGCAGAGATTTCTTTCCCCTCCCCCCACCCAGCTTCCTTTATGATTCCAGAGGAAGGCATTTCCCTTCATTACAGTAACACCTTCATTAAGGTGCTGATTTCTCCCCTCCCCCAACTTTAAGAATTAAAAACACAACCAAAAAAACCTAAAATGCGTCTCCATCCGCCAGCACCCGCACCCCTTTCCCAGGAAACCGAAGCAGACAATGGTGCCTTTAAAACGCTAATCCCCAGCGCTGTTTTTTTTTTATAATCAGGGGCAACACACACACACACACACACACGTCCAACGTTAGCTGATTTATATAATTGCTGTGTGTGTGTGTGTGTGTGTGTGTGTGTGTGTGTGTGTGTGTGTGGAGGGATAATTGAAACAGCAACATTTAGGTTCCACCTTAACAGCGCACCTTAAAAGATTATCTCGGTTATTTCACAGGCACCGAGCCGGCACTAATAGTCCAAGGCAGATATTGAAAAGCAGCGCAGGGCCAGGCAAGATCTATTAGAAATTCCCATCCACGCGCCTCATACATATTGATTTCTGACACCAAGCAGCAGTGAAAGCCCCCGTGGGAATAATATATTTAGCAGGGTTCGCTGCGAGGAGGTCACAGGGTGCATACAGATTAGCTACAGAGGACCAAGGCACTAGTGTTGGAGCCAAATGCTAGATTTTATATCATTTTAATCTAAACTTTTATAATCCTTTTAGCTCTTCTTTCTCTGGGTGGCGAAGGCACTGCTCCTCTCCACACGTATCATGCCTTCTCTCTCTCCCCCCCCCCCCTGCTTTTATCCCACATATGAGATTGTGGAAATGCTGTTATAATAGGGAAGAAGAATGTACCTTTAACATAAAGCCGCAATTCCAAAATCCATATTAGGCCAATGCTTTTATTAGGCCAACCCGATTGTCACCCAGTGGCGTGACAAAAAGTGGCAAACCGATTTTCTCTTCTCTAATTCCACCCACCCTCTTCAAAGGAGGGGAATATTCAAACTGAAAGGAAGATATCTGTAAGTAAAGATTTCCTGGCATTGTGGAGATTAAGGTGGCAGAGGAGGGAGGTGGAGGAAATAGGCTCAAATCTAAGGTTTTCTTGCTCAGAAATAAAAACCTGGTTTACCTCCTTCCTCCTCCAAACTGGTGTCTGAATGTTAATGTTTGTGTTAATTTAGGAGAAGTTGTACTGGGAAATGTTGAGTTGAGAGAATGACAACAGAAGCCCCAAATGAGAAGTTTTTAAATTTCCTTTCTGGGTAATGGATTTATTAATTTTAATTTTTTCCCAAAGCAAGTTTATTATGCCAAGAGTTGTCGCGGCTGTTTCAGACGGAAGTGTCAAACAGGCACTTTTTTTCTTTTAAAAAAGAGTAGGGCGATGCCGCGAGAGCAAAAGGGAAGGTTAGAGTTGACACGCTGTGACAGAAGAGTGAAATATATTCAGACAACAAAGGACGTTAAAGCAACAGATGTATCGTCTTAGGAGCAAATAAATATACAAGATACACCACCCAGAAAGGTACTTGTTAACGGTCTTGTTCCTGTGGGGGACAAATTTTGACAAATCACACAATTAATCAAAACAACATAATGATCAGGCAAGTTACAGGAAAACTCTCCTGGAGGTTAACCTCTAGCAGAGGACGCTTTTAAGGAACCCAACAGGAACCCAACAGTTGTGTCCAGAATGATGGAAATGTTTCGTATGAATCTGGAAATATTTCCTTATCCTTACGTTTTACTCAGGGTTGTTCAGCTTATTCTCAGTGGTCCCTTTCCTTTTAGACCCATTTGAATCTCATCCTGTCAATAGTTCCAGTTTTGTTGACACCTGTAAGGTCAACAAAAGACAAAGGGTAAGAAAACAGTTTCTTTCTGGTGGATCTTCAATGCCAACACTTTGAAATTTCAGAGGGGGGGGGGAGTAGGAGGACTTTCAGCGAAACCATCTAACATTTGTGACACGAAAGCAACAAGCTATATTGAGACAAGGAGCAGGTAGATATGGGTTCTGACACACTGATTTTTATTTCTGATTGTTGGCTTCTCTGCGAAAAAGATTTGACAAAGTGTCCTAAATGATGGAATAGCTGATGAGATCGTGACTTTGTAGTGAGTGACTGGTAGCCACATGACAGCAATCCAGAGTGCAGAAAATGTACATGCCTTTCTATCACTGTAGATTGTTTAAATCCCACCAAAACCACAACACATCAGCGGGGGAGGCTGCAAACTAATACCCCACCCCACAAGCTGCATTGGTGTTCACGCTGAGAAAGAACAGAATATTATCAGGGAGGAATTATCTGCTCTGGCCAACAGGGGGAGTTATTTAGCATGTGCAAAATTTGTAGACAAGAAAAGCCGCTGTTAAGTTGTTGTTTTTAAAAAGCATTAAATTGTTAGGGGAAAATATTATTTTTCCATAGTGATATCAATCTGCATAGTGCCTTTAAAACCGCACCTGATTTGCTATATCATTTCATGGAGAATTCGAAGACGTCCATGCTAGATTATGGTGCTGCAAAACTTCTATTTTAGAAAATTGATGCAAAAGTGAGATATTGCTTAAGTGGGGAGGGAAAATAAGACCCCATTAGTCTGATCTCCATGAACATCTTCATATAACTGCTATCTTGTTTTTCCTTAATGGTTCCTCTGCCCTCCTCTTTCCTCCCAGATTTCAAATGAAAAGTCAGGACAATTACATGCCAACCTTGATATTCTGAAGAGTCTGGACCATAGTGATCGACCCCCTTGCATTTTCTTTACCTTTTGCCTTCAGGCCCTAGTCAAATTTTTTTTGCATCTCCAAGATCTCTTATTTCCTTTTGATAACTACTGCCAGAACTTTGTACATCATCCAGACCACTGTAACCTGCTAGTGCCTCCTGCTATAATTTCACCTGTTTCCAGTCAGTTTAGATTCTGCCCCTCTAAACTTAATTCCATCTCTCATCACTATGATTATGTCAACCGCATATTTAACAGGGCAATGCTACGTAAACTTACTCGGAAATAAGCCCCACTGTATTCATTCCCAATGGAGATACTACAGTGGTACCTTGGTTCTCGAATTTTATCCTTTCCGGGAGTCCCTTTGACTCCCGAAACCATTCGAAATCCAAGGCGTGGCTTCCGATTGGCTGCAGGAGCTTCCTGCACTCAAGTAGAAGCTGCACCGGACGTTCAGCTTCCAAAAAATGTCCGCAAACCAGAACACTTACTTCCGGGTTTGTGGCATGTGGGAGCCGATTTGTTCAGGCGCCAAGCCGTTCGAGTACCAAGGTACCACTGTATTGCAATGTAAGTCTCTGCACTGTTTTGTTTGCAGTCATTTTCTGGAGTCAGTCCAAGTGTCTTGGCTGTATTGTGAGGACCCAAGCATGGGCACTTCTTAACAGAATTTGTGGCATCTTGCTTTTAGCCCAGCCAGGTAGACATGGCTCAGCTAGATATGCATTGCTGCAGTGGGGTAGGCACCCCACAGCTCCATAAATGGTGGCCGTTGGGGACAGGAGAGTACAGCAGCAGTACAAGTGGGTGGGGAAACAGAAGGAAGGAAGAGATTGTGCTGACTGCAAAGAAAAAAAGTGGGGGAAAGGAGATAAGTGGATTCCACAGAGGGGAAACCTCAGCTGCTGGAGAAGCTGCTGGAGCAGATGAAAGAGAGAAACAGCTGGGAGAGAAGATGAGACAGGTTGGGAGGAAAGAATGAGGCTCCAGCTTCAGGACCAAGCTGGTGGAACCATGAGAAGAGGACCAACAGGTGCAGCATCTGGGAAGGGGATGCTGTGATGAGAAGGGTCTTTCACTGTCTGAAGAGTTAAGGATCCACCAGAAGGAATCTGAAGTAGGAGATCCCTGGGCAATATCCCTGGGCATATTGATCCCTGACAGTACTTCTGAAGTACTTTGCCTCTCCATCCCAGACTATATATCCCAGTTTGTCTTCTGTTACTCCTCTGCTTGTCTTGTCTCTTTCTACTGTTAGGCAGCTCCCTGCATTCAATCCATCCTGCTTCATGAGAAAAATACAGGCAGCCATAGAAGCCTCCTCTTAGGGGCTGTGGTGTCTTTGCCCTCCCCCCAATAAAATATTTGAGGGGGCCAGGAGGCCCCAATGTTGATGAGCATTGCCATTCAAATGGTGTGTGTACACCATGTCATGTGATTGATTATGCAGGGGAGGGCTTACGTGGGCTCCCCCAATATTTTATTCAAGTTGGCACCCCTGCAGGCAGCTATGGGGGGGGGGGACTGTGCCCATTGTATCCTTTGATTGTTGGGCCTAGAGACATCTTCCATCCAGATTACACTTCCATTGAAGCTCCATCCTTTCCCCTCAGTTCTCTAAGGTAAAGGGACCCCTGACCCTTAGGTCCAGTCGTGACTGACTCTGGGGTTGCAGCGCTCATCTCACTTTATTGGCCGAGGGAGCCGGCATACAGCTTCCGGGTCATGTGGCCAGCATGACTAAGCCGCTTCTGGCAAATCAGAGCAGCGCACAGAAACGCCGTTTACCTTCCCACTGGAGTGGTACCTATGTATGTACTTGCACTTTGACGTGCTTTCGAACTGCTAGATTGGCAGGAGCAGGGACCGAGCAACAGGAGCTCACCCCATTGTGGAGATTTGAACCACCGACCTTCTGATCGGCAAATCCTAGGCTCTGTGGTTTAACCCACAGCGCCACCTGTGTCCCACTCAGTTCTCTAGTTGCACAAAATTGTTGCTGGGGAAAGGCAGTTCTTTGCTCCGCTAGTGCAATGTAATATGGCTAGTTAACTATCAGAGGCACCTGCTGGAGAATGCTCCTCCCCATCATTATTGTGGCACATGTTTCAAAATGTGTTTGTCATGTGCTTGATCTTTAAAGGGCAATCCCTTCTCCACTGGAGTGCCAACATAGCCTGTTAAAAGAGCAAAATAAAGTCAAAAGTACAAGCCATCACTTCATCTACAGCAGGAGTAGATAACCTATGGCACCCAAGATTTGTTGAACTACAAGTCCCAACAACCTTGATCATTGGCCATGCTGGCTGGGGCTGATGGGAGATGGAGTCCAACAACATCTGGGCAGTCACAGATTCCCCCAACTCCACTCTACAAGTCTACTTCTAATCCTCGGCAAATGCTTAACCCTTTGCACTCTCCCACTGCATCCAGGGCTGACCCAAGACATTCTGCTGTCTGAGGCAAAGGGTGAGAATCCACACACATCCCATCCCACATACAGAAGCTTACTGGACTGACAGCTGAAGCTAATTTCAACACTGGTGACAGAACAGTGTCTGGAGAATGGCTGTTGCTTGGTGGTAGAACATTTGCTGTGGATGCACAAGGTTCCATGTTTAATCCCTGACATATCCAAGTAAGGCTGGGAGTGTCCCCTGTCTGAAACTCTGGAGAGCCGCTGACAATCAGTGTAGACAATACTGAACTAAATGGACCAGTGTTCAGACTCATGAAGAAACGGTCCTTTTCTGCTTCATGGTGTACCTTAAAGTTGCATCACGAAGGGAGACGATGAGATTAGGCCAATTTGATACCCTGCCTGCTAGATAGCTGTGTAGGTAAATAAGTAGTTAATTTCCATGGGATATCATTATGATTATTATTTTAAAATATTGTTGTTTATATGACCGTTATTGTTATGGTAATATTGGGCTGACAACATTCCTTCCTTGATCGTAAATGCATTTTATCTTCATGAGAAGCTTGAAAGAACAATGGGTACAGTATGCGTGGGAATGAAACGCAAATGCATAAACAACTCCTTGAGAGTGTGTGTGTGTGTGTGTGGTCTGCAGTTCCAGATTGTGAGAGTGCCCATGTTGTAAAAGGTGACCAGAGAATATAGAGATGCCTTTTGTAAAGGGGCCGTGGCGGTGGGTGGGTGGGGGAGAGCCAGGAAGGGGAGATTGTGCTGAAGGTGGGGAGTTTTCTTTTTTCCCTTTTTTAGTTGAGGACAAGATGAAATGACGACCCACCGACCCACACCCATGCACTGACTTTCCGTGGAAGTCGACATGTTGAAATCCCTGCTGAGTTGGAGGGAAGGCCTGGCTGAGCTGCCTCAAAAGGCACCTCCCCCTCCTATTAGCCATAAAAATATATCACTCGAAATCACTGCTCTCTGCTACCGTTGTGCGTTGCAACGCTGTGAGCACCAGAGCTGTTGAGAAAAGGCCTCATTAAGGGTGTGTGTGCATGTGGAGGAGGGGGAGGGGGAGGGAGGGAGCAGCGTTCAACCTTTCTGGGAAACGTAACAGTTTTGTGCCTTCCTTCAGCGTAGCTCCCTCAACCCCTTGGCTTGACATGGCTCTTTTTGCAGGCAGGTCGGCAAAATTCCTCCCAAGTCTCATGTAAAGAGAGCAGCCCGAGCACAGAGCCGCTTACAGTGCTAACTGTTTGTTTGCTCGGGCTTTTTGGAGAATTCCCTTCCTTTTCCCTCTTGGTGTCTCCTGTACAAGGCTCGGCATTCATTCATCCATCCATTCATTCATTCATACATGCTTACCGAGCTGACTGGAGGGAAAAGGGAGGACTGGTGGGAGAGGGAGGAGGTGGAGGGGAAGGAGCAGGGAACAAATAAATACCACTAAGTCCTTCTGACATGTGGAGGGGAAGGGAGAACCGAATCAATCTCCAAGTCATCAAGCGCAAAGAAGCTGATCTCCAGTCTGCAGAGATTTCGGGCTTGCTCTGCACAGAACTCCTTCTCTCTCTTTTTTTGCCTGAGCTATAATGCAGCCCTGCTGACTGATTTGTTTTCAGGGTGTTGTGTTTACCAGAGGGAAGGGAGGTGGGGAGGCAGTGGCTGCTTGGGCAAGGGCCGTGCCGGATGGTGGCCTTGATGATAGATGGCCGCACAGCCAATGGGTGTGGAAACTATTTGCTGGAGAGACAAAGCACAATTAGGATACAGGGGTGGGAGGAGGAGGAGGAGGAGGACAGCAAGCAAAGAGATTCCTCACTCAGGCTACAGAGGAGACAGTGGGGAGAAAGGCAGGATGGCTCATATTTTAGTGTTAACTTATCAACACTTCCCAAAACAACATATACCATGAAACACAGCCATCCTTCAAAATGTGCACTATTCTGAATTTTGCAATGCACTCCCCCGAATTTTGCAATGCAATTGCCTGACCAAATAATGTGTACAAAATACTCACATTACTGAGAAGTGTATATAGTGATGCACGTGTTGGTGAAAAGAACACACAGAAATTCGTGATACACTCTTGCCAAACTACGTATGCTAAACAAAACTGCATACAAAAATGTAAACATTAGTGGGCAGGAAGTTTTTATTGTATTTCTTTTCCCTCTTGGTTTTAACGTATCTAGATGGAATGGGGTTTATTTTATTTTCTTTTTGTCTGGTTGGTTGGTTGTAAGTTGCTATGGATTGCACTGAGCAAGGCGAAATGTCTTAAAAATAATAATAAAAGAAATACTAAAATTCTGATGAATTTTAATAAGAATTTTGAAGGCTGGGGGGAATCTCCACAAACTGGTGTGGAAATGTGGATAACCAGAAAAATGAGAAACCAAGAGAAACTGGAACTAGCAGATTTCCCCTTCCGTACTTGCAGATAGTGTAGCAATATCTGGCAAAAGTTATCCTGAGAATTACCTGCCATCTCATACCCCTTTATTATTTTTATTTCCCTTTACTATTTATATAGCCCTGTATAAATAATAAATTATTATTATTATTATTATTATTATTATTATTATTATTATTATTATTAGCACACATAGTGCTGGGCAGAGCATGCAAGGACAGGTTCCAGCCCTGTGGTGCTTCCGACTTAAAGCTGGACGCAGAGGAAGCATCAGAAGAAGAAGAGGGATGAGGAAGTAGGGGTAAAAAGGAAATCAATATGCAGTTGCTTCGGCTGCACATGCATAGGATGAGTTGCAGCAAGGTTTGTGGGTTATGACCATTGGCCCATCTAGTCAAGCATCCTCTTCTCACAGAGGCCAATCAGAGGCCTGTGGGAAACCGGCAAGGCGGACCTAAGCACAAGAGCCGAGTCCTATGTCTTCCAGCAAGTTGTATTCAGAAGCATTTCTGCTTTCAACCAAGGAGGCAGAACATAGCCCTCATGGCTGGTAGCCATGGTAGGGGAGCTCATGGGGGTGGGTATTTACTCCAACAGCTTTACAGCAAAGGGGTCTTTGAATGAAGTGCAAGAGGTGGCATGGAAGCTCCTATAAAATTGCAAAACAGCAAGTGTAGGCTTCTGCCATGATGCAGGATGCCTCAGCTAGCTTACTCTGGTGCCTCCAGCAAGTGATTAGACAGGCTGAAGGTATCTTAGACTACTATGCCCCTTCTCCTCACTACCAAGCCTTCCCCTACAATTCAATTTTATTTGCATTTTGACAATAAACTACCTAATCCATGCTCCTTGGACCGGTATGTGACTCAAAACACAATTACCCTTTGAGATTTGCAGTTCTCTGAGTTTTGCAATACAGTTTTCCAGTCAAACAATGTGTATGAAAATGCATACATCTGTGAAAGCAACATAAAATGTATTATATATGGGGAAATGGCTAGCAAAAATGTATCTTTTATGTATGTATATGAGCCAAAACTGTTTGCATGAATGTTTATTTTTTTTTTTTATATATAAAATTTTTATTGGTTTTACAACATTTTTGAGAGAAACAGACAAACATTAAAAATGACAAACATACACGTATAGTTTCAAACATATTTTCATAAACCTCCTTTCTAGGACTTCCCCATACCCCCCCTCTCTGCATCCCAATGTCCATAATTCAACTAGCAACTCCCAGTTATTACTTTCCAATCTCTATCATCTTAGTCCTCTCTTACACTCTGACCTTATGTCCCTGTACCCCTTTGTTTCTGGAAACTACGACATTTTAACATTCATTAAGTTTATAGTAGTCCTTAAGATAACTTTTAAATTTTCTCCATTCTTCTTCTACCGTCTCTTTTCGTTGGTCACGGATTCTGCCTGTCATCTCGGCCAATGTCATGTAGTCCATCACTTTCATCTGCCATTCTTCCAAAGTGGGTAGGTCCTGTGTCTTCCAATACTTTGCGATGAGTATTCTTGCTGCTGTTGTGGCATACATGAAAAAAGCTCTATCTTTCTTTGTCACCAATTGGCCGACAATGCCGAAGAGGAAGGCCTCTGGTTTTTTAGAAAAGGTACATTTAAGCACCTTTTTCATTTCATTATAGATCATTTCCCAGAAGGCCTTAATCTTCGGGCATGTCCACCAAAGGTGATAAAAAGTACCTTCAGTCTCTTTACACTTCCAACATTTGTTATCGGGCAAATGATAGATTTTTGCCAGCTTGACTGGGGTCATGTACCACCTGTATACCATTTTCATAATGTTTTCCTTTAAGGCATTACATGCCGTAAATTTTATACCGGTGTTCCATAACCATTCCCAGTCAGCTGACATAATGTTATGTCCCACATCCTGAGCCCACTTAATCATAGCCGATTTAACTGTTTCATCCTGTGTGTTCCATTTCAACAACAAGTTGTACATTCTAGATAAATTCTTAGTATTGGGTTCTAACAATTCGGTTTCTAATTTTGATTTTTCCACCTGGAAGCCGACTTTCCTGTCCTGTTTAAAAAATTCCATTATTTGACGATATTGGAACCAATTTTCCACTTTATGCTTCAATTTCTCCTGACTTTGTAATTTGAACTTATCTCCATCCTGTTCTAAAATTTCCCAATACTTCGGCCATCCGACCTCCATATTGAGTTTCTTCACTGCATTAGCCTCCACTGGTGACACCCATCTAGGGGTTTTGTTTTCCAATAAATCTTTATATCTTATCCAAACATTAAACAATGCTTTTCTGACAATGTGATTTTTGAAGACACTATTAACTTTATCATACCAAAGATATGCATGCCAACCAAAAGCGTTATTGAAACCTTCCAGATCCAAGATGTCTGTATTCTCGAGGAGCATCCATTCTTTGAGCCAGCAAAAAGCTGCTGCCTCATAATACAATTTTAGGTCCGGCAGGGCAAAGCCCCCTCTTTCTTTAGCATCTGTCAATATTTTAAATTTAATTCGGGGCTTTTTGCCCTGCCAGACAAATTTCGAAATATCTTTGTGCCACCTCTTAAAACATTCCATCTTATCAATGATCTGCAAGGTCTGAAACAAAAATAGCATTCTAGGCAATACATTCATTTTAATTACTGCAATTCGGCCTAGCATTGACAGTTTCAAATTTGACCATATTTCTAAATCTTTTTTAATTTCTGACCAACATTTTTCATAATTGTCCTTATACAAATTCTGATTCTTGGATGTTAGATAAACCCCTAGATATTTGACCTTCTTGACCACAGTCAAACCTGTTTCCTCTTGAAATTTCTCCTTTTCCATATCTGTTAGGTTTTTCCCTAAAACTTTGGTTTTTAGCTTGTTCAACTTAAATCCAGCTACCTGGCCAAACTGTTGTATTATTTCTAATACCTTTTTCGTGCTAGTGTTTGGCTCTTGCAAAGTCAATACTAAGTCATCTGCGAACGCTCTTAACTTGTAATGTTTAGCTCCGACCTGCACACCTTTAACCTGCTGGTCATTTCTTATCATATTCAGCAACACCTCCAGAACTGAAATAAAGAGTAATGGGGAAATCGGGCACCCCTGTCGTGTTCCTTTTTCTATCTTAAGTTCCTCAGTCACAACATTATTTACAATCAGTTTGGCTTTTTGTTCAGAGTATATTGCAGCCATACCATTCTCAAAACCCCGGCCTACCCCCATCCTATGAAGGTTCTTCTTCATAAAACTCCAAGAAATATTGTCGAAGGCTTTCTCCGCATCCACAAAAATCAATACTGCTTTAGTGTTTATATTCACCTCTAGCTTTTCCAGAATGTCTATAACATTCCTTACATTGTCTGCCAGGTGTCTTTTAGGGAGAAAGCCTGCTTGATCCCTATGAATCATCTCCATCAAAACTCTTTTGAGTCTTTTTGCCAAAATGTCTGCAAAAATTTTGTAATCCACATTGAGCAATGATATTGGGCGGTAGTTCTTGAGTTGGGTCTTTTCAGTCTCTGACTTTGGTATGAGTGAAATATATGCCTCTTTCCACGATTCAGGTGCCCTTTTTCCTTCAAGGATCTCATTACAAACTTCTCTTAATGGTTGAATCAACCATTCCTTCAGCGATTTGTAGTATCTAGAAGTCAGTCCATCTGGTCCCGGAGATTTACCCAGTTGCATATTCTGAATGGCAGCCTCTATCTCTTGTTCTGAGATTCTCTGGTTCAAGTCCATCTTACTTTGCTGAGAGATATTTTGTAGTCCATATCTTCCAAGGAATTTGTCTATATCTTCTTCATTTTGCGGGCCTTGAGTGTAGAGTTTTTTGAAATAACTTAAAAAGCAATTTCTGATTTCATTGGGTTTAGATATGTTCTTTCCGTCCACCTCTAGGCTTGTAACTGTATTTAGTTTCTGCCTTTTCTTCAATTGCCATGCCAAAAGTTTACCACATTTATTTGCTGATTCAAAAGTTTTTTGCTTCATTTGCTTTATCTTCCATTCAATCTCTTGGTTCATCAATTCCATATATTGAGTTTGATATAACTTGATCTCTCTTAAAATGTCCTGAGACTTTGGTTTTGTTCTTAATTTCCTCTCTCCTTCCTTTATCATTTCCAAGATCTTCTCTTTTTTCTCATTTTGTTTTTTCCTCTTTATTGAATTTTGTTGAATCAAAAATCCTCTCATAACCGCTTTACTTGCATCCCAGATCACTCTTTTCTCCACGTCGGTCCTCAAATTTATTTCAAAATAGTCTTTTAGGGTCTTTTGGGCCTTCGTGAGAATCTCCTTATCTCGAAAGAGGGTGTCATTCATTCTCCATCTAAATTGACCAGTTATTGTGAGTTTCATCTCCATCTTCACGGCGTTATGGTCGGAGCAAGTTTTTGGGCAGATTTCCACTTTCTTAATCTTTGGAGCCAGTCCACTAGTAACCCAGATTTGGTCAATTCTGGTCCAGGTCATCATTGCTTGGGAGAAAAAGGTTCCCTCTCTCTCCAGAGGGTTCCTTGTTCTCCAGATGTCTATCAAGTCCATATTTTCTGTCATTTCGAAAAAAGTCTTAGGGAGTCTCCCTTCTTTAGTGACTGTTAGTCTTTGTGCCTTGTCCATATTAGTGGAGACCACGCCATTCATGTCTCCCATAATTATCATATTGTAATCCAAATAGTCCGTCAAGGTTTCATGAAGTCTCTTAAAGAAGTCAGATTTGCCTTCATTTGGTGTATAAATTCCAACAACTAAGAATTTTTCTCCTTGTACTTGTATCTCCACAGCCAGATATCTCCCTTGTTCATCTTTGAATATCATTTTTGGAGCCCATTTCTCCTTCACATATATTACAACTCCTCTCTTCTTAACTTTGTCTGATGAAATAAATTCTTGTCCTAGCCTTTTATTTGAAAGTAATCTCCTGTGGGCTCTGGTTATGTGAGTTTCTTGTAAGCATATCAAGTCCAATTGTTCTTTATTCAATATATGAAATACTTGTCTTCTCTTCAAAGGCCCATTGAGCCCATTACAATTCCAACTAAGGAATTGCAGAGCCATCTTGTTATTTTCTTAAGGCTCCTCCAACAGCTCCAAGTTGTTGCTCTTCTTCTGATGGTAGTGGTTTTTGTCCAAACGAGAGATTCAGGATGTCCAGTGCTCTCCTCTGTTCTGCAAGTACGTCCACAGTCCCCTTCTGTAAATCCTCCTGGTATCTTGCCAAAAATTTATCTTTATCTTGAATTGTCTTTATTTTCACTTTCTTTGCCTTGAAGTCAAATGACAGTCCTTGTGGGAACTCCCACCTAAATCGAATAGTGTTCTTCTTTAGCAAGAGAACCAAGTCCTTGTAAAAGTTTCTTAAATCCAAAATGTATTTGGGGATATCTTTAAAGATCTGTACAGCTGAATTTCCAATTTGCAGGGCCTTTTCAAAGTGTAATCCTAATATTTTGTCTCTTTCCTCCTTGGATCTGAGTGTAATCAAGCAGTCTCTCGGTGTCTTTCTATCTTGCTTTTTACCCAATCTGAAGGCAGTCGTAATTTTAAATTCGTCTTCCTCAAGGTCCCAACAATCCGCAAACTCCCGTGTCAAGTATTCCACAAGGCTGTCACTTTCGTTCTCCGGAATCAGTCTTAATTTTAAGTTTCTCTCTTTCCTCTGTAACTCCCACAAGGCCAAAGTTGCATCATGCTCATAGACCTTCTTGGCAAGCGGCTCTAGCTTCTCCTGTGTCTCTCCGGCAGTGGCTTTGGCCTCCTCGGCAATTTGGCGCGTGGTGGCGTTCTCCTCTACCAATCTATTTATAGATTCTGTATTCTGGTTTAATCTTGCTGATATTTCTGTTAATTTTTGTGTGTTCTCTGAAGTCTGTTTTGTCAAAGACTCCAGGGTTTGGTTTATCTTGAGCAGGGCCTCTGTCACAGCTTCCATAGAAACGGCTGCTCCTTTGTCTTGACCTGTTGTTCCTGCTGATCCGGCTGTTGCGCCTGAGATTGAGCCTCTTTTCTTTGCCTGTTGCAGCTGCAACTGTTGTTGTTGCTGTTGTTGCTTAATCTTGGCTCTTGTGACTATCTCTTCTTGTGGGCCACTCATGTCAAGGTCAATTCCCACGGGATTTGTTCTCCCTTGGAAAATTCCACTGTCTTAAGCCGTGCCAAACTTTACTTTATCCTCTAGAGGGAGCAAATCAAAATGGCCATAGAGCGAAATTTCCAAGTACCAAAACAAAGGAGACAATCCAAAAAGTAAGAAAAAGGGAGCTTAACACAGTCAAAGTCAATGTTACTAAATACTTGTAACTTCAAATTGCCACAGTTGCCCAATTTATACTGTTTCTTCTTATAATATACAATAGTCAGGCAGTGTGGAAACTTTGTATCAAAGTATCACTTCACAGGGAAAAGTCAGTTCAGTGTACTAAGAAGGCAGACCGTTTCGTACTTTCAAGCAAATGAGACAGCAGAGGTTTTTTTCCTCCAAATAAGTCATGCAGTTAATGGTCAGATTCGCCTCCCCTCTGCCCTGCTTGCTAGAGGGGAGATCAAAGGTTTAAATGTCCGGTTTAGCTGATCAAAGGACGGATTTAAACGGATGCAGGTTTAGAGCTCCGTTGCTTTCACTTTCATGCGGTCGGGGGGAGGCAGACTTCCTTTGTTTAAATCTCCCCCGTTTTTAGCCCAATTTTTAAAATTGAAAAAGTCCCGGTTATTTTTCAGTTCTTACTCACGGGGAATCAGTCCGAATTTCTTTTCAGGAAGGAATCGGCGCTCTCCGCTTATGGCGACGCGGCTTCACTTCGCAGGCTGGGTAGCGACTCTCAGCACCGCGCTCACTCCCGATGTCGATCCGTAGCCTTTAAAAAGGCTCTTTCACGGTACCGGGGGGCGCGAAGGTGCCCACCGAGTCTCCTTGTTCTCAGGCTTCAGCGCCTGGGATTTTAGGGGTCCCCCGCTTGCCGTAGCGGGTAAGACCCGAACTTGCGAAGCAGTCCTTCTCCGGAGCTCGGAGCTAGGACCGCCATTAAGCGCTGGCACCGACCGGAAGTCACCCTGGCACCGACCGGAAGTCACCTGTTTGCATGAATGTTTATATTAGTTGAAAATGTGTGGAGTAGGAGAAATTCACAGCAAAATGCCGATGAATTTTCATAAGGATTTTTAAAAAGTATTTATCGAACTGGTACAGAAATGTGGAGAACTGAATGTAAGATTGGAAAAAATGAAATCAAAACAGAAAGAAACCAAGACCATCCCTACCTCTGCATAATGCTTTGCATTCCCTAGAGCTTTGCGTTTGGAGAGTTGTTTGCTGCTATATCTTTTATTTCAAATCCAAGAGACAATGTAGTTAGTGGTTTTGTGGTTTGAATTAGTAGCTCTGAGATTCTCTGGAGAGCTGAAGACCTTGGAAAGTTTGTGAAGCGTGTCGTCTGTAGGGGTGGGAGCGGGGGCCAAGAAATGGGAGTTGTGCCACAAGAACCGTTATCCGATATCCCTCCCAGGTTTTCCTGTGATAGATGAGGAGTTGTGAAGTCAGCAATTTCAAATTTCGACTTCCAGCTGCAAACAGAATAAAAGATCAATAGCACCTGAGATATTTTCTTAATGCAAATGCCACTTACAGTAAGAGAAAAGTAGAAGAGAGAAGCGGTGGTGGGGGGAGAACCACAATAGACATAACAGTATGGAGGAATCGGTTCTCAAATATTCCTCCTGCCCAAGTTCCCCCACTAAAGTATCAGCGGGTCTTTCGTGCACGTGCTAGAGGGTGTTCATTTCAATTTCAAATGACTGTGTTGCCTCCTCCTTTGTATTTACTAGTATTTTGGATATTGTTCAGAAATGGTGCCGCAATCAGCCTTGCGCTAAACGGCTCGATGGGGATGTAATTAATTATTCTCGCTGCCTTTTGAATGAAAATGTTAAAAAGGAGGGAGCCAGGGCCTGCCTCCCCCCTGTAATCGTACACCACAGCCGGCTTTATTGGTTCTAAGGGAGGAGAACGAGGCACGTTTGCTTCCCTGCTGATACCACGTTAAGCATGCTCACTTCACAGGCGGTGTGGATGAAAGTGTAATTGCATGGAAGGTGAATTGATTGCAATTAACCTCAGGACTTGGCCTCAGGCTGGGGTGTCCCACCTTCTTCCCAGGAAAGGCGCTGTCGGGGGCATAATGCACAGCTGATGAATGCACATATCAGAGAACGAAGCACATACGTTTTGGGCAAAAGTACATAAATCACAGAGAAAAACATGCATTATATCGAAAACGCTCCAATTATAAATGAAGCACATAAATCATAAGATTATGCTGCTGAATCATATCAGGAAACATAAATTATATAGCGGGATCATAGGTTCGCCCAAAGGTTCACTGGGAAAAAAAAGAAATGAGCGCCCATAACTTAAGGGAATGGCTACATTTCCATGAAACTCAAATACATTGCAAGAGAACCTTCAGTGGAAAAGGAGAGGGGTTAGTGATTATAGCTGCATTCTCTCCAGCTCTGTTAAGGGCCAGATTGCTATATTGGGAGGGGTTGGAGCGGACAGGGCCAGTCCTCATAAAATGTGAGGGCTGTGCCACATGTGGCATGGGAGCAGCAAAAAAGAGGGCATGCCAATGAATTGCATGGCTGCTTTCCAAACACCAGAAGCTTTGGAGATCTGGGGATGGTTGCCCCATGTAGTGAGCCATGGAACTGCAGATGGTAGATTCTTAGCGAAGTACCCTCATGCCCTAGGCTGACTGTGCCAATAAAGGTAAAGGGACCCCTGACCATTAGGTCCAGTGGTGGCCGACTCTGGGGTTGCAGCGCTCATCTCGCTTTATTGGCCGAGGGAGCTGGCGTACAGCTTCCGGGTCATGTGGCCAGCATGACTAAGCCACTTCTGGCGAACCAGAGCAGAGCATGGAAAAGCCGTTTACCTTCCCACCAGAGCGGTACCTCTTTATCTACTTGCACTTTGGCATGCTTTTGAACTGCTAGGTTGGCAGGAGCAGGGACCGAGCAACAGGAGCTCACCCCATTGCGGGGATTCGAACCACCGACCTTCTGATCGGCAAGCCCTAGGCTCTGTGCTTTAACCCACAGCGCCACCCACATCCCTGACTGTGCCCATACAGGCTGTCTATTGGATATTGCTGGACAGGAAGGAGTGCAAGAGGTCTTCCTGTTCCATTAGAACCCCACTTGAGCAAAAAGGTCTTCCTGAGTTCCTGGCATTCTCCTGCATCCTTGGTTAGGCTTCTGTCCTGACTTTGCTTGTTGCTCCTGCCTCCTGGTTGTTCTCTAGTCACCCACTTGCTTTTTGCTCCTGCCTTTTGGCTTGCTTTTCAAGCTTACCTTGTTGTTGTTGTTGTTGTTGTTTTTGTTGTTGTTGTTGTTGTTGTTGTTGTTGTTGTCCCAAATCAGATGGAGCAAAGTGGCCTGCAAATGGTAGGGGGAGTCAGAATCCATCCCTCTGTGCAGATCCAGTTCCCCATCCCTTGTGTATGATGGCACTGCATGACAATAATCCTCACATGACTTCAAGACAAGAAACGTGAAATCTTGATGGGTTTCTCCTCAGTCATAAAAGGTTATTCATTACACTGGTCCAATACTATCTTATACAGGAGTCCAGCATAAGAAGCATAAAAAACATTTTATCTAGCTTCTAAAAGGAGTTCATCTTAGCCCTAAGGAATGAATCATCATATTTTACCAATGTACTTATTACATACATCGCTTAGAGGTTTATTATTATTATTATTATTATTATTATTATTATTATTATTATTATTATTATTATTATTATTATTATGCTGTTTATAAATATTTCTAAATAATGGTAGGGGCAGAACTATGGGTAATGGGATCTCTTTTTAGCTGGCTTTCTTACATTTATTCTAGTTTTATTGTAGCATAGTTTGTATTGTCTTTGGTCTTTTGTTATTCATATGACATCCAGATAATTTTATTATCATGAATACAATCAATAAATAAGCATATTGGGGATAGGAAGGGAATGGAAAAAGGTACAGAGTAATCACTGGCATGTCAGGGACCGTGCTGAGGAGGACTGCACTGAGGAAGAATGGTGGGAGCCACCCCCTCCTCCTGATCCTGAATCTTTCCAGGAGCAGGAGGACAATGTAGATTTGGAACAGTGGTTTGCAGAGGGGCATAGTTCAGAATGCAGAAGCTGGGAAATACTGGATGGGGAACAGCTAGCAGAAGAAACACTAGAAGCGAAAGCAACAACAGATTCAGAGTCTCTGGATAGTATCCACCCGCTCTTCCCCAAAGTCCTGGAGAGCTCAGAAAGTGGCAGAACAGAAAACACAGCAGCTCCAAGCTCAGATTACAAGACGTAGAAATGACGTAGATTAGGAGGGGGGGGAGTGAACTTAATTGGGAGCACTGCCATTTCTAGGTGA
This sequence comes from Podarcis bocagei, assembly GCF_964188305.1. Classification (NCBI taxonomy): domain Eukaryota; kingdom Metazoa; phylum Chordata; class Lepidosauria; order Squamata; family Lacertidae; genus Podarcis; species Podarcis bocagei. The sequence goes on from NC_138134.1 coordinate 57,706,133, forward strand.
TGTGTTCTTGGTTCTCTCACTGTGATTATTAAAGTTTCTAACTGGTAAGAAGACTCATTTTCCTTTGTTCTGCTAATCTACTGCAACGGGGGGAGGAAGCCAATTCCCTGAAGCCTGACATGGCTCCTTGTTTCCCACTTGGAAGCTCACTGTCCTGGCAGGACACATACATGCATTTGCCAGATGCTGTAGCCAGGGGATCACATCTTAACTTTATAAGAAAGCAGTGCAGAGAGGCCCAGATTCACCTCATTCGTCCCACACTGGATCCTGTGCTAGATACTGCAGGCACTACAGCAACAACAAGAGATCAACTCGGGTTGCCACTTACTGTATTAAAGCGGTTGACTAACTTCCTTCCCCCCTAAAAAACAAAACAAAAAACCTCCTAACTCTCCTATCGATGGAGTATATATACACAGTATAAGCACAATTATTTTATGAGATGATATATAGGTTTCATTAGATGAGATACACATTTTGCCATAATGAATGTGCTTCGGCAAATGATCTATGCATTCTTTCTGGAATGCATGCGTTTCACTAGAAAAGGTATGTGTTCATCAACTATGAATAATGTTCCTATAACAGCATCACATTATAATAACACTTGACTGATACCAGCACTTCATTGGGTAGCCATTCCCTTGTGACCATGAAAGTTAGCTGCAGTCTGAAAGGAGACACAGATCTGAAAATGTCACGAGGGCCGTAGGTGGACACAAGAGTGGCAACCCAGAGAATCACTTGAAAATGCAGGAGTGAGTTAGGAGACTCCTTCTTTTCTTTTTACCAGTAAAATCAGCTTTTTTTTTACTTGGGTTTCAATGCAGTGAACTATGGAAGAATATTCCTTATTTAATATTTGAGAATTTTGGCCATAGTTAGATCATCTACAAAATCCAAGCACTTGACCGAGCAAGAAATATTGAAAATGATTTTCAAAGATGGGCAGAGTGTTTATTGGCATACTTACAATGACCTTAATCATCATGTTCCTTTAAGGTAAGAGTCACCGTTTTCCTTCTCTAAGAGTCTATTTGCCTGCCACCTGTGTATATTTGCATATAAATGTGTGTATATTGGCATGCATGGACTTACAATTTAATTTTTAAAATTATATTTATATCCCACTTTTCCTCCAAGGAGCTCAAGGTGGTCTGCATCATTCTCCTCCTCCTCGTTTTATACTTGCAACAACCCTGTGCAACAGGTGGAAAATAGGTGGCTGCCCCAAGCAGAAGTGGAATTAGGGGCAGCGTGACCAGTTCCCCATCACAGGGCGCTGAGCTGAGGGAGCACCTTCCTATCTCCTTCCCAAAGCCTAGTAAGCACTTGCCCAGCTTTGGGAAGGAGACAGGAGGGCTCTTGGACTCTGTCAGAGCCTTCATGCCTTCTTCCAAAAGTCTGGCATTTCACTTGCCCAGCTTTAGAAAGGTGGTGTGAGGTTTGTCAAATTTTGGCCTCACACAGGAAGCCATATTACCAAAATGCATCCCTTCCCCAAGGCTATCCTGAGAGCTTCATGGCTGAGCAGAGATTTGAACCCTTAATAATTGTATGCGTGGAATGACTTCATCTTTGGACTTTCTTCCTTTGCCTCTCCCTGCATATGCCCTGCACTGCCTCAAAACTGTTTTGGAGGGTTGGGGAAACCCCTAAAACAGATTTAGGGGATCCATGGGAATGGGGAGGGGAGGAAAGTCCTGTTGTGCAAGTGAAAGTTGTTCTGCTCCTGCAATTATTTAGTTGAATATGACCCCTCATCTCCCTGGTTTTCATAGAATCATAGAATCATAGAATCATAGAACCATAGAGTTGGAATAGACCACAAGGGCCCTCGAGTCCAACCCCCTGCCAAGCAGGAAACACCATCAGAGCACCACCAGAGACATATGGTTGTCAAGCCTCTGCTTAAAGACCTCCAAAGAAGGAGACTCCACCACACTCCTTGGCAGCAAATTCCACTTTCTTTTTTTTAAATGAATTTTTTATTAGGATTTTCTCATTTTTTAAAACAAACACACAAAAACATAAACATCAACATTACACACAAAAGACATATATAATTTCAAAATCTTATTTTCTTAACCACTTTCTCGGAATTCCCCCACCTCACCTTCTTGCATCCCCATTCCAAATTTAGCCCAGCAAGTTCTTTATACCCAAATTAATCCCTTATTAATATTTTAATTAAATCATCTTAATTAACCATTTTCAAACTTCTATACCTTATTTTAATACCCACATCAACCTCTTTTTCTAAGATCGATCCACATTCCCTTTCACGAAATTCCCAATTATATATATTTACAAAAAATCTTAACAAATAAGAGCATATACTTGTAACCCTTTGGATTCTAAAGCTCCTCCCCCCCCGGTTTCGAACCCCCAAAAATTGTCCTTCTATCTAACAGCTCTCAGCCTGAATCTATCACGTCCGAGGCCTTTAAATCTCTTTCAGTCCCTTTCAGCCGGTTTTGTTGACAGTCCTTTATGTTGAACATCCAATCTCGGAGCATCTTTGACCCAAAAGGGTCCAAGTTTTTTCCAACCAGTCCTCCGTATTCAAAAGAAGAGTCCAGATCTTGCTTCTTGTTCCTTCCAAGTCCAAATATTCCAAATGCCTCAAACGTTCCAATTTTTACCATAACCAAATTTGTAATCCATAAGTCTTTCGGACTCCCTATGGGGAAAAATCCCCACTCTTCATTCTCAATTTCAAACCAAATTTTTGACACCCGAGCTTTATCTTCCATATATCCTGACCTTAGAGGCCTCTGGTTGTCCTTTATCACTTGCATCAGTTCTGCTCCTTCTTCACTTTCCTCCAAAACAGCACGTATTTCTTGTTTCCCAGCTGTAGATTCTTCTTGAGTCAAGTCCACTACTTCAGCAGAGTTGTTTATTTTAAGATTCAAGGTTGTCAGGTTCGTAGCCATAACAAGACTCTGTTCTTGCAGCTTTCCCAAAAGTTCAAAGACCCTATCCAGCTCTGCTTGTAATTTTCCATCTGCAGCCATTGTAATGACCATTTGGATCCCTTCCAATCAGGGTTCAGGCCTCATCATGGGACTGAAACTGCCTTGGTCGCACTGGTTGATGATCTCCGGCGAGCTAGGGACAAAGGTGAGAGTTGTTTCCTAGTTCTGCTGGATCTCTCAGCGGCCTTTGATACAATCGACCATAACATCCTTCTGGACCGTCTAGAGGGGTTGGGAGCTGGGGGCACTGTTATACAGTGGTTTCGCTCCTTCCTCCTGGGCCGTGTTCAGAAAGTGGTGGTGGGGGATGAGTGTTCAGACCCTTGGGCCCTCACTTGTGGGGTGCCTCAGGGTTCCGTCCTCTCCCCCATGCTTTTTAACATCTATATGAAGCCGCTGGGAGAGATCATCAGGGGGTTTGGACTGGGTGTCCATCAATATGCAGATGATACCCAGCTCTACCTTTCTTTCAAATCAGAACCAGTGAAGGCGGTGAAGGTCCTGTGTGAGTGCCTGGAGGCGGTTGGAGGATGGATGGCGGCTAATGGATTGAAGTTGAATCCTGACAAGACAGAAGTACTGTTTTGGGGGGACAGGGGGCGGGCTGGTGTGGAGGACTCCCTGGTCCTGAATAGGGTAACTGTGCCCCTGAAGGACCAGGTGCGTAGCCTGGGAGTCATTTTGGACTCACAGCTGTCCATGGAGGCGCAGGTCAATTCTGTATCCAGGGCAGCTGTCTACCAACTCCACCTGGTACGCAGGCTGAGACCCTACCTGCCCGCGGACTGTCTGGCCAGAGTGGTGCATGCTCTAGTTATCTCCCGCTTGGACTACTGCAATGCGCTCTACGTGGGGCTACCTTTGAAGGTGACTCGGAAACTACAGCTAATCCAGAATGCGGCAGCTAGACTGGTGACTGGGGGCGGCCGCCGAGACCACATAACACCGGTCTTGAAAGACCTACATTGGCTCCCAGTACGTTTCCGAGCACAATTCAAAGTGCTGGTGTTGACCTTTAAAGCCCTAAACGGCTTTGGCCCAGTATACCTGAAGGAGCGTCTCCACCCCCATCGTTCTGCCCGGACACTGAGGTCCAGCGCCGAGGGCCTTCTGGCGGTTCCCTCATTACGAGAAGCGAAGCTACAGGGAACCAGGCAGAGGGCCTTTTCGGTGGTGGCGCCTGCCCTGTGGAATGCCCTCCCATTGGATGTCAAGGTGATGGACAACTACCTGACATTCAGAAGACATCTTAAGGCGGCCCTATTCAGGGAAGCTTTTAATGTATGATATTTTAGTGTTTTTTAGTTTCTGTGGAAGCCGCCCAGAGTGGCTGGGGAAACCCAGCCAGATGGGTGGGGTACAAATAATAAATTATTATTATATTATTATTATAATGTCCCAAATCCCCTCTAGAGGGATTTTGGTTACTAAGTGTTCTTTTTCCAACAATCCGGATTCTTTGTTATTATTGCCACTCTAATTTTAAAAGCTTACCGTCCAATGTAACAAAATAACCGACACAAATAACAAAAAACAGAATTTCTTGACTTTGACAGCTCAGTTGACAGCTGTCAAACTCTATAGATATCTTCACAGGCTCCCTCACGGGTCGCTCCCGGATCCGGGGGGGGGGGTTGCACTTCAACTCTAAAGATCAGTTCAAATCCTCCAGCAATAAACTTATAAGTCCAAATCGTGAAATTAAGGATTTTATCTCAAAAGAAGAAACACGGTCTCTCAATCTTAGTTGTTTAATTCTTGCTTTAGATTGCCTGCAAGGGGGGGGGGGGAGGCGGACTTCCTTTTGACACCTCCCCCGGTCGTACCGAATTCAATTAGGAAAAATTTTTAATTCCAAATTCCAAATTCCGTATTACTCACGGGTTGTTGCATTTTGAGTCCAAATGTACTAGGAAAGAAGTCAGCGCTGTCCAACCATGGCATGCGGCTTCACTCCGTGGAAGAAGCGGTCTACTCACAGCACCACGCCACTCCCCATACCCTCTCCAAAGCCTTTAAAAAGGCTTCTTTGTGGGTCGGAGGGGCGCAAATGGTGCCCGCTGAGTCACCAAGTCCACAGGCATCCGCGCCTGTGGTTTCTGAGGGTCCTCGCGTCGCCGCCGCGGCAGGACCCCTCCTCCACCGAGCCGATTCCCTCCGGAGCTCGGAGGGAATCCGCCATTAGCTGGTCGCACCAACCCGGAAGTCCCCAAATTCCACTTTCAAACAGCTCTTACTGTCAGGAAGTTCTTCCTAATGTTTAGGTGGAATCTTCTTTCTTGTAGTTTGGATCCATTGCTCCATGTCCGCTTCTCTGGAGCAGCAGAAAACAACCTTTCTCCCTCCTCTATGTGACATCCTTTTATATATTTGAACATGGCTATTATAGCATGTTTTAGTCCAGCACTTTGAAGCACTACACCACAATGGTTACAGTCCAACTGTAACGAACCACCAGCAGGTTCATCTCTTGACAGGCTTTAAACAAACCTGTTGCTTTTCTAGTTGCCTGTCCCTGCTGCAGCCTCTTTAATGGAGAAATAATAATAATAATTTATTATTTATACCCCACCCATCTGGCTGGGTTTCCCCAGCCACTCTGAGCAGCTTCCAACAGAATATTAAAGTACAGTAATCCATCAAACATTAAAAGCTCCCCTAAACAGGGCTGCCTTCAGATGTCTTCTAAAAGTCTGGGAGTTGTTTTTCTCTTTGACATCTGGTGGGAGGGCATTCCACAGAGCAGGCGCCACTACCAAGAAGGCCCTCTGCCTGGTTCCCTGTAACTTGGTCTCATGGAGCAAGGGAACTGCCAGAATGCCCTCGGCACTGGACCTCAGTGTCTGGGCAGAACGATGCGGGTGGAGATGCTCCTTCAGGTATACTGGAATGAGGCCGTTTAGGGCTTTAAAGGTCAGCACCAACATTTTGACTTGTGCTTGGAAATCATCCATTCCACACTTTTCAAGTCAATACATGAACCAAAACACAACCATTTTCTGAAATTTCTTTAAGTTCTGTGATTCCTCCAAATTCTGTGATTCAGTTCTTCAGCTAATGTGTACAAAAATGCATGTGCTAGGTGAAAGTGTGAACAGGAATGCATACCTTCATAAAATGCAATATATTATAGAATCATAGGACTGTAGTGCTTGGAAGGGACGCCACCATCAACTAGTCCAACCACCTACTATGCAGGAATCACAGCCAAAGAATCCCTGACAGACGACCATCCAACCTCTATATAAAAACCTCCAATGAAGGAGAGTTCCCCTGCTGAGCTGCTTGTATCACCAAGAAGTTCTTCCTAATGTATAGTTGAAACCCTCTTTCTTGTAACTTGAACTTGCTGATCCAGATTGTGCTCTCTGAAATGCAAAAGCTGGGTGAGAGAGAGAACCGCTCCCACATATTATCTCCCTGAGGGGGAACCTTTGGCTCGTCAGATGCTGCTGAACTACAGCTCCCATAATTCTTGGCTATTGGCCATGCTTTCTAGGGCTGGTGAGGACTATAGTTCAGCAGCTTCTGAAGGACCATAGATTCCCCACTTCTGCCTTAGAGACTGTTAACCCCAGGCACTTTCCCTCTAGAGATGGGCACATTTTGAGTAGCAGAGTTTGGCTGAGGAGATAATGGAGTGTGTCACATACAGTTATAGTCTCCAGCATTTGTAAGGTTGTGCTACAACAATGCTAGAATATGGCTAATTGTATCTAATCCTGAATTTCATATCCCACCTCTTTTATGGATTTTCAAGGTCTTCATTACACATGCATTTTCCTTACTGACCTATTTTCTGTGTTCTCTTCATCTACCTTTAGAGAGTTGCTTTTTTAAAAAAGTCCTTTTTATTCTTTTCTATTCATTAACGTGTTCAGAAACTACAGCAGGAAAACAAAAAACAAAAACAAAAAACACCCCATATTCAGAAAGAAAACAACCTTCAGATTGGCAAATAATTTACTGTTGGAAATGCATCAGTTTATGATTTAAGGAAATTGCTGCTCTATTTTTGCTTAATGCTATTAACCGCCCCCTGTCTAAATATGCTTGAGTCTAAAAATGAACTGCAAAACTCTAAATTAATCAAGAACTCATATTATCTGAGAATACTACTCCAAGTGCCAATTCAATAGGAAAAACCACCCACATTGGACCCCACCCATATGGTCATAGCACTGCAAATTTTACACTAACACAGTCAAATGGGCCCTCATTGAAAATTTGGTTGTACTCAATGCTAGAGTAGACCTAACTTAGTTAGGTCCAATAATTTCAGTGGATATATTCTGAGTAAAACTTACATACCACCCAGTGTATCAAACTGTGCTTTAAAATAGGAACGTTGAGATCAAGTGAATTTCAAAATGTTTATCTGAATCTGCCTGATCCAAAACCTCCTTTCACAGTGCTGGAGCTGGTGAAAGAAAATACAATGAGGTAGGGGCGGGGAATCCCAAGGTAAAAAGCTACCTCCCTTTTTCTGCCTTGACCATTGTGAGTCTGGCAGGGCTTGGGAAGTGATATCTTTTTCACCATGGATTCTCCCCTGCCCCGCTCGCTGTAGGAGTGCTCTGTCCAATGCATTTTGTGTGTGTGTATGTGTGAAGATATATATGTGTGTGTGTGTGTATAAAATCATAATAATAATTTATTATTTATACCCCGCCCATCTGGCTGAGTTTCCCCAGCCACTCTGGGCGGCTCCCAATCAAGTATTAAAAACAATACAGTGTTAAATATTAAAAACTTCCCTGAACAGGGTTGCCTTCAGATGTCTTTTAAAAATAGGATAGCTACTTATTTCCTTCACATCTGAAGGGAGGGTGTTCCACAGGGTGGGCGCCACTACCGAGAAGGCCCTCTGTCTGGTTCCCTGTAACCTTACTCCTCGTAATGAGGGAACTGCCAGAAGGCCCTCGGCGCTGGACCTCAGTGACTGGGCTGAACGATGTAACATCAGGCTCAGGTGTGGATTGAATGGTTGATGGAATTCGCTCATATACTTCTTTTCCACAATGAGCTGGCCCAAAGCAACTTACAGCAAACATTCAAAACATCAACATACAAATATACAAAACACAGAGCAATTCAAAAGTTGCAAAAATTACACAGGTCAACCAGCACAGAATAAATCCAATATTGGAAAAAATACAGTGGTACCTCGGGTTACATACACTTCAGGTTACATACGCTTCAGGTTACAGACTCTGCTAACCCAGAAATATTACCTTGGGTTAAGAACTTTGCTTCAGGATAAGAACAGAAATAGTGCTCTGGCAGCGTGGCGGCAAAAGGCCCCATTAGCTAAAGTGGTGCTTCAGGTTAAGAACAGTTTCAGGTTAAGAACGGATCTCTGGAACGAATTAAGTACTTAACCCAAGGTACCACTGTATATCAATCAGTCTAGGTTTAAGTACATAAATACAAAGGAATACAAGAGTGAAGTGAGAGCAAAGTTTCTGTCACTTGTCTTCCTGCACTCCAAGCAGCCTGGTTTAGATACAGTACAGAGGAGATACGATCACCTCACAAGGCTAGATGACATACAGCTGGCTCCCTTATCTTTACTCCAGAGGAGGCTGGCTACAGCAATGATGGTCAATCTCTTTCCCCAGCCTCCTGTCAGTACCAACTGCTCGTGCAGGTCTTATGGTGTGGAGCAGAAGATGGAAACAGATAAGGAGAGGAAAGAGGAGTATGGAACTTGGATCAATGTTTCTAGCCCAGCTAGTCTCATATTTACTACCCCATCTGTCCCTGCTGTGACTGACTACCGCTTGCTGAACCCTTGCTCTGCCTCAGTAAAGATCTCTTCCTTACTTTCCTTTGTTGTCATGTTCCAAACAGGAGCCAGGTGGAGAAGCATGGGGATCTGAGGAGGGTGGTTGCTGATAAGTCTCTAAGGGGCATCCTTCCTTTTACCCAATTTCTTTAAAAGCTAAAATGCTTAAATAACAATGAACAGCTGTCAGGCAACCCTCACTTCTTCCTGTACTTACAGGAAAACCCAGGAGAGGGTGTCATGGGGTGTTCAGGAAAGGCAAACACCCAGGAAGGCTACAGGATGCAGTTCCCTGGAGAGATGATTTGTAGAGTAATAGATGGACAGTCACAAGCAACTCTCGGTCATCTAGAAAGTAACAATAAGTGCAATCAAATCTCTGTGCCCCACCCACAAGAACTACACATTGAACCTTTTCTCCCCCACTTTGATACATTTTGAAATGCCATTTCCTTTCTCGTTAGTTGTTGGAGAATGGTTGGGAGAAATTGTCAGCAGAGCACCAGTGAGCACATGCAAGAGTGAAAAGGACTGGAAAAAAACTCATGCACTCATCCATAGGAACATGATGCAGAGCAAACCCAGGGAGCTATAATAGAATGAAATTGGAAAATTTGCTCAGCTCTGCTTCAAATTCCTCTTTTGAAAAATGCTTGAAACAGTTTGTCACAATACATTTATCTTATTTCCTGGCAAGCTTTGCATTTAATCAACTGCAATTATAATAGCAACTGTATCCTTGGCATCTATTTGTGCCACTGAAAAGCCTTAACATGGAGATGGAAGGATTTGTCAGCTAAGTTTCTCTTAGTCTATCATTACTCTAGTCTTAAATTCAGGTCTTCACATTTCTGCAGCAATTGACATATTTTCTTTTTTAAAATCCTCATGGAAATTCTGCATTTTTGTGCGAATTTCTCCTAATAAACACATTTTGTGTATGCGGTTTTGGCACATATTTTTTTTGCACACAATCTCTCTTAATATGCATTTTTGTATGTTCTTTTCACCAATATCTTAATTTTGTGCACACTTTTTACCTAATGTCTGCATTATTGTAGACATTGGTTGGAGAACTGCACTGCAAAATCCAGATGTGTCAATTTTGAAGGATGGCTGTGTTTCAGTTTTCATATTGTTTCAGAAAGTGCAAATTTGATAGATCCACACTTAAATGGAAATTGAACGTAATTTATCATCCATACTTCAGAATAACTGCCACTTGCAGTACAACTGTGCACACAGCCTCTCAAAGGTTCTCCACTTAATTTGTGAGTAGAGAAATTGGGTGGGGAGGAGTAATTCACAAATTTTCTCCAGGGGGAGGAGAAATTCGACAACTGCTTCTTGGGGATGTGACTCTCCATTAGCAGATAAGTAGCAGAGTTTCCTTCTCCCCCCCCCCCCAAAAAAAGCTTCCTCCCCTGGCAATGCAAGGAGTTACAACGCTGGCCACCATTTTGTATCCTCTGCTTTCTCCCTTGGATTTAGCATTGTTCTGGAACATTGTGTTTGTTGGAAGGGAAGAATGACAGCTGCCATTTTTTAAAAATGGTGGAGAATATTCAGATAAATTTCTGCAAAGTGGCTTTCTTTTTCTATGTGTGCGTTTCTGTGTGTGAGAGAGAAAGTATTTTTCGCTCCATAAGACACACCTGACCATAAGATGCACCTAGTCTTTAGAGGAGGAAAACAAGAAAAAAAATATTCTGAATGAAACAGTGGATGTATGATTTTTGTGGTTCATGCTGTGGCCACAGACATGATATGTGATTTGACAGTGAGTTTGGGGTAGCCCAATGTAAAAATCCTGAGAATCCATGTGGATCTGTGCTTTGTAACCACATTTTTGCACAATTGTGGCCCCACAAAACAGTGGATGTGTGATTCTTTTGGTTCAGGCTGTAGCCGTGGACATGCTATGTGATCTGATGGTGAATTTGGGGCGACCCAATGCAAAAATCCTGAGGATCCATGTGCTTTTACCTCCCCCTCCCAGGCAGCCTCCTTTATCGCTAGCATCCCTTATCTCCCTCCTGATTGCTTGCCGATCAGCTGCTCAGGGGCTTCGTTTCAACACCCCCTTCCCTCTTTCTTAAAAAAAAAAAAGCATGATCTGCTTTTCGCCTCTGGGCAGTTCGGCTCCAGGGACCACGCATTCACTCCATAAGACGCACAGACATTTCCCCTTACTTTTTAGGAGGAAAAAAGTGTGTCTTATGGAAATCCCTCCCCCCATGTCTCCTGAGGTATATCAACTCAGCTCTAGGTTCCAAAGCTGTGACTACATTATAAACTTGATTTTTATTTTTATTTTTATTTTTTAAAAACAGATATGAAGAAATGTGGGAAGGGGAACTTTCCTGTTTTCAGTGCAGGGATTGTCCATATAGGTGGACAGCATACAAATCGGGGAGAGTTTTGCCACAAAGACATTTCAAATGGATACAGTAATTTCTCTGTGACATTTGTCATCACCCTTGACCATTAGTAGCATCATACGTACCTTTTCAGCCACTGCAGTACGCTATCAGCTATTGACATCTCTTGCCAGTAAAGCTGAACTTCAATGGCACGAATGTGTAAAAACTTTTTTAAAAGTGAAACTTGCATTGTATACACAGAGGAGAAGTGTATTTGAGACAAACCCATAAACACAGATATCTCAGAAAGCACCCTTTCAAATTCCATTGGCATGTCCACCTCCTGACATTTCCACATTGGATATGTTTCTTAGTGTCATTTATCTAGGGATCCTGGGCTCTCTGAGTGATGCTGGTCAAGGATGATGAGAGTTCTAGTTTCAACAACTACTGCAAGGCCAAAGGTTTCCCACCCTTGATTTTGATGGAAAGGAAAATAATGAAGCTGCTGAGACTGTGAAGGAATCTATAACCCCACAGATGTTGTTGGACTCCAATTCCCACTGGATCCTGCCAGCATGGACTTGTTGAGTATGTTCTGTGTGCATGTGCCATGGAAGCTTCAGTCAAGCTATTAAGCTCACCACAAAGAAACAGTTGTTTAGCAGAGTTTTCTTAGCACAGACAAGCACACACTACTGTATACATATACGAGATACAGTATATGTTGCAAGTAGGCATCTCTCTCTGATCCCAGAGAGGGATCAGCAATTCCTGAGTTCAACTGCCTTGCAACCCCTCGTGAAGTGTTCCAGTTTCTTCCATTATTCCAACCCATCTTCACTGCTTAGATCTCCCACACTTTCCCAGAACTGACACTGTAACTTTCAGTTCTTATCTACACAAGGGCTATGTGCAAATTCTGCCCAGCAACAAAGATTAAACAGCCATCAGATTCAAGATGGTTGAGTTGTGGGGAATGAGTCAGCATTGCTAATTCATGTGGAATTAACCCATTAAACCATGGGTAGGCAAACTAAGGCCCGGGGCCCGGATCCGGCCCAATCGCCTTCTAAATCCAGCCTGTGGATGGTCTGGGCATCAGCGTGTTTTTACATGAGTAGAATGCACACTTTTATTTAAAATGCATCTCTGGGTTATTTGTGGGGCATAGGGATTCATTCACCCCCCCAAAAAAAATAGTCTGGCCCCCCACAAGGTCTGAGGAACGGTGGACCAGCCCCCTCCTGAAAAAGTTTGCTGCCCCTGCATTAAATACTTTCCTCAACAGGCCAACAATTACTGGAAAGCCACAGATTCCTCATCTCTGTTTTAAAGCACTAGATGATCCAGGGGTCAGGCAATATAAAGAACAGCTTTATCCTACATATGCCTACAAATATGCTTAAGTCACAGTCAAGGCCCTGCTCCATGTACTCTGAATTCAGAGGTAAAGCAGGTGGTCAGAAGAGACAGGGCCTTTTCAGTGGTGGTCCTGCAACTTTGAATGCCCTTTCAAGGAAGGCCCTGCTGACCTGATTTCAATTTACCTTTCAATGAGTGGTGAAGGGTTGTTTGCTCATGTGAGCCTCTGGGCTGAAGTGATGCTTGCTGCTGCTGGCTATGGCTGTAGCGTTGGTGTTCTGCAGGTTGTTTTATTGATGACATTGCTTTTCATAGTGGTTTGTTTATTTAAATAAATGAGTAAATCAGTTGTCCATATCTACACAGTGATAGGCGGAGTCTAGGTGAGACTTAGTGGACTGTATGCACAAGCATACATCTTTCCATGCCCACTGATTTCCCCCTGCAGCTGCCCCCCACAAGCTGTTTTTTTAAATTATTTCCACCCAATTGGTCTCTGGAAACGAGAATGAGCTAGAAAGGTTAAGCATCTCACCCTCCCCTGGTTTGTTCTTCCCATTGCAAGTTATTCCCTACTCTCCCCTACACTCTGGATATCTTAGCAACTGCATGTTCTTTGGGGAAGATAATGGCTAGCTCTGCCCTAAGTGAATGGCTTAGTGTGCTTAGCAGCAGTGATGTTAGCCATTGGAAACATGCACACAGAAATGCATTCAAGTGAAGTTGTTTTTCCAAAATGGAAAGACACCTTGTAATGAAATACAAGATTCATGATCGTAATTTTGTTGAGTTTTTGTAAGCAGGGTGGCCTGAATAAATTTATTTTATATTTACATATTTATAAACTGCACTTTCGTATGAAATGTCACAATGCTACAATAATACCAGCAAAAAACATCAATAGCATATCAATAAAGAACTGATGGGTTAAAAAAAACCTGTGTTCCAAAAGGCCTGCCTGAATAGTACAGTTTTTAAAAGGTGGCTAAAAAAAAGCAGGGATGACTACATTCTTATGTCTATTGGCAAGCAGTTCCACAGGGCAGGGCCTGCAATACTAAAGGCTCAGTGAAGGCTGACTGAATAGGAAAGGTCAGTCAGAGGTTATGGCGGGCATTTAGATGATCCAAGACTACACTGTAAAAACCAAATGTTTCAAAGCCTTAATTCCAAAATTCTCAGCCTTTCCTACAATATGGACCTATTAGATAACTGGAAGGGAGGAGGGGGGATCTACCTCTGATTATCCCAAGAATGAAAGAGATGATGGCTATAGCATCACCAACTTGTTAAAACATTATAATATCACACTCCCAGACTGAGATCCTACAGCCTAAAGGTGAGAAGACATTTGCCAAACGTTGATGATCTAGCCTTGTAAATTTAGTTATTTGACAATAATGAAGTTAAATCGAAACAATCTACCTATAGGAATGGACAAGGCTGTCAAGTTTTGTTCCTCTCAGTTTCTCATTTTCCAGACTCAAATTCAGTTCTCCACGTGTCTGCATCATCATTTTAGTATATGTTTCTCTAATAAATACATCTTAACGCAATGTTGCTTAATACACACATTTTTATAAGCAATTAACCCTAACTTAATACTGCGTTGTATGTCATTCTCACTAGTATATGCATTTTTATTCAGCTTTCCTGCCAATCTACCTTTTTTCCTACACATTCTTTGGTTGTAGAATTGTATTGCAAAATTCAGGGAAGTGCAAATTTCAAAGGATTTCAAAGGTTAGCTGTATTTTTTGTTGGCGTGTTGTTTCAGGAAGAGCAGTTCCGGCAGGTTTGATTAAAATGTGCATTGAACCAAATTTCTCCTCCCATTTCCCCCTGACACATGCAGTCAAACTGGGGTACAAAAGTACCTCAAATTAGCAGACCCAGCAACTGGGGAGTCCCCTGATTAATGAAAAGGGCACCATAGTCTTACCTTAGTAGCACACAGTGCAGTTACTGCGTGGCCTTGCTAGGAGAGATGTCTCATGTAATTAATGTGACTCTCACCCATTTGCTTTCAACGTGCCTCCTAATTAAGCTATTCAGACTCTTAACTTTCACATCTGACCAAAGCCGCTCCAAAATGATAGTTAGTGCTGCCTCCCTCATCTATTTTTATACCTGCCAGCCACCTCTCTGTTCTCAGAGGAAAGAACGCATCCCTTTTGCTTTGGATAATCTCTTCCCGCCCCTCCTTTATTTGTTTCGGTGAAGACAACCATTTTTTGGTGTGTGTGTCACTCAACATCTCCCTAGATTAAAAAATATTGACATGTGTAAGGGCTGGGGATGTGTGTGTGTGTGTAAATTCATTTCACTTTGCATTTAAAGGTGAACTGACCTAATTCACATGTTCTGAAACAACATACAGACCAAAACACAGACACCCTTTGAAAGTTGCACCTCTCTGAATTTTGCAATGCCGTTTTCCAGCCAAGTAAGATGTACAAATCAGTATATACTAGCTAGAATAAAGCATGAATAAAAATGCATATATTAGTGGAAAGAATATGCAAAGGTATGTCAGAGAAAACTGCTTTGCAAAAACGTGTCTGTTAGGAAAAATTGTGTACAAAAATAGGTATATCTGGATCAGGGGTCTGCAACCCGCGGCTCCAGAGCCGCATGTGGCTCTTTTACACCTTTGCCGCGGCTCCAGGGCAGATACTAGCGAGGGGAGGAGGCGCATTGTGCGCCCCGACACTCCCCACTGTGGCGGTCGTTGTTCTGGCTGTGATGTCGCATGGGGGCAGTGCATGCGTTAGTCACGCACCGTCCCGACGTCACCTTCCCGCCCGCCCGCCTGCTACATTGTAAGGGGCATGTACGCTGGTCACTGCATTGAAAGGGGGCATATACGCTGGTCACTGTTTTGAAGGGGAGTGAAGAACACACACAAAAAGGTAACTTGTTAATTTAACGTTTATTTCTATGAGGAGGAGTAATTCTGAGGGGTCAAACAAAGAAATAATAAAAAAGTGACAAAAAAGTCACAAGGGCACAAGGAGAAGGGGATGACAGAGGACGAGATGGTTGGACAGTGTTCATGAAGCTACCAGCATGAGTCTGACCAAACTGCGGGAGGCAGTGGAAGACAGGAGTGCCTGGCGTGCTCTGGTCCATGGAGTTACCAAGAGTCAGACACGACTAAATGACTAAACAACAACAATGAAGCAGCTCCCCAGAGTATCAGGCCCTCTCAGAGTCTTTCATACCACCTGATCTCTGGATTTGCCAGTAACAGGACCAGAGCCTTTGCATGTGCAAATAATGGTCTCTGCCACAGCCCACCCCCACCAATGTGATGAGTGATCATTCATGGAACTGGGGAAAATCTCACCATGCAATTGTCATCCCAGGGGGAGTTTCACTATATATAGAAGATACAGGAAACTTCTCATGAGAATGCCAGTTCCCCTGACAAATGCAACAGGCACCCTGTGCCCTTGATGCCCCAAGAGAGAAGAGGACCACCCTGACACTGACACTGACACCTGAGGAACCAGGGTGCTTCTGACATTGTCACTGCATGTTAACCAGGCACAGGTGCTTAGAGCACCAAAATGGGATTGGCTGGTGGATTTCAACAAGTCATGGTAATTACACAGCTGTTACCAAATTGTAGCTAAGTGGTTTCAAACTGCCACAGAGCCCCACCCACCTGCGTCGCCAGCCTAAATGAAAAGGATGCGTAGATTGTGATTAGGAGGTGGCGTCTGAATCCCTGAAGCTATGAAGGAGCACTTCCTAATTGTCAGCTGGACTGTGCTGTGCTTGTTGAAAATAATTAGAGTGTGGCAGCTTCGGCAGGCCAGGGCTTCTCTTTGCTTTTTCCTTTTTTTTAATAACCTTCTCAGTACAGATTTTTATCAGTAACTATCGGCTTCCTGCTTATTTCTGACACCATCATTCTGCCAAGGCTGGGAAGCGTGCAGCAAGCCGGGGATGGGAGGGGGGGAGAGAGAGGAGAACGAGAGGAAGAGGAAAGGAAGGTATTATCTATAATGCACACAAATAATGCAGCCCTAAAGGAGGCAAGCGGATGAACCGGACTCGACATGCGAGACAGACAGAAACAATTCGCCAAATAAATTCAAAGCCAAACTCCACTGGGGGGGGAAGGATGGTTGAATGAGCAGGGATGCGGGGATGGGGTACCCTTTCCCCCCTCCTTCCCCCCTCTTTGTTTTCATCTCCCCCCTTTTTTTTGCCAGAGAGGGGGTGGATAGCGGAAATCTTTCTTAATTACTGCTTATTTCAATGACAGAATTGTAATTTATCATTTAGTTGTAATTTGACATATGTTCACACCTTTGCCATTTCCAATTTCCTCCTTCATTCTAATTGTCTGCTTCACTCGCCTGTCATGCGCTCCTCTGGGGATTAATTCGAGCTGTCTGTCTGCGCCACGCTGCCAGCACACTTGGGGCTGCCGAGAGCGTGACAGCGCCAATGTGCCCACAGTTTATCTAAGGCATTACTCAGCCATCACGCTCCTGAAGCCTCTCCCTCGCTGCACCTCCCACCACCGCACTGTTTATTGTTGATTCCATTATATATATATATATATCCGGTGACTTTTCAATGTTTTATTAGGCTCTAATTATGCTCGTAGCTGTCAGGGCGGGGTGGGGGGAAGACAGAGGAAATGTTGGTGTTAATTACTGGGAGGAGGCCACCAGAAGAAGCAATAAACAGACCAGTAGATGTCTCTCTCTGTCTCTCGAATCCTCACCAGATTTAAATAGATTCACTCCACTTTTCTCTGTAGCTACTTGGAACCCCCTTTTATGCCTACTTTTCTACCTCAAGGCCCTCTCCTAACCCCTTTTGCCCCAGGTACATGATTATGCTGCATTCAGTTTCTTCTGCATGGAAGCAAGCTTTTATTATGGTCACATCTCTCTGTTACCTTCTAGCCAATTGATTTCCAAGGCCGTTCCTCAACCAGGAAGAATATGGCCTTTGGTTGACAAGAAGTGGGGTTATTGGGAAAGGCATCTCATTGGGAAAGATGTTTGTGCAGGACCATGAGACGAAAGGATTATGGGCCTGAAGATTAACTTGCTGGGGACTCTGATGATGTGATTGTCAGTGGGCTTGCTTTTTTGCTAAGCCTGTCCATGCTCCGCAGTGTTTGCCCTCCTTTTCTTCACTTCCGTCACATCATCTGGCACAGGGTAGTGTGCATTTTTCCTTCCAGCCTAGTTGTATCACTCTGTTAGCCACCATAAAAGCTTGCAGAACCCACTTTAGTTGTCCACCTGTTTGTCTACACTCTAGATTATTCTGATCAATCAGAGATGTTTGGAAATGAATGCTCAGGTGACTCTGGTGCAAATTGCTACTGATAACATGCATATGAGCATTTCTTATATAGCCCAAAGTTTCTCCGTGTTTGCTGGCTCTGGAATAATTTTTGATGTTACAAGAAAAAAATATGGTATACTATAGAAGTGCCTTCCAAAAGCAAGACACCCACCTACATGGCAAAAATGAAAAGTAATAAAGATAATAGCTGCAGTAGATCTTTCTTTTGAAAAAAATAAGAAGACAGGTCTAAAAAAATACACAGTAACTGTGATAAGCATATTAATGCAAGCAGTGCCAGATTTAGGGTGGGACGAGCAGTTCTTCCCCACAGGGCACTGAACTGAGGCAGCACAAAATAACAACACCAACACCAACAATAATAATAAAATTTTATTTATATCCTGCTCTCCCCAGCCGAAGCAAGGCTCAGAGTGGCTAAAAACAGTAAAAATAACACAGTTTACATAAAATCATAATCATTTAATTGAAATACATTCTAAAATCAATTCATTCTAAAATCAATTCAGAGTCAAATTAATGGCAACCATTGGGCTAGAGTTCTATGAGATTACAAAAGGAGGGGATCAGACTGTGCCTCAGCCAAAGGCCTGGTGGAACAGCTCTGTCTTGCAGGCCCTGCGGAAAGATGTCAAGTCCCACAGGGCCCTAGTCTCTTGTGACAGAGCGTTCCACCAGATCGGGGCCACGACCAAAAAAGCCCTGGCTCTGGTTGAGGCCAGTCTAACCTCCCTGTGGCCCTAGATCCTCCCTGTGGATCTCCAAGATTTGAAGACCGTAAGGTTCTCCGTGGGACATACCAGGAGAGGCGGTCCTGTAGGTACGAGGGTCCTAGGCCGTATAGAGCTTTAAAGGTTAAAACCAGCACCTTAAACCTGACCTATATTTCTATGGATATGGATAAATATATGAGTAAACTATACCACATAGAATTATTGTGAAAATAAGAAATATTTGTGGGGGGCACCGAATTTTGTCCTTGTTCAGGGTGTCATATTACCAAATTCTGCCCCTGATGCACGTCATCCCACTCTAAAACAAAATGGTACATAAGCTCATGAACCAAAAGGCAGAGACTTCTAGGAAAGAGGCTTTGCTTAGCAAATGATCCAGCAACTATCAACTCCTAGGACTTGTCTCTATCATGAATTGAGTTACTTCCAGCAACTTGGCCCCTAAACTCCCTTACCTTACCTCAGAAACATACAAAGTCAGACCACTGGTCTGCTTAGCTCTGCTTTCCAGGGTTTCAGATAGAATTGTCTCCTAGCCATACCTGAAGATGCTGGGGGTTGAACCTGGGATTTTCTGCAAGCAAGGTAGATATTCTACCACTGAGCTATGGATCTTCCAGACTCTCCAAGTGTCCAACTTTTCCTTAGGACGTCCTTATTTTCATTGGAGAAATGTTGGAGGGTATGGAGTTATCCGACCCCTGAGCCGTCTGAAGGCAACCCTGTATAGTGAAGTTTTAAAAAAATGTTTAATGTTTTATTATGTTTTTATATATGTTGAAAGCTACCTAGAGTGGCTGGGGCAACCCAGTAAGATGTGTGAGGTATAAATAGTGAAATTATAATTATGAAATGGGGAGTCCTATTTTCATCAGAGGGTATGGGATTCTCAGTGGGCAACACCAGAGAAAACTAAGGATGAGTGCAGGGAAATGCTGCTTGAAAAATCCTGGCACCATATGGACACCATGTTATTTCTGCTGCCAATACTGCCATCGAATGTGGTTGTATTCAGCAAATATTTTGCAGGCCACTTTGAGGGCCTTTCAGAGCTATCAAGTCACACAACAGCTATTTAAGACAAACAGATGGATTATTTGCACCTCAATCATTTGAGAAACCCAAGGGCTTATTTATGGGATGTGGAGAGAGATGCCTGAGAATACCTAGAGGCCCAGTTTTATAAGCTAAAGTGACGAGCTTGCAGGCTTTATTGCTGGACTTTCTCATGGCAGCCCATTGCCTGCTCAGAGCCAGCCATCAATGCACTTCTACGCCATGGCAGAAATAAGATATGCAGCACAAATTCCAATGTTGATTACACAGTTCTGCAAGGACAAAGTCTGGTTCCCCCAATAGGGAAACACTCAGATCATTCTCTTTTGAGTGAGCTACATAATGAATTTGTTATTTGGAAATGTCATCTTGAAAGGAATTTATCTGGGGTGAGACAAAGAAAAGAAGGGAAGCTGGCAAGGGCAACACCAGGCAAATGCCTGGTTCCCCCACCACCACCTTGGACCAACTACCACTGTTTACCTGGTCAGAAGGAATCCAGTAGAACAGGGGTGAGGATTCTCATGCTTGTGGGCCAATTGTGGCCCATCCAGCCTGTCTACCCATGCCCTCTTTGAGTGCTTTTGCTTGGCTGGAATGTAGCACCTTGCTTGCCAGGATAGAGAGATCAGTGTCTATACAGGTGTGTCGAAACCTCTGACTTCTGTGTCACGGCTAATCCAAATCTTACCATTTATCAATTTCTCATGTTTGGGGGTGGGTGTCCCTCAAATCTATAACAATATATATACACACAGTATGGTCTATCCTGCTAAGCTCACCAACTTATATATAAAAAAATGAAGGGCTTGACATTACTGAGTTTATAGGGTAAAATACCAGTAAAACCAGCAAGCATAAAATTAAAAACTAAATGAAATTACCTTTCTGACTTTTTATATCATCAGAAGCTTTAAGAAGACTACAAAGTTGTTGTTGTTTGTCCTTTTCCAAGTCACCTTTATCTTATTTTTCCATAAACAAGCCACAACTCATCATCACTATTTTTTTTTTTATTTTAAGTGCTATCATTTGGCATGTCATCATTTGGCTTCCATCCTATAAAGCGGGATTTTGCATTTTGAGGGTTGCATGCTCTCTAGCCATTAGGTAATACAACACAACTTGGCTTGTGTGGACTGTTCTACCTAGTAAACACCACCCAAAACTTGATCTCAGCCTTTGCTAAAATGAAGACTGCTATGTTTCTCTCAGCATCTGCTTTCCGCTTGACTGAAAAACCTCCATGATTTGCTTAAGGCATGAGAGACATCTGGGCAACAGTCAGACATTTATGTTTTCACAAAAGGGGATCAGGCATTGCTTCTCCATCCCAGAAGTCTACATGTAACCTGATACCTGCAAGCAATGAATCTAAGTCTGCAATCTCCAGACTAGGTCTAAATGTAAACCTCAAGGCTTCAGCATCCAACCTAATTTTTGTATTTCCTCACCTCTCTCCATTTCCCTTGCCTTTGCTTTGTGTTATATCTAGCCTGATTTAGCGTTCTGGATAATTTGAAAGTTTACACAGGTATTGGTCCAAATGAAGGTCTTGTCCAGCTATTGACCTAAGAGCCTTTTCTCTTTCTAAATCATATTGATAGTATTCTTCTTCAGGAATTCAAGTGCATAAAGACATGAATTCTTGAAGGTCAATCTTGGTATCAATCTTGATTATATATATATATATATATATATATATATATATATATATATATATATATATGCAGGTTTTGGTGTCTTCGGGTGTCTTCCCGTGTAAGAGTTGGGGTGTCTAGGCGACGTTTCGACGAGGTCTCACTCGTCATCTTCAGGCTGGTGCTTTCGGCTTCTTGTTACTAGAACAGAGCAGGATCTCAGTGTTTGAGTTCCTATAAATACTGTTGAGGGGGTGTGGTGTATAGCCTCCAACGTTCTGGGCAGAGAGGAAGTTCCCAGGTTAGTGTGCCTTTTCTTCTTTTGTTCATTAATTACTTGAGGGATATCTTGAGTGATTTCTTGAGTGATATTCTGAGTACCACTTAGGAGGGTCATTAGGTGTGGATTAGTTGCTAAAGCTTTCGTGTCTTGACCTCTTGAGCTTGTGAAGAGTTTTTTTGAGAAGATGGCTGTACTGCACTTAGTTGTGCTCTGGCTTGGCTTCGTGTATAGGGGCGAGCTGTGGTTTTGTGCCCTGTGCCAGCCAGATCTGTGTAGGGATTGCAGGGGGGTGCAGCATCCGGAGGTGCCACTATGGTTTGGCTACTGGATGGTGTCTGTAATTTATCTGTGGAGAGGGTCTGGGTTTGGGTCTGGTGTGGTTGATTGGAGATGGCGTTCTGTGTGCCTCTGGTTCTGGTGTCGGTTTTTGTGGGGAGGGCTAATTTCCAGATGTCTGGCAGGCGGGACGTGTCGTCACGCTTGTTCATGTTGTGAGGGTGTTTCTCTATCTCGATGGCTTCCATGATTATTCTCTTGTGGTGATGTTCCATGTTAAAGAGCAATTTGGAATCTGCAAAATTAATTTTGTGTCCTGTTTCTTTCATGTGTTGGTAAAGAGAGGAAGTTTTTTCTTCTTTTTTGACGGCATTCTTGTGTTCTGCGATACGTGCATTTATTCGTCTGTTTGTTTGTCCAATGTACGTGGCTGGGCAGACTTTGCAGGGTATTTCATAGACCCCTTGGTTTTCTAACTGGATTTTATCTTTTGGGTTTCTGAGGATATTGGCTATTTTTTGGTTGGTGCAAAAGGCTGTTTTGATATTGTGTTTATGGAGGATTTTGCTAATTTTATCTGTAGTGCCCTTGATATAAGGAAGGAGGGCCATGCCATTGTTTTCTTCTGTGTCTTGGTTTTTGGGGGGTGTTTCTTTTTGGATTAGCTTCGTAACCCTGTTTTGCTGGTATCCGTTGGCGATTAACACATTTGAGAGATTCTGTAACTCAGTTGTCAAGTGGTCTTTGTCAGCCAGGCGTTTGGTTCTGGAGATGAGAGTCTTGGCTACGGAGTTTATTTGTGCAGGGTGGTGGTGTGATTGTGCATGTAAGTAGCGGTTGGTGTGTGTTTTTTTCTCCGACACACTATCTACCGGAAAAAAACACACACCAACCGCTACTTACATGCACAATCACACCACCACCCTGCACAAATAAACTCCGTAGCCAAGACTCTCATCTCCAGAACCAAACGCCTGGCTGACAAAGACCACTTGACAACTGAGTTACAGAATCTCTCAAATGTGTTAATCGCCAACGGATACCAGCAAAACAGGGTTACGAAGCTAATCCAAAAAGAAACACCCCCCAAAAACCAAGACACAGAAGAAAACAATGGCATGGCCCTCCTTCCTTATATCAAGGGCACTACAGATAAAATTAGCAAAATCCTCCATAAACACAATATCAAAACAGCCTTTTGCACCAACCAAAAAATAGCCAATATCCTCAGAAACCCAAAAGATAAAATCCAGTTAGAAAACCAAGGGGTCTATGAAATACCCTGCAAAGTCTGCCCAGCCACGTACATTGGACAAACAAACAGACGAATAAATGCACGTATCGCAGAACACAAGAATGCCGTCAAAAAAGAAGAAAAAACTTCCTCTCTTTACCAACACATGAAAGAAACAGGACACGAAATTAATTTTGCAGATTCCAAATTGCTCTTTAACATGGAACATCACCACAAGAGAATAATCATGGAAGCCATCGAGATAGAGAAACACCCTCACAACATGAACAAGCGTGACGACACGTCCCGCCTGCCAGACATCTGGAAATTAGCCCTCCCCACAAAAACCGACACCAGAACCAGAGGCACACAGAACGCCATCTCCAATCAACCACACCAGACCCAAACCCAGACCCTCTCCACAGATAAATTACAGACACCATCCAGTAGCCAAACCATAGTGGCACCTCCGGATGCTGCACCCCCCTGCAATCCCTACACAGATCTGGCTGGCACAGGGCACAAAACCACAGCTCGCCCCTATACACGAAGCCAAGCCAGAGCACAACTAAGTGCAGTACAGCCATCTTCTCAAAAAAACTCTTCACAAGCTCAAGAGGTCAAGACACGAAAGCTTTAGCAACTAATCCACACCTAATGACCCTCCTAAGTGGTACTCAGAATATCACTCAAGAAATCACTCAAGATATCCCTCAAGTAATTAATGAACAAAAGAAGAAAAGGCACACTAACCTGGGAACTTCCTCTCTGCCCAGAACGTTGGAGGCTATACACCACACCCCCTCAACAGTATTTATAGGAACTCAAACACTGAGATCCTGCTCTGTTCTAGTAACAAGAAGCCGAAAGCACCAGCCTGAAGATGACGAGTGAGACCTCGTCGAAACGTCGCCTAGACACCCCAACTCTTACACGGGAAGACACCCGAAGACACCAAAACCTGCATTCCTGTACCCGTGAAAATCTACGAAAGCAAATATATATATATATATATATATATCAGTATAACTTTGAATATATTGAATATATAAATATATTGCTGCTGCTGCTTCGCCGTGAGTTTGTGGGGAGGACCGCTCCCCCTGCAAGCCCATTCTCCACCTTGGGTCTGGGGGCGGGCCCCATACTCCACCTCAGCATATAAGGCTCCAAGGAGGCCTCGGGACATTGCTGCTGCTGCTTCGCTGTGAGTTTGTGGTGAGGACTCTTCCCCTTGCAAGCCCACTCCACCAGGCCAGGGGGCGGGGCCCACACTCACCACCGCCACAACTTTAAGGACACTGGTGCTGCTGCAGCAAATGTTTAAAATGTTTTTATATATTTTAGACTTCCGGGGAGGTGCCTCTGGCAATGGCTGGATTCCTCTGATCGGGAGGAATCAGCCCCGTGGAAATCTGGGTCTGGCCGCCACGGCAAAGGCGGAGACCCGTTAAAAATCACAGGTGGGAGAAGTCTGTAAGCGTGGGATTCGGCGGACACCCCCACTCATGGGGAAACCCGATTTCGGGGATCCGGAGCGACGTGGGGTGAGTGGCGTGGTGCTTCGAATCATCTGCTTCTTCCACGGAGCGAAGCCGCATAGCTGTTGTCGGAGAGCGCTGACTTTTTCCTGTGGACAATTTGACTCTAAAGTAACTACCCATGAGTAGAGCTTAATCGGGAAAATTGGATTTTTTAAAAAAAGTCTAATTTGGCATCGAAACGGGGAAGGTTCAATACAGGAAGTCCACCTTCCCTTTTTGTAAATAGACTAAAGCAATTGAGGCTGCAAGCTGAAGTCTTGGAAAGCGTTTTGTAAAGACTAAACTTCCATAAGTAAAGAATATAATCCCCCCCTTGGAGGCAGGAGAAGAGGGGGGGGAGTTGTGGACTGAGTTTGCCTGCGGAAGAGACCAAGAGAGGCAAAATACCGCTGCTCGGACCCTGGGAACGGGCTGCTAGTAGGTCCGACGTTTGGTGGGATGTTTATTGACAGCGTTTGGATCGTTCATTGACAGCTAGCATAAGAGAAGATACATTGTTTCTACTGTCTCCAGCAGTGAAAGTAACTTTGAAATTAGTTTTGGGTCATTTCAACTGTGCCTATGAGAGGATATTATGTATCAATACAAATAGAAACTGTTTCCCTCTAGTGGAAGTTCTTGAAACTGGCGGCTACATAAGATCTGGGCTGGGAAATTTCCAGCGGTAAGATAACATCCGTGAGACTGTGAGATTGACCTTGAATCTATTGAGTGTTATGGCAGATGGGAAAGATGGAATGTCGCCAGAAGAGGCCTTAGCGGTTGTATTAGTGAAAATAAATGACTCGCTGGAACAACATCACAAGAAAATGGACGTGATAAATATGAAAGTGGATGCTGCAAATATTAAAACTCACTTAAATAACCTGGGACAAAAGGTGAATACTAATATAGAAACCACCCAGAAATTGATACAGGAATCTATCCTGATACGGCAAACTGCGGATGAAGTTAAGGAGAAAACCCTTGCTGCTGAAGTTAAAGTAATTCAACTGGAGAGAGTCCCATCCATTCAAGGACAACTTTATGAATTCAAGCTGACACTGGTTATGACTGAACGTAAAGAAAAACAGATGAAACTGAGGATCAGAGCCCTACCCAAGGAAAATGTGAATTTATTCAAGGGCAATTGTGAAGGACGTTGGCTTGAAGAGAAGGGGGATTTGGAAACAGGGTTAAATTGGAAGTGGTTATTGTTGGGCCGAGTTGTTGTGGTGGGGATGAGGGTTGCTGTGATGTTGGGGATGCTGCTTTTGTTTCAAACATTGCAAGCTTTGGATGGGAGGGATTGTTTCAGGAGGTGGCAGAGGGACGTCTCTAGTTTTGTTTGGCAGGGCAGGAAGCCCGAGTAAAACTTAAGATATTAACGGATGCTAAAGAAGGAGGTGGACTTGCCCTGCCAGACCCCTAAGTTTTGTTGTGAATCATCTGCTTTTTGCTGGCTGAGAGAATCGGCAGAATCCGAGACCAGGGAGAAGAGCTGGTGGAAGAAGACTGGAAGTTTAAAGACTATTTATAGAAATATTGCAAAATTAATGAATGTTAGAACACAGTTGGAATGAAGTTATATGGCTTTAGCAGAAATGTTATAAGGAATTAAGTATAAATAGATCAACAGAGTATTAAAGGGAACAAAATAAGGTTAGAATGTGTTAAGATAATTATAGGATAGAAAACAGGGGAAGATGGAAAGGAATTGCTGAAATAATTAATTGATGTGGAATACAAAAAGGGAGGTGTGAGGAAGTCGTGGAAATAAGCGAACGAAAGATATGACGTTGAAATTGTTTAATATGTTTTAAATGGTCTTTGTTTTGTTTTATTTGTCTTATGTGTTAGTTTTGTAGTTTTTTTGTATTGTATTGTGTTGTTTTTCGTTTTTGGTGTTTTTTTTGCTTTTTTTGTAGTGTTTAAATTTAAATTTTTGGAAACTCAATAAATATTATTTTAAAAAAAATTAAAATGTTTTTATATATTTTAAAGTGTTTTAAAAGTGTTTTAACTTTTTACTTTGTTGTACCACCATAAACGGTGGTTTTTATTCATGTATTTTTATTTTGTTTTGTTTTATTTTGGGTTGGGGTGGGATGGTTGTTGAGTGGGGTGGGGATTGGTTTTGTTTTGGTGTAATTGCATTTTTGTTTGTTTTTTTGTTTGCTTTTATATTTTGTAAATGGAGGCGAGTATGAGACTTGGGATTCCTACTGTGGAGGGGCGAGGGAGGTATGGCGGTGGGGGCAGATGTCATAGGCGAAGGGGATTGAGATACGGATATGCTCATACCCCTTCCAATCTGCGCCCCATCCCGAGAGACGAGGGTAGGGTGAGCAAGGATTACTCACCTCCGTCACTGGTGTTGTGCAATGCCAGGTCTATAGGCAACAAAACCGCCACCCTGCGAGATTTCTTCACCTCGCAGGGGATCGACCTGGCTTGTGTGACGGAGACCTGGGTGTGCAAAGGGGAAACTGTTACCTTTCGAGAGATGGCGCCCCGGGTTTCTCCGTCCTCCACCAGTCGCGGACTGTGGGCCAGGGGGGGAGGGGTGGCATTATTAATCCGAGAAGATTGTTCTTTCAGGGCTCTACCATTGCCATCGATCCCCGGCATTGAATGTGTTGGCCTAGTGTGAGGCTCCGAGGTGAGCTTGGCTGTCTGGCTGGTGTACTGGCCACCTAGCGCACCAGCAGCCACCCTGTCAGGCCTGCTGGAGGCGGTGGCCGGCTGGGCCTTGGAGATCCCTAACCTATTGGTATTGGGGGACTTCAACATCCATGCTGATGCCACTCCCTCCTCACAGGCTCTGGACCTGGTGTCTTCCATGGCGACACTAGGGCTCTCCCAGTTTGTTTTGGGCCCCACACACCAAGCAGGCCACACGCTGGATTTGATCTTTGGTGTCCATATAGATGTGATCCTGTTTCCTTTGATGAAGGTGCCATGGTCTGATCACTACGCTCTGAAAGCCAGGTTTGACGTTCCACCCCCACCCTGCCTAGGTGGTGAGCCGATTTGGGCTCGCCCGCAGAGGCTGATGGACACTGATAGATTCCGTCAAGTCTTGCGGGACCTTTCTCCCCCTGGCGACTCATTGACTGAGCTTGTTGAGGACTGGAATACCCAGCTCCTGGCAGCCATCAGTGAGATCGCACCTAAGCGCCCTCTGCGACCCCGCAGAAACTGGGCTCCCTGGTTTACCGAGGAGCTCCAGAAAATGAAGCGGGACCTCAGACGGCTAGAGCGAGTATGGCGGGGTGCCCGTGACAGAGCTTCAAGAACATCTTATAGGGTTTTTATGAAAACCTAAGAGATGGCAGTGAAGGCCGCTAAGAAGTCCTACTTCTCGGCCTCCATTGCATCCGCTAGCTCTCGCCCGGCGCAATTATTTAGTATAATTCGGTCTTTAATGTCCCTCAAAGGACAGTCAAATTTAAATAACAATTTGACACACAGCTGTGAGGCATTTGTGAGCTTTTTTGCGGAGAAGGTCCTGTTGCTCCGCCATGACCTCCCTGCCAATTTGGATACAATAAAGGAACTGGAGGCCCCTCGACTGTCCTCAGGTCCAGTATTGGACCACTTTGACCGGATATCCCCAGCCGATGTGGACAGACTCCTCTGAGCTGGAAAGCCCACCACTTGTCCTCTCGACCTGTGCCCGTCTTGGCTAATTAGAGCGTGTCCAGACGAGGTGCGGGCCCCCCTGGGGGATATCATCAATTTGTCCCTTGGCACCGGGATATTCCCAGGGGAACTGAAGGAGGCAGTGGTGCGCCCGCTCTTAAAGAAAACATCATTAGATCCCTTAGATCTATCCAATTACTGCCCAGTTTCGAATCTTCCATTCCTGGGTAAGGTGATTGAGAGAGCGGTTGCTGAACAGCTTGGTAGGTTTCTGGATGAAACATCGGCTCTGGATCCATTCCAGTCCGGCTTCCGCGCTGGTCATGGGGCCGAGACGGCTCTGGTCGCCCTAACAGATGATCTCCACAGGCAGCTGGATCAAGGCGGGTCGGGGCTGCTGATTCTTCTACACCTGTCAGCAGCCTTCGACATGGTCGATCACGAACTCTTGGACCACCGCCTTGCCGACGTGGGGATCCAGGGCACAGTCCTACAATGGCTGCACTTGTTTCTCTCTGGTCGGGGACAGAGGGTGGCGCTTGGGGGGGGGAATTGTCATCGCGCCACTCCTTGCTGTGTGGAGTGCCCCAGGGTGCGATACTCTCCCCGATGCTTTTTAACATCTTTATGCGCCCCCTTGCCCAGCTTGTCCGGAGTTTTGGGCTGGGCTGCCATCAGTATGCTGAAGACACCCAACTCTATCTGTTGATGGATGGCCATCCTGACTCGGCCCCAGACACACTGACCAGATGTCTGGAAGCTGTGGCTGGATGGTTACGTGGGAGCCGGTTGAAGTTAAATCCTTCAAAGACAGAGGTCCTCTGGCTGGGACAGGACGATATGGGATTGAGGAGGCAACTCCCATCTCTTGTGGGGGTGCAATTAGTGCCAGAACTGTCCGTTAAGAGTTTGGATGTAATCTTCGATACCTCCCTCTCCATGGAGGCGCAGATTGCAGCTATAACAAAGGCGGCATTTTTTCATCTCCGCCAAGCTAAGCAGTTGGCTCCTTACCTCTCTCGCCCTGACCTAGCCACTGTGATCCACGCGACGGTCACCTCCAGACGGGATTATTGTAACTCGCTCTATGTGGGGCTGCCCTTGAGACTGACCCAGAAACTCCAGCGGGTGCAGAATGCCGCAGCGAGACTCCTTACGGGGTCTTCGCTGCAAGATCATATTCATCCGGTGCTATACCAGCTGCACTGGGTCCCAGTGGAGTACAGGATCAGGTTTAAGGTGCTGGTTTTAACCTTCAAAGCCCTATACGGCCTAGGACCCTCGTACCTACGGGACCGCCTCTCCTGGTATGCCCCACAGAGGAACTTACGGTCTTCAAATAAAAACATCTTGAAGGTCCCAGGCCACGGAGAGGTTAGGCTGGCCTCAACTAGAGCCAGGGCTTTTTCGGCTGCGGCTTCAACCTGGTGGAACGCTCTGTCACAAGAGACAAGGGCCCTGCAGGACTTGACATCTTTCCACAAGGCCTGCAAGACAGAGCTGTTCCACCAGGCCTTTGGTCAGGGCGCAGCCTGATTCCCTCCTTTGGCAATCTTTACAGAACTTTAGTTTATGGTTGCCAGCAATTTTGATTTTAATTAATTTTTATAATGTTTTTATAATGTTGCACTATTTTAGTGTTGTTAGCCGCCCTGAGCCCGGCTTCGGCTGGGGAGGGCGGGATATAAATAAAATTTATTATTTATTATTATTATTATATTTATTGGAAGCATAACTTCCAATATATTAAAAAGATAGATATGAGTTTAGCAAGCCTTACATGTGTCCCTTTTGAATTTAGGGTGCAAATCACCCCTAATTTACAAATTTGCCTAGCTATTTTGTCTGCTGCAAACAATTTCCATACTTTTTCAAGCTGTCCTTTAATAAAATATACCTGGGGAGTCATTACCATTGTGAAGCTGAGGCCAGGATGTAAACAAGAGAGTTCCTGGTTTATAGCTCAGCCTTTTAGCTGTAGCTAAACTACATTTACTACAGCTACAACCTTTTCTACTAATAGTGGTAGAAGAAGAAATGTTAAGCATTAAGAAAATAATATAATAGAAGATAAATAATGGCCAAGCACCATGTTTCCCTAGTGTCCCTTAAGGTCAGACTGTCTTCCTTTCTCTTTTGCAGCTGCTGCGAATCCACTGAGAAGCTTCCATGTGATTTCAGCTATGTTTTGGTACAGTAGTTCCTGTTTTAAATAATCCTCCTTGGAGCACATTAATTGCCACAA
This sequence comes from Podarcis bocagei, assembly GCF_964188305.1. Lineage (NCBI taxonomy): Eukaryota > Metazoa > Chordata > Lepidosauria > Squamata > Lacertidae > Podarcis > Podarcis bocagei. The sequence goes on from NC_138134.1 coordinate 57,736,609, forward strand.
TGGACAGAGTAATGTATTCCCCTTTCTCTTTAAATTCTTTAAATGAGTCATTAAGGCCCAGATTTTAAATCCTCTTCAATTACAAGAGCTTTGGGAACATTTTCAGCTACAGGCCTGCAGCACATTTAAAGCCACATTGCTTAAAAGTGTTTAATGTTCTTTGGGAGGGGAGAATCTAAAACCCATCAATTAGACACAAGAGTCGTGTAACACTAGGGTCTCATACACTATTATGCTTGAGAGTCTTCACACTCAAATCCATCCTTCAACCAATGCCTGGATACTTCTGCCTAAACAAAAACGGTTTAAACAGGTGCTGAAAAGAGTACAGTGAAGGTTGCTGCTGGATCTCAATAGACGGGGAGTTCCAAAGTGTAGGTGCTGCCACACTAAAAGAATTTCTTACAATTGCAGAATGACCATTATGTGGCAGCTGTAGCAGTGCCAGTCCCAAACATGAAAGCAGTTTATATGGGGCAAGGGGACATTGCAAGTAAACCGGTCTCAAGTTGTTAAGGGCTTTATATACTCAAAGAAACACACTGAATTCAGTCTGCTAGCAAACCAGTGCAGTGCAGGTCAGGATAGGTTGTATTTCAGAATACAAGAATGCACATTTCCTACAAAAGAGACACAAAACTTTTGATTCCTTAGTATGCGAAATCTATCCAATATTAGAAGTGCTAGGGAAGGCAGCAGTACTCTTTTATCACCCCAAGGTGGGAAACCAAGAGAAGAAATCCCATCCTTGCTATGGAAGATGTGAAGGAACCTATAGTGACATTTATTTTGGACAGCATGGGATTGAAGGGTGGGTAAGGAATCTAGTAAATAATAATTTATCCAGTTCATGAAGTTGACCTTGTGCTTAGTGTAACTCATTGGCCTTTAAAAGAAAAGAAAAAAAAGTATAGACAAGGGCTCTTTCTAAGATGAGTTTGCTCTAAGTTTGTGTTAAGTCCTGTGTTTAGTGCTTCAGGAAACAGCCTCTGTTCAAGGCATTTTGTAGGTTGCCTGATTCAGCTCAGGGTCCATTCAAGTCAACTTTGCCTCTCCTGCCCCCACTTCAGTGGGAAATTTAAAAACAAAAAGCTAGCTATTACCTTTCTCATGTTTTGACAGAAGTTGATGGAATTTTCCATCATACTAGCGCCTATAAAGTGGTTCCCCCTCTGGTTCCCTGCCCCCTCCCACAATTCCTAGGGGCAGAGGGAGGCCAGCAGCAAAGCTCTCCAGAACACCTCACTCTCACCAAGTTAGCAAGAGGGAGGCCTTCTGGACATGCTTGCAGAGTTTGCCCTCACCCCATACACCTACCCACCCTGCGTCCAGACTTTGCCAGGGCTTTTCCTTGATGGGAAGCCCTTGTAGAGCCTCAGGCCCCTCCTATCGTATGGGCAGCAGTGGGACATCTTGCCTCAGGCACCAAAACATCTTGGGCTACCCCTGCCTGCAGTGGTTTCCCCACAAGGACAGCCATTAAAACTTTGAGGTGGGTAAAAGAGGAATCGCTTAGTCTTTCTTAGCTTTTTATGGGCAATTGCTTGGTAAACTGCAGACATGAGAGAAGTACCGCTGGTAAGACACCTGCCATATTTCAGACAAATAGGTCCAGATACCACTCATTAGTGATATGAATATATTCACAGGCTTGACCCTAGCAGATGTGCTGACAAATATTATGGGGAAATCCTTACTATGTAGGGAAACCTACAAAACAGGCAGATGAAGACTGAGCATGCTCAGTGGTCTTGCAATTCTGACTTACTGACTGTGTGTTGGGGTGTATGTAAAAAACCAGGGGGAAGAGTGAGGAAACAGGCCAGAGTACTGGAATTCTGAATACCAACACTTCCCACTGCAACAGGGAGCCAGCATGGCATAGTGGTTAAGATTGGTAGACTCGTAAATCTGGTGAATGGGGTTCGCTTCCCCGCTCCTCCACATGCAGCTGCTGGGTGATCTTGGGCTGGTCACACTTCTCTGAGGTCTCTCAGCCCCACTCACCTCACAGAGTGTTTGTTGTGGGGGAGGAAGGGAAAGGAGATTGTAAGCTGCTTTGAGACTCCTTAAGGGGAGTGAAAGGCAGGATATCAAGTCCAAACTCTCCTCCTCCTCCTCCTCCTCCTCCTCCTCCTCCTCCTCCTCTTCTTCTTTCCACTGCAACATTTGTTCCATTCTGGTTTCCTCCTTTTACCCTTCCAAAGGTTCAGGTACAGTATATGCAGCTTCAATAGTGAAGAGGAAGAGGTTTCCTCTAACAGAGTATTCTTAGTAACCCTCAGAAAGCCACGATTTCCAAAATACCTTCGCAATCAAGCAGATGCAAGACAGATACACATTTCTGTAGCTCTAGATAATAATGGCACCAGTGGCCCAATAAGTCGCTGTATCCACTGGAACCATTTGTAGAGGTAACATTTGCTTTACTAAACTTCTGCTACTGTGGACCAGTTACAAATTATGTGTGAAGGTATTAAAGGGAGGGTGCCACTTCCATTGTAATCATGCAGAAACAGAGTGATATAAAGATAGTGATTACAGTAGGTGGGGGTTGGGGGCAGGGAACACTGAATCACCAAGAACAATCTGGTGATAAATGAAGGGCTCTTCATACCTTGGAAGTGAAGAGCTCTTTATCATGTCATGTATTTCATTACCGGCTCAGCATACTCTCCATCACAAGGGGACAAGTTGTTCAGCTCTGTGAGCCACATCAGAAATATAGCATGGACTAGATGCTAACGCAAGTGTTTTGACTCTTGTGTCATTCCTATAATTCACATATCATTTCATCAACCTGGTGGGTGACCAACCACGGTTGGAGCAAATGTCGCACCTATGACTGTTAAATATATGTGCAGAAAGGGTGATCTGAGTGGGATCACTTTGACAAATCAGTTCTTGCAGGTATGACACTTAGAATTATGCGATGAAAAATGTTCTTAAGCGTAAACTTGAGATTTTTTTTTAACATATCCATCCCTACCCTGGGCTTTGCAGAGAGCAATTTTGCCATCCAGCTTCTACACATAATTTTCACAATTAGAATGACTAAATGGATCTCATAGTTCTTTTCCCCTTGTGGCGTTTGTACAGCACTCCCGGTTGTTTCACAAACTATTGACCTGTACACCACTGCTTTATTCTTCCGCTGCCACCAACTAGGGTTCTTCTGGTGAAATACTGAGTCTCAGTCAGGTTGTAAAGTCAACAAAGAAAGATTAAAGTTTATTGAAGAACAAACAAGTTTTAAATATATTCAGAACATTTCTCAAATGTGCGCCCTTAACTAGATGTGGCACTATCTCACAATGTCACACTCTTCTCTCTCAGTTCTATCTATGTCTCTCACTCTATCACAACCGCTGTATTCGTCTTTTACTGGCTCTGTCTGACTTTGACTCCTCTATCTTCCAATGGTAAAACCCCTGGGCTGAGCTTCAAAACCAGGTAGGCTCTGCCTCTGAGTTTTCTCATTGGTCAATTTACATTAATCATTTCCATCCCCCTGTACAAACAAAATCACAAGGAATGGGCAAACGCCACACCCCTCCTTTCCCCTTCACTTCTTCCCGTTACATCCAAATTACACAAAAAAGGTCAACTGCATAATGGGATGGAAACACAGGAAGATGCCTTCTTCTGAATCAGACCCCTGACCCAACTAGTTCCGTATTGTTTACTGACTGGTAGCGTCTCTCCAGGGTTCCAGGCAGAGGTCATTCCCAGCCCCATCTGAAGACACCAAGAAATGAATTTTGGACCTTTTGCATGCAAGTCTGATGCTCCAACACTGAGCTGAAGCCCTTTCATTATATATGTCATGAGAGAGGAATGGAGGGAAAGACTTCAGGACACAGATTATGGGTCATCTTTTTGTTCAGTCTGCAAATAAAGATGTATTGCCTGTCTTGCATGTATAAGAGATGAGAATCACAGAACTGGCATGGCATATATACCAATTATTTCCTGCAGGGCACATGCTTCCCACTTGGATCTATACCCAGCTTACAACCTCTCAGCTAACTCTATGCAATATTGGCTTTGTCAGTCCTCCTTCTTTGCTTTAATAGAATATTGATTACTCTCATATTGTATATTTTCATGAAAGGTATATACTTCAAATGGTATTTTATAGATAAAAACAAAAAAATAGAAACACGAATGTCAGTTGCAAATTTCAAAAGAAAATCAGTGGAATTTGACACGTTTCTTTCTAGCACTCTGTATTCTGCTGCTTAAGTTGTAACATGATATGCGCATAGAAATGTCATAATTCAGCCCAAATGCACTGCTTCTCTCTGAGGATAAGTATCAAGCTGTTCCTTCTGCTGAATCACATTGCATATGTGCATGTGCATTAGGGATGTGCTCTGATAACTGAATTGAGTCCAGGCTCTGATCCAGAGTTTTGGAAGACAACCCACCTTGGGCCAAGGTGCTTCAGAGTCCTACACCCTGGCACTGAACAAACCAAGCCTCCCTTAGGCTATGGGCGTTCCAACTTAGTCCCAGATTAGGGAAGCAGCAGTGGCTGGTGCATATCGGAATTAGTAAGGCAGAAGGCAGCGAGCCCAGCAGTAGGCGGAGTCAGAACCAATGATTGGCAGAGTGAACAAATTTTAGCTTCATCCCCGTTCTCCTTGCTGCTGGGTTCTACTGAGACCCAGGAGGAGAAAGCTGACAAACAAAGCCACCCTCTTGGAGTGGCTGTAAATCAGAAGGCAGGCAGGAGGGGGCTGGCTGAGGGCAGGTTATGGTTGGTGTGGCAGGGCCCCATTTGTCCTAATGGACCAGGGAAGGTGAGATATGCTGTGGTAGTGGAAAAAAAATGTGCATTCACATAAAAAAATCAATCCAAAACTGGATGGAGTGCAAATTTTATCAGGCAATCTGGAATATACCTCAGATTGTGGAATGCAAGCTCTCTTTACTAGTGGTGTAGCGTGGGTTGCTGATGGCCACGTGGAACGGGAGGGAGGGAGTGAAATGGATGGAGTATGCATGCACATTCAACTGGCTAATGGCATCCACGTCACCCAGGAGATCGCAGCCGCAGAAAAGAAGAGTCGTTCCATTGTTTGGTGAGGTCACTTCCTGGTTTGCATAGAGAAGCTGTTTTCAGTGGAGCCCAGCAACGGAAGAGCACAGCTGTATTACGGTAGCACTGGGTGTTCAAATCTTGTGCCCCTAACAATTTTGTGCCTGGGGCTTCCGCCTCACACTATGCCACTGCTATTTACTGACATGCGTATGTCTTGCAAAAATCTTGCTCTGGAGTCATTCTCTGAATCCTGCTGCCTTCTAACATCGGGTTCCAGAAGGCATATTGCTTTGAGGTGATACCCTAGTTTTGGAATGCCCTCACCAGAAATATGAACTGGAATCCAAGCTGAAACCCTCTATTTCCCTGAGCATTAGATTAATAGCTTGTCACATTGCTGCTACAGTGGTACCTCGGGTTACATACACTTCAGGTTACATACGCTTCAGGTTACAGACTCTGCTTACCCAGAAATAGTGCTTCAGGTTAAGAACTTTGCTTCAGGATGAGAACAGAAATTATGCTCCGGCAGCACGGCAGCAGCAGGAAGCCCCATTAGCTAAAGTGGTGCTTCAGGTTAAGAACAGTTTCAGGTTAAGTACGGCCCTCCAGAACAAATTAAGTACTTAACCCAAGGTACCACTGTATTTCTATCACTATATTTAGGGTGGTTCTTAGATTTTCCTTGTATATTATTCTTGTGGATGTTACTCTTAATCCACCTTCCATCAGCAGCTGCTTTGTGAGCAGAGGGCAAAAAGATAGACTATAAATAATTATATATTCATTTAAATAATAATAAAAAACAACGCTGATCTGCACATATATCCCTGTTTATGCATATCAAAAATTGAAAAAGAAAGAAACATGCCTATTCTTCCTGACTCGGTGCCTTCCGGCCAGCGTTGCCATTCAGAGCAAGCAAAAGGAACAGTTGGGGAGAGGAGACAAATGTAAAGCAGCAATTTGAGTGAACAGGAAGAGAGAGGACTGCTATTGTGGCATTGGCTTGTTCAGCTTCTGAGAAATGCAGCCGGATTGCAACTGGAAACAAGTAAGACATAGCTCATGAGGAAACGGCTTGGGCAAAAGGACAGCACTGATTGGCTGGCTGGGCTTTTCCTGAGATGCCTCTCTGCACAGACACACATGTCAGGACTTGTCAGTCACAATATCCTCCCTTGCAGATGGATCCTCATGAAAGTCAGAGGAGTGGAGGGAGGAGGGTAAGGGGAAACCCATTAAGGAGATCTGTCAACAATTTTTAATTCCATAGAGGACAGTTTAGGGCAAGTCCTCAGCTGTATTCTTGCCTCCCCCCCCCCCTGTTTTGGGCAGTGAAGGTGCAATTCTGCAGGGATTATTATTATTATTATTATTATTATTATTATTATTATTATTATTATTATTATTATTATTACTATGCGGCATGTTGTTTTCTCATCCACGTGAGTGAGGCTCACAGGCAGAGATCTGGGTACACAGGCACATATGCTACTTCCCCATACGTTATTTTATTGCTTCGTTTAATCACTTAGTCTAATTGCACTTTTGCCGGAGAGCTCAATTTGCAGTCAGAACAGGCAGGCTATGCAGAAAGACATATAATTTATTACAAAGAAACTGAAGGCATACTAACATAAAATAGATGGAATAGAAAATCCTGTCTAGGATCATTGGGGGGGGGGGGATGCATTTGCAACAGTGGCCACAATCCAGACCCTTCCATCAGCATGAGCGAGGGATTGGGGAGAAACTCAATCCAGTTTGCATTATTGGAATAAAGTGCAAACCCAAAAAACAACAACACAGCCATCCTTCAAAATCTGCACTTTTCCAAATTCTGCAATGTAGGAAACCAATGTCTACAAAAACAGATATAAGGTAAAAAAAAGGTAAAGGACCCCTGGACAGTTAAGTCCAGTCAAAGGCAACTATGGGGTGCCGTGCTCATCTCACTTCAGGCCGAAGGAGTTGGTGTTTGTCCACAGACAGTTTTCTGGGTCATATGGCCAGCATGAAAAAACCACTTCTGGTGCACAGAGAAGAAGAAGAGTTTGGATTTCATTCATTCATATCCCGCTTTATCACTACCTGAAGGAGTCTCACAGCAGCTAACATTCTCCTTTCCCTTCTTCCCCCACAACAAACACTCTGTGAGGTGAGTGAGGCTGAGAGACTTCAGAGAAGTGTGACTAGCCCAAGGTCACCCAGCAGCTGCATGTGGAGGAGCGGAGACACGAACCCGGTTCACCAGATTACGAGTCTACCGCTCTTAACCATTGCACTACACTGGAGGACTATGATGAGCGCTAAAGCACACAGAAATGCTGTTTGCCTTCCTGCCATAGCAGTACCTGCTTGCAGTGGCTTGCTTTTGAACTGCTAGGTTGGCAGATGCTGGGATAGAGCACCCCGTTGTGGGGATTCAAAGCACCAACCTTCCGATCGGCAAGCCCAAGCCGCTCAGTGGTTTAGACCACAGCGCCACTTGCTCCTTTCCAAAAACAAATATACCAGGGTAAAGTGTGTATATAAATGCCTATATTACTGAAAATAGCATACAAAATGCATTATATTAAGGAAGGTTGTATTCGAAATGTGTATATTAGGGGACATTCACATTAAAATGTAGATTTTAAAATTAGATGGATCGATCTTTATTTTTTATTTTTAAAAGGTGGAAAACTGAAGTTAGGATTGGAAAAACAACAAACTGAGAGAATGACAAATTGACAGATTCACTCATCTCAAGTAGGAGCTTCGGATAGAAGAGAGTTCTTTTATGTCCCTCTTCAGACCTCACACTAAACCATGGTTGAGCATGATGGAAACAAGCCAACTGCCACCAGCAACGTTGTTCAGTAATGGTGGCAGTGGAATTGCCAAAAGAAGGTGCATATACATTTATGTATATGTGTGCAAGGGACGCGGGTGGCGCTGTGGGTAAAATATCAGCGCCTAGGACTTGCCAATCGCATGGTCGGCGGTTCGAATCCCCGCGGCGGGGTGTGCTCCCGTCGTTCAGTCCCAGCGCCTGCCCACCTAGCAGTTCAAAAGCACCCCCGGGTGCAAGTAGATAAATAGGGATCACTTACCAGCGGGAAGGTAAACGGCGTTCCGTGTGCTGTGCTGGCTCACCAAATGCAGCTTGTCACGCTGGCCACGTGACCCGGAAGTGTCTGCGGACAGCGCTGGCCTCTAGAGTGAGATGAGCATACAACCCTAGAGTCTGTCAGGGGTACCTTTACCTTTTATACATTTATGTAAAATCTGGATTTTGTGTTCCCCCCTCCACTTCAACCTTTCCCCAATTTTTGCACTGAGATTGAAAGATACATTTTCAGGTGATTTTATTGGGAATTAGTTGTTGGGTTTGCGTGTTGAGTCACAGTAGCCCCCCAATAATTCACACTTCACACATCAATTTTTGTTTAAGGTTTTTTGGCATAATTTTGGCCACAACTTTATTCAAATACAAAAATGTGAGTGGTTGCTTAGGCACTGGTTCCGACTATCTGTCCTTGCCCTCAGGGACAGAGCTGGCCTTCCGGATACCAGCGGAAGCCAGCGTGGGAAACAAGTATTGGGTGAGAAATAAAGCTGGGCACCAGACCATTACTTCTCACCCTCATGTTCCTGTGGGGCTTGCACGGCCCAAGTCCGACTCCGGGGACAAGGACGAAAGAATGGCAAGCCCCTGGATTTCCTTTAACGGAATTCCCATTCGCATCATTTGGAGGGGTAGGCACTTACCCCTCCAAGCACCAATTTAACCAGTGCCTAACCGCCATGGAGCCCTCAGCTCACCGCCAAACCACTCACAGCCCCAACCAAGACCTCAGCTTGGTCACCACCGCACCAATCCAAGCCTCATTCCCTGAAGCGGAAAGGTGTATGCCATCAGCTTGGAAAAAGGATGGCCTCTCAAAAAGAATCTCGGGGTGGGAAATTGCATCGCCACCAGCTCCAAAACTTTTTTGACCACAGCAGAATTGATGCGTTTTCGGGCCCTTTCAGTGGCAGCCGGGCAACGACTGCCCTTCCAAACGCAGCGTTGCAAAAGCTTTGACCAAAATTTTTTCGCTGTCGGCACCATTGCACGCAGCGTCTCCAGGTCACCCAAAATTGCAGCACGTAGTGACAAACAGTCCATGGGCACCAGGTCGTTCTCACCAAGCTGCACCACAATAGCAGCTGGCGGCCCCTCCAAGAGCAACTGCCTCCGGATACTTGGCAGGAACTCCGACCAGCACATCCCACGTCTGGACAGCCAAGACAAGCGAATATGTGGAGGAAAGCCGAAATCTGGACCCAATCCAGATTGCCGTGCTGCGACGCCAGCCCAATGGACGATACTGTGCCCCACAATCCAAACACGGGTCACCGCTAAACCTGATAAATAAGATGAAACAAGCAAAAATTGTAAGACACCAATAATGTTAACGAACATAAGCTTTGAATGCATTCGATTTCCAACGACCTGTATTTTATTTCCACTGCCTTATTAACATGCTTTCCGGCCTTCTTGGTGGTACGTTTGTCTAGGCATTGGTTCCCGACTAGCTGCACCTGACCTCAGCAGGGCAGCACTGACGACTGGGCCCCACCATATCGTCAGTACCAGCAAACATTGTGGGGGAGCAATGAATCCCAAGGCAATCGCATCCCGCCAGGTGTCGTTCCCCATAGGGGAAAGATGCACCCCATCTGCCCTAAAGAGGGCAATAGCCTTGAAGAAAATTAGGAGGGTGCAATATTACAGAACCACCTAAAGCAAGGACCTATTTTATTTTATTTGTTATTTTATTTACTTTATTTATTTTATTCTATTATCCACCGCCTTATTAACATGCTTTCTGGCCTGCTCGGTGGTAGTTTGTCTAGGCATTGGTTCCCGACTAGCTGCACCTGACCTCAGCAGGGCAGCACTGACGACTGGGCCCCACCATATCGTCAGTTCCAATAAACAGCATGGGGGAGGAATGAACCAGGATCAGACTCAAGCTCACCCCAAATGCTCCCAGGGACTCTTGCATGGCCCTACCCCTCAAAAGGGGTCGACAAAAGCATGGCAAATCCTTGGATTCCCTTAATGGAACATCTTTGCGCATTGGAGGGGACAGGTGCTCCAACCACCCCTCCATACCACCTTGAACCAATGCCTTAAATTATTTTGAGTCCAGGGAGAGCTGCCATCAATTCAATCCAAGCCCTCTTGCATGCAGGAATGCAAACTTATGCTGGAGGAGGACAGCAAACATTCTCACCCAGCTGTACCACCAGCACTGCGGGAGGACCTGCACAGGTCACACTCGACCGCACCAAAGGAAGGATCTCCTCCCAAAGCATTCCCCATCTGGACATCCAGTATATGTTCACATGGGCAGGAAGACTGAGATGACGCCCCAGTCCAAACCCGTCAACATGCTTGCCAGCCTAGTGTACAATGCTGTGGCCCAAATGTGCACAGCTGCTCCTATGAAAAAAGGAAACAACAGACAAGCATCAGCACAGACATCACTGTGACACTTCCTGATATAATCCTTGTCAGCGTCAGACTTCCAATGACCCGTATTCACAATCCTGTCTACTGACAGGCCCCCAGTGTGCAGCCTTTGCAGCAGCACCTAATCGTAAGGAATGAGGAGTGTTCAGCGGTAAGCAAGCCGCAGGCTCTAATAACTGGTGCACGACGTAAGCACATTGATGCCGGGCTAACGGGAACCCATTTTCATGCACTAGGAGCGGGCCAGCCCCCAGGGAATAAAAAGCCAAATATTCTGTTATCCATAACCGGGCAAGGGCCCTCCTCACCTGTGGCGGGAAGCCTGATTGTGGCACTCCTGCCCACTAAGTCTGTTTTAGAGTTACCAGCTCTAATGACAAGCTCCAAAGGATAAGGAAAAGTCCTGAAGCAATAAGCCTCCAGAATCTCGGCCCCGTGCTGGCTCCAACAACCATTTCCCCAACCCTCAGTGCGAAAATGCAATGGACTACTGAAAGGAGTCTCACCTTGATCTTTAACCCGCAGACAAGTTTTAACTTGTTGCAGATACTGCATAGGTAAAAATTGACCGACTTCCTGCCCACTGTCCTATGAGGTTGGAGCCTATTCCAACCTTCCAAGGCCCTGCGCACTGCAAACTTTATACAAGGGTCTCTGAAAAAATAAAGCTTCAATGAAACAGACATTGCAGCGGACTGAATTCGGATAGTTATAACCGCATGCCCAATCTGCAGCAGGTGGACCAAATACTGCAGGATCTGCTCAGAGGATGGGGGCAAATTCTTCCGAATGGCCAAGAACTGCCAGCTTAAGGCTAAGAAATCCATCCAGGCCTTCCCATAAGAGGTAAAAGCAGAAGGGGAAATGGAAGCTGCCGCTCTCTGAAATTACTAATTGTTGTCAAAATGCCACAAGACTGGAAAAGTCTGGCAATAGCTGAGTCTGGAGCCCAGGATCTGAAGTGCTTCATCTGAAAATCGGATAGTGTCAGCGTAATTTGGAGAGTAGAAAGCACAATATTAACCTTAAGTGGCGCAGCTCGAAAGCATGAGCGGAGGGGCAGAGACTGTGCTACAGCATGAGGACTGTTTTGCAAAGACGCTCACCACCACCTGGTTATCAGACCAAAAGCAGATCCGATGGTCACTGAACTCCTCGGGCCACATGTGAACTGCTACTACAATGGGGAAAACTCAAGAAAAGTTATGTCACATGATTGCCTCATCACACCAGGCTTGAGGCCATAGCTTTGCACACCAGCAGCCCTTGAAATAAAAACCAAAGGGCAAAGATCCAGCAGCACCAGCATGAACCTGAAAATCCCTGAGCGGGTTCAAGGTATCCTGCCATGGCGAACTACTATTGCATACATTCAGGAATTGCTACCATCGCCAGATATCTGCCTTCACCACATTTGGTAGGCATACACAAAGGTAAGGGGACCTCTGTCAGCATCGCCCTTGAGCCAGTGCCACCAACTGGACTCATCCACTTCAGCCCCAACTGGGCTAGGCGAGCTGGGTAGCACTTCCAGAGACCACCTTCTGCACATGAACAGGTCAAAGTGCTGTGGACTCACAGCTTAGAGTTGTGAGCACCGGATTCACTCCAACAAAAAGACAGTCGTCGCACAGCAGAGTACAGCAGAGTCTGAGTATATAAACAACTCAGAGAGCAGCTCTGTAGAATATCTTCTTTATTCTATCTACAACTATACAAACTATATACAGAGCTTAATAGGTCTAAGCATAAATAAATGCTGCACTGCACTGAGTATCTGCAGCTCCCCTTAGCAGCAACCTTATCTCTACACATGATCTCTAACACTCAGTCTCTCTCCCTCTCCGACACTGACTGACTGACTGACTTGGTGCTGGAGCAGAATAAGTAGAGACCAGAACACGCCTCCTCCTCTCTGGAGAATCAGCAGACTCCTCAGGAGATTCTTGGATATGGGAGGGGTGAAATCTAGGCAGCCTGGCCTAGTGGGAAGATTAGATAAGTGACCCAGCAAGATCGGATCTGGTGAAGCATCACTTGCTACAGAGGAAGTATTACAAAATAACTTCCTTCAAGGCAGACAGCTTCTCCATAGCCAAGTGGTATGTTTTAGCAACGATATCCAACTGGATCCCTAAATAAAATGGGAATATGGGCAAAAGGTATTGAGCTATTGCTTGCCAGCTTCCAGCCCCCGCTTGGGCAGGGGGCATCTTGTGCAGCCATCATGATATGTAAATTTACAGGGCCGACGCTGGCCAGAACCCCTAAAGAAGTCCCAACCAAGCTGCCGCCAAGCCAGCTTCCTTTTCAGACACACACTCTGTGCAATGCAAAAAAACAACAACACACACTCCGTGCAGTGCACACACTCTCCATGCAATGCAACTACACACTCCGTGCAATGCAAAAAGCACGCTCTGTGCAATGCAACTACACACTCCGTGCAATGCACACACAAAACCTCTGTGCAATGCAACTACACACTCCGTGCAATGCAAAACACACTCTCTGCAATGCACACACCTTTCATGCAATGCAACTACACTCCATGCAATGCAACTACACACTCCGTGCACTGCACCCTCTGTTCAATGCAACTACATACTCCGTGCAATGCACACACACTCCGTGCAATGCAAAAAACCAAAGCAAAACAAAAAACACTCTGTGCAATACAACTACACCCTCCATGCAATGCACACGCACTCCATGCAATGCAACTACACACTCCCTGCAATGCACACGCACTCCATGCAATGCAACTACACACTCCCTGCAATGCACACACCCTTCATGCAATGCAACTACACTCCATGCAATGCAACTACACACTCCGTGCACTGCACACCCTCTGTTCAATGCAACAACAAACTCCGTGCAATGCAACTACACCCTCCGTGCAATGCAACAACACACTCCGTGCAATGCAACAACACACTCCGTGCAATGCAACTACACACCCTCCGTGCAATGCAACTGCAAATCTCCTAGCAATGCAATGCAATTGCAGCCCGTGCAGCGCCGTGCTCTGCAACGCACAGAGCAAACTGCAATGCGGGCACGCAAAGGTGCTTTCTCCCAGTTGCATATTGCAAACATGGCGCCCATTACATCCCTCGCAGTGAGGTAACCACCAAAAGGACTTAAGTGTCCAGGTAGAGCAATGGGGGAGCATGCAGCTGTCCCATACAGGGACCAATCCTGCAACCTAGGCATTACCGGCACTATGCGCTGACCCAGTGAAACCAATGCTTCATGGACCACATGGGGACACTATTCAGGCCGGAAACGCTTCCAGGCCATCGAATTCTAGGGCAAAGCCCTAGGATCACCTGCTAGGCCAGGCATAAATGTTTCCAGTGAAATAGCAGAGTTGAGGTAGCCCACAGCTTGTCCAGGTACCCCTGCTTGCCCTTTTAGAGGGAAGCACCCCTTCAAGAAACCCAAAGTTCTTTTATCACAAATGGGCCGAACTGCCCAGCAACAGAATAGCCCATAAGGAGCAGTTTGTTTTGTTTTGTTATAACAATGGCTAAGAGGGGGATATGAACCCTGTCTCCCAGGTCCTAGTCCTGCACTTTAGCCACTAAGCCACAATGGCTCATCTCAAAATGGCAGTCGCCTCTATCAGGGCAAAACAAACTTAAAGAAAATAAACTTGTTCAGAAACAGCATAGTTCAAGAGCATATACAGAGTGCTCATAGTCCTTGGAGGCACAGGGAGCCATAAAGCCAACCTTCGGGGATACTATAAACGAAAGTGATACCAGCTAAGCTGGGAACAGCCCTGACTAGCCCCACAATTTCAACAAGAGAAATGGGGGAAACCTTTTTGCGAAAGAAAGCCCCTAACGGGGGCTCTCTCATTATTGGGAAAGGCAAGCCACAGATACAGGGAGAATCTTCCTACAGGGCAGGGTAAGGGGTGGGGTGGGAAATTGAACAGGAAAAAGGGGGGAATTAAATTATTTAAGGGACTAGAGAGGATTAAAAGAAAGGGGAAATAAAGAAATAAAGAAATGTAACCAGACAATGAGAAGATTGTCCCAGTGCTCCATGTGATCCGATGCAAAACGGCCAAGAGGCCGTGCCAACGTCTGGCCCCTGTATATATAGACTCTGACCCCTCCTCCGAATTGGCAACAATCAAAACACCCCAGCAACCCAGTTTAACCATTTAAATGGTCGGGATTCAACTAAATTTGCCTAGTCACTGGAGGGTGGCCTGTTCCCAACCGCAACACGTGCTCTCTGCTAGGGAGAACACGCTTTGTCTCTTTCTACATGCTTCTGGTGGGCTGCCTGCCTTCTCCTAAACTGTGCTGCTTGTGGTTTTATGCAATTTAAAGTCCTTATGGCACTTTATTTTCTAGTTTCAAAGCTTTTCTGGGAAGAGGGTGGGGTGAACCTCTTGATAGCATGAGCTGTTTGACAGTGGAACAGATTGCTTTCAAAAGTGGTGAGCTCTCCTTTGTTAAGAGGGTTTTTTGGTGTTGTTGTTGTTGTTTGGAAAAAAAGAAAGAGAGGCTAGACAGCCAACTGTCAGGAGTGCTGTAGTGGCAGGGGTTGGAATAGATTGCCTTTGAGGTTTCTTCCAGCTCTGTATTCTGTGATGTGGAACCATGCATCAAATCCATTGGCCAGCTAATGTTGTTCATGCCATAGTCAGTTTCCGCTTCCAGACTGCAACCACTTGACCTGAGCTCATTCCTAGAAAGGAATGTGTGTGTGTGTGTGTGTGTGTGTGTGTGTGTGTGTGTGTTTGTACACCGCCCTTCATCTGAAGATTTCAGGGCTCTTCACAGCCTAAAAATACAAACCAAAAACAGAATACACAAGAAAAACAAGAACAAGAAAAACACAGATGCTTGGGTTTCCAGAGTGCAGTGATATTTTTCAGCCATGGCTTCTGTTAAGATGAGGGTGGGTTGATGATAGCTGTCAATGGCTAAAACATTGCCCTTGCCACATGCAAGGGATCTGTTTAAGCCAGTTTCTGCAAAAGAGTGATTTCTGCCAGACATCCTGGATGATACAGAGAGAGAGAGAGATGATGATGGGTCATTAAAAAGTAAATCTGTTTCCCTGCAAATTCCCCTCTTAATTGAGAACAATGCAAGGCAATTGCCAAAAGATTTACAAAATGCCACACTGTTGGAACTGCTGCCCTATAAAAACATTCCATACATTTCCTACAGAGCATTATTCATTGGTTCCAGAAGAAATTCTTTCTTTCTTTCTTTCTTTCTTTCTTTCTTTCTTTCTTTCTTTCTTTCTGTCTTTCTGTCTTTCTTTCTGTCTTTCTTTATGCCATTACTTTGCATTTTGGGCTAAAGCACCTTGGAAGACTAAAAAAATAATCCCTAATGCATAACTTTAGTCCACTACTCTCTCTTCTGTCCTTCCCCTGCCGCTTTCGATAGGGTGTAAAAATCAAAATAATTTATATGTCTTATTCAAATCTATAAAGTATCATTACAGAAAAATTGTTACTTTTATTATTCTAGCTGAACGTTTTATGAATAGCGACTCGATTGGATTTACACACTGCCTTTTAAAGATAGAAACGATACTGTAAAATATACAAAATGGTTTGCGCTGCCTCGTCATTTTAAAGGCCATTTTACAAAGCCATTTTCTTAACAATCGTTTCTCAGGGCTTTCAGAAAGAAACAATCCTCTCCCGATTATTTTACCTTTCTCCCCCAATTTGGTCTGTCAGGCGTGTGTGTGGTCATGCTATTATGCCTACTCAGCCAAGCTCTCATCTGCCATCATCTGTGATTCATTACTGTCACAAATATATACAACCGGTGAAACCTAAAACTGCAGACAGGTTCCAGCATGCTCTGTGGAGGGAGCAGGTTCTGGTCTTTTGTGTTAGCATACAAGGTCATAATGAAGCTAGCTCCACACACAAGGCCTGAGGTTTGTGTGTGTGCTCAGACTGCTTTAAAAATTCCCTTTTCAGACAGGAAGCTTCCATGCTTCCCTTGGAAAGGGTTCACAAACTGCTGATTTCTCAGTGATCACTTTATTCTCTGGGCAATGACAGTGGGGTGGGGGGGGGTGAGAGAATAGCATTTTGCAGTCAGTGGTTCAGAATTATGGCACACAAGTGATCACACAGAACAATTTATTTATGCAGTTGTTTATGCATTTATTATTATATTTATATCCTTCCATTCCTCCAGGGAATGGCAAGACACATGCACATATATACAGTGTTCTAATTCTCTCCATTTTATTCTCACAACAACTGGGTAAAATAAGTTGAGGAACCATAAGTGGCAGACCTGACTTCACCCCATGAGTTTCATGGCCAAGTAGTCATTTGAACCCTAGTCTCCCAGTTCCTACTGCAAGAAGATCAAACCTATCCATTCTTAAGGAAATCAGCCCTGAGTGCTCACTGGAAGGACAGATCGTGAAGCTGAGGCTCCAATACTTTGGCCACCTCATGAGAAGAGAAGACTCCCTGGAAAAGACCCTGATGGTGGGAAAGATTGAGGGCACAAGGAGAAGGGGACGACAGAGGACAAGATAGTTGGACAGTGTTCTCAAAGCTATGAACATGAGTTTGACCAAACTGCGGGAGGCAGTGAAAGACGAGTGCCTGGCGTGCTCTGGTCCATGGGGTCACGAAGAGTCGGACACGACTAAACGACAACAACTCCCAGTTCCTAGTCTGAAATACTAACTGCTATACCACACATGCTCTTTTACATATTGTGCAGACACAATGCAGAAGAGAGATGTAACATGTATGGAAAAACTTCATTTCCCCCCCCTTTTTCCCCAGTTCCATATAAGTGTACTAGGACCAACTATTTTACCATATATACACTTGCAGCTTAGGATCTCCCTCTGGGACCAGAGAAAAGAAAGTGTGCTGAACTGCATAAAGGACTGAACCCCTTTGCTTGTTTGTAATGTGTTGCTTTGTTATTTGGCAACATTTATTCTTATTGGAATGAATGTTTAAGACTGTTCTGCCGTAAAGCTTTGAAACTCATTCTTGCAGTGGAGAGAATTCTTTTCTACACAAGGTTCAGATCAGGGATTCTCCTGAACAACTCTAAGAGTGACATGACAACCTGGCACAGGACACTATTTAGAAAATTTGCTTTAACCCAGTTTCTTGTGCATAGGATTTCTCGATAAGTATGACTTTCTTCTTACACACACATTTTTGCATGCAATTTTGCCCAATACACCCATTTTTTGCAAGCAAATTTCTCATAAAATTCCCGTCTCTTAGTTTCACAAGTTATGAGTATTTTCACACACATTTTATTTAGTATACACATTTTTGTACGCATTGCTTGGTTAGGGAACTGCACCACAAAAATCAGAGAAGTGACTGGAGGGTGAAGTAGAGAGGCATGGAGGAGGACCACATTTGGATCCTGGCTTTCAGGTTTCCCACCCCTAACAAGAAGCAACAGAAAAAGGGGAGAAGAGAGGAGGAAAATGTCTCACAAATTATATTCATGGGCTGCCAGGAATCCAGAGGCAAAGTATGTTCTGTGTCAAGCTTAAGTCATGTTCCATAAGTGTGGCAGGACTTTAAAGTATACAAGAATGCAAAATCCACAGGATGTTTTTAAAAAGACTTTTTGTATATTTATAAAAAGTCAATTTCACCACACATCACTGTGTCATTACCTGTTTTCTTAGTCCTCATGGGAACTGTTGCTTCTTTTCTCCCTTAATGGAGGCACCGCAATAAGGCAGAATTATGAAGGACATTCCTGCCTATGAAGGAAAGATCAGTTTTCTTGCAGCACAAAATTCTTGGTCGAAAGAAAATGCCAAAGAACGGAAGAAACTGTCAGATATTTACATGGGCCATAAAAGTAAAAACGAACCAGGGAAGTAAGGAAATAATTCAAAAATGCTGAACTCAACTGATTTTTTGGGGGGAGGGGGAGTTGAGGGGAATGGTTGAAGTTGGAAGGGCCTGCGGAGACAGGAAAAGCTTTTTTTAGCGTGACAGAATGCAGCGCCCATGTATTATATCCCCATGCATGTTGGAAGCAATTATGAGCAATTTCCTTAAATACAGAGCTGAACAGCAGGAGAGACTTCAGATATCTTTGGCATTTGGCTTCTGAGCCACCCTCCATGACAGAAGTGGAACGTGACATTCGGCTCCAGTCGGAAGCATTGTGGTTCAGAGAAATGAACACGGGAACTCACACCCAGGGATTTTAAATGGGGCAAGCCTCCCTTCCTCCAAAGCAGGGGGTACGGTTATCACTTGCAAATGTTTGGCCCCAAGAAAGTGAGAAAACGGGTATTGTGATAAATGCGAGGCAGTTCAAGAAAAAGAGTGCAAATCAGCCTTTCCTGCAAGCTGCTGTTTTGGACAATGTCTCTGTGATGGCCTGGGATTTGGACCCGGATGCTGAACCTGAGGGATCCCAGCCTGCACAGGAATCCCCGCCTCCAGAACCAGCTGAGCCGGGTTTGGGGCTTGAGCCTGAAGGGTCCTCACCTGTGCTGGATCCTCAGGAGCAGACACCAGCTGAGTCTGCTCTGGCTCCTGAGGTGATGGAGGACCCATTGCCTGCAGGTGCTCCACTCTCAGCCCCGTCAGGGGAAGAGGAGGTTGCCTCTGGGTCCGGTAATCCTCTAGCCTCTCCTGAGCTGCAGAGGCTCAGGGCAGAGAGGTGGAGGGAACTAAGTTCCTGCAGGAGGAGGGCTTGCCTCCAGGCCAGGAGACGCGAGTCACCTGTGGACCGGGGCCGCCCTATGCCTCGGGGCAGATAAAAGCCAGTCAGTCCCAGTCCCAGGTTGCGGGAGCAACTTTGTAGGTTGCCAGTTTCTGCCTGAACCTTGTCCTGTGTTCCTGCCTGCGCTCCTGACCTCACCCGACTCCCTGCCCTGCACCCAGCTTCAGCTTTTACGGACTGCCTCCATATTGCACCTTTGATCTCGGACTGGACTTGGATCTGCCTCTCGGTTAACCCACGGGACCAGCACGGTCTCTCCTACAGGATGCTGAACTGTCACTACTATTAAAGTAAAATTCAACTGTGCCAGCCCAGTTGGTGTTATGTGAACTGGAAGAAAGTAGAATCACAGAACTGTAGAGTTGGAAGGACCACTAGGAACATCTAGGCCAATCCCCTGCAATGCAGGAATCTTTAGCTGAACATGAGACTTGAACCCACGGACCTGAGATTAAGAGTCCCATGTTCTACCAACTAAGCTATTCCAGTGTGTCATCTTCTCCTTCACCTCAGGCAGCAACAAGTCAGAACCAAGGGCCAGTGTGGTGTAGTGGGGAGAGTGGGGATAGTGCTGGACCTGGGAGTGTGGGGTGCTAGTCCCCATTCAATGTGAGGGACTGGACTGAGAAGAAATGGTGGGGACCACCACCCCTCTTCCTGCACCTTCCCGAGAAGAGGAGGACAGTATAGATTTAGAACAGTGGTTTGCAGAAGGTCATAGTTCAGAGGCTGCAGAGGGAAAAAGCTGGGAAATATTGGGAGAGCAGCAGGAAGAAGAAGCACCAGGGGAGAGACAGCTGACAAATTCAGAGTCTTTGGAAAGCATTTCTAACCCTCCCCATCCCAGGACCCGGCGGGCATTGAGAGTAGGAGAACAGAAAGCTCAGAGGCAGAAAGCACAGTGCAGGCATGACATAGAGTAGGAGGAACAGAGGGAGTGGGACTTTACTTGGAGCAATGCCATTATCTGAGAGTCAGCATCATCCATCTCCCTCTGTGAATATTGAGTAAAATACCATGGTAAGAACTTATTGTTTTCCCATTTTTGGCTGCCAGCCATGAGGGAGGGGGATCGGATTCCCTGAAGTCTGACGTTCAGCCATGAAACTCACTCTCACCCCAGCCTACCTACTTTTTGTGAGGCTGAAATGGGAAGGAGGAGAAATGTGAATGTCATGTTGAGCTCCTTGGAGGAAAGATGGGATAAAAATGTAATAAAAGCAAAAAAAAAAAAAACAGCAATCTAGTTGTTCTTCATCTATGGGAAACAGAGGGAAGATACACAGACTCAAGCATGATAGGGAGGATGATTTTGAGTAGAGTTGGGGAAGAAATCTGATTCATTTCACCTTTGAAGCTGAACTTACCAAACACGCATTACCCCAAACAATTTGCAAACTAAAAAACAGGCATCCTTCAAAATCCACACTTCTCTGAAATTTGCAATGTAGTTCTGCAGCCAAGTCATGTGTACAGAAATCCACATCCCCTAGTAAAGTGTGCACATCAATGCATATATTGGTGAAAGTAGCAAACAAAAATATAATCAGAAAAAATGCATTGCAAAAATGTGTATATCAGGCAAAATTGTGTACAAAACTCCACAACGTAGGAAAAATTCGCACAAAAATGACAGTGAATTTTCATTATAACTTTTTTTAAAAAAATTAAACATATAGAAATATGGAAAACTGAACTTAAGATTGGAAAAAGGAGAAACTGAGATAAACAAAAAATCTCTTACTCCCCCCCCCCAATTTTGGCTTACAATTGACCAAAAGAGGTGGAGAGAGGTGAAGCAGCCTTTATCAACCCATCTCCATTCCAGTTGTACAAAGCATGTCTGAAGCTGGGGTGTGTTTTAAATGGAGGAAAGAATTTCAGAACTCTGATGAATGTTTAGCTTCAGCTTTAGTTCCTTTGGAAAACTACAGATATTCATGAGAAGAAGAAAATGGTGTTGTGTGAGCTCTCGAGATTTTGCTGTGAGCTTCAGAGAGCCTTAAAAAAAGCTGACTGACCCAGTGCTGACTGAGCCAACCACACAAACTGAAAATATTATGCTTCATCTCCTGGGGTTTCCAGCTCAATTTTACACAGAGAATAGGCAGGACATAAACAAAGATACAGGGAGCTTTGGAGAAAGATCTGACATTTCATATTTTATAAGGACTCAACGAACCCTATTATGTAGCTGTGTCCTCAACTTCTTCTCAGGGTGCCATGCTTTTTGACTCACTTGGGTTTTTGTCTTTTTTAATTAAAAAAAATTAAGCTCAATTGAAGGCTAATTTGGTTCGAAGCAGAAAGTGGGCAGGTGCCTCTGAGCAAGCATACAGGTGTGAGAGGGGAAAGAGCTCCTCGCAGCTCAATACACTGTGCAGGTGTCAGTCACAGCTGCAGCCCTTGCCCTCCTCCTTGGGCATGTAAGTGCTGAAGGAATTATGTTACATACATAGTGCAGCCCATTAAGTAAATTAGAGGTCTCTGACAACAGCAACAGGGGGGTTATCAATCACCACATGAACAGGCTGGCACATGAGCAGCATCACACAAAAGGAAGGGTCTTGATGCAAAAAATCTGGGACTGTCAATAAAGCAAGCCGCCCAACACACTGGTTCTGGATATACTGCTTGAGTTTGAGCCACCTCCCAAACCTCTCTTCAGCAGCTACTACTGTTACCAAAACCACTTAAGCAATGTAGCAATGTAGACTAGAGAGAATAGATACATGATAACCCTTTCCTCAGGAAACTGAAAAAAACAGTGTATAATCTGAGAAGAAAGGAACAGAGAGGTTTTGTCTTTCATTGTTCAGGCCTTGTATGTAGCAGGAAGATGTTCAAGCAAACGTACAGAGGAAAACTCCCTCAGAACTACGCAGCCAATCAGAAAACATGTCACCTACCTGCCATTCTGACTGGTTGCTAAGCAACACCTTCACGTCTGCCCCTCTTGGCCCTTAAGCTGAATTATACCACTTCCAACAACCGTTGCACAAGGGGAAGATGGGGAAGGAAAGTAAGAGAATGCCCCTGGCTCCGTTTGCTGCGGTGCTGTTGCTACCTCTTGCATCCCTCCATGTGTTGGCTGAATCTCAGCAATGAGGAGCTTTTCCTTGAGGAGGCTCCCTGTGTGATTTAGATCCCTGGTCATCCAGAGTTCTAAATTCCACAGGAAATTGGGGGCACTTGGAGGGTCGGTCACATGTGGGGAGAATGCCGTTGCACTCAGCTCCTGCTCACTTGCTTCTCCTAGACATCTGGTTGGCCATTGGGGAAATAGGATTCTGGACTAGATAGAGCTCTGGCCTGATGCAGCAGAGCTCTTCTTATGCCCTTAACCCCATGATACGAAAGGCAGGTTTGTAATTACAAGTCATCATTAGCCCTCCCTCAGGTTTGTTATTGTACATGACCGAGGGACATCAAGGTTGTCACTGATCAATGCACATAGTCAGGAGGACATGATACATCATTCCCCCAAGAATTAGAATCCACTTTCTGATCACGTAGCTGCAGGCAGCTAGATTGTGGCAGCGTTACAGGCCCATTGGGCTGATTGAGTTAATGGGCAGGCTGTTCATGCTTGTGTGTGAAGGCACATTGGACACAAATGCCCTTGCCCTATAGCTCCCATGTTCATTCCTTGCTCTTAAGAATTGGGATGGGTGGGAATTATCCAACATAAAAGGTTTTTCCTCCCCTATAAGTAACCAGGATCTTCTGTTAAAACCAAAGCCAAGAGTAGTGGCCTCTGTATATCAGCTGAGACGACGAGTGTGCTATTAGATAGCAATAACACACGGAGAAAGAGAGGGCATTTACTGATGACAAATGACCCCCACGTATTAATTCTTCGTCCTGTTACCACATCTGTGCGCATGAACCCACAGAATGGAGACAGCGGGAAATTAGGAAGAGCACAGAGGATACTTCACATGTGCCTAGCAATGTGTTTTCTTCCTGGTCCACACGCACAGAGTGTAAGCGATGGGTAAACATGTAACAGCTGCTGGTGGCAAGGATCACTTTTGAGAC
The DNA here is from genome assembly GCF_964188305.1 of Podarcis bocagei. NCBI lineage: Eukaryota > Metazoa > Chordata > Lepidosauria > Squamata > Lacertidae > Podarcis > Podarcis bocagei. The sequence continues at coordinate 57,759,947 of NC_138134.1, forward strand.
AGCGGCACTCAGGTAATTAGCAGTGTGAGCAGCACGCTCAGATCACGTGAACCCTTTGTTCTTTGGCAGCCCTCAACCGGATGAGATGCCAGGGTTTTCACAGCTCAGCAAAAGGTCCTGAACAAGCATTTGTAGAAGACAAAAGAGCTTAAACCCCACAAAGGCTGGACTACCACAAATCACTGCGTGAAAATGAGGGAAGTGCAAGGAGAAGCCAGCCATGGTTTTCCGTATGCACCCTTCATTTTCTCTTCTCTTACTTACAACATTCACACCCCACCTTTCCACCATGAGGTCCTCAAGCTGGTTTACAACCCAAGGAAGGAAAAAGCTGCAGCAGTCTCTACACACTTACCTCACAACATTCCTATTGAATGCACATTCGAGTAATACATGCATGGAAAGATGTGAAAGATGCCTATAAAATTAGCTATGAAGACAAAGAGCAGCAGCAGAGTATGGTAGACCACAACACCCCTCCATGAAAACAGAATCATTTTCACTGAAGGTCACTGATCAAATATTTCAATGGAAAATGCTTTTCCAACAGAGGAGCCGCCTCTGTTGGAAGGTGCTCGCCACCTTCTAAGGTTGAAGCACCTGGAGCAGGGCTTCAGGTGATGATTTTAATAAATCCTATATGTGCTAGTCACCTCTTTCACTTGAACTAACAGGGCCTGCAGTGTAACTCCCACCCCTGCTCCTTTACATGAGCAATTGCACTGGGTTTAAAGCCTAGATGAGAGCTTCAGTTGGAGCAGAGTAGGGAAGGGAAGGGCCATAGCTTAATGGCAGAGGTTTTCAGGCTCAATCCCTGGCATTTCCATATAGAGGAATTCCTTGCCTGAAATTCTGGAGAACCACTGAGAGTCAGCATGGACAATATTGAGCTTTATGGACCAATGGTCTGACCCAGTAAAGTCACTTCCTATGTTCTTCCTAGGATGGAGAACAGTGATGGATCAGCTGTGCCCATTTATTTTTATTCAGCAAAATTGATATACTGCCTTTTTAAACATAATTTTACATAATTTACATAAAACGGCATAAAATATTCATTTTTTTTTAAAAAAAAGCAATTAAAACATTCTCATGTGTTCATCCCTAAGTGTCAAGGACTGGTTGGATGCAGAGGAATGATGGGAGAAACCAACTGGGGAACCCCCAAGGGAAGAAAACCCAGAGCCAGGAGAGTGGTAGTGGGACAACAATGAGTGGTCAGTGGGAGAAGAGGGAGCAGACTGGGAGGAGGAGTTTCAGAAGCTGAAGAAGTAACAGGTATTTAATGAGAAGGAAGAGTCTGTGGAATATGGAAGTCCTGAAGCAGAAGCAGAAGTTGAAGCAGGAAAGTGGGATGAGGAGGGGGCCAAGAGGCCGAAATGAATCAGGCTGGTGAAGAAGCATGGGTGTCTCTCTCTCCTGCTACAACAATCTCCCCTTCCACCTAGGCTCCCAGGACCAGGAGAGGCATGAAGGAGGAGGAGCAAAGGCAGAAACGCAGGTGTAGTCTCAGATTGCTTGGGAAAGACCCAGGAAATGTTCCGGTACTAAGTACCCTTCAGTACCCCCAGGAAAGCACTGCTCAGGGGAAATGCAAAGTCTATCTCAGCAGCAAGGAGAGTACAGTGGTGCCTCGCAAGACGAAAAGAATCCATTCCACGAGTCTCTTCGTCTTGCGGTTTTTTTGTCTTGCGAAGCAAGCCCATTAGCGGCTTAGCGGATTAGCGCTATTAGCGGGTTTAGCGGCTTAGCGATCAGCTGATAAGCGGCTTAGCGGCTTAGCGGATCAGCTGTTAAGCGGCTTAGCGGATCAGCTGTTAAGCGGCTTAGCGGCTTGGGAAAAGGGGGGGAGGGGAAAAACCCACAGGAACTCGCAAGACATTTTCATCTTGCGAAGCAAGCCCATAGGAGATTCGTTTTGCGAAGCATTTGTCTCTCCCCTGTAAAAGGAAATATATATACATCTGAAAATGTTATATGTATTTTATTGTCAGATACGGTGCTTTCCTGTGCATAATGAACTGGTTTCCAATATCGAGAGGGATATCTGAAGTCTTCCTTGTCCTGCTGTTTAACTAATGTGCTACTTTCCCCAGTAAGCATGCTTCTTGAGAAAAACAAAGCTTCAATCATATTCCACCCCGCTCCACCCAGGCCCTCCTCCTCTCTAAACTATAGCCCATCTAATCTAGGGAAAGAAATAATAGCATATGCCAATCTCTTAGCACAAACATGGAGGAGCAAATAGTAAATGCTCTTAGCAAACAGCTGGAGAACACCCCCTATAAGTGAACATGCCTTTGTGTAACATGTTTACTCATAATGTGTGTGTGTACACACACACAGAGAGAGAGAGAGAGAGCAAGAGAGAAGCACACACACACACACACACACACACACACACACACACACACACACAAAACCACTGATCATTCATAAAAATCATGACATATAGATGAGGGTGAGAGGGGGAATGGAGTGCCTGTCAGAACTATTATCTGCAGCGAGTAATTTGATCACTCCAACCAAGGAATCCTGTGAACAGGTTACTTCCTGCACCAGCTGCTGTCTAAGTCCCCAGGGACAAATGCACATGACCTATAATAGCTCTCTTATTCAGAGTCTCTGTGTGTGTTTTAGGAAATTAAATTGATTCTGGGAAAGCTTTAGTTGCAGAGAGGTACAGCAAGGGGGGGGGGATTAATTCTGTGGTGAAAATTAGGCAAATGTTACTGGGGAAATGGACTAAAAATGATCCACAGTAACTCCACTAAAGGATGGTAGGTGCATAGGCTAAGAAACAGGATTAATAGTTCAGACCAGCAAGCCTTGGCCTCTGTACCATCCCAGTCTTACATTCTGTTCGGGATACGAACGGGGCTCCGGAACAGATCCAGTTCGCATCCCGAGGTACCACTGTATCAGCACCTATTTTTCTAGGGGAAAAGGCACTGCAAGAGACCATCTTGGCTGTGAGCCCAACATTGTTGTTGTTGTTGTTTAGTCGTGCCCAACTCTTCATGACTCCATGGACCAGAGCACGCCAGGCACTCCTGTCTTCCACTGCCTCCCGCAGTTTGGTCAAACTCATGCTGGTAGCTTCGAGAACACTGTCTACCCATCTCGTCCTCTGTCGTCCCCTTCTCTTTGTGCCCTCCACCTTTCCCAACATCAGGGTCTTTTCCAGGGAGTCTTCTCTTCTCACTACTGAGGTGGCCAAAGTATTGGAGCTTCAACTTCACGATCTGTCCTTCCAGTGAGCACTCAGGGCTGATTTCCTTCAGAATGGATAGGTTTGATCTTCTTGCAGTCCATGGGACTTTCAAGAGTCTCCTCCAGCACCATAATTCAAAAGCATCAATTCTTCGGCGATCAGCCTACTTTATGGTCCAGCTCTCACTTCCATACATCACTCCTGGGAAAACCTGAGCCCAACATATATCATATTATTTGGCCAGATAACGTGTAGTTACTCGGACTGAGGAGTCCTGCTTTTTGCGATTGCATGTTATTATTGTAAGTTTTCTTTAAAACTGTTTCTAATTGTATTTTTAATTGATGTAAGCTGCCTTGGACATTAGGGCGAAGGGACTAAATTAAAATCACCACCACCTGAATGGAGCAGGGTTTTGTGCCTGTGTGTGTGCATGAGAGATTATCAAATGGACTTTTGACCACATCCACCACTGCATGTGGCCCTCACAAGTCTGGCCAAGCAGGAACATGGCTCTCAAGTCAAAAAATGATTGAATCTCTCTCTATCTCTCTGTATCTCTCTCTCACACACAAACTGGGGATGGGGAAAACTATACATTCTAATCACTCACATAAACAAACAGCTCTTTCTCTTCAGGAATAGAAGATGAAAGAGGCTGGACTGCGCAATGCCAAGTCTGAACTCATGAAGGCCAAAATGAATCTGGCAACTCCTTTCTGCTCCCTGTGAGGAAAAATGCATGCTGCTCCATGCAATTCTCTCTCATATGCCACACTTCTTACCTGCCTCCTTTGGGAATATTTCCCTACAGGGAGCTTTTCGCGTTCGCCTCAGGAGGCCTTGGAAGCACTCAGGGCCTAATAATAAAGACTAGATTTACACTGCACCTTCTTTCAGTAGCAAGAAAATTGGGTCACTGTTAACCGGCTAGTTTCTCTCTCTCTCTCTCTCTCTCTCTCTCTCTCTCTCTCTCTCTCTCTCTCTCTCTCCAGACCTTCCCCCATGGTCATAATACAGCTTATAGTGCTTGCCTTCAGTGTTCAGAATGGAAATACATGTCAAAGTGACTTTTAGGAAGGACCTACCTGAAATCGCATAGGTAGGGCTGACTCCAAAGGGAACCCACAACCAGCAGAGGAACCACTGCCATAACAATGCTTCCATTTCTACATTGTCCCAAAAGATCAGGTGCAGTCTACACGAATTCTCAGTTTACACGTACCCCCTCCTCTAGGCAAGGAGCCCCAGCTGCCCTCAGATCCTTGATCTGAAATGCAGAGGTCACTCAAATAAATGCAAGATTCATGTTCAGATGTGGAGTATGGCAAAAACCCATAGACTGCAATCTTCTCAGGGCAAATGACCTTATTTTTGTTTAATCGGCTCTGCAAAGCACTATGTACAACAACAGCAAAAACATCAGCACTAGCAAACATTGCCACCTTTAACATACATATGGAGGCATCAGGGAACCCAAGAAGCATTTTCAAATCCATGACAAAAATTCACCATATGATTAATCTCGGAGAACAAACGCAAAAGGAAGTTTTGCTCACAGGGGTTTTTAGAGGAAAAGCATGGGATTCTGATACCAGAGCAACCTCGTATGACTATAAAAAGCGATTCCATGCTTCCAGAGTTGTATTATTCCCTTTTAGACCCTCTGCTACAACAGTGTCATTAAGACAAATGGTAAACATTTCTCCCTTTCTCAGATCTGTCAGAAAACTTCTACTTCATGACATTCAACGCAGGGAAGGAAATAGAACGTGTTTGTAGCATGCTGTCTGAAAGGCACAGAATCCAAAAGGGAGTTTTGTCTTTTGTTATTTTTAATCTGATGTTTGCTGCAACCGTAGCATAAATTGAAAGTCTGAAAAGGAAAAATGAGTGATAAAAAGAGGTGGGGAGTGAATGCAGGGGGGCCCCACTCACATAAGAGTTGAAGTTGATGCTTGTTGATTGATAAATTAACACATTGCAAACAATGTAGAGTTGTTTGTTTGTTTGTTTGTTTGTTTTCATTTGCAACACCCTGAGCAATTGTGTCTGTTGGTAAATGCAATAGCACCTGCAAAGGAAATTCTCCTTATAGCTTATATGTGTAGTTAGCCATGTATATTGTTTATAAAATGACCAAAACACATACACACACTCTCCCTCTTTTTCTCTGTAACATGAAGTCAAAATCAAATATTGATTTACGCTGTATTCAGATTTTATTGTGTTGACAGATGCCTTTTAGCTGCACATATGTCTATTCTTCTCTTTAATGGTTCCCAGCCCAAGCATAGCATCCTTTCTTTGATAACTGAGCTACAGGTAATGGATCATAGGTAAACACACTTTACGTAGGTAAAACGAGAATAAATAATTCCTCTCACGCAAACCATCAAAACTGATCAGTCAGGTTGCCTTGCCAGCCCCTGGAATACAAATAGTAGCCAGCTGCTCTCGGACATCTTAGCAAGGAAAGAAGAGATCAGTTTAAGCAGCACCGTGCAGCCTGGCATTTTATCTGTTTTACACTGGTCAGGAAATATCCACCAGAAGCTTTTTCCACCTGAAAACTCTGATTTGTCAGAAATGACATTTCCACAAGGAAATGTCATCTCCAACAAAGCTTTCTGTCAGAAAATTTCCAGCGGATGCGTTCAGCTCTGCTGTAAGGATTGAAAGCTTTACTAGAGGAAGGGCATCTTGGGAAATGTAGTCTTCTGCGGCTAAAAGGTTACTGAACAGGCTGAAATTTAATCCAGACAAGGCAGGTGTTGGTCAGGGGTTCTGATGATCTGGTGGAGGATATGCAACCTGTTCTGGGTGGGGTTGCATTGCATTCTCCTGAAAGAGCAGGTGCACAGGGCCTACCCATTGAGCAAGCACTTTCCCAGAATGCACAGGTTGCCATCCTTCTACTTTAACCTCAGTCTGGCATTCAACATAACACACAACTAACAAGAAACAGGGACATAGGAAGCTACCTTCTTCTATTACCAACATTTTCTCCTGCATTTTTTTACCACTCATTTATGAGAAAATAAATTGCATTTGCAAATGATAAAAAGAGAGCAAGCATTTGGGTGAAATTATAATAGATGGGTGTGCAGGTGTTTCAGGTTACTTTCAAAGTGGAGGGTGTGTGTGCGCTTGTGACTTGCCCTTTCTTTCATTTTACAAATAATTTTTCTCCTGGTTTGCATCCTGCAGCCTTCCTGGGTGCCCACATTTCCTGAAAACCCCATAAAGTCTTCAGCTGTACTTTCCTGGAAGCAAAGGAAGGTGGGAAGGCTGCCTGCTGTGTGCCTGACAGTTGCATATTGTGTTTCTCAAGTGACGCCTTTCTACTTTTAAGGAAATTAGTGCAGAGATGCTTCTTAAGGGGAGGGATTTCCCCTTAAAAGCAACAACAGTGACTGCACTGAACTCAGGTGCTCGGTAGCCAGCCTCCCTTGCTATTTGTGCTTCAATTAAAGCTCAGCAGATAATATTATAGGGTGATTTCTCTCAATTTGGCTTTTTTGGATCTGGAAGTACAGGCAGCCAGGGAGACTGCAGAGCATGGGAGAATATGTTTATTATAAACAGGGGTGACATAGAAGCATAGAATTGTAGAGATGGAGGTCCCGTTTTACCACCTGAGGCAAAACTGGAAGCTGCAGCTGAGCTGCTGGCACCCTGCCACCCTGCCACAGAATCCCACCACCACGGGAGAAGCACGCCTTACCTGGGTCACACAGCACTGCCCATGAAACAGTGACAACAGCAATTTCTAGAGAGATATTGTGAGATCTAGCAAGATCTCATGGAGCGCACAAGATCTAGTGAGATTTCAGTGAGATCTCACAGTATTTCAGCAAGATCTCACAAGATCTCAGTAAGATCTCATGAGATCTGCCAGGAATCAGCCACCACTGCCTCTGCCACTTCACCACTGGTGGAGCTGGAGGGGCAGGCAGGGTGAGTGGGTGGAGCAGGGCCTCTTGAGGTTCTACCACTCAAGGCGGCTGCCTTAGCCAACTTCATGGGTGGACCAGCCCTGAATAGAAAGAAGAGCACACATGCATCCCAACTGATGGCTACCTCGCCACAAGGTGAGCTCAGCTCTGCATCCAGTGAAATTCTAAAGTGCCCTGGGAAAGTGGTAGAAAAATGGAAACAACTTCTGCAGGGGAAGGAACCCTTCAAGAGATCTGAGGACATGTTTCAGCACAGCTGCCAATGAGCAAACAGGAACCTTAAAGTGTGCTTCCAGTTGCTCCTTGGCAGGGGAGGCTTGTAGTCACTAATGATCAGCTGCGACAGCAAGCTGGCTGGTATTGGCTATGCTATGGAGTCCCCCCACCCGGAACGCCATAGAGCAGCCAACCCCTGCTGAAAGCAAGACTTGAAGACAGCATCAATCAGCTCATATGTGATGGCTTCTACCCCACTGTAGCCAGCTGTGCTATGGAGTTCCCCATTCAGCTTACTGAACTGAAGATGAGGGGGAAAACAGAGGTTATGCTGACACTGGATGATTGACAGGCAGGCAACCCTGGCTACATGTCCAAGGGACCCTCCTGTTATGGGACGTGGGTGGCTCTGTGGTATAAACCACTGAGCCGCTTGGGCTTGCCGATCAGAAGGTCAGCGGTTCGAATCCCTGTGATGGGGTGAGTTTCCAGTGCTCTGGCCCAGCTTCTGCCAACCTAGCAGTTCGAAAGCACACCAGTGCAAGTAGATAAATAGGTATCGCTGTGGTGGGAAGGTAAACAACATTTTTGTGCACTGGTGTTCTATTGCACCAGAAGTGGTTTAGTCAAGCTGGCTACATGACCCTGAAAGCTGTCTGTGGACAAACACTGGCTCCCTCGGCCTGAAAGCGAGATGAGTACTGCACCCCATAGTTGCCTTTGCCTGGACTTAAGCATCCAGGGGTCATTTACCTTTACCCTTTTACCTTGGATGGAGAAACCCAGGATCCAGCCCACTAGGTGGAAAAGGCTCCCCACTCCCTGCCTTACAGTTTTGTTGTACTGATTACTGCTAGATATGGTACCTGAAGTGCATTGGGCACTTTAACATTAACCAATGTAAAATATTATTGATGACTTTACTGGTAAGCACCAACACTTTGAACTGGACTTATGGGGGTTGAGAAAGGAGTAGCATTAACTGATATACCGGTGGACACTACCCTTCTTTACTGAACAAAGAAACTAAAAAACAAACAAACTTTATCCAGTCCTATTTGATTTCTACACAGGAACGCATTGGTCTAAGTTCCCTCTAAAATGGCAGCTGCAATGAGTGAGGCTGCCTGTGAGCAAAATATTAAATAAGCACACACACATCCAAAAAGGAAAAATAGCTTCCAAATGTCAAAGGATGATTACTGCACATTTGTTAAATAGGAGATAGGCTGGCTTAGCTTGACTGAGACAGGTTTGAACAGACAGACTTGCATATTAATCTAGGTGGACTTCACCTTGCTGTCAGTCATGGCCTTCAACTCAGAATTATTACTGAAACAGGATTCAAGCTTCCAGCTAAGGGCTGGAATATGCTGAATAATTACAATTGGATTTTAAGAGGAGAGAGCTGAAATATCAGTTGAATGTGATATCATAACCTCAGTCAGATATGCAATCAGCCACCCACTCACTCCCAGCACTTCTGCCACTGCCAGGATGGCCCTCAAGGAAAAATCTTTTAAAAGGATATGCCTTTGTGTGCGGGGGGGGGGGGGGGAGCTCAGACAGAAGTGGCTCGCCAGGTAGGGGCAAAACTGCTATGCTAGCTTCCTGTAAGGTGGCTTACTGAGAAGGAGAGGTGCTGTGTTGGGGCAGCAGGAAATGTATCAGGAGAAAGTAGCCATATCAGACACAGTGCTCCTTTATTGCTATATAATAGGTCTGGAAAAAGAAACTCATGTTGGAGTTCTGCAGCATGCAAACCAGAGGGGCTCAAGAGGTCCGAAAAGTATTACATGACAAGAAGGGGGGGAGGAGAGGTTGATGTGGTGCAAATGCAGTGGCTGGAGCTCTGGATTGGTTCTGCAAGTGTGCTTGCACCATGCTGACCTACACACACACACACACACACACACACACACCAGCGCCCCCTCTCATACCCAGTAAGCAACCCACCTCCTGGAAAACTAACATAGTGATTCTGCCTCATTTGGAGAGCAACTGAGTTCAGATGACACCCCCCCCCCAAAGTACTGAAAGAAAACACATAGAGGACTAGAGGCCATACATTCTAGCCCTAGCCTCTACCACAGGCATGATCAAGGCCCACAAAATATTGTGAAGCAGCCACATCCCCATCACTGTGTTCATGCTTAGAGCTCTGCTATACACTTTGTGTATCGGTATGGCCATGTCATGCATCTTCAAAGTCCCATGCATGGAGCTATGCAAACCCAACAACCAACCTTTAGCCTGCACTGTCCCAGTTGTTCTCAATGACTTAAGAAAGTGTGTGCAGCAGGGAGCCTGCTCTGCTACTGTACCATTTTAGAACCCAGATTTTCTAGTAAGATCAGTTTGACAAGGAACCAATCACCTATAGGGCAGGGCAGATATGGGGAATCTGTGGCCCTCCATATTTTCTTGGAGTCCAGCTCCCATCAGCTCCAACCAGCATGGTTGATGGTCAATAGTGATGGGAACAGTAGTTCTGCAACAGTTAGAGAGCCACAGGTTTCCCACTCCTGTTCTGCTGCAAAGAATAAAAAGAAACATCTCTTTCATACCACTATGATAAAAACCCAACAGAAACAGATTACATGGGAGGTTAAGAAAAAAGTTAGTGACTGGCCTTGAAATGAGGTTTTTTTCATATGCCGGTGACCAGATCCATTCTCTTGTCTTTTTTGTGAAGTTCCCTGGAAAAAAACCTCAGCTGAAGCTCTCCCTCTCTCTCCCGCAACATTTAATAAGAACAGCTAATGATCAAGGAGTAAAAGCACATGCTCTCGCTCAAAAAGCATTATATTTTGGCATAGTGGGGAAATCAGAGATGCTATCAGAAGAGTGTGTGGTTCACGGACCAACTTCACAATCTCCTGCTGGGAGCCCTGAACAACAGATGGCTACTAAAAGCTACTGCTGTTGCACTGGGAGAGAATTATTTTCCTGTAATTGAAAAGAGAAGAGAGCCAGGAGGGGAGGCAGAGGGGCAGTGGTACGCCATCCTCAAACACACACTTCCAGCCAATAGCAGCTTGCATTGCACCTATGCAGGTGGGAAAGAACAGGGAGGGAGATCAGAAGCTGAAAGAGGAGAATGGTGAAAGGTTGTCCCATCATGCATGCTCAGCTGGGGAAGGAGGCCTCGTGTGTAGTTATTTCTGCAGGAGGGAGAAATTTAGAGGACAAATTTGCCCCTTATCCATTCTTGCTCCAGGCGCAGGGCCCACTGTTGGAGTTCAGCAGAAAAGGGATTAATCATGGAAAGTGAATGTTTATTCTGCAGTTGGAGACAACCTCCCTTTTGGACCACGTGCTCCAATGAAACCTCCCAATTTCATCTTCTAAATCCACCTGCTGTACATGCTGTGTCTTCTGAAGCCAGGTGAAGGGCTGTGACTCGGTGGCAGAGCATCGCTTGTGTGTGCAAAAGGTCCCAGGTTCTTGCCCAGCATCTCCTGGTAGGATGGAGGAGAAACCCTGGACAGCTACTGCCAGTCAATGTGACTGAGGATGGGGGATTTGTGGTCACTACAGATGTTCTTAGACTCCAGTTCCCCTCAGTCCTCACCCAGCATGCCCAATGGTCAGGGATGACTGGAAGAGTAGACCGACACTACCTGGAGGACCAGTGGGTCCCCATATTTGGTGCAGACAATAGCCTGACTCAACTTTCTATGGCGGCTTGTGCATGATTTCCACCAATGGCCCTCTCGACCCCAGCTGCCAATTAAGCAGATAAGGAGGTCATCAGCATGGTGCAGGGAGACTGGTCGTGGCCAGGGCAGTGGCCCTCCTGGAAAGTACATTACAGTGGTACCTCGCAAGACGAATGCCTCGCAAGATGAAAAACGCGCAAGACGAAAGAGTTTTCCGTTTTTTGAGTCGTTCCGCAAGACGAATTTCCCTATGGGCTTGCTTCGCAAGACGAAACGTCTTGCGAGTTCTTGCAAGTTTGTTTCCTTTTTCTTAATGCCGCTAATAGCCGCTAAGCCGCTAAGCCGTTAATAACCGCTAAGCCGCTAATAGCCGTGCTTCACAAGACGAAAAAACTGCAAGACAAAGAGACTCGCGGAATGGATTAATTTCGTCTTGCGAGGCACCACTGTATTTGTTTACCTGTTTGTTTGCAATATTTATTGACCTCTCATTGAAAGATTCCAGGGCAGTGTACAAATTAGCCGTTCTCCCCAGGAGCGTGCTGCAGCTGTTGCTCCCACCATGGCAGCAGCAGTGGGCAATACAATACAATACAATACAGTGGTGCCTCGCAATACGAAATTAATCCATTCTGCGAGTCTCTTCGTCTTGCGGTTTTTCCGTCTTGCGAAGCACGGCTATTAGCGGCTTAGCGGCTTAGCGGCTATTAACGGCTTAGCGGCTTTAAGAAAAAGGAAACAAACTCGCAAGAACTCACAAGATGTTTCATCTTGCGAGGCAAGCCCATAGGGAAATTCGTCTTACGGAACGACTCAAAAAACGGAAAACTCTTTCGTCTTGCGCCTTTTTCGTCTTGCGAGGCATTCGTCTTGCGAGGTACTACTGTACTCTTTATTGTCATTGTCCCATACAGAACAACAAAATTGAAAAAATCTACATCAGACATTCAAAAACCAACAAGCCTGCTATCCCAGCTATCCCAGCCTTGTTAGCCCCTAAAAACTCTGATACCCCATAATTGAATACAATATACTTGCATAGAGACTACCTTACACTGCGTTTAAAACCAAAATCGCATTTGGATAGAAACTGTTTTTCAGGCGGCTAGTCCTAGTCTTTATAACCCTGTACAGTGGTGCCTCGCAAGACGAAATTAATCCGTTCCACGAGTCTCTTCGTCTTGCGGTTTTTTCGTCTTGCGAAGCACGGCTATTAGCAGCTTAGCGGCTTAGCGGCTATTAACGGCTTAGCAGCTTAGCGGCTTAGCACCTTAGCAGTTTAGCGGCTTAGCGGCTTAGCGGCTTAGCGGCTATTAACGGCTTAGCAGCTTAAAGAAAAAGGAAACAAACTCGCAAGAACTCGCAAGACGTTTCGTCTTGCGAAGCAAGCCCATAGGGAAATTCGTCTTGCGGAACGACTCAAAAAACGGAAAACTCTTTCGTCTTGCGTGTTTTTCGTCTTGTGAGGCATTTCGTCTTGCGAGGTACCACTGTACCTTCTTCCAGAAGGCAGAAGCTGAAAGAGATCATTTCTGAGGTGCGCACTATCCTGCACTATCTCTGAGCTTTCTTATGGCACCTGGAAGCATAGATTTGATCCAAGGTGGGAAGAGTGCACCCAATTATTCTCTCCGCAATCTTTACAACCTTGAACAGCATTGTTTTTTCCCTGACCGTGCAGCCACACAGAGACCATAAGTTAATACACTCTCAACAGTACAATGGTAAAATGCCATCAACAGGTCTTTTGAGAGATTATTTTTCCGGAGGATTCTCAGAAAATATAACCTCTGCTGTGCTCTCTTCACCAGGTCTTTGCTGTTTTCACCCCAGGTTAGGTCATTTCTCAACTCCATTCCCTGAAATCAAAACACCAGACATGTTCCACGTACTTCCCCTCAACAATAATAAGTGGCTGAATATTCAATTTACATTTCCTAAAGTCCACAATAATCTCTTTTGTTTTCTTTAAGTTAAGGAGTAAGTTGTTTTTCCTGCACCACTCCCCTAACTGCTCAACTTCCTTCCAATAGGCCGCCTCCCCCTCTCCAGCCGTGAATAGACCAACCACCTTTGTATCATCTGCAAACTTAATGATCTTATTAATGGGGTGTTTGGGGACACAGTCAGCTGTATAGAGCGTACATAAAAGCAGGCTCAACACGCACCCCTGCGGAGCCCCCATATTCATGATGAGATCCGCAGAGATGTGGGAACCCATCCTGACCCATGGGGAACGGTTTGATAGAAAGTCTAATAGGCACCTGCACAAACACGGTGGAAATCCCAGGTTTGGGCACCAATCTAAGCGGAAGAATAGTATTAAATGCAGAACTAAAGTCTACAAATAACAGTCTTGCATAGTTCTCTTGCTTCTCTAAATGAGTTAGGACAGCATGTAAAGCCATTGCCACAGCATCCTCCGTGGACCTCTTTGCCTTGTACGCAAACTGGTAAGGGTAAAGTCCCACTGGCAGACAAGATATGATGTGGTTCCTCACCAGTTTTTCAAAACATTTAATTATAATGGGTGCCAATGGCACAGGACGAAAATCATTCAGAATGTCTATCTTTGATTTTTTTGGCAGGGGTATAATGGTAGTGGATTTCAGACAGGGTGGAACAGTGGCTTGGGCCAGAGATTAGTTAAAAATCTTCATAAACATCCTGCCAGTTGGTCCAAACTACATTGCCTCATGGGTGGGCTGGCCCTGGACTGAAGGCCTTTTGCTCATTGGATTGGATTGCCATAAATTGCATGGACACACACAGTGGATGGACAAGATGGGAATGATTCCAACAACATTCCGATAGATGCAAAGAATTGGTTGATGCATAGTGTGCGTGGTGGAAATGGGAGGACTCAGAAAAACTAAAGCTAGATACTAAAACTTGTAACATAAAGAACGGTGCTCAGAGGCAAGGCATTCTCAATGGTAGCATTGTGGCTATGGAACCCACAAGGGAAATTGGTTTTGCTGCTACCTGCATCCAGGAAACATATCAAGACTTTAGCCACATGAATGCAGGAAACTGCCTTATACTGGCTGACAGCTATTCTCCAGGGTATCAGACAGGGACGCTCCCAGTCCTACCTGGAGATGCTGTCAGATGAACCTGGGACCTTTTGTGTGTGAAGCAGATGCTCTGTCACAGAGTTGCAACCTCTTCCACTGGTCCAGGCATTTGGCAATGGTTTTGTGAAGCTTTCATGGTGCTGATTTTAACTGCTGTCAGAAATAGTGTGTGTGTGTGTGTGTGTGTGTGTGTGTGTGTGTGTTCAGTTGTTTTATGCAATTTTACTTTTGTGAGCCGCCGGGGCTCCCATTAAAGAGGGAGGGAGGGAGAGTTATGCATTTGAGATAATGCAGAGCGTTGGGCTGCTCAGCGAGTGGCTTTTCCCAGCTTGGTTTTCTGTTCTGCTCTGATGGATGCACATGACAGAGCTCAAAGGTGATGCTCAGGAGGTTCTCAGAAATCCCAGAGAGTGTCAAATAGAGCAGATGAGGGCATCGGTTTGCTGACCCTTTATGTCACCCCAGCCTTCTATCGCTCTACACCCGTTTGCCCATAAAACTGCTGAAGCAGGTTTATACACCTGATGTCACTCGGGAATAAGAACCTTTGAAAGTTTGCATGCAATGGCATGAAAGGCAGCAAAGAGTTAAGCAGGCATCAAACTTGAAGCTCTGCAATAAGGATTAATGAGGGATCTTTTTTAAAGCTAGAAGCCAATTACGTTTCAGTGCTTTGGGAGGCCTTTGAGGTTAAAGAAAAAGTGTTTGACCAGTTTCCCCTCTTATTATAATGAGTCCCAGATTGCAAAGATTATATCATTTGTATTGGGGAGGGTGGGGGTGTGTGTGAAACGCAAGCTATCTTGCACACCAGGCTTGTAGCCTGCTATATCATTACGGCAGCCTCTCTCTTCGTGAGCCACATTTTCTAATGGATGGCTTTTTCCGCAATACATCACTGGTGTGACAGCGCACCGATGATCTACAACTCTGAGTGCTGTAATGCTGATCATGGGGCTGTGGCTGTGGTAATAACGTGGGCTTGCTCCAGGGAAAAGGGAACAGCGGCATCTTTTCTTAAAGGTGAACTGAATGCCTATTATTAGAGGGGGAGAGGAAGAACAAGAACAAGAAAAGAATGCTAACAACCTAGGCAGCTGAGAAGCTGGGGTGACTAAAGGGGTGCTGGGGGAGGCTCTTGAGAGTCCCATGGGCTGCAAGAAGATCAAACCTATCCATTCTGAAGGAAATCAGCCCTGAGTGCTCACTGGAAGGACAGATCGTGAAGCTGAGGCTCCAATACTTTGGCCACCTCATGAGAAGAGAAGACTCCCTGGAAAAGACCCTGATGTTGGGAAAGATGGAGGGCACAAGGAGAAGGGGGTGACAGAGGATGAGATGGTTGGACAGTGTTCTCGAAGCTACCAGCATGAGTTTGACCAAACTGTGAGAGGCAGTGGAAGACAGGAGTGCCTGGAGTGCTCTGGTCCATGGGGTCATGAAGAGTTGGACGACATGACTAAATGACTAAGCAACAACAGAGGGCTATACTTATCAGGAATCAGGGATTCAGTATTAGGGCTTTTAAATTATACCGCTCAAATGTGCCCCATCTGTCCACATGGCTGATAAAGGAGAATAGCAGGGGCCCAGTACAGCCCATGCAGCACATATCAGCACATGCTGGCAGCTGGCACTGCACACTGGGCAAGGGAATAGGTCAAGATGAGGAACATGATGTGCCTTAGTAGAGTTGCCATATTTCAAAAAGTGAAAATCCGGTCGCAAAATTTGATGAGTTTTTTGGGGAGGGCAAAGTTGTTGAGCTTCTTTTGCAAAATCTCCCCAAAAGAAGAAGTTTTTTTAGCTATTTTAAAGCAAATTTGCCAAAAAAAATCAACACATCCAACATGGGTTGCCTGGATTTGCCCACACATTTATGCCGGTTTGCAGTAATTCGACCCGGATGCCATTTCCAAATCTAAGATATGGCATTGGGACAAAGATACACCAAGCTGAGTACTGGCATTCTCACTGTGACAGAAAGTGCTCTTCATCACAACTTCTGAGAGTCTTTTATCTATTATTATTATTATTATTATTATTATTATTATTATTATTAGTTATACAGTCATATCATTTTACATTCTTGTACAATAATTCTTTTGGACTCCCCACCCAGCATTCCATGACAGTTCTTTGTACATCTTAATCAGCTGTTTACAGCCTTCTCATATCCTTGATATCATCAACTGCAGGTCAGAAGGTATCCCATCCCCAGAATTTGTATTTAAGATCAAAATTTTGTAAACATTTCCCTAAATACTTGCACTCACTCCTTGTCTGTTTATCACCTACATTTCTTACTTTGGATGTCATACATGCAAGCTCATATTGACTTAGCCATTGTTCTTTCCCTGGGGTCTCTCTTTGTTTCCAATATCTCACGTATACTACCCTTGCTGCTGTTGTTGCATATAAGTTATAAGCTTTTTTTGATAACTCATTTACAATTATGCCTAGAAGGAATGCTTCCTTTTTAAGGATATGTATTTTTAAGGATATTGTACACCATTTCCCAAAATCCCTTTGCTCGATTACACCTTCACCGTAAGTGAATAAATGTACCCTCAACTTTTAGACATTTCCAACAAAGTTTTGAATATTTTTTATACATTTTGGCCAGTTTGACCAGTGTCAAATATCATCTGTATTGCATTTTGCATATTTTCTCTTATTTGGTAGCATGCAGAGAAGTTCATTGTCTGGTTCCATAATTTTCCCCACTTGTCAATTTCAACATTATGCCCTATGTCAATTGCCCATTTAATCCCACTTCCTTTATAAGTTTGTCATTAGTTTCCCATTCTAGCAATAGCTTATATATTTTAGAAATTAGTTTTTTATTGGGCCCCAAAATCATTTTTTCAAATTCTGAACCTTCTTGAATAAATCCTCTTTCCTTGTCTTTTTTTAAACTTCTCATTTGTTTCAAAATATTGAAACCAATCAGGTATCCGATTAGAAATCTCCTGTCTGTCTCTTAGTTTTATGTTGCCCTCTTGGTAGTCAAGAAGGTCTTTATATTTTCCCCCAGTCCTATCCGTTTTTTTTTTTTTTTACTGCAACTGCTTCTACTGGTGAAATCCAACAGGAGGTCTTTCTTTCTAAAATGTCTTTATGTCTAGCCGAAACCTTAAATCGACTTCTTCTAATCATAAACCAAATCGACCCCTTCTAAATCCAAAATATTCACATCTTTCAGTTCTATCCATTCCTTCATCCAGCTTAGGCAGTATGCTTCATAATAAAGTTTCAGATCTGGGAGAGCAAATTGTTTTTCATCTATTAATATTTGATCCTTGTTTTTTTTAATTTTGCCATAGAAATTTTAGTATGTCTTTTTCCCATTGTGTGTAGCAGTTAAGATTAGATATTATAGGTAACAATTGAAACAAGAAAATCATTTTGGGGAGGACATTCATTTTGATTACTGATATCTTGCCCAGGAAAGACAAGTTGAGTCGGTCCCATTTCTGAAAACCTTTTCTAATTTCTGTCCACACTCTGTTATAGTTGACTTGGAATAGGTTTAGGTTTTTGGATACAATCTATACTCCTAAGTATTTGATTTTCTTTTTCACTTTAATTTCTAAGTTGTTTTCCAGTTTTCCCTTTGTCTGATTGTTTGAATTCTGTATTAATATTTTAGTTTTATCCCGAGAGTCCTTTATCAATGGGAGATGGCCAGGATAGAATCTGCAACTGTCTATGTGTGCTGCTTTGGAATTACACCCATTTCTCTGTGGACCCTGCCAGTCTTTCACTGGGACCAATCTCATGGCCACACATCATTGTACAAACAGTCAGAAGTCTGGAAAGTAGCTTTCACAAAAGCTTTGGTATCCTCCATTTTGCACAGATCATTTCCCTTGAACAGCTTTAAAGGTAAAGGTAAAGGGACCCCTGACCATTAGGTCCAGTCGTTGCCGACTCTGGGGTTGTGGCGCTCATCTTGCTTTATTGGCCGAGGGAACTGGCATAGTACAGCTTCTGGGCCATGTGGCCAGCATGACTAAGCCGCTTCTGGAAAACCAGAGCAGCACACAGAAACACCGTTTACCTTCCCGCCAGAGCGGTACCTATTTATCTACTTGCACTTTGATGTGCTTTCGAACTGCTAGGTTGGCAGGAGTGAACGGCTTTAGTGCTGCAATAATTACAAAATCAGTTGGGCTAGCAGAGATGTCTAATGTTCACCTAATCCATCACATGCTAGCACCCTAGGTTGCTTGGATTATTTCCAACCATACCAAACATATTGGTGCCTGGTTTATCACATTCCACATAGTGATGGGAATGGGAAGGCTTTTGGGGTCCCTTTGTTTTCTTTTGCTTTTGCTCCTGTAATTATAATGTTTCTGTTTGACCACTTAAGCCTGTTTTATTTCTGTCTTCAGTCCTTGTCCTGCTGTTACAAACTGAATCTTAATTGCCCAGTCCAGACACTTGTTGGGCCCAACATGATCAACCACAGGGTTATGTGGGCTTGAGTCACATGGAGTATAAACTCACACCTTGATGTGCATGGAATGAGTCTAGACATACTGCTGTAGTGATGTTTGCGATCCCTCTGTGGAGTCATGGGGACCAGCTGAATGAGCCAGGACTTCCACATTGAATTTAAACACCTATTTATTTATTTCATAAAAGTTATATATCCCTTGATTGTACAAAAGAGCTTCAAAGCAGTTGACAGAAAATATAAAACAATAAAACTGTCACTAAAAATTTGCAAGCATAAAGTAAGATATGCAGGAAAGTTAAAACTGCAGTAGAATCGACTCAAACAAATTAAAACTCATACAAACTTTCAAGGTAGGCTTGTCTAGATAAGAATGTCTTCAGCAAGCACCAAAAAGAATACAGTAATATCAATTGGCAGGGAGTTCCAAAGTGTTGGTGCCTCCAAACTCAATGATCAAGATCTTGCAGATATAGTGCAGCTGTAAAAGTACCAATCAAAATGGTTAAGTGGGAACATATGGGGTAGGGCAATCTCATAGGTAAACATAAGACTGAGATCAATTCTGAGCCCTTTCACTTTTCTATCTTTTCGCTTCACTCTAATTGTATTGGAGTATGTTTGTTTTCGTACACATGATTGCCAGTCTGATTTCCAGTTGCTAAAAATGGATGAAAAAAGACTGACATCAGTGAACACCATCAATAATTGCCTCTTGCATAGATTTATAATAAAGTGATGAAATTTATATAATGAGATGAAATATATAGCATCCCATTATTACAATCACAATTCTTCAAATACATACTCAGTACATTATTATTATTATTATTATTATTATTATTATTATTATTATTATTATTATTATGTAAAAAGTATGTTTTTGCAGAATTGTGATTGAAATAATGAGAGATTATTATTATTATTTAATGAGTATATATTTGAAGAATTGATGGGCTTTCACTGAGGGATAAATTGGCCTTTACCATAACAGTCCATTGGTTGGGTTTTAGCTTTGTTTTAAATGTTGCTTTTAACTTTTTAACTGTTTTAAATTATTTTATGTATAAATTGCCATGAGACAGTGGTTAAGAAGACAATAAACAGATTGTAGTAATAGTAGTAGTAGTAGTAGTAGTAGTAGTAGTAGTAATTACATTCATGAACCACTTCCCATGAGGCATCCCAAAGTTGTTTACATAAAAACATATATAAAACAGTTACATATATAAAAAGAATGAAAGGACTTGCATATATGAAAACAATTAAGTTTTTTTAAACACACACACACACACATGCATGCATGCATCTTTAAACAAAAGCATTGATTCTAGTGCAAGACACAGAAATTGGAGGAATCATTTCACAGAAATTCTCCAGAACAAAGGGAAAGTATTGGGAGAGGGGATCACCATTAGCAGTGGTAGTAGAACAGCTTCGTTCTTTTTTCCTATGGGTTTCTTCTTCTTCTGGTGGGTACCATTGCAACAGCAACATCTCTATTGCATACCTTTCAACACATTGACGGCAAAAACCGGAATGCCATATTTCAGGATGCCATCTTCCTGTTTTTTACTGCGAAAGGATGGCAGCCATTTTGGGTGCTGCGATCTTGAACAATTTCATGCCATGATCCCCCACACACCAAAGAAGAGAGCACTTTTCCAGGCACAGTGCCCCAAAATGCACATTTTGTGGCACCGCACAAGATCGTGGCATTGAGAAAGTGCTTTTTTCTGGGAAGAATCGCAGCGTTAAATTGTGTGAAATCACAGTGCCCCAAATGGTCGCTGTCCTCTAGTGAGAAGAAGAAGAAGAGTTTGGACAATATCCTGCCTTTCACTCCCTTAAGGAGTGAAACACTCTGTAAGGTGAGTGAGGCTGAGAGACTTCAGAGAAGTGTGACTAGCCCAAGGTCACCCAGCAGCTGCATGTGGAGGAGCAGGGAAGTGAACCCAGTTCACCAGATTACAAGTCTACCGCTCTTAACCACTACACCACGCTGGCCCTGTTTTCCCGGGATACCTGCAGGGTATGCAATTGGTTGTCTGGCCACCATTTTGACCTTCCATTGGGCCCCTAGGCTCAGTGTTGTTCCAGAATATTGGGGGTTCAGATGGTGACAGCCACAAAAAAATAGTGGAGACTCTTTAGAGAAAATTCTGCACCATAGCCTTTTTCAGGGTGTGAGGAGGTGAGAAAAAAAAAGAAATTGGGAATTTTCTTGGGAGGGGGGTATATCCTGAACATAGTTGGCTGAGATCTTGTAAATTACCACCTTCTGGAACAGTCTAATGGATGGTATGCAGCAGAGGGAGAAAATTAATATTGGAATCCATGGATAAGAAGCACAAAACTCTCCTAAGAATCATTTCAGCACCAGCTCAGCAGCATAGACGTATTTAATTTAACCCCATTTTCTACCATTTGACTTCTACATGTGGTCTCCTAATGCGCCAGCATTTTTCATGCATATCCTTCAATGTATGGTGTCTGCTCACACAGCGTTTGTAGCATAGCAAAATGCATTTTGGTCCTCAGCTTCCTAATGTGTTCTGAATATCTTGAATGGATGCCTTTGAGAATGGCTTTGCTGCAAGCAACATTGTTTGCACACTAAATTATGTGAGTAACCAGGCCAGATCTCAGCCCATTGTCTTCTGTCAGCACCTGGTTGCCAGCAAGCTGCCGCTCCTTTCCATAGGTGACTGTTGTCACTTTTTGTTTTCTTCTTGACAGCTGCTCTGTGGCCCTTTGCCATTGGAAGAACTGGGGAGAGAAGGAGGAGGAGGAAAGACACAGTGGGATTCTAATGCTGTAGAAAACAGAACATTTCCCATTGACAAAATAAAGCCCGTTGAGGCAGGAAGGCCATATCAGCCAAAGCTGGGAAACCGCTACTGCCACACATACCATGAGAATGGACTTCTGTGGTTATGCAAAGGGATTCTAGGGCAAACTAGGAAGAGTATTCACAACCCATAGAAAACCCCAAATATATAAAGGTAAAGGTAAAGGGACCCCTGACCATTAGGTCCAGTCGTGATCGACTCTGGGGTTGCTGCACTCATCTCGCTTTATTGGCTGAGGGAGCCCGGCGTACAGCTTCCGGGTCACGTGGCCAGCATGACTAAGCCTCTTCTGGCGAACCAGAGCAGCACACAGAAACGCCGTTTACCTTCCCACTGGAGTGGTACCTAATTATCTACTTGTATTTTGACATGCTTTTGAACTGCTAGGTTGGCAGGAGCAGGGACCGAGCAACGGGAGCTCACCCAAATATATACACTTATTCTATTTCAAGCAGAGTTAACAATTTTACAAAGCAGAGAAAGGGTAATAGTTAGCTGAAAATTCACGTCCTTTTGCATGGAGAAGGTTCCATGTTCCATCTCTGGCATCTCTATTTAAAAGAAAGCAGGTGATAGGAAGACCCTGGAGAGCTGCTGCCTGCCAGAGTGAAAAGTACTGGGCTAGGTGTACAAATGTATGTAGGGCTGCCTCTGAAGACAGTTCGGAAACTTCAGCTGGTGCAGAATTCAGAGGCCAGGTTGCTCACCCGAGCAAGATGGTTTGAGCATATTTCACTGATCCTGGTCTGACTGCACTGGCTACCAATTATTTTCCGGGCCCAATTCAAAGTGCTGGTTTTGGCCTATAAAGACTTAAATGGCTCAGGACCACAATACTTCAAGGACTGCCTGTTTCCATATGAACCTACCCGGACCTTGAGATCAACTTCTGAGGCCCTCCTTTGTGTGCCTCCTCCTTAAGAGGTGTGGAGGGTGGCAACACAAGAACGAGCCTTCTCTGCAGTGGCTCCCCATCTGTGAAATGCTCTCCCCAGGGAAGTTCGCCTGGTGCCTTCATTATACACCTCTAGGTACCAGGCAAAAATGTTCCTTTTTAACCAGGCCTTTGGTTTATTGGATTAACATCCTATGCCCTTTTAAAATGGGTCTTCTTGGAGGGGGGCTATTGGGTTGTTGTTTTTATTTTTATTACGTATTTTGTGGTTTTTATGTCTTGATTTTATTCTGTGAACTGCCCTGAAACCCTTGGGTATAGGGCGGTATATAAATTCAAATAATAATAATAATAATCGGACAAGTAGAACTTCCTATATTTCTATATTCTTCACACCATGTACCCACCAAGCCACAATATGCTGACCATTGTATTGTGGCCTGCCAGGTTCATGATGAGCTCCAACACCATTTCTGAAGTCCAAAAAAGGCCACGAAACATGATGATTACCCAACTCCTGGTGCACCACCACAGAAAGCTGACAGGATGGGTTCTGCTTTGTGGGCCACAAGTTGTAAAAGAGTGAGAAGAGAAGTTGAGGAGAGAGATGTGTGCAAGCAACCCACATCCTCAACATTCCTGGGTGTAATCAGACATTTAAGCATTTAGTGCAATGATCTGTGGAGGATTTTGAAGTGTGTTTTGGTGAACATGTTTAGAAACATCACCACAATCAGGAATGCTGAAAAGACTGCTAAGGTCTGAGTTGTCACACCTGGGGGGGTTGAGGTGGGGCTTGTATGTGTACCCCTGCCTCCTCCATTTAGAGCCAGCATGCCTTTTTGCACAAATGTAGAAAACAGGGGAATCAAATTTCTGCATCACTCTGGAAGTCTCCGTTAGTAAAGGAGACTTTTGTGTTATTGAGAGACAGCCTTGAACTCATAGAGGGTGATGGGAACATGGGGTAGAGCCAGGACTTTTATGCTTGCACTCCCCTCCCCTTTGTATGTTCATTTACACCAGATAGTGAATGACTGAATAGAACCACAGACACCCTGGAATTGAATTCTCTGGCAAAGCACAAAAGTCTGAGAAACAGGTTCCCTTTCCATGCATGTCTCTTTGATTTATTTTCACGTTGACGCAAGTTGAATGGTTTGATTTTCAACCAGACACTCACTCTCTCTCTCTCTCTCTCTCTCTCTCTCTCTCTCTCTCTCTCTCTCTCTCTCTTTCTCTCTCTCTCTCTCTGTGTGTGTGTGTGTGTGAAAAAGGCAACTTATTTGTGATCTGTGTTCCTCTGGATACAATAATCCATCAGGGCCAAACTTATAAATTTGATGCCAGTACGCATGAATAATGACTTGTTTGAGGGAAGAGGTGTGTTGTTTCTTTAAATCTTGCAGAAGGCCAGACAAGCGAGAGATGGAGCAGTCTCTAAGTGCAGGTTCTTTGAAATAATCAATGAGATTATTTTGCCCATTGTTTTGAAAAAAAGAGAGATGTCTACTCAAAGGACTCTTCCATTGCCTTATGACAGTTAGAGAGCACTGTATGTTTTCAGAACACAGATCTTTGTTAAATGAATTCTCACTGGCATAGGGAAAATGAACCGAAAGGCAAGCAGGGTTTCAGAAATTTAAGAAGGCAATTCTGTTGCTCACTCATGGAAGAAATAGGGAAGAAGCAATAGGGAAGGAGCAGCAAAGATGCCTGAAAGAATTCAATTGAGACAGATTCATCACCACCCTTTTAGGAGCAACTTAAGATCTAAATGCTGTAAGAGAGAGAAAGAAGAGAAGTCTAGTTCAAGAAGCTCATACCTTCAGCTCATGGAGAGACCATCAATGGTCCAAGAGAATTATGTTGCCTTATTGTTTCATCTTTTAAAATTTGTGTTTTATTATTTTAACTTGTAACCTACCACCAGCACATTGGTAGTAAGGGTACTCAAGGTAGGATAGGGATGGATGAATATGTCAATTTCAGTTTCTCATTTTTCCAAACTAAATGCAGTTCTCCATATTTCTACACTAGTTAGTGGATGATGATGATGATGAAAAAAACTTTGTTTGTGAAAATTCATCAACATTTGAGTGCAAATGTATATATAACTTTGTATGTAAATTTGTGTAATATGCACACTTTATATAATGCATTTCTGTATGTTATTTTAACTAATATATGAAGTATATATACACTGGTGCATGCATTTTTGTACATATTACTTGGTAGGAGAACTGCACTGCAAAATTAAGAGAATTTCAATTTCTGAAGGGTGGTTGTGTTTTGGTTTGTGAATTGCTTCAGAAAGCGTGCATTGGGTTAGTTCACCTTTAAATGGGAACTCAGTTGAACTCTTCCAACCTTACTTCAGCAATCCTCAAGCCTTGAAACCTTACTCATATATCCTAAAAAGTAGATCTCACTGAATCAGCCAAATATGCTAAATCTTTTGGGTGCTAACATCACTTATAAAACTAAAATATGAAACCAAGTGAAAGCTATTCAAAAGCAATTAAAGCAATTTACATACAAACAGCCAGTCAGTACAACAACCAAATATTTATAGGA
The DNA here is from genome assembly GCF_964188305.1 of Podarcis bocagei. NCBI lineage: Eukaryota > Metazoa > Chordata > Lepidosauria > Squamata > Lacertidae > Podarcis > Podarcis bocagei. The sequence continues at coordinate 57,784,864 of NC_138134.1, forward strand.
AGATGTTACTAGAAGTCTTACATCTTTTCAGACATCATTAGAATTTTGCATGCCAATTTTGCACCTGCCGAAACAACTATGGAAAATCAAAACGATTGCTTGCATATTCAGTTCTTAAGAAAATGGCTGGATGTTCTTTTATTAGTGAAATTGACAGCATATCACAAATCTTCAAATGCATTTGAAGTTGTTAATGAAACACAGAGCCCAGTGGTTATTACAAACACACACACACACACACACACAGTTTTGACCAAACAGAGTAGAAACTCATATACATGGTAAGATAATATTCTTTCCACTATAAATGTATTACAGATAAATGTTTTTTCTATGGAGTGCATGCTTGTGTCAAGTAAATTTAAGAAAATTAAAAATCCATTCATTTCACATTTTTATATGAAACTGTAATTCACACTTTCATAACTAAAAACAAAGCAAAACAGAAATGCAACAATTTTGGGGAATTCATTATTCTCCAAATTTTGTGGTGAAGTACCCCAACAAACAAAAATGTACAGAAAAGGGGATGTTAGGGGGGAAATGCCCAGAAATTAGTGCATATTAGTGCCTATAACATACCCAATGCATTAAGGTAGGAAACATTGCATGCAACAATATGTATATTGGGTAAGATTATGTGAATATTAGGCAAAATACATAAAAATGTGTATGAAATTTCATGCAGACTGTAATAATAATAATAATAATAATAATAATAATAATCTAACACTGATGCAGAAATGTATTTCAGCTAAAGTTATGATTGGAAAATGAGAAAGTGAGTGAAACTGAAATTCACTTATTTGTTTAAGACAATGGATGGGGAACCTGTGGCCCTCCTTATGTTACTGGACTCCAAGTTAGGATATATGAAAATAGGATTTTTTAATACAATGTCTTCCTCCCAAGGACCTTCGTTGGAAGCTGCGTGTAAGCTAGGAAAAAGTGAGTTCCATTTTAGTGCTCATTAGGAAAGTGACTGATAACTTGTTCATAAATGACCTGGAATTAGGGGTGACCAGTGAGGTGACTAAGTTCACTGCTAACAAATAGTGCAGGTAGGTAAAAACAAATGGGGATTGTGAGATGCTCTGAGACAATACAGTGGTACCCCGCAAGACGAATGCCTCGCAAGACGGAAAACCCGCAAGACGAAAGGGTTTTCTGTTTTGGAGGCGCTTCGCAAGACGAATTTCCCTATGGGCTTGCATCGCAAGACGAAAGCCCATAGGGAAATGCTGGCGGTCGGGAGCAAAGACTTTCGCCCACAGCCGGCCTTCAGAAGAGGACCTCTTCTGAAGGCCGGCGGGGGGCAAAAGTCTTTGCTCCCCCCCGCCTGCCTTCCCCCCACCTGCCCCGGGCGATCTTAAAATGCTGGCGGGCGGGAGCGAAGCGTTCGCTGCCGACCCCCAGCATTTTAAAATCTCCAAGGGACAGCAGAGAAGTCTCTGTCCCGGGGAGGTTTTAAAATGCTGGGGGTCGGGAGCGTTCGCTGCCGACCCCCAGCATTTTAAAACGATGTTCCGAAGTGGGGGGGTGGGGCGGGAACAGCTGCCCCAGCCGCCCCTCTTCGGAACGATGTTCCGAAGGGGGGAGGTGGGGCGGGAACAGCTGCCCCATCCGCCCCGCTTCGGAACGATGTTCCGAAGGGGGGAGGTGGGGCGGGAACAGCTGCCCCAGCCGCCCCACTTCGGAACGCTGTTCCGAAGTGGGGAGGTGGGGCGGGAACAGCTGCCCCAGCCGCCCCACTTCGGAACGATGTTCCGAAGGGGGGAGGTGGGGCGGGAACAGCTGCCCCAGCCGCCCCACTTCGGAACGATGTTCCGAAGGGGGGAGGTGGGGCGGGAACAGCTGCCCCAGCCGCCCCACTTCGGAACGATGTTCCGAAGTGGGGGGGTGGGGCGGGAACAGCTGCCCCAGCCGCCCCACTTCGGAACGATGTTCCGAAGGGGGGAGGTGGGGCGGGAACAGCTGCCCCATCCGCCCCACTTCGGAACGATGTTCCGAAGGGGGGAGGTGGGGCGGGAACAGCTGCCCCATCCGCCCCACTTCGGAACGATGTTCCGAAGGGGGGAGGTGGGGCGGGAACAGCTGCCCCAGCCGCCCCACTTCGGAACGATGTTCCGAAGGGGGGCGGGGGGCGGGAACATCTGCCCCATCCGCCCCACTTCGGAACGATGTTCCGAAGGGGGGAGGGGGGCGGGAACAGCTGCCCCAGCCGCCCCACTTCGGAACGATGTTCCGAAGGGGGGCGGGAACATCTGCCCCATCCGCCCCACTTCGGAACGATGTTCCGAAGGGGGGAGGGGGGCAGGAACAGCTGCCCCATCCGCCCCACTTCCGAACGCTGTTCCGAAGTGGGGAGGTGGGGCGGGAACAGCTGCCCCAGCCGCCCCACTTCGGAACGATGTTCCGAAGGGGGGAGGGGGGCAGGAACAGCTGCCCCAGCTGCCGGGCTTCGTAGCGCTGCTGCGAAGCCGGGTGGGTGGGTGGGAACACCTTCTGAAGGCGGGCAGGGGGCGAAAGTCTTTGCTCCCCCCTGCCTGCCTTCCCAGGGGCTTTTAAATCGCCCCGGACAGCGGAGAAGTCCTCCGCTGTCCGGGGCGATTTTAAAATGCCGCCCGCCAGCATTTTAAGATCCCCCGGACAGCGGAGAAGTCCTCCGCTGTCCCAGGGTTTTTTAAAATGCTGGGGGTGGGAAGAAAAGCCCTTGTCCCGCCCCCCAGCCTTCAGAAGAGGTCCGGGGACAGACTGTCCCCGGACCTGGCCTGAAGGTGGTTTCCCTAGGAACGCATTAATTGATTTTCAATGCATTCCTATGGGAAACCGTGCATCGCAAGACGAAAAACCCGCAAGACGAAGAGAATTGCGGAACGAATTAATTTCGTCTTGCGAGGCACCACTGTATCTCCAAATTGGGTGAAATGTAAATGGTATACAAGTAGTTCAGTGTAAGTAAGTATGAAGTGATGCACATTGGGGCAGAACTCAGACACACAAGCTCACATACAACTCCCCCCCACCCCCTATGCATATATGCTAATAGAGTCTGATTTGGCAGTGAGCGAACCAATAAAAAGAATATAGGGTCACAGTGAATAGCTCAATGGAAATGTTGAGCCAGTGTGCAGCTGCTGTAAAAAGAAAAAGAAAAAAAGAGGTAAATTCATTGCTAGGCATCATTAGGAAAGGGACTGAAAATAAAACCAACAATATCATAATGTGGTGTGCAACCGCAGTTGGAATATTATGTACAGATCTAGCTAACTCAACTGAAAAAAGGGAATATTTTAGAAAATATACAGGCAGCATATACCGCTAAAAAAAGGTAGGTAGGTGAGCAAAATGATTAAGTTGGCTTGAAGCCATTGGACTTTATAAAGGCATGCTTAGCTCTGCCCCCTTTGTGACCACACAACATATCACCAACACAGAGATGCAGCCTACATATCTTCAATCTCACATAGAGATTGGGGGGGGGGAGGATATAAACATGTCCCTCATAGTTGGAGAAGCATTCATCTCTGAAGGTTTTCTGAAGGCATTTAAGCTAGTTGAATGTACCATCGAACTGCCACCACCACATGAATGTTTGAATGTTCATACAAACATAACACACAAACTATGGCCTGCAAACTAAGAACATAAGAGCAGCCTGTAGGATCATGCCAGTGTTCCATTTAGTTCAGGATCCTGTTCCACAGTGCCCAGCTAGAAGTCTATGGGAGCCCTGAGAGCAACACCACTCTTTCCCTCCTGTGATTCCTAGCAAGTAGCTAGGAATTCAGAGGCTTTCACCTCCTCTGAAACTGGAAATAGGAATAACTATCCTAGCTAGTAGACATTGGTAGTCCTCTCCACCATGAATTGGTTTAGTCTTCTTTTAAAGACATCCAAGGTGTTGACCATTACTACAGCTCATGAAAGTAAATCCCACAATTTAATGATGCACAGTGTGAAGATTCACTTGAGATTCTATCTCAAGAATTATAGTGTTTTTAATCAATCACTGCCACCTTCCACCTTCTCTCTCATGGAATGAAGCAAATCACCAAGCTCCAGGTTCAACGTTCTTTGGTGGCCAGTCTTGAATGTTTGATGAAAACAGATAAGCATCCAATTGGAGAGGTGAATGCCCACAATGTTAATGTGGATGGAAGCTGGGAAATAAAGCCATTTTTGCAGTTCTTTTGCTACTAACCTCACATTAAATAGTCATTGGCTCATAATTCTTGGCTAGTCAGATGATCTGTTACTAATCTCCGCCTGTGCATGAAGATATACACACACATACACACACAAATATATCCAGTAGGTATTTCGAACACCATCTGCTTCCTTTTTAATGCCTTAGAACACAATTTTGCCAATATCTGAGAGACAGCAAAGGAATTTGGAGAGAGTTGACAGAAATCCCAGAAGGAGGGTGGGGGGAGAGAGGGGGGTGAGGGGAAAAAACACCATTTCCCACATTTGTCTATTTGTCTTACACACTAATTAGCGTGGGCTTGGTCAAAACAGTTGTGAACCTTTATTTATTTATTTCTATCTAATTTCTATAGAGCTGATTGCCATGGCAGCAATGTGCTTCAATTACAGGAAATTAAAACACAAAACAAAAGCTGTTAATTAAATGTGAAACCAAATGAATGAATTCTCGCACAGTCTCCGAAGGTCACCGAGCTCCACATATAGCAGGAGGAAATGTTCTTTTAAGGAATGTTATGTTTGGCTTTCTCCTTTTGTCCACCCCAACAACACGGCTTTTGAAAGCTTAAGCTTGAAAGTGCATGGCCTATCTCCATTGATAAATCCTGTTGAAGCAGCTGAAGCATTTAATGTCGATTTGGGTTTAATTTGCGTATTACCTAGCGCCGTATGAAACTGTTTAGTTGTTAGGGCCTCAGTGGAAAGCTTGCAATGAACTGGATTTATCTAACTCATGCTACCCTGGTGCCCTTCAAATGTCTGGGACTTCAGTTCCCATCAGCCCCAGCCTGAAATACCAGTGATGAGGAATTATGGGAGTTGTAGTGCAAAACGTTTGCAGGACAGCAAGCTGAGGAAGACTGATCTAGCTCGAAGTTCAAAGTGTGTGTTCTATTAGTACATTTTCACATTTGATTCCACAGTCATGAGAGTAAAGTTTTCATCAATTTCAGTTATATTAAACTTTATTAATAAATTTAATCATTCTGTGTGGCTAAAGATGGGTTACACTCTTTTAAAAGTACATGCTGTCAGATATCAGAGGTTGACTTTGTTTATCATGAGAAAGCCTTTCAACAGGGAAGTTGTCATTAGATACGGATAAATACGTCAATTTCACTTCCTCTCAGTCTCTAATTTTTCAACTCCTAAGTTTTGTTCTCCACAATTCCACATCAGTCTGCAATTAAAAATAAAAATAAAACATCCTCATGAAAATTCAGCAGCATTTCAGTGCAATTTTTCACCAATCTCTTTGGGGAAGGGTCATTCTACCACCCCTCCCTCCAAATTCAGATCGCATATGATCAGATTTTAGGAGCGCCAATGTGTGCAATTTTTGGAAGCCCTGATCAGGCTCAGAACCAAAATGGTGGTTGTGCACACTCATATTGCATTCCAGTCCTTAGATATCTCACACAATGACAGTGAAAACCTGTACAGCTGTGGGGAGGCAGAAGTATTCCTCATGAACCCTGTACCTTTTGCAGTCTGATCCTTGGAACAACCATTTATGAGCCATCATGAGGAACAGGACTTGATTGATATCTGATTTTGACCCCTGTAGACAGAGCGTGAAAGCAGTTTCTGCTCAAGGTCCTCACTCTTACTCTCAGCAGAGAATACCAAGAAGACCCTGACTCTCCATTTAGAAGGCCAAGAAATGAAGATCAAGAAGTTCAAAACAGACCATTTTCCTTTAAATTCTTGCTAACTTTGAGCTGAGAAGTGGATCAATCAATTGTTTTATGGTTTGGAACAGCCTTCCCCGAATTGGTCCCTTTCAGATGTTTTGGCAGTCCCACTCCCATCAGTCCTAGACAGTATGGCCACTCATCAGTACGTTTCCGAGCACAATTCAAAATGTTGGTGTTGACCTTTAAAGCCCTAAACGGCCTCAGCCCGGTATACCCGAAGGAGCGTCTGCACCCCCATCGTTCTGCCCGGACGCTGAGGTCCAGCGCTGAGGGCCTTCTGGCGGTTCCCTCATTGCGAGAAGCAAAACTACAGGGAACCAGGCCGAGGGCCTTCTCGGTAGTGGCACCTACCCTGTGGAACACCCTCCCACCAGATGTCAAAGAGATAAACAACTACCCGACATTCAGAAGACATCTTAAAGCAGCCCTGTTCAGGGAAGTTTTTAATATGTGACATTTTAGTGTATTTTTGGTCTTTGTTGGAAGCCACCCAGAGTGGCTGGGGAAACCCAGCCAGATGGGCGGGGTATAAATGATTTATTATTATTATTATTATTATTATTATTATTATTATTATTATTATTAGGGATAAATGGGGGATCCAGGGCATCAGGTGGGGGGGATGCTGATTTAGAAGCTCAACTAGATTCTGGCCAATGTTGAAACAATGTTGGTATTTTCTTGGAGTAGATCTGATCAAGGCCCTGTAGAGCTTGACTTTTTCCTTTTTCCTTGGATGACCTGCATTTTAGGCAACAAATGATTTATGGATTGCATCCAATATATTTAAACAGGCTCAACTGTTGCCTCCCTGCACTTCCAGCCACACACACAGTTATTCTATAGGGATGATGGAAAAACCATGTAGACTGTGCTGTGTGAAGGTGGAGAGCCTTAGTGGTCTGGATGCAACTTGCTGTATATTGTTTACTCCTGGCCTTTATAGCACACCTTAATCATATTATCAGATTTTGTTCCACATTCTTAAGGACCACAATCTCACTTTTTTAAAAAAAGGAAAAAAGATTGCTGAGATTCTCAAAATTCTCATTTTGTGAGTCTCCCCACAAAGTTCATGGACATACATGTGGCACTATAGATATAATTCTGGGGAAGGAGTTGCCTACTGTTAGATATTAAAATGAAAATTAAAAAAAACAAATGCATTTCCTTGTGTCACTTTAACAGCAAGGGGCTGATGATTCATTTTAGTAATCGGGCCTAAGCCTTATTCATAGCTGCATCGTATATCCATCAATGGCTTGACTCAGTCCCAGCTCTTGTTGAGGCAACATATGGGAAAAGGAGCCATTAGCTTTGGTTCCCAGGACTATAAAATGTCTAATAAACTCAGCTGCACTTGTGCCAGATTTGTGCGACAGAAGCAGCTGGCGCAGCTTTCTTTGTCTATTAAGCTATGTTTTTACCCTCATTAGGATAGGGAGGGCTGAATGCGGGACTTTCACAAACAATGCCCCCTCCTTGCAGGATTCAAAGGATTTCTGCCACCGCCTTTAGGTCCACTATTCTGAATGGGAGAAGCAATTAGGAAACATCCCTTAATGACTCACAGTTTTCAACTAATTTCCCTATTTATATGGCATCTCGTTGTAGGTGCTGGGGGGAAAGAAAAGGGGGGGGAGGAATGCAGCCTGTGAAGATTGCTTTCGTGTCGGCCTAACTGTCTTGTGAGATCAAGGCTCTGGCAGATGCCAAAGTTGCGAATCAAATATTCACCATGGTTGTGGGTATGTAGGAACTCTGCTGGTTAAAGTTGACCTTGAAGTAACTGACATAAAAAGCAACTTACACACACACACACACACACACACACGGGGGGGGGGGGGAGATGTCACTGTGTTTTGGGTTATCCTAGTGTTAGAGAATGCAGATCTATCAGAGACACTGAGACCAGGGCTGGGCATTGAATTCTCAAGAAAAGAGTGTGCAGGATTAAATCTGAAATTCTACATTCCAAAGTTGCATGTGTCTTTGCATGTGTAACTGTGGGCATATATCACAAGCCTACACAACATGCTACCCTTAAGTCATCCCCCAAGCTATATAATACAGTAAACCAGGTCTCCACTTTTTGTTTCTTTCTTTCTGCTGTTGTTGCTTTGCTGCCTGAATGGGACCAGAGAAACAAAGGGGTTGACAAACACCTGGCAAGCTACCATTATGGGCTGCATTTGGCTTACAGGGCCAAAAGTTGTGACGGCCTGATATACAGCATAAACAAAAGCAGGAAGAGTGCTAGAAAACTGGTGGTAATTGAATGCTGGAATTGCTCGTAGCCCTTCACCCAGAAATGCAGATGGAAGAAAGGTTATGATGTAAAGAATGACAGCAGCTTTATTAACCAGACTTCTCAGAGGACCTGCAGGAATATGGAACCTACACTTTCCTAAGTGTGGGTCTAAGCAGCATGAAGAGATGGGAGTGAGATCTCCTCCCCTTCCTCCTCTGAATGACATCACTCTGGTTTGAGGCTCAGCAGCCTTGAATGACAGGTGAGAACCTTTCATTGCCCACTCACCATGAAGATGAATTGAATGGTGACCTAAGTAAGATCACTTCTTCTCTGTTGCGCCCACAAAGTACTCTACCAATGCCCACCCCTCAGGCTGGACAGCAATGTCTGAAACAGGCTAGCAGATATTGTTACATCCCACCCAGTCTGCACTACAAAAAAAGTATAACAATGGGTATTATTATTATTATTATTATTATTATTATTATTATTATTACTACTACTACTACTACTACTACTATTACTATTATTTTACTTGTACCTCACCCATCTGGCTGGGTTTCTCCAGCCACTCTGGGTGGCTTTCAACAGAACACTAAAAACAGAATAAAACTTCAAACATTAAAAACTTCCCTAAACAGGGCTGCCTTCAGATGTCTTCTGAAAGGCAGATAGTTGTTTATTTCCTTGACATCTGATGGGAGGGCGTTCCACAGGGCAGGTGCCACTACTGAGAATGCCCTCTGCCTGGTTCCTGTAACCTCACTTCTTGCAGTGAAGGAACCATCAGAAGGCCCTTGGAGCTGGACCTCAGTGGATTTAAAAAATCCCTACTCAGCCCCACACTTGGGTGATTGGTTAATCCCTTACTACTCAAAGGAGGGTGGGTGGGCAGGCTGACCAAAAGAGGACAACACAGGAATACCTTGTAATTGGTTGCAAGGGAGCTTGGTGATTTCACCCATCACAAACATACCAATTTTGGAGATCAGCAGCATTTTAGAGAGAATTTCTCCGATAAACACATTTTAATATGCAGTTTTGACTAACACACACATTTCTGAAAGCAATTTCCCCTAATCCTTGTGTGTTATTTTCATCAATACAATTTTTTTTTTGTATGTGCACTTCCACCTAACATATGCATTTCTGTAAACATTGTTTGGTGGGCGAACTAAGTAGTAGAAGTTGGCTTAACATGAAGGATAGCCGCATTTTGGTTCGAATGTTGTCTTGCAATGCGCAAATTTGATAGATCCGGCCTTAAATGAGAGCTGAATCCATTTTCTCCCCATCCCTAATTGGAGCCAGCTTTTGCAGCCCAGGAACTCCTTTGCTTCTGCAATTCTTCTATTGATATTCACCCTGCCACCCCAGAATCGGATCCTTCATTTCTAATTGCCAGCAACCTTCTTCTGATCTTCATCCTCCATTTATTTATGGCCTATTCATAGCCATTAGTTCTTGTGCTCAGTAGGCTCCTTTAGCTGAGCCATTCCCTCCCTCCTTCCTCTGCTGTGTTTATTCCTTTTCTAATGTAGATCTCGCCTCCCAGCCCAGCTGTTTTTCTATACCGACCACCACCACCCTGCATGCACAGCTGCATTTAATTGGTTAATTGTAAGGGGGAGAGGGGACTAAAAGGACCCATAAAGGAGAAAAATAAAATAAAAAACCCAACCCCCTGGGTAGCTGTCTAAATTTTAAAGCAACACACATTTCACAAGGTTAGCAACCCCTCCCTCCTTCCCTCTCCACAGTGCTCAGGGAGTGATAAAACACATTGTTACAATGCAACTGAGGGGAAGGCTGGTTTTTTGCATGTACATTTTGCCACATTGTACCTTGCTTCCTTCCCCTTCTCCTTTTGAAACTGTGCAGCCAGGAGCAGAAAGGGTTGTCAATTTTTCTCCACTTGTGAAGCTCCTCCACCTCAACTAGCGACAAGAAAAAACAGGTGCTCCACAATTTCCCCCAGCATGGAGGTTGTGGGGACACCATGAGACCAAGTTGCTGGAACAAGAAAGTTTTGCACACTATCCAAATGCAAACATACAGGCAGCTCCATATTTTCCCCTTGGAAAAGTTCCGCCTGCTTTCTTTTAAAGGCATTTGGTACTCAGATGCTCAGCTTTAAGAAGCAGTAAACCTAGACAGCATCTTAAAAAGCAGAGACATCACCTTCTCAACAAAGGTCCGTATAGGTAAAGCTATGGTTTTCCCAGTAGTGATGTATAGAAGTGAGATCTGGACCATAAAGAAGGCTGATCGCCGAAGAATTGATGCTTTTGAATTATGGTGTGGGAGGAGACTCTTGAGAGTCCCATGGACTGCAAGAAGATCAAACCTCTCCATTCTTAAGGAAATTAGCCCTGAGTGCTCACTGGAAGGACAGATCATGAAGATGAGGCTCCAATACTTTGGCCACCTCATGAGAAGAGAAGACTCCCTGGAAAAGACCCTGATATTGGGAAAGATGGAGGGCACAAGGAGAAGGGGACGACAGAGGACGAGATGGTTGGACAGTGTTCTTGAAGCTACCAGCATGAGTTTGACCAAACTGCGGGAGGCAGTGGAAGACAGGAGTGCCTGGCGTGCTCTGGTCCATGGGGTCATGAAGAGTCGGACACGACTAAATGACTAAACAACAACAACATCCTACTGGAACTCTGAGAATATCCCTAGACATCTCCAGACTACCAGCCTTTTACAGGAAGGATACCAGGAATTTCTGTTTGTGCAATTAGACTGGATTAAAATGTCCTTGTGCAAGACAGCCACTTTTTAAAACACACAAACGCACACACAAGACAAATTACATCTAGGAAAGCGATGGGGAAATGCACTAAAAAGTGTGGGACAAATGATTTTTTGATAGGAAGGCATATAACCCCTGTGCAAACAAATCTAGATGAAAGCTCATTGTCATAGGACCTCCCCACAAATGAATAAGAATGGATGCTCAGTAACATTAAGCATAGTTTAACTTCCACATAACCAGGTCATACAGAGTACAGATGGGGGGGGGGATTTCACATCTAACTAAGTGTTAATTTAAATGTGAATTTACTTACTTAATTAATTAATTAATTTACCCTGCCTGAAACAATACACAAACTGAAACACAGCCATCTTTTCAAATGAGCCCTTCTTTGAATTTTGTAATGCAGTCTTCCAGACAAGTAATGTGTACAAAGATGTGTGTTTATGAATGCATATATTACTGTAAACAGCATACAAAAATGCATTTTATTATGGTAAACTGGATACAAAACTGTGTATATTCGGATAACTGTGTACTTAATGCATACTAATACTTCTTGGGAAGGAAGATGGTATAATGATGATAATGATATGCTGATGATTTTTTGTGATATTTTTTTTTAAAAAAACTAATAATTGCAAACTGACAAGGAAACTTGGAGAACTGAATGTCAGATTGAGGGGGGAAATTGAGAAACTGAGAGAAAGCAATATTGATGTAGCAGTTGCCCTTCCTTAATCTGGAGGAGCCCTTTGACGACTCCCTACTCCAGCAACAAAATTCAGCTGCCGGATCAATCAGCTCCTGTTCATGTAATCTGGGCAGATTGCACCTTGTCCATTGCATCAGGCAGCAAAACGTCATGGATCAGCCCGTCATGGCCACCCTACTACAGTTACCTTCAGTAGCCTCCATTTCAAGCAGCTTGCCTGATCAGCAACAGTTCTGAGCCTTTGATTTTGTGATGGAACAAACGTTCCCCGTAGGTTGAGAGTCTGTGCCATTTGGAAGGGGAATGTTATTTTCTTTTTTTAAAAGGTTAATGGAAATATTGCTGGAAGCACAGGGTAATAAAACACTTGATAAGGTGTGTGCTCTTCTTAACGGGAAAGGTAGCCTAGTCTGTAAGGTGTGCTGCCTCTGATGGGAGACAGGGAGCTTAATTTATTGTCTTATAGCAGAGGTGCAATTTCAGATTTCAAGAGGGAGGGCAAAGAGGGGGCTAGAGGAGCAAAAAAGAATGCATTCAAAGTTAACTTACCAATAAAAGAGAGTGCATGTTAAATATGACTATGTTCTCTTTCATATTTTGTAAGCACTATCGTAATGTCAGCAATACAGGATATCCCTTTGAGCAACAGGATTTGTGCCACTGGCATTCTGAGTGTATAGAATCAGTGACCCTGGCCATGTCCACAGCATACATTTAAAGCACTATGGTACCGCTTTCCCCCTTAGGATGATGGGAACTGTAGTTTGTTAAGGATGCTGAGAGTTCTTAGGAGACTCATTATTCTCCTCCCAGAGTTGCAATGCTCAGAGCAGTTTAATGATCAATCCCTCTTCCCAGGGCACTCTGGGAATTGTAGCTGTGTGAGGGGAATATAGCACACAGAGATTCATCAGAAGTTAATGGCTGTGAGAGTTCAAGAGGAAGTCTGACTTAAATTGTGATCAAAAGGCAGAGCAGGGGCTCTGAAGCTGCCCACCTGCACTTACGACCCAGACAGCAGACTGAACCACCTGCACTCAGGCCACCTGCTCAAAGAGATGGAAGGATCTGTCCATTTTAGTCCTCTCAGTTTCCTGTTTTTTCCAATCTTAGGTTCAGTTCTCCACATCTTGCAGCAATTAAAACAAAAAAAATCTTCACAAAGATTCGTCAACATTTCAGTATGACTTTCTCTTAACTAACCCATCTGTATATGCAGTTTTGGCTAATGTACATTGGTTTGCAATTTCCCCAGAACAGAATGCATTTCGTTTGTTATTTAAGCCAATATATTCATTTTTGTGGATGCTTTCCGCTAATACAGTGGTGCCTCGCAAGACGAAAATAATCCGTTCCGCGCGTCTCTTCGTCTAGCGGTTTTTTCATCTTGCGAAGCAGCCCTATTAGCGGCTTAGCGGATTAGTGCTATTAGCGGTTTAGCGGTTTAGCGGCTATTAAAGCCTTAGCGGCTTAGCGGCTAAAAGGCTATTAGCGGCTTAGCGGCTTAGAAAAAGGGGGAGAAGCGAAAAAAATCGCAAGACTCGCAAGATGTTTTCGTCTTGCGAAGCAAGCCCATAGAGAAATTCATCTTGCGAAGCGCATCGAAAAACGGAAAACCCTTTCATCTAGCGGGTTTTTCGTCTTGTGAGGCATTCGTCTTGCAGGGCACCACTGTATATGCATTTTTGTAAGCACTGGTTGGTGAACTGCATGGCAAAATTCGAAGAAGGGTGTATTTCAAAGGGTAGCTGTTACAGAAATTGCAAGTTTGATAGAGTTGGCTTCAAATGATGCCTAAATCATTCCCCGCCCCCGCCCCCATCTCTGGCAGTCCACTGTCTTCCCTGCTATGATGAGGTGCATTGTATTTCTATTTGAATTATCATAATTATAGTAATTATTTCTAAATTTGCTTATGCAAATCCCCCCTTTTGGTAATGCATTTCCTTTCCTTCTGGGGGGGAGGGGGAGTGATGCGTAAGTGGCCACTCTGTTCTGCTACCATTTCTACTGGGTTAGGCTGAAGAGCAGCTTAGGAAAACAACATAATCCTTTTCAGTATGACAGCTAGTTTGACGCTGCTATATGAGAATCCCACAGGGAAGGTGCCCTCTGGTGGAATCAACAAGCGGATTTCTTGAATATGTTTTAAAAACATATTTGTTATCTCTGCTTGATGGTAGATCTAAGACTTCTGTGTGGAACTATATATTAGGACTGGGTGTGTGTGTGTTTTAACATGCTCTCAAAAAATGAGATTAAATCTAGGTTTCTGGTTTTGATTTACTGAGGTCCCCTCAAAACTGCTAGGCTACAGGTGAAAATTATGGGTAGATTCAGGCGTGGTTTGAATATTGTGTCAGGTTTCCTGATTATAATGTGAGTGCTTCTGCCCCATTTCTTAATGCTCCTTTACACCGCACTATCTATTACATTAGGGACGCGGGTGGCGCTGTGGGTTAAACCACAGAGCCTAGGACTTGCCGATCAGAAGGTTGGCGGTTCAAATCCCTGCGACAGGGTGAGCTCCCGTTGCTCAGTCCCCTCTCCTGCCAACCTAGCAGTTCGAAAGCACGTCAAAGTGCAAGTAGATAAATAGGTACCGCTCCAGTGGGAAGGTAAACGGCATTTCCATGTGCTGCTCTGGTTCACCAGAATCAGCTTAGTTATGCTGGCCACATGACCTGGAAGCTGTATGCCGGCTCCCTTGGCCAATAAAGCAAGATGAGCGCCACAACCCCAGAGTTGGTCACAACTGGACCCAATGGTCAGGGGTCCCTTTACCTTTACCTATCTATTACATTATTGAACTGTGTCTCTCTCTTCTTCATTTTTACCAATTTGCCAGCATGCCGCATACAATTTCATTCACACCAGTGGGTGTGGCGGGACACAACAACAAACATCATTGGACCACACTGCTCCCTGACGCTTACCACACGTGTGCTTCCATTAACCCCTGATTCACCCATGAAAACAGCAGGAAATAATTGCATGCCAATATAATGCCCCAAATTTTGTCACTTCCGTGATTTTCTGGGTTAATTGGATTGCAAACTGATTTCTTCTGGAAGTAATGAACACAGAAATGAGCACTAAACTTCAATTAGATTTCTGAAAGTGGTTTTTACATTGCATGAAATTTCAAATATAAGGCAGGAATAGTTAGGGAAATATCAAGGAAACTGTCATGTGAATGCAGTCTAAGTATCTACAACCTCATCCCTCATAGGATTCGGTGCCTGAGCTATAAGTTTTTTAAAGGATTTTGCTCCTTGGATTTAGTTTTTTTCAAATACTGTGATTCATTGGTTGGCTGGTTGTTCGACTAATTAATTAAATGGGTGGTTGTTATCTTCTAGTCACTCAGCTACAAAACACACTTGTTACCTGGGCTTGATGTTTTGTCACTGGGGCTGATGCACTTCGTCATCTGAGGCCCCCTTCATACTTAAGTGACCCCAAACTGGGAAACTTTTCTTCATCCTGTGGTAATTTATTTGTTTATTCAACATATTTACAAACTGCTTTTTATGGGCCATGCCCCAAGAAGGAAGCACACTCAAAGGAATAAAGCATTAGGCACCTGAGAAAGGAGTGTACTTACTCTAAGAGTGCTGTTCTGAATCACAGAAGCCATTGACACTCCTAGGGAATGATAGCAGTGAATGCACCACTCAGCCGACCCTCCTCTAGCTGAGTCGCTGTGACATACAGGGGTGGAGAGGAAGAGGAGTGAGGTGGCAGCTAGGGCAGCCTGGTACAAATACACCAGCAGGAGCAACAGATTGGCTCCACTGGTTAGGGTTGCCATACGTCTGGAAATTCCCAGACATCACCGAGATCTGGCCACCAGAAACGCTGTCCATGTGGGAATCGCTTAAATGTCTAGGAGAATCGGGACGTACGGTAACCCATGTCAGAAGTGTAGATTTTGGTGAATTTCCTTCAACATGGCTCAGAAAAGAGATCTTGCAAAGAAAGCTCCACAACTTTGGGCGAAACTAATAAAAAAGCTCAACAATTTTGGCCAAAAGAACCCCACTACTGCTACAGTAGTTGAACAGGCAACTTTTCAAGTCTTGCTTAAAAGGCTGCACTGTAAGGACTAATTATAAGTCTAATAATAATACTAATAATTTATTATTTATACCCCGCCCATCTGGCTGAATTTCCCCAGCCACTCTGGGCGGCTACCAATCAAGTGTTAAAAACAATACAGCATTAAATATTAAAAACTTCCCTAATCAGGGCTCCCTTCAGATGTCTTTTAAAGAGAAGATAGCTGCTTATTTCCTTCACATCTGAAGAGAGGGCGTTCCATAGGGCAGGCGCCACTACCAAGAAGGCCCTCTGTCTGGTTCCCTGTAACCTCACTTCTCGCAATGAGGGAACTGCCAGAAGGCCCTCAGCGCTGGATCTCAGTGTCCGAGCTGAATGATGGGGGTGGAGATGCTCCTTCAGGTATACAGGACCAAGGCCGTTTAGGGCTTTAAAGGTCAGCACCAACACTTTGAATTGTGCTCAGAAATGTACTGGGAGCCAATGCAGATCTCTCAGGACCGGTGTTATGTGGTCCCGGCGGCCACTCCCAGTCACCAGTCTAGCTGCCGCATTCTGGATTAATTGCAGTTTCCAGGTCACCTTCAAAGGTAGCCCCACGTAGCGCACATTGCAGTAGTCGAAGCGGGAGATTTTGATGTTTTTTAAGTTGTTTTAACTTAACCTAGAGGCTCATGGTGAAGGGTGGTTAAGAAAGCAATGATGATGGTGATGGTGATATTGGAAGGGAATTCCAAGTAAGTCCTGTCTCCCATGCTCACCTATATGGTTGTTCTTACCAGCAGGCACATGTGCATGTCCAGTGTAATGAACAATTGTGAGAAAATGAGAAAACCATATATTATTTGTTTTGGACTTAAAATATTGCCAGCCATGTAAGGGAATACATTTTAGTGATATTTTTCCTCCTACAGTCTTCTGTCTCACTCTTTTTCTATGCCTTCTGACCAGTTGTGAACCCCCAGTTTATGTTGGAAATGGAATTGTCCCCCATTTGGCTGAAACGACTCATTTTAGCTTTCTGGTTTAGTATTTATCTTGCTCTTTTGCAGGCAGCCAGGAAACTCATGTGAAAGTAGTCTCCTAGGAAAACTGACCATGGAAAACTGAGCTTAAAGAGCAATAAAAGAATTTGCTGCTGCCATACAGAAATCCGCAGGAGAATTTACATCTTGTCAGGAGTGGGGGGTGGGGGTGGGGGGTGGGAACCTGTTCCCTCCAGAGAAATCTTCATCTTGGGCAAAGGACAGGCTGATTCGGAGCAGAAGCACAGAGAACCTTCATGTACATCAATGAACTGTGAGATCCCTGTGGTACAAGGGGAGTCTCTTTATATTGATTTATTATTATTCTTCAACATAGGCCCTGGAATTGCTGTGAATGTGCAGTCAGCTGTGAGAGCTCACAAAACCGTACATGGATGGCAAATTCTACTTTCCCTCCTCCTAAATAAACAATACTTGGCTTTGTCACAAGCATTTAGTTTATGTCACTGGCTGGCTTCATCAATACAAAAGGAATGAGATGAGGGTCAACTTTCTGGTTCATCTGGTTGTTTCTAGCAGCCAGACTACATGTGGCATTATATGTGCTGCATGAAGTTGCCTGAATCATTTTGAATGTGTAAATATCAACTTCTGGGGGACAAAATCAGGGGCAGGATCATTGTGTACAGAAGGGATGGAGAACCTCTGGTCCTTGAGATGCTATTGTACACATCAGTGTCAGCCAGCGTGGTCCAAGGGTCAGGGATGATGGGAATTGTTGCCCAACGACATCTGGAGGGTCCAGATTCATCATCCCTGCTGTACAGGGATGGGGTTAACCTCTTCCTCCTGGGCTGGGATCCAGATGCAATCACTCCTCATCTCAGCTGCTATTTGGCATGAAAGATCCCATGGACATCCAATCCAAAGGTCAAACACCTTCACTGAATGTTGTAGGGCAGGTGTGGGGAACCTTTGCTCCAGCTGTACTAAACTACAATTCCCATCAGCAGGCATGAGCAGTGGCCAGGGATGATAGCAGTTGTAGTTCAGCAACATCTGGAGGGCCAAAGATTCCCCACATCTGCACAAAAAATCCAGTACCAAACGGCATACAGTCAGACCTTGGGTTACAGACGCTTCGGGTGCGCGGTTTTGGGTTGCGCACGGTGCTGAACTGGGAAATTCTGGAATGGGTTACTTCCGGGTTTCAGCACCTGCACATGTGCAGAAGTACCGAATTGCGACCCGCACGTGCGCAGATGCGGCACTGTGGGTTGCGAACGCTGTGGGTTGTGAACGTGCTTCCCACACAGATCATGTTCGCAACCCAAGCATCCACTGTACTACACCTTTGCCCACCATGTTCTATGGGTGGGGATAGGGGCCTCACTCTTCCCCTGAATTTTTGTGGTACCATCTCTATATTACTGGTACTGGCAATTAGAGTGATGTAACGCTACAATGCTAACCAGACAATAAGGAGGAAACCTACATTAACCAAGGAGGATCAACTAGTGTGGGAACTCTATGCTACAATTTCTCTTTTGGACTGTGCCAGCTGCACTGATGTACCACTTGGACAACAAGGAGTCAACACAGGCATTGGCACAGTGGGGTTGGTTTGTTTATCAATGAACAACTCAATGAATAACTGGTAACTCAGTGGAACTCCTGCTTTCAAAAGATACCTTTGGGTATCAGGTGCTATGGAAGCCTGTTACTTCATTCGCTGCTTTTGAGCTTCCCAGAAGCCCCCACCCAGCCACTTGGGAAACTGAATGCTGTGCTAGCTGACACTTTGTTCTGATCCAAAGTGGGTAGTCCTTATGTGTCCGCCCCGTGTACTTCGGTAGTGTCAGATGTGCTGGCCACAACAATGTGCGACTGTAGATTCCTACCTATCTTAAACGGATAGCTAACAATGAATCTATAACAAATGACAATATCTACAACTAATTGATAACAGAGTCACAACACACAGATGTTAGCAACCATATCTCAGTTTTCAATAAAGTCCATGAGCAGAGAAATAAAGTGTAAGCTTTTAGGTGCACCGGATTGGCATGTATGCATGACTCTGGAACTACCTTTGGTTAAACAAATGAAGCATTTCATAGGATTTGCTAAAAAATGCTTAACATGTGAAGTTAAAAGCATGCTTATCCAAAGCTCCCAGGCGTGTGTTTGTACATTTAGCACCATTTTGCTTCTTCTCCTCACAAATAATAAACTTTTCAGACTTTGAAAACTCACTATGCACCACTGAAGCTGTGAAATTTTGTTACCTAGGAAGTGTTTATGTCAATGAAATATGTACCGTTGGCAGGTGTTCCAGCATTGCATTGCTGGTTTGGAATGCAGGAGGAAGAGGTGCAAGCACCTCACTTCAGGTTTTCCCTCATCAAAACGAACATCTTCCTCTCTGTTAGATTGAATGGACTCTAGGAAGCTGCCTAATGCTAAGACCTACCATTAGCCAATCTAGCTAAATATTGTCTGCACTCCAAATTTCATGCCAGAGTCTCTCAGTCCTACCTGGAGATGCCAGGGCTTGAACATGGGACCTTATATGCACGAAGCATGTGCTTTGCCACTGAGCCATACCCTGATATGCAAGTTCCTAACACAGGAACAACTTGGAGTCTTGGAATGGGAAGAACTGTGGGAAATCAATTTCAAATGAAACGGGAACAGGAAGCACACAACACTTAGACTTCTTCTTCCTCCACATCAGGGTTGCTTCTGAAGTTGCTTTCCATCCTATTGGCAGTATAGTATCTACTATGAGATCCCAAGTACTGGACATCTTTTTTGAATACCTACCCTGTGGGATTTAAGACTCAGTATTACTCTTAAAAGGATCCCCTCTACCTTTTTAAGAACATTTGAGTGTGCTGCATAATGTAGTCCTATGCTTGAAGCTCAGCATTCCTCTGTGCTCAAGTTGTTCTCTCTCTCTCTCTCTCTCTCTCTCTCTCTCTCTCTCTCTCTCTCTCTCACACACACACACACACACACACACACACACACACTGTATACAAAGGCTGAGGATAAAGCTCAGACTCTTCCTTGAAGAGAGCCTCAAGATTAGCAGAAGCCACCACACAATGCACTCCATCTTAATTTCTGGAAATGATTTATTTCCGTCTCATCGCCATGGTAACAGCGTTATTGGTCGTGGATCAAGCAGATAGGATGGAGAGCGGAGGGTCCAGACATAAACAACAATAGTGGAATCTCTGTGTTACGGCGATTGTCATCGTCTCCTTTTTGAAAACACTCACCCCTCCCTGTGTGCGCTCACTACGCAGTCAGTTAGTGCCTGCTATAGTGTGGAACATTACTAAGGAAGAAAAGAGAAGAACATTTGCTGACCAGGTGAAGTGCATTTGTAGCCTGGCCCCTTGCAGAAAGAGCTGCACATTTAAATACCCTGTAGCCACTCGAGCTTCACAAAACTTTCCTTGAAGCACTACAGAAAGGTCAGGCTATATACATCTGCACTTGTCAGCTCTTTTAATGGTCAGGTGATTATGAAGCAAATATGGGGCTTGTTGAGGTGATTGGTGTTGCCCTAAGGTAATCCCAGTAATCTTTCTGAGACATCGCAGATAGTAGAGAAATTGTGGGGAGGGGGAAATCCCCCTTCCACAGTATTTGTCTTCAAGGCTGTCCCCATGCATTGCAATGGCAATTTCTGCAGTCACCAGGGAAACCAGAGTTCCAAGAGGCAGGCCATGTTTTATTTAGTTTGCAGACACATAACATATAGGTGATGCCTCAGTTTTGTTTAAATACTTGGAAGCCACAATATTAGTGCAATTAGTGTCAATACAAGAAGCTTGTGGAAGTTCATGTACCATCCCCAACATCCTTACATGTGTCCACACACCCCATTCTACCTCTGGCCATCCAACATTGTGCAGAAAAGTTCTTCATGGAACTTCTAAGTACGTTCAGGCTCCAGGCATAAGAGAGAAGTTTGTTTCAGTTTGCATTTCAATATGAACCAACCTAATTTTCACTTTCTGAAACAATACACAAACTAAACCACAGCAATCCTTTGGATTTGCTCTGCTCTTAAGATTTTGATGCAGTCCTCTAAACAAATAACCTGCAAGAAAATGGTGAGTTCAACATTCTGCACAGAGAGTGGGTGACTTGGTGTTCCAGTCATGACAAAGAGGTAATATTACTAGATACTCTAAATGACTGTGCTCTAGAACAGTTGGCCATGGAACCCACCAAAGGGGTGCTGGTCCTGGACTTAATATTAAGTGGCGCCCATGATATGGTGCAATACGTAAGTGTTTTTGAGCTGATTGTGATCAGTGATCACAATACTGTCAAATTTGAGGACTGGTCAAAAGGAAGTTGAAAGGGAGAATCAAGAGGACCTAATCTTTCAAAAAGGCTCACAATATTAGAAAGTCTTCTTCTTTGGCGATCACTCATAGTCGAGTAAGATTGTCTTCCACAAACATGGTTTTAACAGTGAGTCTGCAAGTGACTGTGGAGGCCAATTCTGGATCCATATGTCCTTCCACAGTGGGGACATAGGTTTCGGGGCAGGAGTTGATCACAGTGAAGGTTTGCCAAGCATGCCTTCCTCTTATCACATTTCTCCCATTCATGCTGAGTTCAATTAGAAAGTACCACAAGGGCCAAGAGGATGCCTGTGTGGTTGAATTAAAAACAAACCCACACCTATTCTTTCATTTAAGAATAAAGCTTCCAACCTTCAGCAGTTTCATGAATCATAAATGCTTTTTAGTTTGAGTACCACTGAACTAGAATTTGTAAGCAAATGTGATTCTATTGAGCTTCAACTCACTCAAGACTGGCGTTGTCTTTTCTTCTACAGAAAATAATTGTCCCATGCTGGCTTCAGGTTTTGTGAGCCTCCCCCTCCCACATTGAGCCAAGCACCTTGCTGCTAGCACTACAACCCATTCAATTGCTCTCCTCCCCGTGGACTCGATCTGTACCACATCACCCAGAAGGAGAGAGAGGCAAGTGCTCCTCCAGCTTGTCACTCTTCATACCATTGGAGAGAACAGGTAAAACAGGTAGCAGACATATAGAAGAGGTACAGGGACTCACAATGCTGGTGTGTGGGCCTTGGCAGTTGCTCATCAACATCTGCCTCAGGTGCCAGACCTGTAATCTTCACCAGCTAAATTGGCAAATAAGTTATTGTATTATCATCAACAACTGGTGTTGCAACCAGGTCAGTCTTGTATAAATTGGGCTTGGTGAATAAATGTCTCTGAATTACTGCTACACTTTTCAGTTCATGGACTTTTTGCATCACTGTTGACTCTCTCCCCCCACCCCACCCCTTCATTCCCATGTATATTATAAAATTTGTCATGTCATATATGCATTTGAAAATCTGGATTCTAGCCCATAAAAGCACATGCCATAATGAATGTGTTCGTCTCTAGAACTCTTTGCTGTGGTCATTTGCAGACTTTACTATTTTTCCCTTAGACCCAATAACTACTCAGTAAAATTAATGGTCTTAGGGGTGTTTTAAGCTCACAGCTTGGGAAAAAGCCAGTGCAGGTTGGGATCTGAACTCACCTGACTGTACTTCATGTTTTCAGCTTGTTAAGTAGCAACATGTGCTGGGGTTTTTTGGGGGGAGGGGCAAGAGGGCATTCCTAGACACCTTATTATTTTGCACTTCTGACAGGGTGTAAATCAGATCTACCCCCAATGACAGGTAATATGCAGTGGGTGAAATATTTGCAGTAAAATGATTACACAAAGGGGTGTTTCTATCAAAGAGTTCCCCTGAGACCATAAACATTGGAAGGTCTATATTTCAAAGGGAGGAAGATCTGAAAGATGTTGCAAAACCCTACGATGAGGAAAGGAGGAGGAATAGTCAGGCCAGTGGTTCATGCTTTGTTGCCCTGAAACATATCGAAGCACATAAAGAATTCTGGATTAGAGACAGAGTCCCTCTAGGTGTCTTCACACTCATTTCTTCCCAGGATATATCCTAGGAAGGATTGCAGGTGCTCTTCATAAGATTCCAAGTGGAACTGCATAGAAGAGGGCCAAGAATCTGTTCTCTGCCAGCCCAGAGGGAAGGCCTAGATCTAAGATCTCAGAGTCTGGAAAGGGAGGCAATGTTTTTCACTAACATCTAGTATCCAAATATACACTGCCTCTGAGCATGGTGCTACACAGGGGTCAGAAAACTTTTTCAGAAGGGGGCCGGTCCACTGTCCCTCAGACCTTGTGGGGGGCCGGACTATATTTTGAAAAGAAAAGAAATAAATGAATTCCTATGCCCCAGAAATAACCCAGAGATGCATTTTAAATAAAAGGACACATTCTGCTCAGGCCCCATAGATAGATAGATAGATAGATAGACAGATCATAGATAGATAGATAGATAGATAGATAGATAGATAGATGATAGATAGATAGATAGATAGATAGATAGATAGATAGATAGATAATTTATTATGGTCGGAGACCAGCTTATAAAACACACTTGGGGGTACAATCCCAGAAGGAAAGCAAACATTTAAAACAATGTACAACAATAAATTTAAAATCTGTAAATGCGATAAGTGTATAGACACTTAAAACTTTAAGATAAGCTACTGCAGGGCAGGCCCCACAAATAACCTAGAGATGCAGTTTAAACAAAAGGGCACATTCTATTCATGTAAAAACACGCTGATTCCCAGAACATCTGTGGGCTGGATTTAGAAGGCTATTGGCCCGGATTCGGCCCCTGGGTAGTTTGCCTACCCATGTGCTTACATTTCAGTTTTAAGAGAACAAGTTGGTAGTAGACCTATCTTCTATTACTTTGTCTAATTTGCTTTTAAGCTGTCTAAGCTGGTAACTGTCACATCCCCGGTGCACTTTTACAGATGGATGTAGTGCATTTTTATCATTTTAACTAGTATTCTGTATTTTGCATCCCTTTTTTTGTGTGTACCACCACAATATTTTTGAATTGTAGGTGGTATAAATTCTTTAGATTAAAAAAGAGAGAAATAAACAATAAACCCACGGCTTCCATTAGTTACCTATATGGATATGCAACTTCCTTTTGTCTGTTCTGATTCTATTTCTGCCAGTCAATAAGAATCAGGTTTCCAACAGTCCTGGAGAAGAATTTCAAGTTCTTGTAACAAGTAGGATCAGTAAAATCCAGTAATGGCAATGATTGAATGATAGATTGAAATGAGAGTGAATAAAGTAGTGTGTGTCTGTTTATTTCTACAGCAACTAAGCCCCCTGTTCTTTAAAACAATTTGCAATAAAATCAAAACACAGACTGTCCAAAAGTATGGAAAGGTAAAATATGCCAGTCCCTTCCCCCCACCTCCCACCAAGCTTAACTTTTGCTTTCTGGAAGCATTCATGCAACTAACATTCCATCACTTTGAAGTTTGGAGAAAGTGAAACTAAGAGGTTGATGGGAGTTCAGCCGAAGGAAACTCATTTTAAAATTCAAGGCAGTTCTCAGAGAGATTTTTGTGTGGTATTCACCCGACTGTAACAACAGCATTTCCACTGATGTGCTTCAGGGAAGAGGCGGAAGAAAGCATCGAAGAAGGATTGGAAGGAAGATAGGGTGGGTTCTCTGAGAGTGCCATGGAAGGTAGAAGGAACTTTAGCGCAGTATTGATAAAACCATGAAGATTATGTTGGTCTACGTATTAAGATAGGAGTGTTTGGGTTTAATATGATCCATTTTATTTAAACTCAGCTGTAACACTGCAACTAGAGCTTGTTGTCAACTCCAGTCCATCAGTATAATCACGACTGCAAAGAGAGAAGCTAACTGCTTTTTTTGCTGGTTTAAAAATGGAATTTCTGGTGGCTATGGGTGGCTAGCTCAGGGAGTCCTTGCCACCAAATGCCCTGAAATCAATGTAGCAAGCTCCCTCTCCCATTGAGGCAATGATGTGCTATTACTCTCACAAGGGATTTTATATACATTTTTGGTGCATGTTCCCCATGAGACCCTCCTTCTGAAATTTGGCAGGATTCCTTTCTTCCAAGGGGGCAAATTGCATTCAGTTACTCCATAAAATAATACAAGTTATAAATGGTTCCTTTTTGGAGGGGAGGAACACATGTCAGAGGTATCAACACAAACAGATCTATTTGAATACAATTTGGCAGGTGTTATCCTCTCTCAATGGGCTACTATGTCTGCAAATTTCATCCACTTTTGTCAACAGAGGGAAAAGCTAAAGATGCTTTTTGAATTCCTATTGGCAAATGCAGTTGGAGGTGGGAGAGTCTCCCCACCCAAATTGACACGGCCTTAGATCCCAGCTGAAGTGCTTCAACCAAGGTGGATTGTTTCTTGACATGCCATCTCAAGTTGTTTACCAAACCTTGTGGACAGTGCGTACACCTAGTATTTTCGCTGTCCATCTTTCTCCTTTAATCATTCACCAGTACTACCTTAAATGTTTAACTCACCAATGTTGTTGTAAAGGAATTATTTGTTCCGGGGATATTGGGGCTCACTGTCATGCATCCCTTGTTCCACGTTGCTCATGCTGCCAAATATCTTTGTCTTTTTGCAGAAACAAAGCAGGTTTTGCAAGATTGAGTTGCAAAGGATAAGAAGGAAAGGAAAAGGCTTGGAAACCGCATTTTGTGCATGAGTTGTGTACTAAGTAATCGCAAAAATAGAAAAATTGCTGCTGATTGCTGAAAATCCCACAAGCTTCTGCAATGGCGCTGTTGATTATCATTACTGATAATATTTGAAGGCATCTCCAGAGTCTGCCCTTTAAAGGATGTGTCCCCAGTGCATCTTGAAAACATATGGGCTGGGAATGAAAGTGAAAAACTAATGTTTTACTAACTGTCTCAATGTGACAGAGAATTGGGAAATGGGTCTGAATTTAAAGCTTCATCATAAGTGAAAAAGCAAATCCTGATCTCTCATACACTAGAAAACTGTTAGAAGTGCTGTGTGAAGGCTGTGTTACACACACACACACAGAGAGAGAGAGAGAGAGAGAGAGAGAGAGAGAGAGAGAGAGAGAGAGACAGACACACACACACACAGCTTCACTTCAGGGTCCACTTCAGCACTTTGGATGAGGCCCATATTCAGATTGCATCACTTTTGGGGTGGGGTCACCTCAGAACCCAAGTATTTGGAATACCAATGCTTTAGTCCTCCCATTGACTTTTTTGTTGTTGAAAACTAACACTTGGGGGCGGGGTCCCACCTAGGTGCATAAAACCTGCAGATATAGTAGCCCCTGCCTCATAAGCAATATTAATCCTGCTGAGTTTCAGACAAGTAGAGTTGGGGATTTCTGTGCTAGCCACATTTAAAGGTTTGCTTTGTTCCAAAATATTTTCAAATGTGGAACGTAAGAGCAAAAAGTAGCAAAGGAATTATATAATAGCCTACTAGGAGTCCTAAAGGTCCATCAGGGGTCCCCCCCAAAAGAAATTTTACTTAGTCCCATTAAAGGTGACAAAGCCCACACTATATAGGAAGGAAGGTAAGAAAAGATAGGATGAGGTTGGGGCAGATTTAGCTTGAAAGTCTTGCTACTGCCCATTCTCTTTGCGCACAGAAGCCCACATGCCTCAACAACAACCCCTTCCTTGGGATAACCACACAAGGGTTCTCCTAAGAAGGGTTGTGGGGAGGCATATTCACTCCCACTCTAAAATGGGTCTTGATTCAGGTAGGTAGCCGTGTTTGTCTGACACAGTAGAAATATATACATATATATATATATAGAGAGAGAGAGAGAGAGAGAGAGAGAATAATTGTTCAGTAGCACCTTAGAGACCAACTAAGTTTGTTCTTGGTATGAGCTTTCATGTGCATGCACACTTCTTCAGATAGACTGAAACAGATGTCACCAGACCCTTATATACAGTGAGAGGGTGGGGAGGGGTATTACTCAGAAGGGTGGTGGGAATGGATGATTGGCTGATAGGTGTGGTAAACCTGTTGACGACTGTTAACAACTACAAGAACAAACTTAGTTGGTCTCTAAGGTGCCACTGGACAATATTTTATTATATATATATTTCTAAAGTTGGTGATACGCTCCATAAAGGCAGGCAAGAAGGCTTAGCATTGTTCACGGACACATTCCAAGCAGGAAAAATTACATGAGGAGGGTGCAGAGCAAGTTTGATGGTGTGTGTGGCCTGGTCTCTCAGACCAGACCTAAAATCTTTGAGGGCCACATTTGGACCCCAGGCTAAGGCTCCTCACCTCTGATATATATGGAGAACAGGAGTAAATTATTTCCCCCTCATTTTCTTATATCTCTTTTTCAAATTTGCACCACCTATTTCTGTCTTGGTTCGGAGTTTGAAAAAGTAGAAGCACACTCCGTTGTACTCCATTTGTGTTACACTGCTCCACCATGAAAATCTTTTGAAGTTGGTAACATAATGACACTTTATTGCAGTAACGCTGGTGTAGACACCGCCTTCCAGACATGACTCAAACTATAATTTGCCCCCCAAAGATATATTTTATCCAGGTCCCTCAGATAAATTGTATTAGGAGAGAATAAAAAGTTAGGTTATTTGTGCTGATGTCAAAATTAAACGGGGAAATAGCATTATTTTTGTAACCCCCCAGCCAGTTAGTTGACCTGCTAAGATAGGCATTTGCCAGGCTTATTTCATAAACACAAATGAAATGTTAGTACTATAGATATCTTCTTTGTTCCATGTAAGGCTCTAAGGCTGGCTGGCTGATTAAAAAAATGGTATACACATAAAATATAATAAATCCATCAGAACCCTCCATGCACTGCATATTATCTTTTTTTACAAATGAGACCTTCAACAAAATGTTACAGTTCAAAGTGCTCTTGTACAGGGTTCCAGCCAGTCAACCCTGCCCTTTTCCATGTACTCTATTTCATTCCCCCTTCCTGATTTTACATTTGTTTTCCTTCAACAGTTGGTAAGGACTTCAAGCCCATTGAACATAATTTTATTTTTTTTAAAGGAGTGCAGTTTTTATACTTTGAAACCTTTGCATTCCACCCAGACTAATGATACCTCCCACTTGGACATTGGATAGGGGATTTGGTTATATATAGATTAGCACTTGGAGAGTTGAGTTTTCTGTTAGTAAGTGTATAAATTTATATATAACGATACTAGTATATATAGTTCTATAGCGTGTTTGCATGTGTGTGTGTGTGTGTGTGTGTGTGTATACACACACATACACATGCACAAGCACACACACAAAACTGCTTCCAGTTTTCAGATGCTATGTTAAGTTGGAATCAATGCCAACTTACAGAAAAAGCTTACAATTTGTTAAAACAGCATTGCAAATCGAGTTTTATTTTAAGAGTGCATTATGGACTCTTCAAAAAATGATACTGTTTTTATCAATAGCAGCAACCAAATTGGTCATTGGTCAAATTAAGTGAAATAAGTCTGATCCAGCAAGCAGGGAACCAAGAAGAAACTATTTGCCAATAGAACACATCATAGGCTATGTCAGAGTAAGCCATGATCAAGCCGCTTCTGCTGACTTCTATAGCTTACTTTCCTGCCATATTGAGGAGACAGTTTCACATGTCACATTAAAACAGAGTAGGGGAGTTAAATGCGGCACTTGTCTGTCTGGCCCTTGGAACTCTTCCTAGGCTATACCACCTGATCCTTCTTCACACCATGAGTTGAAACTCTGCTAGAAACGCATGCTGGAAACTCTGAAAATATTTCTTTTTTGTCTGGATGGAGGATACAGAGGGCTATGTATTATGTAGAGAGTAGCCAACTGTACACAGGTAAAATCTTTTTTTTTTAATTAATTTAGAGTTTTCAGCATAAAATACAACAAAAATCACACTTACCTAGAAAAGGAAAGTAGAAAAAAGCAAGAATAAGAAAAGGAAGGAAATAAAAAAGAAGAGAAAGAAGAGAAGAAGAAAGGGAAATTACAAAGCTGTCTATTGAAATTAAATCTTAACCCTTATTCCACACACAGAAGAGTGAACACCCCCAGCTCTCATCTGGGAGCTCCCCCTCTTCCCCCAGCCTCCCACCCTGGGAGATCCTCTCTGCCTTGTCCCTCAAACTAGGCCCTTCATCTTTAATCCACTGCTTTCCTGTGTGAATCTTCTTTAACCTAAGATAAAGGTAAAGGGACCCCTGACAATTAGGTCCAGCCATGGCCGACTCTGGGGTTGCGCAGCTCATCTCGCTTTACTGGCCGAGGGAGCCAGCGTACAGCTTCCGGGTCATGTGGCCAGCATGACTAAGCCGTTTCTGGCAAACCAGAGCAGCGCATGGAAACACTGTTTACCTTCCCGCCGGAGCGGTACCTATTTATCTACTTGCACTTTGACATGCTTTCAAACTGCTAGGTTGGCAGGAGCAGGGACCGAGCAACGGGAGCTCACCCTGTCATGGGGATTCAAACCGCCGACCTTCTGATCAGCAAGTCCTAGGCTGGTTTAACACACAGCGTCACCTGCATCCCATTTAACCCAAGTTAGAGAACTTCAAATTACAAAATAAAATGTGAGTATAAACAGAGCTGATGAAAAAGGAAAATCATAGAGAAGTAAGATAGAAAAGTAACTAAAGAAAAAGAAATAAGATGGGCTTCCAATTCTCTGTCTGCCAATTATGTATGTAACAATTATTCCAAATGTCCAGAGTAGGCACCCCAGGATAACATCTGGCTGTGCTACTGTCCAGCTATGTCTCCACCTGCTAAATGATGCTTTTTCAATCTTCATTCCCAGTCCTCTCGCAATCATGTACAAAGGTGAAGTCTAGATTAATTGCTCCACCCACTTTTGATTCTGGCCCTGCCAAGTACTGACATTGTGGCCCTCAGAAAGTCCTCATTGGTGTTTTGTAAAAATATAGGTATCAAGAGAAGGTAGAACAAAGAAGGAGGAGTACATGGACCAGGAATATTAGCCAGTTTCTATGCTGCTCCTGCTGCCCTCTTCCTCCTCATTTAACTGTTTCAATAGGCTTCTGATGTGCACTGATAAAAAGCTTGGCAGTTTCTCTTCCTTCTCCCCAAGCTGCCAGAGCCGGTGCCCAATGGATGGTTTTCTTTTGAAAGGGAAAGGTTTCTCACAACGGTCCTTCATTGTGTGGCAGAGTCCACCTGGAGCTCAGAGTTACTTGTAGGACCACAAAAATTTGGAGGGGGTGTTAAGTGCTGCAGTTAATGGAGTTTCATAAATAGGAAAGGAAAACAAAACAAAATGGGAGCTGATCAGAATCAAGCTGGATATCCTCGCGAAGATGTTACTTGCACACTAGTTATATATTCCTGAATTCCTAAAATGTCTTCATTGTATTTCACTCTGTGGGCATCATCATCAACAACAAAATGTAATTTGTACTTAAAAGTCCTATCTCCCACATGCTGCTTTAACCCTGACCCACCCAAAAATTGAGCGTCAGCTTCAGCAAATGAAAGCAAAACACCAACTGTGAATTTATTAGCTTGCTTGTGGCCAGAGATTCTTTTCCCCTTCACGTGTTCTTTGAATTTTATTTTTAGTCCAGCTTATTGGAAGCTTTTAGCTTTGTTGAATCTTTGTCTCACACCCAAAACAAAGACTCATTAACAGGAATTGGTTAAAAAAGGGGGGTTCTATTTATTAAAATATAACCAAAAAAGGACTGGCACCAATCTAAAATCACAAGTATGGGCAGGAATAGGTAGGTAGGTAGAAAATCCTGAGACTGCTGCTAAGGGCCAGACCACCTCAGAGCCACTCCCTCACCCAAACTGACATAGTGGGGTGCAAATACCATCTTCCCATAAAGAGAAGCCTTGTATGTCTCCTTCCAGCAACTCCTGTAGCTAACCTGGTGCCAAACATATTGCTCTGCTTTCCTTTGGACTACATCAGTGAGGCCAAGAGAGGGGTCTTGTTGTCTGGGCAACCCAGGTCCCCTATACACACTTCTTCTGTCCCAGCTGCAACAAACATGTCTCTCCCATATTGGTCTCCACAGCCACAGCAGGTACTGTAACCTTCCAACTGTTTGACTTCACTCCCAAAGAAGAGTTTGGATTTGATATCCCGCTTTATCACTACCCGAAGGAGTCTCAAAGCGGCTAACATTCTCCTTTCCCTTCCTCCCCCACAACAAACACTCTGTGAGGTGAGTGGGGCTGAGAGACTTCAAAGAAGTGTGACTAGCCCAAGGTCACCCAGCAGCTGCATGTGGAGGAGTGGAGACGCGAACCCGGTTCCCCAGATTACGAGTCCACCGCTCTTAACCACTACACCACAATGGCGAACTCTTCCATTGTTTCCTGAGACAGACAGATGCCAATCAATCAATCATTGGCTCTTTTTAAGCAGGGGTGGGTTGCTGTGGTTTTTTTTAATACAAATAAGAATTTATTGGAAACATTGAAATGAATATGTTTAAAATTAATATTTGAGAAAACATTTTGGAAAACACAGGCTCCCCCGAAAAAACTTTTTAATGGGTACATTCAATCTGTTGGCTAAAATCTTGATGATGCTACTTTTAACCTTGTTAGCTTGAGAGACTGGATGAGCTGGAGTTTTAATATGAAAATGCAGCCATGCAGTTTAATTTTCACCTTGATATTGAGCTCATAGCCTTTGTCGGCGATGGTGACACAATGATTTGTAGAATTTAATTAATGATCTGACATCTGATTTTGCTTCATTAATGCATAAGCCAGCTTAGTCCCATTTATCCTCTTGACTGTTTATTTCTTAATAAGCTTTCAGTTAATGTGCTTTTGTAAAAAATAAAAAATAAAACCTGAAGGTAAGTCCTCCTAACTAGCTTTTATGGTGTGATAATATGGTAAAACTATATTTATCATTTAAAAAACAGCACAACAGCACTCTCAGCACCTTTGGGTTTTTTTACAGTTTCACCATAGTTTGACTTCCACAATTTAGGATCTTGCATTTTTTTTAATTTAAAAAACACCTGTGTTTCATTATCTTAAAAAGTGTATATTGAAACTGTAATTCAACAGGTGTAGCTTTCCCCATGACTCATGGCTATGCAGAGAAAGTCAGCCTGTGGAATTTCTACCTGTTATAAAGGCGCAAGGCCCCTTTTGGGGGGAAAGTGTCAACCCTAAACTAGATCAGCCTTTATACTGATGCCCTACTCTGTTGCAAAGCTAGTTTCAAAATTTGAGGGGTCCCCTCCCCAAAGCAAGAGGCTACAAGCAGTAAAGTGAACAAAACATGCATTCTACCCCAGGTAACCAGTGCATGCAAGCCAAGCCACATGCCATATTATTTCGCAGGCAAACATTGCCTTTGAACTCCTGGAAGCACCACTCATGGCAGCTTCATGATTCTCCCCAGCTTCTGCCCTTTAGATTGGGATGGGAAGCTTGTAGCCCATAGCTGCAAGCAGTCCATGACCCAATTTTTAAAGGCTCAATACTACAAGTGACCATTTCAGGCCTCTCACAAGAGTGATCATCCCATGGTAGCCCACTGTGAAGGAGGAAGAGAGAGGTACCTGAAAAATAAACAGAAAGAGGGTTAGTGGGAACAAGACAGAGATGCAAAGGATAGTCATTCAGTGCTAGTTAACAGGAAAGTAAAGATCATAAGACACTTTAAGGTGTCCAATGAGTAAGGTGGTCCAATGAGGGCGACATGAAGCCCTCAAGGCCGCCTCCCCCCCCTTTTTGGTAGCCCTTGTCAACATTTGATGCTCCCCTCAGCCCTTGCATTACTTTCCCAAAGCTGGCCAAGCAAGGTGCTGGGCTTTGGGAAGGAGGAGTGAGAGCTCTGATGAGGTACTAGAGTCCTCCCACCTCCTTCCCAAAGCCTAGTTTGCGCGTCCCCAGCATTGGGAAGGTGATAGGCAGGCTCTAGGACCCTGCCAGTGCTCTTTGTCTCCTTCCCAAAGTCCAGCACCTTGCTTAGCCAGCTTTAGGAAGGCAGGGCAAGGGATGGGGAGGGGCATCAAATTTTGCCTTCCCCCACAAGACAAGACAGGGTGCGGCCCATAGATTCCATGTCAAAGTACTCTTGTGGTCCACTTGGTGTGAAAAGTTGGACCACCCTGTTCTAGAGGATGAAAGTAGACAAAAACTTCAAATATCAATGAACCCTCTGCCAGCCTCAATACTTTATGGCCACCAGAATTTTAAAAGGGAACACAAGGTTGGCTTGGAGAGAGCTCAGGTTTATTGGCTGCACTGATGCAAAACGTACCTAACCAAACTAAAAAGATAAATTTCTAAAGTTTACATTTCTCTCTCAGTTTCTCAGAATGTTGCAGAGACATTTTTCCTAGCTATTTCACACATTCTTCTGGATCTGACAGTAAAAAAGCAAAGGGAGGGAGGGAGGGAGGAAGGGAGGGAGGAAGGAAGGAAACTGGTTTCTGGGCTGGGAACGACATTTCTAATTAAGCCTTGTACAATGGTACCTCAGGTTAAGAACTTAATTTGTTCTGGAGGTCCGTTCTTAATCTGAAACTGTTCTTAACCCGAGGTACCACTTTAGCTAATGGGGCCTCCCACTGCCGCCTCGCTGCCGCGCGATTTCTATTCTTATCCTGAAGCAAAGTTCTTAACCCGAGGTACTATTTCTGGGTTAGCGGAGTCTGTAACCTGAAGCGTCTGTAACCTGAGGTACCACTGTATATAGTTACTTACCCTACCACAGCAAGGAAAGAAAAAATATATGCTTGCAGAATTCCAGTTGTCATACCAAGGATCAGTGTCCTGCCTCACCGACATTGCTCCTCTTTTCTATGTGCTGTATTAAATTATGATGAAATGTTTTCTCTCCACACTGATATTATTTAACTCCTAGGATAGAGACCCTGGGGAGGGAGCTGAGGCCTGATGGATGACAATTCTATCAACTCAACACTGCAATAAGGCATCCGCCCCCACAAAGCCCAAAACAAACAAATAGGCAACGTGATTCACCAGGGGGAAATAAAAACACCAGGAAATAAAAACTGCCCCCAACAAATAGGAGCAGTCATAGCATATGCAGTTTATATTTTCAATCTCCTCTTTGTAGTCTGAAACCTAAAAACCCATTACTTTCCAAGAGCTTTTCCAGATGATTATTTTAACGTGTACATTTTAAGCTCTTTTTTTGAGGGGGGGTGTATTTGTGTGTGAGAGAGATGGCCCTCCTTGTACAAAAGGTGATATCTGGGTGTCTCCAGGAGGAAAGAGAGAGACGACCTGTGTGTTTCCAGAGGCAAGGGTTCTAAATGTCATGAATTGGCCATAAAAAGAATCAAACGCCACAGTGACTCTGAGCTCCCTACAGACCAAGATCTGACAACAATGTCTCTCCGCTTTCAACTGGGGAGCTGTTTCACTCAGGCATAGCCACTGATCACCAATGCAGCCACATCGTATGTTGAGATGAATGACCGGTCTAGAAGTTAGGTCCCAAACCATTTAAAGCCTTATAAATCACAAGCCACATCTCTCAGACTCTGCATGGGTCAGACTCTCTGGCCTACTAAATCTCCTTTGTTTTGCTTGGAAGACTCTCAGCTCAGCAAAACCTACTTTAACTAGCCAACGAAGAATTCCCATTGGACGGTCATGAAATCTAGTGCTACGAGCAAACAGGAGGCTCAGAGAGCAGCTTAATCCTTCCATGTATGCTGGAGGTTAATGGGACTTCTTGATATGTGTACATATGTGTACCTAGAGACTAACAGGCTAACTAGTTTTTGGACTCTGGATTATCGTGCATCTGTATTCTGCATCTCCATCTGCATTCTGCAAGCATCTTTTATTTTACAAGCAGAAGGTCAGTTTAAGAACTAATCCTTCTTCCACATTTATTAACTAGCTGAGTAATAGCTATATGATTTGAGAGTGCCAAATACATGCAGAGGCTTAAAAGTTATCACTGCTCCCCCAAGCAGGCTTCATTCATAGTGAACAAATGGGATAGTTAGGCCATCTGGTGGCGAATGAGAAATTGACAGCCCTAGCAATTTTCAAACTAAAATAAATACTTATGGGGTGTAACTCTCTCTCTAGGCCCCGCCAAACCAGGGATGTAACTAGGACTCCAGGGTAGGGATGTAAGTTTCAGACTAGAGATTGCTGTCTGGTCCTGGGTTCACCGCAGTCAGCACTGTTTCTCTGCTGATACAGTTGGTTTCCGCTAAAACCTACATTTTTCATCTCTCTATCTGTTATGGCTGAAACATAGGCAATTATGAAATTAACTTCAGTGGAAAATTTCAATTGAATCTTATAACATAATTGTTTATGTTATGTTTGTGTGCTAAAAACCCCGAACAGTAATGAATAGAGCTGGTACTTGCTTGCACTCCTTTCCTGACCTCAGACAACATGCAGGAATTTCCACTCCCAATTCTGATGAAATTATGTGTCTCAGAATGGAGGTTTTCTGTGGGTGTTCTGCAACATATTGCTCATGCAATATTAGTGGGGAATTTCGACTGGATTGTCTGCACATCATTCTGTTTTATTAGTTCTGTGATTCTTCCTCAATGTTACCATGTTATTGCCATTCAGAGGGACACTCTTGCAGAGCCGGGTAGTAAAAGTGGAACAAAAAAAGACCTGGAACATTTTGAATTTGGAAAGATACAGGCAGGAAGCTATGGCACATGTACTGACTGGAACCGAAACAGCAGATCTGCCCTGAAACTTTTGCAGGTGCAAGTAGTAGCAGAGGCAGATTTAGGGGAGCTCACCAATCCTGGGCACTGAGCCGAGAGGGTGCCGCAGAGGATGCTGCAACAATGGCAAACAACAGAATGTGAGAGGTGGGGGAAGCACAAAATTTTGGTGTCACACAGAGTGCTGCTGAAATTTTAAAGCTCAGCGTCCACCTCTGAATTGGGATTGCACATAACTGCCCTCATGCCATTATAAACACAAACAATCAAGAATGGACCAAAAAATGACATCTGAAGGCTGCCCTCCACCTATCTTGGAGAGTTACAAAATTAGTAATGGGCAGTAGCACCATCCATTTCTAGGCGACCAGTTCAAAGCTATTGCCAGGAAATTAGAAGAGGGATTTGTGACAGCTTCAGAATGGTTCCATTTCATTTGAGAAATGGGAAGGATTGTGCCTGGCCTGCAACCTCTGCCTGGTATCAATCAATACAAAATTTCTCTTTTCAGCTACCCAGCTCAAAACCAGCATTTTCTATACAGCCTCTGCCTTAACTTCCAAGTTCTCATCCACAACAGATACAAAAAGGCAATGTACATGTAAGTGCATTTGCTCATGTTCTTCCCTTACTAGCCTTGCTGTTCCTTCCCCTTTGTCTATTTTTTGCTTCTCTACATTCAGTGGTCCATGGACATGGATGAAAAAGATGTAATGCAGTGGTGCTGTGGTCTAAACCACTGAGCCTCTTGGGCTTGCCGATCAGAAGGTCGGCGGTTTGAATCCCCGCGACGGGGTGAGCTCCCATTGCTCGGTCCCAGCTCCTGCCAACCTAGCAGTTCAAAAGCATGCCAAAAAGTGCAAGTAGATAAATAGGTACCACTCCGATGGGAAGGTAAATGGCGTTTCTGTGCACTGCTCTGGTTTCGGTCTTCCGTTGCGCCAGAAGCTGCTTAGTCCTGCTGGCCACATGACCAGGAAAAACTGTCTGCAGACAAACACCGTCTCCCTCAGCCTGTAATACGAGATGAGCGCCACAACCCCAGAGTCATCTGCAACTGGACTTAACTGTCAGGGGTCCTTTAACCTTTTTAACTCTAGATTGGATTGGATATGGGACTGCAGGAGCTCTCAGTCGGCTTTGCTTGAAAGACCAGCAACTTTTGGCTCTTTGTCTTCCTGAAATCTTTCCATTCCAGCTGGTTGTTCCAAACATTCTGTAGCTGAGAACTAATTTCCTCTTTCCTCCTAATCTGCTTTCCTTTTTTGCCATGTCTTTGTTATTGTAAGCCCAACGGCAAGCACTATCTTATCACTGACATTTCTAAAGCTGTTCTGGGGGACTTTTTCAGCTGCAGAAGGATAAAGATGCTTCAAATAAAATAAAGTATTAAATCAACAAACATACACCACCTTTCAAAATCCAAATGGGTGTTTTCAAAGGTAGTTAAGTTTTTAATTATTGCAGAATTTCTTTCCTTTTCTAATGTATGAACATCATTCCCACATGGGCCAAAATGTAACAGGTGAACTGTCCTTTCTTTCATTGTGCATGTGGTTATCTGAACCATTCAGTCCTTGCTGTTATTGTCTCTTGCATCTTGCTTCCCCACCCCAAAACTGTTCCAATTAGCCAAAACTTGTAACTCACTTCACATTCTCTTCCCAAACAAAATACAATGTTTATTTCACAGGATGTTCAGTTAATTGGTAATACAATCTGCTGTGTTTCCCTCCACTGCTAAGTATAACCTGAATACAGTAGCTCAGCGAGTCACACACAAAGGAAAATAAATAAGTAAACTTGAAAGGGCAGGTTGCAACCATTTCACACGTTGCAAAATGCTCTGCTGTGGTCAAGGGGGCTGAAATTCTCAGTCTCTCTATACAGCTCTTGGGAGATGAAAGCAGATTCCACATCCTGGCCTCAGATGTGTGAGATGAACAGGTCCCTTCCAAGCCTGGTGATTTGGAAAATAACTGGCAGCAATACCAACTCCATATCAGGGTAAGCACTTGACCAGTGGAGGTTGGTCCATGAGAATGAATGGACTGCCTCAGCAACTTCAACTGCCCTGCCCCAAAGTTTCCAGCTTTCTTATATACAATTAGTTCAGAGGCTGCAAGCTTCTCCTTAATTTCAGTATCGCCCAGGTAGAACTAGCAGGGAGGTGGATGGAAATAAAATTAGAACCAGTTGGCTCTGCCTGTCATTGGCTCCACCAACAGTAGGTCACCCTGCTTCTGCCCTGCCAGTCCCAATGGCCATCAGCCACCACTGGATGAGACCTAATGTTGGCATCTGTCTCAGGAGACCATGGAAGAGTGTGCCTTTGTGGGTGATGTCAAACGGTTGGAAGGTTGCAGTGCCTGCTGTGGCTGTAGAGCCCAACACAGGAGAGACATGTTTAGTTGCAGGTGGGGCAAATGAAGACGTCCGGTTGTGCTGCTGCAGATGCACCATGGCATTCTTTCTCTCTCCACTCCTCCCAGTGGCCATTCATCCTCTGGTCACTGCTGTGGATGGAGAACCTGACTGATTGTCTCCAGGCACTGTGGTTGACTGCAAGGGATTACCACATGGTAGAGTTGATCAGCCACCACTGAACTTTTTTTTTTATAATAATTTTTATTACGTTTTTTTCCAAATTACAGATAGAAAAGAAAGAACATAGACAGTAGAAAGAAAGAGAAAACAGAAAATCTCAACCATTTCAACAACTTATTTCAGATTTCTGTCGGACTTCCCCACATCTCCCACATAATGCATTCTTAACAATAAAATTATCAGCAAATTATAACCTTGTTTCATGTGTTTCTTATTACTTTCAATTGCAATTTAAGTTTAAATCTCTTGTTTTCCATTTACTTTTAAAATATAACATATTGTCATTTTTACCCATTTAAACCTTGATTCTTTCATAAAAATTATCCAATTTCTTATATAAACCATTTTTGTTGCTGGGGCTGATATTCCAAATCATACGGCGTCTTAAGCTTCATATAACTTATAATACTTTTGCAAATAGTCCTTAAATTTACACCAATCCTCCTCCATTGCTTCTTCTCCCAAATCTCGGATCCTTGCAGTCATCTCGGCTAGTTCCATGTAGTTCATCAGTTGCGTCTGCCAGTCCTCCAGTGTGGGCAAATCTTGAGTCTTCCAATGCTTAGCGATAAGAATCCTTGCTGCAGTAGTAGCATACATAAAAAGAGTTCTATCCTTCTTTAACACCTTCTGGCCGACAATGCCCAGGAGGAATGCCTCTGGTTTCTTAGGGAAAGTGTATTTAAACACCTTTTTTAACTCGTTATATATCATTTCCCAGAAGGCCTTCACTCTTGGACAGGTCCACCAGAGGTGAAAGAATGTCCCTTCAGCCTCCTTACATTTCCAGCATTTATTATCGGACAAATGGTAGATCTTAGCAAGCTTGACTGGGGTCATGTACCACCTGTATACCATTTTCATAATGTTTTCTTTCAAGGCATTACATGCCGTAAACTTCATACCGGTGGTCCATAACCTTTCCCAGTCCTCAGACATGATGTTATAACCAATGTCCTGAGCCCATTTTATCATGGCTGATTTAACTGTCTCATCCTGAGTGTTCCATTTAAGCAGCAAGTTATACATTCTCGATAATAGCTTGGTCTTTGGTTCTAACAATTCTGTCTCAAGTTTCGATTTTTCCACCTGGAATCCTGTTTTTTTATCTAGCTTAAAAACCTCATTAATTTGGGCATAATGAAACCAATCTTGCACTTTACCCTTTAACCTTTCAAAGCTCTGCAACCTCCAGTTATCTCCAATGTTTTCTATTATTTCCCAATATTTCGGCCAACCGGCCTCCATATTGGGTTTTTTCCGAGCCTTGGCCTCTATTGGTGATACCCACCTCGGAGTTTTGCTTTCTAATAAGTCTTTGTATTTTTTCCAGACCATAAATATTGCTTTCCTGACAATATGGTTTTTAAACATTCCATATGTTTTTGCCTTGTCATACCACAAATACGCATGCCAACCTAACGAGTTATTAAAGCCTTCCAGATCTAGGACATCAGTGTTTTCCAACAAGATCCAATCTTTCATCCAGCAGAAGGCTGCAGCTTCGTAATATATCCTTAAGTCCGGCAGGGCAAATCCCCCTCTCTCCTTTGCATCAGTTAGTATTTTAAACTTTATTCGGGGCTTTTTGCCCTGCCAGACAAATTTAGAAATATCCTTCTGCCACTTTCCAAAACATTCCACTCTGTCCACAATCTGCAAGGCCTGAAACAAAAACAACATCTTTGGCAAAACGTTCATTTTTATAGCTGCAATTCGGCCTAACAAGGATAACTTCAGTCTTGACCAAATTTCTAGATCTTTTTTAACTTCTGACCAACATTTCTCGTAATTATCTTTAAATAAATTCAAGTTCTTGGAAGAGAGATTGACCCCCAGGTATTTCACTTTTTTAACAATATTTAGTTCTGTTTCCTTCTGAAACCCTTCTGTTTCAGTAGCTGTCAAATTTTTCCCTAACACCTTAGTTTTTTGTTTGTTCAACTTGAAACCCGCCACCCGACCAAATTTCTGTATCAGTTCCAAAACTCTTTTTGTACTAGATTCTGGCTCCTGTAATGTTAAAACCAAGTCATCTGCAAATGCTTTCAGTTTATATTGTTTCACTCCGACCCGTATTCCTTGTACCTGCCGATCCTTCCTTATCATGTTCAGCAAAACCTCCAGGACTGAAATAAACAATAAAGGGGACAGGGGGCACCTCTGACGTGTTCCTTTTTCAATCTGAAGTTCTTCTGTCACCACATTGTTCACTATCAACTTAGCTTTTTGTTCGGAATAGATTGCTTCTATTCCATTCTCAAACCCCCTTCCCACTCCCATCCCTTCCAAGTTTCTCTTCATAAATTTCCAAGAGATATTGTCAAAGGCTTTCTCCGCATCAATAAAAATTAACACTGCTTTAGTGTTAATATTTGTTTGTAAAAGTTCCAGAATATCAATAATGTTACTGGTGTTATCAAACAAATGTCTACCTGGGAGAAAGCCTGCTTGGTCCTTATGAATTACTTCATTTAAAACCTTTTTAAATCTATTTGCCAAAATGTCTGCAAATATTTTGTAATCCACGTTTAGGAGTGAGATGGGACGGTAATTCTTGAGTTGAGTCTTTTCAGTTTCCACTTTAGGTATCAGTGTGATGAATGCTTCTTTCCACGTATCTGGTGCCCTCCCTCCCCCCATAATCTGGTTGCAAACCTCCATTAATGGTTGTGTCAAGTAGTCCTTTAACATCCTGTAGTATTTGGAGGTAAGTCCATCAGGGCCTGGAGATTTGCCTAACTGCATGTTCTGTATGGCAACCTCGATTTCCTGTTGTGTTATTTTACAATTCAAGATTGATCTCTTCTCTTGAGATAATTCTGGTAGGCCATTATCTTTCAAGAATTGTTCTATCTCAATCACTTCCTCAGGCCCTTGGGTGTACAGTTTTTTAAAGTATTTCTGGAAACACTTTCTAATTTCTCCTGGTTTCTGAATATTTTTTCCTTCAACTTCTAGATTGGTAACATAATTTAATTTTTGTCTCTTTTTCAACTGCCAAGCTAGCAGCTTCCCACATTTATTCGCAGATTCAAAAGATCTTTGGTTCATTTGTTTAATTTTCCATTCCACTTCTTGGTTGATCAATTTCATATATTGTGACTGGTGAAATTTAATTTCTCTTAAAGTCTCTTTTGATTTTGGATTCAGTCTTAATTTTTTCTCTCCGACTCTTATCTTCTCTAATATCTTATCCTTTTTCCCATTCCAAAGTTTTTTCTTGATCGTATTTTGTTGTATCAGAAACCCTCTCATAACAGCTTTACTTGCGTCCCAGATTATTCTTTTTTCCACCGAGGTGTTGAGGTTAATTTCAAAGTAGTCCTTTAAAGTTTTTTGGGCCTTCTTTACAATCTCTTGATCTCTTAGCAGGTTGTCATTCATTTTCCATCTGAAGGAGTCGGCAGTAGTAAATCTCATTTCCATTTTCAGAGCGTTGTGGTCGGAGCATGTCTTTGGGCAGATTTCTACTCTTGTGGTCTTAGGTGCCAGACCTCTAGTTGTCCAAATTTGGTCGATTCTTGTCCATGACAGGTGGG
The DNA here is from genome assembly GCF_964188305.1 of Podarcis bocagei. NCBI lineage: Eukaryota > Metazoa > Chordata > Lepidosauria > Squamata > Lacertidae > Podarcis > Podarcis bocagei. Next base: position 57,826,339 of record NC_138134.1, read on the forward strand.
CCTCAGAAAAGAAAGTTCCTTCTTTACCTAGGGGATTTCTCGTCCTCCATAGATCAATCAAATCCATATTGTCAGTTAGTTCGAAAAAAGTCTTTGGTAGTCTTCCATCTTTGGTCAGGTTCTGGTTCTGTGACTTGTCCATATAGGTAGAGACCACCCCATTCATGTCTCCCATCATAATGATGTTAGAATAGTCCAGATAGTCCAGTAATGTCTCATGAAGCTTCTTGTAAAATTCTGATTTCCCCTCATTTGGTGCGTAGATTCCTAATATCAAAACTTTTTCTCCTTGGATTTGTATTTCAATTGCCAGGATTCTTCCTTGTTCATCTTTAAACAAAAATTTTGGTGATAAATTCTCTTTTGCATAGATCACCACTCCTCTCTTTTTAACTCTGTCTGATGAGATAAATTCTTGGCCTAATCTTTTGTTTATTAACACTTTCCTGTGAAGCCTGGTCACGTGGGTTTCTTGCAGACAGATTATATCCAAATGTTCCTTCTTCAAAATATGAAAAATCCTTTTGCGTTTTTCCGGGGAATTTGCGCCATTAATATTCCAACTATACAGCTGTAGAGACATCCTGTATCAATCTGTTGTTGCTCTTTATGGGGTGTCTTCTTTCTTGTCTAAATCCGAGGGTGCTGGCTCTTTCCCAGACTCAGGTGGAGGCCAAGGAACTGCTGTTCCCTTCTGCAGGTCTTCTCCGTGATCGTGTAGAAACTTCTGGCTATCCTCTTTCGTTTTGATTTTAATCTTCTTTCCTTTGTAGTTGAATGATAGGCCTTGTGGAAACTCCCACCTGTAGGGTATTCCGTTGCTTCTCAAAAGTCCAGCTAGGTCAGTGTAGTTGGATCTGAGATCCAGTAGTTGTTTAGGGATATCCTTGTAAATTTGTGCTCTTCTGTCCTGGATCTCAAGTGCTTTATTGAAATGTAGGTCAAGTAGTTTGTCTCTCTCTTGCTTGGTCCTTAAGATGATCAAACAATCTCTAGGCCTGTCCTTCTTGGCAACTCTTCCCAGTCTAAATGCAGTTGTTATTTTGAAATCTGAATCTTCTTCTATACCCCAGAATTTAGAAAATTCTGCTGTCAAAAAGCCAGTCAGGTCCTCTTTCTCAATCTCTGGGATAGAGCGTAATCTCAAATTATTTTCCCTGTTTCTCAGTTCCACCATAGACAGGTAGGCCTGCTGGTCGCTGACATGTTTGTAAAGCGGCCTTACTTCTCCTTTCAATTCATCCGCTTTCTGAATTGCTTGACCTGCTTTTTCATTCGCAGCCTCGGCCAATTTCCGATTTTCAGATGTAGCGTCCCAGCCACCACTGAACTTAACTGAATGTGATCCCTCAAATAATATTGATAAAGGGAATCTAAATTTGTTCACTTAAAGTGGATAAAAGTGCTCTGTTGCGCTAGAGCAACTAATCCACTTTAAAAAAGAAACTGACTTTTTGTCAGTGGTGGGGAAAGGCATTGAAAAGTGTGATATTAACAGGAATAGAATTATCTCCTCAGTCTCCTGTTTTCCAGATTAAACATACCCAGCTCCTTCAGCTGTTCCTCATAAGGCTTGGTTTCCAAATCCTGGATCATCTTGGTTGCCCTCCACTACACATGTTCCAGCTTGTCAACACCCTTCTTAAATTGTGATGTCCAGAACTGGAGACAGTATTTTAGTTGCGGTCTGAGCAAGCAGAATAGAGTGGTACTATTACTTCCCTTGATCTGGACACTATACTTCTGTAGATGCAGCCTAGGATAGCATTAGCGCTTTTTTGCTGCTGCTACATCACATTGTTGATCCATAAGCAAATCAGGATGAATGCCAGATAAATGCTCGCTGTCTTATAAGCTCCCAAAGAAATAAAAATGAATGTTCAGTAAAGACTGGATATAGTCTTAACTTCCACATAAGCTTTGTGCAAGCAAGTCAGAATGAATGTTCAATGAATAGGTGATCCTGAGGAACTCCTGGTTTCTGTAGCTTGGCTCAAAGATGCTGGAGCTGCTACGACAAAGCTACAGTGGCGCTTCCCAATCACTCTGTCTTTTACAGGCATTCCCTTTCATATATATTTTTTAAATGTCCAAGCTTTAATTTGTTTGGCTGGAACATTCTTACTAAATCACTTCTAAGGAAATGTGTGGTGTGCTTTGCCCCAGGTTTAATGATCATGATTAATCTATATACTTTAAAAAGTTTTCCTCCGAGTGATCCCTGTGATAAATGGGTCTGGTTAGAACTTTCAATTAAACACAGTGACCTGCTGTGAAATCAGGCTGAGGCTTCACACGGCAGGCATTTATTGGTTCATTTCCATGAGGAATAAACTAGATTATATTACATTCTGACTGCTTTTCTTTTAACCTGTTTTATTAGCATTGCCATTAACCTTTTTAACCAGGGCCTATTAAAATGGCATAGTAAGGATATTTTAAAGTCTTTTCTCTCCCTCTGTCCCCCCAACCCATTGTTATTTATATCCAGAGTTTGCAAACATGAAATGAAAACTATACCATTCCAGGGAACTTTGTTCTGCCGCTTTCATTTTCCACAATCTGGCCTGCCCAAGGCACAGGTTAACCTCATATTTCCTGCAATGAGCTCCTTGTTCATTTCTGTTCCTCAGAACTTGGTGTACAAGCAATGGTGGCTGGTGCCCATTGGGAACCAGAGGGCAGAAGGCATGGAGACCAACAGTAGATGGAACCAGAGGCAATGACAGAGCCAACGAATTCTAGTTTTGCCCTCCTTCTCCTCCCTGCTGAGTTCTGAAAGGGCAAAACTGGGACTAAGGAAAATGACGATAGGCAGTGCTACTCCCTGGACTAATTATAAGGAAACATGCAGGTAGACAGTGACTAAGGGCAGGCAGAAATTGGTGCAGCATCCACAGGAGCCTCCACTGTGTCAAAGTCCCTCAGCTGAAGACTATGCTCTTTGTCCCAAACTCCAATTTCTATAGATGTTTCTGTTCTAAATATTGAAAGTGTTTCACAAGTAATAAAGCCAGATTTGCCAAACCCAACTAACTTACATAATGAGTCTCAAAAAACTCCCTCTTTAAAAACCATGTTTACACAAGATGGCAGAAAGAATACAATAAAGCAGTTAGGCCTTTATCTGATCTCAGTCATAGGGGCAACATATTACTGACCCATCATTGGTATCAGTAATAACCATTGGCCCCAATCTTTCCAGGCACAGGTTCATGCTTAAAAGCTCTGTGTCCAACCATGGTTTCTTTTCTTTGCCCTGGAGTTTTCACTGTGAAAACCCACTCTTCTGTGAAAACCCACTCTTCTACCAGCTTCTACTTCAGGTTGTGCTGGCTACGTGCTCTACTTCACAGAGGCCAGTCTTTATTTGAAGGTAAGGAACATGGGTCTAAACCACTGAGCCTCTTGGGCTTGCCGATCGGAAGGTCGGCAGTTCAAATCCTCACAACAGAGTGAGCTTCCGTTGCTCTGTCCCAGCTCCTGCCAACCTAGCAATTCTAAAGCTCGCCAGTGCAAGTAGATAAATAGGTACCGCTCCAGCGGGAAGGTAAACGGCGTTTCCGTGCACTGCTCTGGTTCGCCAGAAGTGGCTTAGTCATGCTGGCTCTGGGGTGAAGGTAAACGGTGTTTCCGTGTGCTCAGGCTTCTGTCACAGTGTCCTGTTGCACTTGTAGCGGTTTAGTCATGCTGGCCACATGACCCAGAAAGCTGTCTGTGGACAAATGCCAGCTTCCTCGGCCTGAAGCGAGATGAGTGCCGCATCCCATAGTTGCCTTTGGCTGGACTTAACCATCCAGGGGTTATTTATCTTTACCTTTATTTGAAGGAGTCCTCTGTTTGAAGGGCTTTCTGGTCTAAGTTCAGTTCAAATCATTTAAAAAAAAAAGCTTTAAAAAGAGAGAGAGCAGAAGAGGTCTTGAAGTTGCCCACCAACAAGTAGCTCCTGAACAGCAGACTGAGCAAGCACACAGGCCATCATTTGGTTACAGCCGTCCTTATGGTGGCAAGTTATTTTGGATTCCTTTGTTTTAAAATTTAAGTACTTATTCCATGCTTTTTTTTTGCCCTTTCTTGGTGATGTGCATTTCCTCCTTTTTGGCAATGGATAAGTAGCCACCTTAGCCAATAATGACAGTTTGCAAGCTTTTCATTTATATCTAAATTATTTTTCATTATTTTATTTTAAGCATATATATGTCGTCCAATAACAATGCATTCTCAGGGTGATATAGAAGTAGCCCAGTTCCCCTGCCTAGCACGTCCAGATACCCCATACTTCTCTCACTACCACATCGTCTCAAAGCCCTTTGCCCTGGGTGACCGTCTACCAGGCTCCTCCATGCAGACCCAGTGTTGCTCTAAAAAATACTTACCTTCCAGCAAGTACAGCTGATGCTTCTCAGAAGGGAAACATTTTATGCAGAATAATTCCCTGTCATTCCATCCTGGTCAATGAACTTTCAGCAGAATGAGCGTCTGCATCCACTTCAACATTCTAAACTCAATTTCCTTTAATAGAAAGGCTGTAAAACCAGACTGAGCTGAGACCTTGACAGAGCCTCTTATTGAACCTGATGCTGGCTATGAGATTTCCACTTTTGCTGGGAAAGAATGTCCTAGAGTGAAGAGAGGTAAGTGCTATAAAGCCTTGCAGCCCAGTTTCTCCAAAGGACAGACTGCCCTGAAGCCTCTTACCTATTAGACTCTGCCATGCCTTTGAATTATTTCCATTTCAGATAATGAACTTACTTGTTCCCACAGGAGGCAGTGATCGCCACCAGCTTGGACTGACACCAGCAAAACTACTCATAATATGTTATGCTGCTGGTCCAGATGAGAGCAGTAGCTAATGTGTGTTTTTCGGGGGTCCCCTGCCCACACCAATGTCTGGAAAGCCCCTGATTTTTCATAATCAATAGATATTTCAGTGCAACCAATGACTCAAGTGGCATAAATACCTTTCAGATAAATCAAAGCATTGAGGCTAGACTGTAATCCAAATGCAGGCTGTGTTTTTCCTGCTGACTCACAAATCCGGTGTATTTCTAAGATAATTGCTCAGCCCTTTGATGCAAATAAGAATGTTGCTGGCTGTATTTTGAACGTCAGAGTCAGCTAGCCAAATGCAATGTTCAAAATGTATTATTTTAGAAAATTAGAATGTGATTACCAGTAGACAAACATATTAACTATGAATGAGAAGGCACGCCATGTTTAATATTAATCCAATGTTGTCTCCTTTTAATTTCAAGTATCTCATGCTGGCATTCGACCCCCTCTCCTGTTATACCACCACATGAAAAAAGATGTAGATGAGTTCTACCACTGCACCTTTCCAGTTGGATCTACGCGATTGCATATCTCACATGAAAAATAGGACAATTGAACCTTAGGTTGGTTGTTGGCACCTGTCTGTCTCTGGAGGTTGGTTGCTGGCATCTGTGCTCTCTCTGCGTTCCTCCCAGTGGTCATTCCTCCTCTGATCCCTGCTATGGAGAAACACGACTTGACTGTCTTTTTCCAGGCACTGCAATCATCTGCAAGGGATTCCCACATAGTGGGGTTGATGTTGCCAACCTACATGTCACATTTGCAGATAGTGTGCTGGTCCTGGGGGTTAACCATGCGGCGAGGTCCGAGTCCAGTCCAATGTCGAGGGTGCGGTATGGAGGGTGTCCATCAAAGATGAAGCTGGGTCCAAGGCAGGGAGTCGTGTGAGGTCGGGAACTCTGGCAAAAGAGCAGGACAGGGTGCAGGCAGGAACAGAAAAGGTTTTATTTTGATAAATTTACATTCTTCTAGGGAACAAACTGTTATCTGACAGAACATCTGCTTTTAATAATTATTTTAATTGGGTAATGTATTTTATTCTGTTTTTGGGGGGGTTGTAACAGCTTCAGCTACACAAATAAATAATCTTTTTTCGTTTGTGTAAAAAGGCAAACAATTGCACTGTAAGGAGTCGACAGAAATTTGAAGAGCTTAGCAGGCTAAATTGAGAGAGTGCAATAATACAGGAAAAACCTCTCCAAGGGCATCTGAAAATGCATGTGCTATGCATTGTTGCAGTAAATAATTATTCTTCATAAAAGACACATGAGAGAGAGATAAAAATGTGCCCTGTGTTGCAGCCTATTCTAAGCACATATTTCATGGCCATGACTTCCCCACCTGACCTGGCAAAGCACACCCTCTGCATTTTAACCTTTCAGCAATACACAGCAAGTCTCTCCTACCACTGTGTCCTCTCCTCATGCAACATGGGGGTGAGGGGACTAAGGTGCTGAAGCAATCACATATTCCATCCAGGTATTTGTGAAGGATTCATGAGGCTGTTCTTACAACTCTTTAAACACATGGCAGTCGTGCTTTGTTTTTTAGGTGACTGATGCCGACTTCTAACTTGATTGAGTCCTGCCCATGCTAACACCATGATCAGAACCTGGCATAAGTTGGCTATTGGCTGCAATCAATCATCAAAAATCCACACCGCACTTATTCCCACACTTGACACTGGCAGGGAGGTGATCAGCTGAATTCATGACAGCATGGCAAAAACTCAGCACAGGCTAGTTAAAAGACTTGGTTGCTAGAGGTCGAAAGAGTCGCACAAACTACTGGCCATTAAATCTATGCCTGCCCCACCATGATAAGTTTTTAGCTCTGTTTCTTTTGATGCTGATGCAAAGCTCAAAGTTAGCCAATAAAAACTGCCAGGGACTCAAATGTTATCTTTAGATCTGAACTGGCAATAATTATGCCAGTATGTTCCATAATGCAAGAAACATAATGGTTTCCCCCCTCGTTCCCAAGGTTGAACTGATATTGCCGTATATATGTGGAAGTCTTCAGTATCATTGATAGAATGGTAATTTGATCATCTGTCTGATGGACCTTGCTTTGTGGTTGGCTGTGGCACATCTTATGATTCATTTTTCCAGCCAACCAACTTGGCGTCTGTATGGATGTGAATTGATTTTATGAATGTGCTGTGGTTGATATATTATGTATGCATTGCTTTAATAGTATAAATGTGTGTCTGCATGTGAAGAAAGAAAAAGAGATGCACATGTCTTAATTACGTTTTTTATTATATTGCAAATTGTTTTAGGGTGCCTCGTAAAAAAATTATTTATTCATTCATGTTATAAAATGTATACACCGCCTGATTTTAAAGAGCTGAAAGTGCTTTACAAAAATAATAAAACTATAAAATTACTGGTAAAAACAATTCAAAACATCATAAATTGAAATCAACCATAAACTAAAAAAGAAGAAAAAGAAAGATCAACCACATACACCAGCTTTCAAGATATCTAGGTAGTCTTTTCTTTTTAAAAAATTGTTTTTAGCAGGTGCCAAAAAGAGTACAGTCGACTTGCAACTTTGCACACATTTAACTTGCATGATCGTGGTTTTACACATTTGGCAGCTGGTCAGTTGAAATTTCACCAATTAAACACATTGGAGGTGGAGATCTTAAAAGTTATTTCCATGCTGAGAGCTCTCCAGCCTGCTAACCGGGCTCTGGAAAGCTCAAACACAGGCTCTGGGAGGCTTTTGCAAGATCTCAGGTGGCCCTGCAGGATTTCACAACAGCCTCCAGATCCCAGGAGAGACCCTCCTAGAGACTGGGAAGCAAAGCAAAGCACTTAAGAGCTCCCCACCTTGCATGTGGACCAAGGCGTATGGTGTGAATGTGGTCTGTGACATTATGGAGGATACAAAATGGAGGCCAGACTTGGCAAAACAGTTGCTGCAATGAGAAAAAACATAGGAGAAAGAGAGAGAGATTTTGTCCCTGACGCTGCTCATGGTGATATCTTCCCAAGGAACTGTTGGAGAATTTCTCCTTCACCAGGAAATTTTTGGTGAAATGGAGCTGCAATTTCAAGATGACAATTTTCACCCAAGTGAAAAATGCATTTTTATTTATTCTTTTTTGGGGGGTGGGGTAGGAAAAAGAGACTGCACAATAACGTTAGTCTTTGCTGGGTGCAGCAAATCATTAAGAGATTTTGTTCAGTATAAAACGGTTGTCTCTAGTAAGCACCCACCATGCAGGTGGAGGCATTAAATATGTTGTAGATTGAGCCAAGAGGAAGAAAGATTAAAAATGGAAAGGGCTATAATACGACAGGGAAATCTAGCAATTGGAAAGGGAAAATGTAAGACCTATAATTCTCACATGCCACCAGAAGAGGGCTCTCCTGGGCTTTCATGCCTCTAAGAAGAGATTTTACTCTTATTTCCCATGGTAACATTTCCAAGGCATAAATCAAACACAAATGAATAACCTTTGATTTATCATTCCTAATGGAGATGTACATCACATTGATGTGTCATCACATTTCAACACTGGCCATTATGATGCCAATCATACTGTAATTCTCCTCCATGTCATAATCGGCGATGAAGATGTACATTTTCTATTCAGCACAATTAGATTTCCTTGTTACTTTAATGTTAGCTGAGGGCATATGACAGCCATACCTGCTCAAACCATTTCTAGTGCTTTCTGGTTTGTGTGATGAACAAATCGTAGTCATTTTCTCATTCTGGGGTGTTTGTGCACCGAAAAGTCACCTTGGCTACAACAAGGGAAGAAAAAAGAATTCAGTGGCAGATGCTTAGCTCTCTGATATTAACTAGGTATTTTATTCTATTTTTTATATAACATACAGTATGTATGCCACCTTATAACATGAAGTTCTGTGGGTGGTTTACAACATTAGTAAAAGAAATTAAACTCGAAACAAAACATAAAAGCACAAAATCCAAAATTATATAAATACAGCGATAGCAAACATTCATGACACCCCAAAATGAAAACGCAGATTTAAAAACTGGACGTCTCAGGCTAGGTGAACAGGCAGGTCTTCCTAATTTATATACACACAAAATACTCTTGGGATGTATTCACATAACCTCAAATTGCCTTTAAGATACATGAAGGAATTAAAATAATTTTCCAGCTGTCTGGGTAGTAAAACTATTATCTGTTTGCTGAGTCTGCATGGTCTCAGATGTTTTCTATCTTCTCCCACATGGATCAATTTGCAGAGTATCATCCCCCCCCCCCCGCCTTCTGACATTCTGAACAAAATTCACTATGTGGCCAAAGTAGCCTGCTTTGATTTTGCAGTGCAATTGTAACCAGCTTTGAAATACGGTACATGAGCCTTCCCATAAGTGAGCCATGCCATTTACAGGTTAAAAAGAAATTGAGAAGGTACTACCATTTAGCCACAGAGTAAAGGCCACAGTAGAAAACATCCTTCTGGGTACAGTCTGAACAGTACCCAAACTTTGCTTTCAGATGGATTATGGAAGAAGTACTCCAAGAACTTTTGGAGGACCACAGATTCTTCATCTTTGTCTTAGAATAGACAGGTAGGTGTTGTGGGCTTCATCACGCACACACTCTCTTAATCTTTCTCTCTTGTATGGAAAGATCTGGGCTTGCCCAGAAAAGCAGCTTAAAAATACAGTTAACACAAAAATTCTGCCAGACTACTGAATTCAGCTAGAGAGAGCTGGGACACTGTGCACGATGCCAAGCTGAAAGCATTCTCCATACTTGAATGCAGTTGAGAACAAACCTGGAATCATCCCAACAGAAGGTCGCCAGGGACTGATTTCATGCCTGGTGTATTCAGTAAACATGCAGTAAGCAAGCACTAACCTGGGAAAAAGCAAATGTGCCAAGCAGCCCTTGGTGTGCTATTCCAACAGAAGGAATTTGTGTTAAAACAAACCGAGATTCCAGCACTGTAGGAACCGATAGGAATTGCCTGTCGAGCTAGTATGATTGTATGTTGTCTGGTAAGGGAAAGTAAAGGTCTTTAAATGTCAGTGGCAGCCTTCTGGCTTCAGTCAGGATACATGCAAAATGGGTCAGCAATTAGCCACAATTCTTCTTCAAACTGTATATATTTGATTTACACTCTACACATTATCAGAAGCATCTTATCAATGACAGATCCACAAGTTATAGCAACAAGGAAACAACAAGCAGAAGAAAAGCATGCTTCAGAGGAAGCCGGATGTGGAAGTATATGTATAGATTAGAACATCAGGGATTGTATTTAGCAAAATATTTGCACTAGTGCAATGATTAGTGTTAGCATAATGGAATTTCCCCCCCTCCCATCCCCCCAGGTGCATCCCCAGATCTGCTCTGGAAGTTCCCCCAGCCATCCAGAGTAGATTTAGGAGTTCCAGGGGAGGCGAACACATTCCATTGCACAAGAAGAAATCCTTGCGCCGATGGGACATTCTCCTTGGTACTATATTGAATACAACCCTAGATATGTAACATAAATGCCTTCCTGCATTTGACATCATTTGTGCTCATAAGGATGATCAAGCCAGAATTTTGCATTTATATAGCAGTTAAAAAATGAAAGCATTTTATGCACGCTTTATTGTTTGGATACTTGCAACCTCTGTGTAAAGTAGGTCAGCATTATTATGTCCATATTTTAGGCTAGAAGGTGAGATTTACTGGGCTTGTTATTATGTTGCCTGGATGAAGCCAAAAGGAAGTCGCTTCTTCACACAGCACATAATTAATTGAAGGAAGTTGCCACCAGAAGATATGCTGGTGATGATGACATCTAGTTTAGATGACCTTAGAAGGGGAAAATAGAACAAATGATCTTTTCAATTCTAGCTGCTGAGGGGAAGGTTGTGACCCCTGTGCCTTGCTTCTCAGCTTCCCAGAAGAATCTGATTGGCTACTTTAAGAAACAGCATGCTTCTCTAGCAGCAGCCTTCCCAAGAGTTACCAACCCTAATGGAGTGGCAGACAAAATTATTCGAGTATACTGAATTGGCAAAAATGAGTTATAAAATTCGAGACCAAAAAGTGACAAAGTTTGAGGAGGAGTGGAGTAAATTTGTTGTGTATATACGAAATAACTATAGAAGTTTAAAAACTGTAGCAGGGCTAACATAAATCTTGTGATGTATATAGAATGTAATTAAGAATCTGCAGGAATGGGTGTAAATTGGGAAAACCGAAGCAGGGAAGGAGGGAAGTTCGGGCGCGAAATTGCGCAGGGTAAATAAGAAGATAAAAAAGGTTGAATGTTAAACTTTAACATTTATTTTATTTTATTTAGTCTTATTTAATTTTCTTTTGTTTTTTAAATTCAATTAAAAAAATAGAAGTTGTAGTTCAAAACATCTGGAGGGCACTGGATTGAGGAAGCCAGCAAAACATCGGCTGACTCGGCTGACTATCTTTTTCAGCAAAGTACATAGGATCACAGTCCATGAAGATCAGTATTTTCCATACTGACTCTCCAGAATTTCAGGCAGGGGTCTGTCCTAGGCCTACCTGAAGATGCTGGAGATTGAACCCAAGACCTTCTGCATGAAGAGAGCTTCTACCTCTGAGCCAGAGCCCTTTGCCAGTGATGGAACAGATTCCCTCATTGGATGTCTGCCTACATGGAACTGTTAAATACATAGGAATCTGGGCAGAAAAGAAAAAGGTGGGCAGAAAAAAAAGGTAGACAGAATTCCCAGGCTAGAATATCAATCTTCTAGTCTTCTTTTCCCTCTGTGTCTCTCCTGTCATGCTATATTCCCTGTGAGAGGCTGAACTGCCTTATTTTTTTTTGCCTAGTCTGGAAGAGCATCTTGCAGTGAGCAAGCGAGCATGACTGCCCTCTTCTGGGACACAGAAGCACTGCGCCAGGTGCGTAGGCTGCAGCTGCAGCCAGGCTGCACATCCATAATTGCTTTCAGCAAACGATCAGTGCCTGCTTTCAAAGTAGGCATTGGGCATCTTTTCTGTCCACTCTTCTGCATCTGCAAAACAAGATGGATATGTAAATCTAAGCCCAGGAAGAGAGTGAATGTGTGCAAAGAGGTGGAGGAAAAACCACAGGAAGCCGAGGTGTCTGTCTAATGGGGGTGGGTGGGAATAATTGGACTACAGGTCAATTTAAAATATAACAACAGGCACTGGTCACCTTTTCCCCAATAAAACATGGAACTGCCACGGTGATCATTTTGTGTAATCCATTCAAAGGAAATATTTGGTCTTGAAGCATAATCTAATCTTCACCTTTTCTTTAGCTGCTGGTGCTTTTTGGAATTTGCCAGCGGTTACAGGGCTGGATTTTCAAAAGATCAGCATTAATCCCTGAGTGACAGGAGTGACTTCTTAAGGAAATATTAAATGCTATGGGAGGGAACTAACTTGGTGCAGTCGAGCAGGTCCCAACAGCTTAAGTTCCCCATTGTGTCCTTCCAGCTGTCCTCCTAACCAGTTGTGTGTGTGTTATCTCACTGTATATACAGTATTATAATATATAATGTTTATCTCTCTGTGTGTCTGTAGGGAGAGGAGAGAGAGAGAGAGAACTTCTATCACCTCTTTGAGTAGCTTCTCAGGGTGGTCTGTAGGCAGTTGACACCTATGTCAGTGGATGGAGCCCAAAACAGAGACCTCTTGTGATTTGCTTGCTGGGCACTTAAGAGGACAAAGTCATTCACCTCTACAGTGGTACCTCAGGTTAAGAACAGTGTGGTGTAGTGGTTAAGAGTGGTAGACTCGTAATCTGGGGAACCGGGTTCGCGTCTCCGCTCCTCCACATGCAGCTGCTGGGTGACCTTGGGCTAGTCACACTTCTCTGAAGTCTCTCAGCCTCACTCACCTCACAGAGTGTTTGTTGTGAGGGAGGAAGGGAAAGGAGAATGTTAGCCACTTTGAGACTTCAGGTAGTGATAAAGCGGGATATCAAATCCAAATCCAAACTCTTCATAATTTGTTCTGGAGGTCTGTTCTTAACCTGAAACCGTTCTTAACCTGAGGTAGCACTTTAGCTAATGGGGCCTCCTGCCACCGCCGCAGCGTGATTTCTGTTCTCATCCTGAAGTTCTTAACCCGAGGTACTATTTCTGGGTTAGCGGAGTCTGTAACCTGAAGCGTCTGTAACCCCAGGTACCACTCTATAGTGAGTTTGATGCTGCAGTTGATGGATCTCTGATTAAAGATTCCAGTGCCTTTCTTTGTGGGATCAGTTTCAGTTTTTGCAGCCTGATTGACAAGGTGCTTGTGAATATGTACCCCAGGTCCCTTGCCCTTCATGGCTCATTAAAGCAAGCATGGCTGGGTGTGTCCAGGATGTGGCGCCTGGCACTTTGAAGGAGTCAGTAGTGTGGCTACCCCTGGGGGAAAAAGAAAAACAACAACACCCTGGACCTGACAGCATTGAGCAACTACTGCCCGGTTACAAATACTACATTTTGGGGCAGGGTATTCAAGAGGGGTTTTGTGGAGCAGTTGCAGACATTTTTGGAGAAACCTAAGCCAATTTCAATCGGAGTTCAGGACTGGAATAGACCTCAATCACCTGGGTGAATGACCAGGTGGAATGTAACCCAGCTGCTCCCACTTGATCCCTCAGTTTATATCAGTAATATCATGGTATCCTCCTAGATCATCTACTGTAGTGACTGGGGCTGATGGGAGTTGTAGTCCAAACATCTGTAGTTGGGACAGGCCGCTATAGAGAACCTTACAATGCCCACTTTTGTCAAGGCTAATGCTGGTTCCCTATTCCTAATTCCCAGTTCCTTATTGGAAACAGAGCTGCATGAGCCAACCCTTAACGCGAATGAACTGAAGTTTGTATGACCCCATGACCTGAAGACTGTCCTAACAAGATGTGTCTCCATTTCAGAGCACTTCTTTTGCGCCATGTACTTTTTGACACATTATTCCCCCAGCACAGGGACATGGAATCAGGTTCCGGAAACCAAATTTAGCATCATTCACTTTTGTTCATGCAGGAGAGAAGGCAGTTTAACCACAAATATGCTTCTGTGCTAGGATTGAGCTTCCTCGACCCTCACTTTCCTGGTTTAATTCCAAAACTGTATGGGTCCCTTTCCCTCTGCCTTTCTCTTGCCGGCTTTCTTCCTTGGATGGGTTAGCGTTCCACTCACCAGCCCCGCCCCCAGTGCTGTGTCTCTGTCCTGTCTTCTGATTCCTTTTTCTCTTTGGGTGGGGAGCAAGCAGCCCTGGCAAGGAATGTTTTGCTACCTGCTGTGCTCAAACAGTGAGCGCTGCCAGACAGCGGAGCCCTGATCTAACAGGAAATCACATTCTCTATTCAGCCGAGCACTGGAGGGGCTGTGATTAGCACGCTGAGAACAACCAGAGTGCTGCAGATTGTGGCTCCCCCACAGGAACAGCAGATGGGGGGGTAGGGAGGCAGATCTCACAGGCTGACATTCCTGTAAATTCCCTCTAAATGCTTGAGTTTGCACTTGCTTGCTTTCCATTGTGATATTTCAAGGAATGGAAAGAAACTCTATGACTAGGGCTAGGAATATACGCAGCTACCTTATACCAAGTTCATCCAGCTCAGTATTGTCTCTCTATACAGTGGTACCTCGGGTTACAGACACTTCAGGTTACAGACTCTGCTAACCAAGAAATAGTACCTCGGGTTAAGAACTTTACCTCAGGATGAAAACAGAAATTGTGTGGCGGTGGTGCGGCGGCAGCGGGAGGCCCCATTAGCTAAAGTGCAACCTCAGGTTAAGAACAGTTTCAGGTTAAGAACGAACCTCCAGAACGAATTAAGTTCTTAACCCGAGGTACCACTGTACCGATAAGGATAAATAATGGGTATGGATTTACTCCGCTGCCCAGCTCGTTGGGGTGCCACTCTTCACGGGTCTCTCTAGTCAGCAAAAGAAGGAGTCTCCAGCCAAGTTAAAGAAGCAAATAGTGGTCAGTAGACCTGAGCTTTATTTGCTGCAACAAGGTTCAACCACACAAAGAGTTGGAACCCTGAGCATGGGGTTGCGTGAACTTTTAAGACCTCTCCCCATTTCCCATAATACATTTTTCAACAGCATCATCGATACATCACAAATATGTCACAAAGTAGGAGTGTTTGGCATGTAGAAACATGAGCCCATCATCCACCCCGTCAATAAACCAAGTTCCTGACACCTTTTAACTACCCTCTTCCACAAAGAACAAAAAAAGTGTTTACACATCCCCCCTAGCTGCAAGACTTTCCTGTGCTTCTCCTTTGAAAGTATTGGGATTCAATATACTATCCTGATGGGTTACTATCTGGGATGTGTGCTGCCTTTAATTGCCTCCTGTTGTGTGGCTATATTCATACCTTGTGGAGGCGGAAGAAGTATGTGACCTTATGCTTAAGGGATTATGGAGACAGGGAGAGACCTGGATTCCCCTCTTCCAGAGAAGTCATTAGCTGGTGGAACCAAGGAAATCTGTCAAAGCGTTTTGGCAATTATTTGATTCTATATTGGATAGTCAGATGGTATCCGCTTATTGCTACAATTTTATAGACTGTTTTTCTGAGCCTCTTTGCTGCAGGTGGCACTGTGGGTTAAACCACAGAGCCTAGGACCCGCGACGGGGTGAGCTCCCATTGCTCGGTCCCTGCTCCTGCCCACCTAGCAGTTCAAAAGCACGTCAAAGTGCAAGTAGATAAATAGGTACCGCTCCGGTGGGAAGGTAAACGGTGTTTCCGTGCGCTGCTCTGGTTCGCCAGAAGGGGCTTAGTCATGCTGGCCACATGACCTGGAAGCTGTACGCCGGCTCCCTTGGCCAATAAAGCGAAATGAGTGCCGCAACCCCAGAGTCAGCCACGACTGGACCTAATGGTCAGGGGTCCCTTTACCTTTACCTATGTATGGTGCCTGTGTCAATGGTCATTGTCCTGGCCTTAGTTAGAGGCTTTGGTGGGGACTTGGGATTTTGGGGGAGTTGTTTAACTGCCCCCCCCCATTCCTGGTTTTAACAATACTGACTGGCAGCAGCTCTCCAGGGTATCAGGCAGGGGTCTATCCCAAACCTACCTCAAGATGCTATGGACCGAACCTGGAAGCTCTTGTGTTTCATTTATTTTCATATTTAGATCCCACTTTTCCTCCAAAGAGTGCCAGGTGGAGTACATCGTTCTCCCATCCCCATTTTATACTCCCAATAACCCTGCAAGGTAGGTCAAGCTGGCAGATGATGGCTGGGTCTAGGCACGTCAAAGAAGTGATTCAGTTGAACTCATTGTAAACTCATAAAGGGAAATCCGGTAGGGAAAGACATCACTTCACAGCACCATCTGGTGTCACAATGTTATATCACATACAAAACACATATAAAATGCTTTTTTCTTTACCAATCTAGCTGAGTCCAATGACTGGCCCAAAGTTACCCAGTGAGCTCCATAGCTGAGTGATGATTTTAACTGGGCTCCAAGGTACTGTTGTAATACTCTAGCCATTACACCATACTGTCCTTGCAAAGCCATTTTTCTACCACTGAGTTAAGGGACTTCTCTGTTGACACCTTTTTTTCTTCCTTGCTTGGCTCCTCCTGCTACCTATTATTGTTAAATTTCAACCAAACCATGCTCAAGGTGTCTAGCATTCAGCATAATAAGGGGTGTGACAGCTGTTATTCCGCTTACAGAGCTACAACTTCCAGAGTGGCTTAATGATCAATCCCTCTTCCCAGGGAACTCTGGAAATTGTAGCTTCTTTAAAAGGAAGAGAGGTCCCCTAACTCTCAGCACTCTTAATAAACTTCCATTCTCAAGATTGGGGGGGGGGATCAATGGTTGCTGGGGTGGCAGCATGGTGCTTTAAATGTTTGAAGGGTTGTCTTGCTCAAGTCCCTAAGAAGAAAGACCAGGAGGGGCTTTGAAGCTGTCAATCACCAGTGAGCACCTAGACAGAACATGGTGCAGGTACACCTGGATGCAATCTACCCACTCAGGTGAGATGTATTGTATTTCTATTTAAATTAAAGCAATTGTTTCTAAATGTGCATCTATGCATATAAATGAGCTTATGCAAATTTTACACACATCTACATCATCTGTTATGTTATTGATGTGTAATTGGCCACCCTACTAAGCGGTAATCTAATTATAAGACTGAACCAAATGAATAAACACATTAAGCTACCTGTAGTTATGCTCTGGCTCTAGTAATGTAGTTAAGTACAGTGGTACCTCGGGTTAAGTACTTAATTCATTCTGGAGGTCTGTTCTTAACCTGAAACTGTTCTTAACCTGAAGACCACTTTAGCTAATGGGGCCTCCTGCTGCTGCTGCGCCGCCAGAGCACGATTTCTGTTCTCATCCTGAAGCAAAGTTCTTAACCCAAGGTACTATTTCTGGGTTAGTGGAGTCTGTAACCTGAAGCGTATGTAACCTGAAGCGTATGTAACCCAAGGTACCACTGTAATTTCAGGCTTTGAATGAATCAGCTGTCGGACAAGACTTTAGAGAGATCAGCATGTTGGAGGGTCCAAACTGTAGCTACTGTAACACTGAAATATGGGTGACTTTCAAATACATCTATGGGGTAGGGTGGAATCAGTCATATCCCCCCTCCCCCAAAAAAGAAAGAAATTGATTTTTCAAAATTTACTATTGGTAGCCTTATTTATAGTCCCTTCCTGGCCTGGTATACCTTCCACAAAATGGTGCAATGAATCTTCCTTGTTTTCACTTCTTTCATTTTCATCTCATATGAATTTATGACCCTTCATATGTGTCATTTCAGAAGCATGCGTCTTATGTGCATGTGTGAAACCCCAGGAGCGATCGGAAGACTGCTGCATGGGTGTTGTAAGGGCAGACCCTTTACAACACCTGTGCAACAGAGAACACATTGTGGGGTGGGGGAGATTTGCGGCTGTGGGGTGGCCCAGGGAAGCCCAGCTATGGATTTTCATAGAACCAAAGAACTGGAAGGGACTACAAGGATCATCTTTCTAGCCCAACCCCCTACAATGTAATAAAACCATCCAACCAGCTGGAAAAAGATAGCAATCTGAAATGCCTGAGCAAAATAAAAAGGGTTTTACCAAGTGCCAAAAAGAATACAACACGTGTTTGCATGCATTTACACAAAGTGTGTAAAGTACCTGAGATTTCATGCCAATAGATCATGTAACAAGTTTTGCTGACATCTCCCCCCCCCACAGACACACAGACACAAAACTGAAATATGCCAGACATTGCATATTTCAGATGTTATTGTTCTGCTTTGGGGCGGAGGTTCATTTTCTTTGAGGAAAAGAAAATGAAATGAAAGGGTTGGCTTTGCGTTGTTTAATTTTTTTTTTTCCATTTTACTGTTTTCCTCTAGAGGATGCTGTTTCGCTACAAATGAAAAATGTCTATAAATATCAGCTTTATATCAGCCAATCCCATTTATATCTCAATCCATATCAGCCAGTTATGACTGCATTGAAAATGATAAAGGAATGGGGAAATGTAGCGGTCTCTGCATTTTATGGGAAATTGAACAGTCTATATTGATACACATATCAGGTAGTGAATAAACAGTGGGAATAGATTTAGGGGTCGGGGGATTAAAAGGGAGGATCTGTGATTTAGCTAGTGACCTAAACACAGGGTTCTGATCACTGGTGGAGGAAGAGGGGGGGCAAGGGGAGTGCATTGCCCCTGGCACCACGATCCCAGTGGGGTGCCATCGTGGCTGCCCCCCACGCACTGGGCGCCAAGCCCCCACAGGTGGCACACCATGCCCCGGGATGTGCGCCATGCCCGCAAGATGCACACCAGCCTGTTCTCCATCTCTGGTGCCAGAGCATGAAGCTCCACCACTGGTTCTGATCCATCTAGGGAGGTCAGATGCTAAAGTGAACTGAAGTCATACACCTTTAAGAATTGTGCAGAAGAGGGTTTGTTTACATACACACCCATTTCAGTCAGCATACAGTTTACCAATAGGTCTAGTAGTCAAAGTATCCATTAAACAGCTCCCTTATGAAGGCTCCTGGGGCTGGAGGGCTGGGGCAACATAGATGAAACTAACCATCTTCTGGTGGCAACCACAGAGTTTCCCCTCAGAGTTCTTTCTCTGGGAACAGCTTCCTTGCGAAGGATCTCATCCCTTCCCAGTTTATGTGAATAAGCTTTTAAAACCTGCAGAAGGAATCAGATGTTTAAAAGTAAACCTTCTGCAATCAGTAGGGTGGCCAGATGGGACAAAAGACACGGTTCCTGCACTTCTAATAGTTGTGTGAAAGAGGGAATTTCAGTTGGCAAAGCTTGAACGATGCACCTGCTGAAATTCTCTCTTCTTTGCGCAGCTATTAATAGGTGCCATAGACCCATCTCCCATTGCATCTGGCCACCCTGTATCAGCTGGGTCAGCTGGGTCAGCATCTTCATGAAACCCCATGGCTGATCATTATGAATAGGGGAAGGAGGTGTCAGGAGCTCAGACTACACTCAAGTAGGAACCTGGCAGAGACACATGCCCAACTGGCATGTTCTCTCCCTCCTGGTCAATCGTTCGGGAGCTTCAAAAGCTTTCTTCAGCCCGAATATCACAGCGACTGATGCTAACCGACACCGGCACACTTAGGATCCGCAGAGTTTGCACATCATGCGTAACAGACCTCAGCAACTCAGCATTTTGGCTAATCTACTTTATTTGCATATAAACACACACGGAGCACTGCAACATGGTTCCCTCTCTCTCTAGCATCAGGCAGCCAAGAGAAAAAGAACAAAGGGCAATAGTCCCACTTCACGGAACACAGTAACACAAACATCCTGTCTCCGTCACTTCCCACTCTGTGGAGTCAAAATATATACCGTCATGTGATAGACAAAAATCCCATGACTGCAATCATGGAGCAGGAATTATAACAGGAAGAACCACTTGTTGTCAATGGGGATAGTTCTGTACAGAGCTGTGATGATGTGAATGGCATTGATATATATGGGGCTCCCTTGTTGCACCATCTTTTGAACAACTTTTTTCAAATCATTGAACTTCAGTGGTATATCCAAAATAGCTGCAAGCATTTTGTATCAATTCTAAAGAAAGGAAAATGTTTGGAATTCTAATTGTGGGATGGGAGAATGTGTGTTTGAGAAGAAAGAAAACTGAAATATACTCAGAGTAGAACCATCAGTTTAATGGAGTTTATTTCAGTTGTAATGAAAAACAGTCAGTCATTGGGTGTGTCTCTGCCTGTGTGTTTGCCACCCAAACCCCAGGCTATATATCCTTTATTTACACCCTAGGTCACACCTGATAGGCTGGTTCAAACTTCCCTTCTGTAGCCAGATTGGATGGCTCCAACGGCCAATCATATTGCTACATTCTAAAATCCTACCTGCCTCTTATTCTAGGATTTAAAGCTCCAGCCATAACAAAAGCCAACAACAGTATCCTGAGGTATTAGATTACTTTCAACCAGTCACAAATAATAAAATAATAATAACTCTCCTTTTCTTGGACAAGGTCTGTTTCAGGTATTCTGGAGAAAGGAGAGTATGTAGATCCATTTCAGTATGGCTTCATGTCCGGTTTTGGCAGTGAAGCTGCCTTGTTGACCATGACTAATGACTTTTAGTGTGAGAGGAAAAAGTGAAGTGTGAATTAGTGAGTGCTCCTTGAGGTCTTTCCTAAAAGCTCTGGACTTTAAAATTAGAACAGGTCTACATATTTCCTTCAGCATACCCCAGTCACTTTCTCATGTTCATTTTCCAGACTTTCAGTCACCGAAACTCCATTTACTGCATGACAACGCCCTTTTTCTGTGGACAATTTTTTTAAAAATCAGGTTATGATATCCAACGCTAGTGAGAAAATTACATTGGGCGGACAGGATTGAGCTGTGCTACACATTATAGCCATGACAGGCAAATTAGCATGCAGAGGATATATCCAGTACTGTCCACATGATGTCAGTAATATGTTGACCATCACAACATAGGTGCTACTTGGAATCTTTTGAACAAGGGCAGGTTCCCTGAAAATAAAAGATAGAAAAACGACATCCACTGTGACTGCTGTTTGACTGGTCAAATTCAAATTCATATTTCGATGTCTATTTTGAATCAGATTCTGATCCTGAAATTAAAAAGAAAAGAAAAGAAACCACTTTCTATTCATTTAAAGCAGGGCTGTGGTGTAGTGGTTAGGAGCGGTAGACTTGTAATCTGATGAACCAGGTTTGCATCTCCACTCCTCCACATGCAGCTGCTGGGTGACCTTGGGCTACTTACACTTCTCTGAAGTCTCTCAGCCCCACTCACCTCACAGAGTGTTTGTTGTGGGGAAGGAAGGGAAATAAGAATGTTAGCCACTTTGAGACTCCTTTGGGTAGTGATACAGTGGGATATCCAATCCAAACTCCTCCTCCTCCTCCTCCTCCTCCTCCTCCTCCTCCTCCTCCTCTTCTTCTTCTTCTTCTTCCTTTTGCCCAAGCAGATTTTGGGCAGTGTGACTGGTTCCCCTGCACTGGGCGCCACCAGGTTCTACATCTATGGCACAATGCACGAGCAGAATGGAAGGCAAGAGGCCGAGGGCATTACATTTTGGCCTTGCATAGAGTGCCACTGAAATTTGGAAGGCCAAAGTCTGCCCCTGACCCAAGAGCCACATTCACCCTTGGTCAATCCTCTGAGGGCTGCATGCCAGCAATAGGTGTAATCACCCGACTCCATCTCACACACACTGCTGACAGGTGCATCACACAAAGATGTACAGGACACACACATCTAGTCCAGCATCTTATGCAAACTTGGTCATGTCTGTTGAATGGTTTCTTTAAATGTAAAGGTTCATCATTGTTCCACTCGATGTGTATGTCTTTAAGGGGCCAGAGCAAGGGCCAGAGCAAAATAACGAGACCTAGCTTTACAGCTGTGAAACATAGCAGGTGCTGCTGAGTTGTATTGATTAAGCTGTGTCAGCAATTGGGTGTAGTATATAAGGAGCAGCAACTAGCTCTCCCATTACCCTGGGGGATGGGTTGGTGGTTGGGTCTGGTTTGTTGCTGATGTATTTAGTGTATAAGGAGTTTTTGTTTTTGTAATTAAAACCTTGTTTAAGTTATTTTTGAGTCGCTTTTTAATGCATAGTCTCCCCAGCAAGCTCACTGCAGCGCTACCATACTGCAAATAGCCAACAATGTCCACAGAGCTGAAGATGGCAGGATTTCCAAGGATGTTCTCTACAGGGAACTGGCTTCAGGAGCCAGGCGCATTGGAAGGCCAACTCGGCATTACAAAGATTTCTGCAAATGAGACACGAAGGCTGGCAACATCAATTCTGCCATATGGGAGTCCTTTGCAGATGACCGCAGTGCCTGGAGAAAGACAGTCAGGCCATGTATCCAGAGGAGTGACCAGAGGAGGAATGACCTCTGGGGGGAGCACAGAAAGAAGAAACACCATGGAGCATCTTCAGCAGCGAAACCGGATGCCTTCATCTGCCCCAGCTGCAACAAATCATGTCTCTCCTATATCAGTTTCTACAGCCACAGCAGGTGGTGTGACTCTTCAAGGGTTTGACTTCACCTCCAAAGGAGCACTCCTCCATTGTCTCCCAAAACAGGCAGATGCCAGCAACATAATTACGGGTCTATTCAGGTAGGAACAATATCTAAAACATTCCTGTTTCATTCAATGTCATATTTTCATATTTTAAGTTCAGGATATGGGGGCACATAAAAGATGGAACAGCCAAATGAAAGTTAAAGTAAAAGTAAAATAATAATAATCAGATCAACCAGATCTATTGAAAGACAGAAAGTAAAGACTGCTCATGTTCTCAAATAGTTACATAAGTCACAGGATTATACTACAACAAAGGTATATTTAGCCCAGCATCCTGATTCACAAAGTGGCCAACCAAGCACTCCCTGGAAACCTAGCAACAGGGTATAAAGACAATTTTCTGAGGTTTCTTGATTTAAGTACAAATTATCTTCTTCCCATGCTGTTACCCCCAGAAACTAGAATTCAGAAATTCCATTTTGTTCACAGCCATGGATTGACCTATCCTCCATGAATTCAATTAAGCTGATGGCCATGATTGCATCTTGCAGAAGCAGACTTAGTAAGTTAATTATGTGTTGTGAGAAGAAATTCTTCCTAAAGTCGTTATCAGTTGATCAATTGCACTAGATACGTAACTACGTGTTGCAGTATTATGGATGGAGAGGAAGAAAATTATTTACCCTTTCCACACCCTGTGCATTGTTTTATCATTGTCTATAGACACCACTCAAATTAGATTCTGGTTAGGGGAGAAATTGTGGACTCAAAGGCTTTGGCAAAAGAGTAGAATTTGATTTTATGTCATTATAACAAACATACTGACACAATAAATCTTATTTGGGAATACTTTCCTTCCTGTATTGCTGAGCACAGTCATATTCTACATGCATTTGCTTTGAACATAAATTCTCAAGAAAGAACAATTATGTACTATAACAAAATGGATCAGAGCCTTTGCAACCACTCTCGATTTTTAGTGGATGGTTCATGAATTCCGAGAACCTTGTAGACTGGACTGTAAAAAAAAAGAGTTGTTGAACTCTATCCAAAGTTGTAATACAGCGGGTTGAAAACCACAATATCTGCTTTAAAATTAGATCTTTATTTTGCTGTCGAAGGTCTTACAGAAACCAATTTTACAAATGCTTCCAAATTGCAGTGCTTATGTAAAAGGTGCATACATTTTTAGTGTTTTGAAAACCTAAATTATGGTTTACAAGAAAGGGTATGCAATGGGAAGGCGGAATAACAACAAATAGGAAAATATGGTTTAACTTTGCAAAAAAAGGGCCTAGGCTGAGGTGTTTTGTTTCAAAATGTTCTAAGTATGCCTGGCATCATGGTTAAATTTGAGACCAGATGCAGTCCCAGCACATGTTTTGAACAAGATGCCTTTAGTTTGATAATAAGTAGAGATCTTTGCAAATTGACTTAATCATAATAACATGGTAACCTAAGGAAAGTCTTGCAGGGTCATGACCCTCTGCAACTGGTATTCTGAAGCATTTTGCCCAGGCTTCCTCAACCTCGGCCCTCCAGATGTTTTTTGGCCTACAACTCCCATGATCCCTAGCTAGCAGGGCCAGTGCTCAGGGATGATGGAAATTGTAGTCTCAAAACATCTGGAGGGCCGAGGTTGAGGAAGCCTGATTTTGCCTCTGAAGCTACACCTACATCTTCTAGATCAGCATCAACTTCACCAATTTCCAAACTTTTAAAATATTCCAGAGCAGTTTTCAAGCGCAAAAGATGTATCAAAGTTTGCTTTGTGCAAAAATAAGACAGAGCAGACTTTTCGATGAATACATACAAAAGTGACATGGTGTCATCCTTTAGCACCTTCCTTCCAAATGGCATGAGTCTTCAGAGAAAGAGGAGGACCCTGCAGCTTCCTCCAGTGCTGATGGAGTTCCAGGGAAGAGCAAAAATCAATAGCTGACTAGTTCAGTGGGTGCTTCAGGTTTCCAGGAGACGCAAGTACAGTCTGGTTTTGTCAAGTCAAGGCTAGGGAAAGGGATGAAATAGTTGTCTTCTGTGGCCTGATTCAGTGTTCTCACACTTTATGTGGACTGGAATGCAACAATCAGACTCTATACACTTCTCTGGATTCTGTGTGACAGCTGATTGATTGATTGATTGGTTGAATTTATATACCACCTGTCAGGGGTTCAGGAGCAGAGGCGAGGGCAAGGGAGGAAACAGAGAGCGAGGGGGAGGAGGCCGAAGAAAAGATGAGTGATGACGACGACCCGAGATCTCCGAGTCTTTCCAGTGAATCAGAAGATTCACAGAAAGGAGCGCCAGTGGCCAGAGCAAGGGGGGAGCCTAGGGGGACACCCCAGGAAGAAGGGTCCAGAGGGGGCTCAGAGGGCAGCAGTTGGAAATCGGGGCCAGCGTCACCAACAGAGCGCAGTGGAGAGGAAGGGCGCCAGGTATCGAGCTCTGGCAGCTCGCAGCAGGGGGGAGGGCATGAGTCAGGAGTGGCCACACCTCCATCGGGGAGCGAAGAAACGGTTAAGCGAAAAGTGGAAGGTTGGGCGTGCGCGCCAACTTCAAATGCACAGGAAGGTGGCTCAGTAAGCAGCCCGGAAAGGGAGCCAGGTCCTAAAGCCCGACGCAAGGAGACAGAAGGGTCCGGGGGGTCAGCGTCAGAAGAGTCCAGGAAGGAAGAGACCGCGGGGGGCAGAGGGACCCAGAGAAGAACGGTCAGGCGGAAAAGGTGGAGTAAGGCTAGGGTATTAAGCTGGTGTACAGGGGGCGGAGACTCAGACGGAGCTTCGCCGGTCTAACCCATAAGACGTAGAGCTGCACACGGCAGTTTGAGAATGGAAACTGTAACTCAATAAAGACTTTTATAAAGTGAACGCTGGCTAGCGTGATCCTCTGTGAGCTAGGATCTGGAAGCAGCTCTGACACCACCATATACCTGGAGGTCTCAGGGTGGTTGACAGAAAAGATCACAATATATAAAATCAAAATAAGAACAATGACCCAATAAGACCTCCCCCCAAAAAAGAGTCACATTTTAAAAGGGTCTAGGATGTCAGCTTCAGTTTCAAAGAGTGCACACAAGCAATTATTTTATGTGAAGATAAATGCATACAAAATACATATTTTACAGGAAAAGTTCGTGCAAAAATTACCTACAGATTTTTCATGTGGGTTTTTTCATATAGAAAATCTACAAAAATTAAGATTGAGGACCTGTGAACTTGACATGGAACAAGCTTCAGCTAGTTCACCAATCCCTGGTCAAGGCAGGTAAAGTCAAGGCAAGTCATGGCAGGCAAGGTCAGAACACAGATACTGTGCAGTCAGGAACTCTCGTACAGCAGGCAGACAAAATCAGAACCTTGGATAGCTCCAAGTGGGCCCTGCTGGCTGAAGCTGTCTCCTACTAATGCAGCTGTAGGAAGATGTTCTGTCAGCAGGAAGGGATGGGGCTTATGTAGGTTGACAAGCCACTCTTATATTTTGTCCCACTCTGTCCAGGCACTGATCCCTGCTTAAAAGCTCTGTCTGTTTTTTGTCCAAGCTTTCCCTGTGAAAACCCATACTTTAGCACTCAATGGGAGCAATCATCAATTTGGGTCTTCTGTGGATTGTTGTTTGCTCTGATAAAGTTTTGAAGAGTGGGTTGTCAAGGGCTCCAGAGCAAAAACAAAGAGCACTGATGCCTGGAAAGAGCACACCATGCCTGGAAAGAGCAGAGGAAAAGTAAGTGTAGACAAACCCTTAGTGTTCTTCCTCTCACTTGTCTGTAGGAGTTTGCTAGGTTTTGTAAAGGTGGTTCTTTGATTTTTGCAGTCTTTGACATTTGTGAGGCTGCGAACAAGGAATTACTGCAGGTGACACATTTTCTGACTTCAAGGATGGTGGCAGGCAGTGCTTTTTTCTGGGAATACTTAAGGGTAGGAAGTACCTACCTACACACACACACACACACACACACACACACACACACACACAGACAGTGTGGCACTTACTATAACAACATCATAGCGAGTACCAGCACCTTGGCACTGGTGGACTGCAAGGTCCCCAAATACAGTAGAGTACTGATGATTCTCAATGAAACAGCCTGAGCCTTGTTTCAAACAGAGTCACCATACACTGCAATGTCACAAGAATTGGGGGGTTGCATCAGTAACCTACCTGAAAGTCCAGGAAGAGGTGGGCCAACAACATCAACTCTAAAGATGTTCAGTCAATGAATTAGCTCTGAATGGTTAGCTCTGAAGCAACATATAACTCGCTTGGCTCTGTACTGAACTTTCTGATTCTTGATTTGATTTGATTTACCTCTAACAGCAGCCACCATCTGGGATTACAGACCAGGGATCTTTGGTCACAAGGTGTAGCATCCAGTTAAATTTAGACCACAGAAAGATGAACATGAGTCCACTGAGGATGAAGGCAGATCTGTTATTATGAATGGAATGGGTTTCTTTTCAGCATGCCTCAGAATGGTCAGGCACTACTACACTTTTGCTATTTATTGATTTGATTGAGCCTATTGTATTTATATTTCACTTTTCATTCAAATGAATCTCAAAGTGGCTTACAGACAATAAATAACAATAACATAATAAAGAAACTTATTTTTTCATGTTTACCTTACTTCCAATCTTTCCTCACAACAACTCTGAGGGGCGTGTAAGGGGGCTCAAGGTTCACTCACTGAGCATGCTGGCTGAGCAGGCGGGATGTTCTATGACACTTTGGGGTAGGAGATGTAGTAATTTCTAGGTGCCATATCTGATCTGTGAATTACACGAGGCCAATAACCATCCTTTATTCACACACCCAGTATAACCTTCTCATTCCTCCCTTCATCTGTCTTGTATTGTTTGCACCAGCCATTAAATGTTTGCTGTGTCTCTGCAAAGAGGCTCAAGGGATTGGAGTCAGTACATGGCAGAAGGAAAGATAACCCTTAGCAGCAATGGGGACAGCTGTCCAAGCCTTTCACATCACTTTCATTTTGAGAGCAAGAAAAATTAAAATTTGAAATATCTGTACCCTGCTGTGGGTTTAGACAACAGTTTAATTGCAAGAAATCTAAAGCTCATCAATCTAAGAGAGCCTCTCAATCAGGGTGGATTTTTTCCCCAGGCCACATAGATCCATAGGCAACTTACCAGAGACTTTATACAAAGGCAGGTGGATGCTGGTGGTGCTGTGGTCTAAACCACTGAGCCTCTTGGGCGTGCCAATGGGAAGGTCAGTGGTTCGAATCCCCACAGCAGGGTGAGCTCCCATTGCTCTGTCCCAGCTCCTGCCAACCTAGCAGTTCGAAAGCACCCCAGTGTCGGAAGGTAACGGTGTTTCTGTGCGCTCTGGTGTCCCGTTGAGCAGGAAGCGGTTTAGTCTTGCTGGCCACATGACCCGGAAAGATGTCTGTGGACAAGCTCCCTCGGCCTGAAAGCAAGATGAGCACCACAACCCCGCAGTCGCTTTTGACTGGACTTAACCGTCTAGGGGTCCTTTACCTTTTTTTACCTTCCAAAAGCAAACATGGCTGAGGTGGGAAAGTGGGTTTGGCCCTAAAGATGGAGCTGGTCAGGTAGGTGTCTCCTACTCCCTTTTGGGTCTTTCCTTCTTCCCATGTGACTCCTGCCTTTCCTTGCTGTCTGACAACCCACCCCCTGAAACCTCCAGATTACCTTGGGATACCCAACCCATGGTTATCAAGGAATGTCTCTACCCAACTCAAGTGATGCCGCAGTCTCCCTGCCCCAAATTAGCCCAATTCAGTTTGAGACTTGGCTGAATTCAGTGCAGAGCTACTTCTTTCTTTCTCCCCTGCAAAATAATTCTGTTGCCTTCCAAATTACTCACCTTCATCCACTGTGCCCTGCCCCACCAGACCATATGTAGGTGACAAATCACAGCAGATAGTTCTGTGTTTATTAGCCCTAATGTGATGTTGCAATGCTCAATTCACTGAGATGCTGACTACAGCACGCTGGAAAGATAATGTCTTTGGCTGGCTACAGCAACATGGGCAGCTACTGTCAGCAGCACTAGGGAACATTGTCAGTCTTCATTACCCATTAAATAGTGCTGCTTGTCCACTCTAACAATGCAGACTTAAATCAACAAAGAGGGCTCCATAACTGAGGGATAGCAGAGATGGAAATTCTCCTGTAATAACTGGAGGGTACTTGGGAAAGATCAGGGAAGGGGTGGGGTGGAATCTGCAAGGGGGAAGCAAAAACCCCACCACTAAATTTGCCACAGAATATCGGGGGATTGACGTCATTCATCTACATAGATTGTACATTGACACAGAAATGTTGCCTGATGGATTACTTTATTAGCACAAAAGTCTACATAATTGATCTGCATTCGATTTCTGGAACTGTGGTTCAGAAAATGGATTGTTCTAATATAAATCTTGAAGAACAGCAAAACATTAGCACACTAAAGCTGCAATCCTAAACCCACTTACCTGGTAGAAGTAAGTCCCGTTGAATTCAATGAGCCTTAATTGTGAGTATACAGTGGTACCTTGGGTTAAGTACTTAATTCGTTCCGGAGGTCCGTTCTTAACCTGAAACTCTTCTTAACCTGAATCACCACTTTAGCTAATGGGGCCTCCTGCTGCTGCCGCACCGCCGGAGCACGATTTCTGTTCTCATCCTGAAGCAAAGCTCTTAACCTGAAGCACTATTTCTGGGTTAGCGGAGTCTGTAACCTGAAGCGTATGTAACTTGAAGCGTATGTAACCCGAGGTACCACTGTATATCGGTAGGGCTGCAGACTTATATAATGAGCAATAAGGAATGCAAATTACTTTAGATTTGAAATTTAATGCAAATCATAATCCTTGCACTTGCGAACCAGTTTGAGGAACCAGTGGCACCTTGTACGGAAGCTTTCTAGCCCATTTCTTCCAAACCAAGCCCAGACACATGCCATAATTTTAATTTCTTTTTAACTTTCATTGTTTTTTTGAAAGTTCTGGCTTGGTTTTTAAATTGTATATTTGTTTGCTGCCCTGGGCTCCTTGGGATTCTTAATCTGTTAAAAGTTTATTTTATCCAAGTCTTAAATTAATTGAAACTTGGCATTTGGAAGATCAAGGAAAATTAAAACAAAATCCTGGTAAGCCAAATCAAATTCTCCTTTCTGTGAGTAATGGCTGAGGTTTTCAGAGGAGGGATTTCAAAAATGTACTCAGGAGAGAAAGTTATGCATTTAAAATGACTATAACTTGTCTTGAAAAATTTGATACCTTTGTGATGCTCACAGAAATAACATTTATAAATGAGTTGCTGGGGAAATCCTATGGCAGGAATATCAAGTTGGAGACTTGTTCTTTCCGCTTCCACCCCCCACCCCACCTAAACCAAAGAAGATGAAATAAGTCACATACATTGTTTTTTATGATTAAATTTTAACTAGCAGTCTAAAAGACATTTATTTCATTTCCTAATTATCTGAAGTGTGCTGAAAATGACGGCAGCTGGCCTCTCCACTAAACGATAGCAATGAATCTCTATGTAATTGTCAATTATGTGTGAACACTTTGGGGAAACTTCCACAGTCTGCAGTCCTCATGTCTGGAACCATATAAATGCTTGCTTGAGAAAGATGTTCTCATTCGGATAAGGACATTCACCAATTGGTTATGAGATAATGAGATGCTACTTAGTGTGGCTGGTGCCCAATGGGATTGATAGGACTGAAAACAGGAAGGGCAACAGTGGGTGGAGGCAGAGCCCATGAGTGGCAGAGCCACCCCTTGACTTGTTGTAATTAAGATGGAAGGCCTATTTGGTGTTTCGCAACTTTCTGACTAGTTGCAGGACCTTGGCCAGATCTAGCAGAGTACACGCAGAATCTACAGAAGCAATTGGCAACTTGGCTGCAGACAGGATAGACGAAGCAGGAACCAGGAACTTGTAGTTAGGTCTTTATTATATACAGTGGACTATTTACAGGAACAGAACACAGATCTTTAGCTAGCTCTCTCTGACACCACTCACGACTCCTACACTGACACACTGAACCACTGAACGCAAAACACTGAACTACCAGTTAATAGGCCATTAATTATCACTCCTTTGAGAGAGCTTGACCAATCAGGGAGCTGTCTCCATGTCTCTGTTATCTCCAGGCAGACTTACTCCTTCACATGACCTTCTGGCTGTCTGCCAAACCTTAATTGACTCTGTGTGAGTAGCTGCACCTACACAGTTTCCCAACAGGCAGGTGAGTGCTGGCTGGATGCAGACTGAACTTTGTGGGGCAGTGTCCCATTTGGCGTAAGGGGCCAGACTCCACTAATCCTACTACAGAGGTACCTCAGGTTACAGACGCTTCAGGTTACAGATTCTGCTAACCCAGAAATAGTACCTCAGGTTAAGAACCTTGCTTCAGGATGAGAACAGAAATCGTGCGGCGGCAGAGGGAGGCCCCATTAGCTAAAGTAGTGCCTCAGGTTAAGAACAATTTCAGGTTAAGAACCGACCTCTGGAACGAATTAAGTTCTTAACCCGAGGTACCACTGTATTTCTATAGCCCATTTGTAGTTCCCCAAACCAGAGGTAGCAGGAATGTGCAGGAGAAACTCTCTTGTAGACCACAGGGATATAATGGGATAAGGTGGTCCCTCAATTAACCTGGTCCTGAAATGCACAGGGCCTTACATGTTAGTACTAACACCTTAAGCTTGGCCTAGTAGCACATTGGCAGCAAATCCCTCAAGCAAGGTGTCACATGCTGGCAACAGTTTGCTTCCCCAAGTTATCTAACCAACATGTTCTGCACCAGCTGCAGCCTCCAGACCAACATCAAGGGTAGCTCCACATAGAGTGCATTGCAGTAATCCAATCATGAGGTTACCAACCCATGGCCAATTGTGGTCAAGGAACAATTGTAGCTGCCTTACCAACAGAAGTTAGTTAAAAGGTACTCCTAGCCAACAAGAACACCTGCACATGCAGTAATTCTCAACTTGTGATACCAGCCTCCTTGCATCTTTAAAATATATGATCATGATCCAGCTGTTTCTGTTTGTAAGTACATTATTATTATTTTTCTTTGTAAGACAATGACATGCAGTGAAGCTACTTCAAGCAGTAGAGAATAGGGTTTCTGAGTGCTTAACTTTGGCTCAATCCTTCCCAATGGCCTGGACAATATTTCCCTCTGGAATACTCACAGGAACAGAATGGCTAAAATAATAATATTTTTTTCTAAGCTAAGGTGGCCTCTGTGCACAATTTAATTTTGTCTGTGTCACCTGAATGGCTTTAGTGCATCAGTGGAAAGGGGAGAGGCAAATACAATGTATTATAATTATTATTAATAAAATGATTTTATTATTATAAATGAAGATAATTGATTATTTCTGTAGGACTACTTACTGAAACACAATAGGAGGTGTTTGCAATGAACTGGCAATGGCCAGGACCAGAAAAACTACATTAGGTAGGCCTTCAGGATTTGTTTGCTTGTTTGTTTGTTTTCTATCTTTTGCCTGAGCAGTATATCCCTGCCCTCAACATCCATATTACAACCTAATTTTGAAGGTCTCATTGATGTTAGAAGTAACTGCCATGTGTTGTGAGGTTGGAATGCTCCTTTTGAGAAACTACTATCCTGAGCTGCCTTGGACATGCAGCACTAGCTATGGATTTCTTTGAATCGTGGCCATGGCATTGATTTCTGCTGTGCAGAATAAATATTAGATTTCTTGCCATAATACAACATCACAGTGGGGCTGCCGTACAGTTCCTATATTAAATTTCCATCTTGTTTTCATTACATTAGTAACTCTCTAAGCTTTGCCATATGTCACAAACCAAATAAATTTTCATTGGGGTGTCAGCTCATGCAAAATAGTAGTAAAATAACAAATGCTTTGAGACACTGTGTGTCTCAAGTAATAGAATATAGAAATAATATGCATATTCGCCTGGGACTTTTCATAACTGCTTTGCAATCTGAGATCATGTACAGCTGCACTGACTATTCCAGCACTGAATGAGGGTATCTTTTAAGCATGAGAGCAAGTGGTCAGAAAAATGAGCAGAGTATAAGCCTAATCTATAAGGCACAAGTTTTGTCTCTCTAATGATTCATGGGAAACAGATGTTCAGTAAATGCACCTTCTCCCATCACAATCCTATAATGGCCCAGCTAATGTTGTATATATTCTGAACAGTTGCAGAAACAAGAAGTCATCCCATTTTCGGATATCATCATCCTGCCTCTCCAAAAGTGGGGGATGTTCTCTGTCATTTATCTGTCTCCCATGCTCACACAAATGCATGCAGCCTGCACCATACACACCTCTTTTTATATTATATTCTCTATTCAATGCACACATGGGACGTGGATGGCACTGTGGGTAAAACCTCAGTGCCTAGGGCTTGCCAATCGTATGGTCAGCGGTTCGAATCCCCGCGGCGGGGTGAGCTCCCATCGTTCGGTCCCAGCTCCTGCCCACCTAGCAGTTCGAAAGCACCCCTAAGTGCAAGTAGATAAATAGGTAAAGTAGATAAAATAGTAGATAAATAGTGGGAAGGTAAACGGCGTTTCCGTGTGCTGCGCTGGTGCTGGCTCGCCAGAGCAGCTTCGTCATGCTGGCCACGTGACCCGGACAGCGCTGGCTCCCGGCCTCTTAAGTGAGATGAGCGCACAAGCCTAGAGTCGGACACGACTGGCCCGTACAGGCAGGGGGTACCTTTTTATTCAATGCACACTGTTGTTTTGCTTTTTCTTCCACACACAATCTGGACCTCCTGCGTAAAGGATGCCCCTGAAAAGTGCTTTTTCACAAACTAGTTTTGGTCTGAAAATAAAAGACTGCATTTTCCACTCTGAAAATGAATTGAGGAAGTCTCAGCAATGGGGGGGGGCCTGTGCTGATACACACCTCCCCAATGATGTTTTAAGTGTGTATGTACCAAATTCACAGTTGCCACTTCCTTCTTCAGTCACCTGGGGCATTTGGAGGAAGAGGCATGGAGGACCTAATCAAGATTTGGGTTTTCAAATGTATATCATGTAGGAGAAGTGGGGCAGATTGATGCAGAAAAATTCAATCTCATATTTTATGTAACAAAATGAGTCAGATAATTTTTTTTTGCTTTATGAATGGCATAACTAATCAATATTATAATAGCAATCAAAAGAACCAATAAAGTTAGAGGATAATGAGCATATAATGAATTGCGTAAAAAATGAGTTTTGTATCATTCTGCCCCACTTATGGGGCACTTTGATAGAGTGGATGGGGCACTTTGATACAAAGCGTAAATTGTATGAGAATGGTAATTATTTACAAAAAATTAATGAAAAAAACAACAAGTTTTATTGTGAGAGATCATAATCAGCTTTACAATTTGTTACTTAAAATCTAAATTACATATCAAAACTAACAGCATTTCATACATTTCATAGACTTAATGGCGGGTTTTCTTAACAAAACATCAAAAATTATATTAATCTTTCCTCAAACACCTATCCATTTAAAAAAAACTTTGGAAAAACTTTAAAAAGTATAAGAACTCACATTAGGTAGTCAAAAAATAGTAATTTTAACAAAATGCTTATTAAAAAATAAGATAATTACTTAACATTTAGCTTCTATTGCACATTATATCCACTGAAGTCAAAAGAAAATGTATAAAGAGATGATGTTCGAGATGTGCCCTTTGAGAAATTTGGTTTTGGCAACTGCAAAACAACATCCTTGAAATCAATGCTTGCCTTATCTTCTACAATGGGGAAGACAAACATACAAGATTCTGGGTTCTTCCTGAGATATGACACTTTATAATCAGTCATATTATATTTAGAAATGACTTTGGCCATGTAGTAAACAACAGTTTTTTTCTTTTCAAATTTCATGAGTAGGAAATCAGTTTAGAGATTTCATGCAAACTTGTATATTGGGGTACTATTGTACACTAGCGGGGCACTTTTATATGTATCAATGTGCCCCGTGTCTTAGTGTATCAAAGTGCCCCAACAGACATGTTCAAAAAACTAACAATTATTAATAAAACCACTGAACATATTTAAAAACCATGTGTAATCCTGATTACTGAGTGGGATAACTTACCTTTGGTATAACTAAATGACATAAAACAGTGTTGGAACACTTTTACATTTCAGGTAATTTTTTAGCTGGCCACGCTAAAAACACACCTACTCTCGTCAAACGCCAACGGCGAACTGGCCGGCGGAATGGTCGCAACTGTCATACTCACACATGTATAGACACATTTTAGTGATGCCACGAAACGAATAACGTTTCTCGATATTGAAATATTGTTGGTGTATCAACATGCCCCTTGCATCAATGTGCCCCACCTCCCCCTAACCGCACCCACTCTACTGGAGGGCAAGATCTAGAATCAATCTAGATTGAAAGCAGCAACTTGAGGACAAGCGTGCATGATTCTGCAATTGAGAAAAGTTACATCTTTGTGCTACAAACAAGAAATTATGTATACAGCCAAGGGACTAGCTACAGTTTCTACATCAAGTACAGCTAAGCAGATCTCGCCCCCCCCCTTTTAAACTTTATTCCAAAACCGAAAAAGAATTGCAAACATCAAATTCAAAATCCATATTCGTTTTGTAACATAAGCCTATTACATAGTTTACTAGATTAAAATATGCCTAATCGCTATAGACTTCCCTTTGCTATATATAAATGCAACACAATTAGAAATATTATATTAGATTTTTTTATAAATTCCCCTATACCCCCCACTCCCCTTCACCCATGTGTGATCTCAATATATTTTTTTTACTCCTTCCATCTTGTTGTGTTGTAGTTTAATAATTATTCACTTGATTCTTTTATTATTTCCTTGCTTACCCTTGCATGTTTTACACATTATCTATTAATATTCCAGTTCCGGAACCATATTTTTCCATGTATTCCTTCACTCCATCCCACTCTTTAATTATTCTCTTATTTGAATGGCCTCTAACGATTGCTGTCAATTTTGCCATTTCCACAAACTCACAGAGCTTGCTTTGCCATTCTAATAATGATGGTATTTTCTCCCCCTTCCAATTCTTTGCGATCAAAAGATCTAAGCAGATCTTTTGCACATGGCATTTGGCTTGGTGGCCATTTGACAGAAACATTTGGCTTCCGATGGGTTCAAATGAGTTGCTTTTAAAAAGTGTAAGTTTAAAAAGTATTAACAAGGCATGTGGTTGCAAGCCAAAATTTCACAAATGGTCAATCCTGCCTTTATTGAAAACAAAGTATTATAATAGGGTTCATTGAAAGCAAAAGGCGTATTGCGCATAGGGCAACATGCCCTTGTGACCATGCCAGCCTTTGCAAACTCTTAGTTCCTTCATAGTGCCGCACTAAAAGGTTGTTGATACTTGTGTCACTTTAATGCTCCTGCTGCTCATTAGTGTATTATATATTGCAAAGCCTTCATGGAGAGAAAAGAATAAAGAGAAGCTGTGAACTTTATTTTCTGTTTTTCCATTTGTGCTTTCAATAAGTTATAGGGCATGTTTCTACCTGCTGGGACTAATAGCCAATATTATTATAACACAGGGTCTTAATTTGTATAACATCATTACACCTTTCTTTGTAAGTAACCTTACAGTTTTCATCTAGAAATACTGGAGAATAGTGGTGTTTTTCCCCACTTTGCATTTTTAATTTTTTTAGATTGCCAATATTTTTTCAAGAAAAAGAAAGTGGAAGACTTAAAAACAACAACATGGATTCTAATTTGCATTCTGTGAACTCAAACTCCTTTCAAAGAACAGGGCCTTCCAGTAGAGATGAGCTGTCCTGCCACAACTTGGGACTATCTAGAACAGAATTGGATATGGAACTGGAGTGGTGGTGTTGTTGTTTAGTCGTTTAGTCATGTCCGACTCTTCGTGACCCCATGGACCAGAGGACGCCAGGCACTCCTGTCTTCCACTGCCTCCCACAGTTTGGTCAGACTCATGCTGGTAGCTTCGAGAACACTGTCCAACCATCTCGTCCTCTGTCGTCCCCTTCTCCTTGTGCACTCCATCTTTCCCAACATCAGGGTCTTTTCCAGGGAATCTTCTCTTCTCATGAGGTGGCCAAAGTATTGGAGCCTCAGCTGCAGGATCTGTCCTTCCAGTGAGCACTCAGGGCTGATTTCCTTCAGAATGGATAGGTTTGATCTTCTTGCAGTCCATGGGACTCTCAAGAGTCTCCTCCAGCACCATAATTCAAAAGCATCAATTCTTCGGCGATCAGCCTTCTTTATGGTCCAGCTCTCACTTCCATACATCACTACTGGGAAAACCATGGCTTTAACTATAAGGACCTTTGTTGGTAAGGTGATGTCTCTGCTTCATGGATCACTGCCCCTTCATGGATCACTGCCTTGCCGTGGCGAAGGGGCTTGAATAACTCAGAGAAGCTATGAGCCATGCCGTGCAGGGCCACCCAAGATGGACAGATCATAGTGGAGAGTTTTGACTAAACGTGATCCACCTGGAGCAGGAACCAGCAAGCCACTCTAGTATCCCTGCCAAGAAAACTCCATGGACACAGACAACAGGAGCAGTGGTAGGAATTTCTGAAAACAAAAAGGCCCCTTTCCTCCTCAGAACAGAAGGGCTGGGAGAGACACCTGCCTGAAATCTTCTCTTGAAGCCACTCACCTTGGTGGCCATCACTGCCTACCTTGAGGAGGGAGTTCCATAGTCTGTCTTTGTGCTGCATGAACATTTTTCTCATTCATTTCCCAGAACAAGGGGTAGCCATTCTCACAATTCCAAGGGAGCACAGTTAATAAAGCCCACCGTCATTCCAGACTCCATTCAGGGATGGCACTGTGCTTTCTGGGGGATGGCTAGGCTTCTGCATTTCTAAGCACTGTCACTTCTGGCATGGTTTGTGACCACAAAGATGCACTACTGCCCCTTTATTTGGCAGAGAGAAGGATCTTGCGCAGGCAAGGCTCCGAGCTCCAGTGTGACGGCTATCAAACATGGAGACCTCATTTTAAACTTGCACATTATCATCCTCCCATATCCTGCTGCACCATTTAGGAATGGCTATTTAGGGACACGGGTGGTGCTGTAGGTTAAACCACTGAGCCTAGGGCTTGCCGATCAAAAGGTCAGCGGTTTGAATCCCCATGACGGTGTGAGCTTCCCTTGCTTGGTCCCTGCTCCTGCCAACCTAGCAGTTCGAAAGCATGCAGTGCAAGTAGATAAATAGGTAAGGCAAGAAGGTAAACGGCGTTTCCGTGCACTGCTCTGGTTCGCCAGAAGTAGCTTAGTCATGCTGGCCACATGACCCAGAAGTGGTACGCCAGATCCCTTGCCCAATAAAATGAGATGAGCGCCGCAACCCCAGAGTCATCCGCGACTGGACCTAATGGTCAGGGGTCCCTTTCCCTTTTTATTCCAATATAGTCTATGCGCTCTTTAAAGTTCATCTGAATGTGTCCTTTTGGGGGGGGGGGTATAACTTGATGAAATTCCTGCTACTTATTACATCCATTCAATTTCTTTCATTATTTACCTTCCAGCCAAACAGTATGTCTGCTTTGCTTTTTTAAGAGCATTCTTCATTATCCAAGGCCTTTCTTCTGCATTAAATGCAACTGTTTCAGCAGTCATCATCCATTTAATTATCAAACCGAACTGTTTCTAATATCCATGGGAAGTTCCTGTCACAGGTTTTTTCATTATGCTTTATAAAACAACCCATCAAGGGCCAATATTGCATTATTAATTTAATAACTTCTTGACAACTGTTAGAACTGCTAATGTGACATTCATTAACGGTGGCTGTGGAACTCTTTTGTTGATGCCATGGGAGGCCTCCTTGCTCCAAATCCTTTTTTATTGAGAAATTGATATTTAAAACCAGAATCTGGAAAATTATGACTCTACCGTTCTTTTCATGTACATCTCCTTTGCCTTGCTTGGGTTTTAAAGGCTATACATCACTGGCAATTAATAGTCATCATAGAAAAGACCTCACAGAAGAACATCACAAGACATCGGCACAGAGCACAGTGGAAGGACTCTATTTCTGTCCACTTGTAACCTTCTAGTGCCAAGGTTAACACCCAGTCTCCCCCAACCTGCTGCATTCCAAATGTTTTAGACTACAGATCTCATCACATCCAGAATGGCCAATAGGCATTCTGGCTGAGGCTGGTGGGAGCTGAGAGTCCAGAACATCTGGAGAGCATAATATGAACTTATCTAGACCCTGAACAGAGGTGAATTTAGGGGAATGCAACTGGTTAGGTCGCACCGGGTGCAGAGTCTTGGGGGCACCATAACTATGATTTAGAATGCAGTTCAAGAGACAGAGAGGCACCTATTTTTGACATGGCACAGGGCACTGCTGAAATTTGAGACCCTACAATCCAGCCTTTCTCAACCTGTGGGTCCCCAAATGTTGTTGAACTACAACTCCCATCACCCCTAGCTAGCAAGGCCAGAGCTCAGGGATGATGGGAGCTGTAGTCCAACAACATCTGGGGACCCACAGATTGAGGACCACTGATACAATTCATCACTGCCCTGAGGCTCTTCTCTACATGCCCCTATGAGGTGATGAGGATGGTGATGAAAGAACGGGCCTTCTCTGTAATAGCTCCCCATTTATGGAATAGCCACTATAGGGAGTCTAACATGGTCATCATTTCAGCACCAGGCAAACCCTTTTAGTGTTTCCAGTTTGTGCTGTTAAATCTATTTTCAATAGGTTTCAAATGGTTTCTTTACTATTGTAGTCCCTCCCCCTTTCAATTGCATAACTGAATGATCCCCGCATGTTCTATAAAGCTCCCTATTCGTAGAAAACTATCAGATCAGGGAGGTTATGCTAAAACCATCCATGCTTAATTCCAAATTCAGAGAGGCTTTTACATGGGAGAGCATTGAAACACTCATTCAATCACATGCCTTCAAAGGGGTGTGTGTGTGCGCGCTGTAACATTTATTCTTTCTGAGCTATGCCTCTGCCCACATCCTATGTAGATTTCCCACAATTGGGTTAAATGCACTTTAATCCAAACCAAAGCAAACAAATGCACCAGAATAATTTTGTGCATGAAGAGAAAATTTGTTCCTCTATGCTGTAAGCAAGTATTCACTCACTGAACGATTTCCAGCTGGGCTTTCACAGCTAGGAGCATCCACTGCAACATTAGACCCCCATGAAATCACATTTGCTGCAATTATGCAAAATTATATTTGCTGTTGTGTTTTAACTGAACAATGGTTCCCTGCAGGTAGCTAGTTACAAGGACCTAAATCAAACCTAGCTTGGAATCAGTTTTCTCAGAAACCTGCTGTATTGCACATCAGCTTGGCCCAAAGAAACAATTTGTTTGGGTTCACTTTTCTAAATCTCAGAGACCAACTAAGGAATTTTTCTTAATTTTGTTTCGACTACAGCAGACCAACATGGCTACCTACCTGTAACTTTTCTAAAACTGTTACTTCTTGCACCTTTCAAGGACATTTTTTCTCCTCTTTCAGGCAAAACATGCATTCTTATTCTGACTTTAAAAAAATGTCATCCTTCAGGAGTGCAACAACGAAATTTTTGAAAATCACTGACATATCAAGAGGTTACCATCTTATGGAACTACCACAACAAAGATACTTGAGTCACCACAACAAAAGAAGGTTAAGGTTGAAATCCTATACACCTTTAGGTGGGAGTAAGCCCCTTTTAATTTAGTAGTCCTATTTAGTCTGATTTAATTCACCCCTGTTAGTGTGAATAGCTTTGAAAAAGCTAATCTGATTGAGCTAATGAGCACATCAAAGGTGGGATCTTCCTCTGGGTTATAAAAGAGACCAGAACATAGACTAGTGCAGAAGCTATAGGGTTAGTACTGGACTGATGTATCCAGGAAGCTAGGTGCAAGATAGGCTACAGGGGGAGAAGTGCTGGGCTTATTGTTGCTGCTGCTATGGAATAAGGTGGTGCATTTTGGGGTGCGGTTGCTGTGAGCCCCTCCATTGAAAGCTCCAGGTTGTGTGTTTGTGTAAATAAACCATATATCATAAAGTCACCAGCTTCTGTTGAGCCTTATTCCTGAAGGAAACACTAATGCCCTTCAGAATCCGATTTCTTTCCGCAGGGCCTGTAAGACAGAGTTGTTCCTCCTGGCTTTTGGCTTGGAATCAACTTGATCCCCTCCCCCTCTTTCCTTTTTCCTTCTGTGATGGAACTCCTATTTGGGGACTTCCCTGGCTTTTTTCTGGCCCACGTAGGACCAGTCTGGATAGTTGGTGAAGACTTGACTTTTTCATCCCCCCAAAAGTTTTTGATTTGAGTTCCTACCGAAATGAGACTGCATTTTAACGTTGTATTTTAATCTTGTTTTTAAGTTGCATTTCTTTTTTAAAAAAATGATATTTATTAAAAGTTTAATGGTTACTGAAAAAAGAAGAAAAAGCAATAAAAGTTAAACAAAACAAAACAATACCTTACAATACATCAAAAAGAAAAACAAAAACAAAATACAATACAGTAAAACAACAAAAAAGAAACAAAGACATTTAAAAACACATCCAATATTTCCGTATCTTTACCTTTCATTTACTTGTTTCATCGACCTCCTCACACCTCCCTTTTTTGTAGTCTAGTTCAATTATCTATTTCAGCAAATCCTTTCCATCTTTCTCAAATTTTGTTCTATAATTTATCTTAACAATCTGACCTTAAATTTCCACTTTGACCCATTAACAATCTATTTTTACTTAATTGTTTATAACATTTCTGCTAAAGCCATATAACTTCATTCCAGCATCCTTCTAACATTCATTAATTTTCTAGTTTCACAGTTACTTTTGCTCCTTTTACTCTTTTTTAAAGTCAGAAGAAGATAGTTGAAACAATATATCTCTCTTATTTAACTGGCTGTCGGCGAACGGTCTATTAATCAGTGCACACTCGAAAGTACAACAGTCCTAATGGCAGCCCGTTTCCAGGTTCTGAGCGGTGGAGCTTTAGCCTCCTTCCCTCTCTTTTGCAGGCAAATACAGTCCAAAATACCCCCCTCCTTTCCTGCTTCCAAGGGGGGTTCACTATTTTTAATAATGGAAGTTTAAACCTTTACAATGAGCTTTCCAAGGCTTTAGCTTGAGCCTGTTTGCTTCCATCTATTTACAAGAGAGGAAGGCGGACTTCCTGTTTTGAGCCTCCCCCGTTTTGTTATCAAATTCGAACTTTTAAAATTCCAGTTCTTCACTCTACTCACGGGTAGTTACTTTTAAATCCAATTGTCCACAGGAAAAAGTCAGCGCTCTCCGACAACGGCTGTGCGGCTTCACTCCGTGGAAGTAGCAATCAATTCAAAGCACCGCGCTGCTCACCCCACTTCACTCCGGATCCCCGAAAATGGGTTTCCCCGTGAGT
Organism: Podarcis bocagei; assembly: GCF_964188305.1. Classification (NCBI taxonomy): domain Eukaryota; kingdom Metazoa; phylum Chordata; class Lepidosauria; order Squamata; family Lacertidae; genus Podarcis; species Podarcis bocagei. The sequence continues at coordinate 57,868,072 of NC_138134.1, forward strand.
AGGGGAGGCGCTAATGGTGCCCGCCGAATCCCACGTTCAGAGGCTTCACCCACCTGTGATTTTTGAAGGGTCTCCGCCTTCGCCGCCGCGGCCAGACCCGATTTCCACGGAGTGGGTTCCTCTCATTCAGAGGAAATCCGCCATTACCGATGGCACTAACCCGGAAGTCCCATTTTTAAGTTGTATTTCGATCAATTGTTTTATACCTGGTGTTAGCTGCCTTGGCTGGGGAGGGCAGGGTATAAAGAAAATTAATTAATTAATTAATTAATTAATTAATTAATTGCTAGGTAAGTATGTATGCAACCCCTGGAATCTCATGCAGCCACTTGGTAGAGATTGGGGTGGCATGTAGCAATATATAAAGTCATATATCAAAAGACTCCACAGTCTCCACACTGACCTTCATTCTAAAGAAGCCAAAACTGTAACAATATGGAAGTACAGGTTTTAAGTTGATTGCCTGCCACACACACACACACACACAGAGAGAGAGAGAGAGAGAGAGAGAGAGAGATAGAGAGAGCTTAAGGTAGAGGTGGACAACTAATGCTTGACTGATTATGGATTCATAGACAGATGTCACAGCTGTGACCTAGGTAGCTGTGAATCTAATTATGTAAGGAAATGACTGGGTTGGTTTTCCAAAATTGCAAAGGTTATTTGCCTGGGTTGCAAAGGAATTGGGGGACAATGACTCTCCCTTGGAAGAAGCATTCAAAGACAAGCTGCCACCTTTGTACACAGAAAATCTAGAAATGGACAAACATCTATCCTGCTTAGAAATTAATGAGTTTGGTGCGCTCGGTTCCACCTAGAAGGTGCCTTGAGATTTTGAAGAATTGTATCAGGGTATCATTGCTATCCAAAGGGAGAGTGCTTTTCGTATGAGTAAATAGATCAATAGCACTCTCAGCAATAGAAATACAGTTTCCACAGTGGTGGAAAACTCTCAGGGGGGTCTTTGTCTGCTTGTATAATAAATCTACCAGAAGCTTCAGGAATGACAATCATCTCAGGTCAAGCTGAGTTTTCAGAACTTTTATTCACATAACTAGACTGGGCATGAATGTGCTATAATTCTGAAGCAGCTGGAACAAAGCAGACTGTTCATTTCATTTTTATTCAGCTTTTATTACAGTTTTTGAAGTATATTAGAGTCCCAAAGCTCAAGTCAAATAACCAATATCTCCTCTAAGAAATAATAAAAGAATCCCACTGATATTATAATAATGAAAAACAGTTGCATGTGTTAATGCCAGCCTTATGGTTTTGATTCTGAAAATCAAGAGAGAGTCACAATATATAACCCTTGTACCCCTGCCCTCCATTCCTCAAATTAAGAATTTTACTCAATTTGGAAAGCACACCCAATTTAGGTGAGATGTTCCCTCTTGGCCAAATGAAGCCCCCAATAGTAATATTCTAAATCTATTTCAATTTAAGTTCCCACTTTTAGCACAGGAACCGCCTTGGTTGTCCTGTATGATGACTTTTGTCAGGAGAGAAATTGGTGTGTTCCTACTAATCCTCCATAATTGCTCAGAAGCTTTCAATACCATCAACCATGGTTTTCTTCTGGAGTGGTTGTCTAAGTTGGGGGTAGGTGACACTGTTTCCTACTTGGATTACCATCTCCAGAGGGTTGTGCCTGAGGAGTGCTATTCAGTTCCATAGAGCCTTCATCCTGTTTAACATCTATATGAAACTCTTGACAGAAGTCATCTGGAGTTTTGGAGTGCACTGTGAACTCTAATCTAAACTCTCTTTTACTTCTACAGGAGTGGTAGTGGATGTGCTAGTGGATGTCTGGCCTCCGTAATGGATGAGGGCCAGTTAGCTGAACCTTAATCCAAATAAGACTGAGACTGTGGGTGGTTCCCTAGGCATTGTGGGTGGAGAGTGGCCTGTTCCTCCCTCCTACTGAAGGAGCAAGTGCATAGCTTGGGGTACTTCTGCATCCTCTGCTGTTGCTTGAAGTTCAGGTAGCTTTGGAGGTGCAAAACACCTTCCATCAGCTTTGACTGGTGATCCAGCTATGTCGCTATCTGGATAGGGACAGCCTAGCTTCTGTTCTATATGCTCTCGTGGCCTCTTTACAATGCAATATAGATAGGGCCGACTTTGAAGATGCTTCAGAATTAGTACCTAAATGTGTTCCTTTTGCTTCCATGCTCTTTCCCCCTTCCTTCTGCATTTTATTAGACTGTAAGCCACAGATAACAAACATTGCATAGCTAGCATTGGCTGCCACTCAAAATGTTTTATTAGATTTGCACAGTGCCTAAAAACTTTAAATAATAATAATAATAATAATAATAATAATAATAATAATAATAATATGAGGAAGAAGATTAGTCTTCCCAATCTTATTTGTCTTTTGTGATGGAAAATACAAGTTGTACCTAGTCTTATGAAAAATTCTGTTTGTTTCAGGTTTTTTGTCTCTTCCTGAGCAGCTGTCACTACTAAGGGTTTTTCATGTTGAAGCATTGAGTTGAAACATTCAAGATGAGAAAGTCAAAGCTGGTGATCTAGAGGGAAATGAGAGATGCAGAAGAACTCAAGCTTGCCTAAAGGACAACTTGTTCAGATGGAAGAGTCAGGGCAGAGCTGATCATTTTATAGAATGAGGTGGAATCCCTTTTGCCTCCAGATACCTGTTGAGTTTGCAGTTGTAATACCACCATCTGGCCCTTGCTATGGTGGCACTGAAGTTTATTTCCTTAACAAGTTGCACATGGCAGTGTAGGAAATGTTAGCATCCCTAGTTTGAGACTCCTAGAACCATACAGGGGGAAAGAAAATGAAGCATCTTAGTAAGAAGCTGAGTGAAACAATTGCATGGCGAATGTTTCAGAGCCTTATCTTTTTTGAAAGAAGCTGTGTGCCTCTGGCAAGTTCCTTCACACTGTGGGAGCACACCTCTCTCATCTGTGACTTACAATGCAGTCTTAACCATGTGTACTCAGAAGGAAATTTATAGAATTAGATGGGGCTTACTCCCACCTAAGCAGGACTGCTTTGAAGACTTAGGCTGGGGAAGGAGTTGGAGATGGTAGGCTGGAGGCATCTTGAGCTATGGTGAACATGGACACAGTCACCCCACTATATTTCTGTTCATGGGGAATGTAAGAATTTGTAGCCTTTCAAAACACCACAAAATGTGTCAGGTCACAGATGACAATGGGCCCAAAGAAATGACCATGTACATCATGATACTTTTTGCCTCCATTTTTCATAAAAACGATTGTATCTAGCCTTAGTAGGACTGTCCATACATTATGCTTTCAATTCAGTGGTGATTGCCTGCACCTCTTTACTGAGGAGGATAGAACACTAGCTACGTGCAAACACAGATTTTGGCGCAAACTTCAATTACGATGCCTTCAGAAGGTATTTTTTTTAAGCAGATGAAAACCATTATTTCCTCTTTTGTGATTATCACAGAATGGTCAGTGCGGCAATTTAGTGTGTTGGGGAAAGCAATAGAAAAGGTACATAAATACTGTGAAACACAGACCATTTCATGCAAAGTTGACAAATTATTCCTTTCAACGCCACTCTCCAAAAACACTTTGTAATGCACGAACACTTCCATAGTGCAACCACAAATTAAGTTTTACAGTTATAGCTTTCTTAACAATCTGAAGGAACAGGGAGGCAAAATATACAAGGACAGAGAAATGTGTCAGGATTGCTGCTGGGTTGAATGAAACATTTTACAAAATGGCCCCATTCATGCATAACATTAAACTTTCGCCTATTGCCTTACTTTTAAGTATTTGTTTGAATTTATGGCACAGGAAAGATTAAGGCTTTGGACTTCATGGGTTACTGAATTGCATTGTAACCATATGCAAACCTAGTCAAATCAGGATTAGTGCAGAGTAGATTTCCATAAAACTGCAGTGTTAGTTCCTGCCACTGGACACTGAAAAGTTTTAATAAAAAATATATTTTTTTAAAAAAAGGAATGTAAGTCATCTTTCACCAAGCTGGGGCTAATGGGAGTTGTAGTGCTAATCATCTGAAAGGCACCAGATGTTGTCAAAAGATGGCATAAGTCATTCACCATCTTTTGTACTTCTTGACTGCTCCAACCCAGTTCTCCCTTTAAAATAATCTCAAAATAAGCTTGAATGTGTATATTTTGTCAGACCATATGTTTTAAAACATGAAATTAAATTTAAATTCCAATGCATATAATTCGGCAGAGTTTTGGGGGGGTTAGTGAAATTGAAGCAGAAACAGGACAAAAAAAGACTTCTAGGTGAGCGTATGCAAAAAGTGACACAGACCAGGAAAAAACTTTTATTGGCCTATACCTCCGTCTAGGTAAACTGGTAAACAAATGCCATCTTCCCAAATCGCCTGGCAGGTGATAACAGTATCAAGGCTCTTTCAACCGCAATCCCACCCCATTATCTTCAAGGGGGCAATTGAGACTACATGTGAGGAATCAGCAAAGCCAATTTCAGTAGAGAAACTTTGTGGATATAAGCACTGCCTTCACTGATTGGAGATCTACACCTGCCATTGGCTATGTTGCTAACACTGCAAGCATGAGTCATCCCCTGCCTGTGGGATTTCTTTGCAACAGCAGGAATGAGTAGCTGGGAATTATCGTATTTTTTCCTTCATAAGACACACCTGACCATAAGACGCAGCTAGTTTTTAAAGGAGGAAAGGGGGAAAGCCCCCTTTTTGGGGGGATCAGCTCACAGTTGTGCAGCTTCTTTTGCAAAGGGAAAAGCCCCGGTTTTTTTTGAGGATCAGCTCAAAGTTATTGAGCTTACTTTGCAAAGGGGGAAAACCTGTTTTTATGGGTGTTATGTACTGAAGTTCTCACCCTGGGCCAGCAAGGGGATACTGTAGATAGTTATGCAAATGAAGGATCGAAAGTGACGTTCAGTGATTGGATGGATACTGTAGATAGTTATGCAAATGAAGAATCGAAAGTGACGTTCAGTGATTGGATAGTTTTAGAAAGTTGTTACAGTAACAAGGTACTGGAGCTCTATATAAGCAGGCTGACTGAGGTCTTCAGTTCAATTCTGTTCTGGCATCTGAATAAAGAAGAGCTGTTTGAAGAATCGCTGTGTCGTCTGATATGTTCACCCACAACTTAACAATGGGGTTCAACTCACAGTTCTGCAGCTTCTTTAGAAAAGGAAAGGGAGCCGTTTCTACAGTTTCCAGACAGATAATCTAATCAGCCAGTCACATGTCACTGGGGAAACAAACAGTCTCCATCTGCAGAACATTCCAGAATGGAGGCCTGGGCAAGGGGGTGGGGCCGGAAAGGGAGCCAGCGATCAATCACACATTCACTCCATAAGACACGCAGTCATTTCCCCTTACTTTTTAGGAGGAAAAAAGTGCGTCTTGGAGCGAACAATATGGTACATTTCTCAGGGCAACAACAATATCGCAGGATCAGCCGCAGCCCAACAAAGGGAGCATAGTAATAGTCGCTAGGAAAGGCCATTCCATAATGCTGTCTTGACACGCTGTTACCAGAATATTAGGACTTGAGTGATTTTTTTTCATGCATTTTGATTGCTTTATTCCAAATTTTGACTTTTATCAGGACCATCTTGGTTGTGTGTGCTGAAAGACCTGCTCCCTGCCTTGCATGACTTTTCCCACTTGGCCTGGGAGGGCAGGTTCATAATAAAAAGGTAAAGGGACCCCTGACCATTAGGTCCAGTCGTGGCCGACTCTGGGGTTGCGGCGCTCATCTCGCTTTATTGGCCAAGGGAGCCAGCGTACAGCTTCCGGTTCATGTGGCCAGCATGACTAAGCTGCTTCTGGCAAACCAGAGCAGCGCACGGAAACGCCGTTTACCTTCCCGCCGGAGCGGTACCTATTTATCTACTTGCACTTTGAGGTGCTTTCGAAATCCTAGGTTAGCAGGAGAAGGGACCGAGCAATGGGAGCTCACCCCGTCACGGAGATTCGAACCGCTGACCTTCTGATCGGTAAGTCCTAGGCTCTGTGATTTAACCCACAGTGCCACCTGCAGGTTCATTATAAACTCACAAAATAACTTCCAGTTAGTTTATGTCATTCACCATGCAAGCAGTGCTCCCCCCCCCCCCCGGGGGAGGTCCTCAAGGGTACGCAGTACCAGCACTGTTTTTTTCTAGAAGCAAAGCACTGTGTGCAAATCCTGTACCGACATGTCTACTCAGAAGCAAGTCTCTTTGAGTTCAGAGGGGCTTGTTTCCAAATAAGTGGGAATAGAGTCATAGTATTTATAAGAAGAGTTTAGAAATGTTAAAGTTTGATAAGCTGAATGCTTTCCCTAGTAATGTGCATATGGAGGGGGGAGTAATTGAAAATTTAATGTGTTTATGACCTTGGCGATAAGATTTCTTATGCAGGCAGACTATGAACCGCATCTGAGGGGGATTTAATGATTAGGCACTGAAAGAAAGTCATGTTCTGTTATAGCTTGTTCCCTTTGGTGGGGGTTCTTTTTATGCTTAAAATTTAATGTCAATATGTGTGGTGACATGTGTGCTGAAGCTTAAACAATGAATGTGTTTTACATTTTTTTTCCCAGGATGCCTATTAACTTCCCTGTCATTATTACTCAGCGAGAGCCACTTAATAGTTCAGGAAGTAACATTTCAAGTTTGGATTCTTTACTCCTTGTGCTGCTTAGATAAAATGCTGAAAATATAGAACTACTTAGGAAGCTGCCTTATGACAAAGTAGACCATCCTAACACGTTGGCTCTCCATGGTTTCAGGCAACAGTCTTTTCCTAGCCCTCCCTTTGTGCCCATCTGGAATTTGTACATGGTTTATTCCTGTATATCATGGCATATCACATAACTTGAAATTAGAAGAGACTTCAATCATGAACTATCCCACTGTGATTTATTTTTTTTAAGTGGCACAGTCCCTTCAAGTCAATGGGATCTACTTATCAAATACAGTGGTACCTCGGGTTAAATACGCTTCAGGTTACATTTGCTTCAGGTTACAGACTCCGCTAACCCAGAAATAGTGCTTCAGGTTAAGAACTTTGTTTCAGGATGAGAACAGAAATTGTGCTCCAGTGGCACGGCAGCAGCAGGAGGCCCCATTAGCTAAAGTGGTGTTCAGGTTAAGAACAGTTTCAGGTTAAGTACGGACCTCCGGAATGAATTAAGTACTTAAACCGAGGTACCATTGTAAGCATAATGCCCTAGTGCAATTGTAAAGTTGAAAGAGGGGCAGGAGTGAGCTGACAACTGAAGCAAGGGTGAGGTAATGTTGATAGCTGAGCCAGTCAGACTGCCAGACTGGTGAAGGAAGGGGAGGTATATTGCATTCTTGGGCAGGCTTAACTCAGTAGTAAGCCTTTCAGAACGTAAGATAAGAGGACACTATCTATACATCTGCACACATTTCTGCAGGTAGGTATGTCTGTTTCTGTGTCTGAATCATTCCACAGATTGAAAATTCTGTAGGGCTATTTTATTAGTACTGTACCAGAGCATGTAGATGTAAAGGTCCCAAGCAGAGGGCCTTCTCGGTAGTGGCACCCGCCCTGTGGAATGCCCTCCCATCAGATGTCAAGGAAATAAATGACTATCTGATTTTTAGAAGACATCTGAAGGCAGCCCTGCTTAGGGAAGTTTTTAATGTTTGATATTTTATTGATATGATGGTGATGATGGGAGCCACCCAGAGTGGCTAGGGAAACCCAGCTAGATGGACAGGGTACAAATAAATAATTGTTGTTGTTGTTGTTGTTGTTGTTGTTGTTGTTGTTGTTGTTACCAGCCACTGGCACAAGAGACAGTGTAAATATTAGGGGGGGTCTTGTTTTTCTTTGCCAATGCTGAAAGAAAACTTGTGTCAGTTATTGGGCAGAATACTTTTGTCAATTATTGGCCCTGGTTCCTACCTATGATACCAAATTATCTTCAAGGTCTGACTAAGCCTCAAAGAACCTGGGGCCAATTTACTTAAAAGGCCACCTTTTCCCCTTTTGAACTAATCTACCAGGTAAACAATTGATGGATAGTTTCACTTTGGGTTCTTACAGTATGCAAGTCCAAGGATCAATATTACTTACATACCCTCTTACATACCAAAGCGTTTGGAGGTTTCAGGAGCTGCCATGGAAACTTGTGATGTTTTTGGAATAGTTGTGGGGGGAAACTGGACTTCCGGGTTAGCGCCATCGGCCAATGGCGGATTCCCTCCGAGCTCCGGAGGGAATCGGCTCCGCAGGATTTGGGTCTAGCCGCTGCGGCGACGCGGGAACGCTTAAAAATCACAGGCGGTGCAGCCTGTGAACCTGGTGACTCAGCGGGCACCATTTGCGCCCCCCCTGACCCGCGAAGGAGCCTTTTTAAAGGCTTCGGAACGGGGGACGGGGTGAGTGGCGCGGTGCTGAGAGTCGACTGCTTCTCCTGCAGAGTGAAGCCGCATGCCATGGTCGGAGAGCGCTGACTTATTCTTGTGAACAATTGGATTTTAAAGTAGCAACCCGTGAGTAGTACGGAAATTGGATTTGTAAAGGAATTTTTTTCTTTTTAATTAGGCACGATCGGGGAAGGCGCAAACAGGAAGTCCGTCTCCCCGTCTTGTATATAATCTAAAGCAAGGACCAGCTAACTAAGGTCGAGAGGATTTTTTCTTTTTTATTGGGTAAAGACATTAATTTCACGATTTGGCAGTTTAAGTAATCTTACTGGAGGATAAGAGCTAATTTTGGGAGCTGAAGTGCCGCCACCCCGGACCCGGGAGTGATCCGCGAGAGAGCCTGTTGAAGAGATATTGAAGAGTTTCACAGCTGTCAAATTAGCTGTCAAGACGGGAAAAGAGAACTTTGTTTTCTATTGTCTCTGCTGGTTATATTCGTTACAATTTGGCTATATTTTGTCAAAAACAAGGAAAAACTGAAACAAACTAACTTAATTTTTGGATTTGAACTGGAAGGAATACTAAGTAACCAAAATCCCTCTAGAGGGGGTTTTGGGACATTACAAGAATGACTGAAGGAGGGAAAATTCAAGCTAAATTGGACAGAGTTTTTTTTCTCTTGGGAAAGTTACAAGGCCAAATTGATGTTTTGGCTACCAACGTTGCAACTCTGGACTTAACAGTAAACAAATTCATTGAATTTGATAAGGACTTGATCCAGGAAGTTCATGCAGCTGGACAAGAGGAGAAATTTGAGAACTTTGAGAGTGTGGAGAAAGAGATACATGTTGTTTCTGAGGAAAAGGAAGGAGGAGATGCAATGTTGCAGATGACAAAGGAGAGCCAGAGGCCTGACATGATGGTTATAAAGGAAAATAAGAATTTGATGATGAAAATCTGGTCCGAGCTGGAGATTGAAGAATGGAGAGATCTCCTTATGTGGAGATCTGAAGACCCAAGGATTACAAATTTGATTAAGGTGAAAGTTGGAGCTTTGGGGACATTTGGACTTGAAAGGAGTAAGAAACATGATTTGGGCTCCACTTTTAAGTATGGAGGTCTGGCTGGAAGAAACATTGTCCCTATCGGGCCAGAGCGTCTCCGAGATCTGGTGTTTAATACTAAGGACTATCAAAAAAACCGGCAAAGAGGAAGTGAGAGAGAATTAAGAGCCTCGGATGTGAGATCTCCAGGCTGATAGCAGATTAAGACTGATGGACCATTGTTGGGGATTGAAACCGGGAAACGGGATGGGGTGGGGTTTGGGGATCCAAAGGGTGTATAATTATAATCCGTCTTTTTTCTTTTTATTCTGTTTTGTTATTAGTATGAAAAGTGGGGAATTCGTGGAAGGGAATTTGGGTTGACTTTAGAAAAAGGATTTAAGATTAAGAATGAGTACTGATGTATAAATTTTGATGTTGTAAAACTGGTTTTTTAAATTGATCTAAATATAAAAAGGTTAAAAATTGGGGACCAGAACTTGTTGAATTAACAATTTGAATTGGAATATAAGAAGGGGAGGTGTGGGGAAGTCAGGGAAATATGTTATAGAAAAATAAGGATTGTAAATTGTATATGTTTTCTTTTTTTGTTTTCTTTTTTTTGTTTTTTAATGTATTAAAATGGAAAATTCTTAATAAATATCTATTAAAAAAATAGTTGTGGGGGGAAACTGCAAGAAGGGCTCATTTTTTGGATAATGGATTTTGTATAATGGCATCCACATAAAACTGTGAAATGTGTGTGCAATTAATTTGGCTACAGGCTATGTATTTATCCTTCTACAGTGAGCCTGATCTGTCCTGCAGTTGTGCTGCTTAAAGAGCTTGCTAGTTGTGTCAGTTTTCATGTCTTCATACAACAAACTCTTTGCTGCTCTGGGGTCTTCTCTGCTAACCTTTCCAAGTGAAACCGTTCCACAAGTGTCCACCCCCAAGAAGATTTTCCTTTGACTCACCTAACTCCCAGCAGCAAATAAGCTAGAGCAGTTCATGCTATGAGAGAACCTGTTATCCTCTTGATCTTGATTTTTAAATATGCAGGGATGACAACAACAGCCGGGGTCTATTTGCAATTCAAATCTGTTCCCAGCTTAGCAGGGCTCTCTCTGTTTTCCTTTTCAGTTTTCTTCCATGAACAAGTATATGGTGTGCCACCTAAGACAGGCAAGTGCACTTCTGGGTGGAAATTAAACTGTAAAAGGCAGCATCTGGTGGAGAAGATTTGCCATAAGAAGAATGGGCGATATTCAGCTTGACTCAGCTGCTGTTTCTGCACATTGTTGATTTTTCATTTAAGAAAACTCTGTTTAATGATACACAAAGCATTTAGTTTATTATTTCGTATTTATGGACATATGTGGTCCAGTAATTGGCCATAATCTTGGCCCATAATGATGCCTCTGTCATGATCCATCTTATGGGACCTTATGGGAATGAATTCTTCCCCTGTACATGGATGCCCTAGTTACTTCCAGATTAGTAGCGCAAGCCATTTGAAACATATTATCTCCATTATGTATGATCTGCATTGGTGCCTGGTGGTTCTAAGGCTCAACTCAAGGTCCCAGTTTTAACCTCTGAAGCCCTAAACAGCTTAGGACCTGGATGCCTTCTGGATCACCTCTATATTTCCTTTATCTATATATCATTTCCCATGTTCTCTGTCCCAAGGCTATGTTCCAAATTCCTCAACCATCTGGTGTATGGCAGGTACGGACTCACTGCTAAGACCATTTTCATGGAAAACAATCTTACTCAGCTACAAGTGATCGCCAAAGAAAGAAAGAAAAAGAAGGCAGGTAGTGACAAGGAGCATAGCCTCCTTGGTGGTGGTGCCCACCTTCCAGGTGAGATCTATCAAGTGCAGGTACTGTATGCTTTTAGACATTTGGTTCAAGAAACCTTACAGCTGTTGATTTTACTTTTGTATGTGCTGCATGCTGTTTCCTTTTTAATTTTGAAGATTGTTTTTATGAATTGTTCTTCTTGCTATTTGGAGAAAAAGGTGGATTGTCACGCCAAATGTTATGTTAATATGTTGCCTAATGTACTATTGTTGTCATTGCTTTTCCTTTATACATTCTTTGAGATTTGATTACTATAATCCACTTGGAGTTATTTTTCAAAAAGAAGGGGTATGAGGGTTTTCCCCCAATAACTAAAGTCCCACAGTAAGCACAGGTGTCAATCAAAGGTCCAGTGCTCACTGAGAGATAAGAGTCAAAGGGAAGAGTCATGTCTTGTAGTTCCACCCACTTTTGCTTCTGGCCCTGCCCATCCCCTGCAGCTCCTGGAAGGTTGCCCAAAATGCAATGTGTCCCCTGAGCTGAATTTTTCCCCCACACACCCATTTTAGGGCTTTAAAGGACTGTCTGCTATAATAATATATACTGTACTTCTCAACAGGCACAGCCTGGTATCTGTTGTCCAGTCCCGCTGGAATGGAATGTGTAGCAGCCCAAGGAACAATTATGAAATCTGAACTACTTCCAACTTTTAAAAAATGCCATTGGCATAGATTGCTTAGGTGACTCTATCAATTGCATCATGAAAAAACGTCTGAGTCCCCAGAGAAGCCCTTATGTTTTATAAACTTGGCTTTTGAGGCTATAACATTAAATGGATGTATGAATTAATGAATCAATGGAATGTAATCTGGTTTCATTCAAGCTTCTGATCCCCTGGTCAAGCAGAAAGGAAGCTTAAAAGCCTTGTATACAGTCAAATCCATTAACAATGAAACCTTTTATGTCAGAGGTCCCTTTCCCTTTGTTTGAAATCATTGTTTGATCAACAGAATACATTCAGTTGCCTCATTAACTTCTGTATCTATTTTTATTATGTTTGAATCTCCAAAGTAGTGTTTGCTGGAAAACATTGGCAAGAATTCAAAAGTGTGAATTGATTTTTATGTGTGCACACCTTCACTCCAGTTTAACGGCCCAGGTGTTTTTCTTTGATCATCACCCTAGTGAATTGTCCCATTGTATTTAATTGATCAGTGTCCCGGAGTTTCATGCACCCAAACTGGCCAAAAAATCAATTTCAACGCTCCTCTATGCAGACGACGTGGTTCTCTTATCATGAACTAAAGTAGACCTCAAAAGGCTATTAAGAGAATTCTCAGCCTACTGCAGGAGAGATCAACTGGTGGTTAATCACAAAAAAACCAAAGTCATGGTCTTCGCTAGGAGACACAGACATCACAGATGGGAGATGGACAATCAGCCAATAGAACAGGTCAAAATTTTCAAATACCTCGGAGTAGTTTTCCAGTCAACAGGGGCCTGGGAGGCCCATCATAAATATGCTAGGGAAAAAGCATCTCAAAGCGCCAAAATACTGTCTCGCTTTTACTTTACGAAGGGGGGCAGACATATTCCAGCAGCTCTGGAGGTCTTTCAAGCAAAACCCTTGGCGCAATTACTCTACGGGGCCCAAATCTGGACGGGAAATCATTGCCGCACACTTGAAACGGTCCAGTCTAAATTCTTAAGACAGATTCTAGCCGTTCCACCATGCGCACCAAATGCGGCCCTACGGCTGGAGACTGGCCTCCTCTCCGTCGAAACCCAAACCTGGTTAAGAACATTCAACTATTGGCTTTGCTTAAATTTAAACCCATCCGGACTACTACCTCTAGTAGCACGAGATGCTCATAGAAGTAGGTGGTCCAAAGTAGTGCATCAAAAACTACTTACATATGGCCTCCAAGCACAGCATCTCCTGAAAATGAGTCTCCCCAAGGCAAAAACCATTATTGACCAGCGCATGAAGGATATTGAGCAGCAGAATAATCTGGCCTATATTAAGAAATTTAGTGCTTGGTACGCTTATCTGCCCCCCTCCCACTTTGATTCTCGGGCACCTTATTTGTCTACCTTAACCATCCCAAAACTCAGGTGGGCCTTTACACTGGCCAGACTAAATATGTTACCCTCAGCTGTTCTTGAAGGTAGATATCAAAAAATTTCATTCGAGAACCGGCTCTGCCCCTGTGGAGCTGGCTACGTGGAGACTGTGTCACACATTCTCTTGTCTTGCTCCCTATATAAAGATCTCAGGGACGAGACCATCACGCCGCTCCTATCTGCCATCCCGGGTCGCTCTTGTGAAGCCAAATTGTTCTTACTCCTAGCCGACCAGAACAGCTCGACAACAGAGAAGGCTGCCAAATTTATCGAGAGAGCAATGAGACTGAGAGCTGCTATCTGAATGACATCAGTGTCATCACCCGGATTCCTTGCCTAGGATCTTATTATTATTATTATTATCATTATGTTCTATTATTATTATTTTATTACCTCTGCCAAGTTTTAAGTACTGAGATTATTAATTTATCTGCATCTGGTTATTATTCTTTCTCCCTGTCCTGACCATCCCTCCGAGGTTATATTTATATGTGTTTGTCCTTTGATGCTATGGCCTGTCGGCTACGCAAATAAAGTCTATTGAATAAAGTCTATTGAATTGATCAGTGTTTTAATTTATCAGTGTCTGGGTGGCTTCCAACAAAATATTAAAAATACAGTAAAACATCAGACATTAAAAACTTCCCTAAACAAAGCTGCCTTCAGATGTCTTCTAAATGTCATATAGTTGTTTATTTCTTTGACATCTGATGGGAGGGCATTCTATCTTTTGAGATCATTTATGAAAAGATACCATTGATTTTATTTTTAGGTGGATAGTATAAGTGAATTAACAGTGATGGAATCTTAAGTACACTTGATGTTTATATTACTCTCCTGCTTCAAGGGAGGCATGTGGGGAGAGAACTAGTGTTTTTGCCCTTGCGGCCCCTCCCTGTGGCATGCTTAATACACCATTATAATGTTTTGGAATTGTGGAAATGCACTTGTATCGTTTTTAAAGTCACTTCAAGAATCTAGTCAGTGTATCACATACAACTGGATCTCTTTCAACAAATGACTGTCACACACCCCAAATTTTTTATATAGTTCATTTATTCATCTTCACTCTTCTGCTCCCTTCTACATATCCTGACTTAATACAGTGCTGCATTTGTGAGGACTTATTTGTGTTTGACTATCCAATTTCCCTGCCCATTTGGATGATTTAGGATGGCTCATACTGAATCAAAACAAAGGCATATTGCTGTGTCAAGCTGCTTCCAGACTATTTTCTAGATGGGACTCAGTCATGCACTGGCAAATTCAGGTTGCCCAATTAAAGTGGATTTGGCACTCCTGCGTAACAACCCCTCCTCCCCTATCCTTCAGAAAAGATCCCAGACTTTTTGCAGTAAGGAAAGAAATGGTAAAAAGCACTGGAAACCATGGGATAACATGCCAACACATAACTTCCCTGCAAACAAATGAGAATGAAGGCTCAATAAACTACTGACGTCAAATAACCTCCCTGCAAACTTTGTGCAATGCAGATCATGACAAATGGTTGGTAAACAAGTCATCTGGAAGTAACCTCAGTGTCCTGGAAATGCACAGAATTTAACCTTTTTGGCTTCAGCTCCTTCTTCTTAATCTAGTCTCCTGCCTTCCTAGAAATGTGGAAATGTTCTGTCAGAACACTCAGGTACTCTTTGTAAACCATTTAAAGGATTTCAAAAATGCTCATTCAGAAAGGTTATGAACTTTGTGATGTACATAGTGTCAGTGAGTCAAAGAGGATGGTGCTGACAAGAAACCTTTTATGGTTTACAAGAGTGGTCTTGTTACATGAAATAATAGCATTTCCCTGATACTGTGCTGCCATCTGTTTCTATTCTAGTAGGGTGAAAGCTGTATCAAACTACTGCAATGGAAAAGCAAGTGCAAAGCTGTTTTTTTAAATATATATATAAACAATCAAATAAATAAATAAATAAAAGCTTTCTGTACCTTGGGCACCTCCAAAATCCTTTTCTTTAAATAAAGGAGGGAAATGGCATATATCAAGTATTTGAAATCCCTGACCTTCAGCAGATGTCTCTTCAGAGCTTTCTCAAAGTTTGATTTGACCTTTAAAAAACCATTAGTACTACCCAACCTTTTTTTATATAGGCCCCTGGATAGTTATTGAAAGCAAAGCTTCTAAGTCATCATTACGGTCCGTTTCCTGGAAAGGCTGGAAGCTGCTGCTATTTTTGTATGGGAAAGGAATGAGCTGGCCATGGTGCTGAAAAAATGTTGATAACAACATAGGACAGCCAGGATGAGTTCAGTCATTTGGTTAACTAGAAATGTCGTTTGCATAGATGAGATTAGATTGCTCTAAAGTGTCTGAAAATCACACAGTAAAAACAGGTGTGGTAGTCAACTAACCTTAAAGGTAAAGGTAAAGGTACCCCTGACCATTAGGTCCAGTCGCTGACGACTCTGGGGTTGCGGCGCTCATCTCCCTCTATAGGCCGAGGGAGCCAGCGTTTGTCCACAAACAGCTTCCAGGTCATGTGGCCAGCATGACTAAGCCACTTCTGGCGAACCAGAGCAGTGCACGGAAACGCTGTTTACCTTCCCACTGGAGCAGTACCTATTTATCTACTTGCATTTGACATGCTAGGTGGACAGGAGCTGGGACCGAACAACAGGAGTTCACCCCGTCGCGGGGATTCAAACCGCCGACCTTCTGATCAGCAAGCTCTAGGCTCTGTGGTCTAGCCACCTTAGCATTTGCCAACATTGGGTAGCATATGGGTAGCATTTGTGTTCTCTAGCATGCCAGTCTCAGAAAAGGTGATAGCATGTTATTTTCATTCCTTTTTCAGCCCTAATTTCTAGTTGTTATTATCTTCAATGCCTACGCACTACCTCCAGAGTCGGAGGCCGTCTGCCTTTGAATAACAATTACTGGAAGTGATGAGCAGGAGAATGCTACTGCATTCATTCATGTCCTGCTTTCAGGCTTCCCACAGGCATCTGGCTGGCCATTGTGAGAAGGGTATGCTGAACTAGACAGGTCTTTGGTCCAATCCAGAGGGGCTCTTCTTAATTACACAGGTTTGGGAGTTGTGTTTGTTTATAAACCCACTTCCTAAAAATGTTCCTTACGGCTTAAAATGCTTTCCTCATGGCATTCATTATACGTCATTTTTAATTTGCTTCATTTGAAACAAAGGAACTTCAAAGGGAGACATCAATATGAAATTACAATGCATCAAGGATGCCATTGAGCTAAGTTTTACTCAGACTATACCCACTGAAATTAATGAACATGACTAAACTGAGTCCATTCATTTTGGCCACTTTTGGATTGAATGAGACAGGATGTCTGTGCCATCAGAAACTGTTTTAAGAACTATCACTGTTAAGCATGCAATTATTAATGTCTGTACTTTTCTGCATTCTGCATGATTTCATTTCCCTCTAGCCTCACTTTTTGCAATCCTACACCCAACCATGAATACATGTATCTGTAGCTTAGGATAAAAGGTCATGCATCTGATGAAATGAACTATAGTCTGTGAAAGCTTATGCCATAATAAAGTTGTCTTCAAGCTGCCACAAGATTTAGTTGGTTTTGCTGCATAAGATTTACATGGATGTTGTTGTTGTTTAGTCGTTTAGTCATGTCCGACTCTTCGTGACCCCATGGACCAGAGCACGCCAGGCATTCCTGTCTTCCACTGCCTCCCGCAGTTTAGTCAAACTCATGCTGGTAGCTTCGAGAACACTATCCAACCATCTCGTCCTCTGTTGTCCCCTTCTCCTTGTGCCCTCCATCTTTCCCAATGTCAGGGTCTTTTCCAGGGAGTCTTCTCTTCTTATGAGGTGGCCAAAGTATTGGAGCCTCAGCTTCAGGATCTGTCCTTCCAGTGAGCACTCAGGGCTGATTTCCTTAAGAATGGAGAGGTTTGATCTCATTACTTTGGTGATGTATGTGTTTTGGTTTCTTCCTGGATATGTCTTAGGCATCAATTTTGAGTTTTCTGGATGAGGTTCTCAATTAGGTAAGAATTACAGGACCAAATTAATTTTTGCATATTCATGATACTTGGAATTTGGCTCTAGACCTCGGATAGATGAACCTGTCAATCTGAGTTTACTTTTTTTTTAAAAAAAGAAAACATTGGAAATATTCATCAATTAATTTATCCCAATATATACATGTTTGCATTCCACTCTGCCTGTATATACAGTGTCCCTCGAATTCACAGTACCCTCTTCAAAATGACATTTATTTCACAACTGACAACATCAAAAGGGAATCCACTCTACAGGGGGGGGGGGAACTAGCTTTCCCAAACTGAACATAGCAGTATTTGTTTAGAAATATTTGCTCTTCTACTCAAACTAAGTGAGTGGTAAGGAAAAGAATGCAATGAGCAGATGTGAACTAGTCATGTATTCATGACTAAGTATCTAATTGCAAAATAATTGCATCATTATCTCAATTTGTTTTGTCTTTCTCCTAATTAATGGACAGCTGTAAGATCCCCCTCCTGTATCTGACTTAATTTGCTTGGAAACAGACCCAGTATCTGATTCTACTGGTAAGATAACTGTCTTCTGCTCTAGTACATTACAAAACTACATTTTCATTTAAAAGTGCCATCTTATTACTCTGTTGTGGTTTTGTGGTTTCATTATTGTGAATTCTTCTGTCTTTGTGGTTTCACTTTATAGTGATGACTGATAAAGAGTCTGGGACTTGACAAAAGAGTGTTAATGTCCCATCTATTGATGGCAGTGTTCTCAAGGAGCTCAAGAAAGACTATGTGGTATTCCACCCTCCCCATTTTATCCTGACAACAGGCCTGTGAAGTAGGTCAACCGGTGAGCTTCATAGCCCACCCTGGCCATATGTATTTAATTGGACTTAAAAAACACACAAATCAGTTAAATATTAGCTCTGCCCCCAAAATGATTCAGTTCTGGATCAGGTATCCCGCCCCCCCCCCACTTGGAAGGGCATTGTGCACAGCCTAGATGATAGACAGATGATAGATAAGGTAAAGGTGTTGATATTTTCACCCCCTCCCATTGCGAGAATCTTCTGTTATGATGTTATGAAAAAGGAGGGGGCGGAAACTGCTCTTCACTTCTTCCATGCCTGCCTCTCTGTGTATGTTATCTATGTGGTGATTAGATGGCTGAGTGGGAGCTGTAACACTCATGCAAGCCAGTAGTTCTTAGTTTGTACTAGCTGTTAGAAATAAAAAGAAGTTATGCTTCACAGCTAGCTTCCACATTGTTTATCCTTTGCTGAGTCTGGTGCTCACAATGCACAGTTGTGGGTCCAGTGCACTGGGACCTGCTTTCCAGGAATGGAAGGTCTCTGGAAGTGCTCCAGTCGCCTAGCCCAGTTGGTGCAGAACCAGTTATTGAGCTCAGTCGCTGACACTGGTTGAAAGGCGTACTGACAAAAGGACCCCTGGACAGTAAAGTCCAGTCAAAGGCAACTATATAGATGATAGACAGACAGATAGATAGATGATAGATAGATAGATGATAGATAGATAGATAGATAGATGATAGATAGATGATAGATAGATAGATAGATAGATAGATAGATAGATAGATAGATAGATAGATAGATAGATAGATGATAGATAGATAGATGATAGATGATGGATAGATGATAGATGATAGAGACAGACAGATGATAGATGATGATAGATGATAGATAGATAGATAGATAGATAGATAGATAGATGATGATAGATAGATAGATGATAGATAGATAGATAGATAGATAGATAGATAGATAGATAGATAGATAGATAGATAGATAGATGATAGATAGATATAGATCACAGAGCACAGTGGCTTTAGCAAAATAACTTTAATGGTGTTCCTTGTGATGCTTTTATCAAATCCTAGCTCAGTAAGTGCACAGTTCAGGTAGCTTGCTTCATTTGTTGTAATGTGCTCATCTGAACTTGATTGCTAACACTAGGAAACCACTGTTAGAATATTCAGAATGGGAAGTGAAATAGCGACACTATGAAGGAAACTGACAGGCCTGCTGTGCTGGTGAATCAGCTTGACATTTTCATTGTACCTGAGACCTACTTGCATTACTGAAGCAACTAGGGAATACATCCCACTAGTGCTGTATTCAGGGCTGTGAATGTTCATTGTGAAAATAAGACTTTCGGAAGCTTTATCACATTGCCTAACCACCGCCCCCTCTTACATGTCTACTCACCCCTTTCTGCTGTTTTCCACAACCTCTTAGCAGCCCCAATTAGGTTCTGCGTCACTTTCCTTAAAACAGAAAACCACCTGCAAATTCTTTCAGTTGCTCTGCAATGTGTCTTTGATCATGCCTCTTGCTTGTGTTTATGGAGGATGGGAGAGGGTGTAGAAACTAGTCTACTCTGCCCACTTTTCTTGTTGGTCCCACCTACCACAGGCATGTAGCCATTAGAAGGTTGTGCTAAAGGGAATATGTCCATTGGGATGAATCAGGTTTCTTACCCCTGCTTTACAAGAAGGCTCTACCTTTAGTTCTTGTCACAACAGAAGAAAACATTATTGTGTGTACAGTGGCAGACCTACATTTTGGGAGCCCTGAAGCTTGAACTGTCATGAGGGCACCTTCTCAACCAGCAACGAGGCCTGGGTAACCACTGTTATCTTCTTCAATTCAGTTTATCCATGACGGATCACGATTTATTTATTTATTTATTTAAAAAAATAACTTCTCATCTCAGATTTTGATTAAAATTGCTATACTTTAGTTTAGGGAAGCTTTTAATGTTTGATGCATTACGGTATTTTATTATTTTGTTGTAAGCTGCCCAGTGGCTGGGGAAGCCCAGCCAGATGGGTGGGGTATAAATAATACATTATTATTATGATGATTACTGAATTATTTCACATGTCAAAGTCACTGGTGTGAATAAAAAAAAGGCTATGCCTTATAGCTTTCAAGTTACCATGACACTCCAGCTTTACAACAGCTGTGCTACTAAAATATATACACAAACAAATTAATTAATTTGAGTTGTGTGGCTTAAATTGGGTCTACTGGACCCAATATTTCTAAGAACAGTTGCTTTTGGGGGCCCTCCAGGATTAGGGCCCTGAAGCTTAAGATTCATTAGCTTCATAGTAGAAAGCACACATGGGAGGAGACTCTTTAGCAGAGACCAAAGAGTTAGAACTCTGGTCTTTTGTCTGGTGGAATAAAAATACTCATGTACCTTTCAGGCTTTTTGTGAGGATCACTGCTAAATAGTATTTGTGAAGTGCTTTGAACTGAGAAGTGCCAAGCATTTGTGTATTATAATGTTTTTAGTGGCATGTGCAAGCCTTTGTCAATATGCATTGAGGAGGAACTGTCTCCAATGAAGACATCTGCATTGGGAAATCTCTAGCAAGCACAGCTACACACTGCCATTTTTGTTGGACAGCTGGCGGTTATAACAATAGGAATAACAATCAGAAATGCTTACGGTACTTTGGTATGTTGAAATGTAAAACTGAAAATATAAAAGTTGGAAATATACCAACAGCAGCAACAGCAGAGATCTTTCAGTGTCTGATTTAAGGGGCTAATTCTGGTATATGACTGACTGAAGATTCTGATGGGCTGAGTGTTCTAGTCATTTGGGAGTTAGTTGTAAATGAGGAAGATTGCTGAGATTTTGGCAGTTGGAGGACATGGAGGGAAAAGTTTTCCTGAGGAGGTTTACCTCACTATGTTTGGCTGAATATGTCACCCTTCTCTCAGCTAGGCCTGTAAATAAGACTATTCTCAAGAGAACGTGGGATTGTTTGTTAGTGCAAGCCGGAGATTTTCATCGGTTATTGTGCGTGTTATTGGTTGCTGAGGCAAGGGCTATTGTTTATTGTCTGTCGCTGTGGCAATTGTGTGGCCATTTGGTGGCTTCTACTTGCGAGGGGACAGACGATGGGTGGCTTTTGCAATGTGTGTGTGGCGATTTTCAGCAATCCCCCCTAAAAAAAGCTCAACAACTCTGAGCAATCTCCCTTCATTATCTTAATTTGGAGTCCCCAAAAATATGGGTCATCTTACACATGGGGGCGTGTTATACACTGAAAAATACGGTACTCTGCTAACAATAAAATATGAGCTACACACCATCTGTGAATCTTTCTGCTTCCTTTGTGTAATATAATCAGTATATTTCCAGACACTGTTATGTGATGGGAGAGGAGAATCAAGTCTCAACAATTCAATGATAAAAAATGTTAGTGGCCTATTAACAACAATGACTGAACAATCAAAGTGCCACACATAATTTCAATTACTTATACAGGAAGGTACTGTCTGTTTACATAGCTTCCACTTTAGCTCTGAACAGGCTGGCCTGAATTCATCTGAACCTTGGAATAAATGCACACCTGGGGCACTGCTTTGAAGCTGTCTGGGCTAGAAACGGTGCTTAAGGCACCAAACCTAACTGAGGGACTTCAAAACTTGTCTGGCAATACAAGAGGTATGTAGCTCAGTGGCCAGTAAGGTGGCACTGGTGGAGCTGTGCTGTTCTCCTGCCTTCCCCACACCAAGCTGTTGGGAATACCATTCCACCCTTGCTGCAGATATGTGGGATTGTTACATGTCTGTTTACATTCCAGCACAGATTGCTGGAGTCCCATGAGCGGAACATCCACTCTGTATTGCTTTTGCTTTTTCTCTCTCCCTGAAAAACGACAAAGAGAGAAGCCATATTTTTCTTTGTCCTGATTTACGTTCAATAAACGTAGCCTAGTATCCATGCCTCGAGCCAGCTCTGTTGTGTGTTTACACTGCTGAGTAATGTGTGCTCATGCATGCACAGCAGCATGAGTCACAGACACACAGGAGGATGACTGGTGGATCTCCGCAGCGGCAAGGCTGAGAAGGGAGATGCTCCGGCTGGGGCCTGTCCAGTTGCCTTTCCATCGCACGGTTCTGACACAAGCATCCCAGCCAGCACTGAGAGGGGCAGGGGCAAGGCCGCAGGTAGCTCCGTATGCTGCATCCACACCACTCTGAAATCCCTCAGATTTCCATTCCACCTTAAGGAGCAGATTTGTGGAACTGTTGCGTGTCACATGTCTGTTTACATTCCAGCACAGCTTGCTGGGAACTTCCGTTGTGTGTATTGCTTTTTCTTTTTCTTGGTTCTCTCTGAGAAGACGACGAGAGAGAGAGATGTTTCTTTGTCCTGATTTATGATTAATAAATCCATAGTTGTAGTATGCTTCCACAAGCCTCACACCTATTCTGTGTGTACAGTTCACTCTGCTAATAGTGTGCCCTGGCTCTGAAGCCCGGGTCACTGATTTACATCGGAGCAGAGGCCGATGAGCCTTCACAGTGGGACGGCTGGAAGGAGATGGCCCAGCTGGGGCTAGCCAGCTGGTCTCCTGGCCCTCTGCATGTCGACAACAGTCCCTACCCTCTCCCTCATGTTAACCATCAGTGACACACAACATTTGAAAGACAAGAGAACAATGCAGCCTCACCTGCACCACCTTGCCAGCAGTTATTGCTAAAACAGCTATTTTGCACACAGAGGGTCCCAGGTTGAACCCACAGAATCTCAAGGCTTGGCATGTCCTCTGTCTGAAATCCTGGGGAATATTTGTATAGACAAATACTGAGCTAGAAGTGCCAACAGTCTGACTCATTATTAGCTAATTTCCTGTGCTTCCTGTCTCATGCATGCTTCTAAGTATTCCTGTCCCTGAATATGCAGGATCCAGGGCTAGAGCCACCCTCAAAATATTCCAGGTCCTCCTTCCAAACTTCCTACTAAAAAAACACACCCCTGTCTGATCTTTCTATAACCATTAAGCCTCTGGGATTGCTGATCAGAAGGTTGGCAGTTCGAATCCCTGTGAAGGGGTGAGCTCCTGTTGCTCTGTCCCAGCTCCTGCCAACCTAGCAGTTGAAAAGCACACCAGTGCAAGTAGATAAATAGGCACCACTACGGCGGAAAGGTAAATGGCGTTTCCATGCACTCTGGCACTTGTCATGGTCCTCCATGTGCCAGAAGCGGTTTAGTCATGCTGGCCACAAGACCTGGAAAACTGTCGGTGGACAAATGCTGGCTCCCTCAGCCTGAAAGCGAGATGAGCGCCACAACCCCATAGTTGCCTTTGACTGCACTTAACCATCCAGGAGTCCTTTACCCTTTTTTATATAAGCTATTGTCAGGGCTGCTTCCAGATCCTAGCTCACAGAGGATCACGTTAGCCAGCGTTCACTTTATAAAAGTCTTTATTGAGTTATAGTTTCCAATTTCAAACTGCCGCAGGCAGCCCTACGTCTTATCAGCTAGACCGGCGAAGCTCCGTCTGAGTCCCCGCCCCCTGTACACCAACTTAATAACCTCGCCTTACTCCACCTTTTCCGCCTTCCCCTCCTTCTCTGGGTCCCTCTGCCCCCCGTGGTCTCTTCCTTCCTGGATTCTTCTGACGCTGACCCCCCGGACCCTTCTGTCTCCTTGCGGCGGGCTTTAGGACCTGGCTCCCTTTCCGGGCTGCTTACTCTGCCGCCTTCCTGTGCATTTGAACTTGGCGCACGCACCCAACCTCCCACTTTCCGCTTGACCGTTCCTTCGCTCCCCGATGGGGGTGTGGCCACTCCTGACTCATGCCCTCCCCCCTGCGGCGAGCCGCCGGCTCCCGATACCTGGCGCCCTTCCTCCTCACTGCGCTCTGTTGGGGACGTTGGCCCCGATTTCCAACTGCTGCTCTCTGAACCCCCTTTTGCCCCTTTTTCCTGGGGTGTCCCCTTGATCTCCCCCCTCGCTCTGGCCACTGGCGCTCCTTTCTGTGAATCTTCCGATTCACTGGAAAGACTCGGAGATCTCGGGTCGTCGTCATCGCTCATCTTTCCTTCGGACTCCTCCCCCTCGCTCTCTGTTTCCTCCCTTGCCCTCACCTCTGCTCCTGAACCCCTGACAGCTATGAACTAAAAGACAGTATTCCTCCCAAGTAAACCTCCTCCCACCTTGCAAGTTTCTAGCCAATGCATGCAAACTTATGAGAACAGGGGTACCTAATGTGATGTCCTCTAGATGCTGTTGTATTCCAGTTCCTATCAGCCCCAGCTGACACGGCCAAAGTAGTCCAACTACATCTGGAGGGCACCAGGTTAGCTGCCCTGACATTATGATGACTGACATGAAACTGGGCTCATCTTTTTCAAAAGTGCAAGCATTAAAAAGCACACTTCAAAGTAGCACGTACCTGGATCTTACCTTTGCACCCATTTTATGCATAGCTGGAAATTGCAGATATGCTATGGCAACTTATCTGCAACATTCTCAGCTTGTCTTCAGGCCTAGTGAAAGTATTCCAGCTGGCTCTCATAAAGCCCCACTTCTCTGAATCTGTTTCCTTTACACCAGCACATTCACCACATCATTTAACTTGATCTATCCCTGCCCAACCCAGCCATGGCAAAACATAATATCTAGTTTTCAAAAAGCCCTACTTGTTGAAGTGGAAAATAAGATGATGTCTGGGTAGTTTCTCCTGGAAAATGGATTAATACAACAACCTCAACTAATAAATAGATATTCTATTTTGTTGCATCTGGAGCAGGAGGCAGAAAGCAATCTCTCGTGCTACATGAGAAGGACACATGAATACTTTGTACCATTGTGATGCTCCTGAGTTGGAGATTGAAGTTATGTACAGAAAATATATTACCATATCATCACATTCTCCATTTCAATAGTAGCAAAATGATATGCTGGGCGCCTATGCAGTCTTGGAAACCAAGAAATTGCTGCATGTCTGGACCTCAGGTCTTGAAAACTACCTCTCTTGAGCAGACATAACCAAATATTAGGCTTTTGTTTTAAGTACCACTTCTCTAAATGTAATAATAATAATAATAATAATAATAATAATAATAATAATAATAATAATAATAATTTATTGATACCCCGCCCATCTGGCTGGGTTTGCCCAGCCACTCTGGGTGGCTCCCAACAAAAGATTCAAAATACATCAGTCATTAAAAACTTCCCTAAACAAGGCTGCCTTCAGGTGTCTTCTAAATGTCATATAGTTGTTTATTTCTTTGACATCTGATGGGAGGTCGTTCCACAGGGCAGGCGCCACTACCAAGAAGGTCGACTGCCTGGTTCCCTGTAGCTTCACTTCTAGCAGTGAGGGAACCACCAGAAGGCCCTCGGTGCTGTACCTCAGTGTCTGGGCTGAATGATGGGGGTGGAGATGCTCCTTCAGGTATACTGGGCCGAGGCCGTTTAGGGCTTTAAAGGTGAGCACCAACACGTTGAATTGTGCTCAGAAATGTACTGGGAGCTAATGTAGGTCTTTCAAGACCGGTGTTATGTGGTCTCGGCGGCCACTTCCTGTCACCAGTCTAGATGCCGCATAAATAAGGATCTAGTTCTTATAAATTTGCTACAGTGAATGCTGACACCAATATGAGAGATGCATCAAAGGGCAAAGATCATGGACTTTGCTCCCGCAAGATAGTGATGGCCATTGACTTGGATGACTTTAACAGAGAAGTAGACAAAAATAGGAGTGGCTATCAATGGCTCCTAGCCCATAATGGCTGGATTCTTCCTCCACTGTTGAAGGGAGGATGCCTCTGAGTGCCACTGTTGCACTCAGGTTCTGGTTGCAGGTTGAGAAAAGGATGCTGAACTAGATAAAGCCTTTGACCTGACCCAGCAAGGCTCTTCTTATTCTCCTGTGTGTGAAGCAGCTGCAGTATTTGCTCCATGCCAACTTTTTCCTGAAGTGCAGAGGGTATTCTGTACACCATAACACTTTGCTCATGCTGGCAATTTTTTTCTGTCTCCTATATACGATCTTCCCACACTTTGTAAGTAACAGCATTCTGAATTTTCAAGCCATTCCAAAAGATGCTTCGAGACAAAAACACTTATGGGCGTTGTAAATACATGGCTCCATTCCAACAGCTAACAACCAAAAGCTATAGAATCACTGGGCTGACTAGTATTAAACATTTGAATTATTCCTGGTTTCCCCCTCTGATAGGTAAACAATATTTCAGCTCAAAGAACTGGATGCTCTTAATAATACTCTACAATCCATGCAGTCATTCCAGTCTCTACATTTGCAATCAGCTCAAGGATTTTAAAACATTTTTCTTTAAAAAAACACAAAACCTAGAAGATGTTTCCTTCCACATCCATTTTGCAATTGGTAATCAGAGTCCCCCGGGCAACCTCATGGGGTAAACAACCTGTGTGTGATAAATTCAGCGGGTGACATTCACTCAGCCTTTTCTGAACATATTTCTACAAAAAACACTGTTAGTCATGTTAGACATTTTTTTGGGGGGGGGATGAGGATCAGTAAAACAAACCACACATTTATATTGGCTAAATTATATTCACAACATGTGGTGCAAGATTCTTAGTGCTTTTTTAAAAAGTGGGGAATCCAACAAGGTTGTCTCATTTTTGCAAGTTCTTCCACTTTTGCAATGGAACTTCTCCTTCTCTGCATATGCCCCCCAGCCCGATATCCTGCAAAAGAAACCAAAAACTGCTCCAGACAATTGGAGGAAAACCCAGAACACATCGGGGGGGGGGTGCATAGGTAGAGGAGAGGGAAGGGAAGTTCCATTGTACAGGCAGAAATATTGTGACTAATTGCTAAACCCATTATAGTTTCCACACCATATGCAATAGGTAAGATCTTGTTAGATGTTTACTATATAAGATCTTGTTCCGTGTCTGTCCACCAACTGAAGCAGATTGATTCTTCACAAGGGCAAATATTTTCTTCTCAATAACACCCCTAAGAGGGTGTTCCTCAAAGGGACTAGCTGCATAATAAGGGACACGGGTGGCACTGTGGCTTAAGCCACAGAGCCACAGAACCACAGAGCCTAGGACTTGCCGATCAGAAGGTCAGCAGTCCGAATCCCCGCGATGGGGTGAGCTCCCATCCACTCTTGGATCTTGTTGTTAGCTACTTTCTCTTCCAAAAAAAAAAAGTAAAATTAGACACCAGTGTTTACAATAAACCATTTATATTGAGATCCAAGCCCATGGTATTTCTGAGAGTGCACTTTCACTACAACCTCACTACACTATGCAGTCACATAGCTCTTCTGCAGGTTATTTTTATGCTATTTGTTTTAATTAAATAAGTATTCACTTGTATTTCATTGTGATCTAATTTGCATTCCCCCCCTGTCTGTTAACTGTCTTGGGATGAGGTATAATGAGATGAAAATGAAAAGTACAAATGAATAAATGAATTTATGATTCTATTTATTTACATTTTTTTACAGTTGGGCTATTTGGATTTTCTCCTCGTGTGCTGAAATGTTTTGAGGTGGCCTTGCCAATGGTTATTGTACCAGCAGCAGGAACTGTGGTTGGATATGGTCTTCAGAGGAATCCCCACATACAACGCAGGGTAGTTACCTGGTTGGAAGGTTACTAGAGGGTGGTTAGCAAGACATTCCATCACCACCACAAAGGTTACAGCTGACATACCAAATGAAGTTTGAGGAAGGGCATCTGCTTTGTGTACAGAAGATCCTAGGTTCTACCCTTGACATCTCCTGGCAGAACTGGGGGAGAACACCTAGAGAGCCATTGCCAGCCAATACTGAGCTACTGTAGATGGACTGATGAACTGACTCAGTATAAGGCAGCTTCCTACATAACAGGTATAGAGTGATTAAAATGGATAAACCATTAAGATAAGAGGGGCTTCAGTAGGGATAGAGAACCTGTGACTCTCCAGATGTTGCTGAACTCCAACTTCCATCAGCCCCTATGAGCATGACCAATATTCCAGGTGTCAGTTTGCGTTACTTAGTGCAGAAAGTATTGATCTGATGTGTAGAGATCTTTCCTATTCTAATTACCGTAATCCAGGAGGGTTCTGGAAGCTTCTCTGTGTGAAAGAAACAAGCAGAAGGTGCATGATGTTTGGGGTATACCTTCAGAGAAGCTGAGCACAGCTGGTTTGAACTGGTTCTCTTTCTGTCAAGGTCATGCTGACGATAAAAGTAAGGCCAGAAGGAGCCTGGGTTTCACTTTCTCCTTTTATCTCTTTTCCTTCTGGTGTGGTGTTCTGTATATAATGTTAAGGATTAGACTTATTCTAAGTTATTGTAAGTTTAAGTTAAGTCTGCTGCAACTGGATTTCTTATGGACAGTGCCAATCCTGAATGTATTGGATTTGTGACCATTATTATGCTCATTTGTCTTCAGTAGCAGTAAAGCTCTGCTGGATGAAACACAATTGCCTCTGGTCAAATTTTGGGAATCCTGCAACATGTTTAAGTTTTTACTCTACTAACTATACATTGGAACTATACTCTATGAACTATACATTGGAATAGTGGAATTCAATGAAACCAGGATGTTGGGAATTGCAGGGCATCAATATCTGGAGAGCACCCCATTTGCACCTCTGCTTTAGTTCATTGGTTACCTCAGATGGCTGGTGGCCCAGAGAGCATAAGAGTGCAAAGCTTCATGCAAAGGGATGTCTAGCAGAGTACAACTAGCTGGAGAGCTGCCAAATCAACAGAAAGCTGACCTTGATGATCATTTTATAGTTCCAGACCTTTGGAGTAAGAACTTAGACTAGCATGGAACCTAATGGGATTATACCCACTGCAGCAACCTATCACTGATTCTGCAAATCTTTTGTGTGTTTGTCTGTTTTCTTTTTTTTTTGGGGGGGGGGGATCCATAGAAAAAAAGACTTGAGAAAAGTATTTGATGTCTGATATTTCTGAAAGCCTATCTGAAGATGGTGTAATGGGGGGAAAAATGACAATGAAAGAAAGGCCCAAAGCAGTCTAATCAGTGTTACATCACAAAAAGCTAAAACCCAAAAAAGGTCCAGTGCTCTGTTAATGACTAGTTTCCTTGGCTCTTTTAAATGCATCTATTGTTACAGCAGGGACATTATAGGGGAAAGTGAGTCCTGGCCAAGTGAATTGTTGTAAATGGCTGATTACACATCCTTATCAGCATGATAACTACTTTGCTGTAGCGTACAGCATGCATAATTACATGGTGCTCCCACCCTACTTTGGTTGAGTTTCTATTCTAATCATTTCTTAAGAGCTTTTTTAAAAAAATGTTTGGGTTAGTGTGGGGAATTGGCTAGCTTTAATGGTAATGTTTGGGTGAGGGGGAAAGTGAAACCTTAAAATATCACACTGCATAAGGTTAGAATGCTTCCAAGCTGTATAGATAGCTCGACAGGCAAATCTGTCATTGAGGGGAAAGGCACATTATAGGTGGTAACCAATACTAGATATGTAGGAGTGCAGGACATCATACCATAGACCAGAAGCTGACACTCACTGCAGTTAGGTCTGAAGTACAGTGGAACCGCATGTTACGGACGGGATCTGATCCAGAGGCCTGTCCGTAACACGGAACTGACGCAAACCGAAGTGCCGTGTCTGCACACGGCGCAATTTAGCGCTTCTGCACACGCACAAGCAGCGAAACCCAGAGGTAACCTGTTCCGGTACTTCTGGGTTGCTGCCGGATGCAACACAAAAACACATAACCTGAAGCGAACGTAACATGAGGTATGGCTGTAGCCTATATGTAGCCCCTCGAGCACTGCCCCAGTAAATTTGGAAAAAATGTATGAGTAACCCTGAGCAGCCATTTGCTCATGCACTGTCTCAACGTGTGAGCAGTGCCTTGTGACAGGACATAATTTTTTTTAATGCACATGTTAATGTGAGCTTCCCAAATTTGCACTTCCAAAACTGAAAAATAGCTCTCCTTTGCAATTCACATTTTTCCACATTAAGCACTGAATTTCTCCAGCCAAACCAAGCGTACAAAAAGGTGTATATTGTTGAAAATAAGAAACAAAAAATTTTGTCAGGGAGGAATTGCGGGCAAACCTGCTTATGCAAGCCAAATTGTACACAAATGTGTGCACATCTGCAGGGAGGTAAGTCTTCATGTGTACCCAAACTTAGCTATGTAAACACATTCAAAGTTCTGGAGGGATCTTAGAATTGTAGAGTTGGAAGGGACCCCAAGGATCATCTAGTCCAACTGATTCTCTTCCTCAGCTTCCTGCCCCTCTCTTCATCTCCCCAGAACTGAACCCACAGGGGATCCTATCTTCTGCTTCACTGGGAGCCACGCAGCCTTTCCGGATTTCCCAATTCTCACTCTCCCTGCATCACATTGTAAATGAGCCTTCTTCAGCTTCATGGAGAAAGGAGAAGAACGAAGCTTGCAGCTGCCATTCACTATTTCCTCTTTCTCTCTGGCTGACGCCCAGACATGATGGGAGGCTGCGAGCCTCAATGGCACCCCTCTGGAGGCTTCACCCGGGGCAGAAACCCTGACTTGACACCACCCCCAGCTACGGCTCTGCCCAGCACAGCCTTTTCACCTCAAGCCATACCCTTCACTGGTCTTGCTTTGCCTCCTTGACTACTTTGCCTGCCTAAAATGCCTCCTTGCTTATCTGGAAAGACAGTAGAGTGGTGTGGGGAGATTTGCAGTTTTGCCTTCTTCTCACCCAATGCCTGCATCTCCTTCCTACCTGATTCTTCGTCCCCTGTTGGTCCTGATTCACTCTGGGCCATCCAACCTGTGGCAATCTGAGGCTGTCTCAACCCTGCTCAGGCAACACTCAGATCCACAAATCTACCCAAATCAGAACTCAGCTGTATCTGGGGCAGCCCCATCACGCATACACAACACGAAACACGCATACACATACACCCATTTATCTACTTAGCATGAATGCTGCCAGTTAAGATACACTTATTTTTTCTTAAATTTGAATTATGATAAGGTGAATGAGCCATCAGCATAGATGTTTATTTTACATAATAACTAAAATTCTGAAATTACATTCCTGGCTGTAAAGATAATGGGAATGTGCGACTAGGATTTTGAAAGATAGTGGAATATTGGTCTATTAAAAAGTGGGGGCAGAAATCACTTCAGCACACTGCTGATATAAAACTACACATGTTCTTTCCTACCACCCCACCACCCCTGCAGAATGTTTAATTCCATTCTTTAGAATTTCACAGTGGGATTGCTTCTTATCTCCTGCAAACCTTTCAACAATATCCTCTGCAGAATTGGTTCTGTTGAAAACTGACTGGAGAGGAATTCATAATGTTTCCGGCTGCAATCCTGTACCCCAGGCATAGCGAACATGTGGCCCACAAGATTTTGAGCAACACCTGAACGGTCATAGGTTACCCGGCTCTGACTTAAATACATAGCAGATGGTCACAACTGACTTAAACTTAATTTAACATCACATATAGCTGTGAAGTTGCATATGAACATGTGCTGAGAATGAGAAATTTGCATTAAAATGCTGGCGAATCTTCTTCTTCTTCTTCTTCTTCTTCTTCTTCTTCTTCTTCTTCTTCTTCTTCTTCTTCTTCTTCTGCAAACTGATATGGACCTGTAGAGAACTGAACTTTAGATTGTAAAAAGGAAAAACTGAGAGAAAGTAACACTGACAGATTTGCTCATCTTTGTATGTACTGCTTTCTCTCTAAACCAACAGACACAAACAAGGAAGAAAAGCAAGTGCTGTATATGCCCTTCTTGCTCAGGATTCCCCCAAGAGGTCAGATGTCCTAATTTCATTGGAGGGGAGAGAAGCAGTGAGGCGAAAGTGGATACTTCCTTCTTCAACCTGACACCATCTTCAAGTGATGCCCAGTGGGTTCTGTCACGTGGTGCTAGGAATACACTGCATTAACTTGTCTTAGTGACACATAATCTTCTGCAAATCCCTACCTGCATTGACCAGAGTTGCCTAGTTTCTAATGAGTCAATATGCATATGGTTATGATTCATTCCTAGGCTGGCTCTTGTTTCTGATAAATTTAAACAGGATAAAAACATGTAGATGGGTATCGATTATGACAAACTGATTATGAAAAGCCTGTCTACCAAACACAATGGGATCACCACACTCTCCCCGATCTATTGATTTCATTCCTGGATCATGTTTTGTCCTGTGCTGGCTAGAATAAAGAGTCCAGTTATATTTGGGGCTAGCTATGCTACCAGGCCACACTGTTTTTTTCCTTTAAGACTGGAATGGGGAGTCACAGGGATCTGTGACTCCAGATGTTGATGGATTTCAGCTTCCATTAACCCTGGCTAATCTAGACAATAACCAGGGATGATGGAAGCTGTAGTTCAACAAGAGCTAGAGGGCCATGGGTTCCCCATCCATGCTATGAGAGGTACAGTAGAAGCAGGCCTCACAAAATGGTACATTTAATGTGAATTCTTAGTCTACCCTTGGAGAGATAAAAATAGCACCTCCATATGACATCCTGTCCCATCCAAAACAACCAATTTATTAGTAGTTTGAAGGCAAGACCTCTATTTTTTTAAGAGCTAAGTGTGGGACAGAAATGACTCACGATAAAAAAACATCAATGGCCAATTTAAGGATGTCCATCAACAACAAACTAGAGGTGGACAGGCTTTCATCCTTATTTTTGGATAAAGGTTGTCATAGTTACAGGAAGCAGCTGCAAGCAACTGGTCAAACCCAGAAAAACTGATCTATGCCAGTATGGGAAACTCCAACTTCACAGTAAGATTAACTTGTATGCATAATGTTGCATAATGAGGAAAAAGCTGGTAGACGGGCTGCTTCTACACAAGTGGCCCAACCAGTAATTTATTTATTTTTATTTATTGATAGCAGACCCTCCAAGTGTCCGTATTTTCCAGGGACAGTCCCAGATTTACAGAAGCCATCCCGGTTTCTGATTTGATCCAGAAATGTCCCTTTTTTCCTTAGGACATCCCTATTTTCATCAGAGATGTTGGAGGGTATGGAGTTATGTGACCCCTGAGCCAAGGAGATAAGTAACTATATAACCTTTAAAAGACTTTTGAAGGTGGCCATGCATATGGAAGGTTTTTAAAAAATGTTTAATGTTTTATTATATTTTTATATATGTTGGAAGCTGCCCAGAGTGCAACTGCATTGGTTCCTGAGGAAGAAGGACAATGATGGAGATCCCTGTCAACCCTACAGCCACCCCAGGAATGTCATTGTTAGCAGCACTCCCATGACATAAGTGTAGTTCTGCCTTTATTTGTTTCATGAATCCAATTGAAACTAGCTTAGTTCTCCTGATGAGCTTGGAAGAATAAAATAATAGGTCCTGTGGCTGCTTCTAAAGGATAAGTTCTCAATGCAATCAGTAGAAGCAGTTCGGCTATACGTGCGACTTATCTTATCAGCTGATGGAAACTGCTCACTTTTACCTCTTAAAAGGTGGCTTTATCTCTCCTTTACTAAAAGAAATGCACTTCAGAAATGTCACTTTGAAGCCTCATAAAAGAGGGAAGGGGAAATCCTTTCTCAAGGTATAGGGCATATGGAAGCACATTCCAGAGATCAGCTCTCCCACTGCAGCTCAGTGAATTGGGAACAGTTGATGAAATGCCCCCTGCATCTGGCAATGCCCTCTGCATCTGGGTTATCACATTCATCCTGCTCTCATCTCGCAAAAAAATCCTCTTAGAAGACTAGGTGAATGGGCTTTTTAGGCCAAGGGCTGCATTCCCTCCCAGGCAACCTTCTGGGGGGATGGATGCCAGTGGTGGGCAGGGCCAGAGGGAAAGGTTGGCAGAGAAAGAGATGTTACATTTGTACAGTAGGTTATACAAGGACTCAAGAATGGCCCATACCAGGGATGATGAGGGACATGGCTTAGCAAAAGTCTTGAGGGCCGCTTAGAGAGGCCAGGAGGGCCACACTCAGCTCTGCCCCCTAGTGGCACCACTAATCATTTTGGACAACAGCAACTCACAGCAGAGCCACAGTAATAGGCTCCTGACAATGGCATCATTGCTGCATCCTGCAAGGGAAAAGGCTGTGCAAGCATCCAGCTGGTGTGTCCATGTAGCCAAAACTTCAACACCTCCCCTTTCCTGGTCAGTGGCAGTGACTCTGCTGCTGGGAGGTTATTGTTGCAGCAAAATCCCACCAGGCGGGACAGTCCCAGTTTTGGGTGCAAACGTATACACACCTTTCATCTTACCTGTTCAGTCTACCCGTAGGTCCAGCCTCTCTTGGATACGGGATTCCAGTGTTTTCTTAGGGTATAAATTTTTTGGAAGAGGGCAAGATCGGTTGTATCGGGCTGGGAGAGGAATGAGATGCTATGGAACATGACAGACACATTATGAGCATGGATGTCCAACAGGTCAATTGCGATCTATTGGTAGATCCCCGTAAGGTTTTGGTAGATTGCAGTCAATTGCTCAGTTCCTTTCCTTAGCGTTGGTAAAATAGATTCCAGCCCTACTCCCTCACCTTGGCCTCCATTGTTGCACGATCTGCAGAACAGAAGATGGAGTTTACTTAGTGAGGCTGTTTGTTTTACCACAGCGATCTGTTGTTGAGTGGCCGTTCCCCGTTCCCCTTTCTTCTCCCTTGAGCTTAGGCTTTCCTCCCTAAAAAAAGCTCAACAACCTTGCCCTGAACCCCCCCAAAATGGGGCTTTCCTTTCTAAAAAAAGGGGGTAGATCACTGTCAGTTTTTAATTCTGTGAGTTGGCCACCCCTGATTTGGAGCATCTAGATATGAAAATGCAGGCAGAAAGGTGGGTTTTGAAATTGGCATGGGGGGCCGTCAGTTGTTCATGCTGACAGCTGTCAGTCTTGAAGGAACATATCCTGAGCATATTCCAGGATTATTCAATAATTCAGAACACTTGGCACAGAAACAACGTGCACTGAGATTTAAAGCAGCTCTGTGGGCTACCTCCTGCTTGCAAGTTCTGGAGTGACGCTAGATCAGGAATAAAATTTCCACACATAATTCCCCATAATAACCTTATTAGTCTACACAAAAAGAGGGGTTGGGTGGGGGAGAAATTTCTTCCTAATGTGCCTATTACCTACGTTTTCTGACTCTTGATGTCTTTTAAATTGTATTTTTATTGGCAGGTAATTCTCTATGGTAATCACAGTATGCAAACAGATTGTAGACATCACCTTCGTGCTTTGCTTAGAGGGATGTTTCCTGCTGAGTGGATGTAGCTGGCATCATACCTGAGCAGCAAATCTTTCAAATCTCTTAGGAACTGCTCAAGGGATGGCTTTATTGCTTATTTCAATATGGAAAGAGCCCATAAACTTTCTTCTTTGTGTCTTCTCTTTATTGATTGCTGAAGGAGCTGCTCTTTAGCAATCATTCAGCTCCCACACATTGGGTGGAGGGGAATGCGCATTTGCTTTCATATTTCAAGGCTAATTGCGGGGGACACAACTATTGCTTTTCTGCAATACAAAGTGAAGATGCATACATGTTAAAGGGCAAGTGCTTTCATTTTGTTCATGCGAGAAGGAACTCTTTTTAAAAAAATGCTGTAATGAATGCAATAGATTTTGATCAGGAGATTGATAGACTGCCCTGTCAGAAGGGCTCCATGAATTATGTCTCTCTCCAGATTTTTATTTGATACATCCTGGTTCAAGCCACTGTGTAAAATATTGTTACTATCCAGTGATTATGCTGTTGGGATCTAGGTAATAAGAATTATGTTCTTATCAGTCTAAATAGCTTTTCTGAAGGACAAGTATCACCTGCAATAAAATGTTGCAGTGTTGAGAGCTCCTGTTCAAGATTTTGTTCAACCCACCTGCTTTTCTTTCCCTTCTAGCTCTGCTATCAAAACAGAAAACCCCCACTGCAGGCTCAGTAAGAGGTGGGAATGTACGCAAAATTCTTTGAATGCCATCCTTCGATTTTAATAAAAATGACGAAAAGTTCAGGAACATCATTGTCCCTTCAAAGGCACATGCAAACAGTGTAGATGAATAAGCTTATTGAGCCACTAAGTGAAGGAAAATGGGGAAAACAGTTATAATCGTTTTTAGATTCTCCATTGCCCGAGTGATTTAATATGGCATTCCCATATTGTCCCCATGACATGCTGTCAGAAGAGCATCACTGATAGAGGTATCCTGCAGGTGGAGAGCTCCTCATAGGCATGTTGGACGTGGAGAAACCATTAGTGGAGGTGTCATCCCACTTCCATAGGTGCCTCTCCACCCATGGAAAGGCCACTGGAACCTAAACCCCCTCAGTCAGCAAATTACGCCCTGTAAGAAAGGCATCCCAGTGAAATATTCAGCAAATTTCAATATATATGCATAATGATCATTTACCGATCTTATTACCCACACAAAATATTCTTGTAATGCAGTTTCTGATGCACACTGTAATTTGGTTATATATGTAGCAGCCTCCCCCTACACACAAACACTAAGTAATGGGATTATTTTGCAAGGTACAAATTTCCAATTAGCCTGTATTTCATCCTCACAGATTAGTTTCTCCTACTCAATGCATACACATTACCGAGGAGGCAAAATGGCACATCATAAAAAACTGTGAAATTAATTGGAAGTTTCTCCTGCTACTGCACTTACCAGATTGTTTGCACCTCAGCAACAGAAAAAATACTTACATTTTCTAATAATTCACCATCAAGATGTTGGCAGCCCTCTTCTCAGTCTTGCTTAGATGAGCTTTGAGTGGGGGCTGGAATGCATTTGATGAACAAACCAACCGCCCCCACATGCAAGCTGTTGTGAAGGCAGCACTCTGACAAAGGGAAATGGGCAAAACAAAGATAAGCTTGCAACCAGGCTCACATTCCAATTTGTTGCCATATGCACATCATATTGGGAATATGTCTGCAGATTTTTTTTTTTTTTGCCATTTGGGATACACATATTTGCAATTTGCAGCTTTGTAGGATTTTCAGTAACAGCTTAATATTGCTACAAAAGTGGGGCACCACCCCCACTCTCTGCCGAGTGGCGACAATATTCCGGGGGGGGGGGTCCAGGCACTCATCCAGGGTCTGTGTTAATTTCAGAACAAAGCAGCAGCAGGTGCTGTGATAGCTTTAATAAATATGATTTAATTTACAGAATGGCCATCTCAAGAGAGGCTTGTTCCCCTCAACAGTGCAGCACTGCAGTCCATGTCTTCTCTTCCAGCCTGCCTTCAGCCAAACGGTCCAAGATGGATCTGCCCTTTGTTCCAGCTATGCCAAGCTTCCCGTCAAAGGCCCCAAGCTCTTCCTGTGACATCACGCCCAGTTATCTTGGCAGCCTTCCAATTCTCCTTTCTCTCTTCACACCTCAGGGCAAGAGGAAAGACAATTCTCTTGCACTGCCAATGACCCTCCATTGCCCTGCATTGTTTCTTAGTGGCCCTAGCTCTAATAACCAAAATACTACCATTTATTAATTTCTGGGTTTTACGGCAGTCCCCCAAAAAACTTATGTTGTTGTTGTTGTTGTTGTTTAGTCGTTTAGTCGTGTCCGACTCTTCATGACCCCATGGACCAGAGCACACCAGGCACTCCTGTCTTCCACTGCCTCCCGCAGTTTGGTCAAACTCATGCTGGTAGCTTCGAGAACACTATCCAACCATCTCGTCCTCTGTCGTCCCTTTCTCCTTGTGCCCTCCATCTTTCCCAACATCAGGGTCTTTTCCAGGGAGTCTTCTCTTCTCATGAGGTGGCCAAAGTATTGGAGCCTCAGCTTCAGGATCTGTCCTTCCAGTGAGCACTCAGGGCTGATTTCCTTCAGAATGGATAGGTTTGATCTTCTTGCAGTCCATGGGACTCTCAAGAGTCTCCTCCAGCACCATAATTCAAAAGCATCAATTCTTCGGTGAGCAGCCTTCTTTATGGTCCAGCTCTCACTTCCATACATCACTACTTATAACAATATATTATTAGTCAATCATAATTTCATTTGAACAGCGGAAGCAGGTTTGGGGAAATAACATATAACTCTCAGCCTAATTTCATTGGTGGTGGTGGGGAAGTTGAGGGGTGACCTCCTGATGTTACTGGGCTCCAATTCCCAGCAGCCCCACTCAGCACAACCAATAGCCAAGGATGATGGGAGTTATAGTTCAATTACATCTGGAGACAACAACATTGGTTATCACTGGAGTATTACGATATGATCTTTATTGTCCCATACAGAACAACAAAATTGAAAATCTACATCAGACATTCAGAAACCAACAAACCTGCTATCCCAGCCATCCCAGCCTGGTTAGCCCCCTAAAAACTCTGATACCCCATAATTAAATACAATATACTCCCATAGAGACTACCTTACACTGCGTTTAAAACAAAATCTCATTTGAATAGAAACTGTATCTCAGGCGGCTATTCCTAGTCTTTATAACCCTGTACCTTCTTCCAGAAGGCAGAAGCTGAAAGAGATCATTTCTGGGGTGCGCACTATCCTGCACTATCTCTGCAGCTTTCTTATGGCACCTGGAAGCATAGATTTGATCCAAGGTAGGGACCAATTCTTCTCTCCACAGTCTTTACAACCCTGGACAACATTGTTTTTTCCCTGACCGTGCAACTCCCAAACCACACACAGAAACCATAAGTTAATACACTCTCAACAGTGCAATGGTAAAATGCCATCAATGGAAGGAAGAGTGGAGAAAAGTGTTTTGCAAGTGATAACTACATACTTCTGGCAAGAGGTATTTGTCCCGCCCTTGGCAGCTATTGTTTGGTGGGGAATGGGGCAGGGGCAGAAAGAGAGGGAGAGGGAGAGAGGAGGAGAAAGAGGTCAAATAGAGAGAAAGGGGTGACAGAGAGAGGGGCTCGCTCCACACACTTTTGAGTCTGGTACCACCCTCCACCAGCATGCAGTCCCCAGGGGAATCTGCCCTTTGATAGAAAAAAAGATTCCTCACCCCCAAGTTAAAGGAATCTTTCCTCAACAATATTACTGGGTGATTTTTTTAATGCTATTGAAGAAAAGAGATTGCCCTGACTGTATACAAACATTTACAGTTTTTCTGTAATCCTCTTATAAGGGGGAAGCAATCTGATCTTTAAAAATCATATTACATTCCAATCTGGTAAAACTGTTTGTAAGCTCATATGGCTTCTAATACCGATCCTTAAATAAATAAATAGAGCAGGTTATTTACCTCATGGATATAGTGTGGGAAGAAGCTATTCTGCCACTGCTGCTCTGATCAAATCTAGAGTCTTCACCTTATCTCGGTGGTTGTTTTAGGTAAAAATGTGACTATTAAGACCCAGTGCACAGATCTCCAGCACTCATCTCTTTAGGTGCCAAATAATCTCATCACGACACAAATTCAGGTGTTAAACCTGACACAGGGCAGTAAACCTGTGACTCAGCAGGCTGCTGTCAGTTTGCATTTCTTAGTACAGAAAATACTGATCTGATGTATAGAGAGCTCTCCTATTCTAATTAATTCAAGAGGGTTCTGGAAGCTTCTCTGTGTGAAAGCTAACAAGCAGAAGGTTCATGCTGTTTGGGTTATTCCTTCAGAGAAGCTGAGTCCAGCTGGCTTAAACTGGCCCTGTTACCTCTTCTTCAAGGTCATGCTGACTATAATAAGAGGCCAGAAGGAGTCTGGGTTTCACTTTCTCTTTTTATATCTTTTCCTTCTGGTGTGGTGTTCTGTACATAGTATGCTTAGTGTTAGGATTTTAGACTAATTATAAGTTATTGCAAGTTTAATATAAGTCTGCTGCAACTGGATTTCTTATGGACAGTGCCAATCCTTATACAACTAACATGCCTAAGTCTAATTAATGCATGGAGGGGTTAAGACCATCATGTAAACTATCCTGCCAGGCTTAGCTAAGTCATTCCCTCTCACGTTGGCAGGAAAAGTTAACTCTTTGTTCTCTCATTTTCACCGTTTGAAACCTACCAGTAAGGAAGTCTAAGCTGGTTGCTGCAAGCTTAGAGCAAGTGTCTTAAGCAAAACATCTTTGTGTTCCTATACAAATAATTTAGAAATATTTGTCATTTTTGAATCTAAATTACACTGCCTGCCTGTCTTTTCTCGCTGCTGTACAGAAAAGCTAATGATTCTGACCTTTGAGGAATTCTGTAAGTAAACCATTTTTAACTTACCAACTTGTGATGTCTTTATATGCCAAGGGAAATGGGGAACTTTGGAAGCAACTTAGAAGGGAGTATTTTAAGGGCGTTAACTGCCTATATTTCCGTGCTTAAATTTGCTGCAGCTGCACGTTTTGTGATTTTAAAAATCTGCTGGAGCTCTTTCACCTAAAAGTACTTACTTGCCCCAAACCTGGATTTAGACATCCAGGGAATTCATTTTATTTTACCATTTCTATTTTCCTTTCACCAAACCAAACCAACAAGATTGGGATGAAAAGAAAATGCCAAGAGAAAATTTGAAATTCCCACTTTTTTTGTATCTTTATTTTAGATGTTGTGATTTATGTGGAAATTGAACTGTTTGGTTGTATATTTTTTCATGTTTTATTTGTTTATGACTACTTTTGTTATGTTGTAATTAGGTATTTTTTTCATGTTGTAAACTGCCTTGGGTATGGGTTGAGCTATGGAAAGGTGGCATATATCTAAAATTATGTATGCATATGTGTGTGTATGTATTTTTAACGTGATTGAGATGAATATCTATCAGAGGAAATTCAGTTGTAATTAGTCGTACTCATTAGATACACTTGAGTATTCTGCCTTGCTAGTCTAATTCAATATAATCTGGAGATGCTTTTTCATGAGACCAAGGAGAATGTCAAAAACCATTGATTTCCTTTCTTAATTAAAAAGCTAATGTTAGGCTGCTGTGTTAGTTGACAAAATTGTTTCCTTTCCAGTAGTCATTGGATTCCATCAGTGACTCAGTATTGGCAGTGCTTTGATTTGTTGTGTTTTTCCATTTTTATGTAGTGTATAGTTGGTTCAAATATCCCTGTAGCCTTTTCTCTTATATATTGGTCTATTTTATTTTGTTAACATATTTGCCCAGATGTTCTCTCATTTGAGGGCTCACAGGCAGTGAAGCAGGCAGGAAACAGCAATCAACAAACAGTCCTGAGTCACTTTTGTGGCTTAAAATAAGGCCATTACTTTATTGATTGCAGAAAATAGGTTTGGAGTGGGCATGTGGCATGGATCTATTGATTGAACAACTTGAGTGCTGGTCAATGTGTGGTCAGTCGGAGGGGGGCAGCCTTCGGTTGGAGTCCAATGCAGTGTGAACTGCTTGTGGTGGTCCTCTTCAAGCAACCTGCTATGGGATGTTATCATCTAGAGCTGGGGTTCTGGACAGAAAGTGCTGCTACCACCATCTCCCTGGAGATCCCTTGGGGGAGGGGGAGAGAATCTCCCATTGGGAAGGGGCAGATTGCCAGGATTCCATTTTTGAATTGCTTTTCATAAAAGAGCTCCAAGCGATTCCAATAAAAACAATTGAAACCATTTCATAAATTAAATTTAAACAATTTGAATATTTGAATACATGAAAACAATTTCAAATCGGATGCAGATACAGACTGGAGTAAAGAAAAGAGGAAAAGAAAAATCACAGATGTGCAACTAACAATTTGAAGAAAATTAGTGCATTTGTGCTGATTGCATATGCACACAAAGGAGCTAAAATGGTGCTGAGAAATGGGTGTGTGGGGACCATGAAGTGTGGAGAATGGGGAACAGGAAACACTGCCCACTCAGCTGTGCCATCCCCATATTGGAAATGGAACCCAGCATAATGTACACACTGGGAAAAAAAACCTTCTGAAGGAAGTCTGACTGGTTAATTGTTGTAGCTTGCAGCAGAAAAGCAATGATATTGTTGCACTAGGAACCTTCCACCTGGAAGCACCCATCTTCCAGTCCTCTTTGATAAGTCTTCTCAGTCTACAGTCGGAATTGCAGTTGTCTCGAGCCCTGGACTGGCACCTCTATGAATATGTCCCACCCAGGAGAACAGCACCAGTCCCATTCGTCCTAGAACAGGCATAGGCAAACTCGGCCCTCCAGATGTTTTGAGACTACAGTTCCCATCATCCCTGACCACTGGTCCTGTTAGCTAGGGATGATGGGAATTGTAGTCCCAAAACATCTGGAGGGCTGAGTTTGCCTATGCCTGTATTAGAACTTACTCCATCAATTGCTTCCAGCCCATCTCTGGCAACCATAATCCTCCACTTTGGAAACAGGAAGGCGCAAGTATTCAGCAATCTCTTCCTCAAAATCTGTCTTTTCTGATGTGTGGGCAGATAAGTTCAATGGGCTTTAACAGGATAACTCAAAGGATCAATAAGTTTCTCCACAAATCATATTCAGAGAAATATGGTGCCTTAGGGACTAGACAAGGAGGGTAAGGGAGAGAATGTGATTAAATATTGAAGTAGCTCGTGTTGGTGGAAAATCTTCAATCTATCACTGAAATATTTCCTTTAAGACTGAGATTCCTTCTAAAGAAACATTATTACAGCTTAACAGCTAATATGACATGAGAAGGTCAAATTACTTTATGTGAGTGGGTCTTTCTGGCTCATCTGTTATTCGTTTAAAAGAGCTGAGGATCTGTGAAGTCAAATAACCTGCATTTAACACCTCACATTCAATGCTTCTTTTGAAAATTGTATAACTGAAGGTTCCACAAGAACTTATACTTAGTTAACCTCCTTTCTGAGCTCACTCTCTCTTCTTTCAAGCAAACAATGTGAGCAGATATAGATGCCTGAGCTCT
This sequence comes from Podarcis bocagei, assembly GCF_964188305.1. Taxonomy (NCBI): domain Eukaryota; kingdom Metazoa; phylum Chordata; class Lepidosauria; order Squamata; family Lacertidae; genus Podarcis; species Podarcis bocagei. Next base: position 57,910,972 of record NC_138134.1, read on the forward strand.
ACTCAGAACCCAGACTCCATTTTGGAAACAAATTTATTATTTTGTAACTAAGTAGTATTTTTACCTGCATACCACGTTTATGTATTTACTGCCTGCATTGAAATGTAAGTAAACTTTTTTTGCATTTACTAAAATGTGTGGTTTATTCCTAGCAACAAAGAGGGGAAGGTCAGCAGACCACAAATAAACAGGGATAAAAGGTGTAATTGCTTAATTCCTAGCTTCCAGTAAGTTGCAAAAGTGCATGTGTTGTTGCTCTGCTAAAAGGGCTTCCCAGCTTGTTTAATACTTCTCCAGCACACATGGGACTGGAGGTTTAAAATTTAATTTACAGATTTTATCCTCAATCCACCACTAACAAAGGTGTTGGACTTTGATGAAAAACTTGTATGGTTTCCTATGGCTATACCTTGTGCTTGTGGTGATCTGATTGCTCCAGCACTGTGATAGCTCCCAGCCTCTGTGTCAGCTTCATGTGAAACTTGCAAATGTCTTTACTCACCACTGAGGCTCAGTTTTTTGTTGCTCTGCAGCTGTCCTTGTTTTCCTCAAAAAGGCCCGTTTAGTTGTATTTTAGCATCAGAGTTAAGACAAAGAATGTCATGTCACTACGACTGTGCATAATATGTAAGTCAGAAGACTTATTTAAATGCAATAGTGACTTAACCAGGATGTGGTTAGACTCTTCCTTATCTGAAACCAGAAGCAGTAACAAGTATAGAGAAGTTCTAGTCTTTGTAGAGTCCTGCCATAACTGTATTTTCTGCTTTACTCTTTGGAAATAACATGTGATCAGTTTTTCCTTTCCTATTTTAATTGGATTTTCCCAGAGAATTTTTTAATGGCCTTTGGCTTAGGAGCAGAAATCTCAGTTCTGTTAGTTGTCAGGGTCATGTGATTCCCTATTTTTCAGTGCATGCTGCTGTAATGAGGGGAAATGATACAGCCTTGGTATGAAAAAGATTATAAAAGAAGTTTGGGCAAGCAAGCAAAGAACCTGAAACAGTGGAGGCAGGGAGGTCAATGTCGCTTTTGTTTTTTTAAACCAGACTTTGCCTTTCTATCCAACAAAGCAATGCAGAGAAAGAGAGCAGCACTAAACTGGGGTGGGGGCTAAAAAGTTTGCTGCAGACAGGATGAATGAGTATAAACCTTGAAGTGTATATATATATATATATATATAGAGAGAGAGAGAGAGAGAGAGAGAGAGAGAGAGAGAGAGAGCGAGCCACTGTGGTGTAGTGGTTAAGAGTCACGTAATCTGGGGAACCAGGTTCGTGTCTCCGCTCCTCCACATGCAGCTGCTGGGTGACCTTGGGCCAGTCACACTTCTTGAAGTCTCTCAGCCCCACTCACCTCACAGAGTGTTTGTTGTGGGGGAGGAAGGGAAAGGAGATTGTTAGCTGCTTTGAGACTCCTGAAGGGGAGTGAAAGGTGGGATATCAAATCCAAACTCTTCTTCTTCTTCTTCAATTGTTTTTTTTTAAAAAAAGAACAACAACCCCAAAGCAGTTTACAGAAAGAATAAAACTAAATAAAATATTTTTGTTTAATGTCTGATGTTTTACAATTTTTTATATGTGTTGTAAGTCACCTAGAGTGGCTGGAGAAACCCAGCCAGATGGGCAGGGTATAAATAATAAAATTATTATTATTATTAGTGGTAGTAGTACAGTATTCAATAAAATAGTTCAAAACAGTTATTTAAAACATTCAAAAATAATTAAAATAAATATCAAGGTAATGCCCCACCTCTGTGTCATCAAAGGCCACAGTCTTATCTAAACTTCATCTGGAGTGTGTTCAATTGTACTCCGTGAACAAATTTCTCACCAAAACACAAAGCAGGGCCAGCTGCTGTCATAAAGAGACTTCCTGCCTGTGGGATAGTGAATGCCTCTTCTAACCCAGACCTTGTGGAGCAATTGTGCCCCTTGGTGCACTTTCCATTGCAGAATCTACACAGTAGCAGAATTTCTGTGTAGTCCTTCTAGAGCAGACCTTTTGTTCTCCAGGCGTTGCTGAACAACTCCCATCAGCCCTAGCAGGCACTTCCAATGGTCAGGAGTTATGGGAGTTGTAGTACAACAACATCTAGTGGGTCAGAGGTCCACCACACTTGTTCTAGAGAGCCACTGTGGTGTAGTGGTTAAGAGCAGTAGACTCGTAATTTGGTGAACCGGGTTCACGTCTCTGCTCCTCCACATGCAGCTGCTGGGTGACCTTGGGCTAGTCACACTTCTTTGAAGTCTCTCAGCCCCACTCACCTCACAGAGTGTTTGTTGTGGAGGAGGAAGGGAAAGGAGAATGTTAGCCGCTTTGAGACTCCTTCAGGTAGTGATAAAGCGGGACATCAAATCCAAACTCTTCAAACTCTTCTAGGACGGTTCACCTTCCAATAGTAAACAAGGTCCCCAAGGTTCAGTCACTTATTATTTACAGCTTTCTTTCTGCACACACACACACACACACACACACACACACACACATGCCTAGGGCAAACAGGTAAATCCCAATAAATGTATATATAGGGCACTTCTTTGTCCCAGTCAATGTAACATGTAGGGATGACACATTTCCAATTTTAAAAAACTGTTTCAGTGATGCAAGTAAATACCCATAGCTATTCTCACTCCGCAGCTCAAAAAGTGAGCAATCTGCATACGGAAAGGGAGGAAATGAATAAACTCTTCCTCCATGGGCAGATTACTGAGAAAGTGAGGAGAGGCATGGAAGAAGGCAAGAGGCTTGCTGTCTGTTAGGGGAAATCTGGCTTGCGGAATGCCAGTTCTCCAGCCCTGGTATGGTTGAACATGCCTAGACTGATGATATTTCAGAGTTTAAACTAACTTGTTTCCATTGGTTGGTCTCCATAAACTTCCAAGGCTATACCTCTGATAGTTTTGTTAACATTAGGGGGACATCATGGGCAGCCTTCAGAATCTGAACCTTCGCAATTAGATGGAATGTCTTTGGTTTATATCCAAATCATTGCACATCATAAATTGCAGGGCTGGGAGATTTTGGTTGTTCCAGCTGCTATTAATTGGATGCAAACAGCTAATTGCGTTTCAAAACTGCTTCTAAAATTAGCAGCATCTCTTCTGAAGAGACATAGTTTTGTAAATTTGTTGACATGTCAGGGTTGCAAGTTCCACCCCATCTCCATCCTCTCTCCCACCCACAACTTTGTTATTCATCTAGAAAATTAGAAATGCAGCACTAGAACCTATTTTAAAATCCCAGATTGCACAGAAATATTTATAAAGCTTTCTATCTGTGACCTTCCATTGCAAAGAGGTAGTGTGGTATAGTAGTTACAGTGTTGGATTCAAACAGGGAGACCTGGGTTCAAATCCCCATTGAGCCAAAATGCTAAGTTTCTGCTAGCTGCTGTCTCTCAATCTCACCTAAAGAATGGGGTTAAATATACAACCCTGAACCTCATAGGGAAATAATAAAATATAATGTAGAGAGATGCTTTGTCCTCTCAGCTCATCAGTGATGTAGAGGAGGACATAGATTTGCAGACCTAGAAAGGACCTCACATCATCTGCTCTCTCACATTAAGATGGTAGCAGCTGTGGCATCCAAGGCTTGATGACAATGTCCATTGTGAAATGAATGTTCATGAAATTTTAACAGACACACCATTAATACAACATCATGACTAGGACATGGTTGTTGTTTTTCTTGATAGTCTGCAGTTCAGCCTGTAGCAGGTGATATCCATTGCAGATAAAGGGAGTGGCAGAGAAGAAGCAATGAGCTTGTTCAGAGCTTGAACTTGGAACAAGGAGCTGCAATTTTCTACCTTAAACTAGCTGAAACTGAAATTAGAAATGTGAAAAGCTGCCTTATACTGAGTGCTAGAATTCAACAGTTTTTAATGCTGCTGCTGTTGTCATTTAGTTGTGTCCGACTCTTCGTGACCTCATGGACCAGAGCACGCCAGGCACTCCTGTCTTCCACTGCCTCCCACAGTTTGGTCAAACTCATGTTGGTAGCTTTGAGAACACTGTCCAACCATCTCATCCTCTGTCATCCCCTTCTCCTTGTGTCCCCAATCTTTCCCAACATCAGGGTCTTTTCCAGGGAGTCTCCTTTTCTCATGAAGTGGCCAAAGTATTGGAGCCTCAGCTTCAGGCTCTGTCCTTCCAGTGAGAACTCAGGGCTGATTTCCTTAAGAATGGATGGCTTTGATCTTCTTGCAGTCCATGGGACTCACAAGAGTCTCCTCCAGCACCATAATTCAAGAGCATCAATTCTTCGGCAATCACTGCCATACATCACTACTGGGAAAACCATAGCTTTAACTATACGGACCTTTGTCAGGAAGGTGATGTCTCTGCTTTTTAAGATGCTGTCTTGGTCTGTCATTGCTTTTTCCCCAAAGAGCAGGCGTCTTTTAATTTCATGACAATGCCGCTGTTACACTCTATTAAAACTGTGTGACTGAAGAATGACTATTACCTTGACCACCATATATTGGCCACTATGGCAGCAATCTCAGCAAAGTCATTTACCAAGATCACAAACTCCATATGTCTCCTAATATGGAACTCAATGTAATCCTAAACTAGCTATCCCTCTGAATTATTTCAATGTAAATGATGACTTTTGACTGGGTGATAGTGGATAAGACATGCAAATTCCCTTAAAATGTCTTGTTTGGTTATAAAAAGTCCTTTTGAACATCAGGCAAAGTATGGCACTGGGAAGAAAAGCCAACAGCTTTTGTGGTCTTCCCTCCTACTGCTTATATACTTCTGTACCATTTTCCCCCAATAGATTTCCTCCTTTGTTGTCAGCACCCAGTAAACTAAGCATCATCCAACTTCATTCATAGAACATTATTCCTGCAGGAAAAGTCAACAGCATATTATTTTAAAGTAGTCCATTGAGTGATGCAACTATCATATTTCCTGCTTCCCTACCTGCTTTTAGAGATGACCTTTGCTTGATACGTTCTTTGTAAAATGTTGCCCAATCATTGAAATAATTCCAAGAAGAATAGAGGGTCTTTGGATTATATTCATTGCAATGTTTCTTTCTTTAGAAGATCCTGGTAGTACAAAGCGAGAGCAAAGCCATTTTAACAACTGAAATAATCTGGATTTATAGCTATTTTAATATGTACTAAAAAAAAATAAACATAAGATGGATTGGAGGGTTGAGTGGCTTAAGAAACATACATATTGCCAGCTTGTAGTTAAACTGTCAATGGATTGTACATTGCAGTCTGCAGCCCTGTCCCTGACATTTGCCGGATCAATAAAATGTATTTCCCTCTGTAAATGGCTTCTAATGTGTAAGTGGATGCCTTTAAAAAAAAAAGTAAACAGCACTATTAAGTGCCCTTAGGGCCCAATCTCAAAAACCACTGAATTGAATAGGAGAGTTACCACTGGATTTATTGGGATTTTGGATGGTTAACTACTCGAAATCGTTTAACTCCAGATTTATTTCCCAGAATGCTGTAGGTCTAATATGCCCATTCCATTTGGGTAAAGATTTTCCCCACTCCCATTTAGTTAGGAACATTTCATTCTTGCAGCACGGAATATTATTCAGGGTTCCTATGGAAGCACTTTGCCAATTAAACTTTGGTGTTATCTTAATTAGCCTAGCACAAATGTTATTAAAGTGACACTGGTTTTGTTGTTATTGTTTGTTTTTAGATTAGGGAGTACAAATCTATAAAGCAAATCTATCTCTATTCTCTGTAAGTGTTCTGGTGGCATTGATGAAAATAACTCGGCAGAGTACCAGTAAATAAGAATGAGAAACAGAATGAGAAAAAGAATTGCCGACATTTCAAAGTTTTACAGATGAGTAAATATACTCAGTTTCTTGAGTGTACCTGCATGGATTTTCTACAGAATTCCTTTTTAAAAAATATACTAAACAAGTAAGGGTAAGATTTTATTTTATGTAAGGATGCTTATTTACTTCAACCATTTCTATTTGCCTTCAGCAAAGTTTCCAAGGTGATTTCATAAAATGCAAAACTTGAGTCCCCACCCAGAAGACCTGTAAAACAATTCTGACAAGATGACTTGCCAACCAGTCATTAGGGCTGGACAAATTTCTAACTTTCAGTTGCTCTGTTTCTCACTTTTCCAACCTTAAACTCAGTTCTCTGCATTTCTATATCAGTTTGTAAATTTTTGAAAAGAAAAGTCCTCATGAAAATTCATCGGAATGTTAGCGTGAATTTCTCCTGCTAGGCACACTTTTGCCTAATACAGATTTTGGCGAAGCAATTTCCCTAATATAAAGTAGTTTTGTATGCTATTACAGTGGTAGCTTGGGTTAAGTACTTAATTCGTTCCGGAGGTCTGTTCTTAACCTGAAACTGTTCTTAACCTGAAGCACCACTTTAGCTAATGGGGCCTCCTGCTGCCGCCGCACTGCCAGAGCACGATTTCTCTTCTCATCCTGAAGCAAAGTTCTTAACCTGAAGCACTATTTCTGGGTTAGTGGTGTCTTTTAACCTGAAGCGTATGTAACCTGAGGTACCACTGTATCATGAATATATGCATTCTATGCACACTGTACCTTTGTATATCCAGTTTTGTACACATGGCTGGAGAACTGCACTATAAATTTTGAAGGATGACCGTGTTTTGGCTCACATATCCAAATGGTAACACAGCTTCTAGGTGCTGCTGGCCTCCAAGTAACTAGTTCAGCCAATTTAGAATGTGCTCCCAAACATACCAAACACTCCATTGTATATAGCCAGGCACTACGTTACAGCCGCATCTGTTCCAATTCTACAGACAGAGACTCTCACCTAAGAGATCTACAGCAAACCTTTTCAGAACTAAAATACCCAGCAGATGAAGTTAGACAACAGATCAACAGAGCCAGACTGATACCCAGAGAGAACTTGCTGCAAGACAGACCCAAAAAAGAAAATAACAGAACACCTCTAGTCATCACATACAGCTCCCAAGTTAAAACATTACAACGCATCATCAGAGATCTACAACCTCTCCTGGACAATGACAGTTCTCCAGTGTGGTGTAGTGGTTAAGAGCGGTAGTCTCGTAATCTGGGGAACCGGGTTCGCATCTCCGCTCCTCCACATGCAGCCGCTGGGTGACCTTGGGCCAGTCACACTTCTTTGAAGTCTCTCAGCCCCACTCACCTCACAGAGTGTTTGTTGTGGGGGAGGAAGGGAAAGGAGAATGTTAGCCGCTTTGAGACTCCTTAAAGGGAGTGAAAGGCGGGATATCAAATCCAAACTCTTCTTCTTCTTCTTTCTCAAGCTCTGGGAGGAAGACCTTTCATTGCCTACAGACAGCCACCCAATCTTAAACAACTCCTAACCCACAATAATACTACAACCAAACTTAACACGGACACTGGCACCAGAGCCTGCAATAAACCCAGATGCCAACTTTGCTGCCACATACACCCGGACAACACCATTACTGGCCCCAACAACATCACACATACCATCTCGGGACTATTTAATTGCTCATCGTCTAACATTGTGTATGCCATCAAATGCCAACAGTGTCCTTCAGCTCTCTATATTGGACAAACAGGCCAAACCTTACGCCAAAGAATAAACGGACATAAATCTGACATCAAGAATCACAAAACAGAGAAACCAGTAGGAGAACACTTCAATCTCCCAGGACATTCTATACAAGATCTCAAAGTAGCTGTTTTACTACAAAGGAATTTCAGAAATAGACTGGAAAGAGAAGCTGCTGAATTTCAACTCATTACCAAACTTAAAACCATGGAGAGACCTGGTCTGAACAGAGACATTGGATTCTTATCTCATTATACATAACTAAGCCATTTCTCACCTTCTCACCCCTTGCCTTTTCCTGTAAGACCTATTACAGTCGTTAAGAGTCATCAACAGGCTCATCTCAGCTATCTGCCAATCTCCCATTCCCACCACCCTTCTGAGTAATACCCCTCCCCACCTTCTCACTATATAGAAGGATCTGGCAACTTCTGTTTCAGTGTATCTGAAGAAGTGTGCATGCACACGAAAGCTCATACCAAGAACTAACTTAGTTGGTCTTTAAGGTGCTACTGGAAGGAATTTTTTTATTTTGACTATGGCAGACCAACACGGCTACCTATCTGTAACTATATCCAAATGGTAACACAGCTTCTAGGTGCTGCTGGCCTCCAAGTAACTAGTTCAGCCAATTTAGAATGTGCTTGGGAGGACAGCCCTATGATGTAATCTGGTGATATAACACAGAATCAGAGCCAGGATTTCAGTTTGCTCTTCAGCATTTTTCAGACACTTGCATTTGAGTTATCCTGGGTGTTATGTACAGAGTTGAATAGGATCCAAAATGCAGCAGTCTGATTGGTCCTAGAACAATAGGATTCAGAATGCAGCAGTCTGATTGGTCCTAGATCAAGGCAGCAGTATGACTGGTCTGCAGGAGCCACCCAATCCAGCTCCAGATGGAAGTGAATCCACAACCTGATTGGCCTACAGGAGAATTCCAGAATTAGCCAATCACATGCAGCCCATTGTGTAAATAATGTATATAAAGCAGATACTTTGGGGAAACTTTCATTTCCTCCTCACCACTATGAGCTGAATAAAGAGCATGAAATCCACTCTCGATTCTGAGTATATTTCTTTTTTATATATAAAATATTTATTAACTTTTCCAAATTTATACAAAAAAGACAAAAAAAGATAAAAACACAAAATACAAAAATACAAAAATTAAAAACACATATAATTTCATTCACCCATTTTCTTAAACTTATTTCTCGGGCCTCCTCATACCTCCCCTTTTTGTATTCCAATTCTAATTATTCATTCAGCAAATCCTCATCCTCAATTTTACACCTTTCTTTCTTCTTTTTTCCCCCAATTATGATTCTGAGTATATTTCACTGTGCTTGACGTCTTCTCCCTGTCAAAAGGTTTCTGCTGCTGGACCTTGAGAAATCAATTGCCAGCTTGCCACATTTCCCTTTAAGAATGAGCCACTTCTCAACCAATGGTTCTTTCCGCTTTGTTATTCCTGTAGTTCCACGTTTTCCTCAAGCAGCAAGGAAGAAGCCCTCCTGAGGCTGGATTGCATGCTGTTAGCAGGGTTTGGTAGCTACGAGACTGCTTCATCCCTGAGAGGGATCTTGATCCTTTGTGGCAGCCGTTGAGAACATTGTTTGATATGTCCTTGATGCATTGATGGTGTTATCAAGGTGCTCTCATTCAGTAAAAGAAATTCTGTAAAGCCTAGAGCCGTGCTACATGACTAGCACTGAGATGACTTTTTAAAAGGATTAGATAAATTCATGGAGAATAAGGCTATCTGTGACTACTTTCCATAATGATAATGCTGTTCCTCCACTATGCTTCTGAGAACCAGTTGCTGGAAACCACAGAACGGGGAGAGTGTTCTGGTGCTAAGGTTCAGCTTGTGGGCTCCCTATGGGCATCCGGTTGGCCACTGTGAGAGCAAGATGCTGGACTAAATGGCCTTTGGCATCATCTAGAAGGCTCCTCTGATATTCTTCTTTTTCAGATAGAACTCAGCAGAACTATCATGGTGGAATTAGTCTTCGTTGGGGAGAGTAACTCTTTCAGCCACATCACAACCCGGTTTCCATGACCACCTTTCATGATGGCTTTGATGTAGGGCAATGCATCAGGTAGGAAATGAAAGAGGCCTTTCTCTTCCACTACAACCTTTTGTGTGAACATTAAAACATATATAAATAAAACTCCTACCCACTTTATTTTCAGGTGAACAAAGGGTCTGTTTGTTGCTCGAATGAGACTGGACAGACTCTGAAAAGAACCAGAAATTTTTAATTTATTTTTTAAGAGTGTAGTCTAGTTGCAACCACTCATTTCAATTCATTTAAACCTATGATGGTGAGATCACAAGGTCACTATATAGCTCATCATCCACTGTCCTGTGGAGACTGGACCACCCTTCCCCAATAAATTTTGCTGAGCCATTAGTTAAACTCGTCTGGTCACTACAACTGTTAAAAAAAATTATGTGGCCCTTGTGGGTTGTGAATGACTCAGTTGTCTCCAAGCTGTTACGTTTGGATAACCAAAATCTTGGGCTATAATTTGCTCTGAAACTAATGCTCGTGTAGCTAATATTTTCAATCTTCTCATTGGATTTGTTTATCCTTTTTACATTTTCTAGTGAGCTAACCCAGTTCTTTTTTCTTTCTGGCAGTCTTGCTCCCTGGAGACCAGAGTCTATCCACAGTTCTGCTCATTAATTCTTTTGCCAGGATCTGTGTTTGGTATGCCTTGTCAAAATGTGTTTTGCACTTTTGCTTCCTTGAGTTCATGCAGCAGTTCCAGTGAACTGCTAGTCTCCACTTCTTAAAGCAAGGGTCACCATGCATTCCCACCAGAAGTGTCTCCACAGTAAACCATTTAAGGCTTAAAACACCACATACATGCAGACATTTAATCAAGAACATCTGCAGGGTCACCAAAAAGGTGTGCTTATAAACTTCTCCCTGCCTAAATGTGGGATTCCTAATCACCTGATTTTTCTGAATGGGCACCAATGTGTCCAATTCATTATTTTCGAATTCTAGGATTTGTTCAGAGTGGTGCGCAAGTACGGTTTGCCAGCTTTGATGTTGTGGGTTATCTATACCATTACTTTGTCACTATTCCATTTGCTTCCAATTTTCCTTTCACCAGATTAATGGCACTGAAATCCACTGAGTGCTTTTGAGGTGCTTTAGCAAGAGTTTTACAGAAATGCAGAGAAATCTCTGAGCTTCCTGCTATTCAATTGGCAATACTGCCATAAACCAGAGCACTTTTGAAAGCATCACTTAACCTTATGAAGGAGAGCATGACGGACTGAATGATTGCAACTTGACTAGGACAATCCAATGAGATTTGCAGTGAGCAGAGATTCAGACCTCACACGAGGAAGGGCCAAAGTTCAGTGGAAGAGTGCTTGGTTTGCAAGCCAAAGGTCCCATATTCAACCCTTGACATTTCCAAGTAAAGAACTCAGCAGGTGCTGGGGAAAGAAAGAGGCCATAGAAAACTGAAACCAGTCAGCATAGATTGTAATTGTCTACCAAAGCTCAGCATGATGTACCCATGTCACTGCTTATCCCGGATAGCGCATTGGCTTGTGACTGTTTGCATTCCATTCCATTTTAATTCCTGGTTTCTGTAGGAGAAAACTGCTATGATGCACCCTTGCCTTGAAATAGTCATTTAGCCTCAAAAGTATTCTCATCTATGCTGCCACAAGCTGAAGACTAATCGTGTGACTGTCACTCACTTTCACCTGCTGCCTGCTTAGCTGTACTTGGATCAGAAATAGCTCTAAAAGTTGAGGTTGTGGTTGCAAAAGTTGTTTTGGGCTCATTTCAGTGCCTTCTCAGTATTTGGAATATGAAATATTAAACAGGGACATGCTGTGCAATCCTCTAGATATCTGCTCTGAAGTAAGCTGCATTTTAATGCAATAGAACTTACTCTAAGGTACAGATGGGCAAATTAATGTATTTCTGGTCTATTTTGGTTTCACTTATGTATATTCATAAGTCCATTTCATCCCATTTCCATATTGATCTGCATTTTTTTAAAAAATATCATAAAAATTGCAATATTTTAGATATCATCATCATTATATATTTATTTATAGCCCACATTTTCCCTTATGGGGCTCAAGGCAGCTGTCAGATAAAAACAAGACTGACTAAAAAACATAGGGGGGGAACAATTAAGCATTAATAGAACTAAAACTATATACATAAAAATGAATTATAATAAAAGCAGCACAGCACCAGCCCGTTCATTGAAAGCAGTCAGGAAACAACAAGGAGGGAGCCAGTCTAGCTTCTCCAGGGAGAGATTTCCAGAACTTGGGGGGCATCCTCTGAGACAGCCCTTTTCTACATCTTCGCCAACCCTGCTTGTGAGGGTGTCTGAACCAAGAGAAGGGCCCACCTTGAAGATTTCAAAACCCAGGCAGGTTTGTATGAAGGAATACAGTCTTTCAGATAACTTGGACCTAAGCCATGTAGGGCTTTATAGGTCATAACCAGCACCTTGAATTGTGCCCGGAAACAGACAGGTAGCCAATGGGACTGTTCCCTGTAACCAGCTCCATTCAACAATTTGGCTGAAGTTTCTGAGCGCTTTTCAAAGGCAACCCCAAACAGAGCATGATACAGTAATCAAAATAGGATGTAAATGAGGTGTGCGTCACTGTGGCCAAATCGGACACCACAAGGAATGGGCGTAGCTGGTGCCCAAGTTTAATTGTGTGAATGCATTCCTGGCTACCACAGAAGCCTGAATCCAGGAGCATGCCTGAACTGCAAACTATTTTACCCTCTAATATACATGTTTGTATATATTTTTGTAATGCCACTGTCAGGGAACTGACATCGGAGCTAGAGGCGGAGGGAAGGCTCTCAAATGATGCTGGAGAAGGGCCCAGCAGGGAGAGAGGCAGCTCCGCAGATGGGGAAGCAAATCAGCGCAACACCAGGGATATAGAGGGGCTGATGGGGGAATCGGCGAGAAGGCTCCAGGACTCTTCACCGGACACCAGCAGGGAGAGCACGGGTCCTCCGCTACCCACGCACACCCTGCACAGAAGACTTCCGCGCAGAGAGAGTAGGAGGAGACTGGGTGTCAAACAACTTTTATGTTGGAAAAGATTTAAGAAACGCCCACTGACGGATTCTGCTAGTGACTGAGGCAGCCACGAAGTGAAGGGCTGTCCAGACTGAAAGGTTTAGCAAGGCAACAAAGCCTGGAGAGGCGGCAACTTACGCACGAGCAACCCATACACATTACAGCCACTTTATAGATATTTCAGTATTTGGGGGGGGGGGCGACGAATAAGCATATCATGCTAGTTAGAAAAAAATATAAAAACCAATGGATAATTGCATTCTAATTCACATGTCAGCCTGGAGCTTGCCTGGCCCAAGCCATTGTACTGCCTGAGGCAGAACAACAGGTTGAAGTATAAATCCAAGACCAATCACTATGGTAGCTCCAGTAATGGCTACACCACTCCATCTCAACACATCCCCACCCGCTGCTTACCTCTGAGTAGAAATACATGGCTTGTGCTGTGACATGCCCTTGATTTTCTTTGGTAGGCACAGACTGAAAAGGAAGCGGCTGAAGTTTGACACGGTGTTCCTGTACAGTGGTACCTCAGGTTAAGTACTCGTTCCAGAGGTCCATACTTAACCTGAAACTGTTCTTAACCTGAAGCACCACTTTAGCTAATGGGACCTCCTGCTGCTGCCGCGCCGCCGGAGAATGATTTCTGTTCTCATCCTGAAGCAAAGTTCTTAACTTGAAGCACTATTTCTGGGTTAGCGGAGTCTGTAACCTGAAGCGTATGTAACCCGAGGTACCACTGTATTCCCAGTGCATCTTAAAATATATTTTTTCAAGCTTGCCTTCGCCTTCCAGACAAAGCAATGGCAATTCCAGTTAAAGAGGAGTGAGAGAAAATTGCAGAAATGACAACATTATAAAACGGAATATTCAGAAGTATCAAGGCACGCAATGAGACCCCTTCAGTCTATGAACAGATTCCGTTACGCTCAACAGGAAATCAACTGTGATTCCAAAATTTAATTTCCATTATGCCTATCAAGTGAAATACTCTCATTGCCTCTCATTTCTTAATTCCTTTCACACATTTGTCTTTTTTTCAATTCAGATGGTATTGAATGCCCATCTTTGGGAGTCTCATTAGCAAAACAAAAAACAAAAAACCCTGAAAGGTATATTGTTTGGCAGTTAGCTATATCTAAGAAAGTGACATATCTCACTTGGAAGCTAGGATCAGGCCCATGGAGCCTGACATATGTCAAGAGAACCATATGGTGTAATGCTGTTGTTCCTGGCTGTTAGACACTTGCTTGAGAACCCCGTTCACTTCTTCAGATCTCACAGCACATATGTGATATTCCTGGCAAGATGCTTTTTGCTTCTCTGAATATCAAAGTGTACTTTTTGTTGTTGTTTTTTTAAATAATATTTTTTATTGCTTTTTTCCAGAGTCAAAAACATAGACAATATCTCATCAAAAGCGACTTTACAAAAGAGAAGAAAGAAAAAAGAAAAATAAAATACTCATATTCTCTATACAGTTTTTCATGATCCACTGGACTTCCCCACATCCTCCGTCCCCTGCGTTCTTTACAATAAAAAATAACAGCAAATTAATATCTTGTTTCATGCGTTTTTTGTATTTTCGTCTAATTATATTTTAGATTTAGGGTACTTATTGTTAATTCACTTTTTCCCATCATTGGTTCTATAATAAAAACATTACTCTAAACTTTGGTCCTTTCATAATTATAACTTAGTTTCCACCATTTTCAACTTTAGTTACTGAAGCTAATTTCACCAGAACTTAGCAAATTCTCAACATTCATATAACTTATAGTGTTTTTGTAAATAGTCCTTAAATTTTTTCCAATCCTCGTCTATTGTTTCTTCTCCCAGATCTCGGATTCTGCCAGTCATTTCGGCTAACTCCATGTAGTCCATCAGTTGTGTATGCCACTCTTCCAGTGTGGGTAACTCTTGTGTCTTCCAATGTTTAGCTATAAGAATTCTTGCTGCTGTTGTTGCATATAAAAAAAAAGTTCTATCCTTCTTTGTCACTCTCTGGCCCACAATGCCCAGGAGGAAGGCCTCTGGTTTCTTGTGAAAGGTATACTTAAATACCTTTTTCAACTCGTTATATATCATTTCCCAGAAGGCCTTCACCCTCGGGCATGTCCACCAGAGGTGAAAGAACGTTCCTTCAGCCTCTTTACATTTCCAACATTTATTATCAGACAGATGGTAAATCTTTGCTAGCTTGACTGGGGTCATGTACCACCTGTAAATCATTTTCATAATGTTTTCTTTCAGGGCATTACATGCCGTGAATTTCATACCGGTGGTCCATAACCTTTCCCAGTCTTCAAACATAATGTTGTACCCAATGTCTTGGGCCCATTTTATCATGGCTGATTTAACAACCTCATCTTGAGTATTCCATTTAAGCAGCAAGTTATACATTCTCGAGAGTACTCTCGTCTTTGGTTCAAGTAATTCTGTTTCTAATTTCGATTTTTCCACCTGGAAGCCAATTTTTTTGTCCTTTTTAAACACCTCTTGGATTTGGGCATAATTTAACCAATCTCGCACCTTGTTTTTTAATTTTTCTAAACTCTGCAGTCTCCAATTGTCTCCGCTTTTTTCTATTATCTCACAGTATTTTGCCCATCCAACCTCCATATTAAGTCTTTTTGGGGCCTTTGCCTCCATTGGTGAAAGCCACCTCGGAGTCTTATTTTCAAGTAAGTCCTTGTATTTGGTCCAGACAATGAATAAAGCTTTCCTGACAATATGGTTTTTAAACAATTTATGGCTCTTTACCTTGTCGTACCACAAATATGCATGCCATCCAAAAGCATTGTTGAACCCTTCCAGATCTAGGACATCAGTGTTTTCTAATAAGAACCAATCCTTCATCCAGCAGAAGGATGCAGCCTCATAATACAACCTTAAGTCCGGCAGGGCAAATCCCCCTCTTTCTTTTGCGTCTGTTAGTATTTTAAATTTTATTCGGGGCTTTTTGCCCTGCCAGACAAACTTCGATATATCCTTCTGCCACTTTCCAAAACATTCCACTCTGTCCACGATCTGTAGGGTTTGAAACAAAAACAACATCTTTGGCAATACATTCATCTTACGGCTGAGATCCTTCCCAACAAGGAAAGTTTTAGTCTTGACCAAATTTCTAAATCCTTTTTGATTTCTGACCAACATTTTTCATAATTATCTTTAAACAGATCCAGATTTTTACCGGACAAATTAACCCCCAGGTATTTCACTTTTTTAACCACATTTAACTCCGTTTCTTTCTGGAACCCATCTATTTCTGAAGGTGTCAAGTTTTTTGCTAAAACCTTAGTTTTTTGTTTATTCAACTTAAATCCCGCCACCCGACCAAACTCATGAATTAGTTCTAAAACTCTTTTTGTACTAGGTTCTGGCTCCTGTAATGTTAAAACCAAATCATCTGCAAAGGCTTTCAGTTTATATTGTTTTTCTCCAACCTGTATTCCTTCCACCTGCTGGTCCTTCCTGATCAAATTCAGCAACACCTCCAGGACAGAAATAAATAACAGAGGTGATAAGGGGCACCCCTGTCGTGTCCCTTTTTCAATTTTGAACTCTTCTGTCACCACATTGTTCACTATCAGTTTAGCCTTTTGCTCTGAATAAATTGCTTCTATACCATTTTGGAACGCCCTTCCCACTCCCATCCCTTCCAAGTTTCTCTTCTTAAATTTCCAAGATATGTTGTCAAAGGCCTTCTCCGCATCTATGAAAATTAGTACTGCTTTCCTATTTATCTTTGTCTGCAACAGCTCCAAAACATCAATAATGTTCCTAGAATTGTCAGACAAGTGTCTACCAGGGAGAAAGCCTGCTTGGTCTTTATGAATAACTTCATTTAAAACTTTTTTAAATCTGCTTGCCAAAATGTCAGCGAAAATTTTGTAATCCACGTTCAGGAGTGAGATGGGACGGTAGTTCTTGAGTTGAGTCTTTTCAGATTCCAATTTTGGTATCAAGGTGATGAAAGCTTCTTTCCACGATTCTGGTGCCCCCTTCCCCTCCATAATTTGATTGCACACCTCCAATAGTGGCTGGATCAGATAGTCTTTTAATGTCTTATAATACTTGGAGGTAAGTCCATCTGGGCCTGGAGACTTGCCTAATTGCATATTCTGAATGGCACTTTCAATTTCCTGTTGTGTTATTCTGTAGTTCAGGGTTGTTTGTTTATCTTGAGATAATTTTTGCAGTCCATTACTTTTTATAAATTGGTTTATCTCAATCTCTACCTGAGGTCCTTGAGTAAACAGTTTCTTAAAATATCTCTGGAAACACTTTCTAATTTCTTCTGGTTTCTGAATATTTTCTCCTTCAACCTCCAGAATGGTAATAAAATTCAATTTTTGTCTTTTTTTCAGCTGCCATGCTAATAGTTTTCCACATTTATTTGCTGATTCAAAAGATCTTTGTCTCATTTGTTTAATTTTCCATTCAACCTCTTGGTTTATCAATTTCGCATATTGTGTTTGGTGGAACTTAATTTCTCTTAACACTTCTTTTGACTTTGGATTAAGTCTAAGCTTCTTTTCACCATCTCTTATCTTCTCTAAAATCTTATCTTTTTTCCCATTCCAGAGTTTTTTCTTGATAGAATTCTGTTGAATCAGAAACCCTCTCATAACTGCTTTACTCGCGTCCCAGATTGTTTTCTTTTCCACCGAAGTGTTCAAGTTTATCTCAAAATAGTCCTTCAACGTTTTTTGAGCCTTCTTCACAATCTCCTGATCTCTAAACAGAGTGTCATTCATTCTCCATCTGAAGGATCCGGCTGGTGTAAGTCTCAAATCCATTTTCAAGGCATTATGGTCCGAACAGGTTTTAGGGCAGATCTCTATTTTTTTAGTCTTAGGTGCCAGTCCTCTAGTTATCCAGATTTGGTCGATTCTTGTCCATGATAGGTGGGCCTCAGAAAAGAATGTCCCTTCTTTACCTAATGGGTTTTTTGTCCTCCAAATGTCAATTAAGTCCATATTGTCTGTTAATTCAAAGAAGGTCCTCGGTAGTCTGCCATCTTTAGTTAAGTTTTGATTTTGTGACTTATCCATTCATGTCTCCCATCAAAATGATGTTAGTATAGTCAATATGATCCAGCATTATCTCATGCAGCTTTTCGTAAAATTCCGATTTCCCCTCATTTGGTGCATATATTCCTACTATCAAAAATTTTTCTCCTTGTAGTTGTATTTCAATCGCCAAAATTCTCCCTTGTTCATCTTTAAGCACAAACTTCGGTGCTAGGTTCTCCTTTGCATAAATCACTACTCCTCTTTTCTTAACCTTGTCTGATGAGATAAATTCTTGGCCTAATCTTTTATTAATTAACACTCTCCTATGGAGCCTAGTCACATGTGTTTCTTGCAGGCAAATAATGTCCAATTGTTCTTTCCTCAATATATGAAAGATCCTTTTTCTTTTCTCGGGGGAATTCGCGCCATGAATGTTCCAACTAAAAAGCTGCAGAGACATCCTGAGTCAATTTGTTAGCCAATGGGGATGTCTCCCTTGTCGTCTATATCTGGAGGTGGAACCAAGTTTGAGCCAGGCGGAGGGGGTGGCCAGGCTCCTGCTACTCCTTTCCGAAGGTCCTCCCCGTAGTCGTTCAGGAACTTTTCTTGCTCCTCTGCTGTTCTAATTCTTACTTTTTTCCCTTTCAAGTTGAAAGATAGTCCTTGAGGAAATTCCCACCTATAGGGAATTGTGTTGTTTCTCAATAAACTTGCGAGGTCTTTGTATGTAGTTCTTAAATCCAACAATTGTTTCGGTATATCTCTGAAGATTTCTGCTGTCTTTCCTTGAATCACCAATGAATTTTTAAAATGTAGGCCGAGTATGTTATCTTTTTCTTGCTTAGATCTCAGGATGATCAAACAATCTCTTGGTTTGTCCTTTTTGACCACTCTCCCCAATCTAAAAGCGGTGACAATTTTAAAATCCTTCTCTTCTGCCAAACCCCAGAATTTTGATATTTCTGCAGTCAAAAAACTAATCAAATCTTCTTTCTCAATTTCTGGGATATTTCTGAGCCTGAGATTGCTTTCCCGGTTTTTCAGTTCTGCCATGGACAGATAAGCTTGCTGTTCATTGATCTGTCTGCTCAGTGGTCTTACTTCCCCTCTTAATTCCTCTATTTTCTTTTTATTTTGTTCTGCTTTAGAATTTGCTTCTTCAGCTAATTTTCGGTTTTCTGTTGTTGTTGTTTGAATATTTCCAATTGCCTGTGTGTTTTGAGAAACTTGGTCAGTCAATTTATTAATTGTAGCCGTCACTTGGTCAAATTTCTTATTTAATGCTGACAGCTGGTCCAATATTTCTTTAGAAACAGGGTCTAGCCCTCCTGCAGCCATATCCCCACCAGCTGGCTGCTTAGATTGTCCTTCTTGCAGGCCTGTCACAATTGGGACCGAAGATCTACGTGGCTGCACAGGCAAAGTTGATTGCAACAGTTCAGTTTGTTTTGCTTTTTTGGCAGCCCTTGTTTTTGGTGCACCACTCATTCCACAGCTGTCCAAGTCTCAAGGTCAAATTGTAAATCCCATGGGAAAAGCAGTCCAGGATGTAAAAATCCAAACATCAAATTTGCAAAACAACCAGCAGTTCTCAGAGACTAGAAGTTCCACAATCCAGTAGGGGGAGCTCCCCAGAAAGTAGGAAAAGGGATAAAAAGTTTCCACCATTAAGTTCCCAAGTAAAAAGTTTAATAAAAACCAAATAAAAGCCAAAACATAGGAGAGAACCTTCAAAGTTCACTTTAAATTGCAGAGAGTAAAAGTTCTTAACAATGGTGCATGCAACAGTTTCTTATTTGTAACTTCCAAAGAAGCCCCAATGTAACTTTAAAACTTTATACACAGTTACCGCAGTCTGATGGTTCTTTTGTATCCAGGCAGCCCGGGATCTGGGTTTCAAAGTTTTGTAATCCACAGGAAGAAGAGAAAGAATTCACAATCTATATCCACTTATAAAAATACAGTGTTTTGGTTTTGTTTTTTTTTTTTTTTTGATTTTAAATGATCAAGTCCGAATTTGCAGGGTATACTCCAATTTCTTTAAAAACCCCTCTCAGCGCTTCAGCTTTGAAGACTCTTTGCTTGATACTTTAAGCAGAGCCGGAAGACGGACTTCCTTTTAACGTCTCCCGCTTTCAGCCGAATTTCAGAAATTTAAGCTCAAAGATCCCAAAGGTTTCTTACTCAAGAGTATGTTGTTTCAAATCGAATGTTCAAAGAAGAAAGGTCAGCGCTCATCAGCAGCAGCCGCGCGGCTTCACTTCCACGGAAAGAGCGATGAACTCACAGCACCGCTACCCCCTCCACGTTCTGGAGCCCCTTACGGGGTCCCTTCTTCGTTTCCGAGGTAGCTGTTGGTGCCTGCCGAGTCCCACGACCACAGGCTCACTCTACCTGTGGTTTTACTTAGCGGGTCTCCGCTTTGCCGCAGCGGACGACCCTTTTCCGCGGAGCCCCTCTTCACAGCGTAAAGAGGACCGCCATTGCCGTTTCGCGCCGCCTCCGGTAGTCCAAAGTGTACTTTTTGAAAAGGGAGAAACTGTAATGTGCCTAGGGATTTCCTTCAAGGATTTTACCACATAGAAAGAAGGAAGCAAAGAGAGAATAGACAAATCAATACTACAGATCTGTGGTGGTTGTGTGAGTGTGCAAATACACACACTATCTTGGCTTACCCTGCCCCACAATCCTAGGAATTGTAGCTTGGGGAAGGTGCTGAGAATTGTACTAGAGATCACTTACCAGAACTATGGTTTCCAGGATTCCCAGGAAAGTGCAAATTGTTAGGATATTTCCGTTCCACCTTAAACAGGGAGCAGGCTGTTGTTTGTGTCACAGTCTGCGTACTTCCGGCTCACAGGAAGTTTCTCTTTTGTATATTGCTCTCGTTCTCTCTCTGTGCCTGAACACGCAGGCAAGCAGTCATGTCTTTTCTTTGTTCTGACCAACGCTGAATAAAGCTGTAAATAATGCTCTCCTGAGTGCATCTTTCGTTGTGCAAACTCTGCTGATAGAGCGTGCACGAGCCCTGGAATGTGGCAAGCTATTTCTGAGGCTTGTGTCGCTAATTGACTGATACTGCGTTTCTACGGGAGGTTGATGGATCATCCAGAGTCGACGTGGGGGCCTTTGTCTCCCTGGCAGTATCCCAACACAAATGTTTCTATACCAGTTTAAGTAAAGCAGGGTCCCTAGACTGCCATGGAGCCCTCCAGCTGTTTTGGACTACAACACCTATCTGTCCCAGTCACCTGATGAGACTTGTGGTCCAAAACGTATGAAGGAGAGGGTGCCAGGTTGGGCAAGGCTACCCTGGTCAGTAAAGGATTCCTAGACCCTGGACTAAATCAGTTCACCAAGGCTGACCATTGGCTTTCCTCAACAGGAAGTGCTTTTGCTCAGGTTGGGATTTTGCCTGGGTAATGATAGTCTTTCCTGGCATGTCCTGAGACTGACCCCTTGGCTTCCAGATATCACTGGACAAACAGGGCCGGCACCAGAAATCAGTTTGGTTGGTTACCGTCAGTACGATTGATGCCCTCTGCTTCTCTTCTTTGCAGTTAGCTCCCCGTTTCTCACGCTATCAGTTAGATAGTGATAAAAGATGCAGAAAAAGAAAAAAAGAATATATTTTCTTTGAATATGGAACCCATGGAGGGAGGGGAGGTCCGAAGGTTTGAAAGAACCTTTTATTTTAATGTTTTGAAATGGTTAAAGTTAAAATGTATAAAATTATGTAAAACCATTGAAAAAAATTATTTAAAAAGAATGAGAAAATGTACCACCCCAAAGAAGAAAGCAAATGCAAGAAGACAAAGATTTGAATCAATTGTCTCATCTCCTAAAGGTTGGGTATGAAACAGAGGAGACAATCTTTTAAACACCACTAGCCCACTCATTCACTTATCCAGTTGTGGGGAGTGGGATACAAGAAAAAGGTAAATGAGTGGGTGAATGGTAGCTGCTACAGACTAATTCAGCTGAAATGAGGAGCATGAGCTGATGCCAGCACTTACTTGCCTCTGGTGTTGAGAGTCCATCATCAGTTAGTGTTCTAATATCTGCCTATCCACCACCAGTGGTAGCAGTAGTATGTCAAACAATGGCATGCAAGCCTGCTTTATTTGCATAACATATTCATAGCTCAGAATTAGTAATTTCTTGGCACAGAATATGGGTTTTATCAAGAACTAGGATGTAGCAGCTGGGATGTCTAAAATCCTCCCTTCATAGACATACTGCCTTCTGCTGATCCAGACCATTGCTCCTTCTGGCTTAGCATTGTCTTTACACACTGACTAGTAGCAGTTCTCCAGGATTTCAGGCAAAACTCTTTTCCAGCCTTTCCTGGAGTTGCCAGGGATTAAACCTAGAAGCTTCTGTGTGCAAAGCAGATGCTCTGCTACCGGCCCATGACCCTTCCTTTACTATTGCATTATGAGGGAGATGACCCAAATCGACAGGAGTCATAGGAGGACATGTCATCTTGGAAGAGGCAATTTGATTAGTGTTTCAAACAGTCTGAGAAAGGGGGCTATATTTAGGCTGCCCCAAATGACTGAAAAGTTTCCATACCACCTTCACAGATGTCTGCCAGGCAGTTTTTGATAAACAACTCTAATTTCCACAGAGTTAACAATACAGTTGCATTCCACCAGAAAACAAAGGTAAGCATCTACATGGCTGACGTTCTCAATTACCATAAGTGAAAGCTGCTGATTTATATTACCAGCAATTGCCTTCCATTAGGGAAACATTATTTCAAGTATCAGCAAAGCGGCCCATTTTTTATTTTGTTATTTCTACTGAAATTGCTGTGAGCTTCACCACAATATAAATAGAGCACAATGCCTTGCTCTATTGGTTTTAAAAATTACCATCGCCCACAGAAAAATGACTGACACATTGACGAATATCACACACAGCTTCTGTTGGGCCGATGAGAAACGCTGGCAAGTTTTAAAAATACTGACACTTATTAAATATTTCTGTCTTGGCATTGCTGCATGAATCAATGCTGTATTCTCTCATTTTTGACAGTAAAATACATCTGTTCTGCTACAGTTCTATGTATAACAGGGCTGGGGAAGCTGTGACCCTCCAGATGTCATTGGACTGCATCTCTCACCATCCCTGATCATTATCCATGCTGGCTTACGGGAGTTGGATTTCAACAATGTCTGGAGGGCCACAGCTGCGATGCAATGCAGAGAATGGATGCAATGCAGAGAAAGGCTGGCCTGGCCTCTGTTTGGTATGTTTCAGGTCCAAAGCATCTTATCTTGGAGATTGGACTAGATTGTCCATGTTTTTCAAGCTCTAGCCTAATCATGCACTTTTTCTGGGAAATGATGGTGGCTACCACAAGGGTGGTAGATTGCGACACAGTTGCTTTGCTTAAATGTTGCTGATTTAAATATGATCATGTGAATTGCACAAAGCATTAGTAGGTGCAAAGATGGCTGTTGAGAGGCTATGGAATAGGCTGGAGTCTGCTACTAAATCACTGTGATATTCCATCTTTCCCAGCGATGAGTAAGTTACTAGTTTATTTCTGCCTCCAAGTAATGAGATTTCCAGGGCAAGGCCATATGATTAAGTGATGTTTTGTTACTGATGGCATTTGGTTCTCAGTATATATTCTCTTCTGTTCATTTTCTTGTTTACCATTAGAAAACCTTGCCATGTATAGTAAATCTAAGGCATTTCTCAGTGACAGCTGGTGCCCACTAAACCTGGTGGGACTGCAAGGATGTCACGGAAGCATGGCCAATGAGGGCAACTTCTTGCTTGCTCCCATCTTTCTCTGTTGCAAACGTACTGTGGATATTTAAGTGTTGAAGTTTTACAAGCTAACAAAACTGCAAAGCATCTAACTTTAGTTTAGAAGGAGTCGCTGCTGTCACCAGGGCTGTTTTCAGCCACAGCTCACGGGAGCTCAGCTCTGGCACCTTTCAGGTGAGCACCGTTGCTAGTCTAAGAGAACAAGGGAGAAGTTCGTGGTGAGCTCCAGCATCTCTTTTTCTAGGAAAACAGCACTGGCTGTCACAGTTGCTTCTCAGATGGAAGGAGAATTGCTTGGCCTCCGTCCGTTCTGGTTCTTTCTCTGGCCTCCTCCTTTGCAAAGAAATAGTGACCATTTGGGCACTGTTGATTCATTAATATATAACACCTAACAGAGCTTTAGTCCTATGCTTAGTCTTATGAGTTAAGTCATACTTCCTCAGGAATGAACAGAAACCTAGGTCTGTGTTGATTCAGTTATGCTATCTCAATCCTGCTTCAAAACACAGACACATAAAGCAAGTGATTTGCTGGAAACTCACATTTGAAAGGCCTACACATTTGAGTGTCCTACACTCACTTTCATGCGTAAGCTCCACAGGACACAGTAGGGTTTGCTTACTTCTAAATAAAATAAATAGGATTGTGCTTGGAAAGGTTAATTCTGTGTCCAAATTGGCTGTCTACCAGCTCCATCTGGTATGTAGGCTGAGACCCTACCTGCCCGCAGACTGTCTCGCCAGAGTGGTGCATTCTCTAGTTATCTCCCGCTTGGACTACTGCAATGCGCTCTACGTGGGGCTACCTTTGAAGGTGACCCGGAAACTGCAATTCAGAATGTGGCAGCTAGACTGGTGACTGGGAGTGGCCGCCGAGACCATATAACACCGGTCCTGAGAGAGCTGCATTGGCTCCCATTATGTTTCTGAGCACAATTCAAAGTGTTGGTGCTGACCTTTAAAGCCCTAAACGGCCTTAGTCCTGTATACCTGAATGAGCATCTCCACCCCCATCGTTCAGCCCAGACACTGAGATCCAGCACCAAGGGCCTTCTGGTGGTTCCTTCATTGTGAGAAGTGAGGTTACAGGGAACCAGGCAGAGGGCTTTCGTGGTAGTGGCGCCCACCCTGTGGAACGCCCTCCCATCAGATGTCAAGGAAATAAGCAGCTATCCTATTTTTAAAAGACATCTGCCCTGTTTAGGGAAGTTTTTAATATTTAATGCTGTATTGTTTTTAACACTCAATTGGGAGCCGTCCAGAGTGGCTGGGGAAAGTCAGGCAGATGGGCCAAGTATAAATAATAAGTTGTTGTTGTTGTTATATGAAGTTCATATTTTAAAAAAACAACAAAATAGTTCAGTTTTGTGCACTTTTCATTTGTAGTTATTTTACCACACAGCTGCTAAAGGCATGAGTGTGCTGATATCCCCAGTGCCAACCATCAACCATGCAATGAGCTAAAGTAAAAAAACAAAAGAGGGGGGGAAGAGAACATTTCGACAACTTGATAATATATTTTAAATTAAAAATTATTTAAAATGAGCAAATGTAATTGAATGAATGTAATAGTTAGCATGTTGGCCTTGGACCTGGAAGGCTATTCACCTATTCCTGAATGCAATATTAATTATATTTTTCAAAGGCTTTGGGGCACCTGAATGGACTTAACTAACAAAGAGAATTTGAAGACCCACTGTGAACTTTATAAAACCTGCTCCAAAAGAAATAACAGGATAAATGTGCATCAAAAGGCTCCATCTTACAGAGCACATTCATATTAATTATAACAAGGCATATTAATTAATAATTTGAAATGACTGCCTGTAGAGTAATTAATTATAGGAATAATACAGAGTTTGTGAACTGTCAGAAGTGAAAATCTTTATCTTCTTTCAAGTTAATCAAATGTCACAAAAACCTTTGCAGATGATTAGCATGGCGGTCGTTTTTGGTGGAGATATAATGACCTTCTGAAAGTTCATTTTCAGACAATAGTTTTAAAACTTCAGCTTCCTCGTCGTACATTTCTTGTAATGTCAGTTATACAGCATTTCCACAGAGGTTTCAAAACTGCTTGAAATGAAGAAGACCAGCTTTGAGGTGTTTCCTTAAAATTGGCTTGTCTGAAGACTCAGGGGGAAATTTGAATATTCTGAAAAAAATCTCTTGGACAAAAAACAAAATGAAAAGAAAAGATAATTAAGGAGGAATCTTGATCTGAAAATGGTGAGTAGACTCATGGCTCTCGTACAGATTTTTCTCTTGCCTTGTTACTTGATGGCCTATCAGTACAAGAATGGCTGTAGACCAATCCCTATGGTGATGCCATATCATTTCAATCAAGAGTTATTGCTTTGAGAAAAGAGGCAGAGAAAGAGAAGTTCTTTATGGAGCCACCTGCCCTCTTTTGCCTAAAAACAAAGCCATTGATGTTAGTCTCTGGCTCTCTTGATGTCTAGCAACAGCCTTCATGCATCTCAGGACGGTCAGAAACAGGGCAGGGAGAAGTCCTGTGAGCAACAAAAAAACAAAGCAGCAGTTCCACCTGCACAGTGGTAGGACTGTTGCAAACGTTGTTGTTAAATAAAGCTGTGCCCCAGTTACCTCGATAGTGCACATCCTTTTGTGATTTTGTGTGCAACTACCGTACTCCCATTTCCTGTCTGTGTTATGCGTTTTGATGAGGTTCTCTTCCAATCCCAAACTGTATTTGCTTTTTGAGTCTCTGCCTGGTTTCTCTGTGTGTCTTAATGGCCTCTTGGAAGCTGCCTTTTAGCATGGGTCATTCACTTCTGCCTTCATTGCTGTATTAATTATGGGAACAACTCCCACATGGGTTGGAGAGCTTCCAGCTGCCACATTACCGAATGAGCTCGCAGATCACCTGCAGCATGTTAAATGCAGAAATACTGTCGAAAACCCAAACAGCTATGGTATTGGGTCTGGCATCGTGAATAGCAGAAGGTGAAGTTTAGCACTGGCACAGAGATGCGGCAATAGACCGTATTTTTCGCTCTATAAGATGCACCAGACCACAAGACGCACCTAGTTTTTGGAGGAGGAAAACAAGAAAAAAAATATTCTGAATCTCAGAAGCCAGAACAGCAAGAGGGATCACTGCGCAGTGAAAGCAGCAATTCCTCTTGGTGTTCTAGCTTCTGGGAGAGCTGCACAGCCTGCATTCGCTCCATAAGAAGCACACACATTTCCCCTTACTTTTTAGGAGGGAAAAAGTGAGTCTTATAGAGCAAAATATACAGTACTGCTCTGTCATTTCTGACAAACCTCCAAGAAAGGGGAGGTCATAGTCCACACCATGTGTTTGAAGCACATTTAACACACATTTGAAGCACATGACTTCCACTAGAAATCATGTAAACTATATTTCGTTAAGGGTGCTGTAGCTCTGTGATGGGTAAAGTACCATTCCTTGGGTGGAAGGTATGTGTTTCAAATGTGTGCTCATTGTGCTTTTTGTGGTGTTTTACAGTGGTACCCCGCAAGACGAATGCCTCGCAAGACGGAAAACCCGCAAGACGAAAGGGTTTTCTGTTTCGGAGGCACTTCGCAAGACGAATTTCCCTATGGGCTTGCTTCGCAAGACGAAAGCCCATAGGGAAATCTCCGGGGACCTGTTTTAAATTGCTGGCGGTCGGGAGCAAAGACTTTCGCCCACAGCCGGCCTTCAGAAGAGGTCCTGGACCTCTTCTGAAGGCCGGCGGGGGGCAAAAGTCTTTGCTCCCCCCGCCTGCCTTCCCGGGACAGCGGAGAAGTCCCGCCCCGCTCGGGATGGCGGCGCAGAGCTGTCTGCCGTGCCGGGATCAGCGCGGGCTCTGCACAGCCATCGGGAGCCGGGGGAGAAGCCCGCCCCGCTCCAGATGGCCGCGCAAAGCTGTCTGCCGGCCGGGGACGGCAGGCACATCTGCGCCGCCATCCCAAGCGGGGCGCTAAGTCCCGCCCCGCTCGGGATGGCGGCGCAGAGCTGTCTGCCGTCCTGGGACTGCAGGCAGATCTGCGCCGCCATCCCGAGCGGGGCGCTAAGTCCCGCCCCGCTCGGGATGGCGGCGCAGAGCTGTCTGCCGTCCTGGGACTGCAGGCAGATCTGTGCCGCCATCCCGAGCGGGGCGCTAAGTCCCGCCCCGCTCGGGATGGCGGCGCAGAGCTGTCTGCCATGCCGGGATCAGCGCGGGCTCTGCACAGCCATCGGGAGCCGGGGGAGAAGCCCGCCCCGCTCCAGATGGCCGTGCAAAGCTGTCTGCCGTCCGGGGACGGCAGGCACATCTGCGCCGCCATCCCAAGCGGGGCGCTAAGTCCCGCCCCGCTCGGGATGGCGGCGCAGAGCTGTCTGCCGTCCTGGGACTGCAGGCAGATCTGCGCCACCATCCCGAGCGGGGCGCTAAGTCCCGCCCCGCTCGGGATGGCGGCGCAGAGCTGTCTGCCCTGCCGGGACTGCCATCCCGAGCGGGGCAGGAGCCTCCATAGGCGCGCGTCACCTCTCCAGCCGGGGGAGGGTCGCAGGGGGCTGCTTTAGCCCCGCGCGTGCTCTCCCAGCTGGAGAGGTGACGTGCGCCTATGGAGGCTCCTGCCATAGGCGCGTGTCACCTCTCCAGCCGGGGGAGGGTCGCAGGGGGCTGCTTTAGCCCCGCGCGCGCTCTCCCAGCTGGAGAGGTGACGTGCGCCTATGGAGGCTCCTGCCATAGGCGCGTGTCACCTCTCCAGCCGGGGGAGGGTCGCAGGGGGCTGCTTTAGCCCCCCGCGTGCTCTCCCAGCTGGAGAGGTGACGTGCGCCTATGGAGGCTCCTGCCATAGGCGCGTGTCACCTCTCCAGCCGGGGGAGGGTCGCAGGGGGCTGGGGGGGGAGAGCGATCTCCCTGCAGCCCCTTGCTGCAAAAGACGTCGGGGGAAGCGGGGAAGCGAAGCGCTTCGCTTCCCGCTGCTCCCGGACCTCTTCTGAAGCAAGGGGTTGCGGGGAGATAGCGATCTCCCTGCAGCCCCTTGCTGCAAAAGACCGGGGGAAGCGGGGAAGCGAAGCGCTTCGCTTCCCGCTGCTCCCGGACCTCTTCTGAAGCAAGGGGTTGCGGGGAGATAGCGATCTCCCTGCAGCCCCTTGCTGCAAAAGACCGGGGGAAGCGGGGAAGCGAAGCGCTTCGCTTCCCGCTGCTCCCGGACCTCTTCTGAAGCAAGGGGTTGCGGGGAGATAGCGATCTCCCTGCAGCTCCTTGCTGCAAAAGACCGGGGGAAGCGGGGAAGCGAAGCGCTTCGCTTCCCGCTGCCCCCGGACCTCTTCTGAAGCAAGGGGTTGCGGGGAGATAGCGATCTCCCTGCAGCCCCTTGCTGCAAAAGACCGGGGGAAGCGGGGAAGCGAAGCGCTTCGCTTCCCGCTGCCCCCAGGACCTCTTCTGAAGGCTGGCGGGGGGCAAAAGTCTTTGTCCCCCCTGCCTGCCTTCCCAGGGGCTTTTAAATCGCCCCGGACAGCGGAGAAGTCCTCCGCTGTCCGGGGCGATTTTAAAATGCCGCCCGCCAGCATTTTAAGATCGCCCCGGACAGCGGAGAAGTCCTCCGCTGTCCCAGGGTTTTTTAAAATGCTGGGGGTGGGAAGAAAAGCCCTTGTCCCCCCCCCAGCCTTCAGAAGAGGTCCGGGGACAGACTGTCCCCGGACCTGGTCTGAAGGCGGTTTCCCTAGGAACGCATTAATTGATTTTCAATGCATTCCTATGGGAAACCGTGCATCACAAGACGAAAAAACCGCAAGACGAAGAGACTTGCGGAACGAATTAATTTCGTCTTGCGAGGCACCACTGTAATTTGCTGGAGACCACCCAGAGTGGCTGGGGCAACCCAATCAGATGGGCCGCATATAAATAATAAATTATTATTATTATTTTACTTTTTTTGTTTTCCTGATCCAGTGCTTTCCCTCCCTTGCGTCTCTGCCCGTGCTGGGAAATGTCTCATAGAAGCTTTGTTCCATGTGTGACCTTGTTTTCCATGCAATCCATTTGGATGATATGTTCAGTGTGATGCACACAAGGCCAGGGGCTGTCACTGGGGTAGGAAACTTCCATTGGAGGAGAATTCTCCTCTGGCATTGCAAAATTCAAGGACGTGTTGTAGGGCAGAAACAAAACAATGAAAGAACCAATGCAGTAATGCAGTGAAAAAAGCCTCTAGCCTGTTAAGAGCAATAAATACATTTGCGCTTAATGTGTTTCACTGAGAATGGGAAAATTTCTTTATCAGCCACGAAATGCCAATGTTTAAATCTTGATGTAGCGTTTTAATACACTTTGTCTGTTATTGCTGAGGGGCATGGTGAGAAATCCTTTACTCCACAGATACTTGAAGCAGTTGCCACCAGGAGATTTCCTGTAGATCGATGTCATTAAATGTGAGGAGCATTAAAAATGTAGCAGGGAAATACATATAACACATTTATAATAGCTCGTTGTTAAAACCAGTTGACCAAAGCGGAACAATTATTATTATTATTATTTCAATATTAGTACACTACCA
Source organism: Podarcis bocagei (assembly GCF_964188305.1). Classification (NCBI taxonomy): domain Eukaryota; kingdom Metazoa; phylum Chordata; class Lepidosauria; order Squamata; family Lacertidae; genus Podarcis; species Podarcis bocagei. The sequence goes on from NC_138134.1 coordinate 57,940,941, forward strand.
AATGCTTTGTTAACAGTGACGAGTAAGACATTGTATGAATTGGGAGTAAAAAAACAGAAAGAGATTGACAGCACAATCCTATACATGTTTATTCAAAAGTAAATCCAATTAATTTATTCCCAGGAAAGTATACACAGAAAAGTCAGCATACAATTACAGCCTAAAGAAAAGCACTTTACAAACAGACTATGAACTAGACCACAGTTCTTTCACCTCCTTAGGGCCCCAGATGTTGTTGGACTACAACTCCCAACATCCCCAGGCAGCTTAGCCAGTGGTCAGGGATGATGGGATTTGTAGTCCAACGACATTTGTGTACCCGAGGTTGAAGAAGGCTGAATGAGGCTTTCCCCAGTGCAGCAGATGGTGGGATGAAGGGGCAATGCTTTTCTTGGCCTCCCACTCTTCCTCTCTCCCATGTGATCCATGGGAAGTTCCCCACAAGGGGATGCAGGCATGAGGCTGAGAAAGATTCCTCGCCCCTGGACTCTGGTATAAGCCATGTGGGAGAAGCTTCATACACAGAGGTTCCAGGCAACCATCTGGCTTTCCTTTTCTGTGGCAAGCAACATTGCAATGTGCAATGGACCTCCGTTGTCTAAAATCCTGAATATAAAACACACTCAAGGGCTTCGGATTTGCCTGTTATGCTTAGATCAACAAGTTAGGACACAGGCAAGGCTTGTCTCGACCATCAGTGATCTAGACTGCTCCATTTGCACCGTTCTCATGGGAGCAGCGTTTGGCATTTATTTCCCAGCCAATTCAGTATTTTATATGCAATTTCTCTCCACTGCCAGAATAGACAGATAAATGGCTAATAAGGGAGGGACGAGCATTACGGCCCGCTATTTATAGAGAAAATGGGCTTTAATGAGTCATTATATTCCAATGTCACTGACTCATTTCTTTCCCTGCAACAAGCGTTTTCTGGAATGTGATTTGCTACCTGTGGAAGAGGAAACTAAAGACCAGAAATGTGATCCAAATTTTTTAAAAAGGAATTGTTGTGTACTGTGTCATATGTGTACCCATTTGCATTTTTAAGCAGTGTAGTCCTGACATATGTTAACTACCTCAGTGAGGGGGGGAAATCTTAGCCTACTGGAATATGCAACAATACTTGGTGGATTTACCTAGTCTTCTGCACAGCATTTTAATAACATTTGAGAGCCAGGCTACTTATTATTGTTACAGCCTCAGCACGGGCACAAGAGCTGTTTGGGGTGTTAGGGAAGGGGAAGTACCTCTGGCGGCTCTGACTCTGCTCACGATCAGCTGTGATCATCAATGGATTTTTTGCATTGTTCACATAGGCAACAACAACAACATATTTATACCCCACCCGTCTGGCTGGCCCTCCCCAGCCACTCTGGGAGGCTTCCAACAGAATATTAAAAACACAATAAAACATCAAACATTAAAAACTTCCCTAAACAGAGCTGCCTTCAGATGTCTTCTAAAAGTCAGGTAATTGTTTATTTCCTTGATATCTAGTGGGAGGGTGTTCCACAGGGTGGGCGCCACTACTGAGAAGGCCCTCTGCCTGGTTCCCTGTAGCTTCACTTCTCACTGTGAGGGAACCGCCAGAAGGTCCTCGGAGCTGGACCTCAGTGTCCAGGCAGAACGATGGGGGTGGAGACACTCCTTCAGGTATACAGGGCTGAGGCCGTTTAGGGCTTTAAAGGTCAGCACCAACACTTTGAATTGTGCTCAGAAATGTACTGGGAGCCAATGTAGGTCTTTCAAGACCAGTGTAATATGGTCTCAGCGGCCACTCCCAGTCGCCAGTCTAGCTGCTGCATTCTGGATTAATTATAGTTTCCGGGTCACCTTCGAAGGTAGCCCCATGTAGAATGCATTGCAGTAGTCCAAGCAGGAGATAACTAGAGCATGCACCACTCTGGCGAGACAGTCTGTGGACAGGTAGGGTCTCAGCCTACGTACTAGATGGAGCTGGTAGACAGCTGATCTGGACACAGAATTGACCTGCGCCTCGATGGAGCTGTCAGTCCAAGATGACTCCCATATGAACCTCCCCTGCTCTAGCTACTAGATGTCAATCACACTGGAGTGTGCATAGTTGCAAAAAAATAAATTAAAAAGGGGGGAGGGGACCTGAGGCAGTATATAATCTCAAGATGGTACTTGCTTCAAAGTGCTAATGCAGCTGTCTACTGAAGAGATCAGCAGTCCACTGAAAGTCAATGAGGGATGAAACAACAGAGCAAATGAAGGCTAAAACAATGAAGCAAACAATCAATAAAACAACTGAGTTATGACCAGCCCAGAGTATTACTGCAGAGCAGGTGTAACTGTTGCAGCAGAGTGCCAGTGAGACTTCAGATAAAAATCGGGACACTGGAGTACACGCAACCAGCCTCTCCTGAATCTGCAATTGGTTTCAGCAAATGAGCTGCAAGGAGCTCTGCACATTTGGGGGTGGGAGTTTGCCCATCATTTAAATTTAAGGCAGCAATGGCTAACTTCTGAACTTCCAGGTCTTGATCAACACTGTATGTGGATTTTAACCCCTACATTCCCCACCCTGCCATCTGAGATCCATTAACAAGAACTGCTGCTTAAACTCACATATTACCAACATGGACACATATTCTGGATCCACAGACTTGATTTAAAGAACATTTATTTAACAGATTTCTAACCTGCTTTTTAGAGTTCCATCCATCATGAGGCATTTTACAACAGCTTTTATAACAATACACATGTTAAAATCATTATTTTTTACAATAACACCTCATATATCCCCTAGAAAAAACGATGAATCAACGGAGGAAGTTTCATAGCAGGAGTTTTTCAGGGATCTCTAATTTGGTGTGAAGATGATCAGTAATCATATTCTTCACAGGTGTTTTTTTATGCCTGGCCTTAAAAGACTCCAGCAGTCATTTCACCAGTAATACACTGTAATTCACTGGCTGCCCCTCGTTTGATTTTTTTGCAACAGCTGTCAGCGTCAAAGTGTCAAACCCATTCTGAGGGAGATAAGCAAACGCACAGAACTGGGGCCCATGTAGTGTTTCTTTTACGACCCTAGCTTCCGATTTTCCTTCTCATAAACTGCAGACATTGGTAAACCTTCAGTTGACTTCTATATAGATGATGGCTGTGCATTTCAGCTTTTAATGTGGGCATCTGGCCTCCACTTTATACACATTCCAATCCTTTCTTTCTTTATTTCCAAAATTACTGCAGGTTTTCTCCTTTTTTGTGTAGAGGGAGAAATAACATCAACAAAGCTGCATTCCTTGGCTCACTTGACGTTCTGAGCAACTGGGTTTTCATTATTATTATTATTATTATTATTATTATTATGCAAAGCATCTCATTTGTGAAATAAAAAAACTAATTGGCTGCACAGCATCCTTGATTTGAAAACAAACATTAAAGGATGGTAGAGATGCATAAATATTTAAGACTTCAGACGTGTGTCCTTTGGATTTCTAACTGACAACGTCAACAAAACTGGCATGTTGGCGATGGTTAGGGAAAGGATCGAAAATGAAACTGCCAGTGTTGTAATATTGTACAATATTATAAGGGGCAACCACATTGGGAATGCAGCTCTGGTTGCTCCTGCCCCTAAAAGGACATTGCAGAGCTGGGAAAGTGTTAGGCTAGCTGGATATTAAATCTCATAGCAGAGGCAATATGTCTCTGAATACCAGTTGCCGGAGAACAACAGCAGGAGAGGACTCTTGCACTCATATCTCCCAGTGGGCTTCCCATAGATGTCTGATTGGCCGTTCTGTACACCCTTGTGCAAATTAATTGAAACAAGCAATGTAGTTTATTGTACAAAACTCACATATACATGTACAGAACTCACATATACCTACATTAGTAACGGATATGACCTCTGCTATTTTTAAGCAGCATTTGAACACAGTTTGGCATGGAGTCTACTAGTTTTGAACAGTCACTGTTGGTTTTCAGATCCCTGTACCACACTTGAATCAGCGCCTGAATGAGCTTCTCCATAGTCGTACAGTCTACAGCACGGAGGCGACTTTTGCATATAGTCCAAAAATTCTCAATGGGATTTACATCCAGTGAATTCCCTGGCCAATCAAGTACCTGTATTTGCTGCTCTGTCATGAATTTCTTCACCACTTTTGATGCGTGACAGGGGGCTAGGTCCTGCTGCAATATCCTAGTACCATCAGGATACCTCTTTTCCAGCTCTAGAAAAACTCTTTTGTAAAACCTCAATATATTGTGGCAAGCACATTGTTCCTTCTATTGGCTGCAGGCTTCCAACACAATAATGATCAACTGACTTTTCGTGTTTGTTTTGAGTACAGGATTATGAATAAGATAGAAAACATGCTTTGTTTCAATTAATTTGCACAAGGATGTAGGTATCTTAAGCAGCACAGCTCTGACACAAGTTTACCACCTCAGCAAAAACTAGGCCACCTGATTCCTTAAGCAACAGCCTTGATCATCACCACCTGGGACACAGGCACCCAAAAACCATAAAAGAACCACAGAGTCTCCTATTGATACAGGACTTTAAGATATCTGCATGTCCCATGATCATGAGATAGGATTGCAACATAAGAGCCATGGCTACAAGAGCTTCACTGGCCAGGTCAAAGACATGCACAATGATGTAATGTCTGCTCAGGGCACAGTCACGTATGTCATGAAAGGGAAGGATGAAGTGCTTGAAAATGTACAGGATTATGTGGTTTTGACAACCAACAATCTTGCAATCCAAACTGACAATGAAGAAGAGTTCATAGGGAAGAAAGCTGAGGACTTCTTGAGAACCTGTGGAATAAAGCATCAAAAGATAGTACCATACAAAGCTAAGCAAAATGGGGTTCCTGTAAGAAAAAAAGAGAGTCTTTACAGAAATGTATCAGAAAAAATACTGGTGACAGTCAGTAATCACAGTTACTTACCTACAAAATTGACTGCATTCCAGGACAGTTGAGGAAACTCCACAGAAAATATGAAATGGGAAAAACTCCAGTATCACTCATATCAAAGTATTTGGCTGCAAAACAGTCATTAAAGTTCAAGAAGAAAAACGCAGCAAGAAAACAGAAAAAAACTGAGCAGTGGAAGAGATTCTTGTTGGCTTCAGCGAGCATGCCAAAGCTTACAGAATTCTGAATCCACACACAGATAAATTGACCATCGGTAACACAGAGGTTTTTCAAAAAGAACCAGTTGAGAATGTAATGACTTTACAAGAACAGGCAAAAGAAGACACAGCCAGAATCACTGAGAAAGAAGGACCATCTAAACAAATGAAATAAACATGCTACCGCCTGAAATGCAGGACAAAAGGCTATCCCCTGCGGATGTCAACATCAGAAAACAAAGGCTAATCACCTGTTCATCCATGCTACAAAATTTGTACTATCAGACCATTTGAGCCACCATAGTGGAAAGGCATTTCACAAATGTCAGAAAGGGAAACCAAAAAAATGAAGGAAAGCAGCTGAGGAAGAAATGATTTGAAGGTTGTTTCTAAAAGTAGGCTTTAGATCCTAGGCACAGACAGGCAGCAACATGAAGATATGAATGTGGAAGGGGAATAATACAGGAGCCTTTTAAGTGGCAGATCGTCAAGTAACATATTCATTGAAGCAAACCACTGGAGCTAGGGGCTGAAATCAGAACCTTGCGCTTGCAAAACATGCTGTGAGTGGTGGGGTGTCTCTCTGAATGCACATCCAACCATCCCCCCCCCCCGTTGCCTTTTTATGTGCCTTAAAAGTTATGAAAACAGTAAGACAGTTTGTTGTGGGTGAAAACTGTGCGTCTTGTTTATTTTGGTTTAGGAAAGCTTCCTGTAGCAAAGTTTAAGAATCTTTCTGATGGAGAATGCATTCAAAATTACCTGCCTGAGCCAGGCATGAGAGGGACTTGGCATTTTTCTCACCTTCTCATTTTTAGCACTAGTTTCTGGAGCTGGAACAGGAATGGAAATTGCTTCCATGCTATCAATTAAGGCCTGCACAACAGGCTGCCCAAGCCACTTTTCATTCTTCAGCCAGGACGTTCTTGTGCAAACCTTCTAAAAATGTTTATGGGGAAATAATGTTGTGTTTTCTCACTGGAGAAGCAATAACATACAATAAAATCAGAATATTGGGATAGTCGGTGTAACATACGATGGTGGAAGGTCCTTAGTTTATACAAGCGATGAATAACCAAAAAGCCTGAACCACATAACTAGTTTATCCCTGTGGCACATTTCATTGCCTTCCTATTATGTGAGCAGGTGCAGTTTAAAAAAATAGTCACGTTTTATTACCAATTGGTGTAAACTGCCATGATTTCTCATGTCCTCTAAGCACTTTTATGATGGTTTTAGTAATTGTGCAGTTTCTATCTATCTTTGTGTAAAACTTTCAAGGTCTTGATTTGAGCAGAATGCCAACCCTACTGGATTTGGGGTTTTAAATGGATAGAAAAAGATGGATTCAATAAGCACATTGACTTGATTTCAGTTCTGGATCTACTTCATCTGGCCTGGAAGAAAAAAATGGATCAAAAGAGTGTTCTGATTTTACCCGATTCCCCATTTTCACTTCTCTATGGTTTACCTGCAAAGTTGTGGACCCAGAAGGTATGTATTATGTGTCTATTACTACATTTATATCCCATATTTTATTCAAAGAGCTCCAAAGGTGGTATATACATTTCTCGCCTCCTCCATTTTATTCTGACAACACTGTCATGAGGTATGTGAGGCAGAGACAGACAGTGACTGGCCCAAGATCACTCAGTGAGCTTCATGGTTGGTAGCAAGCTGAATTCCAGCCAAGTGCCAGATGCAATCACCTACTTTTGCATATTTGTGGCAGGGATAGTTTCTGGTGCATGGTAAAATTTACTGTATTGTGCAAGTAACCACTGGGTAAACCTGCTGTCTTTATCATGTTGCCATGCATCAAGATGCACACGTGAAGCACCTGTAAATTATTATCTGTATCCACACATTTGAAAAAGTGAGGAGATGTCACAAACAGTTATTTTTTGCCTAGTGCTGCCTCATTGCAACACGGCCTGATACTTCTTCTCCAAGCCTCTGTTGTTTTAAGAACTTTCAAGAGTCAGAAATTAACCCTGGGGAAACAGCTCTGTTAATTCATCAGGCAAATAACCCTGCTTGTGTATTTTTTGTTTCTTCTTCCTTCTGCCACTCACATTGCATTCTGTCATTGCACCAAAACTTTGAATCTCTTTTTTTTTAATCTCAAGAGACAATGCTATTCAATTATGCAATCAAAGATGGTTCGAGTTATGCTTTTGTTTGTCAGACAAGAGACAGTTGAAGCAAATCAAGTTAATCAAGTGACTCGGCTTGATTGTTACCAATAGATTAAATGTGTGTGCTGTCTCAACATTCAGGCTGCTTTGTAAGTTGCACACAACCATGTTTCTCATTGACAATATTACTGGGAGGAATTGGGAGGAGATTCTCTATCCATAAGGCATTTCGGTTTTGTAAATACACTGGCTCTTTGTGTTTATACCAGCTTTCTGTAATCTGGGGCCTTCCATTTTGGACGACAAGACCAACCATCTAGTGCTGGCTCCAAGTTTTGGAGGGCCCTAGGCAATACACTCTCCATGGAGCCCCCTCCCCCAGTGAGTCTAACTTTTCATCACCATAATCAGCTGCTCCTCATCCTTCTCCTTGGTACCTTGGAACCACCTGCTTGCTTGCCAGAGAGCTGCTGTCCAGGCCCCCATCCAGCCCACGATGGCAGAAGCTTTTGCTTGAGGGAAAGGAATAATTTTTTCATGAAGCAGAGAGGAGCTAACAAGCTCAAAAACAGGCAATGAGCTCCAGCAGCTGCTACACTCAGGTTAGATGGCAGGAAAGGAAAGGCTAGCAGGGCTGCAAGGAGCAGTCCAAGTTTAAGGAGTTCGAGATCAGCACAAGGAGGTCACAACTGCCCAGAAGCAATGGAGCTGTCCCAACAGAATGGCACACCCACCCACCCAGCTTTTAAAGATGGGGCAAGGTGTACTCAGCGTGTGAGATTGCTGAGCATGCAGATGCTCACTGTGAGAATGTATCTGTTGCCAGCAATGAGGGTATTGCTGGTTTCTGGGTGGCAAGGCTGTACTTTCTGCTTTGCGATATGAGGCTGAGTTGAGCTTAATAATATTTAGTTGCTATGGGTTGGATTGTCTGGGCCAACAGCATTTTGATGCAGAGATGAATGACTGATATTGCAATCATATATAACATATTTGATAGAAAACCATGTACGGTACTTCTCTGGAAAGGCTATTCCCTAGCCAGAGGTGCAACCATGGAAAAGGCCCTGTCCCATATTATATACATTTTTTAAATGCAATGCTTTATGCAGGGTTCTGCACTATTCTGCCTCTTATTTTTTAAATGCAAGCCTTGTGTCTCCTTTGTTTGTGGCTGTATAGCCTCTTTTTCATTTCTCCCCTTTCCTTTTCATTCCCCCTCCTTTTCTTTTTTCCTTCCTTGCCTCCTTGATCACTGATGCTTTTACAGGCTCTCCATTCAGAAGCCTCCTTCTGATTCCGAGCTGCCAAAGCCATTGCTCTTGAAAGCCATTGTCGCTCAAAAAAATAATGTTTTGGGTAACACCCCCCAATGCCTTTAATAAAGCTTCCTGGAAGCTGTCACTTAACACTGACATGCCTTTGGGAATCATCAGCAATTCTCAGGGGCACTGGCAGAAGTTGCGGAAGGTGGCAAATTGGCAGCTCAATCGCTGTCAGACATGAAAGAAAACGTATGCCCTGTTGTTAAACTGATAAAGAGTTCTGTCGCCACATTAATTGCAACAGCATTCACCCCGCCCCATCAGGTTAGCTTCTCACAGAGTAGGTCGTAAAAAAACAGCCTTTAGTTCTACTTCAGCTTATCAACATCACCAAGGATGTGCCTACATATTTGTTTCTAATGGGGCCACGTGCTCATCCTGTGAACATCCAGCCTTACTCTGGTCCCAATGGCAAGGATGCTGGAGAAGGTATCATTCAGCCTGTATGATTCCTTATCAACAGAGAGATGTATTAACCTGGCCGTTATATTCAGGAAAATTTACCTCCTTCAACTTAGAGTTGGCCAGATGACAACCTTGGGGTCAGATCTGGATCTGGAGATAGATTTATCTGTCTCCTGGAAGCCTTGCCTGCCAGATCTTAGTTAAAATGTGATAACTGGATTATGGGAACCTATTATTATGATTAGTGTACCCCGCCCATCTGACTGGGTTTTCCCAGCCACTCTGGGCAGCTTCCAACATATATAAAAACATAATAAAACATTACACACTAAAAGCCCTATACAGGGCTGCATGCTCATCCATACTCTTCCCACCTACTCTTGTGATTAATGCCTGAATCTGCTATGTAAGGTGGTAATCACAGGCATCATCAGCTTGCTCCATCTCAGTCAATTTGGCTGTGGTCAGCCACTGAGAGGGTAGCTCGCTTCCCAACAATATGCCATCCTTAGGTGTCAGAAACCCAAGGCTTTCCTTGCACACAATAATGAGGAAGAGACTGGGCAGATTTAATCAAAAGAACAATGACTAGAAGCAGCAATAAAAAGAGATACGCAGGGCTCCATGGTTTTTATCAACACACACAAAACAAAATCTCTGACACCTCCACAAAGACGGTACTAGAATGCACCTCGTATGATAGCAAACTCTTGTTTGTTCATTTGTTCCTTCCTGCTGCAGCTGAACTTAAGGAAGCCTTCTGCTTTTAAAGTTCATGGCACATTTTTATTTGAGATGGCTTATATGATCCCAAGGTAGAACAATTACTTTTTGGAGTCCTGTTTTCATGTCCGCCTGTATTTTCCTGTCTCTTTTGAAAGTACCCTGTTGGCTTCTACTGCTCTGGAAAGCGGCAGGGCTGTAAGTTTCTTCTATTGTCAGGCAGGCAAGAAGTTTTGCTAAGCAGATTCACACAAACTGAACTTCAGGATGGGGGAAGAGAGAGAGAGAAACTGAGAGAAACTGAGAGAAACCAAAATGGACCAATTTGCCCATCCCTACCCAACAGAGGGAAAATTGCTCAGAGCCTCCACAAACCAGTTGACAGTCCTGTTGGACAGACCTGGGTAGAATTATAGCTGCTGAATGAACAATTGCTTGTGCACACAATATTGCTATCACTTTCTTCACAGATCAATTTTGTCCTTTCTTAGCCCCTTCTGTTGTTTGTCTCTGTTCTCAAGGCAGAATCAATCTTGCATAATTACACTCAACGGGTTCCACTCTAGCCCGATTCTTTTATTGTGTTTAGCCTAATGGATAATCCAACTCAGACAGAAATGAACTTTTTACAAATAACAAATAAAAATCCAACAAAAAAATCCAACAATCAATATCTGTGTCACATAGCAGGGAATAGAAGCTATCTATCATTATTTAAGAGTCAAGTAGCACCATGAACAAAGGAATAGGGTTTTCTTTTTAAAATCTACTCTTTGTGAGATACTGCAGGCATCTTTATCGCTTTGGCTTTATATTTCCAAGTAGATCATACTTCAAGAAACAGAAATTTGGTATTGCCATGAGAGGAGCAGAGGAAGGAGTTGTCGGTCTGTTGTCGGTCTGTTGTCGGTCAAGTAAATAAAGTTTTCCCCTGAAAGGATCTTTTCTCCAGCAACCCATAAGAAGCTGTCTTATGCAACATTTGAGTACTGGTCCATCTAGCTCAATAACGTCTACAGTGTAGACTTTACACCAGGGTGGGGAACCTCTAGTTCATGGGCCAAATTTGGCAGGCCAAGCTGTTTTTCTCAAACCACACCCACCTGCCCCACACCTGATAGATAGGGCAGGTAGAGACATGGCTATATTGTGCACTCAGCTTGGAAAGTGCTGGGCAAGGGACATTGCTAGGTGGGTGGGACATCCGTCAATCATCTGCTGTCAGATGATTGGCAGGCAGGTTGCTTCATACCTCTCATTTAAATCGGTACCAGTGAAGGCGGTCCTGTGTGAGTGTCTGGAGGTGGTTGGATGGTGGCTAATGGATTGAAGTTGAATCCCGACAAGACAGAAGTATTGCTCCCGAGGGACAGGGGGTGGGCGGGGTTGGAGGACTCCCTCGTCCTGAATGGGGTAATGGTGCCCCTGAAGGACCAAGTGTGCAGCCTGGGAGTCATTTTGGAGGCGCATTTTGGGAGTCATTTTGGAGGCGCAGGTCAGTTCTGTGTCCAAGGAACCTGTCTACCAGCTCCATCTGGTACGCCGGCTGAGACCCTACCTGCCTGTGCACTTTCTCACCAGAGTGGTACATGCACTGGTTATCTCCCACTTGGACTTCTGCAATGCATTCTATGTGGGGCTACCTTTGAAGGTGATTTGGAAGCTATAATTAATCCAGAACGTAGTGGCTAGACTGGTGACCGGGAGCAGCAGCCGAGACTATATAACATTAGTCCTGAAAGATCTACATTGGCTCCCAGTACATGTCCGAGCACAAAGTGTTGGTGCTGACCTTTAAAGCCCTAAACGGCCTCAGCCCTGTATACCTGAAGGAGCGTCTCTGCTTCCATTGTTCAGTCCGGACACTGGAATCCAGCACCGAGGGCCTTCTGGCAGTTCCCACACTGTAAGAAATGAAGCTACAGGGAACCAGGCAGAGGGCCTTCTCAGTAGTGGCACCCACCCTGTGGAATGCCCTCCCATCAAATGTTAAGGAGATGAGTAATTATTTAACATTTAGGAAACATCTGAAGGCAGCCCTGTATAGGGAAGTTTTTTAAGGTTTAATGTTTTACTGTGTTTTTATATATGCTGGAAGCTGCCCAGAGTGGCTGGGGCAACCCAGACAGATGGGTGGGGTATAAATATATTATTATTATTATTATTATATTATTATTATTATTATTATTATTATTATTATTATTATTATTTCACCTGTCAAAGTTGGCCTCATTGGCGGTGGAGCCACATAATCACCAACAAGGGTCCCACCCCTATTCTACATTGACCAACAGCAGATCTCCAAGCTTTCAGACAGAGAGACTTCCCCAGAGATGTTGAGAATTGAGCCTGGAACCATACAAACATATGTTGTACCACTCAGCTACAGTGCTTCACTGATCCCCAGGACTCACTGACATTGCCTTGATTACTCAGCTGCTTCCATGGAATGTGTGAACTGTTTCCACTGGAAAGCATTGTATCTGAAGCAATCTGAAAGGGCTGATCTGTGATGGACCATTCCTGCATGCAAGGCCATATCACTGGATATGAAAGTCATTGCATGACGAGTATGCATTAACAAAATGTCAAAGTTGATTCTCTGGTGAAGTTCTCCAAGCCACATTCAGACACGTGCACATGTCATTTGACTTTTCTTCTTAGAATCATAGAATCATAGAATCATAGAGTTGGAAGAGACCACAAGGGCCATCGAGTCCAACCCCCTGCCAAGCAGGAAACACCATCAGAGCACTCCTGACATATGGTTGTCAAGCCTCTGCTTAAAGACCTCCAAAGTAGGAGACTCCACCACACTCCAAAGTAGGAGACTCCCCCAACTTCCCTTTGTATGCTCCTTCTATTTTTACAGCTACCATCCTTACCCACTCTGGATTAGAGTAGACCCATTGAAATCAATGGGACTTGGGGGATAATTTTTAGAAATTGCATATTCATCCATCTACACAGTTTAGAGTTGCCCCAGACCAGTTTTGCTTCCAAAGCTATCAGCACAGAGTCACCAAAGTTCACTCTTAGTAGGAATTATAATTCAAAGTGAATTAATCTGCAACAAGAAGAGATCACACCATAATGCCTTCCACAATGAGAGACCAATATCCATTCAAATGGGTCTGAAGAGCATTATTTTGTGGCAACTTTGTGATTTTTTGAGTGGTTGGACTTCACAAGTCCAAGTAAAATAGGAATTATCTGGGTTTCAATTTCCAGAATACCCTGGGAAGAGGAATTGATTGTTAAAACACTCTGAGGATTGTATCTCTCAGCCCCCTTAACAAACTACAGTTCTCAGGATTCACTGGGGGAAACCATGACTTTTTAAAGAGGTCTATCACTGTTTTAAAGGTATAGTGCAGATGGGGCCAGATTGGAGACAACATTTTATTGCAGGTATCACTTCACTTGTAGCAACATATTCTTGAGAGTACCTATAATTACAGGCAAAAACCTATTTTCTTGCTCTGCATAGCAGCGAGAAATATTGCAAGTGTATCTTATATGTGTAAGGTGGAGGTAATAATACAGACTGTCTGAACATTGTACTATTGGGAATAAACATTTCTATGCCAAATTTTTTAAAATGTCCATAGAACAAAGTATTTAAAAGTTTGTGGAAGCCATGAAGCATATAGTTTGAACTAAAGTATTCCAAAAATCTTCAGTGTTGTGCTGGTTACGGTATCCCACAGGAGGCTTCTTCTTCTTTTGTTCACCCCCCTCACCCTATAACATGCCACGAACTAACGGGTGGCGCTGTGGTCTAAACAACAGAGCCTAGGGCTTGCCGATCAGAAGGTCGGCAGTTCGAATTCCCGCAATGGGGTGAGCTCCTGTTGCTCGGTCCCTGCTCCTGCCAACCTAGCAGTTCGAAAGCACATCAAAGTGCAAGCAGATAAATAGGTACCGCTCTGGCGGGAAGGTAAACGGTGTTTCTGTGTGCTGCTCTGGTTCACCAGAAGCGGCTTAGTCATGCTAGCCACATGACTGGGAAAAACTGTCTGCAGACAAACGCCAGCTCCTTCGGCCAATAAAGCGAGATGTGCCACAACCCCACAGTCGTTCGCGACTGAACTTAACTGTCAGGGGTCCTTTACCTTTACCTTTTAACTTGCTGTTATTGGTTACATCCAATGGTGTAGCTAGCCGCTCAGGTGCCTGGTGCGGGGGCGTGTCCTGCAGGCAGGGGTGGGGCGATCCACCCATGGGGGCAGGGTGAGCCTCTCCAATGCTTGGAGCCTCTCCACCACCTCCCCCTCAGCTGTAGTACGGCTGAGGGAGAGGCAGTAGGCCAGGGGTCAGCAAACTTACCGCGCCTTGGTCCGGTGTCTCCTGTGCCAATCATGCAGCAGACCGGAGGGCGGGGTAGCGTGTGCCCATATGCGTGTGCACACGCTATTTCCGGCGCACTTCCAGGTTGGAGGAGCACCGGAAATAGCTTGTGCACATGTGAATGGGCCTCCTCCGACCCAGATGTGCGCATGAAATAACACTTGTGCAAGCGCACAAGCTATTTCTGGTACTCCTCCGACCTGGAAGTGGACAGCTGCGCAGCGCCGGTAAGAGTGGGGGCGGGGGTCACCACGGGCCAGATAAGCAAGTCCCTCGGGCCTTATGCGGCCCACAGACCTTAGTTTGGGGACCCCTGCAGTAGGCAGACGCATGTGTCATGCTGCTGTTTCAGGCAGCATGGAACCCTGCAGGCGCCTAAGCCACCACGTCACTCCTAAAAAGTTTCGTGAGCCCATTTTTTAAAAAAGAAAAAAATAACTCGTTTTGTCACACACACCCAGTGATGACACCCCGGGTGGACCACACACCCTGCACCCCCCCTTTCTTCCACCACTGGTTACATCCTTCACTTTCATTGAAGAAATGTCTGGCTTTGCGTCAAAATCTGAGGATTCAAGTCAACACAGGGTTTAGATATCAAATATAATATCACTATCAGATTACATCTGTAAAGACTGGGAGAAAAATAACCTATTCAGATACAGCGATCGCATAAGAACTTGTCATGTGTTAGGCTTTCCCAAAATATATCACCTGGTGTTGAAATACAACTGCGAACGAAAGCAAGCTAAAGAGTACATGACAAAGCGGGCAGGAAGATATTGGATGTTTTATATTTCCATGGAAACTTTTGGAAATCTTTGGAGGAAGGCTCATAAATTCTCATTAAATGCAAACATAGGAGAAAACTGTTTTCAAGTTATGTATCACTGGTATCTAACTTTCAGTTGGAATGTGTCAGGGGTTCAGGAGCAGAGGCACAGGAAAGGGAGGAAACAGAGAGCGAGGGGGAGGAATCCGAAGGAAATATGAGCGATGACAGCGGCCCGAGATCTCTGAGTCTTTCCAGTGAATCGGAAGATTCACAGAAAGGGGCGCCAGTGGTCAGAGCAAGGGGGGCGCCCAGGGGGACACCCCAGGAAGAAGGGACCAGAGGGGACTCAGAGAGCAGCAGTTGGAAATCGGGACCAGCTTCCCCGCCAGAGTGCAGTAGGGGGGAGGGGTCCCAGGTATTGGGATCTGGCGGCTCGCCGCAAGCGGGAGGGCATGAGTCAGGAGTGGCCACACCTCCATCGGGGAGCGAGGAAACGGTCAAGAGGAAGGTTGAAGGCTGGGCGCGCGCGCCAAGTTCAAATGCACAGGAAGGCGGCACAGTAAGCAGCCCGGATAGGGAGCCAGGTCCTAAAGCCCGCCGCAAGGAGGGAGAAGAGTCCGGGGGGTCCGCGTCAGAAGAGTCCAGGAAGGAAGAGACCACGGGGGGTAGAGGGACCCAGAGGAGGAAGGAAAGACGGAAGAGGTGGAGTAAGACTAGAGTATTAAGTTGGTGTACAGGAGGCGGAGACTCAGACGGAGACTCAGACTTTTGTACAGTACTGCCGGCTAGCGTGGTCCTCTGTGAGCTGGGACCTGGAAGCGGCTCTGACAGAATGGATAATAACTACTCTGAAATTTGCTGGAGATGTACGAGAGAAGTGGGGGGTTGTGGCAGAAATGGAACATAAGAAGAGCGCTGATGGGTGAGGCCAAACATGCATCTAGCCCAGCACTTTGCTAGCAGAGTAGTCAGCCAGTTGTCCAGGGGAAGCCTGACAACAGAACCTGAGTGCAACAGTTTCTCCCCAACCTGCAGCTTTCAGTATGTAGTATTCAAAGGCACATTGTCTCCGGCAGTAGTGGTGGAATATAGCCATTGTGGCTAGTAGCTGCTGATAGCTTTAACCTTCATGAATTTGTCTATTCCTTTTTTAAAAAAATTGGCTAAATGATCAGAGATCTGACTCAGGGACAGAGGAAGGGGGGTGCAGTGGGAGTGGGCCATCCCAGGTGTCACCACTGAGGGGGGTGACAAAATGCTGGGCAGCACTCACCGCGGGGCCTGCAGCGACACACTGCCGCAGGCTCCTCGCTGCCCCAAACGGTCCGCCTGCCGCCTCCCCCTCAGCTGTAGGGTGGCTGAGTGGAAGGAGGCAGGCAGACTCCTTGGAGACCCTGCAGAGCATCCTGCTCCAGCTTATCCTGCCCCGCGGGCGGCTGGCCCCGCTCCTGGGTGCAGGGCACACGCGCCGCCCCAGGAGCCTGATTGGCTTTCTCCGCCGCTGATCTGACTGTGCATAAGTTTCACAATATAAGGCAAAGAAATGCAAACACAGATCTCTGCTCTACTGATTCTATTCCAAAGAAAGGTTGTGAGCACCAAATTTGCCTGCTATAGCATATGATTATCCTTTTTCTACTGAGTTAACTGGTATTTGTTTTGTCTCATTCAAGAAAAAACAAAAAGGCTGGTTTTCCGTTATTGAGAAGCCGAGGATTTAAAATTATAAAGATTGTGAAGACAAAAATGATCTATAATTCCTCCTACAGGCTCCTGAAGCAACTGTATTCATTGATTTTGAGTTCATTGTTTACAGCAAGGGTGTCCTGCGCACACCCAGCCAAGGAAAGCAAGCAGCAGATTGTTAATTCTTTATTGACAAAAGCACACACTTACAGCAGCTCCTAAGGTGCACTGGATGCACATGCACACACACTTCTAGTGTCTATTTAGCTGTATTCCAGGTTCATGCCCAGTGGAGCAGTTGAAGCAACAGTGGGACCAGACACTGGGATTATGTACCCTTGCCTGATGAATAGTGAAAATGCAACCTGCACAGAAGTCATCACTGCACTTCCCTCTTCAATCCCCTCCTGGTCCTAGGAGACAGTGGGGAATTGGCTGGGCCACCCCTCACCTGAGCCACCTCTTCCTCTGTTTCCACCCTGCACCCCCACCTCCTATCATGAAATTCTATTCGATATTGATCCAGAGCAGAACTCCAATGTATAGTTAGCAGAGGAAAAATTTAAACACGTTGCAGGATTCCCCCCCCCCAAAAAAAAAAAATACACCAGAGGCAATTCATATTTCATACAGCAGACCTTTACTGCTACTAAAGGCAATTGAGCATAATGGTTACTAATCCAATACATTCAGAATTGGCACTGGTCATAAGAAATCCAGTTGCAGCAGACTTAACTTAAACTTATAATAAGTCTAAACCTTAAAGCTATAGCATGCTATGTACATAACACCACACCAGAAAGAAAATAGATAGAGAAAATAAAGTGAAACCCAGGCTCCTTCTGGCCCTACTTTTATAGTCAGCATGACCTTGACAGAAGAGATGAGAGAACTAGTTCAAACTAGCTGTACTCAGCTTCTCTGAAGGTATAACCCAAACACCATGAACCTTCTGCTTGTTTCACACTGAGAAGCTTCCAGAACTGTCTTGAATTAAGTAGAATAGGAAAAATCTCTACACATCAGATCAATACTTTCTGTACCCAGAAATGCAAACTGACACCTCCATCTCTGACTGCTTGGACCCTCTCCCCCTGCCCGAGCTCCCACCTTGCCGGTGGCACCAAACTTCTCAAACAACTAGCCACCTCTCCTGGGGCTGCTTCTGCCTGCCCCGCCACAGCTGCCTACGTCTCACACACACAGCAGAGCCCTGCCAGTCCCTGTCATCACCCCCGATACCTCGAAAAGAATCCTGGTGATGGGAGTCCAGGATCTGCCCCACCTCATATTCTACCTCCTCCTGCACCTCCTGCACAGCACAGTGGTAATGGTGTTCCAGGATCTCACGTGAAAGTAATGGCCTGTAGGACACTGGGTAGACCTTCATGGAGAGCAGCAGACCTAGGCGGAACACCACCAGGTTGATCAGTTCATCCACCTCAAAGGGACTGGTACACTTTGGGTCCACTGCTTGCACTGTCCCTTCCAATTCAGATCACGGATCAAGAGCCACACATGGTCCCTCACTTGGATCATGGTCCCTACTTGCCTGTGGGTGCCCGCTGTCCTCTTGTATGCAACTTTGGCATAGTCGATGTCAGGAATCCAAGTTCCCAGCTTGATCACACGGTAAGCGTAGGTCATTAAAAAACGAGGATTTATTGCGAAAACAAACAGCTCCAGACGGCTCTAACAAAGCCACCTACATTATCGCTTAAGATGAGCCTTCTGAAGACTCCTTCCGGTTCCTACAGAAGATATTGAACTTTCGCCCCTTACGTCTCTTGTTTTCCTTCCTGTCTAGCAGCTCTCCCATTCACCAACTCTTTGGACTCATTGGATCAGCTCCAACCTCTTCCTGTTCCGGAAGACTGTCTCTGTGTCTGTTCATGCCTGTTTGAGCTTCTTGAGAGCTTTGGCTGTGTTCCAGCCCACTCTCAGTTGTTCCCTTGGCAACCGGCTGTCCAAAGTCGGGGAGTCGACGCTGGCAGCTCGGGTCTCTGCTCAGCCTGCGTCAAGTTTCTAAACCTCTCTGTTCCTGCCCGTATTCTGCAGCTGGCGGTAAAGTTCCACTTGGAGATGGCTCATTCCTGACAGTCAAGCTGCTCCCACAGCAGCTGTTGCACCACTTCAGCACCTCTACAAAGTCGACCACAGCCAGCACCACCAAGAAGGGAGCTTGTGTCTGAAAGATGCGACTAGGATGCTGCACAGATGTTATGGGCCCAGAGATGGAAAGAACATAAAGTCCCTACCAGAGAAGAATGGCAGATGAAGTTGATGGACTATGCCGAAATGGCTAAAATGACCGGAAGAATCAGAAATCAGGAAGACCAAAATTTTAATAAGGAATGGGGGAAATTTAATTGTAAACAGTTAAACTCGTTAGTAGGATTGGAATATCACTTGTAGTTTAAGGGTGAACTCAATGTAGATGTAAAAGATTTGGATGGCATGTTGTTGTATGCGAACTCTGCAAGAGGGAGGGAGGCCATCCAGTTGTCCTGCTAGTCACTGACATAGCAGTTTGGGCTGAGTGAGGAGATATTGAATGAGTGGTCCAGACTGGCTGTCCAGCACCCTAGCAGACTTAATTCACTTTTCTGTGCTGATTGATTGATTGATTGATTGATTGATTGATTGGTGGGTGGAGATCCACTGCCTGGCTAAGAAGGTCAGCTCCCACCAAGCCTAGAACAACACCCTCCCTCCCTCACACATGTTTCCTGCCAACCAGGGGAATCTTGCATGCACCCTGCCAGTCCTTGACAAAGGGCTAGACACAAGAAAAATCAATCAGGTTATTATGAAAGGCTGCACAGCATGTGAATGCACTATAATAAAGGCCGCACAGCATGGCCTTGGATTAGTGATGCCTTCGAATTGTGTGTGTATGTGTTTTATCTAGAGGAGGAGGGTGCAGTCCCTAGCATTGCAATGTTGGCTTGCCTAAGAAATCCTACTCCTTCACGTTCTGGCTCCTGTCATGTCGGGCTGTGAAAGGCTAAGGATGACTCGGTGATTTATGACCTTGCTGCTGCTGTGCACTGAGGGCTCTTTCACAAAGTCACACTGGTCGCCTGACGGCTCATCGCTCAAAGACATCGCTTCAGGACTTGTAAGCAAATGTGTGAATTCAATTACATGTTGCATCGGAGGTGATATGGCACCTTTGTCCAGGGTTTTGATCTCTGGTAGCACGGTTTCACACATGGCAAACCATCGCAGAGGACTTGTCCGGACAATTCCTCTCCTTTCTGTTATTTTGGGAATGCAAGCAAACTTGATTTACCATGGGTGTTGAAGAAACAGATGCAGAGAACAAGCTTAGGCATTTTTACTTGGAAGTATTCCCCGCTGTGTTCAATGAGCAGAGTAGGCCCACACACCTGAGTGGCCCAACTGCCCTACCATCTCTGCTGGCAGCAGAGAAGCAGCACCAATTTTGGGCAAGGTCATGTCCATTTTGGGTGAGATCTTGCCCGAAATCAGGACAGTGGGAGCGGCGCTTCTTCCCCAGCAGTGGATGCAGCAGAACACATGGCGGCAGCGGCAAAGCAGGTGGTGGCAGGAGCAGATAGGTTGTGGTGGGAACAGCAGCAGCATCTGGACAAGGCAGCCATTCCCATTTTTCATCAAGCAGTGAAATGGAATGTACCATTCCATGGAATGCTGAACTACACTCCTCTAGGGGTGGAGGAAGCCTCTCTGGCACCCAGGGTGGGGCGCATACACTCGGCAACCATACGGACTGCACATACGCCCTTGGCCACTCTACATCTGGGGGGGGAGGCAGCGGGCCATCTTGTCACACACACACCCAGGGTGGCACCCAGGGCGAGCTGCCCCCCCCTTCATACGCCCCTGCCATCATCCCTGACCATTAGCCTCCCTGGTTTTAGCTGGTGGGTGTTGGAGCTACAGGTTCCCTATCTTGTTCCTTTGTTGTTCCAGGAGTTTGCTTTGCTCTGGGTTCTATTTCTCTTATACAGTGGTACCTCAGGTTACCGACACTTCAGGTTACAGACGCTTCAGATTACAGACTCCGCTAACCCAGAAATAGTACCTCGGGTTAAGAACTTTGCTTGAGGATGAGAACAGAAATAGTGCAGTGGCAGCATGGCGGCAGCGGGAGGCACCATCAGCTAAAGTGGTACCTCAGGTTAAGAACAGTTTCAGGTTAAGAACAGACCTCCAGAACGAATTAAGTTCTTAACCCAAGATACCACTGTATTCTGGTTCAAAATTAATTCTATGTTTTGAAGATGTAAAACAACAAATCCAGATTGCTCTGAGTTACAATACGCACATTCCCAAACCAGATGTGGGGGACCTATGGCCCAGTCCTTCAGATGCCATTGAACTCCAACTCCCATCAGCCTCCAGGTAGAATAGCAAATAGCTAGTGAGGGTCTTCCTGGTAGTGATACCCACCCTGTGGAATGTTCTCCCATCAGGTGACAAGGAGATAAGTAACTATAGAACCTTTAGAAGACATCTAAAGGCAGCCCCGTATCGGAAGTTTAATGTTTAATATTTTATTATGTTTTCAGAATGAAAATGGCTCAGAGTGGCTGGGGCAGTCCAGCCAGACAGGTGGGGTACAAATAATAAAACAATTTTTAACAATGGATTACTGAATAGTTTAGTTCATGTAAAATATGCAGGGATGTATGGTATGCAAAATGAACCACCAAAAGAGAAGGGAATTAATTGATTTAAGGTTGTTTAAATGAATATTTTGAAATGTAAATTAGAAAATTTAATAAAAGTTATATAACAAATAAAATTATTATTATAACTGTATTATTATTATTATTATTATTATTATTATTATTATTATTATTATTATTATTATTATTATTATTATTATTTATTAGAGTCCAACAACATCTGGATGTCCAGATGTTCCCCATCACTAATCTACGTTGCAAAGCACTGACCTACCTGTTTTAAAAAAGCATAGAAATGATTTAAATATATAAATAAAGTTTTATTTGCAACAGCACCCAGTTCTCAATGCTCACACATGTTCAAGAGATTTCTAATTCACTGAACATGGAGATGAAGGGGAAGTTGGGGAAATACATTCCCACATACAGTGGCACCTCCGTTTGTGCACAGGATCTGTTCCAGAGCTCCGGACGGATCCCGAGGTGTGCATATCCGGAGGTGCCGCTTTTGCGCATGCGTGCGGCACGTAGAGAAATTCTGCGTATGCGTGTGATGCACAGAGCACTTCTGCGCATGTGCACGTGGCAAAACGCAGAAAAATACTTCCAGGTTTGCCGCGCACGTATCCCAAAGGATACGTAACCAGAGGTGAATGTAAGTAGAGGTACCACTGTACTGAGAAGTAGACACTAGCCCTTCTATTATATTTCCTGCCTTCCACCGGAGGCATGCAAGACAGAATGAAGGAGGAAATTGTTCCAAGGGGAAATAAAGCTCAGACAATTATTATTACTGACTTTTACCACTGAATCATTACAGTTCCATCAGGCACACTGAGCAGAGTTGGATCACAGGACGCTTTTAAAAATAATCCAACCCAGGAGGGAATCCAAGATGAATAACTTACTGCTTCTAATATAATGGCAAAATGCCATTCTTCAGCAAGCCCTGTCGCAGGGATCAAGAAATGAAGAAATAAAATGAAATGGGTGTGATAGACACCGACCGATGGACCACAGAGATAGTCCGTGCTTAATTATCTTAATAATGATGACATTTTTTTCAAAATGAGGCTGTAATAGTTGGTGCTGATGGTGGCTCAGAGCAGGCTGAACCAGCTTCCATCCATCTTGTTATAGTTCCATGAGGGATGCTGGATTATAAAGTGCTAGCTCATGGCTGAGAAAGGATTAGTGAGTGTTCATAAAATGTACTTTTATTAAAAGGGAAATCTAATTTTGTGAGCAGAAAAATTACAGCGCATAAACAAACCAAATTCCTTGGTACATGAGAACACTAAAAAAATCAAATAAGAGAATGCACAATGTATTAGAAGCATAAATTCCTGTTACCTTAAAGAATACCGGCTGAAGCTGTTATAAAAAATTGATTTTACTGCTTTTATACATAAAATTGCTTTATACATGTTGTTAAATCACTTTGCGGTGTTTCATAGAAAGTGATTCACAAATGAATTATGAGAAAGGCAGAAAGGAACATGTATCTGGGTGTTTTCATATTTTCTGCTTTCAGAAAATCTTGTCCACAAGGTACAAGCGATGGTTCTCCAATTTGTCCTGTCCTGAAAGTAATCAAAGATGCTGCTTATTTTAGGGTTTTTGTTGTTGTTGTCGTCGTTTGGCAAACATTCAAAAAACCTTGAGGCTTTCCCAGTATTTGATGGATCATTCCAAAGATTTTCTGTTGCATTTGCAGCTTCTTCTTAGCCCAAAATTTACTTTAGGGCAACCTGTGGCCCTCCAGATATTAATGGATTCCAACACCCAACTGGCATGGTCAGTGTTCAGGGATTACTTTAGGACCATAGGAAGTTGCCTTATACTAAATCAGGCCATGGGTCCATCTATGTCAGTATCGTGTATATCAGGGATAGTCAATGTGGAGCCCTTCAGCTGCTATTGGACTACAACACCCATTATGCTCAACCTTTGGCCCTGTTGGCTGGAGCTGATGGGAGCAGGAGTCCATCAATATCTGAAAGGCATTACATTAGTTATCCTTGCCACCAAAGGGCAGCAGTTCTCTGGGGCTTCAGACAGGAATCTTTCCCACCCTTGAGATGCCAAGAATTGAACCTAGGGATATCTTGCATGCAAAACATGTGCTTTTAACCAGAGGCGGAGATAGCTGCTCTGGCACCTGGAGTGGTGCACACACTGTGCACCCATAGGGCTAGCCGCCTGTGGGGGCGAGGCTAGCTGCCCACGATGAGTGTCCCAGGGAGGTGCTGCCAGCAGCAAGCGGTGAGCGTCCCGGGGGGGGGGTGCCACCCATGGTGAGCAGCGAGCACCCCAGGGAGGCAGGGGGAGATGTCACCCCCCCTCTCCGGGATGACACCCGGGGCAAGCTGCCCCCCTTCCCCCACCAGTGCTTTTATGTACTGATTTGAATAGGATCCAAAAGCAGCAGTCTGGGGAAGGGGGTAGCATTGCGGCCACCCCGCTGGAGACGCACCACACACCCATCCCCACCGCGCCAGGTGCCACGCCCCCACAGGTGGCGCACCACGCCCCCAGGACGCACATCACACCCCCGC
Source organism: Podarcis bocagei (assembly GCF_964188305.1). NCBI lineage: Eukaryota > Metazoa > Chordata > Lepidosauria > Squamata > Lacertidae > Podarcis > Podarcis bocagei. Next base: position 57,964,693 of record NC_138134.1, read on the forward strand.
AGGTGACATGCCACACCCCTGGGACGCATGCCATGATCCCGGGACGCACGCCAGCCATGCCCCCGCCTGCTCTCTGCCCCAGGTGCTGGAGCATGCAACTTCACCACTGGGAGTACAGAATGGGATTCAGTTTCTTCCTCTCTCTCTCTTTGTTATAAGCTATTTGAATAGCTCCCCCAATGAAATGTTGAATAGCTCATAGGAGCAGGGTAAAGTTGACTCCAAACAGCTCCTAGTAGCTGCTCAGTACTGAACTGTACAGAAAAAAAACTTTGAGTTGGATCCAAGTTAAGTTCAACACAGTTCCAGTTGCAATAAATCGGCTTATGTTTTGCTTTTGTGTAACTGATGTACCAGCACACAGATTTATCTTTGCATTTTGTCCTGTGTTCATAGTTTATATGGATTTTATGACACATCATTGCTCTTTTGCCTGCAAAAAAAAAGAAGCTTTAGGTAAGAAGGCTTTCAATACCTTCTTCTTAGATGCCACACTCCACACTCTCACTAATCTCATGCCATTATGTATTCTGGGCTACTCTGCTGAACTGGGCAATTATCAGTCTCTACAACAGGTATTTTCATTGCTCTGTTTGCGATACCGAAAAGTACTTTGATTCAAGAAGGCTTGACAGGTGTTCTGTTTCTTTAGAAAAGCAATCAGAAACCAGAGAACCCCCGCATTAGAAACTGGAACACTTATTTACAAGAAACAAACCTTGCTTATTTGGCATTCTGATAACATTGCTACATTTTTAAAGAGGCAAGGAAGCTTCTAGGGAGGCTGTTCACAAGCGACAAACTTGACGAGTGCTTAGAATAAAACTGACAAAAGCACTTTTGATTTCAAGTCTGCTAGTGGTCTCACTCTACAGCAGGGATTAGCAACCTTTTTCTATGGATGGCAGCATTCCCTTGTGGGTGATCTGTTAGAGGTCAAATTATGGTGGTGTTGGGTGGAGTCAAAGCCAGGAAAGTGTGTAGAGCCTGATTCAAAGCCAACATAGGTCATTCCATTTTCCTTCTAGCCTTATCCTCCTGGAATTTGTCTAATCCTCTTTTAAAGCTATCCAAATTGGTGGCTATTACTCATTTCCAGGGATGCGGGTGGTGCTGTGCGGACACGGGTGGCACTGTGGGTTAAACCACAGAGCCTAGGACTTGCCGATCAGAAGGTTGGCAGTTCGAATCCCCACGACAGGGTGAGCTCCCATTGCTCGGTCCCTGCTCCTGCCAACCTAGCAGTTCAAAAACACATAAAAATGCAAGTAGATAAATAGGTACCGCTCCAGCGGGAAGTTAAACGGTGTTTCCGTGCACTGCTCTGGTTTGCCAGAAGTGGCTTAGTCATGCTGGCCACATGACCCAGAAGCTGTACTACGCCGGCTCCCTCGGCCAATAAAGTGAGATGAGCGCCGCAACCCCAGAGTCAGTCACGACTGGACCTAATGGTCAGGGGTCCCTTTACCTTTACTCATTCCCATAGCAGCAAATTCCATAGTTTAACTATGTGCTCTGTGAAGCAGTTTGCCTGAATCTTCCAGCATTCAGCTTCATTTGTTGTCCATGAATTGTAGCATTATGAGAGAAAGGACTAAAACTTCTCCCTGTGCCCTTTCTCTATACCATGCATAAATTTATATACCTCTATCATGTCTCCTCTTGCTCACCTTTTTTTCTAAATTAAAAAGCCTCAAACACTGAAACTTTTCCTCATAACAGAGTTTCTCCAATCCCCTTTATCACTTTGGTTGCTCTTCTCTGAACCTCTTCCAGATCTGCAATCCACATTTTGAGATGGTCACAGGGTTTCAAATGTTGTCACACCACAGATTTGTATAATGGCTTTATGACACCGGCAGCTTTGCTTTCAATTCCTTTCCTAATGATCCCTAAGATGGAATTCATCCTTTTCACAGCTGGGTCTCTCTCTCTCTCTCTCTTTTCTTCTTCTTCTTCTTCTTCTTCTTCTTCTTCTTCTTCTTCTTCTTCTTCTTCTTCTTCTTCTTCTTCCCCTTCCCCTTCCCCTTCCCCTTCCCCTTCCCCTCCCTGTTGGTTGCCAGGGAAAACAATGTCTGCCAGGCTGTCAATATGCAATGGCACTGTTTACTGAGCATTTATTCTGACTTGATTGCAAGGAGGTTATAAATCATCGCTCAAAGTCGTAATTATCCCACACTTTCCAATGCATTTTCCCATCACTTTTCTCACCACAAAAAAAATCCAGTTTGGCAGTTGGAGCAGGGGCTCCAAGAGCACAAAATATGATTTAGTTGCACAACATAAATTTGCTAATATACCATGGCACTGTACCACAAAATAGTAACGGGTCTGGAAGTTACCTGGTTGCTTGCTCCACCCTTTATACCCAAGTGCCAGTCAACAGCCAGGGAGAAATACATGTGCAAAATTATGCCAGAATTTAAAACTCTTTGTGGGAAAGATCTGCAAGAATGCCTATGGATCTTTTCTGCAAGTGACTTTCTGATTCAAACCCTTGCCATTTGTAAATTCAAAGGAGGACAATTGATCTCCATCCAACCCCTAATTTATTTATGGAAGTAAAACACCACATCGGAACAACATCATACACTCAGCATTAAATAAAACACATCCTTTTTTCTTCCTGATTGCCTTGGGCAACCAAACAAATCAACACTGCATTCAGAAATGGAACAAAAGACACAGGAGGCAATGTCTGTCCACATTTCTATATTACTTTAGTGGGGGGGTGTTGTTGTTGTTTTTGTTAATTTGCTTCCCTGCTGAATAGAAAAAGTGATTCAGAGACATATGGGAAGCTCAAAGGGAAAAGAAAACAGATTAAATCACTTCGCTGACAAAATGGATCGCCTTGTCTTCCCTCACTACCCCTTAATTTGCCTCTAGATAAAGCTAAATAATATAAAGATAGCCAGCTATACCTTAAGAGAATCTTTGTCTCTGAAACCTAGCTGCTCGGCATTCCAGAGATTGAGAAAAGTGAGTAGTTCATCTTCCAAGGAAAGGCAGTTTATCTCAGAGACTTTCCCTCCATGTCAGATTTAGAGTACAGTGGTACCTCGGGTTAAGAACTTAATTCGTTCCAGAGGTCCGTTCTTAACCTGAAACTGTTCTTAACCTGAACACCACTTTAGCTAATGGGGCCTCCTGCTGCCACCGTGCCGCCGCTGCGCAATTTCTGTTCTCATCCTGAAGCAAAGGTCTTAACCTGAGGTACTATTTCTGGGTTAGCGGAGTCTGTAACCTGAAGCGTCTGTAACCTGAAGCATCTGTAACCCGAGGTACCACTGTATGTATCTTATAATACCAGACGTTGTTGGATTCATCCTCCCGTCATCCTTTGCCATTGGCTATGTTGGCTAGGACTGATGGGAACTGGAGTTCAACATCAACTGGAGGGCCACAGTTTCCACATGGCTGCTGTACAGCAAGGAGGCGGAACCTGCAGCCCTTTAGATGTTGTTGGAATTCAAACACCCATCACTCCCAACCTGCATGGTCAATGGTCTGGCATGGTGGGAGTTGGAGCCTAACAACTTCTGGATGGCATCAGGTTCCCCATCCTAGCCGCACACACTTTAAAAAGGTAAAGGTAAAGGACCCCTGACAGATCCAGTCGCAGACAACTCTGGGGTTGCGGTGCTCATCTCGCTTTACAGGCCGCGGGAGCCAGCATTTGTCCACAGACAGTTTTTCTGAGTCATGTGGCCAGCATGACTAAGCCGCTTCTGGCGCAACGGAACACCAAAACTAGAGCAGCACACGGAAATACTGTTTACCTTCCCGCTGGAGCGGTACCTATTTATCTACTTTCACTTTTTGGCGAGCTTTCAAACTGCTAGGTTGGCAAGAGCTGGGACCGAGGAACAGGAGCTCACCCCATCACGAGGATTTGAACCACCAACCTTCTGATCGGCAAACCCAAGAGGCTAAGTGGGGGTAATTCCCATTGAAGTCAATGGGGCACGTCTGAGGAGACATGTACAGTGGTACCTCGGGTTACATACGCTTCAGGTTACAGACTCCGCTCACCCAGAAATAGTACCTTGGGTTAAGAACTTTGCTTCAGGATAAGAACAGAAATCGTGCTCCGGCGGCGCAGCAGCAGCAGGAGGCCCCATTAGCTAAAGTGGTGCTTCAGGTTAAGAACAGTTTCAGGTTAACAATGGACCTCTGGAACGAATTAAGTATTTAACCTGAGGTACCACTGTATAGAATTCTTAGTGAGGATTAGGAGAACAAATTGAAGTGACTGGGGTATCTGTCAGGAACGTGAAGCAAAACAGGAAAAAGGTTTTGCAGATCTTGATTACAGACTTCTCAACCCTCCTCTTCCTAATTTCATTCTGCTCCCTAGTATCCTGTTTTACTCAGAGTAAATAACATGGAAAGATAAACATGTTGTTATGCCTTGTAAGTTATAGCACAGATGCGTTATTGACTGGTTTCTTCAAACACTAATTAAGTTGGGGGAAATTAAGTCATTTGTTTTTTGTCAAATGTATAGCCTGCTCTCTCAGGGAGACAAATAATATTTCTGTCTCATATTCCTTTCAACAGAACCACTGCAAAAGATGTCATCAAAAAGGAGGGGGCTTTACTCCTCGACTGACTGACTGACTGACTGACTGACTGACTGCCAGTCTGGGTAGGCCAACTCACTTACCCTCTGTTCCCTCTAACCTCAAATGGAAGGCGAGTTGTGTGGAGGCATAGATCCCATCTGCACTATTTAAAGTGGTGTCATGCCACTTTAAACAGTCCTTACTTCCCCAAAGAATCCTGGGAGATGTTTCTTAAGGGTGCTGAGAATTGTTAGGAGACCCCTATTCCCAGAATGATTTAACACTCAATCCCTCTTCCCAGGGAACTCTGGGAATTGTGGCTCTGTGGAAGAGATACGGATTGCCTAACAACTGTCAGCATCCTTAACGAAGTATAGTTTTTATTTTATTTTTAATTGTATTTTTATACAGATATGTTACTGCCCTGAGCTCTTTTGGGAGGAAGGGTGGGCTATAAATATAACAAATAAATAAAATATGTCATGCAGCTACAGACCTACAGATGGTATTTCTACATCAATAATGAGGTCTTGTAATTGATGAGGTGTGTGTGTGTGTGTGTGTGTGTGTGTGTGCGCGCACACACACACACACACACACACACACACACACAACATAAAATAAGACACTACAGACCTGGCTGGAAGAAGCAGGACATATATTAATAACAAGGTCTCCTGGCCCTCTTTTAAAACCATCCACAAGAGATCACAAGTGACCACTAAAGTTTCTGATGCATAAGTGATTAATTTCACCTAAATCTCACTGTCTTTTGTATGCATGTCCCTCCACCCACACATTGATATCCATCTTATTTATTATTTCAATATTTGAAACGGAACTTGTTCATTCTAATAGGGGTTCTGATTTTTCGATATGGTTTTGCAAGTATCTTTTAAACACCTTCCAGTCCCTATCTATCTTCTCTTTTGAGATCCTTCCAATTTCTCCCATTGTTTTGGATATATTGTAGTACTCCAATAATTTGGCAAGCCACTCTATTTTTGTCGGTACAATACCGCTTTTCCAATTTTTCGCAATCAATAAGCTTGCGGCTACTGTTGCGTATAAATATAAGGTCTTGTCTTCTTCCTTTAGGCTTCCTGGTACTATTCCCAATAGAAAACCTTCTGGTGTTTTCCTAAATGAATATCTAACATTTTTTTCATTTCGTTATAAATTGTTTCCCAAAATTGTTTGATGTTTAAACAATTCCACCATATATGTATCATAGTACCTTTTCCAGTGTTGCATCGCCAGCAGACATCGCTACAATTTTTATTCATTTCTGCTATTCTTTCAGGCGCTAAATACCATCTATGTTGTATTTTGAGGTAATTTTCTTTCAATATATAACACATAGTGAATTTAATATCTTCTTTCCACAATTTTTCTAAGCTACCAAGCTTCACTCTCACATGTCAGCAATTTCCACGACAGTGAAGTGTTACTATGGAAAGTACATTTTATACATACTGCCTAGCTTTCTGTGCTGTTTGTCAAATTGAGCAGAAGGTTCCTGGTTCAATCCTCAGCATCTCCAGGTATGGCTGGGAGAGAACCTTGCCTGAAATTCTGGAGAACCACTGCTGGTGTACACAGCACTGAGCTAGAGGAACCAATGATCTGAATCAGTTCAAGGCAGCTTCCTATCAGAACAAACATCCTCATAGATGGGCAACATAAGACACATGCAGCCATTTCAATGGGCCCAGATGAGCAGATAAAATACGCATCTATTCTGTATGTTCACTCTGAATAAGCTGCTCAGATCTCCTTGATTGGTCCTCGGTCCATGTGACTGACTTGATTGTGATTTGAGCTGTCAAACTACATTGGATTAAGTAAGCTTTAAAATAATTAGCAGTACCTTGCCAACAAAGGTCCGTATAGTAAAAGCTATGGTTTTCCCAGTAGTGATGTATGGAAGTGAAAGCTGGACCATAAAGAAGGCTGGTCGCCAAAGAATTGATGCTTTTGAATTATGGTGCTGGAGGAGACTCTTGAGAGTCCCAGGGACTGCAAGAAGATCAAACCGATCCATTCTGAAGGAAATCAGCCCTGAGTGCTCACTGGAAGGACAGATCCTGAAGCTGAGGCTCCAATACTTTGGCCACCTCATGAGAAGAGACGACTCCCTGGAAAAGACCCTGATGTTGGGAAAGATGGAGGGCACAAGGAGAAGGGGACGACAGAGGACGAGATGGTTGGATAGTGTTCTCGAAGCTACCAGCATGAGTTTGACCAAACTGCGGGAGGCAGTGGAAGACAGGAGTGCCTGGCGTGCTCTGGTCCATGGGGTCACGGAGAGTCGGACATGACTAAACGACTAAACAACAACAAAAGAGCAACTGATTGATGATGAAACAATGCATTGTGCTGAGACTGATGACTTGTCACCCTCTGCTAACTGAGAAAAATTATGCTGCGTAGTGATAGCCCAAGAATGTTAATGGCTCTACCATCTTTCAGATTTCTTACAATAAAACAAATCTCACATTTCATTGCTTAAAACCAGAGAAACCCTGTATTCTCAAAACGCCTAAAATGAATAGTGACAATAGTCTTTTCAGCATCAGTGGGCACTGATGCCTCAATACTTTTTTTACTTAATTTGCCAGAACCAAACTAATAAGATAGTTCTCCTCTCTACTTCTCCTGGAGCAACCATCATGAAATCAGAATGCTGGTATGTGGTGTATGGGAAATTAGATTTTAAAAAATAAATAAATATGAAGTCTTCATTTCATTTCAAAAAAAGGAAACACAATGTCAGGGAACTGCCATCGGAAGGACAGGTGGTGGAAGGGCTCACGGAGGTTGGGAGAGACTCGGCAGCTGAAGAGGGAACCAGCAGGGGGAGAGGAGGGTCTCTGAGGGAAAGTGAGCAGGAGGGATGGCTCAGAGACACTTCCAGCGAGAACAGTGGGGAGGTTTCTGGACCTCCCATAGGGACACCCACTCCTCGCCGGAAACTGTCATGCCGTGAGTCCAGAAGACGTGTTTCCGTTAAGGAGCTTTTATGTTGGAAGCGATTCCGAAAGCAACCACTGTCGGAATCTGCCAGTGACTGACGGAGCCATGTTTAAGGCGCTCCGTCACAGACAGAGGTTTGCGGACTTGAACAAACTCTGAGGGACTAGGATTTTACGCACAAGCAGCTCATCATCCCATCACACACGAGCAACAAATCCCAGATATAAAATATGATGGCCAAGGTGGTATGTATTACTCAGAAGTGCAGAAGAAGTTCACAATGTAATAATGGGTACAGAATTCAGATTCATCGAGAATCTCAACTTGTGTTTTTAAAAAGGTTGCTAGTCCCTGCTGATATAAAGATACACTTGAAGGTGTGTGAGCAATGTCTGTTGAAATCTTAAAAGTCACATGGGTGATTTAATAAGCTTACCAGTTATCAGAAATGAGGTTTCAATGCTGTACAGAAACCTTTTGCCCTTTCCTATAACTTACAGTGAAGAGAATAAATTATACAAAATAAGAAAACAATACGCAGGTTGACACAGTCTACAGTGTTTAGACAGATTGCAAAACCCACCTTTCTTGATGCAAAATTTGACTGCCTGGCATTGACACTGACCTGAATATTTTTCTCTACAGGCAGCAAAGTGCTCAGGGACAGACTCTCTTCCTTCCACTAAAACCTGCAAAGTGATTCATAGCAAATGCACTGAGAAACTGAACTTGGTTCAAGGAAGCTATTCCTGATGGGAAAAGATTATAATAACAGGATCCCTTCCTTTGAGAAAACAGCCTCATTTCTGAACAAAGCCGCATGAAGTAAGGACCCCTTGGTGAAAATAATTTAAAGGTGTTTTTTATACCTCCAGATTCTCTCTAGCAAGAATTTATAGCTGCATGAAGTGATTAAATGCATTCTCCTGGTTGTTGTTTTTTTCTTTAAAAAACCATAGGCTCAGCCATGTGAGAACAAGTTGGTCTGCCTCATCAGAGGCAGCTCTGGTCCTATTGTTAGACAAAGAGAGGCAGCTGCCTCAGGCGGCAGGTGCTGAGGGGTGGCTGCAGTCCTCCACACCATTCCCTCTGTGTACCCTAAGTTAACCTGTTCCTCACCTCCCAAGGTAGCTGCTGCCAGCAGGTATGGTGTGTGATGTTGTAGTGGTCTGGGGTCATAGGGGTGGGGTCAAAAAAAGACCCAATTCTCTTTCTGCAGTGGAGTTCCTGCAGGGCCCCTCTCTCATGTCCTAGAACAGACTGAAAACACAGATGCTTCAATTTCAAGAGAATGGTGTGCGAGTTCCGTTACATACAGTGGAACTTCAGGGAAAGCACCACTTAAGTCACTCTGAAAGAAGGTACTGGAGAACTCCAAATCATCTGGCCAAGTATGTGCACAGAAAAAGGTGGTCCTCTTTGAAAAGCAGCGCATGGAGTGCTACACCGATCATTGCAATGCATCCCTTATCATCATCATCATCATCATCATCATCATTATTATTATTATTATTATTATTATTATTATCATCATCATCATCATCATCATCATCTAATTATAAGATGGCTGCATAATCATATAAAGTTGTGTAATGTTAGAAGGGGCTGTGACTATCATGAAGGGAGCCTGTTCTTCTGAATTTGCCCCTATACTACTGATGATGTCCCATCTCCAGTGTTAAGCAAAGATTGATTTGCCAGTCTGTTCAAATTCTTGGCCCAGAATGGAGGAGAGTGCCGTCCTGCCCTGCAACACAGGGAGCAAAATGTCTTGGCTGGCCTGATCAGTGGCTAATTCAACTCCAGTAACTGATTGGTATGACCAGCGCTATTTTTCTAGAAAAAGAGGTGCTGGAACTCATCATGAACACCTCCCTTGTTCTCTTATGATGACAATGGTGCCCACCTGAGAGGTGCCAGAAATGAGTTCCAGTGAGTTCCAGCTGGGGGGCAAAATCCCGGAGTATGCCAATCAAAAAGTTTGGAACAGAGGCCTCTAACCAACAGCCTGTTGCAAGGAACAAACCTCCTACTGACTAAGTAGCTTTGGAGGAGACATGCAATGTGCTGAACGGCTCCGCTGAGAAATCCAATTGCCTTCTATAAGTAGTATTCAGTAAATGAAGACTAACTCATGGCAGGACAGAAAACGGATGCCTTGAACAGTACTAATGATTCCCCAAACACAACACAAGGATGATGCACAGATGCAATAAGATGGTTTTCCTGACTTCCTGCCTAAGGGATAATGTGCAACATTTCCCTCTCTGCATAGTCAAGAGGACTGAAAGCGGTAATATAGCCAAGGCAGACGAACATAGCCAAAAATATTGTTCTAATCCTCCTTTTTATTATTTCAGAAACCTCCTATTCCCTGTAATAAACCCGGTAGTTACAGCTGTAACCAAAAATCTTTTAATAACAGTTATTGCCGGATTTATATTTTGCCATGAAAGAGCTACACACGCACACACAAATGTGTGCAATTTGTAACCATTACTGCTCTGACAAAGAGAGATCCTCCTCCATCGCTACCCCTCTTGAATGTTAAAGGGCAACGGCTGCAGCATTTGGAAATCTTCATAATTGAAGACCAAGGCTTGCCAAGCTTCTTTCTGACTAGGACAAGCAGAAATTAAGTGGCGGGTTCTGTCGCTGGCGTGTAGATTCCATGATTAAGAATCAACACATGCGACCAGCCATTGCTGAGAAAATGACTCATAATTTAAAAGTGAATTAAAAAAGAGAAAAACTGAATTTTTAAGCAGGGTATGGTGGCCATTTAGTCAATGTACAAATTATACTGGTCTTAAACTCTCCAAGGCATTGTTGCAGATGTGGCTACTATGGACAGTACAATCTGTTCCACATTCTTTTCTGGGAATGCATGTCTGTGACAGATAAGATTTTGTGTGTGTGCTGTGTCCAGGACTTTATATGCTGGACTTTGGGATAATATGTACGGACTGATAAGAAGCCCTCGTGTTAAAGTATAACTTAATATTTGTTATGGTGGGGATACATTAAGGATGTTATGTTATTATACAAAAGCTAATAAACATCTTTTTTTTAAAGAATCACTGCATACTTAAGACTTCTCCTTACTGGAATAATGTTTCATTTCTTCATTTGTATATATAAGATATGTAGATAATCTTTTCTCCTGCCAAAATGTCCATCTAGTTGGTCTTACAGACCAAATATATCTTATTAAGGGATGTCTGGAAGTGACAGAAGAATCATAAGGCATTTTTATTTAGTCATGCCTTTCTACTTAGCGCATTCCTACACTACAAACATATCTGCCTTGCACCAGTTCAGTAATCATAGCTTTCTCCAAAGACACCTGGAAATTAGAGTCTTGTGTGGAGACTGGGGCTGTGAATCTTCAGTTTGCTGCTTCTAGTGCCCCTCTCAGAAATACTGTTCCCTGGGGAGGACATTAAACCAGCGGTGGGAAGGAGAAATTTGCAAAACCTCTGGGGCCAAAGGAACAGCAGCCATCTTGTGATGCAAACCAAAGGGGTTTTATGGTCTCTAGAGCAGCAGTGAGGACCTGTTGTTGGACTCCATCTCCCACCAACCCCATCCAGCAGAACCAATGGTCAGAGGTGATAGATGCTTCATCTGAAGGGACACCGGTCCTTCCCCTCCTCCATCTCACTCACTCATTCACTACAGCAACATCCAAGATTAAAAGAGAATTTGGCTGAGAATCCAAAGCTAACCTCCTCAGTCTCAGGCAAACAGGTCAGATTGTTCCCATTATTAGGCAAGATATTGGCCATATTTCTGATGTGCCCTAAGGAAATAATTCCCACCACTGAGTGGCAGTTCCTCTTCTCTCTCACACAGCTGTTTCAAAAACCCTTTAAATTTGAGACCCTTCCCAGTCTCACCTGTAATGGAATTGTTTTTAAGAAGTGCTTCTTGTTTTATCACTTGCTGTTTGCCACCCTGGACTTCATTGGGAGCCAAGGTGGAATAACAATGTAGTATATAATAGAAAACAATAAATAAATAACATACATCTCAGTTCCCCAGGCTTTATGATGAGGATATATATATATATATATATATATATATATATATATATATATATACATACTCTCACACACAAGAACAAGCAGGCAGAAGCTTCCGCTCTGTGGCTCCAACCAGTTTTGATGAGAACAGCTCCATAAATAAATACAATGAAAATTATCTCGACTCGGAAGCCAGGTAGGGCTGGCAAGCCCAGGAGAATAGCTTAGCACAAATAAGCTGTCACAGCAAACAAGGTATCACCGGGACATTTGTGAATGAAATAGATGAGCAAACTGTGAATCTGGAGCAGGCAGAAAGCACCCCTAGTGTGCAAGAATTTTTTCATCTGTCAAAACACCTGCCAAGAAAGACAGTCCTTCAAGTGCTCTAACCTGCGATTCAGCTGAAGGGTGGGGGTGGGTGGGGGGTGGCAAGGGAATTCAAAGTGCCTATGATAGAAAATTAAACCACAAAGAGCTGGTGCAGTGAGATAAAGCCTCGGGCGATCAAGCGAGGCAGAGCGAGCTCACATTGGCAAGTCAGACGAGGGATTTTAGTTTATGAATGGATCCCCGAAACCAAAGAAGGAATCATCTTGCCATTCACTTCCTGCCAAAGGAAAGGGAGCCCTGCATTAAATGAATGAGCAGCATGTGCGAAGGTCCTTATATCTCCAAACAATGTCTGGTGAAATATAATTCTTACCAGAACTAACGAAGGCCAGCAGTGGGTAGAATAATGGGTTAGCGTCAGAGCACACAGTATTGTTCGTTTGTTTTCTTATACAGCTTATTTTAGATAATCATCTCAGCCTTCGGCACAAAAGATCCCAGAATGGTTGGCATAAACATTTCTATAACAACACAAAATGCAAGTGCCCCCCCCAAAAGAACAAAACAATAATTCAAAGAAAGCAACTCTATTCATCAATATGCTGTCCAAAAGGGTTTTGACTAGGGTGGAATTGCTCATCTGCTAGTTCACCACTGCTGGCAATGATCAAGTGCTGAGAATCCTGGTATACCTGCTAAATCATAGATCTAGTCCCAGCTATTGTGCTGCTGGTGGTAGATCCCAAAATGGTCCTTGGGACTCTACCCAAGCCACAACCCTCACTGGTCCTGCTTTGCATCCTCTTTGAGTGTTTTTGCCTGGCTGGGATTTGACCTTGAACTCTGATAATGCCTCTTGCTTGTCTAGGACAGTGAGGAATGTGTGTAGAAACTAGCCTATTGTACAAAGGCAAAGTTTACATTTGCTGCTCCACCCTCACTGACTTTTGGCCCTGCCCACCACTGGCCCTGCCCCACAATTTAACCGAATGTTGTGAAGTACAACATGCACCCATCTCTTAAGGAACAGCCGTTGCCTTATACTGCACTTTGATCACTGAAAGATTCTGATGGAGCAGAATTCCCCAGGTTCAATTGGGCTTCACTAGAGACTGAGCCTTTGTTGTGGCAGGGCCTGCCCTGTGGAACTCCCAGCCAATAGAGGTTTGTCAGGATTCGTCCCTGCCTTCTTTCAGACATCTTCTGAAAACTATATGGCTTACACAGGCTTTCACAATATATGTTTTGTTTTGACCCACCAGTATCTACCAATGTTTTGATTATGTTTTATAGGTTATAATACAGGGTGAGTCTTTTAAAAGAGGCCCCATGGAACATGTGTACTCTGTATCCATGGGGCCTCTTTTAAAAGAGTCACCCTGTATAACCTTAATTTATTGCATTTTTATATTATAAGCTGCCTTGATAAATATATACTTGAAAATTGTGGATTATGAAGAGTTGAATGAATCAATAAATCCCAGTCACACATTCATATGCACACGATTCTGCGTTCCAGATGACAGGCTTTCTTTGTCAAATGTCTCTCCATTTAGTTACTGATTAGTTGGAAGGTCCTTCTGATTAATGTTCCTCTTCTAATTGATAAACGCCTCGTAAGCAAAAGACCTGATTGTGGCTCTTGTTTTAGCTTCAGATTGTGCTGTCTCTTTGAATTTCTTTAAACCTCTCAGATGCCAACGAAGTCAGCCAGTGTTTCAACCACTTTTAATAGCAGCATGCTATGCAGAGACATCAGCAGGTGTTGACTCAAAATTTTAAGCCGTTCTGCTTGACAACAGGCCTCCAAGGCAGCTGCTGACAAAAGAAAACTAAGACACAAAAAACCCTGTAAAATTTGTCTATTAAAAAATGAAGGCAGAGGTAACTGGTGCTAGATGTTACAGCTTCTACAGCTCCAACTGGTGCTCTTTAAAGGTCAGTGGTGCAGTGGAGTGGAAATGCAGGAAGCACAGCTCTATGGTAGTTGTTTTTTCATGGCAGAAATGATGACATCACCCACTAGAGTGTTGGAGTAGCTGGTGGCCCCTCTTTGCTCTGGTGACTGAGGTGATAAGGAGGCTTTCAAGTTTTTGTGACAGATTAGCCTAGACCAGGGGCAGGCAACCTAAGGCCCGCAGGCCAGATGCAGCCCAATTGCCTTCTCAATCTGGCCCGTGGATAATCCTGGAATCAGTGTGTTTTTACATGAGTTGAATGTGTGCTTTTATTTAAAATGCATCTCTGGGTTATTTGTGGGGCATAGGAATTCCTTCATTTTCCCCCCAAAATATAGTCTGGCCCACCACATGGTCTGAGGGACGGTGGACTGGCCCACAGCTGGAGAAGGTTGCTGACCCCTGGCCTAGAGGAAGCCTAAGAATGAAAAAAAAAAATCAAGCAATGGCTGTGTACTTCTATTCTTTCCTTTGATGCGATTGCTACGTCACACTAGCAGCTTAAACAGTAACCCTTCTTTGCAAGACTGTTTGCATTTCTAATTAAATGCTAAAGGTTGCCGTTCAGGTGGCTTTTGTTAAATCTCAGTATGTTTTCCAAGTTCATCCTATGCAATCAGAAGCAAGCCCCACTGAACTCAATGGGGTTTACCCCCAGGTAACCTGTATAGGATTGCATTCTTGCTTATCCTAATAAATGGGGAATTAGGCTATGTCGCCTTTGTGTGAGAAGGTGAGAGTGAGCTACAGAAAATTTGCTCTGAATCTTCAGAGGATGTGGTTAATGTGGTTTATTACAGTGAGTAACAAAACAGAGATGTTAAATTCTTATAGCAAAACGTTTCAGCTTCCCCATTCCTGAGCTACTCTTCTATGAATCAAAGGATGCTGAGACCCTTTGATTCACATCAGAGCAGCTGAAGAAGGCAAAAGCTGAAACGTTTTGCCATAAGAATTTAATATCTGCTTTGTTAGTTATATTAATATATTATCAACATAGCTCAGCTGCCTGAATTTTTGGATTGTCCTTGGGCTCGGCTCTGGGACCTGTTGTGATGACGTTGTACACTTCAAAATGAATCATGACATCATTGAGCTATTGATGGTAAGGGAAGAAACATCACTCCCCTAGACTGCTGCAGCCAAGTGGCACAAGGTGTTTTCATCCCTGGGGAGCAGATCTTTACTTAACCTGGGCAGGTCAAGGGTCTATGACTCTCTGATCTTCCATGTGACACTGGGGAGAAGGACCCTGATCTATGACATGGTGTCTCTCCTGCAGTCACTGCCCAGAGTGGTTGCCTTGAATTTTTTTGTTACTGCTTGTTGTGGCTGGTGGCATCCTCAGTCCTGGCCACTATGTTTCCTTATGATACTGGGATTGCACATGTGTAAAGCAGTTCAAAAAGACAGGTCATGGGTGTAACGGGGGGCAGGGGGCAGCTGCACCCCCCTAAATCAAGCAAATAAATAAAAATACTTAACTAAAAGTAGAAATTGTAGAAAGCTTTTGACAGATTTTTCTGAGCACTTAGGGTCAAAAGAAATTTAAAACAACCATTGATGAGACATTTCATTCTGAATCTGCTAGACAGAGGGTGATGATGGGAGGGGGGGTGTCCTGCCCTGCCCCCCAACATAAATCCTAGCTACACCCATGAGACAGGTTCTTGCAATCCTCATGCTATCTCCATGCTGTGAAATGCTTTACCTGCTGATTACCTTCACAACAAGCAGCTGCTAAATGCACAGGAGGCGGTCAGGCCAGAACAGAGGGTGGGGGCAGGTGGACCAATTGGCAAGGGCCTACAATTTTGAGGGGGTCAAGATTATTGAAATGGGACCTACATTTCCAGTCTGGCCTGGGCCTATTTACAAAGCCCTGATGCAGGTCATTGGTTAGTTAGCAACCATAGTGCCATCACCTGTCTACCAAAGGTAAGAGGTAAAGGACTCCTGGACAGTTAAGTCCAGTCAAAGGGGACTATGGGGTGCAGCGCTCATCTCGCTTTTCAGACTGAGGGAGCCAGTGTTTGTCCACAGACAGCTTTCTGACACAGTGGGGCACCTTGACAAGTGCCAGAGCACGTGGAAATGTTGTTCACCTTCCCACCACAGCGGTACCTATTTATGATGTGCTTTCGAACTGCTAGGTTGACAGGAACTGGGGCAGAACAACAGAAGCTCAGCCCATTGCGGGGATTCAAACTGCTGACCTTCTGATCGGAAAGCCCAAGAGGCTCAGTGGTTTATACCACAGTCCTACCCAGGTCTCTTTTACCTGTCTACTATGATATGTTCTAACATGCCATCTTTGGGGACAATACAAACCAGATAAAGTCCATGAGCCAAAACTTTACTGCTCTCCAGAATCATGATGTGCGACAAATGGCACACCTTTAAACTATGTGTTGACCGTGTTTGCTTTCTAATAAGGGAGAGCTCAGGTGCCAGACACCCACAACCCTTCTTTTTCTGGAATCATTTTAAAGAAATTAACCTTCCTTTCCAGGGAAGCTGTGGTGGTTGAGGTTGAGAGGCAGCAATGGGAAATGGCAATCTTATTTAATTTGTCTCAGAAGGATGTCACTGCTACCTTCAATTCCCATCCCTAATAACATCACAGTAGGGAGCAAATGAATCCTATTAAAAAAATCAATGGGATTTCCCCCATTGATTTTAGTGGGGTGTTTTTCATTGAGATATAGACTCAAGCAGTGTGGAAGGAGAGAAAAATCTTTAAATCAAGATGAGTAATTCTGTAAGTCTTGTGTCCAGCAAAAACAACCGAAACAAGTAGAGCTGTATGCCATAAACACATATACTTTGGTGTAAAGACCATTGAATTGGCTGCAGGGCTGCAGTCCTATGTACACTTACTTGGGAGTAAAGCACCACCGTACTAATTGGGAACTATACATGTTTACTAGAAACTCAGTAACGTCAGGGTTTTACATAACTTTTACGGTGCAAATTTAAGAACAGAGGGAGAACCCTATTGGAGCAGGCACACAGGGCATTTAGCCCAGCATCCTGTTCTCACAGTGGCCACCCAGATGCTGTGGGAAACCCTCAAGCAGCAGGGCTTGAACACAAGAGCAGTTTCTCCTCTGGCTTTAATCAGACTGAAGACCTTGTTACATGCCACCCCAGTCTCCAAGTGGGGTGAGATTCCAGGGTTCATGTTTCCTTTGGAAATGAGGCACAGTGGAGTCTGTGGTGTCTTTATGATATATGGTTTATTTACACACATATATACAATTTGAGCCTACGACGCAGGGACTTACAGCATTGACCCTCCAAGAGCTTCTTGCTTCTCCTATGGCCACAGCAGCCTTGGATTCAAAAAGACACCAGCCATGACTCGGCCTCTCTCCAATCTGCCATATTTTACAGACTGCAATTATTTCCCTCCAGCCCACACAGTCCCCAACGGCAACCTCAAATTCCCCACTCTGCTTTGTCCCTGCTAATTATCTCAGAGCTCAAGAGTCTTTCCTTTCCTGATGACCCATCTCACTGTCTTCTTTCTCTTTTCATGCCCCATCTCTCAGGCGATCTCTTGAACACAGGAAGCTGAGTCCAGCTCTTAAGAGTCTGGCTTCCAGTTTAACTTTCCAAGCATTGATCAAATTCTAACACTTAGTAAATCCAGAAATTATGAGTGCCTGGCGCCCACAAGCTCTGGTACCTACAAACCACAAACACAATATTGTTCACTATTTTCTGTTCTGTCTTGAGTTCTATTCTTCAGTTGTACTTGGATCAGTCACCTCAGGAAGGGGCAATCAGACTTCCTAGCTGATAAACCTTTGTATGTTATGCATTTCGTGGCTAAATTAAATGAGGAGGGGAAGAGCCATGTGTGCCATGCCACCTTGAGCTCTCTAGAGAAAAGGTGGGATATAAATGAAATAAATAAAATACAAATAATATTTTTGCACTGACAGTCAAAGGGCTGCATTCTAACTGTATCAAGAATTACAATGAATTATACATTTTAATCTAATGCTATGTTGCCCCTGGAGTATGGCTATTCACAGTGGCCCTGTGACTTTCCATAACAAATTTCTCCTTTAATTCATGTATTGCTTTGAAATTTTTATATTCTGTAAAGGCCTTTGGCTACATACAATAAAGTTGACTGTCTCCCACTTTGGGCAAAAGATTCCTGCATTGCAGGGGGTCAAACTAGATGGCCCTCGTGGTTCCTTCCAGCTCTGCAGTTCTATTCTATTCCCTCCTGTGATTTCAGGCAACTGGTATTCAGAGGGATTACTGCCTCTGACCATGGAAACAGAGCACAGCCATCATGTTCTTACAAGCATTTGATGAATTATGTGCTTCTCAGCATAATGAATGATGGCAGGGAATGGGAAATGGTTTAACTAATGGTTCCCCAAACTCAACACTATGATGATCAGCACAGAAGCAACTGGACCGCTTAATCTGATTTTCTACAATACAGTAGTATAGATCTCAGCTCAGAAATAAGTCCCACTGATATAATTGAAACTACACCTGTGTAAAGTGAGAATAGGATGCAGCCTCCAAGTATTATAGAGACTCCTTGATGAAACGCAGAAGGCATTTGTTTATTTGGCGTGTGTTTTTTAAAGGACCCCTGCTCTCATACAGGAGATTTATTTAAAGCATTCATGAAATCACAGCATGTTAGAAAAAGTCGGGGCCGTACAATGGACTTCAGTGGAAGCTGGGTGAATATTGGAGAATATCTGCTAATGCACAGTGGATATAGAACGAAAGAACTCAGCAGTGGTGCCGTCGACAGAAGACTAAGGCAGAAGCCAGAGGCTCCACGCAGCAGGAGAGCCCCTGGAGAAGGTCCCAGGACCCGGGCTCAATCCCTGGTTTCTCCGGGGAGAACTGGGAATGTCTTCCTGAAACCCTGGAGAGCCGCTGCCGGTCAGTGCAGACAAAACTGAGCCCAATGGACCCATGGTCTGACTTAGTATGAGGCAGCTTCCTATGTTTCCCAAACGCGGGCAGGGCTGGAAGTATCACGGTCTGAGGTCATGCACCTTCTCCTTCGTATAACTCCGGAGCCTCCCATTACCTAAGCGCAGACTCCGTTTCTGCCGCCGTTCAGTCCACAGATCTGGTCCGCGGCCACTTCATCGTCGACGACCGCTTGAAGCGCACGCCGTTGGCCAAAGCTCGCCAAGGGGAGGGATCGCGCGGCGGATGGAAAGGTGGGGAGGGGGAGTGAGAGAGCTCTCCCCAGCCTATGAAGCCGAGCAGCTTCGACGCCGGATTCACAGACGCCTATAAAAGTGGCGCCGGCAGCGGAGCGCTCCCCCTTTCCAAACAGCATTTCTGAGCAAACCAGAGAAGCGCGCGAGGAGCGCACTTGGAGACGTCGCGGATCCTCAAGCGGCTTTGTCCCCACCGCCGCGGGGCTGTTGCTTCCAGGCGCGCCCCCCCCCCTTTCCTTGCGCCTTCCTTCCCGGGCTCTCCAGGGTGGAGGGGCGCAAGGCGCGCCGTTTCTCTGCCGGGGAAGGCGCTGAGGAGTGAGATGACTTCTGTTCCCGCGGCCAACTGGAGCGGCGGCGGCGGCGCTGGCGCGGAGCTGGGCAGCTGGAACGACAGCGTATCCCCGACGGCCGGGAACTGGTCGGCGGCCTCGTTCCCGCTGGCGCCCGCCGCCAACTTCTCCAACCGCTTCGTGCAGCCGTCGTGGTGCATAGCGCTATGGTCCTTGGCTTACGGCGCCGTGGTGGCCGTGGCCGTGTTCGGCAACGTGGTGGTGATCTGGATCATCCTGGCGCACAAGCGCATGAGGACGGTCACCAACTACTTTCTGGTCAACTTGGCTTTCTCCGACGCCTCCGTGGCCGCTTTCAACACGCTGGTCAATTTCATCTACGCGCTCCATGGAGACTGGTACTTCGGAGAGGCCTATTGCCGCTTCCAGAACTTCTTCCCCATCACCGCCGTCTTCGCCAGCATCTACTCCATGACCGTCATTGCGGTGGACAGGTGAGGAAGGGGCGGGCGGGAGACGCGAGGAGAAGGCAGGCGGGAGAGGTGGGTGCGCCCCGTCGGAACCTCCGTCGCTCGCTCCGTTTGGGTGTCACTGCTCAGCTCGAGTCCCCACGAAAATCTGGTTGTCCCTCCCCCTTCCCCTCCCGCCTTTCCTCTCTTTTTCTGCGTGGTAAAGGGATTGTGGTGTATATCTTACTAGCATCTTTGAAAGTTATCACAGCAATTGCCCGAACTGGACCAAAAGTCCAGTTGTAAGCGCGCCTGGCCACGTGTTTCTAGGCTCTCCTAAGCGGGGAACTACTGGGTCCTTTTTTTTCCCCCTCCCAGGATCTGATATTCGGGGGTTTACTGCGCCGGTCCATGGAGGCTCCACTTTATCTCAGCTTTTAGTCATTGTTACCTACGTGCATCACTTACCCTTTTGGCCATTCCCGGCTCCTCTCAGCCGCAGTACACACTCCCTTATCAAGCTTGTGAGGTCAGCTATAATCCTGTAGTAAAAGTGTATTTATTTTCGCGTTTTCTTTCTTAATCCTGATTATCCCTTCCCTTTCCCGGCCCTTTTCATTAGCCTCGCTGCGTTGCTTGCCAGCCCTCCCTCGCTGCTAGAGGGTCCGCTCTGATCAGGCGATCCGATCTGCGCAAGCGGTTCAAATCTCCCTCTTCTCTGTATTCTTACGATTATGATTATTTTCGCAGCAGTCATAGGGGGAGAACCATCTCTTCAGAGACAGTGGGAGGAGTTGTTTTTGCCCTGCATTTTAGAAAGCTGCATTTTAGAAATTGTGTTTTCTGTTGCCTCCGTCATTGCAACTGTTGAGGTTAATTGATCCCTTCCTGCCATTTCTCTCTCTCTTTTTTTGTCAATGAGCTACTTGTGGCTCTGGGCGGTCTAGTGGGAGTGTCTAGGGCGGCTGTGGAACGTTCTAACAAGCGCGCGAGTCTCCTTTGGATACGTTCGGAGGGTTCCGCTCATGAATGAGATCGGCTCCATCACTTTGCTTGGGTGGATGCGAGCGTGCTTAAGAGAGCCACCACCGCTTGTCTTTCATTTTGTGCTGTTGTAGGTTCAGAGAGTTGCTGCCATTTACTGCGTAAAGGACACAAACTTCGGATTCTCGGAGAGTCCGAAGCAGCAGGTCACCGATCCCTTGTTTTATTGCTTGATTTCTTTTCTTTTTTTAATGAGAGTTTTAAAAAATCAAATGAGTTCTGGAGAGCTACTCTACTTCCAAAGATGGCGAAATGCTTGGGAAACGAGCCTGCTTGTTGGGCAATGAGGGGTGCGTTCTGTGCACGCTCAGAGGCAGGCTCCCCTGATTACTCCAAGAAAGCCCCACGGATGGGTGTTAGAATTAATTCATTATCTGATGCAAGCAAAAACAGGCTGTGATCATTCACTAATGAGGGCATACATTCTGTGTATGCATGCTCATAGGAAAGCTATTTTTATTGGTCAGTATCCCACTAAAATATTTTTTTAGCAGATCCTTGATATATTTTCAGTATTCAGTAAGTTTCTTTTTTCATTTATTTATTTATTTATTTATTTATTTATTTAGCTAGCTAGCTAGCTAGCTAGCTAGCTAGCTAGCTAGTGCTCCATAAAAGGCCAGTCACCTGTGTGCTATTCTTCTTTGGCCAATGAGTCATTGCTGAGCCTGCCGAGATCAGGCTAAGGTTTACCATGGTGAAAACTTTTCTCTCCTCCTGAAGGAGCCGTTATCTCCAGTCAAAACAAAAGCTCAGAAGAACCTCCTCTGCGTGGGATCAGCAATGGTACACTTGGACGAAGTGCAATAATAGCTCTTCAGATAATTGCTTGGCTGGCTTCCCGCAGGAGTTGCCCCGAGCAGCTGAACATAAAAGAGACCAAGCAGGAGACAAGCAGCTGGTGTGAAACCTCAGCAAGGCGGCTTTCAACTCCAGTGGGCCATGTGGCACATGGCATGGCAGTAAACTTTGGTTCACTATAGCATAGGGCAGCCTTCTTCAACACAGTGCCCTCAAGATATTCTGGACTACAACTTCCATCAGCCTCAACCAGCATGACTAACGGTGAGGGGTGTTGTAGTTCCAACATAAGAATCATAGAAGGGCACCAAGAGTCATCTAGTCCAATGTCTTGCAATGCAGAGCCCATCTAGTCCAACATCTTCTAATTGTGGCCAGCTACATAGATGCCTATGGGAAGCCCTGCAAGCTCATCAATGTAGCACCATGCTCACCATGTGATTCAACTGGTATTCAGAGGCATACATCCACAGTGGAGGAAGTGCATAGTCATCATGGCTAGTGGTCCTAATCATAATAACTTCCTCTTCTTTCTGAAGGACAGGGATGAGTGTGAATCCTTATTTAGCCAGAACAGTGCCATAGACATATCAGCAAGCTTGGGGAAGGACAAAATAAATTTAGGAGTGTGGGAAATACCCTAAGGAGAGAGAGAGTGTAAAAAATGTTCAGCCCAATGAGGACTGGGCATGCTCAATGGGCCCAGAAAAGTGGAGTAATGGAGTATCCGGGGAGAGGGCATGGGAAAATGGGACCATGAACAGGAACACTCCACACTGCAACCTTTCCTTGGAGGTACCAAATAACTTATTGTTTGTGATGCCCAGACAGAGACTTGCAAACACACAATAGGTAAAGGTAAAGGGACCCCTGACCGTTAGGTCCATTCGTGACCGACTCTGGGGTTGTGGCGCTCATCTCACTTTATTGGCCAAGGGAGCTGGTGTACAGCTTCCGGGTCATGTGGCCAGCTTGACTAAGCTGCTTCTGGCAAACGAGAGCAGTGCACGGAAACACCGTTTACCTTCCCGCCGGAGGCCTATTTATCTACTTGCACTTTGACGTGCTTTTGAACTGCTAGGTTGGCAGTAGCAGGGACCGAGCAACGGCAGCTCAACCCGTCACGGGGATTCAAACCACCAACCTTCTGATCGGCAAGTCCTAGGCTCTGTGGTTTAACCCACAGCGCCACCCGCGTCCCATAAACACACAATATATGAATATAAATGTCCATACTTTTTTTCCTCGCATTTTATGGCCTTTGAAGCTCACTGTTTACATGTTCCCTTCAGTATGTGTATGAACGTGTGTGTGTGTCTAAATATATGTGTGTACACATTCTGCTAACTAACTTAATGCATCTGATGAAACATTCTGTTGCCCATGAAAGCATCATAAAACCACAGGGCTCTTTGCTGATTTGACTGCAACTGGCTAGCATGGTTCCCACAGGCAATTTGGGTGGATTTTGTGGCACAGGTTAGGTTGCTATCAGTCCACATATTGTACACTGCTTACAGATGATTGTGACTACTCAGTTTATAAATGGTCAGAAATAAATAAATATTGTTCTAAAGGTGAGAAGGAGTTGTCCTGGGTTGATTCTCACATGTCTAGCAGATTGCTTCTTCCTTGAACTGCATATAGTAGTCACTCCTTGGTGCAGCAACCAAGGCATATGATCTAAAGGCACACCCACACTTTCGCTTGACCTCTGTTTTTATTGTATTGTGTACTGATTAACTCCCCCGGGTCCGATAGCTTTTCTTGGTGTTCTGCTGCTGTGCCTTGCAAAAGGTGGGTCTCACCTGCTGAATCAGATCTGATCAGATGCGCAGGAAATCTGAAGAGAGATTTTGCTTAACCGAGCTTCAGTTCAGCGAGTCAGATTGAGTCAGTGTGGTGTAGTGGTTAAGAGCGGTAGATTTCTAATCTGGGGAACCGGGTTCGCGTCTCAGCTCCTCCACATGCAGCTGCTGGGTGACCTTGGGCCAGTCACGCTTCTCTGAAGTCTCTCAGCCCCACTCACCTCACAGAGTGTTTATTGTGGGGGAGGAAGGGAAAGGAGAATGTTAGCCGCTTTGAGACTCCTTCGGGTATCAAATCCAAACTCTTCTTCTTCTTCTTCGTCTTCTTTTCTCAAGGCACAGAGACAGAACAAGAAAAACTCTCAGACCCAAGGGAATTAATTAGTAGACAATACAATCAAAATACAGATCAAGTGAAAGTAATTCATTTTGTAAATCTTAGCCACTAGCACAGATGGATTAGAATCCTGATAATCCCAGATTTCATTTTTAAAAATGATGGGGGGGATGGGTCTTCATGCCTGTTTAAAAGGAGTGAGGGATGGTGTTTGCCAGATCTCACATAGGACTGAATTCCACAACTGCAAGAGACTGAGAAAATCTGTGCTATATATCTCCCCTCTATGATTTGGCATCTATCAAGCTCATAAGTGATTTGCAAAGCATCTAAATGTGATGCTCTGTCTTTTGATGATTCATTTGCATTAGGAAACCAAAACAGCTGTAGCTTTCTTGTTTTTGGTCATAACTGCATGAAATTTGAAGAAGTGGTAGCCTCCCAAGAGGAGAGAAACCTTGCCAAGTTTCAGACAGGTAGCATAGCGCCAATGTTTTATTGTGGTAGCCACCGTTATTGTTTGATTCCCACCCCTCCTCAGGCACTGTGATTGCAGAGTGTTTGGTGAGATTCTAGCTGTGGATTGGAAGCTAGAGTTGTGGTGAGCAAAGTCCTCCTATTCTCCTCACACTGACATTCATGTTAAATGGTGTTGTAATTAATAATTAATTACAATTAATTAATTAATGATTACTAATTACAACACTTTGGAGACAGGCTACCAGGGCTTTCTTACAGAGCGTTTTTCAGCTCTGGAGCACTCTGGAGTGCTCCAAATCATTCTGGGTGGGCCTGACTTGCTCCAGAGCAATCCACAAGTGATTTGGTTGACTTGATTGCAAAGTCCTAGCATTTATTGAAACCCACAGAACAGATGGCTGTGTTTGCTTGTGACGTGTGTGTGTGTGTGTGTGGCTTCACAAAAGTTTCTCCCATTTGCAATGTGCCCCCAAAGGTTGGTGGCCTCAGCCTTAATGGTGTTCCAAAATACACTGCCTGCTTCTCCTGTCTAGGAGATTGAATCAGTCCCCCGCCCTGTCTCTTCCCACCACCTAACCTTGACTAGATGAAACCATAGGTTCAAACTAGCTTTTCAAATGCTATGTGTTGTTATGCAAGATCTTCTTTTCATTACAGTAGCAAATGAAGCAATCTTTCTGTTTTTCCTACTTCACAAAAAGCCTGAGAAGCTTAATTGAGTTGGAGTCAATAGCACACTGTGATCACTATGAAAAATGCTAAGTATTTTTTTTATTACTGCTGTTATTTTGCAAGCGGATCATTTCCCCATATCCCGGACATCCACGAAGCTTGGAGTATGGCATTAATATTTATCAGCAATAATTGCCACTTACTTTTCCCCCACAAAAGCCACTGAAAGGAGCAAAATGTTATGAAGGATTAAATTGACAGTTCGTTCATGTATTAATAGCAATTTGAGGACACGGTGCGCAGGGTATCAAAATTCTTCTGCAAATGAATCTGTTTTCCTTATGAGTGGGAGCTTAATGTTTCTGGCATTAAAGCAAAAATAACACGGCTAAAAGCCATATGAATCATCATGGCCAAAATGGATCAGGAAAAGGTCCTGAGCGAGATCCATTGAAATGGAAGATGGAGATATGTCACTTTGTGCAATGTCAGTTGCAGGTTTGAAGGGGTACCCTCCTACTAGACCCATTCCTGATTCTGTAGGACATCCTGGAGGTGGGGCTGGAGGGTCAAGACTCCATGCATCAGCATTGGTGACCACATGCTTGAGGTGGTAGACAATTTTGTCTACCTGGGTTCCACCATAACCAGCATCCCTTCCATCAACAGTGACTTGGACAAGTGTATTGGCAAGGCAGCTAAAGCAATGGCTCGCATCTCCAAAACAGTATGGGAGAATGTGATGCTAACATGCAATACAGTGGTACCTTGGGTTAAGAACTTAATTTGTTTTGGAGGTCCGTTCTTAACCTGAGGTACCACTTTAGCTAATGGGGCCTCCTGCTGCCACCGCACCACCACCACCATGCGATTTCTGTTCTCATCCTGAAGCAAAGTTCTTAACCCAAGGTACTATTTCTGGGTTAGCAGAGTCTGTAACCTGAAGCGTCTGTAATCTGAAGCGTCTGTAACCCGAGGTACCACTGTATCAAGGTGAAGATCTACCAGGCTTGCATGCTGAGCATGCTGCTTTATGGAAGTGGGTCATGGGGCAACTTATAACTGCCAGGAGCAACACCTCAACACTTTCCACATGTGCTGTGTCAGGAAGCTTTTGGGCATCACATGGCAGGCCAGAGTCTCAAATAAAGATGTCATCTCCCAAACAAACATTCCTAGCACGTTCACACTCCTGTCTCAGCAACATCTATTCTGGCTTGGTCATGTCCACAAAAATGGAAGACGGAAGGATCTCCAAGGACATGCTCTATGGGGAGCTGGCTTCAGGCACCGGGCTCATTGGCAGACCAACTCTGCACTGCAAAGAGGTCTGCAAACATGACATGATGGCTGGCAAGATCAACCCCACTGCTTGGGAATCCATTGCAGACGACTACAGCGCCTGGAGACAGACAGGTTGTGCATCAGTAACATTGACCAGAGGAGGAATAACTGCTGGGAGGAGCGGAGAGAGAAGAAACGCCATGGTGCATCTGCAGCAGGATGCCTTCATCTGCCCCAGCTGCAACAAAACATATCTCTCCCATATCAGTCTCTACAGCCACAGCAGGCACTGTAAGCTTTGGTGTGATTCAGCAGTAAAGCACAGGTTTTTCTATGGAGGCGTGGATGGACCATGAATCAGCCCTACAGCAGCAGCTCTCCAGGATAGTATGTAGAAGACCTTCCCAGTCCTATCCTAAGATGCCAAAGATTGAACCTGGGATATGTTGCATGCAGAACATGTGTTCTGCTACAGGCTATTTGCTGGGCAGAGGGGGTTGCCCATGCGTTTTTCTTCCAGATTTTTGTACTTCCTATATCTAAGTTAATGTTCATTTTTTTCTGAAATGACATCCAAGCCTCATACACTTGCACAGTTTTATGTCCTGTGGGTTTGCTGGGACTGAAACAATGTAATTTCACAGATGTTCTTGATGTTTATATTGCTAAAACTGATTATTTCTCCTGGGTTTCCATAGAAAGCCATTGTCTTACAGTGTTTTCTGCAAATAATATTTCCAAAGAGATGGGTACTAAAAGATTATCTTTCTCAAATATGACTTCTTAAAATCTTTTTTTCACAAGACACCATTTTATGGACTATTTGTTTTATTTCCCTCCAGCGTACACACTGCAACGCACAACAAAGTTCTCCCCTGCCACTCTTTACAGTAATGAGTCTGTGGAACTTTTGTTTTCTGCTACCTAATAAGAATAGGAATCTTAATTTGTGAGATTAGGTCGCTGACTGGTAGAGGCAAACAGAGATTGTGTGTGCTTGGGACATGTGTTTTCCCTACTCCTTAAATATACAGAACAACTTCCTTGAAGCATCAGCAACAGAATGTTGAAATAACCATCTATCCAATTAAAGCACATGTCCCAAATGTGTATCATCTCATCCAAATGAAATGCTTGTTCACCCATGTGTCTCAAATAACTCACTCATGAAGTAATCAGGGCTGAAATCTTTCTTTGTTACCTGTCTTATAGCACAATTTGCAATTCAAGGTTACTACACAAACAGGTACAGTGGTACCTCAGGTTACATACGCTTCAGGTTACAGACGCTTCAGGTTACAGACTCCACTAACCCAGAAATAGTGCTTCAGGTTAAGAACTTTGCTTCAGGATGAGAACAGAAATTGTGCTCCGGCAGCGCGGCATCAGCAGGAGGCCCCATTAGCTAAAGTGGTGCTTCAGGTTAAGAACAGTTTCAGGTTAAGTATAGACCTCCGGAACGAATTAAGTACTTAACCTGAGGTACCACTGTATGTACAAAAGTGATAATATTCCTTAGGGTAAGAAAACAGAGGGGTTGCATTGCAAAAAAATAATCATAATAGCTATTTGTCTAGTGCCCTGTGATGAGCTAGAGTTGCTAGAAGTCAGCACCCTCTCATTCATTGCTTCTTCCATCTCCTGGCCAGGGAAAGAGGGAATCAGCAACCCACACCAGGTTCTCTCTTATGAGGTGGGTGCATCGTGCCTAGCAATGGGGTGGGGTGGGGTAAGTGACAGTGGATGAGTAAGAGTGAGACACAAATGTAACAATAGAAACAAGACAGGAAAAGGTTTCCCATAGGATTTCAGGTATCGTCCTTACACCAGGTGAGAGACAATTGGTCTATCTAGCCCATCTTGTCCACCTGAGTGACAGCTGTTTTCCAGGGTCTTGGGATGAGGTGATGGAAACGGACCCATCACATGTACCCCTTTTAACTGGAGATGCTAGGAATTGAACTGGCAACCCTCCACCTGCAAAGCATGGGCTACATTCCCTCCTCTGGAGAAACACAGACCCCACTGGAAGCTATTCAACATCTTTTCCAGGACTGATACTTTGGACCAATTGGACAAATTTCCAATGAATGGGCAAGACTTGGTCCAAGTTCCAACTGTACCAGCATTGCAAACTGGTAAAAAGGTCATGGTAAAGGGACCCCTGACCATTAGGTCCAGTCGTGGCCGACTCTGGAGTTGCGGTGCTCATCTCACTTTATTGGCCGAGGGAGCCGGCGTACAGTTTCTGGGTCATGTGGCCAGCATGACTAAGCCGCTTCTGGCAAACCAGAGCAGCGCACAGAAATGCCGTTTACCTTCCTGCTGGAGCGGTACCTATCTATCTACTTACACTTTGACTTGCTTTTGAATTGCTAGGTTAGCAGGAGCAGGGATCGAGCTAAAGGAGCTCACCCCGTCTCTGGGATTCGAACTGACGAACTTCTGATTGGCAAGTCCTAGGCTCTGTGGTTTAACCCAGCATAGGTTTCCCTTAATTTAACTGTATAAAATCTGAAATTTCGCTCACCTCATCTTTTTTTTTAAAAAATGTCCCAGTAGATTCTAGAATGGACATTGAATAGACATTCAGCTCTGTTAGAGTTTGATCAGGGTAATGGCTGTTTATTATACAATCCTGCAACAGGCGGTTCTATGTGCTCTGCCATGTCTAGCCAGATAGGCGGGCACTTGTGATTACAAACACAGAACCAATTACCATCCTTTGAACTATCATGATCTACCCCATATATATTTACAAGGTAGTATGGAGAATAATACAGCTTGTTCCATCGCTTAGATTTAGTGCCCCACCAACACCAGTTCTGCTGTCAACAACAATGTAGACGAGCGAATGCACAAAAGGGCCTTGATGCTTTATGAACATCATAAAAAATGATACATAAAAACACTAAAACGAACTGGAATAAAAATCTGCCTGTTGCGCAAATGTTCAGAGGTAATGAAAAAAAAGGAAGAAAGACATCTTGATCTTGAAATAGCAAACGAGGAAGTTACCGTGTGAAGCCAAAAGAAAAGAATGTTAAGAAAAGAAGTTTCCTCTTCCCAGGGAGCTCTAGTAATTGTATGAGCATTGGTACACCCACTGTACATTGGTGGGTGTGATTTGAGCCATCTTCTGCCCCCATTACTTTTTTTGTGAGAGAGGGGTGATTACATGAGTAAAGCATATACACATACATTCCAATGAATGGAGCACCTGTGTGACACATGACCCCATGGACATGTCTGTAGGAAGCATGCTGAGGTTTCTGCTGAGTCAATACGATCCAGTCCCAGGCAATGTCAAGGCAAGACATAATCACTCTTCTGCAGGGGAAACAGAAAGATGAAAGGCCTGAACAATGAATCAAATGGGTGACTTACTGGGCAGTTCCTCTGTGTGTTATTACTTTGGGATCATGGGAGCCTTCAGTTATTTATCTTCTGCCTTGCGGCACTGTAGCCATCCTACTGCCCAACCACTGAGGAGTGGTGAGAGAGTCATTTTCATTTCCTGCATTGTATTGTATGAAAAAGAAAGCAGTCACACCATTCCTGAATTTGTAATGTTTTCTACCAATTTTGTTTCCACAGATATATGGCTATTATTGACCCCTTAAAACCTAGACTGTCTGCCACAGCTACAAAAGTGGTAATTGCAAGCATATGGATTCTGGCCTTCCTGCTTGCCTTGCCACAGTGCCTCTTTTCCAAGACGAATGTGATGCCCGCAAGGACTTTGTGCTACGTTTCGTGGCCAGGCGGCATGAAACAGCGATTTACGTAAGTCGCACTTTAAATGGCAATGCGCTTTTGCATGCTTTACTGTTGTTGTGTGGGCCCCCTAAGTGCATAGCCTATTGTGCTGGACCAAAGCAAAGATTGTGTAGCTCGTAGCTTGAATTAATAGCGAAAGACCTTAGTGGAGAGGTGGGGGTAAAGGAGGGAAACGAGTGGCCTTTCTTCATCATTTATGTTGCCATGGATGCAATGTCAGCTAGGAAGTTGGCTCCAGCAACCGCAGGCCTTCATCAGAAGACCTCGGGTGTCAAGAAGGAGCTCCTGTAGGATCAAACATATCCTTAGATCATAGGTGGGCAAACACTTGCCCTAGGGCCATACACAACCCTGGGCAGCCCTTAGCCACATTTCAACAGCTCTGGAAGCTCAGACGTCTGACAAGAGTAATCTGTCCCTGGCAACCTTATGGGAAGGTGAGGAGAAAGTGCTTCAGGTGTGCTTTAAAGGTATAGCCTCTGACTAAGGAAAAGGAAACTAACAGCCTCCCTGGGAAGGCAGGTGAGTAGGTATGGCTGAGGGCAGACCAAGGTTGGTGGTGCAGTGCCCCATTCACCCAAATGGACCAACCTCCCCTATCTTGGATGGAAGTTCTTTTCCCTTTCTTGTTCCCTTCAAACATGATGAAGAGATGTTGTGTGTGAAAAAGAAATTAGTGTACTATTCCTAATGCTGAATGGGCACACTGCCCATGTTTCCCTATCCTTCAATTGAAGCCTGGTTGTTTTTACCAAGACAACCAGATGTTTAACTTCTGAAGGGTCCTTCTCCAAGAATGCATCAGTTCAGTGCTGCTCTCTTGCAGGTACCACGTCATTGTGATCGCACTTGTCTATTGTTTCCCACTGCTTGTCATGGGTATCACTTACACAATCGTTGGAATTACCCTTTGGGGCGGAGAGATCCCTGGCGATACATCTGACAAATATCACGAGCAGCTGAAAGCCAAGAGGAAGGTAATGTACCACTAATTCTTGCTTGGTTAGTACAGGATTGATTCCTGTAGCTTTATGGTTGTGATTGCCTGTTTTGTAATGCTGTTTTGTAATGGTGCAGACAGCACAGTAGGCGTGAGGTCATGGGGAGTAGGAGAACCATCCATCTTCAGGCCAGAGGGCTGAAACTCTCCTTCTCCCCAAAGGAAGTGGGAGCATAGAAGAGGTGGTCAGGACACTGAGGCCCAGAAACTCTCAGCTCTCCTTGGTGTGACCACTGATGTGCATCACTGCCTTGCTGCTCCACGGACCAGCACAGGACAGTGATAGAGAATACATGGCTTTTGCACTGCCTCATCCTTTGGATATTTAATAATGCAAAGCATGTGATGGGATGGCTCCATGCTGTGGGTTTCCTATTTCCTTCGTTCTGCTCCTCTGTGTTGGCTGCAGCTTGGAGGAATGGGAAACATAGAGAGGAAGGCTGTGTACGTGCCATGCATTTAAAAGCATGTTTTAAAGCCCAACAGCTGTGCCACAGCATTCTGCACTAGCCACAGTTTCTGGACCAACCTCCAAGGCAGCCCTACATAAAATCAAACTGCAGTAGTCCGCCCTTGATATTATCAGTGCATGGATCATTGTAGATAAATGGTCTCTGTCCAGTAACTGCTGCAGTTGGTGTGTCACATTTATAGGCACCTTAAGCCCTATGCTGGTAAGTGAGAAAGTAGGAGATGATAGATAGATATATCGATAGATGATAGATAGATAGATAGATAGATAGATAGATAGATAGATAGATAGATAGATAGATATAGATAGATAGATATAGATAGATGATAGATAGATGATAGATAGATAGATAGATAGATAGATAGATAGATAGATAGATGATAGAGAGAGAGAGAGAGAGAGAGAGAGAGAGAGAGAGAGAGAGAGAGATGATAGATAGATAGATAGATATATCGATAGATATATCGATAGATGATAGATAGATAGATAGATAGATAGATAGATAGATAGATAGATAGATGATAGATAGATGATAGATAGATAGATAGATAGATAGATAGATAGATAGATAGATAGATGATAGATAGATAGATGATAGATAGATATAGATAGATGATAGATAGATAGATATAGGCAGATAGATAGGCAGATAGATAGATGATGGATAGATGATAGATAGATAGATAGATAGATAGATAGATAGATAGATAGATGATAGATAGATAGATGATAGATAGATAGATAGATAGATAGATAGATAGATAGATAGATGATAGATAGACAGATAGACAGATAGACAGATAGACAGATAGATAGACAGATAGATATATAGATAGATGATACATTTGTTTGTTTGTGTGTGTGTGTTTAGACTTGTAGCTAAACTGAACAGCGAGGCTCTAATAAATGGCTCTAATAAATCCACTATGATAACAGGATGTCAGTATCTCATCTTCTCTCCTGTTGATTCTGACTTTGCTATGGCTTAAAAAAAAATATTCTAAGCACTAATGAAAGAGCTCCCAATGGCCTTGGTTAAAATGATGATGCCATTTATCAACCTGACTTTCATCCATGACATTAATGAAGTCCTGCTTCTCCCTGATTGAGCGGGTGCTGCCTTTTGCATAATGTATGGCTTGAAATGTTTGGCTGATGGGCTTCCCACCTCCTTTTTATTTTTTCGGTTACACTGGAAAGAACCATGGCACTTTCAATTTCAGGTGTGACTGTTAGCATCTTTTCTGATTGCACAGGCATTTGAGGACCGGCTAGAGGACAGTGTGTGCCTGTTCTCAGGGGGGAAGCTGTTAAAACATACAGTATCTGCCTCTCCATCTTGTTGTTTTAATAAAAATATTCTTACCAGCTGTCAACATCTGAGATGAGGGAGAATACAATCTAAAATAAATAAGAGACGTGTGGCCTGCATTGGCTGTATCTGAGTTACTGGCATCTTTATAGAAGGTTCTGGAGTGAGTGATCACAGACCAGATCCAGGTGCTCTTGAAGAAGCTGATTTTCTGGATCCATTTCAATCGGGGTTTAGGCCTGGTTTTGGCACAGAAACTGCCTTGGTCGCCCTGTATGATGACCTCTGTCAAGAGAGAGACACAGGAAACATGTCCCTGTTAATTCTTTTCGACCTCTCAGTGGCTTTTGATACCATCAACCATGGTATCCTTCTGGAGCAACTCTCCGAACTAGGAGTGGGTGGCACTGCTTTGCAGTGGTTCCAGTCCTACTTGTATGGTCACTCCCAGAGGGTGTTACTTGGGGAGTGCTTTTCAGCCCCATGGAACCTTCAATGTGGGGTTCCACAGGGCTCAATTCTACCCCCTACATTATTTAACATCTACATGAAACTGCTGGGTGGGGTTATACGGAGGTTTGAGTATGTTGTCAGCAGTATGCTGATGACGCTCAGCTCTATTTCTCCTTTACATCTGCAGACGAGGC